>NC_139230.1:195849661-198537161 GCF_977018435.1 Lepisma saccharinum
AACCTCCTATCTGAAAATTTGAAAATTCTTAAAAAATTCGTCCAAAATCTTGATGTCTCCAATCTCTTGTTTTGTACGTTTTTTCCACGTGTCTTGATATCCAATGTATCCCTGCAAAGTTTGGTGAAGATCTGAGTATGTCGTTTTTGACCTTATCTGGAACATCCTTTCTGAAAATTTGAAAATTGTTAAAAAATTCGTCCAAAATCTTGATGTCTCCAATCTCTTTTTTGTACGTTTTTTCCACGTGTCTTGACATCCAATGTATCCCTGCAAAGTTTGGTGAAGATCTGAGTATGTAGTTTTTGACCTTATCTGGAACCTCCCATCTGAAAATTTGAAAATTCTTAAAAAATTCGACCAAAATCTTGATGTCTCCAATCTTTTGTTTTGTACGTTTTTTCCACGTGTCTTGACACATAATGTATCCATGCAAATTTTGGTGAAGATCTGAGTATGTAGTTTTTGACCTTATATGGAACCTCCTATCTGAAAATTTGAAAATTCTTAAAAAATTCGTCCAAAATCTTGATGTCTCCAATCTCTTGTTTTGTACGTTTTTTCCACGTGTCTTGACATCCAATGTATCCCTGCAAAGTTTGGTGAAGATCTGAGTATGTAGTTTTTGACCTTATCTGGAACCTCCCATCTGAAAATTTGAAAATTCCTAAAAAATCCGTGCAAAATCTTGATGACCCCAATCTCTTGTTTTGTACGTTTTTTCCACGTGTCTTGACATCCAATGTATCCATGCAAAGTTTGGTGAAGATCTGAGTATGTCGTTTTTGACCTTATCTGGAACCTCCCATCTGAAAATTTGAAAATTCTTAAAAAATTCGTCGAAAATCTTGATGTCTCCAATCTCTTGTTTTGTACGTTTTTTCCACGTGTCATGACATGCAAAGTATCCCTGCAACGTTTGGTGAAGATCTGAGTATGTAGTTTTTGACCTTATCTGGAACCTCCTATCTGAAAATTTGAAAATTCTTCAAAAATTCGTCGAAAATCTTGATGTCTCCAATCTCTTGTTTTGTACGTTTTTTCCACGTGTCTTGACATCCAATGTATCCCTGCAATGTTTGGTGGAGATCTGAGTATGTAGTTTTTGACCTTATCTGGGACCTCCTATCAGAAAATTTGAAAATTCTTCAAAAATTCGTCCAAAATCTTGATGTCTCCAATCTCTTGTTTTGTACGTTTTTTCCACGTGTCTCGACCTCCAATGTATCCCTGCAAAGTTTGGTGAAGATCTGAGTATGTAGTTTTTGACCTTATATGGAACCTCCTTTCTGAAAATTTGAAAATTCTCAAAAAATTCGTCCATAATCTTGATGTCTCCAATCTCTTGTTTTGTACGTTTTTTCCACGTGTCTTGACATCCAATGTATCCCTGCAAAGTTTGGTGAAGATCTGAGTATGTAGTTTTTGACCTTATATGGAACCTCCTATCTGAAAATTTGAAAATTCTTAAAAAATTCGTCCAAAATCTTGATGTCTCCAATCTCTTGTTTTGTACGTTTTTTCCACGTGTCTCGACCTCCAATGGATCCCTGCAAAGTTTGGTGAAGATCTGAGTATGTTGTTTTTGACCTTATCTGGAACATCCTTTCTGAAAATTTGAAAATTGTTAAAAAATTCGTCCAAAATCTTGATGTCTCCTATCTCTTGTTTTGTACGTTTTTTCCACGTGTCTTGACATCCAATGTATCCCTGCAAAGTTTGGTGAAGATCTGAGTATGTAGTTTTTGACCTTATCTGGAACCTCCCATCTGAAAATTTGAAAATTCTTAAAAAATTCGACCAATATCTTGATGTCTCCAATCTCTTGTTTTGTACGTTTTTTCCACGTGTCTTGACACATAATGTATCCATGCAAAGTTTGGTGAAGATCTGAGTATGTAGTTTTTGACCTTATATGGAACCTCCTATCTGAAAATTTAAAAATTCTTAAAAAATTCGTCCAAAATCTTGATGTCTCCAATCTCTTGTTTTGTACGTTTTTTCCACGTGTCTTGACATCCAATGTATCCCTGCAAAGTTTGGTGAAGATCTGAGTATGTAGTTTTTGACCTTATCTGGAACCTCCCATCTGAAAATTTGAAAATTCTTAAAAAATTCGACCAAAATCTTGATGTCTCCAATCTTTTGTTTTGTACGTTTTTTCCACGTGTCTTGACACATAATGTATCCATGCAAAGTTTGGTGAAGATCTGAGTATGTAGTTTTTGACCTTATATGGAACCTCCTATCTGAAAATTTGAAAATTCTTAAAAAATTCGTCCAAAATCTTGATGTCTCCAATCTCTTGTTTTGTACGTTTTTTCCACGTGTCTTGACATCCAATGTATCCCTGCAAAGTTTGGTGAAGATCTGAGTATGTAGTTTTTGACCTTATCTGGAACCTCCCATCTGAAAATTTGAAAATTCCTAAAAAATCCGTGCAAAATCTTGATGACCCCAATCTCTTGTTTTGTACGTTTTTTCCACGTGTCTTGACATCCAATGTATTCCTGCAATGTTTGGTGAAGATCTGAGTATGTAGTTTTTGACCTTATATGGAACCTCCTATCTGAAAATTTGAAAATTCTTAAAAAATTCGACCAAAATCTTGATGTTCCGAATCCTATGTTTTGTATGTTTTTTCCACGTGTCTTGACATCCAATGTATCCATGCAAAGTTTGGTGAAGATCTGAGTATGTAGTTTTTGACCTTATATTGAACCTCCCATCTGAAAATTTGAAAATTCTTAAAAAATTCGTCCAAAATCTTGATGACCCCAATCTCTTGTTTTGTACGTTTTTTCCACGTGTCTTGACATCCAAAGTATCCCTGCAAAGTTTGGTGAAGATCTGAGTATGTAGTTTTTGACCTTATATGGAACCTCCTTTCTGAAAATTTGAGAATTCTTAAAAAATTCGTCCAAAATCTTGATGTCTCCAATCTCTTGTTTTGTACGTTTTTTCCACGTGTCTTGACATCCAATGTATCCATGCAAAGTTTGGTGAAGATCTGAGTATGTCGTTTTTGACCTTATCTGGAACCTCCCATCTGAAAATTTGAAAATTCCTAAAAAATCCGTCCAAAATCTTGTTGACCCGAATCTCTTGTTTTGTACGTTTTTTCCACGTGTCTTGACATCCAATGTATCCCTGCAAAGTTTGGTGAAGATCTGAGTATGTAGTTTTTGACCTTATCTGGAACCGCATTTCTGAAAATTTGAAAATTTTTAAAAAAATCGTCCAAAATCTTGATGTCTCCAATCTCTTGTTTTGTACGTTTTTTCCACGTGTCTTGACATCCAATGTATCCCTGCAAAGTTTGGTGAAGATCTGAGTATGTAGTTTTTGACCTTATATGGAACCTCCTATCTGAAAATTTGAAAATTCTTAAAAAATTCGTCCAAAATCTTGATGTCTCCAATCTCTTGTTTTGTACGTTTTTTCCACGTGTCTCGACCTCCAATGGATCCCTGCAAAGTTTGGTGAAGATCTGAGTATGTCGTTTTTGACCTTATCTGGAACATCCTTTCTGAAAATTTGAAAATTCTTAAAAAATTCGTCGAAAATCTTGATGTCTCCAATCTCTTGTTTTGTACGTTTTTTCCACGTGTCTTGACATCCAATGTATCCCTGCAAAGTTTGGTGAAGATCTGAGTATGTAGTTTTTGACCTTATATGGAACCTCCTATCTGAAAATTTGAAAATTCTTAAAAAATTCGTCCAAAATCTTGATGTCTCCAATCTCTTGTTTTGTACGTTTTTTCCACGTGTCTCGACCTCCAATGGATCCCTGCAAAGTTTGGTGAAGATCTGAGTATGTCGTTTTTGACCTTATCTGGAACCTCCCATCTGAAAATTTGAAAATTCTTAAAAAATTCGTCGAAAATCTTGATGTGTCCGATCTCTTGTTTTGTACGTTTTTTCCACGTGTCTTGACATGCAAAGTATTCCTGCAAAGTTTGGTGAAGATCTGAGTATGTAGTTTTGACCTCATCTGGAACCTCCTATCTGAAAATTTGAAAATTCTTAAAAAATTCGTCCAAAATCTTGATGTCTCCTATCTCTTGTTTTGTACGTTTTTTCCACGTGTCTTGACATCCAATGTATCCCTGCAATGTTTGGTGAAGATCTGAGTATGTAGTTTTTGACCTTATCTGGAACCTCCCATCTGAAAATTTGAAAATTCCTAAAAAATCCGTCCAAAATCTTGATGACCCCAATCTCTTGTTTTGTACTTTTTTTCCACGTGTCTCGACCTCCAATGTATCCCTGCAAAGTTTGGTGAAGATCTGAGTATGTAGTTTTTGACCTTATATGGAACCTCCTATCTGAAAATTTGAAAATTCTTAAAAAATTCGTCCAAAATCTTGATGTCACCAATCCTATGTTTTGTATGTTTTTTCCACGTGTCTTGACATCCAATGTATCCATGCAAAGTTTGGTGAAGATCTGAGTATGTCGTTTTTGACCTTATCTGGAACCTCCCATCTGAAAATTTGAAAATTCTTAAAAAATTCGTCGAAAATCTTGATGTCTCCGATCTCTTGTTTTGTACGTTTTTTCCACGTGTCTTGACATGCAAAGTATTCCTGCAAAGTTTGGTGAAGATCTGAGTATGTAGTTTTTGACCTCATCTGGAACCTCCTATCTGAAAATTTGAAAATTCTTAAAAAATTCGTCCAAAATTTTGATGTCTCCAATCTCTTGTTTTGTACGTTTTTTCCACGTGTCTTGACATCCAATGTATCCCTGCAATGTTTGGTGAAGATCTGAGTATGTAGTTTTTGACCTTATCTGGAACCTCCCATCTGAAAATTTGAAAATTCCTAAAAAATCCGTCCAAAATCTTGATGACCCCAATCTCTTGTTTTGTACGTTTTTTCCACGTGTCTTGACATCCAATGTATCCCTGCAAAGTTTGGTGAAGATCTGAGTATGTAGTTTTTGACCTTATCTGGAACCTCCTATCTGAAAATTTGAAAATTCTTAAAAAATTCGTCCAAAATCTTGATGTCTCCAATCTCTTGTTTTGTACGTTTTTTCCACGTGTCTTGATATCCAATGTATCCCTGCAAAGTTTGGTGAAGATCTGAGTATGTAGTTTTTGACCTTATCTGGAACATCCTTTCTGAAAATTTGAAAATTGTTAAAAAATTCGTCCAAAATCTTGATGTCTCCAAAGTTGTATTTATGATACTATAAACTCAAGAAAGTACGAACCCCTCTCCAGCACATTTGCTATACTTTAATCAAGCTTAACATGCCTACATGAGCTTTTTGCTCTAGTGTGGAACCCTAGTCTAACCCAAGAATTTTGGAAAAATGCCCTCGGGAATTTTTCAGAAAGGAAGAGCTTTTTTCATGCAGATTTGCTATACTTACAAAAGTTGCATCAGCCAGATTTTTGTCTATAAACTTGTCAAAAATTGATATATTTTTGGCTACACCAGAAATTAAGCACATACACATACATACATACACATATTTACTTCTGGTTTAAGTTTAATTGGATACTAGGTTCAATTTGCTTGCTCCGTAACACTCTATTTCTTATATTATATGTTTGCATGTTTCTCCTCTGTGTCAGTGTGTGGAATTCCCGAGACGGTAGTATTGATTTTTGCCTTGCCCTCAGCGCCAGTATTTACAGAAATTCCCGAGTATTGCGTCATTCAGTATTGTGAGACTGACTGAGGAGAACAGATGTATTGATACAGTACTTCTCATACTTACAGGTTTAAATTCATATTGAACAATATAAAATCTGTTATTTGTTGTAATCCACTCATATTTAGAGTCAAGCTTATATTTGTCCCAGCCTGTTATACATAACAAGGTTATTGCTATTCAAGATATGCATGTTTGTGCAGGCATTTGCGCTGGGTCAATGTGAATGATTTTCCACTTGTGGGCTATTGGCTTTACAACCTGTCATAAGATTAATATTAATAATATTAATCCATAGAGATTAGATTTGAACCCCAGGAAATTTTATATAAATACCAAAGCCAAAATATTAAGTGTATACACACCTACACACATACACACACACACACAAAGCACACAGCTGAACCCAACTGATATTTTTTATTCAGCATAAAGTTTTGAATTGAAACCCAGGAAATTGTATATAATAAACAACAACAAAAATGCCGAATCAAAAATATTGTAATCAGTGCAATAAGAATATATCCAGCTCTAATTGGGCCAAACATCAAAAAATTTGTAATCCAGACAAATACAGAACTCCCACAAAAATTTGCCCCAAATGCAATAGAAAATATAACATGGAATACTTCACGTATAAACATAAAGATACTTGCTCTGCACAGTCATCAACATTGCCCCCTCAACCATCTACATCTGGTCTGAAAAGAAAGCACGAAGCACCTCTTAATGCCAGAGCAACAAAGCAGCCACGCCATGAACCTATCCGTAGCAGTTTTAATGGCCAATTAAGGGATCACCGGTTTGTATCAGAGCCAAGATGCGGCATTGAGAATTTCTTGAACAGTGTAAATCCTAAAGTGCAGGCAATTCTAAATGCACAAAATGGCTCTTATAAGCTGTTCCTCAAATTGTTTGTACAATATAAGAAGCCAAATGACACAAAATTTACACACCCCCACGTAACAGAAACTGTACCGGTATATTCAAACGCAAATTCAGACAAAATAATAAGCAGATTGATAGATCAATTGAATATCAAACACTCTGAATTTGCAGCAAAAGAGTCTGGATGGACCCTATGTGGCTCTCCACACAAGTTATATGTTAATATTTCTGAATTCAGCCCATTAAAAGGCTCCACTTATTTGCCATTACCTGCCAATATCAAAAACAAAAGAGCCGTGGTCAATATAAAAAATACCGACCAGAAATGCTTTTTGTGGTGTATATTAGCTGCTTTGTATCCAGTTTCAAGGAATCCTGAGAGAATAACTTATTACAAACAGCATGAACATGATTTTGACGATGCAATGGAGGGTTTGGAATATCCAATGTCTGTTCAGAATATTGACAAATTTGAAAAAAAGGCCAGGCACATCGATGGCAAACAATTATCTATTAATGTATTTATTTGTTCCACTGGCAATTGCCCGATAGCACCTCTCAGAATCAGTACAATTGATGATGAATCTGCTATTCCGATTGATCTGCTCTTAATTGAAGGGAAAAGCACATATCATTATACTCTGATACATAATCTTGAAGCTTTAGTGAGAACACAACTAGACAAAACTCATAGAATATTCAAGTTGTGCAGAAGATGTTTAACTGTATTTGATGGTCAAAAAATGGTGAAGGGGGTTCCTGAATGTAATGCAGAAATTGCCAAAAACAAGTTAATTGAGCATCTAAAATACTGTGGCAACCATAAACCTGTTCATATGGTGATGCCCAATCCAAGTGAAAATTGCAAATTCAAAAAGTATGAAGCCTTGTTGGAACACCCAGTACATATTGTCTGTGATTTTGAATCGAACGTCAAACATATTGCATTCTGCAATCCAGATCCTGAGGAATCTTCAATTACACCATACCAGCAACATGAACCTTCCAGCTTTTGTTATGTGGTTATACGGGATGGTGTTGTTATTAAAGAATATTCATACAAGGGACCAAATGCCATCAAAATATTTGCACATAGAATAGAAAATGAGTGCCGTGACATAGCATATAACATCTTATTAAAATCAAAGCCTATGTTGCCTTTAACAGAGGAACAGATTGAAGATTTCAACAATGCAGAAAAATGCCCGGTATGTGATTGTGAATTTTCAGATACAAATATCAAGGTACATCACCATTCTCATACAGATGGTAAATTCTTAATGGCCCTGTGTAATAGCTGTAATATTAAGATCAAGAGACCAAAATTTATCCCCATATTTTGCCATGGAGCATCCAATTATGATTTTCATCATATGATCAGGTACGAGGGGTTTGACAAGCAGAATTTAAATATTTTAGCTGAAAATGATGAAAAATATATATCTATTAGCAAGATAATTAAAGTTGATGGTGTTCCTATTCACATAAGATTTCTTGATTCTTACAGATTTTTATCTGCTAGCCTGGCTACACTGGCCTCTCAATTACCTGATGATCAATTCAAAATCACACGTGCATTGTTTCCAAATCAGGACCTGAAATTAATTAGGCGAAAGGGTGTATATCCATATGACTATGTCACAGATTTTTCTAAATTTGATGAGTGTTCCCTGCCACCACAAGAAGAGTTTTACAGCAAAATCAGAGGATCTGGAATCAGTGATGATGATTATCACCATGCTCAGTTGATGGGGAACGATTTAAAATGCAAGACATTTGGTGATTATCACATGGCATATTTGAAACTTGATGTCACCCTCTTAGCTGATATATTGCAGGCATTCAGAAAATCTTCCATGCAAAATTATGGACTGGATCCAGTGTATTTTTACAGTGCCCCGGGCCTAGCATGGGCCGCAACGTTTTTGAACACTAAAATGCAATTGGATCTGATCCACGATCAAGATATGTATCTGTTTATGGAGAAATGTATAAGAGGAGGCATGGTGCAATGTTCCCAGAGATATGCCAGAGCAAATAACAAGTATATGCCTGATTATGATCCAGCACGGCCATCAAATTATATAACGTATGTAGATGCAAACAGCCTCTATGGTTATGCCATGATGCAAAAACTGCCATATGCAGGGCTTGAATGGGTCGAAGATTTCAATATTGAGGATCTTCAGGATTTTGATGACAGTGACTATGGCCTCTTCTTAGAGGTTGATCTGACAATTCCTGAAGATTTGCACAATAAATTTTCTGATCTGCCCCCAATACCCGAGGTTAAGTGCTCACCTGGCTCTAAACAGAAGAAGCTCATGATGACTCTGGAGTCAAAACAGGGCTATGTCATATATTACAAAAACCTCCAGTTCCTGATGCATCATGGTGTTCAAGTGACCAAAGTTGGAAAAGTTTTGAGGTTCAGGCACTCAGAATGGTTGAAACCATACATTGATACAAACACGGAGCTTCGAACATCTGCAAAAAGCGAATTTGATAAGGGCTTGTTTAAATTGATGGTGAATTCTGTGTATGGCAAAACTATTGAAAATGTCAGAAAACATACCGATGTTAAAATAATTACTGACCCCAGCCTGAGCAAAAAATTGGTTGCAAAGCCTAATTTCAATTATAGAAGAATTTATGATGAGCACATGGCACTTTTCAACATGAAGAAAACAAAGATTAAGTTTGATAAACCTATTTATGTAGGGGCTGTGATATTGGAATTGTCCAAATTACATATGTTAACATTGTATTATGATGTGTTGAAACCTTTTTATGGTGATCGTGTAAAATTATTGTACATGGATACGGATAGTTTTATTCTTGATATTGAAACAGAAGATGTTTATCAAGATATGGCACAGCCTGAATTGTTTCAATACTTTGATACCAGTGAACATACAAAGATTCAACAACACCACAACAAAAAGGTGCCTGGCAAGTTAAAAGATGAGACACTTGGTGATGTTATTGTGAAATTTGCTGGGTTAAGTGCCAAGGTGTACAGTTTTAAAACATGTAGTGCTGTTGTCAAAAAGGCCAAGGGTATTGGCAGAGTTACTGTGGAAAAAGATCTTGTATTTGAAGATTATAAAAATTGCATCAAATCCCAGAGTTCAATTAGAACATCAGAAAATAGAATTCAGAGTGAGGATCACTTGTTGACTAGCAATATTGTAAGAAAAGTGGCCCTGGACCCACATGATGATAAGAGATGCATTTTATCATGTGGCATACATACTTTACCATGGGGTCATTGTGATTTGAAAAATGGGAATCAATGCCCAATTACAGAGCATGATTTGAAATAAATAAACATGCCTATGAACTTATTTGGGTTCAAAAAACAGGCTATTATGGATCTGCCAACACCACAAGCCTCTCCTGATATGCTGTCTAAACTGAGTGGCTTGTTAATTATTCATCTGAACAGCATACTTACAGATAATGATGATGAAACAGGCAAAACATTGTACATACTCAATATCCCTATACCTGACAGAGCTGTGTGGTGATGCTGTTATTGGGAAGAAGCTTTAATACTGAGCTTGGAATTATTATAGATAGGTGATTGCCATGTAGATAGATATTAGACACAAATTTTATAAATCTATACTCAATATCCCTATACCTGACAGAGCTGTGTGGTGATGCTGTTATTGGGAAGAAGCTTTAATACTGAGCTTGGAATTATTATAGAAAAAGCATGAAGATAGATATTAGATACAGACACAGAAAATAAAATAATATTTAGTATTAATTCTATACTTAAGTAGTGGGGTTTATGCTACGGACAGGACCGGAAAGGAAGAGCATCCCCTCAAGCAGCTTTGCTACACTTAAAACTTGCTTAACATGAGCATATGAGTTTTTTGAGCAAGTGTGGAATCTTGTCTAATCCAAGATTTTTGTAAAAATGCCCTCGGGAATTTTTCAGAAACGAAGAGCTCTCTTAGATTGATTTGTTTATACTTATAAAAGTTGCGTCAGCCAGATTTTTGTTCATAAGCTTGTCAATTTTTGGCTACACCAGAAATTAAGCTTATAGTATGTTTTTCTGTCAAAATCCCAGGAATCTTGAATTGATATCTATTGGGTTCTGAGACCGAGTGGAGTGTGGTGCATCGCCTTGTAATCAAAAGGTTCGGGTTTGAGTCCTCATAAAATCTGATGGCAAAATGTTAATATTGTTGTTTTGTAAACAAGGGGCTTTGGGTTCGAGTCCTGAGAGATGTGGCATTCCATACGTGAGATTTTGCCCTGTTGATAGCTCCCAGATCTTAAATTTGGTAAAAAATTCTCTATTCTCTATTAAGAATCGCCAGAGTTTTCTTATCTGGGTAACAACAATACGGGGCAAAACTGCATAATCAATACAATAGAATGGAGGTCAAGTAAACATTGCATGTTCTTTCCAATCTTTTGATCAGTCCCATGTTTCGGCCAACAATTAATTATGCATGGCCGGGGGTTGTATGCCAACAGATATAATCTATACTGCGTCTTTTCAGAGAGGAATAACATATTATTCATCGTTATTAGATTATATCTGTTGATATTACCTCTATTGTGCCGTTTCCGAGGGAAATTACATGTCATTTGTCATGGAACTCAAAGAGAAATTCTTATCTATACTATATACTCTTTCAGGGACCATCCATCATATTGAGGAAAATACTAATATTGTCTTCTGGATATTGTCATTGCAAACTGAATTGCATTTAGGTTTGATCTTGTCGCAACAGAATAATTGCAATGGCAAATGTGCTGTGTTAGTAGGTAAAAGCTTTTCTGCTCGTAAGCTATAAAATGGGTAGGTAATATATTTTCTGACGGTAAAGTATTGTTTTATATCCAAAGGGTTTCTGTGTTTAAATCGTGTTTCTAGTTCGAGTTGCTGTTTTAAGTCCATTTTATGCACAGTAAGGCTAATCGGGACTGGCCCTACAGTTTTAAAGTGGGATCCAAACTACTTGTGCCTCCACCGGGTATCGAACCCGGGACCTCTTGATTACAAGGCAATGATGCTACCACTGCGCCATGGGGGAAGCCCTGAATCGTGCTTCTAGAACTGCTCTGTGACTCTCTCATTTCTCACATCATAAATATATGATTTTTCACCTATGAGAATGACACTGCATATGGTGTCTTCAGGTAATGCCTCGTGGAATTCACAGATAATTTTAATGTTTGTTCTGTCATTCACAACAACTTGTTTCCTTTTTGAAGTGTTAATTACAAACATGGGTCTCCGTTCCTTGAATTCATCTGGTGTGTAGTACAGGTCTGTATTCCCGGTAGTGACCCTTTTGAAAGCCGAAAAAGCTTCATATAATTTGAGAAAATCATCCTTGGAAATGTCTAAATTGTAATTTTCTCTAGGAAAGACTTCATTTCTGCCATTTTTAAGATATATGTTCTTGATGTTGCAGTTATCAAATCTACTTGAATTTTTTTCCTGATTATTGTGTCTCCTAGTCTGAAACAGTACCACTACAAAATCGGGCATGTCAAATTGAATACTGGAGAATGAATTTGTGGCATCAAATTCATAATAAGTACCAGAGGCAGGCTTCTGTACACATTGATATGTGTAAAATTGAAGAGGAACCTGTGGATTTTTTAGGATATCTGCTTTGTATTTAAGAGCGTAACTGGCCTCATATTCAACAACGGGGATTCTTAGCTCCATAGTCTGAATAATGCACTTGCCCTCATCAGGTAGGGTATTAGGCATAGCTTCCCCCGTAGGGTTTAATGTGCTGTACCTCATCAAAGCATTATTATCATTGGCAGCTCTTCTAAATGTAATTCTTAAACCACCCTTCCACATAATATCTTTGTAATCCGAGAAGAATCCTGGCAACAGGCGCATCGGGAACAGCACAGTGTGGTTCTTAGATAATATTTTATCACCAGCCTCAAATCCACCTATTTTGTAGTAAGAAGCCTCGGTTTTGGATAATTTTAGAGTGGCCAAAGCCGTGGAGGTAATGCCGGGATAATCTATTCTGTTTATAACAACGCCATGCTTTCTGATCTCAATTTCAGAGAACAGATGCGGCACAAAATTGTCTACAAGTCTTATATTTGAATTTGCCGGGTAATCTGTTCCATCGAGCTTTACAACATCAAATTTGATGTATAGATCTGCTCTGTGGGGGTGTATAAAGCCGTCCCCTACATCAAGATCAACCTCAACCTCCGTATTGGGTTGATTTAAATTTGCAAATGTCCTCCTGTTTGGAGGGAACGATTGTAGCTCATAACTCTCAATATTTTCCATTGTATGTATTTTTATTTAAATGTTAATCTCTATGATTGCAGTTGTTGTGGCTCCAGCAAAATCAACTAATTCTTCTTTTTCATTAGTGACCATCAACTCAATGTAATCTATTCTATTATGGCACACAGGAAAATATAATGTTGGGGATGGATTGTAGATGATTGGCTCCATAAATTCGGAATTAGGTTTGAATGTTGCAATGATGCCGGTTTGTTTGTGAGTGCCTATGCCATTTGATTTGGTGATCATACCCTCAGCCACATTACAGTGAATATTCAGTGTCTCTATGGCTAAGAATTTAGGTATATTCATAGCAGTGTGTTTGATGCCTGCTTCAAGTTTTGTATTGTTCTCAAATCCTAACAGCTCTCCTATAGTACCCAGATGCACCGTTTCTGTAGCAGATGCGATTTCTACTCTGTGAGTGACAGAATTTTGACTTAACACCACACCTCTGGGTAAGTGAGCATTTAGAGTGGACAGATTATACTGCCCTGGAGTGATGACAATTTTTTGATCCCCTACTGCAATTGTGTTGTTGTGGTGCGTAATATTAGGGATCAGGTACATGCCGTAAAATGCTCTGAGAGCTATTGTTTTGGGATACACTATGTCATCATGCAATTTGAGTTTCAATATTGAATTTTGGCTGGTGAGATGGAATACCCCCATGATGTTTCAGATACCACAAGGCCTTTTGAAAATTTTCAATTGATGGTTTATTTATTTGAGACATATATCTGAGAACGGATAAACACAAATGTCCGCAATTAACATCTTTGAAGTTTTGAACACGGGCATTATTGTAATAAAGATTAGCTGATTTTAAATATTTTATTAAATTTTCAGGTGGAACACCTCCAAATGAATCAAACACAAATGCCTCATCTTTTAAATATTTAAGATAGCAAATCCAGTGAGTGCCCTGATTTTTGAACTCATCCAAATTAACAATGCCACACTCTTTGTTGAGTGGTTGTTCTGGCAAAGAATCAGACATGTACACACCCCTAAAATTTTTGATACCCAATGGCTTGATTAAAGCTTCAATATCTTGGTTTGTAAGCGGCTCTTGTTTTTTTTAAACTTATTCATGGCTCTCTTAACACCTTTGCCTTTTTTCTCCATGGCCAGGTTATGGCGCCTCTGCTCATCTAATTCTGCCCTATTCTTCTTGGCATCTATTACTGTTTTTGCTATGGCAGCTGATCCCCCGGCCAAGCTCCCAACAGCCCCGAGAGCAGCTAAGATGGCAGGGATGGTAAATATGAAACCCCCCACATGTGATTTTTTTCTAGATTGCTGTAATTTTTTTAATTGGGGTGTACTAAGCAACAATTTCATACCATGTCCCTTTGCAAGACAAGAGTTTTTTTTCTTGCGCTGCTTTTTGGTCAAAAGGCTGTCAATAGTTTTAAGAGATTTGAGACCTGCATAAGGTATTTGATACATAACACCCTTGGCCTTCATTGTAGGTTTATTATATACATATTCACAACCCCCACCCCAGTTTTTGTTTGGTGCTCATAGCTATGGTGGTCCCCAATGCTGCTATTCTCTCACTTAAAGAAGCATCTTTGCTTACAAATCTACCAAATGCTGCCTCTTCTAATTTCTTGTCTGCAACATGTCTCTTGTCAAGATCAGTATGTGTGTTGTATGCTATGTCATGGTCTCTACAAGCAGCATCTAGGGGATTAACACCAGGATCCCCTCTGTTTTATCTATGGTCCAATTTTGTACCGGGACCACAATACTGATAGCCTGGAATGTGTAGTTCAAATGGCAGCTTGTTTATAATGTCATTAACCAGGCCCCGACCCTCAGAAATATTCCAAAATTTAGGTGGTAGAGTATTAATAATTTTTATGAGATATCCAATCCCCTTAGGGTCATTCACTATAAAATTAGATAATTTGGTGCTTATCATGTCCATAATTCCAACCTTTTCATTGTAAAAATTGTTGTTGCCAGCATTTTCCTCCCCAGCTATCACCAATAACCTATCCACAAGTTTCCTGACATCATCAACCCAGACAAATTCTTTAGGCAGGGTGTTGTATTGTTTGATTCCACTGCCAGTCTTGATCTGTGACCATATGGGCTTGATTAAATTATTGTATTTTGCTCCACTGCTCGACTTGACTCTTTTTTGTGTGGGATCATTGTTCTGGTATAGAGCATCTGATTTTATTAATATTTCTTTGTAATGCTCATAATCCTGATCTGTATAGCTGCCAGGCCTTTTCCTAGTTATCAGTTCCCACAATCCAGGTGTGCCGGTGTACTTAACAAAAGCACCTTTTTCTCCGAGACGAGATTCTGAATAAACAATTATATCATCCCCCATAAAAGTTACTCTGAAATTGCCAATTCTATGTATGATACTGCCATCAAGCTCTGTGTCAGCATATAAGCCAAAGACCTCATCTTTGTTGTCTTTAGGTGTGGTTAAATATTTTTGAGCAAGAAGACCCAATTCAATAGGATCCTGAGTAGCTTCAATTCTTCTAGGAGCAACAGGACTAGGTGTATGAATGCTGGAAAGTGGGGTGAATGGATAATCTAATATGTTCCTTGCAGCTACAGGTACAAGCTCTGTGATCAAATTTTGATTCTGCTCTGTAACAGTTTTGATATTCTTACCTAAATTATTAATAGCATCAATGACAGGCTGTTCTGTTTGTTTGTGTTTTTCATAAATTCCACGGTTCTCTGATTTCCATCCCTTAAATCTTTTTACAAGATAATTTCTTAACTTAAGATCATCAATAATTGGCCTTTTCATGGTTATTTATATACGTCTCAACGTCTAGAAAATCGTTGATTTTATTTCTGTATTTGCCACTATTGGGTGTTCTTGTCATATCAATTGTGACAAACCCATAACTATCCTGGTTCCAGCACTTGCTGCAAAATTTGGAAAAATCATTGTAGCTCAAGTCCCCACCTACATATTCATCATGTATGTGTTTGAGGTTGGTATGGTCTTGATGAAACACACATATAAAATTGCTGTTGTCTCGGATCAGTTGCTTCGGAATTTTAGAAAAAGTCTGTGCCAGGTAGAAGCAGTCAATGTTTTTGTGCCGGCCCTGTGTAAAGAAATTTCTAACCTTGTTTTGATTATCCAGTATAATGTCATCAAACACAACAACAGAATTATCGAGACATTCATCTAATGGCTTAACATCTGGTTCAAAAGTGGCAATATCCAATCCATCATATAGCTTCATTAGCTGCTGATATTTTAATTGTTCCAAGCTCTTAGAGAAAACATACAAGTGCCTGTTTTTCCAGTCTAACCAGTTGGGTGCCAATAAAAAATTATCAACCATTAGTGTAGTTTTACCACAAGCCGATGGCCCAACAATAAGACATCTAATATTTTCAGGCAGCAAGTTGCCATTTCTCTTAATCTGCTGTTCAGGTTCTGGCAGCCTTTTTATAACATCCCAGGTGCTCATATTATCACTTTGTCTGCATCGATCCAGCTGTTTTCCGGATGACCCAGCCATTTGACAAGTAACTTGTTGCCTTTTCTGCGGATGATTTTTTCTATGAGATACGTGTCGGGCTGTTTAGTTTTGCTGAGCTCTTGTTCATAGAACCTGCCTTTGAGAATTTCTCCTCGGTGATCTTTTATTATATAAGTGTTAAGGGTCCCGGGTTTAACTTGAACCACTGTAAATAATTCAGTGCTCCAGTTTCTCGTAAAGCCTCTCTTGAATAAGTGCTTATATTTGCTGATTCTTACTTGGTCACCCACCCTGTATTTGGCCCTTCTTGTTGTTGGCTGGTATCTAGGATAATAAACAGTCCTGATCAATTTTTGCTCATCAGATGAAGTTACTTCAGAGGGTTTCATGTTGATTGTGGAATGGACCGAGTTGTTATATTTATGTAGAAGTTCTGGAAGAATATTAATCCATTTATAATTACCTTGGAGGGTAAATTGTTTATACATAAGATTTTTTAAGGTTCTGTTGAATCTCTCTACAATTGAGGCTTTGAGATCACTGTAACTCGAGTAATGTTTTATTGCCTGGCTTTTAATAAATTGTTGAAACACAGAATTATAAAATTCTTTGCCATTATCTGTTTGCAAATAGCGCGGTGATCTTCCTGAATGATTGATGATTGTCCTGAAGGCTTCTGTAACACATTTTCCAGTCTTGGATTTGAGTGGCACGGCCCAGGCAAATTTTGAAAATGTGTCTATCACAGTGAGTAGATACTTGTAGCCCTTGTTGATTTTGTCTAAGTTTTTCAACTGTCCACTTGCCATCTCAATCAAGTCGCTCTGCCATAAATCATCTATGCCCTTTGTGACTACTGGAAGTCTCTTATAATTATGTCTGGCTTGTCTGTGTAATTCATCAACAATAATTTGTCTAGACATAATATGAAAACAAGAATATTGCAACTATAGGGTGTTCAGCAGCTGATACTACAGGATTTTCTAAATATAATTTGTCCCCTATTTGTATTTTAAATTCCAGAGATCCATCATCTTCAGTATAGGCTGTTTCTAATGTATTGGGGTCTGTAAAATCCTCTAACTCTACACTGGTGATTTTCGGTTTGTTGTCAGCATTTGTTATCGATAAGGTAGGGTAGTGATGTGCCTGTGGCTGATGCCAATATTTGATCTTGATTGGTCTCAGTGTGCCTCCAACAAAAAACTGGTAATAAAATTGTGCAGGGGACAGCATATATATTTTGCCACCTGGTGTAAATGGTGAATCATATTCTTTGTTGGGGATGCTGTACAATTCAAGAATTACTGTATGTTTTGGATTCTCGATTATGCCTGTTATTTCTTTTTCTGCTGTAAGCAATCTGCTTGTTACAGATTCAAGATGCTCATTGATGGTTCTAACAACATCATCATGGCCTGGCTTAATTTTTATGTCCACAATAAGTTTCTTGTATTGTTGCACAATCTCTTGAAGCTGGGTGGCAAAAACAGACAGAGCATTTGCTTGATTGGATTCCATGGTCCCTAGCTGTTGCTTGATATTAGCTACAATTTGCTGTAAATTTTCAACAACTGCCAATTTTGAATTTTGGGTTGTAAGATCATGGACCTGTCTTCTGATATCCTCAAACAGGGCATGCAGTTCATTAATATGTTGATTGGTTGGTAGAGTGGCCACTGTCTGAGTAAGTTGTTTGATCTCTGTCTGGATATTCTTGATATCTTCTGATTTCAATATGCGATTCACAGCTCTCTTAATATTTTTAAGTTCCTGTGATGTGGGCAGATTTGAGACTGTATTTTGCAAAGATTCAAGTGCCAATTTTACATCATTTAATTCAGAAGCATCAACCACACCACGCATAGCATCTTGGAGCAGGGCTATATCTGCCTGAGTAGGTGTTGATTGTTGTAAAATTTCAAGTTTTGTTTGGATATCATCGATCAAGTGATGAAAATGAGATAGCTCAGATTCAGTGTTGAGGTTTTCAAGTTTTGTGATCTGTTGCTGGACACTGACAAGTGTATCTACAATCCCAGGCAGGCGAGTTTCTTGTACATTTGCCAAATCACTTTGCACTGCTGCTATTGTACCCTCAAGATGGGTTATGGTACTTTGAATTTTTCCAAAATCTTCATATGTTTCAAGTTGCAGCTTAATGTTGGCAACACTCCGAGTTATTGCACTCAAAGCATCAGAAGATGGCAAATTGTTCATAAAATTTTCAAGTGTCTCAATTTTTTCTTTAACCTCGGCTATGGCATTGTGCAGAGGATCCAGATTAGGTATTTGGAGTGATTGAATCTGTTCTCTTAGAGTGGAAATGACTAGATCAAAATCTTCCTGTGATTTTATGCTTTTGACAATTGTTTGGAGCTGTGTCTGGACATTATTTATTTGCTCTTCCAATTGTTGTTTCAATTGCTCGGAGTTGGTGGCCTGGGTCTTAAATTTGGCTTGAAGAGCTGCTACAGCTTCTTCTAAACTTTGAAAATTATCCAATGTTGCCAGATCAGTATATTTCTGAAGCAGCACTTTGAGTTCAGAATCAATTTTAAGAAGAGGGTCCATGCATTGTGATTGTAAATTTGTAATTTCTAATTGAAGACTGGCATTGAGTGTGGTCTGTAAAGCTTGTAAATCACTTCTTAATTTCTTGACTCTGACATCAAGCATCAGAATCTCATCACTGTGATCTTCATGTCTTGTATGGCCAAATATATCATTAGGCATTTTTGTTTTACTGGTTATTTATTATAGAGTATCTGATTCTTAATTCTATAAAAAAGGGTATAAGCTTGTCATAGGATCCAGGGACCTCAATATATAAGCAGTCACCAGCAGAAACAGTATATACAGTGCCAGAAACCATGTTTGAGTGCTTAATTCTATAAATATTTCTCCCTACTGAAATCTTGACATCACCCTCAGGGGTTGTAATAAATTGCAATTGACCACCTACAGGTAATTGGTAATGATTTAAATTATTGTTAAATATGTACAATGTTTTACCTGTTTCATCATCATTATCTGTAAGTATGCTGTTCAGATGAATAATTAACAAGCCACTCAGTTTAGACATTACAGATTGTAAATCAGGAGAGGGTTGTGGTGTCGGCAGGTCCATAATAGCCTGTTTTTTGAACCCAAATAAGTTCATAGGCATGTTTATTTATTTCAAATCATGCTCTGGAATTGGGCATTGTTTCCCACTTTTCAAATCACAATGCCCCCAAGGTAGAGTATGTATGTTACATGACAAAATACATCTCTTGTCATCATGTGGGTCCAGAGCCACTTTTGTTACAATATTTGAAGTCAACAAGTGATTCTCACTCTGAATTCTATTTTCTGATGTTCTGATTGAACTCTGTGATTTGATGCAATTTTTATAATCTTCAAATTGGAGATCTTTTTCCACAGTCACTCTGCCAATGCCCTTGGCCTTTTTGACAACAGCACTACATGTTTTAAAACTATACATCTTGGCACTTAACCCAGCAAATTCCACAATAACATCACCAAGTGTCTCATCTTTTAACTTGCCAGGCACCTTTTTGTTGTGGGGTTGAATTCTTGTATGTTCACTGGTATCAAAGTATTGAAACAATTCAGGCTGTGACATATCTTGATAAACATCTTCTGTTTGAATATCGAGAATAAAACTATCCGTGTCCATGTACAATAATTTTACACGATCACCATAAAAAGGTTTCAGCACATCATAATATAATATTAACATATGTAATTTGGACGATTCCAATATCACAGCCCCTTCATAAATAGGTTTATCAAATTTGATTTTTGTTTTCATCATGTTGAAAAGTGCCATGTGCTCATCATAAATTCTTCTGTAATTGAAGTTGGGCTTTGCAACCAATTTTTTGCTCAGGCTGGGGTCAGTAATTATTTTAACATCGGTATGTTTCCTGACATTTTCAATTGTTTTGCCATACACTGAATTCACCATCAATTTAAACAAGCCCTTATCAAATTGGCTCTTTGCAGATGTTCGAAGCTCCGTATTTGTATCAATATAAGGTTTCAACCATTCTGAGTGCCTGAACCTCAAAACTTTGCCAACTTTGGTCACTTGAACACCATGTTTCATCAGGAACTGTAGGTTTTTGTAATATGTGACATATCCCTGTTTCGGCTCCAGGGTCATCATGAGCTTCCTCTGTTTAGAGCCAGGTGAGCACTGAACCTCGGGAATTGGGGGCAGATCAGAAAATTTATTGTGCAAATGATCTGGAAATATCAGATCAACCTCAAAGATGAGACCATGTTCACTGTCATCAAAATTCTGAAGATCTTCAATATTGAAATCTTCAACCCACTCAAGCTCTGCATATGGCAGTTTTTGCATCATGGCGTGACCATAGAGGTTGTTTGCAACCACATAAAGTATATAATTTGATGGCCGTGCTGGATCATAATCAGGCATGTATTTGTTATTTGCTCTGGCATATCTCTGGGAACATTGCACCATCCCTCCTCTTATACATTCCTCCATAAACAGATACTTATCTTGATCGTGGATCAGATCCAATAGCTTTTTGGTGTTGAAAAACATTGCGGACCATGCTAGGCCTGGGGCACTGTAAAAATACACTGGGTCCAGTCCATAATTTTGCATGGAAGATTTTCTGAATGCCTGAAATACATCAGCTGAGAGGGTCGTATCAAGTTTTAAATATGCCATGTGATAATCACCAAATGTCTTGCATTTTAAATTGTTCCACATCAACTTGGCATGGTGATAATCTTCATCAGTGATTCCAGATCCTCTGATTTTGCTGTAAAATGCTTCTTGTGGTGGCAGGGAACACTCATCAAATTTAGAAAAATCTGTGACATAGTCATATGGATATACACCCTTCCGCCTAATTAATTTCAGGTCCTGATTTGGAAACGAGGCACGTGTGATTTTCAAGTCATCATCAGATAATTGAGAGGCCAGTGTAGCCAGGCTAGCAGGTAAAAATCTGTAAGAATCAAGAAATCTTATGTAAATAGGAACACCATCAACTTTAATTATTTTGCTAATAGATATATATTTTTCATCATTTTCAGCTAAAATATTTAAATTCTGCTTGTCAAACCCCTCGTACCTGATCAGATGATGGAAATCATAATTGGATGCTCCATGGCAGAATATGGGGATAAATTTTGGTCTCTTGATCTTAATATTACAGCTACTACACAGGGCCTGTTTATATCGACCATCTGTATGAGAATGGTGTTTCACCTTGATATTTTTATCTGAAAATTCAGAATCACATACCGGGCATTTTTCTGCATTGTTGAAATCCTCAATCTGTTCCTCTGTTAAAGGCAACATAGGCTTTGATTTTAATAAGATGTTAGATGCTATGTCACGGCACTCATTTTCTATTCTATGTGCAAATATTTTGATGGCATTTGGTCCCTTGTATGAATATTCTTTAATAACAACACCATCCCGTATAACCACATAACAAAAGCTGGAAGGTTCATGTTGCTGGTATGGTGTAATTGAAGATTCCTCAGGATCTGGATTGCAGAATGCAATATGTTTGACGTTCGATTCAAAATCACAGACAATATGTACTGGGTGTTCCAACAAGGCTTCATACTTTTTGAATTTGCAATTTTCACTTGGATTGGGCATCACCATATGAACAGGTTTATGGTTCCCACAGTATTTCAGATGCTCAATTAACTTGTTTTTAGCAATTTCTGCATTTTTTTCACAAACACCATTTACCATTTTTTGACCATCAAATACAGTTAAACATCTTCTGCACAACTTAAATATTCTATTAGATTTGTCTAGTTGTGTTCTGACTATAGCTTCAAGATTATGTATCAGAGTATAATGGTATGTATCATCTCCTTCAATTAAAAGCAGATCAATCGGAATAGCAGATTCATCATCAATTGTACTGATTCTGAGAGGTGCTATCGGGCAATTGCCAGTGGAACAAATAAATACATTAATAGATAATTGTTTGCCATTGATGTGCCTGGCCTTTTTTTTCAAATTTATCAATATTCTGAACTGACATTGGATATTCTAAACCCTCCATTACATCATCAAAATCGTGCTCATGTTGTTTGTAATAAGTTATTCTCTCAGGATGGCTTGAAACTGGATACAAAGCAGCTAATATACACCACAAAAAGCATTTCTGGTCGGCGTTTTTTATATTGACCACGGCTCTTTTGTTTTTGATATTAGCAGGCAAAGGCACATAAGTAGATCCTTGTAATGGAGTGAATTCAGAAATATTAACATAGAGCTTGTGTGGAGAGCCACATAGGCTCCATCCTGACTCTTTTGCCGCAAATTCAGAGTGTTTAATATTCAATTGATCTATCAAATTGCCTATTATTGTGTCTGAATTTGCATTTGAATATACCGGTACAGTTTCTGTTATGAGGGGCTGTGTAAATTTTGTGCCATTTGGTTTCTTATATTGTACAAACAATTTGAGGGATAGCTTATAAGAGCCATTTTGTGCATTAAGAATTGCCTGCAGATCAGAATTTATACTGTTCAAGAAATTCTCAATGCCGCATCTTGGCTCTGATACAAACCGGTAATCCCTAAGTTGGGCATTAAAACTGCTACGGATAGGTGCATGGCGTAGCAGTTTTGCTGCTCTGGTATTAACAGGTGCTTCGTGCTTTCTTTTCAGACCAGATGTAGATGGTTGTACAGAGCAAGTATCTTTATGTGTATATGTGAAGTATTGCATGCTGTATTTTCTATGGCATTTGGGGCAAATTTTTGTGGGAGTTCTGTATTTGTCTGGGTTACAAATTTTTTGGTGTCTGGCCCAATTAGAGCTGGATATATTTTTATTGCATTGGTCACAATATTTTTGATTCGGCATTTTTGCTGTTGTTTATTATATACAATTTCCTGGGTTTCAATTCAAAACTTTATACTGAATAAAAAATATCAGTTGGGTTCAGCACTGTGATTTGTATGTATGTGTATATGTATATATGTATGTATACACTTAATATTTTTGGCTTTGGTATTTATATAAAATTTCCTGGGATTCAAATCTAATCTCTATGGATTAATATTATTAATATTAATCTTATGACAGGTTGTAAAGCCAATAGCTTACAAGTGGAAAATCATTCACACTGACCCTCCGCAAATGCCTGCACGAACATGCTTATCTTGAATAGCAATAACCTTGTTATGTATAACAGGCTGGGACAAATATAAGCTTGACTCTAAATATGAGTAGATTACAACAAATATCAGATTTTATATTGCTCAATATGAATTTAAACCAGTAAGTATGAGAAGCACTGTATCAACACGTCTGTCCCCCTCAGTCAGTCTCACATAACTGGCTGATGCAATATTCAGGAATTTCTGTAAATACTTGCGCTGAGGAAAAAAATCAATACTACCGTCTCGGGAATTCCACACACTGACGCAGAGGGGGAAGGAACATGCAAACACGGACCAATTCTAGAGGTAGGCTCTGCATATTGCATTGTTTTAATATTAGATAATCAAATTGAATGGTATCCAATTGAACTTAAACCTGAAGTAAATATGTATAGGTTGGTATGGATACAAGTTTATAGACTAGCTGATGCAATTTTTGTAAATCTGCTTGAGGAGAGTTAATACTTTCCGAATTACAAAACTCTTTGGGTTAGGCAGGTGCTACACTTAAACAAATGAACATGTTGAGCAAGTTTTAAGTATAAACAAATCAATCTAAGAGAGCTCTTCGTTTCTGAAAAATTCCCGAGGGCATTTTTACAAAAATCTTGGATTAGACAAGATTCCACACTTGCTCAAAAAACTCATATGCTCATGTTAAGCAAGTTTTAAGTGTAGCAAAGCTGCTTGAGGGGATGCTCTTCCTTTCCGGTCCTGTCCGTAGCATAAACCCCACTACTTACTTAATATCCATATTTCTAACAATTACAAATCCCACACAGATACAGAGCCTTGCTGAGCTTGGAATTATTATGGACAGGTGATTACTATGGAAATAACATCTAATAGAGTCTTGCTGATATTTCTACAGCATGGAATTGTTATGAATCCCTAACAGAGCTGTGTTGTGTAGGTACATATCTCACACACAGATATAGAGCCTTGTTGATATTGTTATTGTCATAATCCCTATCTCTAACAGAGCTGTGTTGTGTAGGTTGCTTTGAAAATATTATTTACTCTTGCTGATATGTTATGGATAAGATGTGAATAATACATACCCTAATAATCTGATTCTGATATTTTCCACTATTGTTTTTTTTATAAACGTTTCAACATACGTTCCAGTTTTGTAGCTACAAAGTTTTGTAGCTACAAAGCTGGAACGTATGTTGAAACGTTTATAAAGGAACAATAGTGGAAAATATCAGAATCAGATTATTAGGGTATGTATTATTCACATCTTATCCATAACATATCAGCAAGGGTAAATAATATTTTCAAAGCAACCTACACAACACAGCTCTGTTAGAGATAGGGATTATGACAATAACAATATCAACAAGGCTCTATATCTGTGTGTGAGATATGTACCTACACAACACAGCTCTGTTAGGGATTCATAACAATTCCATGCTGTAGAAATATCAGCAAGGTTCTATTAGATGTTATTTCCATAGTAATCACCTGTCCATAATAATTCCAAGCTCAGCAAGGCTCTGTATCTGTGTGGGATTTGTAATTGTTAGAGATAGGATATTAAGTATAGAATTAATACTAAATATTATTTTATTTTCTGTGTCTGTATCTAATATCTATCTTCATGCCTTTCTATAATAATTCCAAGCTCAGTATTAAAACTTCTTCCCAATAACAGCATCACCGCACAGCTCGATCAGGTATAGGGATATTGAGTATAGATTTATAAAATTTGTGTCTAATATCTATCTTCATGGCAATCACCTATCTATAATAATTCCAAGCTCAGTATTAAAGCTTCTTCCCAATAACAGCATCACCACACAGCTCTGTCAGGTATAGGGATATTGAGTATAGATTTATAAACTTTGTATCTAATATCTATCTTCATGACAATCACTTTTCCATAATAATTCTAAGCACAGCAAGAATTTGTATCTGTGTAGGATTTGAATGCTGTTCTCAATAACACACCTATCTATAATAATTCTAAGCTCAGCAAGGATTTGTATTTGTGTAGGATTTGAATCCTCTCAATAACAGCTTCACCGCACAGCTCTGTCAGGTATAGGGATATTGAGTATAGATTTATGGATAAATATTATTTACCTCTTCATGGCAATCACTTATCCATGATTTGAATCCTGTTCCCAATAACATTATGACCGCACAGCTCTGTCAAAAGGATATTGAGTATAGATTTACAAAAATTTATTTACTAGATATTATTTCATTCTCTGTGTTCTTTATGACAATTACCTATCTATAATAATTCCAAGCTCAGCAAGGCTCTGTATCTGTTTGTATTTGTGTCTAATATCTATCTTCATGACAATCACCTATCCATAATAATTCCGCTCTGTATCTGTGTAAGATTTGAATCCTGTTCCCAATAATTATATCACCGCACAGCTTTGTTAGGTATAGGGCAATCACCTATCCATGATTTGAATCCTGTTCCCAATAACAGCATCACTACACAGCTCTATTAAATATAGGGATATTGAGTATAGATTTATGGATAAATATTATTTCTATATCTATATCTAATATCTATCCTCATGGCAATCACCTATCTATGATTTGAATCCTGTTCCCAATAACAGCATCACTACACAGCTCTGTTAGGTATAGGGATATTGAGTATAGATTTATGTTATTAAATATTATTTCATTCTCTGTGTTTGTGTCCAATAACAGCAGGGATATTGAGTATCTATCCTCATGGCAATCACCTATCCATAATAATTCCGCTCTATATCTGTGTAAGATTTAAAACTTGTTCCTAATAATATTAACCACACAGTTCTGTCAGGTATAGGGATATTGAGTATAGATTGATGGAAAATATTATTTCTGTGTCTGTGTCTAATATCTATCTTCATGACAATCACCTATCCATGATTTGAATCCTGTTCCCAATAACAACATCACCGCACAACTCTGTCAGGTATAAGAATATTGAGTATAGATTTATGGAAAATATTATTTCTGTGTCTGTGTCTAATATATATCCTCATGACAATCACCTATCCATGATTTGAAGCTTGTTCCCAATAATAGCATCACTGCATAGTTTTGTCAGGTATAGGGATATTATAAATTTAATGATAAATATTATTTCTATATCTATATCTAATATCTATCCTCATGGCAATCACCTATCTATGATTTGGATCCTGTTCCCAATAACAGCATCACAGCACAGTTCTATTAAATATAAAGATATTATAAATTTATTGATACTGTGTTTGTGTCTAATAGGATATTGAATATCTATCTTCATGGCAATCACTTATCTATAATAATTCCAAAGCTCTATATCTGTGTGAGATTTGAAGCTTGTTCCCAATAACAGCATCACTGCACGGTATAGGATATTGAGTATAAATTTATGGAAACTACAGCTCTGTTAAAAAATATTATCTAGATATTATTTCCGTGTCTGTATCTGTGTAATTGAATCTTGTACCTAAGTTCCAATTCCCAATAATAACATTATTGCACAGCTCTGTCATGTATAGGGATATTGAGTATCTATCTTCATGGCAATCACCTATCCATAATAATTCCAAGGCTCTGTATCTGTGTAGGATTTGAATCCTGTTCCCAATAACAACATCACCGCACAGCTCTGTTAATGAATATTTTTGTATCTGTATAATTGAATCTTGTACCTAATAACAAAAATATTGAGTATCTTCATGGTAATCACCTATCCATAATAGTTCCAAAATTTGAATCCTGTTCCCAATAATTATATCACTGGTATCTTCACTCTAAGCTCAGCAAGAATCTGTATTTGTGCGGGGATTTGAAGCTTGTTCCCAATAATTATATCACCGCACAGTTTTGTTCATGGCATAGTTCTAAGTTTAGCAAGGATCTGTATATTTGAATCCTGTTCCAATAACAGCATCACTGCACAGCTCTGTCAGGTATAGGGATATTGAGTATAGATTTATGGAAAACACAGCTCTGTTAAAATTGTTCCCAATAACAGCATCACTGCACAGCTCTGTCAGGTATAGGGATATTATTTCATGGCAATCACCTATCCATAATAGTTCTAAGCCCAGCAAAAATCTGTTTCTGTGTGGGATTTGAATCTTGTTCCCAATAACAGCATCACCGCACAGCTGTCAGGTATAGGGATATTGAGTATAGATTTATAGAAACCACAGTTCTGTATGCATTATTATTTATATCTGTGTCTGTGTAATTGAATTTTGTACCTAATAACAGCAGAAATATTGAGTATCTTCCATGACAATCACCTATTAAGCTCAGCAAGAATCTGTATCTGTGTAGGATTTGAATCCTGTTCCCAATAACAGCATTATTGCACAGGGATATTGAGTATCTAGATATAATTTCATGGCAAAAATTAATTCTTCACTCCTATCCATAAATCTGTGTAGGATTTGAATCCTGTTCCCAATAACAACATCACTGCACAGCTCTGTTAGGTTTAGGGACTAGATATTCATCATCACAACATGCAGCAGAGCTGTTCATAATTAATAAGATATAATTGTACTCAGAACAAACCTCTATACCAACAAATATTATAAACACATCACCTCTTGCTCAAATATATCATGCAAAAGCTGAGATAGACCCGCTTGTAGAATGGCTTCACTTTTATGAACTTCCAGACAGTTTGGATTATGTTTCAAATTTAAGAAACCTGAAATACATAAGCTTTGGGAGTTTTGTTTGCAACCCGTACAATATTATTTTTCCTACATTTGTAGACAATATATTGCACAGTCCCGAACTGCTGAAGCTCCAATTGCAGTATAATTTTTTTGTATGATATGGAATCGTGGAAAAATAATTACTCCATTCCATCGCTTGGAATTATGATTTTATGCAGTGCGTGCCTTGTAATGGTACTTGTGATATTAATTGTATTAGAATAGGTGTGACAGAATCCAAGGACTTGACATGTTCCACAGCAATACTATACTACAGAATCAATGCTGATCTTAAAAACAACATATTCCCACTCAAGGAACTTGAAATTGTTAGCAAAAAAAATATTTTGTGTAAAAACTCTAATTATTTAAGTCCATCTTGTATTGAATAAGCCAGAATTGATATTGTTTTTAAGCAGGTACATAATCAACTCATTAAAATACAAACCAGAATTTACATCCAATTTTCCTGCCTCATCAAGTATGGAAATTGTTGTGTCCCATGTTATGTCATCAACAGGCCACCTGCTGTTTGTATAAATTCTATGATCATGGAAAAATTTGTAAAACCTAAATTTTTCTAAACTTGAAGTACTTTTTGTAAAAAAAGCAACATATTTTCCCCAATAACAATGCAACAGGTATGCATCAATTCTATGCCAGTATGTATTGGATTCAAAATCATCATATTCAGAACCCAATTCTATGCTCACATACCCAAACCCAACATCACTGTCAAGTACCCATCTTGCCTCTGTTTCATTTTGCACTTTAAAAAATCATACTCTGATAGATTTTCAAATTTTTCCCTAAAACAATCCAACAGGTGGTCTGATTTTATATATCTTGCAATGTTTCTTCTTTCAAAATATGTTTGCATGTTCAGGTATCTATATTTCCTGGAAGATATTATTCTGATTGTTTTTTAACATTGAAACATTTGGTAAATATTTACTGCTGTTGAAATAGCCCAGCCTAACATGTAATATTGTTTGCAGGTTGATTCAAGATGCAAAAATATTTCCAGATACATCAAATCCAAATCTCTTGTTCCTGAATTTAAATTGAGATTCTCAAAATTGTAAAATATATTGTGTGCTCCATGATGTTCACATAATTTGTGGAGAGCCCATTTCTGGAGCATAGGATCCAGCTCCTGGTCTACAAAATTACAAAATTTGGCCTTGCAATCTAAGTTATACAGGGCAATCACACAAATATTTCCAATCAATTTTGTTTGGAAATATTGATGACTGTGCAGAAGAAGTATCTATATGTTCATATGTGAAGTATTTCATGCTATATTCTCTATGGCATTTGGGGCATATTTTTGTGACTATTCTGCTTTTATCTGGACTACAAATCTTTTGGTGCTTGGCCCAATTAGGGCTGGATATATTCTTATTGCATTGATTACAATGTTTTTGACTTGGCATTTTTGTTGTTGTTTATTATATACAATTTCCTGGGGTTCAAATCAAAACTCTATGCTGGATAAAAAATATCAGTTGGGTTCAGCAGTGTGATTTGTATGTGTGTGTATGTGTGTATGTGTGTATACACTTAATATTTTTGGCTTTGGTAATTATATACAATTTCTTGGGGTTCAAATCAAAACTCTATGCTGGATAAAAATATCAGCTGGGTTCAGCACTGTACTTTGTGTGTGTGTGTATGTGTGTATGTGTGTATACACTTAATATTTTTGGCTTTGGTATTTATATACAATTTCTTGGGGTTCAAATCAAAACTCTATGCTGGATAAAAATATCAGCTGGGTTCAGCACTGTACTTTGTGTGTGTGTGTATGTGTGTATGTGTGTATACACTTAATATTTTTGGCTTTGGTATTTATATACAATTTCTTGGGGTTCAAATCAAAACTCTATGCTGGATAAAAAATATCAGTTGGGTTCAGCACTGTGCTTTGTGTGTGTGTGTATGTGTGTATGTGTGTATACACTTAATATTTTTGGCTTTGGTAATTATATACAATTTCTTGGGGTTCAAATCAAAACTCTATGCTGGATAAAAAATATCAGTTGGGTTCAGCACTGTGCTTTGTGTGTGTGTGTATGTGTGTATGTGTGTATACACTTAATATTTTTGGCTTTGGTAATTATATACAATTTCTTGGGGTTCAAATCAAAACTCTATGCTGGATAAAAAATATCAGCTGGGTTCAGCACTGTGCTTTGTGTGTGTGTGTATGTGTGTATGTGTATGTGTGTGTGTGTGTGTGTGTGTGTGTGTGTATGTGTGTATGTGTGTGTATGTGTGTTGATATTTTTGGTATTGGTATTTATATACAATTTCTTGGGGTTCAAATCAAAACTCTATGCTAGATAAAAAAAGCAGAAATAGGCCACAACTTGGCCACAAGTGGACCGGAAGTAGGCAAACCGGAAGTGGACCGGAAGTGGACCGGAAGTAGACCGGAAGTGGACCGGAAGTGGACCGGAAGTGGACCGGAAGTGAGTATAAGTGGCCTCTTGCAGAGGGGTAGGCATAGCCTTAAGTTGCACTTCTTAAGTGCCCGATGACAAGTTACACTTGTATAACCAGTTATAACCAGTTTAGCCCAAGATGCACTGTTCCCTACTGGGAAATAACATGTTCTAACATGCATGTTCCAAGATGCAAGATGGGCACATGACACATCCCGACACAGGGTCACCTGATTGCACTTGTTAAGTGCCCGATGGCACATGACACTTGTATAACCGGTTATAACCGGTTTGTTTTTAAATGCCCGTTTTATATCTACTAATGTAATAGGAAAACACCACACAAGCTAGAATAAATGAATAACAGCCAGACAAAACCTCATTCGATTGTAAGCTATTGTGGACAATGTTAGAAGTTTTCACATGACGGGATAGTTCTTATAGTCGTGGGTATTATTTGTTAATTCTATTTGAGAGAAATGTCTATTGAAGTGAGGGTGTATTGTGCTGTTGTAAACTTTTTCAATGAAGCATTATTGGGTCGCTTTGTTGAAAATAATTCTCAAAGTAAAATTAAATTCCTTGTCTTACCAGTGTAGCTATCGACCTACTTTTATTAAAGGCAAAATTTTCTACCGTGCAATAATATTCTCTAATTGAGATTGAAAGCAAACCTACTTTAGATTAAGAACCGCCACAAGCTAATGGTCAAACGGTGAAGGGCTTTTAAAATTTGAAATATAAATTTTGAAGTGACTCGAATTTGGCATTGCCAACAAGACAATTTGTATTCCAGTTTTTCATTTGTGTAATTATTTAGTGTTACCCGATCACATATAAGTAGGTAGAGCTAAAGCACATTATACAAAGTCATTAATCAATGACCAAGCAGGTTGAGTGTTCGACTCCCAGACTCGACTCTGAACGTTTAGGAGGTTGAGTCCCGGTGCTCCATCTGCTTTCTTTTAAAATCTATTCAACATAATCATTGTTCTTATGGATTAGAAAAAATACGGCAAATAAGCAAAATACGATATAATAGAATCTCTGCATAACTGTATTAAAATGTAATTTTGTCACTACAACAGAAGCAATCGGATAGTGACAAAACTTGACTGATGGGAAATTACTTTAGTAAATGTAGCACCTCGGCATTTACTGGTGGTCCCGAGGATAAACTTGCGCGTATAATGGAGAAACTGGAACGGCACGAAATAATGAAACATTTAAAAGACGAGAACACGACATCGGAAATTCTCTAATTTAACATACCTCCTTGGAAAGAATCTTTCTCCTTGGCATGCAGAAAAGGATTTCCTCCCATTTTCTTGCTTTCAGATATATAGGCTTAGTTGATTTCCTGGATGGAATTTCCCTACGACAAAATTGGTTTCCCGGAAAGGGATGCCATCGGAAACTGGCCCCGAAGCTCTGGCCCGGCCCCGCTTGCGACTGCTAATGCAGCCCATCCATACAAGTTCTCCAAAGCGAATGAAACTATAAATTCGAGATTCTTCGCCTAAGGCTGCTGGTCTCAGCACAAATAGCGAAGAGATAGGCGAGGCCTCCCGGCTATTCTCCCTCGGGCGATCATCTCGCTTCCAGACTCCAAAGAAGATATTCTCCGGGTGTCAGATTTCACCATGCCTCCTGTTGCTCGCATTCCACTCAGATGACCCTGTCCATCACCGGGCCGGACACTCAAGCAAGGGTTATTTGAACTTTATATCATTTTCGACGCAAAGATTGTGCGGAACTTTCAGGAAATTTTACCTTGTCTTTGAACCAGAAAAAAGAATTTGCTTTCCCTTGGCAATCTGTAATTTTATATTACTTTTTCCTCTCGCCAATAATAGAGACGATGAGATTGTGCGGGATGAACTGACGAAATTGATGAGACCGATGGATGAAGGCCTCTCTAGTCAATAGACTGCTCAGCTAATAACAAATCTTTTATTCATAAACAAATTAAAGGACAAAAAAATTGGAGCTTTTTCGGTGTCTGAGCGCGTTACGTGGTCTCGCTACACGAGTTTCCTGGTTCGAGTCCTGACCTGGGCATGGGTGCTCTTTCTGAGTGTCCATTCACCAATTTCAATTACACTCTGTCCCAATTATCTCTGGAGCAGGCGAACGGAAACAAGTCTCTGCGCAAGTAGTGATGCGAGACGCCTCCACCAATGAACACGTGAGAGGAACGGGATTTCGTGGAAAGGAAGGGGGCGACTGCAGTTACCAGCCTATCCAGCAGCGTGCACTGCTTCGATGTGCCCACTCGATTTCCCCCACTTTTCTGCCGCTATTTCACGACTTTGTTCCAGAGATAACTGAGACAAGGTATAATCATCACTCACTCTCTCCGTCGCGATTAGCCAAAGTGAAGATGACAGAAAAGCGTACAAGGACTGCATGTAAAGACGTTATACATTTTTGTTATTTAGAAAAGTAACAACAATCCAAGTACTGAGAATGTTGAACAATAACTCTTTTTCTTCCGCAAATGGAGCTCTTTAAACAATAAACTTAGCAGTTAATTACACTTGTGATGTAGTGCTGAATTGGTCATGTGGGATAAAGGTAAGACAAATGAACACTTCCAATGCAAAATACGAATTATTTTAATATAATGCTGACAAAATGCTCAGGTTGGCAGAAGAAAATAGTAGATTGTGTACGTGTAGTGTGTTTTGTGAAAGTTGAGAGCTACAACTACAAACCTTCATCCATCTTGAGAACAAACATGGGAATTATTCCATAATTTCACAAACATAAAGTTCTCTGAACTTATTTCTGTAGCTTAATAAAGTTCTGCTGTGACCCAAGATGAGCAGAATTTGGTTACGATATTTTTAATTCAATTTAATTGACATGAAAGCAGTAACTTAATATCGTGCGCGAGACAGTCAGACAGACTTGTGGAGACAAAGGAACGTATGCGAATTTCGTTAATTGTTGTACATAAAAGCAAGAAGGGTGCTTAAATTGAACGCACAGATATATCCTGAAATAATAATAATTATTGGATTATCATAATCCTCATGGTTGCGATTAATGCAAGAGCTAGAAAATAACCAATGGAAGGAGAAAACGAAAAAAAGAGAAAGAAAACCTTCCAAGGGTTCTATTGTTTTTCTGATGTAAGGCAGCTTGCAAGTGACCTTGCAACAACTCTCCGCAGAGAATGAAATTCAGGACTCAATCATACGCTCCGGAGATTACTACGTAAATATGATTTTCCTCAGAAAAGTTCAAGTTGTCATTTAAGAAGGGAAATGGAAGCAGCTTACGGAAGACTTTCGATAAGTTTTCAATTTGATGATGAAATCGCGAAAATGTTCAACAACATAGTTAACTATCATTAATTTAATTGCTCAACTTACTTGAACTACTACTTCTAAAAGGACACATAAAAATATATCTCGTAGAAGGAAGGAAAACGAAGTGAAAAATATAAATTTTGTTATCCTTAAGGTAACAAACATCAAGTTTACAAGTCATTTGGAAAGAAGTCACGTGAAATGAAAGTTCTTAGCAGCAACTCAAAAATATGTATGGTAATAAATATTTTCATAAAGTACAAGTAAGAAAAACACAACACAAAAACATAAAAATAAACATAAATACACATAATAATATTAATTATTACCAGAAGTAACTTAATTCAATTCAAATGTTTTTGTGTCATTAATAAAACAAGAACATATTTGCATTTGTTAAATAACCACACAATTTAAACAATGAAAATGGGGAATCTTTACACTAATTTAGATTTCCCTTACTTAAAAAGAATCGGTTTTGTACTATTTCATCGGGGATGAGTGTATAGAGAAGAGAGGAGAGTATAACAGAAAGTGTAGAGGAGAAGAGAAGAAACGAAAGAAGAAAGCAGAGTAGAACAGAGAAGGGAAGAGAAGAGTAGACAAGGGATAGGGAAGGAAAGAGAGGAGAGGAAAGATGAGAGGAGGAAGAGGAAAAGGGGAGCAGAAGATAAGAAGAAAGAGAATGGGAAACTATTGTTATAGTGAACGCTAAGGACGTGGTGCATTAGTTACAGTTATTAACTAGAATTCAAGAGGCCTCAGGTCCGATCGACGTTCCAAAATAATTTTTTATATCTCTCTCGTTTCATTAAAACAAAAGCATCTTAACATTGAATATATATATATATATATATACAGTGTGTCATTTTAATGGCGCCCACGGACCACGGAAACTTATAGAGGACCTCAAAACAAACAACTTTTCTCAGTAACATTTTTCTCGTTGGTGCGTCGTTTCGGCGCTACAGTCGTTCAAAAAAGCACGTTTTGCCGCCTGAATGCTGGCAACCACACACAACATTTTATTGCATTTGTGACGTCATATCCCGTCGTGAAGCGATGCGTTCCAGGGTTGCCAGGAACACACATAATCTGTGAAAAATGACATAGCTACAATCAGCCACATTATGTACCGTAACACAAAAAGAGAAAACACGTTCTGTAACCTAACAGGAAGTAAACAAACGATACGAAAAATAGGAGAAAGAAAATAGAATTCAAGTGGAAGTGGTCATATCGAATTTTGTCTCAGCTTACATGTCAAATATTTGCAAATCTAGTTACCAAGTTGGCATCTACAATTTAGTCTATCCACTTCGTTCTTCTGATACTAGTTGTCTGTGACACACTGAACAGATGACAAAATAGAAATGAAAGAACTCAAAATTCCAAAGGTAAGCAACAGATAATATAATGTATATTCAGAGCATTATGAGGCAAGTGTCAAAAATGATTGAAAATACATGGATATAAGTAGTAGTAATACAAACTCTAAGACGACTATGTGTTTATCTATGCACCGGATACACATGTAATAGTTTGCAAATGTGAACAGGGCAGTATATTCGGTACTGATTCATCATTAGATTGTTACTGTGGTTGTACTTGTTTTAGCCGTAATGTAACAACGTGAACCTCGGATACTTCCGTTATCAGCACAAAAGTACCGCTTGGCATCTGGACACAAACCTGTAGATATCAACCTTGCAACGAGATTTGCAAATATTTGACATGTAGTTGGGCGTAAACAGCCACGTGTAAGCTGTAAGTCCAATAAAATGTATTGTTGTTGATATTTTAGATGTAGACTGAGACAAAATCCGACATTGACATTTCATTTTGAATACGTTTCTTAGCATTTCTCATATCGTTGGTTCACTTCCCCCTTCCCCTGAGATGACTGCTGATCTTTTGGCTGGTAGGCTATGGTGTTCGGTCTGCTGGACGCGTTTCTCGCTTCGTTTTACAGCTAATAATGTGGTTAGTAGTTTGTCATTTTTCACAAAATTTGTGTGTTCCTTGCTACCCTGCCGTGCGCTGTTTCACCGCAGGATATGAGGTCACAGGTACGATCAAATGTTGTGTTGGGTTGCCAGCATACAGGCGGCAAAACGGTCTTTTTTGAACGGCTGTAGCATCGAATCGACGCACCAGCGAGAAAAATGTTACTGGGAAATGTTGTTTGTTTTGATGTCCTCTATACGAATCTGTGGCCCGTGGGCGCCATTAAAATGACACCCTGTATATATATATGAAGGGTGTTTCATAAAGTCCCCAGTTTTTAAATCGCTTGTCATTTTTTTGTTTGAAGGTTGGCAACACTGTTCTTATCATTTTCGTAATCTCTGATCGCTCCGATTATTACTAGAACTATTTGTTGGCATTTGTTCAGTTTAGTTTCCATGGAGCGGTTTACTATCGACCAACGCGTCGTTATCTTGAAAACACATTACAGAGACAGACAGTTCGTAATCTTCGCGGAATCTTCGGACGTAACAATGCCACCCCTGCAACAACAGTTAGGAGGTTGGTGAAGAAATTCGAGATATCCGGGTCAGTTGCAACCATAAATTCGCCTGAGCGAAAACGTAGTCGTCGCGCAGATGAAAACATTGCAGTAGTGCAAGACAGTGTGAATGTTGGCCCCGCGAAGTCACTTCGTTCACAACAGTTGGAAATATCGGTATCCTCAGTGCAACGAATACTGAAAGAACACATTCATATGCACCCTTACAAGGTTCAGTTGACGCAAGAGATCAAAGCAACCGAGCATGCGAAACTAAGAAATTTTGCACAGTGGTTTGTGACAAAACCAGTTGGCGTCAAGACTTTGTTACCCGCAAGAACTGATAAGCGATCACATAACTGCGCAATAGTAGACTGCACGCCATGCACATTTATTTCTTATTGGTGTGGTTTCACTCGAGTTACATGCAAGACTATCTGCAGAAATATTGAATGAATAGTTTTGATTTGATTTTGATTTGGTGTTTATAGTTCACTTTGTGCACAGTAAGGCTAATCGGGACTGCACCTACAGTTTAAAGTAGGATCCGAACCACTATGTACCTCCACCGGGTATCGAACCCGGGACCTCTTGATTACAAGGCAGAATAGTTTTGACCATGTGCAAATTTCCATTAAAAGGTTTGCGCCGATTAGTGTACTACATTCGTTTGCTTTGATACAACCAAGAATTTGTGAGTTCTTTACACAATACATTTAGGCGGTGAAATGCATTTACATTTAATATTGGTCAGCTTCCACTATCACTTTTAAGCATTGATGAAAGAATCGAAAACTTGTAGGGCAGTAGTTACCGTGGATTGGTATTCTAATGGTCGTAAGTTCAAACCCCTACGGTAGCAGAAACTTTCGTAAGTTTTAGACATATTCCATTGCGTTCACTTTTCACGCCATGTAAAATGGAGTGTTTGTGTTCATCATTAACGATGAAATATTAGAGAATAAAATCTTGTCCATTTTAGCGAACTCAGAAATGAGAATCTCACGTGAAAGATTTTATCTTGTTCTGAACTCAACCAAAAGGTGTTTGTCCCTGAGAGTATATTAGATTGCCATAAAAATAATTTTATTGATTGTGTCACGTTGCTAATTCGATCAATGCATTAATTTTGGCACTCAGACACTATATTCTGGAACTACCTCTCCCCTCATCTCCTCTCCTCTCCATTCTTTTGTGCAGATCTTTTCTTTTCTCTTCTCCTGCCCCCTCGTAACTTCGGCTCTGATTTCATCTGCTTCTATCTAATGTCCTGCCCCCCCTGTTTTTTCTCTCTTATATTTGCCTCTCGTCTCCATTCCGCTTTTCAGCACTTCTCTTATCACCTCTTCTCTCCTCTCGTTTCCTATCCTCTCCTATTCCTTCTTCTCGTCTTTTCACCTCTGACCCTCTTTTTTCTTCTGTTTTCCTTTCAACTCCTCTCTTCCCCGCTCTGTTATTCATTCCTCTCTTCTTCGCCCCTCTCTTATCTTCTCTTCTATAGACTTATCACCGATTAAACAGTAGAAAGTAGGGGTTTGGACCCTAATACTTTCAGGAAGTATGTTGTTATTTGCGATACATAATACTGAATAATTTGTATGTATATTTTAAGTACATAATATTCCTTTTGCGTATTTCATACATATCTATAGTGCACGTGACAACCGTGAAATTGAGCTAAACTCTGTATGCAACCCACGAAAGCCTTCTAAAAGTTGGGTTGCCTAGTATAAAATGTCGTTGTCCTGAAACTTTTGGTGAAGGCTGTACAAAGTAACTCAAAGTTCCCGGTGTCATGAAGTCACATAAGGAGATGTGAAGGTAGGATCCTTCACATTCACGATCTTGCCCATTTTAGAGGTGATGTGATGTACAACATGCTCCGGCTGCTTTCAGAGTTGTCACCGGCTACCCATTTGATTAGAGGCTGGGTGAACCGCAGAGTTAACTGATGCAGGGTCAAGCTCACAAAGTTCCGAGCTTAGGTCATGAACTAAAAACGATTATGAGATCGGAGCTAGGGCCCAGGTACACAACACACACACCAAGACATATGCGTTCAAAAGAGAAAAACAAAACAAAACAAAATGTGTTCTTAAACAATTTGCGGCCAATCAATGGCCGAGTGCGTTTAGTGATCCACTATCTATCTTGCAAACGAGGATTTCGAGTTTTAGTCCTAGTCTAGGTATGGGTGTTCATTTGTAAGTCTTTCGTCATCACTTTAATCTAATCATGACTCATTCACATCGTGGCGATTAGAATAAATAGGGCAGAAAAAAAACCACCTAAAATAAGAAAAATACAAAATACAAATTCAAATATTTGTATTATGAGGGCTATTGCATTTTAGTTACATTCTGCTAATCGTAAGTTTCATAAAGTATTTTGAATTATACTGGTTACAACCACCTTTAAGAGAACTGAAAAAGAGAGAAAATTTCTTTCTTCCATTGGCGCCACTGATCAATGATTACCAAGGACTGCTAATACATTAGCGTTTCGTCTCGGCTCCATTGCGCAGCATCATGCGATTCCCGCGATGCTCTGGGTGTTCAGAGATAGTGAATCCCTCAGGAGTTGTTCCAACTCATATCGTCCGCCGTAGTCCAACATTACCCTTCCGCCGAACCCATCTTCCATTCGTAGCTCTTCCCTCTGGTTCGTTTTTCCTGGCCAAAATTTTACCAAGCGCAGCTTTGTCAGCTACCAGACTGTACGTGTTGCCAGTGAATGCAATATGTTCTGAGAGACAAAATTCATCTTACTCAGAAGAATATGCTATATCTTTCTTGTCCCTATTTGTATTTCTGCTATTTTGCGACTCTTTTGTACCTCTTGGCTTAATCGTGACGACAATTAGCGATGTATGGTGAACTGATAAAATGGATAATGGGGTACATATGCCTTAAACAGGGTTCGAACCTGAGACCTCTGGCTTAGTGGCAGAACACTGATCACAGAGGCAGGCAACATGGTATATCGTTGAAAGCTATTACTACAAACACACAATTGACATATAAGTATAAAAATTATTATTGTTTAGAAATTATTACTTTGCAACGGGTGTCCAAAACTATCTTTACAATATCAAAAATTAATTACAAATGATAAAATGTTATATCAATAAATCCTGTATTACATACGACAGAGTTACTAACGAAGATCTCATAACGTTTGATTTCAGGTGAGTTTGTAGAGCTTATATGTGGTGAAATTCACTGTCATGGTCTATGATTTGTGAGTTGTGCAGAATGTTTATGAAAACTAATAGTATCCTGCATAAAAATTATTTATTTCTTATGCAAAGAAAGAGCTTATGTAATTACACAAATTTAGAAGGCAGTGACAAATTGAGAATATTATGTTTTAACATTATTTTCACTATCGAGAAAAACTAGACTAAGGGCATAATGTGGTCAAGTTTTATGCCTCACTCGTTTCCTTACTATACACACATACAGGCACAATCGCGATCAAAAGTGAGTTGTACCTAACCACTGGAAATTGGTTGTCACTAATTTTGTAATTTGCGATTAAAATCGGGTATGATTATCCATATTAACACACGTTTCCTTCCAAGTATTGTAAGATCAAAAGCTTGGAAGTACTTTCATAAATTTGTCCACTTTATGCACAAATAGGCTAATCGGGATTGGATCTTACATTTAAAGCGGGATTAGGCTTGCCAAATTTAATGAATAAAATTCTGGGAGATTCCTTTATATCCTTCAAACAACCCTTTAAATTAAAATGTTCTGGAAAACTAACCTCAAATTTTAATTTTTCACAGCGAATCTCATCCCTGTGAACTTGAAACTGGACTCCGAACTGACTATGATAACACGAACACTGAAACGCACTTAATCCCACAATACGAAATAAATCTATATAATGAAGCAAAATTGGGTTAAGGGAAATAAAGAACTCTCGAGACTGACGCAACAATGCCTTCGCTCTCGTTCTCTACAGATCTTCCTCCGTTTTCCGTTTCTCTATACTATTCTTTCTTTCTTTATCTCAAGTACATTCTCTTTGATTCTTAGTCTGGTTGTCTCTCTCTCTCTCTCTCTCTCTCACTCACTCTTTCTTTCTTTCTTTCTTGGCTTTCCTTCCTCTGTTTCTCTCTCTCCTTTCTGTCTGTTTCATTCCCTTTCTCCGTTTAGCTATTTCCTTTTTTCTTTCTCTATCCCTACCACCCTTCATGCGTTCTTTTTTACTCTATCGCTTCTTTCTTTCTGTAAGATGCATTGTGTGGGCTACATTAGTGCAAACAACATTACATTAAACCGCATGGACGTCCGCAGAATTTTTTCCAGGGAGGGGCAAGTATGGTATTTTTTTCCAGGGGGGCCAAGGAGGCATATTTTCCCCCCATAATAGTGATGCTGCCTTAAAAATAAATTACTATGACTGAAATGAAATTATGTGTGAAATATATACTTTTTAGGTGAACATTCATTTTCCGGGAAGCCTCGTCCCCCTTCTGGACGTCCATGTTAAACGGGCAGAATAATACTGCTTTTACGCGATGAAGTTAGGCCCACTGTAATGATCTGATACAGTGGCGGTGGGGGATAAACTAGCTTCAGGGATCCCGAAATGTGTATGAATTATTATTAATATGCTTATTAAAACTTGTATTTTTGCTTTTGTGATGTTGTTCCCACACTTAGTGGCTCAGAATACGGTAATTGAAGTGCCAACTTAATACTTTCGGTTATTTGTTTGGGACCACCTTGAATAAAGTAAAATGTATTTGCATAGTGGCACTTTTCATGTTTCCACGTACATCGTTTCTAGTGGTTAGATCCCAAATGAAATCGGTGTTTTTAAATCCAGATGACCGAGATCGTTGTGGTTTACTCACATTCTCGACAGAAAAGGTTTCGGATTCCAAGTCCTGCACTGAGCGAGCATATGCCTTCATTTATGAGCAGGTCCGGCCTTAGGTGAGTGCGGGGCCTGGGGCATACAATATACGATGGGCCTACAACCAAATTTTTCAGAGGTCTGAGAAAATCAATTTTTTCCTCCTTAGTCAGGTGTTCCATATCATCACAATATAGACATCATTACGATTAATTAATAAGCATATTTCGTATTATTATCTGAGAACAACAAGCAGAACATTTTAAAGGTTTAAACCAAGAATTATGGGAGGGTAATAAAAGCTTATCAATTTGTGATTTTTTTCATTTCCGATGTGCCACTGGTGATAAGCTCATTATACTTAATTACGAAACAGAGTGTGTTCGATATCATACTGTTATTTTACCTTTATAGGTGGTAATTTTCAATCATATCCAATAACGTTCTCTATCACAATTGTCTTTTGTTTACTTGTCATTGAATTTTGACGCTGTAGTGAATTTACATTGTTCCTTATAAAATAATATTTTCAATTCATGATATTCTACAATTAAACAAATAGTACACATGAACTATTTTTGATTGAAATATTTAAACAGGATTTTTATGTAGCACTTTATTTTGAATTTGATTTCAGTGATTTTGGATATTTTATATTGTGTCAAAACAATCCATAAAGTCAGTAAAAATCAAATTAGTTGCTTAATTGGAAGCACCAGCGTCCTATATACTCATAATAATCCGTACACAAACAATTGTTCATATCTGGCGCGGCGTCCCTGAAGCACAGGGTCTTGGGCGAGTGCCCGAGTTGCCCCTTCTTAGGGCCGGCTCTGCTCATTCCTCGAAACACGTTGGATGTTAAGAAAGAGAATGGAAATAGCAACGGAGGAGATTCATTTTAATTCACCACTGTTTGTACAATACATGTTTATTTTTTACTGTACAATTTACGCGAGTCTCAGATACTAGTTTAGTCCATCGGATACGCTATTTTTTTTATTAAACTATAGTCTCTTTGTGATGGAAAAGCTAATCACGATTATTACTTAATCCCCCCCTCAAATTCAACATTGAATAAGCGAAAATGATTTACCTTGCAGTCTTCATTTCAATTGCAAACAAAATCTTTGAGGGAATGCATGAGTGTGTTCAATATCTCTCATTACTGAAGTGAACAAATTGGAATTGCAAAACGTTTGATAACAAATTTTTATTTGTAATGGCATTCATTGAATTCACTTGGCAATTTTGCCTCGTCATGAGTAAAACATAACCTTTACGTTTCTGTTAAAAAGTCTGAGAAATGCTGAGAGTGCTACTCGTACTTCGTAAACACTCAACCCCAATCTTATAATTTCAATTGGAAGCTCCTTAGTCGTTTCAAACATGAGCTCAAACCAATTAAAAAGGAAAATACATTTACTCCTTACTATGATAGCGACCTGGAACATATGCAGTATTCTCAGAGTTGGCCAAATTCATGCCGATCGGAGATCCACCCCTCCTTGGGTTGTTTACGTAGTGCAAGAGACACAAAGACCAATCGAGAAATGGCTATACAATTCCACTGGTTAATCCACCACCAACACTCTATTTACAGATTTGTAGCTTCTAGCTCTTTCAATAATTCTGTTTATTAGCCATGTGTATTTATTTATTTATTTAAGTATTGGATTATACCGCTAAAAACAGCATACAAGACTTACACAGCAGTTCATTACAATAGAAAAATGACATGTACGCAATATACACAATAAAAATTAGTATACTACATGATAAAACATACTAAGAACACAAAAGATAGAAATTAAAACATTTAAAAATTACAATACTAAATACTCATACTAAAGAACACATTAAGTAGTAAAATTTCACATGTTATTTTAATAATAAAAGGACATTTAGCCTTTAACGGAATATGATGGCATTGTGATATAAGAAAATTAAAATACTTAACTAACTAACTAACTCTCTAGCCTTCTTGAACCCGAAGGTTCATGGCTGCAGCAACACAGGCCTTCCATCTGTCCCTATCCTGAGTAAGATCTATATACTCTTTTCCATCCTTACCAATTTCCTTTACTGTCCATCTCAACATTATCCCTCCAATTTCGTCTTGGTCTTCCTAAAATACCTATTATTATAAAATAGGAAATAGCAGAAATTGCAGAGCAGTTAGTTCTGATTGATTTAGTTTATTTTACTTCGCAATATTTTTGCCACTTTTGGCTAATCGCGAAGATGATGATGGGGATGATATGATGAAATTGATGAACGGACACTGACATAGAACACCAATACCCAGGACGGGATTCAAACCCGGGAACATGTGTATTTAAATATTACATAATTTCAGATGGAATGCACTTGGGAAAATCTGTTTTAGATTTAATAGACTATACAGAGAATAAATGTGACTGAACTAGTCTCAAGTCAGATTTGATGTACATTCGGGAACAGAACCAGGAACCTCTCGGTTACGTCACAGTTTTAATAATTCGGTGATCAAAGATGAAAATTTGAGTACTATAATGCGTAAAAAGTAAGTAACTTGCCTAAATTACATTGCGTTTTCCTATTTGTTTTCCTATTTGTTATCTCTAATTAAGAGTGTCGGGCAGAAAATGCATTTTGAGCATACTTGTACAATCACGGACACTTCTGGGTTGTAACGATTATATTAGAAATGTAATTTATAGTTACAACCCAGAACTGTCCATGACTGTACAGGAATAATGCGTCCTTAAGGAAATTAATCACACAAAACCTTCACTCTCTCTGTGGCACACATTTCACATCCAGTTAGTGCTTGAAAAACGGGGCAGATGCGGCCAAGTTCTAGCTGCCTTTTTTTGCAGGTTCTCGCCAAGGTTTTTGCGCGGGGCCTGGCCTGCGTCCGAGCAATGAGGCTTGCATAATTGACATCCTGGCTCGCTGAAATATGTTCCAAACAGCGTGTTAGCGGCGCCCCTTCAGGAAGAGCAGAAGAAGACTCCCGGAGCAAGGATAGCCGCGGCCACTTAATGAACTCTATTCCCGAACATCCTCGCTCTATTATCATTCCGTTGCCATGGTTACAGCCATTCCAATTCATCTCGTACAAGGAACACGATTCCTATCCTCGGAACGGGGTAGAAAAATCCTGTTATATCAGTTCCCAGTTGAATTTGTGCCGAATTTCTCGATTTATAATTCTTGGAAAAAATTAATTGGCAGGTGTTGAGCGTTTGATCTGTTACGTGGCATTATTATCCACGGATCCAGTCAACTCGAAACCAGTAATCGGAAAGTTACTTTTTAAAGTTACTGAATTACAAGTAAGTAACAAGAAGTAACTCAGGTATAGTTTCAGTTCCAAGAGAAAAATATTTGAAATTAGCGATGTTAATTTACAGGGGAGTTTACTGGCTGGCCAGACCACCCCCAGTCACAACACCCATGGTGTCATGATATTCGCTGAGTTATTGAATTTATTAGTTGATTTAATTAATATCACACAATTGTACAGTCACGGACACTTCTTGGTTGTAACAATCCCATTAACATTCAATTTGATCGTTACATCTCAGAAGGGTCGATGACTGTACAGTCAGGCGTTGTTAGAGGCCTATTGAAAACAGAGCTGAAATTCCTACAATTTACACCCAAACAAGAAAAACAACATTGCATCGTGTATTTTTAATTCTATCACAAACTAATTTGCTTGCCAAAACGAATATGGAGTGTAGAAAATTTTGGTGCGTGTTTTAATGATTTGCATAGCAACGACGGTTTTCTCTTGACTGACCGGAATAAAGAAACTCGAACGTATACTATTGTGTCATAGTTGAGGCACTCGAAATCAAGTGCCGACGTTAGCGGTGGAGTGGATAGCATAGCGTGCTACGTCGCCAGGAGCCCCGGGCTCGAACCGCGTCCTGGGCGTGGGTGTTCTTTGTGAATGTCCTTTCATCACTCATCCTCATCGCAATTAGCCAAAAGTTGCAGAAAAGCAATGTTAAATAAGAAATCCAATCAAAGCGAAATCAAGTATTTGGACCGTAACCACTAGCGCAGTGCAGCGCTACATTAGTGATATAGATGCACTACTCAAAGGTTTAGTATTTGAATCCAAAGCCGATGTTCGAGGCAGAGTGGTCAGGACTGCGTGCTGCGACGTCAATGGTCCCAGATTCGAATTTAAGGTAAAATATGGATGTTTGTGTTGTTTGAAACAAAACTGAAGAAAAAAACAGATAAAGTAATGATAACTCCGTGGCGCAACAGCTGTCTGACGGCCAGGGTTTGCCAAGCTGCTTTTTCATTGGGTGAAGGGGTCGAGTCCCATCGTCGCTGTTTTCTGATTTCTTTCTAAATTGCTCCTCAATTGTCTCCACGATGATGGGCCAACACTGATCCTTTAGGAGCTCCCACCGGGAATCGAACCTAGGACCATAACCACTTAGCTACGGACAGACTGGACAGAAAATTTTTTCTTTATGTGTTGGCACTGTACATGTGACCAGGCCAATTTTTTTTATTTATTTTACGTAACTTTAAAGATCATTGAAGTCTGAGGCGTGAGAAATAAGATTCTGAATTAATGATTTCTCACATATCATTTGCGAAGACATCTTACATTTCACGTCTGGAAGAAGAACCCCTTGTTTGCATAGGTTCCGACAGAAGATAATGTAAAGATCTTTGTGATGAATTAAGCAACTTGCCTTTTTTAATTCCTGTATTTCTTCACGACATTTATCGAGTTCGTTTTCACATGTTCATGTTCAATTTCTCGGCACTTTTCAAAATATAAAATATTCTTTATATTTAACATTTAATTTATATTTATAGTATTAGAATATTTGCTCATCCTTACATGTAGAAATTAAATATGTAACGCGTCTGGCTACCATGCTAAAGGTCCCGGGTTCGATCCCCGGCCGGTTCAAATCCGAAAACTTTTCTAACGTTGGAACTGGGCCCGGCGCCCACCCAGCGTCGAATGACATGGGCACCTGGGGGATACCCTGGGGGGTAAAGGCGGTCAGTGGCGTGATGCTGATCACATCACCCCCACTCACGACCGAATCAAGAAAGTGTGGGGCGTTACCCCCACACCCCCTATACGCCTTCATGGCGTGGTGCTAAGCACAGGGGAGCACTTTAATTTTTTTTAAATATTTTTTTTAATATATTCACTTTTACATCACACAATCCGATTCGGTTACGCAGCTCGTTAAGTAGTCGACTATCAATATGATCACCAAATTCCCCGAGTTCGAATTCCGTCCTGTGCATGGGTGTCTTCTTAAAGTTTCTCTTCATGAATTACATGTAATCATCATTAACGTTCAACGTTGCGATTAGCAAGAAGTGCCAAATTTCGAGGTAAATTACAAAATACGTTTATAACAGTTACGTCTAGGTTAGTCGAAACAATATTGATGGGTAATTTGATATGATTGTTCATATTTAGCGTCGCTTTTCTGCCACTTTTGTCTGATAGCGGCGATGAGGATGAGTTATAATATAATGATATTAATGAAGGGACACTAAAAAAGAACACCTATGCCCAGGACACTTGGCATCGTAGCACGCTGTGCTAACCACTCCGACGCAGAGTCTGATTTTAAGTTTGAGTATGTTTTAAAGTCCACTTTATGCACAGAGAGGCCAATCGGCACTGGACCTACAGTTTAAAGTGGGATACGAACCACTAGTGCCTCCACCGAGTATCGAACCTGGGATCCCTTGATTAAACTCCTCCACAGAGGTCGGCAGTATTGACGGGTGAATGGCACATTAGAATATTCCGTTGACTATATATAAATAACTGTATATTGATGTACAAGCGCTGATATTGGGCCTCTCGATGGCTTTGTAGTAGCGTCGTTTTCTTCTAATCAAGGGATCCCGGTTTGATACCCTGTGGAGGTACATAGTGGTTCGGATCCCACTTTAAACTGTAGGCCCATTCCCGATTAGACTTTCTGTACATAAAATGGACAAAAAACCCAACTCAATTTAACTCAGTAGCTGCTATCGTCCCCCTAATTAGTGCATATTCTCGATTTATTCCTTTAGCATTCTAACAACTATTATTAATAGAAACTGAGATGACGGAATCAACTTCTTATACCTTTTATTCTATCACGTGAAAGTTGCCGCCGACCCCCAAAGTTATGTGGATGCCTGTGCCAAGAAACTCTCACCGACCCTCGTAGCGGAGTGGTTAGCACAACGCGCTACGGTGATAGGGTTCCCGGGTTCAAATCCTGGCCAGGGCAAGGGCGTTCTTTGTGAGTATCCCTTCATCAATTTCTCATATCATCACTCATCCTCACCTTCGCGATTAGCCAAAAGTGGTAGAGAAAAGAGGTAAAATAAACCAACGGATTTAACTTGTTTTCCGTCACAGTCTCTCGGTGCTATCTTCTTGCAAGAGTCGGTGAGTGAGCGTAAACCACAGCATTGCTCCCGGTTTAATTAATTCCCCCTTTTTTATAAGCTTTGTAGATTCCCTTGCTTTGAGTCTCTCGAAGATCATTCCACTGGTTGGAAATTTAAAGGGATATCCCCTCTCCATTCCCAAGGCTTTACCGTAAGACATTTCACTTCTCCTTTGGACCAACACAGTTTAGTGAGTGAGTAACAAGTATACCTGTGCAGGAAGGACTCTTGTGTACTTGATTGCGTCCTGCGTTGGTTTTAAGGCATTCTGTCAAAGTGGACTGGACGTTGCCCATTTCAACCAATGTGATGAATTTTTTCCTTGTCTGGAAGTATCTGCATGTTGGCGATTCAAACGCCAAAATCCAGGATTGACCCGATGGTTCAAGAGTTGTTCAGAAGCCTTCGCCGAGTTAACACGAGATACAGGCAGTGTTCGATTTCTTTCGGTATGTACTGTTTTTATGCCCATCTTTTGTGTGTGTGTGCACCCGCACGTGAGCGTGTTGGAAAGAGCGCGATATCAATGTTTGATTTCAGTACTATTGTTGTTTCCTCCTCACACTCTTTAAGATTTCAGAAATAATAGAAATTTTGACCAACATTCTAATAAACATCTCGTCTTCTATGGCGGTATTGTTAGCGCATCGTGGTGCGTCAATAGGGTCCTAGGTTCAAATCATATATTTCATCGAGCTCCCACTTAGTTGTCGACCTCCGTGGTGCAGTGGTTGGCAGAGCACGCTACGACGACAGGGGTCCCGGAGTCGAATCCCTGGTAAGACATGGATGCTTGTATTTGTCTGTCCTGAAGTCCTGAATGAAAAATTAGGAAAATTGATTTACATTGATATGGTGTTGAGGTGGGGGAAACTACCACTCAGAACTTATTCTTTTTTAAAAAAAATGATGAATGCTTGTTTCCTATCGCCCTTGGCGCGGACTGTCCCAGGTTCGGAAAATACAAAAAAATCGGTGTTGATCCAGCATCGTGAGGTACATTGGGTAGCGAATTAAACGCGATAGAGGTGGACTTCGGTTTAGAAAGCTAGAAAACAGCGGCGATAGGACTTGACAACGCGATGACCACTCGTCACTCACGGCTTGACAGGCTTTCAAAGGGTTGTTGCACTAAATTTATAAATTTCTTGTATTCATCCTCATCATTGCGATAAGATATAGAGAGGTAGAATAGCAAATGTGAAATAGCTCACAAATTATAAAAGTATGTTATTGTGAGTTCTGAGCTTTGCTTTTATTGTGATACATAATGTTGTTAATCCACCTGTTAAGGTCGATCGCTATGATTAAATGAAATAGGCGAATGATTCAACACGCTTACCCTAACCAGGACATGCCCGCAAATTCTTTGGTAGCGAGATCGTGAGACCAGCAATTATAAAGGGTGTTCCGTATAGGACGCTGAATTTAAATCGAGTGCTATTGTTTTCTTTCGAGGTTGGCAGACCTGTTCTTACCAATGTTGGCATCTGTTGTCATGCCTATTAATGTAGCCTCAATTCTTTTGACTCGTTTGTTGTAGTTTCCTTCGGAAAATCCTCGAATAATCCATGCGCTGAGAACGACTGTGTGGTGTGGGTTTTGGCAGGTGGAGTGTGATCTTACACCCTGTGATTTCTTCTTATGGCGGTTTGTGAAATCACAGGTGTACGCCAAGAAACCACGAACCCTTTTGAAATCATACGGGTGATTGGAGGCATCGGGACAGACATCTGCGAGAGGGTTATCAATAATTTTGTGGAGCGTATAAATGCATGCAGACTCAGTAGGGGTAGACATATGCCTGACATTGTCTTTCATACGTAAATGGGAGATGTTACTGCTTACATATATGTAAAATATAACTATTTTCATGGTATTTTCCCTATTTTTATTTAATTTTCTAATTCGGCGTCCTATACGGAACACCCTATATTTCTCTGCTCCTGAGGCGACAGTTTTATGTTTGTCGAGTTTCTAACTCCACTTGTTCACATTGGTTACAGAGTGCGCAGGTAATCATTATTGTTTGGTATGCTTGTTGAGTATTTGTGTACATCGGGGTTGAAATTCTCTCGCAATGATTCACCCTGTTCATTGTGCATAGACAATGGTGATATAAATAAAACCGGTTTGTGCATTCAGCGCACACCTTCAAGGAACAGACTGCATTCAGCCTATCGCAAAACAGTGGTACTTCTAACACACAAGTGACCTTGAGCAAGTACAGGGTAAAATCAATTCTCTCTGGATATTTCTAGCATTAGCGTCGGGAGAAAAGGGGCGGGGGAAGGAAAGTCGAACCGTTTAGTTGACATCCCTGAAAATAGACCTCGTAAATTAAAAGTTACATAAAATAAGAAAGCTTGTTAGTTTCATTGTTAATAACAGAAATAAAACTCAGTTAATAGTATTCGAATAGCCAAAGTAAAAAGTGCGTTCGATCGAATAAGTGTAAAATGCATGAACCAGGTTCTGATTTTATTAATATTCTAGCATTTAATAAAGAAAATATTCAACATTTTTTGCCGATCTCCATGGTAGAGGGAATAGAAGATCACGCTACGACGCCAGGGGTCGCGGGATCGAATCCCGGATAAGACATGTATGGTTTTATTTGTCCTGAATAAGAAAAATGGAGAATAATTGATTGAATTGTTGTTTTAAGTTCACTTTATGAACAGATAGGCTAATTGGGACTGGACTTACAGTTTAAAGTTGGATCCCAAACACTGTGCACTGTGAATCCACCAGGTATCGAACCCGAGACCCCTATATTACAAGAGTTGGTTTGTTTGAGTTGGTGTTTTAAGTCCACTTTATGCACAGTAAGGCTAATCGGGACTGGACCTACAGTTTAAAGTGGGATCCGAACCACTTGTGCCTCCACCGGGTATCGAACCCGGGACCCCTTGATTACAAGGCAATGACGCTACCACTGCGCCATGGGGGAAGCCCCTATATTACAAGACAAAGACGTTACCACTACGCCATCGGGAAGCCCATCAAAATGGAGAATATGAGTAAAACTTACATGAGTAAGATTTGAAAGTGAACGAGACCTTAAACTACCGCTTAGAGGTGTTACTTTTTTATTATTATTATTATTATTATTATTATTAATAATAATAATAATAAAAAAAATATTGTGGTTATGTTATCACAGCGCGCTACGACGCCGGGTGCCCTGGGTTTCAATCCAGGCCTTTGTATTAGAGTTCTTATTGAGTGTTTCTTAGTCAATTTCATCACATTACTACTTACTCATCCTCATCGTCGCGATTAGCCAAAAGTGTCAGAAAAGCGACGTCAAATATTCTAAATTAATCAATCAATCAATTCAACAATTTTCAAAATTTCAAACATATTGTTTTAAGAGTTAAAGCAACATAACTTTATGACCAAAATTTTCCTCGAACTTTTAAAGTTGGACGAGGTATGAAAATGTCCATAATAGCATTTCAGTAGACCAATTGCTTGAAATGTAGAGAATAATGAAGAAAATTTGTGCTGAATAATCAGCTATGTGGTGGATCGAGTAGAAGTCGCTCCCAAATGTTATTATTCAGAATAAAATGTTTTTTTTATTTGTACACAATATTTATTACTTTATAATAATTATCATTGTTATTATTTCTACTAATAATGGCCTGATCCACCTACAAAAGTTTCTATTACGCCCATGTAGTACAATGATTGCAGTTGTATTTTTTGCTGCAGAGACGGGTTATGGTAGTAGCATGCTTGAAATCTGGGGTCATAGGTTCAAATCCTGGATAAAACATGGATATGGATTGACTTGGCTTATTTAACGTTGTATTTCTGCAACTTATGGCCAATCGCAGATGGGAATGAATGGTAATAAGATGAAATAGGTGAGGGGAAATCACAAAACAAATATGGACAACACATTACAAGCTCCACAGAGGAATTTTCAGGCGCCAAAGTCTCGTTACTCTGCAACATGCAGTCCAGGGAGTTCTACATGGAAGAGAGGTTGACATTTGGATGTTGAAAAGGGAAATCCCTTACACCTCCATTTTGCTTCTGTTTGTATTTTTATTTCATCAATTTTCATTCATCATCATTGTTACAAATAACCTATTTGGTAGGAAAGCGACGTAGTATAACCTATAATTCTTTGCAATATTCTTATTTTACGTCGGTTTTCTGCCACTTTGTAAATCGCGGTGCTGAGGATGAATGACGAAGAGAAATTGTTTAAAAAGGGCAACTGTGCCTAGGACGAAATCTGTGGTGGCTAGATCCACCGAAGCGGCTGAAAAATAGCATATACTTGAAAATAATATAATTAAATTGATTTGTTGTTTTAAGCTCACTTTGTGCACAGAAAGGCTATAGTTTAAAGTGGGATCCGAATCATTATGTGCCTCCACCGAGTATCAAACCCGGAACTACTTGATTACAAGGCGACGACGCTACCACTGCGCCATCGGAGAGGCCATAAAAACAATATTTTTGGGAGGTTATGACTAATATTCGGGGATTCAAATTTTGTGTGAACATTTACTACGTGCCTCGAAAAAAGTTTGCTTATAATAGTTAACAAGGCCGTCTTGCATCAAGTGGCATTATGGGTCCATGATTTCTTACCCCATTCTCTCGAGTCACTACATGTTTTCGTTCGCTGGCTCCAGAGATTTCGGGGACAGAATGGAGGCCAATGCAACCAATATTTGATGTTTTTTGTTCGATACTCGGTGGAGGCACATAGTGGTGGGATCCAACATTAAACTATAGATTTTCCCGATAAGCCTCCTGTGCATAAAATGGACTTAAAACAAAAACTCATTCACATTCATTGATGTTCTCGCAAGACACGGAGGGAATCTGATTTTTGCCAGGCATCTTGAAGTGCAGGGTTGCCAAGGTAAATTACGCGTAATTTACTTCGCGTAGAAAACCAGTTCTTTACACAGATGTAAAAAAACTAATTTTCTTTCGTAAAATAGTAATATAAAAACAACTATATTTATTTTACATTTTAAACTTTAATTTTCTTACTTATTTCAGACAAAATAATTATTTTTCTGAAGATTGTTTATACAGCAACCTCACCCTTAGTAACAGATTTTTAAAAATAGGGCTGTTCTTTCACATATTTTTAAAAATTGAGAAACCTGTTGATATGTAACTCTCGCACTAGTACTTGTATTTATAACATAACATAACGATTAACGACAATTTGTTTGGATTGGATTTCAAAGTTTTAGTAACAACTTCAAATTTATTTTTTCATGCGTATTATACTCTTGCATAGGCTAATTATGATGTGAATGTTAATGTGGGAGTTTGTAAAATTCCAATATAAGAGCACATACAAATTCGGAAGGAATTTTTTAAAGCCTTTTTTGGTTTTATGCCACTGCCAACTGCCATACATAACAATACCCATAGCAAAAAAAAAGTCTTCTTTCAATTTTTATGTTTGATTCATGTACTTTACGCTTTATGCGTATTTGCGCGTAATTTACGTGTCATGTAGAAAAAACTTTTTTACGCGTAATTGCACAACCATGTTGAAGTCTCTTGAGCGATTTTCCTGAATTAAAACAACACCCTAAGGTTTGTTGCAGCTGTACGATTTCATCTCAAAAGCTTATTACAGAATTTGTTTCATAATTATTTTTTCAAAATTACCCGCACTTACGCGCTAAACTAAGCATTTTGTAATAAAAAGAATGTGACTCAATAGATGCCTTAAAATTACTGGGAGTTTAGTTTCTATCACTCCGAAAATTAATTTCATACAGTGTTTTGAAGCGAATTATATAACACCCTTTAGTGAGCGTAACATAGTAAAAATGTGTTTATCGTTCACCAGTTCGCCAGCTTGAAACGAGTTGTTTGATATGGCTAGAAAGCTGTGTCCCTCTATTTCACTGCACCCTTTGACTCTCCTTGCACTCACCTGTCTAGTAGCTTACAAACTGCAAAACTGAGTCGTATAATTAGCTTTCCACTTTTATTTGGCAATATTATTTGATTTACGTTGGATTCATAGCATGAGAACTGTTTAGAATGTCCCGCTTTGTCGCGGCCCACAAAGTAAACCTCTCACACTCAAGTAAATGAAACACTTGTTTATCTTTTTGTATAAAAGAGAAAAATGATATTTTTTATCTTGTTTGTTAATTGGTTGATTGATTGATTGACTTGCTTTCGTTTTACTTCGCTTTTTGTACCACTTTTGGCTAATATCCGAAGATATATGATATATGATGAAATTGATGAATGGACTCTCACAAACATCAATGCCCATGCCAGGATTCGAACCAGGGACCCTGGCGCCGTAGCGCGATCTGCTAAACTCTCCGCCACGGGGGCCGGCTATATCTTGCTTGAAAACTATTGAAAGTGTAACTTTCAATTCAAGGAATTGAAGGAATGAATTTTAAATTAATTATATTTGCACATTTCTGTTCACATAAAGTAACACCTTTTATAAAGTTGAACAGTTAAAGTCTTGTCTTCTAGAAAGTTTATTCTATTCACATCCAAGCACAAGCACATTTTGCCAGCCTCCGTGACGCAGTGGTTAGCACAGAGCGCTACGACGCCAGAGGTCCCGGGTTCGAATTCCGGCCTTGGCATAGGTGTTCTTTGTGAGTCCCTTCATCAATTTCATCATATCATCACTCATCCTCAACTTCGCGATTAGCCAAAAGTGGCAGAAATGCGACGTAAAATATACCAAATCAATCAATCAATCACAAGCACATTTAGGACAAATTTAATGTTATATCATGCTTTTGTTATTTTACGTCGCTTTGTTGCCTCTTTAGGCTACTCGTAGCGATGAGAATGCACGATGATTGGATGAAACTGATGAAAGGACACACACATACAAAGGAACGTAGAATCGGCGGCTGTGAGGTCCTAAGTGAAACATCTATCACGCTCAACCACCGAGACAGCCTAAGCTGGTTTATATTTATGTTTAATATTTATATTAATCCTCATCGCCGCGACATACTTAACGAGGCAAACAAACATGATTTAATAACAAAAATAGAAAGCGTTTACTGTCCATAATACAGTGAGAATAAAACATAAAAATACTTGCGAGAGCGTAGATTTCACCGGTATTCGAATCACTGCACTCTAAATACGAGTCTATGTGCGAATAACAAAATATAGATTTACTGTGCGTAATCGGAACGTTAATGTTCAAAGCAATTACGTAACCTAATTGAATACTGGGAGATAAATGTGGGATTTCGCAAAACTTTCCAATCACGTGATCTGCAACAGCAAGCGCCAGGGTGTTTTTGTTAATTGATTTCTACTTTATCCGCACAATACCGATTATCCCTACATCGCAGCAGCACAACATTGTAACATTACGTCACGTATTGACTTTTTTCTTGCTTCGAATTGGGAGGAGATTTTCGAGGGAGGCGAGAGAGCCCTGCCCTCGACTTGCCGTTCGGCGTGGTCGCGGATTTGTGAGGGAGAAGCCGCCCCCCTCCCCTCCACTCGCGGCGACCGTCTGTTTCTGCGCAGCGCGGGGGCCGAGTTTATAGCGGGACGGCGTTACCTTGGCTGATCAGTACACGCGCCGAGACTGCTGCGAGCTTGCACGCTGTCGTAGACTGCTCGACATGGCACCCGACGCAACGTGAAATCAGCGTAGCGGCAAGAGAACGTTCGTAGAGCAGCCTCCTGCGTCGAGAACCGGTTTCGTCGAAGTCACCTGGTCAGCGAAGGACGCGAGACTGCCCGCGAGTGCGTGTCGAGTCGACATGACGTACCGGTGACGCATTGTCTTTCGGTGGTGATGCGGAAACTCGACAATGACTCTTGGCGGTGGAAAAGTAGCCACGACCGCGTCACGCTCCTGGTGGAAGCTGTGGTGGTGGAGAAGATGGTGGTTGGTGGTTGTGGTGACCGTGATGGCCATAGTGAGGGTGGCGGACGCCGTGGGGAAGTACAGACTGGAGGACGCGTGTCCGGACTTTTGCGTTTGCAGGACCGACGAGGAGGACATTGCCCGCCGCAGGGCCAAGTCGGTCGCTTGCGTGGGGACCAATTCGTCGGAGCTCCCGGCTAATCTTAGCTCGAGCATCGAAGTCATCCGGTTTCCCAACAACAGCGTCCGTCGCGTGGATTTCTTTTCTCTGAAAAGGTTTCCGTCTCTTCTGTATCTCGACCTAAGCTCCAACGGAATCAACGAATTGGCCGGTTCCGGAAAGACTTTGCCCAAATTGAAACATTTAGACTTGAGCATAAACAATCTACACATCATTCAGTCGTACGCCTTCAGGGATTTCCCGGAACTTCAAAGTCTCAACCTCTCGTGGAACGGCATTCACACGATCTCGCCCTCAGGTTTCATTTTGCCTAATCTGAATGTGTTGGACCTTCGCAGCAATCGCCTGTCCATTCTCAAGCCCCATTACTTTTCCGATACGCCGAACCTTCAAGCAGTTTTCCTATCAAATAACGTTATATCCAGAATTCCTGAATTTGTTTTCGGAAAGAATCTTCATAGGTTAGACTTATCGTACAATCATATCATGAAACTTGAAGAAAATGCCTTTGATGGGATCAATATTACTGGTGAACTTAACCTTGCAAATAATGCGCTTCGTCGCGTTCCCAACGCTCCTTTGAAAAGACTCGGTAGGGTGGAAAATCTCATAATGGACAGCAATTTGTTTCATGTATTAACATCTGGCTCGGTTGTGGGACTCACAGCGCGAAGACTTAGCATGTCCTACCAAAAGAATCTGCACCTGATTCACAAAGACGTATTCGTAAATTTGGAAGAATTGGAAGAATTATACATCAGAGGAAATCCGTTCCTAACGTATGTACATCCTGAAAGTGTAATCAACGCGCCAAAGCTACGTTTGCTAGACATTTCCAGTAACAGTCTGTACACTATAGAAAGTGATCTTCTGAAATATGTGCCTAATTTGAAGGAACTGCGTGTGAGTAATAATAGTTTCACCTGCCATTGCAGCCTGAAATGGGTACAAGAGCTAATTAACACAGAAAAGAACGCGACAGAGGACGATGGACTTGCAGACAGCGTGGACATGTACGAGGAAGGGAAAGACAGTGATCTCGATGTGTATTGCTCGGATAGGAATGGAACTCATTTACCTATAGTTCATCTTGTAAATATGTCAAGCACTTGCAGCCCATACATCATCCCTCTATTCCCAGCATCTTACCACGACGTTCTCGGCAACAATGTTTCTTTCCATTGTCGCGCTCTGGGGTCTCCAGACATCAAAGTGCATTGGGTGTCCAAAAGCGGAGTCCGTCTGTACAATAACAAGTGTAACGGTAGACTTTGCGTTAGGGATCATACGCTGACGATTCATTATCTCCACCACGACGACGGTGGGTCCTACGCGTGCACGGCAAAGAATGAGAAAGGAACCGATTCCAGGGCGGTGAACCTTTACGTCAGGGACATCAACGTGCAACTATTTCCGCTGACAGTGACTTCCACTTTTGTTACCTTGTCCTGGAACATGTCTAACATGATCTCCAACAACTACATGCTGAAATATGAGTCGGAGGACGAGGGTGAGGAACCAAGGTCTGTTCGGTTTTCAGTCGGGGTGAAAATGCATTCTTACACAGTTCACGGCCTCAAACCAGGTGTAACTTATTCATTCTCTCTTTGCATCGAGCGAGAGGAATACACGATTGTGATCTGCACGATTTCGGTTACCACGAAAGAAGAAAATTTCCTGTTGACCTTAGGGATAGAACGAAGTTACTTGAGTGTCATTCTGGTCAGTGTTGTCATTGGAATTGTTCTCGCAAGTTGTGTTGGGTTCTGCGGTCTAAAATGTTGGCGACAACGTTTAAAACAGATCCAAGAATCGGAGATGCGGAAAAGTGACTCTTTATCAGGACGTTCTATTCTTCAATCATCTTCTACTCATTCGGACATGGCATTCATCACTTACATCAACCTTACGGACGACGCAATCTTCGTGGAGCAAACGGAGAGCAACTTCGGATACACGTGACGTCACATATAAGAGACCTTTCAAGCACACTAATGCAGTCTTTGGAAAAATACATCAAGGCGACAAATTGAACTTCGTCGAATGTTTAGGAAGTTGAAATATTTGTAGATTAAGAACTGCATAGTTTGGGACTTAGTGGGTCGGTTTCCATTGCACTAATTACATCATATCCATTTCTGTTGACAAAGGAAACTGGTGATATATCGTCAATGAAGAAAGAGGTAATGTTATATCCTGACCATGTTTCTAAAACAATGTGATGTATTCAAGTTGACTGCACATTGATGCAATTCAGATTAAGCAAATAAATAACTTCAAAATAATTTATATAATATGCTTCTTAGCAAGTTTTCTGGCTTAATATTTCTGTACTAAGAAATAATTAGCAATGATTTAGTGGCCTATTGAACATTTTAAAAGTCAATTTACTTGCTTCTTTAGCTATTAAAGTAAACCCATCAATGTGCAGTCAAGTATATTATTAAGTAAAAGAAGGTAGTTTTGTACATATGAGTAGAATTTGAGAACATATAGCCTAAGTATAGTGTATATTTGTACGAAATTTTGATGATATAAATGCTGTTAAAACTGATAAGTGCATGCAAAAATACGTAATACTTATAAAAGGTTACTTCCATGCATAGAAAACAATCACTTGGTACAGCAATGCCGGAATATATAATGTAGCCCGGTTATAATGCTGTAAAATTACCATTGCAATGGAAGATTTTAATGATGTAATGTTAATTTTTACTCAAATATGCTGCAGTGATAACATATTCACTTTCAGTCAATAAAAAGTACACAAGATAATTCATATTTATAGAGAGAAGCATATCAATAAACTTGTATTTTTAAACGGCAAACCTCTTCTGCTTTAGCCTTCCGATTTGAGAAAAATACAAGTAGGATATATATTTATACATACATACATATATATATATATATATATATATATATATATATATATATATATATATATATATACACACACACACACACAATATGTATTGTATGAGAATCATATCCAGAAATATTATTCACGTTAATTTATTGTATCTCTCCAATATTATTTTTTTTGGTAATTTTTAAGAGTAGAAAGTTCGAGGTTGTTCTTTGCCAGCTCATCCGCAAAACGAACTTCCAAAGCGGGAGAACGGGGTTTCTCTTTGCGGCGGCCGAGACTCTCCCAGCCGTGAAAATCAATCCGACCCACCGGCCGAAACTTCACTAAGAGTCTAAGCTGTTAGGAAGTTGTTTTAGATATTTCCCCTGGTGAGAAAGTAACACACAGAGAGAGAGAGAGAGAGAGAGAGAGAGAGAGAGAGAGAGAGAGAGAGAGAGAGAGAGAGAGAGAGAGGATGAATAATGAGTAAATACTTTAGTCAATTAATATCTATCTTTCGAAAGAATCAATGAACACAGAAACATAACGAAATAAATAATTCAATGAGTTTGATATTATAAAGCATTATCACATTGATCAAATAGTGTATGAATATTGTTTCATCGCCGATTAGCATAGTACTTAAATATACATTTTTATAGATATTTCATGTAGTTTTGTTAATTAATGAAATCAAAATTTATAGTTAGCCATTACATTACAGAAACAAGTTGCCAAAGAATTATCTTCAGGTATAATGGATTGCGTATTGAAATATGTGAAAACTGGTAGACTTTATTTCCTCTTCATTTGTTTTGTATATTATTATTATACACGAATTAAAACTGTCGAATATATAACAATAATGCATAATTGAATAAAACTTTTAGTGTTCATCAAAGAAAGCGATAAATACAAAATAATGTAAATTTCCGATTATGCTACACTGTTTCAACTACCATATAATAATACAAAGCAAACGCGTAACTTCGCTTCTATAATGTGCTGATAATAGTAAACAGTAAAATAAAAATAAAGTCGAGTTTTGTTTTGTTTTGTTTCTAAATTACAAGGATTACTGAGGAAAATATTTTTAAATCTCATAAATTTAAAATATTAATAAAAATAACTTTTCACAATGTTGGAACAATTCTGTCGCGATTATGAATATACAAGGTTTATATTGTGTGCAGAAAATGAATAGAACTCTTTGTATCTGATGTGCTAATTTAGACGATTAACGAAACTAAAATATTCAAAAAAATCTTCACTCCTCCTCATAGAAGTACTTTACTTCCTGCGTTTAATTAATAATTTAGTAAGTTTACATCTTGACACATAAAATAGTTAGAATAAAATTGTTATCCATTAACTCAAGGCTTAAAAACTCACAAAAACCTGCATTATACACAAACAATGCTATTATCCCAGTAATGTATAATTCATATTATATCATAATTCACAGCCATGAACAAGATGTGTATATTCATTCAAAGATAAATGTGGTTTTAAAGATTGCTAATTATAATTTTTGAGATGTTTGAATTTTGTAAAGTAATGTTCATAAATATCCGGTTTATTGTGTTTGTATGCCACAATTTTAATTGAATAATGCTAATGAAATATGCCTTAGCTTTAAAACAATGAAATAGTACAGACAATGGCTACAATAATATCTTAAAATAATTTGCCTAAAATAAAATGTAATACCACATCAAATTTAATTGAATGATTCAAAGAGTTTACATAAATGAAAAAATGCTTAATACTGAAGAATTCTTCAGTGGTAGACAATTAAATTTTACATTAATTTTCTTCAAAATCACATGCAAATTGAACGAAATGCACACTGTTTTCCCCCTTTTAAATTTAACATTTTACAGATAGTTGCACAAGAGTGTTTCTATGTTCAAGAAGTAGCAGAAACAACTATTCTGTATGTGTAAAAATCAGAATGATCACGAAATATAATATATAAATATATTACAATTTCGGCGAAGAGTTTCTGTCCGCATCCGAAATGAACTTGTGCTTGCTATTTTTCTCAAAATGCAAAATTTCTTATTCAGTATATGACCATCTGTATTATTACGTTTGCGAAAGCAGTAAATGTTCTTAGCACGTGTCGCCACTGATATCAGACGAACACCATACAAGTTAATTTAGAAATATACCTTTGGGAGCGATTTTTTAATAATACGCAAATTGCTGGTAATTTTATCATAAGATTTCAGATTATTTTTCATTACTTGGGCCATGAAATTTTGTAAACACGAAAGCAAAAATTATGAATTTGAGTAACACATATGATAAAATACCTTCTCGCTCTGTCTCGTTTCATGTAATTATTTAATTATGAAGTTCGCCGTTGACTTAATTTTCTATATATTGTTATTTTACGTAATTTTCTGCATCTTCAGGCTAATTGTGAGTATGGGGATGATTAGATGAAATTGGTCAAGGGATGCTCACAAATCAATACCAAAAGACAATGCCAGGAATCGAACCTGGAACCGTCGTTGGTGAGATCGTGAGTTCAGCACTCAACGCTCTCGGTCACCAGGACTGGATGGTTGACTGAATGGTAGATATACGCATATGTTATATTTTTGCAACGTATCATTTAAGTAACGGTGTAAGTACCTCCATGCAGTGGCACTTATTTTGTGGCGGGTTCGATTCTCAGGGAGGGCATAACGCTGGTAATTCACTTTAAACTGTAGGTGCGGTCTCGATTAGCTTATCTGAGCATAAAGTGAACTTAAACTTTGAAAACATTATTTTCTTTTTTAACTCGAGCGTCAAGTTATACAATGGGTAGCTAATATAACAATAGGCAAATTGTCCATCGCTATTTTCTTTCTTCTACACCCTATGTGTTTTTAAGGATGGTATTATACCTATGCTGGAGTGAAGTGGTTATCTGCTTAATGGTTTTATTTTTATTCTTGTTTAGTCACGGACACTTCTGGATTGTAATGATATCACTGAGAGTCAATGGAGTGGTTACAACCCAGATATGTCCGTGACTGTACTTCACATTGCGGAAAACAGAGAAAATGATAGACAATTTGCCTACTATTATATTTGCCGTTGTCATCTACACCTTTCTGGATTTGCTTGCAATCATTCCCGTGTTTTCTTTCTGTATTTTGTCAAAAGTCTTGCTGACAACTCAGCCATACCTGGCGTTCGTTGTGAAATACTTTACTTATTCATTCAGTAAGTTCGTAGCCTTTATTGTAAACGAACATTTTAGATATCTCGGTTTGACAATCGGCTGTAAATCCTAAGTTCCTGAACGCGTCATTAGTAAAATCTCTGTAAGTTTATTAAATTTTTACTTGGTGTCGAATGTCATTCCGAGGTCTTTAACTTCACTTTTGCGCGCGATTTCCATATCTCTAATCGGATATGGACAAACGAAGGGTGCTTTACGAATTGAGTAAGTGACTCTGCTGCATTTTGTGTGGTTGAGATCTAACGTGTTCTTTTTACACCAAGAAATCACTGTGTTTATATCTTTCTGTAGCGGATTTGATACTCGGTGGAGACATATAGTGATTCGGTTTCCACTTTAAACTGTAGGCCCAATCCCAATTAGCCTTTCTGTGCCAAAGTGGACTTAAAACACCAAATCAATCAATCAATAAATCAATATATTTCTGTAGCTCTCATAGGAGGTTATTTCGTAGTATAGCTTAAGATCGTTGAAAAGCAAATTTTGGGAATTTTTTATGCACCCCTGTATGTTGTTGGTCAGTAGCACAACAAGAACAAAGCGGTTCAAGATCGAATCATTGTGGAACACAGAACACCAGAATCATCACTCATTCTCATTGTCACAATTAGCCAAAAGTGACACAAAAGTGACGTTAAATAATAAAAATTAAATCAAAACGTCTACTTGTTTACTGCAGAAAGAAATACTGTTTATTAACCTGAATAATTTTTAAGTGAAGTCGAAAAGGGGAGATAATTTAGGAAGAAACAGATTTATATTAGTAACCACTTATTCACAAGTGGATGTACACCAAACCATCTTATATAGCCATTGTTTTATAGTTTGTGTTAATGACCGACCGGTAATAGTGAGAAGAATCAATTTGCAATATTTTATCGAGCTAAAAATAAATATGCTCATATGCAATCTGGCTTTATATTTCTGTTTTAAAAAGACTCAAACAATAACACAAAATTTGCTAAAATCTTTATCCACATCTGAAAGTTCTAATCATACACAACGTAGAGAGGTGGGAATGACTTTTATCAGATTATGGAATTTTTAGTGTTACAGCGGGTTTCGCCGATGGCATATCGGTAATGCGGTCGCCTTGCAATCAGGCAATCATGGGTTCGATTCCAGGTGGAAGTACGTGCACGGTGGTTTGGATACCATTTCAAACGATAGACCCAGTCCCTTTTTTACCATCTTTTTATTCAATTAATATTTTATATTTAATCCATATCCATTAATCTTACCTTTAATCAATTAATATTATTAAATTACATTTTTGTATTGTATTAATATCTCAGACAAGGGTATGTTGTAAGAGCGGCCCGCTCCAACACGCCCGCTCCAACAAAGACGATTTTATTATTATTATTATTATTATTATTGTTATTATTAGTTCATCTTGGTATAAAATAGACTTAAAATTTGACTTTTGTAGAAGTTAATTAAGTTATTTTGTTACGTAATCAAAAGCAGTGTAACATTTGAGATACATTTATATTAAGAAGTACAGTTCGTTTCTTAAAAATAACAATTACAAGATTTCCTATTTTTATACAAAGATTTGCTACAACCTTGGTGCAATTATAATTGTGTGAACTTGAAATTAGGTTCCAATTCTTCAAATCAAGTATGATGATAGAACAAACATGCTTAGAAAGGAGGCAAATTTCATTCCCCGGTTGGGAAAGAATTTGGAAAATCCGGAGGAGAAATTCCTTGGCTCCACCTTAATGAACACTTCACATCCCTTAAAATTTGTAAAAGAGAAGAAAAAGAGCTATAAGTAGAGGAGAAAGTTATGATAAAAATTGAGATAATGAACGACCAGGGGAATCCCAATAAGGATTCTTGGGTTACAACTCTGGGAGGCAGGATCGCGTATCGAACGCGAGAGTTGGGGCCTTGGATATTTCACCGGTTTCATATAGCGCGTTGTTTCATCAGGTGATGCAACAAACCGCAGATATCGGGTTTATCGAGCGCCCATACCGACTTACAAGCATCGACTTCAAAATTGCCACCGACTCGTGTCTAATTCGCCGTATCGATTCGCAACCGAGAAGGCATCTAATCAAGAAGGCTGTTGGATAGAACGACAGCTCTCCTCGTGTGTGTTTTCGTCAAGCACCTTCTCCCCCAACTATGCAACTTTGGATTGGCACGGACCAAAGAGAGACAAATTTTCAAAATATGCTTATCATATTTGATTTGGTTTACCTCACTTTTCTGCCACTTTTGTCTAATCGCGAAGATGAGGATGAATGATGATATAATGCAATCGATGAAGTGACACTCACAAAGAACACTCGTGCCCAAGTCAGGCGTTGTAGCGTGCTATGCTAACCCCTCCGCCACAAAGGTCGGAACATAGTTATCATAAAGGGGGACCCTCACCGATGACAAAGTGATAGGGTTGTTGCCTTGTAATCAAGGGGTCCCGGGTTCGATACTCGGTGGAGGCACATGCAGTAGTGCTTCGGATCCCACTTTAAACTGTAGATGCAGTCCCAATTATCATAGTGTGGACTTAAAACAACAAATCAATCAATTATCATAACCGCACGAATTACTTGACACTTATAAGAATGAAACAGTCATACATACACAAAAAACAAAGAATTCCCTCCCCCAGTGCATTCTTATCCGGGATTGATTTCTAAGTAATAGTTAAGCTATGAAAAGTTTTATGTATAGGCCTATACAAAATCATTTTATTGTTTAGTACAAACTTCCTTAATTATTGGTTTTCATACATTTTAATACCTAAAACAATTAACTTTCCGTAAGCTATTGAAAAATCACTCCTCAAACGTAAAATACGCCACATTTAAGTTGATTAGACTTTATGAAGGGCTTACTTAAATCATGGTTATATTTTTTTGAAACCTCTAACTTATTAAGGCTATTCTTGACGACATCTATGACCTCGATTCGAGGGAAGGCATACATTCTCGACATGTTGGTTTTAAGCAAATTTTATTAAAATTAACGTCGTTGGCCCAATAGCTCTTATCTCAAATAAAAGCAAATTTTACTATTGCATGATGCTATCTCAGTAAAGTACTTAAATATTTTGAGTAGCTAGCTCCGAGCTTATTATAGTGATGTATTTTTCGATGTTTAATGTCAAAGGAATATCTTCCCTTATTGACTGTTCCAAAAGGAAGACAATGGTAGATTTCAAAATTGTAAACATCATTAAACAACGCACATATTATAGTAGTGGTAAATTGAGATTAATTTTTGGTGGGGCTAAGATTGGACACAATTGCCTCTTTTGAGGAATTCTAGGGGGTCGAAAATGCCATTCTCCACTGCCACGGTGCATGCCTGTGACATGTTATGTCGTTTTTATTATATCGTAAGTAAGTAAGTAAAATGTCAGGAGATTCATAATCTACGTTTAGGGTCAAGGGTATTACATACATACAGAGAACAGAATGAGACTGTTGTTGCACTAAGGTCAGTCGTGTCTTGATTGTAAGGTAATAAATTTATATTGATTGAAAGATGATTGAAATACCGTTATTAATGATACATAATTACATAAGACAATAACGTTGCCAGGGGTCCAGGTTTTGAATCCTGGCCTGGGCATGGGTGTTCTTTGCGAGTGCCCCTTCATCAATTGCATCATATCATCACTCATCCTCATCTTCGCGATTAGCGAAAAGTAGCAGAAAAGCAAAACCAAATTAATCAAATAATGAATCTAATAATATGGCTGCGGGTGTAACAGTTTTTTTTTTAAAATTAACCATCATTTATGTTTTGGTTTGCATGAATTATAAGGATCATATGAAATAAAAATGTGAAAGACCTTCGTTAAAGATATTACCTCGGAACATGTGAAACTCGCTTACTTCATATCGGAGTTCATTGCCGTGTAGGGTTATGCTGCAGTGTGGAATATCTGTTTGGCAGCTAGTTATGCTCTCTTATGATTTTTGTTTCTTATTCTTTACCACAAGTATCATCAAGAAGGAATCGACTACTTGTAACAGAAAAAAAATGCATAATTCATCTTAAGATTAATGCATGTTAAAATTAATTCCATCTGTTAATTATCGTCGAGATGAAGTTTGCGTTTGCAGGAGCTTTTAGTTCAACTAGTATGCTTGTGATGTTCGCTTTGGGAGTTGCCCAGCTCCGATTAGACCTAACTAGTCAGCAGTCGGTCCGTTGCGTGAGGGGAGTTTCAATCGTCTCTTAACGGTTGCGTTGCATTGCAAACAGTTGGACTGCAACTATTAGTTGTGGCTCTTTGAATTTGACAGCATGCTTTTATTTTTTCACAGAAACAACGTTGTCACTAACGTTTGTTGCGACAGAGATGTAAAGAATGTTAACGTTTGTAACGAACCTGAGAGTTTAAGATTTTATATTTATAAGAAGTTAAGATTTTTAAAATGTTTGTTATTTCAAATAATGTGCAAGTTGTCACAGATAATAATACTTAGACTGATACAGTTATAGTTGCAACTTTTATACATGTTTATAAATACGTCAAAATCTGTTCGTGTTGACGTCACTTTCTAATCTCAGCCGAGGAAGTGAACTAACCTGAATGTTTCTCACCTGACGACAGACTGAGTTTGAAAAACAATTGAAGGTGAAAAATAATAAGAACTTGGAAACGGAGAGAATTGAAGTATAGTTTTTGGTTTTCCGAGTTTTCTTCTTGCCGATAAGTTGAAAGTAAACAATTAATTATGTTCTTTGACTTTCGCTTTATGTGAAGGAATATACCAACGTTAGTAGTGAATGTTCTAGTGTTGTACTGGTAAGTGATTATGAAATATACGCGTTTATAAAACTGCGTTTTAACTTTGAAAACAGTGTTGTGTTTCTTTTCTACCCAGCAAGCCCTGATGATTTGCAGATTCTCATGTTCCCGACTAAAGGAGTAGCGGACTAACTTTGTGATGACTGGTGTCCAACCGGGGGACGTTGCATAGTTATTTTGGCACACCAACGCGGGGCTCGAGTGCATAGTTATTTTGGTACAATCGTGGGGTTTGAGTGCAAAGTTATTTTAGCAATTAAAACGTGATACCCGATTTAGTGCATACTGAAAGTGCTCGTGCATAGAATTCACGAAGGTGATAGTGAAAGTCCTTGGAATTCACGAAGGTAAAAGTGTGATAGTGAAGTGAAGGTATTAACTGGTAAGAGTCATAGACGGTGTAGTAGAATGGAGAAAGACGCGACAGGAATGAATCTGCGAAGCAGAGGAAGAACGACAATGGATGCAGAAACCAAGTTTGGATGCTGTGATGATCTCACCAATGACAGGGAATTCTTCCAGTGTTGCCAATGTTTGCAGAGGTTTCATAGTAGTTGTGATGGGCAGGAAGTAACGTTGGCATCAAATAAAGAGATGAGATGCACATCATGCTTGTCAGCACCAGAACCAGAACTGAGCGTTCCTACCAAACCCTCATCAGATCACTGGCTACTTGATTGGTTGATGAAAGATAAAGCAGAGCGAAAACAGAAAGAAAAGGAGGATGAAGAGCGTAGACAGAAGGATGAGGAGCGTAGACAGAAGGATGAGGAGCGGAGACAGAAGGAAAGAATAGAGGAGGAGAAACAGCGTAAGAAAGAGATGGCTCAGATAGAGAAAGTTCGAAAGAAGGAGATGATGGATTTTAAACTCATGGTTGAGTCTATAGAAGAAAAGAGAAGGAAAGAGAAAGAAGAGGAAGAGGAAAGGAGAAAAAAGGAAAAAGAAGAGGAAGAAGAAAAGAAAAGGAAAGAGAAAGAGGAGGAAGAGAGAAAGAGAAAAGAAGACTTAGATATTTTCCGTGCATTGATTGAAAACCAGGAAGAAAGGAGGATACAGGAAGATATAAAACTAAGGTCAGAGCTACAGGCTCTATTCTCTCAACATAAACTTGAACAGGTACAGAGCATCAGAGGAGAGATAGAAAAGCTTAGTAGTAAAGTCACTGAAAAGGTGGACGAAAGGGTAAAGGAAATTGTGGAAAAGCAGCTAGAGTTCTTAACAGTTCGGCAAGGACGGATAGAGAAGGAACAGGATCAATTGAAGAAGAATATGGAAACCTGCCTTGAAATTGTCCAGTCTGGAAGAGAATCTGAATGTGACCCTCCAGAGAGAGTTCAAGAATTAAAGAGTTCTGTAGAGTCTATTAATGTAGCACTAAAAACCTTTGGTGAACGAACAGAACTCATAGAAAATATAGTGCAAGAACAGAAAGTTGAAATAAAAGAAGCTGGAGAAAAGGTTAATTTTCTCCATGAGAAGGCTAAAAAGATGGAAGTATCTCTTCGCCAAGAAATTCAGGAACAGACAGTTACAATTATAAGTAGGGTCAGTGAACTGCAGGAAAAGATCCATAATTTACAGATTCGACCAGTAACCTCTTCCGATATACTGCCTGATCCAATCCGAGGACTGAACCCAGAAGCTACTTCCTATGAACCTCCAGTTGTACTTCCAAACCCATTCTTCCCCGGTAATACCACAACTTCTGATAGATGCAAGAGGCCTAGAGAAAAGGATAGTAATGACAGTTTTTCTCCTCGACGAAGAACAGAGTTTAAGATGCCCAGAATGGCTGATATCGCGAACATTCCGAAGTTTAAAGGCGATATCGAAGCTCAATCTGCCGAAAGATATCTGCGTGAATTAAATGTCAGTTTCGACTTAATGCAAGTGCCTGAGCACTATAGATTGGAATTATTACCTCGGGTTTTCACCGGCAAGGCTGAGCATTGGTTAGCTGGTAATATGGACAACTTTGTGAATTATGCTGATTTCTGCGCACGCTTTAAGGATGAATTTGCATCAGAAAAGGCAAAACAAAGACAACTAGCGGCTGTGAGGAACCGAAGGTATTCTCGCCTGGTCCACGACAACTTAGAAAGTTTTGCCTGGAGTGTCTACGCAGCGTACAGAAACCTAGCTGACAATTTTAATGAGAGCGAAGTTCTTAATTTGATCATTGGACAGTTGCCGTATCGCATTCGGAATCTTTGTCTGGCGCACGCTCCACGAAGTGTGGATGAATTGACACATTTCTTGAAGGACTTCGATATTTATGATGACCCTGATGCCTGGAAGAATAAAGAAGACTCTCAGAATAAAGATGCTGCAGGGAATAAAAGTTTTAAGATCCGGAATATCCAAACGGATTCAGAGAGGCGAGGAGGAAATTTCTCACGACCTCGAAGATTCAACAGAGGATTGGGCAGGAGAGGTTTCAACCAAGATCAAAACCAAAGACAGAGCAATTTCTACAGGCCTCGTCCAGAACAAGAGCAGAATTCTCCAGACAGATGGCGTTACGAAGAACGACGTAGCCGTAGTCCGCTCAGACGGTACTCTCCACGACGTAGAGGTGACAATTGTGGTTCTTTCTCCCCAAGACATGACGTTGCCTCTGAGCAGGAAGAAGCAGTGGAGACTACTAGAGAGTTTCTGCACAACCAGCGATCCCAATCATGTCAAACAAACGTCGACCTTTTCTAAGTGTCTCCTCTTCGTTTAGGCAAGTGAACTCGACGGGACGTAAAATGCAAGGATAATACGTAAATTCTTTTTGCTGACCGAAAATGTATCTTCAGGCAGTCAAGTGCAAACAAATTCCGAATGTGAAACTGGTGTATTTTCCGGAAGACTCAAGAAGAGAGTGTTAGATGGTAGACAAATAGAACTGGAAATCGGTGGTTATGAATTTTAGCACCAAAGTATCTATTTAAGAAGGTTTTGGTTCTGACTTCCTCTGGCGTATGCTTTTTATAAAAACTGCACCAGGCAGAAATAAGTATTGAGAAGAATGCAGTTGATGCGTTGTTTGTTACCACTCCTGATCAAATGAAGGAGGATTTTCCAGATATATATTTAGTGCGGTACATCCGAAAGGTCCAGAATGAGGATAGAATCGGGATGTATAAATCCGTAGACCTCTCAGAGAAGGTCCATATAGTAAATATTTGGATAGATTCCTATAAGCAGGAGATATTATATTGCTGGTGTGGAATTTAAAGGCATTATTCTAGAAGCACAGAAGCAAGAAGAGTGTTGAGTTTGAAGTGCTATAGGAAAGTACTGATACAGTTCATTGCTTATCGAACCCTATACCGTTTTCTACAAAGTCTTTCTGGAGAAGAAACTAGATATATGGAATCCTGCTGTTATATTAAAGCATCATGGAATAAACCATTGCCTGAATTCACTGTTTATTGGCTGATTAACTATCCTGCATTGTATTCTGTTTTGGATACTACAAACTACGTTCCTTCTGAGTTGTTGTCGAATGAAGAGAAGCATTGGTTGGAGAAGTTGACTTAGTGTCAAGATAATTTCTGTATTTAAAGTTTCATTGTGTATTGAAAATTTTTTCAGAACTTGTAAATTACAATTTCATCAAAAATTTTCCCCGGACGAGGGGCAATTGTAACGAACCTGAGAGTTTAAGATTTTATATTTATAAGAAGTTAAGATTTTTAAAATGTTTGTTATTTCAAATAATGTGCAAGTTGTCACAGATAATAATACTTAGACTGATACAGTTATAGTTGCAACTTTTATACATGTTTATAAATACGTCAAAATCTGTTCGTGTTGACGTCACTTTCTAATCTCAGCCGAGGAAGTGAACTAACCTGAATGTTTCTCACCTGACGACAGACTGAGTTTGAAAAACAATTGAAGGTGAAAAATAATAAGAACTTGGAAACGGAGAGAATTGAAGTATAGTTTTTGGTTTTCCGAGTTTTCTTCTTGCCGATAAGTTGAAAGTAAACAATTAATTATGTTCTTTGACTTTCGCTTTATGTGAAGGAATATACCAACGTTAGTAGTGAATGTTCTAGTGTTGTACTGGTAAGTGATTATGAAATATACGCGTTTATAAAACTGCGTTTTAACTTTGAAAACAGTGTTGTGTTTCTTTTCTACCCAGCAAGCCCTGATGATTTGCAGATTCTCATGTTCCCGACTAAAGGAGTAGCGGACTAACTTTGTGATGACTGGTGTCCAACCGGGGGACGTTGCACGTTGTTCGTGATATTAGTTGTACATTTATGGGCAGATGGAAGCCCTTTCTGTGCCGTAAAACTTTCGTTTGGAAGAACAACGTGTAAGAGAAAGTTGTAAATATGGCTGACTCATCTTCTGTGTATGTGAGATTTCTTGTTGTTTACAACGAAATATTCAGTTGGACAAATCTAGGATAGTAAAACGTTTCTACGTAGAACTTTCGTTTCTCATAGACTAATATGCTACCTCGGGGGCGATCGCATAGATTAGACTCATAATCTTGCATCCAGATACTATGTAAATTACTAACTGTAAAAGAATATAATGATGGACAAAAAAATGTGTAAACACGCACAAAACTATTTCGTATAAGTGATCATAGGACTTATCTTTTTGGAAGACCGCATATTAAACCGTAATCGCTTGTTTTCCACTGCACGATTTTCGTTTTAGTTATGTTTATGTATTAATAGTCAAATATTACTATTAATTTATGTCGTTTAGGTGTGATTTTATTAGAACATATTTATATATATATCTTTGCTACCACAAATATATTCAAAACTATTAGCAGGGATTTACTGCAGCAGTAAACGTTCTGCACTATAAATGAAATGGACTTATGCATAGAAATATCAAAAATAGAAAATTAAGCGATGCATGAGAAAGAACGGAGATGACTATACTGTAAATTTTATATCATTTGTGTTCATATTGAACATAGATACAGTGCGTTCAGTTTGGCTTGGGACCGAGATAGCGTGTAGCTGCAGACGGCGAGGCAGATTCCGCCATTTTCATCCCGTAATGTCCCGCTTATTTTTACGCACATATCTTTAACATGCAGACAATTATATTTATATTGTATAACGAGTACTAACCTGTGTTATAAGAGTTGTTCAAAGTGGTGGCCAACTGCATTCGCACATTCCCGGCATCTGCTGATGAAATGCCGGCATTTGCGCCATGACTTGTCGTCTGCAGTCATCTAGAGCACCATTTTCAACACCCTCCTCCAAAAAGACAAATAATAGGAAGTACTAGGGCGTCTGACTGCCACGCGGGAGACCCGGGTTCAATTCCCGTGGTGGGTGATCTAAGGACGAAATTTTTCCGGCCTTGTCTTCGCGTAAATCGGCTCTGGGGCTCACCCAGCCTCAAATCGATGAGTACCTGGAGACAACCCTGGGAAGTAAAGGTGGCCGGAGCGTGGTCCTGATCACATCACCTCCAAAATGGCAGAAATCGAGAATATATGGCCTTGCATTCCCTAAATTGTCTTCATGGCACGGTGCTATATGCATGGGGAACTTTACTTTTACCTTACTTGGGCCAACCTCTGTTGCGGAGTGGTATCGCCCTACGAAGCCAAAGGTTCCATTGTGTTTGTCTCATCATCCATTTCATCAGTGCATCATTCATCCTCATTGTTGCGATTAACCCAAGAGGTAGAAAAGCTGAGACAATTTAGTGGGGGATCTTAATTGGGGAGGGGGTTGGATCCGGGGCTTCCTTTATGGAAAACATATATGTCAATGTAAAACAACAAATAGAAAGATAAAAGAAATAAATCGTTCAGAACAAAACTTCACTGTCAGAATGTGACTTCAGGGAGTTAGAACGTAACTTAAAACTGAATTTTGTGCTGACCAACTTGGAGCATGTGGAGGAAAATGTTTATAGAAGATACTTGCTCATCGGTAAGTCTCTTTTCTATCCACGAGGCTTCGGCTTCATGAAGAGGAAAGGCTTGATCGGCCGGTGCTCTTTCTGGGTCAGCTGGTGCAGCGGGTGATTTTCTCTTCGACTGGACACGTAGACAACAGAACGTCCGTATCTTCAGTGGTTCAATCGCCTCCGACTAACTACCAGGGCGGACCTCCCTTCCTCTCTCTTTAGTTCGATCGAAAATGATCGTTGGGGAAGGAGAGCTCAATTTAGCTTGATAAAGTTAGTTCTTTTGGTGGATTAAACTGTTAAGGCGCTCTTTTTTGTGCTCATTGTTCGAATTTGATTCAATTTAGTCAACTTGTTTATGCAATGCGACAACCATTTCTCACAGCATGATAGAGAACATTTCAGGATATTTTTCCTGCAAAAATAGCTATTTTTCAATATTTAGAACATATTCAGATAAGTTTACAGTAAAACATTCACAGAATCTGTTTTGCTTAATTTTGAATGACTAATGCAGTGTAGGGAATAACTGCATTGATTTACTGTATCCAGTTGTTGTTAAGAACTTCACTTTTCAGATTCAGATTCGTTAAAATATATATGACTTCTAGCTGTGAGAAGGAAATGAATTTTTATTTAATATAAAATTCAATTATTTGAATGTTCTTAGGTACTCTTCGAAGTCATATCTATTGTGTGAGCATGTTATGATACTTTTTCTTCAAAGATTATTTTCAATGCTACTTCTACTGTTAACTATTATAAAAGATTAGAATTATTATTAGGGTCTATTATTGTTTATATAAGCTTAATTGATTCCGTAGATGCATTTGTGTTTTCCTGTCCAAAATATTTTATTTCTTTGTTTCTGAGGATATAATTTTCGTAATGCTGTCTACACATAACTATACACAATAGCATATTGGGTGTCAAATTTTAGTGCGTTTTCAACTGCACATACACCTCGATATCAAACGTCAAACTTTGTCAAATTTGTTTTAATTCCACTTTATGCACAGATAGGCTAATTGGTACTCGACATACAGCTTAAAGTGGAATACTAGCCACTATGTGTCTCCACAGGGATCGAACCATAGAACCCCTTGATTCGTCTCGCTATCGATACATAGAATGCGGTCCGAGGCTCAGATTTAACATTTGAAAAATAGGGTGAGCCTAAAAGAAATAGACAGTTTCAAAGTTTTACAGAAACATGAGTTTTTATAACATGGCTGAAATACTTGCTGGTTGGAAGAGTATGTCCTGAAGTTTACAAGGCTCTAAGTTACAAATGTTCTATGTGTGATCATTTTGTAACACGACAGATATCAATGTGATAGTCCACTTCTCCTCTCCCAGGACTTTTTCCCTTGTACAGACAACCAGTTTCCTCAAATTTTTGCTCTAATCGTAGATGGACTGCCTTGTGAGTGGTAGTTTGCCATACCGTGTTCTAAAACGACGCTTTACGGCAGTAACAGAATTTGTTCTTGCAAATTCAAGCACACAGAAAACCTTTTCTACCTGGCTAGTGGTCATGTTGCTCAATGGGCACTCACGTGATGCTGACGTCTCGAAAACAAACGAAATTTTGAGGTCGTAAACTTGAAGACTTTCTCTATAAAACAGTACTAAAAGCTTCCTCATAAAACAAACCGTTTTTGATTTATAAAGTGTTTAATTTGTCTATTTCTTTTAGGATCACCCTGTATATTAAAATTAAGTTCAAAGTACCTAGGCGAGTGTTTCAAGGTTATTTTCGAATTGAAAGTTGGAGTTTCACAACTGGATTGCAGATAATTACGTTATGATACACACAAGACAAATAAGTGTGTGATTAATTGACAGCCTATACTCCATGCAATACCTGACGGCAATTAATATACTTCAGCAACGCAGCGAAAGCGTTTCCTTCTTAACGGCTTGAGGGGTGGCCATTAAACGTTTTGTTATCGCTGCCGATTGCGTTCTTGAATGAATGCTCCGTAAATTGGGTCTGAGAGATAAGGACCCGATGTTTCCAAGGTTCTCACTTCTTGTAAATTGCTGAAATGAGAAAGGGAAAAGCGAGTTGATTTTGCGTGCATTTAGGAAAGACGTGGGTATAGGCAATTTTCAAGTTTCAGCTCAAATTCAAACGAGAATTTTGCACGTTACCACACCAGAATCAAAAGATGAGCCGACCTCCGTGGCGGAGTGGTTAGCACGCGCGCAATGACGCAATTGGTCCAGGGTTTGAATTCCGTCCTGGACGTGGGTATTCTTGTGAGTGTCCCTTCATCAATTTCATCACTTCATCATTCCTTCTCATCTTTGTGATTAACCAAAAGTGGCAGAAAAGCGAAGTAAAATGAACCAAATAAAAAAATAACAAAATATTGACGAATTGTAGGCAAAATAAGTACTCTTGGAAAGCTACCATAATGTAGCATCAGAGTATTAGCATGATTGATTGAATTGTTGTTTTAAGTCGACTTATGCACAGAAAGGCTAATCCGGACTGGACCTACAGTTTAATGTGTAATCCGAACCACTATGTACCTCCACCGGTTATCGAACCGGGACCCCTTGATTACAAGGTGAGGACGCTACCATTGCGCCATCGAGGAGGCCCCAACAGCATTTGCATGAAACACATGAGTTTATCCAACTTAAGTCCTACATATCTTCTCCATTATATTCATCGCAACGACGACAAATTTAGTCCGAAAACTAATTCAGATTTACGTCAGCCATGGGTATTGTTATTGGTATACAGTATGAAAAAAATGAAGTAGAAGCAAACTGAATAGAATTGAACGAAAAATTTTCTGGTGTACCTGGTACAACAATTTATATAGTACCATGATATTAGCGAAAATTCAATTAAAATTAACACGAAGGCAAAGAATTGCATAACGTGGGAATGATGATAAAACATTCAATTAGAACACTCATTAATATTCAGTAATATGAGTTGTTTTCTGAGGTTACAATTTCTCACCCGAGATCATTGCATTTGTTTCCTCGGATTGACCCTGGTACAAAATGTTTCGTTCTGGAAATGTCACGTTACGCCATATTCTTGCCAGAACACAGTATCCGACAATCGGATCCGGTCCCTACGTTTGTTGAAGGATCCGCGTAAATAAGCTGTTGCAATATAAGATACATAATGTTATCTATTTTTTTACTCGCCTTGATCATTACGCGACATTAAATTACGTGAGAAACACTTAAAAGTTCTGTAAAGGCTATACCCGCTTTAATAACTGATAGACTAAAATGGTCTGGGCTTATAATTTAAACTGTCATCCTAGTCACCGGAGTATATGAATCCACTGGTAATCTAATCAAATCAAATTCTATATTTCTGAGAGAGGTTGAGATTAAAGCTGATCAAATCTGGTGAAACTTTGATTACAATGAAAAGGCATAAAAATCCTTGTCTTATCCGAAAGTAGAACGTAAAACTTTTTGTTTCGCAACTTGATACGATAGCCATTTATTTACGGAGAGCTTAATCACAACATGTGAAACCCGGGTTCGATAACCAGTGGAGGCACATAGTGGTTCGGATCCCACGTTAAGCTGTAGGTCCAGTCCCGATTAGCCTTACAGGCATAAAGTAGACTTCAAAAACACCAACTCAATCAGCAACATGTAAAAATACAGCGCGAGAGTTCCTGCGAGACTATAAGCATTTAGCTTTATTTTAAATTACATTTTTGAAGTATGACATCGGCATTAACGGGAGTACTCTAGTAGTGTGAACGACACTTGACCATTTGTGTGTTTGTGAGTGTGTGGGGGGAAGGGGTCGACATAGGACTGATTGATTGATTTAAGATTATTTTCTGCCACTTTGGGCTAATCGGGACGATGCGCATGAATGATAAGATGGATGAAGGGGCGATCACAAACATATAAGGACGACACAACAAAAGTGCCAAGGAGGATTATATTGGCTGTTGGGCAAGCGCCAGAGCCTCGCTAGTCTATAAAATGCAGCGCAGAGAGTATACTACGTGGAAGAGAGATTTATATTTGAGATATATGACTAAATAGACATCCTACCGAGAGGTAGATAGAGAGAGAGGAACTGGTTTCTAAACATGTATTGTCTAATAACGGAAGATACATATTTATTGAGAAAATGGATCACAGATTAGTTTCATTAATAGATACCCTCTAAATTTTCACGAGAGCTGCTATTCAAACTATGCAAATATAGATTGGGCATCAATGGGTTATTCTGTAAACATCGATCTGTGGTTATTAGCTGCTAATTTAGATTTGGTGACCGTCGAACGGTGAACGCTGCTGTCATTAGCGTTGCGTATTCAATACCTGTCCTGCCAGTAATTATGTGCAATATAATACCTTAAGAGAAAACCCACTTTATGTCGTCCTTCATTATTAATTTAGCGACTTGGTTTGAAACATTAATGCATACACGACATTTGTGATGTAAATACCATGAAAAATAAGGCCAGTTAATGTAGAAGTAAATTACAGAATCACACAATTTTCCATTTGTTTATTTAAAATTATTGGAATATTTTAACACATATATGAATCTAATGACGGAATACTTGAATTTAATTGAAAATTACTGAACACGAATTAATCTTTTTTGTTATGTTACTTTCTCATTTATATGTTTTGAAGTATAGTTATAAACTTGTATATATTTTAAGATATTCCTAACCTAACCCCATCTATCAGCCAAATACATATAACGGACATCATTTAATAGGTAAAGTGATGTCTCACTCAAACGAACCACTCATCACAATTGCGAAAACTTTTATAAAACAGAATAACGTAAAGAACAACGACTAATAATTGTAAACCCTACTTTAACTAATAATAATAATAATAATAATAATAATAATAATAATAATAATAATAATAATAATAATAATAATAATAACTTGATGAGATAAGCTAATGTGGACTGAATATGCAGTTTAGAGTATCACTGAATGGTGCCCCAATGGGAGTCAGATTTGGGACCTATAAGTACAAAGCGCCTTCCTTTGCAGAGATGAAACAAATTACGAGCGCTTTGGTTCGAAAGAAATTTTAAATTTTGATCCGAATTCTTAATGTTCTCTTGAAATTTGGGTTTAATTTACCTCACTGTTTATCAATCATTTCTCGAACGCGTATTGGCTTGTGGTTAGAATTACACATAAGACAGTAGACTCTGTCTCCAATAAATTCCAATTCATCAAGTGGATTTTACCAACAAATTTGTACAAATAATCTTCAATGAACACTTTCAGCCTTTCGGGATATTTAGTAAACGAAAGTGTGAGGGCTGTTGAGAGGCACGCAAGTCTTATAATTACTCTTAGCATTTATGAGAGAAATTAAGCACATACTCAAGAAAAATGAAAAATCTGAAGCTACGGGTTAGGCATGAATAACAATATATAAATACATTGATATATATGTAAATATTGCGATATCAAAATTTATGGCAGAATAAAAATAAAACATTATAGCACCAAATATGCAAAACTTAGCCACTGTGCAAATCAGATAATTTACCAGAGGTACGTATATGATATTCCACACCATAACTTATGACAACAACGCAAGACTAGCAGGTTCTTCAATTGAATCATCATCAACCACAACACGCAGGATTTCCTGCTTAAAATTCAGAAATCGAAAAGAGCCGTAGTTGCCCAAATGATGCATAAGGATTTTATTGCGGATCCAGATGAGCGAATAAAAAGCACGCAGAGGAAAGCATCCGTGTCAGTTATCGCGATTTCCGTGCTGAGTGCGAAGGTGCTGCGGTCGATGGGGCGCATGCGCAGGGAGGAAAGATTACGCAGACACCAAAGAGACGCCTGACAAGTGGCAACCACATGCTCATCATTGAGGCTTGAAAATGGCAATTGCGTTTGATGGAAGTAACGAACAAAGACGCCAGATGAATTCATAGCATTTATGAACAGGAGAGGAAAATTTGCAAGATTTATATATCTTTGATGATACAATATATAGTCAGTCCTTTCAGTTGTATAGCATAGGCATTGTTATCCGCTGTTCAGTATTTAAACCGATATTTCCATAGGAAAACATTACTATACATAGGATGTGTAGGCAAAAGTTTTTGTTGCCTAAAATTCGTTGAAAATTTTCAGACACAATGTCAAACTTTTCCTGAAACAAGTGATTTTTTTCTATTTTAAAATTGCACGTTCCTGACAAATGAAGCTGTCACAAGGACAATCACTGAAACCAACAAACTCCAAACAATCAGGCACACTCCTCTTGTAGCCTACATTGTTCTTTCAAACGGAATTTTCATGATGTAGAAAAGGCTTCCATCTCTCCATGAAAGGTACAGTCACGGACACTTCTGGGTTGTAACGATTCTATTGAAAGTCAATTGTTTTCTTACAACCTAGAAGTGTCCGTGACTGTACAACTTATGTCACTACAATATCCTCAAAACTAAGATAAACGTTTTTCCATCTTTCAATTTCTGCCGCAAAGAACGTTGATTACAACTTTGTGGAATCATTTAAATTATTCTGGTTAATCAGCAGTTGCCTCTATATCCTCAGCTCAATGGTGGCATTATAACATTAAAGGTGAGAACTATGTTATTAAAGTTTATAGCAATGAGAAGTGCATAATACATATACATAATACATAATTTTGCTACTCATGTTTAATTTGTCGCTAAATTATTAGATTTAAGAGAAAACATGTAATTTCATTCAAAGAACTGTCGAACATGAAGATAACAGTTCCTACAATATCATCCGAAGAAATGGAACATCATCTATAACTTCCTATTACTGCCTATCAGTGCTTCAAAAAAAAATCTGGTGCATTTTATAACCATATTAACGCACCTGCTTTAAACTCTATTCTTTTGTTGCAAGTATAGAAATAAATATTTGTTATAGATAAATGTTCAACAGGCACGTGAATCAAGTAAAGAAATGGTAATCGTCCTTCCCCCACCGGGGATATATGCGCGAAGTCCCCGAATTGTGCATTACAAATCTGAGAAACCCAAATTGAAATTAACGCGTTTGATAAATAGTCATTCCAGTAGAATGAAATAACCTAACGAAGAAAAAACATCGAGCTGTAATGTACGCAAAGCAAGCTAACAGAAAAGAGCTCGAAGTTTACAAATTTTAATTCAAAATATATAAAGTATTTAATTGTTTAAAATGAACTCGTCTGTATTACGGTTTCTGCAGTCGCATACCATAAATGTTTTATTCGCGGCCATCCCCCATCTTTGATTTACGTTGTTGTACTATGACTTGCTGTTTAATGCAACACTCTATTCTGTATTAGCAGAGGTCATGAATCCTCTTGGAAGGCTGGTATGCTATTGTACTGTTCATTCATGAAACAGGCTCAGCTCATTCCTAAAGCAGTGTTGAAAAAAACCCTCTTAGAACTAGAGCCATGAAAATAGTCCATTCAAGGTCACGCCGCCAATCTACAGTGTTGCCAATAAGCAACACTTTCAACCGACGAAATCAACTGCGCACGTACAACGTGCGAGGTGTCGACTGAGCAACTTAGAAGTTGGCAACGCTGGAGGGCCAGGGGTGTGGAGGAAGCAAGGGGAAGCTCCGACCTTGACTGGTCTATTTTCGTGGAGAGAGAAATAGCATATTTCGAGGCGCCTGGCTTCATTAATTGATTGATTGATTTGTTGTTTTAAGTCCACTTTATGCACAGTAAGGCTAATCGGGACTGGACCTACAGTTTAAAGTGGGATCCGAACCACTGTGCCAAGTGCCTCCACCGGGTATCGAACCCGGGACCCCTTGATTACAAGGCGACGACGCTACCACTGCGCCATCGGGGAGATCTCTGGTTTCATTAAAATGCTACTATTATTTGATGCATCAAGAACAATTGAAACTTTTGTTTATAAAATTCTAATCCAATGGTTTTGGAAGTAAGAAGGAAATAGTTATTATTTTATGTTTGTCAATAATTAAAGCTCTAGGGAAACTTCTAGCACACTAGCACAATAATGAAACCCAAACAAATAATATTATTATTTAAATAATAATTGATCGATAATAATTTTGTTTGTAGTTTTGAATGGGTCATTTAAATTTATATTAAATTTTCATTACCTGTAGCCATTCCATGATTACTACCATGCCTATGACAACTTGTTTTATAATAATAATGGCTTAATAATGGAAATATTTTTGAATGCAAATACTAATAACTAATGCCTTATATGTACAGCTTAAAGGCGCATTTACGACAGAAATGCACCAAAAGTACATTAGAGAACATTATAGACAAGCTCTATACCCTGTCTCAGGAATCTCTGGAGCAAGACCGCACATAGCGCCAGAGAAGGGGAGGAAATCGAGTGGGCAGAGCGAAGAAGTACACGCTGCGGGGAAGACTGGTAACTGCAATCGCCTTCCCCCACTCCACGCAATCCCGTTCCTCTCACGTGTTCATTGGTGGAACAGTCTCGCGTCACTACTTACGCAAAGACCTGTTTTCTTTCGTTTGCTCCAGAGATACATAAAATGTGAATACCGTATATTTGTCGAAAGAAGATATGATTTATCTTCGCGGTTAGCCAAAAGTGAGACAAAATCGAAGTAAAATAAACTAAATAAATAAATAAATCAATCAATCAAAGAAGAACGTTTTTTATAATATGAGATTTGCTTTCAACAAAAAAAAATTCTCTCTCTCCTCAGATTTAATAGAAAACAACACGAAATATAACATCGCACACATGTTATTGCTAATTCTGTATACTAGTTTTATTGCTTATTTAATATTTTCTATCACCCGAGTAATTATTCATACATTAATGTCTGATCTTAAAGGAAGTAATGTAAATATTGCACTCCATTTGTTTCTCTCTCCTTTCTCTCTCCCTGTGTATCATGATCTCTCGGATCTACTCATTCAATACAACCACACATATGTAATTTCGTATATACTCGTATTTTCTTCATGATCGTCATCCAATAACAGTTAGTGGAAACAGGTGTATTCTCTACTTTAAATTTCTGGAAGTAGACGCGAATATTTGTGATCCCACACCAAAATAATAGCTATACTCTGTCTCGAGAATCTGTGCAGCAAGGCCGCGCATAACGGTAGAGAAGAGGAGGAAGCGAGTGGGCAGAGCAAAGCAGCACACGGTGCTGCTAACGACTGGTAGCTGCAGCAGCATTTCCTCTTCCTCTCACTTTCCCTTCCAATGCGTTGATTGGTCCAGCCCTATCGAATCACTACTTCCGCAGAGGACTCGTTTTCGTTGACTTGCTCCAGAGATTCCCTGGATAGAGCATAATTAATTCATTGTTTTAAGAAACAACTAGAAATGTTTAGAGCATTTGATTAAAAGTTCCTAAGATGAGCTGGCAAATAGAGAGGAATGGTAGAGATTATGTACAAGAGTAATACAATCTCATGTACAAGGAAGGCTGTATATTTAGTTAGAGTTAATGCAAGTTTTATACGATATTATCCATCTTTTGAAAGTAAATCAGACTAAATATGTGTTAATATCTATATTAACTCAAGCAGTTATATCCTGAACATAAACAAGAGGAAAATATATTCAAATGTGAAGTTGTATGTAAGATTTGTTTGTAACATTATATACCTGGTCGATTGTCTTAGAAATAAAACTAACAATTGCAAGATTAATGTCTAGTTTATTGTGACTTGCCTATGATATTAATGAAATTGTGTGATACTTTTTAATAGTGCAGCAAATAAGGATGTTCATGTTATTTTAGGTTTGTAAAATTTCTGGTGTATGTAGTCCCTCAATTATTTTTTGTTATTTCCATTCAGGACATATTATTTATATGTATTCATGTAAGTTCATGAAGATCGTATCAGTGAATATTTACTCGATTGATACGGGTTAAAGGATTATATAGGCAAACGAAACGGGATTTTAACGTATGAAAAATTAAATGGTGGAATTTGATCAGTCATCTTGGAAAAGGCAAAACAAATCACAAATTTGAAACATTGTAATTTATATTCGAACAATACCAAATAATGTAAAATCAATAGCGGCCATTGGGTGCCAAAACCTGCAGCTAGAATACAAATCAATAGTGATGATGTATGTACTGAAGTAGAAATAACGAAATCCCGGGAATCTGTGGAGCAAAGCCACACAAAACGGCAGAGAAGAGGAGAAAGTGAGTAGGTGGAGGACGCAGTACGCGCGGCTGCAAACGGTTTGTAGCTGCAGTAGCTTTGACCATTCCACGCAATCCCGTTCCCTCGCATGTGTTCATTGGTCTAGCCCCCTCGAGTTACTACTTGCGCTGAGACGTGCTTTCGTTCGCTCGCTCCAGAGATTCAGGGACAGAGTAAGTATATTGTGTAGTGGAGGGAGTTGTATAAATATGAAATGCCTATATGCTTTTGACATTTTTCTGCAACATGTACCAATATAGGACTTTGTGATCAGTATAAATTCTTTTTTAGTTTAAACAACAGTAAAGATCCTTATGTGCCTTAGAACAACATGAACGTGCGATATCGTCAGAGATTATGTTTCTGATCGCACTTTATACTGTAGGTCCAGTCCAAATTAGCCTTTCTCTGCATAAAGTGAACTTAAAAACTAACAAAAAAATATTTTGTACTGTTGTTTGTTAAATATCGGCTCTGCTTCATCAGATAAAAATTGATTGATTGATTGAGTTGGTGGTTTCCACTTTATACACAGTAAGGCTAATTGGGACTGGACCTACAGTTTAAAGTGGGATCCGAACCACTATGTGTGTACAATTCATCAGAAAAAGGCTATATGCACATGGCATATTGACAAACTACCGAATTCAAAACAAAGGGAAAAACAATCATTACTTGTAAGTTTCCATATAATCTGTACATGTGTGAATATTTTATCCATAATAAGCAAATTTAAAATTTTAAATGTTTGTCCCATCTTGTCTCACGTAAGCTAGATAAAAATATATACTTCTAAGATAGTTATAATACACTTGAAACTCGATTAATTATTGATGATCACTCTGTATTTTAGCCAAGCATTAAATTTGTTACTCATTTGCAGGCGGCAAGACGGAAAATATTGAAATGTATCATGGTCCGTCGAGGAAACAACATTTTTTCCCCGTTGGTGTTGCTGCTAAAGCTTTTTGAATCTCTTTCATGCTGGCTTGTCTTCATCGCGTGAATTATTTCCATTCACAATGTTCTTGAATGCATCTCATTGTTTTTACGTAGCAACCCACACGAATATATTTTTCCAAGCAGCGGGATTTTCCGCACACTCGAGTGTATGATCTGAGAGGGGGCGGAAAGTGCTGGCGGAAATCTGGCTTGCTTGACTATGTTTTAAATTAGAGAGAGTGCTTTGGAGTTTTCATGCTTCTAATAAGAACAGAGATTGTCTTTTTACAGTACAGCGCCGCTCGAATCAACGTTTGCTCAAATGTATGAGTACTGTGTAAATGGAATATCTTGTTTTTTAATAAGATCTAATTATATACATCCAGTGAACATAAAGTTGCTTAGCGATGCAGATGCAGCATGTTCAATATAGCCTATAATAACAATGCCTATTATTGATATGTATTGTACGTACGTACATATGCTATTAAGAGGATGCAATACAACGATATGACTAAGTTTCACCGTACATGAAAATTTACCTTCATATATGAGTATGTCTATTGCAGAAAACTGAAGAGCACGCCAGAAACAACATATTGGGTAAGAGATATGTGAGGGATATCAAGCTTGAAGGACTTTATTGTGGAAAATATTAAGTCGACGATAAAGTATAGAAATTCCGTTTGATAACTGAAATTGTACCATGCCAGGAGGCACATAGTTAGATGCAGAGTTGGAGGTGATGTGATCAGCATCATGCTCCGGCCACCTCCCCAACCTCATAGCCGTTTATGCAGGGACTTCAATGGATAACTTCCTGAGGTAGCCCACCCTGGGAATCGAACCTGTCCCTCCTGTATGCCAGTCAGACTGTATACCGATTGAATCATCGCTTTCATTGGAAATTTCGACGAGGTGTTAATGGTTAAATCAGACATATCACGCAGTGTGTGTCTAAAGTGGATTTTCTCAATGTAACTTACTATAATTTTCGTAGACTTTCTATTCAGTGTTTCTTATTGACATCGCTTAACGTAACGTCCTTATTTCCTGCATATGCATAGGTGTACATGCTTGAGATCAGACGACAATCCGAACCTCTCGATGGGATACTAGCTTACGATGTCTATTTGTAATCCAGGGATCCCGTTCTTTTTACGTGGTTCCGATTCCACTTTAAACGTGGATCTAGTTTCGATTAATTTATCTAATTTATCTAAAGTTGACTCAAATTAAACTGGATGCATAATCATTTTATAAATTTCTTTCTATTTACAGGTGATATTAAGAGCCATTTGACATCAACTGTTGACTATTGTAGAAAAAGACGTTTCAAAGTTTGTCAGAGTTAGTTTTTAAGTCCATTTTATGCTCAGATAGGTTAACCAGTACTGGAACTATAGACCACAATCATTGTGCAATGTGCCTCCACCTTCGATCGAATCCGGAACATCATGATTACCACGACGCCGTCGGAAGGTCTCGAAGGACGTTTCAAGTGACTTTCCAAAAACACTAGTGTTATGCGACAAGATAAAATTAGTCTTAATAAGAACGGAAGCAGAAAGGGGTGAGTCAAAAATATGGCTACACGTTTGAAGTAAATGAAGTGTGTTGCTGTACAATGTAGAGAGAAATGGTGAATGGTATAATAAACTTCAAACCTCATTTAGATAAGAATCACGCGTCCGAGCTTACGCCATTAGCCAAGATGACGCTGCACATGCAGCAGCAAGTTACATTTGCAGCGTGGGCGATTGCATATCAAAATGATCGTGAGACTGGCAAGACGTAATTTTAATGTAACATTGTTGCAGTTGACTGTGGAAAAGTGGAGAAAACGCCTGCTTACATGAAATACTTGTTTGGTGTAAGTCAATTGCTGTGCTCACCGCCCTCGCGATCATTCTGGTATGCAATTGCCCACGTTGCAACTGTAACTTGCTGCTGCATGTGCAGCGCCATCTTGGCTAATGCCGTAAGCTCGGAAGCGTGAACCTTATCTAAATGAGAAAATGAAGTTTCAAGTTTAATGTACCATTTACCATTTCCCTCTACACTGCATAGTAACACACTTCATTTACTTCAAATGTGTAGACATATTTCTGACTGACACTGTACATCAATATTAAACCTTTCATTTTGTAATGAAGTTTCTAAAAGTAAAATTCATCGCTTAAGGAGAGGAGAGAATTGCAATGCAAGAACTCTCAGGAATTCTATAAGGTGTGGAGAGTTTTGCCTAGATTCACTGAAGCATGTTGTCAACTGCGCAGCTGGCTGGTGCCGCACGAAATTGCCGTGACATTGAAGTCTTCTCTGCTTCGGATGCTTAAGGAACCTCGCAAGGGAAAGATCATTCACTCCAGATGGTGCCGTGGAATACACCTTCCGTTCTGTTTGAATGAGGTTGGCACAGGTTTCTTCTTTTGCTGGGATCGATACCATTGCGTCAGCGTTGGAGAAACGCTTGAATTACTTTTACGCTTTGTAAACACGCGGGGAAATAACTTTCTTACATATTTTTGTTTCTCTTTAATGTTTCTATTCATATTTTGAGGTATTCCGTGGTTCTTTTTGTACCGATCAAGGTTAATCGCAACGATGGGGATTGAATGATGGGTTGATGAAGTCAAAAAACAATGCCTATGCCTTCAAATCTACTACCCTTTGTTTATTAGCAGACTACGCTAAGCTACGAGAAGCGCAGCAACGGAATTGCGCACACACACTATAGATCCAGAATTGCGCACAAATCTCACTGACCTGTCTTGCGCACAAATTTTGATCCAACGTTGCCACTTTGATAGCTTTAAAGTCTGTGCGCAAAACTGTTTTTTTCTTTACACAAGAAGAGCGAGAGAAATTAGAAATAAAATAGTAAATCTCTTAAAGATTTAATAAAAAATATAATTTGACCAGTAAATGTAGCAAGTCAAGATACAATTTTCATACCAATTTACATAATACAGTAAGCCACTATTGACACCATCAAGCTTTTAACGTTTCCTTGGTTGTAATTTTAACCCTACAGTTTTCAGAAATTTCATACGTTCTGTCTCATATTCTGAATGTCTGCAACTTTTATTTATTAGAACACAAAATATCTTGCTACCTGCTAGTTTCTTCGATGTAATTTTCGAGTATGTAGTCGGAGAAGTGAACACCTTCATTGTCCGGTGCCACTGATACCAAATCTGCAAACGCATCGGGTACTGCCGTTGGATGTTTCTAATACTGTTTCACTATGAAGTTATGTCTTTTTCAATTCGTCCTTCCTTTTTGCACTGACTTCTCCTTTCGCAATTCATCGTAATTTCAATTTTGTTTCTGGCTGTATCTGTAGAACGGATGAAATCACTTGATGAATGTCTGGAGACGGCGAGTGCTTGTGAAATGCTTCCGCCCCATTCGTCGTCCGAGGAACTGCTGAGGGTTCTGAAGCCCATATTCTCGGTGGAAACCTAAGTGAAACGAAGCAAACAATTATTATGATATCCTAAATAATAATAATAATAATAATAATAATAATAATAATAATAAAAATATTTTAACACATATTATTTATAATTTTATTACACGTCCCTAAAATCCCTTCTTAGGTAGTTTCAAGTTGAAATTGCATTTTGAAACATAAAAATCTTATAAAGTCGCAATCCCTCCACAAACTCAAAAGTTATTAAGGCGGAACCAAGAAGTTACTAAACAGACATTACCGCTCAAAGCTCAAAGTTGTAACAAAATGGATATTAGAACACAAAATATCTTGCTACCTGCTAGTTTCTTCGATGTAATTTTCGAGTATGTAGTCGGAGAAGTGAACACCTTCATTGTCCGGTGCCACTGATACCAAATCTGCAAACGCATCGGGTACTTCCGTTGGATGCAAATACGAAAGACCGGAAAACGACAAACACAACACAACCAAGACCAGATACAAACACTTCTGTCAATCGAAGCTCGTTTCCTTCGGTATGAATACGGAGATACACCGACCATTACATTCTAGTCCACCAATCAGGTTCATCCTCTATGCCTATCTAACGCTACCCTTCCAGCGAAAACACGTGTAAGTCCACACACACACACAAACAAAGACAACAGAAGTGAGAACGACTTGAGAACATTTTACATCTGACAACATCGCTTCATTTTTTTGTGCGCAATCCTGTACATTGTGACAGCTTGTCAACCGCTTATCAGATACCACTGATAGAACTGGAAAAGTGTGCGCAATCCCGCTGCCACAAAAAGTGTCCGTATGTAATATTAAAATACATAGAAGCGAAACTGCCGGCTCGGTATAGTTTCAGTCCTCATCGGAACGTCACTTCAAAGAAAGTTCCGAAAGATAAGTTTCCACGTGTAGCCCAGTTAATCCTCCCCTCAAACCTTTCGCACCACCGTGCAAAAACTGACAATGCTTGTCACGCCCACGTGCAGTAAATGGGATGTTGGCAATTCAGTTTCTTTACAGATTTCTGAACGTGAGGTTGCGTTTGCGTCATCCTTGCTAGGTCGACTTATTATGTTGTTTTATACAATATGAGAGCATAACGTCGCAGCTAATGAATGGATGTCTAATCACTTCAGGTAAAAATGACAAGTGCTTTTCAGAATAACAGGTCCTGGCTCGAAACCAGCTTCGCGTCCGGTCAGTTTCCTCTCGAGCTGTGTCAAAGATACAGAACTGGTGTTCCAATGAAGACTTACGCTATAGCTTCCGTGGCGGAGTGGTTAGCGCGTTACGACGCCAGGGATACCGGTTCGAATCCCAGGTAAGACACGGATGCTTGTCTATCTTTCCCTTTTTTTTTATTAAAGAAAGCACCTTAAGTGGTCAACTTTCATCCTTGGCACTAAAGTTCCAGAGTTCGAGCCACGCCCTGGACATGGGTGTTCTTTTTTAGTGTAAATCAATTTCACCTAACCATTGCTCATCCTCTTTGTTGCGATTAGTCAGATGTAGAAGAAAAGCGACTCTAAATAATAAAAATACAAGTACAAGACGCAAACGAAACTGAGATGGCATGTACATCCATCTGTGTTTGTAATCAATATCTCAGAATCTTTTAGTGTAAGAAAGATAAAATTTGTATTCAATACCTACGTAGCTTAATACGATATATAATTTTGATTGACCCATTATGCTGTTATTTTAACATCTGCGGAGATACATAACGATGAAAGTGAAATGGTTATACAGGTTGTCTACAAATCCCTCCCTGATTACAAACATTTATACCTTCCGAAGATTTTAAGATAGAGAAGTGGAAGTTATGGAAAAGTTGAGTATATCTTTCTTCAATTTTCAAAATTCATATTTTAATTTAAGTTATCCCTTGAATTTAGAGAGTGCAACTCAATCTATTTTTGATTTCTTTATGGATTATCAAAACAAGGTGTCCATTGCAATTGCTTCTCCTTCTCCTACATTGTGTATTGTTTGTATTTGAATTTTGTAAATTCCTTATTTTTACGTCGCTTTTCTGCATCTTTAGGATAATCGGAACATTGATTTGACGTGCTTTATTTTATTTAGATTTTCTGACACTTTTGGCTAATCGCGAAGATTAGAATGATTGATGATGATATGAAATTGATGAACATTTGATTAATTGATTTGGTTTATTTTACTTCGCGTGTCTGCAACTTTTGGCTAATCGCGAAGATGAGGATGAGTGATATGATGAAAAGGATGAAGGTACACTGACAAAAAACACCCATGGCCAGGCCGGGATTCGAACCAGGGACCCCTGAGGATGAGGATGAATGATTACTTGAAATTTATCACGACCATGACTCCAACTTGGGACTGTTCGTTGCGCGATCGCAATTAAGCACTTCATGCGCTCTGCCACCGAGGTGGTATTGTTGTTAATTGACCTGTTTTATCTATACTCTGTCTCAGTTATTTCCGGAGCAAGGCCCCGCATAGCGGCAGAGAAGTGGAGTAAATCGAGTGGGCAGAGCGAAGCAGTACAAGCTGCTGCGAATGCTGGTAACTTCAGTCGTTTTCCCCCTCCACGCAATCCCGTTTCCTCTCACGTGTTCATTGGTGGAACCGTCTTGCGTCACTACTTGCGCAGAGATGTGTTTTCGTTCGCCTGCTCCAGAGATAGCCGAAACACATTATACACAATCTTGCTTATTCTGCGAAAATAAAGGTACAAGTTAATACGCATCCTTTAGAAGCCTTTGAGATCAATAGCGGAGAGTGAGGGTAAACGCGGTCGAACATTGCATGCAGCCGGACGGAACAAGTGGTTTTTCCCTCACTTGTTGGAGCTTCTTCCAGTCCGGGAGGGCCAATGGGCACCGTTATGGTTCGCTCCGGACAGGAAGGAGTCTGGCCTGATATCGCCCGATTGGTCCCTTGGCGGGGACGCGGATATTGTTGCTATAATGGTCAGCTTCTCCCACGATATAGTTTGCTTTATCGTGGCTATGAATATGCTTGCTCTGCTCCCCTTCACCGGATGATGTTGCAAGCGCTGGAACGGGATATTTGGAACAATGAGCGAAGCTCGGTGCTTTCATAATTAACGGGCATTGCTTTGGTTTTCAGTGGACATATATATTGGTAGTCGCTTCCAGAATTCATGCTGCTTTTACCTACATATTAAACTAAAGCCAAAACCAAAGCTGTCTGATGCTGCTTTTCCATGCCATGTTACTGGGTAAAGAATAGCCTTTTTGAGCTGAAAACCACAGGCACCGACTCTGGCTGCTAAGACAACTTCTGCCCTTCCCCCCAAATACCTCAATGTGGGGGGAGTATATTTTTGCCACTCAATTTTCATTTTCAATTTCAGATTTTTTTATTTTAAATGGAGAGGAAAAATTACAGTAGGTCCATGTATTAAAACATTGGTTATATTTCTTTCTGTAGATCATCTATTCGTTCAGTTTAGACGATAAACTCAGTGAAGCTGCTCAAAGGGTTGAGTTGCGCAGGAGGCAGATGATGCCAAATAAAGAAATGAGTGGATTTTGCTTCAGAAAACTGAAAAAAGACAGGTCTCTCTTGCACCTGTGTATATTTTATCTTTACCTCACTCTCTTTCTCTTTTTTCTCTCTTTCTATTTTTCTCTTTTTATTTTTTCTTTCTTTATCTCTCTCTTTCTTCATTGCTTTTTCTCTCTTTACTTTGTTCTTTCTCTCTTCTCTTTTTGTCATTCTCTTTATTTCTCTCTTTACATCTTTCGTTCTCTTTCTCTTATTCTGCCTTCCTCTTTACCTTTCTCTTGATCTATTTCTCTTTTACCTATCTCTTTCTCTCGATCACCTTCTCTCTAAGTATTTCAAAAAGAGAAGTTATCACAAGTAGTCTTAAATCTTACATTTAGAACCACAACCTTATGGAGTAAGTGTATTTTAAAATAATATATTATCTTAGTGAATATTGTGTAGTTTTACGAAACGCGTGTTCATGGAAAAAAATGTTCTGGAAGAGAGAATTTGGTATAAAAACTCTCTTCTCCTTACCATCCTAATAACTGAAACTTTTGTTTTACTTCCTGTCGGAAGAAACAACATGTGGATATATCCATCCTCTTACATTTTGATTATAAACATAGTGTTAACAGCATACCCAGAGGTACGTGTATGCATATATATATATATATATATATATATATATATACATATATATATATATATATATATATATATATATATATATAGGGTTTGTTTGAATTGTTGTTTTAAGTCCACTTTATGCACAGATAGGCTAATCGAGATTGGACCTACAGTTTAAAGTGGGATTAGAAGCACTGCCCAATGTGACTTTGCAAATGTAACAGAAACTAAGAAGTCAGTCCTGGACAATCTTCTTATGGGATAGAAAACTTTTCGATTGTACCGTAATTCCCAAAGTTAAATCACAAGTTACGCCCATGTGTATATATATATATATTTATATTTATTATATGCACGTAACAAACAAAAATGAAACACTGCTGTACCAATTTGAGAATTACCCATATACGGTGCACTGTTTTAATTCTAACTCCAAGAACATCGCGCTACGACGCCAGGGGTCCCGGGTTCGAATCCTGGCCTGGGCATGGATGTTTGTGAGTGTCCATTCATCAATTTCATCACATCATCACTCATCCCCATCTTCGCAAATTAGCCAAAAGTGGCACAAAAGGCGAAGTAAAAAAAAGCAAATCAATCAATCGAACTCCAAGGGGACAAAAAAATGTCGAATTATCCAAAATTCGAATTAAGAAAAACATGTATCGTTAAAGATGATTTCAAGAGGAATAAACTACCGTTCGAATTACCGAGTAATTCGAATTTCCAAGTTCGAATTAAGAAAAGTCCACTGTACTTAAAGTTTAAAGGAAGTTAGGCTACAAAACTTGCTCTTAAAATAAGTCATCCCATGAACAATTCGCTGCATTGACTAATTTCTTGAAATAGAATCATCAGTTTTCGGTGGGGTATTCTAGTCTAATCAACATCTTATTATTCTGGAAGTGTTTTTCTGTTTCTGTTTCTCTCTTTCCCCCTCTATTTTCTCTTTCTTTCTCATTCTCTCTCTGCTTTTCTCTCGTTCTCTTATTTTCTCTATCTTTTTCTTTTGATAGCATTTCCTCTATCTTTCTTTCCATTTCTTATTTTCTTTCTAATCAAATCTTAGCTACAAAATAAATGGATGCTCCAGAAAACGTTATCAACGTTACTGTTGAATATGTCTTTCCATTTCAATTGAAAATCAATAGCTTATAGTGGATTAATATAGAAGAGAAAGAATTATTATTATTATTTCTATTATTATTATATTTCTGGAGGCGAGGATAAATAATACTCTACACCTCTGAGAAATTTTGGAAGGTAGAACTCATTGTAAATACAAACATGTCTCTTTTGCACCTGGGTTTATTTTCTCTCTCCCTCTCTCTCTCTCTTTATTCCTGTCTGTCTCTTTACATCTTTCTATCTCTTTCTGTCATCTCCTTACTTCTAATTTCAGTAATAACTTATTAGAAATTTCAATATTTACTAGAAATTTATAAAAGTACTATCGTTATGAGTAGCCTTACTCCACGATCTTCTCGTACTAAAACTTCACAGACGAGAGCAAAATGTGGGACAATTTGACTTCGTGTTGCAGTAGTGAGAGCGTCAGAAAGTTATAATGACTTTCCTAAGTAAGACAACACGCACTGCAACAATATGCAGTGTTGACTGCTCCGGTTCATCAGGCTAGAAAAACAGATTAAATCAGAACACGAATTTATACAACACGAAACATAAACAGGAAAGATTTTGATTGGCTATCTTGTTACGCCAAAGCAAATATAAACAGGAACTGCATTATTCATCGTTTCACACAATGGCAGCCGTGATATCGAAGTGCCGTCAAGATCTATCGAAACACACATTGGCTTAGCGAGGGACTAATGTATAAATGTAGATAATGAAAGTCGAACAAGGAGAAATGCCAAAGAGAAATACTATTTTGAGTTTGCTATTTTCAAAAAAATATGATCCGAGATAGTTCCAAACTAGCCGAGATTAATTTGTATATAAAATTATATATATACAATACACACACACACACGCACACAGATATATTTATATACTATGTGGAAGAAAGTCATTGGACACCACATATCAGCCGATACCATCAGTTTTCTTGCAATCAATAGGAGGTCGGTCCGCCTTTGGCAGCGATAACAGCAGCCACTCGTCGTGGTAAACTGGCCACAAGGTCGTATAGTACACAGAGTGAGATATTCCGCCATTCCTCCTGCAGTACAGTCGCCAACCCTGGAAGTGTAGAAGGGCGAGGCGATCGCGACCTCAATCGGCTCTCCAGTTCGTCCCATAGATGTTCGATAGGGTTGAGGTCAGGGCTCTGAGCAGGCCAATCCAGTCGGGTGATATTATTTTCTGCATACCACTCCATGGTAGCCCTGGAAACATGACAAGTCGCATTATCGTCCTGGAACACAATTCTTCATTTCCATAGAAACGCCACAACGTGGGGAGCATGGAGTGGTCGAGAATATCTCGGTAGGACGCAGACGTCCTGTGGCCATACACCGGTACCTGTGGACCCACGCCATGCTAGCTGAAACAACCCCAGAACATGATGTGGCCACCACCATATTTCACTGTGGGCACTACACACTCGGGTAACAGACCTTCTCCGCGTAATCGCCATGCCCACACTCTACTATCCGATCGAAACAGTGTGAAGCGTGATTCATCGCTCCATAGGACCTTCCGCCATTGCTTCATCGTCCAGTTTATCCGCTCTTTACACCAGCGTAGTCTCTGCCTTTTATTGTTTTTGTTATCAGGGGTTTGTGGGCAGCGGCTCGACCATGATAACCGAGCGTATGGGCCTCCTTGCGAAGTGTCTTGGTCGAAACAGTCAAATTGGTCACACTTTGAAACTCTTCTGCAATCGAATGCATCGGACGGGGCCTGTTTTCCGAATCTCCCTCTCAGCACTCTCCTGTCCCGGTCGTTCAATTTCGTGGGTCTTCCACTTCCTGGTGCATTGCTGCAGTGTCCCTTTTCCATCCACTTCTTGATTGCAAAGGCTACAGTTGATTTAGGGACCTGTCGGGCATCAGCTATGCTACGTATACTCATGCCTCCTATGGAGCAGCATACTATGATCCCTCTTTCAAACATGCTGAGCTCTTTCCTGTCCGTCATTTAATCAGCAAATTATCTAAGAAGCCTCCTGCTGCCGTATATATACCCGTCTGTACTATCTTTTCCATGAGGAAAAGTAGCTTAGCTTGTACGCTGAGCGTCTTATTGATATTTTGAGATATTTGCTGTTTTTTGGTAAGCAACTTCATTGAAAATTTAAACATAGAGTAAGTTTTGACGTGCTCTTTGAAAATGTTCGACGCTCTTTATTGTTTTTCTGTTCATAAAACATTGCCAACGTTTTTGGCATAACATTACAAATTAAAACAAGTTGAATTCGATCACCACAATTTTCTTATTTTAATTTTGAACCTGGAAATCTGGAGTTTTTCAACGAAATCAAGAAATGTGGAATATCTTCAGTCGGTAACGCGTCTGACTACCATGCTAAAGGTCCCGGGTTCGATCCCCGGCCGGTTCAAATCCGGGAACTTTTCTAACGGTGAAAGCGGCCCCGGCGCCCACCCAGCGTCGAAAAACATGGGTACCTGGGGGAAACCCTGGGGGGTAAAGGCGGTCAGGGGCGTGATGCTGATCACATCACCCCCACTCACGACCGGATCAAGAAAGTGTGGGGCGTTACCCCCACACCCCCTATACGCCTTCATGGCGTGGTGCTATGCACAGGGGAACACTTTACCTTTTTTTTACCTCGAAAATGGACCTCCTTGGTATAAGGCACTTTAGGGTTAAATTTGTTGCAAATTTGCTGTACTATCATGACTTCAAAGGAATGCGTCGAGTTTGAGGTAACCCTATATAGTAAAGCTACCCCATGCACATTGCAACATGCCGTGAAGAGTTGAAAATGGGGGGGGGGGATATTTGTGGAGGTAGGGACCCACACATTCACAATCTCTTGTAGATGATGTGGTCAACACCAATACTAGCCCGTGGTGTAAGAGATGACGTTCAGGTAAGGCACCCAAAAGTCAACCTCACTTCCTCGAAATACACACCAGTAAATGCTTCTTGCAGGCCAACGAGGCTCTGGCGCCTATACCCTCGGCCCGGATAATCCTTCGGGGGGTTTGTGTTTGTTCTTCTGTGCGTTTTAACTTCTAACTAACTAACTCGAACTAACTCTCTAGCCTTCTTGAACCCGAAGGTTCATGGCTGCAGCAACACAAGCCTTCCATCTGTCCCTATCCTTAGCAAGATCTATATACTATTTTCCATTCCTACCGATTTCCTTTAGGTCCATCTCAATGTTATCCCTCCATCTTCGTCTTGGCCTTCCCACAGGTCTCTTACCAACAGGTTTCCCAACAACAATCCTGTAAACTCCTCTTTCCTCTCCTCTTTCTTCTCCCATTCCTGACACATAGCCTGCCCACCTAAGTCTTCTTGATTTAATTATTCTAATAATATCTAGACGTGATTACAAATTATGTAATTCTAAATTATGTAACCTTCTCCACTCACCTGTCTCCTCATCCCTTTTAGGTCCAAATATTTTCCAAAGGGTCTTAGTTTCAAATACTTTCAATTTATCTTCCTTTTTCAATGTAAGGGACCAAGTTTCGCATCCATATAATACTACAGGCAAAATTATTGTTTTGTATATTTTAACTTTTAGTTTCTTAGATATTAAACGAGAAGACAAAAGTTTATGCAGAGACAAGTAACATGCATTTCCTGAATTAAGCCTGCTATTTATTTCCTCTTTAATATAATTTTCATTTGTTAGTATTACTCCTAAGTACTTGAATTTGGAAACTGGTTCAAACGAGTTGTTATCAATAATTACATTTTGATTATTACCTAACACTTTGTTTCGGCCTGTAAGCGTATATTTAGTTTTCACTTTGCTAACTTCCAAACCTATCTCTTTAGCTGCTTTGAAAAATATTTTAGCATTATTCTTAATTGTATTTACATCATCCCCCAGTAAGTCTACATCATCTGCATATGCTAACATCTGAGTCACACCGTTTAATTTTAGTCCTTCGTTAGTTTCTTTTACCTTTCTAACAGCGTATTCTAAGGCAAAATTAAAGAGCAATGGAGATTATGCATCTCCTTGTTTAAACCCATCATGAATTGTAAATTTGTCAGTCATATTAATATCCACACGAATTTTACTTTCTGTTTCACTGGTGCTTACTTTTAATTATCATATTAACAACTTCAGATTTTTTAATTAGGTAAGGTGATTTTAATCCTAGTAGATAGTGTAGTTTAAGTTCTTGTTACGCAATGAATGAATGAATTAGTTTTAAAAATTGAGTAAGGAAGTTTTCAAGAGACACATTTTATTTTCTTGTTAGGAACCTGTCCTCAATTTTATTTTAGTTAAGGGGCTTATCCCTATAAAATTCGCTTTTGAAAAAGAGAAGAACCATTCTGCAGCTGAGTAACTTGTTTATTGCGGGAATTCCTTTCGCAATATTAGTACAGATTTTAACCGTTAGGGGAACCAGGGAAAGAACCCGAATTTAATTAGAACGAGCAAGGAACGTGAGTCGCACAATATTGTTTGATTCTGCCCCGACCTTCTGCTCCTCAGCAACTACCGCGTGTACAGAATCGATATCAGGTGGGTGTTAACGTTTTCTCCCGTCCTTGCGGGAGATAAAATCGTAATGGAAGAAGAGTACCTCTTGCCAGTAAGCTAAAATTTTCGTATGTTAAGCTGTGCTCGCTCGGAAAGTGTATTTTTAAATATCAATCAAGGTATTATGCTAATCTGCTCGTTTGTTCTCTTAGAAAATTTGCCCAATATGATATTCTAAATTCAAATAGAATTGTACTATGTATTATTACAAATATCAACGCTGCTTGTTAGAAATGTGCGTGATGAGAAAGATTACTGCAAAACCCTTTAATGCAATTAAGTTTTATTTTAATTTATTAAGTGATAAAATTGTTGCTTGAATTATTTCCATTACTTGCATGCACCCAAATCTAAGGACTGAAAATCCATAAAGTTAGGCTAATTGTAGTCTATGTGAAAGCAGTTGACCAATCCATGATCTAGAGAAGGTATACAGTTATAGACACTTCTTGATTGTAATGATCCCACTGGATGTAAATGTGGTAGTTGTAACCCAGAAGTGTCCGTGTCTGTACCAAAGTAGACTCTTACTGAATTTCCTTCAAAAGGTTTCATATAGAAGTTAAATGTATCTTCTCATTGTTAAAAATATATTAGTTGTCTATGAACTCAATCTGTTTGAATCCGTTTAAAAATACTATTAAGGACATTTTCGAATAGTTAAAGCTTCAAACATTTAATATCACATGTGCCATATTAATGGATAGTCTATTTTTGATATCAATTTTTAAATACTTCAACATTCGAGATATAATATGCAATTCCGAGCATTGTAAAGGATTCTATTTCAAAGCTTATTGTAAACAAGAGTCTAGAGTTCGATTCCCACATACGCCACTATCATTTATTCAGTTTAAATATAAAACTGTAGGTTTGCCTCCCCGATGGCGCAGTGGTAGCGTCGTCGCATTGTAATCAAGGTGTCCCGGGTTCCATACCCAGTGGAGGCACATAGTGGTTCAGATCTCACTTCAAACTGTAGGTCCAGTCCCGATTAGCCTACCTGTTCATAAAGTGGACTTAGAAAACCAACTCGAACCAAAAAAAAGTTGAGTTTTCACAAGTTAGACAAAAGTTTGTCATAAGTACCTATTAAACATTAATGTTGACAAGTTTCTTCCATATCCTAACATCGTATCAATCCATAGGATTGTATGTTTATTTTATTAAGTCTCTCTGAACGCTTCATGTTGACCAGGGCATTCACTTGTTTTTCTCAGCTGTCTCAAGCCTCTTAGGCATGTTTACAATGCATTGTGTTGTGCCATGCAAACCTCCTGAGCATTCAGGAAATAGGTAACACTTCTGGGTTTGGTGTCAGCGGTTTGCATGGTAGCAATTATAATAAACACGATTCGGCGATTCGGCATCGAGGAAGAGCTCGATGGCCAGGGAATATAGAGGTGAGACAAGCTGGGAAGTGACTGGACTTTGGGAATTGAGTTGGTAGAGAGAGGAGGTCAGCAAGGCAGGAGGTCGATAGTGGAAGCACGCTTTGGTCAACAAGTTAGAAGCTCACAGAGGACTTCGCTATTTTCATTCAGCTCAGAGACTTCAGTTAGACAGGTAATTATCCTACACCCAGCCATGATACAGGTTCAACGGTTCACAAAATCCAACGAGTTGCCATTGTCTTTTCAGTAGTTTAATTCCTTTGTGTAATTTGTACCTTTCGCATGCCAAGCAATAACTCGTCATGTCAATGACGAGTGGTCTCATCAAGAGGATGAATGATGAGTAGTTTACATCACCCCATCAATTAACTGGTTCAGATCCCTTCATTCTATAGAATGACACGACATATCAACTGGTTATTTCTCTATAAAGCTGTTTCATTTGAGAAGCGTTGTATTAATTGAAGTAAGTCTTGAAGCTTTCCTGGCGACGAAAAATGAAAATATTCTCTCGGGATATGGACCAGGTGAGTTGTGGAAGTCCTTTCCACAACTCACAAATCACCTGGTCTATAGACCGAGATAATCTATTCATCGTTTTATTAAATTGCTAGTATGGAAATCATTCTTAATGATTTTGCACTGTGCCGATCAGATTAAAGTATTGATGTTATAATTTTAATACTTACTCCACAAGTTCTTACACATTATTTTAGACCTTGCTTTTAGAGCAGGGTTGTTGAAGATCCAGGAATTGTAAATAAATTCAATTTTGGTCCGGGAGAGAAAATCAGCAAGCGTAAATGGGTTCTGGACCATAAAGAGCCTTTTTTAATCTTTAAAGTATTTCAATTCGGTCCCGGAACCTTTTGTTTTTGGATCAATTTAAATACGGTCCAAGTTCGGTATCGAAATGAAACAATACTCAACTTGAACATAATTTAAATTGTTCGAAAAAAAATGTTCCGGCTCGGTTACGGAACCCAATAGAACCCATTAGAATTTAAGGGTCCTGACCTTTAAAAACCCTTATTTTAAGTGATCTATTACAAGGTTTTATAGTTACAAGCAATTTATAAGGAGAGGATAAAGGTCAAACAATTTCAAATATTTTACGGTAGACTGCAAGGATGCAATAATTCTTGCTATCTGGAAAGGTATCTGCAAACAGGTGAAGCAGCGAACAAGTCCCTACCCCTCATGACATTATTCTCAACGTCCAATAAAATCGTGACAAGATTTGTTGTGTGTTGGGTCAAAACCTTGTAAGAATATTTGCTTAGCTTCATTGATATTCCGCTTTCATTTTTCTCCCACATCATCGATAAAAAGGAACTGGAAAACGCAAAGTAGCAATAAATATTTATGTCCATAGGATGGCCGAATGGGGCTTTGACTTTGAAGAATAGTTCTCTTGTATCCACGTTAACACTCGGATGACTGATGCATTGGATTTTATTTTCTGTATTATCTTATGCTACAAACATTCTTCACATACCAGAATATGGCAACTTGGACATCTGGCCAACCCTCATGGCGTAGTGGTCAAGAGTACTATACTCGGTCCAGGGAATCTCTGGAGCAAGCGAACGGAAATAAGTGGGACTCGAGAGGGCTCGATCAATGAACGCGTGAGAGGGGAAGTGAGTGCATGGAGGGGAAAAAGCCGTTGGCAGCAACGCGCACTGCTTTGCTCCGCCCTCTCTCTTTCTTCCCTTCTCTGTAGTTATGTGCGGCCTTGCTGCACAGATTCCATAGACAGAGTATAGGTTCGAATTAGAGGTTTAAAGGCAAGGCAATTTCATTCATTAAATCGTCACGACTAAACTATGGAGGCAGAAAAACGACGTAAAATTACCACAATGTAAATATATAGACACTTGCTACATAATCATAGGTGTTTTAACCAGCCTACTTTATACCTTAGCACTAGATTATCATGCATATTAGTAGCAAAACATTTAATTTCCTGAGTTAAAACTATGATATCCATAAACGAAGAAAATTATTAATAATAATAATTGTTGAATGGGCTTAAAAAATAACAATTCCAGACCGTAAGAAAATATTCTTCAGTATGGATAATTTAACTCTACATACTGTATGATTAGATCTGTATAAGATTTAGATCCTTGTAAGATAGTTAAACTTATGAATTGCAACAAACGTGTTAATGCTACGCAGTATTGTGCAGCCCTACTACAGCGGCAGGTGGGGCAGAAAATGTATTCAGGCTGTTGGTATTGAAGCTACTCTTGTATGCATTTCCCATTATGTGTACTCTGATAATCACAACAGAATATTGCACCCCTGGGCTGCAGTTACAAATACAAGTCATGTTCGGGTTTGAAAAGACTGTTATGCGCAGTGTGGACATGCTATCCTAGGATTCCAAGCAACTGTTCCATTGCTTCATCAAGAATCCAGCTCAGTGACTTTTATTGCACTGGAACACTAAGAACATAGGTGTTTGTGAAGGCCCAAATGGGTGCCAGAGAAGCCAGCATGGCTTTTTGGTACAGGGAATATTTTCTATGTACTTAGTATTACGATGTAATGATGTAGATTTTGTCTGTTTCACTTAATTTCTCAGGAGAGTCGTCGCACGTTGTTTATAAAAAATGCCGTTGAAAAAACATTTAGTAAAAAACGTTTATAAAAAAATATAGAATTGTTCTAACATCGAAATAGTCCAAGGCAATGGAAGTAAAACATTTGGTCAGCGTAACGAGCTACGAAGTCAAGAGATCCCAAATTCGAGCTGCAGACAAAGGCATAGATGTAGCATTGTGTTTGTCTCACCTCCAAATTCATGACTTCATCATTCATTCTCAACCTTCAAGAGGTATCAAAGCGACATAAAATAACCATGAATATATTCTATACGAGCGCTCTGACATGTTGTGCGTATCAAACAATCAGCTGTGGACCGTTCCGTCATGAAAGGAACTTAAGGAAAAATTAGCCGTTGCCATTAGCCACGCCCACAGTTGCAATGTTCGCATGGATTTTGTAAGTCTCCGTTCTAGATCACTTGTGCGGAGAAAAGAGACCAATACTGAAACGTTTGTGACTTAAAAATGTACACCCTGAAGTTTAATCTCAGACAAGGAAGCATTGTGCACTAATGACTTTAATTCGCTTGATTATTACTGCTGTTATCTCATCACAGTTAGCCAAAAGACATAACGTTGAATTTCAACAAAATTGTTGAAATTGGGTGATTATTGTAATCAATAAAAATAACTGAAATGGAAAACTTACTAACACAAAAACAAAACTTTGAGCTGGATCAAGATGATTTATGAAATTGATGAAGGAACACTCAAGGAGAGAGAGAGAAGTTGACACTTGAATGTATTTTGAAGAAAAAGCCACCCTTTATAATAGTATCTACTTAGGTGCTTCAGAATCATTAGATGTTAGCCTGCCTATCTGTGTATAAAGTGGACTTAAAACAACAACTCAAGTCATCAAGTGATCATTACTTGTGCACATGGTGGTTCAGACCCCACTTTAAATTGTAGGTCCAGTCCCGATTAGCCTATCTGTGCATAAAGTGGACTAAAACATACATTTGATTATTTCCAGACACTTCAGGCTCATTTTCCAATATGATAAAGCTGAAACTTCTTTTTCAGTAAATCATACATACGATATACAGGGTGTCGCAAAACTATTTCAACAACGCTTAGGTGCTGGTAGATATCATAAAAATAAGTAACTTTTTCCCTATAAAGTTTACCTCGAAAGCGCTTAGTTTCTGCGCTATAAGCGCTTAAAATCTATCCTGTACGTATGCAACCCAACACAGCAAACGCTTGCTCTGAAATAACTACCAGGGGCGCGTGGCAGGGTCGCCTCGTTAAGAGAGACGACTTCTAAACAACAACTTGGGAGTCTTGCCTGGGCAAAATTCAAAACATTAATGATACTTACGATGTTGTAAGAAGCATTGACAGTATTTATAAACTGCCCAAGATAAATAATGGGCAGACTGAAATTCAAGATTACTCATTCTAAAATATCTCCATAATTGATTGATTTGGTTTATTTTAATTCGCTTTTCTGCCACCTTTGGCTAATCGCGAATATGAGGATGATATGATGAAATAACAAATGACACCAATGTGTAGGCCAGGATTTAAACCCGAGACACCTGTCGCCGTAGCGATCTGTGCTAACCTCATCACCACGGGGTGTTTCGTGTGTCAACAATTGCAAGGGACACGTGAGATAGGGGAAATTCACGAACGAACAAATGTAAACATGATGTGTTTGCTGTCTCGTTTCGAACACGCAGACTGTAATTTTATTACAATTTACTTGAAAATTATTCCTATCTGTGCTAGCGTTATTGCTAATCGTGTTCGTCTCATATGGAATTAATTGCGAGGCTCTTTTAATTTAATGATTGATTGATTTGCTATATTTTACTTCGCTTTTTGTGCCACTTTTGGCTAATTTGCGAAGATGGGGACGAGTGATGATATGATGATATTGATGAATGGACACTCACAAACATCCATGCCCAAGCCGGGATTCGAACCCAAGACCCCTGGCCTCGTAGCGCGCTGTTCTAACCACTCCGCCACGGGGGCCGGCTTTTAACTTAATGAAAAACGTCGTTTAGACATGAATAAATTCACACATTAAAACTAGTGCTTATTAAAAACCAAAGCCAAGAAATGCATACTTATATCAAGCGCTGAACTGTAAAGGTGTACCTGTACCTCTATTGTACTGTAACATTTTCGGAAGGCACCAAAATGTCAAATTTTAGTTCACCCTGGAAACAACGTTTTGTAGCAAATGAGCGAGATTTTGACATCTAGATGAACTTCCGGGATAATTCTTGTGAATTTCTATTCTTCTCTATTTCTGTACTGCACATTCAGGCAAATAGTAAATACAAAGACGAAAGATCTAGTGACACCTTTCTCCAGGTCGGAACTCATGTCCGGAACATTCGGTAGAGATATCATGTGTTGATCACTAAACGTACTCAGTCATTTAAGTGGCTCAAGAATATTCATCTGCGGGAGATTTTTGTTTCTTTTCAGTATAGAGGTTTGCTTGCTTTTTATAATCAACTCTATTCGCAATAGCGCTAGTTCACAATTTTCTAATTAAAAATTGTAATAACATTACAGTCTGCGTGTTCGAAACGAGGCAGCAAACACATCATGTTTACATTTGTTCGTCCGTGGATTTCCCCTATCTCACGTGTCCCTTGCAATTGTTGACACTCGAAACACTCCGTGGTGATGTGGTTAGCACAGCTCGCTACGGCGCCAGTTGTTTCGGGTTTAAATCCTGACCTAGATATTGGTGTCATTTGTTATTTAAAGGGTAGTATTTGTAGCGGGGATGGGGGAGATTTCACCCCCTCTGGGTACTTGTGTCCCCCACTCTGCTTGATAATTTTTATCCATGGGGGAAATGTTATATGTCATAAAGACATTATCGCTTGCTCTCCCTAGACAGTCAGTAGAATTTCCCCCCACTGGAAATTTCTTAAATACCACACTGGTTATTTCATCATATCATCCTCATCTTCGCGATTAGCTAAAGGTGGCAGAAAAGCGAATTAAGATAAACCAAATCAATCAATTATGGAGATATTTTAAAATGTGTAATCTTGAATTTCAATGTGCCCATTATTTGTCTTGGTCAGTTTATAAATACTGTCAATGCTCCTTATAACAAGTATAATTAATGTTTTGAATTTTGCTCAGGCAATACTCTCAAGTTGATGTTTTGAAGTCGTCTCTCTTGACGAGGAACGCTAGCGGCAACCCTGCCACGCGCCCCTGGTAGTTATTTCAGAGCAAGCGTTTGCTATGTTGGGTTGCATACGTACAGGATAGATTTTAAGAGCATATAGCGCAGAAACTAAGCGCTTTCGAGGTGAATTTTATAGGGAAAAGTTTCTTGTTTTTGTGATATCTACCAGCACCCAAGCGTTGTTGAAAGAGTTTTGCGATACCTTGTATACCGGGTAGGGCACCTAAAAGTACCACCGGAAATATTTCATGAACAACAATAAATATTGAAAAACTGCTTTCGAAGATATATAGGTATGGGAGAGGCTCATGAAATTAGTGGACACAATACGTTCAACTACGTAAGGAAATATGGTTTTCAACACAAACTTAGTTATTTTTTAAAATGGAAACCTCATCTTATTTTCAGCTCATTTGAAAGTACGGAAAAATTCATTAAGAATGGCGTTTGTTACATTGTAATACGTCAAGTAGTTCTCAAGTAATTGTAACGTGAAGTTGACGCTTGAAACAAACATTCTCACAAGTTAATTCATATGTCGTAACATACATATCCCCCTTTTGACGCCATTCGTGTATCGTAACAAACATGTACTCTTCTGCAAACTATGCGTTGTGCTTATGTTACATTCCAACAACTGCGGGTTACAATAAAATGTGTAGTTTATACATGAGTAACCTTTGACAAATTATTTAAAAGGTTCTGATACGTCTTTCGGAGTTAACAAATATTTGTTAATTAAAAAGTATAAATTTTAAATATTCCGCCATCAGTTATATACATAAATGTTAGTACATTAACGTCTATCTAATTTTTAATTGACGCTCATTCATTTACGTCATAATTCTTAGTACATCGGAACAATCAACTTTTCTCGTTTGGTCATGACAAATCTTTAAGTTTTCACCTACTAAACTTTGCACCTTATACATTTTTCTTTCTTTCAAATTGATTTATCAAATTTATCAAATAAAGCAAGGACGTAACAAAATGCACTGATTAACCAGACGTTTGTGATAGTGTATTTACGTCAGAACTGTTGCTGAGAAAATAGTATTTTCAAACTCTGAAAAGGCCGAGATGATACTTATCTATGGCGAGTCTAGGAAAAATGCAGCACAAGCGTGCGGGCTGTATGCACGACGGTATTTACGCTCGGCTCTGCTGACAGGCATATTGGGGATGTGCATTCACGCTCAACTTTAGGTTACAATTACTTGAGAACTACTTGACGTATTACAATGTAACAAACGTCATTCTTAATGATTTTTTTCCGTACTTTTAAATGAGTTAAAAATAAAATGGGGTTTCCATAAAAAAAACTAAGTTTGTGTTGAAAACCATATTTCCTTACGTAGTTGAACGTATTGTGTCCACTAATTTCATGAGCCCCTCTCATACGAGTACCTATATATCTGTGAAAGCAGTTTTTCAATATTTATTATTGTTCATGAAATATTTCCGGTGGTACTTTTAGGTTCCCCACCCTGTATATATCGTATGTATGATTTACTGAAAAAGAAGTTTCAGCTATATCATATACTATTGGAAAATGAGCCTGAAGTGTCTGGCAGTAATCAAATGTATGTTTTAGTCCACTTTATGCACAGATAGGCTAATCGGGGCTGGACTTACAATTTAAAGTGGGCTCTGAACCACTATGTGCCTCCGCGGGTATCGAACCCGGTATCTCTTGAGTACAAGGCGAAGACGTTATCACTATATTATGAAAAAGGTGAAGGGACACTCATAAAGAATACCCTCGCCGGGAATCAAACCCGTTACCACTTTCGTCGTAGCGCGTTGTGCTAACCGCTCCCATCACGGATATATCGATTTTTTTTATTAATAATGTATTCATAATTCACCATTAACAATCATCTCTGCTTAAGATAATGCTATCACAATACAGCTTAAAGAAGTCTATTGCTCTGAATATTGCGTCATGTACTTAGAAAGTATCCGATTTGAATTCGCACCGCTTCCCTGCAAATGTGCCTAAAACGATTTTACAACGTTCTAGCACCACATTTGGCGACGCAACGTCCTCCATGTTTCGAACAAACCTTTTACGACACTCGTAAATGGAGCTTTTCATGACATAGTGCCCCTTATTCATGTTTAAGCTGTCTTAGCACAGGAGTAGCACGTTTAATATCGCCCGAACAAAGCTCACAGGCGCGTTTTCTTCTCTGAAATAGCCTTTATAGGTTTCGTATATCTTTATAGCTGGTCTCCAGGTTCTTCAATATCCCAGTTCACCTTGGACATATAAAAATTAGTCCTGTCTCAAGGCATGAACATTCAGAGAGGCTTACACTTAAGGTTTGTGTATTTTGAGATTACTGTTCAAATTATGGAGCGTGCAATGCACACAAGTATGGTTATTTTACGTGTAGTGATGGTTGTTCATTAAAACAATATCTATATCTAAAAGATGATGAATGTGCATTGAGCGAGCTAAATTTAAAATTTAGTTTCCATAATAATCATCAATCATCATAAACTCTGAAGAGATTTATTCTTGGCTCCATATCCAGTGCTTGCTTACATGTTTTTTTGGCGTGCTAAGTTTCATAACTATTGTAGCTCTTATTTTATATTAGTTGAAATTGTTTTGTTACGTCATTTTCCTACATGTTGATAATAATTACGGCTATGGAAATGACTGAAATTAGATAGATGAGGCGAATGATTAGACATAACAAAATACTTATGCTCTGACAGGATTCAAACCCAGAACATACGAAGGCGAGATCTTGATAGTTCTGTAAATGCAACAGTAGCTGAGATAATGAATTTCCAAAGCTCTGAAATGACAAAAATGAACGTGTGATAAAATGACCGCCACTTTTGAACAAAAAATAACAGAACAATAATAAAGAAATAATGTAAGATTAACATCACACAACATATCTGATTATTTGATTATAGATGAACAACCAGTGTCTTACAGACCAACTCACGTTTCTCCTTACAATACAAAAATATCCAACCTGTTGACGTGTATTCATTTGCATTGGAAAAATATCCCGCTGCTACATCGCTACATAGAGGTAAAATTCATCACAGGTAAATGTAATAAATACCAATTCTCTTGGGTACTTGATATTTGTTTTATAATTACCTGGTATTTACCTACACTGTGAGTAAATATGCATGTCTCAACCATACATAGGAAAACGCAAGGTTACTTTCATTCTTTACTGTTTCCTAACGTAGAAGTTTGGTTGGTTGTGGTCTATACCACAGAAGTCTGCAATTGTACAGTCACGAACACTTTTGGGTTGTAATAATCCTATTGACAGACAATGGGGTTGTTACAACCCAGAAGTGTCCGTGACTGTACATATACACACACACACGTACGGTAGGATTGTCCATCACCATGTTCGTGCACTTTATTTTACTCAATAAGGGCTTCAAAAATTAACAGATAACTCAAAACAATCTGTTGTCAACTTCTCCACCAGCATACATAAAAACCCATCGCTTAAAACACACAGGATGAAAGAGAAAAAATAATGAAAATAGTCATGGACAATTTGCACGGCAATACCCATTCATCCCACTGTACAGTCAGGGACACTGCCGGCTTGTAATGAATACATTGAATGTCAGTGTATTCATTACAAGCCGGCAGTGTCCGTGACTGTACAATGCGTGTGCTTGCGCAAGTATGTGTGCATGCTAGCCTCCGTTGTGAAATAGTTAGTTCCTCTGTCCGAACAAGATAATATTTTTGTTGGTTTAACTTTTATCCTTGACCTATCTGGAAATCTTGCCCATTGTTCATCTCTGACAGATATTCGTATATGTTATTGATCGATTATTATGCCATCTGCAGGCTTGAAATTAATTGCATCTGCTAGGCCACATTTCACTTTTTGAAAATATGGGTTGACATTTTTCAGTACGATTGTCAATATGAAGTCCATTTCATGAGTTATTATCCTAGAAAGATTCCAATTCTCATCCTGTGTAACAAACAAACGCCCAACACACGAACCTGTCAATGGGAAGATTCGTTCTTCGTACGAAGCCGTTTTTATCTGGAAATAAACGCAGTCTATAATTGCTTTTACATTTTTAATATGTCTGAATAATAATTTTGAATGATTTAATAGGTTTATCTCACATTGAAAGAGATTTTTGCAATACATTATAAATTATCAAAAGATTTTAGTGAGTAAAATTTTTAATTATTTCAAAATTGTCTTATCATTTAGCATAGAAAAATATCACAAGTACCAAGTTTTTCAATGTATTTTATGCATTGAAATTAATATTTTCTATAATTTACAGTGAACTTTGCATATTATACTAGGAGAGCAGCGATTTTGAGTGATTTTTAATTATGATCTGTTTATTATTTAATTACAAAAACTCTTATCATAATGGAAACACTTGTAATAATTAAAATCTATCTCATCTTTTGTCCGAAGTATTATTTTCAAACTGATATTTAGTTATTCGACCAACTGAAAAATCTTAATTATGCACAAAGAATAGAACTATCAACATATGCCATATATTATTATTTATTCATTCTTTATTCATGGGCAAAGTATCACAGAGTATGTTGCAGTTCTGACCTAAGTTTGGATTTTGAGTTTCATTAGCAATATAACCGTTTATGTCAAACCATTCATTATGAACTGTATTCAAGAGTTTCTGTTGGAGTTTTTAGGCAATATTTTAATTTCAGAACAGTTTTAAAAAATTGAATTTTAACACAAACGTTTTCCTTCAGTATTAACGTGTGATGAACAGGTTAACCTTAGAAAAACTAAAGGGAACTAAAAGCCATTAACAATTGTTAAAATGAACAAAACATTATAATGGAATAATTCAGTACGTAATTGCTTAAATTAAGGTTCAGATATGAGGAAATTTTTACCCCTTTCATTCAGCTTTGCTTTAATGTTGTGTATGGTATTTTCCTCATAGCAAGGTGGCGTAAGAAGTTCTGAGCATGTTTGCATCACATTTACCTTCACTCGTGAATGTCGCACTGAATCTCATGATGAGCACAGCAGTTCCATCTTAGGCCAGGATCGAGGATGTTTGGAGTCCAATATCAATACCCTCTCTTGTCCTTTTTGTGTTAATGATTTCTTACTACGTTTTCCATGTAATTTGTGTGGTTCAGAACGTTTCTAGCATGCAATTAATTACATTCTTAGTATGTAGTTCTACAAAGCGAAGCTTATGCTTTCCTCTGTTTTATATTAAGTGCATGAGATTTTCGACTTGGAAGTTTTTGTCAAGTGTCTTTGTATTACACGAGAAAGCATTCATTTTAGTTACCATGATCAACATCTGAATTGTACTTCATAAACCAAATACATCTAGAAACTAAAGATAATTAACGTGCTTCCAATTTACAAAAGAATGTCTTCAGAAAGTAATTTTACGATCTGAAGCAAAGCCTTACAAAATCGACGGCGACCAGTACCCGTTCAATGATACTTGCGCTTACATTTTAAGCCAACATTATTCACAATTTTGCTAATAGAAGTAACGATCGAGTTTAATTGATAACCGAAGTATTGAAATGTGTTCTCCCCTGAGTTGAAGCCGAACGGTTTGTATTTTAAGGCGTTAGCTATGTTAATGTAACCGAAGCATTGATATACGGGGTGCCTCAAAACAAATGCCTAGCTGCAGTTGTTTAAAACTTTCCAAAGTTACATCTGTCTTCTGAGTGTTTGTTGCAAGTAAACCCCTTTCGTTGTTGAAGTTTGTTGGCCAGTAATAAGCTATTCCAAATTCCGCCATTAGGAGATCTGTTGTTGTGCTAAATGTTGCATAACGTGCGGCGTGAGTTAGAACACCATTTTGACAATTTTCGTGTCACCAGGGGTGCCAACATTGAGTGAATAAAGTGACGTGAAAGGACATGTCTCATGTATTTCGAAAAGGAAAAAAAAACTTTTAAACTTTCGTGTACCTGTGTACTGTGGTGTGTGTGTTTTTATGCAGTTAAAACCTATGAGCATTTAAAAATAAGGTATTACCTTTAGACCACCCTGGACTGGTACACTGCAGTGGTCTTGAAAGGTTATATAATCTCTTTGCTTCCGCGAAAGGTGAATTACACTCAGTGGAAGAATCTTAAACTTTTATCTCTCAGGAACATTTGTCACTCTGATTTTAACTTTAGAGATTGTTTTTAGCTAAGAGGATTGCTTCTCGTATCTTGAGACGGGTGCAAATAGCCTAAAGTGCTGACGCACCCATTCCAAATTTTAATAAGCAAACATACAGTGGAAGAATCCCCAGGAAAACCCTTGACCAATGTACGCTACACTGAATTAGTTGTTCTATGTAAAGCAGCTGAGAAAAGTTAGGTCTGTAACATTGTTTCGAATTCCAGTGCAAACTGTAGTGGAATTGAAAGTGAAAGAAGAATTGAGATAAGTATCTGGAAGGAAGACAATATATTCCCGACATCGATACATCAGTCATCGAATCTGCACAAATACCGTAACGGGAAGCTTCGCCGATTGTCATTGGTAAGATGGGGAACGTTGGTCGTTGTCTTAACAGAAGTATAATAAAAATAATAAGAATAGAGGGAGAGAGAGAGAGAGACTGAGGGCGATAGAGGTGGTGGATGAAAGAAATCACTGTGTGAAACAAGGTTTGATGGCAAAAACAATGTATCATAACAAATTAACGGAAATTCTATTCAGACCAATTGAAATTACTAAGGTGTTCGGGAAACTTAAGTCAAAAACTGCGATTCTCTGTTGTTTTCTAAGTGGCAATGAATCAATTAAGGAAAATAATATTAGTATAATTTTATATTGGGCATGTGTTTAGGTTCTACACAGTGATGATTCATCATATCTATCATGTCTGTAATGTTTACTATTAAAAGAATAAACATAAATTACTGTCTGCTGTAAAATTGCATTTTTGACTTAAGTGCTTTCTCCTCCCCCCTCCCGAACAGCCTATATTTGTAAAAGAAAATTCACGTTGGCCTAATTTTAGCGATTTACATCTAGAAGAGAAAGCAAGTAGAACAAAAACTTATTAGATTATACTTTGAACTAATAAATAAATATAAAACTTTTCTTTTTGTCATAAACAATCAAGAAGGAAAAGCCCTACCACTGTTCTGATATTTTAAAATATATTTATTAATACTATTCAAATTATGTAATTTATGTGAAAATATGCAGTATGCTTCAGTGGAGTCCTCTATTTTCAAGTGAAAATTATATTTGTACACATCGAATTTGTTCGTGCGATGTGGTTGAGCCAGAACATGACTTTCACGGAAGAGGCAAGATTTGAGGTAAAAAAAAGTCAAGAATAGAAAATATGAAGTTTGCAAAGAAATGATTGGGATTGTTAAGACAAAGAAAACAAAAGTATCTTGAGCAAATCAACCTTACGTAGCTCAGACACAGAAATAGCATTGTTATACAAGCTTCGTGGAATCACATGGCTGCCATTTCGATGTGTGAGCACTTACCAAAAACAACAAGATGAAAATTATATATGTGAGGACAAAATGATGAACTGGTAGTAAGTGGGGCTTTAATTAATGTTTAATTTAATTATTTGCTACTTACACTGAGACAATAGAAGTCCCCGGTTGGAAATGTGTCCTCGGTGTGGAAACTGAAATATCATCTGAGTAGAGTAAATATGTACTTCTGAGGCCAACTTTGATTTCTTGACCAAACGACCACAAAAAGTTAAAAAACTCACTTTCTCTCCCCGTTTCGCGCCTCATTTATTGCGCTGACGACGTTTCACGGGGGCAAAAAGGCAGTGATGAGTGAAAGATGAGCTCTCGTTCTCTCATCCTCCTCATCTTTCTCATCTTTCTCGTTGTTCTCTCATTCTCTTTTTATTCTCCTCTCATCCTCTTATATTTTTTTTTATTCTCTCATTTTTTTATTCTCTTATTTTCTTATTTTTTGAAAGATGAGTGCATCTTATCGTAATTTTCCAAGTCTGGGACCAAATGTTTATATATCGTGACCTACGTAAACCTCTCCTCTCATTCTCTCATTCTCTCATTCTCTTATTTTTTGAAAGATGAGTGCACTTTATCGTAATTTTCCAAGTTTGGGACCAAATGTTTATATATATCGTGATCTTCGTAAACCTCTTCTCTTATCCTCTTATTCTCTCAATCTCTCAATCTCTCAATCTCTCAATCTCTCATTCTCTCATTCTCTCTACCTTTAGAATATTGTCGTCAACATTTTAGAGAGATGAAGTTGGAGTGCTGGAATCAACGGGGCCAAATGTTTATATATATCGTGATCTTCGTAAACCTCTTCTCTCATCCTCTTATTCTCTCAATCTCTCAATCTCTCATTCTCTCATTCTCTCTACCTTTAGAATATTGTCGTCAACATTTTAGAGAGATGAAGTTGGAGTGCTGGAATCAACGGGGCCAAATGTTTATATATATCGTGATCTTCGTAAACCTCTTCTCTCGGGGAGGGAACGATGTACCACACACACACACACACACACACACACACACACACACACACACACACACACACACACACACACACACACACACACACACGTATGCCTCTTATTATTTTCCGTATTGTAACGCAAACAAACAAACAAAATAATAATTGTTGTTTTTTAGAATACCTGGCCCCTAACCCGCCAGGGTGCGTGGTGCCCAACCAAAAATGTAAAAGTTTTCTAATGGCTGCGGTTATAGATTACCGCACCTCTGTAGAGTTTCACGTGTTTTTTTTTTTCCCCAAACTTCCATGAAACCCTACAGAGGACCTCCGTAATGCATGCAACGTGTACTAACGACTTTAGTGTTATTTGATGTTGTGATATTTTTGGATATAGAGTTTTATTGTGAGATATAGATAAAAATAATTATGTTTATTATAATATTTTCTTGATGAAGATGGAGAATGCATGTGTGCGTGTTACAAATAAAGTTGCATGCTTTTTTCTAGTGTGTGTGTATGTGTTTTTGACGTTTCGACAGCATCTGAAATGATAAAAAAAAGAAATTTTATTGTTAATTTTCATGTGTAAAAAAAAACAACAAATTTTTTTGTGCAAATTTTCTGATTGTCTCGTGCTATAGTGCAAAAAGACATTGTAACTAATCTGAACTAGTGAAATTCGTATTGTGCCATTGTAACTGATTGTGCTAGTGCAGAAAATTTCTTATTGTGCAAGAAAATAGATGTTAAAAACTTGTTAAAACTGCTCTGTGACCCTCTCGTTCTTCACGTCGTAGGCGAAGGACTTCTCTGCAATCAGGATGACACTGCATAGGGTATCCTCGGGCAAGGCATCGTGGAACTCGCAGACGACCTTGATGTTGGTTCGATCGTTGACCACAACCTGCTTTCTCTTAGATGTGTTGATGACGGTCATGGGTCTCCGGGCTTTGAACTCGCTGGGCGTGTAGTACATGTCCACACTTCCCTCGGTCACGCGCTTGTAAGCCGAAAACGCTTCGTAAAGTTTGAGGTAATCGTTTTTGGTCACGTCGAGGTTGTAATTCTCGCGCGGGAACACTTCGTTGCGTCCATTTTTGAGATAAACATTCTTGATCTTGCAGTCGTCGAATTTGCTGGAATCTTTCTCCTGATTTTTGTCCCTCCCGGTCTGAAAGAGTACTACGACGAAATCTGGCATGTCGAACTGTATGTTGTTGAACTGCGTCGTCACGTCGAATTCCATGTGACTTCCCGATGCTACCTTCTGCACGCACTGGTAACCGTGAAAGTGAATCGGCACCTGCGGACTTTTCAAGATCTCCGCTTTGTACTTGAGGGCGTAGTTTGTTTCGTATTCCACCACCGGCATTCTCAATTCCATGCTCCGAATGACGCACTTGGCTGCTTCGGGTAGAGTGTTGGCTATCGGCGTGGTGCCGTCCGGACCCAAAGTAGCGTATCGCATCAGTGCATCGTTGTCGTTGGCTGCTCTTCGAAACGTGACTCTCAGTCCTCCCTTCCACATGATCTCCTTGTAGTCCGAGAAGAAACCAGGCAGCAGACGCATGGGAAAGAGCACCGTGTGACTTTTCGTCGATATTTTGGTCCCCGCTTCGAATCCTCCCGCCTGGTAGTACGCTGCGTCCGTTTTGGATAATTTTAACGTTCCCACTGCCGTCGACGTGATGCCTGGATAATCTATTCTGTCGATGACGGTGTTATGTTTCCTCACCTCCACCTGCGAGAAAAGGTGAGGCAAGAAGTTGTCCACGAGTATCAAGTTTGCTGCTGCGGGAAACGCGTCTTCGCTTTCTTTCTTCACCACGTCGAATTGAAGGTAGAGGTCTGCTCTGTGAGGATGAATAAACCCATCGCCTACGTCAACGTCGTATTCGATCTCCCTGTTCGCTTCGTTCAGATTGGCGAACGTGCGACGGTTGGGAGGGAAAGATTGCAATTCGTAACTTTCGATTTGCTCCATTTCACTATGTGTGTTATTTATTATACGTTGATCTCCACGATGGCCGTCGTAGTGGCACCTGCGAAATCCACCACGTCTCCTTTCTCGTTCGTCACCACCAACTCTATGTCGTCTATGCGGTTGCGACATACTGGAAAATAGATCGGCGAAGAGGGCGTGTAGATGATCGGTTCCATGAACTCGGAACTTGGTTTGAAAGTGGCTATGATTCCCGTTTGTTTGTGACTTCCTAACAATCCGTCCGAAGATTTCGTGATCATGCCTTCGGCCACGTTGCAGTGTACGTTCAGAGTCTCTATGGCCAAGAATTTAGGAATATTGACTGCCGTGTGCTTAATGCCAGCTTCGAGTTTTGTGTTGTTCTCGAAACCTAAAAGTTCTCCTATGGTGCCCAGGCCCACAGTCTCCGTCGCGGATAGGATTTCCACTCTGTGCGTGACCGAATTTTGAGAAAGATACGTGCCTTTGGGTAACTGAGCTTGCAAAGTAGAAAGATTGTATTGGCCTGGTGTGACGACGATGTGTTCGCTTCCTACGCTAATTTTGTTGTTGTGCTGCGTAACATTAGGTATGAGGTACATGCTGTAGAATGCACGCAGAGCCACGGATTTAGGATAGACAATGTCGTCGTGCAGCGTGAGTTTCAAGATTGAAGATTCACTCGTGAGATGGAACACGCCCATCCTAGTGATGCTGTTTGAGGTTCCACAATGCTTTCTGGAAATCCTCGATCGTAGGGTTATTTATTTTAGAGAGAAACGCGAGCACGGAGAGGCAGAGATGACCGCAGTTCACGTCTCCGAAATTTTGAATGCGTTCGTCGTTGTAGTATATGGAGGTTTTGTTTGTTTTCAGATAATAAACTAAATTTGTAGGTGGAACACCTCCGAAAGAATCGAAAACGAATGCTTTATCATCATTTTTGTGGTAACATATCCAATGCGTGCCTGGATTTTCTTGACCGTCCAAGTTGACTACTCCGCATTCTCTTCTTTTAACGCTTGAAGGTAACGAGTCGGACATGAAAACTCCTCTGAAGTGTTTGATTTGTAACGGTTCGATCAGAGATTCAATATCTCGGTTGGTGAGTGCTTCTGTTTCTTTTTTTTAAACTTTCTCATCACGCCCTTCCCCTTCTTCTCCATGGCCAGGTTGTGACGTTTCTGTTCTTCCAATTCCGCCTTGTTCTTCTTTGAGTCGATGACGGTTTTCGCGATGGCGGCACTTCCGCCGGCCAAACTTCCAACGGCCCCCAATGCTGCCAGGATGGCCGGGATGCTGAATATGAAACCTCCGATCTTTTGCTGTTTCCGCGAACGTTGCAACCGTCTCAATTGAGGTGTGCTGAGCAGCAACTTCATTCCATGTCCTTTCGACAAGCAAGAACGTTTCTTCTCGCGTTGTTTCTTGGTGAGTAACCCATCGAGGGCACCTAGATTTTTAAGATTGGAGTATGGTATCTGGTACACAACACCCTTGGGCTTCATGTTGATGCTCTATGCGTTATTTTCGCAGTATGTTATTTATATATATTCTGAGATTTTTTCTTGTGTAGTTTTTTACGGTATGTTATTTATATATTTTCAAGGCCTCGCAGTCGCTACACAAATTCTATTACGTGCTTTGTTTTCTTGCCAAGAAGTTCCTTTGTCCCCTTGTACACGATTCGAGTTTTGTTCTCGATTAAAATAGATAGCTTCTCGTCGGATAACATGTTAGCGTATCGATCTGGTAAAAATAGACTGTATTGTGCGTTGAGCAACAGGCGTACCTTGGGACCATACTGGGTAGAAACGATTGAACCGGAAGTTATCGTGTAAGGTTTGTCGACTTCCAATTCCCGAATTTTTACATACTCGACTGACAAATTTAGCATTTGTTTTAATGCTTGGAGATCACTTATTTTTTCAGTTGTCATATTGAAGAAGAGAAATTTTCAGTGTGTGTGTTAGGGAAATTTAATTGTTTTTTTTCACCATGTGTGTTATTTATATATACCGAAGATTATATTTTTCACGATGTGCGTTATTTATATATCAAGTTTTTTTGATGCGTATATATTATTATTTTTTAACAGAGGAAGAAAGTCCGTGCTTCGGAAAACGCGATGATGTGCGTAATGATATCTTCCTTCTCCTGCATAGACTTGTACCAATCATCAGTATACCGTCTTCTTCCCTGCATCGCCTCGTGCAGTTCCTCCGACCTCTCGTTTAATTTCTCCCCTGCAGCCGAAAGCAGAATGTTGAGATCACCGCACCTCAGGCCGCTGATCTCCCGAAGAAGGTCCTTGAGAACCATTTCACAAGGGATGCGAAATTCCGGCATTGTTCTTGCTATGTTTACAAGTTTATTAACATCTCCGTTAACTACCTTTTTGAATATTTTAGATAGTAGCTCGGGTGGCAAATTAGTTATGCAATCCATGTTGTTTTTTTTACTGTATGTTATTTATATACCCCACCCCAATTTTTGTTTCGTGTTCATGGCGATGGTGGTACCCAGTGCGGCGACCCGTTCACCCAACGATGCGTCTCTGCTGACGAATCTTTCGAAAGCTGCGTGCTCTAACTTTCTGTCTGCTTCGTGACGTGCATTCAGATCCGTCTGCGTGGTGTTGTAGGCGATGTCGTGATCTTTGCATGCTGCGTCCAACGGATTCACACCCTTGTCTCCTCTCTCCAATCTTTTCTCGAGTTTGGTACCCGGTCCGCAGTACTGGTAGCCAGGTAGATGCATCTCGAAAGGTAACTTGTTGATGATGTCGTTTACGAGTCCCTTTCCTTCGGCCACGTTCCAAAATTTCGGAGGCAGCGTGTTGATGATTTTGATGAGGTAACCTATGCCCTTGTCGTCGTTCACGATGAAGTTGGAAAGTTTCGTGCTGATCATGTCCACGATGCCAATCTTCTCGTTGTAGAAATTACGGTTGCCTGCATTTTCTTCGCCGGCTATCACCAACAATCGGTCCACGAGCTTCCTCACGTCGTCCACCCAAACGAATTCTTTGGGTAACGTGTTGTAGCGTTTGACCCCGCTGCCTGTTTTGACCTGGTTCCAAATCGGTTTGATGAGATTCCTGTACTTCTCGCCGCTGCTTGATTTCACCCTATTCTGCGAGGCGTCGTTGTTCTGGTACAAGGCATCCGTCATGATCAGAATTTCCTTGTAACTCTGGTAATCTTCGTCAGTGTAATCTTTCGGCTGCTTTTTGGCAACGAGTTCCCACAGTCCCACCGTACCCGGATACCTGTTCCAACTATCCTTGTCGCCTAAATTGACTTTAATGTCGTTGCCTTCGAAGGTCACCTTCGATTTCCCAATCTTCCACACCACACCGCCGCCTTCGCTGGTTTCCATGCTGGGATACAATCCGAACACTTCATCCTTGTCGAATTTCCCTGTACTCAGGTAGTCTCGTGCCAAAGGTCCCAACTCGATTTTATCCGAAGACGACGACGTGCTGCCTATGGCTCGACGTCGTGCCGGTGCATCCTTCAGTTCGAACGGCGTTGAAGGAATGCTTGAAATGGGCGTGGGTACGGCGTAACTTTTAGCTGCGAGTGGTACGAGTTCATTAATCAAATTTTTATTTTGTTCCGTGACACTTTTAATTTCTTTACCTAGACCGCTGATGGCATCGATCACAGGTTGATCCTGACGTTTCTTCTCTTCGTAGAATCCGCGATTCTCGGATTTCCAACCTTTGAAGCGTTTCGCGAGGTAATCGCGAAGCTTGAGATTTTCGTCTTCAATTTTTCGTTTCGTCATGACGTTATTTATATACGTCGTTTCTCACAACGTTGCAACGTTTAGAAAGTCGTTGATTTTGTTTCTGTATTTTCCATCGTTGGGTTTTCTCGTCATGTCGATCGTCACAAATCCGAAATCGTCACCGTTCCAGCAAGTAGAGCAGCAGCCTTCCGAAAATTGATTGTAGTTCATGTCTCCGCCTACGTAGTCATCGTACGCATGCTTGAGGTTGGTGTGATCTTGACGAAACAAACATATGAAATTAGCGTTGTCGCGTACTAACTGTTTTGGAATTTTGGAAAACGTTTGAGCTAGGTAGAAGCAGTCCATTCCTTTGTGACGGCCTTGCGTGAAAAAGTTTCGAATTTCATTTTGATTTTCCAGGATGGCGTCGTCGAACACAACGACTGAATTTTCACGACAATCGTCGAGTGGTTTTATTTCCGAGGCGAACGTTGCAATGTCCAGACCATCGTACAGTTTCATCAGTTGCTGGTATTTGGATTGCTCTAAACTTTTCGAGAACACGTACAGGTGCCTGTTCTTCCAATCTAACCAATTCGGTGCAAGGAGAAAATTGTCCACGAGCAGTGTCGTTTTTCCACACCCCGAAGGTCCTACGATCAGACAGCGGATGCTGTCGGGGAGCAACTCGCCGTTTTTTTTCTTTGTTTGACTTTCCGAATTAGGTAAACGTTTCACAACATTCCACGTACTCATAGAATCACTTCGTTTGAATCGATCCAACTTGTTTCCGGAAGTCCCAGCCATTTCACCAAAAGTTTGTTGCCTCTCTTGCGCAAAACTTTTTCGATAAGGTACGTGTCGGGGTATTTAGTTTTAGAGAGTTCCTCCTCGTAGAAGCGCCCCAATAAAATTTCACCGCCACTGTCTTTTATTATATACGTGTGACGGTTCCCAGGTAGAACTCGAACCACGGTAAAAAGTTCAGTGCTCCAGTTTCGTGTAAAACCCCTGTCAAACGTTCGCTTCAATTTACTAACCCTCACCTGTTCTCCAATTTTGTATTTAGCTTTTTTTGTCGTGGGCATGTACTTTGGACAGTAAACGCTAGAAATTAAACGTTGCTCGTCAGACCTGGTAACGTCAGCTGGCTTCATGCCTATCGTTGCGTGCCGTGTGTGATTATAGTCGTTAACAAGTTCCGGAAGAATGATGACCCACTTGTAGCTTCCCTGAAGCGTGAAACGTGACCACATGCGCGATTTCAGAGTGCGATTGAATCTTTCCACAATGCTGGCCTTGACGTCACTGAAGGTCGAGTAATGATGAACGTTGTGTTTCCGAATAAACTTTTGGAATACGGCATTGTAAAATTCCTTCCCTTTGTCCGTGTGCAGAAACCGAGGTCGTCTGCCGCCGCTTTCGCGAAAAATTGTCTTGAATGCTTCCGTGACGCACGTTCCTGTTTTCGCCTTCAAAGGTAGAGCCCATGCGAATTTCGAAAATGTGTCTATGACAGTGAGGAGGTACTTGTTGCCATTGTTCAATTTATGCACGTTTTTTAACTTGCCGCTACTCATTTCGACGAGGTCGCTTTCCCAGAGGTCGTCGATTCCCTTGGTTACCACAGCCAAACGTTCGTAGTTGCGGCGTGCAGGTTTATGTAATTCTTGGACGATGGCTTGCCTAGACATTTTTTATTATTTTTAGAGATTACGTTTCAAAAGAAGTACAAGCGTGATGGGATTCAAAGAGGGTGGCACTTCACTCGTGTTTTGAATGATCAGCTTATCGCCGGCACTCACGTCGAAAACGGTGAGATCTTCGTCTTCGTGTATTTCATATATGTTGCGCGTTTCGTTCCAACGTGCCAGAGGAATATTTCCTGCTTTCTGGACACCACGATTCGATATCAAAGTCATGGTGGGAACGCTAGCTTTTCTGCCGTGAGACCAGTACGAAAATTCGTTTATCTGAATCGTGCCATCGAGGAGAAACTTGTAGTACGGATGATAAGGATGTAGCATGTACAGTTTGTTACCTTCGACGAAGGTGGAGATTCTCTGTTGATTGGGAACGCTGTTGATTTCGATGGCTTGCAGAGAATGCAGTTTAGCGAATTTAGTATCGATGCTAACGAGGTTGCTGTGAAGCTGACCCAGTGTGTTTTGTACGGGCACCAAATGCTCGACTATGGTATCCGTTACGGTAGAAAATGACGGTTTGATTTTCACTTCCACGTTCAACTGCTTGTAGCTTTCGTTGAGTTCTTGCAACTTGGCACCGAAAGAAGCTAGCGTCGATTCCTGCGTGGATTCCAGCACTCCAACTTGATCTCTGATGTTGACGACAATGTTCTGAAGGTTCTCGATTTGATTCAATTTCGAGCTCTTCTCGGTAAGATCGTTCACGATGATTCGCATCTCTGTAAACTGCGTGTGAAGGTCGGCGACGCTCTGCGAAGTGGGCAGCGTCGACACCAGCGAAGCAAGTTCGTCTCGAATCTGTTCCACGTTCGCTGTTTCCGTTTCCAGTCGTTTCAGCATACGTGATATGTTCCTTTTCAAAGCGTGTAATTCTTTGGAGGTGGGGAGATTGGCCACTTTACTCTCGAGATCGCTCAATGAACTTTTGATGTCACTCGAATCGGATAGTGCCGTCACCGCCGTTTTCAATTTTTCCAAATCTTCACTTGAAGGCACGCTCGTTCGTAACGATTCCAAGTCACCCTGTATGTTGTCCAGTACGTGATGAAAATGAGCGAGATTCGTTTCGACGTTCAAATTTTCTAAATATTCGATCTTCTGCTGAACCGTGCTCAACGTGCCTTGAATGCTCGTCAACACACTTGCTTCAGCGTGAATATTTTTAATTTCTTCGTTGATCAATTCCAAGGACGCCTGAAGCGTAGCTATGGTGGTTTGAATGTGTTCGAAATCTTGATAAGCCTCCAGTTGAATTTTTATGTTCGCGACGCTTTTACCGATGACCTGCAGTTCGTCCGACGATGGTAGGTTCGTCATTGTATCTTCCAAAGTCTGCAACTTGGATTTGATTTCTTCCAACGTGCCAGTGAATTCTTCTTGTAATTTAGAAACAACGACCTGCAAGCGTTCTATATCAATATCGTTCACGACGGTTTGAAGTTCAGAGAAATTTTTTTCTATTGCGGAAGTTCGCTCTTCGATTTCGAGTTTCAATTTTTCCAAATCTTCATTTTTCGATTGAAATTGCTGTAATTTGGCCAAATCATTTTGAAGCGAATCCATGCTCAACTGTATATTTTGAATGTTGTCGTAAGAAGGTACGTCAACATAATTTTTTATCAGTGTTTTCAGTTCGGAATCGATTTTCAGAATGGGATCGAGACATTGCGTTTGGAGCGTAGCGATCTCAGACTCTAAACTTTTGTTTAAGGTCTCCTGCAAAGCGATCAAATCGGTCCTCAACTTCTTAACTCGAACGTCCAGCATGAGAATCTCTTCTGCATGGTCTACACGCTTAGTGTTGCCGAAAATGTCGTTAGGCATTTTGGTTAACGGTTATTTATAATAGGATAGACGATTCGTAATTCTACGAAGAGAGGAATAAGTTTGTCGTAATCTCCTAGGAGTTCCACGTAAAGATAATCTCCTGCAGACACATCGTACGACATGTTAGAAAGTAGCTTGTCGTGCTTCATTCGAAAAATGTTCTTGCCGGTAGAAATTTTGATTTCGCCTGCGTTTTCCGGATTCACGGTGATTTGAAGTTTCCCGTCGATCGGAATTTCATAGAAATGTAAATTGTTATTAAAAACATAAAACATCTTGCCCACATCGTTATTTATTTCCGTCCAAATGCTGTTGAGGTGAATGATTAACAAACCGCTGAGTTTAGATAACACGGAAGGTAAGAGGTTATTGGAATTTGGTGCTGCAGTGTCCATGTTGCTTTGTTTGCGAAAACCAAAGAGATTCATTGTTCTTGTTAGTTATTTAACACATCGTGCTTTTTTGCTATTCTTCAAAACATACGCAGGAAGAGAATGAAAGAGGGAGCCCTCGGGCGATGAAAAGTTGCAACCTGTTATTATGTTGTTAAGCCCGTTCAAACCGAGGCTCATTAAATTCAACTCTTATTTTTCATCGCCCGAGGGCTCCCTCTTTTATTCTTTTCCTCCGTCTGCCATTCTTCTTCAAAAACACAGCGGACTTCATGACTATGGGGTTACGGTTAACACACGTCACATTTATCGCTTTTATTGTAGTGCCCCCACTCTCGCGTGTGGATTTGACAATCGAGAACGCGTAACTTGTTGTCTCTGCCATCCAATGCGACCTTGGTTACGCGCGTCGTGTACAAATCATGCAATTTACTTGCAATGCGATGATCGGTGCTAAGTTGCCTTTTATCATGAAAAAGGCATTCTTTGTAGTTTTGCATGCTAAATTTGCTGGTACTTATTTTTCCTACCCCCTTCGCCTTCTTGATCTCTTTTTCTTCTGTAATCTTTACACAGTACATTTTGGCACGAAGCCCCGCAAATTCCCTGCTGTAATTACCAGCCGCTTCATCTTTGAACTTTCCAATCGTCACTTTGTTTTCTGCCGAATGTAAGTGATGGCCTGATGGTAAGTTGCTAAAATCAAACAGATGCTTCATCTTAGTCAGATCATGTTCGAGGCTTGGTGTTTGGATTAGAAAAATGAAGCTATCCGTGTCAATGTAACATATTTGGATGTTATCTCCATAAAAAGGTTGAAACTGACCGTAGTACGATTGGTACATGTGCAATTTTGATAGTTCAAGGACGGTGGCACCTATGGCAATCGGCTTGTTGAGCATCACTTGCTTCTTGTTCCTCTCAACAAATACTAGATTCTCGTCGAAAATAGTGAAGTTTTTGAAGTAGGGTGACGCGACGATCTTCTCAAATTTCTTTTCGTCCGTGACCAACGTTGCGTCGATGTAATTACGCACGTTCTCCATCGTCTTGCCGTAGATGGCGTTATTGAACAGTTTGTACAGATCCTTGTCTGCAGGCGATGTCGATTGCGCTCTGCGGCGCGTGTTCTCGGCTATGTACGGTTCGAGCCACTTGCTCTGTCGGAACTTCAATCCTCTATGAACTTTCTTCAACTGCAAGCCGTGACTTATGTAAAATTGGAGGAGTCGGTAGTGCAGAACGTAATTCCGCTTGTTCTCCATGCTTAGTATGAGTTTTGGCTCCGATCCTCCAGGTGGCTTCTCCTTGGTGGGGGCCAGGGCCAATCCGTGATGTTTCTTGTGAAGCGTTTCGGGATAATCGAGATCCACTTCCAAGAAACAGCCCCATTCATTATCTTCGCTCCAGTTGAGAAAATCTTCGCAGGAGAGTTCCTCTTCGGTCATCCACCCGTAGTCGCTGATGGGAAGACACTGGGACATGGAGTGGCCGTACAGGTTGTTGACATCCCAGTAGACAATATAGGTGTTGGGCTTCGATGCATCGTAACCAGGCGTATGAGGATTGTTTGCTTGAGCATGGCGTCGGGGGCATTGGACGATGCCACCCCGTATCGCACTCTCCATGAAAGCATACTGTTCCTTCTCTGCGATGAGGCCCAGTTCCACGTTGGTGTATTTCATCATCGATTCCCAAGTCAATCCCGGCGTAGTGAAGAAATACGCAGGATCCAACTTGTATATCGCGATGCATCTCTTACGAAACGATTCGAAAATATCCATCAGAAGTGTCACGTCCAATTTCAGATAAAGATCGTGATAATCGCGAAAAGTTTGGCAATTGAATGCCGTCCACACACTACGAGCGTGTTCGTAGTCCTCTTCGGAACAGACGTCCTCCGTGAGAGAAGAATAAAATACCTCCCGGGGTGGAAGTTCCGTCTCGTCAAATTTGTCGAAATTGTTGACGTACTCGTAGGGGTAGACACCCTTGCGACGCAACAGATTCAAATTCTCATCTCTCCCCGAAAAACATTTTTGCTTGGTGGCCACAAGATCTTCGTCGCCAAGTTGAGATGCAAGGCTTGCGAGGCTGGAGGACAGGAAATTGTAAGAGTCCAGGATTCGCACTTCCACGCTTCCTCCTTCTTGGAGAGGGATCCACACTCTCACCACAATATATTTCTCGCTCGTTCTCGGGATGATGCTGATTCGAGAAGTTATGTTGTGGAGTTCTTTGACGAAGAGATGTGTGTCGTACTTCTCCGTGTAGTGCAGAAACACGGCAACAAAATGCGACTCCTTAATCTTGAGATTGCACGAATTACAGATGGTGCTTAGAAATAATCCATTCTGGTGGTTATGGTGGACGACCTTGTAATTTTCGGCGGTGAAAGCCTGGTTACACTCCTCGCATCTTGTCGCCGCGTCATGTCTCTGTTGTTGTTCTGTTGTGAGAGCAGGTGGAGAAACGTAAGAGCCTTTCAGGCTGGGTGCAAGTTCTCTCGCGCATTCCGCTATCTTCTCAACAAAATGTTTTGCCGCATCAGGTCCGCAATACAAGATGACATCATTCAATTTTTCTCCGTAGATGGAGAAACTGCAAGGCTCGTGGTGAAAAATTTGGGTCGTGCTTGAGGTAGAGGGATCAGGGTCGCAAGACGTCATGGGAACTTGGAAGCTTTCAAAGTCGGCATAAAGGACGACGGGATGGTGGAGAAGAGCCTGGTGTTTCTGAAATTTCATCTTGGTTCCGGGTTCCGGCATGACATCTTCGGGTTCTGCATTCACGGAGCCAAAACACTTGTGCTGTTCTCTCATCTTCTTACCCCCGCGAAAAATTCTCAAACACCGATCGCAAATTTCGATCTTATCGTGATGCTTGCTGATCTGTCTTCCTACTAATCCTGAGAAATTCCGTATCAAACTGTAACGGCCATCTACAAGCAAGAGTCGAATTACATTATTCTGGCTTCTCGCAGGTCTTAACACACGAATGTTGTCGCAATCGTCAACCCCAAACATAGAAATATTGATATCTTTTCCTTTTTCCTCTCTATAGTTTTTTTCAAATTGATTGATCTTATTCAGGGGCACAGGATAGGAAATTCCTCTCATCATATTCTCGTATATCCCCTCGTATCCTCTGTAATTGGACAGGCGTTGGGGGTGATTATTAGCTGGGTGTAATGCGGCGATGACAGACCATAGGAAACTCTTCTGATCATTACTTTGTATGTTCAACACTGCATTTTGCTTTTTTTGTTTTTTTGTTTTTTTTTGAGTGCTGCGTAATGGTTTGAAATTGCAGACTCGAAGTTCTAACATGTGGTTGTGACCGCAAAGACTCCATCCACTTCCTCTACCTTCAAACTCTTCTTGTTTTTGTGTCAAGTGCTCAAATAGCCGTGTCACTATCTCGTCAAGATTCTCGTTATTGTCATCGTGTAAGCTTTCACACCCTACGTAAAAGCTGAAAGTGCTTGACTCGGACGAGACAACTTTCTCATACAGCAGGGTCAAGACGAGATGAATTTTAATTGCAACATTGACGAGGCAATCACGTAATTTATCGACTACCAGAGATTTCACATTGTTGAGGAAGATGCTCGAGTCACACTTTTCATCGCTTCCAGATTTATAAGTCATGATGCGTGCACTTTTATTCAAAGCACCCTCCTCATGCCCATCAGTGCGAGATTTCTTTGCCGGCGGGGCTACGACATCATGATCTGGTAGACGACATTTTTTCAAATGCCTAGCAATATTAGGTTTAGAAATCAACTTTCGACAGTTGCGACATGCCACAAGACCGGAGGGACCTGGTTGCGGTTCCATTTTTTCCTTCTGTTATTTATATATATACACAGAGAAATTTTTTGGGGGTGGGGGTTGTGGTGATGGTAGTGGAAAGCGCACTGAAACAGAAGGAAAAAAAGTTAAAAAATGCTAGATGTTTTTTCCTTCCACATATATATTAGACGCGAACAGTATGTATGTATGTATGTATGTGTGTGTGTGCACTGTTGTAGGAGGTTAAAAAATATGGGACATGTAAGTGTGTGTCAATTTTTTATGGCTCCTCTGAATATGTGTGTGTCAGACGCAAAACAAAAATATTAATATATCATGAAAATAAAAACTTACCTTTCAACAGAGATGGAGAGAAACTTCAAAATAAAAACTTGTAGCTCACTAAAACTTCTACGATGATATATATGTATACTGCCAGACAAACAATTAAGAATACTGAACTCCCACGATTGACGTTCACCCTTCAAGAGAGATAGAAAAACTTCAAAATAAAACTTGTAGCTCACTAAAACTTCCACGATGATATATATGTATACTGCCAGATAAACAAATTAAAAAATACTGAACTGCCACGATTGACGTTCACTATGATAATAATGTACAAAGAAGAAACTACTACGTTATATAGGAACTCCTCTTTTTTTTCTCCTTCTCTCCTCCCTACTCCACGCGACTCTCTTTGGTGAAAACACAATGAGGGCTATGGTCAATATCCTAGCAAATAAAACCCTTGTTAACTAATTTATTCATGCCATATTTTTTTCAACAAAAGATTTTTGTGATGTGCACAATATTCTGTAGGGACAAATAACAATAAACGGGGCGTTGACAGTTCCACCCATGCATGTATTGTCGTTTATTTCCCCCTCGGCCTCTATTCCACGCCCCGTCGGGGTGTGGTGTGTGAAACAAACGATTCCCAGCACAAAACTCAAAAAGCGGAAGATGCTGCTGTGTTTGCTTCCGTCGCATCCGCTTCTGAATCTATTGTTATCGGGGATGTAATAGATTCTTTATTCAGAACCGTGGGAAAGCTGAAAAAAAATAAAATCTCTTCGGGCGAAAAAGGATGCAAGGTGAATGGGTTCGGGGAGGGGTTGCTGTCGATAGTTTGGTCAGTGATGAAAATGTTACATTGAGCGATGAAACACAATTTCTCCACAGGGACAGGAAAAATTTCTACCGAGCGTCGCTATCCACGCGAACATTAGAAATTGCCTGAATAGCTTGGGGGCTTGGCATAGGATTATCGATTTTTGTTTTAGAGAATAATCTATGTAAGATTCTAGCATCGAGAATAAACAACATTGATTAAATTTTTGACAACATTCGCAGTACAAATCTAAACTCGTGATGATTTCGCCGTTAGAACCTTTTTGGGTTGGGCACCACGCACCCTGGCGGGTTAGGGGCCAGGTATTCTAAAAAACAACAATTATTATTTTGTTTGTTTGTTTGCGTTACAATACGGAAAATAATAAGAGGCATACGCGTGTGTGTGTGTGTGTGTGTGTGTGTGTGTGTGTGTGTGTGTGTGTGTGTGTGTGTGTGTATGTGTGTGTGTGTGTGTGTGTGTGTGGTACATCGTTCCCTCCCCGAGAGAAGAGGTTTACGAAGATCACGATATATATAAACATTTGGCCCCGTTGATTCCAGCACTCCAACTTCATCTCTCTAAAATGTTGACGACAATATTCTAAAGGTAGAGAGAATGAGAGAATGAGAGATTGAGAGATTGAGAGAATAAGAGGATGAGAGAAGAGGTTTACGAAGATCACGATATATATAAACATTTGGCCCCGTTGATTCCAGCACTCCAACTTCATCTCTCTAAAATGTTGACGACAATATTCTAAAGGTAGAGAGAATGAGAGAATGAGAGATTGAGAGATTGAGAGATTGAGAGATTGAGAGAATAAGAGGATAAGAGAAGAGGTTTACGTAGGTCACAATATATAAACATTTGGTCCCAAACTTGGAAAATTACGATAAAGTGCACTCATCTTTCAAAAAATAAGAGAATGAGAGAATGAGAGAATGAGAGGAGAGGTTTACGTAGGTCACGATATATAAACATTTGGTCCCAGACTTGGAAAATTACGATAAGATGCACTCATCTTTCAAAAAATAAGAAAATAAGAGAATAAAAAAATGAGAGAATAAAAAAAAATATAAGAGGATGAGAGGAGAATAAAAAGAGAATGAGAGAACAACGAGAAAGATGAGAAAGATGAGGAGGATGAGAGAACGAGAGCTCATCTTTCACTCATCACTGCCTTTTTGCCCCCGTGAAACGTCGTCAGCGCAATAAATGAGGCGCGGAACGGGGAGAGAAAGTGAGTTTTTTAACTTTTTGTGGTCGTTTGGTCAAGAAATCAAAGTTGGCCTCAGAAGTACATATTTACTCTACTCATCTGTTAGGCGAAATGGAATCTAAAACTGAAGTTCATCTCAGTTTCCCGTAATCAAACTCACCTGATGGTTATGCAACCCACACTACATTACTGATTGACAGTGTTGCATACGATCTGCCCCATCCGACCAAATTTGCAGCTGCGAGTGGGATTCAAACAATTTAAATGAAGTAATACCCTGGAAAGAGAACGAGGCTCTCCATAATTACAAGGTGTAATTATTTTTCTATTCACGAGGCTCTGGATTACTTCGAATCAATATAAACTGTTGAATACCGCTACGAGCTAAGTTTCTGTCCCAGGGCTGGTCCCTGTAGACACAACTGGGGCGTTAAAACCTTAGCCGTACCGGATTTCACCCTCTGTAATAGAGGGTAGGACCCGTTGACGAACGGGCAACGAATTGTATAGTAAATTGACTGAGTTTATTGAGTAAGCACTCCAATAGAATAAAGAAAGGGAGAAGTTGGGGGCGAAAGGATTAGCACCATAAAGGGGCAGGTACTCATCTCGGGATCGCCTGGACGCTGGAACGGTCGGCTGGGCGCTGATCCCGCTGGCTGGCCTGAGGTGTCTCGCCTCTGGACAGGCCCCGGCTTGGGCCCCAAGGCTTCTGGGTGGCCCTGTAGTCGATTCTCCGCGTTCGGCACTGTCGCGCTCTTGCGACACGATCTCGATCCCTTGGCGTTCTTGTTCGCTTCTTCTCCTGAGGCAGGTTCTTAACCCCATTTATAGTGAGTGCTCTCGGGAGTTGGAAAATGCTTAGGATAGGTTTTCTGGGTATGGCCGGTAACGGTGCAATCGAATATTTTTTATTTAGCGTAGACTTCATTCGAGTCCTGACTGTGAAATGAATTGCCTTGAAGTATCTTCTAATATTTAACTAGATTATATAACATGGTAATTTGTACATTATTTATAATTGCGAAAATTGTTCAATTTAATCTTGGCGGGTTAAGATCAATAAAATATATTAGAAATAAGGACAAGACCATTATCATTAACAACTATAAAAACGTCAAAATTTGTTCATTTTTGCAATCGAGCCTAAGTCGACAGTATAAAGCGGGACCAGGTGACAAACTGGGAATGAAACCAGGAACTTCCATATTACTAAGAAATAATTTTAATCACTACGTTTAGGAAAAAGCAAGGTTGATTTGTTAAAATACCACAGACAATTTAATCGGCAAAAAATAATTTGTTGAGACAAGTAAACCTTTCTTTACATAAGAAATCTAATTGTTTAAAACACTATAATACATAACAAATGACGGAAATTATTTTTAAATGTTACAGCCTTTACATTTTGCTCTTTGTTGTGTGTGTATTATATACTATATATGCTTAATACTATAGTATACCCTCCTTCCCCATGTAGTGGTAAGTAACACTGTAATCAATTGGTCCTGGGTACGATAATTTGTTAAGGCACATTGCACTGTGGTTCGGGTACAACTTTAAACTGTATTTCATTTCCCGATTAACACTGATCACGTTTTAGGCAGTTGTCTTTTTAGTATTCTCCTATTATTGACTTGAATACACTCTGCAGCTGCATTCACGTTAAGTCGGAGCAACACTTATTAATGACATTTAAGTTCTCAGCTTTGAAAGTAAAATACTTGTGTAAAAAATAAATTTAAAAAATACCACCCCTTGTCACAATGAACACATTTCATCATTAAGAGGACTTTAACTATCCTCAAATAATTCTTACCATTCCCCATCCCTCATAAAACATAACAGAATGCAAAAAGATTAATAATTTGTGAATGCAGAGAGACTGATATGATACCATACTCTATTACGGAATCTCTGGAGCAAGGCCACGCATAACGGTAGAGAAGGTGAAAATGCAAATGGGTGGAGCGAAGCAGTACACGCTCGTAGCTGCAGTCGCTTTTCTTCCTGCACGTAATCCAATTTACTCTCACTTGTTCATTGATTGGGCCGTCTCGAGTTACTACTTGCTCGGAGACTTGCTTTCGTTCGCTCGCTCCAGCGATTCTCGGGACAGAGTATAGTCTCAAAATATTAGAATACATGCTTCAGTAAGTGGTTACCAATTGATTACTATGGGGTAGAAAATATTATGTCGAATTGATGGTAATTTAAAATATCTAGCCATAGTAGAGAAACTGCTACAAGAAATATCCATTTAATTTCTAGCATATTAAATTTTTTAATAAATTTATTAAATTTAATTTTATTATATTTTAAAATTTATTAAATTTTCATTGTGTTCATGTTTCCTTTTCTAATTTTGAAAATTAACCTGCTAATAAGTTTACGAAATATATGGCTTCTCTCAATCTCTTACGTACAGAGTTCTTGGTATAAAATTGAGAGTAGATTAGAATAAATGCATATTTTACGAGGCCCGAAAACAAAACAAATCTTCAACAACGTTTGCCATCTCTGGGTAAGAATAAAGTTCGAGACATCCATAAAATATTTCCACCCCAGACTTCGATAGGAAAGCTGGGTAATGCATATGAATAGATATTGATCCCTGATGTGTGCGTATGTATAGAGAGCCACGCTGTAGAGCTGCAAATTCATATTGATCATCCACCTGATGCTTTGATGTCCTAACATTCTCTCCCTCTGGCCTCCAAGAAAGTCACCGTGTCCTTGCAATAAAACTGAATATTTATTGTTCGCTGCAGGGCGATTGTTTTCTTCCAGTCCACAGTGCAAATTGTGAGCAGCAGAAGTGTAGGTGGTAAGGTGTCCCATTCCTACTCGGTGACCCACGTTCTTTCTTGAGGTTGCCTGACTCGCAAAGTTCGGAAGCCGTTGCAGATGAATGTCTCGGACCTTGCATTCGAAAGGAAAGAGAGATTTTTGTGAATATATTAGCTTATTTACGTGCGAGTTCGTTTACCTCCTTCCTAATTTAGCTTCGTGGCTGGTTAACTCACAATTCCCGCCACCAGTTGATCTACATTCGAGGTACCAGGTAGAGACTTGTGCCTCTCCGATGGAGTAGTGGTGACGTCGTCGCTTTGTAATGAAGGGGTCCCGGGTTCGATTACCGGTGGAGCCACTTTGCACAGTGGTTCAGATCCTACATTAAACTGTAGGTCCACCCCCGACTACCCTATCTGTGCATAACGTGGACTTAAAGCAACAATTAAACAATTCAAACAAATAGACATATGCGTTTTTCTATAGTTGTTGCCAATATCAACAAACCACATCGTCACAATTAACCTAAATATATGGATTTGATTTAGTTTATTTTACTTCACGTTTTGTGCCTCTTGGCTAATTTGCGAAGATGGGGATGAGTGATGAAATGATGAAATTGATGAATGGACATTCACAAACAACCAAGCCCGACCGGGATTCGAACCCGGGACCCTTGGCGTCGCAGCGCGATGTGCTAACCACTCGGCCACAGGGTCGGGCCTAAATATATGGAGAAACAACGTAAAAATAATAAGCTAGTTGTATTCATTTCAAAATACAAGTAGAAGCGAGGTGAGAAATTCAATGTTAAAAAACCAAACAATTAATGGATAAATTTACAAATTCAATACCGCTGATATCTATTTTTTGTTATGTACTATATGATAAATATAACGTGTTTTATTAACCCAGGCCGGTCTCCACGGCGGAGTGATTATCACAACGCGCTAGAACGCCAGTGGTCTCGGGTTCGAGTCCCGCCTGGGCATGGATGTTTTTGTGAGCGTCCCTTCATCAATTCCATCATATCATCACTCATCCTCACATTAGCGATTAGCCAAAAGTGGCAGAAGAGCGAAGTAAAATAAACCAAATCAATCAATCAATCAGTTTATTAACCCAAGTTGTAATTTGTGACTGTTACGGTCTCTGTAGAATGTACGAACATTATGTTCGTTTCTGTTCGAGTGCAGTGTTACTTTCCTGTGTCACAAACATTTCATCCCATTTATTGTGTAACAAGTGCAGTTTCTAACTACACTGTGTAACTACACACCACCAAACGTGAAGATGTAGGAGAAGACCTGGCAGATATTGATTCAAGATCTGACACCTCTTTCTCCTTGTTTTCCCCACGTTCATCTTTTACGCATTCTTCGCACCGGCTGGTTCTTAAAGAGCAGATATTGACGCTTGGTGCTCGTGTAATAACACGTCAGTTCTCCCTCATCTTTTGGCCTTAATTTCTCCCAACTCAGTGATGTAAAGTGAAGTAAATTGCTTCTCAAGGAAAATGATTGCTCTTTTGTCATGTGAATATAGGCTTCAATCTAGTGGATATATTAATTTTCGTAATTAACAGCGAAATGCCCTACATTTTGGTCCAAGGTTATAGTTTCATAGGCGCACATAACTCAGAGAATGTAAATGTACTGTTACCGTTTCATCGGGTGTAAAATTATGGAAGAGCTTTAATTTCTTGTTACGCTTTAAAAACTTTTCATGACCCAACATTTTGGTTTAATGGAACTCAGTTTTATTTAATCTATTGTTTTTAATGTTAAGGTTTTAGCAAATGTAATATAATTTTAATTTATTAACTAATAATTTTAATTCTTACTGTAGTTTGCTACTAATCCTAGTTCTCTTATTCTAAGTTAGTCTCTTTTTAAAACTCCACAAACTAATTGATTGATTGATTTGATTGATTGATTTGCCTTTGCTTTTTTTACTTCGCTTTTGTGCCACTTTTGGCTAATTGCAAGGAGTGCTGATATGATGAAATTGATGAATGGACACTCTCAAACATCCATGTGCCCAGGCCGGGATTCGAACCTGTGACCCCTGGCGTCGTAGCGCGATGTGTTAACCACTCCTCCACGATGGCCGAAACAAGCTCATAGTTACGTAATTGCATTTAGCCTTACGAACTCCCGCGTAGATAAATGGTTAGCACTCTTACATTTGGTGTGAGCGGTCAGGGGTTCGACTCCCAATGGGACTCCTGAAACTTTCGGTGTTGACCCAACACCGTGTGGGAGATTGGTCAGCTACTTGAGAGAAGAAGTAGCCGGCTTTCGTGTCGAAAACCAGAAAACGGCGGCGCTGACCACACTTCAACCAATGGGGAAAAGCTGCTTGGCAGACACTGGCCGCGAGATAGGCTGCTACGTCACGGAGCCTAGTTTATTTATCCTAACTTTCCTAATATTGAGATTTCAGAACAGGATATACACGGCAGCCTATTAAGAAAAGTGAGACTGACGCCGGAGGAAACGCGTGAATATTTTTTGGAAGGTGGTCCAGTACTTCCCCTTGCCACATTTGCTTGCTTGATTGAATTGTTCTTTTAAGTCCACTTTATGCAAATATCGGCTAATCGGGACTGGACCTACAGTTTTAGGTGAGATCCGAACACTATCTACTGAACCGGGTATCAAACCCGGGACCCATTGATTACAATGCGACGACGCCACTACCTCATATTTGAATTATTTTATTCATAGAGTTGAGTAAAAACGATTGCAATTTCTAAAGTTTGTAGACAACTTGAATCAAAATTTCACTGTTCTACCCCGCTGTTTTCATGCGTGATTTTTCTTTTTTATACACGAATATTTCACGTACCTCCCTACCTGTGCCATGAATATGAAAATGTGTATCGCATCAAGTACAAAGTGAGTATTTCTCTGAGTAATTTCAAAATCAGAATCACTTGGTATGTTCGCTACTTATATACGGTGTAAGTTTCTATTTGGCTCGAGAATATCCCAGGGATGTCAGCACCCATCTAATAACATATATATTAAGCTACCTCTATGATTGCATCCAGCCGACCTCCGTGGCGAAGTGGTTAGCACAGCGCGGTATGACGCCAGGTGTTCGGGTTCGAATTCCGTCAGGGCATGGGTGTTTGCTTGTGAGTGTCTCTTCATCGATTTCATCATATCATCACTCATTCTCTATTTCGCGATGAGCCAAAAGTGGCGGAAAGTAAAATAAAAGTAAAAAGTAAAGTGCTCCCCTGTGCTCAACGCCACGCCATGAAAGCCCGGTCGTGAGTTGGGTTGATGTGATCAGCACCACGCCCCTGACCGCCTTTACCCCCCCCCACCCAGGCTTTCCCCCAGGCACCCATGTCATTCGAGGCTGGCTGGGCGCCGGGGTCGCTTCCAACGTTAGAAAAGTTCCAGGATTTGAACCGGCCGGGGATCGAACCCGGGACATTTAGAATGGTGGTCAGATGCGTTACCGACTGAGCCACCGCGCAGAAAAGTGAAGTAAAATAAACGAAATCATTCAATCAAGTATATGATTGCATCCGAGAACGCTATGTTTACGAGTAACTCTGGAGTGATGCTGTAAATGTTAGGGTTCGTATAGAATCCACATTCAAATTGATGTTTTCGAAGTTCATTGTTCTGTGAAATGAGCAAGCCAATAACTTACATTTTCTCAGTGTCTCTCCCTTCCTTGTGATAGCGCCCATTTGAATCGCTTTGGCTATTTCGTAAGCAAGGAATTAAAATTAGTTTACTTTGAAAATTTAAAAACATATCAGGAACATCACCCAACTGGACTGCTATTTCCTAAATCCCTGTTCGACAACAATTAATGATAGTGTTACGCTGTGCTTTGTTCATATTGACTTGTTTAGAAACTGGAAAATTGCACCATCCCTGGCTATTCGCAACTTCAGACAAACAAGCTTTTTCCTCATTTATTAAGTTCTGCAATGAATTCTGTTGATATAAGCATCGTAGAGAAATTCTCCAGTGTATCTAGTACTATTAGCATTAAATAATATACTCGCAACCTAAGTGGCAAGAACCTGGGCCTCCCTGATGGCGCAGTGGTAGCGTCGTCGCCTTGTAATCAAGGGGTCCCGGGTTTGATATCCGGTGGAGGCACATAGTGGTTCGGATCCCACTTTGAACTATAGGTCAAGTCCCGGCGAGCTTTACTGTGCATAAAGTGAATTTAAAGCACCAACTCAATCAATCAATCAAAGGGGCAAGAACCTTCTGCATGCAAATAGCATTTCTTGTTGTTCTCTTCAATATGTGTAATATGAGTTTCGGAATTTAACATTTGTTACGAAAAAATTGTGGAAAAAATATCCCAGTGGACTGCATCTTGCCATGAAGACACACAGAACGTGTGGAAGCACAGTCTCACACATTCTCGATCTTGGCCATAGTCGAGGCGATGTGATCAGCACCACGTTCCAGTCGATAATGTATGCTCCCTAGGGTTGTCCCCAGGTAGCCAACGATTAGAACTTGGTAAGTCCCACAGGCGCTTTATACATAGATGAACATTGTCGGGGAAAATAATTCCTGTCTGAGATCCCTCTCGCCCGAGAATCGAACCCAGGTCTCCTGAGTGGGAGTTGGAAGTAATTATGGATATACCTATTTATTTATTATTTATTTATTTATTTATTATCACTTATAACAGAGCTCTGGCTCCAATTACAATAGGTGGACACAAAGTAATGACAATTCATAAATACCAATTATGACAATACAATACAACAGAAGAAGGAAGGGAGAAAACACAACTAAAGTGAGTATCATAGAACTTAAGACCTTCTGTAAACAAAAGCACGTGTACCCTAACAGTGTTGCAAACTTATGAAAAAAAAAATAATCCACATAGCCTACAAGGTGTAAAAACATTCCATTTGTCAACAGATGCGGAATAAGCAGTGTATCACTGATGACCTGTTGAAAGTTATTGAATGTATGTATAAAAAAATGTACATCTTGCCTGGTGACCGACTTTCAGACTCATCACCGAAGTTCCCTGGCTCGAATCCCGGCATGGATGTTATTTGTGAGTGTCCCTTCATCAATTTCATCTGAAGATCACTCATTCTCATCGTCGGGATTAGCTAAAAGGTAAAAAAAAGCAACGCTAAATTTAAAAAAAGCAAATACAAAATTTACATCTTATTCCCCAGGAGTAAGACGGTTCCGTACCAAAGGATTAATTATCTCTCATATTTTACTAAAAAAAACCTTGCTAGAAGAATGTGACACATTGAGATAAATTACGTTTTGAAACCGGGGTTTCTTCATTAAATTTATTTCATGTTTGAAAGTGTTATGATTTATTATTATAGATAATGAAAGTAAGCTAATACATATGATTTGATTGACTAAATTAATGATTATTAATTAGATAGAAATAATGGAAATAACTCATTTGGTTTGATTGATTTGCTTTATTTTACTTCCCCTCTTGTGCCACTTATGGCTAATTTGCGAAGATGGGGGATGATTGATGATGATATGACGAAATCGATGAATGGACAGTTACAAACATCCATGCCCAGGCCACGATTCGAACCCGGGACCCCAGGCGTCGTAGCGCGATGTGCTAACCACTCCGTCACGGGGGCGGCTAAATAATTTGGAATTCAAATATCACCTATCCCTCATTGTCTCGTAACTTATGACAAATGTGCGTGTCACAAACGTGGTCGATCTACACCTCAATGTCACACATTCCAGTATCCTCCAGAGTGTACTTCAACATCTCTGAAGTTACTTCATCCAAAAACACACTCGTGTGTCCTTTTCATCCCGTTCAAAAATGCTGTATTATGCAGCAAAGACACCAAGGGAAACTAAAACGGCAACTTAGAGAAGCATAAAAGTGGGGAAAGAAGACTGTAGAATACAGAAATATTTTGAGGCAGTCACATTTTATTCTACGCTACATATAAAATAAAATGCATGTTTGGCGGTGAATTTTTAAATATTGTCACATTTTTCTTCTCGCTTGTTGAGAGGTGTTAATTTTAAATCAATCTCCCTCACCCTACGGCCTGCCCTCCTTCACCCGCAAAAGTATTCCGGAGTGTGAGGAGGTCACCATCCGGATGGTAAACACCTCTGGATTATAGATCGACTCCTGCGTCCCCCCCCCCTCCCCCATCCCCGGGATCGTCACTGACAATGTGAAATCACACTATCATATGCCGACATTCGACATACCACTTCCGTTTCTGTACTTGACTTAGTGAGAAGTATTGAGGTTGGCAACAGCCTAATAACGGATTTCTTCCGCATCATGTAGTCCGTTCTATGAAAATACGCTAATGGAAGAGAAACGTGTAAATTACATTGGATTATACATTTTAAAATATATTTTCATTAAAGGTTTCTGTTTATAATAATAATACGTGATTATTGTATAAATTACAATTGATCACGTGAACAGCAAGAAAATAGCGCCAGTTTCGAACATGGCGACTTTCATGCGTGCAGGAAGGTCTCCCGTGTTTTTAGAGTAGTCTTTCGGAAATACAGCCGTTTGAAAAGTGGCAAGAAGCAGGTTGTTCTTAACGTTTATGTGACGTTGTGTCGGCGCTATCCTGAGGAAGTGGTGAAGTTGGTGTCCAAGTGGAATTGTGTGTCTGCGTCTTTGTGTTTTCGGTGTGGTGAAAGAAAGGAAAACGACCGGTCAAGTTGTGAGCCGCCGAGAAACACACGTTGTTGCTCGTATAAACAAGTACACCAATTTTGAGATAAGCCCAATACAACGCGAGGTGCTTTCGTATTATTTCAATCAGACAGCAGTCCTGTCCACTGTGGGGAAGATGTTGATAGTGATGATTGATGACATCTCCCCAATTTTAGCAGTCGACGTTAAATCGCTCCTTGTGCCACGTTGAGTTCCCTTTTAGGAAGCAAATTTGACAGACAGGATGATGTCTAGCGCCGAAAATGCCTCAAGTTAAAGAAGGAACTGCTGAATAGTAGACCCAAATGGAGAATTCAACGCCCGAAAATGGAGCTCGGTGGAGCTCGCCTTAATGGTTTGCTCTTGTAAGGCATGAGCTCCATTTTCTCGCAGTGTTACCAACTCCTCACTCGAAAAAATCACCAGGGTTTTTGTTTTTGGGTATAACCTAACCTAAAGCAAGGAGGTGGCAACCTTGCTTGAGGTATTTTCTCGCAGTGTTGCCAACTCCTCACTCGAAAAAAATCACCAAGGTTTTTTTTCTTGGTCTAACGTAACCTAAAGCAAGGAGGTGGCAATTTTGCTTGAGGCTTGCCTTACAGTGCATAAAGCAAGGTTGCCAACCCACTGGTACTTTTGCCATAGCCTTTTACAAGAAAAAAAAAGAGAAAGGGAAGAGTTAAACAACCGACAGCTTACCCACAGCCTTTTTTGCTCTAACCTAACCTAAAGCAAGGAGCTGGCAACTTTGCTTGTGCAATCAACCCGGTCGACCGCCCTCAAGTGGAGATAAGCGTTGCCAACTCCTCACTCGAAAAAAAAAATCACCAAGGTTTTTTTGGTCTAACCTAACCTAAAGCAAGGAGGTGGCAATTTTGCTTGTGCAATCAACCCGGTTGACCGCCCTCAAGTAAAGATCAGCGTTGCCAACCTACATATACTAAACAAGGAGAGCCGGCACTGCCGTAAAAGAGAGAGAGAGATGGGTGGATGGTAATATAGTATGTGTGTGCGTGTGTGCGTATAATATGTAGCATTATTAACTAGAGTGTGTTGGCAATTTACTTGCAACTAAAAAAATAGAGATGCCAACGTTGGTGTAAGATGAAGAGAGAGAGAGAGATTTATGGCTGGCAACAGTAACGAGCGAATGCGCCATATCGTAATTTTCCAACTCCGTATATCGTGATTTTTGTAAACCTCTCTCTCGGGGGAAACACGATGTGTTATACACACGCGCGCGCGCGCCTGTATTGTGACGCAAACAAACAAACAAAATAATAAATGTTGTCTTTTAGGATACCTGGCCCCCTATAACCTCGCGAGGGTGCGTGGTGCCCAACGCAGTTCTAATGGCCGCGGCTAACAAAGCCATGCCTTTGTAGAGTTTCATGGGTTCTTTTTTTTTTCCTCCCACCCCCTCAATTTGTTTAAGAAATTCGATTTGATCCTAAAAAACACTCTGCATCCTATTGGAGTGCTTTGGATGTGTTTTTAGATTAAAAATTTTGTAATTGGGGAATGTAGAAAAGCTATTCTTGCTTGTTGGCGATATTTTTTAAAACTGCTCTGTGACCCTCTCGTTTTTCACGTCGTAGGCGAAGGACTTCTCTGCAATCAGGATGACACTGCATAGGGTATCCTCGGGCAAGGCATCGTGGAACTCGCAGACGACCTTGATGTTGGTTCGATCGTTGACCACAACCTTCTTTCTCTTAGATGTGTTGATGACGGTCATGGGTCTCCGTGCTTTGAACTCGCTGGGCGTGTAGTACATGTCCACGCTCCCCTCGGTCACGCGTTTGTAAGCCGAAAACGCTTCGTAAAGTTTGAGGTAATCGTTTTTGGTCACGTCGAGGTTGTAATTCTCGCGCGGGAACACTTCGTTGCGTCCATTTTTGAGATAAACATTCTTGATCTTGCAGTCGTCGAATTTACTGGAATCTTTTTCCTGATTGTTATTGCGCCCGGTCTGAAAGAGCACTACGACGAAATCTGGCATGTCGAACTGTATGTTGTTGAACTGCGTCGTCACGTCGAATTCCATGTGACTTCCCGATGCCACCTTCTGTACGCACTGGTAACTGTGAAAGTGAATCGCCACCTGCGGACTTTTCAAGATCTCCGCTTTGTACTTGAGGGCGTAGTTTGTTTCGTATTCCACCACCGGCATTCTCAATTCCATGCTCCGGATGACGCATTTCGCTGCTTCGGGTAGAGTGTTGGCTATCGGCGTGGTGCCGTCCGGACCCAAAGTAGCGTATCGCATTAGTGCGTCGTTGTCGTTGGCCGCTCTTCGAAACGTAACGCGCAGTCCTCCCTTCCACATGATCTCCTTGTAGTCCGAGAAGAAACCAGGCAGCAGACGCATGGGAAAGAGCACCGTGTGACTTTTCGTCGATATTTTGGTCCCGGCTTCGAATCCTCCCGCTTGATAGTACGCTGCGTCCGTTTTGGATAATTTCAACGTTCCCACTGCCGTCGACGTGATGCCTGGATAGTCTATTCTGTCGATGACGGTGTTGTGTTTCCTCACCTCCACCTGCGAGAACAGGTGAGGCACGAAGTTGTCCACGAGTATCAAGTTTGCTGCTGCAGGAAACGCGTCTCCGCTTTCTTTCTTCACCACGTCGAATTGAAGGTAGAGGTCCGCTCTGTGAGGATGAATGAACCCGTCGCCTACGTCCACGTCGTATTCGATCTCCCTGTTCGCCTCGTTCAGATTGGCAAACGTGCGACGGTTGGGAGGGAAAGATTGCAATTCGTAACTTTCGATTTGCTCCATTTTACATGTATGGTTATTTATTATACGTTGATCTCCACGATGGCCGTCGTAGTGGCACCTGCGAAATCCACCACGTCTCCTTTCTCGTTCGTCACCACCAACTCTATGTCGTCTATGCGGTTGCGACATACTGGAAAATAGATCGGCGAAGAGGGCGTGTAGATGATCGGTTCCATGAACTCGGAACTTGGTTTGAAAGTGGCTATGATTCCCGTCTGCTTGTGACTTCCTAACAATCCGTCCGAAGATTTCGTGATCATGCCTTCCGCCACGTTGCAGTGTACGTTCAGAGTCTCTATGGCCAAGAATTTAGGAATGTTGGTTGCTACGTGCTTGATGCCAGCTTCGAGTTTGGTGTCGTTCTCGAAACCTAAAAGTTCTCCCATGGTGCCCAGGTCCACGGTCTCCGTCGCGGATAGGATTTCCACTCTGTGCGTGACCGAATTTTGAGAAAGGTATGTGCCTTTGGGTAATTGAGCTTGCAAAGTGGAAAGATTGTATTGTCCTGGCGTGACGACGATGTGTTCGCTTCCGACGCTAATTTTGTTGTTGTGCTGGGTGACGTTAGGTATGAGGTACATGCTGTAGAATGCACGCAGAGCCACGGATTTAGGATAGACGATGTCGTCGTGCAGCGTGAGTTTCAAGATTGAAGATTCGCTCGTGAGATGGAACACACCCATCCTAGTGATGCTGTTTGAGGTTCCACAATGCTTTCTGGAAATCCTCGATCGTAGGGTTATTTATTTTAGAGAGAAACGCGAGCACGGAGAGGCAGAGATGACCGCAGTTCACGTCTCCGAAATTTTGAATGCGTTCGTCGTTGTAGTATATGGAGGTTTTGTTCGTTTTCAGATAATGAATTAAATTTGTAGGTGGAACACCTCCGAAAGAATCGAAAACGAATGCTTTATCATCATTTTTGTGGTAACATATCCAATGCGTGCCTGGATTTTCTTGACCGTCCAAGTTGACTACTCCGCATTCTCTTCTTTTGACGGTTGAAGGTAACGAGTCGGACATGAAAACTCCTCTGAAGTGTTTGATTTGTAACGGTCCGATCAGAGATTCAATATCTCGGTTGGTGAGTGCTTCTGTTTCTTTTTTTTAAACTTTCTCATCACGCCCTTCCCTTTCTTCTCCATGGCCAGGTTGTGACGTTTCTGTTCTTCCAACTCGGCCTTGTTCTTCTTCCAGTCGATGACGGTTTTCGCGATGGCGGCACTTCCGCCGGCCAAACTTCCAACGGCCCCCAATGCTGCCAGGATGGCCGGGATGCTGAATATGAAACCTCCGATTTTTTGCTGTTTCCGCGAACGCTGCAATCTTTTCAATTGAGGTGTGCTGAGCAGCAATTTCATTCCATGTCCTTTCGACAAGCAAGAACGTTTCTTCTCGCGTTGTTTCTTGGTGAGTAACCCATCGAGAGCACCTAGATTTTTAAGATTGGAGTATGGTATCTGGTACACGACACCTTTGGGCTTCATGTTGATGCTCTATGTGTTATTTTCACGGTATGTTATTTATATATATATTCTGAGATTTTTTTTTGTGTAGTTTTTTACGGTATGTTATTTATATATTTTCAAGGCCTCGCTGTCGTTACACAAATTCTATTACGTGCTTCGTTTTCTTGCCAAGAAGTTCCTTTGTCCCCTTGTACACGATTCGAGTTTTGTTCTCGATTAAAATAGATAGCTTCTCGTCGGATAACATGTTAGCGTATCGATCTGGTAAAAATAGACTGTATTGTGCGTTGAGCAACAGGCGTACCTTGGGACCATACTGGGTAGAAACAATTGAACCGGAAGTTATCGTGTAAGGTTTGTCGACTTCCAATTCCTGAATTTTTACATACTCGACTGACAAATTTAGCATTTGTTTTAATGCTTGGAGATCACTTATTTTTTCGGTCGTCATATCAAAGAAAAATTTCAAAGTGTTAGAGAGAAATTTAATTGTTTTTCACGATGTGTGTTATTTATATATACCGAAGATTTTTTTTTTCACGATGTGTGTTATTTATATATCAAGTTTTTTTTTGACACGTATATATATTATTATTTTTTAACAGAGGAAGAAAGTTCGTGCTTCGGAAAACGCGAGGATGTGCGTAGTGATATCTTCCGTCTCCTGCATAGACTTGTACCAATCATCAGTATACTGTCTTCTTCCCTGCCTTGCCTCGTACAGTTCGTCCGACCTATCGTCCAATTTTTGCCCTGCAGCCAAAAGCAGAATGTTGAGATCACCGCACCTCAGGCCGCTGATCTCGCGAAGAAGGTCCTTGAGAACCATTTCACAAGGGATGCGAAATTCCGGCATTGTTCTTGCTATGTTTACAAGTTTATTAACATCTCCGTTAACTACCTTTTTGAATATTTTAGATAGTAGCTCGGGTGGCAAATTAGTTATGCAATCCATGTTGTTTTTTTACTGTATGTTATTTATATACCCCACCCCAATTTTTGTTTCGTGTTCATGGCGATGGTGGTGCCTAGTGCGGCGACCCGTTCACCCAACGATGCGTCTCTACTCACGAATCTTTCGAAAGCTGCGTGCTCTAACTTTCTGTCTGCTTCGTGACGTGCGTCCAGATCCGTCTGCGTGGTGTTGTAGGCGATGTCGTGATCTTTGCATGCGGCGTCCAACGGATTCACACCCTTGTCTCCTCTCTCCAATCTTTTCTCGAGTTTGGTACCCGGTCCGCAGTACTGGTAGCCAGGTAAATGCATCTCGAAAGGTAACTTGTTGATGATGTCGTTCACGAGTCCCTTTCCTTCGGCCACGTTCCAGAATTTCGGAGGCAGCGTGTTGATGATTTTGATCAGGTAACCTATGCCCTTGTCGTCGTTCACGATGAAGTTGGAAAGTTTCGTGCTGATCATGTCCACGATGCCAACCTTCTCGTTGTAGAAATTACGGTTGCCTGCATTCTCTTCGCCGGCTATCACCAACAATCGGTCCACGAGTTTCCTAACGTCGTCCACCCAAACGAATTCTTTGGGTAACGTGTTGTAGCGTTTGACGCCGCTGCCTGTTTTGACCTGGTTCCAAATTGGTTTGATGAGATTCCTGTACTTCTCGCCGCTGCTCGATTTCACCCTATTCTGCGAGGCGTCGTTGTTCTGGTACAAGGCATCCGTCATGATCAGAATTTCCTTGTAACTCTGGTAATCTTCGTCGGTGTAATCTTTCGGCTGCTTTTTGGCGACGAGTTCCCACAGTCCCACCGTACCCGGATACCTGTTCCAACTATCCTTGTCGCCTAAATTGACTTTAATGTCGTTGCCTTCGAAGGTCACCTTCGATTTCCCAATCTTCCACACCACACCGCCGCCTTCGCTGGTTTCCATGCTGGGATACAATCCGAACACTTCATCCTTGTCGAATTTCCCCGTGCTCAGGTAGTCTCGTGCCAAAGGTCCCAACTCGATCTTATCCGAAGACGACGACGTGCTACCAATGGCTCGACGTCGTGCCGGTGCATCCTTCAGTTCGAACGGCGTCGAAGGAATGCTCGAAATGGGCGTGGGTACGGCGTAACTTTTAGCTGCGAGCGGTACGAGTTCATTGATCAAATTTTTATTTTGTTCCGTGACACTTTTAATTTCTTTACCTAGACTGCTGATGGCATCGATCACGGGTTGATCCTGACGTTTCTTCTCTTCGTAGAATCCGCGATTCTCGGATTTCCAACCTTTGAAGCGTTTCGCGAGGTAATCGCGAAGCTTGAGATTTTCGTCCTCGATTTTTCGTTTCGTCATGACGTTATTTATATACGTCGTTTCTCACAACGTTGCAACGTTTAGAAAGTCGTTGATTTTGTTTCTGTATTTTCCGTCGTTGGGTTTCCTCGTCATGTCGATCGTCGCGAATCCGAAATCGTCACCGTTCCAGCAAGTAGAGCAGCAGCCTTCCGAAAATTGATTGTAGTTCATGTCTCCGCCTGCGTAGTCATCGTACGCATGCTTGAGGTTGGTGTGATCTTGGCGAAACAAACATATGAAATTAGCGTTGTCGCGCACTAACTGTTTTGGAATTTTGGAAAACGTTTGAGCTAGGTAAAAACAATCCATTCCTTTGTGACGACCTTGCGTGAAAAAGTTGCGAATTTCATTTTGATTTTCCAGGATGGCGTCGTCGAACACAACGACTGAATTTTCACGACAATCGTCGAGTGGTTTTATTTCCGAGGCGAACGTTGCAATGTCCAGACCATCGTACAGTTTCATCAGTTGCTGGTATTTGGATTGCTCCAAACTTTTCGAGAACACGTACAGGTGCCTGTTCTTCCAATCTAACCAATTCGGTGCGAGGAGAAAATTGTCCACGAGCAGTGTCGTTTTCCCACACCCCGAAGGACCTACGATCAGACAGCGGATGCTGTCGGGAAGCAACTTGCCGTTCTTTTTCTTCGTTTGACTTTCCGGATCCGGTAGACGCTTCACCACGTTCCACGTACTCACAAGATCACTTCGTTCGCGTCGATCCAACTCTTTTCTGGAAGTCCCAGCCATTTGACAAACAGTTTGTCACCTTTCCTACGCAATACTTTCTCGATGAGGTACGTGTCGGGGTGTTTCGTTTTAGAGAGTTCCTCTTCGTAAAATCTTCCTTTCAAAATCTCGCCGCTACTATCTTTTATTATATACGTGTGTCGGTTTCCGGGTAGAACTCGAACCACCGTAAAAAGTTCCGTGCTCCAATTTTTTGTGAATCCCTTCTCGAAGGTGCGTTTGAATTTGCTGATCCTCACCTGGTCTCCAATTTTGTATTTAGCTTTTTTTTGTCGTGGGTGTGTACTTTGGACAGTAAACGGTAGAAATTAAACGCTGCTCGTCGGACTTGGTAACGTCGGCTGGCTTCATGCCTATCGTTCTGTGTACCGTATCATTATAGGTGTCGACGAGTTCCGGCAGGATGTCGACCCATTTGTAATTTCCCCGAAGCGTGAATCGTTTCCACATGTGTGTTTTCAAGGTTCGATTGAATCTTTCCACGATGCTGGCTTTGATGTGACTGAAGCTCGAATAATGTCGAATCTTGTGTTTTTGAATAAACTTTTGGAATACGGCGTTGTAAAATTCTTTACCGTTGTCCGTTTGCAGAAACCGTGGTCGTCTGCCGCCGCTTTCGCGAAAAATTGTCTTGAATGCTTCCGTGACGCACGTTCCTGTTTTTGCCTTCAAAGGTAGAGCCCATGCGAATTTCGAAAACGTGTCTATGACGGTGAGGAGGTACTTGTTGCCCTTGTTCAATTTATGCACGTTTTTCAAATTGCCGCTACTCATCTCCACGAGGTCACTTTGCCAGAGGTCGTCGATGCCCTTGGTTACCACGGCCAAACGTTCGTAGTTACGGCGTGCAGGTTTATGCAATTCTTGGACGATGGCTTGCCTTGACATTTTTTCTTAGAGATTACGTTTCAAGAGAAGCACAAGCGTGATGGGATTCAAAGAGGGTGGCACTTCGCTCGTGTTTTGAACGATCAGCTTATCGCCGGCACTCACGTCGAAAACAGTAAGATCTTCGTCTTCGTGTATTTCATATATGTTGCGCGTTTCGTTCCAACGCGCCAGAGGAATATTTCCTGCTTTCTGGACACCACGATTCGATATCAAAGTCATGGTGGGAACGCTAGCTTTTCTGGCGTGAGACCAGTACGAAAATTCGTTTATCTGAATCGTGCCATCGAGGAGAAACTTGTAGTACGGATGATAAGGATGTAGCATGTACAGTTTGTTACCTTCGACGAAGGTGGAGATTCTCTGTTGATTGGGTACGCTGTTGATTTCGATGGCTTGCAGAGAATGCAGTTTAGCGAATTTAGTGTCGACGCTAACGAGGTTGCTGTGAAGCTGACCCAGTGTGTTTTGTATGGGCAACAAATGTTCGACTATGGTATCCGTTACGGTAGAAAATGACGGTTTGATTTTCACTTCCACGTTCAACTGCTTGTAGCTTTCGTTGAGTTCTTGCAACTTGGCACCGAAAGAGGCCAGCGTCGATTCCTGTGTTGATTCCAGCACTCCAACTTGATCTCTGATGTTGACGACAATGTTCTGAAGGTTCTCGATTTGATTCAATTTCGAGCTCTTCTCGGTAAGATCGTTCACGATGATTCGCATGTCTGTAAACTGCATGTGAAGGTCGGCGACGCTCTGCGAAGTGGGCAGCGTCGACACCAGCGAACTAATTTCGTCTCGAATCTGTTCCACGTTCGCCGTTTCCGTTTCCAGTCGTTTCAGCATTCGAGATATGTTTCTTTTCAAAGCGTGCAATTCTTTGGAGGTGGGGAGATTGGCCACTTTACTCTCGAGATCGCTCAATGAACTTTTGATGTCACTCGAATCTGATAGTGCCGTCACCGCCGTTTTCAATTTTTCCAAATCTTCGCTCGAAGGCACGCTCGTTCGTAACGATTCCAAGTCACCCTGTATGTTGTCCAGTACGTGATGAAAATGAGCGAGATTCGTTTCGACGTTTAAATTTTCTAAATATTCGATCTTCTGCTGAACCGTGCTTAACGTGTCTTGAATGCTCGTCAACGCTCTCGCTTCAGCGTGAATATTTTTAATTTCTTCGTTGATCAATTCCAAGGACGCCTGAAGCGTGGCGATGGTGGTTTGAATGTGTTCGAAATCTCGATAGGCCTCCAATTGAATTTTTATGTTCGCGACGCTTTTACCGATGACCTGCAGTTCGTCCGACGATGGTAGGTTCGTCATTGTATCTTCCAAAGTCTGCAACTTGGATTTAATTTCTTCCAACGTGCTGGTGAATTCTTCTTGTAATTTGGAAACGACGACGTGCAAGCGTTCTACATCAATATCGTTCACGACGGTTTGAAGTTCAGAGAAATTCTTTTCTATTGCGGAAGTTCGTTCTTCGATTTCGAGTTTCAATTTTTCCAAATCTTCATTTTTCGCTTGAAATTGCTGTAATTTGGCCAAATCATTTTGAAGCGAATCCACGCTCAACTGTATATTTTGAACGTTGTCGTAAGAAGGTACGTCGACATAATTTTTTATCAGCGTTTTCAGTTCGGAATCGATTTTCAGAATGGGGTCGAGACATTGCGTTTGGAGCGTAGCGATTTCCGACTCTAAACTTTTGTTTAAGGTTTCCTGCAAAGCAATCAAATCGGTCCTCAACTTCTTAACTCGAATGTCCAACATGAGAATCTCTTCTGCGTGGTCTACACGCTTGGTGTTGCCGAAAATGTCGTAAGGCATTTTTGGTTAACGGTTATTTATAATAGGATAGACGATTCGTAATTCTACGAAGAGAGGAATAAGTTTATCGTAATCTCCGAGGAGTTCCACGTAAAGATAATCTCCTGCAGACACATCGTACGTAATGTTAGAAAGCATCTTGTCGTGCTTGATTCGAAAAATGTTCTTGCCGGTAGAAATTTTGATTTCGCCTGCGTTTTCCGGATTCACGGTGATTTGAAGTTTCCCGTCGATCGGAATTTCGTAGAAATGTAAATTGTTATTAAAAACATAAAACATCTTGCCCACGTCCTCATCCAATTTCGTCCAAATGCTGTTGAGGTGAATGATCAACAGACCGTTGAGTTTAGTTAATACGGAAGGTAGAAATTCATGATCTGTCGTCGTGCGGTGTACAGTCTCCATTGTTTGCTTTCGGAAACCAAAGAGATTCATGTTGGTTATTTAAGAAAAAATTGAGAACGTATCTAATATAAATAACACCACAAAAAAAAATGTGTGCAATTTAGTAACCATCTTTTTTTCTTAGCAAAAGAATGGAGAAGAAGGAAGCAAAACGTGCATGCGACCAATGTGGGAAATATATATCCATTTCTAACTTGAGAAGACATCGGAAGGATGTGCATGGCAAAGGATCAAGTAAGAGAGAGCTCGATGTTGACGATCAAGCGCCACGAAAGAAGCAGAAGAGTGCCGGCGAAAGTATTCGAAATATTTTAACCGAGGAGACTTTCCGATCTGAAGAAACATCTGATCTAAACAACTTTTTTCGCTCGGTCAAAAGCAAGTTAATTTCGTCTATCACCGAAGCTTTGTTGCAATGCTCGTTGAAAATCCACCTCATCGTTTCCGCCATTTACGAAAACGTAAAAAAAGAGCGAGAAACTTTCCATCATTACACTGGTGTAAAGAGCCTCCACGCCGCCGACGTCGATGAGGTGGATGCCATTTGCAACCAGATGATTGACGCTTTGTTGAACAAGCACGAGACTTTCCAAAAACGTGGATCGGGTTGGACACTTTGCGGTTCGTCTCACACTTTAACTTTGAAGGTGGCACGATACAACCCGATGGGAGCATCCAGCTACATCAATTTGCCCCCGGAAATAGCCAGTAAGAAAGCCATCATCAACATTCAAAATGAGGATAACAGATGCTTTTTGTGGTGCATCATTGCCGATCATCACCCAGCCAATGATGACAAACATCGTTTATACCACTACAACAAGCCGGAATATCTCTCAGAATTTGAAAAACCTATGGCTGGCATTAATTACCCCGTAAATCTACGAGACATTAGTAAATTTGAGGCACAGTACAAGACAGATAAAAACGAAAATATAGCAGTACACATCTTCGGATTAGACAAAAACAACACCATCTACGTTCTCAGACACAGCAACATTAAAAGTAATCGTGTCATCAGATTACTCCTGATCGAAGATGATGATAATTATCATTACTGTCTAATTCAGAATCTTCCAAAATTAACAAGAAGTCAAATTACCACAGATCACCATAAAATTGGAGTATGCGACAGATGCCTGAGTATATTCTACGGTCAAGGAAAAAAGAATGCTGATGAAGAACTCCGAGATCATCATGAAATGTTTAGTAAACATTCGGCTACGACTATCAAAATGCCTTCTCGAGACATGACATTTTCCAACTACACCGCATTACTCTGGCATCCCGTGGTGATATGCGCCGACTTTGAAAGTTTCCAACTTCCACTCGCCACATGCGAACCGAATCCCAGCGTATCGAGCACCACCGAAATTCTACATCACGAAGCCTGCGCTTTTGGATTGATGGTCAACAACACAGGCGATGTTATTTTACATCGTGGCAATGATGCTCCACAAATATTCCTTCAAACCTTAAAGCAGATGGCCATACAATTCGCTCCTCCACTAAGAGAAGACAAAGCAATGGAGCCTCTTACCCAGGAAGAGAAGAAAGCATACGACCTTGCCTCTCAGTGTGATGTGTGCGAAAGTAACTTCACCCTCGAAAATGTCAAAGTTCGCCACCACAATCATCACACGGGAAAATATGTGGCCCCCCTGTGTAACAACTGTAATCTACAAATCAAAAAACCGAATTTTATTCCAGTATTCATTCACAATTTGGAGGGCTACGACGCCAAAATCTTCATAAAGGAGATGGGATGCGACGCTCAACCCATTAGCGTCATAGCTCGCACCAACGAGAAATTCATTTCATTCAGCAAGAAGGTGGACGTTGGAAATGGCAATCGCGTAGAAATTCGCTTCTTGGACTCCTACAACTTTCTGTCTTCGAGTTTGGCGACACTCGCGTCTCAACTCACCGACGATGATTTGATCGCCACCAGGAAATGTTTCGGCGACCAACATTTAGCACTGTTGAGACGCAAGGGTGTTTACCCGTACGAATACATGACGGATGCTTCCAAATTCTCAGAAACATCATTACCACCAAGAGAAGCATTCTACAGTCGTCTTAGCGACACCTGTTGCAGCGAAGAGGACTACCATCATGCTCACCTCGTGTGGTCTACATTCTCTTGTCAAACCATGGGTGACTATCACGATCTGTATCTGAAGCTGGATGTTACGCTATTGAGCGACCGTTTTCATCTCCATCGCTCGAGAGGAATGGCAGCATATGGTTTGGACCCCGCTTTCAGCTACACCACACCGGGTTATTCTTGGCAGGCGATGTTAAAATCCACGAAGGTGAAGATAGAACTCATCAAAAACGTCAATCAACTTTTGTTTGTCGAAGAGGCAAAACGTGGTGGAATCGTCCAGTGTCCCCTTCGATACGTCAAGGCCAACAATCCATATGTTGCCGATTTCGATGCAGGGAAACCGACAAACTTCTTGGCATACTGGGACATGAACAATCTGTATGGTTATGCCATGTCCGAGACTCTGCCTATCGGAGAATACGAATGGATGAGCGAGCAGGAACTTCAAGATTGTTTGGAATGGAGTGAAGATCATAAAAATGGATGTTTCCTGAAAGTAGATTTGGAATATCCTGCATCGCTTCATCGAGAACACCATGGATTTGCGATGGCACCTGTGATGGAATCGACTCCGGAGAAGAAGCTGATGCTCACCTTCAAGAGCAAAGAGAATTACGTGGTGCATTATCGCCTCCTACAATTCTACCTCCAGCATGGATTGGTTTTGAAGCACGTGCACTCGGGATTGAAGTTTAGACAGACCAGGTGGCTAGCACCCTATATCGACGGCAACACTCAACGTCGAGCATCAGCTTCTTCTTCCGCAGACAAAGACCTATACAAGTTGATGAATAACAGCATCTACGGCAAGAGCATGGAAGATGCGAGGAAAAGAAGAAATATCAACTTGGTCTCCGACCCGAAGAAAATAAACAAGCTCGTCGCTCAGCCCACGTACAAGAACTTCACGATACTGAGCGACACGTTGGTATTGATCGAACGTGCTCTCCGCCACATAACATTCGACAAACCAATCGCCGTGGGAGTCGCAATCCTCGAGTTGTCAAAGCTGGCCATGTACAAGTTTCACTACGACATCATGAAACCGCGCTATGGAGAGGCAATCGAGGTGGCGTACACCGACACGGACAGCTTCGTGTACAACATCCACACCAATGATCTATACGAAGATCTAAAAAGCATAAGCCACCATTTCGACTTCTCGAACTATCCAAAAGATCACGCGCTCTTCGACGACAGCCAGAAAATGACGATCGGGAAGATGAAGGATGAAGTCAACGGCCGCATCATCACAGAGTTTGCGGGTCTTCGAGCGAAAATGTATGCCGTGAAAATCCAGGACGAGACCGAAATAAAAAAAGCAAAAGGGGTGGGGCGTTCGAGCACAAACAAACTGACCGTAGAAGATTACAAGTCGTGCTTGTTCGACAAAAAAATCAAACGCATGACCGAACATCGGATCACGAGCACCATCGACCAGTTGCATACATCCACGATCAACAAAGTGGCGCTTGATCCCCACGACACCAAATTGAGGCTACTCGACTGCAACATCCACACCCGAGAATGGGGATGTCATGACGAGGAAGAAACCTGCTCGCACCATTAGACTTCTGCATCAAAAAAGTACGTATTATTTCTTGCACCACTTTTTTTAAAAAAAAACAATCATTCAGACTAATTTTTGCATTCACACTTTTTTTTTATATTTTTCTATCATTTTTTTTTAAAGAAAAATAATCATTCACACTTTTTTTTATATTTTTCTATCGTTTTTTTTTAAAAAAAACAATCATTCACACTAATTTTTGCATTTACATTTTTTTTATATTTTTCTATCATATTATGTACACTATTTTGAGGATATTTTTTTTTCTTTCAGATGCAGCACCCTACGGAAACTTTTTTACTTCTTACACTTTCTATTCTTAACCAAAATATTTTTCTTCTCTTCAATCATAAAACACACACATTACACACGGAGGTCCTCTGTAGGGAGTTATGGGGGGGGTTAAAAAAGAACCCATGAAACTCTACAAAGGCATGGCTTTGTTAGCCGCGGCCATTAGAACTGCGTTGGGCACCACGCACCCTCGCGAGGTTATAGGGGGCCAGGTATCCTAAAAGACAACATTTATTATTTTGTTTGTTTGTTTGCGTCACAATACAGGCGCGCGCGCGCGTGTGTATAACACATCGTGTTTCCCCCGAGAGAGAGGTTTACAAAAATCACGATATACGGAGTTGGAAAATTACGATATGGCGCATTCGCTCGTTACTGTTGCCAGCCATAAATCTCTCTCTCTCTCTCTCTCTCTCTCTTCATCTTACACCAACGTTGGCATCTCTATTTTTTTAGTTGCAAGTAAATTGCCAACACACTCTAGTTAATAATGCTACATATTATACGCACACACGCACACACATACTATATTACCATCCACCCATCTCTCTCTCTCTTTTACGGCAGTGCCGGCTCTCCTTGTTTAGTATATGTAGGTTGGCAACGCTGATCTTTACTTGAGGGCGGTCAACCGGGTTGATTGCACAAGCAAAATTGCCACCTCCTTGCTTTAGGTTAGGTTAGACCAAAAAAACCTTGGTGATTTTTTTTTTCGAGTGAGGAGTTGGCAACGCTTATCTCCACTTGAGGGCGGTCGACCGGGTTGATTGCACAAGCAAAGTTGCCAGCTCCTTGCTTTAGGTTAGGTTAGAGCAAAAAAGGCTGTGGGTAAGCTGTCGGTTGTTTAACTCTTCCCTTTCTCTTTTTTTTTTTCTTGTAAAAGGCTATGGCAAAAGTACCAGTGGGTTGGCAACCTTGCTTTATGCACTGTAAGGCAAGCCTCAAGCAAAATTGCCACCTCCTTGCTTTAGGTTACGTTAGACCAAGAAAAAAAACCTTGGTGATTTTTTTCGAGTGAGGAGTTGGCAACACTGCGAGAAAATACCTCAAGCAAGGTTGCCACCTCCTTGCTTTAGGTTAGGTTATACCCAAAAACAAAAACCCTGGTGATTTTTTCGAGTGAGGAGTTGGTAACACTGCGAGAAAATGGAGCTCATGCCTTACAAGAGCAAACCATTAAGGCGAGCTCCACCGAGCTCCATTTTCGGGCGTTGAATTCTCCATTTGGGTCTACTCTGAATAAAGGTAAGAAAATACATTACTTTCATGACACGTGCGTAAATAATGAGCTTATTATCGTCTTCTTGTTTTCCAGTGCACGAGAAACCAAGAGTAAGATAAACAATCTCTTTTTATTCCCCGGCTTATCTTTGTTTAGCTTCTGCTAAAACTGGCGGTATATTTGTTGCACAAAGGAGAAAACAATGCTCTACATGTCAACAATGTTGGTCAATAATTTGGTGGAAGAGGAAGCCATAAAACCAAAAGGCTTGAATTTACTGTAACGAATCTCTCACTCTCTTGTATAACTTTGGCGTTGTCATACTGAGAGAGGAGGGGGGAAGGGGGATCTGTTAACCCAGTGTGAGATAAATCGGACTTTTGGCGTAGAAAAATATGTTCATTCTTGAACAAGAACACGTATTTAATCACTTGTAGAAAATTTATTATACTTCAATGTGTAGATTATCAGTTAAAATAAGAATACGTTTTTCCATGTTACGTAAAATTAAAGGTTGCGAGTGAGCAGCATATGATGGCCGCACCATTCACGAACAGCTGGCGCGGAGTGAAATGAGACGGTTGTTTACAGAGGGTCGGAAGGTTCGTGATTCTTACTTTATACTGATAATTGCTTAAATAGTACTAGTACATATTTGATACAGTTCATGAACCAAATAAAATAATATTTGCAGAAGTATACCCAGACACACATCTATATACAGATATGAATTCTATTATAACGTTTCGAGAGAGAAACTCTTCTCTCGTCTTCATCTGAACAATTTCTTTTGGGGATGGAACCTACGACAGGCCTGTGAAACATATATCCTGTGCGTTAACTATTCCTATTTTGGCTCAATTATATTAGTATTTCTATTTTCTTAGGAGGGGACTCTATTTTCTTAAAATCTACTGAAATGACTTGTAGGGTTTAGAATCATTTCTAGGAAAATCACATTTTTGTAGTAGGTTTGATCCCTACCACCGCCAAACGAAATTGTTCACCTGAAGGTGAGATATGTACTCTCTCGACACGTAGCGTTACAATAGATATAAGTAGTAGTAGTAGTAGTAGTAGATAATGGATGATGTCCATTTAGTATTGCATGCTAAGAATGCTTTCCTTGTTGCTTAAGAACTCCCTTCGTACACCACCTCTTGTTCTCAAAGATTCGATACGGTAAATTAACCATAAAACTCTCAAGCTATTATCGACAGGTTGGATTTCGAAGGAAAATTAAGAGGCTTGTTTATCGAGCTCACTAGCCGTTGACTTTTTTAATCAAGCAAGAATTAAATTCATGTTTAACGATCTATTGAAGGCTGAAAAACTATCATATTGTCTTCATCTTATCTATATTATAAAATGTAAAGTTATCCAACGGATGCCGAAATAAATATTTACAAGTCAACTTTTCACTTATCCTAGCAGAAATGTTCTTCTTAAGAATCATTTCGATGTTGTCACTTTACATACTATTATGTATTCTGATCATAAATTCGTATGAGATATGGGGAGTATAATTGAGGAGTTACTGTATTTAACTATGCATATCACTTGGCTATAATACATTTTATACGTTTATAAACGTATATTATACGTTTATACACATATAACGTACATGCAGAGTTTATTCTTGCGGTACGGAACGGTACTTTTTCTAGGTGAGAATAAAAACTAAAAACGTTTTATTTTAACGAAATATGTGTGTGCGACTACATGAATGCATAATCTTTTATCAGCATACTACAATATTATGAGTAGATATTACATGGACACCCGCAATAAAATGGAAATAAAATGGTATGTCATCACAAAAACCAGCCAGCTCCCGGGTGACGAGAGGTCGGGAAAGAGAGTGTGAAGAGAGCGGGCAAGGCGAGTGGTTGGTCTAAGTGGTGCGACTCGTGAAGTGTGCCCATGCAAAGATTGGGCAGTGCCCAAAGTACACACCGTCAACGGACCACACGGCGCCAACGCGACCAAGCCGACGGACCGGATCAGGTACAGTGATGACACTAGTAATTTAAGTATCGGTGTTCAGTAGTTCAAACCCGGCTCAGGCGTGTTCACCTTCTTACCTGTTCGGCCTGTGCATAATAAATAGGTGAAGGACAAAGGAGCATTAATTATTCCCCCCTTCTCACATTTAAACCCCACTCGTAGCCAAGCTAGGGCCTCCCCCATGGCGCAGTGGTAGCGTCGTTGCCTTGCAAGCAAGGGGTCCTGGGTTCGATACCCGGTGGAGGCACAAGTAGTTCGGATCCCACTTTAAACTGTAGGTCCAGTCCCGATTAGCCATACTGTGCATAAAGTTGACTTAAAACACCAAATCAACTCAATCAACTCGTAGCCAAGCTGTTAGGCCGGTGAACAACCTAACGTACCATTTACATGTCATCATTAGAAACAAGTGTTTAAGAAGGAGAGATAAAAAGAGCTGTATAGAATGAGAGAAAAGGAAGTGAATTAAAGAAGTGGCAGAGAGGATGGAAAGGAAAGAGAAGGGAAACATAAGTGAGAAACAGTTAAAGACAGAAAAATAAAGATGTGAGACCCACCTACGGAGAGAGAGAGAGAGAGAGAGAGAGAGAGAGAGAACGAGAAAGAGAGAGAGAGAGAGAATGAAAATAGAAGAAAATAGATAAGCAAGAGAGAATGGAAAGAAAACTTTAGAAGACAAACAGTCAGAGAAAGAAGGAAGAGAAATAGCAGAAGATCGATAAAGATAAAGAAGAAACAGAAAATATGAGGGAAAACATTGAAAAAGAAATGATCGAGAAGAGATGAAATAAACACAAACGAAGAGGGTACTAAAATTGAGAATAGATCGAAAGCTAGAAGGCAGATTAAAGGAAAGAAAGAGACAAAAGAATTACAAAATAAAAGGGAGGGAGAAAGGGGAAGTACGCAATTTTCTTTATTCCAACAGAGGAAACCCATGCGTTCTTATGATGAACACAATAACAAACCAAGTTGAAGAGTACCGGAAACTTTCTTTCTAGGAAAAAAACTACTGTATATACACATACTATATCGGGGCATTCCATGTTAAAATGTCAATTTTTAAAATTAAATGCAATGCCGTAACTTTATCTTGGAAGTGAACAATCTAAAATTGTCAATTTCACAAAAATTCAAGTATTATATATAATTAAGTTAGAATTTAGAATGTAGAAGGTATTTTACATATTCTTAATTTATTTTAGCTTTTTGATTTACTTCGGTTTTCTATTGCGTCCAACCCGTGACACCAAAAAAAATAATTAAGTTCTCCTTTAACCGTTACATGTCGCCTTCAACTCCACCAGTATATTCAAAGGTCAATTACCTTCTCTCAGTGTCTCAAATAATATATTTTTCATCATTTGAAAATTCACAGAAATTAAAATAGATTTCTTATTAAGTAAATATACAATGTTTCGTTTGTCCCACCCGTAACACAAAATTGTTCACCTATAGCTATAAATCTGGAAGAGTATTTTAAGGATAGTTATGTTTAATCAACAGTGTTAAGTTTCATATTTCAATGCACAGGAACTGTAAGAAAAATGTTGCTTAACTATCAGTAGAATAGTTACTTTAATATAAAAAAATGTAGTCCGCGTGTCCCACCCGTGACAATTGAATGAATGCCCCATATATACGTACGTATGTAGGGTGCCTGACTTACACACGGGAGACCCGGGTTCCTTTCTTTGGGTGAGCGATTTCAGGTCAGAATCTTTTCAACACGGAACGGCTTTTGGGTTCATCTAGCCTATAATATATGCGTACCTGGGGTTGAACGCGGCCAGAGCGTGGTACGGTTCACACAAACACACACACGCATATATGCGTATTCTCCACTTTATTTTCAACCTCCTCTTTGTATAGTTACTTCATTTTACATGCTATATTGATGCGTATGTTAGTAGTATTGAGTATAAATTTTGTTTACCTGGTATAGACACATTCGACATGTTTCTTGAACAAGTTCCTAGCTTTCCATTTTGAGTTCAATACTTGATGTGACCTTTAAGCGACCCTTTAGATTCAGAAATTGAAGTTCCCGTTTCGAATCTCTGACGTCCAAGGGAAATTGTATAGAACGATCGCTACGCAGATTGGCATTCGAAGAAGCGAACTCAGGTGGAAACATTTATTTCGGTTACTGCTGGTAGGCTTCGAGCTGGCATTCGTGGAAGGGTTTCGCCTGTATGATCAATTTGGGAAGCTAATATATTCAAATGAAGTTGCTTCAAGTTTCGTAAATAAACAAAAGTCTCAACTTTGTGTTCTTTGACTGTAAAATAATGTGAAATACATTTCTCTGAATTCGTCTATTTGTGTCAGCTAATACTTCATCGTATTTAAATATGTAATATTAATAGGAACCAACGATAGCTATATATATATATATAATTACTTTTTCTGACGGTACGCCGTTCCGGTACCTTTTTATAGGTGATTATTTTTTAACATACCACAATGTTTCGAGTAGTTCTTATGATGAAACCAAGAACAAACCAACTTGGAGAGAGTACCGGGAGCTGTCTTCCCAGAAAAAGCACTGTGAACATGTACGCGTATGCATGTATATGTATATCACACGCACACATACACAGGCACTTTAGTAGGTGCGGAATGTCCTCCCCGCTGGCGTATAGTAACGTCGTTGCCTTGTAATCAAGGGCTCCCGGGTTCGATACCCGGTGGCGGCACATTGTACGGTGGTTCTGATCGCACTTAAACTGTAGGTTCAGTCCCGATTAGCATAACTGTGCTTAAAGTGCACTTAACCATTTATTTAGGTGCTGAAGCTATCTAGAGTGAACCATTTAATTTGTTGCTAACCAGACAACCCTTAACTAGGGATTGTAACCTAATAAATACAACCTAAGACATTAAGTAGAATTACATGGATACATCTTGGTGATGCTTGCTATCTTATAAACAGTTAGTTATCATACTGAACACTCTGTCACGATTCATGAAAATTTCTCAACTCTCATAAAAATATAAATTGCTGCAATATAAATATTTTAACGCTGTATTTTTTGTGTAAGGACATACTGAATGTAAGTATGTAGGGTATGCGTGTCAAAGTTTGTTTTTAGACTACTGCATGCTCAAATAGGCATATCGGGGTTGGGGCTACAGTTTAAGTGGGACAGGAACCACTGTCCAATCTGTCTCCAGAGTACATCTCAGTACCCCTTGATTGCAGGCGACTCAGTTACCACTACGTTATCGGGGAGACCTTCGCATTTTTTAATTTTAATTCTAATTAAATATTTAGAGAAATATTTGCAAAAATGTTTTTGATTTCAGGACAATCATTTAGTTTTCAAGAGTAAGAAGACAATTAATTACTCACACACTAATTCTAAGCTGACTCTGCATCAACCTTGCAGATTTTGTGATGAGTTTATAAACCTTTATTCCTATTCATTTAAAAAAGTATGCTGAGTTTATTTTTATTCATTGTAATGTGAACGCTGGAGTTTTTACTTTTTCAATACAGCAAACTGAGAATTGTTGCATTTCCAGTTCAAACAACAGATGTTAAGTTTCTTTTGTTTTTCTCTCAGTTCCTAATTCTACTGCATCCAGCGTCCCCCCACGTATCCATTTGAACTCATTCTCTCTTCTGAGTTGAAGTTTAAAGAAGTTGCAATCAGTAAGAGCAAGTTTCGGGAACAATATTATGTTCTGGTGCGAGTCTTGTAGCGCTACGACTGAGTTCTGGAAGCCTCGCAAGAAAATTCGAAGTTGGCGAATATGTGTTAAAAGATAATAGAGCAAGCTGAACGAGGAACATTATCGCACCACGAAGAGAAACAGCCGCATGAAAGAGCATAAGGAACGTATTCCAGAAATTCTCAACGCAATTTTCACTCTCTGTGGCTTGAACTCGAAGATTATTTTCAAAGTTCTTTAAAGCCTAAGACTAGCATATAAATTGCTATATAATTTAAACTTAAAATCAAGCTTCTTAATGTTTGAAGTAGTATGCAGATACCTTTTTAATAGAGTTCTTTAAATGAGTTTTCAAGATACGGTAACATGTATTAAAGGCAACAATTGAAGTGTTAATTTTATGGACGGAGAGTACATGATTTCATGTAAAATTTCGTTCTTTATGGAAACAGGAATACCGAAAACAAAATATATATACGAAATCAGTTTATTGCCAGTGTTTGTGTAAAATATACTATTGTGCTTGGACAAGGACTTTCGTTGTGTGAAAGCTAACGTAGATTGTTGTGGGAAGCAAATGCATGTTAGTGCTTGTTTTGATGCTCTTTACGGTGAAAGAGAGTAAGGTAATTACGAATAAATAAACGAAAGAGCACGTCTCGAGATAATATAAGCAATTTCCATTTCTGTGCTTATGTTGAGAACAGTGTATTGTTCACATAATTTAATCGCCAAAACCTCCAACACACTTTCATTTTGGTCTAAACTTCCGTCCAGTTGAAGCGTGTTAGTGAAGATTGATATCTTTGTTTTTATGTGAAAGTTCCATTAACTTGATTTTTTATTCTTTAGCATTACAAAACAGTGAATAGCGTGTTATTAAATAAACTAGATTAACTGCGACGTTATGTAGGTGACATATTAAGTAGACAGCCGGATGCTACACTAATAAAATCTCGTTTTGGATCTCTCAGGGATTTTGGCAACTGCTACCCTGGCTTAGGAATTTAATTTGTGGCGTTTTGCAAGTCATGTATACGACAAACTTTTCATAATTCTGTCTTGAGTTATTCGTTCGTCAAAAAGATTAAAAAAGGTAAAGACATTTAGGCAGCTATGAACCTTCAGCATCCTTCTTACTAGATATATGGAAGTGCAGTGCGAAAAATGTACAATATGCTTCTACTAAATTTAAAGGCTTAAACATTTAGAATCATACATTGAAATAACTGTAAAACCAGTTTTCGTATCACACAGGAAAATAATTAATTGTCTAATGAGCTTAGTGATGGATGTAATAGGGATATTTGTTAACACCTCAGCCGGTTCAACGTACACGTGTACGGACCCTCATAGTGTTTCCAGAGGCGGTTTGACGTACACGTATACGTCCCGTGTAATAGTGACGAAATGATGCATATTCTGCTATCTGTTGTTTTCCCACATGAATGAAAATGCATGTAACTCAAGAGTAGACTGCAATGTGCTGCCATATGTTGGTTTTCCTTCCAATTACATGAAATTATATGAGATTGTATCACTTTATTACGTAAAAAAAAGCTGAGAAATGGCGTCGCAGGAGCGGGTAAAGGGCATCGAAGCAGACGAAATTTGTGCGCTTTTAGAGGAAAGTGACAGTGAAGGTTCAATTTTTTCATTTCTATCTACAAGTGAAAGTGAAGTAAACTATTCAGAACAGGAAGTAGATAGCGTATCGTACCCAAGGTATTGGGTAAGTTGTATAAAGTCTTAGCATAGCAGGTAGCAGAGATAGGAATGCTGAATAAGTAATCAGGCAAAGGTCGGGTGATTGACTTGGAAGGCGTATGTGGCATGAGTGTTGGAATTGTCAGGAGGTGTGATCAGTTGGCGAGAATACGAGAGAGAGTAAGGACTACGGATTGTGAGAGAGGAGCAAAGTGGGGAACGACTATTGGACGATGGTGTGTGACAAGACACAAGTGATAGTTGAGAGGACAAGCTAGGAACAATCTCCATATATTTGTAAGGCAAGTAATATCCTTTCCTTAACCAATCCATATCGGTTCAGTCATGGAGAGTATAAAACCCATATCTAATCTAAGCTAATTTCTATCGCCATTCCTTTAAAAGGTAACCTCTTGAATTTATCACATTTAGGCCAAGCGAGTGATAACCATCTGAGAGATGAATGAGGAATAGCTACATCACCCAATTAAATCTAGAGGTTCTGGGTTCGATCCCAAACGCAGCATGGGAGTTGCGTTACGTGGTGGAGGCTGCTTAGGGCTTCTCATCCATTTTTTTGCAAATGCGATGCGAAAACACTGCAGTACGTGAAATCCTGCGATTTTCATCTATTTCATCCCGAAATATGATGAAAATAATAGAGCCTTCTAGCTTTTCAAATTAAGTACGGGAGATATGGCGCCGGAATTTTCACTTGTTAGCGCTTCACGTTTTGTTAATTATCAATTGTTACCAAAGATCAAGAAAAGAAAGCAAAAGGATAAAGTTCAACTCGGATGCAACGGAAATCCTTCCTCTTTAAGCAATGGGGAAACTTGAGTTACATTCAGAAAGACCGAACAACTGAAGAAATATGCAAGTTAGGCATTCTATTCGTTTCTTGCGGCAACGATATCTCCCTACATCGGCAGGAGCAAAATTCTCTTTGACATGAAGTAACCAACACGTTGCAAATTAAACAGCAGATATCTCACATTCCACATTAGCCGGGGAACTGAATAAACTGCGACAGAGCATTCTTTCAACTCAGGTTATCAGATCGAAAGATACAAAAGAACATGCAACTTTATGTCCGTTCAGAACGATATTTCTTCATCTGGCAACGTTTGGAATATAAATTGCAATTAAGTTTTCATTTTTATATAATTTAATTTTAGGTGATTATATATATATAATTAGTTAAACACTACCAATTGTCAACTTTCATTTTTTTTGCCTCCATATTTTTTTGTATACAAAATTGTATATATATATTTAATATTCTTAGACTGATAACAATATCATTAGGGGGGAAAGAGTCAATAATGGACAACGAGATTTCGAATTCTTAGAATATTATTTTACGTATTTCAATTTATGTGGACAATATTAGCAAGTGCACAGGATATTTTACAATTAATCTTTATTAATGACGTTATTTTTAACAATATTATACTAACAGAAGGACGATCGTTCGACACATTATTTTTTTAGTAATATTTGAAGTATTTCATTTAATTCAATTGTTATTTATAAATATTTTCAGTCAATTTAAGCATTCATATATTTTCAGAAATCAATTATAATTTAAAATTTTGCAGTAATATACAGTATACACTCATAACATCTTCAAGAGTATTTACAGCATTACATTCTATTCATATGTAAAGTTCCATTTTTTTTTAGTAATTATTAGTAGTTATATTTTTTTTCTCTTTTCAAGATTCTAAATATATTTGGTGTGTAAAGGATGGCATTAATTAGAATTTGGGTAATTTATAGTAAGAGTAAATGTTATGACTGAATCGGTACTCCTTTTCAAATTCCATTTCCTCAAATATAACAACCCTCAACTACAAGATTTTTCATACTTGTAATAATTACAAGTACTACTTTCTTAAAATAAGGGTGACTTAGAGGCGCCCTTGTCTCAACAAAACCTCTACACATACCGACATATTAAGTTCTCTCACACACACAACATTACACCAACGATCAGGAGGAAATGCCTGTTCGGTATATGAAGCAAATTTCCTTTCCAAAACCTACCTGAATTGCCTCACAGATAATTCAAATTTTAACGGTGAAATGAACATTTTAACAATATTATGAAACCATGTTAACAGTCCTCAGTTCAACTTTTTCACAGATATCAACGTCTAGAGATGGTCACCAGCTAAAACCTTGGAGAAATAAGAAATCAACACGAATTACACCTGAAGGACGCAGAGGAATTATTTGTCCTACGATTTTTTTTGAGAATTTCTCAAGATTTTTATTTCTGAGATTTTTCTTTTAATTTTCTGACACGTGGAAACATGCATTACAATTAGACCCTTCATCAGTTTTACTTACGTAGTTCAGCGAAATCAGTTGATAAGCACCAAATCGTTTAACATGGATCTCCTTCATTCTATTTTAATTAACTCCTACTGAAGTCAAGTAGTAGTGAGACCTGATATTCAACGCTGATAATACATACATCGATTTGAAGGAATATTTACATACAACTAAATACTTCACATTCACAATTCGACGATATGCAGTTCTCTACTGTACGTTTTTCATCAATGACAATATTTGTAGCTGCAAAGTTAATGCATCAAAGTGAAAAACATTTTTCACGGCCACAAGGAATTGACTATATACATATATATACATGGTTCGGTTCAAGAAGAAACTTCATTGCTATACGCAGAGACTATTAAGTGATGATAACAAGAGTAAAATTATGGTATTTTACTTGAACTCTTTGTGAGAATCAGGATAACTCAAGGATTATTTTATGGACAAATGTTAGTGCGGTGATTTTATCTATTGAACACTATTATATTTTATCTTCAAATACATAAATTCATGTACATATATTATTACTCAAGGACAGTTACTGATACAGTGTATATATTTTGATTAACTTCAAGTTTTTTAATTAAATATTTACTGTGATAATTGACATATATTATAAATAAAAACGACAGCGATATTTAAATGATACAATAAAGTAAGAGGCGGTGAAATTTACATCGATAATGACATATGTGTGCAAGTGTAACTCGGATGAGTATCACAAACGTTGCTGATTTTGTAAATATTAACTTCCAAATACATAACAGTGTTGTACAGTGTCAGTGCTTGCAGGATCGATTACACTACTTCGCTAGTGTGTCATTGAGACATAAATTTTGACAAGATCCATTCTTGTGGAACAATGCTTTTATAATTTTCTCACGTGGTGTCAGAGTGTTGCATGCTTATGCACGGACTTCGCTACGTCATGATGTAGTATTGGAACTCAGATGTGTAGCGTAAGCCTCTCAATGAATACGCGCACGAGCAGATTGTCAAGTTAGCATAACAAACTCACGTGCCAGTGTTTACCTTTTATATGCTTTACGCAAACATGTATTTTTTTCTTCTTTTTTTTCTATCGGGACTCGTGATATATCTATATTTTCAGGACCTATATTATTCCATTTACATATATTCTGGGTAATGGTATGTTATTACAATATTTTTAGTATACTATATTTTATAATAATAAAAAATCTCTCCATAGAAAGGATCGATATGGAATACAACTTTAAATCTTTCATATTTAAGTGAAAATCAAAAGATTTTCTTTAGGGGGTAGAGGAGCGTATCGTACCCAAGGTATTGGGTAAGTTGTATAAAGTCTTAGCATAGCAGGTAGCAGAGATAGGAATGCTGAATAAGTAATCAGGCAAAGGTCGGGTGATTGACTTGGAAGGCGTATGTGGCATGAGTGTTGGAATTGTCAGGAGGTGTGATCAGTTGGCGAGAATACGAGAGAGAGTAAGGACTACGGATTGTGAGAGAGGAGCAAAGTGGGGAACGACTATTGGACGATGGTGTGTGACAAGAGACAAGTGATAGTTGAGAGGACAAGCTAGGAACAATCTCCATATATTTGTAAGGCAAGTAATATCCTTTCCTTAACCAATCCATATCGGTTCAGTCATGGAGAGTATAAAACCCATATCTAATCTAAGCTAATTTCTATCGCCATTCCTTTAAAAGGTAACCTCTTGCATTTATCACATTTAGGCCAAGCGAGTGATAACCATCTGAGAGATGAATGAGGAATAGCTACATCACCCAATTAAATCTAGAGGTTCTGGGTTCGATCCCAAACGCAGCATGGGAGTTGCGTTACGATAGTGTCAGTGATAGTGAAAGCGAAGTAGATGGCATTACATCCTCACCTGTTGCGTCATCGAATGTAACCTGAAACTGGAAAGAAGTTGACGACTTTAAAGCAAATAAACTTGCGTTTTGTGGATTGTGCGGTCCCCGAAAGGCAGTCAAGAATGTCCTTGATGCCTTTTTGTTATTATTTGACAAAGAAGTTGTAGAACTCATTGTCAGAGAAACAAACTTATATGCCGACACTTATATTCAACCATGAACATTGAAACCACGTTCACGAATTCGCAAATGACAACAAGTTACCATGGAAAAATATATCTTGTTCTGGGAATATTTATGCTTATGGGTATAGTTCAAAAGTATTTATTGGTGTTCAGATAGTGAAGTAGGACTGTGTTTCGAAGCATGTTTTAAACTGAACCACATAACGTTGGACTTCTAAACTAACAAGAACACAAGACAGAAGGAGTACTTTGTAAGCGCAACATGTAAGTTTTTATTTTTATTATTATTTTTGTTATTATATCATAAATGTCATTATTTATACATTTTTGTGTAGTGTAAAGTTTGGTTTACAAGTCCTGAAAATTTCATTGTAATTGAGCAAATGGTCTTTAAGATATGTTCAATTTTATGACATTATGAGAAAATTGCTGTTTTGGTGATTTAAAATTACCGCCTCTCGCAGCGGCTGATGGGTATTTAACTCCCGGCTTGAAGGGTTAAGATTTAACGTTGCAAACTCTTGTGAGATACTTTGAGTTAATTCAGATGTTGATGCTGTGACATTTCGAATAAATTACTGCATACATACTAGAATTCAGTGTTTTTAAGAATGTTTTCTAACCAACTGGTTCTTGTTTGAAACTTTTTATAACTTTAAATACGCAAACATTAATTTAACTAGGCGAGTGATACAATTTTCAATGATATTGTTGTATCTTATTCCATCTTAACTATTATACCATATCATTATAGTACTACATTCCGTTACGAACTCATCCTTATGCTTATACCCTGTCCCTGCAATATCTGAAACGAGCGAAAGAAAACAAATCTCTGTGCAAGTAGTGAATCTAGATGGCTCGACCAATGAACACGTGAAAGGGAACGGGATTGCGTGGAGAGGGAAAAGCGACTGCAGCTATCAGCTGTTTACAGCATCGTGTACTGCTTTGCTTCGCCAACTCGCTTTCTCCCCTTCTATACTGTTATGCGCGGACTTTCTTCAGAGATTCCCGAGATAGAGCATAGGTCCTGGGTTCAAATCCTGGTATGGTCATGGGTGTTCTTTGTGAATGTCCCTTCATCTATTTTATCCTATGATCATCACTCATCTTCATCTTGGCTATTCAAATTCATGGGGTCCCGGAGGCTCTATAGTGATTCGGATCCCACTTTAAACTGTAGGTCCAGTCCAGATTAGCCTTACTGTGCAAGAAGTGAACTTAAAAACACCAAATCAATGAAACAATTCCGAGTCAAAAGTGGCAGAAAAGCAAAGTAAAGTCAACTAAATCAATCAGTCTTTATCCTTAGCGTCCTGGTGAAAGAACTCAGTAGAAACTAATAAAGCTCCACAGTCATTAGCGATGTATAAGAAATTAATAATTAATCTGTCAAAACACCATGGAAGAAAGAAACGATAACATTGCACCGTAAAATGTGACAAGCCAAAATGTCAAGTTGAGTTGTACATGTTTCGGAATTACTAGAATTGCACCACTATAATATGTAATTAGTCCTCGTCCATAAGTATTGCTCAGCAAATTGTCCATGACTATTTTCATTGGTTTTTATCTTCATCCTACGTATTTTTAAGGACTGTGTTTTTACGTATACTGGTTCAGAGGTTTGTATGCAGATTGTTTGGTGTTTTGTGTCAGTTCTTGAAGCTCTCATTGCATAAAACAAAGGGAGTAAACGTAGTAATGGACAATTTGCTTGGTGATACTTATAGATCCCACTGTACAAGGGCTAAAGTGTAATGTAATGTTGATCGAACATTCGCTAAATATTTCGAAAAAAATATCTGCGCACTTTGTTGTCTCTTCGTTCTTATTATTTCCAAGAAGGTACTTCACTTTGGAGTCCTATTTTGAATCGGAAATCGTTATCAATATCTGCTCATCTTCGGCGGTTGACGTATTGTCCCCAGAGGATTAACACCGATGACAAACCTTTGCGTAGACTTAGACTTCTTATGGTTCTCACTTTGTTTAACTAGAAAGAAAAAACAACAACATGAAGTTATACATTTTCTTATTCTCTCGGGTAATGTAGCATGTAACAATTTTATGTTATAATAATCTTAGTATCCATTTAGAAGTGTGTGTAATATTTATATTATTTTGGAAGAACATTATTTTTCAGTGAGCCGAGGTAGCTCAGTCGTTGTCGACCTCCGTGGCGGAGTGGTTATCACAGCGCGCTGTGACCCCAGGGTTCTCAGGTTCGAATCCCGGTAAGACAATGAATGTTTGTGTTTGTCCAAATGAGAAAAACTTAGAATTGACAGAAAACCGAGATATGTAACCGAGAAATAAGTGAAAAACAAAGAATATTACCACTTAGGAGTATTCCTTTAATTAAAAAAACACAAAGTCGTTTGGGTGTCTGGTTACCATGCGAGAGACCCGGATTCGATTCCCTGCGGGGGAGAACCGGGATTCTTTCCACTTGTTCAAACGGCTCCGGCGTCCACCCAGCGTCGTAGCTATATAGTGGATATCTGGAGGAAACTGCGGGGGGTAAAGGTGGCCAGGGGAGTGGTGCTGATCACTTCACCCCATCTTAGACCGAGATCAAGAAAGTGTGGGGCCCTAACTCCACACCCCCTATATGCCTTCTTGGCCTGGTGCAAAGCACAGTGTAGCACTTTACTATCTTTTTTACTTTTATTATTTTTTTAGTGGTTGGAGCTACAAATTAAATATTGTGTTCTTCTTCCGATAATCTTGATCAACAGCAGCTGTGCTATGTTTTAAATATACCAAGTTGAAATATTATATAAATGAAAATACAATGATAGACAAGAGTTTAGTGAAAATTAATTTTCATTTAAAGGAACAATAGTTTAAGCAATTTATATGTTCTTCATACAACTTTTAAAGCCTTGAGTTTGAGCTTTGAATTTTTCTTTAAACTTCACTTTATGCACAGGTTAACCGGGACTGGATCTACACGTACAGTTTGAAGTAGAATCAGAACCACTATGTGCCTCCACCATGTTCAAACTCGAGTCCCCATTGATAATAGTTTTAAAGGAATACTAAAATATTTCACTTTATAAAATATAGCCTTAACCAAGCTCAATACATCTAAGGAGTATTGATACATGTTTAAAATAGCTGTTGTTAAATACGTGGGTACATTTTTACCTACTATACAAGTGGACCTTCTCATTATATACATTATTAGTACCATAAATTGATTGCATAAATTAATATAAAGTAACCATCCAAAGCATAAAAGGCGCACCGGTACGAAGCTACAACACAGCAGCAGAAAAAGTATTCATGAACCTCTTCCCACACACATTCTTACACCAAATTTATTTATGTATGTTACCTGTTATTTCAAGAAACCTCTCTTGTGTAACGCTCTTGGGGGGATAGAGGCGTTACATGGGGTGCGTAGCTCAATTTTTTAGACATTTGAAAATACAAGACACAGGTTCATATTTCTTACAATTTATTCACCAAAACTTATACATAGAATGTTTCTAAGTTCTTTCCCTAAACTAGCTAAGTCTTATATCTCTGTAGGAGACTATCCAAGATTTAGTCTAAGTTAGTAAAAATATGTCCATTACCTTATTCAGAGGTATGGCTGGTTCAGTCCCTGGACTGGGATCCTGTTCCATATTTAAGGGGGGGGGGGTATAGCAGTGTCTTCCTGTCCCTTTGTTGACCAGTGACCCTTCAAAGTCATTCCGATCTCAGTGGCTCTTCATACATAAGTCTATTTCCTCAATTTGCTCATGATTGGTAATCATCAGATCCCCATTTTTAGTCCTAGAGCAGTTATCCATATTTGGGAAATCACAAGATCACTGTTTTCCTTGTTTTCAGAGAACCTTGAAGTTCTTTACTAATAGTTCACCCTTTTATGGGTTAGCCACTCCTTATTCCAACCTTGGCCTTTGGCCAATGAATAGGACTTATTCCCCTTTCATGCTGCTGGTTTGCAAGGAGACAGAGACTGTATGCTTTAGTGTTGCACTCTGATATGCGTAAAGTAAAGTAGACTTCCAGTATTGTTGAGACTGGCACCAAGTCAATACCCATGAGCTCAAATATTTAATATTATTCTATTAATTGGTCCGTTGTAAAGGATGGTTGAAAAATCTATCCGTTACACTTGGCAAGAAAATATATTGTCTCATGTACAGGTATATAATTTTCTTATAAAAGACACATGCAAACCAATTCGGTTGTAGAGGGAATAAATAAAGAAGAAAAGCATACGAACAAATTTATCTCTATTGGTCTATACCAATGAAATATATTATTATTAAAACATATAAAGTTAGAAAATTTGCACTTACAAATCAGATTGTTAGATTTTTAATTATTTATGCAAGGGAGTCTTGCATTTTATGCAAGGCTCATGAATATCATACAATTTTACTGCATCAGATTTAACACCGCTCAAATTGTTTAATTACTTTAATTTTTTGTGTATTATAAATACATTACTTTATTGAACGAAGTTACGTCATCTAAACAAACTATCTGCACTGGACAAAGCAATTAACGTTTTCGTCAAAATTTAATCTTGACGGACAAATTGACCTATAAGAATTTCATGTCCCTTTAATGCAAGGTACAGAAATGTTTTCTTGGATATACAAATGTTTATTACATCATAAACCCCCCACTCTAATTTTCAGTCTGTTGGTCTGGCAGTCGAATGCATTTGAATGAATTTTCATCCAAGAACTACGGGAGGTGTGAGTTTAATCACGGGTGTCGTTCTACCCCGAACGTTTCCTGAATCTGACATTAATGTTATTAATGGCAGAAATTACGCTGTCATTACGAAATGAGAATTAGATTTCGATTTGCCTGTTGGGTTGCGCACCATTTCCATTTCGGAAGCGCCAAAGGAATGGCCAGTGTTGCAGCGGGCAACCGAACCTCTTAGGAAATCACGAGAGACTATTATTCTTTTCACATATTCTCTCTTCTGGAATATTACTCCAATTAATATTTTTCCGAGTTATTTTCTGATGAATTGAGATCATATTGGCTTGTTAGCAACTACATGAAGTGAGGTGATAAAAATCAATTATATTTTTGATGGCGCTATAATTCGTTTTAAACTGCAATTTCAGTTAATGGTATGCCTCCACTAGACTATTTACATTAATATATTCCTTTTCCTCATTGGAATGAAAAAAATAACAATGTTCGTTCTGGTAGATATACTATACATTTATAATTCTACCCTAATTGGATTGGATTGATTTGTTGTTTTAAGTCCACTTTATGCACAGTAAGGCTAATCGGGACTGGACGTACAGTTTAAAGTGGGATCCGAACCACTATGTGCCTCCACCGGGAATCGAACCCGGGACCCCTTGATTACAAGGCGACGACGCTACCACTGCGCCATCGGGGAGGCCATAATTCTACCCTAAGACAGATGAATATTTTACATACAAAAATATTAATTCAGTATATTTTTTTAAAAAATGCCGAATATCATGGTTCACAATTGGCAGATTATACATATTTTATGATTGTAAAGAACATTAATGTGGTGTTAATGTGCATATATGATATGTAAAAATAAAAAGAACGTGGTGCAAAGTTAGATAAAGATGGATATCACTTATTTATTTCAAGCATTTAGTTACTTGTAATCCCCAGGAACAAATTTCCTCTTACGATACATTTTATCATAGAAATGTGGTTTCAGAAAACAAAACTTTGTCTAGTTTCCTATGTTTTTGAACGTTTTTGCCCATAAAAATGATGGAATTAAAACTACGAAAACTGGGAAATCGTTTACTACACTGCAATACTGACGATACATTTTGCACAATTCTACTGTCGAATATGTCAATTTGTTGAGACAGCAATTTTAAATTCAAAGTTTGAAAAGTCATACAGATATTTCACCGGGACGACGAAACAATTATTTTGCGCTCCTAGGTAAGTTTAAATTGTTGCTGTGATCTTAGCCAAGAAAACTGACACTGGGAAACAAGTGGAAATAACTCTCCTAGTTCTTTCCCACCTCTGTGTCCTTTTCTCAATTTTAGAGCTGAAAAAACAGAAGCCAGAGCTCTTCTTGCAGGGTTTAAAATAGCCACTTTTTCTCTCCTACTTGGCAATTGGACGAGGCGGAAAACAGGAAAAGATAATCTCCATAATCTTTATTTCTTCTCATTTTACGGAAAGCAGTGGTGGGATCCTATCCTCTGTTGCTTCTAGTTTTTGCTGCTTCTTTGCTTGAATGGGAGATAAAGAAAGTCGAATTAGGCTTCTCCCAATTTGGAATATGGTTTATCTTGATGCTCTTCTTTGGTTTCCTACTTTCCTTACCCACATCTTCTCTACAAGGAAGAGATCTACTTAATATCAGTTATTTATGGTTGAATATGTCAACACTTGCAGCCATTAATATCAAAACAGTTATCAGAAATCGCAAGTCTCATATTAAAGTGGCAATTAATATCATTTTTGCATTGTTAAACATTTCAATCTACTTGAAACGCGAGCAAAACATTCTGAAGATAAACAAGATAGCCAGCCGCAAAAGTTCCTTGGTTTTGTGATTTACTGTACAATCATTGCTCATAATTTCTTGTTAGTCTGGTAATGAAGCTAACAACTACGGTCTTGCCTTAAAGCGTTAATTGGCTCCGAGAAGGATTAATTACTGTTAAAATATTGGCTCAAGTTATGAAACCAGGCGCAAGATATAATTTAAGGAAATTAACGAGGCTATTAAATTTTCCAAAACATGCATGTCTTTGAGAATGAGAGGGGAAGGGTGGATTTGACAACGTTGCTTGTTAAACGGCCCTATTACAGGTATTTGGAGAAAAGGAAATTAAATTTTAAACATTAAGCTATGTTGACGTTGGTGTTAATAACATTTTTTACAGTACAACTTTAATTTATTCAAACATTAACAATATATGTATCTAAACGCTATTTCTCAAGTCTATACTTTTAATACTAAGTGTATGATATTTATAGAATGGCATCCCTTCTCAGTCTTTAAGTTTCACGATTTTTGGGATGAATATTTCACAGGAGCTACACCAGTTTTGTAACTAAGTCGTCAATAATGTGCAATATTGGACAGAAAGATAAAAAACACAGGAGAATAAAAATAATGCTACACACTTTTGTTCTCTGCACCTACAGTTCTGCCATAAAATCAGGACAGTTTACTGAGTTTTGAAGCTTCACAAGATCTTTCCTGACCACATAATAATCTCAGAACTTTGCGATAAATAAATTCAGATCCTATTTTCGACTTTTACCCTTCTCTATATTCTTTCAAAGAAACAAGGATTGTATTAATCATGGACGTCTGGAAGGGGTGGTGGGGGCAAGGAATGCCACGTCCCTCCATGGAAAATGAATGTCAACATTAAAGTACACACATTTCGCACATATATACTCATTTTAGCCATAGTAATTTATGTGAGTTATTAAAGGACGTTGTAGAAACATGATAACTTCAAACTAGAGGAGAGTATTTTGAGGGAGCAACCCTCTTATGCGTGTGGAGGAAATTTCTCATTTGCCCCTCCGGATTAAAATACCTTGCTTACTCCTTCTTGGGAAAAAATTCCATAGTAGTAATCCAAATATAATGAGCAGACATTATAAATATTTTACAGCTATTAATAAAGTTGATACGAATGTATTAATTTCCCTTGTACATTCACTGGCAATAAAAGTGAGACACCTACATCCTGAAACACCTCATGTGTGGTGGCCGAACTTGCTATTGGAGTTCCATCATCGCCGCAGAGTTAGGCAACACATACAGGGTGTTTCTGTGACCGTGTTACAGACTTGCAGGAATGATGGAAGGGAACAAACGCAACAAAATGAGATAGGAAACCCTGGTCCGGAAATGCCCCAGTCAAAATTTACAAGCCAAAACCTTCGAAGAGCAGGCAACCACGCACAACGCGAAGGAAAACCATAAAAGATGTCTGGGGAAGTGGAAAACAAATACAGAAGAATCACTGTAGTGGCTTTAATGAGTAGTAACTGTAGCCATCATTACAGCAGTTGTTCAAAGTGACGTCCCCCTGCCTTGATACAGGCATGACAGGTCGAAATAAGCTCTGTCGCATCCGCTCTAATATCCCAGGAGTTATTCGGACCAGATCACAGGCTGCAAGGATTCTTGCCAAGAGATCCTCTACATTACTCACAGGTGTCTCGTAGACAACACTTTTGACATTACCTCACAAAAAAAAAATCAAGTGGGTCAGATCAGGTGAACGGACAGGCCAAGCAACAGGTCCGTCTCTCCCTATCCACCGCTGTGAGAAGGTCTGCGTCAGAATATCACGAGCACCAGCTACGAAGTGGCTGAAACCACATGCATTGACGAACGAGAAGTGGGACATGTTCCAATAACTCGGGTAGGATGTCCCTCAGAAACACAGTGTACACTGATCCAGATAATCTTGGCGGTAAAAGATACGGATCTATTAAATGTTCGCCGACAGTGACCGCCCACATGTTTACAGCAAATTTGTCTTGATGGCCCTTCACGATTGTGGCACGGGGATTTTCATCGGCTCATACATGACTATTGCGACTATTCAGCATTCCGCCTCCCGTGAAACAGGCCTGATCAATGAAAAGCACACGGGCATGGAACTGGAGGTCGACCATACAGCGCTGCAGTAACCATTCACTAAGTACGACGCGGGGTGCGAAATCAGCTGGACCCAAGGCATGGACACGCTGCTGATGGTAAGGGTTCATCTGCTGCTCCCTCAGAACTTTCCAAGCAGTACTATGGGCCACACCAATTCCACGTGTCAGAGCCCGTGTACTAATGGATGGTTGTCCTTCCACCCGATCCAGCACTGCGTCTTCAAGCTCGGGTGTCCTTGAAGTTCTTTGTCCTCCTTGCTCGTGGAATTGAGGTCGCACTTGCCCCGTTTCCCGTAATCGTTGGAAAAGTCTGAGAAACATGGTGTGTTCTGGATGTCTGCGACGTGGATACGTGTTCCGATACAAGCTTTCTGATTTCCTACAGTAACCATTTGCTCATCTACACACAAACACCATATCAGCCAGTTCCTCTAGCATATACTCCATTCACATTGCAGCCGCGGCACTCGTGCTTCTAGACTACACACGTCGAGTTTGACGTTACATCTTCTCCAGGGCATGCACGGTGGATTCTTCCCCTTTCATTTATGGTTCCCCTTAGAAGGTTTTGGCTTGTAACTTTTGACTGGGACATTTCCGGACCAGGGTTCCATATCTCATTTTGTTGCGTTTGTTCCCTTCCATCATTCCTGCAAGTCTGTAACACGGACACAGAAACATCCTGTATAACACATTGCCGGGAAACGAGTTGTTTCAAGATCACTTTTTGATTTTTTAAAAATTTGAATTAAAATATTTTGGGTGCGTCAGCACTGAGGCTATTTTGCACCCGTCACACTATACGGGGTTCAGCCCCTTATCATAACAAAAATAAAAGCGAGTCTGAAAACTAAAATGTCCTTACCTTGGTTAAAAGCTGATGCTAAAAATGGCGCTCAGCACAAATAAGGACAAAACACAGGACGACACAGAATTATACTGGCCATGGGGCAGTCGCCAGAGCCTCGTTAGTCTGCAGTCCAGGGTGTACTACGTGGAAATGAGGTTGACTATTGGGTGCACTACGTGGAAGGAGCACCCCTTACACCCCAAGATCACTTTTATTGCGGATGATTGTACATACATACTAATTAAAATTGAAGTCTTCTCCCGGTCATGGAAACATTGGTTATCACAAAAACGAGGCGAATGAAACATTATAACAGTGAATGGCTGTGTAAAGATTAAATTCTAGATACAATTAAAGGATGAAGGACGGATGTAGGCGGAGCGGTTTCTGAATAGTTTGCTTTAAGAGCTTTTATTTCGGTCTTTTATTTGACTCGAACCCTTCCCATGTTTGTTGCTGCGATACCGAGCCGTTACGAAGCTTAAAGTCAAAGAGTTTTGTGCAACTCAAATGTAATATGGAGAGCGTTTGGCTGACTAAAACGTTGAAGGAAGTAATTGAGGTCTTTACTCGAGTCCTTTCATCAATATTTGTATCAAGCTTATTTTACCGGATCCTGCGATAATGAAGCCTTGCACCAGTGAAACGTTTGATGGGCAGGAGCTCAGAGGATAGAAACTGTTTATCTAACTTTGTTCGTCTCTCCCTTGCTCAGACATGGACCACAAAAGGAAATGAACGTTGCTATGGTGAGAACATCATAGCAACGTTCATCTTCTTTTGGTTAGTCATCCACAGATCGCTTCCCTCTGTCCCACCCACTGACCGAACATTGCCTTCCGCCAGGCTTAAGCCGCCCGCCACTTTGGGAGCAGAGCAATGTTCGTCAATCAATTCAAAAGCTCTTCTCTTGTGTTAAAAGTATTTGAAGTCATCAGTACAAACGATATCAACCGTACTTCTCGGCTGACACCTCATTGACCTCACACTCGTGCGTAAAAGCAATATATTTTGTACCGGCCGCCATTTACCTTTCGACAAAGAGAGATGTTCCTGGTTGAAGCCAGCAGCAACAAAGAGAAATACACTTCCTGCCTTATTAGAAGTGACTTCATTAGCTCTTCATTTCTATCCAGCGTTTAGAATAAGAAAATTACATGTACCTTTGGCAAATAGATTCACGCTTATATCTTGCTGGTGGGCATCGAAAAGTACCACGATGAACTTTCCAGGCAGAATATATTACTAATCAAAGATAGTTCCGAAGGAGATCAACTGTATTAGTTCCAAATACTTTACTCTGAACTACTTCTAACGGAAGTTTACGTTCTACCTAATATTATTCACCCGTCCAACTCTGTCACGGTTTACATAGCCGTATAAATAAGCGATCATGAGATACATTGGGCTGTGCGAGTGATTTGCATGTAGAGAATCCAGGTCGGAAGTCGAAGACTCCACGTCATATGTTCCTAATCAGAGTGTTCATATTTGTTCATTTCACAAACATATTTTTACTTACCATACTTAATGCAAGGCCTGCAGTAGCATAATATCTATTATGACGAATTTCACGAAAATTCACCCGATTTGTACATGTAAAGCAGGTCACCAAACGTTTGCCACTTTAATAAACACAAAATTTAAAAAAGAGTGGAGGGCTGTTCAGAACTTTTTCAATCATAGTTGAGGTACATTTACAAAGAATGATATTTAAATGGTAAACAATTATGTACTAATCATTCCAAAAGAAACATTTCCCGTATCTGAACTTAGCATTAATATAGTTCTGTACATATATATCCCCTGATACATGGGGAAAATTGCGATAAATATGTTTTTAATGAATCACCAATTAAAACACATGCACGTAGTAGCAAATAAAAGACAAGGAAAACTTACGACAGAATTATCTCCAGGACTGCAGTGAAACGCGAAATGACTTCACGAAAAGCCTAATTTTGGTAGGATTTGTAGAAGTTTTTAATTTTGACCCTTATTAATTTGAAGAATAGCAATCCCTTACAGGTATACTGCCAAATACGGAAATCACCGTCCCGAATAGCAATTATTCATGCAGAATGGGTAATCATATTCAACATTTTGACAAGCATAGCATTCCTACCCGAAGGATAAATGTTTTGATTGGAAATAGCTTGAAGGGCAATGTGGATGTGGGATTCTATACAAGCCAATTGTTGTCTCCGTCTCTGTCACTCAAGACTAGTTATGGAAATGTATTAGATTGATCTCTCATGCCAAATATTTCAGCGGACAGTATAAACTTGATTTATGTGACAACAGAAAACGTTACACTCTGGATAATATTATAAGAAAACCCTCGTCCCCATTGCTGTGATTTTTAAAGTTAATTTGCCAATTAAGTCGTACTTATATTTTTAATAAATTTTGCAGTATTGTTCTCGAGGTATCAGCAGGCGGCAGATTTATTTCCAAGAATGAACATTTGTTTGTTTATAGGGCATTCCATGTGAAAGTGCCCCTCCCATGAATCTCAATTTTTAAAATTAAATACAATGCTGTAACTTTATCCTATCTTGTGACTGAACAATCTCAAATTGTCTTTCCCATAAACATTCAAGTATTATACATAATTAAGTTAGAAAGTAGAAGGTATTTTACATATTCTTAGTTTATTTTAGCTTTCGGATTAATATTGTGTCCCACCTGTGACACCAAAAGAACAACGAAGTTCTCCTTTAACTGTTACGTTTCCCCCTCAACTCTACTAGAATATTCAAAGGTCAATTACCTTCTCTCTGTGTCTCAAATAATATATTTTTCATCATTTGACAATTCACAGAAATTAAAATAGATTTCTTATTAAGTAAATAGACAATGTTTCGTTTGTCCCACCCGTAACACAAAATTGTTGACCTTTAGCTATAAATCTGGGAGAGTATTTTAAGGGTACTTATGTTTAATCAACAGTGTTAAGTTTCATATTTCAATGCACAGGAACTGTAAGAAAAATGTTGCTTAACTATCAGTAGAATAGTTACTTTAATATCAAAAATGTAGCCCGCCTGTCGCACCCGTGACAATGGAATGTTGTCCCTTATATGTTTTGCCTTAATACAACTTTGGTTTCAAGTGTCGGAGAGTAGTGTAATTGATGATACAACCAGGACGAGAAATGATGAACCCCCCTCAGGCAGATTTGGCTACACTTAAAACTTGCTCAACATGCCCATATGAGCTTTTTGCTCAAGTGTGGTACTCCGTCTAATCCAAGATTTTTGTAAAAATGCCCTCAGGAAGTTCCTGTGAAATGATGAGCCCCCTCAGATTGATTTGTCCACACTTACAAAAGGCACTTCTGTCAGATTGTTGTCAACAATTTTCTAGACATTGAAACATATATAAATAACCATGAAAAGGCCAATTATTGATGATCTTAAATTAAAAGATTATCTTGTAAAAAGATTTAAGGGATGGAAATCAGAGAACCGAGGAATTTATGAACAACACAAACAAACAGAACAGCCTATTATTGATGCTATTAGTGAATTAGGTAAAAATATGAAAACTGTTACAGAGCAAAATCAAAATTTGATCACAGAGCTTGTACCTGTAGCTGCTAGGAACATATTAGATTATCCAATCACCCCATTTTCTAGTATTCATACACCTAGTCCTGTTGCTCCTCGAAGAATTGAAGCTAGTCAGGATCCTATTGAATTGGGTCTTCTTGCTCAAAAATATTTAAGCACACCTAAAGACAACAAAGATGAGGTCTTTGGCTTATATGCTGACACAGAGCGTGATGGTAGCATCATACATAGAATTGGCAATTTCAGAGTAACATTTATGGGAGATGATATAATTGTATATTCAGAATCTCATCTTGGAGAAAGAGGTGCTTTTGTTAAATATCCCGGCACACCTGGATTGTGGGAACTGATGACTAGGAAAAGGCCTGGCAGCTATACAGATCAAGATTATGAGCATTACAAAGAAATATTAATAAAATCAGATGCTCTATACCAGAACAATGATCCCACACAAAAAAGAGTCAAGTCTAGCAGTGGAGCAAAATACAACAATTTAATCAAGCCCATATGGTCACAAATTAAGACAGGCAGTGGAATCAAACAATACAACACCCTGCCTAAAGAATTTGTCTGGGTTGATGATGTCAGGAAACTTGTAGATAGGTTATTGGTGATAGCTGGGGAGGAAAATGCTGGCAACCACAATTTTTACAATGAAAAAGTTGGAATTATGGACATGATAAGCACAAAATTGTCTAATTTTATAGTGAATGACACTAAGGGGATTGGATATCTTATAAAAATTATTAATACTCTACCACCTAAATTTTGGAATATTTCTGAGGGTCGGGGGTTGGTTAATGACATTATAAACAAGCTGCCATTTGAACTACACATTCCAGGCTATCAGTATTGTGGTCCAGGCACAAAACTAGACCATAGATTAAACAGAGGTGATCCTGGTGTTAATCCCCTAGATGCTGCTTGTAGAGACCATGACATAGCATACAACACACATTCTGATCTTGACAAGAGACATGTTGCAGACAAGAAATTAGAAGAGGCTGCATTTGGTAGATTTGTAAGCAAAGATGCTTCTTTGAGTGAGAGAATAGCAGCATTGGGGACCACCATAGCTATGAACACCAAACAAAAACTGGGGTGGGGGCTGTGAATATGTATATAATAAACCTACAATGAAGGCCAAGGGTGTTATGTATCAAATACCTTATGCAGGTCTTAAATCTCTTAAAACTATTGATAGTCTTTTAACCAAAAAGCAGCGCAAGAAAAAAAGCTCTTGTCTTGCCAAGGGCCATGGTATGAAATTATTACTTAGTACCCCCAATTAAAAAAATTACAGCAATCTAGAAAAAAATTGCATACAGGTGGCTTCATATTTACTATCCCGGCCATCTTAGCAGCTTTGGGGGCTGTGGGGAGCTTGGCTGGGGGATCAGCTGCCATAGCAAAAACAGTAATAGATGCCAAGAAAAATAAGGCAGAATTAGATGAATTGAAGCGCCATAACCTGGCCATAGAGAAACAAGGCAAAGGTGTTAAGAGAGCCATGAATAAGTTTAAAAAAACAAGAGCCGCTTACAAACCAAGATATTGAAGCTTTAATCAAGCCACTGGGCATCAAAAATTTTAGAGGTGTGTACATGTCTGATTCTTTGCCAGAACAACCACTCAACAAAGAGTGTGTCATTGTTAATTTGGATAAGTACAAAAATCAGGGCACTCACTGGATTTGTTATCTTAAATATTTAAACAATGAGACATTTGTGTTTGATTCATTTGGAGGTATTCCACCTGAAAATTTAATAAAATATCTAAAATCAGCTAATCTTTATTACAATAATGCCCGTGTTCAAAACTTCAAAGATGTTAATTGTGGACATTTGTGTTTATCTGTTCTTAGATATATGTCTCAAATAAATAAACCATCAATTGAAAATTTTCAAAAGGCCCTGTGGTATTTGAAACATCATGGGGGTATTCCATCTCACCAGCCAAAATTCAATATTGAAACTCAGATTACATGATGATATAGTGTATCCCAAAACAATAGCTCTCAGAGCATTTTATGGCATGTACTTGATCCCTAATATTACACACCACAACAACACAATTGCAGTAGGGGATCAAAAAATTGTCATCACTCCAGGGCAGTATAATCTGTCCACTTTAAATGCTCAGTTACCCAGAGGTATAGTATTAACTCAAAATTCTGTCACTCACAGAGTAGAGATTGTATCTGCTACAGAAACAGTGGATCTGGGTACTATAGGAGAGCTGTTAGGCTTTTGAGAACAACACAAAACTTGAACCAGCTATCAAACACACTGCTATTAATATACCTAAATTCTTAGCCATAGAGACTCTGAATATTCACTGTAATGTGGCCGAGGGTATGATCACCAAATCAAATGGCATAGGCACTCACAAACAAACTGGCATCATTGCAACATTTAAACCTAATTCTGAATTTATGGAGCCCATCATCTACACTCCATCCCCAACATTATATTTTCCTGTGTGCCATAATAGAATAGATAACATTGAATTGATGGTCACTAATGAAAAAGAAGAATTAGTTGATTTTGCTGGAGCCACAACAACTGCAATCATAGAGATTAATATTTAAATAAAAATACATACAAAAAAATGGAAAATATTGAGAGTTATGAGCTACAATCATTCCCCCCAAACAGGAGGACATTTGCAAATTTAAATCAACCCAACACAGAGATTGAGGTTGATCTTGATGTAGGGGATGGCTTTATACACCCCCACAGAGCAGATCTATACATCAAATTTGATGTTGTAAAGCTCGATGGTACAGATTATCCGGCAAATTCAAATATAAGATTGGTGGACAATTTTGTGCCACATCTGTTCTCTGAAATTGAGATCAGAAAACATGGTGTTGTTATAAACAGAGTAGATTATCCCGGCATTACCTCTACAGCTTTGGCCACACTAAAATTATCCAAAACCGAGGCATCATACTACAAAATAGGTGGATTTGAGGCTGGTGATAAAATATTATCCAAAAGCCACACAGTATTGTTCCCCATGCGCCTGTTGCCAGGATTCTTCTCAGATTACAAAGATATTATGTGGAAGGGTGGTTTAAGAATTACATTTAGAAGAGCTGCCAATGATAATAATGCTTTGATGAGGTACAGTACATTAAACTCTACAGGGGAAGCTATGCCTAATACCCTACCTGATGAGGGCAAGTGCATTATTCAGACTATGGAACTAAGAATCCCAGTTGTTGAATATGAAGCCAGTTATGCTCTTAAATACAAAGCAGATATAATAAAAAATCCACAAGTACCTTTACAATTTTATACATATCAATGTGTACAGAAGCCTGCCGCTGGTACTTATTATGAGTTTGATGCTACAAATTCATTCTCCAGTATACAATATGACATGCCGGATTTTGTGGTGGTACTGTTTCAGACTGGAAGACACAATAATCAGGAAAAAAATTCAAGTAGATTTGATAACTGCAACATCAAGAACATATATCTTAAAAATGGCAGAAATGAGGTGTTCCCCAGAGAAAATTATAATTTAGACATGTCCAAGGATGATTTCCTTAAATTATATGAAGCATTTACAGCATACAAAAGGGTCACTACTGGCAATACTGACATGTATTACACACCAGATGAATTCAAAGCACAGAGACCCATGTTTGTCATCAACACTTCAAAAAGGAAACAAGTTGTGGTTAATGACAGGTCAAACATTAAAATTATCTGTGAATTCCACAATACACTCCCTGATGACACTATATGTAGTGTTATTCTTATAGGTGAAAGATCATATGTTTATGATGTAAGAAATGAGAGAGTCACAGAGCAATTCTAGAAGATTTCTGCATATTGCATTGTTTTAATATTAGATAAACAAATTGAACCTGGTGCCCAATTGAACTTAAACCAGAAGAAAATATGGGTGGGTGTGGGTGGGTGTGGGTTTTATGAGCATCTTGGCTTAGTTTTAAGTGTATCCAAAAAAAAATATCAAGAGGGGCATATTTTTAACAAGCTTATGGACAACAATCTGACAGAAGTGCCTTTTGTAAGTGTGGACAAATCAATCTGAGGGGGCTCATCATTTCACAGGAACTTCCCGAGGGCATTTTTACAAAAATCTTGGATTAGACGGAGTACCACACTTGAGCAAAAAGCTCATATGGGCATGTTGAGCAAGTTTTTAGTGTAGCCAAATCTGCCTGAGGGGGGTTCATCATTTCTCGTCCTGGTTGTATCATCAATTACACTTCGGAGATCTTTCGAATCACCATAACCTAAGGATACTTATATAGTTATGGTAAATGTAACAAAGCCTTAACATTCCTAAGAAGTTTTCACTTGTTGTTCTTGAAACAGGCAATATTAAATATTTAAATAATAATAATAATAATTATAAGTCTATGAGTTGAAATGTCGCTTGTTAAATGCCTAATTACATTATAAATTAAACAACCTCGTTGTTTCTTTCTTTAGTATTTAAAAACGAGTTTGCTTGTATTGAAAACTTCTTGTGAATAAAACTCTGACAATTATTAATTAATATTTTTCAGTAATTTTATTTGTAAAATTTATAGCCGAGTAAAAAGCAACATTTCATATTTAGCTACACTGAAGTACATAAAAATCACAATTAATAACAAGAGTTACGAGCTCTGAGTAATGGAAAAAAGATATAATTCTAGTCCATCCCTCACTCGTTCTCAACGCACACGAGCAAGGAACAAATTTCGAATTTGAGAAGAGGAATTTTTCTTGTTTTCTCCGGATCGATTCTCCTCTTGTGATGTGCCGAAAATGGAACTTCTTATACGTTTCATCAAATAACTGGGTTGGGTGACCGAATACAATAAGGGAACAGGGGCAGCACGTACTCTCGACTCTTGTGGAAAGTCTTAACATTACGAAGGAAAGCAATTCCGTATCTATATTGCTAAGTCTTACGACGCACAATAACTGGAATTTCTTGAATGACGCTCGGATTCTTTTTGGAAAAGACGGAAAGTTTTGTTCGGGTCCTTGGAAAGGAGCCAGGCCACTCTGTTTTCCGGGAGAGTGTAGGATTTCAATGGAGGCTCTTCTGGTAAGGGGGAAGTGTTTAAGAACTTCCACTACTTCTTCGTTGTTTTGTAAGATTTCTTCTTTGGTTGCAAAAAGTTTGGCGTTACAAGTAAAAATTATTGCATTACCTTGCGTCAGAATGGTGGGGGACGCCCTTTTTAAATATAGCAATAGTTCGAAGATGTTTTATCATGATTAGTTTCCAGGAATTAGTTTTCATCTTCTACCATTCCATGTTTGTAACCCTTCATCACCACACCGGGCTCACTTGACCCAAGTAGCATATATTTTGGAAAACAAAATATATATTAAATTCCTAAGTACAGATATACACCAAATGTTATATGTAAAATAAATCTGAAAATCTTTACAAAAATAACTTTTTAAAAATTTCAATTTTTCTTTATTTCATTTCATATTTCCTTTGTAACTGGGAAGACAAGAAACATCCCAAAACGAGAAATTTTGCTGAGCAAATAAATGTCATGTTAAGAAAATACAGCAGAAAAAATACACAAAATAGGGCCTACAAAACCTCAGTGTGTTTACCATGTAATATTTTATGTAGTGTTGTGACGAAGCGTTAAGAAATGTGAAGCAATAGTCTCTGTACTTTTTATGTTATTGCAATAGAAACTCTTTGAATTAATGGTTCGTAATATAGAACCAGAATTATAGTAAAATATGTTTATTGTACATAATCGCTATTTAAGTTTACCTTTTAGATTGTTGACTCATTTGTGGAGATACATCAATAGCCCCATATCTAGAGGTGTACAACCAATTATGTGAATAAATGAGTTAAAAGTTTTGGGTGCATCGGCACATATGGCCGTTTTGCATCCTTAAAAGTGTACGAGGAAACTTTCCGAACCTGCAGATTAAAAAAGGTGGTGTCAAAATCTACTTGATTAAGGTTGTAAAGGGATCTGCACAGGACAATCACAACACATTAGAAAGGTAAGGGTACACTAAAAACTTCCTCATTGACAGTGGAAAAGGTCTGTTCTTCTAGAAAAACTAAAAACATTACTTAAACACTGTCTGTCATCATCTTCAACATGGATGATAATGAGATCAGAAGGTTAAAGTTTGTCTGACCATTATGTGTATTTTTATCAATCAACTAAATTTTAGTTTATTGCACTAATCGTTTCTGAGATATTGTAAATTAACCCTCTGCTGAGCACGTTTAGGGCCAATTAACGAAAAAATAAAATTAGTTTTTTGGTTATAATACGACGATGCTATAGAAAGTAAATCAAAATAAGATATTTCAACCGTTGGTCACACAGGAATATATAATTTAGTCGTTACCCTTGAAAAAACACATGTGGGGTCTCAAAAGACCCCACGTGCCCAGCACAGGTTAACATGCACGGGCAAGATTGTTGCTACATTCCATATTTTTAATTAATTCCCCAATAAAAACTGATTTCCTAAAGTGTTTTGGTCATTGCATGCAAGAACAGCATGCAACATGAACACAGATTTTGATTAAAGTTTCAACATATGTATGTGAGCCAGCCTCCTTATCAGAGTGTTTATAGTAACGTGCTAGGAAGCCAAGGTTCTAGGCAAAAATTTGATAAAGCAAGAATGATTGAGCTTGTTTTTTGGCGGAAAAGCTAATTGAGACTGGACCTACAGTCTAAAGTCGGATCCGCACCACTATGAGTCTCCACCGGGTATCGGATCCGGGACCTCTTGATTACAAGGCGTCGTAGTTACTATGCTCTGTCCCGGTTATCTCTGGAGCAAAGCGGAAGATAAAGCGGGGAAGGGGTGAGGATCGAGTGGGCAGAGTGAAGCAGTACATGTTGCTGCAATGTCTGGGAACTGGAGTCCCTTTTCCCCCACCAAGCAATTCCGTTCCCTCGCACTTGTTCTATCGTCGAGCCATTTCGAGTCACTAATTGCGCAGAGACTTACTTTCGTTCGCTCGCTCCAGAGATTCCCGGGACACAGTATAGTAGATAGTCTCTAAGGGAAGCTCAAATCGAACTACACTAGACTCTCGCTAATCCGGCCATTTCTTGCACATATGGGTGCCGGATTCGCGGAAGTGCCGTATTATTGAGAGGGTCGGAAATTACGTATTACTATGTAGTTTAAACACATAGGGACTATACAGGCTGTACTTTACGTGTTTCCTTTTAGAAGCCATAGTATGTACTGAACTTTACTGTAAGTAAGTCACAATTTCAAATACTGTACGTATGTATAGCATTGTTTAACATTTTAAACTAACAACATTGTTGAACACGATAATTCATTGTTGTGCGCGTCATTTCTGCTTGAGTGACTACAGGCCGGATGTGGGCCGGACTACTGAGAGGGCGGACTATTGAGGGTCGGATTAGCGAGACTCTAGTGTATTTGTATTTAGTGACCTCTGTAAAGTGAGATGGAAAATATTTTTTCACTGGATCAGTTTTGAAGGAAGGAGATAATCCAGATCAAGGCTAAATAAATATCCTGTAATGGAGTTCTAAACTACGTTGAGTTGAAGTTTTAAGTCCACTTTATGAACAGAAAGACTAATAGGGACTGGACCTACAGTTTAAAGTGGGATCCGAACCACTATGTGCCTCCACCGGTATCGAACTCGGGACCCTTTGATTACAAGGCGACGACGCTACCACTGCGCCATCGAGGAGGTCTCTAAACTACGTAAAATATACTCATGTATCAAGATAAAATTTTATCTAGATTTGTTCATCTCTGCTCTGAACGGTGGATGCCAAGAAATTGACTATGTGAAACTCCTCTCTCTGAAAGGTCTTAACGACGAAGCCGTGGCCCATGTACCCAATCTCGAGGGAGGACCTTCATCAAGTCCGGCAAGCGGCTGGGGAGGCGGCAAGACAAGGTTGTCCTCCGAGGATGATTCCGGTGATGTATAGGGACCGGAATCTCAAGCAACACCGGAGCCAGCACGTAAGGCTACGTCCACCAGCAGAGGAATGGGACAGCGGACAGACCAAATAAACCAAAGACAATGTGAAAAATGATTCGAACAAAATAGATCCATCCTTAATTTGACCGAGATTGAGAGTAATTCGTTGCACAAGAGCCGTGCAAAACTATATATTGATTCATCAAATTTGTCGCAGGATATTATAATGTAAATGACATCAATAAACAAGTTTTCCAACGTAAGCGGCCTGCTTTAGTACACAGTGCCACGCGAATGTTCTATCTTTCATCTATTATATCTATTTCTCACCCATTACCATAGTCGCTCAAAAATTCAGTTTCTTTTCCTTTAAAAAAAATAGAAATGTTCATTTCCTCCTTGAAGGACTTGGGTCCTACAGACAACTCTTTAAGAATACTGTAATCAACAATTCAAAATGCTCTTGTCTGTTAACATTATTTTATACACCGGTGGAAGATGTATTGGAGCTCCATACACTGAGAACTATTTCTCATAAGTTGCTGTTAAGTTAGTTGTAAATTAATCTCTTGCTTAAAGGTGGTCGAAAAGTTTTAAAAGCTTTTAGCTGAAAAGCAACTTTGTGCTCCCTCGGCCTTCAATTGATTAATTGTTTAATTAAAAATTATAATTGGAATTTTAATGTAGACGATATTTTTCTTCATGAGAGATTAAAAAGTAACAAAACTGACATGTAACTAAAATCTATATATTTAAGAGAAAAGGAAACTTTATGAAAACAACTACCGGTACAATAATGTTAGAATGAGAACGATTAATGTTCAAACTTTTAGCTTTAATAGTGTCTATTTTGCGTTGGTCTCTTATGAACGCTGTAGCTATGATTGAAATCATGTTATTTTTAATCGTTTACTGAAAATATTTATAGTGATGATTACATAATTTTCAAACTGTGTACTTTCACTTTCCACTAAATCAGAAAAACACATTCAACATCGATTCACACAGGACGTTTGCTCTCTGTCTTGGGAATTCGTGAAGCAAGGCCGCACTAAACTGAAGAGAAGGGGAGGAAGAGACTTGACGGAGTACAGTAATGCGCACTGCTGCTAACGGCTGGTAGCTGCACTCAATACCCCTCCATGCACTCACGTCCCCTCTAACGCGTTGTTTGGTCGAGCCCTCCCGAGTCACTCTTTGCGCAGAGGCTTGTTTTCGTTCGCTTCCTCCAGAGATTCCCAGGGCAGAGTGTAGTTTATTGTGACACGTGGACGTTCATTGTTTGAGTATCATTGGAACCCACAGCTTGTTGAACATTTTCTACAGTTGACAAATGATGTTTCAGGGGATATTCATAGTCTGAGGCACCTCTACTTGTCAATCGACCAGCTTCAAGTTATCCTTTGATGGTAACATGGCCCAGATGGATATGTTGAGCCATGACAAACAGTTTGCATTCGTTCTTGCTCTCTACCACTTGACAACGTTCCGTATGTACGGTCTCCGGCAATAACAATGGGACACCTAAATCCTTAATATTCGCTTCTCTGCAAGGCGTAATGGTAAGAGACCTGTAGGAAGGCCAAGACGAAGATGGAGGGACAACGTTGAGATGAACCTAAGGGAAATCGGTACGGATGGAAAAGAGTATATAGAACTTGCTTAAGATAGGGAAAGATGGAAGGCCTGTATTGCTGCAGCCATGGACCTTCGGGTTTAAGAGGGCTAGGGAGTGAGTGTGTGTGCAAGGCGTAATGTGTGTTATCTAACTCTACGGCGGTGGTAGAAGTTTCCATTAAAAATTTGCTATTAAAATCCACTTATCGCCATAGTGTTAGGCAACACGATATAACACCTTGCAGAGAAGCGAGTATGTCAGGATATAGGTGTCCTGTTTTTATTGCCGGTGACGGTACAGGAGGTATTCAAGACTGACAGTGCCACCACACAGGCATCACGTATATAAAAACCCTGTTAATTTGTGATGTTTTTTATTAAGGATAAAAGATCTGGACCAACAGATTAAAATGAGATTGTTACACGTTGATTGGCTGACCACTTAATTTGAAAACTCTCTTATTACAATTGAAGGATAAGCTAATGGCGAAACTCAGAAAACATAGTTTGAGATAATAACAAAATTTATCTACACACTGCATCTCTTGCTGGAATATGACAAAATTCATGTACAATTGCCTACAATATACATGAATATTGTCATATTCCAGCCAGAGATGCAGGATGAAGATAGTATTTGTTGATTTTCTGCAAACTCTTGTTTTCTAAGATAAGAACTTCTTGCAGCTAACCCTTCACTTATTATTGTAATTCGGTATAGTGATAAGTTTTGCTATGAACACTTATTAACAGTAACACCATTAAGTTCAGTATTTAAACATTGCCCCAATATTCAAATATTTTGTATTTTCAAAATGAAATTATGTGTTTATAGTAATACGTTAAAAATTCAAATGTTTATACTTGTTTCTTATTCCCTAAGTGAGAAATCTTTCGTATGATAAAAAACTCTGCATGTCCGCTCTGATGGCATTAAAACTTTTGTGTTATTCTCGCTCTTTGATTTATGTTCCATAAACTTTACTTCAGGTTTCCGTAGAGAGATTTGCTTTATGAGAATATAACTTCGGAAAAAAAAAGTTGCTTTTACGAAGACTCAAATTCTCCCAGAGAAGAAGGAAAATATGATACATCAACCAGCAAGAAGCCACGAGTTATCACAGGACTTAAGTCACAACTCGTTAATTATGCTTTGTAGATCCAGATCCCTAAAGGAAAACTTACTTTGTGTTTCACTCAATCTGATTTTGTGGATAAAAATCAATAAGTGTTGTAGAAGATGGAAGCATTAAGAAGTTTTTACACAGATTTTTTGTGCACCGAAAGTCTTCTACTCTTAAGTACTATGCGGAGACATTTAGGTTAATTAACTGTTATCATGAAACGTAGCGTGACAACATTGTTTCTTGTTGTATCCCACGCATGGATGGTTATGAAAATAAAATGAACATGAAGTTTAGAGTCAGGTCAGACATCCAACATAACAGAATATTATACACTGTCCCAGGTATCTCTGGAGCAAGGCCGCGCATGGCGTCAGAGAAGGAGAGGAAATCGAGTGGCCAGAGCGAAGCATTACAAAGGCTGGTAACTGCAGTCGCTTTCCCCCTCCACGCAATTACGTTCCCTCTCACGTGTTCATTGGTGGAGCCATCTCGCGTCACTACTTGCGCAGAGACCGTTTTCTTTCGTCTTCTCCAGAGATATCTGGGGCATGGTATACCTATTTCAAGTTTCCAGGTACGCTGTATCTGTCAATGATATAACATTGCGAACGGCCTCCTCGATGGAGTTATGGTAATGAAGTTGCCTCGTAATCAAGGGATCCCAAGTTCGATAGTTTCATGTCCCCTTGGTCGGTTCGTCCGCCTACCGACCCCCCCCCCCTTCCAGCAAAAAAGGAAGACTACATAAATGAATGCTCTTTTAGCCCATTTGTATGTTATTTACTGGATGCAGATCTCCGTGGCGGAGCAGTTAGCACAGTGTGCTAAGACTTCAGAAGGCCCCGAGTTCGAATCTCGGCCAAAATCAATCAATATTTATTGGCATATTAAATGTTAGTACCCGCCAGATAATATTTCACAATCATTCAGATGCCACTTCAGATGTCCAGTCCCTATTAACCTATTCTGAGCATAAAGTGAACTTTAAAATGCGAATGTTTATTGCTATGAGGTCTATTGTTTGGGTGTTCTAAAAATTACAAAAGTGTTATTGATTAATTCTATGATTAAGTGAACCGAAGTTTGAGGAACATTTGGAAATACAATTCCTTTATGCAATGTGTTCGTAGGGATGTTAACTAGCCTCTATAAGATATTGACTTATGTTGTCGCTAGTAATCAAGAAGTCCAGGGTTCGATTCCCGTTGGAGTTAATTACACAGTGGTTTGTTTCCACTTTAAACTGTAGGTCGACTCCCGATTAGGCTGTCTAAGTATGAAGCAGACTTATACAAAACTGAGTATTTTTTCACGATTGTACAGTGAGCTGCATGAGCGTGTTAGAGTTCTGAGGTCAAAAAATGCAGAGAAATGAAATTTGAGTTCCAAACGACCAACTATTATGAAACAAACAGAAATTTCAATTCAGTGGAACTGGTAGAAGAAACAGTTTTTTTTGTTTAGTTAGAATAGTTGGAAATTTAAAATACAGATAGCACTATATTTTTACGTCAGTTGTTTTAATTGTATATTTTATAATCATTTTTTTCAAATTTTCCTTTGTGAGAGAGAAGCTATGAAATGAAAGTTCTACTGTAAATACGAGAGACCCAAAGTATATTTTATAATTTTACCGGCCCCCGTTACGGAGTGGTTAGCACATCGCGCTACGACGCCAGGGCTCGCGGGTTCGAATCTTGGCCTGGGCATGGATGTTTGTGAGTGTCTACTCATCAATTTCATCATATCTTCACTCATCCTCATCTTCGCAAATTAGCCAAAAGTGGCACAAAAGGCGAAGTAAAATAAATAAAATCCAATCTATATAACAATTTGGCACAACATACATATTAAAAAAAAATCTGCAGAAATGCCCTTCATGTATAAGTTCTACGGCAAGTGTTATTTAACATACCTACAGTTCTTTCCACACAATTTATCTAGCAAGTGTTTCAGACAAAAACTGTTTTCGCAAGAATCTTGAACAAGAAACGCCTGAAGTATATTGGTATTTTCGATCAGAGCATGCCTTTGTGGTACATACTGAACAGCTGCTTGTCCGTGGAAGACATTTCAAGTGTGGGAATAATGCAAGTATTGTTAGTGTCATGTGCGGCAGAGATTTCCCTGTCGTCTTGTAAGCAAGGGGTCTCGGATTCGATCCTTGGCCGAGACCCATTATTCGTGGTTCCCACTTTTTATACTTAAGGTCCAGTGCCGAATATCCTAATGCGGACTTAAAACAAACAGAGATTCCCCCATTAATCCATAAAAAATATATTATGTACAATGTGTACGATATTGTATTTTATACGCAAACCCCTTCCAATCATCACATATAAGAACGTGTATGGTTTGTATGATTTTGTTTTTGAGGGTTGAATTACGAACTTGCAAAATATAATCTACCCGTTTCGCCATATCTGATCAGTAATTTTCTATGTAAACAAGGTAATACTGGTTTCTTAACATTAATTTCGTACAATTTCCGTTTCTCATGACCATGAATCCAAGCTCTACAAACTCAGAGCCAGTTTGGTGAAACCATTGAAAATAAATTGTGTTCCCCGTCATACATTTCCAGATCATAGCCCATTGCAGACGACATGACTAAATTTGTTGTGTGTGGGGTGTAAGGGGTGACCCATTATGAATACACCCAAATGTCACCTCACTTCTACGCTCTATCCCAGGAATCTGTGTAGCAGGCGAACGAAAACGAGTCTTCTGCGCAAGTAGTGACTCAAGAAGGCTTGACCAATGAACGCACCAGAGAGATACGTGGGGCATCTGGGGGGAATGCAACTGCAGCTACCAACCATTTGCACCAGCGTGCACTGCTTCCCTCCGTCCGCGTGTTCTCTCCCCTTATGTGCGACCTTCCTCCACAGATTCCTGGGACAGAGTATACGTATACCTTGGACTGCACTTTACAGACTAACGAGGCTCTGGTGTCTGGACACATGATCAGTACAATCTTCTATGGGACTTGTGTTGTGTGCTGTCCATATGTGTTTGTAATTATCCCTTTATCTATTTCATCTTTTCACTATTCATTCTCATCTACGCAATAGGCCAAAAGTAGCAGAAACGCGAAGTAAAATAAATCATATCAATCAATCAATTAACCTTCCTTTGGTAATGAATGACGTAAAGTATTATACTCTATACCGAAAGAGAAGCAGTTACACAACTGTATTTTATTGATGGAAGAATTTCGTGATCATCCTTCTTCTGAAGTAAATAACATTGCAGTCAAATTTCAACCCCGATCGCAGCAACAAAAATTCCTTGTTTATTGAGTGATGCTATTCGAGGCATTTATCAACAAATATTTCAGAAGGAAGAAATCTCGACAAGAGCAATCTCGGAGAAAGAATTTTCCCTTCGAATTCTAAAGATTGCCTCGTTTCCTTGTTCCCTTCTCTTGAGGAAGCATCCTCGTTGCGTGGACCAAAAAAAATATACTCGAGCAGCGTTTAGAGGTCCACATTAATTTTAAAAGGAAAATTTATAGTATTTACCACTAATAAATTGCTGAGCTACACTTTGCTGCAGTCTAGAGGAAAAGTATTTCTTCGCGGTTCGTTGAGCATCTACGAGTTTCGCCTTTCTTGGAATAATCGGAAACAAGTTCCTTTCGCCTTTTTTAAAAAAATATTGCGATGTTCCGTGTACGGAGTCCTAGGAAATTCCAAAATAAAAAACGCCCTTGGACTTTGTTCAGTACGAAAGCACATTATACAAATGCTATATACTCTGTTCCGTATATCTCTGGAGCAAGGTCGCGCATAGCGGCAGAGAAGGGGGAAGTCGAGTGGACAGAGCGAAGCAGTACACACTGCTACGAATGCTGGTGACTGCAGTAGCTTTTCCTCTCCACGCAATCTCATTCCCTCTCATGTGTTCATTGGTGGAACCGTCTCGCGTCACTACTTGCGCAGAGACTTGTTTTCGTTCACTTGCTCCAGAGATAGCCGGGACAGAGTATAGCTAAGGATTGAAATTGATCGAATATTATTGTGGTGAATGTATGGATAGTGAAAAGGTAAAGGTAAAGCTACCTCCTAACACACTAGCTTTGATTGGTCGATTAGCTTTTTTTGCTTTGCTTTTCTGCCACTTTTGGCTAATCTCGAAGTTGAGGATGAAGGGTGATAAGATGATATTCATGACAGGGCAAACATACAATGACAGCACAAATCCTACATAGGATTTTCTGCTGTGAATCCGGACGCCAGAGCCTCGTTAGTCTCCATAATGTAGTACAGGATGTGCTACGTGGAAGTGAGATTGAAATTTGGGTGTCTTTAGTGTTGCCCCTTTCACCCCCTTGCACACATTGCAACACTCCGTGAATGCATATGGGGGTATGTGGAGGCAGTGTCCCACACATTCACAATCTTCGTCATTTGTGGAAATGAGATGAGCACCACACTCCGACCTTCCTTACCTCCATCAGGGTTGCCCCTAGGTATTCGTTAGAGGCTGTGTGTACCCCACAGCAGTCCCAAGCAGGACCATTACTGGGAAAATTCTCACCTGAAATTACGAACATTTGGAATCAAATCCGGGTCTCCCGAGTATTAATCAGTGCTCTACCGACTGCACCACGGCGGCTCTGTTTTCATTGCACCCTTTTATATTTATTAACGATGAACTCAATAGGGTGATGACCGACATGTGTTACAATTAGTGATATATAGTGCAATCATAAACAAAGTGCTATGCAGGTTAGCGTCGTTTCACAGTGTTTGATAGTTGAACTGACATCTTAAAATTTCATGATTGCCATAGAGAATATATCGATGATTTAATATGTTTTTTCTGAAGCATTATGGAACATACTCATTTTACAGATAGGTAAATGTCCACAGCATATGTTATTCCTCTATACACATAAAATACTTCATGTTTAATTCGTGTCTTGTAATTTGGAACGCGTACATTAAACTGTATGATCCAAAAAGGAGATCGAAGCTTTCTAATGCATTCCAAAGTAGCATTTCGTCACGGACCCCTCGTCTATTATCAAATATGTGTTCATGCGGGCCACATTAGATATTTACATTAATAAAATCAATCAATAAATAAAACCTTTCAATTTGTGTATCATGCATCGCAATTTTTTTTAACTGATTTTGTTCAAAATTTGAAGTCTAGTTCAAAATTTCCCTGTTTCATAAGACAAGGAAAAGTTGAAGTTTTACATGTACTAAGGAATAGTATAACATCTTCAGTGTTTAGATATTTCTTAAGGCTTTACCAATTCTAAAAATGAACTCACGTTTGTAGGTATCACTTATTATTCTTCCAATATAGTTAGCGAAAATCAACTTAATGCAAAATATATTCCTAGATCTTGTTCAGTTTTCGATTGCAGGTATAACTTTCCAAAATATCTTACGCCTTTTCTCTTATATTCTCCTTTTAGTTGCCCTAATAGGCCATATAAGCGACGTTAATTTCAAAAGTTAACCAACCAATTACACGGGAATGTATTATTAATGCATAACGCAAATATTTATCAGCTTCTCAGTGGGATCACATCTCCGAAGTTCGGATTTCACTGTGAACTGAAAGTTGAGTCCATTTGAGAACAAATAAAACAAACTTAATATATTCTTGCTCATTTGAGCCAAAGTGGTCCAGTATGCGTCGGATTGCCATGTGGGAGATCCGAGTTCGATTCCAGGAGTTGGCGATAGAAAAATATATTTTCTGATGAGAACTAGCCGGACTCCTTGGTAACTTGGTGCGATCCTAGGTGAGTATAGGCAGCCGGAGTGTGGTGATGACCTCAATGGGGATATAAGTACAATTATACCTAGGTATATAAACTGTAAATATATATATTGAAACTTCCGAAGTTATCTGAATACTATTCTGGTTAGCACAAGAGCTTGGTAACAAACTACTGAAATGTTTTATAATACACAGACAGCATTGCTGAACTCTCATTTCTTTGTAATAGAAACTTTTTGTACTCAATATTTTTACATATTACTAGAATGTACATTTCACACAACGCTGGCAAAATCTTCTCGAAAACACATGGTCTTTCTTCTTGCTCTGTACTGTCAGACCTTGAATTGATGCTTCCAAAGGACTAAAGTAAATGCAATGGCATTGTTGTAAGTAACCATGGAAACGAATTCCAGTTCCCATGGAGATCAATGCATACAATAACCTGAATGGATCGTCTTTCCTATTGTTAAATTTTACTTTTTACCTCATTTGCTTTGTAAATCTGGCAGGTTTCGCTTCGTTATTTTCCCTTTCTGCCCTTGAGTTATTAATTTTGGTGATTTTTTTTTACTTACTTTTGTTGTTAGTTTTTTCTAAAATTGAAAATTCTCCATTAAAGTTTTCTCGTGAAAGGAAGTCACGGCCACTTAATATTCCACGAGATAGCTCTGAAAAAGATTAGGTTTCCAGAAGTTATAAAAATAGCTTGCGTAATAATCTGAATATACCAGTTACTATGGGGAATTGCTCCATCATGTTCAAACCTGATAACAACCTCTTTATATACTTTAGTGTAGAAACACTCACTAAATGAATAAATGCAAACAAAATCCACTACGATGAGAAATCATGATAGGATATAACATTTTGAATCCCATGTTTTCACTTTTAAACTGTTGATTCGTTTTTCAGAATCTACGCTTCCGGTCAGGAAGGAGATGGAAATTAAATAGAACAGAACAATATAGAGAGGAGATTCCCAATATGTTTACATTCAAAGTTAACTGTATTAAAATGAAGACATGTATATTTTTTTGTGCAAACATAGTATTTATAGTTCTGGATACCCAAACAAGGAGACCATTAGTAAAAAAAATCCATTTGTAGGTAGCAAATTCCTCTATAAACTATTTTTATAATAAGACTTCTTGTATTCAAGAAATATAAATTTGAAGATAATTTTTATTTCCTAAAAAGACCTAGACAAGCAAAAGCTGTGGTATATTCGACGGTATAATACCTGTAGAGCTTGAAGTTATCAAAAAATCTACCCATTGGTGGTATATAGACTTACCAGGTAGGAGAGATTACAGTAACCTACCGTATAAATTAAATTTATTTTGTACAAATATAATTAACACTGATGAAAATGTAGTATTATTGATATTTAGATAATGCTTCTGTATGTATGGAACAAAAGTAGAATAAATATTTTTTTCTCATTGTGAATAATTAGAATTTAGAATAATTTTAGCTAAGAAATGTCAACAAAATTTGAAAAAATTCAATAAAAATTTTAATTTGTATAAAAGTATAAAAAATTATAGCTTTGTAAATGCAGAAACTAATTTTAAAACTTAGAGTGAGCAAAGTATGTTTAATATGATAGAGCAAATTGATTTATATAGTATGTAATCTGATTACTGTACTCTGTGTTGCAGCTCTTAAAGCAAATCTAGTAAATATAGCTAAAAAAAACAATGGACTGTATTGTTTAATAAGTAGAAATTTCTCTTAAGACAACAAGTAATTTTCACTGTATTGCTTTAAATACTTTAGACTTTTCTTGGTTATATTTGGGAATGTAATTTTAGCTTAACCTGTTTAAAGATTTCATGAGAATATACTGGTGCAACAATAAAAATTAGATAAGCTCGCAACAATGTGAACTGATATTAAATGAAACGTTAAAAAAATATATGAAATAGAGTCATCCGGGGGAATACCCCCAACATTTTTTTGGCGGTTTATAGCTTTACTAAATGAAGGAGTGTCGCAATGAAAAGGATGTCAAGTGAAAGCTAAATGTTTTGTTATTGTTACCTATATGTTTTATTACTGTAAGTCTTATAGCAAAAGAACCAGAGAGAAATAAACAGATGAACGTCAATTTGGGTAAATCACCCCGTGTTCAGGGTAAAATGCCCACCCATTAGGGGTAAAATGTCCAATACAAGAAAATTGTTGTAATAAAGAAAAATAATACACAGCATTAACTGGACGATTATTAACGTTTGTTTCGTAAACAGAACATCATTTGTACAGACAAGTATAGCATTTCTAACAACATTTATTTTGAATTTACCATAGCCTATTTTACTGTTTACATTTGTGAGAAATTGCATTGCACTTTGGACACATGACGTGAATTTGATACATATTTCATGCATCCACATACTACAACGAATACAATGGATGCAGTCACATTGTGGTCCTTTCTTATCATAATGCCCATAATGCCATAATGATGCCCATGCGCATATTGCACTTAATTTCTGTGTGCATATCACCCCACAGCTACAAGCAGAAAATTGAATCACTGGTTGGCAACTCTGAGTACCATTCGGCAGTTTAACTCTGCAGATATGTTTCCCTGACTCTTGATCTTTACACCAAATATAATTCAGTTTCTTTCTCTCTTGGAAATAGTATTGCACACTGTTAATATAGCAACATCCAAAAATTATTCCCTCAAAAATTGTGTTCTTACCTCATGAAATTAACCCTGAATGGCTTCAGATTCTTCTCACAAGCTCCAAACCTGCTGCCTCGTCTCACCACGGAGGGCGCATTCACACAAGAGTCGCAGAGTTGCCATAACATTAACGTTGCGCGAGATACAAGGAGATGGGCATTTAACCCTGATGGGCATATTCCCCCGAGTGACTCTATCCTTGAAAATTCAATGAACATTTAGAAATCTCTTTCACAATGATAGACGAAAAGACGTTATCTAAATGCGTAACCTTACAGGATTCGTAGAATTATTGCCACAGGTTAAATTTGACCATGGATCACTTAATTGAAAGTTAACACAAGTCTCACTTGGAGAAATTTATCTTGCAGAGAGAGAAAAAGAGAGGGGGGAGGCGTGAGGAAGCCAAAGGGTGTATAAATTTTATAACGTCTGCTATCAAGTAGACAGTGAAGAACATTAGCGTGCAACAAGATGGAACAAAGATTGGCACACCATTGATCAAGGCAATTTGATGACTCTTCAACTTCAATTTTCTTAATTTCAGAATGGTACTGATTCAATAAAGAAGACTAAATTGCCATATAATGAACAAATTACTATCCTATCCTACACACCTCGTGTTTGAATGGATGGTAATTCTTTATCATTGAATTATTAGACAAAAAATCTTCAATTACATAATAAATTGCAGAATTTTAGAACGCACGCTGACGATATTCCCCGATCAAATGTTACATAATTGTTAAAGGGATAGACCCTCACATCTGAGTGGAAGATGGTAATTTTCAGAACATAGCATCTCTTTCCCGTGCGCGCTTTCCGTTCACACTCATGATACTGAGTTCAGTTGTTGTTTTAAGTTCTTTATGCACAGTAAGGCTAATCGGGACTGGACCTACAGTTTGAAGTGAGATCCGAACCACTATGATCCTCCGCCGGGTATCGAACTGGGGGCGCCTTTATCATAAGGCGACGACGCTACCACTGCGCCACTGGGAGGTCACGTGTGTGTATTATATATACAAACATGCATAGGTAGTTTTACCTATATATGTATGAATCTCCTGCGTATTGAAATATGCCGTGAAGCCAGATGGGAGAGGTGTTGATATGGTCCTATATACAATCCCAGCTATTTGTTGAGGTGATGTGATCAGCACAACGATCCGACCGCCGTTACCCCCAGTTTGCCCTAGGTACCAATTTTGCTAGAAGCTGAGTGAATCCCAGAGACGTACAGGGACATTGCTGGACAAATTTCCACATGAAATCACCTACTCCGGGAATCGAACCAGGATATTCCACGTGGCAGTCAGACTCTCGACAGACTTTTTTAAAGAGAAGGAAGCGGCAGTGTTTCCCACACATCGAACTAATATAAATTAATCTCAAGTCTCTTTTTCCATTCAAGACAGACGAACTCAAACATCCATGTCTTACCCGGGATTCGAACCCGTGACCCCTGGTGTCGTAGCGCGCTCTGCTAACCACTCTGCCACGGAGATCGATAGTTTGGACCACCGCCACTCTTATATATATATATATATATATATATATATATATATATATATGGTCACGTGTGATAATATTTTTGTATCTACTGGAATTCCTATTCCTTGTAATAGCGAGAACTTACTTTATGACGTGCACTTCCTGGACTTCGGGACAGCTTTTAAGCTTGATGGACCATAGCTGAACATTTCATGAACGTCCTTATAAGACAGTACGTTATTCCAGGATTTTTGATTTCCATTTCCCTTCCGCAGGAAGTGAGGCTTTTCCCTCCTTTTAACGGATGACTTTGAAGAGAATAATAGTGCCCCTACTATCACAGCACATCGACAAGCCGATTTCATTTTTTAGAAATGTCATTTTTTGCTTCCACTTGAATCCTGTGAATTCTTAAAAGCTTTGGGTTCCTGTCCTGAATACAAAAGGCAATCTTCAAAGTCTTCATGCGTTTTACTCATGTGTTATCGAAGTCAAACAGACTACAGTGGGAGCTCTTTGATCATTCTCTATTTCACTGATAATGCGCTTACATCTGTTCCAATCGATGCTCGCTCCGCTCCTTGATTATTGGCAACGGAAAAAGAGGTTTTAACATCCCCTTGCATATTTTGTATGACTTATGAATCTACTTCTGTATTCTGTCTCGACTATCTCTGGAGCAAGTCCGCGCATAGCGGTAGAGAAGGGGGAATCGAGTGAGCAGAATATCTGTTATGTAATCACAAAGTACATTTTTTTCACATAATATTGGTACACACTCAATGGGAACTTCGAATTTTGCATAACTTCCAGGATAATTAGATTCCACTATACCCTGTCCATTCTATCTCTGGAGCAAGGCCGTGCATATTGGCGAGAAGGGGGAATTGAGTGGGCAGAGAAAAGCAGTACACGCTGTTGCGAAGACTGGTAACTACAGTCGTTTCCCTCTGCACGCAATCCCATTTCCTCTCACGTGTTCATTGGTGGAGCCGTCTCGCATCACTACTTACGCAGAGACTTGTTTTCGTTCGCTTGCTCCAGATATAACCGGGACAGAGTATACGTGTCTTTACTCCTCTACATGAAAAAAAAAAACTGTTGCTTTTAGAACTTTTTGTACGAGGGTATTCCGGAATTTAAGTTGACATACAGTATTTTAGGCAATTCGAAATTAACTTTCATAAACAAATGACAGGACTGTGTATGTATGTATGTTACATATACAAGTATTAGGGCTTAGCCGATACCAATGACGATGTATCGGTTGGATTTTATTTATCGATACCGGCCGGTACTTTTCCCCGATTTGATCGTTCCCGGGGCCAGCAAGAATGCTGTGCGACACATTACGCTTTGTCCCAGTAATCTCTGGAGCAGGCGAACGAAAACAATTATCTGCGCATGTAGTGGCGCGAGAAGGCTTCACCAATGAACACATGAAAGGGAACAGGATTGCGTGCAGAGGGGGGGCGACTGCAGTTACCAGCCTTCCCAGCAGCGTGTACTGCTTTGCTCTGCCCACTCAATTCCCCCCTTCTCACCAATATGCACGGCCTTGCTCCAGAGATGGAATGGACAGGATATAGTGGAGTCTTAATTATCCTGGAAGTTATGCAAAATTCGAAGTTTCCATTGAGTGTGTACCAATATTATGTGAAAAAACTGTACTTTGTGATTACATAACAGATATTCTTTACATGTAATTTTTGGATATTTTAAAGCAAAACTCTGGTAAATTGATGCTTTTAATTGGAGTGGAATACTCATCCACTAATATTAATGAATAACTTTTAATAGTTACAATTTCCAAGCATCGGTATCGGTTGAAAGTGGAATCGGTTCAGCCCTTATATATATATATATATATATAAACACACACAGTGCTTTTTCTCTGGGATGAAAGGTTCCGGTACTATTCAACTTCGCTTGTTGTAGTGTTCATCAGGGATTGTTCTCTCTCTATTGATATTCTTCTATTTCACTACTTCTCTCTCTTTCGCTTACCCCTCTTTCTCTATCGCTCTCACAACTCGCGTGCGCATGCGTTATCTTGCTTCTTCATTTATCTTTCTTTATCTCTCTCTGTTATGTTTCCCTTATCTTTCCTTTTCTCTATATCTCCGTCGCTTCTCTCACTTTCTCCCAGTCTCTATCGCTTCTTTTTTCCCTCTTATTTCTATCTCTCTTAAAACACTTCTTTCTTATGATAACATACTAACATGATGTCAGTATTCTAAATTAAGGGTCCAATTTTTCGATTTTGACACTCTTGGAAAATTTGCACTCTTCAAAAAAAAAAGTATATATATATATTTCATCATGAACGTTCGTTGTTGCACTATCGTTGTTTCTTATAAAGTTCTCTTATCTGTCTGCAAACATCGTCTTAGTGCTCACTTTTAGTGTTAAAGAATTTTATATATCGTAACGATTCGTAGTATCTTTTAATTATTATGGACAACGAACTCCAACTTCCAGTCATTCAACCATCGTTTTCCAATCAGGAAATATTCAGAAACATCAGAGGAATGCAGTGTCAGACAGCACTGAAGCTCTTCCTGGTCATCAGCGGTATAAACATATAAACGGACGAAATCCAGGAAGAGGCTACAGTCATGACTGTGCATTTGTTTAGTAAATTCAATTGCAATAAATGTCTGGGAGGCAGAGGGTTCGGGGTCAGTTCTAATTCAGTTATTGAGGAGGAAGTTACAATTGAATAGAGAGAGAGGAGGAGGATCTAGGGAGAGTGTGTTAACGCTAGTCGCAAGTCAGACTCTACGTACAGTCACAAGCATAACGTCTCCCAGCACACCTTCAGTAGGAGTACAGAAACAGGTATATCCTTACATTACCCATGCTGATCCAGTCTTTAGGGGTGTGAACTCAAGTGTCATGCCATTCAAGTGTGTAAATTTAGTACCTCTACCGCCTTACCACCAAGCTCACCACGAGCAGAGAGTGCTTTAACATCAAGGATGAATGATGATTAGTGAGCTACATTACCAAAAGATCCCCCATACCTAAGGGTATGAGACGGTATTAGTAAGATAATAATTACATCTGAAGTTACATATCATAAAATTGCCAAAGGAAAATGTATTAATTATATAGATACAAGTTATGTACTACAGAAGGTCGTTTCATGTCCATGGTAACAAAGGTAGAACCCACCTGACCTTAAGAAAAACCATGACGCCACGAGCGGTGGTGCTCCACGTGATACCCCTGTCTTGCAGCAATGGCCCTGCAGCGGAGTTTCCATCGGAGGAGACTGCGTTGAAGAACACATTGGTCCAAACGATCATATTCCTCCTAACAAGCTTTCCAAAGACCCTCAATTGTACGGGGCCGTCTGCTTCCCAAGGCTCGTTTCAACAACGGAAACCCACAAAAATCCATGGAAGAGGCATTGCATGAATGCCCGTTTCACGTGCCATCCGATCCATGTATGCCTGCGTGGACTTTGCCGTATGACTGGAAGCCTTGTCCTGGTGGATGACAACACGAGATGTGTCGCTGCCATACAGAGAAGGAATATCATGTCTGTAAAGTGGCTCCAAAATATTTTATTTTATTTTAGCCTTTTTTACCACTCTGCGCAGTGGAAGTTTGCCGTTATGGCAGTAACCACCAACAACCATGAACCCGCGTGGAAAACTTTCAGCACATTCACGTACCCACTCAGATCGACCTCTTGCATCACGTGGACGATAGTAGATGGCCCTTTGTTTACCACATCCCGACAGATACACCCATGCTTCATCCAGGGACACCACATACTTCCAGCGGTCCCCTGCCAGATGGCGTTCGCAGAGCTTCCGACTGTTGGTCATCCTCTCCTGGACATGTGAGGCACGCAACGTATGAACTTGAGCCTTGTGCTTCCGCACAAGTTGTAAATCTTGGGCTATGATGCGATTTACAGTTGCAGGGAAACATTGCACTGCCTGTGCAATCACTCTTTGCGTTGCAGGGTTTTCACATCGCACCAAGGATCTCACTTTCCGCACAACATCGGAGGAACGCTTGGGCTTCCGATATGTCCGAGGCCCACTTTGACTGGTTCCAGCAACAGGTACAGTGCAAGCTCTATGGCGATTCAACACTGCGTTGATGCCCTTCTTTGACACATGGAATGCTTTGATGTGGCACTGTTTAATTATCTGGCTATAACTATAACCAACGTCGGAAAGGGCACAGATGTACCCCTCCCAAAAGACTGAAATTTTTGGTGCCATATAAACACTCACTCACACACCAACCATCGTTTTTGCAAGTCAACGCACAGTACTTTCGTCCTACTGGCTCTGGCTGCTCTGTGCTATGCCTACGTGCTGCTCCTTGGTGATCGAAATCGTTACCATCAACGTGAAACAACCTTCTGTAATAGATCTTTTGGATTGAATATATTATAATTGGAGAGTTTACGTCGATAGCAAGGAAATAAATAAATTTTACATTATATTCATGTACAAAATGTAACATCTCTTAAAATATACACAATTTATTGAAAGTTTTCCTGTTGAAAAATTTAATTATCTTCTCTAATAATAAAATATGATAGATAACGACAAATTGTTCATGTACGTACATAGAGCTCTATGCTTAGATACTATATACATAGAAATTTATTTGTACGGACTACAGTATAAAAAAGAAAATATCGTAAAGGTAGAATATTTCAACAAAATCACGGACTCTTTTCAATGCGTTTTTGCAATGGAAGTAAATGTTTATGATAAAGAGAAACATTGACGTTGGGTTAGATTTCTATTTTTGAAACTTAAGAAGATTATTTTATTTTTTGCCTTTCGAAATTAGAACCAGATTTTTCCAGCATAATAATTCTTCCAACACTCAAGTTAATTGGAAGCAAACAATCTATTTTTAGAACATCTAGGGAAAGGGCGTGGCTTAGCACAGATGAAGACTATGAGTTGCTGCTACGATATTCCGTCAGTAATTGACTTCATCCGGAACTAACAGCCATTTTTCATCATCCAAAAATAAGGGTACATTTTAGTATCAGATCATATATTCGAAGACAATGTTTCCGTGATGTAATAAGACATTTAATTAGTGAATGAAGCAGAGGTAAGTTCAAGTTGAAGATCGATTAAAAAGGTGACATGAAACTTTACAGATCGTTGTGAAGATTGAAACAGAAAAGGATACAGTGTTCAGTGAGAATGAGAGGATGCTATTTAAAAATTAGTTTGTTTGAATCGTGTTATCGTTCCTAAACGACTACAAATTATTTTGGTAAATGGGAAAAATCTTGATTTTATTGATTCTTTGAAATTTAAAACGAAGTAATGACTCACTTAAACTCGCTGAGAACAACATCAACAACAAACGACGTATCATAACTTTTTATGAAGACCGAAGCTCGTTTCTGTTAAATGCCCATAAGAATTCTAGCGTTGAAAGGTTCAGTTTATGTTATTTCTCGTGTAAATTTGTTAACTGCTTGTGTATTTAGAGACAGTTCAAAGGCAAATATCAGAGGATTCACAAACAAATCAATAAACTGTTTTCTGGTGCTTTGAGTGTCAATTTGTTTTATATTACCGGAAGCTTGCTGTTCATTTTTCTAATAAAACATATGTTCCACACATTTTGTGCTTTAACTATTTATTTTTCTATATTTACGAGTTCATCTCCACATTTAATGTTTTACATTACAAATACATGATTTTAATATTGATTTCAGCAAGTCCATTCCCTGAGGCAATTTAAATATTATTTCAATCTTCAATGGATTTTAACATGATAGCAAATTTAAAGGAATATTAAAGAAGAGAATCTCTTATTCTATGATAGGTGCCGCAAGCTTACATTCACGGCGAACGAATGCGATAAATGTAGGAGGAGCTATCTTCTGATTATTCATACTGTGCCAACATGCCGCCTCAGGGAAGGAAGATTTTTCTTCCAAAGAAAGTTTCATTGAATGGAAACTCCTCACTGGAAGATTTCAGGGGGACGCAGCAAGTCCTCAAGTAGAAAGAGGCTCCCTACATTATGGTGCATCGTAGTGAAAGACTTGTCGGAGAAACAAGAAATATAAAAATAAAAAATGAACACAAAAAATATCTGTCTACTGAAGTGCATTTTCCCTTAGTTACCATCACAGCTAAAATCAAGCCAAAATCGAACCATAGGGAATATTTCTAAAGAACAAAGAAGTATTTTATTGGACATACAATTTACAGTGTAGGATTATTTTATTAGAGGTAGAATTAGAATGATTAAGTCAAGAAGACTTAGGTGGGCAGGCCATGTGGCACGAATGGGAGAGGAAAGAAGCGTTTACAGGATTCTTGTTGGGAAACCTGATGGTAAGAGACCAGTAGGAAGACCAAGACGAAGATGGAGGGATAAAGTTGAGATGGACCTAAAGGAAATCGGTAGGGATGGAAAAGAGTATATAGATCTTGCTTAGGATAGGGACAGATGGAAGGCCTGTGTTGCTGCAGCCATGAACCTTCGGGTTTAAGAAGGCTAGAGAGTTAGTTAGGATTATTTTATACAATTGTTAAACCAGTTGTTAAAAAAAACTACTGTACATAATTATCATGTTACTGAATAGAATATAATATTTTTGCTTTACATAGTAAAAATATAATATTGATACATCAATTATTTATGGAAAGTAGAATTCAATGTAACAACTCAGATGTCTGAGTCAGTAGCGTAAATAACACCCTCGCGGTGCGGCGGGGGGCAGTAATGATAAATTAAGAAGGACCGATATTTCACAAAAGTTTTCCTTTCGGTGTTAAAATATATTTTCAACCAACATATCATATTTCTATGCCACTACAACTTCAAACAGAAAATGTTAATCACTAGAAAAGTAGAAGGTGAACCTTCATTAGCAGAATAGTTCAAGTCATTGATTACGTCGCCGAAGGGTAGACGACAGGCAAGAACATGTCTTGACAACGCTGACTTTCACCCCTCCCCGCTCCTAGTTACCGTCCGCGTTTCAAAAGGGTTTGCTGAAATTGTGCTGCTCCCGTATGCTGCTAAGTTTCTTTTGTAGTTGTAGTGGAATCCGCTACTAATTTCTGTGAGAAATATGTAGAACATGCATCTTGGACTACAGTTACAGCGAAATTGTTTGTTTTCGGAATGTAGTGTCAATTGAAATCAAAGGAAGAATCATGTCGAATATCAGCAAATTTGCTGGAAAACAAATTCCTGACGTATGTGCTGCTTATATGCTGTATTTGACCCTACCTGTGACGTCTTCATCAGCTGAGAGGTAGTTTTCCAAGCTAGAATTGATAAATTACTTGAGAGGCACAATGACAAGAGTGAGGTTGAGTGGACTGGCGCTGTTAAGCATCGAAAGCGATTGGGTTCGAAAACCGGGCATGACAAACTAGCACAAGAAGGCTAACAGAGAACCGATAATGGGCATTTAACAATATCGTAATTTTTGTAGTAACAGTATATTTTAATATAAACACGTTTCCAAAAGTTAAGCTCGCGATGGTAAAATCAACAAAAATGGAAAAGTAAAGCTTTGATTAACACAAAATTGCACATGAAGGTAGCAAATGTGTTTATGCATTAAAGAAAACAAGAACTGTGTACAAAGATGAAAAAATATATACTTTTCGTAAGTTACATGATGTCACATTTGGGTCATTAGCATAATGATGTTTAAAGGCAAATGAACCAAACAAAACTTACAGTAATATGGTATGTGACCACCTCGCACCTTCACACAAACTTTACAACAATTTTCCATGCTTTCAATGAGGTGATCAACCATCGCAGATGCGAGCAATGGCATTCCTCCATTAGGGTAGTTTCCAACTCTCTGAGACTGGCTGGAAAAGGTAAACGTGCAGAGACAGCACGCCCGAGGGCATCCCAAAGGTTTTCAAGGGGATTAAGGTCGGGGGAATACGCAGGCCACTCCATACGAGAAATGCCCTCACGTTCCAGGTATTCGTCAACGGTGTTGGATCGATGGGGACGGGCATTATCGTCCATAAGGAAGAAATCAGACCAACTGCTGCAGCGTAGAGTCTTACAATGGGGTCTAAGACTTCATCCCGATACCGCGCAGCCGTCACAGAACCGCCTTTAAAGATGTGCAGCTCGGTGCGATATCCCATTGAAATTCCAGCCCACACCATGACGCTGGCACCTCTGAATGCGTGATGTTCGATGATGTTCTTGGCCTGATTGCGTGTGCCTCGTTCTCTCCAGACCCTTACACGCTTATCATCTGATTCCAGGGCAAATCTGGACTCGTCCGTGAACAGGACGTTGCACCAATCTGAGACAGTCCAATTGACATGTTGACGACACCACTTTAATCTTGTCCCTCTGACTTGGACGGTTAGTGCAACACAAACACGTGGTACTCGGGCGTACAATCCCTTAATGTGGAGCCTTCGGCGCACAGTACTGGCAGATATTGTCTTACCAAGTGCCGCTGCAACCATGGATGTAACAGTTGTGAAGGTCGCTCGTCGATTCCACTTGGCTACTATAGCAATATATCGATCATCAGAGGGGGCGGTAACCCTTGGACGACAGGGCACAGGTCTCCGGACAACTGTTTGACTTGTTTGGAATTGTTGCCATAATCGAGAAATTACCGAATGATCAACGCCAAAGAAAATAGCGATATATTTGATTGACTGTCCTGCTTCAGTGCTTCCGACAGCACACCAGCGCTCCCTATCTGTAATTCGTTTCTGTTCAGCCATAGGAACACGAATATTATCAAAAATAATCATACAAAAGTTATAAACACTTCGTATCAGCTTTTAAATGCACCTCAAACCCTTCAGAATGCTAGCGTCTTCAACGAAAGTGTGATGATTCTTGCACGACATCCTCGCTTTTATGCTATTTAAAGAGCACAGATTAAGCACCTAGGTACAGATGATTCACTCTCTACTTACAAAAAGGAAGCTAAACATAAAAACTGACATCTACATCCGAAGCGATTTCCAGCCACTCAAAAATTCACATACGCTTTCGAAAATCTGCATTACGTGCTTAAGTTTTGGAAGGCAGTGTATAATTATAATACAAGGTTCGCCCATAAAAAACCGAACCTTTTTTTTTTAGGAAAGAAAACGAGTAATTACCTTCAAATGACTTTATCACCTTCAAAATAATCACCAGAGGAGGCAATACACTTTGACCATCGTTTGTACGTACAGGTCTTGGGAAACACTGCTGATAGTCATTGACAGTAAATGTTCGCAAAATACGCGTAACATTTAATTTAATGTTCGCGACGTCGTCAAATCTTCGCCCTTTCATAGCCATCTTAAGCTTGGGGAAAAATGGAAAAAATCAGCAGGCGATAATCCTGAGAATATGGAGGGTGATTGATCACTGTTACTGAATGCTTACAAGGTATTGTTGTACAGACAATGCGGTATGAGGCCGAGCATTATCATGTAACAGAAACCATTGGCCAGAATCACAGAGGTTCTTCCTAACCCGCTTCATCCTGTTTCTGAGTCGACCAAGCACTTCCTTGTAATACCACTGATTGATTGTTTGGTTTTCACGGACAAATTCATGATCCACCACCTCTCACCAGTACACGAACTTTCTCCACATTGTCGTCATTCCTTGACGTTGAAGGGCGTCCTGATCTTGGTTCATCCTCGACAGTTTCACGTCAACCTTTGAAACGATAGTACCAGACATACACCTGAGTTCTTGATAATGCTGCATCACCATACACTGCCCATATTATCTGTAACGTTTCAGTAAACGATTTACCCAATTTGTAACAAAACTTTATCTTGTAACGTTGTTCAATCTTGGTGCGCGTATTTTGTACGCCGCCTGCACACGACCTACATTTGACGCACGCTTGCCCCGATACAGACTGCCTGTAACAGGTTGAAACATACACTCACGAGATTTTACATTGATTACACACACACACATTATATATATATATATATATATATATATATATATATATATATATATATATATATATATACCTAATAAAAATGTAGGCGTGAATTAATGTTTTAGAAAATAAAGCTTTTTTCTTAAATTAATAGTGGCGCACAACTGAAAGTTGCGGAGGGGGGCGCAGAGCGTGTTAGTAACGCTACTGGTCGGAGTAGCTACGGCTTATCATATGTTGACCATTTCCATTGTTCAGTTTGTCAAACTCGAATTAACATAGCAAGTAGACTGTACATAATACAAAATGATTTATTTATTTGTGCTCTTCATAAGTTAGTCTAATGGAAGTAATAGCAAATAATACCCATTAAAAGTATAGAAACAAGAAAATTAAAACAAGTGAGGTATAAACACATTACTCTGCAATCAATGTCGCTATACTAACCTACTGCAAAAAAAAAGTGCTCTCCTCTGCTTTGCACCACGCCATGAAGGCGTATAGGGGGTGTGGAATTAGGGCCCCACACATTCTTGATCACGCTCGAAGTTGGGGGTGATGTGATCATCACCACGCCCTTGGCTGCCTTTACCCCCTAGAGTTTCCTCCAGGGACCTGCTTCATACGACGCTGGCTGGGTGCCGGAGCCGTTTGAACAGGTGGAAAAAATCCCGGTTCCCCCCGCCGGGATCGAACCCGGGTCTTTCTCATAGTAGTCAGACGCCCTAACGACTTTTATTTTTATTTTCAAGAATTACAAGTTACAGTTTATATTAACATGGCTATGTATAATATACTTTCCTTTCATTTATATACCACTTGTAGGAAATTCGCATAATTCTTTCTGTTAGTGTTTCGCATTAATTTATGATGTAGGAAATATTTAAAATTACATGCATATTTAATATTCTTGCAGGTTAATATATACTAAATATAATTGCTAATAATCCATTTCAATGCTTTTCATTTGGTTTTAGGATAATACTGAAAGTCTGGAATTATTACATTCTTTGTCGTATAACTAGCTGTTGATGTACGACATATTCTATTTAACATGTTTCGTAATTGTTGCCACATGGTACTTGCGTGAGGACATTTAGTTATTCTATGTTCTATTGTGTCTTCTTCATTACACATGTTACATAAATACGTGTTATTGAATTACTGAATTGAAGTCGATATCTTTTACTTTTGGTATAATATTTATCATGTACTAACATGTACCATAAAGATTGAACCTTATTAATTAAATGCCATGCCCAAACATTCGCTCATAAATGTTCCATTCCTTATTGGGCATCTGTTGCTCTACTTTCGTTAGCTGTAGAGCTAATGGCGATACACGTCATTGACTTGTAGGTTCCGTATCGTACTTCCTGCTCCCAATCTGTGCACACATTCTACAATGGATGGTAAAAGATAAGCAAAGTATTTTTGGATAGATGTTGTGTGCATTGGCAAGGTCAAGGGAATTTTGTTTAGGATCGGTCGTAGCACTATTGCTGTGTAGCTATCTGGTTGTTGTGTGAGCGTCTAAAATTACACGTGTTGAGCAAGACCGCTTCTTTCCATTCCACTTGCGCCACAACCTGACCTTGCCACAAGAAATACGTAGCTAGCGATCGCAAACGCATCGCAAAAGTTCTTGGCAGTGGAAAAAGTGCTGCCACAAACCAAACTTTTGCGAATATATATCTGTTTAAATAATGCACTCGTGATATAAGCGATAGATTTCTTAACACATATGTTTTAATCAAACCTTGTATGTTGAAGAGGTTTTCTCGGGCAATCAGCCAGGTGATTTCCGGATAGACTTCCGAGCTTTTATTTTTATTTATTTATTGCGTCTTGTTTATCATGGCGAAGTTAAGGCTTTGTAGCCTTTTCTACCACTTAACCATGTTTACAACAACATTTAAACCATTACATAGAAAGGTAAATTTTAAAATATAAAAAGAGAAATATAAAATTACAAAGAAAAAATTACAGAAAAAAAAGATAAGAAAAAAAATGCATACGGGAATAAAATCCTAACCTATACACACGAACATACAACAAAACACACACATACACACACACACACACAATCAGATATTCATGACAGTAGTCAGGGATTTGAAATATTAAGGTGAATAAGGATTTTCAGTGTTGTTCTGCGCTTAACTGTATGCAATTTATCACTAAAATATAATGTGCTAACTATTTGTGCCCAATAAAAAATGTTTTAATTGCGTCTTAAAGACATATACTGAAGATGAGTTTCGGATTTCGAAGGGCAGTGAGTTCCAAAGACGAGAAGTAGAAACGGTGAAAGATTTTGAATAAAAATTTGAGTTATGAAGGGGGATGAGTAGTTGAGTTCTCCCTCGCGATCTGGTGTCAAGGCTGTGTGATTCGGAAAGCATTGAGAATCTGCTCGAGAGATAAGCCGGTTCCTTTGAGCTTTCGAGAGCTAACGCCACTCTCATCTTCAGGGTTTGAAGTATTGTAGTCTGTTGTTTGTTACTGTTTCAAAATGTATATTTATTGTCGTTTGTAATTTATTCTGAAAAACTACACCAAATATTTTTACTTCTATCTTTAGTTACAATTTCATGTCCATATGTTAAGTTCGTTTGCTTTCCCAGTGGCCTACAATTTTTTAAATTAATTTTTGCACCTGATATTTGCATGGACTCATTTATTATTGCTGTAACTTCCTCATAATCAGTCTTCGAGTTAATGAAGGTTGTTACGTCATCCATATACCCACACTCACACATGTAAGCTATTTTCACATTATCTCAGAGCTGACAATTTTGTTTGAATCATGTTCAGAAAGGGTGATAACGATAACATGAACAGATAGAAACTTAATGATGATTCTTGTAGAACTCCTGTTTTTGTCGATGTTATGAACCCATTAACAAGTACTTTAATATAGATATTTCGATTTAATTGTTGTACCCAACTAATAAATTTATCACCAAAGCCAAGATGTAAAACTAATTGTAAATATTTATGGCTAACATAATCATATGCAGATGCAAAGTCAAGCGAGAAAATAGCTCCGTCAGTGTCATTCTTCTCTTCATATGTTGCTATTATATCTCTAATCATCATTAATGTTACCAACACTTGGCATTCCATATTGTGTGTTACCTACTAACATTGGCATATATGTTTTTAACCTATTTCATACAATTGTTGTTAAGATTTTATAATCAACATTCATTAGATTGATTGGTTTGTAATCATTAATTGTTATAGGCTTATTGACCTTAGGTATTAAACCTGTCACTCCAGTACTACAATTTTTCCTATCTTATTTTGTAAAATACCTCATGAATGCACTTATTTACTGTAGGTCCTATAGTAGGCCATTCCTTTTCATAACATTCACTTGTAATACCATCTATACCTGGTGATACATTTCCACGTGAACTAAATACCGCTTTAGTTATTTCGTCCTGAGTAAACTCTTTCTCTAATATATTCCTATCTTCATCCTGAAGTATTGTTGGTATATGATTTATTATTATATTTTCATTTATTACATAGGTTGTTTCTGTTTAAAATTTGTGTTGAAAATGTTCCCTTATTTCTTTTTGAATTTCATATTGATTGCAATTTCTTTCTCATGTTTATTTTTTATTTTAGTAAATTTTTCTTTCACCTCTATTTCGTTCTTGTTTTATATGATATAATTTGGTTGTTTCCTCGTCATCAAAGGGCTGTACCCTACTTCGTTCTTGAATACCTTTAATTTTATTTCTATGAAATCCTAATAATATAGCCTGGACGGGCTTAATTTTGTCTTGTGCTGTCTTACTTTGCAATGCTTGATATTTTAATTCATGTAAAACACTATAGTAGAAACTGTACGTACTATTTAAATCTTGATATTTTTGTTTTCCATAGTTTTTACAAAATTTTTGGAATTCTACTTTAAACCAGCTTTCCTACCACTCAACAAGATTTGACGTATAAGTATTTTTTGTAATCCGCGTATTCCATTTTTCTTGACAACGTGCTATGAATTCTTCTTCATAAATGCATTATTTAAGTGCCAGAAACCTGATCCTCTACAAATATTATATGTGTCTTTTTTAACTTAACAAATAGATGCGAAATGATCTGAAAAGCAAATTGGGGATGTTTGCACATTAGAAACATGTTGCTTAATATTATAGGTAAAAAGGTAAAAGGTAAAGTGTTCCCCTGTGCATAGCACCACGCCATGAAGGCGTATAGGGGGTGTGGGGGTAACGCTTAATATTATTAGATACATAAATTCTATCAATGCGCGAGACATGATTTAATTTAATATACGCAAAACTCTCTTCAACGACTAAGCTACTGCGGCTGTAACTTACTGCAAAGCCCAATTTAGTATAACTTTTGCAAAATGTGCAAGGTTACAGATTTTAGAGTAAAGAATGTATATAAGAATTTATCTTTACAGCTGTTTTGCAGTCTTCAATCCTTCATTAGCGTTAAGAGATCGACTTTCGATCTCGCCGCCGAAGCTCCTAGGTTCGAGTTCTTACGAGGGCATGGGTGTTCTTTCTGAGTGTCTCTTCGTCGCTTTCATCTAATCACCGTCGCGATAGGCAAAACAGGCAGAAAAGCGACGCTCAATAAAAAAAAATCCATTACCAGTGTTAGAGATATGGTCTTTGTAATATGTTGAAAACAATCGAGAAATTTAATAAGTTAGAATTTGTCATAAAATGTTTATCTGAGCATAATTGATTTGCTTTATTATATTTCGCTTTTTGTGTTACTTTTGGCTAATTTGCGAAGATGGGGATGAGTGATGACATAATGAAATTGATGAATGGACACTCACAGACATCCATGCCCAGGCCGGGATTCGAACCCGGGACCCTTGGCTTCGTAGCCGCCACGGGAGCCGGCTCGGAGCATAATTAATAAATCAAGCAGCAATTAGAAGTGCTATATTAAAGTATCCAAATTAGAAAAGCTACGCTTAACTTGAAGTAAATTGTCCGCAATCTGGTCTTACGAACAAGTTTACTATTTTCCAATATTGTCTCTTTAGACGATTTTAATTTCTCAATTCCTCGGCGAAAACGTCATCACCAGGAATCGAGCAGGTAAAAGGCTGGATAATGGGACCGTAAATGACTCATCAGGCTTCGAAAGCGGTCTTTACGACAAGATCAACGCAGACTTTGTGTTGTCGTGGAACTTGGCTGGACTGACTACAAAAACTCCCTAGGACTGGAACCTCAGAGTTTAATTGCAGAGAAAATTATTTTTAGAGTGTGCGTTTGAGGTCTGAAACCCGTCTGCAACTGAGTTTCTTCAGCTTGAAAGTTCTCGTAATTTCACATCGAAGAAAGCCAAGTTGATACTAGGTTGAAGGCTATAACTTTGGTGGTGACTAGAACTGAAACATAAAAGAAACAACAGACAAACAACGATTTTTATTGCTGAAAATTGGTTTCTAGAAATTCTAACAACTTTCTAGAATTTCCTTTTAAGATTTCTGAAGAAGTGTTAGAAAATAAAACATCGACTATTTTAAATATGCATTCATAATTTATATTTCTTATGAAAGATTATGTAAATCAATTTTCTTAACTAATCGGTATGTAAAGGAAACCTAATTTCTACTTTTCCGGCCTCCAGGGCGAAATGCCAGCACAACGCGCTACGAAGCCAAAGCTCCTATATAAGCTCCAATACTGGGTAAGCACGTGTTTGTTACATCATCTATTTCATCACGTGGGCGTTGGCAGGAATTTTTTCCAGGTAGGGGGACAAGGTATTTTTACCTCAAAATATTGTTACAGTTCCAAGAATGATCTGTACCAGTCTTGCTTGTAGTTCCTTAAATAATTAACTAAAATTTCTGTGACTGAAATTAATTATGTTTGATTGCTTGATTAATTGATTGAGTTTATTTTCCTTCGCTTTTCTGCTCCTCTTGGCTATTCGCAACGATGAAAATGAGTGATGAAATTAGTGAAGGGACACTTACAAACACCCATGCCCAGGCTGGGATTCGAATCGGGACCCCTGGCGTTGTAGCGCGCTGTGCTAATCCGTGAAATTAAATAATGCGTGAGAAATATGTATTTTAGGTTGGCGTTAATTTTCCAGGTGTTACGTTTAGGCCGTTCACCGGTTTAAACTGCTTGACTGCGAGAGAATGAATGTATGGGGGGTGGAATAAATTACGCTCATTGCCCTTTACCAATATTTTAATAGAATTCGCACAAGCGAGAGAGGATGATCACGCACGAGCCAACAAGATATCTAAACACTGATAATGAGAAACCCAAAGTGTCACCACTGTACCTGTTTCGTAGTTCCTCGGCTGAGTCACGACGTGGCATGGTGTCGGTCCATCGAAGGTGTCAGAGAAGTCCTTGTTTGTAGTTCGAAGTTCTTTGGTTGGCGGGACTGCTTAAGTCGTGCACACTGTTCACATTCTTTGCATTTCTTGTAGATGAAGGATTTCTGAAAAGGAAAGTAATAACGGTCTTTCGCATAGGCATAAGTATCCAAAATGGTTGAGGGCGTGTGGAGAAGAGTGCACTTGTTCAAACCATACATCTTGTAATGAATGAGGGATGCACGTGAGTAGCCTTACCAAATTTTCGCCTTTGATCAATGTGGTCCATATGTCACATCAGGGCCTGAGGGACATCGCTACGTGATCACGTGCACTGACGCAGCCACGTGTTACGTAGTAGCCGCACCGACACATTCTCTCACTGCTGAAGTTTTAGCGGATTTCTTGTACACGAAGATCATATTACCATTTGGCTTTCCAGAAAAAAATCATTGTCGACCAACTTCCAGGCCAAACTTCAGATTTGTTCAAAGAATTGGCCAACAAATTCCAAATTGAACTAAGCTTTGCCAGCCCAGGATTTCATCAGAGCCTTGGCTTAGTTGAAAAAACGCAACAAACGCTGGAAGGAATGATCAAATTCTACGTCAATGCCAAACACAGTAATTGGTCTGATTTCTTACCAACAGCGGTATCAGCTATCAACAACACGCCACATTCATCTGCACGGTACTCACCTACCTATATACTGATGGGTTATCATACCCGCACCTTATCGGATGAGATTTTTCAAACCCCGCCGCAGCATGTGAGGAATTATGAACGGCTGGAACATATGAAGCTCTCGCGCCGATTGGCACAAGAAAATCTCCTCAAACGCCACAGAACGGACAAGGCACGGCTTGATCCTCACTATTCTCAAGCAGCGTTTAAACCCGGCGATCAAATACTTTTGTGGAACGATAGACGCTTATCAAAGACGTCCAAAGCGTTTTCAGGCAAATACGAAGGCCCCTTCACAGAAATCGAGCGACTCAATAGAGACCATTTCAGAATTGAAGGGGTCAAGCAAGGAAAACGGTTTGAACAAAAGGTAGCGTCGGTCAGGATGAAACTTTACACACCATAAACGGTAACAACTCTCGATCAACCAGGTACAGAGGGAGATAACGTGAACGCCTTAAATTTACATTCAGGAATTCAAACGGATATCCTTCATATTCTAGGGGGGCTTTATTTGGAAGAATTCACAACTAGTGAACCCTATACGTCAGAAGCTGACAACACAGCGAGAAACATTGAATCACTGGCAGCATAAAACAGCTACTTCCTAACGAAGACGATCATCATCCTTCATAGTTCCTCGTCGCGACGAAATTTCGAACAGTGATAGTAACTACTCATCGACTATACAATTTACGACGATGAATAACACATACAACCTGTATTTCTTCTAATCAAATCTGATTTTCTTTTTTATCTTATTGAGGAAAATGTACACCACTAGCTCACAGAGCTACAAGAATACATCTCGTACACGCGACAGCACTTGCCGCAACATATATATATATATATATATATATATATATATATATATACCGTATATATATATATATATATATATATATATATATATATATATATATAGTATATTTATCATTCTTTCTCATACAAGATTGTGTTGACCCTTTGTCCCTGTGACGTCACTTTATGATGTGATTCCACACAGAGAAGCCTATACCGAAGCAACACGACTTTCTGCTTCGCTAGCATTTTGTGTACGTAAACAAAAAGCACGACCGAGATAAATATAGTTACTGCATATAGGAAGAGAGCTCACGAGTTCTCTTTTGGCGGAGAGAATACGCTATCCATTTCATTCGCTGTAAATTTCTCATTCTGTGACTTTTCAATAATTCATAACTACCTTCAACACGACAAAAATGCCTTTACAGAGCATGTATGTACCAACGTCTTATCCACTCTTCATATTTCTTCAATTCATATAACTTCTTACATATAAACGGCAGTATTATCAATATAATTAATATATGACAGCATGTTAACTTCTAAATTATTATCGTGCAGATGTGTCCCATCTATCGATGAAGCGAATTGAGAGCGCTGCATCGTTAAAAATCAACCAAACTCTCACACAGAAACTCATTTTTATTTACTCCTACCGAACACAACTCACACCTACCAAATCAAACCCCCAATTTTTTCCATATTACATCTGCCATTTTCTGACTTCAGTTCTTGATGCATTATCATTAAGTGGCGATTAACTCAGTAGGTAGAAAAGGGGCGTAAAACAAAAGAAATAGAAAGTAATGTCTCCTTTTCTAGGCTTTTTTTTCTTATTAAACAACCAGTGTGTGTGTGTGTGTGTGCGTGTGTGTGTGAGAGAGAGTGGGGAGAGGGAAAACCTGTTACGAGTCAGGGAAATTCTCTCGCACAGTTTTGACAATATCTTTCTCTGCAGGTTAGACTCGGCAATGTTCCAACTGCCCGGTCCAAATTGGGCCTCAACCTAGGGTGGGGAATTGGCTGCTGGCCTGAACTTATTGCGGTCCAGGTACCTCGTCTTCATGCTGGACCACGACAGGAATGACAGGAGCAGAAAATATCCTTGCGGCTGAAACTTGTCTGCAGCCGGTTCGATGTTATTGCTTAAGTGGTAACTCTTTGAGAGCATTCGGTGACCACTCTAGATCTTCTGAGCGGATAATTTCACCATGCATGAGGACATTTTCTCCTTTTCGGAGCGAATAGTGATAAAATACTTAGGCTGTTTAATTATATTTTGCTGTAGGGTAATCCGCCTTTCGTTAGACCGCACTATCGTGCTTTCAGTAACTCTACAAACTTGTCTAGAAAGTACAAATGTTGGAAATGAAGTGTGTATGCGTGTTGAATAGGATATTTTTACACGCATTACATTTCATAAAACGTGACCTACGACCCACTTCAAAACTCATTTTTACATTCGCATTTCTAGTGACATTCAATAATATCACTGCAAAAACTAGGTATGCATGGAACTTACTACATTATTTCATCGCATCAATTTTGAAGATGTTTATTCACGAAGTCATATTTCCATGAATATGTGAAATAACTGTTGCTGTGCAAATTGGGATGTGATTCGTTGATATTTGTTAAACTGTAACAAAAGGTTTATAGTATTTATAGTGTCCTTGTTAACATTCTTTAGTGTGTAGATAAACATTAACTAAAGTTAAAATAACACAATAGTAGACACGAAAGACCATGATGAATTATTTGTTTGGGTACTTGGTTGTGGTTTTTAACACTATGAAATTCAATTTTTACAAAAGAATAAATAACATCTGGCAGGGAACGGAAAAACTATCAATATTGTCTAAGACCTTCATGTAATATCGTATGAATATAAAACTCCACATTTTAACAAAAAAAATTCTTAGTTATGAATTAAACTCACAGATAAAAACTTTTAAAAGTTTTTGCTCTGGTAGAATATTACTAAAATATAGAAATAAATTGTTTCCAATTTTTAAAACAAATTCCAGGATTATTATTTGCTCACATAATGTAATTTAAAGTTGTTTTTTTTAAAAGGCTTAAATGATCAATATTGCTCACCGAGGGATATATATTTTTGACAAAATTATAGATTAAAAACAATAAAAATATTTGAAATAGAATTTCGATGTTTGCTCATGAAATGTTTTACCTATTGAAAGAAAAATATTCTCAAAACCTGAAGCTCTTGTTTCATTTGTTTCCTTTTGACTGGAAGCTTTCTAGATGGCCCTTAGAGTTTTGTTCTGACGTTCGTGTATTGTATTCTAGATAACAGACAAGGGGGAGCAACCGACAACTTTGTATGCTGCTCCGTCTCTTCCTGCCTCATTGTCCCTCAGGTAAAGCAAGCCTCTTTCTACCCTTCGTACATCTATATGAGGTTCCAAACGTGGGAAGGTTGAAAAGTCAACTTGGAACCGCCGAGGGGAGGGTTTCCGTACTCTAAAGTAAAAGAAGTTGAAGTTTAAATAAGAAAACTGTAACAATTGAAAAGAATTTACTTTTATCCGAGTTTATTTGAAGATCATAGGAAGGGAACCGTGTTTAGTTTCCAGACTAAGCTCATACTACTGTAATGTTCGATAATTTCATTTAATCATGCAAGTATGAGACTTCAACAGGCGTGGATTTAGGGAGGTACGGAGAGGCTTCCACTGGGACAATTTATTTTAAAATTAAAAAAAAAACACAAAATGAAAAATGCGATAGTGTGGTAATCGAACCATATGACATTAGTTGGCCTAAAAGTAATAACTGAATTTGCATATATATATATATATATATATACACCGTGCGTCCATTTCGATCTGCAGCCGAGAGATCGGGAGAAACGTGGCGGGCGGCGCTGACGGAGGTGCCGACATTTGCGACCTGTAATGCCCGCATATTTTTATGGACATATGCAGACATTTATATAAATATTGCAAAACTAGCACTAACCGGTGTTATAAGAGTTTTTCAAAGTGATGTCCACCTACATTCACACATTCCTGGCATCGTTTGATGAAATTTTGATTCACACGCAAAAGTTCTTCTTCCGTAATTCTTCCTAGTTCTGCCCTTATATTGTCTTTTAGTTCGTCGATGCTATGAGGGTTATTTCGGTAGACTCTATTTTTCAAGGTTCCCCACAAATAATAGTCTCATACGGTAAGATCTGGCGAACGTGAAGGCCATAAACCTCTTGAAATTATTCTGTCATCAAACACCTCTCTTATAGCGTCCAAAGAATCAGCGGCGGTATGGGCTGTGGCCGAATCTTGTTGAAAATACCCATATTGTCTCTCATTATCTGATAACAACTGAAAAAACGGCGCGAGTATTTGTGTGCGGTACCTCTCTGAATTTATTGTGTCTTCAAAAAATATAGGCCCTATTATTCTTTTGGCACTTACAGCACACCACACACCACACACCAATTTTTGCATCGTGTAACGGAACTTCGTGTATTATTCGGGGATTTTCAGTGCTCCAGTATCTATTGTTCTGTGAACAAACATGACCACGCAAGTGAAACCATGCCTCATCCGAAAAAATTATTAACTGTGGATCAACAATACCATCTACAATATTCTGCAAAACCCAATTACAGAAATTTACTCTACTTACGTTGTCAGGGGGCCGTAATTATTGCACTATAGAAACTCTGTACGGTTTTAATTTTAGTAGCTTAGTGGCTGTTTGTGCTGATGATTTTGACACGCCCATCTCCTGTGAAACACGGCGTAGAGGTTTGTTTGGAGAACGTTCTAACGCTGCACCAATTTCATCGAGTTTTGCTTCGGTTAGAATCCGTCGTTTTTGCTTAGGTGTTTTAAAATTTAACGATCCAGTTTCTCGTAATTTAAGGACAAGACGTCTAACCGTATCTCTATGTGGAGGTGAAACGCCTGGGAATTTCTGTACAAATTGCCTACACACGTCTCGACACGAGTCTGTTTTCACGTAAGTGTCATACATAAAAAATCTTTGTTCTAACGTGAACCTTGCGGCTGGCATTCCAATCATCTGACTGACACAACACACATACACACTGCAATAACACAAACAAGTAACGGCAAGTAACCAAGAATAACACTCTTACGCACAGTACGAAATTAACACGCTCTTGGTTTACATCTGCCTGCCACTATATTCACAGCTCTGTAGTCGCGAAGGAACAAAAAATTGAGCTAGGAGATTTCGGATTGCAAGGAAGCTCACGAACACCATTAGCTTTTAACGGTTCGTCTGCAGCGTAATCTTGATACAGTGTTGCACATTCGAAACCTCCAAACGATCCCCATCGACACAAAACTCTTTCAAGGATATAAACTTAAGCAGAACGTTACTGGTCAAAACTATGATTAAAATGTTTTACAGAGTATTATCTCTGGCTCTTAATATAATTTCTAAAGCGTATTTATTTGTGTATATAAGGGTGGAACTTGGAAGAATTACAGAAGAACTTTTGCGTGTTATAACACAGGTTAGTGCTCGTTTTGCAAGATGTCCACAAAAATAAGCGGGCATTACAGGCCTCAAATGTCGGCATCTCCGTCAGCGCCGCCCGCCACGTTTCTCCCGATCTCTCGGCTGCAGATCGAAATGGACGCACTGTATATATATATATATATATATATATATATATATATATATATATATATATATATATATATCCCAGCACCTCCCTGGCGGAGTGGTTAGCACAGCGTACTACGACGCCAAGTGTCCCGGGTTTGAATCCCGGCCTGGACATGGATGTTCTTTTGATTGTCCCTTCATCAATTTCATCCTATCATCAGTCATATCCATCTTCGCGATTAGCCAAACGTCGCTAAAGAGCGAAGTAAAACAAGTCAAAATAACAAAAAAAACAACAAGTTAAAACCGGGCATTGACTTCAACGTATATAAACCACACCCCCTATACGCCTTCATGGCGTGGTGCTATGCACAGGGGAACACTTTACCTTTTGTATATAATACACAGGATTCCCAAAACTTGAGTGACACTTTGCTGAGAATATATAAAATAAAAGTGTGAACATACTTTTGGGACATCCTGTGCATAACTTCTTTTGCTAACTAACTAACTCTCTAGCCTTCTTGAACCCGAAGGTTCATGGCTGCAGCAACACAGGCCTTCCATCTGTCCCTATCCTGAGCAAGATCTATATACTCTTTTCCATCCCTAGGAATTTCCTTTAGGTCCATCTCAACATTATCCCTCCAATTCGTCTTGGTCTTCCTACTGCTCTCTTACCATCACGTCTCCCAACAGGAATCCTGTAAACTCTTCCTTCCTCTCCCATTCGTGCCACATAGCCTGCCCACCTAAGTCTTCTTGATTTAATCATTCTAATAATATCTGGACATGAATACAAATTATGTACTTCTAAATTATGAAACCTTCTCCACTCACCTGTTTCCTCATCCCTTTTAGGTCCAAATATTTTCCTTAGGATCTTATTTTCAAATGCTCTCAATTTATTTTCCTCTTTCAATGTAAGGGACCAAGTTTCGCATCCATATAATATTACAGGCAAAATTACTGTTTTGTATATTTTAACTTTTAGTTTCTTAGATATTAAACGAGAAGACAAAAGTTTATGAAGAGAAAAGTAACATGCATTTCCTGAATTAAGTATGCTTTTTATTTCCTTTTTAATATCATTTTCATTTGTTAATATTACTCCTAAGTACTTGAATTTGAAAACTGGTTCAAACGAGTTGTTATCAATAATTAGATTTTGATTATTACCTAACACTTGGTTTCGGCCTGTAAGCATATATTTGGTTTTCTCTTTGTTAACTTCCAAACCTATCTCTTTAGCTGCTTTGAAAAACATTTTAGCATTATTCTTAATTGTATTTACATCATCCCCCAGTAAGTCTACATCATCTGCATATGATAACATCTGAGTCACACCGTTTAATTTTAGTCCTTCGTTAGTTTCTTTTACCTTTCTAACAGCGTATTCTAAGGCAAAATTAAAGAGGAATGGAGATAATGCATCTCCTTGTTTTAACCCATCATGAATTGTAAATTTGTCAGACACATTAATATCCACACGAATTTTACTTTCTGTTTCACTGGTGCATACTTTTATCATATTAACAAGCTTCTTAGGTATTCCAAACTCAACTAATATATTATATAATTTATCTCTTTTGACTGAATCATATGCTTTTTTAAAATCAATGAATAGCTGATGGACTCTTTGATTATATTCCGACTGTCTCTCAAGTGTCTGTCTGGAGTGAAAAATTTGATCTGTTGTTGATCTTTTACGTTTAAATTCACATTGATAATCACCTATAATTTCATTATCATGTGGGGTTAGTCTTGCTAAAATATAATGTTAGATAATATTTTATATGTTGAGAGTAGAAAAATTCTACGGTAATTATTGCAGTTCATTTTATCACCTTCTTTAAACACATTAACAATTATGGATTATTTCCACTGTTGAGAGATTTCTTCTTTATGCCACATTAAACAAACATCTTTTGCTAGTTGTTTCAAAGCCATAGTGAGCTTTGAACATGGGATTTTTTGTTGACTTAAAATCTTATTCAAAATTATGAGCACTCATGCTGATCGAACTGTACTATCTAAGTTTGCATGAGATACTAAAATGAATATCGAGAATGTACCTTGCATACTTCAGCTGAACGTTTATTTCTTCTCCATATCTATGTAGTGGTTATGATAAACACAACCATAAATGTGCTACATAGGTATAAATTTTTTTATGTTCTTCTACTCTAAACTTGCTGTGTAAAATGAAATATTTTACACATTTCACTCTAGAATATCAATAATTACAGTGTAAGTTATCTACAAATTGTACTTCTATTTAAATTTTTAGGTAGCTGGTAAACGTTCGAATCCCGGCCTGGGTATGGGTGTTCCTTGTTAATCCCTCAATCAATTTCATCATAAAATCTCTCATTCTCTTCTTCGCAATTAGCAAAAATCAAAGTAAATTAAACGAAATCAACAACACCAACAAATAGCAACCAAGGCGTTCCAATTGAAAATGTAAATTAACAAAATAAAATAATAACACGCAAATTTGCAAAAGATTTTTGTCAGCAATTTTTATATATTTAATTCATTTATCTCTTTGCACAATGTGTGTATATATATATATATATATATATATATATATATATATATATATATACATATTTATAAATACATAATTTCTATTAATTGTAAATATTTCTTTGCATTCTTGCTGTGCAGGAATTTGGAAGATAAATGAAATCACACAATATTCATACACAGACACACACACACACACAACATCCCCACATAACGGCGTATGGTTACAAAAACTCAGGTTCTTTTTTAATATACAAACTCTTAGTCGTGAAAAGCTCACAGAAAGTAACTTCTATGAAATGCTTTTCTCTGCCAGAATATTCCTAAAATTGAGGAGAAAACTGTTCTCCATTATTTGACACCAATAACTTGACAAATGCAGATTTATATATTGAGAAGAGATTTCAACAAATATATGGTTCTGCTTCGGAGTAGTTAGAGAACCTGGAGTTTTATGTTTGGATAGGACGTGAACGATTTATTGTGTTTGTCTATTCAACTATTTTGTAAATTCATCATTCATCCACATCGTGGAAATTATATCGACAGGAAAAAAATTACCCCCTCCCACACATGATGGTTATAATCAATCATTCACTCATTCTCTGTATACATATTCACTCATTACTTCCTTAGCAGTATGACATTTGCCTCCAAAGGTTGCCAGATTGTAGTTTTCGACTTGAAGGGTCCAGATTGTAGGTGTGCCAGAAATTCTCGTCAAATAATCCCGGATAAATCCGATATGGCAGCGGTGATGGATGAGGATTCCCTACGACTTTCGTTTTGACCTCTGCCAGCACCACAACATGTTTTAATTCAATTTCTTCCGTAATTCAATTCTGACTTTGATGTAATTTGAAGTCAGGTTAATTAAAATTCCAATTTTGTTCCAGTGGTCGATATGCTTTATGTTTCCTCAACAAGTTAAAATCTCATTAGAGAAACGATTAGGAATGAATCAACGGGAATGACGAGTCGACGGAAAATATTTCTTGGTTTCTTTCTCCATCTCATCTCCAGATTTCCATTAGAACATATTTTTACACTGGGAAGAAATTTCAACACCTATTTGACTTGATTTGAAGGGAAAATGTACTAATCTTTCACACCTACATTGTGTACGTACATACATGCACACGAACACACATTAAACTTGCATTGTTTAATGTGTACATAAATACATAGATGCATGCATATAAAGGTATGCAGACACACGTTCTTAATATACTAAGGGAAGCACACAAGCATATTGAAATGTGTTGCGTGATGGGTAACATCCTTTAACTGGTTAGTATATGTCGTTTTTACAAAACGCACGGTTGATAATCCATAAGAAATTGTATAACCAGTTGAATCAGTGTCGTTTAAGGGATCAGGAACCCATAAATTCTAATGGGTTCTGTAACAGGTCTGGAGCCATTTTTATCGCACAAATAATTTTCGGTCCAAGTTGCATATTGTTTCCTTTCAATGCCAATCTTGGTCCGTATTTAAATTGATCCGGAAAAAAAGGTTTCGATACCGAATTGAAATAATGTAAAGATACGGTCCAGAACTCATTTACCTACGCTTCCTGATTTTTTTCCCGGATCGGAATTGAATTTGTTTACATTTTCCTGGACCTTTAACAACCCTGAGTTGAACTTATTATGAATTGATATTCTGTTGAAAATTTTGAGTAGAATTTATATCACTTGCGGCACAAATAATTGTTCAACAAAATGTCGCAACTTGTACATACGTTGTCCCTCCCTTCACTTCCAGAAAGTAATTTTAATATCAAATTTAGGGTGTTCGGGAAAAGATACGTAAGTCACAAACTTCAATTTTTTTTTTTGCATTCTTTTAAGTCTCGCTGAATCAATTATAGAAAATGTTATGAGTATAATTTTATATTGAGCATGTGTAAAAATTCTAAGCAGTGATGACCCAACATTTATATCATGTCTGTGAGGTTTGATTTTAAAAGAATAAACATAAAACCTGTCTTCTGCAAAATTGCATTTTTTTAGCAAGTGGACAAGCACTGGTACAAGGAAACGGTATGGTGGTGGATCACAATTTCTTGTTTGATATGGCATGCAAATAAGCTCGATGAACTACTGCATCTGTCCCCCTGTTGGCGCCACTAAAACTTACTGGCGAAATTCCATGAAGCGTCTCGAGAATGTAAATCTCAGAGAGCGTAGTTGATGAATTGTGTGAAATAAGAAAACTAAGATTTATATGGTTAGAGGAAAACATATTTGCACCGAATAAATAAATCATCACTCAATACACACACACACACACACACACACACACACACAAGTACCTAAAAAATAGGCCGCGTAGAAAACAATCATACATGTAGAGAGCTCTTTTCTGATGACTTGCAGAGTACAACGATTTTAAGGAAAATTAGGAAACATTACACTCTGTTTCAACTATCTCTGGAGCATGCGAATGAAAACAAGCTTCTGCGCAAGTAGTGACTCGAGACGGCTCCACCAATGAACACGTGAGAGGAACGGGATTGCGTGGAGAGGAAAAGCGACTGCAGTTACCAGCCTTCGCAGCAGCGTGTACTGCTTTGCTCTGCCCACTCGATCCCCCCTCTCTCTCTCTGCCGCTATGCGCGGCCTGGCTCCAGTGATAACTGAGACAGGGTATAAATAGGAAACATATAGGATAATTATTAACGTTTTGATTCTAACCGCCAGTACCACGTTATCATACACATATTGAACTTCCTAGAGTTGTTCTGGTAAGAGAATTTCCCTCACATCAACGAAAAACTACAAGAATTTGTAATTTTTGTTCCTCATTCGGCAAGCTTTTAATAGGTCTTCGTGTTCATTCATTCAGTCAGTCAGTCCTAATCTAGTACTGGATGTGTGAGGATATTGATTTGCAGCTGATTTTCATTGCAAAATTTCCTTCGGCTAAACTATTGTATTGCTTGCCTTTTTGGTTTTCCTGGTGTTTCATTTTACTTCATTTGGTATTCCAACAGGTACGCTGATTCATGTTTATGCATCCATTTAGACCTGCTTCTACTTTCTAAGTGCATGCATATTATTCATGTTTGTTCTACTATATCTGATTAAGTAAAAGCAGTTTTATTACTTTTAAGAGGTAAAGGTAACGTTCACTGTGCATATAGCACCGTGCCACGAATTCACATTTAGATGATGTGGGTGGTAGGGATTTACACATTCTTGATCTCTGCAATTTTGGAGGTGATGTGATCAGCACCACGCTCCGGGCCGCCTATACCTCACAGGGTTGCCCCAGGTAGCCTTTGATTTGAAGCTGGATGAGCCCCTAAGCCGCTTCATGCCGGGAAAAGTCCGATCTTAGATCACCAACCCCGTGAATCGAACTCGGGTCTCCCGCGTGGCAGTCAGACACCATACCGACTTTTATTTTAATGGAATACCCCTATGCGGTAGTATCCCCCGACCAACAGAAACATCCATGTCCTAAGCGGGATTCGAACCCGGGACCCCTGGCGTCGTAGCGCGCTGAGCCACGAGGGCCGACTACTAAATCCACCGGGGCTCACATTGCTTTTAAGAGTAAGTAAGAAATTACTTATAGTTAACAGAAAGTAAGAAATTCTCCGCTAAATGAATATTCAATGTCCGAATGCTTGCATTACACAATTGCACCACTTGTCTGGAAGCCTAAAAGCTACAGAAATTCTCCTCTTAATGAAAATTCAATGCCTGAATGGATTACACACTACCAGTTGTTTGGAAGCTTTAATATGAATTTTTGATTAATATGATTGATTATACTTATTTAATATGAATTCTGTAATTTTTGAACATTTACACCAAACTTAATATCTTCTGGGAATTTGTTTTCCAATCTTGAAGCAAAAATGCTTTAATTTTTCTTACATCGGGGACATCCATAAAATGTCACGGTCATCGGATTTGATTCTACGATTTTTATCAACGATTTCAAGGAAACGAAATCTCTCACGAACGGTCCAAATCCTTGCATGCAATGAATAAATGAGAAGAGCAGAGGTCTTTGAGGCACTTGTAGCGACATCACGTGACGACCAGCTTTCACGGACATCTTGCAGAACGAAGAATAAAAATACAGAGAAAAAATATAGAACAAAACTCAGATCCCGAGCTATTAACAATGCCCCTAGCTTTTTCCATTGGTCCCACTTACTCCCTCTAGGGGAGGGGCATATCCACAAATAAAAGAAGAAAAAGACGAGGAAAATCGATGGAGACGAAGAAACAGAAAAATGCGTTTCGGAAGAAAGATGCAAGGGTCGTTGAAGGATACTGGCACTGTCCGAAGTCTTTGTTCGTAGCAGTCGGAAACAATCGTTAACAATCAATCTATCGATTCAGTCGAAGCTAGCAACAACAAAGCGTGCGCTCCCTACTGGTTCTTGTCTTAGGTGCTGGTCTGGATCGCGGAGTCTTTGAATGGCCGAAATGACCTCAAGGGTTTCGGCTGCGATTGCCACAGGTGAATGGGATGGAAGAATGAACGGAACTTGAGGAGGTGAAAGGCGATATCCCTTTTCCCTCAAAAAGTCTATTTCGCCTTTGCAACTACATTTTGTCGGTCAAATTGCATTGTTCAATTTGAATTTTTTAAGTCAAGGGAATTCGAACTGCAGATGAACCGAAATTTTCTTCTTCAAATTTCGAATTCTAACACTTTGTTGCACTCTTAGATGTTAATATTATACTTGCGTGAAAATGCTAGTTAAATTCATCATGACTGGCTTGATGATAATATTGGATGGCAGAGATTAGTGCTTTCTTCTGGCGGTACTCAACAGTACGCAGTACTGGTACCTTTTTAAAGGTGAGAATAACTTTTTATTTTAAAGAAAGAAATGTATGTATGTGTGTGTGCGTGTGCGCGTGTGTAACTACATGAATGCACAATTATTTATGAACATGAACATACTACAGTATTTTGAGTAGTTCTTACATGGGCGCCCGCAGAAAATTTTCCAAAAGGGCGTCAAAATTGAAAACCTGTATTCTTAAGTTAGATATATTGATCATGTTTACATGTCATCATAGGAAGGAAGTGTTTTGAGACATAGAAAAACAAAGATGAAAGAAGCTGTAGAGAATGAGGGAAAGGAAGAGAAGTAAAGAGCTAGACAGACAGAGATGGAGAGAGAGAGAGAGAGAGAGAGAGAGAGAGAGAGAGAGAGAGAGAGAGAGATAAGGAAAGAGAAGGGAAATGAAGAAGCAAGACAACACACATACACATACAAACACCCCCCACACACGCATGAGTTCTTATGATCAACATAATAACAAACCAAGATGAAGAATACCGGAAACTTTCTTCACAGAAAAAAAGCATTGCGTGTGTGTGTGTGTGTATATATATATATATATATATATATATATATATATATATATATATATATACATGCATAATAAAATATAATATGTGTATGTATGCGTGTGTGTGTGATAAAGCATTCCCATACACACTGTAACAAGCCATGGAGGCTCATAAGGGATGTGAAGGTAGGAGCTTCACACATTCACGATCTCTGCCATCGTGGATGTGCTGCGATGAGCACTACTCTCACGCTATCTTTACTTCCCCCCCACCGATTTACTCTTAGGTGCTCATTAATTTAGAGGTCGGGTGCCCCAGAGTCGCCTTATGCAGGGAGATGATCTGAAAATGGTCTCAGACACAGTTGGATGTTTGAAAAACTAAATATGCTGACCAAGGCAGTAATTTATTTCATTAAAAACATAAACTAAACGTAATGTTTCAACCTTCTAGCAGGATCTTCTTCAGACTCTGTATAAAATACAAATGTAACAAGATACAAAAACAGGTCATTATATATACACAAACATTACTCCCTCCAGACTATTAGAAAGTTGTTCTGGAACTTTCTAGCAGGTGGCCTTCCCTTGTCAACTGTACTTTCACCTAAAAGGCTAAACATATTTACTTCCATATAGAATGTGGTTGGACTTTTTATCTCACGCTCTATTTCCTTCATTTTTCTTCCTTTTCCTCTGCTCTTTCTCTCTTGTCCTTTCCACTCTTTCTAACACCTTCTTCCATTCTTTGTTTAACTTCAGTCCCCCATTCCAGTTCATTGTGTCTTCTTCACCTTTCTTATCTATTTCCTTGGCCTCCTTCCATTTTCTCACTAGCATTCGCTTCTCCCTTCCTATCTGCTTAGCCTCATCCCACTCTATGCCTTGTCCTGTTTCTCTCGTGTGTTTAAATATTGCATTTCTCTCTCTCTTAAGTCGTACATAATCCCTATGTTGTTTCAACCTGTCTTTCAGCCTCCTTTTCGTTTCTCCTATGTACACACTCTGACATTCTTTACATTTCACTTCGTAGATAATGTTTTCCTCTTCTCTGTTTTACTTTTTCTTGTTTGCATTCTTTGCTATTCCTAAGATGCTTCTCCCTCCCTTCCTGTAAGTTTTAATGCCCGCTTTCCTAAGCACTTTGCATATCTTTTCTGTGGTCTTCCCCATACTCCTTATTCCAAACCTTCTCTCTTTTTCTTTCTCTTCCAATTATCCCCTTCCTCTTTTCTTCCTTCTTCTGTTTATGTCCAGTCTATCCTGCTTCTCATAGCCATTCTTTTCCAGCTGTTTCCATAGGTTATTTATTTTGCCTTCTTTTTCACATTCCTTCGTGCATATTTTCTGTATTCTGTCCTCCATATTCTCTATGAAATTTATTTTTGTCGCCTCACTTACATCACTTCTTTTGTGGCAGAATACCCCTGCTGCACACTTCTTCTGATGCCAAGCGGTTTCAATTTCTTCTCCTCTCTTCCTTTTCATCAATATATCAAGGTAGCTTAACTTGCCTTCTTCTTCTATTTCAAGTTCCAATAATATCCCTCTTTCTTCATCTTGTATTTCTTTGGCAAAAATGTTGAGCTGCCTCTTCGTTCCCTTCCATATGCCAAAACAATCGTCCACATATCTGCAAAACAGAATTATTTTGTCACCTCCTTTATCTATCACTTTCTTTTCCCATTCATTCATAACCAATTCAGCCAATGCTGGGCTTAGGCTAGAACCTATATTCAGTCCTTCACTCATTAACATTATTTTTTCTCCCATTATACTGTAACCGTTATTCCAAATGGTTTCAAGCACCTTCACTACCCTTTCACTATCCCATTCTCCTATAATTTCTTGTCCCATTCTCTTTTTAATAATGTCCAAAACGTGTCCCCTCTTGATGCTCGGGAACATACTTTTTATGTCAAAGCTAAACATTGTTGTCTTCATCTCATTTAACTTAAGTCCTTTTATGAGGTCTACTACTTGTTCACTGTTCTTAACTGTTCTGCTTTCTTGCTGTGTTACTAACACTTCAATAATTTTCTTTAATTTCTTTTCCAAGGGTTCTGAAATATTGTTTCTGCAGTTCATTACTGGTCTTAACTTTATCTCCTCTTTGTGTATCTTTGGAAAGCCTTTCAAACTTGGTAGTCTTCCTGTCTCCTTTATGCATTTCTTGAATCCTCTCCTCCTACAGTCTTGTATGATCCTTTCTTTTATAGCCACCTGCTAGAAAGTTCCAGAACAACTTTCTAATAGTCTGGAGGGAGTATTGTTTGTGTGTATATAATGCCCTGTTTTTGTATCTTGTTACATTTGTACTTGATACAGAGTCTGAAGAAGACCTTGCTACAAGGTTGAAACGTTAAGTTAAGTTTATATTTTTAATAAAATAAATTACTGCCTTGGTCAGCATATTTAGTTTTTCATATCATGGAAACAAGGCTTAATGGTGTTATAATTGGATGTTTGATTTTTCAAAATACGACTTTACATATCTTGAGTTTGTTTGAACGTACCAAGCAATCTGTCTCTATGTGTAATGACATTTATTTGTGTTTTCTCTTTTGTCATTTCAAATGGGTTCATGATACTTGGAAATTCAACTTTCTTCATAAACAGATCCGAGGACTCAATCAGAGCCCAATGACAAATACAAAACACATTAGTGTGGACAGTATCACCATCAACAACAAAACTTTTTCTTCACCAGGATACTAACCTCCAACATATAAATATGAAACAAGATTTTCGTTACCTTTCACATTTTTACAGTTGTTGAAGCAACTATTTCACATTTACTCCTTATCAATATTCTTTTTTGATAGCGGCTTCTTTACATTTAAAGTATTCTGCTGTGTCTTTCTCTCCCTGTGTACACATTGAATTGTTGTTTTAAGTCTACGTTATGCACAGATAGGCTAATCGGGAGTGGACCTACTGTTTAAAGTGGGATCCGAACCATTATGTGCCTCTACCGGGTATCGAACCCGGAACCCCTTGATAGCAAGGCGACGATGTGACCACTACACCATCGGAGAGATTTGTGTGTGTGTGTGTGTGTGTGTGTGCGTACATACACATATATACACATACACATACATACAAACACACACTGAGAGATATAAAATGTAATAGTGTATGTACAAATGTACAAACATGAATTTAGAGAACTATTCTGTGGATTATTCATTCGTTTAATCGCCCAAAATTTATGTTTTCAAAATGTTCCTACATAATGTTAACAATTTTAAATTCAGCACTGTGATAATTTCTAAAGCTTATCAATTCTAATCGTATTTATAAATGTGTATATGTTTGTACATTTTTAATGGTTTTATTTTTGAAAATTGCGGCGGAATAGCGTTTCATACTTTTTCACTATCCTCCCAGAAAATAAGCTACGATCTTCCAAGCAGTACAAATAGGTTATGGCATTTATTCATTAATCGCTGGTAAATTTTAGATTTACATTTGTTTCTCACAATTTGTCCATTTCAGGCATGTTTTTTGGGACACCACTGAAAATGAAGATATACGTTCCACAGATTTCCGAAAATCAATGGTGAAGATTAGGTCGATCTTACCCAGAATAGAAACAGAGAGAAGGCTTCAGTTGCTGAAGATAGTTGGATCCGAATTTAAAGTAAGTAGAGGAAAATTAAAAAATAACTTCGAACTACAAACTTAACGGCACAATACAACAAAACTGAAATCTTAAAAAACTTTTTATGTAAATTTTCTTACTTTGCAGAAATTTTTGTTAAAGCATGTAAAATTAGAAAACATTCAGATTTTGTTTCACATGCTAGACGTACAGAAACCTTGGACTGAGTACTACAATATTGTCAATTTATACTACTGGCCAACCACTTCAAGTGATCGTTGTTTACCCATCAATATACGAAAACCGTTTACCCAATACACATAACTTTGACGGGGTGCCTGTGTGCTCATTACAGTCAATTAACGCCCGTATCCAATCAGTCTCTTGACATATGTCGCATCATTAAATTTGGTCTACGGGTCCAACGTGGTGCAGTAGTTTTTTTGCACTCAATGGAATATTTATATTCACACGGAAACTACACATTATCCAGTACGACGAATATGTTTAGTGGTAACGTTGTCCATCATTATAGTGCACAGACTATTATTTATTCAGATTGTTAATAGTGTCTCATGATCACAGAAGCTTTTTATGTAGACATGGTTACACAAGGAAAAACGGAAATTTTATGAAAGTGTAACAAGTTATTTTTATTTCTCTGCACGGTCACTCAATGTATAAAATACAAACATATCTTGGTTTTAGTAGTAATATCAAGATATTAGGATTTCGGGATGATTGTTTTAAAAGGATTATAGACAACGGGTATATTTGCTTGGTCTCACCATTATATTATCTTAATATCTTCATTTAATACATTGCCAATACAAAATGAAATGTTTGTCAACATTAAAAATTATTAGCAAACGTACTACAAAAATAATAGAATTCCATTGATTTGATGCACCATTCATAAATATTAATTAGCAGTAAATCTGAAGTTTTGAAGCTACATGTAGTAAAAATAGAATTTCTCTCCCAAAGTTTCTTGGGAAATTCTATTTCTATGCTTTTTCGCTCTTTCGATATACAGGGTGACTGGTAATTAGATGTATTCCCTGAAAAGGGTTAAAGTAGAGACAATTTACTATAAATTTGACCACCCCGTCCAAAAATTAGTAGTTTTCGAGATAATCGAATTTCTTTTGTTTCTTTAAAAAATGACAATTTTCCACATAAAAAGATGAATTGAGAAAAAACTGCTCAATGTATGGAACATATTTCAGCATTTTCTGATAGCTAACAAATAAGTGGTTTGTTGGAAAAAAAAAGGTTTTCCCAAATAACAATCACATGTAAGTAACGGGTGGGTCTAAACTTACAAGTGATGATTAAAAAATGCACTCTTGGTTTACTTGGCAACGTATTAATAACAAAAATGGTATGACACGAAGCGTACAAATTACTTAAATTACTTCCTTGTGTCATCTGGTATCCAACAAGGTACAAATGTTGCTAACATTCACATTTGTGTACAAGAAATAATACTTCATTCATCTTCATGTGAATGGAATCAATGAACAATACAATTAAAGAACATTACACGTCTTGCTCAAAGTGGGCACCTCCGTTACGAACGCAGGCACGTAGGTTTTTACGGACATTTGTTCTCTTAACTCGTGATGTGATGGTGTCCTTGATGTGTTGACAAGCTGTTAAGATCCTCTCCCTGAGCTCTTCTTGCGAGTTTACCGGTGTCTTGTCATGTGGCTCCAAATGTAAAATTCGAAAGGCTTCAAATCGGGGGATTGAGCCGGCCATGGAATCGGGTCGCCTCGGCCAATCCATTTCTTTGGGTATTCTTCCAGCCCCTATAGCACGCCCAGGCAGAAGTGTGGATGGGCGTCATCAACAATCATTTGATTGAGCCATTTTTCCTGCCCCAAATTTTAAATGGCATCACTTTTTTTGAGGAATGGGATGTCAATGTTGTTGGAGGATGTGCCTCTAGCTACAAGACGTGACATGATTATTCAGCATGATGACTGCCCAGCTCGATCCCCCGATCGATTTGACGCCTTGCGACTTTTACATTTGGAGCCACATGACAAGACACCGGTAAACTCGCAAGAAGAGCTCAGGGAGAGAATCTTAACAGCTGCTCAACACATCAAGGACACCATCACATCACGAGTTAAGAGAACAAATCTCCGTAAAAACCTGCGTGCCTGCATTCGTAACGGAGGTGCCCACTTTGAGCAAGACGTGTAATGTTCGTTAATTGTATTGTTAATTGATTCCATTCACATGAAGATGAATGAAGTATTATTTCTTGTACACAAATGTGAATATTAGCAACATTTCTACCTTGTTGGATAGCAGATGTCACAAGCAAGTAATTTAAGTAATTTGTACGCTTCGTGTCATACCATTTTTGTTATTAATACGTTGCCAAGTAAACTAAGGGTGCATTTTTTTATCATCACTTGTAAGTTTAGACCCACCCGTTACTTACATGTGATTGTTATTTTGGAAAAACTTTTTTTTTCAACAAACCACTTATTTGTTATTTATCAGAAAACGCTGAAATAAGTTCCATACAATGAGCAGTTTTATCTCCATCCATCTTTTTATCTGGAAAATTGTCATTTTTTAAAAAAACAATTGAAATTCGATTATCTCGAAAACTACTAATTTTTGGACGGGGTATCATATGGTCAAATTTATTGCAAATTGTCTCTACTTTAACCCCTTTCAGGGAATACATCTAATTACCAGTCACCCTGTATACTTGTGAAATACACAAAAAATTCCGAAACTTTTAGGATTTAGAAAGTGTTTAAGTTATGCCACAAATTATATAAAATTTATTTAAAATATTTAGAACTGAAGTTTTAAAAAATAAACCGTAAACAAATATTCGAAGAGTAATCAGGAAACATAAGTCGAGGATTATGCAAAAAAAATATTAGTAAAGTTTTCATCATTATGCCAAAAAGTGCTACCGACAGGAATAAGAAAAACTTACTTTTAACACAAATATTCCCACAAGTCGTCTTTCTACTCAAAGGTTCAATTTTCTTTCTAACTCACAATTCCAATCTTTTATAAGGAAATTTTGCAGAGAAAACGACAAAACACTTGATTCTTTTAAAGCGAAATATCATATAGCCTCGCTTGAAACCTTATTCTGTAAGCAGTGGAACTGCAATTTACCAACATTCGCAATTTGATTTATAGCATGAGTAAGAACTTCTTAAAATTTAAGGAACGTTTCTTAGATGGGAAGGCAAGACGGCGAAAGATGTGACTGCAAATCCAATATTCCTTTTGCCGGGAACTTTAGGTGTTCTGCCTCATAACTTTCCCCGCGCAGATGTTGCAAATGGTCATGGCTTTTGAAACTTCAGCTTCGGAACACAAACGAAACGGTGCCAGTGAGAATAAACAATGTATACTTAGTTTAGAGATTTTAAAGCTGTTTGCAAAAACAATTCGCTAACCTTAAGGAATTTGTGTATTCCATATTTAAAGGGGGTCTAAAGTTATGGAAGTACTCGAAAATTTCAAATGGCAAGGGGGGTCGAGTAATACTTCGTTTTAAAGGTCACAGAAAACGTGAAAAGAATTATTTTGGTCGCCATTTTGAAACCGGTCACTGGATTACAAAATCATGTTCGCATACTTTTCACCTTTTCTGTGACCTTTAAAACGAGGTATTACTCGACCCCCCTTGCCATTTGAAATTTTCGAGTACTTTCCTAACTTTACACCCCCTTTTTTGGGTCACGCGGTTTCATCCTTTTTTAGTCCCACGGTCATCATGTGGCATATCATTGGAATGGTTGTGTCCTGCACTTTCCGAAACTGTTATGGTGCTGCACTTATCTTAATTGTTAAGCTCGGTATACTCGATTTGGCTCACCTTCCTTTTTTTGCAAAACCATTTTCTACATGGAAAACTGTAAGTGGTACAGACAAATGTTTCATGTGACAATCGTATTTTTCCCCGCCTTTCCTAATCTGCATTCCAAACATACCCTTCCCATTTGAAAATCGCACGAACGGGGCATGTGCCCCCCACTAAAACCACAAAGGGTGGCTGTCGGTCTGTTGCAAATACTTTCTACGGATTCATTGGGTCCAACTTAGTGGTGCATTTTTTTGTTTCAACTCGATACGAACTCCCGTTCTCGTGAAAAAGGTAGTGTTTGGGTCGCTCTGAAACACCCTGTATATTTCCCTAAGCAAGATGCTTCAAAATTACAGTTTCTATATATAAATACAGTTTTTATATTTATTTATATTTATATTTAAAGTTATATTTGAACAAACTAGAATGACAAATTCTGTAACTACTATCTGGCAATTTTAAGAACAATAATTAGAAATTTAAAGCTCGACATAAGTACAAAGCAATATATATTTTCATTTCTTTACTATTTTACTACAATACGATTTTAGTTTAGAAAACTTGAAATAACATGCAATGACATAGGATGCATTATTATCTTGAGGGTTATCATAAAAAATTCTACTACGAAGTTGTTGAATTCGAGTACTTGCCTGGGCACGTGAGTGACTATGCGTTTTATGTCATCCAATTATCTCTATATCATCCATTATCATTAATCATAATCGTCCCGGCTAACCACAGGAGATAGGATATTTGGCCAAAAATAGAAGAAAAGGCACCGTATAAAGACCATGCTACCAAGCTCCATGAATTGTACTTAACATCGAAAAAGGGAAATGTGTAACGTTCAAAATCCAAACCACGGACGTGCACATTCATAGCAATGGTGAATTCCAGATCCCAATATTTATCACGTGCTTACTGAAGTGGTCAACAACAGAAAACCGCAGGGTGTAGTTACAGGATGCCCTCTATTTTACCCATAGTTTAAACTGTGGCAATTTATGGCAAGTGCTTGGAAGAAAATTGGTTCGTTCCCTTGCATTACGAACAATCATTGTTTTGTATGTGGATCTCTGTGTGCGTGTCGGGGGTGGGCGAGAGAGAGAGAGAGAGAGAGGAGGGAGGGAGAGAGGGGTTGATTTCAATTTTTTCGCTCTGTTTTTAATTGTTACAGTTGAAATTTATCGCCATTTCAAGTAAAATGAGTTTTACGATATTTATACATTTTTAAATTGATTCCATACCATTCTCTGTTATGCGTATCACATAAGCATTCTGCATCTTATCAGATGCAACTTTATCGTTTGGTCATATCCTGTGGCATCCTCTTTAAGATTTATAATCTCCCTCGTACAAATTCTCCACAAATGTACGAGGGAGATTAAATTTATTAAATTAAAGTATAAGTATTTTTAAGAATCATTTACAGTAGGTCAAGAATCAAACACACACATATAGAGGGAGGGATATAGAGAGAAAGTTATGCACAAACAGACAGGATGAAAGTAAGAAAGAAAAAGCAGAAAGAGAGAAAGATAGAATTAGACGAAGAAGGATGGAGAAAGGAAAAGGGAGAGATAGAAAGAGTAACATACAAAGGGATATGAGGAAAGAATGCAAGAGAGAATTAGACGAAGAAGGAGAAAGAAATAGAAATGTAGAGAGAGAAAGATAGAAAGAGAAACATGTAAAGGGATGTGAGGAACGAGAAAAGGAGAGAGAGAGAGCAAGAAAGAGAGAGAGAGAAAGAGAGAGGGGGAGGGACAGAAAGAGAGAAAGAAAGAAAGAAAGGGACACAGAGGCAGGGCAATTAAAGAAACTGGATAAGAAACACAGAGAGAGGAAATGAGATAGACTAAGTGGCCATGACCACTGAAGCAGAGCTAACCTTGGGATAAATATTTCTTCCGCCTTTGAGTCGAACAAATATTCTTTCCTGACTCCCATGTTGGACAGGGTATCCGAAATAATCGATTGTTGTATGTATTAACATAACCTTATGGATTAATTAATTGATTTGTTTCATTTTGCTCCCTTTTTCTGCCACTTTTTGCTAATCACGAAGGTGAGGATGAGTGATGATATGATGAAATTGATGAAAGGACACTCAAAAATAACAACCATACCCAGGCCGGGATTCATACTCGGGACCTCTTTCATCGCAACGCGCTGTGCTAACTACTCCGCCAGGGAGGTCGACTCTTATTCTTATGTAGATCGACGTCTTATAAAAAACTAGAACAAAGCAAATTCACACAATTAGTTTTGAAAAAAACGTTTCGTCATAAGTCATAAATATAGGGGGGTGTAAGGGGTGACCTTCCACGTAGGGACCCAAAAGTCAACCTCACTTCCACGTAGTACACCCTGGACTGCAGACTAACGAGGCTCTGGCGACTGGCCCCATGGCCAGTATAATTTTGTTTGTGTTGTCCTGTGCTTTTGTCCTCATTTGTGCTGAGTGCTACTTTACAGCCTCAGCTTTTAAGGAAAGTCAGAAGATTTTAATATTTTATTATTTTATTTATGCAACGTTAAAGTTGTTATGTGTAACGATAAGGGGCTGGACCCCGTATAATGTGACGGGTGCAAAATAGCCTTAGTGCTGACGCACCCAAAATTTTTAAATTCAAATTCAAAAATTCAAAATAAATATAGGGATAGAACACAAATGACATGTAAAGAGATGAAATATATGTATATATATATATATATATATATATATATATATATATATATATATATATATATATATATATGAGAGAGAGGGAGATAGAAAGGCAGACAGGAGAAAAAGAAAGGGAGAGAGGGGAGAGGGTAAGATAGAAAGAAAATGGAAGATATAGAGAGAAACCGAGGAATGAAGAAATATAAAAAAAGATATGGAGTAATCTGGGGCCCCAGAAACATTTATTACTTTTCACTAATCCTGCTTTCAGGGTGTACCCCGAAAATAAAATGTTGATATTTCAGATACTTCAATAAGGGAGGCTCTTAACATTGTTAACAAAATTTTGATTCTCTTAGACTCCATTTCTGTTATTCTTAGTCATTCCAATTTTTTTTGTAAAATCCCCACACTTGATAGGTATTATTATTACTTATTATTTCATAAATATTGTGGCAGTGATCAATATGTTAACCGAACGGAAACATGAACATTATTGTAAGAAGTGTTTTCTTATTCACAATTTTAAATTTAGAAAGTTTTTCCTAGCTCTATAGGCACGTTAATTATTTTTCGAGAAGCTCGTATTTAGCTATATATTAATACTAAATTAGAAATAATAATTCTCCTTGACATGCGGAAATAATGTAAAAGGAAATTGTATAAATACAGCATTTGGGGTTTCAATATAACATATTGGGCGTTTCAAATGCAAAATTTACCTAATTTAGTGTATGGTTGAAAATTGAATATCTTGCCGAGTCCTACGTTGGTGGAATGATTACAAAACAACATTATAACTCTGATTAGAAAGGAAAGGTTTCATACGTAGTTTTATTTGAAAAAGCATCAAAGAGAGCTGCATATGTGGGTCTTCCAAATTGGAACTTGCTAATTACGTAACCCGCCCGCATTTATATAATTTCTGTTCTCTAGAGTTCTTGTCTGCATCCTGCCTTTTCATTGTTGTTAAATGAAGTTTTGCTATTAGCAGAACTTTCTGGGAATAATGAAGGTACTTCGGTTTGCTGGTAACCAACGAATTGATTGGCAATTCAGTAGAAAACCACCAATTCGGTGGGAAAGTATACATTACCCGTAATCGTGGGGCTACTTTTCAATCTACAAGTTACCTGTAAACGAAGCCAAGGTAAATTGAAAGATTTAATTTGAGTCTCGCGTAGAACATTGCAAAGCGTAACTTCGTTCTTGGTCTTGTATATGGAACTAAAATTAAAACATTTAACTTGTTTCAAGTTGCTAGAACTCAATTAAAGCATATTTTCTTGATGTGTTTCTTATTGCATTATTTCCAGTGTCAGTTACTTCTTTCGAGTAACGGTGACTTATTTTTCTTTGCTATAATTGTAACTTAATCAACAATTACTTTTTCCGTTTCACTTGGAATTAAAAATTAATTTCCTATATTGTGCCGTATCTTGAACGAAATGCTCGAAATTGTTCAAGCGTTACGTATTAATAGAATTGAAAACTTTGCAGAAATGATATTTTTGTACTACAAATCCGAAACATATAATAATTTCTTTATTTAAATATTTGAATGGAATTGGTTCTTTTATGAGCTTATAATAGTTATCATTGTATATAATAATTATCATAGCCATCATGCGTTGCTGTAAATAATGATTAAATTATAAGAGAGTATGGGTGAGCTAGCGGTCTTGGAATAGATTCTGAACTGAAAGTTCTAGATCAGAGAAAATCAATTCGTTGTGACTAGTTGCGCTCCTTTACTCTTGACTTTCCCATCGAGCGTGCTACTAAGAACATGAAAATAATTAACGTTAATCTCAGAAGAGAAAATAAGAGCAATAAAACGAGAAAAATAGGAAAAGCCCCAAAGTTGGCTAAAGCAAAACGCTGAGGTGGACAGGGAAAGAAGAATGGAAGAACAACATGCACGGAAGTTAGGAACAGGGAAGTGGATAAAGGAGGCAGCGAGGAAAGGAAGTAGGCAACAAACGAAGCTAATTTGACGTACAAAGGTAGCGCTATGGATGTGGAATTCGTTGCAAGAGGTTTTGAAAAGGAAATTACGTGAAAATTGAGAATTCTGTCAGCGTGCTCAGCACAAAGTGTGCCTAACAGCCAAATGAGTAGCGTCAAAGAGAAAGTAAACTGATAGGCCCGAAGGATAAAATAATAAATAGAACATGAGAGGAGTGAGGGAATGAATAGGCAGCGTGTAGTTAAAGAGGAGATCGCAAAAAGATGAAAAGGACTTAGGGGGAAGGTATTACTTTTCGAGATAATGAACGAGTGCACCTGAAGGGATCAGCATATCGACAGTGGTCCGTTTCTGAATGTTCTTTGAATTGAATAAGACCCTGTGTTGCAGACCCGTTTCAAACGAAGGTTCTGTATACATTTCCACAAAAAGTTTTAAAAAGGGACTTTTGCATTTCAAAGAATTCAAATAATTCCATTGAGTCCTACTTAAAAAAATCCTAGGGCATCAATAAATCGTATAAGAGATTGCAGATTTGGATCTACGCGCTTCTGTACGTACAGAATAGCGGGAAATTACTACAAGAAAATGAAAGGAAATTTCTGTTACGCGTTTCACGTTTGCAGAAAATCAAATAAAATTTCACGTGATTCACAGAGGATAATCGGTATTAAACCTACATGTTTACGTTGTACCTCAAATAGCATTGGAGCTTCTATGGTGTGTCTGCTTAGGGAGACTTTGGTATTTACCACTAAGCTGTTGGAAATAGAGGTGGTAATGAAATATGCGTTTATACGAGAATATCAAGAAAATATAGCACAATTTTGCCACGGACTATTTGGCATAAATTTACTGGAAACTGTTGGCTGTACTTGTACATTTTTCCTTACTTAGTTTCTGGCACTAAATGTTGTTGTTTCTTCGATAAAATGGGTGTAATTTTCTTTGCTGACTTTATTAACTTCCTTTACACACTAACTCAACATTGTCGAAAAGAAACCAATTTATTGTCCATATCAATACAAAAGGAGAAGTGAATAAATGAGTATTACTATTGAATGTTTTAGAAATTATTTTCATGTTTAGGTTCTATTTTATGAAATACCCCAATTTACATTTAGTTTCCTTCAAACTTTGCTGAGAAAAATGAGGGTCTTGAATTGTATGTTGGTGCAATTTTAAATATCAGAAATAACTATTGGATCACATTTCTATTTGTAAAGTATGGCCATTATCTATTCACAGGGCCTCCCCGATGGTGAAATGGTAACGTCACCGCTTTGTAATCAATGAATCCATGGTTTGATACCCGGTTCAATTCACACTTTCTCAATCAATCATATTTTTAGTAGAGGGCTGATTATTAATGAGATGTAGAACTATTTCAAGAATGCCGTTATTCTCAGTAGCATCGTTGGTAAAATTATACTTTGACTTTTTAATACACTCTTATTAATGGGCGAATGCTGACGGTCTCTGGTTTGAATGCCACTATATTCATCGTGGTTACATGGTAGTACATGGTTTAATTATAAAATATCTAAAGATATTCAAATTACAGGATGAAACTTTCACTGCCATGTTCTGAGTTTAGCAATTTCTTTCTAGAAAAAAAAAAACTACCAGTGAGTTTCGTATGAATAATTTAAGCACGCCAAATCACCCCAATCATCTTGGACCTGAAGGTATCACAAACCGATATTAAAATGAAATGGTCGTAATTTAGTTCCTACCTTTTCTTAAATTATTCACAGACACACATATGCACACACACACGCTCACGCGCGCGCACACGTGGTATTCGGAGAATTTCCAGTCTGGAATTTCCAGTTAACTTCTTTCGAAGCATTTAATATTTGGGAAATGCTCGAAGTGAAAATTCCCAAGTGGGTTTGATCGAGTTCGGTGATAGGTGGGGGATGGTTTAACATGGAGACCATGAAGAAGATTAGGAGATGTTTACGAAAGTATTTTTCACTGGAAGGAGTTTTCACTGTTTCTACACTTTGTGCACTATTTTGGGAGTGTAAGGGATGACCTTTTCAGAAGGTACTCAAATGCCAACCTCTCTTTCTCGTCTCTGGAAGCGGCATTCTTGCAAGCTAACGAGGTTCTGGCAACTGGACATACATTCAGTATTATCCCATGTTGGTGTTCGTGTTGTCTTGTCCATATTCATCCATCTCAACTGAGGATGAAAAAATCTATAGGAGTTTCAAGCAGATATCCAAACCTAAATATGCAGGACTGAATTAAGTACCGTGTGAAACTGGCTTTACATTCTGTCTCTTTCGCTCTGTGCTATGAGGCAGCTTGTCTTTTTTCACATTTATTTAAACGAATACAGAACATTGACAGATTTAGAAGGAAAATATAGCAACGTTGCAATGTAACGATAAATTGAACGTAGAGCCAGGCAGTTATTTCGGATGCTACGCTGAGGACCCCCCCCCCCCCAAATTTTCGGAAGCACTTCAATTATACCATTGGCACTGGAGAAACCGTCCATGTAGTTACTTTCTTTGCCAGATTTAGTAGCTGTAGGTACCGTCGAAGCGATATCATGGTGGCCAGAGGTTGGAGAACAAACATCAGAGGTAGATGGGACAGAAGTAAGAAGTGTTTCAGAGATAGCAACCCAAAACTTTCGCTGTTCCTAACGAGTTACTGCATCAAGTGTTCCTCCAACTGTAGTGAAAAAAACGGTTTCCTTCCATCTTTCGGAACACCGATTCCTGTGATGTCTGGTTTGATGAAACTAAAGTAAATAAAGTTGTTCTGGGGACGTTATGAAATTTTGTCGCTTTTAGGTACCCCATTTCTTGAATTTCAGCCATCACATTTTGTTCTTCCCATATCTTTAGTTTCTTACTCATCTGTAAAGAGATAACAACAATAATGGAAAGACTCTACATGTGGAATAGCATTCCATATTGCAATCCTCATCTGGTATTCCATATTATGAACCTGGCCATCTTTGTTTTCATATCCACAAACGTCGGGCCTAACCAACGACAGTCATTGAAACCTGACAATACCTACACTACAAAACCTCATCTTTATATCCAAATAACCCTCAATACATTTATATCATGTTAGGAAAATGAACAATATGAAAAACAACTCACCTCCGATCCACCAACTGCAAATTACACAAAAGAATGTCTCCCGCCTGCTCCGCACATGTTTCACATCAATCTGAATAGCTATGCTCTACTATACTCTGTCCCGGGTATATCTGCGCAAGTAGTAACGTGAGACGGCTCTACCAATGAACACGTAAGAGGGAACGGGATTGTGTGGAGGGGATAAAGCGACTGCGGTTAACAGCCTTCAAAGCAGCATGTACTGCTTTCCTCTGCCCACTCGAGCCTCCTTCCCCTTCTCTGCCGCTATGCGCTGCCTTGCTCCAGAGATTTTGGGGATAGAGTATATACAGATTGGTCAATGTTTTCCGCTCCCACCACTAGGTTACAGCTCCATAGAGGAGAGATATCCTACTATTCCATGTTACAAACCTATTCGATATTTAGGGACATTCCTCTATTAATTGTTCACTCGAATTTTGAACTCAGGCAAACCAGTTACAGCATTACTGATAATCCTGTTGTTATTCTACTCATATATGTCTGGAAGTCTCCTAGGCTATCGACAGAATTGACATACGTAGAAAGATTTATCGTGTAATGATATAATTATGTTAACGAGTCTCAGACACACTCACGTGACTTACCGAAACGAGGTCATTGGTTCCCGATACACTGTAGCCTAGTGTTAATAATGGATGCCTAAGTTGCATTAACCCCGTCGGCGTGTTACTTCGACAGGCAGCCGTGTTCAAACATACCGCAACGCCCATCGTTCCACGCTATCGATCTTCCTTGACATGCACAATATTGACTTCCAAAGAGTAATGAGAGCAGCCTTTGACACCTTTATGCTTCAAAACTTGGCCCCACGCGAGACAGGTCAACGGGAGGATGACTCTTGCATTGAAATCTGCAGATATGCTTTTAGGGTGAATAGGCTTTAATATGGACCGTGGGCAATAATCACATTGGAAATCATTTTTATAATTCGCTATGCATTTTTGTGAAATCTCTCTTTAAAATATTTTTTTCTGTGCGAAACCGTACTTGTTGATTTTGGACTCAAGGTTCTTTAGGATTGACCAAAGTTCTATTAATTAATTTTTAATCATAAAACCATTAAGCCTTGTTTCCGTGATATGAAAAACAGGGAAAGCCACCTGCTAGAATGTTCAAGAACAACTTTCTAATAGTCTGGAGGGGAGTAATGTTTCCATTTCCACCCATCTGCCTGCGAAGGGAGGCCATTGTGGAATTTTCTTCTCCATTAGTAAACTTGCTGATGTAGTAAGCATGCAGAGAGATATTGAATTTTCATTTGCTGAGAAATTTCTGTAAATTTTAGGCTCACAGAAAACAAGATACCACTCACTCCTCTTCATTGGTGCAAGTGTGTATAAGATAACAAGATAAGATAAAATTACAAGAATGGCGTTTTGAAGCTCACTTAATTAGTGTTGCAGCCTTGAGGTCGTTTTTAAAATAACAGTTGATACCTCATGTAAATTTGAGCTGTATGCAGTCTGCCCTACAATTTTTATTGGACTTTTAACGTTTTCATTTGACTATTGTAATATCAACTAAATTTCGTCTAATGATAATTTTTCTAATATACTGACAGAATTTTTTTGAAGATCTACCTGTTTCCTTTGTTGATGTGCGAAAATATAAAGTTGATGCAGTAAAATGTGTTTTTACCTCTTTCGTTCATGATGTTGAAAAACTGCGTCTGTAGATTGCGATTCCTGACGTTCGCGAATGAGTTTACGATAAAAGAGATCATTGGAAGAAAAATGTCTAATTGTAGCTTGAGCAATATTCCATACTGGCAACCGTGCACCCAACGCTGAAAATGGGCAGGAGTAACTCATTGTTTTGTTAGTTCCCATGTAGGTCGTGTTCACAGCTGTGAACAAGAGGACTAACACAATGGAAAACGAAGCTAGAAAATTTGTTTCCTGGACAGCTTCCATTAAAGTCACAATTGTTTGTTTCAAGCCTCAGAGCTCAGAAAGAAACTTTGAAAAATGTGGAACGTTCTGTGGAGAAAAAACAGAATAAAGAGAGACATGGAACAATTATTTAAATCTTAGTGCAGCAAAGCACATTGCAAAGCGGCTTCTGATTTTGCATCACATTGTATATTGCGGTTATGCAAATATAATGGACAATGTACGCGTATTTAAAGAGGCCTATACATTGTTTTGAAGGCATAATTTTGCAATTATGTCTTGATTATTTGATGTCACTTTCTATTTTGTTTCTGTTTATCACCTTAGGAATGAATGACAATTCAAATCTAGAATCTAGGAGCGATTGATATATATATATATATATATATATATATATATATATATATATATATATAAATGTACATATATATATATGTATGTAGGTGTGTGTGTATGTATGTATATATATATATATCATGACGAAAGATGACTATTAGAAAACTGCCAACCTCATTGGCGGTGTGGTTAGTACGGCGCACTACGATGCCAGGACCAGGAGTTCCGGGTTCGAATCCCTGCCTGGCTTGGGTGTTGTTTGTGAGTGTTCCTTCATCAATTTTATCATCTCATCACTCATGATCATCGTCGCGATTAGCCAAAAGTGGCACAAAAGAGACGATAAATAACAAAAATATAAGAAATTCTACGAGAAAAATTCAAAATCTGATGCTGGTGGCAAATTCTGCACATCTCTGGCCAGCTAAAATAACTATTTTTAAAAAAATATTTTAAAGAAACTAAATATTCACGACAGAATATTGACAATTTACCGACAGCGAATATTGCAATACTTTTAAAATTTGTTTAATTGACGTGAAACTAGTCTTGAGAAACCAATTCTCCAAGGAATAATAGATTGAAGGTGGTCCAGAGATAATACCAATACGATTGTTGGAACAAATTAATCATTTTCTTAACAAAAACTCTTCAGATTTCGTTGAGACGCAGAAGACCCTATAATTGAGGAACATTAGTGAATGGATGCAACTAAGTTGTTGGATCACCAATCTTCAACAATGAAGAGAACGAATAATGAAGATCAAAACAAGCATAATTTATAATGAATCATTATCAAATAAATTACTTGAATTTTTACTATCAGCTTCTAATTCCAAGCTTCAATCAACAATTGGCCTTTGTTAAGAGCATAATAAGAATATAATCTATTTTTATCCTTTAACAAACATAACACTTCATCGACATTTCATATATTTCGTAATTTACATTTTCGTTAATTAAAAAGAAACAGTAATTATATAACTTGAAACATTATTTGCAATCAAGACAACAAACAAAATGAACACATTCCCAAGATAATTCAATTTCATGATTCACGCCTCTTATTCACGGCTGTCAGTTTTTATTGCGAGAAACATCAAGTAACTTCAAGACATGTATCTCATCATATGCAAAATTACTATATTTAACCTCGATTCAAAGTCCGAGTAACTTCTCTTGGCTGTCGGCCTTTCTGTATCTCGGCTGGTTTTCAAGGTTCCAATGCCAGCGCATATTCTGTCAAGGAGAAAACAGGCGACGGTTAAGGAATTAAGCGTCTATTCCCGCCGCAATGACATATTTTCTACCCTCAACGGCATTCTGGCATTAAGGGAGCAACAACTTTCATATAATATTGTTCAATGCATATAGCCATTCAGAACCATTAACGAATTCATTTCACGTTTCATATAACACAGAAAATATAAATTCCCACGTAAAGATCATGACTTTCTGGAATTAATAATTGTTTTGTGAGCCATTTTTTAATTTGGCTTCCTTCACTGGTATTGCGTGATTAGAACTAGACTTTTGGAAACTGACTGCTTAAAGGCAGCATCAGCCGTCAGGGTTACTGTAAGAGTTTGAGTTTTAGGCTCCCTTTATGCACAGATAGGTTAATCATGACTGTAGCTACAGGTAAAAGTGGGATCCGATCCCCTATGTGCCTGCTCCTTTTCCGAACCCAGAACCATTTGATTACGGATCGACGACGATACCGCTACGCCATTGAGAGATCGGTTTACTGTGAGATTAATTATTTGACGAAATTTTAGTATTATGTAGTTTTTCTAATGATATATCGAATGATTTTTTCCTGATTATTTTGTATTGCTAGCGTATATACTATTACATAATAGTGCAAATACCGGAAGCGTGCTAAGTGGGATACAACTTAAGAAGATTGTGACCAGCTAACATATTTGATTGAAGCGATAATCACGCTAATAGAACAATATTATCATATTATATTTATTATGTATGTATTATGTATATTGTAAGTAATCCACATGTATTAATTGTATACTACATACTTACTGATTCTATTTTTATTTTGGTCATTTTACGTCGCTCTTCTACTTATTATTAGGTTAATCTCGACGATAAGGATGAACTGACGAAATTGGTGGCGGCACCAAACACAATGATGCATCATGCCTGACCAGGGTTCGAAAGTAGAACCTCTGGCTTGGTAGCGCTGAACCTGTGCGAATTATACACGTGTTAGTGAATACATAAACGTCTTACACCGCAGGGTTCGATGTTTTGTCCATAGCGTTAGAATGCAGAATTTCAAAGTTTGCGTATCCTGCAGCTGTCTCTGTGCTCACGGGGGTGGAAAGGGTAATGACGGATTCTGCGGTTTCATCTCGGGATGCGGGGGGAGGCTGCGCAGGACGTCATCCTCTCAGTGGCCGAACTCCCAAGCACGGTCCAGTGAAACTGACATCAAATTATTGAACGAGGAGACCTCGAAAATTGAGAGGTCAAATTTAACTATGTGAGAAGATGCAGAATGTCCGTGAAGGATTAGCGTAACAAATGAAAAACTGGATGTGGAATTTCTCTCTCCTGGTTCTGAGGGATGAGGAGGGGAGGGGAAATGTCCAACGCAATTACAATTGCTTTATAATTACCATCAGTGTACGTGATTTTGGTGCAATGACAAATTGCTCATGAAAATCCGATAATGTTCTACCTGGAGATAATTTCTATCGAGATGAAGGTGGGTTGAAGGTAGCGTAATTCATGAATTCAAAACCGAAACGGTAAATAAGATGGGATAAGTGCAACATATTAAATAATCTGCAACGTACATAGTATTACAAGAGTAAAATGAAAACCTTAAGAGTCCAATAAAAATTGTAGTGCAAACTGCATACAACTCAAATTTACATAAGGTATCAACTGTTATTTATAAAATGACCTCAAGGCTGCAACACAAATCAAGTGAGCTTCAAAATGGCATTTTTGTTATTTTAAAGATGGCGCCTCCTACACACACTTCCACCAGTGAAGAGGAGTGGTTTCTTGTTCTCTGTGAGCCTAAAACTTACAGAAATTTCTCGGCAAATGAAAATTCAATATCTCTCTGCATGCTTACTACATCAGCAAGTTTACTAATGGAGGAGAAAGTTCCACAATGGCCTCCCTTCGCAGGCAGATGGGTGGAAATGCCTTCGTAGTGGGTCATAGGTGACTGCAGTGGACCTCACAGACTTATTCTTCTTAAGGTATACAGGCACTAACTCAAACTTGAAAATATATTTAGATCAGCAATAGGTCTGTGCTAAAATGCAGCAAACTTGTGTAACCCTACATACAGAAATGTACAAGATAAGAAGCAAAAACAAATTAAACAATGATTTTCATGTGACTCTCCCTTGTATATGCAATTTTATCTATTCTAAATTCTGAGTAACGTTAGAGACAGCTCTTGCAGATTGATTACAGTGGCGTACAAAATTTAAGTCTATGACTTCAGAAACGCAAATAGTTAACTCTTAATGAATTTGATGTGCTGGGTTCGCAAAAAATTACAATAAAAAGGATGGGTTTTCTCAGATAACTAACACAAATTTACTTTCATTGTAGTAGGCTCTACACACAATGCAATATACGCGTAGGCACGATAGTAACAATTTTCATTGTCACACTACTACTCAGCGCCCTCGAATTATTAAAATTCAGGTAGTTTGGTTTTGGAAGCTTTTTGTGTAATACTTAAAATTACCTATACTATAATGTATTAATGAAAGACAAAACTTAATTCGTAAATTCTTTGATACACTTCTACGTACAAGAAATGAATTAAGCTACTTCTATATGATTGATTCAGTTTAAAAGAACTGACAACTAAATTCCTCAATTTTTGATATTCTCCTTGCAAAGCGGCTAGGAGTGTCTGAGCCATTGCTTAGCGGAGGGTTTGGATCCAAAAACTGTATGTCCAGTCCTAATTAGCTAATTTCATGAACCAGATTTTAGAAATACACAAATTTCTTGGTCAAACTACTACCCACATTTTAAGAATCTATTCCCTTTAACATTTAAATGTGGAAGGAAGAAGTGAGTCGTTAGAACGTCTGAAGGTATATGAAGAGAAACATGGCCAGAAATCCTTTTCAGTGAGAATATTATGTTGAAAAACATTAGTTCATATCATCTTATGGCCAACAGAAACAATGCTCAATTTCCAAGGCTCACTTTCCATCCGACAGTAGAGGATAAAAATTGTTACCGAGCCCGTGGTTGGAATGAAGAATAGATGAATTAATTATGCCCACCATCGATTGAGTTAAACTTTGAATAGTTCAACCTGCCAAACGACGGAACGAGGAAATTGGACATGGCAGTAAAGGTACTTCTAGCATTGCGGAACTAATTGCTTCTAACGTTAGTTGAAACTAGTATAACATTATGTCATTAGTCTCTAATAGCTTTTGTGTGTGGTTTGCGTTGTTAGAAATTTGATAGGTGATATTTTTTTAAATAGCAACAACAGAAACTGCAGGGGAAAAGTGTAGATTTATTTATAGAGTTACATAAGAGTTTTATATATAGAGTTACATGTAATGAGACTTTCAAGGATAGAGTAAAGTTAATTTTCAAAATACTTGTCTAAATGTTGCAAATGAATCTTTATGGTAAGATAAGGTGTGGTCGTTAGATGCGAGATCGACAATGTATGAATGTATTTCTGACCATTTCGATCTCAAGAGAAGAGAAACACAAATAACTTTAACTCCATGATGATGATGATGATGATGATGATGATGATAATAATAATAATAATAATGCACACGAATGGTCAGGCTTAGTAATTAACTAATATTTGCATATTGTATTTTTTAAAAGAATAACTTTAGTGTGTTCCTCAAAGCCCTATTAAAACAATTTCTGCAAGTGTTGCACTGTTGAACTATGCAGTACCATAAGTTAGCATATTCTGTACATGTCAAGACATTAAATTAAAAATTATGAGCAATATTTTTTAAAAGAATTAAATATCACAATTTCGGGTTGTGCTTTGCAGAGGCTTTATACCTACTTGCTCTCTAATTGTGACGAGAGAGGAAGAGAGAGAGAGAGAGTGAGAAAAGAGAGAGAGAGAGACTGTACTCGTGAAATAGACCATAAAAAGGCCACAGGCTGCATAATTAGATCGCGTGGTCTGCTGTGTGTAAACAGGGTTTACGATCGTACTAAAACCTTGCGCGGTTCCATCTTCCAGGTTCAAGTCTTACCCTAATACGAACTGTCAGAGGCTATATACGAGTTATCGCGACTAATTAATTTCAATCTTCTTATATGTATCTTGTGCTAATTAATGTATTGACATATTTCATTACAAACAAACGTATGCCAAAAATGACGTTAATTTGAACCTTATATTGTAGTTTAGCCTCAGTAATAAGCGTTGAAGATGAATTCATAAAATATGCGAGAGCAAACAACAAACACGCTGCTGCGAAGGCTGGTAACTGCAGTCGCTCCCCTCTCCACGCAATCCCATTCCCTCTCACGTGTTTATTGGTGGATCCGTCTAGCGTCACTACTTGCGCAGAGACTTGTTTTTGTTCGCTTGCTACAGGGATAGTTGGGACAGGGTATACACGTCAATGTGCACAGGATTGCTATTGCTGACATCGGCCAAGGTCGATAATGTGAGCATCCCTAATATTCATCCGCTAATGACGAAACGACTTGTAAACAAAGGTGTCTTATTGGAACACTTATCTTCCGGATGCTTTTAATTTATTTTTAAACAAAAATTTCTTCTGAGTTAATTGCTGCTCCAGCATCATGAGGATTTCAATACACTTCTCTCCGTGTGTTTTTCTTGGAGGACAAAAAAATCGTGACAAGCGAAAACGCAATTCTGAAGACAAATGGAGACCCAACATCTCGGGCGGGCGGTCCTTCACCGCAAACCCCATATGGCACAGCTGCAAGTTAAGAAACATAACGAGGTAGTTAGCGAGAAAGTTTCCTGGCTACCTCGGAAACTGTAGCAGCATTTCTGTTGTTGTTTATTGATTTTAGGTCTCTCCTTTATGGCATGCGTCCGTATGGCTATATCAATGTGGTTTCGCGTGGAATGCTTCCAGGAAAATTTTGGCTTCGTGTTGGGTGGAAAGGTGGGAAGGAAGACATTCAAGCGGGTGGCAATGTTCTTGCATGAATTGTCACGCTAATGGGACTCCTCCTGCATAACTCCAGAACGTGAGAGAAGAACCACCAATGTAAGAACATACACCTAGAAGAAGTTGTGAAATTTAATTGAGTTTGTCCACTTTATTACAGCGTTTGGAAGTAGCTAGTTATTTCTAACACAGTTGCAAGCAACAGTTACTTTATTGGATGCATTCGAACTGTTACCAGCTACTTTCAAAAGTAAGTATCTATAACGATAATAGAGTTACCTTTTTCCAATATATGTAACGTTATCAACACTTACTGTCATGGTCACTTTATGACACTTAAATAGTATCACTCACTAACTCTCTAGCCTCGTTAAACCCAAAGGTTTATGGCTGCAGCAACACAAGCCTTCCATCTGTCCTTATCCTGGACAAGATCAATCCAATATTTTCCATCCTTACCGATTTCCTTTAGGTCCATCTCAACGTTATCCTTCCATCTTCGTCTTCGCCTTCCTACAGGTCTCTTACCATCAGGTTTTCCAACAAGAATCCCGTAAACTCTTTTTTCCACTCCCATTCGTGCTACATGGACTGCCAATCTAAATCTTCTTGATTTAATTATTCTAATAATATCTGGACATGAATACAAATTATGCAGTTTTAAATTAAGCAATTGCTCCTAAATTGTAAACTTGAAAATTTGTAATGCATGGGTAGACCTAAATTTGGCAACTCTGTTTACAACTGTGTGTCTTGTCTGGATGCTAAGGTGAAAGTAAGTGTACGTATTACGGACACGGACGCCTCTGGGTTGTAACAGTTTCACTGACTTACAATGGTATCATTACAGCCCAGAAGTGTCCGTGAGTGTACAATTGATTGAGTCTAATGTTTTTGCAAAACAATTCCTAACAGAAAGTAATTGTGAAAGTAACTAACTGTAACTCTAATACAGTTACTTTTAAAATGTGATCTTTCGAACAGTGTTTTGTTCACAGATAGACTAACCGGAACTGGACATACAGTTTAAAGTAGGATATGAACAACTATGTGCCTCTACCGGGTAATATTTAATTGAAGTGTACCTGCAAAAATCTTTCCGTCTCCCCCTATTTCGGTATTTTTTATCGCTTTTCTGCTTCTTGTGTTAATCACGACTACGAGGATAAATGAAGTTAATGATGGTGCAAACTGTGACGTATTTCTCTGTGGCCCCCAAAATATTTATTCGATAAGATCTGCTGTCGTAGAACTTCGGTCGAACATAATATCCGCAAGAAACACAATCTAAAAATCTCCAAACATAAAACCGCCACCTATAACAAGTCCTTCATTGTTACAAGGATAAGGGAATGGAACAAACTGCCTGCACCATTGACTAACATTATTTGCCATCAAAGTTTTAAGAAGCAACTAAAGAACTTAATATTGTCCCAACAACTACATTAACCTTCATATGTAAACAATTACACCTGCACTTACACATCACACAATGCATACCTACCCCCCCCCCCCCGCACACACACAATAAACTACTGAAGACTTATTACTTATCTTTTATACTTATCAATTCAATGTATAATTTTATTATTGTATAATCTTTATATTATCTTTATTGTATTATCATGATCAATGTGTTTTTCTTGTGTGTTTTTTTCTATGTTTTTATTCATTTATTGTATCTTTGACAAGGGTTGGTTGTAAGAACGGCCCACGAGGCCGAAACACGCCTGCTTAAATAAAGACCATTCTATTCTATTCTATTCTATTGTACAAAACTATCGTTCTACTACCGCAGGAATACGCCACAAGTCCACATCACCTCAATTCGGTACGCATTGCGTCCTATTTTCTTTTGGTAATAAATGCGGAATTGTCCGATAGAAGGACATAGTGCGCAATCAGTAATCTTCCGCTTCTGCAACTCAAAAACATTCGTTCGTTCGAGAAATACACTCACGCTCTCCTTCACCCAGAGAAAACAGTTGGAACTTATTCCTTATCACCGGTGGTCTGACAGGAAACAGACAAGGCCATGTTTGTTAGAGAGGATAATGATACATCTATGTTTAGCCAGTGTTCAAACCTAGGACTTCTAGCCTCGTAGCGTGTTACTCTGGCCACACAGAACTTCTGAAGTATTTCCTTTGATAGAGACTGCAAACTGGCCGTCACATTGATTTGACTACTTTCCATTGTTGGTAAACGTTCACCGCTGACCCGTTATCCAGAGCAAGGAAGATCCAAACCCCTGTAGGTGCTAGATCAGGTGAATAGATGTGGCTGTGGCATCAGTGGGACATATTTCTCCTTCATGAACTTGATGTTTCACCTCAGATCGAACTGCGACATTCCGTCACACTAAGGGACAGAGCCTCATGCAGCAGCCTCTTTCTCAAGACTGAGACACGTCAGAGCCAACACACATGCTGCTATGGTGAGCAAGGTTGCCATAAATCATTTGCTGAAGCACGGTTCCACTACTCTATTTGTGCAAGCACGCGATCGCCAATGTGGAAAGTTTTTGATATTTTCTCATGTTTGAGTTTGTTTTTAAGTTCATTTTATGCACAGAAAGGCTAATCGGGACCGGACCTACAGTTTCGTTTCCCAAACCAAACCAAATCTCTGTGTGCCTCCACCGGGTAACGAACCGGGACCCCTTGGTTACAAGGCGAAGACGTTTCAACTGCGCCATCGAGGAATAATGAGTCTCATTTGCAAATATAATAACTGCTGATTGAAAGTATTTTTCATTATTCAATGATTGGAGGCACATAATGGTTCGTATCCTACTGTATGTCGAGTCCCGATTAACCTTGCAGTGCATAAAGTGGACATAAAACACCAATCAATTAATCAATCAATCATTTTTCAAAGCACTATTACAAATCACACGCTGATGGATCTCAATGGTCAACTGAATCAAACTGTTCGTATATCGAGTCACTTTACTTCAGAATTTCCAGGAATAACTAACTGTTTTATCCGTTCTTCTTGCCTTTTATGCATCTTATTTTACAAATATCGTAGTTTAATGGAAATCACAAACACGGAAATAAATAAAAGAAACACTCTTCATTAGTCGCGTACGGAACGACGGACCGGGTTTTCAGTAAAAACTAGGAACGCCGCTAGTTTTGGACGGACTCAGAGACCAAGACTAAGACGAACCACCCCCTTCCAATGTTGCTCAAGGAACTGAATAACACTGAAAACAAAATTGTGGGGTAAAGGAAGAAGGTCAGAAACTTAACTAGACAGAGGAAGGGTACAAGATAATCATTGATAAATTGTGACATTAACACCACGCACCCGGAACTAGAGACCGTGCGTGACCTACGCAGGATTAAAGGAGACGACGTTACCACTACGACATCCAGGAGGTCCGATAATCCCTCATGTATTATCAAAGATAGCCGGTTGCATTAAACACTTACATGTTTCTCTAAACTTCGGACAGCAGAGTACATACATACATACACCCCCCCCACCCGCACACACACACACACATTAACCCCGAGTCAACGCAAAAAACATTCAAAAGTTGATACACATGTCTCTGCAGCTGCAAGTTCTATTCAAATATTTTTATATTATACAAGGAATGCATTTAAGAAGGTAAATTAAGTTCAATGTAGGCACATTTTAAAGCTCAACAGATGTCAAAACGATACTCAAGATCCCGCCAAGTGTTTTCCAACATCTGAGGCGTTATTATGGCAACTGCTTTAACGATATGTTTTTTTAAAAAATCGTTCAAATATCGAACTCTTCTCTGGTACACACAGTTTGTAATGAAACCTCGTGCAAACCCCTAATCTGCTAACCAAGGGAGTCTCTGTACCTTTCACTGTGGCGTCCACAACTCGACTGAGGCAATAACCGCTCTTATGACGTTTTTACGCATGCGTGAAGACCGGTGACACGCCTCCGCCAGTGACGTAAAAAGTGTCACAAAACAAATCTCGGAGAAATTTCCTATCGACAGAGCTTTAGATTGACAATAAAGCGAATGGTTTTTGCATTGTACGTAATTCGAGATTGTTGATACTTTTAGAGTTTACACCCAGTGTATGTGTGTGTGTCTAGTTGCATGCATATTTCTTTTCTTTTCCATTTATTTAATGTCATTTGCACTGTTCTTTCCTCTGAGTCTTTGAGATGTTGTCGACGTGAAAGATTTTTTTCTCCAGACGAAGACGTGTAAAAAGCACGGTGTTGCTCTCCTTGGAAACCACGTGAAAAAAGACAAAAAATAGTTTGCGGGTTCGTCGGTACAAAAAAAAGAGGAAAGGGAAAATCTCCGGAGACCTGAGATGCACATTGCTAATGTGTTGGGTATCGACCCATCCCTCACTCCATGTGCGTCAATACGAGGACGCATCGAGTTGCGTCACAGAGGCGCGTCTTCCGCGTGTAACAACAACAGCGTTCGCACGTCCACGCGATGTTACTTTTCTCGCTGCAAGAACAGGCCGACGCCAACGATCGATATTGACAGTGAAAACGAGGACCGGAAATGTGTTGTGATGTCCGATTTTGGCATCAGGATGTTGGTTTTGCAGTTGGCGTATGGTGCAGTACGCTGGAACAATGCGGAGAACCAAGGAGAGAGAAGGGATGTTTTATTCATCTCTTGATTCGTCCTGAGCGCCTGATCGGCATGAGCCTTCGCCTTCCCGCGAACCACTCGTCATAGAGTTGCTTATGAAGACGATTGAACTGTTCTAGTACTACTACGTTAATGACAACTGTCTAAAAATATTTCGGACAGCATATGTGATATAGTGGTTAGCGTATCTTACCGCAAAGCCACCAGTTTTGGGCTTCAAGAATTTCCCCAGCATCAATTTCATGACCTTACCATTACCGCTATCCAGCAGAAATAGAAAAGTATCGTGAAACTACATTTAAACACATTCCGAAGTATCTGTAAATGCAGATTACATATCTCGAGCGCACAAACATCTTACACAAAATATTTTCTTCACAAATATTCAAATGCATTTAAAAGAAAGAGCCATTCGTATATCCAGATTAATTCAAGAATAAAGAGCACTGCAAAAATAAAAAGGAATCTTTGGTTCGAATTCCTAATATGGCATAAGAATTACTTGAATCATGTCATGAGATTATCATCATTCAACTTTGTCGATAAACCGAAAAAGAAATGCCCGTGATATCTAAGAATTATGTGGTGGTATACATCCAGGATGTAAAATGTATTTCTCGAGGGCTCGTATCTAACTAATAGTTCTAATCAAATGTGAGCATCTTTGTGTATCATGTTTGCAAAATCATCATAATCATAATTATCATTCATAAGGGTAAACTTATAAATATACAACGTCAAACCCCCTTGGCGGAGTGGTTATCACAACGTACTACGAAGGCAGGGGTCCTTGTAAGTGTCTCCTCACTAGTTTCATCACTCATCCTCATTGTTGCGATTAGCCAAAAGTGGAAGACAAGCGACGCTAAATAACAAAATTTAAAATAAATCAAGAAATAAAAAATATGGAATAAAGAAATATGTGAGAACGAGCATTAAATACAAAAGTATATAAAATATAAAAGCACAGACTACGGTAGTTTTAGGATGTATAACATAATAACTTTGTATACCGTTTCATAATATGTATAAGAATCAAAGCCATAGGACGAATAAACTGATTTAAGACAATTTCTGGTGTTTCTAAGTGTTCCTTTTCTTCACATTGACTCTATGTTGCATACAATTTTTCAACATACGTGTGGTGATTCCTGATTGATATTCGTAAAAGGTTATCCACAAGTCATTGAAATATATATACACTTCAAAAAAGTATGGAATATTCTTATGTTAGGCATTAGTTGATAGGCGCAGCCTTGGAATGCAACAACACATGGTATCTGTCTCTGCTGGACGTCCTCGTGTTTTCGCCGACATATGCCACAGTGCCTATCACCTATTGCCTAATGTAACAATATTCCAAACTTTTCTTGAGGAGTGTATTTTAAAAATTTACCGTACATAAATGAAACAGATATAATATTTTAACACCACTAAATAAAGGTAAACTATCCAATTGTTGTTACATACCTCAAATTCTGGATATATCAAACTTTGCAAATATCTAGATGACTTTTACAGGCATCTAGACGCTACTTAATTTTGTTCCACACACATGTGAGAATGTCACGGTTGATCAGTTTCAGAGTTGCGGTGATATGGTTGTCACATTTTGTGCGAGATAATCAGGTAATGAGGGCAATAAACAGTCACTTGGGTTTAAATCCAGAGACCACGGTGACCAATGCATCCACCCGACCTGTGCATCCTATCCAACGTTCTGGTTAGATTGTATCCTGCTGTAGGTAATCCATGTCAATTTCGTGCGAGTACAGAATTTGTTGTTTTTCAATGAAAGAATTACTTTTATCTTCTGCGTACTTTACAAGTGGCAAATTTGGAAATATTTTATGGAGTGTTGAATAACATTGTATTTCATACAAAATTCTACTTTTCTGTTTAAAATTACTATTGAAATACCTTTCTCTTTCATTTACGCATAACGTTAAATTTACTTTTATCTCGCACTGAAACCGCAGCCGGGACTGGTGAAACATATTGAAAAAAAGCACGTGCCTGTAACACTGTGGTTTCTCTGATCACCGATGTGCAAAAATTGCCCCAACGGCCAAAAAGCTGAATCGATTGATTGATTTGGTTGGAGAATCTTAACTTGAACGCCAGTAAATAAAACAAGTGACCACAACACAGCCAAAAGCCAACATCCACTGAGTGACGGATATCATATTCCACCAGAAGCTGCAACAAACTGTTTCGAAACTTTCAATTGTTTAATGTGTTCATCCCACTTCAAAAGTATGACATATCACCCGATTTCTATTAAAGTTAATGAAAAAAATAGTGACATTTACAATTAAGAATAATGCTAAAATATTTTTCAAAACTGCTAAAGAGATAGGTTTGGAAGTTAACAAAGAGATAACTAAATATATGCTTACAGGCCGAAACCAAGTGTTAGGTAATAATCAAAATCTAATTATTGATAACAACTCGTTTGAACCAGTTTCCAAATTCAAATACTTAGGAGTAATATTAACAAATGAAAATTATATTAAAGAGGAAATAAAAAGTAGGCTTAATTCAGGAAATGCATGTTACTTCTCTCTTCATAAACTTTTGTCTTCTCGTTTAATATATAAGAAACTAAAAGTTAAAATATACAAAACAGTAATTTTGCCTGTAGTATTATATGGATGCGAAACTTGGTCCCTTACATTGAAAGAGGAACATAAATTGAGAGTATTTTAAAATAAGATCCTTAGGAAGATATTTGGACCTAAAAGGGATGAGGAGACAGGTGAGTGGAGAAGGTTACATAATTTAGAAGTACATAATTTGTATTCATGTCCAGATATTATTAGAATAATTAAATCAAGAAGACTTAGGTGGGCAGGCCATGTGGCACGAATGGGAGAGGAAAGAGGAGTTTACAGGATTCTTGTTGGGAAACCTGATGGTAAGAGACCTGTAGGAAGGCCAAGACGAAGATGGAGGGACAACGTTGAGATGGACCTAAGGGAAATCGGTAGGGATGGAAAAGAGTATATAGATCTTGCTCAAGATAGGGACAGATGGAAGGCCTGTGTTGCTGCAGCCATGAACCTTCGGGTTTAAGAAGGCTAGGGAGTTAGTTAGTTAGAAAAAAATAGTAGTTAGAATGAAAAACATTTTGTAATTAAATTTTATTTCAATAAACTGATATTATTTATAGAAACGTGACTATTTTTAGATAATATGTTATTGTTATTGAAGGCATGACGATGAATATATCAATTTGCAAATTACAAAACGAAATTTACTCACTAAACTTAAGCATATATTTTTATGTCTACGTTGTTAGAATTATCGACATTTAAGAAGAAATATTAAATTTCACAATGTAAAAAGTTATAATAAAGCAAATTAAGGCCGTGTCGTATGAAAACTAAAAAGAATAATACAAACAATTCCTTGGATTAGTTTCCAATTTGACTATTTGCACCAAAAGGTTTATATGAGTACTACAGCTGCTAGAAATAAAATTAAAAATATTACATTGTGAGATGTAAAATAATGTTGATTATGTACAATGAAAGTCAATGCTTGGAATCAGCTTTAGCAAAGAGAAAAATGAGAAGACGAGAGGAAGAACTGAGGTGAACGTTACTTTGTGTTTCCTTTAAGGCATTTACTTCTATTATTGCAACCAACGTCCAACGTACAGACTAAGTACAAGTTCCAATATGATAAGAGAATATCCGTCAATATCACTTGATATAGCGGCTCGGGGTTTAATAGTTACCTAATGGTGGAGCAAGCCCGGGAAAGGGGAGGTAAAGTCTGCCGGAGTCTATACTCTATACCGGGAATCTCTGAAGCAAGGCCGCGCATAACGGTAGAGAAGGGAAGGAACCGAGTGCGCGTAGCGAAGCAGTACGCGCTGCTGCAAAGGCTGGCAACTGCAGTCGCTTTGCCCCGTCCACGCAATCCCGTTCCCTCGCAGTTGTTCATTGGTCGAGCTCTCTCGAGACACTACTTGAGGAGAGACTTGCTTTCGTTCGTCGCTACAGAGATTCCTGGGATAGAGTAGAGCCCAACCTTCACATCTCTTGTGTTCTTTGCACCGATGGAATGCAATACCTACCTTTGTTACGCAATAATCGTGTGTGCTGAAGCAGGAGAGTTTTGGCCTATAAATATTTGCATTACAAAAATGAGTTTTGTTACTCCAGTGCAGCGAACAAGCTGTGCGAATGGACGAGTGGAGACAGAGGAAGCACTAATAAAACGAAGGACAATTCAATTGACTTAGGGGAAGCGCAAGCTGCCGATGCAAACGGAAGCTTGCCATTTTTCATTTTTCCCTTTTTCGCGTCTTCCATTTTTGATACAGGTAAAACTTGCTTCTCTGTCAATCACGGCAACGTCCGCTTCGAAATTGAGTTTTCCAGGAACTGCCGAGGAATACTCGAGGCGAAGAACGGAAGCAAGGCTTCTCGAAATAGAACATTAAAGATCTTGCACCACGTTTCATCTAATTGTTTTCCTCTTTCCTCCATCCGTCTTCGTTCTCCAGTTCCATTTTCCTAGCTTTCGATATACTTATTTACTTACCACGCTTCCAAAATCAGCAAGCAAGAAGTATGTGTGAATGAGAACCTATCACCTATCATCAATAACCTATCAGCTTCTAAAATATTGTTTGAATATCACAATTCCTGTTACAGCACAAAATGTTTAGTTTAGAGCGTATCACTAATTCTTTGTAACATTTTTGTATTAATAGATATTGATAAATGTATACTTGGTATGGAATATAAATAGTCGTTTCAGAACCAGATAAACATAACTCCAGAAATGCGATTTTCGATCTTGTTTAACGTATCTCTTCTGAATAGCTCTATTTGGAGTCCGATTGGCGTATCTCCATCTCTAATGATTATCAATAAGGTGGAGGTACGACAGATGGTACGCATAGATATATTCCTAAGAAGAAATTATTCATTCTCTCCTGTAAATTTCATGAATTCGAGTTACATTCCTCTGGTTCTCACACGACGAAATATGCTAACGTCTGTATTATTTGTTGTAAATATTGGGTTTGGTAGGCAATGTGTATATATATATAAATTGTTTATAAATTTATAAACAATGTCTATAAATTGTTTGAATATGGGATGCGAAATGTATAGATTATTGTTATACGTTACCTCTTCCTTGTTAACATTCTCCAGAAAAGCTTTATCTTTGTTTGATTAATATACTTATTTTACTTTGCTTTTCTGCCACTTTTGGCTAACTGCAAAAATGACGATATGATTTAATTGAGGAAGGGGACATTCACAAAGAACACTGATGCTCAGAACGGGATTCGAACCCCTGACCTCTACCACCGTAGCGCTTTCTGTTAACTACTCCGCCACGGAGGTCAAGACAAAACCATGAACTATTGGCAAACTAAGGTATCTAGCAATCTTCTAACGAGACTGAGGGAATAAGGTTATTATTAGCTTCTCGTAATCTTTTGAAAATTTGTAGGAATATTTATAACATATCTGGCCTTTATAGAGCGGTCCTTTAAACTTACGTGGTGAAGTTGGTAGGACGTTTGGTTCCTGCGTGTGCAATTCGAGTCCGATTCCTGAGGTGTGCGATTTTAGGCAGCAATATTCCTATCAATGTCCTTGCACAATACACTCTGAGTCTCGCTCAGCCTCTCGGTAACGAATATCTAGGGGGTCGGATCGTGACACCGATCACATCACACCCACTATGTTCCGTATCAAGAATATACGAAGCACTACCTGTGCACATCTTAGCCTTAGATGCTTTCATGCTACTGTGCGATGCGCAATGCTTTAAAGTTAACTTTATCTTATTAAGGAAGCGTTAAAACAAAATTTACTATATTTGCACAGCATTGTGTGACAACTTCGTCTCGAAACTACACACTTTTTTGTGTATACAGTGGAACCCAGATTTAACGTTCCCAGATTTTACATTTTCAGTTTTCATTGTTCCAACATAGCAAAATGTTATAATATTTTCCTCTATTTTAAATTCTCATTCATTTTAATTTTTTTTTCAGCTTGGTCCCCTGAAAAATGTAAAATCGAGGTTCCACTGTATATACAATTTTAATGACGCAAGTCGTGTAAATATGGGATGCATGTCTGCTGGCGTCGAGTATCTGTCTCACGTTTTTCTCGGGAATCTGAGAGTAGCAAAATCTTTCGCTGGAGAACACGTTTCCTGTCACGTCACAACAGCGTATCATGGTTCTCTTGTTTTCTCCGCTGATCTCTGGCGAACGCATAAAGAAACCCTAAAACATAGAAAAGGCACCTCTAAATCTCAGCTTCCCATTGGCTTGCTGGTCATTCCGGACGCATTTGCACCTAAAAGAGGACAGTCAAATTCAAATTCCAACCTTCACCACACACAACAACCAATTCGGCCGCGATTTATGTGAGGTGGTGCAGCTTCCTCAAGTCGAGGAACAAATTTACGTTTCTTTCACGTCTACCGCGGCGCTACTAGGAAATCTGATACTAGAGTCTTCTCAAATTTCTTTAGACTTATGTTTGCTTGCAGAAAGTAATAATTTAGAACTGGTTAAGTTGACTTGATGTTTTAAGTCCACTTTATGCACAGCAAGGCTAATTGGGACTGGACCTACGGTTTAAAGTGGGATCCGAACTACTGTGCCATGTGCCTCCACCGGGTATCGAACCCGAGACCCCTTGATTACAAGGCGACGACGCTACCACTGCGCCATCGGGGAGGCTCTTTAGAACTGGTTATTTCGTTACTTAAATTTAGCCACATATTTGTGCTCCAAGTAAATCATTCTGTGAAATACAAAATAATGTGGCAAACGTGACGAAGGATAGGCCTCACGATGCCATGATGGTAACGTTATTCTTGCCTTGTAATCAAGGGGCCTGGGTTCGATCCCCAGTGGGAACACAACTGACGGTGGTAATACTGTTAAGCCTTGCTTCCATGTTAATAAAACATTAAAATACTGACCAAGGCAGAATTTTAATGTTTTATTAACAGACGGTGGTTCAGATCTCTCTTAAAACTGAGTGTCTAATCAATCTTGAGCATAAGGTAGACTTTAACTTTGTAATTTTCGATTTATGTATGTATGATTCGGATTATTTTATTTCTATTTTCTGCCACTTTTGTCTTTTCGCAAAGATGAGGATGAGTAATGATAGGATGAAATTGATGAAGGGACTTTCCAAAAGAACACGCATGCACAGGGCGGGTTTCGAACCCGGGACCATAAGGTGGGATTAAACTGCAACTTCCGTAAAGGGATCATTTCTTGTGAACAAACTTAAGATATATATTCGGCAAAACGAAAGTCTTGCATTACAGTAATAGGTGTTTGAGGGGGATATTAAATTATTATGTATGTAGAAATACTTATTATCCATATTTGTTTTACGTAACTTGAAACTAAAGACACTCAGATATAACGTATCAAAATTCCTGAGTGTGTGTGTAAATATTACATCGGAGTATTTTTCTAGGTGGGGAAATTAAATAATGGAGTCCTATATTAAAAATATTCGCTACACAATGTACCAAACTTTTGATTTTCTCAATCGGTCGTCTCATCCAGCGTAAACCAGTTCCCATGAATTGATGATATTTTGTGACAGGTAATTCGTACTCTTTGTTACCTTTTTCAGCCGAATTCATTGTGACAGGGAAATGTATAAATTCTGGGAAATTTACAGTAAAAATTATGGAACAGGGAACTTGTAATATTCTTAAGCTATTACAGTTAAGTTATTGTGTCACTGTAATATATATATATATATCTGAATCCAAAGTGTGCTTTCTATGGAGGCACAGATTAGATTTCACAGAAAGATTTATATTTTCTTAATCATTTTGTGTATAAAGTGTTAAAAAATTATCTATTTTAGAACTCCCGATTTTACAAATAGATAAAATAGTATACCTTGACGTATTTGCTATATTTTCGAACAACGAGATTAGTTTTTGTAGTTTTCAAAGAAAATAGGGATAAGCACTGATGGCACAATGCAGTTCTACACAGCAATTCAATCCATTCATATTGAGTGTAGCCACAAGATACACTTGATCCAAAAGCCTAAATCCGATTGATGCGGAGAGAAGGAGATTTCTTTTAGCTCTGTCCAAAAGCTTAGATCTCTGCAACCAAAGAAGTTCCAATCTCAACAAAGATCTAAAAGAAGCCTTGACTTGAAGAAGATGCTTCAGATGGTTGCTGGGGGATGCCGAAAGCGTGGTAGGAAAAAGGGAGAGATAGACTGACGTTGAGGAAGTTCTCTAGTTTATTGAGGAAACTTGTGAAGGTTATTGGTGATCCCATTTTCAAAGATTCAGGAGATCTGATGAAAAATCTTGTTGACAGAGGAATTCCTTGCATTTAGTTAAGAAAAGTTGTTCTATTCTCCTAGCTCTTTGTAAGAATTGTCTTTAATTTTATATTTTGGAGTCAGCAACTAAAAATCAGGATAAAAATAGAACACAAATTCAAAAATCTAGTTTTCACGCAGTAGTGAATACTTCTACACGTCGATCTTCTGTCTACGCAACTCACGATTATAATAATGAATGATATAGAATAGAGATGAAATATTGGCACGTAATATTACGAAAAGAGTATACCAGAATATTATACTCTGTCCCACTATCTCTGGAGCAAGGCCAAGCATAGCAGCAGAGAAGGGGGGCAAAACGATTGGGCAGAGCGAAGCAGTACACGCTGTCGGAAGGCTGGGAACTTCACGCAATTCTGTTTCCTCTCACGTGTTCGTCCGTTTCACTTCACTACTTGTGCAGAGACTTGCTTTCGTTTGCTTGCTCCAGAGATAGTTGGAACAAGGTATAAGTTCCAAATTATTGGAGTATGGAAGATTTAAAAGTTGATGTCTGGATTACGTTATTTTACTGTGCAATTTTTAAAATAGGATTATATATTTTTCTGATTTTTAAACATATCATCATAGTTGTACAGTCACGTACACTTCTGGGCTGTAATGATACAATTGAGAGTCTATGGGATTGTTGCAACCCAGAAGCGTCCATGACTGTACATTGCAAGAGCACTTTATTTGCTTATAAGTACAGCATGGATATTCCTTGGATAAATCATGTAGTGACAACAAAGGTTTTCGTACCTATTTGGAACTTACAACATGTTCAAACTTGTTCTGAACTCACGGCTAGTTTACTGGCACTTTTCTTCGATTTTAAAGGATATTTGGAACGCATAATGCAAGTTTTATTTGTGGGTAATGGGATAACTCCTACACCTTTAATTCTTAAATAGTGCCGTGCGGAAAGAAATCCAACGAAAGAAGGGGAGATAAATCCTTGTTTCATTGTCAGTACGGGAAGTCATTACAAATTAAGTAAAGTGCATTACCCTGTATTAAGTATCGCACCTTTGTTCTCTAAGGTTTTGCGACTGGAATAACATTTGCGCCTCTCGATATCACGTTTTTGATGTCCGCATTAAAAATATCATTTCACCATAAGAAAAACGTATCAATATTTATGGCCCTTCTGCTCTGATGCGAAAGTGGGACATATTCCCAGTCCACGTTAGAAGCTCCCGGTTTTTAACCAAGACAGAAAGAGCTGGTATTATGCGGGTAATTAAATTTCATGCGTCCTAAATTTAGCCGAAATAACACAACCTTCGCAAACTAGAGAGTGGTTTTAACGAGGACAATTTGATGACCCATAAAACATGTAACCAGCCTCCATTATTACTTTTTTCCTCTACTTCTAACACGTTTTTCTTGTGTGCTGCCACAAGGTATGAATAACACAGTTAAAACAATTATTTTACACTTGCTTTCGAACCGAGAGTTTGTTATACAAAAACAAAGAACAAAATGAATGTCAGTAGATCCAGTATATTCTCCAATTCTCATATTTACACCCCCCACACATATAAAAATATTATGAAAACTGTCGACCTCCGTGGGAGAGTGGTTAACACAGCGCGCTAAGACGCCAATGGGCCCGGGTTTGAATCCTGGCCTGCGTATGGAGTGTAGCTTCATCAGTTTCATGGTATCACTCACCCTCGTCGTCGCGATTAGCCAAAAGTGGAAGAATGTTGTTGTTGAATTGTTGTTTTAAGTTCACTTTATGCACAGAAAGGCTAATCGGGACTGGACCTACAGTTTAATGGGAGATCTGAACAACTATATGCCTCCACTGGGTAAAAAGTGGAAGAAAAGCGACTCTAAAGAACAAAAATCCAATATTATATAATTTTTGTAAAATTTTAGTGATACGGAATGTTCAATTTCCATATCTGGTTACTTCATTTCAGTCTTGTTTACATTCCTAGGATTGTAGAAATAATAGTTTGAATAATTTGCTTTAGTATTAAAATGCATTAAAAAGTTTAATATTAGTTTTTGTATGAACGTTAAACTGCACAGTTTAATTTAAACCTCTCTCTAAGATAAGCATAATCTGCTGTCGCCCGGAGTTAATATACTCCTTTGCAGTGAAAAACAATTAAGGAAACGGTCTCGCAACTGTGTTCACAATGTGCCACCTGCGCACAATCTACAGAGCAAACTCTCGTTACAGAGAAATCTGTTACGTCAATTTCTTCAAAAGCAAACATGTTTGTAATATATTGCTATTTTTCAATTTGTATCTGACCTTTATTTATCCTCATCACCAAAATAATTAGAAGAGCAATGTTGTACAAAAACCGGACAAACACGCATACGTGCAAGAATCTCGTACACATATTAAGCCTAATCAAAGAGAAAAGTTCAAGATGGCATTCTGATAAACAAATTAATAGGAATACTGATTTATAATTAAGGTGATTTGGATATAATACCAAGCGGGCCTCCCTAGTTCCTATTCTCCTGATATCAGTCGGAATCAGCACATATGCTGATACTGATGTTTGGATACCTATGGATAAATGTTACGGAGATAGTGTATTCATCCTTTTTCTTATGCAACCAGCAATAGAACGACGTAAGGTGGGTTGCCTATAAGAAAAGCAGTAAGAAGAAAGCAGATGGGTATCTAGCGCGCATTTGATATACTGTAAAAACAACGTTCAGTGTTGTGGAGAACAAGACAACCCGTGGTTTCAGAAAATTGGAATCACAAGGAATTAGAAAAAAATGGACGTTTATAAAAATAAATTAAACTTCAAACTTCAGTGTAATAATATACACACATTTCTTTCCCAACATTCAGCCATGACTGATTGTGATACTCAACATGGGATGTTAATAAAATATCGTGCGTACTGAAAGTCGTGATCAACATGTTACAAGAAGGAAGTAAACTGTACAAAAAATAATCTAATATATGCCTGTTAAAGTACATACCTTTATTAGTCTTCAACATAATCACCATCTAAATCGACACATTTTTGCCAACGTTCTGGAAGTTTGAAAATTCCTCTGTTGTAGAACTCCGTTCGGGCACGTCTGAGTATTCTCCTAACGGCAAGTTCCACTTCCTTGTTGGTGTCATATCTGTTTTCCCGCATGTGGTCGTCCAGAAAAGGAAACAAGTGAAAGTCAGAAGGCGCCAGATCTGGACTGTAGGGAGGATGTCGAAGGAGTTCCCACCCAAATCTGGCAACTTCATCCCTCGTTAGCTTTGCTGTGTGCGGCTTGGCATTGTCGTGTTGGAGGATAACACTATCCCTGCCAGGACGTTTTTCACGAATAGCACGACGAAGTTTTCTCAAATTTCCCTCACCGAAACACACCTGTTTCCCTGGATGATTTCCTGGACGCGAGCCACGTTCCTGTTGTTCGAGGCAGTTCTCGGGCGGCCTGTGCGAGGGAGATTACTGATGTCTGTGTTTCCACCTCTAAAATGTTTTATCCATGGCCTGATGCTACTGGCAGCCATACACTGATCACCATACACTTCCTGCAATCGGCGGTGGATATCTGATGCCGATGCACCTTCCTTCAACAGAAATTCAATTACTGCACGCTGGCGAAACGACGTGTCAAACGGAGCCATTACTCGCTACTCGCTAATGCGCATACGTACTGCGCCGATCACCCCACTTTCAAGTGTATGTTGTCACAATAGATGGTTCTAACTGTCTTATACAGCGCATCGCTCTACGTGAACATTTACGTCTGAAATAAAAAGTTGATCACGACTTTCAGTACGCACAAGTATATTGCCACTAATAGTCGGAGATCTTTTTCCATTTTTTGTTGGGCTTATTGTTTTAATGTTAATATTTTTCTCTTGAGTTACAAATTTACTTTAATTTTAATAGAATATCATACACTATACTCTCAAGAATATAATCTTACGCAAGTGTTACGTTTAGGTCGTTCGCCGGCCTGACAGCTTGGCTAAGAGAGGAGTTTAAATGTGAGAAGGGGGAATAATTAATGGTCCTTAGTCCTTCACCTATTTATTGTACATGGGCCGAACTGATGAGGTTGTGAATACGCCCGAGCCGGATTTGAACAACTAAACACTGATACTTAAATTACTAGTGTCATCACTGTAACTGATCTGGTCCGTCGGCTGGGTTGCGTCGGTGCCGCGTCGTCCGTTGGCGGTGTGTATTTTGGGCACTCCCCAACCTTCGCACGAACACTGTTCACGAGTCGAACCACTAAACCCAACCGCTCGCCTTGCTCGCTCTTCTAAGACTCTCTCTGCAACCTATCGTCACCCGGGAGCTGGCTGGCGTTTTTGTGATGAAATAGCATTTTATTTCCGGCTCGTGACACAAGTAATAATTTTTCACTTGCCTTTTGAAACTTTTGATGACTCCAAATGATGAAGACGAATAATGATTAGACAAGTTACCCTGATGGGGTAGTGGTATCAACGGCGCCCTGCAATCAATAGGTTCCGGATTCGCTCTTTGGTGAAGGCACATCGCACAGTGGTTCGGACCGCACTTTAAACCGTAGGTTCAGTCCTGATTAGCCTATCTAAACATAAAGTGTACAGAAGACAAACTTTAACTTTTGAAAAATGAATAGAGTAATTTGATGAAGAAAGGAAAGACATATAAATTATTATGTGATATGAGGGGCCTTTCAATTGAAGTAATTCAGATCCAAGATGAAATAATTGCATACGTGATGTTACATAAACAGCCTTGAAACATTATTAAAACATGAGGTACATCAAAAATTTGATTCGTTTGTATGTTAGCTTACGGCTATAGCTCTTATGCATTAAGTAGTCCCTTTACTGTGTGCAGTGTAAAATTCGGCGATGTCGAATATTGCTCACATCAGGAGATCAACAAGAACTGCGTTTGCATAAGCCAATTTCACTTGTAATTCTGCTTGGCATTCACTTATGATTGTGACCTCACTGTGTGACTAGTTCTGTTGCCTGATCAAACAGCTTCAAGCTATTTCTCCGTTGCTCTGCTTTCGTGCGAATAACACGCCACTGTCGTAATTGATTCATTAAAGCAAACGACACGCAGCTTTGCAAAGGAAATATGTCACAGCCAGAATGCCAGATTCCGACACTTCGCAATTCACAAACGATAAAATACAGCATACAAGGACGACAATTGTAGGAATCTGATTTTTGATTTATCACGTATGAATTTCCGATTAAATTGTATCCGTGCAAACGTAACTTCTGGCTGGCGTGTAACATGTGAAAAGCATGCAGTTTTTCCAACTGTAGTTGTTTCTTGCTAAAATTTCAACACATGTTGTTCATTCTGTATTTTTGTGGATTATTCGTGCATAGATTTTAATCAATGTAACTCGAAAAATATTGTAGTTTTACTCTTTAGAGTTGCTATACTGCCACTTTTGGGTAATTGTGACAATGAAGATGAGTGATGATTAAATGACTTTGGTGATTGGATTCTCGCAAAGAACACCCATTCCCAGATCAGGACTCAACCCAAGAACTTTGGTGGCGATATCGACAGTCCATCATATAACGCGCTCGGCCTCCGAGCCGGTTGGGAAACATTGTCTACTTTACGCATCAAGGTTATTAGAATACGGTTACATGGCGGAGTGGTTATCACAGCGTGCTACGACGCCAGGGGTCACGGGATCGAATCCCGGTCTGGGCATGGGTGTTCTTTGTGAGCGTCCCTTCATCAATTTCGCTTATCCTCATCTTTGCGATTAGCCAAAAGTGGCAGAAAGCGAAGTAAAATAATCCAAATCAATCAATCAATCAAACAATCGAGGTTATTAGAGAAGCCTGGGGCTACAGTTCTATCCGAATGTATGAATTATCTGTAGGTACATGCTAGAGGAATATTCCCAGTTATTTAAAACATTTAGTTGTGTGATTAAGGTCTTGGAATGAAAAAACTGAGATGGAAATGGAAAGGAAGCATTAGTAGCCATAATTGAAGATGAAATCCCACCATTCGTCTGGACTGACTTAGGAAAGCCATGAAAATCTCCATCAGGATATCCAACTATGAGATTTGAACCTGCGACATCCCGAGCTAGAGCTGTCACTTTAACCACCAAGGACCGAAGATGAAGGCATCTCTTAGAACTCAAAGACGTTTTGTTCTTGCCAACGGACTGCAACAAGTCCCTTAAAAATAGGAAAAAATTGTCTTCCTTGGTGACAAAAACTTTTCGTCTATCGCCTTGATGGCTTGCAGAAGAACCTCCTGAGGCTATCATGTTCATGTGTGCTGGTGCGTGGTAGCTCTCGCATAATCATCATGAGGTTACATTTTTGTTAAAATGAGGAGGGAGTGAAAAATAACAACCAAGATTTCCGGCAGGCAGTTTTTGAAAGTGCCTTCATCACAGCGGAGACTAGTTTTTCGTGGTTGCGGGATGCTCCATTAACGGTTGCTTCGGCGACCAACGGGGAGGTTTCAAGCGTCGTTGGTGCCACGTTGCTTTAGAAAACTACGACTCTTTATTTAGCGTCCAAAAATCCAAAACTGACAATTTTCCGGACTACACATACATTTTTATTTCTTCTTCTCGGATATTTATTGTTTTGTGTTTAAATGCTTTCTCTTTCTCGACATTAATCTTTCAAAGTTCTCTTTCATATGGAGTAAATTCTAGAATAACGAAAATACCATCTATTCTGGAGATCAAAGACCTATAGTTTTTATAGGTACACTTTGTGTAAATATAGTTTAACCTCGACTAAGTCCGTAGTTTAAGTTTAAATCGTAACACTGAAACGTGTCTTCATCTGAAATTTAACCGGAGAATCCTACATAAGAGATCAGATAATACTCCGATCAATCAACTGTTGCCATTTCATATACACTAGTTTTCATTCCGATATTATCCTTGTAGTGTAAACGGTGGCTCTTTCCGAAGACACTCAAATGTCTACTTCTCTTTCACGTAGTATTTATTAATGAGAAGATATCGTGCAGACTAACGGTGCTCTGGCGTCTGTACCACAGTCGGCGTAAATCTCTGTGAGGTTTATGTTGTATACTAATTTTCTTATTGATTTTTACTATTTAGCGTCGCCTTTCTTCCACTTTTGGCTAATGGTGATGACAAGGATGAGTGATGATAATATGGAATTGATGAAGGGACACTCACAAAGAACATCCATTCCCCAGGCCGGAATTCGAACCCAGGACCCCTGTTGTTGTAGCGCGCTGTAATTACTACTTCGACACGTAGGTCGGCTGTTACGTACTATCGTGATACTATGCACGTGATAGTCCTTTCATCAATTTAATCGTATCACCATTCATGGTGAGGAGCCAAAATCATTGAGGAGCAAAGTAAAATTAAGCAAATCAATCAATAAATCAACGGTATCATCCTTGATATCGAGCTGCCGCCAGCCTCATTAGCAGAGTGGTTAGGGTAACACGAAAAGTAAGACGCAATTTTTTTGTTTTGTGTTGGTCCCATCATCTATTCATCATCGACCCGATTGCCTCAAGAGGCAGAATTTTTAGTCAACTCTATACATAACCCTTAAAATGAATGTAGGACTACATCTATCGTTTGTGACCGGATTCCTCGATTCTAGCTGGGCGGACCACATAGTAGTCCAGCAACCCCACTTGTGCAGTTTGTGGGATGCTAATAGAGGCATGAAAAGCCAGCTGTACAATTACGCGTACACACACACACATACCGCCTATCCCCCCTCCTCCCCACAAACACACATGAACCTTCTCTCACCATGTAAAAAAGCGGGGTGAAGAACTGATAACAGAACTCTGTCGCCATTTGTTGCTTTCCTCGCTGATTGATTTGCTTTATTTTACTTCGCTTTTCTGCCACATCGGCTCATCGCAAAGATGATGAATGTTGATAAGATAAAATTGATGAAAGCACAACTGGACAGGACACAACACAACTCTCTCTGAGAGTTATACTCGCTGTGAGTACAGACGCCAGAGCCTCGTTAGTCTGCAAAATGCAATAAAGAGTGTACTGCTTGGAAGAGAGGTTGACAATTGGTGTCTTCGGAAAGGACCACCTCTTACACTCCGGTTCTTTTCTCGATCCTTCAAACCGGCCACCGTGGCAGAGTGGTTATCACAGCGCGCTTACACTAGGGGTCACCGGTTCGAATCCCGGCCTGAGCATGTGTGTTTGTGAGTGTCCCTTCATCAATTCCATTACTCATCCTCGTATTTGCGATTAGCTAAAAGTGATGGAATAGCGAAGTAAAATAAACTATTTCTATCAATCAATAGATATTTTTTTCAAATTAAGCTTTCTGTACCACATTATGTATGCATTGTTAGAAAATTAGTTATTAATCAAATTAAGCCATTAAAACTTGCTTCTGTACAATTCATTCTCACCAAGTCGGTTTGCAATGCATAAACATGAGATGTTTAAAATGTAATTAAAACGCAAGTGTGTAATCTTTACGCAAAATTACTCGCGGAACTACAGAGGTATGCGTTAGAAGCAGAGCGGCAATTTGAAAAGTTTTATTCCTCGCACACTGACGCAGTTTCTATCTCTTTACCGCAACAGCAGACCCCAGACTGGCGTAACTGAATGAGAAAGAAAGAGACCCAAGAACCTAAGGTAGCCTAAGGTTATCTCGTCATTCCGCTTGATCTGTCTCCGCAGCTGGAACAGATTTCAAGTTTCCGTCTTCAGGATTGAGCAGTTAGGGGATTTGCGTGCTAGTGTGAATCTCCAGGGGGAAAGAAGCAGGAACTCTCAAAAGGAAGAAGGGTCAAGTTGCCATAGAAACCGCTTGTGAATGGGTTTGCCTTTTTCCCGCCGCATCTTTCCAGACAGGGTGGAAAGGTCCATATATATGATTATTCAAGAATGTAAATCGCACTAAGAACAGACGATAAGGAAGTCAGTGTTAATCCCATTGTTGACTTCAAACTTTTAGTATTTGCGATGTATTGTCATGCTTTTGAGATTTTCATTAAAAAATGCTACCACCCGATTGTGTCTCTCTACAACCACTAAAGAACAATCTTAAAATAGAATTACGGTTAAGACTGTAGTCGCCATGCAAACTATACTCTGTCTCTGAAATCTCTGGAGCGAGCGAACGAAAGCAAGTCTCTGCGCAAGTAGTGACTCGAGAGGGATAGACCAATGAACAAGTGCTAGGGAACGGAATTGCGTGAGGGATAGCGAATGCAGTTACCAGCCTTTGCCGCAGTGTGTACTGCTTCGCTCTGCCCACTAGCTTTCTCCCCTTCTCTGCTTTTAGGCGCGACCTTCCTCTAGAGATTCCAGGGATAGAGTATAACAGTGTAGAATTATTCAAAACGATACCAATAACCTTAGTCATAGGCAATGTTACCTTTGAATTTTTGGGGAGAGAAATGTATAATACACTCATACCATAATGTAATTTTCTAAATTTTGGGGGTAACTGCGCATCTGAACTAACTCCTGATTCCGACTCGCATGAACCTAGTCGAGAATATACTATTCAATGGAAGAAGATAATATCACTCAAACAGTGTAATATATCATAATCTAAGCACTACAATTATTCAAAATGGTGCCTGAAAGCAGGGTGGATAAAAATCATAATTTTTATTAAAAATTAATGTCTAATGATTTTTTATTTAAATCGATTTTTTAATTTAAAAAAAACACGCTTAAAATTGATTGCATGCTTTTTGACACTGCATATAGATATATGTTCTTCATAGAAAGGCATTTTCTTGTAAACAACCCTGTAAAATATTTGAGCAGTCTGATTAAAGCAACTAAAAATTATATGTTACTATATCTGTTTCTGTTTCTAATACTATATATATGAATTTACTATGGAAATGTTGAGTGTGTCAGCGAAACTAAAATAATTTCAGTAACTTTTCTCCTAATGAAAATATAACATTGTGGATGTACTATATAATTGTAACTAAAATAAATTTTATAGTCTTTGTAGCTGAATTTAGGTAATGTTTTAATGATAGTTTGCAAAATATCAGCTGACATGTTTATTTACAGTTTAATTATAATGGCACTATTTGCTGTTTAACATTATTAGTATTATGTATATCATTCTACACAAAATATTTGCTATTTCTGTCTATAAAAATTATTGAATTTTAAATCAAGCGGAATTTAAATGTGTTTACAGTATACATATTACATTTCCTTTCGTATAAGCTTCACCCCATCACTACATATATTTTGTTTCCTCCTTTTCCTTTCTTAGAGCCTAATAAACACCATTAGATGATACAAGATTAATGTACTTTCACCAAAAGTGCTTCTGATATCTACAAAAATCCTTATGTACATTATACTATAAATTACTTTTTCAAGTGATTTAAATCGCGATATAAATCAACCTCATTGAAATCAACCCACCTTGCCTCTAAGTTCATTCTGTGATTCTTCTATGAATTTGAATTTGAATTTGAAGTTAAAATTTTGGGTGCGTCAGCACTAAGGCTTTTTTGCACATTATAAGAGTTCCAGCCCCTTATCGTTACACATAACAACTCTAACGTTGCATAACTAAAATCATAAAATATTCTGACTTTCGTTAAAAGCTGAGAGGCTGTAAAGGAGCACTCAGCACAAATAAGGACAAAACACAGGACAACACAAACAAAATTATACTGGCCATGGGGCCAGTCGTTAGTCTGCAGTCCTGGGTGTACTACGTGGAAGTGAGGTGACTATTGGGTGCACTACGTGGAAGGAGCACCCCGTACACCCCTCTATGAAATAGAGCCGAGTATAATAATTCAAAATGTCACAAATTATCACGCATTGCACGGTGTTTTGGATCCAATTTTAAACTGTAGGTCCAGTCCCGATTAGCCTATCTGTGTACAAAGTGGACTTAAAAAAACAATTCGATTCAAATGCAGACCTTGGGATTGGGGCAAGTTGATACAATTTGAGAGTTTGATTTTTTTCTTTTTTTTGTTGCTAGCAAGAAAATAAAACATGTTACTACTCGATAGCTTAACTCTTTACGTTTATAAAAAGCACATAAAAATTTCACAGATATAATTTGTAAGCTGACGAGAACCTAATTAGTAACGCAGGACGCAACGTCTCAACTTGCACCTTCGTGGGGCAAGTTAATACTGGTATGGGGCAAGTTGATACTAATTTGAAGTAGGTTGATGATGATGTGACATAGTTTGATTAAATAAGACAAAATACAAGAAAGTAATTTTGAATTAAATTTTAGTATTCAGGAAAAGCATACAAACATGAACAAAATATCGTATCATGATGGATAGCCCTGATTTACAGTGAACACAGGTTTACATAGAACTATCGTATCCGCATTTTAAGTGAGCCCATCTACTGCAGGAAATGCATTGTATCCATTTTTGACCAGGCTTAGAAGCTGTCTTCATCTTCTGACTCTGACTCTGAATTATTATTCTTCAAATATTTCCTGTTTGGTATTTTCTTCTCATTACCCTGAGTTTCTCTTTCGGTCGGTCCATTATTTATTTTCTTACTATTATTTGCTGACTCCCTTTTACCTTTTTTTCAAAGAATGGCACCATCTTTTTTCAACTCTTTCTGATCTCAATAATTTATTGTTAACTCTTATTCGAGCTTCATTTTCTAATCTGTTCTTCACTGGTGTGTCTGTAAGAATTGACGATATCATTCGTTGTTTCCCTTTTCGATTTGCATTTCGTTCTCCAGCCATAGGGTACAGACGTAACTCTTCTGGGCTTACTGACACAAGATGCAATTCTTGATTGTCGCTGCTGGTGGAAGGGGTGGCTCCAATCCCAAGACGTTGGATTCAGAGATTCTACTTCCATCAGGTAAACGATCTTCTTCATGTTCTTCGGTCATTGGTCGACCACTTACGGAACATGGTAATTAATCTTCTTCAGCAAAAATATCTGTATTAAATGGCATGATTCCCGTTGCTTGAAAGCCTGATATAATATTTTTTGGTGTTAGAGCATTGGGTAGTGAACTACTAACGACTCCTGGTTTGTCGTATATAATAATGGTCTTCCCTGGATTGCTGGTCATCCAACTGTCAATTTCTGCAAAATAAAACATCTTAATGGGTCCACAAACCGATCTGTCCAGGGGTTGAAGTTTGTGGAAAGTATGAGGCGGAAATGACAACATAATGATCCCGTTGTCCTTTGCAGAAATTCAACACTTCAATCGACAAATAAGAATCATGATTGTTCAGTATCAATAGACATGGGTGATCTTTACTTGCCTTCACGTGGCTCTGAAAGTGTTTCATAAACAGCAAAATTGAAGACGCTGTCATTCATCCTGTGGGATATGAAGTTCCAATACAACCACGGGGTCCGCTCTGAATAAAGTGATTTTAAAATAGACCCTTGGAAATATGAACATTGGGGGCACGGAGTTTCCAATCGCATTTACGGCAGTGGCAAGTGTTAAATTGTGCCCCTTTCTGCTGACGTTGCCTTGGCTACTTGACGTGCACCCTTTTCTGCAACGATTTTTCCAGGGCGCTGAACAGTGTGAATACCTGTTTCATCGGTGTTCAAAATATCTTTGCTCTCAAATTTGTACTTCTCCAGAACAAATTTTAAGTTATTGAAAGATATGCCTAAGTTGTGTCGGTTAAAGCTAGTACCACGGCTTAGACTCGTGCCTTCAGGCTCTCTAAGAGACAGTCTAGGATGCCTTTTCATGTATGCAGTAAACCATTCTTTCGAGGCAATTTTATTATGTATCCAAGTGTCAGGAATTTTCACCTTGTTAGCTACTGCTAATTCACATGCGAACTCTCTGATGTTTTTAGGCGTCAAACCATAGTAGATCCTTGAACAGTGGACAATGTATTCCTTTAGTTGAAGTTATAAATCTTCACTGAAGACCTGACGATGTTTGGAGTAACCCATTTGTATTTTGGTATCCTCACTTTGGTTTACTTCATTTTTCTTTTTATACCTCATAAGAGTAATTTTGTCGATCCCATATGTCTTTGCGACTTCTTTCAGTGGCAAGGTACCATTCTTGACATCGGCGTAAGCTTTCTTAAATGTTTCAATTGGTATTTCTCCTCTAATGCCGGACCATTTTCTGTAAACAAACAAAGAAAAAAATAATTAGAAGCAGCTGGGGTAAGTTGATACACCGTAACAACCCGCCCCAATTCAGCCGTATCAACTTTCCCCAACCGGCGCCATTTCGATTAACGAACTATAACGTACTACAGACAACAGAAAAACAAACAACAATAACCGAGTTTTTTTACCTTTTAGTGGCACAACACACATCCACCAAGACAAAATAATTCACAGTTTATGTAAGCCCACCAGGAGACTTCAAACAACATCCAAAAAAGTTACTTTACACCCTGAAAAATACACTTTGTCCGATAACTTCGCCCACAAAATTGTTCATTAGCCATGCACAAGCTCAGACAATAGGGACTGGTGATCGGCGTCTTCTGTTTAACGGACATTACCCAGCGCATGCGCGTTCTCTCGTAAATGGCAATGTATCAACTTGCCTCCGTCTCAACTTGCCCCGATCTACCTTAGGTGTTATTTGTGAGTGCACCTTCTTCCATTTCATCATATCATCACTCACCCTCGTCTTCGCGATTATCCAAAAAGTGGGAGAAAGATGGAGTATAATAAACAAAATCAATATCAATCGAATTCTTGCTAAGGAACGAAATAGAATCACGCAAATGTGGACGTTAGATGGAAAGTAACATTGTTTATCATTTCTTTGTTTCTGTTCATCACAGTAAATTTTGAAAGATCACATGTAATAGATGCAACGTAGGGAAACATCTCCATATTATAAACGGATACATCGTGAAAATTCGTGGTTCATTAGATGCTTGTGAGTTACTGATCAATTAACTCACTCCCTAATCTCGTTAAAATTGCTCCTTGTGGAGGAATAGTGAATTGGAAACCTTCCAAAACTTTAAAACGAGAAGTTCTTGTAATCTTGACTCCTATATCCGCATCAATGCAGATAGCCTGCAACGATGAGCATCCTCTTACCATGCTAACTGAATCAACAGGCTGAACATCCAGGCGTTTCCCCATCTCATTCTCTGGAATGTTGTATAAGGTTCGACGCCGAGGCGGCAAGTAGAGACCACTTACGCACCTTTTCCCTCGCTCCAACCAGAAAGAACTTCACGTGTGGAATAGGCGAGGGAAAGACTTCGAGTATTGAACCACCGGGATGAAAAAACGGTACTTCCAGAAGGGTAAACACACCAGATGACAGAAAAAATGAATATTCATACCCTGCTGGATTTTACAACCTCTTCTTTTGTCCGTTGGAAACGAGTTTCCACGAAGACTGCTCGCGGTTACCAAGTGAAAGATAGAAGATAATCATGTCATTTTTCTTCCCTTATATTTCGTCCAATGGAGCTGCTTGTTCTATCCTAAGGTAAAGATGATTGTATAAGATACCACCCATTCTTTATCTATGTGGTTTATGTAGTAGAACTGAAGATAAAACACTTTCAAATGTAGACAATGCATTTGATACATTATTGACAAACAGTATATACTGTGAACTCCAATAAAGACTGAGCACAACAAATGTAGTTATCATACAGTTGAATGTAAATGAGGTGATTCAGTGGCTGCGTTGAGTGGTCGATTCACGATCTCGTCACCAAAGATTCAAGTCCCAGAATGGACAATGGCTCTTCCTTATGAGAGTACATTCATCAGTTTCATCATCCCCTTTCTCTCTTTCTTTCTTTCTTTCTCTCTCTCTCTCTCTGTCACTCTGTTTCTCTCTCCATCTATATCTGTATCTCTTTCATTCTGTCTCTCTTTCTTCCTCTTCAACCACACACTCTCTCTCTATTTCTCTTTCTCTCTCTGTTTCTCTCTCCATCTATCTCTTTCTGTCTGTCTCTCTTTCTTCCTCTTCCTCTTCACTCTCTCTCTCTTTCTTTGTCTCTCTTTCTCCCTCGTTCTCTCACCGTTTCTCTATTTCTTTATTTCTCTCTCTCCGAGGAAGAGAGATAGAGAAATAAAATTGTTGCATTTTGGCATAAATAGGAGGAAACCCGACGTGAAAAAAGGAAAACATATAAATACAGAATGAATCAGTCATATATGAATACCTTAAGATTTTGCACATGCAGGAGATGTAAAATAAATTAATAATTTAAATACAAATAGTACAATTTGTATATGATCAATGTCTTCAATTACAAATAAATTCAATATGACGATTACATGCATTACAATGATTAGGTTGCAATTTAAAATATGAAACCTTAGAAAATTTTGAAAACAATATCATAAAGTTGCAATTTTTCTTAGTAGAAAGAAAAATATGAAACCTTAGAAAAGCTTTCATTGGATTGGATTGATTTGGTGTTTCAAGTCCACTTTATGCACAGTAAGGTTAATCGGGACTGGAACTACAGTTTAAAGTCGGACCCGAACCACTATGTGCCTCCACCGGGTATCGAACCCGGGACCCCTTGATTACAAGGCGAGGACGCTACCACTGCGCCATCGGAGGGGCCACAAAACCTTTCATAATAGCACAATGTCTCCTGTACGCGTACTGTGTATATTAATGTAAGATGAAATGTTTACTGTAGTGCTGTTAATATTGTACATTTTGTCAAAGTTTTCATTATTATGTTACACAGTATACAACTAGACAAAGAGGCTGTTCATGACACTCAAATTCATTATTATTATAATTGAATTCCTTAAACCAACTGAGGTTTTTAATGAGGTAATCAACGATATTTCCACAACAGCATGGTAGTGGTTTTTGAAGTGGTTCCACAATACGCAGATTTCGGTTACCTTCATCTTTTTGGTCCGTCTCTAACATTTAACTCACGCGGTGGGACGTGTTTGCCGCCGCTCTTGTAACTACAGATGATTTCCTTCCTGAGCGTTCTTCACAAGAAGCAGCGGTCCCGTTGTTAGCCACGGACGGTTATTGGCCTCTCGAAATAAATTCTGTTTATTGCCTTGGTGGGAGAACCCCCAAGGTTCCATCCATGTATATTGCTGCAGCTTAAGAACCTACACATTTGTCAAGAGGCCATTAATGTCCGATGGGCAGAGGTCATGTTTCTATGCCTTCTCCCTACTATTGAATGGAGGGAGGATACCACAGAGATTAAGGAAGTCTTATCTGGCGGAACCAACTAATAAATACACCAAAACTCACTGAGGACGAACAACTTGAAATAACAATGATAACAACATCTGTCACTAGAAATGATAACCCTTCATAAATGGCTATCGCACTTTATATTAGTATAGATTTCTAAAGACAATTTGAAACTATGATAAGATAAGCTCCACACAACAATGGCCAAACATTTTTCTCCCTTGGGTCTCTTCTATGGAGTAGTTCTAAAACCGTCGCCTTGTAATCAAGAGGTGCTGGGTTAGATCACTGATGGATGCTCATTGCACAGTAGTTAGGGTTCTACAAGAAACTGTAGGTTCAATCCCGATCAGCCTATCTGTGCATAAAGTGGGCCTAAAACAACAAATTTACTTTCCTAACCATCGACTCGCACTCAAAATATGGATATGAAGTAATGAGCTAGACATTTTCGGTGACTCAAATTCGTACCTCAAAAGCAAATATCTTGAAGGATTCGCGAATATTAAAATTTAAAGACAGCAAAAACGTTTTGCAATTTGTTTATAAAATAATTCTTCATACACATTTAAAATTGTTGTTTGTCGATTGTAAAAAAGTTGTATCTACGTGTAATGTTTGTAAATAATTTATAAATAGATTTTTATACAAGTTGTCCTGGTATGGATTGAATCCTTGAAAGATGGTTTGCGAGGCAAGTACAGTGAACTCTATTTAATTCGAACCCCAAGAGGCTACGAAAAAATTCGAATTATCCAAAATTCGAATTAACCAGAATATAATAAGAAAACACACCAATGAAATAACACACTGTATTAAACATAAAACTGCATTAATACGCAAACAGTACACCTTACCTTACAACTGCTATGTTTTATCCATATCTCCATCCAGGAACAGTACCCTTATTGGAATATTCGCATCACGTTATTGTTTTTCATTATTTTTCATTCCTTTTTCTACCTCTCTAAGCACTTCAACTTTCTTATCTAATGTTAAGCTACTGTACGCACCATGTTTTTACATTGTGACTCCAGTAAAACACACAGACAAATGACTCCTTATGTCCGGCTATCCGCTCCCCTCTCAACTTGTTTCTGAGAGGGTGAAGGTCATATTCCTACAAACAAAAGCTCTGGGGATTTCCGCTGCCCTCTTTTAACTGCCGTCGGCACATTTGTTAACCATAAAAACTACCTTTTCAAGAAGAAAAGGGGGACGAGCCATCTGTTGGAATTTCTTATGGAATTTCTTTGGTCTTTCTTGGAAAGATTTATGTTAAATGATTGGAAACCTGACTTCGAATTATCCAAATTTAACCTTCAAACTTCGAATTAAGTAGTCATTTTTAACATTGTTTTAGATAGGGGTTTCAAGGGGAATGTGCTTTTGTTCAAATTTTCCAATAATTCGAATTATCAAAGTTCGAATTAAAGAGAGCGCACTGTAGTATGAAAAATTTGGTTTCGGAATGGTTGGACACTTCGACAGCACATAATTTAATTTCAGTTCACATGATGTGACAAGAATTTACTTCAGTTAGAGAAAAAATCTCTAAGGAGAATACAATCCACCCTTTAAACGTACGTATAGAACAAGATTACGAGAAATCGTAACTCGATATCTATTACATTTTCATAATAATTTATGTTGCTTAGTTTAAGTAATAAAACTAACTGTTTATATAGCCAGCGGGCATTGAGGGAAGGATAAATACTCTTTCGCATTTGTTCCTCTATTACGAATATTTTTCTCGGTCCATCATGTTTTATTTTGCCGAGGGCAGAAAAATGCTGAAAGAAGTTTTCCACATTCACTTGTCATCCACAGACCGTCTGCTGTTTCTGCTAGTGGCAGAAGACCACGAGATCGTGGTCGTATTCCAAAGGGTTGAAAATAAGAGAGAAAAGGCTACTACGGCTAATAAATGACTACCTAACAATATGTGAGCAGAAATCAATAACTCTGCTTTACAATATACACGTTAGCTCAGTAATATTTTACATTCCAGTATCTTGTATTATTTGTGTACATCATCACTTCTCCGTTGTAGATCTTGTACCAGGAGGGGAGAACTCCTCCTCAACAAAGACGATTCCTGAAAACAATGTAAAATGCATTTTTAAGTTGTCGAGTTGCAATTGACATACGAGGAGAGATCAAAACGTTTGATGTCTAACGTGGAAATTTGTAATGTATATTTGTTATTGTACATCTTTTTCTGCAATTATGGCTAATTCCGACGATGAAGATGTGCATATGATAAGATGAAATTGGTGAAGGGACACTCATAAAGAAGCGCAAACAGGATACAGGGTCATAAAGTAGACTTCGCGCTTCCTTTTATAACATATAGTTCAATAATAAAAAGACATATATTGTCATTGCCTAATCATTTAAATTCACAGTAAATTTGATTGAAGCTGTGTTTGTATTATATTATTTTTATCGATACTATGTATTTAAAGTCATGCCTTACTTACTATCATATGGATTTGATAATTGCACAAATTGTGTAATTAATCTTAGTGTTCATCGACTATTGTGCGATGTATAATATGTTTGTATCTGAAAGTATTTAGCAGTACTCTGTTGTGATTGTACTATATTATGTTTGTATTTTGTTCTGTTACTTTGTGTAACATACCTACTGCCATTTTTATCTTTTTATGTTTTTTATCTTTTGTTTTGTATTTTGTAATATTGTAATTCTGTAGTTTTGTATTTTTGTAATTTTTAAAATATATATTTATCTTTATTATAAATGTTTTTAATATAATCCTTTGTAATTGGAACTATTGGTTCTGTTAAGGATCTTTTGCTAAATAAATAAATAAAAGCACGTAAGGAGTGTAGAGATATGGCTCCAGATACTCTCAAGCTAGGCCATGGTGTGATCAATACGACGCTTGTCAGGTACCCACTGACAAGAGACTGAGTGAGCCACAGAAGCTCATCAAAGGCAAAATTCCTTCCTGAGATCATCGACCCCGGATCTGTCTCATACTCAGGAACCCTACCGTGCAGGCAACATATAAAATAATTAACTGTAGATATTTTTTAATAATGCAGAATGAATCAGCATGCGTCATTTCCATGTTATTCTATGCTCTCATTGTGATCCGGAGTTAGGAGAATTACACACTTTTTGCAAAGAGCAATTTAATATTATTTTCAGTCCCTAATGCCCTTAACATATTAAAGAGAGTGTAAGGTAAATGAGTTTTCGAAATGGCCACTGCAACGGTCACGCCGCTTCCATTTTTTTTAGAAAACAAGAAAAAAGGCAACCGCGGTAGGAATTTTGTCCGCTGACGAAGAAAATTGTGTCCCTGATCTTGTTATCAGCGTAGTTGGCTTGTCTCGTTTGAGTGTTGCTGGCTGAAGGCGGTCTCCACGGCCTGTCTGCGACAGAACAGCCTTCATTGGGTGCAATTCGGATGAAAACACCAAGGATCCAATGTTCATTGTCCTCGTTACCTTGTGCGTCAGTTGAAGGCTATCAGTGGCAGAGAAGAGCTCATAACCTGCTCCACGTCTGGCTGGAAATTAAGGCTCTTCGGGCAGTTGATTTCGAAGGAAGTCGAAGAAGGCGCGTCCGGAGTTTTCGCTCAAGACATTCTACAAAGTGGGGGCGATCCTTAGTGTAGTTCCCGTACCTAAATACACTCATCAAATTAGCAGAGTCAATAGCGTGTGAAAGTGACTAGCTTATTTAGAAACTAAGCATTAGCATAAATTAAATTACCTCTTCGTTGCTCCGAAACTGTACGTCATTCAAAAGGAAGAAAGTGTGGTGTGGATACTACTTGTAATTAGTACAGGTTATAAAATTGTTCTCTTTTTCACCCCATCTGCTTGGAAAACACTGTAGATCAAATTTCAGTATCAGCCCGCCTCCATGGCGGAGTGGTTAGCACATCGCACTACGACGTCAGGGCCCCCGGATTCGAATCCCGGCCTGGGCATGGGTGTTTGTGAGTGTCCATTCACCATATCATCACTCATCCCATCTTCACAATAGTCAAAAGTGGCAGAAAAGCGAAGTAAAATAAACCAAATAAAACAATCAATCAATCAAATTTTAGCATCAACCATAATATTTCTGGTGCACTGATACGAAAAACATTCCCAAGACTGCAATACATCTACGAGTCTAACGGATGTTATTCACGAATTAATGTATTTCAAAAGTAATTCTCTCTTTTTGTTTGTGTTCGATTCAGTTATTTTATTTTACGTCGCTTTCCTACCACATTTGACTAATCGCGACGATGGTAATGAATGGTGATACGGTTAGATGAATAAAGGAACAATCACAAACATATATGGGCGACACAACACGGGCCCCACAGAAGATTATACTGACTAATCCCAGACGCCAGAGTCTCGTTAGTCGGTTAAATGCAGTCCAAGGTGAACTACGTGGAAAAGAGATAACCATTTTGGTGTCTTCACCCCTTACACCCTTCTCTGTCGTTTAATGATTAAGATCCAATCTGAGTGGAAAACAATAGATGATAAAGGAACATATTAATAAATATTATCTGATGCCATTTTTTTTCAATATTTTTTACATATACCAACAATGGGCGGTATACGCAAACATATATTTTATTAACAATTTCAAATTTATTAATTGTTACAAAATCAAAGTTTCAAAATAGAATTATTAGTCATTTTTGGTGATTTTTGTTATCAAGTGTTCTTGCTTGATTCTCTAATTTCAGCAGATATCTGAATGTTGTGAAATTAAAATAGATATAAAGGGTCATCCGTTTGGGATGTCAGAAAAGTATAACGCTGTAGCTTTTATGTTAATGTATATGTATCGATGCAATTTGCGGTAATGTACATGGCAAAGATGGGAGTTTGCAACAATGACTTCCGCGAGACAACGCAGCAGTAGTTCATAGTGCAATCAGCAGATAGCATGTATAGAGGCGGTACGCGCGCGCTCAGTGTTCAGTGTTGATACAGAGTGGAGTGAAGATGGTCGTTACACCACAACAACGCGCTCAGTGTGGTGGACATGTTGAGTGCTAATGTGCTGTGACATAAACTCCCGACTCTCCTACACATGTCTGTACCGTTTACAACCAGTAAATGTTCATAATTTCCAGTTAATAGCGTTTTACTTTTCTGACATCCCAAACGGATGACCCTGTATATACAAACGTACATATGTCAAGTCAGAATTACATAACACAATCCTGTGTTGGATGATGTCGAAAATGTATCTACAAAACTAGGTGCGTGTACATATTTATGTATACACATAAGTTACTTTGTAAAATTGAAAACATGGGATAATCTGCAATGTGTTTATTAAATATGTAAAACAGAACTGAGTTAATAGTATGTCTCCATTCCTCTTTTTGTTTTGGAAGAATGAGAAGCCAACTATATGAGCGCATACACTGGAACTTAAACTTTGTCAACATGAGTACATGTCCCCTTTAAAAGGCCACTCCTAGAATAGAAAACGACCATCAACAACTGAAACACGGTAAAGTTTGTCCTCGTAAAAGTTGCACAATCATTCCGGTTCTAGTTGCGTTGCAATTCTAGAAGCAAGAGTTGGAAAAAAGTTAAAATTGGGGTTATAGAAGCACTCTCTAAACAATAAGACCCAAGGAAATAAGTTATTATTGTCACAAACCCCTTGCCAGTTAAGAAGAACGAATGTATCTTCTTTCTTTCCCAGGAGTAACAGAAACCAACTTGAGAAACTCAACTTCGTTTCTTGCTTTTTAGCTTCCAAAGCATGTTCTCTTATCGCGAAGGATTACTCCAGGGATAGTTCCTTTGATTCGCCGTCCGTATCTCATCTCAGTTGGATCGCGCAGTAAGGAAATGTAGCATCAGAAAACTAGCTGGAAAATTATTGTGGGCGAACTCAATCTCTTCCCTGAGTCACAACTTTAAAGTAATATCTCAAAGAATATGCAACGTTAGTAATGAATTGAAGAAACTATGTGAAACTTTCTTTCAGATAGAATTTATGGAGTCTCGTAGTTCTTATTGTACGTAGGACGTCATTCTGAAAGTGATTTCAACCTAAATCCACCAACCTCTTTGGTTAGGTAGCTCACTACGAATCCACTGAAATTGGTCCTAAGTTTAAGTTTGATTCGTGGGTTGGCCGTGGGCGTCTCATGATGTTTACGATGTTTGTTCCTTCATCTAGATCTCACGCCCACCTCCGTGGTACAGTGGTTATCTCAGTACGCTACGAATTCCCCAGTGGCTCCAAGTTAGAATCTTAGCCTTGGCATGAGCCCTTCATCAATTTAATCACTCATCCTCATCGTAGCGATTAGCCGAAAGTGGCAGAGAAGTGAGGCTATATAACAAAATAAATAACCGAGTCGCAACAGTCCGTGAGGGCCAGGGCCTACTTACCGACTGCCGGCATCACCAGTTACGGGGTGTGTGGTCAGCACGACGAACCCCCAGTTGTTGTAGGTTTCCGTGACCTGGTTACGCTACTCATTCGTAGCTCCCCCATGTTCTCACGATGGTGGGTGGTCACCAGTTCCATACACAGGCTGAAATCTCAGGAGAACAGTTGCTAGCTTCCCCCAGGAGACTCGAACCTTCGCGCGCCCCGTGGCCGGAGCCAGGCGTCTGGCATCTTAGACCGCAGTGCGAGACTGAACGCTAAATAACAATAATCAAATCAAATCAAGATCTCACTTAAATATTGCTAAGAACACAGTTTCCGGTCGTGCTAGGAAAATGGGAGGCCATATCTGGAAAGGAAAGAACATGTCCATTCTTGTTAGTTAATTTAGTATTACAAGTTAAGTTATCCATTGTTAAAACCGTTGTTATATCCATTCTCTTTGAATGACTGGAGAAAACAACAGAACATTTTCAATAATAGCGACTTGGCGTTGGGTTTGAATCCTCGACCTCTCAAATTCCACACCTTAACCACTGACCTAAAAAAAAAAACGTTCAGTACTAATCGTAATGAATAGCGTTATTCTTTCCAATTGTAATAAGCGCTGCGCTTAAGCTAAAACCTAAAGAAGAAATACTCCGCAAAACCCATGAAATCAGATAAATAAGAAAGTTGCATGTTAAGAGCATATGAAAAAAGCTGACATGTTTGTGATTTTCTATGAATTAAACAACGTTTGCTTTAAGTACAAATAAGTTACTAAGGCGATGACAATGCAGAAGCGGAGTCGTTAGAGTAAACCGTCACAAATGTAAGGATTCTCAGTTCAAATCCTGGACAAGGCATGGGCATGTCATTGTATTTGTCATCTATTTCATCAATTTATCTTCATCGCCGCGATAACCTAGAGAGGTAAAATTGCAACGTAACAAAGCGAAAATAGAAATAGACAGTGCAAAATAACTAAAATGGAACAAATGGACAGACAACTACAAACAAGTTTATCTTGATCGAGTTACGAACCTAGGAGCCCTGGCAATGAAGCCAATGACACTAACCGCTATAGTACTTGTTACACGATATGCGCTACCTTCAGATCCTTACAATACATACAGCTTTACATGAAATGCAACTTTTTGTATCAAAGGGACGGACTTCTTTCGCAGTTTGTTGTACACGTGGTGAATTCAAATTTAGCAGGCTGTGTATATCATCTTTCCAGACTATTAAATAATTTTGCACAAAGTTGATGTTAGAATCAATACGGTTGAACCTGAAGGGCAGAAACCAGCTTAGGGAAGAACCTTCCAAGATTTCCTTTCGGAAAACCCTCTCTGAGAGAAGGTTCCATGAAAGAATAATGTTGAGACGAGCGGGCTGTTTCGTTGTAGCGAAGAAATATATCAGATTTACGGCAAGCTGGCAAGCCATGTGTTCCGGTGACACACAGGAGAGGTATGCTTTTAGAAACGACTCAAGCTCGGTGGGATTTCTTGTAATACACAAAATGCCAGTTCCACCATATTCCTAACCTATTAAATTACACAACAAGTAAGCAGAAGGAATTTCATGCTTAGTTCATGTTGAAGCTCATGTAGAAAATAGCACTATAATGCCTTAGAACCGTTTATAATATCAGAAACTAAAAGCTAACAACACTTCAAAGAATATACTGCAGACAAAGTTTCGTAATTCATTGATAAAAGGAAAAAATAAAAGTTTTTCCTGATGTAACAAGAGTAATTTTAATGTACTGAGAGGAATGAAAGATGCTCAATTTACCATTTGTATAAGGTTTTGAAACCTTAAAACAGTTTCCTATAATAGAAATGTACAGAAAGTACAGAAAACTTGAAACTCTCTTAATATGACTGTTGGTTTTGCTTCTCCGTTTAGAAACCAGACGTAACTTTCCAAAAAATGATGAGGTATTTAATATTGCGTTGTATTCACAGAACACGAATGATATGTTGTAATATGACCCTTTTGTGTGGTAACTAATTTTCTTTTGCCACTTACGCGCTTCAACACTACCACGATTATACTTCAATAGAATTTGAGAATGATTACCGAATTATGATTATAATTCTCATAGAAATTATTTATTTTGGCTCTCTCTACAGCCCATATACACTCAATGACAAAATAACAATGTAGCCCACATCATAAATAAATAATATCTTAATTGAATGTAATCGTTGCGATTAGCAAAAAATAGAAGAAATGCGACGTCAATAAACTAAATCAATCCATTTAAGGGAATATAAATTTACAGAAAAGGTTACTAAAGCGAGAATAATATTTATTTTAAGTGAAAGCCGTGTAAAACATCAGAAAGCAAACTTCTCTTCCCGATATGTAGATATTCTCAACTCTGTTTTCAGCAAAAGCTTACCGTACCACTAAAGACGGAGGAGTTGTAATGAATTGGATAATATTTCGTTGAATATTCCAACGAAACTTTAGGGAACTGTACGTAAAATCACTTGATGCAATTTCTGTTATGGTTATCTTAGGTTATGTTATGTTATGGTTATCTCTTAGAAGCGACCCTTTGCACATAAGAATTTGTTCATTATAAGCATAAGTTAATCAGATCTTAATGAAATGTCACCTTCCGTGTTACCTTGTTCACTCAGATTTCAACAATTCCATGAAAGACAGTGATGTATTGGCCTCAGTGAAACTTTAACGTGTGTTATTTGTGGCGTGAGACGAATTTCTTCTTATTTTCTTAAGAATCCTAAACGCACTGCAGAGTACTAAATATTTAACAAAATGGCCAAGGGAACTGCAAGAATCTGCAGTGCATTCAATAAAAGGAGAATTTCCTTTGGGATTTGGGAAAGTTGCCAGTCTTGAGCCACAACCGAGAATCTTGCTTGGTCAGTGAGGTTTCCTTTTGAGAAAACTTCGCCCAAAATCTCGTCTAAGAAAACTGTACCTGCGTGTTCATCCGCATTGTGTTTGCAGTTTCTTGAGACCTCTGTGGTTTAAATGAAGCGTAATTTAACTGTGTATATTGCAACTGATAGTGTTGGTACCGAGATTTTAAATGTTGTTTTAAGATCTTGGGAAATTCGCTAGTATTGTTTGAAGTAAACTTGTAGTTCGACACATAAATCTCCAACTTTGCTTGATGATGGAAGGGGATAGGGTTGAGTTGACTTCAAGGTTGCTTTAAACAATCATTCTGAGACCGTCAGGGTATCAAAACAAGGTTTTCTACCTTCAAATCTGATGATTTATTTCATTAACTTTAGCCATTGCCTGTAACATGTTAATACCAATGCCCATCACAGAAGGAGAAACTTAAATATTTGCATTTAGTACTTTTTGATGCATGATCATTTATGACAGCTTGATATGCGTGATCATATTGTACAGGTAACAAACTTTTGTAGTAGAAGGGGACTTCGGGATGTCGTAGAGGATCATCAACAAGGACAACTTTCTGCACTAGAAAAATATTATATGTATTTTACAAATTTAAATTTTCCGGGGACAATGGGATTTTTTTTATTCCCCAACACGGATATTTCTTGCTGTTCTAATATTTTATAAAATTAGCTAATTTTTAATGCACTGTTTTCTCTAATATGCAAGAGACCACATACGCTCGGATCAAGACCAGTGGCATTCAAAGTTGAAAGAAATACGTACTTTTGTAAACTTCTATTCCACCGTTCAGCATGTTTCACAGCCAACAACGTGAGGCATTTCTTTCCAAGCGAAAGGAATTCCAGTCGCTAATCTCGCCCCTCGAGATCCATCTGAGAAATGTTCATTATAATATGAATCCAAGGAAAATTTTGTAGAATGGAGTATTAAGATTTCCGTAATTGTCTGTGGATTTATGCAAGATCTTAGCTGATGCGTTATTTACTTACTACAACACAGCACAACTGATGCAATCTTCAATGCTTGTAAGTTTTATATTGCCCAAAAGAATGCAGACACCTCGATGGATAAGCGTTGAGTGGTCGACTCACCTCTATCAATGGATGTGTACTATTGAGCACCAATGGTTATTAATGTGAAATATCCATGATATACATATATATATTTCATTGCATTTGGAATTGTAGCAAGTGAGATATGTTCAAAACGTTGAAAGGATGAAAAGGTTGTTTTATGAATCAGAGTTGCAAACTTTATACCATAATTATTTATATCTCAAATACTACCTAGCACAATCAGATGTACAGTCAACGGCAATAAAAGTAGGACACCTAGATCCTGAAATATCCGCTTCACCGCAAGGCGTTATATGTATTGCCTAACTCTACTGCGGTTGCAGAACTTACCATTGAAAATTTGCTATTGAAATCCTCGTATCGCCGCAGATTTAGGCAATACATATATCGCCTTGCAGACAAACGAGTATTTCAGTATCTCGATGTACCATTTTTATTGCCGGTGACTGTACATTGTGCACACAAGAGATATATCGTAAAGACTATGTTCTAGAAAATAAATATTAAGTATAACGGATACCTGCATTTCCTTAATAAAATAATATTGCACTTATGTACAAATACAGGTTTCCCCGTTAAAATTTTCATTCTGCAACTCTCATTTTTTTTGTTTGCTGCAATGTAATTAATTTTCAATAGTTTCGTAAATTACCGCCAGATGTCCTGAAAAATATTGCTAAACCAGCGCCATCTAAAGCATGATTGAGTCTTGCTTATCGCCAGACATGGTATTTGTAGGTTCCTAAAATAGGTTCTAAAATCGTAAATTAAGCTCCAAAAATCATGAGCTAGGTTCTAACAATGGTTTAAAATACCTGAATAATATTGATTAGGTGCAATCGTTAAAATCAAATTTTTTAAGGAACCGTAAGAAATTTTAATAGTTCCATGCAATAACTAAATATTAATTTTCTAACCAAATTATCATTATATACATCATTTTAAAATGTATCTACTAATTACTGCAATACTAATACTTGTGCTGTTAGCATAAGTTACTTGTTGCTGTGGAAAATGAATTATGTATAATTTGCTACACAATACATAACAATTTTCCCATGTTATCCACAGTCAAACTCTGCCTCTTGTCTGTGAGGATTATCTAATATGATGAAAATGATCTTTCAACAAAAAGACTAGTCAGTGTTGCAAATTTGAATGCTGAAACATTACTTTGCAATGTGTTAATGCCACAAAGCACCGTACTTATGCGAAAGTGAGCAAGACCACACGAATCAGAAGTTTAAACTTTGCAAGTAACAGTGGCACCAGTCATTTTGCTTTGCTTTGGATTTAAGAAAACGTCATGGACTTGGAGGGAAGGCAATCGACAGAGAGTGAGTTTCAAACAAGTTAGTCATTGAATTTCTTCGTTCTCAAACAGAGCAAATACCTCTGTGTGACTTACAAATCCTGTAAAACGTTTATAAATACACATAAAGACCTACATAAAAAGTAAATATAATAAAAATCGGATAAACTTACAATAGATTCTAACATATAAAATAGATTATTTTAAGCACTATAATACTTTATCAGTTGCATTTTTTAATGAAACGCTGACGTAACTTGATATTTCTTATTTACTTGCGAAGGAAAAAATAGGATTTATCTGTAATCAGATTCCCACTTATCGCAGACGTATACTCTGTCCTGGGAATCTCTGGAGTGGGCGAACGAAAACAAGTCTCTGCGCAAGTACTGACTCGCCAGACCTCGGCCAGTGAACGCGTCAGAGGAAACGGGATTGAGTGGAGGGTGAAAAGCTATTCCAGCTAACAGCCGATTGCTGGAGCGTGTACTGCATCGCTCCGCCCACTTGCTTTCGCCCCTTCTCTACTATTATGCGCGACCTTGCTCCAGAGATTCCCGGGATGGAGTATAGAACATTTTCAGTGATTTTCAGGCAGCGAAGAGTCGACCTCTGTGGCGGAATAGTTAGTACAGCGCGCTATGATGCCAGGGTTCCCAGGTTCGAATCACGGGCTGGGCATGGGTGTTCTTTGTAGATTTTCCTTCGTCAATTTCATCATGACAACACTCATCCCCATCTTCGCCATTAGGCAAAAGTGGCAGAAAGGCGAAGTAAAATGAACCAAATCAAACCAAATTCAGCAGCGAATAAGAACAATTCCAGCTACAAGCGACAACGCAATTCCTGCAAAGCACGAGTGAGTGTTTCGATCAACACACAGCGACTCCAGCTGTCAATCATTGCACAAGTCTTGAACATCCTGCTACAACTTGAGGTTGCCAACCTTGGGTGCATGTTGATCACCTTTATGTTCTTTGCTTCACTATCTTGTTCCAGTGCACGGAGCATAGACGACGAAGTTGTGCTGCAACTGGGAAAATTCATAATGGGACCATCAGACTATATTAGGTATGTGCTCCAGCTAATTTTTTTATGAGCTCTGTGACGAAATATGGAATTACTAATTTTGTGGTACCACCAACGTGTCTGAAAGTCTAACTGACTCTGTTGTTTTGCTTAATAATACTTCGTTCACATCTGCGCTCACGTAATCATGGGGTCCCGGGTTCGATACCCGGTGGAGGCACATAGTGGTTCGGATCCCACTTTAAACTGTAGGTCCGTCCCAATTAGCCTTACTGTGCATAAAGTGGACTTAAAACACCAAATCAATCAAACATCTGCTCTCAGTCAACGCTCAGGTCATGGTCCGGTCAAATATTATTGAATGACTCTAAAATAGAAGCATTCACACCTAGCGCTGAGAGATTCGATACGCTCTCGGTCCGGTCACGATCAACTGAGAAACATATTTTACCTTGTGCAGGAATACAACTACAAATATCCTGCATTATATTATTCGTTGTTTCATACATTATGTATCTATTTCTGATAATTTTGGAAAGCAGAAGTACGGTAGTTCCTTTGATAATTTGAACAGTTTCAAGTTATTTCTAAACTGTTGTTATTTTCGTTTGATTACTATGTATGTTTCAAGGATAGTAAGAAACAAGCATTGTATAGCTTAATTGAATTTTCCTACTTCAATAAGAAGTATCGACATTTCGAAGTTTACTACGTCTAGCATTCAATTACCATCTTGCGAGTCGCTAACAATATTGCATTTCAAATTACGAAGACCTGATGTTTAAAATTAATGAACTTTGCGAACCCTAGCCTTACGATCCAAGTTATAAATGCAGAAAAACCTGTCGCCGTATTTGATTTTGAATTTTTGTTTTAAGTCCACTTTATGCACAGATAAGGTAATTGGGACTGGACTACAATTTAAAGTGGGATCCGAACCACCATGCCACTCCACCGGGTATCAAACCCATATCCCTTGATTACAAGGCGACGACGTTATCACTATGCTATAGGGAAGACCGTCAGTTCATCATCAATATTCATCGTCATTTTCGCGTTTAAAACGACGTAAGATGACTGAAAAAATGACAAGAAAAAGTCTCGATCCCTTCTAACGTACTGTAACTAATTGCATCGATAACAACGGCAATGAATGAACTACTGAAGGAATTAAGAAGAGTAACACACAAACCCACCAGACCACTTGTGCAACTGGTTCTACTAGTAGCGATTCTGTTGCTTAAACTGGTGTTTGAGTTGCAAATTAAAGTTGACACTGCATTCAATTCCCGGTGGGGAATGGAATCAGCAGCTCCCCTTGTTGTGGGGAGAACAAAAGGATCTCATGCATTCCTTGCTTGTAGGGAAACCTAACTACTCGGACCATTAATTAAATTTCCGGAACAGCAAATATTTAGTTTGTTTCAGAAAACACAAGATTGTAAAATTCCCTATTATTTAAATTCATGGGCATCGGAAAGTATACATATAAATCTGTTATATTGTCAAACTTGAAATTAATAAATATAATTCTTCCGAGAGTCAAGTGAATCGATATTATCAAGAACCAAAGGAAGGTACTGTATTTTTTCTGAATGGTCGATCCAAAACACTAAATGTAATAGCTAATTTTAAAAATCACATTTATAATGTTCTATGTTTTTAGTATTATTCAAAAATATAAGTTTATGTACAAATAATAATGCAATTAATGTAAAAAATAATATTGTGCAGTAAAAATGAATGCATACCAGCACCTTACTCCAATTTTGGGATAAGATGGCGTTTGAGGATTCGATATTATCAAACAAAAATTATACTCAAGTAACAAAATGATGTAACTTTATGTTAAAGCGTTTTACACTATTAAATACATGTAAAGATAATTGTTAGATGCCAATAAATTTGAGAAAACGTTATGCAGTCATTATGTTCCAACAGTAAAGAACATAAATATTTGATTTGATTTGATTTAGTTTATTTTACTTCGCGTTTTGTGCCTCTTGGCTAATTTACGAAGATGGGGATGAGTGATGAAATGATGAAATTGATGAATGGACATTTACAAACAACCAAACCCGACCGGGATTCGAACCCGGGACCCTTTGTGTCGCAGCGCGATGTAGAACATAAATATATGTAAATACGTACATGTATATAAAGTCGAAAAAAATAATAAATAAAAATAAATATCCAAGCCAGTAAGTAACTTACAGAAAAAGCTTTATAAAAATTAAGCGCTTCAATTAAGAAATGTAAGAATACATGATCGGATAAACTTTCCCATTTTTTGCAGATTGATTTTTTTTATCTACTCCTCATTCCTTTGGAGAAGAATTTAAGTCATACAATAGACACCACATTTGTTTGTAAACTTGTAAACTACACATACGGTGTAGTTAATCCAGTCGCAACTGTGTTTTTCAAGATCTTCTAAACATTACAAGAACTCCCTTGTAAACTATTTGGATGTGTTGAATCCTGCAAAACGGCTTTTTCCCCACTCATATCCGCTTCGTTACTGAGCCACGTTTTCCTCCTTATTGGCCCAGTGAGTCAACGAATACGACCAGTATACCTATTTTTCGCCTCTTGAAGCCTACAAAAGTCCACAGATGTCGCAGGACCTGCTGCACACCTACATCAATATCATCATCTTCTGGTGAAGTGTCCGACAAATTATGCGATATGAAAAGTTTTTCTTTTAGTTTCAAGCCTACTACAGTCCCTACCGAAAGTTTAATAAGACCACCAACTTTTTTCATATAAATGAATCCTGATCAAAATTTTTGCTACAAATATGGAGTGAAATTGTATGGAAGTAATATAGTGTGTGAGGCATATATTGCCGAAAAAATATTGGTATAAGTCTTGTAGTGCTCGAGATACGAAAGTGGAAAATCAAATTTCTTAACTGAAAAATCCTGCATTTTGAAGTACAGATGAATGTGTATACACGTAACCGACGTCGTTATGACAGTACTGAATTTTTTCCAGTATTGTGGAAAATGAACGAAGGTTTTGGCGCAAAAAAATCCAAAAAAATTCCTCGTTTTATTTTATTTTTTCTAAAATTCGCAAAATAAAAAAAATACAGCGAAAACTGAGAGGTCTTCAGATAACAATATCTTCCTTCCTCAGAGACTGCGCTGGAGTGAACAAATTTTATCAGTCATTAGTTGAAATTTGTGTCAATAGATGGCGCAGAAAGACATATCTCGAGTAGCAGCATTGTACAAGTCCAAACCTGTTTTCGTTACGCTTGATAATAAACAGGCTGTTTGAATCGCAAACTAGGCGACAATGAGGAAAAGATCTATGCCCCTGGCCGTGAAATGGCAAATAATTGGTATGTACAGATGCAATAGGTCTCGTAGAGAAATTGCAGTCGCATTGAATGTGAGTAAAACCTGCGTGGCGAACACAATAAACAAATTCAAGCAGCAAGGTACAGTGGTTGATAAACCACGCTGCGGCCACCCCAGGGTAACGTCTGTACGCGAGGACCGGATTATCTCCGAAGTATGGAATGAGATTACGCCCCAAGAATGCCAGAAATTGGTCCGCGCATGAGAAAATGTGTGCAAATGTGCTTGAAACTTAAAGGTGAACCTATTGACTATTAAAATTTCACACTTCATTCATCTAATTTCAGGAGAAATGTTTTTTCCAAGTATATTTTCAAAGTTCGGATTTAATGACTTTACAAATTGTACCTTTAGTTGCATCTATTAGTTTTATAAGTGTATTAATATGCCCTTACACTTTCTTGATCTTCATGTACCTTTCAATAACATTACATAATAATTCCAATTTTGTATTAAAGTGTTTATTTCATGAAAAGCACTCTCATATGTACTTTTTCTGTTCTTCTGCAAAACACATGACAAGGTGGTCTTAAACTTTTGCTAGGGACTGTACTTAGTGTCCGTTCTGGGGTAACAAAACTCGTACTTGCTTCAAATGCAGACATTCCTTCACTTCAACAGCATTAAGAGCAGCTTTCGTGTCGTCGTCTGTCCTTTCCGCTCTGTTCGACTTCATTTCATATGAGCGAGGCATTTTCATGCAATAAAACTATGGAACTCAGTCCGCAGAAATATCATAGACTCAAGAAGAGGATGCAGCAGACATCTTACTCCAGCAAAAAAGAAAATGGCGACACCGTACCGCAGCTCTAGCGTGTGATCTCGCCTCAGCCAGTTGGAAACGACGCCGGGGGCAATAAACAAGAACAAGGATGGCTGCCCAGCAACTGCTCAACCCTAAATTCTGTCTCAGGAATCTCTGTAGCAAGCGAACGAAAAGAAGTCTCTGCACAAGTTGTGACTCGAGAGGGCTAGACCAATGAAGTCGTGAGAGAGAAGCGTATTACGTGGAGGAGGACGTACTGAACGTGTACTGCTTCGTTCCGCAGAGTCGTTTTCTCTCGTTCTCTGCCGTTGTGTGCGACCTTGCTTCATAGATTCCCGGGATAGAATATAGCTACACTCTGTCTCGAGAATTTTTGGAGCAAAGCCATGCACAGCGGAAGATAAGGGGAGAAAGCGAGTAGGTTGAATAAAGCAGGGCGCGCTGCTGCAAACGGCTGGTAGCTGCAGCCACGTTTCCCCCTCCACGCACTTACTTTCCCTCTCACACGTTCATTGGTTGAGCCCTCTCGATTCTCTACTTGAGCAGATACTTCTTACGTTTGCTTGCTCCTGTACACTTCATTAATCATACTGGCTAGAACTACTTGGATTACTCTTATTATTAAGATAGTTAAATTAACGAGTGTGAACAATACGTAAAAGATAGGATGCGACTGTTCCAAGTGATAGGAAAGGGTCCAAAGACAATTTGTTGAGGAGAAACTCACACAGCATGATCACAAACAACAACCACTTACCCAGAATGGCTGGTGACTAATCAACATTTGACCTAACCTCGGCGGTCACGTACCACCACATCTCTTCCGATACGTGCCGGCTCGAGGGGTGAGCGGTGTCTCGACTTCGAGTTCATAGGGTCTAGTTCCGGCTTGGGCATGAATGTTCTTTGCTAGTGTCTCTTTGTCTTCTCATCACTCATCGCCATCGTCGCGATTAGGCAAACTGGTAGAAAAACGACGCTAAATAACAAAACAATTACTAAAATGGATGAAATTTCATATTTGTGCAACTTTAAAAGTTTCTTGTGATGATGAGGTCCCGGGTTCGACTCCGATGGAGACACACAGTAGTTCGGATCCCACTTTAAACTGTAGGTTCAGTCTCGAAGAGTGAACTTTCCACGCAGTACACCCTGGACTGCATTTGGCAGACTAACGAGGTCCTGGCGTCTGGACCTACGGCCAGTATAATCCTCTGAAGGGCTGTGTGTGTGTGTGTTATCCTGGTTTTTGTCCTCATGTGTGCTGAGTGCCCATTAACAGCCTCAGCATTTAACTCCAGTAAGAATATTTTAGTCCTCTGACATTTGGTTATATTTTAGTTATGGCAAAGGGCTGGATTCATACCGTATAATGTGAAGAGTGCAAAATAGTCTAAGTGCTGACGCACCCAAAATGTCAAATTCAATCAATCATAAAGTGAACTTGAAATATAAGCAATCCCTCGTGCTTGTACCTTGCCATGAAGGCACATAGGTATGGCCCGAGACGGCCGTAGTGGATGTGATATAATCAGCACCAAGCTCCGGTCGCCTTTACCGAACAGGGTTGCCCCCAGGTACCAATTGATGCTTTTTCATACGGAGACAATGTCAGAAAAATCCTCACTTGAAATCACCCATCACGAGAATCGAAGCCAGGTCTCCTACGTGGGAGCCATTCACCCTATCGACAGGACTAAAGCGGCTCCGGATATTTCGTGTATGAAACAAAAATCTTGTTATTGTCCTCCACTTTTTCAACCTCAGAAATTCTTTGTCGAAGTTCTGTCACGTGTTTCGCATCCGTGGATTTATTTTTTCTTTCCTTGAAACGATATATTTCATCCAACAATGGAAGGAGAACGACGTTATCCGAGGAAAGAAAGTCGAGTGGAAAATCCAAGTGCCTCTCGTGTAGGCATCATTGCAATTCTTAGCATGGACCAAACCATTGTCAGAAAAGTACTTATGGGAAGGAGCGTAGTTAAGGAAAAATAAGATTTCATATTTTTCTTCTCAATAGATTGTTAACTTGTTTAGGGAGAGACGGCTAGGAAGAAAACCTTTTTCAAAATTGTTACACAACTTGTTAGTCTTTTTTAGAAGCAGAATAGCATGGAAATCGAATCACAGTATTAACGATTAGATGTTAGAAAGGAAAAAAATATAACAATGGTGATGAAAAACTTAGGAACGTTTTTTTAAAATATTGAAAGTATCAAAATATGAGAGAGAGAGAAATAGAGATAGAGAAGAGTGAGCGAGAGAGAGAGAGAGAGAGAGAGAGAGAGAGAGAGAGAGAGAGAGAGAGAGAGAAGGGGGGAATTCAGGATAATACGTTCTACATGCGACTAAGATAGTGAAATCCGAAATCCTAACATTTACCATAATATGTAGTCTTAACTATAGGCAATTATGTCACAGACTGTTGGTTAACCCGGCGTTGGTCTACTATGTCGGAGTTACGCCAATGGTTGACATGTTAGCGCGACGCTAACACCTCCATTTTTTAAAATTCCTTTTTTTTCTTTTTCGGTTCTCAATATAACTTCTTGTTCATTATGTGAACATACCACTTTTTTGTTACGCCACGTCCAGTGTACTGGAGTTTGATGGTCATTTTTGACGGCTGATGTTTCACTGTTCCTCTCATGATCCCTTATGTAAGGCTGCTTTACACCACTATCTTCTGAATAAAGAATATCGCTTTGCTCCTCACGTACACTTTCATATTCCCTATGAACAGCAGCGCTAACATGTCGTAATGGTGTCTCTCATTATCTCTGGCAATGTAGCCTTTTCCAAACATTTGTCTCCTCTACGGTGATACTCGAACACTCATTCGGTAGCTTCTAATCTTAATAGTCCTCAGATTCCCATCCGCTCATCTCACCCTTAGAATATTCCTTCTTTCTTAAAAAGAATCCATTATTTTGCAACCTGTCCGCTAGTATCATTTTATAGCGATATAACAAATAATGAACAAGTTTATTTGAAGTAGAAGTTGTAGCTTTGCTGGCGACGTGATTCGAACAAGTATTCTCGGGTTAGCAGTCAGGCTTATTCGACGTTAGCGTCCAACGTGTCGAGAGCATACATTGATCTCATCATCAGGGAATATTCGAAGTTTATGTGAAATTTGACTGTACAACGAGACATATAAGTAAATAAGTAAACTTATATTAGATGATTTTCCAAGCATCGACAAAGAGATTCAGGAAATGCAAGAGATAAAGTGAAAATAATTACAATATGCCCATCCGTATATTGTAAGTCCTAATGTTTCATACGTAATGACTGGCAGTTTTCTATAATTATGCTTTCCATTTTTTCGATTAACCCTTGCTGGACTAACAAAAATCTAACAAAATTATAGCGAGTCATTATATCAGTTAATTAAAGTTGGAAGAGTATTCTTGTACTTTATTTTTTTCCAAGGACTCCAATCTTTTAAGGTGGAAATTGGTCGGGGGACTGGAGGACAGTTTGTTTCGTTTAAAATGGTCAGCAGTCTTTCTCCTCACATGTGGCGGCGGTTCTTCTGCTAATTAAGTAAACTCTCCACTAACGCTTCAGTTCACCACTTTGACAGTGCAGGGAAACTGTCCAATTAGATTTCCTCGTTAAATTGAGTCCGCTTTCGGTAATGGTCTCCTAGTTTTCATGCAGCGCTGACCTCTTTCCTGTGTTATTTCTGGAACGTGGCAAGTCATTCCATACGCGGCGTTTTCCAAAGATCTGTGTACTTAATAAGTGATTAAATATCTCTCAATTTCATTTCAAATTAATTTCTTTTTAAGGAAGAACAATTCCAAGTGGAATCACGTTAAAATGTACATTTTATGTCATAGCACTGAAGGTAAAATTTGTTGATTATTCCCGTTTGAAAGTAAACATTTATGGAATACTGACAGTCTTAAAAACAGGAAATATAAAATGAAATAACTTACACTTTACAACAAAAATCTAGATAGATATAGAGAGTGGACCGACAATTTAAATTAATAACTCCAAATATCTTACAAACAAAGCATTTTTGAAAGAAATGTTTCAAATAAACGTTAATTGACTTTAAGGTAGAAAGATAATGTCATTATGTATGTTTTAGTAGGGTACCATTTTCAAGGTCATTTTAAGGTCACTCAAAACTTTTAAATGGGAACATAATTTTTTGATTAATATTTTTATTCCTCTTACAAAAATTAAACAACTTTAGTAGAAAGTAGATATTGGACAAGTAAAAAGTGATAACAGGTATTAAATGGTCCACCCTGTATGTTTACTTGTAATCATTTTGGAGCCTCCCCGATGGCGTAGTTGTTATATCCTTGCCTTGCAATCAAGGGGTCTCGGGTTTGATACCCGGTGGAGGTACATATTGGTTCGTATTATTCCATTTTAAACAGTAGGCCCAATCCTGATTAGCTTTTCTGTTCATAAACAAAACACAATAAGAAGTCATTATAAAAACGCAATAATGTAATGCAAAGAATTAGGAAAGTATTTTATACCAATATAAATCATTTGGAGACTGAGATGTTCAGTTGTAGTACTACTTGTCAACGTGATAGAGATTCTATCTGTGCATCACATCATCTGTTGCCTTAGGTGAAGCATTCTATCTCCATTGATATAATTCTTGTGATTATAAAGTTCTGAATTTGGACCTGATATTCGACAAAACCCAATCACGAGGAAGCCGTTCTGCCACGCGGGAGATCCGGGTTCAATAACCGACTCATGTGCTCATCCTGTTTCTAATTTATGAGCGAAACACACGAACTCCATTACATATTTGTTTATTTGTTATTTTCTGTCGTTCTTGCTGCCACTTTTGGCTAATCCCAACGATGAGGATGAGTGATGTTACGATGAGATTGATGAATGGAGTTTCACAAAGAACGCCCATGCGCAGGTGAGGATTCGAACCCGGAACCCCTGGCGTCGTAGCACGCTGTGCAAACCACTCCGCCACGGGTGATGAAATTCATAAAGGGACACTCACAAAGAATACTCATGCCCTGGCCGGGATTCGAACCCAGGAACATTGATTGCGTGATTAAAAATAGATAGCTTAACTCGCTCCGCCACCAAGCCAACATCATATATATTACGTAGTAAGTGTTTCATATATTTACGCCAGTGACATCAAAATATGTAGAAAACCAATCAATGAATAAAGCATATTAAATGTCACATTAAAATTAATAGAAATCATCAAAATCACTGTATATTATGTATGACATACATAATTATTACAATGAACATTTGTTGACCATCACAGTAATTACTGTGTGATAATTTAAGATATAGTTGTAGCAGTTTAAAGTTGCATTCGTTGTATTCCGCGTATTTTGTATTGACAATTTGAATGGGACAGATTAGTGTGAATTAATAGTGCAGCTGTGTAGGCTCAGGTTGTGATTTTGTTGGTAATTTACATGTCATTCTTATTATTATTCTTTGTGGTTACTTTATGTATAATGTGTCTTCAAGTGACGTGCAAATTAATACAGATTGTGATTAGTAAATTTATTCAGTGCATAGAACAATTGCATGCCTTGAGAAATATTAGTGCCTATCTTCTGCCTCCGTCAAAGCAAAATGATAATAAGAAATTAAATAACTTTGAACTATTGAAATAATACAAACGAACTATTATTCAAATCCCTGTCGACAGTGGACCTGGGTTATAGCAAGAGAAGTGCTACACATACATTACTCTGTAAGAACACGAAAGTAAGTCAAGGGTCCAATGGTCACGATACTTACAAAAAGCTTTCAATAAAGCGTTGGCGTTGCATTAGCAATACACCTATGTATACACATTAACATAAACCACGTACATTGAAAAATAAAAGCATTAAAACATGATTGAAATAAAATATTGGAGAGCTAAAATGATATTCACAATCCGTGCCGAACAAGAATAATCCCAAATTCCCGACCATAGAATCCAAAGTAGGATTAAAATCTCCGGCAGTTCGAATCGAAATGTAATCCGTTTCCAAAAAGACGTGCATCCAGCATTAATTCTTTTGCAACATAATCCAACGACTGAAGTTGGCGAAATTTCGAAACGTGTCACAGAGTGTGCTGGGCGTCTTAAGTCCTTAAAATCTCATTGAGATCTCTGAAAGCTGTAGGTTAATTCCCGATAAAGATAAGCCAACATTGCCCCTTGTAAGCCTGCCGGTTGCTACTGAGAGTTCGTGACAAGAGTTCTCTACAAGGATTTTCATTAGATGGAGCAAGAACCAAGCTCTGGCTCATCCAAAATACGCAGGAATGGCTCGTTGATTGCAATGGGTAACCGAAAGCCTTTCCTCCAAGGAGCGTTTCTACAAAAGGACTATTCCAATTAAGGCATTGTTAATTAATTATTCATTGAACAACGATAATTGATTGGTATGCCTCATTATTAATTGATTGATTTGAAACGTAGATTTTCGCTCGATGCTTGTTTCAAGAAGTTGAAGGTTGAAAATTAAAGTGAAATTCGAGAAGGGCCAAGGGTGCACGTATGTTCTTTATTCCTTTTAATTAAGAGCGTTTTGCACGAACAATATTGTGTACTCGACAATTACTTAATTCTTGCATTTCAAGGCTCAACTCGCTAAAGAATTGCAATATATGTAAGTAAAAAAAACAACATAAAACTAGTTAGTGTCAATGGAGAAAATGTTTTACAATGGTTCATGTTCTTAAAACTATTTTATATATTTTTTCTTAATAATGTTTATTAACTCTACATTAATACTTTATGACATATAAAGTCAGGGAATAATACCGAGATAATTGAAGATGTCATAACACACATAGTTGCTCCAAATAAAATAAAAATCCAAATTTAGTAGCAGTTACATTTCCAGAAAGAGTGAATTGAATGGATGTTGTGAACGAATAAACATTGTGTATTTTTAGTTGGGTGGGAGCAGTTTCCTTATTTATGAAATTAATAATACACATGGATTTTACTGGTTGCGATTGTGAATATATATCCTTATCCTACCCTCTAGTGCTGTGGGAATGTTGAACACTGAAACGCAGAAGGATATACCCTTAGCTAAATAATGCTTCTAAGAAGGCTTTGCTTCAACTTGATTACATAGTTACATCAATAACACTTTAGGCTCAGATAGGCTAATCTGGAATGAACCTACAGTTTAACGTGGGATACAAACCTCTGTGCAATACGTCTCCACCAATGATCAAACCCGGCAACAGATTAGTCTCATCATTGTCAGGGAAGCCGATCATCGGATTTAGTATTGGAAGTTGAAATTTTGAAATGGCAATGTAGACGAACAATTCAAAGGCTATGAATTGCATTGCATAATGATTACATTGTAATTAGTACTGAAGACCGGCAGCATTATTAGTTTGAATTCATTTTAACTTAATACAGTATTACAAGGTTGCTATTTATACAGGGTTCCCCATAAATTAATATTTTCAACTTAGAAATTTCATAACCATTTTGTTTTTCCATTATTTCCATATACTTATATACGAATACGATATTATACATGTATATTTATGTGTGTTTGTTTGTCAATGGTAACCTGTTTTAATACTAGAGAAATAATTTTAAAACTGTGCAATGAATTTGTGAGTCCTAGATCTGGACTATGACACGTGGCCCCAGTCTATGGAGGAAGGGAGGAGGCTAGGCTCGCGTGAACATAAAGTAGTTAGACACACCCATTATACTCGTTCTCGAGCCTTGAAGGAAGCTTCGTTGCCCAAGGGTCGACAGGTCGCACACTCCTAAGAAATCAGGTTGCTAACTCCAGAATCACATTTTGATAATTTTATTCACAAATTCTAATCGATTTCTTCAGTGTTTTAATGTTTGGGCTTGAGGCTTCACAGAGAGCCTAGCTAGCATACAATATATGCTTCTGATATGTAACGAAGCACTAAAAGTTGATTTTTACATATGTTAATATGTAACAACTATGTAAGAAAATAACTTGAATTATTTGCTTCGCATGTACTGACTCTTAGGACATTTAGGTAATACGGGTAAATTTTGTTACTTTGAGCATAAGTCGAATATATTTATACAATTACCATAATATGTATTATAATGAAGGAACTCGGAAAGTACGCTTCCGGTGATTCCGATTCATTTTAAATTGTAGAATACTTTTAGATGCATTTGATTGTAAGTGAATCGTCCTGTATATAGCATTTTCTCGGGGAAATATCTGATGTTTATTTCCTTACTTCAGGTTTGTTAGAGCACAGTCGAAACGTCAATGAAAGAGTAATTTACGAGTATCGTAATTTTCAACTTGTCGCCTTCGAGAGACAAATCACTGCGAGGTGAGATCGTGCTGAGTGTTAGCTTCTGTTGAAATAGGAGGGTATTATTTATTTGCGTGGTGGGAGATGACGAAAAAATCGAAATTGCACACCAGGGAGAAGCGTATAATAGTCTAAGGGAGTCTTCAGGACTTCCTCGTTTTTCAAGTTTCTAATGATCTTCAGACAAGGGCAAAATCCTTGCGTGTTTTTCATGTTGTACATGGTGACTAAAGGATCCTCACTATGATGGATTGTGGTTTCAAAATCAGGGGATGCGAAAAGGACTAGATTGCAGACAAAGCTTTTCGGAAAGAAAACGATAACGTTCCTTATTGTGTTCTGGAAATTGGATCCTTTCACCCATTACGAGAATTCACACGAACCATTTCTGTAAAGTAATGAAAAAGAGGCATCGGATCTTTCCGTTAGGGAGGAAGTCTGCAGGTAGGGCTCTACGCATTCTCGATCTCATCCATGGTTTTCCAAAATTATAAAACTCTCCAACGTAAATAAACATAATGTAATTAATTCAGCAACAATGAGTAGTCTACAAAATATTACATTTTGTAATTAAGCAAGCAAAAAGTACCATAACATCCACAGACATGTAAAATGTAGCTTTCCATTTTTCAATTATAAATTTTAGTCGGTTTATTCAAATCGAATCTTGCAAGTCGTAAAGTTTTGTTATTTTAAGACTGGATTAAAACACCTTTTAATCAAGAGATTCTCTGTTTGATTCCGTGTGGGAGGGTATTTTAATTTCTTGTATTCCAATTTAGGGGGCAGCCCAAACAACCTTATCAAGCCAAACGCTTTTTTTAGAAAGCAAACACAGTTATCGAAAACATAAAGTAATACGATGCAAACAATTGCATTATATTTGAAATTATATTTCTTATTTTTTTAGTCACTTCTTTGCCATTAGAGTGTAGTCCGCTACAGTTCATATGAGTGAATAGATGAAATTCTTGAAGTCCATACTCAGGACGGGATTCAAACCCGGAATCTGTGGCGACGAATGTGAATTGGCCATTTAACAAGCTCGACTACCGAGATGGAGAAAAAAGTAATTTTATATAAAAATGCATTGTAGTAAGTCTCAATGATCGACATCAGGGGTACCGGGTTCGAATCCCGGCCTTGGCATGGGTGTTCTTTTTTTGTGTCCCTTCATCAATTTGATCATATCACTCATCGTCATCTTCGCGATGAGCCAAAGTGGCAGAAAAACGAAGCAAAATAAACCAAACTAATCAATCCATGAACTACATAAAAACATGATGCATTTTAAGCGTTAAAATATTTGATGCATTTGCTTAGATGTACGTAAGGGTGCACTATTACTTCCCACCTCTTCAAAGCACACATTTAGTGACTACATGTTTTCCTATAGAAATTCTCGATCTATTCCAGTAAGGTCTCTTCCTATTTTAGTTCCTTTCTATTGTCCTACCTTGCTCACATCCCCTTTATCCTGAAAAGTTTCGATCATTGTTTTTCAACGAACCTGTATTCGTGGTTGTGAATTATGGCCGAAAGACCACAATCAATGTTAGGCAGCGGAACCCTTGACCGTGCTCAGAGAACCAGATGTTAGTTCATCAAACAAGACCGGCCAGTTGCGGGATACCGGCAGTGCGTTGGTTAATGAAGAGCCGCATCTGAACAAATTCAAACAGCTCAAATTTGAACCAGTTAGTTAGTTGAAGTATGTAAGTCTCTGGGTATGTGGCTACATTGCTAGAGCCACAAATGAAACTGTTCTAAATTTAAAGATGCTAAGAAATTCCTACTCTGTTTCTTTTTTAAACGTACAAGTACAGTGAACAGGTTGAATCCTCTCATCTCAAGATTTCTGTAAGTAAACTACTGATTTCAAGACTTCTACAACTGTTCCTAGATTTGCTATCATAACGTCTCATTTAATGGCTTGTTTTTTTTTATATAACTTGCCTAACAGTAATTAAATGAGCAGTTGTTGATCATCATGTTGAAGAAGAGATACAAATATTCACAGGTTACCGAATTGTGGGTTCTGAATATTTGCTTCTAAACGTGCTGCATGAACAGAAAATATTCGTAACTCAGATCATATGTACAAGGTAATTTGCATATGTGAACACACTGATTCTTTTTTTAATTTATTGTTTTTAAAACAAGATTGAAAAAATAGAAACTCAAATTTCGAAACATCTTTTAAAAACTATATATTGAATAATGAAAATTCTATAATTTTGTAACATTTCTTCTACGGCACATTTCACACTCCTTGTGTGATTTTGCCTCTCGATTGTCTCCATTTGTTATTACTCGTAAATTTGAGACCACGCTTATTACGAATTCAAATCTTTGTATTTCTTCACAAAGAGTCTGGTCATGAAGGAGGAGACATATCTGGAATCGGACTACGATGATCCGATTGACAACTAAGCGCCTAATCCATAGATCTGTCTTACCTTATTAAGCGTAAGAAAAATAATACAAATTAAGTTAGACCTATGAGAGAATAAGAGAAATCGAGGATCATGATTAACTAATAATTCATTGCACACAATTACACCATCAATTATAGTAGATCTCATTACCTTAAGTTTCTTTCATTCCTATTTTCATAAATGGGTTTCCAAATTTAAAAGTCATTCATTTCGTTCCAATGCTATTCATGTTTATAACTAAAGTACATTTTGGAGGATAGAAATACATTTTATACAGCCTCAAAAAGCATATAATACGATGATAACTACTTCAAATATTTTCTTAATAGAAGTTTTAATTGCAATTTGAACTTAAGAAAACTCTGAAGAGCATGAAATTAATTAAAACGTGGTTAACAAGGTTCTTTGCATAAGTAGGCACTATAAGAGGATGAATAATTTTTTACATAGATTTCTAGAACTTTCTTGCATCGCACGGAATTGTTGCTTTCGGTTAGTTTTGGAGTGTTGTGAAGCTATTGTTCCATCGGAGAAGGACAGCGGTGGTTTGAATGGAAATGTTTGCCTTTGGCCATGACGTTGAACGGTAGTAAGATACAGGCAATCCATTCGTGAATGCCAAAATCATACAGTCCACAATATTATGCAGATGCGGACCGGAAATTTGATCTTAAGATCTCAAAGCATCGTCCTTTAATCCGGGCTTATCAACTGTAGTGCCGTGGCGAAAATTTATGGTAATGTATACTTCCACCGCGTGGATCAAGTAGGTACTATTCTCACTGGGGTCAGTTCTGCATGATAAAGCAAGCGAAGATAAAATTTAAATATGCACCACCAGAAGGAGCTGCAGGAAAAATGAAAGACGGAGATAACTGGAGAAACCATCATTCATCCGCAACTTTTTTCCTGTCCAGCATGCAACAACACACAAAGCTTGCGGATGTAGAACCAGGAAAGCATTTTCTGCCAGTAGAAAAGTTCCACATTGAATTTCACGGAATTGGCTTCTCTCTTCTACTCTGAAGATGAAACGGAAGCTGAGGTGTTGGAGGTGGAGGAAGGGGCTGTTCAATCTCCTCACACCGCGAACTCGGCTGCAATACCATTAAACTCCGAGAAGAGGGGCCGCATTCCTAATATCCTGGCTGGGGAGAATTCCAACACACCAAAATGTCATTTTCAGTACCAGAATCTTGCAGCCTCCTGCTTTCGTCACGATTTTTAAGAACCATTTTGGAATTTTATTTTTATACTTAAGGTTTTTTTTGGAAAGGGAAAGGAAAAAGAAAAGAACAATAGAGCACTTTTGGGGAAAGTATTTCAGGTAGCTTTAGTATTCCTTTCTCCCCTGGGGTATTAGGTACAATCTTACCATTTTTCGTTTTCAATTTAAAATCTTGTTTCACGGGAGATTTCCTAGTTCTATTAATATTAAGATTTTCTTTCCAAAAAAGACTAGAATAGCAAATAAACAAATTCGTACTTTTACGATTGCAAATTTATATATAGTCTAGTTGGTAGGGTGTCTGGCTACCAAGCTGGAGACCCGGGTTTGATCCGCGGTATGGGTGATCGCATATGGGAATTTCCCAGGAAAAATCTGAGGCTCACTCAATCTCTAAACAGTGCATACCTGAGGGCAAACCTGAGGGGGAGATTAAAGGCTGCTGATCACATCATCTCTAACTATAGCCGAGATCGAGAATATGTACCTCTATGCAGTGGCGTAGCAACATATCGCGAGGCCCTTGGCGAGATTAAAATGCGAGGCCCCCCTTCCGTTTTCTAAATTTGAAACACAGTGTTGTTCGATACAAAATCTCCAGTCATACGTTAGAATTTTTTAAACAAGAACAATAATAATAATAATAATAAACTTATGAAAGTGAAAATATTATCATTTTATTTTACACATCCTAAAAATGTCGTTCTCTGCTCTTCCTGGAGCTGAATTCGCTCACAATTTCTGAATAGTCCAGAATTAAGGCTTCCTGAATACGTAAGTTTTTTAGCTTCCTGAATACGTGACTGTGTTACATGGTCAATAGAACTCCCTTCTAACAAACGCTGTTCTAATTCAAGCCACTTTAACATGGAGTTGATGTAACTTTCACTGTTTTCATGTTTCTGTAACACATTGCTCATAGTATGTTTCCAGTCATGACATCCGCTTAGCACTAGGGAGGTCTGTGTTACAGAGAATAATCTACTTGAAAAACAATAAACGCAATTGTTAGAGACGGAATATACTAACCAACGTCTGTTCAAGTTCTCGCCATTTTTCATTATTCTGTGATAGCGAAAATTGCTGAAATGTCTACTCTGATCATCCTTTGGGTACTGTTCGTCACTCAGCAAAGGGCGCAATGGACCGTTGCGTACTATTTTGCAGCGCTGTTGATCACTTACAGGTAATATCCACTTACCTGGATCTTTGAAACTTGGTTCAGCTAAGTCTTTGCTTACTGACGAACAGAAACTCGAATAATCTTCTATAGCAGTAACACAATGTAATTCACTTACACTATAATCTACACATGTACCATCCTCTGAATGTACCGGTTGACACTCATCTTCATGTATTTCATTAATATCACTTGTAACACTTTCCCCTGCATTTGAGTTCAGATATTTCATCAGTGAACCACATGAACTTTTATTCTGTTTTGTTATTTCAGCTTTTCCTTTTCTCTTAGACGCACCGGACGGGAATTTTCTTACCACATCGCGATCTCTACCCGACATTACTGTAATATCACTACCGAACACTAAACACGGTGGAGAGTTAATAAAGCGAGCAACGCTAAGAACCGCTTGTTACCGTGCACAACATTCTGTGTGCATTGCTGTCTGGCTTCAAGGCTTCAAAATATGACAGCAGTGAAGATCTTACAGTTACAAGAATCGCAATAACGCTTGTGTTTAACAGAACTCCAAAACAAAGAAAAATTGTTGGATTTTTTCCGTCTCTTTTGTTGTCAGCGTGACGCGTAAGGTTTGGATTTCAATGCTGAATGCATTGCGACATCTACCGCTGTTTTGCAAGTTTGTAACAAAAAGTAAGACTATTCTTTCGTTTGAGTTTCATGATATCAGAATCCAAATAAATATATAACACACTGCCGTAAAATCTTTCGTGAATTTAAATTTTTAGTAACCCTATAGGTGTGTGTGTGTTTCAATTTTTTTCGTCAAGCTTAAACCAAGAATACCGTCGGAGACAGAAACCGGCCCGTTTTATGTTCAAAGGTTTCCAACACTGCTTCCAACTAATGAATAAGAACAGAGAATTGATAAGACGGAAAATTATTTTATTCTTAGTTTGTTTATAGAGACGTGGCTTCTCAAATGCTAAACATGTAACGTATTCAGTATTACTTTAATTGTCTGGCAAATAATATAACTTTTTCACATTTTTATCACTTCTAATTATTATATATATTTTTCGTATAAACCTGGGAGCGCGAGGCTCTTTCAGGCGCGAGGCATCGGCGGTCGCCCACTTCTCCCACTCCTTGCTACGCCTCTGCAGGTTCTATGTGCCTTCACGGACGGCGCAGTGTACAGCTTTGACATGTTGAAAATTTATTGTAGAATTAACTTAATTGACAGTTTGTCGAAATTATAATGTAATGTATTATTACTCTGATCTCAGAGTATTTATGTGATTCTTGTAGTGCCATTAAATATTCACAAGAGTATCATTTACAAAACCAAAGTAGCATTCTGTTTAATATTGGAGACAAGAAGATCGTTTATGTTAAAACATTGAGGCTGTTACAATATAAACGCGTAAGATACATTGTAGACTAATCTTTCTATGCCAAACGGTCAGGAATGTTTGTGTTTAAATTTTTTGTTTGGCACAATATTTAGTTCTGTGAAATGTAATCTTCAGTTATTTTTTTATTTTGAAGTTTTATTTCTGTGAATTTTATGATTTAAGAAATGTTTAATTGTTAATAGTAGTTTCATATGTGAAAAAAGGTTCCGGTGTAGTCGATTCAAATTTCGAACTTTGGCGGGAACGCAAAAATGTTGGTGTTCGCCAAGTATCAAGAGGAACATTTGGAGTTACTTGAAAACAAGCAGGGTGATTCGATTCAGATGCCAGATAAAGGCGAAATAGCACTCGATATAATGACTAGACCACTTAATGAAAAGCCGAGTTTTGAAAATCCAAATCCATTGATCACAGACAGTTTACTTACATGTTCAAAGTATCGAAGCATTTTAGAAAATATTTTAAGGATCTGTGTATTGTTGGAATCCCGAAAGAGATCTCGTCATTGGAACATAATACTAAAAATGGATTCTTATTTTTGTGTTCTTGGTTTACATTATATTCCTATAGATTCATATTCACATGTTCTTCTTATTTTAGATTTAAATTGTTAATTTAAGATAAAGTCCCTCAAAGATCTCAGTTGTGAAAAAGAAAAATAACAGTTATGACACACAATGAATAGAGTTAGTTTATGTGTCTGTAAGAGGTCTCACAAATTAGAATTTACACTTAGAGTTAAAACTTTTATACATCATCTTTGATCTACAAAAGTAAAGTTCTCGCATCATTTCCATCATACTATCAACACGATTTGATAGCAACTGAACTCTCCTTGAAAAATGTCTTAAAGAACACGAGCTTCCTTTTATGGTGATTATGTTAGATGAAAACAAAAAAATTCTCGCCTTTCATTTCTGCATTGAATATTATAAAATTATATTAAGAGGGAAAGAAAAAGTTTCCTTGCGAACATTTTCCATGAGCGAGAGATCACTTTGCAAAGACAATCCATAATTTGTTCTTTTACCTACATGACGGTGAAGCTTGACACAAAATCGATTCCCGGCAAAGGCTTTTTCTTTGCTGTTCTTATATTCATGGACGTCGCTTATTCTTTCTACTTGACAACGAGTCATTTTTCTTCCATTCTATCACCTCAGATTAGGAAAGAGATAGATATTTTTCTCAATAGAGGCGAATAACAGGGCATTTTCGCTGTTAACAATTCCGTACAAACTTGTCTCTTAGATGCTCATATTTATCCAATTATCTCTCATGGCTCATTTGTTTTTTTCAGTCTTCGTAGCTATTGAAAATAATTTTTCATACTTCAGAATTATGATAAATATCGAGTTTATGAAATCCTGTATGCTTGCTATTAACTTGTACACAGTACTTGTCAAACATTGTGATATTTAAACAGAAATCTGTATCACTTTTCGTTTTTGAAAAGCACGCGTGGTTTGATTAAATTAGTTACTTAAAGTTCTAGAAGATTAATTATTCCAACGTGTTCCTATCATTAAGGCAGAAAATGATAAATCACTTCCCTTGATTTTGAACAACTTGGCATTAATAACAAAGAATGGAAAATAATAATTACATGGACTCATTATCTCCTTTGCAGATATGAAAAAAATATGAATTTCGCTCAGCCGTTACTTAATTACTTGCCAATTATTAAATTGATCACCGTTTTCTAATAGGGAGAATTAATATTCTGATTGACGAAATGATTGAAAAATCACTACATTATGTTTAATAGATATGTACAAGTAAGAGTGTTAATTTTATTTTAATAATTTCAGGAAAATTTCAAGCAAAAATGACAAAGCAATACTTTGGACGCTCTTAACCTTGGACACTTTTATTGAGATACTATTTTACTCCAGTAGTCAACACGTTCTCATGTGTTGATTGTATTGTGATATGTATGACGATTAGCTGGATTTGAACTCTTTATTTTAATATTTACATACTACTATACTAAATGATGAATTTGACGCAGAAAGAAATGTGAGACTAAACGAAACACACATTTATTTTCTCTCTACGACTAAGTACTCTATATTTAAACGGTTCCTTCCTGATTGCGTAGAGGTAACGTCGTCGGCTTGTGTTCAAGGGGTTCCGGAATCGATACCCTGTGGAGGCACATGGTGGTTGGGATCCCACTTTAAACTGTTGGTACAGTCCCAATTTACCTATCTGTGCATGAAATTGCCTTAAAACAAAAACACAGACTCATATTTAATTTTGTTTAAGTCCGCGGTGGCTCAGTCGGTAACGCGTCTGACTACCATGCTAAAGGTCCCGGGTTCGATCCCCGGCCGGTTCAAATCCGGGAACTTTTCTAACGATGGAAGCGGCTCCGGCGCCTACCCAGCGTCGAATAACATGGGTACCTGGGGGAAACCCTGGGGGGTAAAGGCGGTCAGGAGCGTGATGCTGATCACATCACCCCCACTCACGACCCGATCAAGAAAGTGTGAGGCGTTACCCCCACACCCCCTATACGCCTTCATGGCGTTGTGCTATGCACAGGGGAGCACTTTACTTTTTTTTACCGCTTTACGTACATGAAAGTTAATTGTGACTGGTGTACAGTTTAAAGTGGAATTTGATTCATTAAGTGACTCCAGCAGATATAGAATCCGGGTCCCTTGTATATAAGGCGGCAGCGTTACCACTACGTCATCGGGGAGCCCCATATTTAAATTTGTAAATGTTAACGTAATTCTCCAGGGCTGTTCAGAAGAACACAACAGCTGCTTATTTAGCGCTGGCAACCCCGTGGAGAATTCAGAGAAACAACTGTCACATTCCGTTATCTGGATTCGGATTAACTTGCTGCGTTGGGAAATATTCAGATCCACACTTCGTGGGAATGTGGTTATCTGGAAAGACATTTAGTCTTGGAGAGGCAACATGCGGGTTATGACATTTACGTAAAATGTTGCCTGAGAATGGCGGCCTCATCATTGCTTTGAGCTTTGAACATGCCAAGAAAGAGAACGCTCTGTTCCACTCTTAAAATATTGGGAAGAGAAAGAGATACTAACATTAGGATAGGATAGGATTTTTCCACAACAAATAGCTGTAACATTTAAGTTTCTCTCATATTGTAGTACTTGATATTATATTCAGTTTTAACGAATTTATGTAAATAAAATGGAAGGGTTCATGCTGTACTAACTATGACAAAGTAATTTTGTGAAGACGAAACTATTTATTGCATTCCGAAACTATTTGTAGAACTCTTTTTTGTAATCAACAGAACGAATATAAAACGTGACAGTACTATTTCAACACACATTGCTAATATTACTTACACTGGGAAGTGAGCGAATGGGAAAATACGTGCTTTTAGAATATAATTTTCTGTTGAAAATAAAGTTTATGAATCATGTATAATTTTAAAAACAAAAATATTTAAACGTGTCTTGAAACTCGTATGAATTATGTATATGTATAACTTTTGAGTTGCAAATATATTAGTTTTCCTGTGCATAAAATGGACTTAAAACCAAAACTCAAAACTCAGTTACAGATATATTGGAAATTTTGTGTAGAATAGTTACAAGTTTTTGCATTTGTTTCAAACACTTTCCCCCACCAGTAGTGAATATTGAGCGGTTCTAACTCATCCCAAGTAGGTATCCCCTATTTCTATGGATTTAGCCTCAGTTGTATCACATTGTGACGATTTTTTTGTGGATTTTATGGCGTTCGACGACGTTCCAGTACAATTTTCACCGCAACTTGATTTTTTCTACCTCATCCTTTGTAGGTATGCTACGATCTTACGTGATATAACTTAACCTATTCACTTTTTTACGAGTTAGGTCACATACATTCACTCCAGTTGTGATCTGTCATGAGGATTTTTTTTTAGATCTTTTACACACTAAGCTAACCTACATGTAGAGTAGTATGAAACGGTAGGAACTGGAGACACCCTTTGACCTACTTTTGATTTTACGACCTTTTACGTGCTAAGCTAACCTACAGGGAGAAAAAAATACACAGTAGAGGCTTTGGCAATACTTTTTCACCTCTCGCCAATTTTCACCATGTTTATTCTTACGCTGACCGCTTCCTTTGATGTACTTTTTATTTTTACGACGTTTTACGGACTAAACTAACCTACATGGGAAACAGCTGTCCTACGTATAAAAAAAAAACAGATTTTCTCCTGTAAATTTGAAGAAATCCGTCTCCGACTTATACAATCGTTACCCAAAAGTCTACAGTTTTTGATTGGGAAGGGAGTTGAGGTAGTAAATGTGAGAAGAATACTAAAATTTAAACATTCAGAGTGGTTGAGACCATATATTGAAACGAACAGTCAGCATAGAACACACGCCACTTCCGATTTAGACAAAGATTATTTCTTCAAATCGATGAATAACGCGGTGTATGGCAAGACAATGGAGAATGTTAGGAAGCGTATAGACATAAAATTGATTTCAGATAAAAATAAATGTTGAAAGTGGGTGGCTGACCCTAGATTCAAATCACGAAAAATTTACAACGAGAATATTGCACTTTTTAATCTTGAAATAAAATTAATAAAATTCAGAAAACCGATTTACGTGGGGGCGACAGTTTTGGACTTATCTAAACTTCACATGTTTGAATTTCATTATAATGTTATGAAACCCTTTTACAATTATAATATCACACTTTTGTATACAGACACCGACAGCTTCATCTACAACATTCGAACTACGAACTTATACAAAGACCTCAAACACCCTAACATGTTTGATTATTTTGATACTTCTTCCTACCCCCAACCGAACAGATTTGGAATTCCTTCCCTCAACAAATTGAAAGATGAATGTAATAGTGATATTATTGTTGAGTTTGGTGGCTTGCGTTCAAAAATGTATACAATAAGAACAGAGAGTAGCATCACGAAGAAAGTTAAAGGTGTGGGCGAAAATACAGTAAAAACAAACTTTTATTTCAAGATTATATTGATTGTCTCTACTCACAGTCGACAATGCTACGATTAGAAAAAAGAATTCACCCTCACCACCAACAAAGTTAGAAAAGTTGCACTAAATGCTCGTGATGATAAGAGATGCATCCTGTCGTGCAGTAGTCACACATTGCCTTGGGGTCATTATCGTTTGAAATATGGCAAGAAATGTATCGAATGTCCATAATCAAACAAAAAAAATCATTAATTACATCATACAAAAGATACAATATTTTACATACAAAAATAAATAAATAACCATACCTATGAACTTGTTCGGTTTCAGAAAGCAAATCGTCATGGAAACTGCACCACTAAGTTTCGACCTCTAAGTTCGACCTCTTGCCTTAGGTATTATCTAAACTCACCTGAACAACATTTGGACAAAATACGATGACGAAGTTGGCAAAACTTTTTACGTCTTCAACAACAATCTCAATTTTTACAAGATTCCGATCGGCGAGAAACTTCAGATAACCGCGAATCCGGAGAATGCGGGCGAAATCAAAATTTCATCAGGGAGTAACATTTACCGAATCAAGCAAGATAGGATAGGTACCACGTACGACGTTTTCGCCGACGATTGCCTGTACATAGAGCTTCTGGGAGATTACGACAAACTCATTCCTCTCTTCATAGAATTGAGAATCACGTATCCGATAATAAATAATTAACCATAGTAATAAAAAATGCCTAACGATATTTTTGGACACACAAAGAACGTGGATCATGCTAGCGAGATACTTATGCTGGATGTCAGGGTTAAAAAGTTAAGAACCGATCTGTTAGCTTTGCAAAATACACTCAACACCAGTCTACAGTCGGAAATAGCAAGTCTTCAGTCTCAATGCTTGGACCCCATTCTCAAAATAGATTCTGAACTGAAATCTTTGTTAAAAAATTTTGTCGCCGTACCGTTGGTTGACAACGTGCAAGATATACAGTTGAGCGTTGGTTCGCTTCAGAACGACTTGGTCAAATTGCAGCAGCTCCAGGCGTCTTTGGAGTTGATTAATGACGAAATTAAAAATATCCATTATCTTATAGAGAGCTTTCAAAATTAGACGATCAGTATTCAAGACACGTTAACTACGGTTCAGCAGAAGATTGATTAGTTAGAAAATTTGAACGTTGAATCTAATCTCAACAATCTTCATCATGTCTTGGACAACATACAGCATGGTCTCGAAACCTTGCAGACGAGTGTTCCATCGAGCGAAGATTTGCAAAGGTTGAAAACAGCGGTGTCGACGTCCGAATCTAGTGATGTGGAAAGTATCAAAACTTCTCTGACTGCACTCGAAAACACAGTAGGTGGTCTTCCGACCTCGCAAGAACTTCGCACCGTTAACAGAAATATTGCAAGCATACTGAAACAGATAGAAACAAAAGTGGCAAATACAGAACAAATTCGGGATGAAATTTCTTTGCTTCGTGACATGGTGTCCACGTTACCAACATCGCAGAGTGTAATCGATCTCCATACGCAGTTTACCGAGATGAGAAACATAATAAACGATCTTACTGTGAAAAGTTCCAAATTGCATCTATTAGAAAATCTTCAGCACATTGTCGTCAGTGTCAGAGAACAGGTTGGCGTTCTCGAAACCAATGCTGCTTTGCAGGAATCGACGCTAGCCGCTTTTGGATCTAAGTTCCAAGAACTGAACGAAAACTACAAACAATTGAATGTTGAAATAAAAATCAAACCATCATTTTCGTCTATAACGGATTATATCGTCGAGCAATTGTTACCCATAGAAAATAAACTGATACATGTTCACAGTAATCTTGTTACTGTCGATACTAAAATTGCCAAATTGTTTTCCTTGCAAGCTATCGAAATCAATAGCATACCAAACCCGCAAGGAAATTCTACGTTTGTTAAGGACAATAAGTTGTACGTATTAAGCCCACATAAGCCATATTACAGATTTTAATCAATGGTACTATACAAATACAGGAATTTTCATTCTGGGCTCATGGAAAACAGATCGCTATTCCTACAATTACATTAATAAGTAAGCGCGGAGTCCAGAAGTCAGGAAATATCCCTTTAGCATACTGGGATGAAACTCATTCTGTATATGAAATACATAAGGATGAAGATCTTACAGTTTTTGATGTGGTCGATGGAGATAAACTTTTTATTCACAATACCAGTGAAGTGCCACCTTCAAAACATCCAATCACGTTAGTCATTCTCGTCAAACGAAATCTCTCACTCAATGTCTAGGAAGGCTGTAGTGAACGAGTTGCACAAACCAGCGCGTCGCAACTACAAACGTTTATCTGTGGTGACAAAAGGCATCGACGAATTGTTGCAATGTGACCTCGTCGAAATGAGCAGTGGTAATTTAAAAAATGTACATAAAATCAACAAGTACCTCCTAACCGTCATCGACACATTTTCAAAATTTGCATGGTCATAACCCCTCAAGGCCAAAACGGGAACATGTGTAGTGGAAGCATTCAAATCAATTTGCAATGAAAGTGGCAAACGACCACGATTCCTTCAAACGGACAACGGCAAGGAATTCTACAACTCCGTTTTCCGGCAATTCACTCAAAAACACAACATTCAGCATTATTTAACCTTCAGTCGCATAAAAGCCAGCATAGTGGAACGTTTCAATCGAACCTTGAAAACACGCATGTGGAAACTGTTCGCGCTTCAGGGTAATTACAAGTGGGTCGACATCCTACCGGAACTCGTAAACGATTACAATCACACAGTTCACAGCACAATACGCATGAAACCCGTCGACGTTACTAAATATGACGAGCGGTGTTTAATTTCTACAGTTTATTGTCCAAAGTACAGTCTCACGACAATATATATATATATATATATATATATATATATATATATATATATATATATATATATATATAACGCTGGAGGATCAGCAAATTCACACGTACATTCGAGAAGGGATTCACAAAAAATTGGAGTACGGGACTTTTTACTGCAGTTCGAGTTCTACCCGGAAACCGTCACACGTATATAATAAAAGATAGTCGCGATGAAATTTTGAAAGGTCGGTTTTACGAGGAGGAGCTCTCTAAAACTAAATACCCCGACACTTATCTCATCGAGAAAGTATTGCGTAAAAAATATAACAAGCTGTTGGCAAAGTGGTTGGGACTTTCGGAAAAGAGTTGGATCAATGCAAACGAAGTGATTCTATGAGTACGTGGAACGCGGTGAAGCTATTACCAGATTTCAAACTTCAATCTAAAAGAAAAAACGGCGAATTGCTACCCGATAACATTCGTTGTCTTATTGTTGGTCCTTCTCATTGTGGAAAAACTACGTTACTGGTGGACAATTTTCTCCTCGCACCTAATTGGCTAGATTGGAAGAACAGACACCTGTACGTGTTCTGCAAAAGTTTGGAGCAATCGAAATACCAGCAACTTACGAAACTGTACGAGGGACTGGACATAGCAACTTTTGAATCCGAAATAAAACCACTCGACCGTTGTCACGAAAATTATGTCGTGGTCTTCGACGATGTAATTTTAGAAAATCAAAATGAAATTCGCAACTTTTTCACTCAAGGTCGTCACAGGGGAATGGATTGCTTTTACCTAGCCTAAACGTTTCCCAAAATTCCCAAACAGTTACTACGCGACAATGCTAATTTTATTTGTTTGTTTCGTCAAGATCGCACCAACCTTAAACATGTCTAAGATGAGTATGTAAGAGGAGATTTAAACTACAATCAATTTTCCAAATTCTACTCTTCTTGTTGGAACAGAGATGATTTTGGATTCGAGACAATCGATGACACGAAACCCAGCGACGGAAAGTACAGAAACAAAATCAACGGCTTAGCAAACCTCAAAAAACCTCTGAAACATCAAGCCATAGGAAGCACTTCATCTTCTTCAGATAAAATCGAGTTGGGTACGTTGGCAAGAGATTACCTGAGCACCGGGAAAGTCGACAAGAACGAGGTGTTTGGACTGTACCCGAGCATGGAAACCAACGAAGGAGTGATTTGGAAAATTGGAAAATCGAAAGTCACATTCGAAGGAGACGACGTAAAAGTTAATTTAGGTAAAAATAAATAGTTGGGCTAGGTACCCCGGTACGGTGGGACTGTGGGAACTCATCACCAAAAATTATTCGAAAGATTACACGGAAGAAGATTGTCAAAGTTACACGGACATTTTAATATTATAGAATGCGCTGTACCAAAACAACGACGCCACTCAGAACCGAGTAAAATCCAACAGCGGAGAGAAATACAGAAATCTCATCAAATCTATTTGGAACGATATAAAAAGTGGAAGCGGTGTCAAACGCTACAACACATTGCCAAAGGAATTCGTGTGGGTGGACGATGTTAGGAAACTCGTGGATCGTTTACTTGTTATATATAGCAGGCAAAGAAAATGCAGGTAATCGTAACTTCCACAACGAAAAGGTAGGCATCGTGGACATGATCAGCACAAAACTCTCCAACTTCATCGTGAACGACAGTAAAGGAATAGGTTACCTGATCAAAATAATCAACACTCTTCCACCGAAATTTTGGAACGTGGCCAAAGGCAAGGGTCTCGTGAACGACATCATAAACAAATTATCGTTGGAAATGCATATCACAGGTGATCAATACTGCGGACCGGGTACCAAACTCGAACAACTCTTGGAAAAAGGAGACAGGGGAGAATCCGTTGGACGTTGAATGCAAAGATCACGACATTGCATACAATACTTAAGCAAATCTAGATGCACGTCACGAAGCAGATAGTAAATTTGAACATGCAGAATTTGGGAGACTCGTCAGCAGGGACGCTTCTCTAGGGAACGGGTTGCAGCGTTGGGCACGACCATCGCTATGAACACAAAACGGAAATTGGGATGGGGTCTATAAGTAACACTCCGGAAAAAAAATGACGCAGTCTCGCATAACTCAACTTACTCCCGAACTGGTGCATAAAATATTTACGATTTCGTTCGACGGAGGTGACGAGGATGTCGATTTGGTCAAAGTAACATCACAATTTCGACCACCATGCAAGATGGTTCTCATGGGGCATCTTCGGAAAATATGCGACACAGAAAGCTTGCAAGATATCGACATCCAATTTCGGGCTGCTGCTGCTGGGAAAAAAATGGACAACAGATTGGATGCGCTTCACGAGGCAAGTAAGGAACAAAACAATACACCGACGATTGGAATAGGTCCAACATTGAAACAGGTAGCATCATCGCACATCTCATTGCGTTATCCGAAGCACGAAGTTTCTTCTTCGACTCCCACGGTATATAAATAACCGATTGCCAAAAATAAAAATAAAAACTTATCACGTGAATTATTCACAAAACTCATAGACCTAGCGAGAAATCACATAAGAGAAATTAGGAATATCAAGATCTCACATCACATCGAACACAGAGACTAATAATATTATCGATCACATAATCGCGCTCAGTGAGACAAAAAAGTTTTTTTAATATTTTTCCCCAGAATGTATATATAAATAACATAGCATCATCATGAAGCCTAAGGGTGTCGTGTACCAAGTACCATACTCGAATCTGAAAACTCTGGGTGCCCTCGATGGGTTACTCACCAAACAACAACGCGAAAAGAAACTTTCTTGCTTGTCCAAAGGTCACGGAATGAAATTGTTTCTCAGCACTCCTCAATTGAAAAGATTGCAGCGTTAGAGGAAAAAAATTCACACGGGAGGTTTCATATTCAGCATTCCAGCGGCTTTCGGAGCAGTGGGAAGTTTAGCAGGTGGTAGTGCCGCCATAGCAAAAACCGTAATCGACGCGAAAAAGAACAAGGCGGAATTGGAAGAACAGAAACGCCACAACCTGGAAATGAAGAAAAAAGGTAAAGGCGTCAAGAGAAAACAAATTGAGCAATTTTTTAAAAAAGAACCACCACTCAGTAACCACAACATTGAATCGCTGATCGAACCGTTGGTAATCAAACACTTCAGAGGAGTTTTCATGTCAGATTCTTTACCTTCCTCCATAAGAAAAAAAAAGAGTGTGGAGTCGTCAACTTGGACAATTACGAAAATCCAGGCACACATTGGATATGTTATTTCAAACATTTAAATAACGCTTTCGTTTTCGATTCTTTCGGAGGTGTTCCACCATCGGGTTTAGTAAAATATCTCAAAGTTTCCAATCTCTACTACAACGACGAGAGAATCCAAGGTTTCGAGGACGTGAACTGCGGTCATCTTTGCATTTCCATGCTCGCCTTTTTGTCTCGAATAAATAACCCATCAATTCAAGATTTCCAGAAAGCATTGTGGAACCTGAAACATCATGGAAATGTTCCATCTCACAAGCGAAACTTAGCTCTTGAAACTCACGTTGACGACGATATCGTCTATCCTAAATCCATCGCCCTTCGTGCATTCTATAGCATGTACCTGATTCCAAATGTGACCGAACACAACAATACCATCAAGATCGGAAACGACAAGCTCAGCATCATGCCGGGACAGTACGATTTGTCCACCTTGCAAGCCGAATTACCAAAAGGAGTCATTCTCTCTCAAAATTCTGTGACCTACAGAGTTGTGTTGGTGTCCGCAACAGAAACCGTGGACCTGGGTACGATAGGAGAGCTTTTGGGTTTCGAGAACAACACCAAACTCGAACCTGGCATTAAACACTTCGGTGCCAACATTCCTAAATTTCTGATCATCGAGACTTTCAACGTGCACTGCAACCTAGCGGAAGGCATGATCACCAAAGCAGACAATATTAACAGTCACAAACAAACTGGAATCATCACGACCTTCAAACGAAATTCATAATTCATGGAACCGATCATCTTCACGCCCTCGTCACCAATCTACTTTCCAGTGTGCCGCAACAGAATCATTGAATTAGTGGTGATCAATGAAAAAGGTGAGGTTGTGGATTTTACAGGAGCCACGTCAACGGCCATCGTGAAGATCAACATATAAATAACTACAATCTTAAAAATGGAGCAAATCGAAAGTTACGAATTGCCATCTTTTCCTCCCAACCGTCGTACATTCGCCAATCTCAACGAACCGAACCGAGAGACCGAGGTGGACATCGATGTTGGAGACGGATTCATTCATCCTCACAGAACAGACCTGAACATTAAATTTGACGTAGTGAAAAAGGTAAACGGAAAAGCATTCCCAACCAACGAAAATTTGAAACTCGTAGACAACTTCGTGCCTCACCTGTTCTCGCCGGTTGAAGTTAGAAAACACGGAACGATCATCGATAGAGTTGATCATCCAGGCATCTCTTCCACAGAAGTGGGAACATTGAAACTATCGAAAGCAGATGCCATTTACTACCGGGTAGGAGGATTAGAAACGGGAATTAAAATCTTGACAAAAAGTCACACCGTACTGTTTCCCATGTGTCTACTTCCAGGTTTGTTCTTAGACTACAAGGAGATCATGTGGAAAGAAGGTTTGAGAATCACTTTTCGCAGATCCTCGAACGACAACAATGTTTTGATGCAATACAGTAACTTGAACGCCGACGCCACGCCACTGCCCAACATCCTATCCGAAGCAGCCAAATGCGTCATTCAGAGCATGGAGTCAGAATTCCTGTAGTAGAATACGAAACCAACTACGCCCACAAGTACAAAGCCGAAATCTTGAAAAATCCACAAGTACACATTTAGTTTTACAGTTACCAGTGCGTGCAGAAACTAGCTTCGGGCAACCATTACGACGTCGACGCCACGACACAGTTCAACAACATACAGTTTGACATGCCAGATTTCGTGGTTGTGCTTTTTCAGACCGGACGCGATAACAACCAGGAAAAATATTCCAGCATGATCGACAACTGCAAAATCAAGAACGCCTACCTCAAAAACGGAAGAAACGAAGTTTTCCCGCGCGAGAATTACAACCTAGACATTACCGCCAACGATTACCTCAAGCTTTACGAAGCGTACACCGCGTACAAAAGAGTAACCACAGGCAACGTAGATATGTACAGTGGTGGAAAATACGTAGTTCTTCCTCTTAAGACTTTAATGGCAGTAAATAATGTCGGAAGGGTAGGCAACACACGTTGCACCTTTAGGTGATCGGGTGATTCTGTCTGTCTCAAGAGCAACTCGTCTTTCATGCAAAAGCCAATAGGCACAGAGAATGTAGGAAAGTCACGTGAATTGTCAGGTAGAATGTTGTTCGTCAGAAAATCGCCTTTTCTCAAGCTAGGTCGGAGGACCGACACGAGCTACACGTTATATCTCCGAAAATGATTCGCCTAAAAACGTTGATCGAAACGCTAAAACAATTCTTGCCTCAATTACGTAGGCTACTATACTATATGTGCCGCAGTAGCTCAGTCGTTAGGGCGTGTTATAACCATGCGAGAGATCTGGGTTCGGTCACCGACGGGGGAGAATCGGGATTTTGTCCACCTGTTCAAGTAGCTCCGGTTTCCCACTCACCGTCGTATAAAGTGGGTACCTGGAGGAAGCTCTGGGGAAGGGGAAGTAAGGCGGCCATGGGCGTGGTGCTGATCACATCATCCCCACCTTCGGCCTGTTGAAGAAAGCTTGGGGCCCTAACTCCACACCCCCGACACGCCTTCATGGCTTGGTGCAAAGAACAAGGTAGCACTTTGCTTTTTAATTTACTATACATCCCGATTTTGTCGGAACAGGACTTCCCAATCTCTACGTGGGCTTTCTTCCAAGTTCTGTAGGGATGTGAATAGGCTCCAATTTTTCTTGACATAATTCATACATGTTATATTTCGTTATAAGAACAACAGCCGATATTCTTTGTGCGCGTGTGTGTGTTGGGGGGGGTATGTGAGGTGATCCTTTTCCCACTACTCCATTCTCAGAAATAAATCTCAATTCCACACACTGAAAATGTAGCACTTTCTACATCTTAGCATGGAATTATCTAGTAGCAAAGTAACGTGTGGAAAGAGAAAAATTAACGAATTGTAACGGCAATCTGGAAATTTCGTAGTTTTTTTTCCAATTTGAACTGACATTCATAATATTCATCAACAATCCCAATATTGACTAAAGAATAGCTTAGTCATTCTGCTACTTTCAATTCTTCATTACCGTAGTCACCGTAACTATCTCTGTCTTAGCCTTCCCGATAGCGCAATAGTAGCGGAGTCGCCTTGTAATCAAGGTGTCCCCGGTTCGATACCCGACGGAGGCACATAGTGGTTCGGATCCCAGTTTAAACTGTACATGCAGTCTCGATTAGCCTGACTGTGCACAAAATAAGCCAAATAGATGCTTGGAATCAATCTGAATATTGGTTAAGTTGGATACGTGGAAGAATTGTCTTAAAAATCACTTCCTGTGATGTAATAGGGTTTTTGATTAGAGACCATTTGTATAATACATGCCGTTGTTGCGAGCAATAAGTAGTTTCAAGTTCACCACACTCTTCGGTTTAAGGAAGAAGGATCTCTAAATTTCCGCTTTCATATGTCAATGAAACTTTAACATAAGTTCAGTGTAGGTCACAAAGATATTTACATATTTTTATGATATCTTTTAAACGTCTCTAAATCTAATTCCAATAGAATATGATACTACTCCTTACGTTCCTGTAAATGTTCACCATTAGTCTGGCGAAAAAAAAGTGACTAAGATTTCCGTGTTTCCTTGAGCAAAGATAAGGCGCCTGCTGTTAGCAAGCAAGCACTAACTGCTTTGATCAGTAACCTTCACTGCCGGAATGACTCACAGCAATCCTGCGCTCGTTCCAGTGTGCGTATAAAGCAGGTATTTTATTTCGTTCGTTCCAATCCACAGTTATATCAAGCTAACATTCTAATATTTTCGTAAAATATGTAGTAAACAAGGTGTATACATTATGGTCTTCCAGAGTGTTGTTGCCTGCTACGTATTTACACGCGGGAGATGGGGGTGTTGTAAACATTTCTGAACCCAAAGGTCGAGCACGAAGGAAAAGTTGTGTAAGCATTGGAGGTAATAACAAGGTAATAGAAGTTGAAGGAAATGCTGGAATAAATTATATCAGAAATTGAGTAAAAGAAGTTTTCATCACACAGATGGCTATCAGATCACTCTTCAGCGGAAAGTAGGACAAATTGTCTCAAAATGTTGGACACAATCGCATTTGCAGTAAATATAATAGGTTACTAGGAAATCTTAGCTTATAACGAGAATATGAGACACCTTCAGCTCAAACATTATTGTTGAAGTGAACGGTTGAGTTCAAAATTCCTCAACTGCTAATTAATAGCTCTGCCGTGTGTGATTTCAAGACAGAACGTTTTTCGTCGAGACGGGGTCAGGAAGAGAATACAATCCATGAATTCGGTAAGGAAAAAGTTCACTGTTTATGTAATTTCTGGAATGAAACTTGTTACTTCAAACAAATTACCGACACTTATAGTATCGACAAAACTTCACAAAGTAAGCATTTTTATACATATATCCGGACTTTTCCGGATCTAGAAAATCGGGAAGTAATTTCTGAGCTGGGATTGTAATTGTTTTTCCGAACATCCAGTAGCAACAATGCACACTCTTTGAATTAAGCATACTTTTCCAAGGAACAGCGTTATCTCAGACTCCCTTCAGATTTTCTGTTTCTCCATCTAATTTAAAGTTACGTGATGCCCAAAATACGTATAAGACATTTGAGATTTCTTTCAAATTCCTTTCGGAGGCCACACACAACTCTAAAATCTAGGACACGTCCGGAAATAAGAATGCTTCTTATAATCTCTTTTTTCCCTTATTTAGCGTCGTCTTTCTTTCACCTTTTGCTAATCGCGACGACGAGGATGAGTGACATGATGAAATTGATGAAGAGGCACTGACAAAGAACGCCCATACGCACGACGGAATTCCAACCCAGGACATCAGACATCGTAACGCACTGTGCTAACCACTCCTTCACGCAAGGATTTCTTATAGCTCTAATCGTTCCACAAGCATTTTTCCTATCTTTAACTACACACGAAACATAAAGAACAATCTAAATAAACAGGTGCCAGTTAACACTCTAACCGTAAAAAAACATATGCTTGTCAAAATGCAAAATGATATCTATTTTTAGGTAGTTGTGATTTATTATTGTATATTAAAGAAAGGTATTAGTGATAAAATGACGGAAGTAGAGGAACATCTCCAATGAAACACTCATGCCTTATGGATATTTGTATTTCTTTCCGAACAAGGTTCCGAGTTCGAGTTCCGACCAAAATGGATTCATTGTGTATGTTAATTCATGTCTTTAATGTAATCATAAATCGTCGTCATGAATAATTTAACTTCAGAGGAAGAAAGCTGAGGTAATTACTAATGAAAACAATAACAAAACAAATTTGATCTTAAAGCCCTGGCTTTGCGCTACATATTCCATCACGAGGACTGGCACTTTACGTAGGTGTAGACACGCTTCGTACAATTTGATGATATCGCGATTACATAATGGATGTGCAGAAATTTAACTGAACACCCCAAAATTCCCATTGTATTACTAAATTCTAAATTAGCATAATATCACATAATTTACCTATGAATAATAGGCGCCGCTTTGGTGCACTTTGTTGATTGTTTCGTTGGTTGGTTGTTTTAATTAATGTTGCATTAATCAACATCAGGTTAATCGCGGCAGGCAAAGTGGAGGGAAAATGACAATGAAGCAGAACGAGGGGGCCCTTGGTTTCCGATTAATGAAACTTTGTCTACATGCAACTGAGTCGCTGCGTGAAAACGCTGAAAATGTCATTTATTAATTTATTAATTTTGCATATTTTATATTGCTTTTCTAGCACTTGCGTCAACAAAGGCGATGAGGATGATTAATGAAGCTATGAAATGAATGATAGGACATGATGATCCATGCCTTACACAAAATTCTAAGTTGGGACTAATGAATATCCATTCGTCTTATCATTTGATAAGTAGTTGTTTTTAACTCCAATCTTTTTCAATGACTTCTGGGTTGACAGCATGTGTGTTGCGCGATGATGATTCGATGAAAACCACCATTTCAGTGAACTTTCTTGACAATGACTCTGTTGTTAAGAAACCAATTTCTGAAACTTTTTCTGGTGGTCTCACGGCACCCAGCTGTTGTTTGTTAAGCCTGGGTGTATGACTCACGCTGCTGTCAATACTCAATCGTTCCCGAGAAGCCAGGTTCACCAGGCAAACCTAAGCGACAATTTTGTTATTTGGGTTGCATAGACAACAGGCTTTAAGATGTTACGATATCGTAGGTCTCGTGGCCCAAGAACTACTTTCTCTGACTGTACTACACACCCAGCGAATTCAAAGAACAGAGACCCATGTTCGTAATCAACACGTCGAAGAGAAAACAGGTGGTAGTCAATGATCGCACCAACATCAAAATAGTGTGTGAATTTCACGACGCCCTCCCTGCCAACACCGTGTGCAGCGTAATCCTGGTGGCAGAGAAGTCATTCGTCCAAGATGTCAAAAATGAGAGAGTGACGGGGCAGTTTTAACACCAGGTTTAAGAAAAAGTTTCAAAATTAAGAACAAGTATCACCATTTTAGAAATCATAAAAATTCGCAAAAAAATAATCGTAAATTGAAAATACTAAATTATTTAAAAGATAAAAAATAAAAAAAAATGTTGACGTTCTGAAAAAAAAGTTGGCAGAAAATTCCAACATCCGAGTTTTGCTCTTCGTCGCCTATTAAAATTCTACCCTTCCTAAAAAATTACAAAATCATAAAATGGCGACCGGAAGTGGACGTATCTCGAAAACGGTAAGAGATAGCGCAAAAATAACTCGAAAAATCCCCTTCGTTCACGCTTCTGTCGATTTCGGTAACATAGAGTACGTGCACAAAATTTGGTGGTCCTGTGAGGTCAAGGGGTGGGCCAACTGCCGAATTATTTTTTTTCGATCACTCGTAACTTTCGAAGGGATGATCGTCGAAACATGGGGTTTTCTGCGTTAGCATCGTCTCGATGTCTTCCCTGACTGGAAGAAATACAAAATGGTGACCGGAAGTGAAAAACAGTTTACACAATTGGTCAAAATCTGTTTTATTTAAAAAGTAGGTCAGCTGTTTCCCATGTAGGTTAGTTTAGTCCGTAAAAGGTCTTAAAAATAAAAAGTAGGTCAAAGGGTGTCTCCAGTTCCTACCGTTTCATACTACTCTACATGTAAGTTAGTTTAGTGTGTAAAAGATCTAATAAAAAAATCCTCATGACAAATCACAACTGGAGTGAATGTATGTGACCTAATTCGTAAAAAAGTGAATAGATTAAGTTATATCACGTAAGATAGTAGCATACCTACAAAGGATGAGATAGGAAAAATCAAGTTGCTGTAAAAATTGTACTGGAACGTTGTCGAATGCCATAAAATCCACAAAAAAAATCGTCATAATGTGATATAACTGAAGCTAAATCCATAGAAATAGGCGATACCTACTTGGGATGAGTTAGAACCACTCAATATACACTACTCCCAACATTTTAAATTCCAATTATTATGGTGGCTTCTCTCTTCGTTCATTACATGTTGATCTAAAATTTTAACTTATGAAGATTCTGTTGGAACTCAGAAGTACTACAAATGTCAGTATTCGGCGACATTCACAGCATATCAGTTCACTAAAAGTTTACGATTGGAGCATCATAATGCAAGAATAAAGTCAGATGAAAAGGTTGCATTATAATAACTACAGTAACAAACCGTCATGTCAATGTATATTAAATAACTCGATCAATCGCCTTCAGCTCGTTAAATCTCGTTCGGTCATCCGTTCGTTATGCAACCAGACGCACACTATTGCAACTTGGGTTGCATATGCATAAGGCGTTCACAAGCGCTAGTTTAATTGCGTTTAATTTTAAGCGATGTGGTATGCGTGCATACAGACTTCTTGTTAGACATACCATAATTCATGTGGGCAAAGCTTGGCATTCCATAATTCGCACCGAAGTAAAAGCACACAAAATTTAGTCTTGAAATCATACATGATTTATGAGGGGTACGAAAAGTGTTTACATTGCCTGTTCATCTACAACATGCCCATGCCATAATTTACACTCTTATTAAACATCATCAGATATTTTGTTTTTATTATGCATAACTTACTGATTATGTCAGAAAAGGCAACTGCGAACAAATTTATAATTTCCTTTCACAATGATAAATAACCATTAATTCGTTTACACTATAATCATTCGTCCTTATTGCGACGATTATTCAAAAGTGGCAGACAACCGATGCTAAATAAACAATATTCAAATACAGATTCCAGTATTCATTCGTGCGAAAATAAAATATGAATCGGAGGCTTCCTGACGGCGTATTGGTAACGCTGCATTCTTGTAATCAAGATGTCCCGTGTTCGATGCCCAGTAGAGGCACATTGCACAGTGGTTTGGATCCCACTTTATACGTCAAGTCTCATTCCAATTAGCTATCTGATCAAAAAGTGGACTTGAACAAACTTTGAGTTTCTAATTTCTGACAAATAGAAAACAAAAGTAAAAAACCAGAGAGTGTTTATTTCTACAAAGTGCTATGAATGATGCTTTCTCGTACTTTTAGTTAATTCATTCATCTCATATCAGTCTTGTGTTACTTCTCAATTCATAATTTTCAAGGGGTCCCGGGTTCGATACCCGGTGGAGCCACATAGTGGTTCGGATCCATCCTTAAACTGTAGGTCCAGTCCCAATTAGCCTTACTGTGCATAAAGTGGACTTAAAACACCAAATTAATCAATCAATCCATAACTCTAAACAAGATAAAAGGTGTGCTTAAAATGCTGACTTTGTTTTCGTAATGATCTTGTATAATTCTTCTAAAACGTTCCAGAGAAATTACTATGCCATTCCTTATAATTTCGTCTTCAGCTCGAACATTTAAACAATCATGACGTCCTTTCACAGATTATTTTTATCTTGACACCTGCAAGTGATATTAATGTTGCGGATTGCTTTTTTCATTATCTGTATCGTGTTGCATACATGTCCAGTCATCGTGGTTTTTACAGATGTTTAATGCCCAATGTTAAACAGCTAGTTCAATGATCGAACTTGTTGAGTGCTTGACGTTCGATCTGGTCATCGACAGTTCTGTTCATGTTCTGGCCTCATCGTGCGTGAACCACTGTCTCTTCACTGCTTTCATCTACTCATCATTCATTCTGACCTAAACGATTAGCCTATATGCGTAGGAAAACAACATAAGACTTAAGACAATTTGAATATTTATTGTTTCTAAAGCTCTTAATTTACACCTACTGAAACGTACTACATCGTAATGATATATATATATATACCACGTGAGGCACCCAAAAGTACCACCTGAAACAGCGAAGAAACCAGAAACAGTAGCGATGTGAGGTTTGCGGGAAACAATAATATCAAATGGGGCTCGTAAATAGGAGGTATGGGTTGGGTCGAAAAATATCGACAAATGGGGCATCTGGAGCAAAGTCATATATTTTTAAATGGAACGATATACAATAACATGCATAATATAAAAGAGCACACGCAGAGAAACACAACGCCGTTGGTCTCATGCATCTACTGCACATAGGAAGGAAGATATGGCCATGTGAAAATATGTAAACAAACTAACAAGTGGCCCACTTGACCGTCAGTACCACGGCATGTACAAGTATGAGATGTCGGAAGCCATTGGACAAGATGAACACAGAACGTGTTAAAGGAAGAAAAAATGCAGTAGACATCGTCAGCACCATGTATTTGACAGTGTTACAGCATAATGAAAATGACCATGACAGTATGTCGAAGAATCACTGCGTAAGAAGCGAAAACCTGTCAAAGTGTGTGTTCAAAGTGGTGGCCGTCACTGCGATACAGGCAATGAGGAGCCTACGCAAAGATCGTCGCACAGAATGTAGCATCTCGTAGGGAATGTCCCTACAGGCCGCAGTAATGCGATGTTGCATATCCTCTGGAGTTGTTGGCCCCTTCCAGTAGACAATGTCCTTCAGCTTACCCCACAGGAAAAAAGTCAAACGGTGACAAATCTGGGGAACGAGCCGGCCATTTGACAGGCCCTCCACGTCCAATCCAACGATTTGGAAATGTATTTTCCACACATGCTGTAGCGCGTCTTGCACTGTGAGCTGGGCACCCGTCATGTTGGTACCACATTTCCCTCCTTGTCTGAAGTGGTATGTCCTCCAATAGTATAGGCAGTTCATCTTGTAAAAACTGTATGTATCGGTCAGCATTCAGTGTCCCTTGTATAAAAAAGGGCCAATGAGATGTTCACCCACTATACCACACCACACGTCCACACTCCATGGACGCTGGCGTTCCACTTGGCGAAGCCAATGTGGATTTGTCACCGACCAATAGTGCATGTTCCTTAGGTTGACATTTCCATGATTGGTAAAAGTTGCCTCGTCAGTGAAGAGGATACGTGACAAATCGGGTGTGTCGTGTCGTAACATCCATGTGCAAAACCGAACACGGTCCTCAAAATCATTCCCGTGAAGTTCCTGATGGAGGGAGATATGATATGGGTGAAACATGTGTGTGTGCAGAATGCGCAATACACTTCGCTGACTCATCCCAGCATCCCTGACAATTTCACGGGAGCTAACGTGCGGATTCACAGCAACAGCGGCGAGAACATTTGTTGCACCTGCCTCACCTGTAGTTGGCTTGTTCCGCACACGTGCTCGTGGTGTTACACTTCCGGTGTCTCTTAATTTAATAAATAACTTACCAAACAGACTTCAAGATGGCTGTCGTCTGTCCGGATATCTCTCTGCGTACACACGGTAGGCTTCTGAGGCATTCTTTCGGCATTCCCCATAAATCAGGATCATGTCGCTTTTTCTATGTTTGTGAACACCATAATCTTCGCTCTTACCACTACGACTGCTTGCTATGAACTAACACGATCTCGTGGACCTGCTATCAAAACTTTCTCTGCGTAAAGGCAGTTCTGTCAGGCACCTGAGAAGTCTTACATGCCGTGGTACTGACGGTCAAGTGGGCCACTTGTTAGTTTGTTTACATATTTAAACATGGCCATATCTTCGTCCCTATGTGCAGTAGATGCATGAGACCAACGGCGTTGTGTTTCTCTGCGTGTGCTCTTTTATATTATGCATGTTATTGTATATCGATCCATTTAAAAATATATGACTTTGCTCCAGATGCCCCATTTGTCGATATTTTTCGACCCACCCCATACCTCCGATTTACGAGCCCCATTTGATATTATTGTTTCCCGCAAACCTCACATCGCTACTGTTTCTGGTTTCTTTGCTATTTCAGGTGGTACTTTTAGGTGCCTCACGCGGTATATATATATATATATATATATATATATATATATGTGTGTGTGTGTGTGTGTGTGTGTGTGTGTGTACGTTGAAATAAAACCAATTTGAAAATGCAAGAAACGCAATAGGAAAACATTTAGCCCATATCAAATAAATATAATAAGTGTTCATTATTCAAATTAACAAGTATGTGTATAAAAATATTATAAAACATGAATGTGATGAATAACATATAAAAGATACAAAATGCTCCTTGAAAGCAAGAAAAACTCATGATAGTAAGATACTCAATATACAAACATTTATCAATTGCAAAGAAACGTAATATTAAATATATGCAATAAAAAATGTAATGTAGAAATAACGTCACTTCTAAATTTCAAGAAAATATAAACCGACTACCACTGCTGCTTCTCTGCTGCTGTTAGACCCTTGCAGATGCAGAAACCTTATAGAGACGCCTTATTGTTATTCATATGACTTTTGTTGTTCTTGGGGCGACTATAAATATGACGGATATAGCACCTGCTGGTTAGGTAGCGCTGTGGGCGACATTAAAGCAGCCGAGACGCCTTGCATTTCAAAATATGAAATACTTTCCTGGCAGGGGACTGAACAATATTTGCTTTATGCAGAATCTTTTATAACCTTGAGGGTGAGACAGTAATCCAGGGTTCCGTTTACATAATTGAAAATATATGTATAGAGCAGGAATTATTATTTAGGCATTCCTAATTGTAAAAAAATGAGACAATACGTTGTATAATATTTGTATAACAATAAACTTATTGTACACAGTCGGAAACTAGAGAAGTTTCTATCGGAGATACCACACATTTTCTTATTTTTTTTATATTTTCTAACTTTCGGATAGTATACAGCTTATATCGTTTCACATTCGTTTCATTCCAATTACTCTCCTCCCCGCTTTCTCTGTATGTGTGTGTGTGTGTATACACACACACACACACACACAGGGTGTCATTTCAATGGCGCCCACGGAACACGGATACGTGTAGAGGATATCGAAACAATCAACTTTTCTCAGTAAAATTTTTCTCGTTGGTGCATTATTTCGGCGCTACAGTCGTTCAAAAAACCCGTTTTGCCGCCTGTATGCTGGCAACCACACACATCATTTGATTGCATTTATGACGTCATATACCGTCGTGAAGCGATGCATTCCAGGGTTGCCAAGAACACACATATTCTGTGAAAAATGACATAGCTACAATCAGCCACATTATGTACAGTGTCTCTCAAAAGTTTTAGGACAACGACATTTTAAACTAGGCAACCCAATTTACACAAGGCGTTGGTGGGTTGCGTGTAGAGCTAGGCTTAATTTCAGGGTTGCCACATGCACAATAGATATTTATAAAATACGCGAAAGAAATAAAAACAAGTATTATTGTATAAAGTATTAAAAATATCACTATAATATCTCGTGTGACAAAATTCCTTCGCAAATAAAAAAAATAGGTTTTCTAGTATTTCATCGCTGATGATATATACAGAAAGGAAAAGAGGTGAGAAAAAACGAGAGGTGACAAAGGACAGGAGAAAGAGAAATGAAAGGAGAAGACGTAAAGTAGAGGAGAGAAGAAAGAGAGGATAGACGAGGAGAGGAGATGTAGTGAGGAGAATGGAAAAAGATTCTAGGAGAGATGAGCAAAGAAGAATAAAGAGAAGAAAACGAGATGAGAGAAGAGGAAACGAGAAGAGGGGAGTGGAGAGTAGAGTAAAGGAGAGAAAAAGAGAAGAACGAAAAGAGGAGGAGAAAAGTGCAGTCGAGTCGGAAATCTAAGACAGGAGAGGAGATACGAGGAGTGGAGATGAGTGGGATGGAGATAAGATGCGAGAAAAGTAGGGAAGGCGATATGTGATAAAAGCAGAGCAGAAGGAGAGGAGAGAAGAAGGAGAAGGAGAAGAGAAGAACAGAAGAGACTGAAGAGAAGAGGTAGTTGCAGAAAAAATGTAACCGTTATAAAATTACAAATAAAATATATTCACAAGCTTAGATATACTAAAAAATAAATAAATAAATTCAGAGTAAAATTTCAAATGCATGTGTATATAGTAATTCTAGAAGTACAGAGCTATATCAGAGTATTGGACTTCTTTTTGCAGAATAACGTTTACAATATTGATGCGACAGAATAATTAAAAACTGTTGCTCCAAGGATAACAAAGGGCGTAGTGTATTGGTTAGAGTTCTTGAAAGCATTGATTGCGGTCCCAGGTTCGATCCTCCATACTAGGTGTTCTTTTTCTTTTTTTTAAATCCCATTCTATTAAACAAGAGCATGGTAACATTATTTGTAATAGCAGTATATAGTGGCTACATTGTTCTGCATATGGAATTTATAAAAAAAATAAACAAATAAATGATTTGACACGTTCAAAGCGATATTTTCATGTATAAGATCGTGAATTATGATACTCTAACCTTAACTGTGTACTGCTTCAAAGACATTGAAAAATATCAATGAAACAACTATTTATATTTGTGCAATACAGGACGTACTAATTTTACCCCTTTTTCCACTCGAGTTCAATGCAAGAATACATCCGCAAATATCGAATGAAAAGTTCTCATCATGTGCAATTCTCCATTAAATGTTTTCGCCGAGTCGTACTACCTTCGTTTTCTTTGTTAGAAACAAGTATTGTTTGCACATTACATGTAGGAGGAGAGTTGCATGTACATTTCACATTGGTCAGCTCCTTCTACTTACTTTTAGGAGCGAAAGCTTGTAGGGTAGTGTTTACCGTTCAGGACTGTCAATCTGATGGTCGTAGGTTCAAACCCTTCCGTTGGCAGAAAATTGTCGTAAGTTTTAGACCTATCACATTGTGTTCATTGTCCACGCCGTGTGAAACGGAATAATTCAGTTTGGAATTAACGATGGGGGGAAGGGAAATATTAAATTACAAAATCTCCATTTCAACGAACCGAGAAGTGGACAAAAATTGGATAATTCTTATAAATATTAAAATTACATTCATGCTTTTAGTGGTATAATCGCAGGTAAAATCAAAGATCTTACTTGGAAGATTTTATCTTGCTCTGAACTAAGCCAAAAGGTATTTCGCACCGATCTAATACATTCTCCAATACATTTCAAAATGTTATTGAATGTTTCATGTCGACAATTTGACCAATGCATCAATGCTTGACGCTGAGACGATTTTTTCCTCTTCTCTCATCTCGTTTTCTTCTTTTTTTCTTCTTTGCTCATCTCTCCTAGAATCTTTTTCCATTCTCCTCACTACATCTCCTCTCCTCGTCTATCCTCTCTTTCTTCTCTCCTCTACTTTACGTCTTCTCCTTTCGCTTTCTCTTTCTCCTGTCCTTTGTCACCTCTCGTTTTCTCTCACCTCTTTTCCTTTCTGAATATATCATCAGCGATGAAATACTAGAAAACCTATTTTTTTTATTTGCGAAGGAATTTTGTCACACGAGATATTATAGTGATATTTTTAATACTTTATACAATAATACTTGTTTTTATTTCTTTCGCGTATTTTATAAATATCTATTGTGCATGTGGCAACCCTGAAATTAAGCCTAGCTCTACACGCAACCCACCAACGCCTTGTGTAAATTGGGTTGCCTAGTTTAAAATGTCGTTGTCCTAAAACTTTTGAGAGAGACTGTACCGTAAAACAACACGAGAAAATACGTTCTGTAACCTACCAGGAAGTAAACAAACGATACAAAAAATGATAGAAAGAAAACAGAATTCAAGTGGAAGTGGTCATATTGAATTTTTTTCTCAGCTTACATGTCAAATATTTGCAAATCTAGTTACCAAGTTGGCATCTACAATTTAGTCTATGCACTTCGTCCTTCTGATACCAGTTGTCTGTAACACATGAACAGATGACAAAATAGAAATGAAAGAACTCAAAATTCCAAAGGTAAGCAACACATAATGTAATGTATATTCAGGCAAGGGGCAAAAATGGTTGAAAATACAGGGATATAAGTACGCAGTAGTAAAACAAACTCTCCGACGACTGTATTTATCTATGCACCGGATACACATGTAATAGTTTGCAACTGTGAACAGGGCAGTATATTCGCTACTGATTCATCATTAGATTGTTACTGTAACTGTACAGTGGGATCCATTAATTTTACCGTGCAAATTGTCCATCACCATGTTTGTGCACTTTATTTGATCCAATAAGAGCTTCAAGAATTAAAAGAGAACCCTAAACAAGCTGTTGACAACTTCTGCACCAGCGTACACAAGAATCCATCGCTTAAAAACACACAGGATGTAAGATAAAAATTAATGAAAATAGTCATGGACAATTTACAAGGTAATACTCATGGATCCCACTCTACGTGTTTTAGCCGTAATGTTACAACGTGAACCTCGGATACTTCCGTTATCAGCACAAAAGTACCACAAGGCATCTGGACCCAAACCAGTGGATATCAACCTTGCAACGAGATTTGCAAATATAATTGACATGTGCAGGGCCTCTTCGATGGCGCAGTGGTAGCGTCGTCGCCTTGTATTCAAGGGGTCCCGGGTTCGATAACCGGTGGAGGCATATAGTGGTTCGGAACCCATTTTAAACTGTAGGTCCATTCCCAATTAGCCTTACTGTGCATAAAGTGGACTTAAAACATGAAATTGACATGTACTGTAGCTTGGCGTAAACAGTCACATGTACGCTGCAAGTCCAATAAGATTTATTGTTGTTGATATTTGACATGTAGGCTGAGACAAAATCCGATATTGACACTTCATTTTGAGTACGTTTTTTTACCATTTCTCATATCGTTGGTTCACTTCCACCTTCCGCTGAGATGACTGCTGATCTTCTGGCTGGTAGGCTGTGATGTTCGGTCTACTGGACACGTTTCGCCCATCGTTTTACAGCTAATAATGTGGTTAGTAGTTTGTCATTTTTCACAAAATTTGTGTTCTCCTTGCAACACTGTCGTGCGCTGTTTCGCTGCAGGAAATGATGTCACAGATACGATCAAATGATGTGTTGGATTGCCAGAATGCAGGAGGGAAATTTGTCTTTTTTGAACGACTGTAGTGTCAACGCTACAACGAGAAAAATGTTATTGAGAAAAGTTGTTTGTTTTGATGTCCTCTATACGAATCTGTGGTCCGTGGGCGCCATTATATATATACAGGGTGACTGGTAATTAGATGTATTCCCTGAAAGGGGTTAAAGTAGAGACAATTTGCAATATATTTGACCATATGATACCCCGTCCGAAAATTAGTAGTTTTCGAGATAATCGAATTTCAATTGTTTTTTAAAAAAATGACAATTTTCCACATAAAAAGATGAATTGAGAAAAAACTGCTCATTGTATGGAACTTACTTCAGCGTTTGCTGATAGCTAACAAATAAGTGGTTAGTTGAAAAAAAAGTTTTTCCCAAATAACAATCACATGTAAGTAACGGGTGGGTCTAAACTTGCAAGTGGTGATAAAAAATTGCACTCTTAGTGTACTTGGCAACGTATTAATAAAAAAAATGGTATGACACGAAGCGTACAAATTACGTAAATTACTTCCTTGATTCATCAGCTATCCAACAAGGTACAAATGTTGCTGACATTTACATTTGTGTACAAGAAATAACACTTGATTCATCTTCATGTGAATGGAATCAATGAACAATACAATTAAAGAACATTACACGTCTTGCTCAAAGTGGGCACCTCCGTTACGAATGCAGGCACACAGGTTTTTATGGACATTTGTTCTCTTAACTCGTGATGTGATGGTGTCCTTGATGTGTTGACCAGCTGTTAGGATCCTCTCCCTGAGCTCTTGTTGCGAGTTTACCGGTGCCTTGTCATTTGGCTCCAAATGTAAAAGTCGCAAGGCGTCAAATCGATCGGGGGATCAAGCTGGGCAGTCATCATGCTGGTAAATCATGTCACGTCTTGTAGCTAGAGGCACATCCTCCAACAACATTGCCATCCCGTTCCGCAAAAAATGTTCATAAGTGATGCCAATTAAGATTTGGGGCAGGAAAAATGGCTCGATGAAATGATTGTTGATTACGCCCATCCATACTTCTGCCTGGGCGTGCGACAGTGGCTGGATGAAAATTACTAAAGAAATGGATTGGCCGAGGCGGACCGATTCCCTGGCCGGCTCGATCCCCCGATTTGACGCCTTGCGACTTTTACATTTGGAGCCACATGACAAGGCACCGGTAAACTCGCAAGAAGAGCTCAGGGAGAGGATCTTAACAGCTGGTCAACACGTCAAGGCCACCATCACATCACGAGTTACGAGACCAAATGACCCGTAAAAACCTGCGTGCCTGCATTCGTAACGGAGGTGCCCACTTTGAGCAAGACGTGTAATGTTCTTTAATTGTATTGTTCATTGATTCCATTCACATGAAGATGAATCAAGTGTTATTTCTTGTACACAAATGTGAATGTCAGCAACATTTATACCTTGTTGGATAGCTGATGAATCAAGGAAGTAATTTACGTAATTTGTACGCTTCGTGTCATACCATTTTTTTATTAATACGTTGCCAAGTAAACTAAGAGTGCAATTTTTTATCACCACTTGCAAGTTTAGACCCACCCGTTACTTACATGTGATTGTTATTTGAAAAACTTTTTTTTTCAACTAACCACTTATTTGTTAGCTATCAGCAAACGCTGAAATAAGTTCCATACAATGAGCAGTTTTTTCTCAATTCAACTTTTTATGTGGAAAATTGTCATTTTTTTCAAAAACAATTGAAACTCGATTATCTCGAAAACCATTAATTTTCCGACGGGGTATCATATGGTCAAATTTATTGCAAATTGTCTCTACTTTAACCCCTTTCAGGGAATACATCTAATTACCAGTCACCCTGTATATATATATATATATATATATATATATATATATATATATTCAAGATATTAAAGTAATTGAAGTAAAAGTATCCAAACACATTACATTACATTACATATTGCTCCATTTGTATCCAGACTTTAATTTACTACAACTTTTAGAAATATTAATAATCATTAGCTAGGAAAATTAGTTTGGTTGATAATAACTTGTAATTGTGAAAAACAGGAAAGTCAAAATTAGATACAGAAAATTGTCCTGATATTCACATAGTGCAGTATCCTTTACAGTAGTCATGATTTAAGAACTTATAAAACTCCTCATGAATGTCCATGTTAAAGAAGCCAATGCAGCATATGTTGAACAACTGTAACGATTTTAATTGAATGTTTTCGACAGAAAATAATAAAAAAATATTAGATATGTAATACTTGGGAACATCCATGGCCTTATATTGCTGTTTCTTGACATTTTTTTTACAGTGCAGAGTTGTCAGCTCTACGCCTAATCCCCAATATGAATGGAGGAACTACTACACAAGACAAACACAAACACATTAGACAGCACAATTACTACACAAGAAACATACAAACACATCACAACTATAACACAATATAAACACAAACACATCACAACTACTACACAATATAAACACAAACAAACTACACACCACAACTACTACACAAGACAAACACAAACAAATTAGACAGCACAACTACTACGTAAGACAAAACAAACATACTAGACAGCCAACTACTACACAAACATACCAGACTGCACAACTACAACACAAGACACATACATACACATCACCGATACTACACAAGACAAACAGAAATACATTGGACAGCATAAATACTACATAAGATAAACACAACACACTAGACAGCACAACTACTACACAAGACAATCCCAACCACACTAGACAGCATACCTACTACACAAGACAAATCCACATACAAGCACACCACAACTACAACACAAGACAAACACAAACACTACACAGCACAACTACTGCACAAGACACACAAACATATACCAACCACTACAAAAGAAAAAAACAAATTTACAACTACTACTACACAAGATTGTGAATGGATGGAAGTAATCATATTTTTTAATAAGATTAACTTTTAATGAACACCAGTCTTGGAAATATTTAGTTTTCTTGCTATTTCGCGTTCCGAATAACCTTAATTTTTCAGTGCACATATCACAGCACGCTTTTTCAACCAAAAGCGCCTGTTCCCCACGATGACGTGCCATTTCACTCAGCTCCACTTACCTTGCACACCTCACACACAATAATGGGCTCGCAATGTCGCCTGCATGAACAGCAACTGATCCTGAGCCACTGATAAGGATGCGCATGAGACTGGCTACCGTACTGACCGGTTTCACGTACACAGCTGCAATGTTGCCAATACTGGTACTGAAAATCATAATTTTGGAACAGGCTTTTTCATAAATAATAGAATTATCTCGGCTCTTAAAACAGTAGAATTTATTAATGATAGGATATCATATGCAATTTTTACAGGGTAGGTGGTGTAAAATTATTTTAATAAACATACATGCACCAACGGAAGATAAAGATGATAATACTAAAGATGATTTTTATACAGAGTTAGAACAGGTCTTTGATAAATTTTCTCAGTATGATATGAAAATTCTGTTAGGTGACTGTAATGCACAGATTGGCAAAAAAGAGACATTTAAACCCACGACTGGTAAAGAAAGTCATCATGAATTAAGTTATGATAATGGTATAAGATTGATTACTTTTGCAACCTCAAAGAATTTAATTGTGAAAAGTACCACTATTAAACATAAAGATATCCATAAATATACCTGGTCTTCTCCAGATGGTAAAACTCATAATCAGATAGATCATATTCTCATTGATATGAGAAGGCATACTAGTATAATTGACGTTCGTACACATAGAGGTGCTGACTGTGCCAGTGACCATTATTTAGTAATTGCTAAATTAAGAGAGAGACTCTCAGTGATAAATCATAAGCAACAATATCTAAAAGTTCTAAAATTTGATACAGGAAAGTTTACTGATGAAAGAATTAAGAAAGATTACCAAATTAAACTGTCAAATAGATTTGATGTTTTGCAGGATTTAAATGATGATGAAAATATAAATGAAACAGACGTAAATAAGAATTGGGAGCACATACGTAATGCAATAGAATCAGCAGCTAAATAAAGTGTAGGATACCATAAACCGAGAAAAAGTAAGCCATGGTTTGATAATGAATGTCATAATCTAATAGAAATAAGAAATCAGGCTAGACTTAGGTGGTTAAATAACTCTGATGATACAAATCTAAACAATTATAATAGAATAAAGCGAGAAGTTAACCGCACATTTAGAAGTAAAAAAGAGATTACTTGAAAAGCAAAATTAACGAAATTGAAACAAACTGCAAAAATAAAAATATCAGAGATTTATATAAAGGTGTAAATGAATTTAGAAAGGGGTGGCAACCTAAAGTAAACTTGATAAAAGATAAATACGGTGATTTTCTAGCTGACCCAAGCGATATTCTAAATAGATGGAAGAACTACTTTAATGACCTTTTAAATGTCCATGTAGGAGATAAATCAGAAGTCAATGAAGTCCACACAGCAGAACCTTTAGTTCCAGAACCTAACTTGACTGAAGTTAAAGATGCTATTAAAAGGCTAAAGAATAACAAAGCACCTGGCATTGATTTAATACCAGCTGAGTTAATAAAATATGGTGGAAATTCATTAATATGTCAAATTCATAAATTAATTTGTTTAATATGGAATAAAGAAGAAATCCCTCAACAGTGGAAAGAATCCATAATTGTTCCTGTGTTTAAAAAAGGTGATAAAATCAACTGCAATAATTACCGTGGAATTACTTTACTCTCAACAACATATAAAATATTGTCTAACATTCTTTTAACAAGACTAACCCCATATGCTAATGAAATTATAGGTGATTATCAATGTGGATTTAAACGTAAAAGATCAACTACAGATCAAATTTTTCAAATCGGACAGACACTTGAAAAAAAGTGGGAATATAATCAAAATGTCCATCAGCTATTCATTGATTTCAAAAAAGCATATGATTCGGTCAAAAGAGATAAATTATATAATATATTAGTAGAGTTTGGAATACCTAAGAAGCTTGTTAGTATGAAAAAAATATGCACCAGTGAAACAGAAAGTAAAATTCGTGTGGGTATTAATATGTCGGACAAATTTACAATTCATGATGGGTTAAAACAAGGAGATGCATTATCTCCATTGCTCTTTAATTTTGCCTTAGAATATGCTGTTAGGAAGGTAAAAGAAACTAACGAAGGACTAAAATTAAATGGTGTGACTCAGTTGTTAGCATATGCAGATGATGTAGACTTACTGGGGATGATGTGAATACAATTAAGAATAATGCTAAAATATTTTTCAAAACTGCTAAAGAGATAGGTTTGGAAGTTAACAAAGAGAAAACTAAATATATGCTTACAGGCCGAAACCAAGTGTTAGGTAATAATCAAAATCTAATTATTGATAACAACTCGTTTGAACCAGTTTCCAAATTCAAATACTTAGGAGTAATATTAACAAATGAAAATTATATTAAAGAGGAAATAAAAAGTAGGCTTAATTCAGGAAATGCATGTTACTTCTCTCTTCATAAACTTTTGTCTTCTCGTTTAATATCTAAGAAACTAAAAGTTAAAATATACAAAACAGTAATTTTGCCTGTAGTATTATATGGATGTGAAACTTGGTCCCTTACATTGAAAGAGGAACATAAATTGAGAGTATTTGAAAATAAGATCCTTAGGAAAATCTTTGGACCTAAAAGGGATGAGGAGACAGGTGAGTGGAGAAGGTTACGTAATTTAGAACTACATAATTTGTATTCATGTCCAGATATTATTAGAATAATTAAATCCAGAAGACTTAGGTGGGCAGGCCGTGTGGCACGAATGGGAGAGGAAAGAGGAGTTTACAGGATTCTTGTTGGGAAACCTGATGGTAAGAGACCTGTAGGAAGGCCAAGACGAAGATGGAGGGACAACGTTGAGATGGACCTAAGGGAAATCGGTAGGGATGGAAAAGAGTATATAGAACTTGCTCAAGATAGGGAAAGATTGAAGGCCTGTGTTGCTGCAGCCATGAACCTTCGGGTTTAAGAAGGCTAGGGAGTTAGTTAGTTAGTTAGTTAGATATATAATACTAATGGTGTTGAATTTTCCATGCACTCAAATATCCAGCAGAATATTAAAATTAAAAATCTCTTAGAAAAACTATATTATTTCCACGACAAGAAAATATTGTTACAATTAGAGTGTGATTAATTTTAAATACTAAAGATGTTCTTTGAAAGAAACTAATTTCATTAGTGTTTAGAAAAGAGACTAAAGTACATTAATTCAATACTTAATAATTAACCAAAATAATAAAATATGAAAATAATGACTTTTTCTTGTTATTGAAGAAATTTTTCTCCTAATGAACGTCAACTTTATTCGGATATCGATTCGGAATTGAAACGGGTCTAAAAACCGACCATTTCGTGCTTACGAATGTGAAACCACTAAGGAGCAAACACCAAACCTCAACAGGGCTCAGCTTTATCCGACCCGAGGACCCTTAGCGCAAAGTGGGAGATTAGTTCGGGAATCGAACGTTATTATACTAAGCCAGGCGCAAACCTGGAGTGGGGTGCAGGGAATTGACACCACGAGTCTCTTAGGTTTAGGGAAGTTTTGCATCTGTCAGCAATGAGTCTGCGTTTCTCATGATCCTGAAAATGGAGAATGCATTTCTAACAAACTGCCTGGTATCATACCTATCCTATCCTCATTCAAATGTATTTTTTTCTAAAAGTGTTCCATAATCTATACGTTCAATTGTTCTTCAACAATCCTTACCTTTACAATTAAGCTGATATAACTTCCTAAGAACTATATATACACAAAGAGCCAATTGGTGTAATTATTTCAAATTATTTCTTTGAATCCTTGAAATATCATAACATACATTTATAGTAACTAAATAGCACGATCACATAATTCAAGCAGGAAATGAACGGAACATGTATTGTTAATGTGGATAATAGCTTAAATATTAATGCAGTAAAACTGATGGATGCCGAAAAGAATTGTACTCAAATCGAGTACTTACAATATGTACACTTCTCCAAGAGTAACTTGACCGACCTGAAAGTTTTCTAACTCCAGAAATCGTTAACTCGGCAACATAGCTCTTGAGAACGAGCAGAGAGTAGCCAACTTTACTGCAGGTCCCTCTACTAGGCGAGAAACCCTGTGGTGAAAGATTTACATTCTTTTTAATAATATGAAGTCAGAAACTATAATTGCTCAACATATTAATAGAGAACAATACGGAAAACTCAAGTATGAGGAATAACTTAAGAGAATACTTGTAATTCGGCATGTTAAAATTGGAATCAGAGAAACTTTTGTGAGGTTGGAAACACTGCACTCGCTCGTGGTACACATGGAGGAAATCGCTGTCAAGATTGAACACAAAAGGGCATAGTTACGAATAGTTTATGCAAATAAAATATAACAACACCTTGCAAAATACTGTGCAATGAGCGAAAATTAAGGAATCTCGCAATTTGCAGTGAAAATGTGTTCCTCGCATAGAAAAGTGGTAGCTTGAGCAATAATCAACACATTTGAAAGAATTTGCTACAAGCGATGTAGAGTATTGGTAAAGTACTCGCGTCACAAATATATTTTTTCTTAAGAATTAAGTCGCAGGTTGAAATCCAAAGCTCTCTTCATCAACTTCAGAGCCATAGTCAGCACACTCCTTGTTTGACCAAATACTATCTGTTGGAATACAACAACAATTTAGGTATTTTTCGATCCAAATTGATGAATGTTAGTGCCAGATAGAAGAAACAAATACGTTGAGCTGCTGGAAACATTCGTCGATTTCAACACCGAATTATCTTTTCCGAACATTCTGAAACAAAATCATTCAACTTAATTACTAAACTCCATACGCAATGTATCTGATGTCATACTTATAAAAAAACAAAAACGAAATAAAAAATTGGAGAGCTTTGGATTTGAACCCGCGACCCTTATTTCTTAGGAAAAATATATTTGTGAGGCGCGTACTTTACCAATACACTACAACATCGCTTGTAGTAAATGCTTTGAAACGTGTTCATGATTAATCAAGCTACCACTTTTCAATGCGACGAACAGATTTTCGCTGCAAAATGCGAGATTCTTTAATTTTCGCTCATAGCACAGCACTTTGCAAGGCGTTGTTATAGGCCTATTTCATTTGCATAAACTATTCGTAATTGTACCCGTTTGTGTTCAAACTTGACAGCGATTTCCTCCAGATGTACCACGAGCGAGTGCAGTGTTTCCAACCTCATAAAAGTTTCTCTGATTCCAATTTTAACATGCCGAATCGCAAGTATTCTCTCCTCATACTTGAGTTTTCCGTATTGTTCTCTATTAATATGTTGAGAAATTATAGTTTCTGACTTCATATTATTAAAAAGAATATAAATCTTTCACCACAGGGTTTCTCGCCTAGTAGAGGGACCTGCAGTAAAGTTGGCTACTCTCTGCTCGTTCTCAAGAGCTATGTTGCCGTTAACGATTTCTGGACTTAGAAAACTTTCAGGGCGGTCAAGTAACTTTTGGAGAAGTGTACATTTATTCTATTCGAAATCACATGAATGCAATTCTTTAACCTGCATAAGTGTATTAATACATATATAATGCAATGTAATTACAATTACACGCCAAACGTCCTTTTAAGCAAGTCGCTTAAGCAAGTCGCAAATCTAGTTCGATTTCTGATATTTACTTTTATGAATTCCCACTTTGAACTGCAGACCTAATCGTGATTAGCATATCTTTGCATATTCGTATTATCACACTCTCCTCCCTTTTATCCTGTTAACATTTTTGACTCGCTGTTTTCCCTTCCATATTTCTGCTTTGCTTAATTCTTATATTTTCCGATTTATGAAATTATTTTGCACTATCGTATGTGAAATTTCCTTGTCAGTATGTTTTTATTTGTGTATTTGTCTATCTCAATGAAGAAACCGTAGTGGTGTAGAAGGCTACCACAGCCTTTACTTCGCCATGAAAAGCAAGACGAAATAAATAAATAAATATATTCTATGTAATATTTGATTATAGACAATTTCGTTGTTTCTAAATAATTGTTTTATATGCAACATAATATCATAGATTTAAATGCAATTCAAGCGTTCTTTGTTTCAACAAATCTTAAAGACTTTATATTACTTTATAAAATCAAATTAAATTGGTCAACGTATTTAAGGAAGATCATTTTCAATTTTACCAATTTTACATCCACACCTTAATAAGGATTTTTCTGTTTTAATCTGCAAAATATTTGCTTCCAGTAGCGACGTCTGGACATGACACTTGCTTTACAGTACCATGAACAGGTTGATGCTGCAATTTTTCAGGTCGTGGAGCACTTTCAAAGAACCAAACGAACGAGATTCCTGACAATGAAACAGTACAGTCCAGCTTCAGCGCCAGTAATATATCACCCTGAGAAATGATGCATGCATTTGATGTAACAGTTATTCGCCGTTAACTAGAGCGAGAGAGAGAGATAGAAAAAAAAAGAGAGAGAGAGAGAGAGAGAAATGAACAACAAATGGACGAGAAACAATATGACTAGAGAATGAAAATAATAAAATAATTTCAAATCGAGATTAAAAGAAATACCTTTGATATTTTATTTAATGATCTAGATTACAATTAACGTTATGAATATGCGATATTTCTTAATTTATGTTGTTTCTATTTCATTACGTTAATTTCGAAAGTTAAGATCAGGCACCAATCCCAGAACTATCTGTGGAGAGATCAAGTGTCGAGTTTTTATTTTTTGTTGTGTCGCATAAAGGCGGATCGGGATTGAACCTAGTGTTTAAAGTGGGATCCGAACCACTGTGTCTCTCCACCGGGTATCGAACCCGGGACCCCTTGATTACAAAGGGAATATGCTATTAATTGTGAGTTGTTATCTTTCTAGATTATCTATATACTGATACGTAGATAGTTGACACGCTCTAACGGACAGAGACGATACCCACAATAGTGTGTGTTTCTGTATCATAAAAATAACAACAGAAATGAATGATTATCATTGAATGATGAGAGAATAATAATAGATGTTTATACATAAATAAATTTCACATATAAATAAACACTCCTAATTAATTTTACTGTTAATCGCATTTACAAATGAAGAGAAAGCTTTCTAAGTGAAGCATCTGCTTATACCGTTTCCTGGAAATGAAAAAAAGAAAGAACGTATTTGATTAACAGTTCTCTCCGGCACTAATATATTGGAAATCATTTCCCCGAGTTCGAAGACTGATATTGGAAAATGTATTTTCCTGAAGCTCTCGGAAGCTTCTCCTCTTCGATCCAATAATGCAAAATTCATTCTTGCACGTCATTGTTATTTTAATTCTCATGGGAAAATATTGAATAAGCCATATTGGAAAATAATTTTCTGTTGTTCAAAATCTCACAAGCAATTTATAACCACTTCTTGAATAGGAAAGCCCAGTAATTAAATATGCCTGTATGAAACCACATAATAATTGGAATACGGTGGTAGTAATTAGATAAATCGTGAGAAAATTAGTTGGGACTGTTAGAAGGTTTTCTTATATTTTATATTATTTAACATTCTTTTGCCTTTTAAGAAGAAATTCGTGCAAAATTAGTTAATTAGTTTAGTTTGATAAAGTTGATTAAATCATTTGATTGGATAATTCAAGCTCAAGTAAATAAGAGTGTGTGTAAAAATGCTCGTGTAATTTTATTTTCTAGAATTTGGTATCCGGCGCACGCACACATCAATAACTAGAAATTGATGTTTCAAATCCGTATAATTGCAGTAACAAATAATCCAACACGATTTCAATGCACGCCGGTGTTACATTTTTCGTTTTCGACAAACAGCATGGTGTACTCACTAAGTGACTTTGATACATAGGAGTTACCGAAAAATTGAGGATTTTGGTCTCTCAGCGGTCTCATGTCAGTGTTCAATATTGATCGAAAGTTTAGATTGATTGATTTGGTTTAATTTAGTTCAATTTTCTGCTAATTTTGGCTAATCACGAAAATGAGGATGAGTGATGATGTGATGGAATTGGCGAAGGGGCACTCAGAAAGAACACCAAAACCCAGGCCGAGATTCTAAATCTTAATCTGAAATCTTAAGTTTAGACTTTCTTCCGTAATGATATACAGGGTGTTTCAGAGCGAACAAGACACTACCTTTTTCTCGAGAACGGGAGATCGTATCAAGTTAAATAAAAAAATTGCACCACTAAGTTGGGCCCAAAGAATCCGCAGAAAGTATTTGCAACAGCCCGAAAGGCTCCCTTTGTGGTTTTAGTGTAAGGCACATGCACCGTTCGAGCGATTTTCAAATGGGAAGGGTATGTTTAAAATGCAGATTCGGAAAGGCTGAGAAAAAATACGATTGTCATATGAAACATTTGTCTGTACCAACTACCGTTTTCCGTGTAGAAAATAGTTTTGCAAAAAAAGGAAGGTGAGCCAAATCGAGTATACCGAGCTTAACAATTAAGATAAGTGCAGCACCATAACAGTTTCGGAAAGTGCAGGACACAACCTTTCCAACGATATGCCATATGATGACTGCGGGACTAAAAAATAATGAAACCGCATGACCCAAAAAAGGGGGTCTAAAGTTAGGGAAGTACTCGAAAATTTCAAATGGCAAGGGGGTCGAGTAATACCTCGTTTTAAAGGTCACAGAAAACGTGAAAAGCATGCGAACATGATTTTGTAATCCACTGACCGGTTTCAAAATGGCGACGAAAACAATTCCGACCCCTGAAGTTGGTGTTCCAAAGTGAGGAATTACGTACGTAAATAGCAAACACACACAAACACTGAACAGAGTACATGATATGATCCACATTTTTATGTGACGTCACCAGTAGAAGATATGTCACTAATGTATTTATTTTTGTAAACGAAAGCGTAATTTATTTGTTATTATATGTAATAATGCACCTTGTTTGTAATATATATCTTTTGTTTCTCGTTTATTGTATTTATGCTACATTATAGGTAATTTAATGTATCTTTGTTTGCAAGAGTGCACTATACGAATTTGTATTTCTAAAGATGTATAGATGTCAGTTTTGTTGATAGTATCCTTTTGTAGATAGTGAATGATTCATCTGTACTTTAATCTGTGTTCTCGAAAATAGTATAAAAGCGAGGATGTCGCGTAAGAACGATCACACTTTTTCGCCACGGATCGACGAAGCTTTTAAACTTAAAAAGAACTCCTCGGTGTTGTGCATACATCTTGGTATGGTAGTTCGGGGCGCAAGCTAGGCCTATGTGAACATAGGTACGCCGATAGCCATGCATTGATGATATGCACAATACTGCAACCATTCTACGTCAAATAATAAAGTTAGCCTAAAGATTAATTTGGAAATAAAAGGCTAAAGAGCAAATATTGGCTCAGTTATCATTGCATATCTCTTGGTGTGGTAGTTCGGGGCGCAAGCTAGGTCTATGTGATCATAGGCTTGCCGATAGCCACGCATTGAGTTTTATGCGTTTTAATTGAGTCAATTCATCGACAAAGCGAAATCTTCGCCTTCGTCTCAAGTATAGTTGCATTATAATTGCAATAAATAAAGAAAAAAACTTTTCAGTTTATACATACGGCAATAATGTGGTTTTATTTCTCTGTGCTGTGAATATTGTCTTTGCCTAACACTATCCCTGTACCTGAGAGGAGTCTGTGTACTTCACCGAGTCTCATCGTTCACCGCTGAGTATTATTAAGTTAATATTAATAGTATAATAATACGACGCGTCTAAATAATTGTGCATTAGAACGTATCAAGTGGCAGCTCAACGTGTTGGCTCGATTTTGTAGTGTACAAGGGCAAGACAATTGTTTAAAGTTGAGATTCATTGTGCAAGAGCACTAAACTTTTATATTTGTAGAAAAGCACAGAACTACTTCGTTCGAAATGGAAAGAAAACATTTGCGTAGCGCAAATAAAAATCTTGCTTCAAATTCTGAGCTTAATGTTCCCGATTGTTGTCGGAACATTGATAAAGATAAAACCACATTTGTGTGCAAGAAATGTACAAAGCTTCTACATTATGAATGTTGTGGCTTAGATGTTCGATCTGAAAGCCACGAAGCTACCGATTTCGTTTGTAAAGAATGTGAATCATTGTCTACAACTATTACATCTGATCCATTAAATATGTTTGAAGCTTTAAAAACCATGATTGAAGGAATTAGCAAGCAGCAAGTTGAAAGTATGGAAACATTACAGGCTGATATTAGCAAACAGTCTGAAACACTGCAGGCTGATATTAAACAGCAAGCTGATTCCATTACCAGCTTGAAAGCTGATATCTGCAAACAGTCTGAAACACTGCAGGCTGATATTAAACAGCAAGCTGATTCCATTACCAGCTTGAAAGCTGATATCTGCAAACAGTCTGAAACATTGCAGGCTGATATGTGTAAACAGTCTGAAGCACTGAAAGCTGATATCTGCAAACAGTCTGAAACACTGAAGGCTGATATCTGTAGACAATCTGACATATTGAAGGAAGATATCCTCAGAGAATGTGCGTTGCTAAAGGATGATATCGGTAAGCAGCACGATGAATCTATGAAAGCTTTAAGAGCTGAAATAGGCGAGATGGCCTGTGAAATACAACAACTAAAGTCTGAGAACGAGAATACTAGGGCCCGATTCTCTGAAGAAATTCGGCAGGCTAGAGAGATGGACTTTGATGAGTTCCGGCGTAGCTTGGCAGCCGATGTTAATAAAGCCACGGAAAGTGTTCGCATCGATGTAGAGGATATTAATTCGAGATTCACTGAGGAGTGCAATAAGATTATTGAAAAACAGCTGACGATGGAACAGATATTGGCCGAGGCCGAGACTGACAAAATACAGTTCCGGGCTGAGGTCCAAGAAAATATTAGTCAGATTTCAGTAATTGTGTCTCAAAGAAGCAAGGACGTTGAGGAAATAAAAACTCAAGTAGAACAACTTACGAATCAGTTAGAGACCATGCACGTTACCCGCCAAACGGAAACAGAAACTGGATCTCGAACAGCTGGTCATCCGTCTGCAGTTGCTGAGAGTGCAGCGTTGCCAACCATGAACAATGAACTAAATGAAGCGATGGACAGAGCCGGTGGAGAGAGAACTAGAGAAGACAAACAAGTCTGTCGCCCACGAGTTACTGCTGATTCAAGAGCTAATGAAGTGGCGTCTGCTGTTCCACCTACCTTTAGTCTTTCGGGCGATGACAGAGGTTACAGAGAGCGTGAATCTCGCAGGGCCCGGCACAGTCTTTATGAAGAAAGGACAAAGAGGAAACGTCTAGAAAGGAAGAAAGATCGCAGTTCCTCCTCTTCCAGCACCAGCTCTGACTCTCAGTATCAAACAAAAATCAGGAAGCGAACACGAAGGCATGGAAATTCAAGGAGCGGGCCAGATGAGTCGCCGCCAACAACTCAGCGATCAGCAATGACTGGAACTCCAAGGATGGCAGATCTTAATTCCTTGTCGAAGTTCAAGGGAGACCTGGAAGCCCAGAATGCTGAGCAATACTTAAAAGAACTTAATATCAATTTTGATTTAATGCAGATTCCATACGAATACCGATTGGAAATTATTCCTCGGCTTTTCAAGGGCCAGGCTGAGCATTGGTTTCGAGCAAACCAGTTAGAGTTCAAGTCCTATTCTGATTTCTGCCGTCGTTTTCGCAAACAATATGCTTCAGAAGAGGCCAAAGAGAGGCAGCTGACAGCAGTGAGATCTCGCCGATACTTAAGGCAGTCCGGTATGAGCATGGAGGAATATGCCTGGTCTATTTACTCAGCCTACCGCAATCTGTCTGCCCATTACATAGAACCTGAGATTGTGAATTTAATCATCTCCCAGCTTCCATATAGAGCTCGCAGTCTGAGTCTAGCTAATTCTCCTCAAACTGTACGGCAGCTAGCCGACTTTCTGAAAAGGTTTGAGGTGCTTGAAGAGCAGGACAGTTGGAAGCCTGTGTGGAATAGGGAAGGTGCAGGCCAGGGAAATGCTCCCAGACAAAATAGAATTGGAAACCAACAACCCAGAGTCAGACAAGTTATGCAGAACCAGAGGAATAGATATTCCAATTACAACAGACGACGTAATCCTCCTAGAAGGGATGGCAGGAACAACTACGCACGTGGGCCGCGTCGTTCCAGATCTGATGCAGAAGACCATTCCCGTGACTCTTCACGTAACGCCTCTGAACCCAGTAATTTCAGAGCGACGGCGCCTCCGTTTGAACCTTCTGCTTCACGTTTGACGAACGAGCAACGTCAAAGCGTCGACATAACCAGAGACTTTTGTTGGGCACCATCGACTAGTGCTAATCCGAGTGGTATGCAGTCGGATTTAGCCAGTCGCCCAACGTGAATTCTTCGTTCCCGATCACGGTTGGGCTAAAATCTTGGACTTCTCTGGGAACCGATGACAGCGATATAAATAGTGAAGATAATCATCTTTTTGTTGTGCTGACTCTCAATGAAGGAGAACAAAGTTTAGATAGAGCACTACAACAGGCAGTTAGAAAGGAAAATTTACCCAGAGCTCCGTTAATTAAAACAACTGTAACCGGCGTCGATTTTATTTGTGTTCTGGACACTGGCAGCGAATGTAATCTCATGAGCTACGCCATTTGGAAGAAGATTAAAGAGAAGCTGCCATCATTACAGTTACAAACATGTCCAGATGTTAGGCTGACTGATTTCACTGGGAGAAACAAAACTAGATGTAGATAAGTATATCTGGAGATTGCTGGAAAAAATTTATTGGAGGACATGTTTGTCTTGAAGGGTCTCGAAGCTGACTTTATTTTGGGCTACCCATTCCTCAGGAAATATGAAGCAGGAATTGACCTACAGCGCGAGAAGTTATCCCTCACCGTAGACGGAGTTCCGGTAGAGCAGGACCTCGTGAATAATGGATCTTCGACAGGGACGTATGTAAGAAATGTCCGTGAAGATTCCCATGTCAATCAGTGGACGGCTAGTCCTGACGACATTCTGCAGAAGGTCAATGCGAATGAGATTTTATGCGAAAGGGGTAGAAGCCAATTTAAAGAAGTCTTATTGAAGCATAGAGATGTATTTTCCGAGAGACCAGGTACTATTAAAAACTTCCAGTGTGAGATTGAACTCACCACCACAGAACCTGTGTATCGATCTCCATATCCCATACCTATAGCAAAAAGGAAACTCCTGGAGGAAGAATTAGAAAAGTGGAGACAATGGGGTGTTATAATTCCTTGTAATTCCCCTTACTTGAACCCTTTAATTGTAGTCGACAAGCCTGACGGTACAGTACGCCCATGCATTGAATTCAGAAATTTGAATAAAATTGTACGTGTTCCACGAAATTCAGTTGAGCCCATTTCGGATGCCTTACAAAAATTTAAAGGTGCTCGTTATTTTACAAATCTGGATCTGGCTTCTGGATATTTACAGATTCCTGTAAAAACTGACTGCCAACCATGTACTGCCTTCTCCTATAAAGGAAGTCAGTGGATGTTTGCTCGAATGCCTTTTGGTATCTCTAGTGCTGTGTCAATTTTCATAGCTGCCATGCATGCTGTATTTGGTCCTGAAACCGAAGAGTATCTAACTCAATATATGGATGACTTGCTGATTTTCGACAAAGAACTCTCCAAGCATCTCGAACATCTGGACGAAGTGTTGCAGCGACTCCAAGAAGTGGGGATGACTGTAAAGCTGCGAAAATGTGAATTTGTCAAAAAGGAAATTACCTACTTGGGTCACATTGTTTCTGGAGATGCGATCAAAATCCAACCAGACAAAAATTCAGCCATTAAGTTATTTCCTAAACCTAAAACTAGAAAGGATGTTCGGAAATTTCTTGGCCTCGCCAACTGGAGGCGGAAGTTCATTGAAAATTTTGCAGCTAAATCTGAACCGCTCACCACGCTGTTAGGTAAAAATCAACGTTGGATTTGGGGAGACGAGGAAGAACAAAGTTTCCAGCTACTGAAGAATGAACTTGTAAGAGATGCTGAATTAGCACAGCCTGATTTTGAACAAGAATTCTGTATCCAATGCGATGCTTCTGGGAAAGGATTGAGTAGTATTCCTTTCCAAATGGATGGTGAAGAGAGAAATGTCATTCAGTATGCAAGCCGAAAACTGAAGGAGAACGAACGCCATTACTCCATCCATGAGTTAGAATGTTTGGCCATCATCTTTGGAGTTGAGAAGTATGCTGCTTATTTGAAAGGTAGGCCCTTCACTATCTACAGTGATCATAAAGGGTTGGTATGGTTACAAGACGCCCGTAACTGGAACAGTCGTTTGACTCGCTGGTCTCTAAAACTCCAACAGTACCAGTATAAAATAGTATACGTCTCTGGTCGCCAAAACGATCTGGCAGATATTTTATCTCGGTATCCTGCTGATGATATACCCCAGATTCATCCTGAAAATAGTCAGCAGACATTCAGAATAAACTACCTGTGGGCCGAAAGAGGAGAAATAGATGACGTCGACAAGTGGAGAGAGGCACAATCTGAAGATGAATTCTGCAAAAATTTACTCCAATCTCTAAATTCTCAGGAACCTAACCTCAGATTGCATCGTTCCTATCGCATTCAAGAAGGAATTATATTTAAGACAGGATCAGACAATCAGTCCCTTTGGAAATTGTGTGTTCCGGTGGTAATGAAGCAACCTCTCTTGAAAGTAATTCATGATGAAGCTGGACATTTTGGAGTATCCAAGACATTGAAGCGACTTGCAGTACGATACTTCTGGAAAGGCATGAAGGATGACGTGATACAGTACATCCGAGATTGTGAAATTTGTGCCCAGAGTAAACCAGACAAATTAGGGATACTCAAGGAGACCCTTCATATCAGTCCCAAGCAACCTCATGAGATGCTTTCTCTGGACTTGATTGGGAAGCTTCCTCGGTCTAATGGATACCAGTACATCTTGAGCCTTATTGATGTGGGTACACGTTTTGTCTCCGCATATGCTTTACGGACTGCCAGCACCACAGAAATTATAAACACGCTTCAGAGAGGATATTTTGCTCACTATCCAAACGTTACGTTTACCCTGAGCGACAGAGGAGCTCAGTTTACCTCTAAGCAGTGGAAGGAATTTACCAAAAGCCGTGGTATCCATCATGTTTGCACAACAGCTTACAATCCAAAGGGGAACATGGTAGAACGAGCAAATCAAGAGATAGTCAGATTACTTCGTTTATTTTGTTATCGAGAACATCAGACTTGGTCTCGATACATATCAAAAGTTGTTTGGTTAATTAATTATTCCATTTCTGAGACTACTGGATATTCACCTGCTGAACTATTCTTCAACCATCCCATACCCAGAGAGATCCTAACCCATTTCAATTGGCCCGAACGGGAAGAAGCCCAACCGGATTGGAAGTCCAAATTATTCTTAGCCCAAGTCAGGGAGAAGAAGAAGCTGTCGAAGGATTTAAAACAGAAGGGAAACGCCAAGACAGTGACTGTTGGAGACTTCGTGATGGTTAAAAACCATTCCTTAAGCTCCTCATTAGATAGGACCATTCAAAAGTTATTTATGTTGTGGATAGGACCTTATCTAGTGGACAAAGTGGAAAATAATGTTGTGACATTGCTAATTCCAAGGACTAAAGAATTATATGGTAAGGTTAACTTGGATAACCTAAAACTGGTGCGCTTTTCGGAGGATAAAAAGAAAGAATTTGTACTTTAAAACTAAGTTTCCTCCAGGTAGATAACTTCCTTCCTGAAACTTAGTTTCCGAAAGGAAGGGGCAGATGATATGATCCACATTTTTATGTGACGTCACCAGTAGAAGATATGTCACTAATGTATTTATTTTTGTAAACGAAAGCGTAATTTATTTGTTATTATATGTAATAATGCACCTTGTTTGTAATATATATCTTTTGTTTCTCGTTTATTGTATTTATGCTACATTATAGGTAATTTAATGTATCTTTGTTTGCAAGAGTGCACTATACGAATTTGTATTTCTAAAGATGTATAGATGTCAGTTTTGTTGATAGTATCCTTTTGTAGATAGTGAATGATTCATCTGTACTTTAATCTGTGTTCTCGAAAATAGTATAAAAGCGAGGATGTCGCGTAAGAACGATCACACTTTTTCGCCGCGGATCGACGAAGCTTTTAAACTTAAAAAGAACTCCTCGGTGTTGTGCATACATCTTGGTATGGTAGTTCGGGGCGCAAGCTAGGCCTATGTGAACATAGGTACGCCGATAGCCATGCATTGATGATATGCACAATACTGCAACCATTCTACGTCAAATAATAAAGTTAGCCTAAAGATTAATTTGGAAATAAAAGGCTAAAGAGCAAATATTGGCTCAGTTATCATTGCATATCTCTTGGTGTGGTAGTTCGGGGCGCAAGCTAGGTCTATGTGATCATAGGCTTGCCGATAGCCACGCATTGAGTTTTATGCGTTTTAATTGAGTCAATTCATCGACAAAGCGAAATCTTCGCCTTCGTCTCAAGTATAGTTGCATTATAATTGCAATAAATAAAGAATAAAACTTTTCAGTTTATACATACGGCAATAATGTGGTTTTATTTCTCTGTGCTGTGAATATTGTCTTTGCCTAACACTATCCCTGTACCTGAGAGGAGTCTGTGTACTTCACCGAGTCTCATCGTTCACCGCTGAGTATTATTAAGTTAATATTAATAGTATAATAATACGACGCGTCTAAATAATTGTGCATTAGAACGTATCATACGTAAGATCCTGCACAAACAATTATGGTAATGTGTCCGCTCTTGAATCACCGTACTACTGTAAGCTTTGTTTGAGTTGCAACTTTGACCGCCCTTCACACTTTCTCCAGGCTTAGGACTGGCAACGAATGGTTTACTTTCACGCACGATAAGGAATTCGTTGGCGTGTTTAACGGCTGCTTCGCCAACGAAAAAGGACCTTTTCTCACAATTGATTGCCAAACCATTGTTTGACAAGAGAAATAGGCCTAACTGAAATGATGATAAGAAAAACGAAAGAGTAATCAGAAACCAATGAACAACGAAAACGAGAAGAATAGGTAAAGCAACCAGTGAGATGCATATTTACCAACTTACAGTAGATGTTCGAAATGTCTTCCGTCGGTCTCAATGCATTTCTGCACACGGACACTGGAATCATTCTGTGCTGCAATAACTTCTGCTTCACTAATCTTCCTGCATGCAGCAACAATGCGCTCGATCATGTCGTCCGATTTTGGTAAACGATTTCTTTCAGTCGTCCCCAGAGGTAATAATGTAAACATGTTAAATCTGGTGACCAAGGAGGCCAGGGCACAGGCCCACCTCTACCTACCCAGCGACCACCAAACATTGCATTCACCTGATTCCTCGCTGTCAGCTCAAAATGTGCTGGGCAGCCATCTTGTTGTAGCCACATGTGTGTTCTGATGTGTAAGGGGACGTCTTCGAGGAGACTGGGCAATTGTTCTTGAAGAAATGTGCGGTATACAACACCCGTAAGCCTCGCTTGAAAAAAATTAGGTTCAATTATTCGTCCGCCGATGATTCCACACCACACATTTACAGACCATATACGTTGATGATCAACCTCTTGCATCCACCGTGGGTTTTCGGCGGCCCAATAATGCATGTTTTGCTGATTTACCTTTTAAATGTAGCCTCGTCAGACCACAACATTTCGTCAAAGAACCGAACATTTGCATTCACTTGAGTTTGAGACCACATGCAAAAGTCTAGCCTGCTTTGAAAATGAGTTCCGTGTAGCTCTTGATGCAAGGACACGTGGTACGGATGAAATCTGTGATCCTTTAAAATCCTTCTCACTGTACTTGCGCTGACACCAGAATCACAAGCAACTTGCCTGTTACTCACGTGAGGATTGAGAAGGAGGCTGCAAGTACACCAGCAGACCTCTCATCTCGAACAGGCCGAGCAATACGTTCATGTTTGTGACTGCTAGAAGGCTGAACATTGCCCCTTCTGCGTACACGATCGGCAAGGGTGTGAAAAACATGTCTTGAACGATGTTCCCGATCTGGATACCTTGCAGCATACACACGAGCATCAGCAGAACTATTTCGTTGGCACTCACCCAACACCATGAGCATATCAAATGCTTCTTCATTCGTGAAAGGCATTATTAGTTCACATTCAACAATTTGCCACTGCGAATTAAGTACAGGATTGCACACTACCCGCGAGGAATGCACTGTAGAACGTCCTGAGGTACCACACAATGCCTTCGACGATGCAACCACTTGTAACAGACAACGGTGAATGAGACCAAGATTGGAGGGGCGTATTCGCGTTATCAGTGGAAGCACACTGGAACCGACTGCTATGCAGGAGAGCTCGTCACACCTCGACCCGTAGTACCTTCCGATTGCCTTTGTTGAATCGGGCAGTGGGAACAACGTACGTGCAGTCAAATGGAACTGGACGCACCGGCAATTGGCGTACTTTGTAATTTGTCGACTGGGACAGAATGCTGTGTTGTGTACTGCAGCCTACCCAACACGTGGGCTTATGCTTATTCCGACTCGTACACAATGGACCTGAAGTTCTACTCACTGCATGTTGTACACTCACAGAGGCATGTACTAATACGAAACCGCAAACCTCTCACCCGGACGTTCAGTACACTGACGTTACATGTGACGGGTGGCATGGTCTGACAATGATAGCAAACCAGTAACCATTTAGAAACCTTATCACGAATAAACAGCTGTTCCGCTGGCATTCTTTGTACAGGATCTCATGTACTCTGTCCAGTGTTTGTGTTTTGCTATTTACGTACGTAATTCCTCACTTTGGAACACCAACTTCAGGGGTCGGAATTGTTTTCGTCGCCATTTTGAAACCGGTCAGTGGATTACAAAATCATGTTCGCATGCTTTTCACGTTTTCTGTGACCTTTAAAACGAGGTATTACTCGACCCCCCTTGCCAGTTGAAATTTTCGAGTACTTCCCTAACTTTAGACCCCCTTTTTTGGGTCACGCGGTTTCATCCTTTTTTGTTGTCCCGCAGTCATCATGTGGCATATCGTTGAAAAGCTTGTGTCCTGCACTTTCCGAAACTGATATGGTGCTGCACTTATCTTAATTGTTAAGCTCGGTATACTCGATTTGGCTCACCTTCCTTTTTTTGCAAAACCATTTTCTACACGGAAAACGGTAGTTGGTACAGACAAATGTTTCATATGACAATCGTATTTTTTCTCAGCCTTTCCGAATCTGCATTCCAAACATTCCCTTCCCATTTGAAAATCGCACGAACGGTGCATGTGCCTCACACTAAAACCACAAAGAGAGCCTTTCGGGCTGTTGCAAATACTTTCTGCGGATTCTTTGGGAGCAACTTAGTGGTGCAATTTTTTTATTTAACTTGATACGATCTCCCGTTCTCGAGAAAAAGGTAGTGTCTGGGTCGCTCTGAAACACCCTGTATTATACTAAGTAAATATTTAATAACCCAGACATGTAAATTACCTCACGGTATAGTTTTTATGTAGGTACAAATTTTTCAGGTTACTTAGAAAAGCACCGACATGTTACCTGATTTAATAATACTAATATTTCAAGTAATGACTAAGTATATAACTCTTTTCACAGTTTTTGTGCTCGTATGTGTTCTTTGCGAGTGTCTCTTCATCAATTTCATCATACCATCATTTATCCTTATCTTTACGATTAGCCAAAAGTGGCAAAAAAGCGAAGTAAAATAATTCAATGAAATCATTATAAAACAATCAATCCTTTTTGTTACCCTATTTTACACTCTATGTGACATGACATGCACGTTGTATGTGAACAGAGTTTAATGGAAGACGAAGAGATACTTTGCCTTTTAAAATGAACCGCAGTACAGAAAAGTTTTAAACATTAGAGAAACAAATGTATATGTATTCATATATACATGTTTCCAAATAATTTCCAATCCGTTAACGTAGATGGCGATTCACTGTTTCGTGATCGAAATCCATTTATGTGACTCTTGCACGTGTCTGTTTACACAACAGGAGAGATAGAACATGGGATTCAGCCCCACCCACCCCTTCCGATCCGCACCACTAAATCCCAGAAATCTCATTAGTAAAAGGATTGCAAAATACAGCACTGTGCGAATTAAGCTTTTTGCTTTTGGGGGGGCTGCCCACTCAGTGGCATAATGTGAATTCATTTCGGGAGGCAGGTTTTCTAAACATGCAAATTTGTATATGTTACCAGTCAGTAAACTAAACTATTGGCTTACGGTTCTAAGCACCTTAGAAAATTAGTTCTAACCTAAGTCGTTACATCGTATGATAACATTTGCACGTAATTTAGAAACACTTAAAGCTAAAGCCATGAAAATAATAGTCCAATCAAGGTCACACCGCTCACTTACAATGTTGCCAATGAGCAACAAATTCAACCGTCGAAATCAGTCGCATACGTACAACGCGTGAAGTGTCGACTGAGCAACTTAGAAGTGTGGCAACCCTGGAGGGCCAGGGGTGTGGAGGAGACAAGGGGAAGCTCCGACCTTGACTGGACTGTTTTCGTGGAGAGAGCAATAGTATAGCTATTTACATTCTGAGAAAACCATAACTCATACATAAAAAGAACTATCGAACTAGTTGAATTCAATGCGAACACATATGCTAAGCCACAATTTGTTTGAATAATAGTCCTCTCATAAACCATATTACTGAAAACATTTCCTTTTTGCAATACCTCTGCACCCAATGTAGACAAGTAAACAACGGGCTATTTAAAAATAGAACTTCTGACATGAAGTAGGATGCAATTGGTTTAAACTGTTTCCAGAATGATACTATTTCAATTGTGTTTACCATAGTTAGAAAATGATATATCATATACTTTCAATTCAAATTTCCTTGAGGGGGATAAAAACATAAAAATAATTTTATTTTGCGGGGGATAAAATTTTTTGTGGCGGAGGGTTAAATTTCCAGCATCCCCCGTTAATTCGCACGCTAATATACAGTAATATTTCAGTTTTAACAAAAATCTTGTTCTGCGTTACAAATACAGATATGTTTGCCCAACGTAACTGACCAGAATAATAATTGATAATCAGATAACATTTTGGACAACTGACTGCAGAGCCAACGTGTACGAAAATAACTCGTACATATTAAGCTTGCATTTTTATATTTTTGTAAATATTTCTTCACAGATTTGTTTGGCTTTTTATCTTATCCTCTCTCTCCTTCCTAACCTATGTTCTCTAGGAAATGATAGTCACTATTAGCTATGGAAACTGGGATCTCAATTGTGAATCCAAGGATCTTGTAGTCTGCGAAGGGGTTATTTTCTTAACTTTTGTACGTTCTTCAATGTTTGAAATATTTCTTCTTTCATATTTCTGAAAGTAATTACGAAAGCAAATTTAAACAATTGGATATTTTCGATGAACAATCTTCTCCCACGTCGAATGAGCGGAGAAACGCTTCTGTTCCTGTCTCCTTGGTGCATATAGACCCAAAGCGACACAATTATTCGAAGCTTGGCAGGTTGCTAAGCAACCTAAATTCCCTGTCAGAAGCAAGGAACGCCGGGAAATTAAGGCAACACTTGTTTCGGCAGGGATAAAAAAGTGAGCACTTCTCCGTAGGTCCACTGCTTTCCCAAAGCTCCAATTCGCTTCTTCAACCTCAAACTTGACGCTTCTCACCTTGTTGTGAATGTGCCTCGTTGGTGTTTCAGTTCATGAGACAACTTTGCTACATCGAAGAGGTCGTTATCTTTGAGATCCCACGTGCATAGTTAGAAAGAGGTTCCTGAGAACAACTCCAAGATTGGCGAAATAGTACTAACTCTTCAGAAATACGGGTAATTAGAGACAAGCTCAAAACGTAAGAAAAAATGGCTCGAAACAAACCATTAGGATATTTGAAGAAACGCTTGATATATAAATGGCGCCTCCAGCGCTACGTGTGTGACATTCACACATAAAATGTAACGTTCTGTACATGTGATTGGATTAAAATATTAATAATGAACTGATTTCATAGAAAGTTTGTGGTGTCTCCTAACAAACGAAACAATCTTGAGGATGATGACGTAGCTTGAATGCATGAAGAGCATTAACGAAAATGTGTTACGTGTGTGACGCTTTAAATCTGTAGCAGAATTTGAGTTTAATTGTCTGTGAAGCATATAGGTTACAGATACAAATACATTTTTATTGGTGAAATATGCAAATTATATGCATTTACAAACATTTAAACCTTAATTCAATTAAGAACAATAACAATTTCCAGAGTTATATATCGTTGATCGTTGCAATTACCCGGAATCGTTGATAATTTAATGTTAAGAATAATTCTAGAAATTTAATTTAAGTGTACACAGTGAGAATTTGTGGCATTTCAAGAAAAGTACCAAACTGAGGTGGTCGAGTAGGTTGGATGTCTTGGCGCATGGAAGACTGGGATTAGATTTCTGGTGTGTGTGAACTTTGAGCATGAATGAGTGAGCTCTATATATCAATGGGTACTGATGTTGATCACACGACATTTACTACAATTGAGAATGTGCACTCATACATTCTTACATATTTAAACACCCCGGACAAAATATTACGATATCAGCATTTACCGCGAGCCTACACTGTCACAGCACGTGTCTGCAACGCACCTCGCGTATGCGAACAGAAAGGAGGGAAAATTCGTAGCGGAACGTCGAACGTGTTGTGAAACCTTGAGAGCGGTGTGCGTCGTCCGTTCGTAAAGTTGGAAATGGGCCGCAAACGAGGCATCACCGACTGGCAAAAGGGGGCCATGTAGTGTTTGGCCGGGATCACGGCCACAAAGTTGCAGAGATTGCGGCGTTCTTGGGTGTGACAGCATCTACCGTAACCAACGGCGTTTGTCCGGAACAAGCCATTTTCGGAGATGCAATGCCGGCCTAAAGACGATACTATCCCCGCGGGATCGTTGGCATGTAAGGCGCATGGTTACCGCTAATCGCTTCCAAAGCAGGGACAATTAATTGTTGTCGCAGGTTAATGCTCGACCAGATCCGTCTATTTCCGAGCGCATCCTGGGGGTGTATTTCGGCGACTGGCATTGGACCACTGGTGTCAGTCAACACTCGGATGAAGGCTGTGTACTATATCCCCATCCTGGATGACCACGGCCTCCCTTATGTGGACTTCCTGCATGAAGAGGGCCTTATCACCGAGCCTGTCTACCAAGACGACAATTGTAAGGTGCATCGTGCCAGATGTGCTCAGGACTGGTTCGCAGAACATGAAGTTGATGTCCCACGCCTCACTTGGCCAGCCAATACGCCTGACCTTAACGTCATCGAGAAAATGTGGGACGCTTTGAAATTTGCTGTCAAGAGGTGTGTTGCACGTCCGCTGTCACTGGCGGAATTGACGGCCAGATTGATGGACGAGTGAGCTAAAATCACTGCAGATGTTATCCGGCCCCATTTTGACAGCATGACCCGTAAGATCCAAGCTGTGATCAGTGCACATGGTGATGTAACCAAGTATTAAATTCAATGAAACCTGATTTCGTAATATTTTGTCCGGGGTGTTTAGTTGTTATTCTCATAACTCTTATTACAGTTTGCGTGAAATAGAGATTTTATATTTCCATTAATATGATTGAAACATATTTGTCAGAATCATCGCTGTGATAACAAATGTATGATTCAAAATATATTGAAAATATTAAAAATCCGATATGTTATTAATAGTAGTAAGGTATTATTTTTATTTGAAGCTCACTTGCTGCACGGATAGTCTAATAGGGAGCAGTGTAAATAACAGAACTCTGAAAAATATATATCCTACACAGAAATGATTCCCTTACATATTATTAACTATATTGTCTAATTTGTTCATGGTATTATTTAATGCTGACTATCACATATTGGTGTGTATATGTGCCATATATATTATGTGGTAATTTTAATTTTTCTCTTATAATCCTTTCAAAACAATTGAAAGAAGAAAACTGTGTTTTTTTTAGAATGATATCTTCATAGTTGTGGATATTTATTTCCAGACTAATCTAAACATTTTCACATTAAACTATCAATAAAATTACTATTAAAAATAAAAATATAAAATAAATATTAAAATAATTAGAATAATGGAACTTTTTTGCTTGTTTATTTGATTCCAGGGAGCTTTCTATTTTATAGATATTCTGTAAGTGAGCGTGCCCTGGTTAACAATTACTGCCTAAACCGAACAGCAATATGGAATTATGATTGTGAAAGTAAAAGATTAGGTATAATTACATTTTTCCTTTCCTGTTTAAGGAAGATTTCGAAAGGTCAACCTCGACGTATTTCTTCTCGAGAAAGGTCAGCAAAAATTCACTTTTTGCTCCATATAATGAAATTAGAACCTCTCTGAGAAATTCTCCCTCGTAAGCTTTCACGAGCTGAAATCTTTCTACGTTCTTCACAACACTGTAATTAAATAGGTAACAGGATTTACTTCCCCCGAGGCAGGAGCCATTTCTCCCACTCCCCCTGATCCACAGAATCGATCGAATTCCTTCGAAACACTGAGCTATAGAGAGCCGAGTTGATGCACACTGGGAACGCTACCTCTTGTTTCCAATGAATGGGGCTTTCCATTCTCTCAGCTTTACGGAAAATCTCTAGATGCTCTAGAGTGGGTCCGTGGCGGTTCCATATTTCAAGTTCCTGAAATATTCGCGAAGCAGAATACGTGTAACGGTGAATTAATGTGTTCCACAGATTCAATAGCGGCCGAGCAAAGACTTAACGACTCAAGAAAGGTTGTCGGCTCCAAGAGCTATTCATGGCTGAGTGCAGGCTTCCTATAGATGCTATCTGTATACGTGGATACAGTTTGGAGAGAAGCTTTCAAGGAAATACCTTCAACCCTTCGAAAGATACGCTCTCCGGGAGGCTGCTGATAATTAATGATGCATTGGTGTATATAGTTGTTGTTAGGTGCTGTAAAACGTTGAGAAGAACGTGCCGTGAATGAAGCAAATTGATGTAAAGTTCTGCGTACCTTATTAATGGCAAGGTTGTAGACAAGGGGAGACCCGGTGCCATTTCTCTGGTGAAAAGCGTCAACTCGACTTTCTGAAGAAGACTTAATGCAAGGGCTGTGTTGCTTGCTGCTGCTTTAAAAGTCAAAAACAATCTTGAAAAACCAAAGAAAGAGTTTGAGCTGTGTGGCCTTGAGTGAAATGAATGTGCCTAAGTGGATTCTTATAACGTACGTTACTCGATTATAATACACACATATAAGTATATAAAAAGGTAAAGGTAAAGTGTTCCCCTGTGCTTAGCACCACGCCATGAAGGCGTATAGGGGGTGTGGGGGTAACGCCCCACACTTTCTTGATCCGGTCGTGAGTGGGGGTGATGTGATCAGCATCACGCCCCTGGCCGCCTTTACCCCCCAGGGTTTCCCCCAGGTACCCATGTTATTCGACGCTGGGTAGGCGCCGGGGCCGCTTCCACCGTTAGAAAAGTTCCCGGATTTGAACCGGCCGGGGATCGAACCCGGGACCTTTAGCATGGCAGTCAAACGCGTTACCGACTGAGCCACCGCGGCCACAATGTATATAAGTATGTATATTATATATATATATATTATATATATATATATATATATATATATATTGAAGAGTCATGCAGATCTGAATCTGTAAAAGTTAAACTTTTTCATCTCTCCACTTCTAACCAACGATCCGACCACTCCGCATTCCACAGAGAATAGCTTCATTGTTTTAGCTGCATACCGCTGTGTATGTAATTCTGGCCTCGCATCCTCTGGGATTTTATATGGAGGATAGAGGCTTTGACCTCTCGTTGAGAGGTGAGAACAAAGAATGTCAAAAACAGTATAAAACATCCTGCAAGGTAAAACTCACTCTCAGTTGGTAATAAGAAATCGTCGAATACAGTGAGCGCGGGATCGTGAAAGTTCGAGGCGCGTGACGCCTCAGTAAGTTGCACCTCGAACCAAGGACTGTACATGGATTAACAACACGGTCTATCTAGGTACGTGTGGAGAGAAATCAGCTCTGTCATTCCTCTTCTTTCTTCTCCTTGACAGAATAGGCAATTCAACGTTGTAAAATGGAAACCTCTCGCATTCCATAATTAGCTACATCCTTTGTGACTCTAAGATCCCCAAGTTATAAATCGAGTCACACTTCAATATATATATTACTAACTAACTAACTCTCTAGCCTTATAAAACCCGAAGGTTCATGGCTGCAGCAACACAGGCCTTCCATCTTTCCCTATCTTGAGCAAGATGTATATACTATTTTCCATCCCTACCGATTTCCTTTAGGTCCATCTCAACGTTGTCCCTCCATATTCGTCTTGGCCTCCCTACAGGTCTCTTACCATTAGGTTTCCCAAGAAGAATCCTGTAAACTCCTCTTTCCTCTCCCATTCGTGCCACATGGCCTGCCCACCTAAGTCTTCTTGATTTAATTATTCTAATGATATCTGGACATGAATACAAATTATGTAGTTCTAAATTATGTAACCTTCTCCACTCACCTGTCTCCTCATCCCTTTTAGGTCCAAAGATTTTCCTAAGGATCTTATTTTCAAATACTCTCAATTTATGTTCCTCTTTCAATGTAAGGGACCAAGTTTCACACCCATATAATAATACAGGCAAAATTACTGTTTTGTATATTTTAACTTTTAGTTTCTTAGATATTAAACGAGAAGACAGAAGTTTATGAAGAGAGAAGTAACATGCATTTCCTGAATTAAGCCTACTTTTTATTTCCTCTTTAATATAATTTTCATTTGTTAATATTACTCCTAAGTATTTGAATTTGGAAACTGGTTCAAACGAGTTGTTATCAATAATTAGATTTCGATTATTATCTGACACTTGGTTTCGGCCTGTAAGCACATATTTAGTTTTCTCTTTGTTAACTTCCAAACCTATCTCTTTAGCAGTTTTGAAAAATATCTTAGCATTATTCTTAATTGTATTCACATCATCCCCCAGTAAGTCTACATCATCTGTATATTGTTACGTTCCTAGTAACTTTCCTCACCCTGCGTCACAACATGTAGTATCACGGACATTAACAATGACTTGAGGTAACACTATATCAATTTTTCTTTTTTCCACGGCATTGCAAAGTTACAAATTAAGTAAGGACGTAACAATATGCTAACAACTGAGTCATACCATTTAATTTTAGTCCTTCTTTAGATTCTTTTACCTTCCTTACAGCATATTCTAAGGCAAAATTAAAGAGCAATGGAGATAATGCATCTCCTTGTTTTAACCCGTCATGAATTTTAAATTTGTCAGACATATTAATACCCACACGAATTTTACTTTCTGTTTCACAGGTGCATATTTTTATCATACTAACAAGCTTCTTAGTTATTCCAAACTCTGCTAATATATTATATAATTTATCTCTTTTGACCGATTCATATGCTTTTTTGAAATCAATGAATAGCTGATGGACATTTTGATTATATTCCCACTTTTTTCAAGTGTCTGTCTGATGTGAAAAATGTCATCTGTAGTTGATCTGTTACGTTTAAATCCACATTGATAATCACCTATAATTTCATAAGCATATGGGGTTACTCTTGTTAAAAGAATGTTAGATAATATTTTATATGTTGTTGAGAGTAGAGAAATTCCACGGTAATTATTGCAGTTCATTTTATCACCTTTTTTAAACACAGGAACAATTATGGATTCTTGAGGGATTTCTTCTTTATTCCATATTAAACAAATTAATTTATGAATTTGACATATTAATGAATTTCCACCATATTCAATTAACTCGGCTGGTATTAAATCAATGCCAGGTGATTTGTTATTCTTTAGCCTTTTAATAGCATCTTTAACTTCAGTCAAGTTAGGTTCTGGAACTAAAGGTTCTGCTGTGTGTACTTCATTGACTTCTGATTTATCTCCTACATGGACATTTAAAAGGTCATTAAAGTAGTTCTTCCATCTATTTAGAATATCGCTTGGGTCAGCTAGAAAATCACCGTCTTTATCTTTTATCAAGTTTATATATATACTTTAGGTTGCCACCCCTTTCTAAATTCATTTACACCTTTTTATAAATCTCTGATATTTTTATTTTTGCTGCTTTGTTTCAATTTCGTTAATTTTTCTTTTGAAGTAATCTCTTTTTTTACTTCTAAACGTGCGGTTAACTTCTCGCTTTATCCTATTATAATTGCTTAGATTTGTATCATCCGAATTATTTAACCTCCTAAGTCTAGCCTGATTTCTTATTTATATAAGATTATGACATTCATTATCAAACCATTGCTTACTTTTTCTTGGTTTATGGTATCCTATACTTTCTTTAGCTGCTGATTCTATTGCATTACGTATGTGCATCCAATTCTTATTTACGTCTGTCTCATTTATATTTTCATCATCATTTAAATCCTGCAAAACATCAAATCTATTTGACAGTTTAATTTGGTAATCTTTCTTAATTCTTTCATCAGTAAACTTTCCTGTATCAAATTTTATAACTTTTAGATTTTGTTGCTTATGATTTATCACTGAGAGTCTTTCTCTTAATTTAGCAATTACTAAATAATGGTCACTGGCACAGTCAGCACTTCTATGTGTACGAACGTCAATTATACTAGCATGCCTTCTCTTATCAATGAGAATATGATCTATCTGATCATGAGTTTTACCATCTGGAGAAGACCAGGTATATTTATGGATATCTTTATGTTTAAAAGTTGTACTTTTCACAATTAAATTCTTTGAGGTTGGAAAAGTAATCAATCTTATACCATTATCATTACTTAATTCATGAAGACTTTCTTTACCAATCGTGGGTTTAAATGTCTCTTCTTTGCCAATCTGTGCATTACAGTCACCTAACAGAATTTTCATATCATACTGAGAAAATTTATCAAAGACCTGTTCTAATTCTGTATAAAAATCATCTTTAGTATTATCATCTTTATCTTCCGTTGGTGCATGTATGTTTATTAAAATAATTTTACACCACCTACCCTGTAAATCTGCGTATGATATAATATCATTAACAATTTCTACTGTTTTAAGAGCCGAGATAATTCTATTATTTATGAAAAAGCCTGTTCCAAAATTATGATTTTCAGTATCACCATAGAAAAAAGTATAATTTTTAGTTTTACAATTCCCTTCTCCTGGCCACCTAACTTCCTGGACAGCTACTACATCTAATTTATACTTAGCTATCTCATTAACTGTACACTGAAATGCCCCAGGCCGGTAAAGGCTCAGAACATTCCAGGTGCCAAATTTAATATCCTTATTCCTAATGTAGATCTTATCCTTAGTCCAGGGACCTCCCAAAGTAGTCCCCACCCGGAGATCCGAACGGGGGACTATTTTACCTCTGGAATATTTTATCTTGGGAACATCCATGGCCTTATATTGCTGTTTCTTGACATGTCTTTTTACAGTGCAGAGTGGTCAGCTCTACGCCTAACCCCCAATATGAATGGAGGAACTACTACACAAGACAAACACAAACACATTAGAGAGCATAATTACTACACAAGACGAACACAAACGCATTAGACAGCACAACTACTACGCAAGACACACACACACCCAACAACTAGCCCCCCCTCAAATTTCGTTAATACCCTCCTAAACGTTTTCACCAATGCCAAATGTTTGGTAATTTTGGCTCGAAATTTACCTTTACACCCTCTTATGTTACATTTAAAAATTTTGTAATTGGTTGAAATAAAAAAAAAAACGTATTTATATATTGATCCCACACTTGAAACCTAAATGTATAGAGAGCAAGCACTTACACATTTTCATCACGAAGACAACCAAATTCAAACTGTATAATAAAGTAAGATAAACTACTAAATTCATTAACATATTCTATGACAGCGCGATATTGTAATATAATATATGCCACATTACAATATTCATTGTGAATTCTTTCAACAACATATTTTTATTCTGTTTAAATAAGTGTTACACATCTTACTCCCATAAGTAAAGTATTAGCATAGATTTTGTTAAACTTTGGTTGGAAAATTATGATTATGAACTACTAGAATTTATTCTAAGCACAATGTATACAATAGGTGAAAACTAGAAGAAGGAATTATCTTTACAAATAATAAATAAAAGTAATTGAGTGTCATGTCAAAATTGATATATTCAATTTATTTCTTATTGACAATTCTAATACGTTATTCACATGCTGTAAGAGTCCTATAGGAAGGCCAAGACGAAGATGGAGGGAGAACGTTGAGATCGATCTAATGGAAATCGGTGAGGATGGAAGAGATTTGGATTGGTCTTCCCCAGGATAGGGACAGATGGAAAGCGTATGTTGCTGCAGTCCAAAACCTTCGGGTTTAAGAATGCTAGAGAGTTAGTTAGTTGATAGTATTCTCATACGGTTAAGGAACCATAGGTGATTCTAGGATGCTATTATTATTAATATTATCTGTAATAAGTAAGAATAATATAATTACTTCAAATTAATATTTTCGATAGTCTCCCAGAAAGGGTTTCTAGTAAGATTTCTGTTTTCGTGTAGAGACTAACTTTGGGTCTGGAGCAAACGACCGAAAACAAGTCTCTGCGCAAGTAGTGACTCAAGAGGGATCGACATATGAACGCGTGCGTGAGGAAGTGAGTGCATGGAAGGGAAAATGCGGCTGCAGCTACCAACCATTTGCATCAGCGCGCACAGATTTGCTCTGCTTACTCGCTTTCTGTCCTCTTCTACCGTTATGCGTGGTCTTGGTCCATAGATTTGTGACGTTCCTTTCTGGTGTTCGCCACTGGATCACGGATTACTACGTCACGGTAGCTACCCAATCTCCCTGTGCGGCGGAGTTATGAGTCTCACCTTAATGTATACTACACTTGGTTCTCAGGACGAAACGATTTGAACAAAAAAATTAGCTTCTTACTATTTTACAAATTTAATAAAACATTTTACCTTTAAACAATCACTGCAAATTAATAACAATATTCACCAACACAATCACTTTTGAATTAAGTTGCTGCTTTTCCTTTAAAACAGCGTTTTTCACAAAATAGACGTCATCTTCCGCAACTCAACTTATTTCTTTTCTCTTTTTGCACTGTTGTCCTCGCAACCGAATCAATAAAAGATTGGACAGTTCTACACATCTTCACAAACCGGAAATGACTTCCGCTTCCGATATTGCGAGTAACAAATGTACACCAAAAATTACAAATTTAAGCCAATATCAAAATATCAAACAACAGTATTGAACTAACAAATAAATCAAATGTGAAATTAACAGAAAACAAATAAAATATTTCATATGGTCAAAATAAACAAAGCGTATCAAGTTCTCCTCCCATACAAACAAAGAAAATTGAGGTAATGTTTATGTACGAAATTTTCTTTATAGAATAAACTTGATTCTTCTACGAGCTTACTTCAGAACTCTTCACTCTAAAACCTGCATGCAAACTCGCTCTAAGAAAATTCATATGATCCTACATTTTTTAATCATAAAAACAAATATTCAAACTATCTGTTCTCTTGCTTTGTGTAGAACTTCTTTTCTTTCTTTCACCATCCTTTCCACATCTAAGAGCTTCTTAACATTAACAGCTTGTTCTTCATCCAACTATACATTTCCTAAACATTTGTATTTCCAAACGTTTAACTTCTGAAATTGTTCTGGGCTTAAACTTAATTATTGACATTGAAGTCTCACATAAAATTATACATTTGTTCCCTATTGGCCCTTTATCATTGTCAACTATGGCTGTCCTTTCCCTTCGACTTCGCCATTCATTCTCAGATTGGTCTCCTGGAACAAAATTATCAACATTGTGAACTTCTAATTCTTCTGGGAATTATACCTAACGTCAGCCCTCTTTCGGTTTAATAATAATCATTACAGGAAATGAAATTCAAGTTGTATCCAAATCATGTACACAAGCCAAGCATCATCTGAATAATTAGATGACTTTATAAACTCTTCTTTATCAATTTTCTTCAAAGAATGTGCAGGACTCGACGACTACTTTCTATGATGGAATATACTATTCAACCTTCATAATGCAACCAAAAGATAGATTTTGATATACATTTGATAACACGTACTTCACATCTTCACGTGCAAGCTGATTTGATAAAGTGTTTTACAAGCGGTTTCTTTTTGTTTTCTGATCTGTAATCTTCTTCCTTCTTTTTCTCCATAGATCAAACATTTCTTTCTTCTCTTGCCACTTTAATAATTCTCCTTCCAACTTTTTCCTCTTGGACAACGGGACAGGATAAGGATTGGAGTAAACAGGTTCTTCACTGGTTAGATTTATTTCACAGATAGAATTCCTAGATAATCCTGGCTTCTCGGCGAATATTCTTCTATATTTCAACAATAAATTAAATAGCTGCTCCTTTTCCTCAACTCTCAAAACATCTGAAGCAAAGGCTTTATCTCTTATGTCTGATTCTGTTGCAGTCCACTCATCAGCGTAAGCTTCTTCCTCCGCTTTCGTACACTGTATTAAGGCTGTCTTCTCCCGCGACTCGCCCTTCTCTGAATATCCAGCGTTAGGAAGTAAATATTGCTCTACTGTGTGTCCGCCATTGATCAGATACAATTTTTCTGCGCCTGCATCTAGAGTGGCTTTGTATCTTCGAAGGAAAGGATAACCAAATAATAAGTCAGCTTCTAAGCACTTGACCACATATACCAAATCTTCAAATATAAAACCGCCAATTTCAAAATTTATTCGCCTACATCCAGCTATCCGTGATCTTTCTTTTCCAGCAAAATCTTTTAATATTACGCCTGGACACTTCTGCAATTTAAGACCTGGTAATCGCTCTCGTACTTGAAGCCAAATATTATAATTCATAAGGGTACATTCGCTACCCGTGTCCAGAGTACATTTTATTTGGAATCCTAATACCTCGACTGAAATTTCAGGTTTCTTCACATTATCCCTATCTTCTTCCATTATCGTCTTTCTAATTTTTAAATAATTTAGAGGAGTGGCTTCGATATTCAAGTATAATACTTCTAACGGATGTTCTGTTAGGAATGGGTCTTCACTTTCGTCGCTTTCTTGTACTTGCATGCCCTTCATTGCAAGCGTAAGAGTACCGCTTACAACGGGCGCTGCGCTAAACCCAGAACTTCATTGCAGTTAATTTCCCATGGCGACGCTGTAACTCTAAGATTACTGGAAGGTAGCTCTTCCGTCTGTATTGCACACTCCTTTCGTTCTGGAGCTCTTTGATCTCTTCTCCAACTATTTGTGTACGGCGTAGTCCTTCTATAAAGTCTGTTACTTGTCCAGTTTCTATTCTTCCACCTTCCATCCGGGAATCGCTGTCCTTCTCTGGTGATTGGTTCCTTCCCATTTCCGCTCTCTGCGCTGCGGGATCCTCCAGGATTATTAGTAGAAGTTGTCATCTGTACTCTGCGAACTCGAGGTTGGTTAGGTCTCCTTTCTTCTGCTTTATTACCGTCGCCTCTCCACCCATCTATCTGTTCTGAGGCTTCGTACTTCCCCAAGAAGTTGGTCAACTGGTCAATGTTTCGAGGATCTCTTGTTAATACTAGCTGCCGTATTCTGTATGGGAGCTGATGAATAATTAAACTTAAGACTTCTGTTTGGTCCACACGTTCGACCAAGTTACAGTATGACCCGTAGACGTCCCAACAATAATCCTCCATAGAAAGACCTGAGGATTTGGTATATCTTCTGTTTCTTAAAATCTGGATCTCTCTCTGCTTCGCTTCTGCAGAGGCATACTGTTTTTTAAACGCGGCACAAAACTGTTCAAAAGACTTCCACCTTCTCTCGTTGGCAATAAACCAGGCTTTAGCTTTCCCTTTCATTACAGAAGGAAACACCTTTAATCTATAGTGCATAGGCATTTTCATTATGTCCATGGACGTTTTCAGTTCTTCCAAATAACGCTCCGCTGATACGGATTTTATTTCTCCGGCAAATTTGCTCAGAGAGTTAATATCCGACATTCTAAAAAAAATGTCCAGTGTGAGATGGACTATGAGAGACATCAGGAGATTTATCAATATCTTCTCTGGGTATCCCTTTTGTACTTTGGATACGTCTTCTCCTCTTACGGTTCCTTTTAGTCAACAATTCAGCAGAAGATACAGATTCTGTTGAAGATATACCGGAAATCAAAGGGTCATTATCATCTCTCACCCATCGAATATTTTCCACAGATCTGTCAGTATTTCCAGTAGTCATTCCTGGATTTCCTTGCACAGATTCTAAATGTAATCTCTCCAACTTCCCTAAAAGGAATTCCTCCATAAAATATAACTTCTGGTTAATTTCTTTATTCATCTTCTCACTGTCCTGCATACACAAATTCCTTGAAGTACTTTGCTGATCCACCACGGATTCTATCCTTGCCCTTACGGTGTCCAATTCATTCATTACTTTTCGTCTGTCTACTTCCCAAACTTCTTCTATCTTATTTAGAGCATCTCTCCCTTCATCAATTTGTTTTAACAAATCACATCGCACAGCTTCCAATTCTTCTTTGTTTTCTTGTCTTCTGTCTTCTATTACTTTCATCATTTCATTTTTATCATCTTTCCGCTCATCCTCAATCTTCTTCATCAATTCTTCTCGGTCTGCTTTCATTCTCGTCATCATTTCCTCCTTATCATTCCTAAATACCTCCTCTAAGTTCCTGAAAGCTAGTTTAGTTTCGTTTCTTCCGTCTTCAATAATCTTCATCAGTTCCTTTTTATCCTCTTTCCGTCCTTCTTCTATCATCTTCCTCAATTCATTCTTATCTTCTAACCTTCCTTCTTCCATTTTCTCAAACCTCTTTATCATTTCATTCTGATCTTCTTTCCTTCCTTCTTCAATGATCTTCCTCAACTCATCCTTATCTTCTTTCCTTCCTTCTTCAATGATCTTCCTCAATTCATTCTGATCTTCTTTCCTTCCTTCTTCAATTCTCCTTAACCAGCCACAAAGTACCTCCATATTTAAAGTAGCACTATGCGATTTGCAATTTTTACAAACTAAGTCACCATCAGGAAGAAATTCTCTGGATATTGGCAAATTTGCACACCCTAAATGGAAATACGCCTCGCATTTCCTGCACTGAAATATTTCGTCCAAGGGCTTATCTTTATCATCACAACAACTCAATTTATCCATTTTCTTCTTGCTCTGGCTTCTCAAAATTCGCCTACTCATACCTTGATATCTCTGCAAAATCGATCACATGACTTATATGTGTTATCAGACTTTGTAACGCTCGACAATTTCCTCATGACTTCACACGGCACAAAACACACGCTTTTTTCACACGATATTACAGTTACAATTTATCCTTTTACATCATCGATGCCTTCACGTTGAGTGCCAAATTTACCTGTGACGTTCCTTTCTGGTGTTCGCCACTGGATCACGGATTACTACGTCACGGTAGCTACCCAATCTCCCTGTGCGGCGGAGTTATGAGACTCACCTTAATGTATACTACACTTGGTTCTCAGGACGAAACGATTTGAACAAAAAAATTAGCTTCTTACTATTTTACAAATTTAATAAAACATTTTACCTTTAAACAATCACTGCAAATTAATAACAATATTCACCAACACAATCACTTTTGAATTAAGTTGCTGCTTTTCCTTTAAAACAGCGTTTTTCACAAAATAGACGTCATCTTCCGCAACTCAACTTATTTCTTTTCTCTTTTTGCACTGTTGTCCTCGCAACCGAATCAATAAAAGATTGGACAGTTCTACACATCTTCACAAACCGGAAATGACTTCCGCTTCCGATATTGCGAGTAACAAATGTACAGCAAAAATTACAAATTTAAGCCAATATCAAAATATCAAACAACAGTATTGAACTAACAAATAAATCAAATGTGAAATTAACAGAAAACAAATAAAATATTTCATATGGTCAAAATAAACAAAGCGTATCAGATTCCAGAGACAGAGCGTAATTAAGAGGCAGACTAGAAATTATTGCTACAAAATAGACATTTGCAAACTCAGGAGCCACAAGGAGTAATCAGCCCTTCCAGTATAATTCAAATTCTTAAACAGGTCCATCGAACAGCTAACGGATCCTGTTCTGCGCCCCTGATAATCCATCGAACAAGTTAATTTGCCGATAGTGAAACAAAAGCTTTTAAGAATATGTTTACAGAATTGATCACTAACTTAAACTTGCAGCACCAAGTATCAGGAAAGTATACTCTGTCCCGGGAATCTGTGGAGCAAGGTCGCGCATAACGGTAGACAAGGGGAGAAAGCGAGTGGACGGATCGAAGCAGTACGCGCTACTCTTAACAGATGGTACTTGCAGCCGCATTTTCCTTTTCATGTCCTCATAAAGCACTCTCCAGTCAATACTTGCGCAGACTTATTTTTTTTCTCTTGCTCCAGACATTCCTGATATAGAGTACAGGGTGTGCTGGAACCCGATATGTCGATAGCGAAATGGGGGGAAAATTTCCTCCAGGGAAATGACTTCTAGAATTTCGGTATCACGAGCAGTCGGGGGATTTCGAATAATCGCGTATTAAAGACGCTTAATTCTCGGGGTCAGTTCTTAGTCCTTAGATAATGCATTTGTTTGAGAGTGATTTGTTATTGGTTCGTTCATATAAGTCCGATGAGCTTTACATCTTTCTTTTGGTAAAGGCTTTGGAAGTGGGCTCAGTGAGGGCATATTGTCTAATATAGAAAGCCAAGCAACAGAGGAGATAAGCCGACTTCCGTGACGCAGCGGTTCGACGCCAGGAGTCCCGGGTTCGAATCACAACCTGGGAATGGGCGTTCTTTGTGAATTGGTTGCTTGATTGAATTGTTTAATTTTACGTCGCTTTTCATCCACTTTGGTCAGATCGCGGTAGTCTAGTCGTTAGGGCGTCCGACTGCAACGCGGAAGACCCAGGTTTGATTCCCGGGGTGTGTGATCTTAAGTTGAATTTTTTCGGGCTTTCTCCCGCATAAAGCGCCTCCGGGGCTCACCCAGCCTCAAATCAATGGGTAACCTGGGGGGTAAAGGCAGCCGGAGCGTGGTACTGATCACGTTACCTCCAAAATCGCCGAGATAGAGAATGTGTGTGGCCCGTCCCCCCAAGTCACCTAAATGTGCTTTCATGGCACGCTGCTACATGCACGGGGAACTTTACCTTACCTTTGTCTGATCGCAAAGATGGGGATGAGCGATTATAGTAGAGTGGATGATGGAATTGATGAAGGGGACACTCATAAGAAAACAACAATCATTAATCTAGCATTATTGGTTTACATTTTGTTGTTATTTTTTATTGCTAGCAATTCTACCGGAAAAGAAATTGTAACTAGAGTGTGCGTCAAATCTCCTGCATATGGCCTTGAACGACTGAACAGCACCAGCGAATCACAGACGTGCGGCGTTGCCTTGTTCCGTGACAAGGAGTTTCTCTCAACCACGCTGTCTCTTTTCCGTGTGAGATTTCGACATGGCACCGCTGCAGTGCGCTGCTATTGGCTAACGCCATATGCAGGAGATTTGACGTGCACTAGTACTGAGTGGATACCCAAACCGATGCTCATACCGATTACCTCGCGAGCGATGAAAACGCCAGAAAAGTATCAGCCGATATCGGTAGATAAAATTCAAACGATACTTTCCTATACCGATACATCGGTATAGGCTCAACTCTAATTGTAACACTAAAAAAAAGTAGCAGAGAAACTGTGTAGACTTATTGATAATATCCTTCGGGTAGTTGTAGATGTTTTTCCATGTGATTAAAGTTAGACGATGTGCTTTAATGACACGGATGACATTGGATACCAAAGACTTCAGTAGCAGTCTCTCTCAAAGTACCCCCTAGCGTGCAGAGCTGTTTGGATGTCTTACGCATAAATGTCGCCGCCGGGCATAGACGTTCCGACGAACGCAGCTCGACGCACCAGCTCAACGAGCAACAAGAGGAAAACTTGAGAAACTTAATCAAAGTTACGCTACCATAACGCACCTAATTATGCCTTTTCAGAAATTTACTAGTACGACGCTCCAACGTGAACGCGCTGCAAGATAATATCTATTCGAAGCGGTCTTTGCCTCAGTTCATCGAAGGAACCTCGTTCGGGTCACCACTTAAGATTCATGCTTACGTGTACTTATCAATAATTTGTTTCCAATTCGCAGAAGCTGCGGGGACATTCACAAGGGAGTGCCCCTTCATCAAATACAAAGGACGGTGAAAAAGTAGCGCACAATCAACTGTAGCTCGGGACTGGTAAGGACTAGGGAAATGAAATTTTGTAGAAGGAAGCATTGGTATTTGGTCCTTTGAAAAGGTCACTCAATGCATGATCCATGTGCTTCACTGCACTGCAGCCATCTTTGTTTCCTTGACACGAATGCACGTTCGTAAAACTCTTGAGGTTGGTCTTTACACCACTTTTTCACACATACTTCGATTCCCAGTGGAGGCACATAGTGGTTCGGATCCCACTTTAATTTGTAGGTCCAGTGCCGATTAGCCTTACTGTGCATAAAGTGGACTTAAAACACCAATTCAATCAATCAATCTTTAACACAAGCAATGAGCTCGTTGTCATCTCCAAACTGTTTCCCACGCAGATGAGCCTTCAGTCGTCCAAACAATAGAAATCCGATGGCGCTAGGTCAGGACTGTATGGGGGTTGTGGCACCACATCCCAGATGGCCAATTTTCTGAAGTGTCATGATTGCAGCATGCGGTCGTGCGTTATCGTGATGCAACTTTTATATCCCGATTTGTTGGATTCCTCTCGGCATGGAATTAGGTGTTGGTTAGGTGGTAAAGGACCACTGCTTCAACCTACACAATTTCATTTCCCTAGTCCTTACCATTCCCGAGCTACAGTGGATTGTGAGTTACTTTTTGACAGACCTTTGTACCTTCGCACACATGCTCAGGTCAGGATTCGAACCTGGAAACCTCGGAAGCGAGGTCGTGAGTCTACCGCTCAACATGCTCAGCAACCGATGGAGGGAAAGCATTTTAACGGAGGCCTAGCATAACTGTGAAAATTATCGGTCACACAGAAAACTATGCTCTATCCCCGGAATCTGTGGAGCAAGGCCGCACATAGCGACAGAGAAGGGGAGGAAATCGAGTGGGCAGAGCGAAGCAGTACACGTTGCTGCGAAGGCTGGTAACTGCAGTCGCTTTCCCCCTCCACGGAATCCCGTTACCTCTCACGTGTTGATTGGTGGAGCCGTCTTGCGTCACTACTTGAGCAGAGACTTGTTTTCGTTCGCTTGCCCCAGAGATAACCGAGACAGAGTATAAATGCATCAAATCTAATGCACCAGAGACGCATAGATTGATGCATTCAAGTGTGGCCCTTTTTTGCCTTTGCCGAGAATCTGGTTTACTGTTTGGTGCATATCTGTATATCGTTTGTAAAGGTAACACCAAACCGCTTTCTATGTCGAGCTGTACTTTAATTCATCAATTGGCGTGTTTTGATGCACCTTCCAGCATCTTTGTGGATGATGCACTTAAACATTTGGCCTGATTTACAGACTTTATGCATTTTTGTTTCGGCTGATGCATTTACTTTTCTATGTGTACTCATGGACCCTGGAACCAGTCATACAGTATTTCATATCACGACGAAACATTAAATTTTATCGATTAATACATGAAAATTCTAAAAGATATTTAAACCACGTTTTTTGTGTTATAAAATCTCAACCACTGAGATATTTTAAATAGATATTCTATCGCCAGTTCTATCCATACAGGAAAGTTCAGAAATTAATCTCAAGTTAAGAGTAATATTTCTTTCCAAGCTGCTATTTTTTATTACATTTTGTCTCCTAAATTGATATTTTCTATAAAAAAAATACTCCGACTTGATTGACTTCTTTTATTTTACTTCGTTTTTCTGTGACTTTTAGCTAATCGCAAAGATGAGGATGAATGGTGATGAAATGAAATGGATTAAGGGACAATCGCAAACACATATGGATGATCCAACACAGTTCCTACAGATGATTATCCAGGTCAAGGCGCCACAAAATGCAGTGCAGGGTGTACTACATTGAAGGGAGATTGACAGTTGAGTGTCTTCTGAAAAGGTCACCTCTTCCGCCCCTTTGTTTGATTGATTTATTTTATCTTATTCTACTTTGCTTTTCTGCCACTTTTGGCTAATAGCGAAGATGAGAATGAGTGATGATGATATGATGAAATTGATGGAGATACTTACAAAGAACACCTATACCCAGGCTGGGATTCGAACCCGGGACCCTTGGTGTCGTAGCGCGCTATGCTAACCACTCCGGCACTGAGGTCGGCATACTCTGAATTGAGAAATTAATTAATTGTTGGATTCTCTGTAAGGAGCGAACTGGTAACCAAAAGTAGTTTAAAATATCTCAATCGAAGAGTACAGAAAACCCTGTGTAAAAATATCTTCCAATTTCATGTTACAGGGATCAAAATTATGGTTGGCGCTTTGGAAAAAATGTAATATTTTTACCTTATGGTGAACCTGTAATTTACCGTTTTTACCATTTTTTGTTTCAATTGTAGTAGGTTTGCTAAGACACACTGCACGTCTCTTGTAGCAATGGACTAAAAATAAACGTTCTCTCTGTAGCTCAAAGCTCACACATTGTTTCTTTTCATCACTAGGATAAGGAGGGAGAACTCGTAGGGGAAGAAAGCGAAGATTTCACTTTCTCTGCGTTGGTGGAGATCTTTTGTTGTGAAATCTTATATCCCAAGATGTTGCTTCCTGTCAAAAGAAGAGGGTCGTTTTCGATCTTGTTTGCTTAGTTCCTTTGTCTTTGCCTTGGCTTTTTCCCCTTCTTGTTACAGGCCGGAGGGTGGTGCTTACCTTTTAGGGGTAACATTTTTCTCATCTCTATGGAGAACAATTCTTGGGATCACACAAGACCGACAACGTATCTTGTACAGCGAAGAGGAAATTGTCGTTCTTAGGGACTTATTGAGAGACAAAAAATTCATACAGCTTACATCCTATCTGTTCATCGTGTATTGGCTGTTGATTTTTACCATTGCGCGGATTGTCTGCCAAAAAGTAATATAAAGGTAAAATTTCCCGTGAATTTTGCACGATTCCAAGAAGGGGGGATGTGCAGAAATAGCTCCACATATTCTCGATCTCGGCCATTTTTGAAGGTGATGCGATTAGCACCACGCTCCGGCAGCGTTTACCGCACAAGTACCCATTTATTTGAGGATGGGCGACATCCAGCGCCGCGTTATTTAGGGATAAGGCCGGAAAATTTCCGACCTTAGGTCATCCACCCCAGGAATCGAACCTGGGTCTCCTGCGTGGCAGTCAGACTCCTTACAGCCTAGAACACCGCGGCTCTTAAAAAAGAAAGGAATATAAATTATAGAAATTTTAGTGTGTGTATTAATGAGTCCATAACAACAGCAATTTTTCTCTGTAGCTACTGTACGACACATTTACAAATCTATCGACACAACGTATACTCGGTCGGCCTCTTTGTTAGCATAGCGCGCTACGATGCCAGGGGTCCCGGGTTCAAATTACGGCCTGGGCATGGGTGTTCTTTGTGAGTGTTCTCTCAACAGTTTAATCAAATCGTCATCACTCATCTTCATGTTTGCGATTATCCAATAGGGGCAGAAAAGTGGAGTAAAATAAACCAAATCAATAAATCAAGGAACGTCTACTCTATACCCTGTCCCATCTATCTCTGGAGCAGACGAACGAAAACATGTCTCTGCGCAAGTAATGACGCAAGACGGCCCCACCAACGAACACGAGAGGGAACTCGATTGCGTGGAGGGAGAAAAGCGACTGCAGTTACCAGCCTTTGCAGCAGCGTGTACTGCTTCGCTCTGGCCACTCGATTTCCTCCCCTTCTCTGAAAAGCTTTCAGAAGTTGATTTGAAGTTGGTTCAGAGTCTGGAGAAGACCTTGCTATAAAGGTTGAAACGTCACGTTTATAGTGTATTTTTTACAATCAATTTTGCCTTGGTCAGCATTCAGGTGTTTTATCATACATGGAAACAAAGCTTAACAGTGTTATCATTAGTATTTTAATCATTAATAACAGATCAATTTATTTAATTATTTTTAATGGTCCGTGTGACAATTAAGTAATTTTAACAATTGCCATTATAGAAAGTTTAATTCACTGATTCCCACTATTTACAGGAACAATAATAAACCCAACTTCATTAAAAAATAATTTATTTCAATATTCATTGGAGTTAACCTAACATTTTCCCCTTCTAACTGTGTGTGTGTGTGTGTGTGTGCGTGTGTGCATGCTAAATATAGATATGATTGACACATTATAATATCTGTAAGCATTAATGTCATGTAATAATTATGACACATATCCACGCATAAATATCACAACTATTCATGACATCCAGGAGGTGATACACGTTCATGTCACTCATATATGTACATGTTTACTGAGATACCATGTACTAATTAATATGAGATAGGAATAATTGTGTCGCGCTTAGGGGCTTTTTATCGGTCTGAGACTGTATCATTATTACTACAGTAATTAATTCTACATAGATAGTTGACAGGAACATGCATTCACATAACTTTAGAATAGTAACCAAAAATAGTTTTGATTAAATTTTTGCCTTCTAAATTCGATATGATGAAAGGACACTCACAAAGGAAACCTTTTCCCAGGTCGGGATTCGAACCCAGAAACCTTGGCGTCATAGCGCGCTGTGCTAACCACTCCGCCACGGAGGTCGGATATTTCCCGTTTAAAATGGCTCTTTCTATGGTACATGAATTCTGAATTGTAAATAAGTTAATACATTTTAAAAATTGAAATTGAAGAACGGACACTCACAAAATATATATGCGAAGGCCGGGACTCGAACCCAGAACTTTTGATTACGAGATCAATGTCGATTAATCAAAGCGCTCGGCCACTTATGTAGCACACGTGCATACAAATATGAAGAGGCGTAAAATAATAAAAAAGGAAAGCATTCCTTTGATGCAGAAGTTCCTATTTTGGCCGCTGGTCACTCATGTCCTTTAATTAAATGATTTTAGTATGCCCTTGGCAATTTTGTCGGTTGTATCCACAGAATCTGATATTTTTTGCTCAAAGCACGGAAGGTAAGACAACATGGTGTACTCGCTAAAGTAAATAATTACTTCCTCTATGTGCATAAGCAGGGGAGGAGAGCACAAGCACGCCAAATGTGTTCCACTTAACTTCGAGGAATGACGTAGAAAGTTGGAAAGTTTCATTTGCTTTCCGAATCAATAATAAACATTTTCCAGCAGAGAGGTTTGTTTCGCTTTTGTTTGTCTTCCCTTCGAAAACATACAGTTCTTCAAACTCACAGTCACCATAGCAACGACACGTAGAAAATTGCAAGGAAGAAAATTGCAGACTGTAAAAGACTGCTTTATGTCTTCTCATTTTTTTGTCTTGCATGAAGGATTTCTGCTGGCTTCGTGTTCCTAATGAAATTAGCTCCTTTGCTTGCAATTTCACCGACTGAAACAGATGGTGCAATTGCAGAACCGCTAACATTCAAGTGGTTGACCACAGGAATTTTTTTTGAGGGATATGCCACCTTAGTTGAATTCTGGAAGCGGTTAGGGTGATCTTTGAGCTTGTGAAGTCATGAAACTTTATTAAGAATGTAATGTAAGGTTGTCGCCATACAACGACCTCAAACTTTCACAAGTTATCAAGGCAAACAATTTATTATAGTTTGAATCGTTGCTGCCTCGTTTCGACGTTGAAAGCACCGAAAACCATATATTTATCCTGTATTTATGCAACTAGACGGCACAGAATGCTTTTTAAACTGCGTTTGGTCCAACCTGTTACTTTTCCCAGAGCGATGGATCAGCAGTTCCTGTTCCAATCGTAAACGAGAAAAATTTCTGCTAGACGGCAAAGAGCCAATGGGAAGCAGAGAAGCAGCGCTTACGCACGTACTCTTGCCTGATCGTCGTTTATTCCCCACTTTCTTCCATGTCTTATTGAAGAAGTTTGTCTTGCACAAATTTCGTCGTAGTGGTGTTGACGGTAGATAGTGACAACGTCGTTAGGTTTCTGCTAGAAAAGTAAACGTTCCGCAAGCGCGGGAACAGTAACAGCTTAGACCAAATGATGGATTTCTATTAATGCATTGATCCGAAACAGATGTCATCTTCTTTTGGATGTTCTTATTCCAGTTCATAGTCATCAGTTCGAAAAACAGACTGAATAAATATGACGATAGTCAATTTGCCTATTATTTCTTTTTCCGTTGGGTATACTGTACCTGCCCAGTAAAGTCTGAAAGTGTACACTATGTCTGAAAACAAATGTAGTATCAGAGATTTTTGTCATAAAACTCGAAAAGCTCTGTTTAGTTTTGGCTCCTTCCCTTAGCTGCCGGCAGAAGTTATATTCTGAAGCTGACATCGTGTTCGTGTAGCAGAGAAGAGGATGTGGGCGCTAAGTAAAGGGTCATTTTTTAGGCTGAACCAATAACGAAATGGAGGAGAGTGGAAAAAATGGGGGGTTGAGAGGTCACTCTCGGTGACGCACTTCCTCTTGGCTCCGATGCTTTGCCAGGCGAGATTTGTGACTGGGAGGAACCCTCTTGGGAACTTTAGTCTGTTTCTCTATCAGCATATATCATTCATCGCCGCTGCGATATCTTAAAAAATATAGCTCCTTTTGCAGTTTTAGAAATATAACCCACAGATTCCTTAGAAGAGTCGACCAGTGACGACGCCAGAGATCGGGTAGAGGGGCAGAGTCCCCTTCTCCACCAGAGTCGGCCAATTCGCCTCTTAGAAACAGGTAAGAACACTGTTAAATTAAAACTTTTCTCCGCAATATTAATTTTTACGTGCGGTGGTCTAGTCAGTAAGGCGTCTGACTACCACACGGGAGATCTTGGTTCGATTCGCGGGGTGAGTGATCTTAGGTCGGAATTCTTGCGGCCTTGTCCCCGCATAAATCGCCTCTGACGTCCACCCGGGCGCATCCCTGGTGGGGGGTAAAGGCGGCCGGAGCGTGGTGTTTATCACACCACCTCCAAAATGGCCAAGATTGAAAATGTGTAGGGCTCAACCCGCACATCTGCTAAATGTGCCCTCATGACACGGTGCTATATGCACTGGGAACTTTACCTTACCTTATTCAGACGTGTGATAATTATGAACACTACCGCAAATAAATAATTCTCACCCTCACTTTTGTCTTCCCACTCCCTACCGAGGGTTCTGGGTTCGATTCTTCACCAGAGAATGTTTCTTCATGAATTTCGACTGTACGTCTTTCCTACTGTTACGGCGGCCGGTCCTCATGCTGGCAAAGGAAGTGGGGAGCGGGGATTACGCCGCAGACCAACCGGACAACAGCGGTGGCACCGAGAGCTACGACGCGGTGGGAGGAAGTACTACGTAAACCTCGTTCTACAGGCTGCTGCGTTTCGTATCGTGCTGGATTGGTGACTTCCCCGCTCCCCACTTCCCTTGCAAGCATAAGGACCGTCCGCCGTAACAGTAGACAAGACCTATAATTATCACTAACATATTGGTTGCAATTAGCCAAAAGTGGCAGAAAACCTACATGAAAGAAGAAAATTATAAAATATTGCAATTTCTCCCATGTTTTCTGATGATGCTATTGATGTCGTTAAAATACCGCATGCCGAAGGATTCTATAAATTATTTGGGTCAGGGTTCGATACCTGGCGGAGACACATATTGGTTCGGATCCCACTTTAAACTGTAGGTTCCTTCCAGATTAACCTATCTGTGCAAAAGAAAACTAAAAACCTGTAAATTATTTGTTTTTTACTACATTTTTGTTTAAAGTATTAATTAAACTGTGTGTGTCAAGGGTTAACGCAGTATTTCCTGAAAAGCGAGGAGGTGAGATTGTTGAAAAAAGGAGTTCCTTTTATTCTAAATGTGCTATCTACATGTAAAAATACCTATTGGTGCACAGAAAGTGTTGTCGAAATTCGCTGCATTGCTGAAATGGTGCCATTTAATCCATGTGACGTCCCTAAATCACATTTCCCTGCCTCTTCGTAGTTCATACCTTCCAATAAAAGACAGACTTTTTCCTTGTTTCCAAAAACTAGATACGTCATATCCGGTGTCGTCTATCATCAAGCCCTCAGGGGTTTCTCTCGCAGTTCCATTCATTGTAGTTGTCTTGGAAAGTTCCCAAACATTTCCTCCACTTTTCACTTCTTGATTTCTTCTCCTTTCTCAATCGGAGGGAAAAAACGCGAAACGTCGATGATGTCGAGTGTGTCCACGACTGTCGTCTGTTGACACAAGCTTGTAGTGATCGATAGCGCAGAAAATCCATTATCCAAGGTACTTGTCGCCTTTCGCCTCCATTTTTCCTGCGGAGAGCTGTAGCTCTGCTTCCCAGAACCGGAGAGCTCCTTCCGGTCAGAGAAATGCTCCTCTTTCCATCCTTGGAGCCATCCCTTGCTTCAACTTGTTGAGCTTTTATCGGCGATAGAGAACCTGGAGATGAATCTACCGTTGAGACGCTAATGGATATTTCTCGAAACATTATCTCCCCTCATTGGTAGATGTATGAATGAAACCTGTTTAGTTTCCTGTTGCACCCAGCATAATTAACTAGAGAAGAATATCGACTTTCATGTTCTTAATGAGATTTTATACCTAAGAAATTAATGATCCACGATGACTTTTAACCAAGGTGGATAAAATTCAAGATTATTTAAAAAATATTTTTTGATGATTGTTTAAAATTTAAATCGGTTTGTTTTATTTAAGAAAACGCTTAAAATTACTTGTTTGGTTTTTGTCACCGTACATATAGATATATGTATTTTTATGGAAATGATTTTTCTGGTAAACGGCCCTGTAAAGTATTTGAAGAATTGGATTAAAGCAAATAAAAATTTGTTTGTAAATACTTTAAAATGATTTGAACGATAAGCAATCGTTCCTTGAGCGTTAAGACACTATCAACGATTAAAATTGTATTGAAATACTTTCGACCACATCCTCGAGTTTTGTTTGGCACTGTCTTAGTAGTTTGAAGTTCTTCCGCCAGGTGGCAGAGTGACAAGTTGCAAGATGGCTGCCTGTGGTGCAGAAAAAGCATTTTGCGTCCTACAATTTCACGTTAGTCAGTCTGTTATGAGTGTTTCGTAAAGAACCACCATCAAAGAACTCCATTCGCAATCGGTATCAACAATTCAAGACAACAGGATGCGTTTGCAAGGGAAAATCGTCTGGTAGGCTTTTCACGTCTGATGCAGATGTCGAGAGAGTTCGAGCTTGTTTTCAACGCAGCCCTCAAAAGTCTACAGCGAGAGCTAGTTGAGAACTTCAAATGTCTCGAACAACTGTGTGGCGTGTAGTGCGTAAGCTTTTCCATATGTATCCCTATCGAGTGCAGTTATTACAACATTTAACACCTAATGATCACAAGTCCCGCAATTAATTTTGTGAGTCATTCCAAGAGTTGTGCAGTGATGATGATTTTTTGAACAAAGTGTGTTTCAGTGTTGAGGTTACGTTGTTCCATGTTACGGGATGAGTAAACAAACAAAATGTTCGTATCTGAGGGACTGAGAAGCCTCATAAAAAAACATGCTGAAACAGGTCTGGGAAGTATTGGACTACCGAACTGATGTATGCAGGGTAACAAAGGGGGCTCACATTGAGCATTTGTGAGTTACTGTATTACAATTTTTACCACTAAAACTTGGACAGTTATAGTACTTATATATAAAATTTTAAGTAAACTGCACAATTAATAAAAAAATTATAAGGAGTTGCAATCGTTCAAATCATTTTGAAACACGCTGTATACACACATACACATACACACAAAATATACAAAACACACTGCTGAACCCAACTGATATTTTTTATTAAGCATAGAATTTTGATTTGAATCCCAAGAAATTGTATATAATAAACAACAACAAAAATGCCAAATCAAAAATATTGTAATCAATGCAAAAAGAATATATCCAGCCCCAATTGGGCTAAGCATCAAAGGAATTGTAATCCAGACAAATGCAGAACTCCCACAAAAATTTGCCCTAAATGCCATAGAAAATATAGTCTGGAATATTTCACATATAAACATAAAGGTACTTGTTCTGCACAGTCATCAACATTGCCCCCACAACCATCTACATCTGGTCTGAAAAGGAAGCATGAAACACCTGTTAATGCTGGACCAGCAAAGCAGCCACGCTATGAACCCATCCATAGCAGTTTTAATGGCCAACTTAGGGATTACCGGTTTGTATCAGAGCCAAAATGTGACATTAAGAATTTTTTGAACAGTATAAATCCAGATGTGCAGGCAATTCTAAATACACAAAATGGCTCTTATAAGCTGTCCCTCAAATTGTTTACACAATATAAGAAGCCAAATGGCATAAAATTTACACAGCCCCACATAACAGATACTGTACCGGTATATTCAAATGCAAATTCAGACAAAATAATAAGCAGTTTGATAGATCAATTGAATATTAAACACTCGGAATTTGCAGCAAAAGAGTCTGGATGGAGCCTATGCGGATCTCCACACAGGCTCTATGTTAATATTTCTGAATTCAGCCCATTACAAGGTTCCACTTATGTGCCTTTACCTGCCAATATTAAAAACAAACAAGCCGTGGTTAATATAAAAAATAATGATGAGAAATGCTTTTTGTGGTGTATTTTAGCTGCTTTGTATCCCGTTTCAAGGAATCCTGAGAGAATAACTTATTATAAACAACATGAAAATGATTTTGATGAAGCAATGGAGGGTTTAGAATATCCAAGTCTGTTCAGAATATTGATAAATTTGAAAAAAAGGCCCGGGATATCAATGGCAAACAATTATCTATTAATGTATTTATTTGTTCTACTGGCCGTGGCAATTGCTTTATAGCACCTCGCAGAATCAGTACATTTAATGATGAATCTGCTTTTCCGATTGATTTGCTCTTAATTGAAGGGGATGGCACATATCATTACACTCTGATACACAGTCTTGAAGCTTTAGTCAGAAAACAACAAGGCAAATCCAATACAATATTCAAGTTGTGCAGAAGATGTTTGACTGTATTTGATGGTCAAAAAATAATAAATGGGGTTCGGGAAGTGAATGCAGAAATTGCTAAAAACAAGTTAATTGAGCATCTGAAATACTGTGGCAACCATAAACCTGTTCATATGGTGATTCCAATGCCAAGTGAAAATGCAAAATTCAAAAAGTTTGAAGCCTTGTTGGAACACCCAGCATATATAGTCTGTGATTTTGAATCAAATCTCAAACCCCTTGCATTCTGCAGCCCAGATCCTGATGAATCTTCAATTACACCATACCAGCTACATGAACCTTCTAGTTTTTATTATGTGGTTGTACAGGATGGGGTTGCTGGTAAAGAAGATTTATACATGGGAGCAGATGCCATCAAAGAATTTGCAGATAGAATAGAAAATGAGTGCCGTTGCATAGCATCTAATGTCTTATTAAAATCAAAACCCATGTTGCCTTTAACAGAGGAACAGATTGAAGATTTCAACAATGCAGAAAAATGCCCGGTATGTGATTCTGAATTTTCAGATGCAAATATCAAGGTGAAACACCATTCTCATACAGATGGTAAATTCTTAATGGCCCTGTGTAATAGCTGTAATATTAAGATCCAGAGACCAAAATTTGTCCCTATATTTTGCCATGGAGCATCCAATTATGATTTCCATCATTTGATCAGGTACGAGGAGTTTGACAAGCAGAATTTAAATATTTTAGCTGAAAATAATGAAAAATATATTGCCATTAGCAAAATAATTAAAGTTAATGGTGTTTCTATTCACTTAAGATTTCTTGATTCATACAGAATTCTGTCTGCTAGCCTGGCTACACTGGCCACTCAATTATCTGATGATCAATTCAAAATCACATGTGCTTTGTTTCCAAATCAGGACCTGAAATTAATTAGGCGGAAGGGTGTATATCCATATGATTATGTTACAGATTTTTCTAAATTTGATGAGTGTTCTCTGCCACCACAACAAGCATTTTACAGCAAAATCAGAGGATCTGGAATCACTGATGATGATTATCACCATGCCCAGTTGATGTGGAACAATTTAAAATGCCAGACATTTAGTGATTATCACAAGGCATATTTAAAACTTGATGTGACCCTCTTAGCTGATATACTGCAGGCATTCAGAAAATCTTCCATGGAAAATTATAAGCTGGATCCAATGTATTTTTACAGTGCTCCGGGCCTAGCATGGTCTGAAATGTTTTTAAACACTAAAATGCAATTGGATCTGATCCAGGATCAAGATATGTATCTGTTTATGGAACAATGTATAAGAGGAGGCATGGTGCAATGTTCTCAGAGATATGCCAGAGCAAATAACAAATATATTCCTGATTATGATCCAGCACTGCCATCAAATTATATACTGTATGTGGATGCAAACAGCCTGTATGGTTATGCTATGATGGATAAACTGCCATATGCAGGGCTTGAGTGGGTTGAAGATTTCAATATTGAAGATCTTCAGGACTTTGATGACAGTAACTATGGCCTGTCCTTAGAGGTTGATCTGACAATTCCTGATGATTTACACAAAACATTTTCTGATCTGCCCCCAATTCCTGAGGTTGAGTGTTCACCTGGCTCTAAACAGAAGAAATTGATGATGACTCTAGAGCCGAAACAGGATTATGTCATATATTACAAAAGCTCCAGTTCCTGATGAATCATGGTGTTCAAGTGACCAAAGTTGGAAAAGTTTTGAGGTTCAGGCACTCAAGATGGTTGAAACCATATATTGATACAAACACAGAGCTTCGAACATCTGCATTGAGCCAATTTGATAAAACTTTGTTTAAATTGATGGTCAATTCAGTGTATGGCAAAACAATTGAAAATGTCAGAAAACATATTGATGTTAAAATAATTACTGACCCCAGCCGGAGCAAAAAATTGATTGCAAAGCCTAATTTCAATTATAGAAGAATTTATGATGAAAATATGGCACTTTTCAACATGAAAAAACAAAGATCAAATTTGATAAGCCTATTTATGTAGGGGCTGTGATATTGGAATTGGCCAAATTACACATGTTAAAATTGTATTATGATGTGTTGAAGCCTTTTTATAATTATCGTGTAAAATTGATGTACATGGACACAGATAGTTTTGTTCTTGATATTCAAACAGAAGATGTTTATCAAGATATTGCACAGCCTGAATTGTTTAAATATTTTGATACCAGTGAACATACAGAGATTCAACCCCACAACAAAAAGGTGCCTGGCAAGTTAAAAGATGAGACACTTGGTGATGTTATTGTGGCATTTGCTGGGTTAAGAGCCAAGATGTACAGTTTTGAAACATGTAGTGGCGCTGTTGCCAAAAAGGCCAAGGGCATTGGCAGAGTAATTGTTGACAAAGAGCTTGAATTTGAGGATTACAAAAATTGTCTCAAATCATGTAGCACAATCAGAACATCAGAAAATAGAATTCAGAGTGTGGATCACTTGTTGACTAGCAATATTGTAAGAAAAGTGGCTCTGGACCCACATGATGATAAGAGATGCATTTTGTCATGTGGCATACATACTTTACCATGGGGTCATTGTGATTTGAAAAATGGCAAACAATGCCCAATTACAGAGCATGATTTGAAATAAATAAACATGCCTATGAACTTATTTGGGTTCAAAAAACAGGCTATTATGGACCTGCCAACACCACAAACCTCTTCTGATATGATATCTAAACTGAGTGCTTTGTTAATTATTCATCTGAACAGCATACTTACAGATGTTGATGATAAAACAGGTAAAACATTGTACATATTTAACAATAATTTAAATCATTACCAATTACCTGTAGGTGGTCAATTGCAATTTATTACAACCCCTGAGGGTAATGTCAAGATTTCAGTAGGGAGAAATATTTATATAATTAAGCACTCAAACATGATTTCTGGCACTGTATATACTGTTTCTGCTGGTGACTGCTTATATATTGAGGTCCCTGGATCATATGACAAGCTTATACCCTTTTTTATAGAATTAAGAATTAGATATTCAATAATAAATAACCACTAAAACAAAAATGCCTAATGATATATTTGGCCATACAAGACATGAAGATCACAGTGATGAGATTCTGATGCTTGATGTCAGAGTCAAGAAATTAAGAAGTGATTTACAAGCTTTACAAACCACACTCAATGCCAGTCTTCAATTAGAAATTACAAATTTACAATCACAATGCATGGACCCTCTTCTTAAAATTGACTCAGAACTTAAATTATTGCTTCAGAAATATACTGATTTGGCCACATTGGATAATTTTCAAAGTTTAGAAGAAGCTGTAGCAGCTCTTCAAGCCAAATTTAAGACCCAGGCCACCAACTCTGAGCAATTGAAACAACAATTGGAAGAGCAGATAAATAATGTCCAGACACAGCTCCAAACAATTGTCAAAAGCATAAAATCACAAGAAGATTTCGATCTAGTGATTTCCACTCTAAAGGAACAGATTCAATCACTCCAAGTAGCTAATCTGGACCCTCTGAACAATGCCATAGCCGAGGTTAAAGAAAAAATTGAGACACTTGAAAATTTTATGAACAACTTGCCATCTTCTGATGCTTTGAGTGCAATAACTCGGAGTGTTGCCAACATTAAGCTGCAACTTGAAACATATGAAGATTTTGGAAAAATTCAAAGTACCATAACCCATCTTGAGGGTACAATAGCAGCAGTGCAAAGTGATTTGACAAATATACAAGAATCTCTAGAATCCCGCCTGCCCGGTATTGTAGATACCCTTGTCAGTGTCCAATAACAGATCACAAAACTTGAAAACCTCAACACTGAATCTGAGCTATCTCATTTTCATCACTTGATTGATGATATCCAAACAAAGCTTGAAATTTTACAACAATCAACACCCTCTCAGGCAGATATAGCCCTGCTCCAAAATGCTATGCAAAATGTTGCTGATGCTTCTGAATTAAACAATGTAAAATTGGCACTTGAATCTTTGCAGAATACTGTATCAAATCTGCCTACATCACAGGAACTTAAAAATATTAAGAGGGCAGTGAATCGCTTATTGAAATCAGAAGATATCAAGAATATCCAGACAGAGATCAAACAACTTACTCAGACAGTGGCCACTCTACCAACTAATCAACATATTAATGAACTGCATGCCCTGTTTGAGGATATCAGAAGACAGGTCCATGATCTTACTGCTCAAAATTCAAAATTGGCAGTTATTGAAAATTTGCAACAAATTGTAGCTAATATCAAGCAACAGCTAGGGACCATGGAATCCAATCAAGCAAATGCTCTGTCTGTTTTTGCCACCCAGCTACAAGAAATTGTGCAACAATACAAGAAACTTGTTGTGGACATAAAAATCAAGCCAGGCCATGATGATGTTGTTAGGACCATCAATGAGCATCTTGAATCTGTAACAAGAAGATTGCTTACAGCAGAAAAAGAAATAACAGGCATAATTGAGAATCCAAAACATACAGTAATTCTTGAATTGTACAGCATCCCCAACAGAGAATATGATTCACCATTTACACCAGGTGGCAAAATATATATGCTGTCCCCTGCACAATTTTATTACCAGTTTTTTGTTGGGGGCACACTTAGACCAATCAAGATCAAATATTGGCTTCAACCACAGGCACACCACTACCCTACCTTATCAATAACAAATGCTGATAACAAAGCAAAAATCACCAGTGTAGAGTTAGAGGATTTTACAGACCCCAATACATTAGAAACAGCCTATGCCGAAGATGATGGCTCTCTGGAATTTAAAATACAAATAGGAGACAAATTATATTTAGAAAATCCTGTAGTATCAGCTGCTGAACACCCCATAGTTGCAATATTCTTGTTTTCATATTATGTCTAGAGAAATTATTGTTGATGAATTACACAGACAAGCCAGACATAATTATAAGAGACTGCCAGTAGTCACAAAAGGCATAGATGATTTATGGCAGAGCGACTTGATTGAGATGGCAAGTGGACAGCTGAAAAACTTAGACAAAATCAACAAGGGCTACAAGTATCTACTCACTGTAATAGACACATTTTCAAAATTTGCCTGGGCTGTGCCACTCAAATCCAAGACTGGAAAATGTGTTACAGAAGCCTTCTGGACAATCATCAATCAGAGTGGAAGATCACCGCGCTATTTGCAAACAGATAATGGCAAAGAATTTTATAATTCTGTGTTCCAACAATTTATTAAAAGCCAGTCAATAAAACATTATTCGAGTTACAGTGATCTCAAAGCCTCAATTGTAGAGAGATTCAACAAAACCCTAAAAAATCTTATGTATAAACAATTTACACTTCAAGGTAATTATAAATGGATTAATATTCTTCCAGAACTTCTACAAAAATATAACAACTCGGTCCATTCCACAATCAACATGAAACCCTCTGAAGTAACTTCATCTGATGAGCAAAAATTGATCAGAACTGTTTATTATCCTAGATACCAGCCAACAACAAGAAAAGCCAAATACAAGATTGGTGATCAAGTAAGAATCAGCAAATATAAGCACTTATTCAAAAGAGGTTTTACAAGAAACTGGAGCACTGAATCATTTACAGTGGTTCAAGTTAAACCTGGGACCCTTAACACATATATAATAAAAGACCACCGAGGAGAAATTCTCAAAGGGAGGTTCTATGAAGAAGAACTCAACAAAACTAAACAGCCTGACACATATCTCATAGAAAAAATCATCCGCAGAAAAGGCAACAAGTTATTTGTCAAATGGCTAGGACTTCCAGAACACAGCTGGATCGATGCAGACAAAGTGATAATATGAGCACCTGGGATGTTATAAAAAGGCTGCCAGAACCTGAACAGCAGATTAAGAGAAATGGCAAGTTGCTACCTGATAATATTAGATGTCTTATTGTTGGGCCATCGGCTTGTGGTAAAACTACACTAATGATTGATAATTTTTTATTGGCACCCAACTGGTTAGACTGGAAAAACAGGCACTTGTATGTTTTCTCTAAGAGCTTGGAACAATTAAAATATCAGCAGCTGATGAAGCTATATGATGGATTGGATATTGCCACTTTTGAATCAGATGTTAAGCCACTTCATGAATATCTCGATAATTCTGTTGTTGTGTTTGATGACATTATACTGGATAATCAAAACAAGGTTAGAAATTTTTTTACACAGGGCCGGCACAAAAACATTGATTGTTTCTACCTGGCACAGACTTTTTCAAAAATACCCAAGCAGCTGATCCGAGACAACAGCAATTTTATATATGTGTTTCATCAAGATCATACCAACCTCAAACACATACATGATGAATATGTAGGTGGGGACTTGAGCTACAATGATTTTTCCAAGTTTTGCAGTAGGTGCTGGAACCAGGACAGTTATGGGTTTGTCACAATTGATATGACAAGAAAACCAATAGTGGCAAATACAGAAATAAAATCAACAATTTTCTAGACATTGAAACATATATAAATAACCATGAAAAGGCCAATCATTGATGATCTTAAATTAAGAGATTATCTTGTAAAAAGATTTAAGGGATGGAAATCACAGAACCGAGGAATTTATGAACAACACAAACAAACAGAACAGCCTATTATTGATGCTATTAGTGAATTAGGTAAAAATATCAAAACTGTTACAGAGCAAAATCAAAATTTGATCACAGAGCTTGTACCTGTAGCTGCAAGGAACATATTAGATTATCCAATCACCCCACTTTCCAGTATTCATACACCTAGTCCTATTGCTCCTCGAAGAATTGAAGCTACTCTGGATCTTATTGAATTGGGTCTTCTTGCTCAAAAATATTTAAGCACACCTAAAGACAACAAAGATGAGGTCTTTGGCTTATATGCTGACACAGAGCGTGATGGTAGCATCATACATAGAATTGGCAATTTCAGAGTAACATTTATGGGAGATGATCTGATTGTATATTCAGAATCTCATCTTGGAGAAAAAGGTGGTTTTGTTAAGTATCTCGGAACACCTGGATTGTGGGAACTGATGACTAGGAAGAGGCCTGGCAGCTATACAGATCAAGATTATGAGCACTACAAAGAAATGTTAATAAAATCAGATGCTCTATACCAGAACAATGATCCCACACAAAAAAGAGTCAAGTCTAGCAGTGGAGCAAAATACAACAATTTAATCAAGCCCATATGGTCACAAATTAAGACAGGCATTGGAATCAAACAATACAACACCCTGTCTAAAGAATTTGTGTGGGTTGATGATGTCAGGAAACTTGTAGATAGGTTATTGGTGATAGCTGGGGAGGAAAATGCTGGCAACCACAATTTTTACAATGAAAAGGTTGGAATTATGGACATGATAAGCACAAAATTGTCTAATTTTATAGTGAATGACACTAAGAGGATTGGATATCTTATAGAAATTATTAATACTCTACCACCTAAATTTTGGAATATTTCTGAGGGTCGGGGGCTTGTTAATGACATTATAAACAAGCTGCCATTTGAACTACACATTCCAGGCTATCAGTATTGTGGCCCCGGTACAAAATTGGACCATAGATTAAACAGAGGTGATCCTGGTGTTAATCCCCTAGATGCTGCTTGTAGAGACCATGACATAGCATACAACACACATTCTGATCTTGACAAGAGACATGTTGCAGACAAGAAATTAGAAGAGGCTGCATTTGGTAGATTTGTAAGCAAAGATGCTTCTTTAAGTGAAAAAATGGCAGCATTGGGGACCACCATAGCTATGAACACCAAACAAAAACTGGGGTGGGGGCTGTGAATATATATATATAATAAACCTAGAATGAAGGCCAAGGGTGTTATGTATCAAATACCTTATGCAGGTCTTAAATCTCTTAAAACTATTGATAGTCTTTTAACCAAAAAGCAGCGCAAGAAAAAAAAATCTTGTATTGCCAAGGGCCATGGTATGAAATTGTTGCTTAGTACCCCCCAATTAAAAAAATTACAACAATCTAGAAAAAAATCACATGTGGGTGGATTTATATTTACTATCCCGGCCATCTTAGCAGCACTTGGGGCTGTTGGGAGCTTGGCTGGGGGATCAGCTGCCATAGCAAAAACAGTAATAGATGCCAAGAAGAATAAGGCAGAATTAGATGAATTGAAGCGCCATAACCTGGCCATGGAGAAACAAGGCAAAGGTGTTAAGAGAGCCATGAATAAGTTTAAAAAAAACAAGAGCCGCTTACAAACCAAGATATTGAAGCTTTAATCAAGCCACTGGGCATCAAAAATTTTAGAGGTGTGTACATGTCTGATTCTTTGCCAGAGCAACCACTCAACAAAGAGTGTGGCATTGTTAATTTGGATAAGTACAAAAATCAGGGCACTCACTGGATCTGTTATCTTAAATATTTAAAAAATGAGGCATTTGTGTTTGATTCATTTGGAGGTGTTCCACCTGAAAATTTAATAAAATATCTAAAATCAGCTAATCTTTATTACAATAATGCCCGTGTACAAAACTTCAAAGATGTTAATTGTGGACATTTGTGTTTATCTGTTCTTAGATATCTGTCTCAAATAAATAAACTATCAATTGAAAATTTTCAAACAACCTTGTGGTATTTAAAACATCATGGGGGTATTCCATCTCACCAGCCAAAATTCAATATTGAAACTCAAATTGCATGATGACATAGTGTATCCCAAAACAATAGCTCCCAGAGCATTTTATGGCATGTACTTGATCCCTAATATTACTCACCACAACAACACAATTGCAGTAGGGGATCAAAAAATTGTCATCACTCCAGGGCAGTATAATCTGTCCACTCTAAATGCTCAATTACCCAGAGGTATAGTGTTAAGTCAAAATTCTGTCACTCACAGAGTAGAGATTGTATCTGCTACAGAAACAGTGGATGTGGGTACTATAGGAGAGCTGTTAGGTTTTGAGAACAACACAAAACTTGAAGCGGCCATCAAACACACTGCTATTAATATACCTAAATTCTTAGCCATAGAGACTCTAAATATTCACTGTAATGTGGCTGAGGGTATGATCACCAAATCAAATGGCATAGGCACTCACAAACAAACTGGCATCATTGCAACATTTAAACCTAATTCTGAATTTATGGAGCCAATCATCTACACTCCATCCCCAACATTATATTTTCCTGTGTGCCATAATAGAATAGATTATATTGAATTGATGGTCACTAATGAAAAAGAAGAATTAGTTGATTTTGCTGGAGCCACAACAACTGCAATCATAGAGATTAATATTTAAATAAAAATACATACAAAAAAAATGGAAAATATTGAGAGTTATGAGCTACAATCATTCCCTCCAAACAGGAGGACATTTGCAAATTTAAATCAACCCAACACAGAGATTGAGGTTGATCTTGATGTAGGGGATGGCTTTATACACCCTCACAGAGCAGATCTATACATCAAATTTGATGTTGTAAAGCTCGATGGAACAGATTATCCGGCAAAATCAAATATAAGATTGGTAGACAATTTTGTGCCGCATCTGTTCTCTGAAATTGAGATCAGAAAGCATGGTGTTGTTATAAACAGAGTGGATTATCCCGGCATTACCTCCACAGCTTTGGCCACACTAAAATTATCCAAAACCGAGTCTTCTTACTACAAAATAGGTGGATTTGAGGCTGGTGATAAAATTATATCTAAGAACCACACAGTGCTGTTCCCTATGCGCCTGTTGCCAGGATTCTTCTCAGATTACAAAGATATTATGTGGAAGGGTGGTTTAAGAATCACATTTAGAAGAGCTGCCAATGATAATAATGCTTTGATGAGGTACAGTGCAATAAACTCCACAGGGGAAGCTCTGCCTAATACCCTACCTGATGAGGGCAAGTGCATTATTCAGACTATGGAGCTAAGAATCCCGGTTGTTGAATATGAAGCCAGTTATGCTCTTAAATACAAAGCAGATATAATAAAAAATCCACAGATTCCTTTACAATTTTATACATATCAATGTGTACAGAAGCCTGCCGCTGGTACTTATTATGAGTTTGATGCTACAAATTCATTCTCCAGTATACAATATGACATGCCGGATTTTGTGGTGGTACTGTTTCAGACTGGAAGACACAATAATCAGGAAAAAAATTCAAGTAAATTTGATAGCTGCAACATCAAGAACATATATCTTAAAAACGGCAGAAATGAGGTGTTCCCCAGAGAAAATTATAATTTAGACATGTCCAAGGATGATTTCCTCAAATTATATGAGGCATTTACAGCATACAAAAGGGTCACTACTGGCAATACTGACATGTATTACACACCAGATGAATTCAAAGCACAGAGACCCATGTTTGACATCAACACTTCAAAAAGAAAACAAGTTGTGGTTAATGACAGGACAAACATTAAAATTATCTGTGAATTCCACGATACACTCCCTGATGACACTATATGTAGTGTTATTCTTATAGGTGAAAAATCATATGTTTATGATGTAAGAAATGAGAGAGTCACAGAGCAATTCTAGAAAATCTCTGCATATTACATTGTCTTAGTACTAGATATGCAAGTTGAGCCTGGTGTATAATTAAACTTAAACCGGAAGTAAATATGGGTGGGTGTGTGTGTGTGTGTGTGTGTGTGTGTGTGTGTGTGTGTGGCTTTTTAGCTTAATTTTAAGTTTAGCAAAAACAATATCAAGAGGGGCATATTTTTGACAGGTTTATGGACAACAATCTGGCAGATGTGCCTTTTATAAGTGTAGGCAAATCAATCTGAGGGGGGTCATACTTTCTCAGGAAATTCCCGAGGGCATTTTTACAAAAATCTTGGATTAGACGGGGTTCCACACTTGAGCAAAAAGCTCTTATGGGCATGTTGAGCAAGTTTTAAGTGTAGGCAAATCTGCCTGAGGGGGGTTCATACTTTCTCGCACCAGTAATATTGTATTTTATACTACTCAAAAGAAATTTAAGTGTTTTTACAATTCCTTTCGTATGAGCTTTACGCCAACAGTATATAGTTTGTTTCCTTTCTTAGAGCCTAATAAACGCCGTTAAATGATTACGAGATCAATGTATTTTCACCAAAAGTGATTCTGACATCTACAAAATAATTATGTACATTATTTCATAAATTGTTTCTTTAAAGTGACTTAAAGCAGTGATTTTTTTTAAATCACCTGATTTAAATCGCGATTAAAATCAACCTGATTTAAATCAATACACCTTGTTTTTAACTCGTGTGGACCTAAGGCCAGTATAATCCTCCGTAGGGCTGTGTTGTCCTGTGTTTGTCCTTGTGTGTGCTGAGTGCCCCTTTACAGTCTCAGCTTTTAATAGATAAGGATATTTTAGTTCTCAGAGGCAGTATGGTTTTAGCTCGTGTTAAGCAAATTAATGAATGAACCAGTTTTAAAAATTGGAATGGAGTTTTTAATATAGTTATTTCGTTTTCTTGTTTGAGGTCTGTTCTCAATTTTGTATTAGTTAAGGGGTATATCCCCGTATTTCATGACGGGCAAATATAGTTTCTGAAGTACCACAATTATTTATCGTCGCGTTTCTGCCACATCTTTGTGCACATATCTTACAATTTGTCCCACAACACACAAGGAACAAACTATTCAACTGTGGTAGGGTCGATGTTTCCTCCTGACTGGATAAATTGTATTTGATAAATGACAATGTTTCTTGATCACTGTCTGATGATTTTATCCCTCTTTTAACAATATTATTGTCATATTATTTGTAGCACAAGATATTTATTGGATTTTCAAAGCTTAATTCAAAACTAGTCTGGACGAATATAATATTTCCTGCTTTTGATTGTCATAAATTGAAGCATCTGGCTTATATGAAACTGACATCATGCACTCAGCTTGCTGGTAAGAAATGGCATGCCATTTTTGTTTACTGATAAACTTCATACAAGCCAGTGGTATATTCAAGAAGGGCTATCGGGCCTGAGTCATCGAAATGACCTCGAATATATATATATATATATATATGGATATCAACATTTGAAAAGAGTTAATCATAAATTTCATGAGGTATAACAATAAAGCCACTGATTGCAATTTATAGGCAGCATAGTGAAAAATATAGCAACACATAGAGAAAAAATAGTATTGTATTAGTGCTAAGAATAGAGCAGCTAATTCTGGAAAACGAAATTAAATAATAGAATTAGTTGCTTAGTTTTTATATTACTTTAATATACTTGTATCTGTTGTTTCGCAATATCGTACAGTGGGAACCATGAGTATATAATCTTGCAAATTACCATCTGCTACATTAAAATCCATATCAGATAATTGCCATTGGATTTCCAATGGATCCCACAATTGTCGTCCCAAAAACAATTCCGACGGAGTATACTTCAATGTATGATGATATGAACAATTTAAACTATACTGTATCTTTTTCAAACCTTCATGCCATTTAGTTTGATCTGCTGAATAATAACATCTCAAGGCAGTTTTCAAAGTACGTATGTATCTTTCACTTAAATTGGCCTGAGGATTGCCAACAGATAATCTAATATGCTGAATTCCATGGTTAAATAAATAACTGGTAAATGCATCTGATACAAAATATGACGCATTGTCTGATACAATCTCATAACAATAGCCATAAGTCATAAAAATATGATCTAATTTATCAATCAATACCCTTGAACTCAATTTCCTAATTGGCTCAAATATACAAAATTTTGATGCTCCATCTACCAGAACAAAAATATATTTATAACCATTAGATACAGGTAATGGTCCACAAATATCTATGTACAACCTTTTCATAGGAATTGTTACAATTTCAGACGTTAATATATTTTCAGGGGTTTTTACACTTAGCTCGTTGACATACATCACAAGATTGAACTAAATCCTTAACATCCTGAGACATATGTTCCCAAGTAACGTGTCTCTGTAGACGCTTAAGTGTTTTCAACCAATTACCATGAGATCCTGTTCGCATATTAGTGTGATAATATAATATTAAAGGATGTTTCAAATTATCTGGTACACATATCCTATAAGGAAAATTCTTGGCTTTAGTTCTTTTGTATAAGAAACCTCGATGCAATTTATAATTTGGGAAATTTATACCTTGCTCCATTTGTCTCATAATATTGGCCAATTCCTGATCTTTCAACATTTCTTTCTTCAAGGTATCGGCATGAAATGGGTTTACCAACATGGCCAAATTAACATTACTAACATAATCAGAATCTAATTCTTCCGTGTGATAATCTCTCCAATCATACATACGAGATAATAAATCAGAAGTCACATTTTGCTTAGAGGGTATGTGCACCACTTCAAACTTATAACAAGAGAGTTTCTCCATCCATCTCGCATATTTGGAATATTTCCTAGATTGTTTAACCATATAACTAAGGCTCATATTATCTAATTGAATAATAAATGGCTGAATTTTCAAACAGTATTCAAAACGTGATATGGCTTGCATTAAACTTATAAGTTCAATCTCATAAATTGTTCGTTTTCTATCAACTTCTTTTAATCTTTTAGAAAAGAACGCCACTGGTCTCAGATTATTATTTTCATCAGCTTGCAAAAGACAAGAGCCGAATCCTCTCAAAGACCCATCACATTGAATAACAAACGGTTTATTTAAGTCAGGCAATTTCAAAATTACATGTTCTCTAAATAGAGTTTTAATTTTTTCTAGTGCCTCTTGTTGCCTAGAACCCCAATGAAACTTTATTTTGGGTGTTCGGATTTCATTTAAGGGAGCTACTACAGTAGAATACTCTGGAATAAATTTAGAATAAAAATTTAAGGTACCCAATAATCTTAATAATCCTTTTAAATTTCTCGGCGAAGGGAGATTTTGAATAGCTTCAATTCTGTCTGGATCCATTTCACAATTTCCTTGCCCAACAATAAATCCCAAGAATTTTATTCTCCTTTTCAAAAAACAACTTTTATTGGGGGAAATAGTTAACCCATATTCACGTAATCTCTGCAGTACTAAACGTAAATGTTCCAGATGTTCTTTCTCATTAGCACTATGAACAATTATGTCATCACAAAATAAATGTAAAAACCTTCCCTTATAATCATGAAAAACTTGGTTCATAACTCGTGACATGCAACTTGGCCCAATACTAATGCCAAATGGAATGACCTTATATCTATACTGATTACTAGGAGTTACAAAGGCTGTTACATCTCTGCTAGATTCATCCAAGTTTACCTGGTTGAACGCTCTTTTCAAATCAATAACAGAAAATACCTTCCCCTGACTCAATTGAGCCATAGTTTCTTCCATATTAGCCACTGGGTGCGCATCATAGATTATTTTCTTATTCACTGCAGAATAATCACAAATAAGTCTTTTAGTCCCCCCTGAAGAAGGAATTACAAAGCAAGGTGCTGCGTACGGTGACGAAGATGTTTCAATAATGTTTTGTTCTAATAATTCAGTAATCACTCCATCTAGTTCTTGTTGTTTAGATGGTGGAACAAAATATGGACTCCGATGTACCGGAACATTATCATATAATTTAATTTTATACGAAAAGTTCTTTAAGCGTCCTAGCTTAGAAGTAATAACATCAGAAAATTCACTTTTCAACTTACATAACTGTTGTTCAGAATCCTCTAATGCAAACTGTCCAAAAGATGCGCCAGAAACATCAGAAGCTCTGGATTCGAGTCCACGCCTTCTCTCTCGTGGCCTCCACGAAGTCCTGGACTGGCTCCGAAAGGAGTTCTCACCATTGTTTACATTTCTGACGAAGTTTTCCTGGTTCGCACCTGCTGCCTGCTGGAAACCTACATGTTGACCTTGGTCAGTTCTCGTGCGCTGATAAGACCGAGCTCCGACACCTCGGCCTGTGCTGGCTGAACCCTGGGCAGGAGAACGTACAGGAAATGAAGGACGATCTTGTCTTTGACCTAAATTCTGTAAAACACGAAAATTTTTGCATAAGCTTTCAGATGTCCATTTAATAGGGATTTTCTCATCACTTCCGGAAAAACCAACAATTTGTTCTAAATAGTTAATCACCATGTGGCACTGTTTCTGAAATCTCACACCAAGCACTAAGTCTAGAGGCATGTTTTTGCAAACATGAAAAGTTGTGGTCCACGATAAATTTCCAAGACCAACATTTAACATAACTCCTTTATTAATATTCATAAGGTTGTTGTTACCAACTATCACTTGCATATCAAGATCCCATTCTCGAACAGTTCCCCTAGTCTTTATTCGTTCTAAGAGACTTTCACTAATTAAACTATATGTTGACGCAGAATCTAAACATGCCAATATATTCAGATTATTGATTTTACAGTCAACAAACACAGCAGTCACATTAGTTTCACCACCTTGTCTGGGTCCTATGTCACTACGCGATCCTTGCAAAGCAAATTGAGCACCTCTCACATGCATCGGACACCATCGCTCAAAATGATCACTTGCTGAACATTTACGACAATATTTGGGCGTATATTCTTTGAATGCAGGACCTTTAGCCTTGAATTGTCGTTCGATATTATGTAATCCCCAAAAATCCTTGGACAAATAAGAAAGTTTTTCTAAAACTTTCAACTCGTTCTGCAATTCATTTAAAGTATTAGGTATCCCCTTTAGATACAATTTTTGGGAATACTGAGGTTTAAGTCTATCCACAAGATAACTTACAAAAGTACTTTCATCAATATCAAACTGCAAAATCTTAGCAGCTCGAACTCTACTGTCTAAATACTCTAATGGAGTTTCATTGTCTCTTTGATTACCCATTACATACTTATTACATAAATACTGTCTCCCAATAGAAGTAGCATACTTATTTAAGATCATTTGAACTACATCATTCCAAGGGATATTTTCAATTATACATTTCATCCATAATTTACCCATTTCAGTATTTAATTTTGGTAAAACTGCGAGCATAATCTCGTGAGAAGGAAACATTTTTCTGTCTTTAATACCCTGCAATACATACAAAATTCTATACAGGCTTTCAGCATTAATTTCCTTAACTATAGGTACGGTAGCTATTAATTGAGTCAAATTTTCTTTGGCCATTTCCATATTTAACTTTCTCAAATCGGACCTATTATATAATACTCGTTCGTCTTCATCAGACGACGACGAACTTTCCAAAGGCTTACTTGGGCGTTTATTCACCCACCGGGGTTTACAAGGGACCTTTACGTACGTTTCTACATCTTCCCCCTCCCTTTGTCGTCCTTGGGCATTTTCTGCAGTGTGTGGTAAGGGTCCAACAAATTCATTTAACAACTGCGAAGCAGAATGTTCTCTACGAGTTGATGAAAGTGGGGGAAAAGGCGGACCAAAATTCCTCCCATCCACTGTTCCCTTAATATCTACAGTATAATAATTCCGGGAGGTAGCCATATAACCGCACCATTTTACAATCTAACCAACCTAGAAATATTGATATATTGATAGCCAATTGTACACAAGTACCAGAGACAGAACCAGCATGAAACCATGCTCTGCTCTTATAATCCTCTACGTCTCTTGTTTCCCCTTTAATACCAAAGAAGTGAGACGAGGATTGTCTTATCGGCGCAGTGGATGATCATATATTAGGTACTTAAAGTATACAATTGGAACTTAATATTCGTTTACCAATATTTATTACAAAACATATTAGTACTTATACTTTCCAAATACAATTAATTCAACAGAAATGTCTATGGATTATCTCCCAGTTAACCTAGTTTCATTTGTCCCATTTGATAGTCAGCAGTCGGTAAGTAAAGGCTACACGAGTCAGAGCAAATCGCAACCCAGCCCAAAACCCCCCACAGCCAACATGACCCGGAGCAATCCACCAAAAAAATCTAAACTAAAACAATTTCCTTTTCTTGCACTTTTAAGAACTCAAAATAAATCAATAGACTTTAGGTAAATTACACCCGGCCATGAGGGCCTATAAAGGGCGATAGACTGTAATGCAATATACTCAGCCTGTCCAGCCAGTGTCCAGTACGTCAGAAGTCTCTCGTAGTCGGCAAGGATCTGCCACGCTAAACTTCTCGCTCGACCAGCGCAGAAGCCCAGCCAATGGCAGAACCTTCCAGAGTCACCTGTCTGTTGAGTCTCCATCCGTCATTCATGAGCAGTATTACACTATGGGCTTACAAGTATCACCGTGCAAATTGTCCATCACTATGTTCCTGCACTTCATTTGATCCAATAAGAGCTTCAAGAATTAAAAGAAAACTCAAAACAAGCTGTTGACAACTTCTGCACCAGCATACATAAAAATCCATCGCTTAAAAACACACAGGATGTAAGAGAAAAATTAATGAAAATAGTCTTGGACAATTTGCACGGTAATACTGTACATTTATCCTGGTAAAAAATAGAAATCCCTTTACACGTATAACTATTATCCTGCAAATTGTCCATTCCGCGTTTCTCTTCATTTTATGCAATGAGAGTTTCAAGAATTGAAACAACCTGCTGACAACTTACAGTACACCAACATAAATAAAAATATAATCCTTGAAAACACATAGTGTATCTATCTTGTGTAGTAGTTGTGATGTGCTTGTATGTGGATTTGTCTTATGTAGTAGCTGCGCTGTCTAGTGTGGTTGTGTTTATCTTGTGTAGTAGTTATGCTGTCTAATGTGTTTCTATTTGTCTTGTGTAGTATCGGTGGTGTGTATGTATGTGTCTTGTGTTGTAGTTGTGCTGTCTAGTATGTTTGTGTAGTAGTTGTGCTGTCTAGTATGTTCGTTTTGCGTACTAGGTGTGCTGTCTAATTTGTTTGTGTTTGTCTTGTGTAGTAGTTGTGGTGTGTTTGTGTTTATATTGTGTTATAGTTGTGATGTGTTTGTGTGTGTCTTGTGTAGTAATTGTGCTGTCTAATGTGTTTGTGTTTGTCTTCTGTAGTAGTTCCTCCATTCATATTGGGGGTTAGGCGTAGAGCTGACAACTCTGCACTGTAAAAAGCCATGTCAAGAATCAGCAATATAAGGCCATGGATGTTCCCAAGGTAAAATATTCCGGAGGTAAAATAGTCCCCCGTTCGGATCTCAGGGTGGGGACTACTTTGGGAGGTCCCTGGACTAAGGATAAGATCTATGTTAGGAATAAGAATATTAAATTAGGCACCTGGAATGTTCTGAGCCTTTACCGGCCTGGGGCATTTCAGTGTACAGTTAATGAGATAGTTAAGTATAAATTAGATGTAGTAGCTGTTCAAGAAGTTAGGTGGCCAGGAGAAGGGAATTGTAAAACTAAAAATTATACTTTTTTCTATGGTGGTACTGGAAATCATAATTTTGGAACAGGCTTTTTCATAAATAATAGAATTATCTCGGCTCTTAAAACAGTAGAATTTATTAATCATATTATATCATATGCAGTTTTACAGGGTAGGTGGTGTAAAATTATTTTAATAAACATACATGCACCAACGGAAGATAAAGATGATAATACTAAAGATGATTTCTATACAGAGTTAGAACAGGTCTTTGATAAATTTTCTCAGTTAGGTGACTGTAATGCACAGATTGGAAAAGAAGAGACATTTAAACCCACGATTGGTAAAGAAAGTCTTCATGAATTAAGTAATGATAATGGTATAAGATTGATTACTTTTGCAACCTCAAAGAATTTAATTGTGAAAAGTACCACTTTTAAACATAAAGATATCCATAAATATACCTGGTCTTCTCCAGATGGTAAAACTCATAATCAGATAGATCATATTCTCATTGATAAGAGAAGGCATACTAGTATAATTGACGTTCGTACACATAGAGGTGCTGACTGTGCCAGTGACCATTATTTAGTAATTGCTAAATTAAGAGAAAGACTCTCAGTGATAAATCATAAGCAACAAAATCTAAAAGTTATAAAATTTGATACAGGAAAGTTTACTGATGAAAGAATTAAGAAAGATTACCAAATTAAACTGTCAAATAGATTTGATGTTTTGCAGGATTTAAATGATGATGAAAATATAAATGAAACAGACGTAAATAAGAATTGGGAGCACATACGTAATGCAATAGAATCAGCAGCTAAAGAAAGTATAGGATACCATAAACCGAGAAAAAGTAAGCCATGGTTTGATAATGAATGTCATAATCTAATAGAAATAAGAAATCAGGCTAGACTTAGGTGGTTAAATAACTCTGATGATACAAATCTAAACAATTATAATAGAATAAAGCGAGAAGTTAACCGCACGTTTAGAAGTAAAAAAAAGAGATGACTTGAAAAGCAAAATTAACGAACTTGAAACAAACAGCAAAAATAAAAATATCAGAGATTTATATAAAGGTGTAAATGAGTTTAGAAAGGGGTGGCAACCTAAAGTAAACTTGATAAAAGATAAAGACGGTGATTTTCTAGCTGACCCAAGCGATATTCTAAATAGATGGAAGAACTACTATAATGACCTTTTAAATGTCCATGTAGGAGATAAATCAGAAGTGAATGAAGTACACACAGCAGAACCTTTAGTTCCAGAACCTAACTTGACTGAAGTTAAAGATGCTATTAAAAGGCTAAAGAATAACAAAGCACCTGGCATTGATTTAATACCAGCTGAGTTAATAAAATATGGTGGAAATTCATTAATATGTCAAATTCATAAATTAATTTGTTTAATATGGAATAAAGAAGAAATCCCTCAACAGTGGAAAGAATCCATAATTGTTCCTGTGTTTAAAAAAGACAACGTTGAGATGTACCTAAGGGAAATCGGTAGGGATGGAAAAGAGTATATAGATCTTGCTCAAGATAGGGACAGATGGAAGGCCTGTGTTGCTGCAGCCATGAACCTTCGGGTTTAAGAAGGCTAGAGAGTTAGTTAGTTTAGTTAGAAGTACCACAATATCAAAATCAATCAATCAATCAATATCTCGTATACTCTGTCCAGGAAACCTGTGGAGCAAGGCCGCGCATAACGGCAAAGACGGGGAGATAGCGAGTGGGCGGAGCAAAACAGCACACATTGCTGCTAACAGCTGGTAGCCGCAGCCGCATTTTCCTCTTCGTGCACTCACCTCCCCTCTCACGGGGTCATTGGTCGAGCCCTCTCGAGTCACAACTAGCGCAGACTTGTTTTCGTTCGCTTCCTACAGAGATTCCCGAAATAGAGAATAGAGTACAGAGTATGCGTTGCTACATGTGTCCTTTTAGAACCGAACACTACAGCAGAAATTACTCGTACACCGCGAACAGGGATCCCGGGCTCGAATCCCATCCTGGGTATGGGTGTTTTTGTGAGTCTCTTTTTATCAATTTCATCATTTCTCATCCTCATCGTATTCGTGATTAGCCAAAAAGTGGCAGAAAAGCGAAGTAAGTATAAAATTCAACCTCACTTCCACGTAATTCACCCTATATGCTGCAGTCTTGCAGGCAAACGAGGCTCTGGTGTCTGGACCTGCGGCCAGGGTGATCCTCTGTAGTGCGTGTTTTGTCTACGAGCCTCTGCTTTTAACATGTGTAAGAAGATTTCAGTCTTCGAAGACACGTGCTAACTTTAGTTATGGTAAGGGGCTTGGCTCCGTATCATGTGACGGCTACAAATAGCCTAAGAGCTGACACATCCACAAATTTAATTTCAATCAATGAATAAATGAATCAATCAATCATGCAGAGTATAGAGATCTGTGTTACAGCATGAGCCATTTTGGAACATAACACTACAACAGAAATTAGTCTTACAATGCGAAAACATATTTACATGTGCAACAATTATTTACAATACAATATTAATTTATCGTGTTTAATATACTTCATCTTATTAATATTAATATGTATTTCTGTTTCTCCTTTTATATTTTTGTTTTATTTTTCTGGATTATAACAGAAAATATTGGCTAACATCTTCAAACTTATTTCTCACACTATAACAGTTGGGCTGAAAAGTTCGTAGGCTGACTCATAGATGGCGTTACTAGAATTAAATCCATGTGATTTTTACTTAGTAATAACCTTCAAAAGATACGTGTATAAATTTCACAGCTGCCGGATAATTAGTTCGTGAGATATATCATTGTGAGTGAAGCAGCTTTTGTTATTGTGAAAAAATGGATAAAAAAGAATTTCGTGTGTTAATAATAAAGCATTGCTTTTTTAGCGAAAAAAAATACTGTTGAAGCCAAGGCTTGGCTTGATAAACATTATTCGAACTCTGCACCAGGAAAATCAACCGTTGAGAAGTGGTTTGCTAAATTTAAACGAGGCGAAATGAGCATCGAAGACGATGCACGCAGTGGACGCCCCAAAGAGGCTGTTACCGACGAAAACATCAAAAAAGTCCACAAAATAATTTTAAATGATCGTAAAGTGAAGTTGATCGAGATAGCTGAGACTTTAAAAATATCAAAGGAACGTGTTGGACATATTGTGCATGAATATTTGAACATGCGAAAGCTGTGCAAAAAAGTGCTGTTTCATCAAGACAATGCACCGTGTCACAAATCAATGAAAACGATGGCAAAATTATATGAATTAGACTACGAATTGCTTCCCCATCCACCATATTCTCCAGATCTGACCCCCAGTGACTTTTTCCTGATTGCAGACCTTAAAAGAATGCTCGCTGGAAAGAACTTTAGCACTGATGAAGAGGTAATCGCCGAAACTGAGGCTAAAGAGAAATCGTACTATAAAAATGGCATCGAAAAATTGTATGACCGCTATAATCGTTGTATCGCCCTCGAAGGCAACTATATTGAATAATAAAATCGAATTTTGTCAAAAAAAAATTTTTTACTATGTTAGCCTACGAACTTTTCAGCCCAACTGTTACTTATTTTCTCTAACATATACGTAAATATATTGCTCAATTCTATGAATCATAAATGAAGCTGTAATTGTGTCTTACCCATGTAAAATTCGTCATATTATTCGTAATACAATTACGATGATCATAATATTTTAGACAGAAAATGCAGAAATGAAACAAGCTAGAAGTACACGAAATCATTGTTTCAATATTCCTATTAATTATTGTATCAACTATCACAATGCAAATATTTTTCAGGTTTATTTTCACTTTGGTATGCATTGTTATAGTTTGGTGATCATTATGAACTAATTAATGTGTTTCGAAATAAGTAGCAAATTTTCGTACTCCTAATATAATAGTGTGAAAAATATATATCTACAATATATATTGTAGATTTTGTCTAGTCTTACGGCAGGCAGCCTGCATGCTGGCAAGGGAAGTGGGGAGCGGGGAATACGCAGCAGACTAACCAGAAAACAGCGGTAGCGCCGAGAGCTACGACGTCGCGGGAGGAAGTATTACGCGCACCTCATTCTACATGCTGCTGTTTCTCTTATCGCGCTGGATTGGACGCTTCCCCGCTCTCCACTTCCCTTGCCAGCATATGGGCTGCCCGCCGTAAGACTGGACAAGGACTGTAGTATGTGTTCGATTTTTTAATGCAGGTGATATGCACGTTACTAACATCAAGCCATCCATTTTACTAGTTAATCATGTACGATATCAAATTCACACTGCATATATATATATATCTATATGTAATATTGGTCGAATTTCATATTGGTTTCTTTGGAGGACTAGGTGCAATTTCTCTCTTTATCCCCTATCAGTGTATCAACTGAATTACTGCGTAAATCATTTTCTCGTGCTCCAGTGGAGAGCTATATAGGGTCTGATAACTGTTGACTTATGATTTACCGTTCCTTCGAGGATCCACCAGGATATATCTTGAAGAAAAAAATCTTCGGAGAATTTCCCGTCTCCGTGTACTTCAACTTATGTGCTTCCCAAAGAGCTATGACCCATCCAGTAATTATGGTTTGGTATTAACTCAAACTGAAGGAAAACAGTCACAAAATATTACACTAGTGTTCCACGGTGCAAGAGCATTGCCTCCCACATAATCAATTTGTTCTTTAATTGTCTACATTATTTATGTTTTCGACTAATTTGTCAGTATTTGCTATATTTTGTACACTCTCGGACACTTCTCGATTGTAACGATCCCATTGAAAGTCAATGGGATTGTTACAATTCAAAAGTATCCGTGACTGTACAGAAAACGCAAATGCCATTTATACAGCGTAATAATATATCCGGTATGGTGACTGACTGCCATGCAAAAGATCCTGGTTACATTGTGATTGGAAATATATTATGAATTGTGTAAAAAATATGGTGATTAATTATATGTAGTGAAAATTCTTCTCAAATGATTGAGGATGATTCGGTTGTTTTTTTTATTTTTACCATTTGCAGACATATCATTGCTGAATATTGGGTTTTTGTTTTAAGTCCGTTTTATGCACAGAAAGGCTAATCGGGACTGAACCTACAGCTTAAAGTGGGATCCGAACCATTATGCGCCTCCACCGGGTATCGAACCTAGGACCCCTTTATTACAAGGCGACGACGTTACTGCTTTAAAGAAAACTCCTAAGCGGTACTTCTACACAACATTCTTATTTTGCCGGCCCTCGTGGCGGAGTGGTTAGCAAATCGCGCTACAACGCCCGGGGTACTGGGTTCGAATTCAGGCCTGGGCATGGATGTTTGTGAGTGTCCATTCATCAATTTCATCACATCATCACTCATCCATATCTTCGCAAATTAGCCAAAAGTGGGACAAGAAGCGAAGTAAAATAAAGCAATTCAATCAATCAATTAACCATTCCCTTTTTATCAGTTTTCACATGCATCAGTTTTACTCAATTCTATATTTTCACATTTAGGACAAACACAAATATCCATATGTTAGCCGGGATTAGAATCAGGGACCCTTGGCGTCTTTGAGCGCTACAGAGGTCGACTATATCCATCGGGTAGGCCCCGTGTTGAATATTGTTTATTGTAGGTAAAAGAGGCTGCTTTATGTTTGAGCTGCGTAAGCTTAATTTGTTTCAGTAATACAAGTAATAATAGTAATAATAATGATAACAATCGAATTTTAATATTAAACCTTTATTGAATAAATTTCACAGTTGTTATAAAAGAACTGGTAATAAAATTAATTTATATTATTGTTTAAAAAATATTGCACAACCACATAATCATTATTCTTCTCCCCCCTCCCCCACATCTCTTTCTCTCTCTCTCAGTGGAGACACATAATTGTTCGGATCCCACTTGTAACTGTAGGTCCAATGCTGATTAGCCTTTCTGTGCATAAAATAGACTTAAAAACAAACTCAAATATTGATTGATTTGGGGTTTTACGTCCACTTTATACACAGTAAGGATAATCGGGACTGGACCTACAGTTTTAAATTGGGATCCGAACCCCTATGTGCTTCACCGGATATGGAACCGGGGACCCCTTGATTACAAGGCGACGACGCTACCGCTAGGCCATAGGGGAGACTCAAGCTACATTTTGAATGGGCCTCGAATGTATGACCTCTCCTTCTGTAATAGTTGGCGTCGACTATTCGTTAGATCTGTTCTGTGCATGATAGACCAGCCTTGTATGTAAGGGCTATAGGTTCGATTCTTATACAGTGTAAGTGAAGGAACAATTCTTAACAATTATTATTTGTGGGATTTGAGTAATGACCCTCTCTTAAGACACTCAAATGCCAACCTTCCTTCCACGTAACACACCCTGTACTGTATTTTGCAGACTACTGAGGCTCTGGCGTCTGGACTCGCAGCCAATATGATCCTCTGTGTCCCTATATGTTTGTGATTGTCCCTTCATCCATCTCATCTTATCACCATTCATCCCCATCTTCGCGATTAGCCAAAAGTGGCAGAAAAGCGAAGTAAAATAAAACAAATCAGTCAATCAATCAATTATTTGTGCAAAAAGTGAATATAAGACAAGCTGAAAATCTTCAAATGTATGCTTAGATGCGGAATACATATAAATCATTATTTCATTTTTTATTTGCTTCACAAGTGATTGATTATTTTGAAGCGTCTTTCTGCTCTGACAAATACAAATTTAGAGAGATACTGATTTCAATTGCATCGGTTATTATTACCCCAGTTTGATAACATTTCGTCAAATGCCAAGGATTGCCAATCCACTAATAAACAATATTTTGATTAGAAGGATTAAATAATGAAGCAAGGCTAGTAAATATATAAATGTATAACGTGACGATTTGCAAATTATTACGATTGCCTTTACAGAATAGGGCATCTGCAAAATTTATCACGAAAGCACCCTTCTACTGGGTTTCACAACGTTCAATTACCATATACATGAATGTAGTTAACTTTTTTAAATGCATGAATGAATGAATCAGAATGAATTTTAAATGAATCAGACCCGTAACTCCAAGTGCGTAATAGACTAATGAGGAAGAATAATGATGAGGTGGCGAAACCGTTAAACAATGATATTATCTAGCATGAGGTTGGGTCAGGGGGGACATTTTTGAAAGCGAATTTCAACTTCTCGCGGATGCTTTGTAGTTGCAAGGGAAAGAGAGGAGGATGAATAGCGCTGTTTAAACAATTACGAGATTGTGGGTAATGAAATTCAACGCTGTTGGAAGCTGGAACTTTTGTTAACGTACAATGGGACAAATTAGCTTAAAACAGAAGGCACTGGGACGGTTGGAATTTTTCTCGCACTACAAGGAAAAAGCATTTCAAGCTTTACATGGTGTTTTCTTTTAGCATTTATTAATTGAACGAAGTTTTTTAATTAAGGAATTCATTAATTTTCGACACGTGTCTTCCTGGTACGGACGTACGCATGATGTAGAGAGAGCAGAAGTCCAAAATGAATTTGGAGAATATCAAAATATCTGTTTCGTTTAATAGGCTTTGCTTCAATTTATATATAATTTATAATAAGACAAGTACATGTGTTTAGATATTCTCCTAATATACTCGTTCCTGGATGTTGCTTATTTTTACACTTACAAGGGAGGTTATCTAAGTGTCCCCCTCCGATTTCCATGAAACTTGGCAGGTGTATAGAGGGGCCCAAAGGAAGAAATACGTGTTCTTTTGTTTCGGCTAAAAAACTGTTTTATGGGGCAAAATCTCCCCCTCTAATGTCAAGATGAGAACAAATTGAAGTGGGGATCTGACCTCTGTGTCCAACTCCGATTTTCATGAAACGTGGCAGATGTATAGAGGGGCTCAAAGGAAGAAATACGTGGTTTTTGTTTCGGCTAAAAAACAGTTTTTAGTTGGCAAAACCCCCCTCAAATGTCAAGATGAGGACAGATTGAAGTGGGGATCTGACCCCTGTGTCCCCCTCTTGTATCCTTGGCTATGGATATCACCTATATAATATCTAGGTGATGCTTGATAGGATTATGGTTCCCGTGTGCGGCAATTTTGATGCTCCGTTACCCTGCTTTAATCCGTCTATTGTTATGCCCATGCCTATCCGGGAACAACGGTGTCTATGAATTCGGCATCTCTCTACAATTGCACTGCATTTGGTACCGACAATCATACAGTTCTGTGCTGTGTGTGTTCCAATTATAATTATATGAGCGTGTTGTTCCTATGCCAGATTTACGTGGTTTCGGAGTCAGATCCCCACTTCAATCTGTCCTCATCTTGACATTTGAGGGCGGTTTTTAACCCCTAAACAATTTCTTAGCCGAAACAAAAAAACATGTATTTTCCTTCGGCCCCCTCTATACACCTGCCACGTTTCATTAAAATCGGAGGGGGCACAGGGGTTAGATCCTCACTTTAATTTGTCCTCATCTTGACACTTGAGGGGGGTTTTGCCCCTAAAACAGTTTTTTAGCCGAAACAAGAAAACACGTATTTCTTCCTCTTGGCCCCTCTATACGCCTGCCAAGTTTCATGGAAATTGGAGTTGGACACAGGGGTCAGATCCCCACTTCATTTTGACATTTGAGGGAGGGTTTTGTCCCCTAAAACCGTTTTTAGCCGAAACAGAAAATACGTATTTCTTCCTTTGGGCCCCTCTATACACCTGCCAAGTTTCATGGAAATCTGAGGGAGACACAAGGTCAGATCCCCACTTCAATTTGTCCTCATCTTGACATTAGAGGGGAAGTTTTGCCCCCTAAAACAGTTTTTTAGCAGAAACAAAAAAACACGCATTTCTTCCTTTGGGCCCCTCTATACAACTGCCAAGTTTCATGGAAATCGGAGGGGGACACTTAGATAACCTCCCTAGTTAGCTTAATAGCGACGGGAAGTTGAACCATGAAAGCAAATGGGCAGAGAAGAAACCTGCGTGGCCTTCGTGAAAGGTACTTAAAGGCTTCGTGTAAATTATTATCCATAGTGTCTAGATTTTTGCCATGTCATAAGCTCATTTTTTGATTGATTGTTTTGATTTATTTTACTTCGCTTTCCTTCCAATTTAGGCTAATCGCAAAAATGAGAATGAGTTATGATATGATGAAATTGATGAATGGACACTCGCAAGGAACATCATTACCCAGGCCGGGATCAGGATCCGGAACCCTGGAGTCGTAGTGCGCTGTGCTAACCACTCTGCAACGGATGTCGGCTGTAAGCTCGTTTGTGGGTATATCAGTCTAACTATTACTATATTGTTTCTAAATTGAACACACAGTAACTAAATTTTCACACTGACACTTTCCATTAGTGAACTTCAGGGGGGAGGGAGTTATCTTATAGCGGGTTGAATTTTGGGCACAAGATGCCGCCGTGTTCGAGTCCGAGTTAGTTCCCCCTATATCAAAATTATCTACTCATCATTCATCCTCTGCAATACGATCGGACATAGGTGGCTGGAGGCGAGCTAAATAACAAATACAAGGAGAGAACTAGTGTACAATTCAGTGTTGTGCGTGATTTTCAGTTTTGATTTTTGTTATTTAGCGTCTCTTTTCTGTCACCTTTGTCTAATCGCGACGATGAGTATGAGTAGTGATATGATGAAATTGATGAAAGGACACTCACAAAGAACACCCATGCCCAATCCGGCATTCGACGTTTGTATAGAGCGAACACAAGGAAAAAACCTTGAAAGAAAAGTCCCCGCGCAGCTTTCCCTTCTTCCGTTCATCTCGGGCCATAAGGAAGCATGGTCCACCCTCCCCTCCACGCGGGAGTACGGTGCACAGGAGTCGCGGGTCTGCGCAGGTTTTTTTGCTTGTGGTTCCACTACAGCGGCCTCTAATGACGCTCTCTCAACATACCATCCCCCTACCTCAAGACACTCACACAACGCTCCTTTTATATCTAACACTACTATCACACTTCAAACTAAAGCCAAAGTCCAAAATCCTAACCCTCTCATTTGGTTAACTTCTCCCTGCCTTCATTACATTTAATCAAATTATCTTCACTTTCCCTTCATACACTTACACTTAAAAAACTACACATAAATAAACTCACCAAACAATAATACAACATGAGAACACGTCCACACAACGTCGCATCTACCCACTCAACTACTAACACCATCTCAGTCAAATAGCCGTACTGAAACACACACTACATACCTAAGAAAACAACCACAATACAAGTATCATATTAACAAACTTTGAAAACCCGGTTTGTTCTGGATTACCGAACAACACCGGTACCAGATCCTGTGGATTACATTGTAACTTGCAGGAATGTATCTATATGTATTCTTTGAACCAAATAAAGTAATGAGGAGACGTTCTGGTCTATTTAGGTACCAGAACATAAGCGCATATAAGCAAAAAAAAAAAAAAACTGCGCAGACCCGCTACTCCTGTGCACCGTACTCCCGCGTGGAGGGGAGGGACAGAGTGGAGCATGCTTTCTTATGGCTCGAGCTGAACGGAGGAAGGAAAAGGTGCGCGGAGACTTTTCGTCGAAGGTTATTTCCCTTGTGGTCGCTCTATACCCTGGAATGTATGCTGGTGAAGGCGGTTATTTCCGAGGATTTCCACCCTTTTCTTCTTTTTCGTAGTGGGCTGTGATAACCGTTCTTCTTAAAAAGGAAAACTCCTAAGCGGCAGTTCCCCCCCCCCCCCACTTCGACATCATAACAATTCTTCTCAGTTTTTCATTCAGGACTTCGGGACAGACAAACACAAACATCCATGTCTTACCCGAGATTTGAACCCGGGACCTCTGGCGTTGTAGCGCGCTGTGCTAACCACTCCGCCACGGAGCTTACTTTCTATCGGCGTTTAGCAGGAAACGTGTGATGATTCTTGTTGTTCAAATAAAAAAAAATAAACACTACAGATGAGAATTTGGAAAGTGCAAAGGGAACAATGTGCCTGATTTTATTACTCATAATTTATGGAAGTAGGTTATTGCTAGCGGAAATTTAGAACCCCTACGAAACCCTACCAACCTCTTTCGCAGTTCGAATGCGAGAAATGGCATCCCCCCGCCCCCTCGCACTTTTCTGCATTCTTTGCAGCAACCTTTACACCGGGGGAAACATAGGTTGGATCCGAATACCTCACGCTCAATGCCCATTATATTGTAAGCAGCTGGCCGCATTGCCATGAATTATTTCACCGGGGCTAGTACAATACCGCATGATCCAATGCGACGAATCATTTGATTAAAGTGAACAAAGGAGGCTCGAAGCGAGACGCAATATTGGTTTACATTTTGTCGGGATTCAAAGGCTTCGCGGATGAGTGGAGTCTGCAGGGGGGGGAGGGGGTAGTTGCTGGAACCTTGCGCTTAGGTGTCTGCTAGAAGAATCGGGTCCCCGCAAACATTAATCATGGTAATTCCACAAAGCGCCGTTTGCATAGATGCTATCTGCGCCGAGTGACTTCATTTCCGAGTTTGACGTCGCGTTGTTTGTTATCTGGCTAATCTGCACTTGCCAAGGCCTATCAGTTAGGTCATAACTCACTGGAGTGTCCATCCACTGGCCGAGAATTGAAGCGAATTTTTCTTCGGTGATTTTTTCGAAAAAGAGACGTGAACGCTTCCTGGCGAAGTCCTGAAAATAACCGATCATTGCCGATTAATCTATGGACTTAGGCAATTGCCATGGTTATATTAGTTAGCTTTGTAATCAAAGTGTCCCGTGTTCGACACTATTCCAAAAAAGGTTTTGAAAAATGTTCAAACTTTTTTCAAATTTTGGAAAATCATCTGTATTTTATAAAAAATTTGGAAGGTCATTTTACCATACGATTTTTTTTTAAAAAAATAGATTATCCCATTTAACAAAAAACTGTGATATAATTAAAATGTAAAATTATATATTATTATTTTATGTACATGCAAAAATTATATTTATCTAAGTATTAGTTAAGTGATTATTTTACTTAACCTTTCTTATCTTATAATCCTATTTTGACGCGATGTGAATAAGAACCATAAAACAAAGCATCATATGTTACATGATGAGAACACAAGGCTACTTTAAACTGCGGATCCATCACAATTAGCCTAGCTGTGCATAAAGTGGGCTTAAAACAAAACTCAAACAAAATTATTTTCCGTTTACAGTGCGTTCTTCAAAGTTACGAGAACACTTCAAATTATAGCAACATATAGAAATATATTTCAATTCAAATTCATCCTTATTAAAAGATTGTTCTCCCATCAGACCCCATTGAATTCACATGAAACATACCTGTGATAGGACAGATATTCAAAGCTCTATCGGTATCGGCCGATATGATCACATAAGTACAGCGTGTCCACAAAAACACTCCTCGATTTTATTTGGTTATAAAATGAAAACTTTTTGCAATATGTTTGTAAGTATGGTGTCAGAAGGTGTAGTAACTCAAAATATTTTTGTTTATTCCCTACAGGTTGTGAAATTGACCCATTTTTCCGCTAGAGGGCAGTAAATTCAAGATGGCGCTTTCAAAACAGCAACGAAGTTGGTGTGTGTTAGAATTACACACAACAAAGAGTGTCGTGTCTGTTCAACGTTCGTTCAGGCGTAAATTTGGTGTGGAACCACCTTCGAACAAGTCCATTTTGAAGTGGTACAAGGATTTCGTCGAAGAAGGGTGCATCTGTGACAACCGGAAAGGGCACTCTGGCCGACCGACAGTCCCACAGCAAGTTGTTGAGAGTGTGAGGGAAACCTTTGTTCGGAGCCCCAAAAAGTCAGTGCGCAGAGCGAGTATTGAACTACAAATCCCAAAAAGTACGATTAGCAAGGTGTTACGAAAACGCTTGCACTTTCAGCCATATAAACTGCAACTGGTGCAGAAGTTAAAACATGAAGACCGTCCAAAGCGACAGCAGTTCTGTTCGTATCTCCAGCAGTTAATGGAAAATGATGACAATATTCTGTCGAAGATCACTTTCAGTGATGAAGCAACCTTCCACCTGCATGGTAAGGTAAACAGACACTGTGCGGATATGGGGATTGGAGAATCCCCACGCCACGCTGGAGATACAACGTGATTCTCCTAAGTGTAATGTGTTTTGTGCCATATCTGAACAGAGAGTTTATGGTCCTTTTTTCTTTGAAGGCGAAACTGTGTCCGGCGACAGCTACTTGGATGTGTTACAAAACTGGTTGATGCCTCAACTTACTGAGGTAGGTGACTACCTTTTCCAACAAGATGGGGCACCACCGCACTGGCATCGTAACGTCCGTAACTTTCTCAATGAGGTCCTGCCAAACAGATGGATAGGTCGTGCTGGACGCCATGATCAGGTGTTTCTTCCCTGGCCTCCTAGGTCACCGGACCTTAGTGTTTGCGATTTTTTCTTGTGGGGGTATATCAAAGACATAGTGTTCGTACCTCCCCTACCTGCATCCATTGAAATTCTGCAGGACAGAATCACAGAAGCTGTAAACACAATCACGCCCGATATGCTTTCCAGAGTCTGGAATGAGCTCGATTATCGCCTAGATGTTTGCCGTGTGACAGGTGGGGCACACATTGAGTGTCTGTAATGAAATTCAATCACATGAAACTTTATGAGTTTTTACACGTTTACTCAAAAAATGAACACAATATTCCTTAAAGTTTTCATTTTATAACCAAATAAAATCGAGGAGTGTTTTTGTGGACACGCTGTATATCGGTTTATTGCTTAAATTATCGATCCGATAGATCTATTAATAGCCTCTACTTTATGGCAAAATTCTGCCAATCTATAATCATTGGGATGAATATGAACACGCAATTTTCTCTGTCTTGGTTTTGTAAAGTAAATATCTATCTCAGTATGCAGTTTATTTTTCAAAGGCAAAACCCATTGGCAAAAAATTCTTGCAAGCCTTAATGAAGGAGGTTATATCGGATTGGTATCGGTGCATTTTGTATCGATAATTTATCGGATTCGACAAATATTTTCTTCATCTGTAATACATACATGAACATGCATGAGATAAACAAGAAAATGACTAATAGAGTAAAACATAGACTCACTCACACAAAAAACTTGCACAAAAGATAGTGTACATGTAAATAAAGACGATTGTTTACAAGTAAGTGATTTTTATTTCATTATACTTTTGTTATTTGACGTTTTGCTGACACTTTTGGCTAATCGCAACGATGAGGATGAATAATGATATGATGAAATTCAGAAAGAGGCGCTCGCAAAGAACATCCATGCCCAGGCCGGGATCAGGGACCCCTGGCGTCGTAGAGCTCTGTCCTAACCACTCCGCCACGGAGGTCGGCGTAATACAAGTAAAACGAGATAAAGAACTGGCAAGATACGTGAGCCAAAAATAAAAATTAAAAATAAAGCTAGACATTAATATCAATTTTGGCCTGTTGTGAGAATGATTACAAGCAAGGATAGTACATTAATCATAGCAAAGTCGAATTTACAACAAACGTTTACAACTGTGATGACAAAACTTGTATGTGATCATCTCCGTGGCATACTGTTTTGCACAGTTTTGCTACGGCGCCAGGGGTCCATGGCCTGTGTTCTTTGTGAGTGTCTCTTAATCGATTTAATCTTCTCATCACCATTGTCGCGATTAGTCAAAAGTGGTAGAAAAGCGACGCTAAATAAAAATCAAATCAAACAAATATACCGGGTGTCCCAAAAGTCGCTTGGCCTAGAAATAAATATTTGTATTTATTTATTTATTAAATTATTGTTGATTTAATAACACAAGTATTATTTTCAAATACAAATATTTATTTCTTGGTCAAGAGACTTTTGGGACACCCGGTATATGGCAAATGGAATTGTGCTAGTCTAAATGTGTGTCTCCTTGATTATCCATTGGCAAACACTTGATCTGGTAGTACCCATCGAATATTGAGAAGTTAGTAAAAATATCGGATATTAATTAATAAAAAAATAAGTGACACTGCAGCGTCATCTATAATAAAATAACATTAGGCCATTTTCTAGATGATAATCGTGCTTGCAATAAGACCATTTAATTATGTTATATACATTCGAAATATGTTTATGTAAAATACTACTACATGAACAATAATTTATAAAACACTTTAAACTTATATAAATGTTGTGTGAAGAAAATGAAAAGAGTAAGAAATGCGTGTTCGTATGCTAATTGGTTCTATTTATTTGGAGTATTAATCTACAATAAAGTAGAACATTTCAGTAACAAATACTGTACTTTTAAACCAAATATTACTCACCAGCCCGAGTAACAGTTTGCTTTTATTGAATATCATTTTGTTTAAGAAAGGATATTTGACATAAAGCTTCAAATTTTAAAGTCTAGTGACAATGCAGACCTAAATGCTTTTAGAATCCAAACTAAAATGAAAAATACAGTTGTCATCTCTGTGACTAAGCGTGTTTAGCTATAAACTTACAACCTGACCGCCGAAGGTTCCAGGTTCGAATTCTCACTTGGCATGAGTGTTTCCTCGTCAATTTCATCTAATCATCATTATTATCACGATTAACCAAAAGTGGTAGAAATATGCCATAAAATAAGAAACTTACAGAGCCTAAATTAAACTGTCATTATCATACACAAATTTACAAACGTGTCCAACATTACACAATAATCATTATTCGAGTCCTCTTTGTTTAAGGATTATCATAATCCGATCCGGAACCTGAGTTATGGATTAATCACTGCAATCTCGTGATGTGCTTGTCACATTTAATCCTTCCATTCTCGCTGTTGATATATGCAACGGCAAATAACGGAGAAAACAAACCCTGCACTCTTGTCTGCCTAAACACATAATTATGTGTGCAGGTGTACATCCATAAAATATATAAACTTTTATTAAATAAAAATCTAAGTATTTTGAGCATTTTACAGGCTTACCTACTTAGGAAGATACATATAAAAATAGAAATGAAACTGAATTTCTCATTGCTCTTGCCTGTTCTTATTGATTACATAAAAATATATTTTGTCCGCTGGTGGCCCTGAAGTGGACAACCAGCAATAAAATCTCCCTGTACTACACTTTTCTACATTTACAACATAATCTTTAAAATGTAAAGAGTGATTTAGGAGAGGCAGGGGCCTATGATCAACAAGTCAATTTTGGCCACTATAACTGTCGTAAGTTTATACTCATTTAGATAAAATTGTTTCTGCTGCTAAATAACTTGGAAGGTTGCAATGCTCGCATTAGATGAAGTACTTCAAGATGAGCAAAATACCCTCTTTTTGTATAGCTAGAGCTTCAAATTCTCTTCATATTAGGCTACACTTTCATAACTAAAAACAACAATTTTATTAATTTTAAGTCACCGCGTGAGCTATATTTCCTTAATAAAAACGTTGCATTATATTGCATAGTATAGGGTGGCGGCGATGTAGAAGGAGAGCAAGTTAGCAACAATGTATCTGCGATAGAAGAAGCAAATATAGAGGTTTAAATCTACAGTTCCTACAATTACTACTCGTACATATGTTAAACGGAAGATATGGTATTGAATTTGAGTGAAATCTGTCGAAACGTTTCAAGATGTGAATTTTTGCTGTGTTGTGGACTCCAAATCCTCAAGATATTTCCAAAGCTCTTTCTAGATCACAGTTTCTGATAGTATTAAGAAAGTAAGATCTCAGGAGTTTTAGAGCATCCTTGAGGCTATATTTTGGTATTAAAACTTTTTAAATATAGGCTAGCAAGGGAGTGGGACCTAATGCATAAATTTAGTGTCTAAGATAACTGGCGTAAATTTACATTTACATTTAATAGAAAATTTTGTATATGTTAGATATGTTGATGTTTTGAATTTGAGAGAAATCGGTCGAAGCAGTTTAAGCTGACGAAGAATCGACGTTCCTTGTCTTGCGAGCGTTCCACATTATGCTGATATAAATCTCTCTCTAGACAGTATTCTAAGAAGTTAAGAAAACAATTTAAAATGTAGTACGTTGTTGAGGGTGTAGGGGGCGAAGTGGAAACCAGTCCCCAACACTGTGAGCACGGTACCTCCTCCTAATTACGAGCTTTCATGCACACTTTGCGATTTTATAAGTCAAACTGTTTTTAACACTTGAAATAGGAATACCTTGTTGCATTTACAATGAAAATACACTAATAATTCATGTTATGGAAAAGAAGGGAAAAATGTTTTAACACATGCAAAGTATCACCTTTGGTACTGAATGGCAGAAATATTTGGAATAAGAAAAACTAGAATTCGTATTCATAAACATAACAATAAGTAATGCCTCCCTGATGGCGCAGTGGTAGCGTCGTTGCCTTGTAATCAAGGGTTCCCGGGTTCGATACCCGGTGGAGGCACATAGTGGTTCGGATTCCACTTAAAACTGTAGGTGCAGTCCCGATTAGCCTTACTGTGCATAAAGTGGACTTAAAACAACAAATAAAATAAATAACAATAAGTAATGAATTGCATCGAAATTATTTTTATTTTTTGTAGGGTTATAACGTTTGAAAGAAGGACATTAAGAGGAGACGAAGAGGTCATTAGGTGTTTTAAATTTTCAAAGAGATTCAGAAAGTTCGGTTTCGCTGTTTGTTTGTTTGTTTATCTTTTTTTTTGCCAATATTTGTTTCAGAATTAAATTAAGACTATTATACTGTGTGATTTTTTTTAACCTGAATCATTTTAATATCTTGAAAATAAATCATCCTACAAAAAATGATTAAAATAAAAAGTTGATAGTTTGGAGGGGGAAGTTTAGTGGTGCAACAAAAGAACACCCCCTCCCCCTCTTGTAGGTGGGGTGGGGGGCAACTTTGAAATTTCAAATAGAAACCCCTATTTTTTATTACAGATTCGGATTTTACGGAAAAAATACATAAGTTTTGTCTGAAACATTTTTTTTCGATTCGTGATAGATGGCGCTATAATCGACAAATTTTCATGAGCTGACATGAGGATCATGGGCCACAGCAGCTAACACATTAATTTCATTTTCTTCTCCAGTAACTGTTCTTCGACGGGTCCTTTGTTTAGGTTTAACACTTCCTTCAGTAGTAAATTGATTGACTGTACGTTGAAACGAAGCGAAAGAACGCACCCTGTCTGAAACACGCTGAGCATAAACAACGACAGCTTGACAGAGATTCCTTCCAGATTCTCCATACACGAGAACCATTTCAATTTTCTCTTCTACAGTTAATACATCCATTTATATTAAAAAGTATCAACAGCTTAGTCAAATTAATCGCTCGGACCATTCTTGTGATCTAAAAAGCAATGAAAAACAAACAATGATTTAACAGGAAAAGTCTAAAAAGGAACTGTTTCTTGACATTGTTTTATTTTTTTATTTTTTTCTGTTGTAGCTTTCTTAAGCATCTTTCACACAACAATAAAAAAAAATTAAACAAATATCGAATCTAACTTTTAAATGTTGTAAATAGGCGAATTACCAGCTTAATGAAATCTCAAAAGATTTGTCAAGAATTAGTACAAAGTTCATGCACGAGAATGTTTTATTTTTTGACTTTAAATGAATTGCGAAATGAAATACATTGGTTTTAAAGTGTAAACATTCAAGAAATGAAAATTTGTCGATTATAGCGCCATCTATCACGAATCGAAAAAAATGTTTCAGACAAAACTTATGTATTTTTTCCATAAAATCCGAATCTGTAATAAAAATAGGGGTTTCTATTTGAAATTTCAAAGTTGCCCCCCGCCCCACCTACAAGAATGGGAGGGGGTGTTCTTTTGTTGCACCACTAAACTTCCCCCTCCAAACTATCAACTTTTTATTTGGAACATTTTTTTGTAGGATGATTTTTTTTTTCAAGATATTCAAATGATTCAGGTTAAAAAAAATCAACCAGTATATATTATAAACTTCAATTTAAAGCATGTTACACGCCTCTAAATGAAATTCCCGTAATGGCACAGTCATGAACGCTTTTGGATTGCAACAAGACCATACAAAGTCAATGGGATCGTTACAATCCAGAAGTCCAGAAGTGTCCGTGACTGTACAAAGAAAAAATAGAGTCACTTATATTTCGCAAGGCATCATAATTTGAAAACAAGTAACATTTCTTAATGTTTTAAAATTTAAATATGACGTTCTATTTAACATGTATTTTATAATTGATTGTTTGCTTGAAAAATATTTCAGGCCTGTAGATATTGTCCTACTTATTTTTAGTTCTTCACAGTGTGGACTACAAATACGTCAGTCGACCTGCACCATTATGGACTCACCTCTAACTGATATTCAAGCTGTTTGACGCGAGCTACCATTTGCTGGCGCTCGTTCGAGAATAAAACTGATGGAGCATCTGTGGTGAGTAGGACATGTCATTTATACCGTACGTGTGATAGCTTTCGATTTAGAGGAAGTTACTATGCAATAAATACATTGTAATTCTGTAAACGAATAGGATCTTAAATTTCATACACTTAATGAAATAAACGTGATTGTACAAATTACGGATACGAAAATCCATTTACACACTACAAATTCAAGGTACGTATGTATGTTATGTATGTTTCCTGCCATGAAGGCACGCACACACTGGGATGGAGTAGTAGGGCTCTACACTTTCACGATCTCGGGCATTTGTGGTGGTGATGTGATCAGTACCAGGCCTTAAACCCCCATGTTTGACCCCAGGTACAAATTTATTAGAGGCTGAGTATACCCCAGAGCCGCTATGTGCAAAGACAAGGTAGGAAAAAATACCACTTTTGATCACCCATCCTGAGAATCGAACCTTACCGACTTGACCACCGCAGATCCTGAAATATTTTCTTTTATTTTAATTATTTTTAATATATTTCAAATATTGCTCTTTCAGAATTCTTGGATATATTGTGATCAACCCTGATCCGGGCAAAGAACTTACAATGGGTGACAAATACCAAAACACACCCACGATTTTTTCTGTTATACAAGGGTCTTGGGAAAGGCGTGATGGGGTGTCATTCAAAGCGAGGTAGATAATTCCGATGCTCATCTATTCCTCGCATCGTACACTACAGCATTTACCAACTTCCCAGTAAATTAATTTCAGAAGAATTTTCGGTTAGAAAATTTCATCTTAGTAATCTGAAAGAGAAGCTATAATGTAAACAAGAGAATGCAATATCAGGGCGAAATTATGAGAAGGAAAAGGCATTCTCGAAGGGAAATAGCTCACGTAATTAAGGACATGGAAAGTAATATTGCATCCTGAAGTTGGACAGTTCCCTTACATTACCTTTATAGATCCTTCGGCGATGCAAGAAGGGAGGAATATCCCTGCCTTTTCTTCCCCCTTAACAACTTACGGGCTAACTTCAAAAAGTTATATCTTCTAATTTATCTCCTGAGAGGTGCTCAAAAGCACACACAATAGCCCTGGGAAAACACGTGGGGAGATAATTAAGGTAATAGATTTGAGGTTGGATCCAGCACGCAGAAGAATACTGCGCCATCTTTCCTAAACAGATTACTCCGGATTGTTTGGCTACAGAGGGGAGGATCCACTCGATTTTTCACAGAAAATAAAAAATCAATAATGCACTTCTGTCTTTTCCAAATGATCTATCTGAGCCATAATTTCTCTTCCTGGGAGAAATTAAAACTCAACAATCAATCACTTTCTTCCGCTGTAATCTGAATTGGAAAATCCCTTTCCATCTAATTAAAATGACATTTGATCTTCTTAGTTATCTTGTAAATTCCTCTGAAGGGAGGGAGACAAAATAAATGGCCTTGTAACGAGCGGACCTGAGCTAGGTGCCTTTCTTGGTTGAATATCGCCTTGGGAGTAATAAGACATTATTATGAAAGGCGAGAATTTTCATTTTTGGCTTGCGTATAAATTCCAAATGATCTACAGAACGGCTATTGTTGGTGGGTAATTAATGGTGACATCAACTGACATCTTCCCTTTCATATGGTGATAAACGTGTTCTATGGCAACCGCAATTTGATTATAATTAGAAAGGATTTTTTACATAGGTAATTAACATTAAAATAAAGGTATTCGTATTGAAATACATGCATTTGCTTGTTTATTTTACGACGTATATTTCTACCTTCGACTTAACGTCGCTACTAAAAAAATGTGATTTATTAATATGAATTGGACGCATATGAAAATTTATTGTCATGGCTAGAAGGTTCGAACGTACCGCTGTATACTAATACATTACATAAACCGTTGGATGAGGGCAGATAGACTTCAACTTTTATTCAGGCTAAAGTTCCATTACAGAAAACTAGGGGAAAACAATGTGTGCAAGATACTTACAAGGGATAGGGAATTAGGCCGTTTTGCATAACTCACCAGTGTGAACGGGTGAGGCATCAATGACGACAAAGAAATAGAGAATTCTAGAACTGTTGCTGAAAACCTGGAGATTAGATTGCGAATTGAGAATCCATAATAATTACTAATTTTAGGATATCTGATTTAAAATGTATATATTCTACATGAACACACACACACACACATAGAGAGAGAGAGAGAGAGAGAGAGAGAGAGAGAGAGAGCGTATGCGCGCGCGTTTGTGTATGAAACAGGAATGTTGGAATATGAAGAATTTGCCGACTGTTTCAGCATTACCTCTCCAGACCTCAAGATTTGAATTAGTTTTTCACTCAAATATGAGCATAATTCTATTCCGTAAAAAATATATATATATGTTGTGATTATATTCTCTCTTGATATAACAAAATTATTTACCCAGATAAGGGAGAACCGTTATCATAGCCGAAAATGTTACGTGGCCCACCCCCGACCTCTCCACCGAAGGACCTAGGTTAGAGTTCTGGTCAGGGCATGAGTGTCATTTTGGAAATATCCTCTCATCAATTCCATCTAATTGGTTATTGAACTATATGCTCTTACTGGAAATAGCACGGACTTTAAATCAATCGAAACCTTAGAACTATTTTCGGAACTTGTTTCCTGTGAAAACAATGTCAAGTAAACATTTCGGCTGATTGGCAGTAGATTGTCATTACATAGTTTTACGTATGTATTATAAAAATATAGTACTGCACCACGAACAAGTTTGAAAAATGTAGGTTCACTGAAATTACTTTGAATCATGAAACCCAAATTCACCCGGACGAAACTATAATTAGAACCTTTAAAAAAGAACTAAAGACATCCGTTTGTCACGTAGGTGAGACAAAAGCCTTTAAGGTACACTCAAAATCGATTTTCGGCGAACCGATTCCAACAGCCCCGAATTTCGGCCACATGTATCCCAGCTCTTCACGATTAGTATTGATTCGCAGGATCGTTCATGACATACCCAGTTAACAACCACTGAGGAACGATCGCGGTTAAGCGTTGGTACCGCTTTCGAGAACGCAGGACCCTGTAGTTAAGCCACTCCATCTCTCCAAAAGGCTGCGTAATGAAAGACCGACCGAAACGCACAGAACGCATAGCGTAAAGCCTCGGAGGCACAAAGACCAAAATGGAACTAAAGTTTGAAGTTGATGGATTTCTCTGCTGAGTTTAAGATGGAAGTATGTCAGCCCTGTTTGTACAAGTTAATAAACTATTAGCTGTAACAATTTGTGCATGTATGTCTTCCACAACCATTCATTAAACGAACCAAGTTGCTCTCCAGCCTGCGAGCCACTTAAACTGAGACCGGCGTTAGCAGAAAATGTACCTCATATTGTTCGTTCCATGTATTATGTATTCATTACGGATGTTGACTATCTCTAAAGTTATTCGGAAGATACAAGATGGAATTCCATATATGGTGATGAAAAAGAACATTTATCACCAATGTCTGGGTAAATTAATCACACTAGCTGACGCTGTCAAGAAAGGTCACTGGCTTAGCTTGTAAAATATGCCAATCACACTATGTCCTGTGTCTGCCTTAACAGCTTATAAACTACTTCTCAATGGCCTCCCTATTGCGTAATGGTAATGTCGTCGCCTTGTAGTCAAGAAGTTCCTGGTTCAATAACACGGTGGAGGAACATTGCACACTGGTTCAGATTCCACTTTAAACTGTAGGTCTAGTTCGAAGCCAGGGCACCTTCATTGCAACGTGACGGCGTTACTACTACGCCATCAGGGAGGCTCAGTGGATAAGTTGAAGACGAAATTTAAGATGGTTTGGTTAAGGACATGAGGAAGGGTTTCCGCGAGGTTCTCCACTCCGCGATGGCTGCATGCACTGTTGCTAACTTAGCTCTTTTGAAGCCAGATCTGGCTCTTTCAAAGACTTGTTTGGCTGTGAACTGGGGTGCCCGCCCCCCTCTCCCCCGCCCCACTATGATGCCATCACTGATGAGATATATTGCCATAGGATTACCTAAACTTTCACCGAAGATATGGCGGAGTTCCATGCGTAGTAGTTACGACAGAACTCAAACACTTCTGGCTATTATCTCCTCCCCTGACAAGCGACAATGAAAAAGAGTTTCATGCATTATGTAATGCGAAAACTTTCAAAATTACAATATATGCTGGAATCACATATTCATAATTAATCTATGGAATACGGATTTATGAACCTTTGAATACCCAATGGAGAGGTGAAACTTACGCAAATAGAAAATTTCAAGAAGCTTTTTTCAGCTTATTTGATGCACTTTGAGAACTGATTTATGGTGCAGGCTTTCGAGACGTAACTGTAACGTCCATAGAGTTACTATTTTCTCCGGTCCACAGGTGCCGCGCGCTTGGAACCGTCTTGTAAATCAAGTTTCGCCGACACTTGCTACCACTTGCTTGTCACCGCGAGGATTTATATGGGAGACAAAGATTGTGGAAGGAAGTTGGCTTCTTTCGCCGTTTTCAATACAACACCTTTAAAAGGAGAAGCTCCGAGAAGAAGAGGTGTTTGGCTGTCATCTCGGGGGCTCGTGGAGGTCGATATATGAACCTGGAAGTCCCATTCCTTGTCCCTGACTGAGTTACCGCTTCCTAACTTGTGCTGCGTATCTTAGGCGGAGTGTGAATGCATTCGCTGGGCAACTAACACGGTTTGTTGCAAATTTATGACATGTTTCACTTCGTTTGTGCTTCCTTTATAAGCTTGGCAAAAGTGTGTGGACATAATTCAGAACTAGCAAAGGGTATGGATGAAAGCAGCAGCCATTCCAAATGAACTGTGTTGTCTACACTCAATTTTAAATGTAAGATGAACGAAAAGGTCACTATTCCATGCAAGGAGATTGATATAAAATTATACGATTTGTCATGGTGTATCTATACGCATATGTGTGTAAAATTACGGACGGGCCTCCTCGATGGCGTAGTGGTAGCTTCGTCGCCTTTTAATCAAAGGGTCCCCTGGTTCGATACCCGGTGGAGGCACAAAGTAGTTCGGATCCCACTTTAAACTGTAGGTCCAATCCCGATTAGCATTACTGTGCATAAAGTGGACTTAAAACACCAAATAAATCATTGATTGATTTGCTTTATCTTACTTTGCTTTTTGTGCCACTTTTGGCTAATTTGCGAAGATGGGGGTGAATGATGACATGATGAAACATCATGCCAACCGGGATTCGAACCCGGGACTCCTGGCGTCGTAGCGCGATATGATAGCCACTCCGCCACGGGGGGCGGCACCAACTCAATCAATCAATCAGTGTGTAAAGTTACTTTATCTCTGACTCAGTAATGCCGATCTCCGAAGCGGAGTGGTTAGCACGGTAAGCTACGACGCCAGGAGTCCCAGGTTTGAATCCCGGCCTGGTCATGGGTGCTCTTGGTGAGTTTTCCTTCATCATATCGTAGCTCATCCTCATCGTCGCGAATAACCAAAAGTGGCAGAAAATCGACGCTAAAAAAATGAAATAAGATATTAGGAATCAGTTATTAGGCTGATATTTGGTTATGATTTTTATCAACAACACAGATGCATTAAGAAAATGGCTACACGACACTTTGACGTAATCTGTTTTTGTGCACAATCAAGTTAATCGGGACTGAATCTCAAGTGGAATTAGCATTGCTGAAATGTGCTAAATCAAACTTGGTCAAAGTAGTATGACTTTTTTGCACGTTATATGTTTGGTACGTACACGATCAAGGCAGTATATTTACATATTGTAAAAATAATTAGTACACGGATGATAAAAGACCAGACGCTGAATTTTAAGATTCTGAGAGCATGAACAAGGAGATGGTTGTCAGAAGCTTAACAATCTCAATAAAAATTTAAAAAGAGGCTTTGCAGTAGATCCGAGAGAGAGGCAGAAATTGCAAAGACGTTGAACCTGTCAACAAAGTCCTAGAAATTCTAAAGAGAAGAGTGTCCAGGGAGCAAATCAATTGGGACAGAAAATGGACGCATCACTCCTGAACGCGCCTTTGTTTACATTCAATCACGAAAGCTTTCTTATAGACGGAACTCAAAAAAGAAAAAAAAAGAAAGAAAGAAAGAAAAAGAACGCATTACTGTTGCTAGTCTAATATTATCGAAAAGAAAACCGACATGTGCAATATATCAGAGACATTGCATGAAAGAAAATGGGGTGAATATGTAGGTTTATTTTACTTGATTAGTGCCTCATATTATAAATACGTTTATGTGGGAAAGCGATTTCGTATTTTACTTACTTTTTTCGCTCCCCTCCTCCTCCACACTACATAGATAGAAGCGGCAATGTACAGTCACCGGCAATAAAAATGAGACACTTAGATCCTGAAATACTAACTTCCCTACAAGGTGTTATGTGTGTTGACTAACTCTGCGGCAAAAGGGATTTTAATAGCAAATTTTCAATGGTAACTTCTCTCACCGCCGTAGAGTTAGGCAACACACATAACGCCATGCAAGGAAGCGAGTATTTCATGGTCTATGTGGACTATTTTTATTGCCGGTGACTGTACATGAAATGCCGTTTACATGAAATTTATCAATGATCAGGCCATTACTCTAACCTGGAGCGTTCAATACCGAGACGAGATGCGAACCCTCTAAGCACTCGTCCACTGGGACTCCAATTGGAAAATCAAATCTACAAGCACGGCGATGAAAATAGGCGGCTGGCCAGAATTGCGCTAGTACCACATCTGGTTCCCGCGCACTGTGTGGCAACGCCAACCGGGCTGCGTTGCCTAGTTCGAGCGACAGACCGACCTCTCTCCCGGGTACTTTTGTGTCATCCTCGATCTTTCGAGCAAATACTGTCAGTTTGTATCGCATGGATTACAAAGACCAACTCTACAACGAGATCATTTTTCTCTTAAAACTCCGAATTCACGGCTTGTGCTCCGATGTGGCAACAGCGCGAACTTCTGCCACCTGCCTAATTTCATTGCCGTGCGTTTAGTGACATTTCATCGGATGCGTTTCTAAATTTCAAACAACTTTATTTTTTTTTTTAATAGGGGGATCACTTTCGAATAGATGTAAAACCTGCTAAATACAAGAAATAATAATGGTAGATGAGACATACTCGGTATGTTAATCTGAGAACATATTTCATATTTTAACTTAAACACTGTAACTTACTAGCACTGAAAGCATAAGAACTCATTCTCTTTGCTTCTTACAAAAGAAAACTAGAGAATGTTTACATGGAAAATAAAACCAGAAATTTACCGAAATGCAACGAATCTCCAAGGAAACAGAAGCGTATTGTTAATATTTGCTTGAGGGATCTCAACCTTGTTCCGCCGAGCCGTGGTTGTCCTACAATCAATATTGTTTTGCAGGCAACTGGCGGCTGCAATAGCACAGCAGAGAGGAATATTCAAGATGATATTGGACTTGGCGGTTCCTCCCATCTCATCATTCATAATGCTAGAATCAACATTGAGGAAGTTCAAACGCACGAAAGCAATATGGAAACAGACAAGCGGCGGGGGGAGATTGACGGAGAGAATTTGATGTCGCATCTGTTACTAACTGAGGCAATATGAGGTGCATGGATTGTGTGTGTGGGCAAGAGAAGGAAGAGGAGTATGTGTTTGCTAAACTTCTCCCCAAAGTCGACTTGTAATTACCCGTATATTATTTTATTTTAATATAGAGGGCGTTATGAAATTGAAGCAATATCAGAATTTGCATCTATGCCCAACACGGAATTAGTTCACTGAAGGAGATTATGTTTACCCCCTAGTTTGTTTGTTTGTTTGCTGTTCAAACAGATGAGATCGGATTTTCCTTAGATTGCCTAGGTCAAGGACCAATAGATTAGACTTTCATGGTGTCTTGCATCTACATCATAAAGCGGTTATTTGCTCGCCCATCAAAGCTTACGGGGTTAACTTTTCGGAAGGCAACCAAATGTCAACCTTTTATCCACGCAACACACCCTGGACTGCATATTGCAGACTAACGAGACTCTGGCGTCTGGACTCACAGCCAGTACAATCCGCTGTGGGGCTAGTGTTGAGTGGTCCATATACGGGTTTGTGATTGTTCCAGCATTCATCTTTATTATCACCGTTCATCCCCATGGTTGCGATGAGTCAAAAGTGGGAAAATGTGACGTTAAATAAACTTAATAATCAACCAATCAATCGAACAAAGCTTTTGGGTTCGAATCCTGGACTATGTATGGACCCCTTGTGTTTGCCTATTTCATCAAATTCATCTTTCATCCCGTACTTCACGTATACTCCAAAGAGTCAGAAAAGGGTCATAGAAGAAAAACAATTTACAAGAAGTTTTTCCTAAGAGTTAGTTTCTTTTCGTATATTTCATCATCGTTTTCACCAAATCATTAATCATCTTCATCGTCACGATTACATATAAGTGTATAATATATAAAATTCTCTCCAAGTCCTTGATCTCTTCCAACGTAGGAGATTGTGTGATTAACACCGCGCTCCCGCTGCCTTAACTTCCTAATGTCACAGTCAAAAATGTTACCCATTGACGAGAGGATGAGTAAGCCCCAAACGTCCTACCGGCTGGTCTCCCAACAAAGAACAAGTGTATTTTCCTACATCTCTCTAGACATATTTTTCTCATAAAAAATAATATTCACATTCAAGTGAAAATTTCATTTCATTATAAAGGCTTTGCAGCAGTAGCGCCGGCTGAATGGTCGAGTGACCTTCAGTAACTTCAGGCAAATTCTGGAATGTAACATTTGACGAAGGTCAAACACGCTTACTTCCACTTCCACTTCTCTCTATGATTCTTTAGGTAATCTTGCCTTTCACCGTTCCCTTATGGCACGTACAATCACGAACACTTCTAGAGATGCCATTGACTTTCAATGGGATCTTTACAACCCGGAAGTGTCCGTGGATGTACAAATAAGTAACTCCTCCTACATTTCGGCATTTCAAACATTGGACTTCTGCAAGACGCCATATTCAAGAAGACGGATTTTAAATCTTGTTGGCACACACAAACACACCCTGAACACATTGTTGGATTTAGAACACGGCACAACACGGGAGCATGTCTCCCTCCTAGTATGGATGACTAAGTATTGCATAAAGTCAGTGGCGTCGCCAAAGTTTTTTCTTGGGGAGGGCTCGAGGGTGGATAAAATGTATTTAGGTGGGCTCTGATTCGGTGGTCATGGCAAGGGCCGGCGCTGGAGCATTCTTGTTCATGGCTCAAATTCATACTTATAATGCAATAATTAGAAGTATTTTGTTAGCTATTTTTGTTAGTGTTAAAAATTCGGCACATAAATTTCCTGTATTTTGTAAAGAAAATAAATATTATAAAAATAAAGCGAAATAAGCCATCATCGATCAAAGAAAAGCTTCTCTATGCCTTTACAAGACAAACTAAGCTTGTAAACGTAATAATAGAAAAATTACATTCAACTGATAACATTAAGAAAGCAAAGATATAATTTACCAAAACTCATTTAGTCACAGTTACCGGAATACTAAGAAGAAATCTGGAATAACCATTTTGAACAAATTTATCCAAAATTGTTTCCTAATTTTGTAGGTTTACTCATTGTTTTTACATGTGCTAAAAGTGTAATTTGATCATTTTTGCGCACGTAATCATTCCTCGCACGTTAATGAAAGGAAACCAACCTAATGGAGAATCTAGAAACGTTCTTCACTTTTGAAGTGAAACTGAGTTATGTTAGTCAATTGTTAGGCCGCTTTGTGAGCTTTATACTATGTTCATTTGGTGTTTTAAGTCCACTTTATGCACAGTAAGGATAATCGGGACTGGGCCTACAGTTTAAAGTGGAATCCGAACCACTATGTGTCCCCACCGGGTATCGAACCCGAGACCCCTTGATTAAAAGGTGACGACGCTACCACTGCGCCATCGGGGAGGCTCTTTATACTATAGTTATTTACTAGTTTGTTACTTTGCATTATCTAAATAATACATACATGTATTCATTCTTCTTTGGGTGGACAGAGACTATTTTAAGAAGGGCTGGAGCCCATCCAGTGGCGACGCCCCTGTATAAAGTACAGATAGGGTTACATTGTAATGGACAAGAAATGTTCGAGAAATCCTTTTTCAGACAATAAAATAATGAGAAGAAGTTTGATCTGGACTAGATTTACTGAACACTGAAATAAGTCGACACCAGAAATCGAATTCGGAACTTTTTAGTTAGAAGGCAATTACGTTAAAACGATATTAAAATATTTTCAATTCTTGTGACGGTTTGGCCTGAAGAAAAAGATTCTAAATATTATCCATGTCTGTGATCATTATTAATACGAATAACTCAGAACACTTCTATTGCACAAAACTTTTCGAATGATAGTACAATATAAAGGTCTTGGGCTCCTTTCCTGGTGGAGGTATTTTATTGTAAAATGGTGTCGACTATTTTACTTTGAGGTGGCTCAGTCGGTAACGCGTCTGACTACCATGCTAAAGGTCCCGGGTTCGATCAACGGCCGGTTCAAATCCGGGAACTTTTCTAACGATGGAAGCGGCCGCGGCGCCCACCCAGCGTCGAATAACATGGGTACCTGGGGGAAACCCTGGGGGGTAAAGGAGGTCAGGGGCGTGATGCTGATCACATCACCCCCACTCACGACCGGATCAAGAAAGTGTGGGGCGTTACCCCAACACCCCCTATACGCCTTCATGGCGTGGTGCTATGCACAGGGGAGCACTTTACCTTTTTTTTCTTCTTCATTATCGAGCAGTTTTATCTAAGCACAAATCGGGCCTAATAAGAGCCCTTGTAATTTGTCTTGATATGAATATTTTACACAAACACACACACCATGTGTGTGTGTGTGTGTGTGTGTGTGGGTGTGTGTGTGTGTGTGTGTGATATGTATATAGTTCAGCACGCTACGACGCCAGGAGTTACGGGTTCGAATCCAGGCCTGGGCATGAATGTACCTTGTGAGTGTTCCTTCCTCAATTGCATTATATTATCACTCATTCTCATCGCCGCGATTAGCCACAACAGACAGAAAAGCAACTCTAAATAACAAAAATTAAAAATCTAATATTTGAATTTACGATTAAACATGGAGAAGGAACAGGGCGGCAAGGTTGTGGAGCGTGTCAAGGTCATTGAACAAGGAAAGAAAAGCAATCGTAAGGTTACTATCGTAGTATGATCTGCAGGGATCAGTGGTAGTACAGGAACATGTTTCGGTTGTGTTCGGGAACGTTCGAAAATTGCTGACAACGCTAAATCTGACAAGTTAAAGTGGAAGTACAGTTGCTTGATATCACGAGCAAAATTCAACACTGCAATACGGTGACTATCAGTGTCTCACTCTGGTGATGTATTTGTTTATGCTTGTGAATAGGGTTTACACCTCTTCCCCTTCCACGTGTGTCTTCTTGAAGTTGCTGGAGGCCCTGAGGAAACGTTCCGAAACATACGACAATTCAACGGAGAAACAAAAGACGGTACGTAGTAAGATTTGTTTTATTGCTTTATTCTGGTCAGATATTTGAAACGTTTGTCAAGGTTTTTGTATCTAGTTGTAACTATACCACGTCCCAGGAGTGTGTGGAGTAACGTTGCGCATAACGGTTGATTAATTTGGTTTATTATACTTCGCTTTCACTGCCACTTTTGGCTAATCGCGTAGATGGCAATGGGTGATGATATTGACGTAGAGATATTCATAAAGAACCAGGGTTATTAAAGGTCCAGCAATTTAAAATACATTCAATTCCGGTCCAGGAGAGAAAATAAGCAAGCGTAAATGGGTTCTGGACCGTAAAAACCTGTAAAGTATTTCAATTCGATCCAGGAAATATTTCTCCGGATCAATTTAAATCCGGTTGATGTTCCGTATTGAAATGAAACAATACGCAACTTGTACCGAATTTAAATTGTGCGAGAAAAAAGGTTTCGAATCTCTTGCGGAACCCAATAGAACCCATTAGAATTTTAGGGTTCCTGGACTTTGAACAACCCTGTAAAGAACACCCATGCCCAGGCTGAAACCTCTGGCGTCGCAGAGCGCTCTGCTAACCACTCCGCCACGGAGACCGGATCCGCGCATAACTGCAGGAAGGGGAGGAATAGAGTGGGTGCAGCAAATTAGTACGCGCTGCTGTAAAAGGCTGGTAGCTGCAGTCGCGAGAGACTACTTGTGTAAAAAGACTTGTTTTCGTTTGCTTCCTCCGCATACCTAGCACAGAGTATAGACGTACAATTGTAATGGAATCCGAAACAAAGGAATTCGTCTTTCAAGGGCCTGTTTGGTAACAAGGCTCTAGCTAGATTCAGTTTCAGGGTTTTTCAAGACAAAATTTCTAGCATGGGCCGCGAAATTCAGCATTCGGGATCCGAAGCTATTCCAAGACTTGGGTCGCTGAGTTTGATTTAGTAAATTCTTCCGCCTGGTTTCAGCCGTAGAAAATTTTGAGGGCGCGGTGTTGTATTCCTCCGCTACATTGGAGGCCAAAGAAGGGCGGAGCAGATGGTTTGAAACAAAGGGCGCAGAAAAATCTGATCGAAACCTTTCTGGCAGTCATCTCATTTCACTCACCGCCGAGTGTTAACTCGTTTCTTCCAGTTCTCATGCGAGCGATTTGAGGGAAGAGGAAGGAAGGCCTCCAGGAACTTTTCTCCAGCTGCAAAGAGAAGCCAAGTGGTATTTCCACGGAGAATGGAAAAGCTTTGATCCTTTTCTCTCGGCTCTTAGGATAGAATGACGAATTCCTGGCCATTACGAAGTTATTTGTGGTTTCTTAAGGAAGTTTTTTTTTCATCTCCGATGGTTTGACGAATGAAACTGAAGGGACCTCCCAGATGTTGTATTAGTAACGTCGTTACCTTGTAATCAAGGGGTGGAGGCACATATTGGTTCGGATCCCACTTTAAACAGCAGGTCCAGTCCCGATTAGTCTTTTGTGAATCAAGTGAACTTAAAACTAGAAACTAATGGAACTCAAATCCAATGGTGTGTATGGATTCACATAGAGTGTAAGACCTGCTAAAGGAAATATGCATCTTTCTCAGATTTATTAGTATTATCGGACATTTCAGTTTCTCCCCTGTGCTTAGCATCACGCCATGATGACGTATAGGGGGTGTGGGGATTACGCCCCACACTTTCTTGATCCGGTCGTGAGTGGGGGTGATGTGATCAGCATCACGCCACTGACCGCCTTTGCCCCCCAGGGTTTCCCCCAGGTACCCATGTCATTCGACGCTGGGTGGGCGCCGGGGCCGCTTCCAACGTTAGAAAAGTTCCCAGTTTCTCACAGATTCGTATTAGTTTTCAAGTTTTCGAATTATGAGTTTTGTGTACTGACATAAATCCGTTTGGAATTTGTGTATCCTAGATGATTTGTATCGCAACCACATGCTGAATCCAGTGGGATATTTACAGTTTTGCTTGGCAGGGAAAATTGGGGGTCTTATTTGCGAGGGCTCAATAGAAGAAAAGTGTGACGTGGAGTGTTCACGTTTTCCTGATTTGGCCCGTACATGTTGCATGCGTCTTCCTAATTAGATTTCCTTCATCAATTTCATCACATCATCACTCATCCTCATCGTCGCGATTAGCCAAAAGTGGCAGAAAAGCGACGCTAAATAGCAAACATCAAATCAAACAATAACCTAATGTTAATTTCTATAGATTTTGACTTCGATGTAAGTGTGCCTCCTCGATGGCGTAATGGTAACGTCGTCGCCTTGTAATCAAGGGACCTCGGTTAAATACTATTTTTATAATATTGGATTTCCTAATGATTTGTAACGTTGTTTTCTTTATACACTCTACTAAAAAAAAAAAATATTTTGAAAAAAAATTTTTTGGGACACTGAAGTTTAATGTAATGATTCTTTTTCACGATACTTTTTAATGAATTTTGTTTTCTGTTTTGATGGTTTTCCTGTTACAACATGTAGTTATTGCATTGAAATTCACTCCAATAATACTATTTTTGGAGTGCAGTGTCTGTTATATGTACATATAATTTTGGTGCATTCTAAATAAAAAGCTGTTTTTCTCTAGATAAGATGAGCTAGTTTTGAAGTATTGAAGTACTTCATACCATGACGTGAAAAAAGGAGTGGTTTCTTTATGTGGATCTTTTGTTTTTCTGTGCATCAGAGTAAGAAATTATTTAAACTGCACCAGTAAATAGAATTAAAATCACATTTCTGGGGGTACGGTGCAACAATTGGTACATTCGTAGAAGAAAATTTGTACTATTATTTGTAGTTTTGTTTAGGAGAGTTTTTTTTTCTTTTGTTCTCTACTCTGAAGCACAGTGTTGTTTGCGGAAGAGCCTGATTTTCAAATGAATGGTTTGGATTCCACCTTAAACTGTAGTTCCAGTCCCAATTATCCTTTCTGTGCATAAAATGGACTTCAAACAACAAGTCAAACTGGATGGAAGTGTGTGTGTTTTATGCGTATGAGATTTAACTAGGTACTTTCTTGATTATTCTTTGCTGTAATTAACGAAATATTCCTCTTCGTGTCCTTACGTTCTAAATTACTATTAGTGGTGGCCTACACTTTGATACAGTTATTCTTCGCCATATAAACCAGTAGAATCATTTAAATTTACGCAGCGAGGGATTCCAGAGTATTAAGCGAGCGAGCAGACCCCGGCTAATGATTTTCCCTATCCCACCGATTCTCTACATGAATGAATACATCTGCCTGACGAGTGCTCTGGAGAATAGAGCCCACTAAAGTCTTCCTGACAAAATTATTCCACTGGGACATCTGAAGAGGATATCGTATATCATTCTGAAAAATCATACAGATAACTTCTACTGTGATTTTCTTCGTCCTACTCTGGAGTTGCACCAGAAGAGAACAGAATATCATTCTGCTTGAGAGTAGTAGATCCTCTCTCTCTCTCTGTGTTGATTTAATTATAACGCCACTGATTTGTATCATGAGGGTAATAGCGACGAGATGAGTGGTGGAAAGAAAGGGACAAAAAAGGAGGATAGACATGTCCGCGGTCTTCGTTAAAGGTATCACCCGTGTATTTGCCTAGAGTGAAAGTGATGCGAAAATAGTTACTGAAACTTTATTTGCAGCCGAATATTTCTGTCAATAGGAAAACCGTGACGGAACGCAGGGAACAAAAATAAACGATGGTCTTGAAATATGAAGTAACTGGTCGCTGTGTTACTATATTTTTCACCAATAAGAACAATAACAATTCAATCAGAATTTGAATTTGTGTCTTTTGTATATTTATTATTTTGTTCGCTTCTCTGCTTTTAAAGGAAACGACAGTGATGAAAGATGAGTGTTTTTAGTTTTTAAGTCCATTTTATGCACAGACAGTTTAATCGGGACTGGACGTATACAGTTAAAGTGGTATTCGAACAACTATGTGCCTCCAACTTAACCCGAGACCCTCTGATTACAAGGGTTATCACTTCGCATTGGGTTTTGTCACAAAACACCTACCTATCCACTTTTAGAATCATGTTAAATGAACTAAAAAAAAGTTCTAATCAAAAAATTGTAAATTAGGTATAAGATAAGAAGGAATTTCAAGATGCGCAGAAAAAATATTCACGACACATACAATGAATTAATAATTCGGAAGATGAATGAAATAATTAAATGTTATTTTACTGGAATGCAGAGTTGTGTTCTCTTAGATCCCAGTAGCCCTCAGGGTTTTGTATTTGTGTCGCTGCGCCGTCTTGTCCCAGTTTCATTGATCTAGGGACACCGTCGATCAGAAGGAGCGAGTATTCAATTGTTCCTTCATTTCGTGAGGGAAGAACTCTGAAGATCAAAGGTCAAGTGAAAGACTCACACCAGTGAAATGACTTTCCTAACACCACTTTCTCAAGATCTCAACGGTTTTAACAGTCTCTGAACATATCGGAAAGAGGCACATGGAGGCGCGTTTTGCAGACACAGTAACTCGATAAGTGTACAATAAATTTAGCATTATTTCAAATAGGATCTTCCTTATTTGTTGATATTTTGATTTCTAATTTGGAAGAAGTACCATATATTTTTCAAATATCGACTGGTCACAATATTTCCTGAACATCTATTTCTTTTTTCTTAACCATACCTTCCCGATGACGTAGTGGCAACGTCGTCGCCTTGTAATTAAGGGGTCTGAGGTTCGATATTTTAAACTGTAGGTCCATTCCCGATTAGCACTTCTGGGCATAAAGCGCGCTTAAAAACTAACTCAAACAAACCATTATGAACTTGATTAATGATCCAGGATTGCATTGGTAGAGTTTGTTTTCGTTTCACTTTATACATAATGGGCCTCCCTGATGGCGTAGTGGTAGCGTCGTCGCCTTGTAATCAAGGGGTCCTGGGTTCGATACCCGGTGGAGGCACAAGTGGTTCGGGTCCCACTTTAAACTGTAGGTCCAATCCCGATTAGTTTTACTGTGCATAAAGTGGACTTAACAAATCAATCCAATCAACAAATCAAATCACTTTATACATAAATAGGCTAATCAGGTCTGAGTGTAAAATTTGAAGTTATCTTCCGTCCTCAACCGAAATTTGTCCCCACCAGAAATACAACATGTACCCTGTCCCGGCTGTCTCTGGAGCAAGAAAACTAAAACAAGTCTCTGCGCAAGTAGTGACGCGAGACGGCTCCAGTGAACACGTGCTTGAGAACGGGATTGAGGGGTGGGGAAAAGCGAGTGTAGTTACCAACCTGCAGCAGCTTTTACTGGTTCAGCTTCGCCCATTCGCTTTCTACTCACCTCTGCTCTTATGCGCGGCCTTGCTCCAGAGATTCCCGGGGATGGAGTCATAGATCCGTTAATAGTACGGTCAGATCTGTGCAACTTTCGTGCGGGCAGTAGATATGCGTGCATTGCATGAAGATACCAGCAGACGTATGCAGTGAATCAAGGTCAGGCATGCGTAAGATCTGCACGCACGGAACCTTGCAATACCAGGAGAGGCTCATACAGTTCCTTTCTTTGTTCGTGAAGGAATATGCGTTTGTTATTTAGCGCCGGCTTTCTGCCATTTTTGACCATGTGACTATGAGGATGAGCTATGATTTGATGAAATTGATGAGCACTCACAAATATAATGTATTCTGGAAGAAGCACTTAAGTCACAAACTGAGATTTTCTATTGCTTTCATTTAAGCCACACTGAATCAATTAAAGAAAATATTACAAATATAATTTTATATTGGGCATGTGTAAAGATTCTTAACAGTAATCATCCAACATTTATATCATGCCTGCAATGTTTCCTATCAAACAAATTAACGTAAATAACTGCTGTAAAATTTCATTTTTCGACTGAAGTGCTTTCTCCCGAACGCCCTAGAAATAACATCCATGCTCACGTTGGGATTTAAACCAGGGAACAATGGTGGCCAGATCCACCACTTAACGAGCTCGGCCACCGAGTCCGCTTGATCACTTTAGACTTTGTCGTTTTAATTTCTTCTATGTCTCTTCTTTCACCAACTACTATAATTGTGTAACATCATGTCAGTAATTCATTTTCAGGTCTGACGTTTTCCTAATTGTATGTCTTGAATACAATGATATTTGATGCTTTTTGTGTTCAGGGAACTTGGATAAATGGGTGTCATATGTTTTCTGCGAGGAACAGTTTTGGATTTCTGGGTAGTTGAATCCCTCGAGTTGTTATTGTTGTATCCCTGTATATCATTGTTATGGTGCATCACTTGTTTTCTGAACTCGCTGATCCGGGACACCATCTCCTCTTTATGGCTTCCGCTCCCACGATTCCCGCCTTAGAGAGAAAGGTCTTTGTCGTGGTTGGGAGAGGAAGAAATTGCCGTCTTCCTTGGATGCTCTTGCAGCTAAATTATTTGATTATCTTGTAGTAGCGGACAAAACTTTTCTCGTTTATACGGACCACTTCATCATCACAGTGTAGATAGTAGAGTCGGCCCAACAATATCTTGTTAAGTATCAAAAGATTGTGAAGAAGGAATCCCCCAAATTAATCTTGTGCAAGTCTAAGTTCAGTTTATGGAAGTGCTTTTGAGCTAATTATGGGCTTTACGTATGGCAGTGGCGGACTAATAACTTTTTTCTGGAGGCTTTAGGGATAACTTTTCCTAGTTGCATTCCACTGAGTGTGGAATTGCCCTTCACAAAAATGTTGGTTCTACTTCCTCGTTTGTAAGTGATTTGCTTCATTACTATTTAAATGAAATTAAATGCAGCATTTAGACGACACTTGATTATGTGTTTAACAAGTGATGCATATAATAAACATATTAGTACATGTTTAGTATATACATATGATTAGTTTTAGATTTTGTGGTAAGACTATCGTCACCCCCTCCTTCCCGTTCTCACTAATCCGCCTATTCTAGCACTGTATCCAGTATCATAATGACTGTTAGAAAATGTGATTATTTGACAAGAAGGGAAATAAAATATTAATCTTTAGAAACGAATTGATACGCAAATAGGGGAGATTTAATCAAATTGTACAATCTAAACACGTACTAAATCCATATATTGTTAATTACGGTACTGATGACAATAAAATAATAGAAATGAAGGGCATTTCTCAAAATGCAATAATTTCTATCTACTTTAGTTTCTATTTACATTAGTTTCGAATGACGGGAAAGAGTACCTTGAGTTACCATAATTGAGCAGAATTTCTAAACAATTCTAATCGGTAATAATATTTTTATGCAATCAAAGAAAAGATGGTACTTAGAGTAAACTGACGAGTCTGTTTTTAGCGAGTCTGCAATATAATTTAACTTGAGGAATTTTCCGACTATCTTGTTTCAAGTTCTGCTTAAGTTCGCTTTGGGCACAGATAGGCTAATAGGGACCTACAGTTTAAAGTGGAATTCGAACCACTATGTTGCTCCGCCAGGTATCGAATCCGGACTCTTTGATTACAAGGCCACGACGTTACCACTACGCCATCGAAAGGACCTCGGGGTATCTTCTATTAACATTATCAGGGTAATACTTTGACAATCATCATTTAAAAGATTATAGGTAGTATCTTTTAGGAAGAAAGCGTACAAAAAATGCATGCAAGATTGATTGATTGATTGATTGGTGTTTTAAGTCCACTTTTTGCACAGTAAGGCTAATCGGTACTGGACCTACAGTTTAAAATGGGATCGAAATTACTATGTGCCTCCACCAGGAATCGAACCCGGGATCCCTTCATTACAAGGCAACGACGCTACCTACCATTCGGGGAGGCCAAGTGCATGCAAGCATTTTTGGAAAGTGCAACATAATCGTCTTGCTTATCATTAATAAGATTATTGATATCATTTATGTCTACACAATGGATAAATAGGCCAAGAGATTTTTCTCTTTCTACATTTGAGCATAGTTTCAAATAAATTGTTCATAAACATCGCGCTGTGACGCCAAGGGTCCCGGGTTCGAATCCCGGTCGGGCTTGGTTGTTTGTGAATGTCCATTCATCCATTTCATCATTTCATCACTCATCCCCATCTTCGCAAATTAGCCAAGAGGCACAAAACGCGAAGTAAAATAAACTAAATCAATCAATCAATCAATCAAATTGTTCATAATTGTGTAACAATATTTGATGCAAACTGCTGTTTTAAAAAGTATTACCTTCCTGGTGGAAGTTATTGTCGAAAATCTCATTGTAATAAAAATCTTCCTAACACTGACATTTATTGCATTTAAAGAGTATATATACAGGGTGTCGCAAAACTCTTTCAACAACGCTTGGGTGCTGGTAGATATCATAAAAACAAGTAACATCATGTTTACATTTGTTCGTTCGTGGATTTCCCATATCTCACGTCTCCCTTGCAATTGTTGATATCGCATGATACACGAAACACTCCGTGGTGATGTGGTTAGCACAGCTCGCTACGGCGCCAGGTATCTCGGGTTTAAAGCCTGGCCTAGACATTGGTGTCATTTGTTATTTCATCATATCATCCTCATCTTCGCGATTAGCCAAAGGTTGCAGAAAAGTGAATTAAAATAAAGCAAATCAATCAATCAATCAATTATGGAGATATTTTAGAATGAGTAATCTTGAATTTCAGTCTGCCCATTATTTGTCTTGGTCAGTTTATAAATACTGTCAATGCTTCTTGCAACATCGCAAGTATCATTAATGTTTTGGATTTTGCTCAGGCAAGACTCCCAAGTTGTTGTTTTCAAGTCGTCCCTCTTAACGAGGAATGCTAGTGGCAATCCTGCCACGCGCCCCTGGTAGTTATGTCAGAGCAAGCGTTTGCTGTGTCGGGTTGCATACGTACAGGATAGATTTTAAGCGCTTGTAGCGCAGAAACCAAGCGCTTTCGAGGTAAACTTTATAGGGAAAAGTTACTTGTTTTTATGATATCTACCAGCACCTAAGCGTTGTTGAAAGAGTTTTGCGACACCCTGTATATATGAATATCTTATACATGAATATAGAAAACAGAAAATTATTTGAGTGCAATTTTCTGATATGTACATAAAAAGCAAGTTTTTGTCATACTATCTAAATTTTAGGTACAGTTGCTCTAGTTATTTGTTCAATGTAATTTGCTTAAAGGCTTTTCCGCGCTGTAAGGAGAGACAATTTTAAATGCACTGAAACTCAACTTTTCTCACATTTAATGCACCATGGGAACTCCATACGGGCAAACGAGGCTAAGGCGCCTGGACTCGCAGCCAGCATATTTATCTCTGTGTCACCCGTGTTATATGTCCTGTCTATGTTCTTACGATTGTACTTTAAACCATTTCATCCTCATCGTCGCGATGAGCCACAGAAAGTGACGTAAAATTAAATAAATTGAAACTGAAGGTTTTTCAGGATCTCTCTTCTCATATTACCAGTGCAAATATTAACAATAATAATGCCATTCTCTGTTACAAGCCACCTGGTTGTGCAAGCGCTTTAAGTGGTCGACTCACGATCTCGCCACTGAGGGTCCCGGGTTCGAGTCATGACTTTGACGTTTCTCTTTGAGTATCACATCTTCAATTTCATCTAATCATCATTCATCCTTATCGTTGAGCTTGCTCAAAGTAGCAGGAAACTGACATGGAATAACACACTACGGTTACACAACAAACTAAATGACGATGCCAAATAACGGTCTCTCTCAGTATGCTTAACAATAAATGCACAAAACGTGTAAAAAAATTATATATTGCACTAATTGGTCTCCGTTCTATGTGCATATGATATTTTATGCAAGACCATTCTGCCCAAGCTTATCACCATCCACGAGATTAATTCCACTGAGGATCTCGTATTAGGCAGACGGTCGGTCACGTGATTTAATTAAAGCAGTTAACCCAATTGATTCCAGAGTTATGCTTGAAGCAAAGATGTTAATTATGTGAGAGTAATTAGTGTGTTCGGTTATCGGATATTCTAGTCACAAATTCCATTTGAGAATGCATGACCGCTGGTGTATTTCTTGAAATAGTTGTGATGTCTGACTGATTTCATACCAATATTTACGAGGTTTATAGTTTTCAATGTAATTTTAAAATACTTTCCTGCATAGAAATGCGAACATACCAAAAAATCTCAAGTTCTCGTTCATTCCTATTTATTCCATTGTTGATGGTTCTGTGACTCGTATATCTTGGAAACACGTATCAAGTTTTAGCATGCAGTTTTAATTATACACTATTCATTATCTGGTGCTTCTAACCATACCTACTAATTCTAACACCACGTCTCGAGAGAGCACCTCTTCTCTCGTCTTCAGGTGAACGAATTTCTTTTTTGCCGTGTGGTTTTACTACAAATCCGGTGCTCTTACCAACTACTCAGGGCTTCCCACATTTTCGATCTCGGACATAATGGAGATTATTTAATACTTCGGCTGCATTGGTTCCCTTAGGTACCGATTTGAGCCCCGGAACTGCTTATGCAGGAACACAGATTGAATTTTTTTCGAGACGATGAGCACCCATGGAATCGAACCCGGTTTCCTCGTATGGTAGTCTGAAGTCCTAACAACTGGGCCGCCGCGTCCAATTTTGAACCACACCGCAAGAAGATAGCTCTTACTTTTAAAAGAGTACGTAGTAATAGTTGAATCTTTTACAAGGGATACTTATCACATTAACAGCTTCCAGTGTCAAACTTGGATGTAGGGCTAAATATTTCAAGTTTCTCTTGGAATAAATCCCAGGTTAACATGACTGACTATTCATTCATGCGATACGGCCATGTATTATACAGCGTTTCGCCGCTACTTTGGAAGTTAACCCACTATTGATAAATAGCTTATCTTTTGCGACTGTTATTTTTACCATAATCCAACTTTTATTAAGTGAAGTTCGGGAGACTATCGTTTGCATCGTTTGATAATAAACATCGCTTCATACATACACAGAATAACAATAACAATAAACATCCACTCACTATCAGTGGTGGACATTCAACGTCTGCTGTGCAAGGGTCGGTGTTCAGCGCTTTTAGCGGAGAATATTCGAGTTTTATGCCAGTGCAGAAGATTGTAATGTGACGCAAAGAGTGCTCAGGCTGGAAAGATCGAATGAGGGAAACAAAGAAGAAAATGAGAGAGAAAGAGAGACAGGAGAAAGAGAGATAAGGAAAAAAGAATGAGACAAAGAGAGAAATGAAGAACAATAAAGAAGCGAGACAGAGAGAGGAAGAAAAATAAAGAATCAAGACAGAGAGGGAAAGAAAGGGAAAACAAGACGGACAGAGAGGGAAAAGAGAGAAGAAGAGAAATAAAGAAGTAAAAAATGGAGAGGGAGAATAAAGAAGTGTGAGAGAGAAAGAGTGAAAGGTAGAGGAAAAAACAAACACAGAGGGAGTGGGAGACAGAGGAGGTGTTAAGAGAAATAAGCAATATATGGGGGGAGAGATAATGCAAGAGAAACGAGGAAACAAGAAGAAAGAAATTTAGAAGCGAGAGAAAAATACACGAATACCAATAAAGATACGAATCAGAGCCAGCTTAACTAACGCACGATATATTTTACAAATTCATATTAAAGGCTCACCTGGTTGGTAATTCAGGTGACTGCCGACGTCTCTTTCTCTCTCCTCTTTCATTTCGTTTTATCTTCGTGTCTCTCTTCCCACCTTCTCACTTTGTGTGTGTCTTTCAACAGTGGAGGAGGAGTTACCTTAAGGCGGAGTGACACATTGAAGACCACCTAAAAAGTGGAATATGAAAAATGCAGGTAGGCCGCCCCTGGCCTAGTGTAAGGACCAGGGCTCGCGGGTTTGGAAGTTGGCATGGTTTGCAAGTTAAGCACAGACGAGAGAAGGTCGGTTGTAGAGTGTGAATTTTGTGACATTTTAACAATTTAGCCAGTGTGACACTTGTTTCTCTTCTGCTTTTTAACCAAACATAAATCTTATACGCCGTGAAGAAAACACCATTGTTGTTAGGGTATACTTCTTATGTTCTATGACATATTTATGGAAATTTTAGGCGGTAAGTACATATTCTATTGTACATAATTTGCTGATATTTAGCTCATAAAAATCCTATTTCTATTTCTGTTCATCAGTAATGTCAGTCTAGTTATCGACTAAGATACCTTCAATAAGTTTGTGCATGTGAATGTATGTCATGAATTGCCTGATAGGATCGAAAGACTGAATTATATTCCAACATTCAATATAGCTAGTGGAAAGTTTGTGTATTTGATTACATGCAGGTTAACTTGATGGATGCCACACCCTCTTATACCCGAGTACCACGTCTTTTTTTCCTTCAGCGTATCCGTCCTACACAATTTATATTCTGAGGCCTCCTGCACTTTGCTGTCTTGCAAAAACAGATGCAGCTGTACATGCACCCAGTTTCCTTGATTCGAAGAGAACAGAAATATATGTATACCCTATTAGTATGCACCCGAGGAAGAAAATTTTCTTTTCACATCCTTTATTATTATTCGCTTGACCTTTTTTCGGATACTTCAACAGTTCAGTTCTCGGAGTCTAACCTGCGTCGTATATTACATGAGAGCTCATTTTTTGAGCCCTTGTTATGAGGTAGGAAGGCAAAAGCCATAAAGTTATCTCATTCAGACCCTTACTGTGTGTAGGGAAAAGCGAATTGAACTTTCCCCCCCAGCTTTTCCATATTTCGATTCAGCTGGAGAGAAACACGCAGTCAATCCGAAAAGAAGTTCTTCCGATCTCTTACTAGATAGAAAAAAACTGCCGGTACGTAAGAAGACTATCTGTATGCAGGAAAACGAAGTTTGGGATCCCGTTTTGAAGAGTTTCCCCATTTCTCCACCCCGCTTGCAGGAATCGTGAGCCGTATGCCAAGAATCAAGATTGGATGTCCAAATGTCTTATATTTCGTGGTGAATATTCAGCTAGGGATTTGTTCAGTATTATTTCGAAATCTAGTTAGGGTTTACCTTTGACTTAAAGCAACTGGCACATGAAAATTTTCCATTCCATAAATTCACCAGTTTATCTCATATTTCAATGTGCTTCTTGTATATATGAAAGGAGACACATTGGGTTCAATGTTTAATCAGATTTTACTCTGACGTGTCTTACAGTCACTAAGAAAAGTATAGTGTGAATGAAGTGCCGTTAAACTGCAATTTTACTTATTTTAACTGTTATTCAGAGTTGAAGCGATGTAACTGAAATGTGATTGAAAGTAAGGTCCTTGACCTGTCGACTGTACTCGTAATGATTCCCGTCTCAATTTGCAAAATAAAATTGATTCCATTTTTTAAATATTCAATAGAACGTGATTTAAAATTTTGATTTCAGGTTGCATTTCTAAAGATAGAAACATTTTACTTTCGAAACCATAATTTAAAACACAACATATGGTGACGAGCAAAAAACATATCATTGCTTAGGCCTACGCCAAAGACCCCGGGTTCGAATCCAGGCTTGAGCGTGGGTGTTCTTTGTGACTGTCCCTTCATTAATTTCATCATCACTCATCCTTATCTTCACGATTAGCCAAAAGTGGCAGAAAACCGAAGTAAAATAAACCAAATCAATCAATCAACCATTGCTTAGGAATCCTTACACCCTTGGACAGCAAACGTCTCTAAAGTTTGGTAAAGTTTGTGCTGAAATCCATATAATGCTCAGATGGTCTAATTTAAGTCGAGTATAAATCGGTGAAATATCTCACCCGTGACTCTCAAAACACATTCAGGGGTGGAAAATAAAGCATCGAAATTATTCAGATTGAACCGAATCCGAATCATAGAAATGGGGGTCTAGACTTTACCGTGTCTGTAAATTATAACAAAATTATAAAAACTAGCAATCTCCAAACCAATAAATATAATACTTTATTATAAAGTTATAACAATTTTTTGAATAGTTGTTATTACCAAACAATTAATTCATGTTATTCCTTCCATAGCTTCTGGCATTCAAATGTGGAATGGAGCTTCTCCTATTTTTATTAATAATGCTAAGATTAGAAGTTGAATTTGTAAATTAAAATTTATTGAGCAACGAGATTGTTTCTGAATAAATAAAAGGATTAGTGCAGACATAAAAATTATACAACAATTTTCATTGTAAGTTCATTGAAGCTTGTAAGACAATTTTCCATATAACTCCCATAATGTCCCAGCGTGCAATTTGTATCCTCTAATGCGTGCACAGTACTGAACGTGAGGTCCTTCTCAACTACCAGGTGCTAAAACATTGATCAGAGCTCTCACTCCTTGATAATTTATTATGCTCCTGTGTGCTACCAAAATCTTTGCAAAGAATGGATAATGTCTCGCGGGGCGTGACCTGCTGGCTCCCTTCCAGTATAGTCTATGGTACTTTCTCTCATTTCATGAGGAGTATAGTAAAATATTAAATTACTTGAAAGGGGGAAGCTGATTTACAGGCGCTGTTGACTAACGACGAAAAGCATGGGGTTATAGTATTGAGCCTACCTCTGATAATATTTGATTTTATATTTATTGAAGTACAAATTAATCTCCTCAGTTTGTCGTAGAAATAATAAGCACAATGAGATTTTAATTTGTAGGAATTATTGTAACAAGAAAATAACATGTGTAAATATGTATGTGTGTGGAATAATAATTGTAAAAATATGATTATTTTCATAAGTACTGAGTACAGCTTGAATTTAATACATTGCCCAAAAAAATATTACTCACACTTATTATACTGGTGTCAACTTCCGTAGCTGAGTAGTTAGCGCGCTCCTACGCCAGGTGTGCCGAGTTTGATCTGGGCATGGGCGTTCTTTGTGAGTGTCCCTTCATCAACCTCATCACTCATCCTCATCTTTGCGATTAGCCAAAAGTGGCAGAAAGCTAAATCAAAAAACGAAATCAATCAATCCAACTTTTTCTACTATTACATATATTGAGAAATTAGTCCTGTATATTTGAAACCACCAGCATTTGAGTTTTCAGTGACACAAGATTGTTGAAGGAGCACGTCCGGGATTCGAACTCAGTCTCCCTGTATTGGGAACGAGTCTCTTGTCTATTGACTGCGGTGATTGTTAGACTTGTGTCCTTTGTTTTTGCTCTCAAATTTCATCGAGGGGCGTAAGGGGGCACCTTTCCACGCAGTACACTATGGACTGTATTTTGCAGACTAGCGAAGCTCTGGCGCCTAAACTTACAGCCAGTATAATCACAGATCAACGTATCTATGGTATAATCCTCTGTGGGGCACTTGTTGTGTCGTCCATATATGTTTGTGATTGTCCCTTCTTCCATTTCGTCTTATCACTATTCATCCTTATATTTGCGATTAGCCAAAAGTGGTCGAACAGCGAAGAAACATGAATCAAATTTTATCGCATAAAAATCCTCTTCCCAATCACGCAAGGAAAAGGGACGTTCAGACTCAACAAGTCGCATCCTAGGGGTTTATCGTGGATGGAGCGATTTCATTACACCCATTAACTCTGCCCTTTGGGTACAAAATATATTCACCCTTCCACCTGTGGTTATCTGCGTTCAGAAATACGTCAACTTGTCCTTGAGCTTTCCCTCAGGAATTTCGAGTGAATTTTGAGTGCGCGTGGGCTGCGTGTGCGCACAGCGAGGGTGTGCGGCTTTTAGGCGGCGGAGCTAAAATTTCTTTTTCACGTGGAAGTTTTGAGCAGGGGAAGCAGACATGGGGGTTGGGATCAATACAGCGACCATTGACTGAGGCGACCGATCTGGGCTCCCAGGCTGTTAATAATACATATTCATAAGGACTCATCCGGACCTGATATTTACCTTAACAGGAGCTTTGTTATTGATTGATTGATTGATTTGGTGTTTTAAGTCCACTTTATGCACAGTAAGGCTAATCGGGACTGGACCTACAGTTGAAAGTTGAATCCGAACCACTATGTGCCTCCACCGGGTATCGAACCCGGGATCCCTTGATTACAAGGTGACGACGCTACCACTGCGCCATAGGGGAGGCCTCGAGCTTTGATATTGTTTTGTTGGAAATACGTTGAAGTGACATGTACATTTTTGGTGCTTTTACATTCTGGAAAAGAGCAACCTGTTGTGCACACTGAAATAACATATTGTCTTGTATCTTTCTTTTTTGAGCCTCGTTAATTCGTAATGCCTAGGGTATTATTTATATTGAGCTGCTTTTTTTTTAAAGCACAATTGAATTTCTTTCTTACGCTCTATAAATCTTCCTCGTTGTAATGCAAAGTTTTCTGATTAGAGACGTGCTTGGTTCGAATCCCCAACGTGATCAACACAAAGAAATAGGGAAAGGTAACAAAACTAAAAATTTATAAGTTGTTCAGTTTTCTACTGCATTTAAGATTAGAAGATAAATATACAGGACGATAAAGTAAAATGGGCCCGCCAGGATAGGGGAAATTTATTTATTTATTGCGATATGTCAACATGTTGGTTCTGCAACAGCTTTAGGATTTCTTAATTGAAGTATCGTGCACAGTAGTTTTTTCATAAACCACATGCACTTTTTGGTAAAAACGAGAAACGCAATTAAAATTTTGAGGTATAAGTGGTGATCTTGCGCTTAGTACACCCCGGTAACTCAATCTTGCAGGCCAATGAGGCTCTGGCGTCTGGACCCAAAGCTAGTATTCTCTGTTGGATTGTGTGTTGTCATATGTTTTGTCCTTTTTATGTGCTGAGTACTCCTTGCAGCCCCAGTATTTAACCTACAGTGGCGACGATTAGGAGGGCAGTTGCCATCCCACTTTTCGCCAGTTTGGCCTCTGCACTATGCTAAACCTTACCTACAAAGAAAAATATACTGTTCCCCCCCTCCTCCCGGTTTTGGAACGAATAGCCTATGTGCTGATATACCCGTCAATCACAGTTCTGTTTATTGAGAGGACCAGATGTGGACAACCAATTCGAAGAAACTAATTTGGATATAAACATCTCACCAAATGAAATGGTCCGTGTTTGACAATGAAGAATCTGAATATTTTCTCTCTTTCTTCTCTCTATCCCCCATTTCTCTATTTCTTTATTCCTTTGTTTCTCTCTTTCTCTTCAACGTACCTCCTCTGTTGATCCTCCTTTCTCTCAGCTCTCTTCCTCTGTTTACTTCCCCTGTTTCTTTATTTCTCTTTTTATCTCTTCAACTTACTGCGTCTGTTCCTTTTTCTTTCTCTCATCTCGCTTTCTCTGTTTACTGCTTTTTTCTTTAATCCTTTATTTCTTTCTCCTTAACTTATTGTCTCTGTTCCCCTTCCTTTCTCTCACCTTTCTCTGTTTCTTTATTCCTTTGTTTCTTTATCTTCAATTTATTTGCTCTTTCTTTCTCTCACATCTGTTTCTATGTATACTTCCTCTTATTCTTTTATTCTTTGTTTCATTCTTTTCAACTTATTTCCTCTGATCATCTTTCTTTCTCTCAGCTCTTCTCCTCTTCTCCTCTGTTACTTTATTTCAACTCGATGTCCTGTACATTTCTTTCCCATTCTTTCTATCCTTTTCGCACGCCTTTTTTTATCTTTTTGTGAAATTCTTGCTCTACTACGTTCTCAATGATTCTGAAACTTTCTCATGTAGGACATTTGGTTCAGCAGCAGTGTGGTCTATGACCATTACCCTGTAAGCTTGAGCTAACCGGTGGTGCGCATGACTGTACTCAACACGCAACAAAGTAATGGTGATATAACCTTACTAAAGTCGTCTACACATGATGCAAATAACTAAAACAGGTAGTTCAAGGTACAATAAAATCGATAATTGAAATACATCGAACAATGTTATTATTGCAAAACTTAAAAAGTATATAATTACACTCGTACACGACAATATAAACATTTGACAGCGATTTCACTTTTTTGTGGAAATTACAGTGCGCACTGCAAGAAAATGAAGTTAATAGATTTTCCACAACGAAATGTAAGGTAAACCTGAAATAATTGTGATGTACTTTATTGATATTATAAACATAAATGTCATCTGAGACAAGAAAAATTTATACGATCAAGGGCATGTAGATAATGTTTTCATTTACCTAAGCTGCAATTTATAAAATGACGTCACAGTTTACTGTTGGTGGTCGAATCGAATTTAGCATTATCTACTGTTGTAGAAATTTATAATTCTGCTTTATTCTTTTTCCAACCTAAACCTGTACATTTGCTTCCACGAGCAACTACTTTTATTCTTCGTAGTTCTATAATTGAGATTAAATAAATACCAGCAAGTATAAGTCTTGTACTACGCTATTTTATTATGGTATGAATTTCTCACAACCACCTGTTTACATTTTAATTCGGAAGTAGTTTAAGCACAGAATAATAATAAATTAAATTTTGTGACGTAATGCTGTGTTCGATAATCGATATCTGTACCACGTGCTCTGAATGGTGGAAAGTTTGGCGTGAATGACTTTATTTAGAACCGTTTCTCAATACAAAGAGAAATGTCACGTTTGCTCTGACGCCACTTCCTTGAAACGGTTGTGCAAGCTTTATTTTAATTCATAAATAGCTACAAGTTACCACGAAGTATCTGGATGGGTGAGCATTTCTAGGGATTCAGCACCATTTTGCCATCAAAGTTCCGGGCTCAATCGAATACGGATGTTCCTTTGTGAGTGTTCCTTCATCAATTTCATCTCATCGTCGCGATTAGTGGCAGAAAAGCGACGTAAAATAAGAAACATGCAAGTACAAAATCAAATAATTTGAATTTTACTATTATGTCCAACTTCTTAGAATATTATTATTTCATATTACACATTAATATCATATGTAGTGGCTATATGTATTGATAAACCTATATCAATATAATAAGTATGTCAATGTTTTTACTTGAAACTGATGAATTCCAAAATTTACCTGTGAGTTTTTGTAATATCAATGTAAGACTTCATTACTTTTGGTTTGTTTTAAGAAATGTAAATATTACTTTAATTTTAAACTTACTTTATATTTCTGCTAACGCTTCCAAAGTGTGGGTTTGTGTGTGCTCCGGGGGAGGGGGCATCTTGTTCTGGAATCTAACCTTTAATTTGGCTTTTGAGAATAATATTCTTAAAAATATTTAATTGAATTGATAAATGTACACTCGCAAAGAAATTCCCAGACCAGGATAGAACCAGGAACCTTTTGTGGCAAGATGATGTGTGTACCCCTCAACAAGGCACTCGTCCTGTGTGACAGTCAGAAAGAATTTAGATTCATTTTTCGAATGCAATGCTGATTGATTGATTGATTTGGTTAATTTTACTTCGTTTTTACGCCACTTTTGGTTAATCGCGAGTATGAGGATGAGTAATGATATGCTGAAATTGCGAAGGAACAGTCCCAAAGAACACTCATGCCCAGGCCGGGATTCGAACCCGGGACCCCTGGCGTCGTAGTGCGCTGTGCTAATCACTCCAACACGGAAGTCGGCGCGAATGCAGTGTTACATGCTTTCGCTGAGAACAACATGGTACAGTTGTGAATGAGCGTGTGTTTGGGTAAAAGAGCCTGTTTATGCTAGAGCGTGGAAGAGAGCGCATTAAAACCCAATTTATAGTCAGATGCAAATGCTCTATTAATATGTAGATGGGAGACAAAAAAATAAGATTGGTGTATATTCACCGAGGCAGAGATAACAAAATGTTGTTCCTTCTCACCGGTATTATAAATAATAATATTATAATAGATATGAAAAGTATTCATTGTGTAACCGCTGGGATTTTGGAAGTGCAGTCGAATGGACTAGGATATGAAATAAGGTAAATGTGCGATGTACAGTGTCATGAAGACACGCAGGGCGTGTGGATCCCCACAAATTCACATGTATGTGTGTGTGTGTGTGTGTGTGTGTACATATATATATTAATGATTTTTTACACACACACACACACACACACACACACACACATATATATATATATATATATATATATATATATATATATATATATAAGATAGAGAAAGAGGAGGGAGAGAAGCTATCTGTTAAACTAAGGCCGAGAGACTAAAACACAGAACAATCTATTAGAAAATGTGATTAAATTTGTTCATTTTAATAAGAGGATGTTTCTGGAGTTCGTATCTAATTTCTTAGAAGATTATAACCCGCCTGTCGTTGCCATGACTTCACTGAAGACGCCGGAAACGAGCAAAATGGGTGTGTCTAAACACTTATACACGACGTTTACTGACCATCATAAGCTAACTAGGCCATAGTGAGCCCAGATCTTGGATTCAGCATACGCCACTGATACATGCATGCTCACTTTTAGAGCCTCCCCGATGGCGTCGTGGTCTTCATCGCCTTGTAATCAAGGAGTCTCGGGTTCGATAGCCGGTGAAGACAAATAATGGTTCGGATCCCTCTTTAAACTACAGGTCCAGTCCCGATTAGCCTCTCTATGCATGAAGTGATGCACAAAACAAAAATTCAAATCAAATATAACTTCCACTTTTCATGTCAGATGAACCCTGCTGCACATCGAAATCATACAGAATGCCTGTATTTCCAGCCCTTCCCCTAACTTTATAACCCCCGTGAAGGCATGTAGAAGAAGTGTACTAAATGTGGGCCCCCTTTTTGTTTCTGGCACATATCATGGAAATTATAAAACCAAAATAAATGGTACATAGACCTGAAATAGTACGTTACGTACTTATTTAGTATGTCTCCTTCCGTAGCGAGAAGAAAATAGCTTCATTGTGAAAATCCTATTTTTTCGAAGAGATGTAATTTTTAAGTAATACGATACATGAAAGGCCGTGGAATAAAATAAAACGTTTTCTGAAACGTTAAACAGGCAGTATTGCAAGCTTTCTTCCAGATCATAGTTTTCTTTCGTATAGAGCCGCAGTGGCTCAGTCGGTAACGCGTCTGACTACCATGCTAAAGGTCCCGGGTTCGATCCCCGGCCGGTTCAAATCCGGGAACTTTTCTAATGATGGAAGCGGCCCCGGCGCCCACCCAGCGTCGAATAACATGGGTACCTGGGGGAAATCCTGGGGGGTAAAGGCAGTCAGGGGCGTGATGCTGATCACATCACCCCCACTCACGACTGGATCAAGAAAGTGTGGGGCGTTACCCCCACACCCCCTATACGCCTTCATGGCGTGGTGCTAAGCACAGGGGAACACTTTACCCTTTTACCTTTATAGAATCTATATGGCCATCTTATCTTGAATCCACGTTTTTAGATTCTCCCCTGTTCTCGTCATATCTATTAGTCGTCGCCTTGTAATCAAGGGGTCCCAGGTTCGATACCCGGTGGAGGCACATATCGGTTCGGATCCCACTTTAAACTGTAGGTTCAATCCTGATTAGCCTTACTGTGCATAAAGTGGACTTAAAACACTAAATCAATCAATCAATCAATCGTCATATCTATTATCTTGGAACCTGTACTAGAATTCCATTATTAGAATGTGGGGAAAACGCACTCTGTGGTTGTTGCACAACAACACAAGGGGCCCACTTTAGGAACGACTTGGGGACCCACATTATGACCACTAGGGCTTATTTTTTCATGATAAATATTTCTCATGTATTCACATCCATTACTTACCAATTGGATACAAAGATAGCTCGTATACTTAGGATTAAGTATGTAGAAGGGTTGACGCATTTGGCTCTCAAATGACCGAAGTACGGCAATTAAACGTGGGAGCAATAAAACTTTCGACTTCCAGAAAATCACTCACGAGCTGATTGGAGAACAACAGAAGCAGTAATCAACATGGGCGCAAGTACTGCATGCGACAATAACGTAAACCACCAGCTCGATGTATTTCCACCATGCTACGGCACTATTCAAAGCAGAAATGCAGGGGGCCCGCTTTAAAGACGGAACACTTCCTATACTGCTTGAGGTTAGACCTGTGACGAAAAGGAACGATAATCGCATCAATGGCGTGGTATTCTTCATCGAAATTTTCACAAATTCTTCGTGGAGCGTACCTAGAAATGACCTTATTTTCTACAGCTCATCCGTCTGTGTGTCATTACTAGACCTCGGATTACAGGTATTTAACCTATTTTTTTCCTTTGCAGGTAAATAAGAAATAACAACTTATATCAGCGTTTCATTAAAAAACCAAACAACTGACGACGTTTTATAGTGCCTAAAATAACCTATTTTGCCTTTTAGAACCTATTTTAGGTTTATGTGCCTAAATTAAACATTTTTTAAAGTTTTTATATTTTCTTAGGTTTTAAAGGATTTTTATGTCTCACGTATTTACTAGGTTTGGTGGCGAAATAATTCAATGACTGGCGTGTTTGAAACATGTTTTCTGTCGATTTCCCTTCGTATAAGATGTTTATCAAAGCTTTAAACAAAACAAATATGTCTGACATCATTGTTACCTGCAGACAGTGGCGGCGAAAGGGGACAGTTCTCCTTTACTTTTTACCCCTGCACTATATACTATTAATGCTAAGTCTTGCCTACTAAGATAAAGTAAACTGCCCTTGTCCCCCCTCCCCATTCTCAGTTTTGGCACCCAATCGTCTCTACGGCCTGCACAGTCCCAAGTGCAAGTTTGGTCCTTTTTGGCATTCACGCCTTGCGAAGTAATGTTTCAGCATTCAAATTTGCACTACTGACTGTGTTTCTGTTCAAGGATAATTTTCAGCACATGAAATGATCCTCACAGAAAAAAGGCGGAGTTTGAGTGTGGATAACGCAAAAAGATTCATACTGTTAACTTGGACCATGATAAAGTTCAAGTATAATTCTTGGTTTTCAAGAATTTCCAAAAAATTCAAGGATACAAGTAGTTGTTTTCTCTATTCCAATCTTACGTATTACCGACTTTCACCCTCGCTTCCACACACAAAAAATATTAACAATATGAAGGGTTTGTATGATTGCAATGTATTAAAAAATTACCTAATCAACTTCAAAATATATTATTTAGCAATAATCTTCCGCCTGTCAGATAGATTGTTCTGCAAAAGACACTAACAAAGTAAACGGATTGAGAAAATTTTGTTTTATTTTCCATGTAGCATTCTTTTTCATCCTAAAAAAAATGCTAAACTGAGAGAAACTTGCCTCAGGCCATTTATAAACATGTATAAATGTAATGGGATTTGGATTAATAAAAGTTGCAATTTTTCACGTCAACGGAGAAAAAATTGGAATAGAGAAAAGATTACCTTTTTTCATGTTTTGCAAAAATTCATGATTAATTTCCAAAGACAATAATTCACGCATAATTCCCGGAGCCAATAATTCACGTGTAATTCACGGAATTCAAGGAATTCCAAGTGAGTTGCCACCCTGATATTGTGCAGCAAATTATACATACATAATTCATTTTTCACATCAACAAGTAACTTTTTCTAACAGCAAAAGTTCAGTATTATAATACTTTGTAGATAATTTTGAAAATGATAACTATAAAGAAATGAAAATTTGTGTAGAAAATTAATTTTTGGTTATTACGGTTCTTGTGAATTTTTTTTTTAACGATTATATCTAATCAGTATTTTTCAGGAATTTTGTACCAAATTAAATCTTTTTGCAACCTATTTCAGGATTTTTCGAGAATAATTTAAGGTTTTTAGAACCTATTTTAGGATTTTAGAGCCTATTTTAGGAACCTAAAGGCACACTTTTTAGAACCTAAATATCCGAGGTGTAGTAATCACTTACAGATGTGATTTCAATGTGATAAAGAAGTATACGCTTTAAAGATATACTTAGCTTATTGCAATATTGTAGAAACTCCAAACAGAGCTCAAGTAATAAGAATGATTTTGAAACAGCTACCTGAAAGAGGAACATAAATTGAGAGTATTTGAAAATAAGATCCTTAGGAAAATATTTGGATTTAAAAGGGATGAGGGGACAGGTGAGTGGAGAAGGTTACATAATTTAGAACTACATAATTTGTATTCATGTCCAGATATTATTAGAATAATTAAATCAAGAAGACTTAGGTGGGCAGGCCATGTGGCACGAATGGGAGAGGAAAGAGGAGTTTACAGGATTCTTGTTGGGAAACCTGATGGCAAGAGACCTGTAGGAAGGCCAAGACGAAGATGGAGGGACAACGTTGAGATGGACCTAAGGGAAATCGGTAGGGATGGAAAAGAGTATATAGATCTTGCTCAAGATAGGGACAGATGGAAGGCCTGTGTTGCTGCAGCCATGAACCCTCATTTTGCCATATTTTCCTGCCTTTGATATTCTTTTTTTAGAAATACTGGGCTAAAGGAATGGTTATGACACCCACACTTCCTTGGGCACGCCACTGAGTTTTAACCTGTGTATCAAGGGAGCTCGCATTATTTTTACTCAGCAGTCATAGAAACTATTATCATTATTATTATTTACGGTTTTTATTGTTGGCATTATTTATGTGGTGGTGGTTGTTGTTATTATTATTATTATCATTACTACTACAACTACTACTTCTTATGTTTTTTTAAAATTAAATACATTTGTAAATTCCATATTCTGTGTATCTACATACAATTTGCATAGCTGTATACTTAACATATTAATTCATGTAGGAACAAGAAGCAAGTGATGCTCAACAAGCCGATTGCCATAGGTGCCACCGTTCTTGAACTATCAAAATTGCACATGTACCAATCGTACTACGATCAGTTTCAACCCTTTTATGGAGATAACATCCAAATATGTTACATTGACACGGATAGCTTCATTTTTCTAATCCAAACACCAAGCCTCGAACATGATCTGACTAAGATGAAGCATCTGTTTGATTTTAGCAACTTACCATCAGGCCATCACTTGCATTCGGCAGAAAACAAAATGACGATTGGAAAATACAAAGATGAAGTTGGCGGGAAGTACATCAGCGAATTTGCGGGGCTTCGTGCCAAAATGTACTGTGTAAAGATTGCAGAAGAAAAAGAGATCAAGAAAGCGAAGGGTGTGGGAAAAATAAGTACCAGCAAATTTAGCATGCAAGACTACAAGGAATGCCTTTTTCATAGTAAAAGGCAACTCAGCGCCGATCATCGCATTACAAGTAAATTGCATGATTTGTACACGACGCGCGTAACCAAAGTAGCATTGGATGCAACAGACAACAAGTTACGTGTTCTCGATTGTAAAATCCACACGAGAGAGTGGGGCCACTACAATAAAAGCGATAAATGTGACGTGTGTTAACTGTAACCCCCATAGCCATGAAGTTTGCTGTGTCTTTTGCTATTCTTCAAAAAAACAGACGGAGGAAAAGAGGGGCCCTCGGGCGATGAAAAGTTGCAAGCTGTTATTATGTTATTATGTTGTTAAGCCCGCTCCAAACCGAGGCTCATTAAATTCAACTCTTATTTTTCATCGCCCGAGGGCCCCTCTTTTCCTCCGTCTGTTTTGAAGAATGGCAAAGGCACAACGTGTTAAATAACTAACAAGGACAATGAATCTCTTTGGTTTCCGCAAACAAAACAACATGGACACTGTATCACCAAATTCCAATAACCTCTTACCTTCCGTGTTATCTAAACTCAATGGTCTACTAATTGTACATCTTAATAGTATATGGACAAAAATAAATGACGATGTGGGCAAGATGTTTTATGTTTTTAATAACAATTTACATTTCTATGAAATTCCGATCGATGGGAAATTTCAAATCACCGTGAATCCGGAGAACACAGGCGAAATCAAAATTTCTACCGGCAAAAACATTTTTCGAATGAAGCACGACAAGGTACTTTCTAACATGTCGTACGATGTGTCTGCAGGAGATTATCTTTACGTGGAACTCCTAGGAGATTACGACAAACTCGTTCCTCTCTTCGTAGAATTACGAATCGTCTATTCTATTATAAATAACCATTAACCAAAAATGCCTAACGACATTTTCGGCAACACCAAGCGTGTAGACCATGCAGAAGAGATTCTCATGCTGGACGTTCGAGTTAAGAAGTTGAGGACCGATTTGATCGCTTTGCAGGAGACCTTAAACAAAAGTTTAGAGTCTGAGATCGCTACGCTCCAAACGCAATGTCTCGATCCCATTCTGAAAATCGATTCCGAACTGAAAACACTGATAAAAAATTATGTCTACGTACCTTCTTACGACAACATTCAAAATATACAGTTGAGCATGGATTCGCTTCAAAATGATTTGGCCAAATTACAGCAATTTCAATCGAAAAATGAAGATTTGGAAAAATTGAAACTCGAAATCGAAGAGCGAACTTCCGCAATAGAAAAAAAATTCTCTGAACTTCAAACCGTCGTGAATGATATTGATGTAGAACGCTTGCAGGTTGTTGTTTCTAAATTACAAGAAGAATTCACCGGCACGTTGGAAGAAATCAAATCCAAGTTGCAGACTTTGGAAGATACAATGACGAACCTACCATCGTCGGACGAACTGCAGGTCATCGGTAAAAGCGTCGCGAACATAAAAATTCAACTGGAGGCTTATCAAGATTTCGAACACATTCAAACCACCATCGCTACGCTTCAGGCGTCTCTGGAGTTGATCAACGAAGAAATTAAAAATATTCATGCTGAAGCAAGTGTGTTGACGAGTATTTAGGACACGTTAAGCACGGTTCAGCAGAAGATCCAATGTTTGGAAAACTTGAACGTCGAATCCAATCTTACTCATTTTCATCACGTACTGGACAACATACAGGGTGACTTGGAATCGTTACGAACGAGCGTGCCTTCGAGCGAAGATTTGGAAAAATTGAAAACGGCGGTGACGGCACTATCAGATTCGAGTGACATCAAAAGTTCGTTGAGCGATCTCGAGAGTAGGGTGGCCAATCTCCCCACCTCCAAAGAATTACACGCTTTGAAAAGGAACATATCACGTATGCTGAAACGATTGGAAACGGAAACGGCGAACGTGGAACAGATTCGAGACGAACTTGCTTCGCTGGTGTCGACGCTGCCCACTTCGCAGAGCGTCGCCGACCTTCACACGCAGTTTACAGAGATGCGAATCATCGTGAACGATCTTACCGAGAAGAGCTCGAAATTGAATCAAATCGAGAACCTTCAGAACATTGTGGTCAACATCAGAGATCAAGTTGGAGTGCTGGAATCAACGCAGGAATCGACGCTGGCCTCTTTCGGTGCCAAGTTGCAAGAACTCAACGAAAGCTACAAGCAGTTGAACGTGGAAGTGAAAATCAAACCCTCATTTTCTACCGTAACGGATACCATAGTCGAGCATTTGGTGCCCGTACAAAACACACTGGGTCAGCTTCACAGCAACCTCGTTAGCATCGATACTAAATTCGCTAAACTCCATTCTCTGCAAGCCATCGAAATTAACAGCGTACCCAATCAACAGAGAATCTCCACGTTCGTCGAAGGTAACAAACTGTACATGCTGCATCCTTATCATCCGTACTACAAGTTTCTCCTCGATGGCACGATTCAGATAAACGAATTTTCGTACTGGTCTCACGGCAGAAAAGCTAGCGTTCCTACCATGACTTTCATATCGAATCGTGGTGTCCAGAAAGCGGGAAACATTCCTCTGGCGCGTTGGAACGAAACGCGCAACATATATGAAATACACGAAGACGAAGATCTTACCGTTTTCGACGTGAGTGCCGGCGATAAGCTGATCATTCAAAACACGAGCGAAGTGCCACCCTCTTTGAATCCCATCACGCTTGTGCTTCTCTTGAAACGTAATCTCTAAAAAAAATGTCTAGGCAAGCCATCGTCGAAGAATTGCATAAACCTGCACGCCGCAACTACGAACGTTTGGCTGTGGTAACCAAGGGCATCGACGACCTCTGGCAAAGTGACCTCGTGGAGATGAGTAGCGGCAATTTGAAAAACGTGCATAAATTGAACAAGGGCAACAAGTACCTCCTCACCGTCATAGACACGTTTTCGAAATTCGCATGAGCTCTACCTTTGAAGGCGAAAACAGGAACATGCGTCACGGAAGCATTCAAATTAATTTTTCACGAAAGCGGCGGCAGACAACCACGGTTTCTGCAAACGGACAACGGTAAAGAATTTTACAACGCCGTATTCCAAAAGTTTATTCAAAAACACAAGATTCGACATTATTCGAGCTTCAGTCACATCAAAGCCAGCATCGTGGAAAGATTTAATCGAACCTTGAAAACACACATGTGGAAACGATTCACGCTTCGGGGAAATTACAAATGGGTCGACATCCTGCCGGAACTCGTCGACACCTATAATCACACGGTACACAGAACGATAGGCATGAAGCCAGCCGACGTTACCAAGTCCGACGAGCAGCGTTTAATTTCTACAGTTTACTGTCCAAAGTACACACCCACGACAAAAAAAGCTAAATACAAAATTGGAGACCAGGTGAGGATCAGCAAATTCAAACGCACCTTCGAGAAGGGATTCACAAAAAATTGGAGCACGGAACTTTTTACGGCGGTTCGAGTTCTACCCGGAAACCGACACACGTATATAATAAAAGATAGTAGCGGTGAGATTTTGAAAGGAAGATTTTACGAAGAGGAACTCTCTAAAACGAAACACCCCGACACGTACCTCATCGAGAAAGTATTGCGTAGGAAAGGTGACAAACTGTTTGTCATATGGCTGGGACTTCCGGAAAAGAGTTGGATCGACGCGGACGAAGTGATCTTGTGAGTACGTGGAACGTGGTGAAGCGTCTACCGGATCCGGAAAATCAAACAAGAAAAAAAAAGAACGGTGAATTGCTCCCCGACAGCATCCGCTGTCTGATCGTAGGACCTTCGGGGTGTGGAAAAACGACACTGCTCGTGGACAATTTTCTCCTCGCACCGAATTGGTTAGATTGGAAGAATAGGCACCTGTACGTGTTCTCGAAAAGTTTAGAGCAATCCAAATACCAGCAACTGATGAAACTGTACGATGGTCTGGACATTGCAACGTTCGCCTCGGAAATAAAACCACTCGACGATTGTCGTGAAAATTCAGTCGTTGTGTTCGACGACGCCATCCTGGAAAATCAAAATGAAATTCGCAATTTTTTCACGCAAGGTCGTCACAAAGAAATGGATTGCTTTTACCTAGCTCAAACGTTTTCCAAAATTCCAAAACAGTTACTACGCGACAACGCTAATTTCATATGTTTGTTTCGTCAAGATCACACCAACCTCAAGCACGCGTACGATGACTACGTAGGCGGAGACATGAACTACAATCAATTTTCGGAACGCTGCTCTTCTTGCTGGAACGGTGACGATTTCGGATTCGCTACGATCGACATGACGAGGAAACCCAACGACGGAAAATACAGAAACAAAATCAACAACTTTCTAAACGTTGCAACGTTGTGAGAAACAACGTGTATAAATAACGTCATGACGAAACGAAAAATCGAAGACGAAAATCTCAAGCTTCGCGATTACCTCGCGAAACGCTTCAAAGGTTGGAAATCCGAGAATCGTGGATTCTACGAAGAGAAAAAACGTCAGGATCAACCTGTGATCGATGCCATCAGTGGTCTAGGTAAAGAAATTAAAAGTGTCACGGAACAAAATAAAAATTTGATCAACGAACTAGTGCCGCTCGCAGCTAAAAGTTACGCCGTACCCACGCCTATTTCGAGCATTCCTTCGACACCGTTCGAACTGAAGGATGCACCGGCACGACGTCGAGCCATAGGCAGCACGTCTTCGGATAAAATCGAGTTGGGACCTTTGGCACGAGACTACCTGAGTACGGGGAAATTCGACAAGGATGAAGTGTTCGGATTGTATCCCAGCATGGAAACCAGCAAAGGCGGCGGTGTGGTGTGGAAGATTGGGAAATCGAAGGTGACCTTCGAAGGCAACGACATTAAAGTCAATTTAGGGGACAAGGATAGTTGGAACAGGTATCCGGGTACGGTGGGACTGTGGGAACTCGTCGCCAAAAAGCAGCCGAAAGATTACACCGACGAAGATTACCAAAGTTACAAGGAAATTCTGATCATGACGGATGCCTTGTACCAGAACAACGACGCCTCGCAGAATAGGGTGAAATCGAGCAGCGGCGAGAAGTACAAGAATCTCATCAAACCGATTTGGAACCAGGTCAAAACAGGCAGCGGCGTCAAACGCTACAACACGTTACCCAAAGAATTCGTTTGGGTGGACGACGTGAGGAAGCTCGTGGACCGATTGTTGGTGATAGCCGGCGAAGAGAATGCAGGCAACCGTAATTTCTACAACGAGAAGGTTGGCATCGTGGACATGATCAGCACGAAACTTTCCAACTTCATCGTGAACAACGACAAGGGCATAGGTTACCTCATCAAAATCATCAACACGCTGCCTCCTAAATTTTGGAACGTGGCCGAAGGAAAGGGCCTTGTGAACGACATCATCAACAAGTTACCTTTCGAGATGCATCTACCTGGCTACCAGTACTGCGGACCGGGTACCAAACTCGAGAAAAGATTGGAGAGAGGAGACAAGGGTGTGAATCTGTTGGACGCGGCATGCAAAGATCACGACATCGCCTACAACACCACGCAGACGGATCTGGATGCACGTCACGAAGCAGACAGAAAGTTAGAGCACGCAGCTTTCGAAAGATTCGTGAGCAGAGACGCATCGTTGGGTGAACGGGTCGCCGCACTGGGTACCACCATTGCCATGAACACAAAACAAAAATTGGGGTGGGGTATATAAATAACATCCAGTAAAAAAAAACAACATAGCTTGCATAACTGATTTGCCGCACGAACTACTATCTAAAATATTCAAAAAGGTAGTTCACGGAGATGTTAATAAACTTGTGATCGTAGCTAAAACGACGCCGGCATTTCACATGGGATGCGAAATAGTTCTCAAGGACCGTCTTCGGGAGATCAGTGGAATGAGGTGCGGTGATCTCGACACTCTTCTGTCGGCCGCGGGGGAGAAATTGAACGAAAGGTTGGACGAACTGCACGAGGCGAGGCAGGGAAGAAGACGATATACTGATGATTGGCGTAAGTCCAAACAGGAAACTGAAGAAATCATCACGCAAATCATCGCGTTCTCCGAAGCACGAACTTTCTTCCTCTGTTAAAAAAATCTTCGATACAAATCATGAAAAAAAAAAATATAAATAACACACATCGTGAAAAAAAATAATCTTCGGTATATATAAGTAACACACATCGTGAAAAAAAAATTAAATTTCTCTAACACACACACTGAAAATTTCTCTTCTTCGATATGACAACTGAAAAAATGAGTGAGCTCCAAGCATTAAAACAAATGCTAAATTTGTCAGTCGAGTATGTAAAAATTCGGGAATTGGAAGTCGACAAATCTTACACGATAACTTCCGGTTCAATCGTTTCTACCCAGTATGGTCCCAAGGTACGCCTGTTGCTCAACGCACAATACAGTCTATTTTTACCTGATCGATACGCTAACATGTTATCGGACGAGAAGCTATCTATTTTAATCGAGAACAAAACTCGAATCGTGTACAAGGGGACAAAGGAACTTTTTGGCAAGAAAACAAAGCACGTAATAGAATTTGTGTAGCGACTGCGGGGCCGTGAAAAAAAAAATCTCAGAATATTTATATATAAATAACATACCGTAAAAAAAACTACACAAGAAAAAATATCAAAATATATATAAATAACATACCGCAAAAATAACCCATAGAGCATCAACATGAAGCCCAAGGGTGTCGTGTACCAGATACCATACTCCAATCTGAAAAATCTAGGTGCCCTTGATGGGTTACTCACCAAGAAACAACGCGAGAAGAAACGTTCTTGCTTGTCGAAAGGACATGGAATGAAATTGCTGCTCAGCACACCTCAATTGAGACGGTTGCAGCGTTCGCGGAAACAGCAAAAGATCGGAGGTTTCATATTCAGCATCCCGGCCATCCTAGCAGCATTGGGGGCCGTTGGAAGTTTGGCTGGCGGAAGTGCCGCCATCGCGAAAACCGTCATCGACTCGAAGAAGAACAAAGCAGAATTGGAAGAACAGAAACGTCACAACCTGGCCATGGAGAAGAAAGGGGGGAAGGGCGTGATGAGAAAGTTTAAAAAAAAGAAACAACGGCACTCACTAACCGAGACATTGAATCTCTGATCGGACCGTTACAAATCAAACACTTCAGAGGAGTTTTTATGTCCGACTCGTTACCTTCAAGCGTGAAAAGAAGAGAATGCGGAGTAGTCAACTTGGACGGTCAAGAAAATCCAGGCACGCATTGGATATGTTACCACAAAAATGATGATAAAGCATTCGTTTTCGATTCTTTCGGAGGTGTTCCACCTACAAATTTAATTCATTATCTGAAAACAAACAAAACCTCTATATACTACAACGACGAACGCATTCAAGATTTCGGAGACGTGAACTGCGGTCATCTCTGCCTCTCCGTGCTCGTCTTTCTCTCTAAAATAAATAACCCTACGATCGAGGATTTCCAGAAAGCATTGTGGAACCTCAAACAGCATCACTAGGATGGGCGTGTTCCATCTCACGAGTGAATCTTCAATCTTGAAACTCACGCTGCACGACGACATCGTCTATCCTAAATCCGTGGCTCTGCGTGCATTCTACAGCATGTACCTCATACCTAACGTCACGCAGCACAACAACAAAATTAGCGTCGGAAGCGAACACATCGTCGTCACGCCAGGCCAATACAATCTTTCCACTTTGCAAGCTCAATTACCCAAAGGCACATACCTTTCTCAAAATTCGGTCACTCACAGAGTGGAAATCCTATCCGCGACGGAGACCGTGGACCTGGGCAGCATGGGAGAACTTTTAGGTTTCGAGAATGACACCAAACTCGAAGCTGGCATCAAGCACGTGGCAACCAATATTCCTAAATTCTTGGCCATAGAGACTCTGAACGTACACTGCAACGTGGCGGAAGGTATGATCACGAAATCCTCGGACGGATTAGGAAGTCACAAGCAGACGGGAATCATAGCCACTTTCAAACCAAGTTCCGAGTTCATGGAACCGATCATCTACACGCCCTCTTCGCCGATCTATTTTCCAGTATGTCGCAACCGCATAGACGACATAGAGTTGGTGGTAACAAACGAGAAAGGAGACGTGGTGGATTTCGCAGGTGCCACTACGACAGCCATCGTGGAGATCAACATATAATAAATAACCATACATGTAAAATGGAGCAAATCGAAAGTTACGAATTGCAATCTTTCCCTCCCAACCGTCGCACGTTCGCCAATCTGAACGAAGCGAACAGGGAGATCGAATACGACCTGGACGTAGGCGACGGGTTCATTCATCCTCACAGAGCGGACCTCTACCTTCAATTCGACGTGGTGAAGAAAGAAAGCGGAGACGCGTTTCCCGCAGCAGCAAATTTGATACTCGTGGACAACTTCGTGCCTCACCTGTTCTCGCAGGTGGAGGTGAGGAAACATAACACCGTCATCGACAGAATAGATTATCCAGGCATCACGTCGACGGCAGTGGGAACTTTGAAATTATCCAAAACGGACGCAGCATACTATCAGGCGGGAGGATTCGAAGCGGGGACCAAAATATCGACGAGGAGTCACACGGTGCTCTTTCCCATGCGTCTGCTTCCGGGATTCTTCTCCGATTACAAGGAGATCATGTGGAAGGGAGGACTGAGAGTCACGTTTCGAAGAGCGGCCAACGACAACGACGCACTGATGCGATACGCTACTTTGGGTCCGGACGGCACCACGCCGATAGCCAACACTTTACCCGAAGCAGCCAAGTGCGTCATCCGGAGCATGGAATTGAGAATGCCGGTGGTGGAATACGAAACAAACTACGCCCTCAAGTACAAAGCGGAGATCTTGAAAAATCCACAGGTACCGATTCACTTTCACGGTTACCAGTGCGTACAGAAGGTGGCATCGGGAAGTCACATGGAATTCGACGTGACGACACAGTTCAACAACATACAGTTCGACATGCCAGATTTCGTCGTAGTGCTTTTTCAGACCGGGAGGGACAAGAATCAGGAAAAAGATTCCAGCAAGTTCGACGACTGCAAGATCAAGAACGTTTATCTGAAGAACGGTAGGAACGAAGTGTTCCCGCGCGAGAATTACAACCTCGACGTGACCAAAAACGATTACCTCAAACTTTACGAAGCGTTTTCGGCTTACAAACGCGTGACCGAGGGAAGCGTGGACATGTACTACACGCCCAGCGAGTTCAAAGCACGGAGACCCATGACCGTCATCAACACATCTAAGAGAAAAAAGGTTGTGGTCAACGATCGAACCAACATCAAGGTCGTCTGCGAGTTCCACGATGCCTTACCCGAGGATACCCTATGCAGTGTCATCCTGATTGCAGAGAAGTCCTTCGCCTACGACGTGAAGAACGAGAGGGTCACAGAGCAGTTTTAACAAGTTTTTAACATCTTTTCTTGCACAAATAAGAAATTTTTTGTACTAGCACAATCAGTTACAATAGCACAATCAGTTACAATAGCACAATACGAATTTCACTAGTTCAGATCAGTTACAAATGTCAATTTCATTTAATAGTTATCAGTTACAATATCTTTTTTGCACTATAGCACGAGACAATCAGAAAATTTGCACAAAAAATTTGTTGTTGTTTTTACACGTGAAAATTAACAATAAAATTTATTTTTTATCGTTTCAGATGCTGTCGAAACATCAAAAACACATACACACACTAGAAAAAAAAGCATGCAACTTTATTTGTAACACACACATATTCTCCATCTTCATCAAGAAAATATTATAATAAACATAATTATTTTTATCTATATCTCACAATAAAACTCTATATCCAAAAATATCACAACATCAAATAACACTAGAGTCGTTAGTACACGTTGCATGCATTACGGAGGTCCTCTGTAGGGTTTCATGGAAGTTTGGGGGAAAAAAAAAACACGTGAAACCCTACAGAGGTGCGGTAATCTATAACCGCAGCCATTAGAAAACCTTTACTTTTTTGGCTGGGCACCACGCACCCTGGCGAGGTTATAGGGGCCAGGTATCCTAAAAAACAACAATTATTATTTTGTTTGTTTGTTTGCGTCACAATACATACGCGCGCGTGTGTGTGTGTGTGTGTGTGGTACATCGTTCCCTCCCCGAGAGAGAGGTTTACGAAGGTCACGATATATATATAAACATTTGGTCCCGGACTTGGAAAATTACAATAAGGTGCACTCATCCTTCAAAAAATAAGAAGATGAGAGGAGAGGTTTACGTAGGTCACGATATATAAACATTTGGTCCCGGACTTGGAAAATTACAATAAAATGCACTCATCTTTCAAAAGATGAGAGGATAAGAGAATAAGAGAATAAGAGAATAACAGAATAAGAAGATGAGAAAATAAGAGAAGAGGTTTACGAAGATCACGATATATAAACATTTGGTCCCGGACTTGGAAAATTACAATAAGATGCACTCATCCTTCAAAAATAAGAGAATAAGAGAATGAGAGAATAAGAGGAGAGGTTTACGAAGATCACAATATATAAACATTTGGCCCCAGACTTGGAAAATTACGATAAGGTACACTCATCTTTCAAAAATAAGAGGATGAGAAAATAAAAAAATAAGAGAATGAGAGGAAGATGAGAGAATAAGAGAAGAATAAAAAAAATGAGAGGAGAATAAGAAGATGAGAGAAGAATAAAAAAAATGAGAGAGATGAGAAGGATGAGAGGATGAGAGCTCATCTTTCACTCATCACTGCCTTTTTGCGCCCGTGAAATATCGTCAGCGCAATAAATGAGGCGCGGAACGGGGAGAGAAAATGAGTTTTTCAACTTTTTGTAGTCGTTTGGTCAAGAAATCAGAGTTGCAGTGGGATGCACATTTTTTATCTACTATCAGTGATTTTTTTTTTCCAAAGTCAACTGATTTAAATCAATCCACCCTGTATTTTACTAATTTTACTTTGAAGTGGTAACCAAAATAGAAACCTTGAAGCCACTGTTACGGTAGGGAGAATCCATACTCACTTTGTGTGGAATGGCTGTTATACAATAGCCCCGTTAACTCTTAACTATTGTGTTAAGAGCAGTTCTTAGGGTCTCGCTCGTCGCACACCCGTTTGAGCTCCTACGTCAACTGACGTCAACGTGGAATGTCTTCGTTGTTAGGATAGGGTTGTTAGGTTTAGTTAGCATAAATACACTGCAATATTTCACATAAAAGGTCTTATTTATTCTAAGAGAACTAATCAAGCCTAACCTAAGAAAGATAACATTTATCGTGACGTCGGTTGATGAAAGAGCTCAATCGGGTGTGCGATAAGTGAGATTCCTGTTGATAAGCAACTCGAGAAACTTGACCTTGAAGGAAATACGTAGCTAATAATTTCAATCAAGTGGCAAAAAGTCATCGGCAAAGATTGATTGATATGCTTTATTTTACTTCGCTTTTTGTGCCACTTTTGGCTAATTTGCGAAAATAGGGATTAGTGATGAAATTGATGAATGGACAACAATAAAGGGGGAACCCCCGAATGTTACCAAACCTCCACCCGTATGCATTCGAGGGCATACGCTTTGTCCCAGTGCCTCTGTGAATAAACTGGGACGTCTTTTGCTCAAATTACGGTTCCCCCGTTATTGTTTTGCTCTACCACTTTATTAAATTTCCCATTATAATATTTGAAAGTATACAAGAAAATAACATTACTACATACATGAAATGATTACATAAAATAGTGTATGGACACAGTATTACAGTACACAATTATTTCTTCGTGAGATGGAGATTCTGTATGAAAGTGTTTGCAGTTTATTGTAGTTTGGTATGGCTGTAAGTACCGGATTCTGTGGTACCAGAATCTAAGAAATTGAGGATTTGTATGGCTCGAGTGCTCTATTTAATATAGTTGGTTTTTAAAGGTATGATTAGGCTCCTGGACCAGCCACCGAGAGAGGGTGAGTTGATGGTTGAAGACCATTTTTAGTTTGTATTGTTTCGTCGTTTGCTCCACCCCAGAGGCTAGGTGTTCCGCCCTCGGTGTCCCGTCCCGTTTCCTTTAGGAGGAAGTGGACAAGGTATAGAGCACTCGAGTTCCATCACTATAGTGGAGTATTGCAATTTGTAGTGAGAAAGAAAAAAAAACAGAAGTTGTAGATAAAATAAAAGAGAAGATCGTCGCCATGTTGTGTATGTGTAGGCCGAAATGTGTGCACTTCAGCTAATTCATGGCGACGTGTATGATTACAATCAGATAACTAGTAAATGTAAAGTAAAATAACTTTTAATAAAATATTAATGAAAATAACAATGATAATACGAAAATAAGATACTATATTATTATGAGTATTAATAATGAATACAAGGGTTTATGAAGCTCCGGATTTCCGGTGCTATGTTCTTACTGGTGTACCAGTACGTGTATCTACAGAGGGGTTTTATTTGATAATTTTATGAATTTGGGTTGTGTTGTTTTGAGGCTGTCTCCCTCAGAAGGTAGTCCTTGTGTATTTCTACTTGCATTCACATGAGACGAAATCTTCTTCTTTCGGCTGCTTCACTTCTGCCTGTAGATGTCACGAAGAATTTCCTTCTGGGGGCATTTACTGGTGCGTCCTCCTTATCGCTCTTCTCCCCGGGAACTACTGTGGGTGATCTCTACGCGTCGAGAGAGCATTTTGGGACCTCGTCACCCTTCTATCTTGAGGCTGGCTGGGAGTAATGAGAGGTATAGTAGGTCGAGCCTGCAGCTGTGAGTTGAACCGTTTCATTTCCTCCAAGGAAACTGCGTTCGTCAAGCATTTCAATTTGTCTATTTGTTGCTGACAGAGAAGGATTTTGATATTCGTCGTTGGTAGTTCCTTCCTCAGATTCTTGATGTAGTCTCCAGCTGCCGGGCAGAAGAAGACCTTATGTTCTGGAGTATCCTCTGTCTCTCCGCATGTGGCGCATACTGTTGTTTGCCTGCTACCAATTCGGTGCAAGTGAACTCCATAAGGACCATGGCCTGTCAGCAGGTGAATAAGTCCTCTTATGGGGAGATCACCAGTAGGAATTTTGGCTCTTATGTTCGGGATGAATTCATATGTTCTTCTCCCGTTTTTCGCTCTTTCCCATTCTCGTTGCCAGTCCGTGGTTATTTTGTCGTGAATTTCTTGGAGTGTCGGGTGGAAGGTCCCTATAGTTCTTATTATGTCTCTTTCATTGCCCTTCTTGAAATGGTATTTAGTGGCTCTCCATCTCGCTTCCAGATCCATTGGTAGGTGTCCTGTGACAGCCAGAAGCGCCTCAGTCGATGTTGTACCAAAGGCACCTGTCGTTCTTAAAAGTATCCTTCGTTGTGAGCCTCTTAGTGTCCTTAATTTTTTTTTGTTGTTTAGGCCATCTACCCACGTTGAAGCCGCATATGTTACTATTTGTGCATATATGGATTTAATGTAAGATTGTATAATGCTAGGATGTAGATTAAATTTCTGGGAGGCCAACCTTGTCAGTTTATTCATGGCTAGCTCCCATTTACTTGTAATAGATTGTATATGAGCTCCAAATTTTAGCCCCTCTTCCAATGTTACTCCCAGATATTCTACTGCATTTGCTCGCTGTATAGATTTTCCTGATATTCTGATTGTTGGATTTCTACTTCTGCTGAGGCGACCTTTGACGATGAGATACTTTGTTTTAGCAGCCGATATCTCAAGCTTAGCATTACGTCACCACCCGTTTAGTTCACTTAGAGCGTTATTTGCTTTTCTCTCCAACTGAGCTCTCGTGTTTCCCGAACAAATGAAGGCAACATCGTCTGCATAGGCTATGACTCTATCGACATTATTGTTCCTTCCTAATAGTCTCAAACAGGGCTCGAGGTTTATATTCCACAAATGTGGTCCCAACACTGATCCTTGTGGGCATCCTTTTGTTGACATTTTGGACACAGTTTCGCCATTTAAATTTAATTTAACTTTCCTGTCTTTGAAATAGCTCTCCAGGATTTGGATTATGGTCACGGGACAATTCATTTTGTATAGTGTGGAGAAAAGGTGCGGCCACCATAAGTTGTCGAACGCTCCACTGATGTCGGCAAAAATAATTATGATATATTTTCCATCTATTTCCCTTGTTGCTTTTGTTAGTGCATTTACGGCATCCTCGGTGGAGCGACCCTTCTGATGAATGGACACTCACAAACATCCATGCCCAGGCTTGGATTCGAACCCGGGACCCCTGTCGTCGTAGCGCGATGTGCTAATTACTACGCCACGGAGGCCGGCTCATCGGTCAAGAAATTTGTGATGAACGAGATTCGTTAATGGCAAAACATTCTCTCTCATTCTGCAACTCTCTGTCACTCTTTTCTTTCATTCTCTCTCCCTTTCTTCTATTTTCCCTATCTCTTTCTTTATTTTATATTTCTCTTTCTTCCTCTATTTATTGTCACTTAACTGCGTTCGTCTCTCTTTTACTTCCTGTTTTTATGTATTTCTTTTCCCTCGATCTCTTTCTATTTGTGTTTTCTCACTCTTGCTTTTTTGTCTTCTCCCCTTTTTCTATTTATTTTTCTGCCTCAATTTCTGTCCCTAAATCTTCAACCCGCTGTTTGGGTTTTCTTTCGCTACTACAGATAATTCTGAAAATCTATCACGGTGACTATTTGGGTGGGCAGAAGTGTGAGCTAAGGACCCTTCACGTTGGTCTAGAGCCCACCTTCACCTATCCGATGGTGACGTCGCTGCATCTAGGACACGTTGACCGCTCCACCACGGAGGTAGGCTATTGGAAAAAGCTATTTTAGTTTTCATTATACAGTAAACCCCTCTGAGTAGTGAACACTTATAAATAACGAGCATTTCTTAATTCCCCGGCAGAAATAAACGGACGCGAACAATGATAGATATCCTCCTGCGCCGAGTTAAAACTTTCAACAACGGACAAGCGTCGGAAACAACAATGGCAATGGCGATATCTGAAATTCGGAGGTAGCAGTGTTGCAATAATTGGCAACATGTCTTTTCCGCGGAGAAGTTGCGATGATATGGAGGTGGCCAGACGCGTTTACATATTTTTCGCGCTCAATTGTTGAAGCTCATTGTTTTAAAAATGCATACCGTCTTTATCTCGTGAAGTGTGTGGCAGGTTTTTTACGATGGCAGACATGCAAGCAATAAGCTTTAAATAAAAAAAACGTAATTATCATCAATGTCTTCGAAACAGACGAACTTAGTAATATCTTGCAAAATTGTACAGAAATGAATATGGAAAAATGTACATGCTTGATAAATTTTGTTCGTTAAAGTTACAAAAAATTGAACGCTTTTAAATACAAAATATTTTGTTACGCAAATGTTTGTTTATAATATTATAGGTTTATTTCCGAATAGCGGGAACTTTTCAATAACGTACATTTTTACGTTACCCAATGGTGTCCGTTATGGAGAAGTTCCACTGTAATAGGAAATGAATTATAAAAACATAAAGGATATCAGAATTTCCGGCGAATCCACATTTTAATAGCACGTTGATTTGATTTTGATTTTTGCTATTTAGCGTCACCTTTCTGCCACATTTGCTAAACTCAACGATGAGGATAAGTGATTAAATTGATGAAAGGACACTCACAAACAAGATCGAGAATTTAACCAGGGAAGCTGGAGTTGTAGCGCTGTGTGGTAACCACTCCACCATGGAGGTCGGCTTTTAGTAGCTCGTCTCCCACTTCAAATCTTGTTACTTTATATCTGTAGGCTTACTGGTGTGATTTTTCAAGCTCTGAATGATATAATACAATGCCTTCACGGATGTTTCTTGTTGCACATGTGAAATAATTTATGAAAATAATTGAAGAATTCGAGGGCGTACTAGAATAATCCCCCCAGAAATACAACTGAAAACAATAGTACCAAACTAAAGCACGAGAAATTAACAATAATTGAATAACAAGGCTCTCCTTCTTCGTCATACGTATTTTGTGGGTAGTGAGACTATTTGAAACCCTCGAAAGTATTTTCTAATCTTGACTCCCCCACCCCTGGATGAAATCGCAGCAAGAAACCGATTAGGGGACAGGCCAAGAAAATTGTCTTTAAGGCAAGCATTTCGGCTCCTTTAAACACGCAGTGAATTGACAGGTTGCTGTCGCTATTCTTGAGAAAAACTTTGTCCCCTCCATTGGAAAGTCTCTTTCCAGCAACCACAAACAAAGAAAACCGATGAGTCTGTTATTGTTCATCCAACTCTTCCATTCCGCACTACTGAAATAAGAGGGCCATTTTTTCTCCTGGATAGAACGGAGATTCTTATGAAGATCTTTGATTCGTCGCAGTAGGGCGTCTGACTGCCACGCGGGAGGCCCAGACACGATTCCCGGGGTGGGTGATTTCATGTTGGAATTTGTCTGGCATGGAGCGTCTCTGGGGTTCACCTAGCCTATGATCAATGGGTACCTTTCGGGCAACCCTGCGAAGTTAAGGTGGCCAGAGAGTGGTGCTGATCACATCGCCTAAACGATGCCCGGTATCGAGAATGTGTGAAGCTCTACATCCACACCTTTATACGCCTTCACCACACGGTGAAATGATCAGGGATAGGTTTATGGAATTCTCATAGTGCATTTGTTTTCCGTCGTGTTTCGGCACATTCGTTTCACGTCTTCTATTTTCATTATTCTGGTTTATCGCGACAATAAGAATTGAACCACTATGTGCCTCCACCAGGTATCGAACCCGGAACCCCTTGATTGCTAGGCGACGAAGCTACCACTACGCCATCGGGGAGGCCCTAGTTGTAATTGAATAAAGAGAAACACAATTGAGCACTCGTGTAATAGCCCGGATTCTAACCCCAACTCTTCAGTGGGCAGATTGTTAATTGAGAACTGAACGCGATTCGCAACGCATTCAATGTACAGCCACGGACACGTCTGAGTTGTAATGAGTCCATTTTCTTTCATCGGAATCCCTATAACCCAGAAGTGTCCGTGATTATACCATACTTCATTGACTGAGAGCAATGCAAGACTTCGAACATTGTTAAATTTTCTCTACGTCTCCTATAAAACCGGCGAAAAGTACAATGATGTCCGTTTCTAATATTCAAACTAATGCTAAAGGTTTTATTTAATTGTTGACAGAAATTTTAACTGGTGTTTCCGCTGCCAATATAGCCGTTCTGCTTTTTATACATCCTATGTAACTAGAATCAAGGCGAAGACAATGGTTATTCAAAGAAAACTATGAAACATTGGCGTGAGATCTAGAGGTGAAATAATTGAGTAAGTAGTACCTGGGACGTATCATGAGCAGTGACATGAGCTGCAGTCAAAGTGAGAACACTGGCGAAAGAAGCCTGTAATTGAAGTGATGTTTTTTGTAGACCTCGAGCAAAGAACTAAGGAAGAGACTAATAAAGTGTTTCGTGTGGAGTGTAGCATAGCATGAACGCTACGAAGACACGAGAAAAACGACTAGATACTGGAGAAATGTGGTTTTGGCAAATAAGAGAGTGGGTGCGGAATGGACGGAAATAGTTTGAAACCAAGTTGATCTGGAAGAATTTTGTGAAAAGAAAGTAACACTGGAAGTGTTCCAGAAGAAAAATAGAAAAGTATTGGAAGAAATGACCAAGAAAGAACTGCCTGCTGCAAGGTATACTGGAAGGGTTAATGTGGAAAGTGTCTGGCACAACACAGACCCACATCGGGAAATCCATTAACGAAATCGAACGAGAAGTAACCCATTATGAGCGTCCCGTTCGTTTCTGTAAATTTCCATTCAGTTCGGACATGGACAGAGAAGGCCGAATGCCTCCCCGAGAATTAAAACCGGTTTTGAGCGTTCATCGCCAACGACCTGCTATTTACCTTAAACGGCCACTCCCATGAACTCCTCCTCTGATGAGTTCTTTCCACTGTGGGCAAGTTCAGGTTTGGTACAATATTAAGGACAGCATATAATCAAAATTAGAAGTCATTGCCTAGTATAACCTTAAAGCACGGTACGGTTTCGGTCGTGTACATTTTTCATGTTGTAAAATGTGACAAATATATTTAAAGTGATAACATGCACTTCCTATTTCTCGGATGGTACGCGTATTTTCACTTGGAATTTTCAGTTACCCAGCGCTTAGTGGTCCTAATTCCACACAGACCTGAATTAATTTCGCCTTAAATTACCCATACTGTATTTTAGAACGTAATGAAGGTGAATTTTTTGCGTATTTCCATGCCGCAGTGCGCTTTAAAAAAATCGATGTTTTCAATTCTTCGTGACAACCAGCCCCATATCTCATACCTTGCATGATGACGTAATTTCCGGATTGCAATTGGATCACACGAGCTACATGATCGTTTCACATCCGATTACCTTGGAAATTAGGGTTCTCTGGGCAGTGACAAAATTTTGCAGCCACATTGGGTATGAGCCTTTTCTTCTGATAGGTAAACAAATATATATTTTCTGCTGTTAATGAACAGAATATTTAAGCTTCGTTAGGATATGTTTTTAAAATATATCATTCGAACACAAAGGTATATGCATTTGAAAATCATAAATACATATTAATCTCTCATTAGTTTGGACCATTTTGCACTACATTACTGGTGTTTATCCTTACATGCCGCATAGAGTACATGATTTGCAAAACCCAAAATCACCGAAGAAAAATAAAATTACAAGTAAAGCATTAAAATGATGACAAAGGCAAATTTATTGTATCCAAAATATACACTAATATCGTAACTTTTCCACACTCTAACAGGGTCTTCTTCAGACGAAGATTCACAATAAACATTACGTTTTTAGTGTATTTTTCTTATACAGTAAATTTTGCCTTGGTCAGCATTTTAATGTTTTATTATCATGAAAACAAGGCTTAACAGTTTAACCAAGTAAATTAGAGAATAAAGCTAAATATAATAATGTAATACTTGTAAATCTGTCTCTGTGAACTGCATCGTGTCGTAAATGATTATTAGGAGGTACGGTGCCGCGCATTTTTTATCTTAGCCATACTGAACATGATGTGATGAGCACCACACTTTAGCCGACTTTTCGCCCGAAGAATTTTCCCAGGTACAAATTGATTAGAGGCCAGTTGAGCCACAGAGCAACTTTATTAGGAGACGTACAAGGAAAAATTCCTACTGAGATCACATATCGCAGAAATGAAACCTAGCTCTCCAGCAAGGATCTACCGGTTGGACCATTGCTGCCATAATTACGATAATATACAATAATAAAAATAGTAGTACACTGAGTGCCCAGGAAATCCAGTCGTTATGGAGTTTGTATAACTTACGGGCGATCCGTGTTCCATTCCTGGCCTCTGTGATATCAGTGGAAATTTTTTTCACGATATTCAATGTAGAGGAAAAGTGTCTCTGCGACTCAACCAGCCTCTCAATGAGCACCTGCATATAACCCCTTTGTGCGTAGAGGCTGATCCAATATCTGCTATAGCTGAAACCAGCCATACCTTACCTGAACAATCTCTAAAGCACGGTTCATTGGACAGTGGACAACTTGACTTTCAATTTATTAACGGATGCATTACAAGGTCTAATAATACGTACTAATACTAATACGTTATGCACGTATATTGAGTCTCTTTTATTAATAACATGTTTCACATGTCTTCAATTATTTCGAATTTGATTGCTAAGATTAAGAAACTTATGCTGGGGATGTTGGTTCAAATAAACGATTGATTAAGTATGCTAAGAGCAATAATATACTCAATTCTCACTTTACTGTAAAACCGTTCTTTTAGTTATTTCAACTCGTTTAGAAACTTTACACACATTAAATAAAGATACTGAGGTCAATATCAGTCGTAATTTACCATTGTTGTTGTCGGCACTAGTGATTCACCTAACTTTCAAATAAAATACATACAAATCATTAATTTCAAATTTTATTTCACATGCCTAAGAAATTTTAGGATTTTATTTATGGTTAAGTAATGTAAGAAACAAAGTTTCCCCGGTCACCGTCTGAGTTCGAACGCCCCCATGCTAGAGCCATTGGACAGAAAAAAAATACTCTCTCGAATGGGTTCGACCACAAAACATTTGGAGAGCGCGGCTATAGCACGAATAACTCGCGTGAAACTGATGCGCTACCGGCCTCGTACAAAATATCTGACTTCGAGTGTTTCACCTCTGACGAACTGTTAGTTATTATTGTTGTTTCACTGTATCTGCAAGCCACACAGAAATACTCGTGGCGTATACTCGTAATATTTGCAAGCGACCTCTAGAAAAGAAACTACCGAAGCACCTCATGAGCGAAAGACACGCTCAGTTGAATTATTTGATTTTTTAAATATGGTAGTTTTTGCTCACAAAACGAGCACTTAGGTGTCAACGAAACGGAAGGTAGGAAAAATGACTCTGAGAGGCTGTGAAAGTGGACTAGAAACACTGTTTACTCTGCTCCATTGGAAATGTTCTGAAAATGAGGATTGAATTGATTGAATTGTTGTTTAAGTCCACTTTATGCACAGAAAGGCTAACCGGAACTGGACCTACAGTTTAGGTTTATTTTGCCTAACCTAACTAAACCTAACAAGCGGTTAGGTTTAGTTAGCACAATCTCCTCCCCCAGCCAATCTGCATGGATTGCAAGATGCTATTCTTTCTGCATGGTGCCGTATCCCTCAGGAACGCTATCAAGGGTTGTCGTATCGTTACCAGGAAGTTCTGACATCCAAAGGTGGCGCAACCCGATACTAGGTTGGTGTGAAATTTTTTGGACGTTCAGTGTGTGTGTATGTGGGGGGGAGTGTCAGTGTGTGTGTGTGTGTGTGTATATATATATATATATATATATATATATATATATATATATATATATATATATATATATATATTAAGGGCAGGCTTCGATCCGCGGCGGGGGAGAACCGGGATTTTTTCCACTTGTTCAAGCGGCTCCGGCGTCCACCAAGCGTCGTATAAAGTGGATATCTAGAGGAAATTTTTGGGGGGTAAAGGCGGTCAGGGGCGTAGGACTGATCACATCACCCCCACCTTCGATCGTGATCAAGAAAGTGTGAAACCCTAACTCCACACCTCCTATACGCCTTCATTGCGTGGTGCAAAGCACAGGGAAACACTTTACTTTATTATACATATATACATACATACATATATATTCAAAGATCTTTATACCTAAAAGAGAAATTTTCCTCAACAGTCTGAAGGTTATGACCATAGAAGTTTTTTTCTGCAATCTGTAAATAGCCTAAAACTTGAAGTTCCTGTATATTTTTAACAATAATCACTCAATTAAAATAGTGTAAAGCAAATTATTTGCATTAGAATTCTAACACATGAATATATTCAGATATCAGTGGAGAAACAGGTTAAAGGTTAATTTTTGGCATATATTCTCAAGATTTCATAAACAATGCTTGTAATGTCATAGATTTTATGTACTCAGCAATTGCAACGTCTTGCAGATTGGATCTAACTATTTTACAACGTTTTTGAACTACGGCCTGACCTTTAAGATTATAGAATAATTTGTGTTCTTGTCTGCAAGCTTACTTGACGGTATGCTTATAAAACCATTTCGAATATTCAGGTTCTTTATCGTCACATAACGCGGGCCATTCCATTTGGCGAGATGTTCGTTTCGAAATTACTCCATTCGAATTGGTTGTCTACATCTGGCCCTCTCAATAAACAGAACTGTGATTGACTCCAGAATTTCCTCAATCCAGCGCATAAAACTTCAGGCAGTGAATGGTGGCGAGACCTGAAAATTACGACGCAATAAAGGTTCTTCCAAAATTGCTTGATGTGGGTCGCTAGACTCGACGCACGGTAGTTTACCTTGTACTGCGAGACACATACTTCAGTGCAGAGCTACCATCCTCTTTTCATAGCGTTATTAGCCTTTGCTGTACGCAGACATTCTCAATTCGTTTTAGAAGGTGCAGTAAAACTTTACACCATCGAGCAGGTGGCGGTTATTAACGTATGTCTGGGTATTAATACACTTCTTTCTTGACTAAGAAGGTGAAGGCATTAGACAAGAATGACAAATTTGAGACATTCATGCTCATGCTACGCCTATGTACAGTCACCGGCAATGCAAATGGGACATCTAGATCCTGAAATGCTCGCTTCCCTGCAATTCGTTGTTTGTGTTGCCAAATTCTACGGCGATAAGTGTATTTTAGTGGCAAATTTTCAATGGCAACTTCCATAACCACCCTAGAGTTAGGCAACACACAAGGCACCTTGCAGGGAAGCGTGTATTTCAGGATCTTGTGTTCCATTTTTATTGCCGGTGACTGTATATAGGCGTAGCATGTGCATGAATGTCTCAAATTTGGGCTGAACCTTCTGGGATGTAACGATCCTATTTAAAGTAAATGGAGTCGGTGTCCGTGACTCTACGAGGGTGAGTCGGAAAGTAAGCGCCACAGCTCATTCTTCTTTAATTTTATTGTTACTTAATAACTTAGATGTCTGGTTTTTGGTTGGATGATTTGGTGAAACTTGCATTATTTTCACCAGGTTAACCACGACATGGAAGAGGAGAAGGCAAATGAAAAGGCAGTTGGTGAAAGCGTTTGTGTCACTCGTTCAATGTACCATCTCGTCATTCGACTTGAGAAATTACGTATACTGACGTACGTACATACATACATACAATACCATTATATGTGCTTCCCCCTAGGTGTAGAAAAATACAGGAGCCCGTTCGTCATGGCACCTGAAAATTTTCACCTGGAGCCTGAATTTTCAAATTCAATGCTAAAAAATATAGGCCTATATTTTTTTAATATTTTGAGTTCGCTTATGGAAATTTCCATTACCTTCTTTCAAAATAACGAGTGCAGTATGTGTTTTTTTAAATGCTTGTGTGCTTTCTATATCACGTGTATCATTAAATCAAAGTAATAAACATGCCATTATATTTTTTTCACTGTTGCTAGCAAAATTTTAAAATCTTCGGCGATATAGTGGATCCGGCCTAATATTAGAATGTATTGCATAGTGATTCATGCTGTTACCGGTTGAGCCTTGAACCTTCTTTAGGATGGACACAATTACATACTTGAAATCCAATCTTGTGTTAATTAATAAATCAAATGAAGGGTTCGAGTTTAAAACATGGTAAGTGACATTTTCTGAGTTACAAAGGAAAATGTCTCATCCTTCATTTTTCAAATAAAATTGCCATGTCATACAATTTGCATTGAACTCTGTGAAGCCTTCTCAAATTGGTAAATACAACACGAAAACAATTTATCTTCAGTATAGCTTCTAATATCCTTTTATCTTAATAAACTGAGAAATGACCAAAATGTCATTTACCATGTTTTACACCCGAGCCCTTCAAGTATTTTAAGATCATATTTCAAAATCTGTAGCTTTATATTAGTTGGATTCATGCATTTCTTAGACCATATTTGCCAAAAAAGAAAAAAATCTTGCACTATACCCTGTCCCATTATCTCTGGAGCAAGGCTGCGCATAGCGGCAGAGAAGGGGAGGATTGAGTGTGCAGAGCAAAGCAGTAGGCTACACGTTGCTGGGAGTGCTGGTAACTGCAGTCGTTTTCCCCCTCCACTCAATCCCGTTCCTCTTACGTGTTCCTTATTGAAGTCGTCTCGCGTCACTACTTACGCAGAGATTTGTTTTCGTTCGCCTGCTCCAGAGATTGGTGGGACAGAGTGTAGAGAAAAAGAGACTGGCGTCTGAATTAGTTTTTATTTCTTTCTGCCCCTGCTCTCCCCTTATATTTAGTCAATCCATGAACGATTCATGAATCAAAAACCTATTTGAACAAAGGTATCGCCCTGAACTGTTTGCCTTTATGAAAGGAATTTTCATGAGTTAGACGCTTGCATTCTTACACAATAAATAAGATAAAAATTGGCAAACAAGAATAAACTAGAAACTCCACACTTCCAAACCTTGTTCTAGTCTTACGAGCATCATTTGACGTCATTCAGTTGTTGGTAAACTCTCCAGGACCAAATGAATGGATGCCGAGGCTATCCGAGGTTGCACACTATTGCAAACATGACATTTGTCTTTGACCTTTCCAGCTAAAAAATGCAGTATTATGTATGCTGTGACCTTCAGCTGTCAAGATGTCAGAGTTTGATAGTTACGATTTCCATTTGGGTTCATTGCAAGGAATCCAACTACCAATTGTCATATCTGCAACGAATCTAAATTCCTTCAGTCCGTGTAGCTCAAAATGAATTCCCTTAAGGGAAATAGGATCGAAATTTACCCAACTCCGCCGAGAAACAATCCTCAATTATTCACGTAGTCTGTAAATCTCAACTAGTTCTGTGAAACATGATCCACTCCGATGCCCAATCTCAGTTTGAAGTTGGTCTGTAATGAGATTATATCTCGTCTTGTAATGAGATCATCTTAAGTCAATTAGGTTCCAGTATCCGCTTGGAAGGAGTTCGGTTGCGCATTGTATTTGGTCATCAAGGAGCAGAGTTACAGTTGAGATGTCTCCGTTGCTTGATTGTGGCTGTTTTGTACTGAATAATGGAACTGGTGGAGACATTTTGATGATTTTATCTCTGCCCATCCATGCTGCAAAATATTGACTAGTGTTCTTTAAGGCTTATTTCACTGGAAGTAAACCATAATACTAACTACATATAAGTCGTAAAGGATATGTTTACTGCTATTATTTGTGAAATATGTTAAAATATAGAATAGTTGTACTAAAATTAGTGGAGCTTTACCAGTACAAAGAAAATATTTGCATCTATTATAAAATATTAACCAATTCAGAAAACAAGAAAGTATTATAGGAAAGTAACTGCACATAATATAGAATAAGTGAATGAACCATAATCGACAATCTTTTCAGATAAACTTGCAACGAGAAGAGGATAGGAAAAATAAAGGATTTAACAAGGAAATGGTGTTGAATTGCGTAATATTTTATTTAAAAATATGAACTATATTTGTACATTAATATATTTTAATGGTTTCGAGCTTAAGGTTTATGTTTTGAGTGCACGTTGTGAAGAAATGGAAAACAGGGACAATATCTAATTTGATATGGAATCGAAAGTAATGAAATGTTCCGCCAATAATTGCCGAATCCGGAACTACTGATCTGATTTTCTTGGCAAACATAGTACATATATCAATATACTTGGTGGAACGTATAGTAAGAGAATTGTTTTGGTTTTCTCCTATTTGTTGCATTGTTACATTTTTGCCTCGAGTTTTCATTTTTTTAGCTTATTTAGTTTGTTTATGTCTTTCGTGGACTCATTTGCTACTTTGGAATGGACCTACAGGTTTAAGTACGATTATATGTTTCCACGTCTTATCGAACCCGGGACCCTTTGAATACAAGGCGACAGTGACACCAGCACACCGTCGGGAGGCCAGGTTTTATGCATCAAGCAGATGTAACGTCGGTTTCCTATATATCAAGTTTATGACATGTGGACCTTTAAGCATCTAGTACGTTGATGACAAATTGGTCGAAGCATGATAATGGATGGATCCATCGGTGGTTATGTTGGAAAAAATCTTGGTGGAAATTTTCTCGTTTTCAACGGTCCGTGAAAATAAACATCCATATATTGTAGTGTTAATCACACTGCAGCAACGCAGTTGAACATCGTTTCGTGTGCGGTAAACAACATCATCAACACGCCTGAAACGTGTTCGTGACAAATAGTTTTGGAAAAATTATATTTATCATGTTTGTAGGGAAGTAATATGAATGCAGACATCCTTACACACCTGTCATCAGCTCGACTAACAGTACAATTAAGCACAATAAATAACGCAACGGACTACGTGCATATCGAGCGAGCTGTCATGTCAAAACAAGCAACACCCACACAAACATTTTCTCTACAGTTGGTTGGGTTGAAATGAATGGTTTGAAGCTACCTTTGCTTTGCCAATGACAGGAAGATGTTTCACCTTTGCATGTCTACGACGATCGTGATAAATAGTTTGCAAGAAAGATACTGTTTTATGCGTGTTTTTAGTTCTTGTTATTTTACGTCACTTATCTGTCACTTTTGGCTAATCGCAAGGATGAGGATGAGTGACGAATAAATTAAATTCATGAATGGACACTCACGGAAAACACCCATGCCCAGGTCGAGACTCGAACCCGGGATCTTCGGTAACAAGATTGAAAGTAGACCAATTAACGCGCTCGGTCACGAAGATGGCAATACTGTTTATGGACAAAACAAGTAACTGTTCTCTACACGTAAGAGATGCAAGTTAGCAATTGGAAGCCTTGCACTCGGTAGCCTGATCCACAAACAAAAATAACAATAAATAGTCCACATTTTCAAGTTCTGAATGCCATAGAAGATTTGAAAGGTATGTCATAACTACACAGCAGTTTGCTACAATGCTCCGTCCACTCGTTTTCTCCCCTTCTTTACTGTTATTTGAGTCCTTGCTCCACAAAATCCCGAGACAGAGTGTAGAGGCTCGCTGGCCAGAAGTCATTTGCCTTCATACAGTACTAGAATTGCAGCTTTCGCCGAACAAGTAAGAATTTGAGCAATGCGTGGTCAGAATTTGTTGTCGAAAGTGGTCCTACTCGTGATTCGTAGTTTTATAGAAAGGAGTGCAAAAAATGAGTAGTTTACCTTTGGCTAATTTTATGCCCTAACATTGACATTCCACAATCTTCTTAACTCAAAAATTTCGTGAATTTGTTTGATTAAATTGGACAAAAAAGAGTGATTGTCGCATTGAAGGTTACCAACTCGAGAGCCAAATTTCAATCTTGTTCGGTCCGCCCCTCTTAAAGCTCAACAAAATTCTTCATGCAGTTCACGTGATGTTTCTTTGAGAATCTCATTGAACATATAAATTACCCAATGGGACAGTTCTTGTTGCACGATTTTTCCTTCTGTGTCCATCTAACGATGCTACAAAAGGCTAAAATGAGCTCTGATTACACTTTGTAAAATTTTCAAGGTAATGGCTACATGGTATTTTTAGAATCGTATAAATTATACGTTTCCTCGTAGCACAATCTCTTTGGCATGGAAGCGTGTATGAACTAGTGAATTTTCCCGTGCAAATCCTCCTAGATTTTCTTCTCAGTGGACGAGTTTCCCTACAGAAATGGAGTACATAGCTACTCCTAAAAAATTTTTATTGAACTTCCGAAAAACGTATGTTCTCACATATCAACTGTATTACAGGAAAACATTATCCTACTATTCCAGATGCAATAGGAGTAATAAACAACGATTCATTTTCACTGCCGTAATTAAAACTACAGGGTGAATCAAAAGTCTGTCAACACTCGGTTTAAAGTGTAAAGGAGTTATTCTGGAAACAAATTAGGCCCAGGGGAAACCATACTTGTGTGTGTCAAGCCGAGGTCCGACATATTGTTGGCCGCAATATTGATTTCAACTCGAATTCAACCAGGGTAGAATTTCACGAAAAATGCATTGGTGAACATTTTTTCGACGTTTTTTCAGTCAAACCAGCATCTGGCATATGTAGTTAAGGAGCTGAGTTCCTACTTTCGATTGATAAATATAATAAAAATTTTGATTTAAATTACATTAAAAAATTAGATTAATTTCAAGAGATACCATTAGTTATTGCTAGCTTGAGTCTAAATAACCAACAAGTATCTGCAATTACAATAAATATTGCATTTGATATCTTGATAATTGCAACATTAGCTTTACCGTTAAGTACATTCGGTATATATTACATTCATAATCGACTGATATTAGTGGCGTAGTGGTTAGGATAACCCACTACAAAACAAGACTGTAGGTCTATGTATTATTGTGTTTGTCTCAACACTCATTTCATAAGTTCATCGTTCATCCTCAAAGTCCATACAAGAGAGAAGAAAGCACCGTAAAATAACGAAAGTGTAAAAAAGGAAAAAAAAATTGCAGATGGTATTATCTTTGCAACCAACAACACAATGTATGTAACGCTATTCCTCGCTCGCAAAGGGATATGAGTCAGATTGTGTGCAATTCGTTATTCTTTTGTTTACTTTTTGGGGAAGTAATACGTCACTAGGTCATGTGACTATGGAAAGACAAGGCTCTCGCGTGGCTTGCGGAGCTCTCTCTCTCTCTCTCTCTCTCTCTCTCTCTCTCTCTCTCTCTCTCTCTTACTCTGGCAGCGGTTGGGTTCACATCTCGTAGCTCTACCTTGAATTGGTAGAATCGGTCTGCTGAAGTCATCATCTGTGTACTGGTAGTATAATTATAATATATTTAAATTTAATATAAGATTCATATTACTTCATTTAGTTAATTAGTTTCTTTTGTGCACTATTAAGTTATGCTATGTTTAATGCTACCATTACGCAGATGGTCCTTTCAGAGTTGACCGATATCCACTAATCATGTTCATTTGTATTAAATTAGATTTATAACTTCCCTATTCAAAATTGCTGATTAATATATTTTCCACGGAAGAATAATACAGAACGTTGAACCAACCTTAATATGTAATGGGAAACACAATCTGATTTCGGTACATTTGTTTGGCCTATATGATGTTTGCTTATATTTGTAATTTGAATGAATAATGTCAATCTGACATGTATGTATATTATACTAAATTTGTTACTGGAAAATTTCTATTGTTAAAGTTACTACTGTTGTATACGATAAAATTTCCAGTAGTTGTTTCCTCAATAAATTGTTAAATATACTGTTTACTTTTCGTACTTCCCACAAAGGCCTCTGATTCTGCTAAATATTTTAATAAGTAAAGGTAGTCAAATTGTCAGCCTTTAGTATATATAATTGTAGAGGACTAGTGGTATAATCCAAATCTAAATTATATGGGAAAATACTTGGGTGGTGACAGAGAAGAGCATGGTTGGTTCAATGTGGAAAGTACGTAACAATTTGCAAAGTAAATTTTAAAGAAAGATAATGAACTTAAATGAATCCAATTCCCTATTGCAAACATTAGATCAAACTGGTTATTTAGATCCGTCTGGTGCATTAGGAATCCAGCCGGTTTCTTCCACGATGTATTGTGAAGATCAGGAACAGGTGGCGATGAGTTCGTCACGGCCAGGTGTGTCTCGGCCGGAAGTGAAAGCTGAGGTTAAAAGATCATATGATCGAATGCCTTGTAGGCATTAGTGGGTAAATAAACGTCCTTCCAAGAATTTAATTGACTTTTCTGATTCTAGTGATGATGAGATACGTAATGGGGGGCATAATTCTCCAATTTTTGCTGGTAGTTGTATTAAGAAAATAACAAGTAATGTCGCTAGTCAAACTCTGTTAAGTTTGATTAACAATGTTCCCTCAGTAATGGAAGAAAATCCTCTTAATCTGTTTGACTTTATATGGCGTATAAACAGCATAATCGAAAAGGATATTTTTTCAGCAAGAGAAATACTTCTCTCTGCTTTACATAAGTTGCCATGTAAAATAAGTGACGTAATATGGAAACTCATAGGTAGTGATCTATCTTGGTCTGCAATTGTTCAAAAAATAATGGATAAATTTGTAACAACTTTAGGAAAAGAACTCGTTGTTAATAAGTTCATATTTCGTGTCCAAGACAAAAATGAAGATATATTAGAATTTTTTGAAAACCGATAGAGGGCTGCAGTTTTAGTAGATTTGGGGTGGCCTGAAGAAGAGCTTATTCAGTGCTTAATTGAAAGAACGCTCCCTAACTATTCTGAACACTTTATTTTGAATGGTGTCCCTTCGTGTGTGTGTGATCTAAAAGCTAGATTACAATTATTGCAGAAACATCAGAATCGTTAAAGATTTCAGATCAATTACTTCAAGTGACAAATTATGTAACACAATGGAAAGTAAACCAATAATTTGCAGACAATGTTATAAGGCAGGACATGTAATGAAAAGTTGCCCCTATAGACAGAATAAAACCTTCATGCCAGCATTTGCAAATTCTTCGAAAGAAAGTGATACCGTGGTTGCAGTATTTGTCCCTATTGTCCTAGAAAATCAAACATTAAATGCTTGCATAGACACTGGCTGTACAGATTCAATTATCAGGAGAGATGTGATTCATAAACTAAATCTTAAGAAGCAATTGAAGATTAATGAGTGCAATGATAAATTAAAAGTGGGAACGGAACATACATATATTTTCACCAAAAAGTAACATTAAATGTGAAGTGCGATTATTTATCGTGGCCACAAACTTTTTATGTAAGTGACAATTTGCCTGTTGACTGTATACTGGGTGTGAAATTTCAAATAAAATCGAAAATGGCCATAAATATGCCGAAACAAGAAGTTAGTTTCAACAATGGCAGACTGGTTTTACCAATTAAATGGAACTGTTGAAGTTTTAATATTCAAAATGTATCTTTCCAGGAGAACTTTAATAATGCACTTGTGTCTTTACCCCGTGTTAACAATGGTAATCTACAAGGAAGAAGATACCGCCAGCAGCAGCCAAGAACAAGTGGATTTTCAAGGAATGCATCTCAATTCCATCAGGCAAGACGTGGTCAACAGCGTGCTCCACATCAAATAAGAAGTGGACAAGTTCCAGGAAACAAGTCTAGAAAACCCTTTACGTCAACTTCCAGTTCTTCTGTTCCGGATGGATTCTGTGGAGTTATGAACGAGCTTTCGCAGGATTTTGAAGAAAAACTAGGTGAGCTTAAAAATCAATTTTCTGATTTTATTAGTGATTCTATTGGACATATTAAAGGTTTCGAATACCGCATTCAATTAACAGACAATATTCCAGTGAGAATGATGCCATATAATTTGGGTCCAAAGAAAGAAAAGGAAATGGAAGAAATTATTGATAATTTGTTAAAGCAAGGTGTTATTGAACCTACTAATGGAGCATATTCATCTCCAGCATTTATTGTGTATGGAAAAAATGGATCTAAAAGAATGGTCATTGATTATAATAAGGTAAATGATCATATTTTATGGGATGGTTTTCCTCCAAATAACTTAGAAGACACCTTAAGGTTTTTGAGCAATGGAAAAATTTATTCTGTTGTTGATATTAAATCTAGTTATCACCATATCTTACTTGCAGAAGAATCTCGAGACGTAACAAGTTTTGTAACAAAGACAGGCCATTTTAGGTATAAATTTCTGCCATTTGGTTTACGTGTAGGAAGTGCATGTCTAGCAAGAGCTATGGACATGGTCTTAGGAGATTTAAGGGGCATATTTCTTTCTTACTATTGTGATGACATATTCATTGTATCAGATGGTGAAGAATCTCACATAAATCATCTGAAGATATTGTTTGATTGAAAGATTCAGAAATTATGGAATAACAATATCACCTCAAAAAATGCAATTGGGCCAGACGAAAATAAAATTCTTAGGGTTTGATGTGAGTAATGGAAATCTATGTATGGATCCTTCGCGGATCAAAGCAATTAGAAATTTGCCAGCTCCCAAATCCTTGAGACGATTAAATAAATTGTTAGGGTTTATAAATTATTTTTCAAGATTTATTCCTGACTTTCAGAAAATAATTTCACCATTAAATGATGTAAAATCTGTGAAACAAAAATTTTATTGGGGTCCTTTACAGCAAAATGCGCTCGATACAATTAAGTTAGTTTGAAGAAAATGTAATATTGAAATTGCCAGATATGGAAAAGCCATTTATAGTTCAAGCAGATGGGTCTTTATCAGGCTATGGTTATATTTTATTGCAGAAAGATGAGAATAGGAATTTAAGACCTGTCTTCTTCTATTCTAAACGAATGAAAGAAGCTGAAAAAATAAAACCATATATCAGGTAGAATTGGAGTCTTTAATGTTAGCTTTAGAGAGATTTGATCCTTATTTAAGATGTCAACCATTTCTATTGCAAATAGATAATATGAGTGTTGCATGGATGATAAAAAGAGCGTCCAAATACCCAAATTTTGCTAGATATTTAGAAAAGCTATCGATGTACAAGTTTCAGGTAGAGCATATACCTACCACAAGTAATAAGTTAGCAGATACTTTATCTAGAATGTTTGATGGTAAGGAGTTTAATACTGAAGAACTAGATGCAAGTGAATTAGATTGTATTAAGTTGAGCATGTGGGCTCATCCCTTATTATCAGTATCCATATCTGATGAACAACTAAAAGATAGAAAGCTAAACGAAATCATTGATAAATTGAAAGCTAATGAAGTAGTACAGCATTATAAATTAGTAAAGAATGTATTTTTCTATAAAACTAAATCTAATACTATGCCATATAGATTTTGTTGTTCCTGAACATTTGCGTAGATCTGTAATTACTTATTTTTATAGTAATGTTATACAAGGTGTTCACATGGGTTGGTTGAAGACTCTAAAGAAAATACAAAAAACATCTAACTTGGGTAAGGATGGCTAAATATGTTAGATATGGTACAAGCCTGTGATGTTTGTCAACAAAGTAGAAGTAGAAATGTTGCCGTGGTAAATACATTGTCATCTGAAATTATTCCTGCTCCATGCCAAAAATATCATATTGATTGTGTCGGGCCACTGGTGCCATCAAAAGGATTTAAGTTTATATTAGTTGTAGTCTGTGCATTTTCAAAATTTATCTATGAACCATTAAAGATGTTGTCATCAAAGGTTATTGTACAGAAACTTTATAATATATTCTTAACATATGGATTTCCGAGTGAGATCACTTCTGATAATGCCTCATATTTTGTTTCGCAATTCTTGGAATCATTCTTGTTTAATTTGGGCATTAAACATACAACAATAAGTCCTTACAATAGTCAAGTAAACACGGCTGAAAAATACATATCTCACTTAAAGTATAGCTTGAAGCATTGTTTGCTAAAGATCAAACTAAATGGGTAAATGCATTAAAAGAAATACAATATTCACATAATTCATGTATCAGTTATGCTACAAAATTTACACCTGCCCAGCTTTTACTTGTTAGAGATTTAAGCGATATGTTATGCATTAGATGGCATTTAAAAGATGAAAATGAAGTTATTTCTGATGATGTACAAAAAGAGAGGTTGTACCAGGCATTTCAAAACTTAAAGAAAGCTTGGAAAGAGAGGGAGTAACTTTATAAGAGGAAATTTAGTCCTGTAAATTTTGCTGTAGGTGACAAAGTAATGGTGCAAAATCAAGTTATATAAAAAAAGATTGAGAATATAACACGTAAATTATCTTATAAATATACAGGGCCATATGAAATTGTGAAATTTTTAACTAATGTGTCAGTTTTAGTAAAACATTGCTCAGATCAAAATAAGTTTAAGAGAGTGCATGTCTCAAAGATAAAGAAGTTTTATGAAATGCCTGTTACTATTTCATCCAGTAATAATAGCAATAGCAATTCATTACCAGAGTAAGCGACTTAGAAAAATCAATTTGATTTTTTTTGTTTTATTTTCATGTCTGTTACAATGGGTACCCTGTGTTGTTTTTGTTACGTATATCAAAAAATATATTCTAACATTGTTGAAATTGCAATTTGAAATGTTATGTACGTACATATGAAGGTACTGTTTCTTGGTATTTTTGTATATAACAGGTTTCGTTTGGAATGAAAATGATCGATCAAATGTCAACTATTAATTAATAAATGAACCTGAAGACCGAAAGTACCAGGACACAAATGATTTGTGGATTTGAATGTGTGGTGTTTTGTAAGTACCATATATTTCTTTGCGGGCGATGAAATGCTTCTTAGGTATTTGTAAAGGGGGAGAGGAAATTTTGTAAACGCTATTCCTCGCTCGCAAAGGGATATGAGTCAGATTGTGTGCAATTCGTTATTCTTTTGTTTCCTTTTTGGGGAAGTAATACGTCACTAGGTCATGTGACTATGGGAAGAGAAGGGTCTCTCTCTCTCTCTCTCTCTCTCTCTCTCTCTCTCTCTCTCTCTCTCTCTCTCTCTCTCTCTCTCTCTCTCTCTCTCTCTCTCTCTTTTACTCTGGCAGCGGTTGGGTTCACATGTCGTAGCTCTACCTTGAATTGGTAGAATCGGTCTGCTGAAGTCATCATCTGTGTACTGGTAGTATAATTATAATATATTTAAGTTTAATATAAGATTCATATTACTTCATTTAGTTAATTAGTTTCTTTTGTGCACTATTAAGTTATGCTATGTTTAATGCTACCATTACGCAGATGGTCCTTTCAGAGTTGACCGATATCCACTAATCATGTTCATTTGTATTAAATTAGATTTATAACTTCAACAATACTAAATTTGTTACTGGAAAATTTCTATTGTTAAAGTTACTACTGTTGTATACGACAAATTTCTAGTAGTTGTTTCCTCAATAAATTGTTAAATATACTGTTTACTTTTCGTACTTCCCACAAAGGCCTCTGATTCTGCTAAATATTTTAATAAGTAAAGGTAGTCAAATTGTCAGCCTTTAGTATATATAATTGTAGAGGACTAGTGGTACAATCCAAATCTAAATTATATGGGAAAATACTTGGGTGGTGACATGTATGATTTGGTCTTTTTATTAGAATAACAAAGAAGGAAGTTGTGAAATTCACATTTTCAAGGCTTTGATTGATTGAGTTGGTATTTTAAGTCCACTTTATGCACAGTAAGGATAATTGGGATTGGACCTACAGTTTGAAGTTGGATCCGAACCACTGTGTGCCTCCACCGGGTATCGAACCCGGGACCTCTTGATTGCAAGACAACGACGATATCACTGTGCCATAGAGGAGGCCCTGAGAGATTTTCAACGTGTTAGGATGTTAACGCAATAGTACAGCAATACAATTTAAACTTTTTGTTGCGTTGTAAACACTTTGTTGTGTTTAATATCTAGGAAAGCTGTGACAATTAGGCTAAAACTGTTAATTTACCAGATAGAGGCCTGGGGTCAGGATTTAGTAGGAAAACTGAAATCGTACCACGGTAATCTACCCGCTCTCGGGTTATCGAGGGGTGGAAACTGTTTTGCCGCACTTGCAACTTCTCAGCACTCCGTTCGCAACTGGAAATTCGTTATGCAAATCCGTTATGCACGATACATTAGAAGTCTCATTTGCTTTACTGGTTCAGAGCACAACGAATAGAGACAAGGAAGACGCCCGGGCTCTCTCAGTGTGGGAACATATTTCGTATGATAATTCATTCTGTGCTGCTTTGGAACTTCCCCGGCGCTATTTCGGGTTCCTTTGTGAAAGTGAAAAATAGAATTTAGGGCGTGTGCGCTCTGTGCAAATTAACGAACCATAGATGGAGCCTAATTTGTGGAATGAATAAATTTGCAGTTCTAAAAATTTTCCATATGAAGAGAGAAATTGGCAAATTTGAGCAAATAAAAAAGTATTTACTCTGTGAAAAGCACAAATCTTCCCAGCTAGCCTCGTGATTCCTTTCTGAACAAAATGTATTAAAACTTTAATACTGGTATTCCAATTTCAGTACTGAAAGATTTCAAGATTCATTCGTGATTGAAATCTTAGTTCCAGAGCACATATTAGCAAATAGTCTTAAATATTTCAATGAAAGTCAACCTTCATGGGAAAGTGGTTAGCACAGCGCGCTACGATGCCAGGCGTCCCGGATTGGAATGAATCAATTTCTATGAAATAAAGAGTCGAACTATAAAAATTAGGCACAACTATTTTCACTTCTTAGTTCGAAGCGTCTCAACTTTTCATGAATCTTTACATTTTATAGAATCTTGCGTTCGTTAATGAAAGAAAATGCCAAATGAACGGCGTCTAATCACGCGTTATAGGTGATAGTTACCCTTCTCTGATCATTGCACACTTGATGACAGGTAGGACTTGACGCATAGACGTTGCGATGGTGATATGATCAGCATCACGCTCCGACTATCTGTACCCCCCCCCCAGGATTGTCCACCGGTGCCCTTTTATTAGAGACTGGGCCAGGTGTGTCGATGGAAAATTCCCACCTGAAACCACTCGCTCCGGGAATAGAACTCGAGTCTCCTGCGTGGCAATAAGACGACATACGGACTCGCAGCTCTTATAGGGATAGAATTGAACATATTTTTCAAAGAGAAGAATTCCATTACCACGAAATTTATATCCGTCAGTGATTTAGTCTGAACAAAGGCAGTTCCTGTATAGTTTATTTCTTTCATTAGTAATAGTAACAGGATACTAAACTTCCAAATTAGGTTAAGTATAATGCACATGACCCTGGCGAAATTAGTGACCAGTAGTTATTTTCTAAATGTGTAACAAGTACTTTTAACTTGTTACTTATAATAAATAATGGAAGTTCTCAAACTACCAATAAAATAATTGTTATTTCAAATATTTATGTTCCAAATACATTGTGGGGAGCTGAATAATAGATTACTTTTGGGCATATTTTAAAAAAATAACAACATTTTTAAACAAATAACAAATTCAGAAAATAATGCTAAAACGCTTAAAATTAGTTTTGTATTTGCACGTGAGCTAAATCTTTCAACAAGCAAAGCAATTCATTTTACTCATTACTCAAAATTTTTACTTGTTAATTTAGAAAATCACAAAAGAGTAAAATTATTTGCAATTGTTATTGTTTTAACTAATAAAATCGAGACCAAATCTGAAATTTAAAGTGTGTGTGTGTGTACATATAAAATGTATTTGTATTGCAATCTAGCTATAACAGTATTACAATTCACAATACAATTTTGTTCGAACAGCATACTTTTAGTTGCTTGTGTTATCTTATTTGTTCCATGTTTACATCAGCCTAACGAACCTAAGAAATCAATTTATTTTAACAGTATAGTTTCGATTACCCCAGAGAAGTAAGAAATCGAAATAAAATAACCTAAATACAAAGTTTGAGTTTGGTCTAAGCACATTTTATGCACAGAAAGGCTAGTTGTGACTAAACCTATAGTTTAAAGTTGGGTTTGATCAATATATGCCTCCACCGAGAATAATCTCATTTGAAGAGTTCAGAGGAAAATCCTAATAAGTCCAATTTTATCTATTTTCTGTTGTCGATGGGATTAAATAGGTCCGTCAGTGTAGTTTTGTATGGTGTATCTGCACAGACGAAAAACTCTGGTAAGTCCTGAGAAATGTGACAGTTTAAAAATGATATGCAGGGGAAAAGTAGTGAGCCTTGAAACTTTGAATTTGTTATCTTGTATTCCAAACTAACACCCAGCGAATTCTCAAGAAACTTCTAGGCCATATATTTGTCTTGATGAAAATTTGGGTTCAGGACAGTCTCATTAGAACTTGCTCCTTCTGAGGGTCTCGTTGCATATTTGTTTCTAATACATTTTAAAAGTCTACGAATTTTATATTCACAAATGTCCTTTTTTCAGAATGAATTTTCATATTCAACAATCTCTTGTAGCTACAGTCAACATCAAACTTGTAGTTAGGCAAATTTTGATGGTACCCTCGTAGATACGTGTAAAGATGTAACTTCTAATGGAGCAAACTGTGATGCAAAGCCATTGTGAATAGACCTCTGTGTTGCTTACTCGACTATTTTTGGCTCCGACTGTTCGCTAATCAGCTTTCACTCGATATTTTTATAATAATATATCAAGTATTACCTTCTGTACAACTCTGAAAGCCCGATAAAGTGGTATAAGCTATTAAGAACATGAACGAGAGCTACGCTCCGGAGTTAAGAACAACACGCAGAGCTGGTGAATAAGCTCATTATTCAGAGTTTCGTTTGTTTTGCTTTTGTTGGAAAGAGTTACGCGCTGCAGTAATGTTCCACTCAGCACCGGGGCAGGAACTTTTTGCGTTTTGTTGATCTTTCAAATTTGCATCTGGCGGAGGCATTGAAGCATCTCCTCTGAATGGCAAATAAAGACGGTTGAATAAGTTTCCAGGGCGTGGTCTGGTGTCATTAAAACAGATGTACGGCCGATTTATGCGCCTCTCCAACATTAGTGCAGTTGTAGTCTAATGGTTGGTTGTGTGATCTTTGCTTTATTAAAGCTGTGAATTTTTCTTGGCAGTTGATTATCCTAGCAAGAACGAAGGAATGCTCTGAATGTGGTCGCTGGATCACCCACCCACTCTTTGTTGTTACGTAACAAATTCTAACATATCTTGATTTAATTTTCCGACCTTGATTGTTCCTTTCAAAGAAAACCAACTGCTAGAGACTAAGTGACATTTAATTACACTCTAATTTAATTACATGTTTGAAGACTTCAACTCATCCCTTCTCTAAACGGGCTGTTTTACATCAAACATTTGTTTATTGTAATAATTTCAAGTACTTCAGGAAGTTTTGTGTGTGTGTGTGTGTGTATGTGTGTGTGTGTGTGTGTAATGTGTGTGTGTGTGTATAATGTGTGTGTGTGTGTGTGTGTGCGTGTGTTTATGTCTTTTTATTAATTTATTGCAATTGAGGACTAAAAGTGGTAAACGTTGTAAGTGCCAAAAGCGAAAATGTTGGGAAATCGCATTGTTCAGCACATCAGCCCGTAAGAACGTTCACAGTAGTGACCTCTTTACACGCTCTTTGAACTACTTAGAGGGCTACCAGCCACTTTTCACGTTTACCACATTATAAAGCATGGCACATTTCACAGTTTAACGTGAAAAACGGTGTTTAAATTATTATGGCACTTACAGCGTTTACCCATTTTAGTCTTCAATTAACCATACAATTTTGAGTGAACAGCATACTTTTATTTGCTTGTCTGATTGCCCCACGTTTACATCATCAGCCTAACGAACCTAACAAATCAATTTAAGTATGATATTTCACTTATTACACCAGTAATTCCCCGCCTCTCCGATGGTGTAGATATACGTCGTCGCCTTGTAATCAAGGGGTCCCCGGTTCTATACCCGGTGGTGGGACATAGTGGTTCGGATTCCATTTTGAGCTGTAGGTGCAGTTCCAATTAGCCTATCTGTGCATAAAGGTTGACTTAAAACAAAACTCAGACTCAAGTACAGTTCCGATTACCCAAGAGAAGTAGGAAATCGAAGTAAAATAACCTCAATGCAAATGCAATCACTTATAAGTGATCTTGAATTCGAAACCAAGACCTTTCATGATGCCTGGTGGTTTGCACTGTGTAGTTTGAACATTCCACTTTGTGAGTGACCGTTTGCTTTGTTTCATAGATTTCAACTCAAAAAAAACAATATCTTCTATCTACTCTCTTCAGTTTCCTTAATGTCATGCAGACTGAAAAGCATTGGTGCTATATCGACACAGAGGATAATCCCAGGAGGTCGACACCACATTTTGGTTTACCGAAATGGTGTTAATTGGATTGATTTGGTGTTTTGAGTCCACTTTATGCACAGTAAGGCTAATCGGGACTGGACCTACAGTTTAAAGTGGGATCCGAACCACTTGTGCATCCACCGGGTATCGAAGCCTGGACCCCTTGATTACGAGGCGACGACGCTACCACTGCGCCATCAGGGAGGCCCTCGAAATGGTGTTAAAATGGTGTTGATTATCACTATTTGTCTGTGTTATTTTAACACCAATTAGGTTAAAACATTGACCTACGCGTGGTATAGACCTCCTGGGACTACTGTATTTGTCACATTAATAAACATTCTTAGAGTGCAATGTAAAACACTTCTAGTTGGTTCTGAAAAGTATCCTTGATTTTAATTTGTAATTTTTGGCTATGAAAAACCTATCTGCAATGAATCTTGACATTTATTAGTAGTGGTATCTAGATACTCAGGACAAAATGATAACTTAAAATAATAGCAAAAGCATCCAAATTTTAATTTAAATTTCCAAGAAAAATTAATTGTTTATGCACGATATAAAACCATTGATGTAACATCTCATTAGTTTTGCCGTCTACTTACTACCATCAGAGATTGTGGATTAATGTTAAGGCCTCAGCATGAGTATACTTTTGTATACGATTAATGAAAAACACAGTCCAAAAACCGACGTACAATAAGTAAAATACAAGGAAATACACATTTTACTTATGTTCAATAATTTATTTTTTCGAAGAAAAACGTTCTAAAGTTACTGAAATCCGTTTATTTGTCTTTGTAGGTGAAGCACGATGGTCTGACGAGGGATGAAATAGAAAGAATGAACAAAGGATAAAACAAACTCAACATGCCTTCATTCGTTCGAGGTGAATTCGGAAAATCAAAGAAAACATCATTCGTTTTCTTCACCAAAGAACTCGGGTCATGGGATTCTGAAACTGGTCCAGGCTGTTTCATCTAGGGTATCGTGGGAAAAATCACTGAACACCGCGGAATGGTAGCTGAGAGAAGCGCCAAGACCCTGAACATTTAGGAAGTTCTGATCGATTCCTGTGGTGGGCGTGAGCAATAAAGACTTGAAATACAGAGTTCCACACATTATCGACTGGGTGCTAGTGGCAGGCGGCCATTTATTGGCATTGCTGTTGAGAATGTACATAGGTTCGAAACTGCGAGACCTTCGGACGTTAATGAGTTATTGTTGTAAACATGAAAAAGTTAATTAATAACAAGATTGTCAATACACATAATTTGCCCAGTTTACGAATAAATATTGAAATCTTCCTTAGGATAAGGAAATATTGTAAGAATGAGAAAAAAGAGCTATTTAAAAAAGAAACAATAGTGTCCATGAAAAAATGTCAATATGCCTAGAAATAGCATTGACTTAAGAAAACCCTTGGCTTAGAACGGATTAAAATTTTAGTTTTTGCGTGGTGTAAGGATTTTTGCGAATTGCCGTTCCTGAAATACTTGCTTCATAATCATTTGGTCGCTAAATTATTATTATCAAGTTATTCGTAGTCATTTGATTCAATTATTAACATTTGTATAAGGTCTCAGTTCGTGGAGCTTCATGGAACTCAATGACTAAGCCGTACCTCAGAATGATTGTTTAAAACCTAGCTTATGCAGCCTTTCTGGTGTTCAACGTGATTAACGAATTCGGACGGAATCGCAGACAGCGTTAAAGCATTGAAGCGGTACAAATTTATGGGCCCTAAGTTCGGATTGTGGCTGTGGCATGGGTATTTCATGCCATTTGTTCATCTTCGTTTATTTCGCCAATTCACCAATTGGTCAGAAATATCATGTAGAATCACATACAAAAAAGATAAAAATAGTCTGTTTCTATTTTAGTTATTTAACGTTGATTTTGTATCTCTTTGATTGGTGAGGCACACCCATGCCACACACCCCAACACCCCCCAAAAATTCTTGGGACCTCTGGCTTCATAGCGCTTTTCACTGACCACTCCATCACAGAGTCGGACAAAGAAAACAGTTATTGAATTCAAAGTTTCACTTGTAATCATCCTAGCAATCTCGTGTCTGAAGGTTCTACATTAGTGTTTCCTCTTTCATCTTTTTCTTTATACTTTTAGTCGGGAGATAGAGAAACAACGTTAGAAAACCAAAATTCAATACAAAACAACCTTAATTCATGTAACCAGTATACAATCCTAATTTCATTTCATGTTAATCTTAAAATTGTTGCACAAACAACATAATGGATTGTTCTTTTAAATTATATAACTGAATCAGCCATGTGTTATTGTCACCCTTTAGAAAGTACAAATGTTCAATTTTTAAGTTTTCGAATTTGTAATTTCTCTCCTAATAGTGTAATCTGCTCACGAAAATATAATGGTGACGATGGTATCAAACAGTGAAGTGATATCCCTCGTACGATAGAAATATGTCATTGTTTCATCATTTCACGACAAACCTTCCAGACAGACATTTGAAACTAAATTTGTGCATACACCCTCACGCAGCAAATGCCAGATAGATAAATATAAGTGTTGTATAAGTTAGAAACTTAAAGAATCACTCAAATGTAAGAAATAATAATAAGAGGTGCACACCATAAAAGGCACATGTATGACGGTATAATGCAATTTTGGACATATAAAAGTTAGCTGCTATTTGTGTTTTATTGTATTTGTCTTATTTTTTGTCACTACTTTCCTGCCACTTCTTGTTAATCACGATATGAGATGAAATTGATGAACGTTCCCGTAAAAGCCAGGACTCGAACCCGGAACTTTCGTTGGCTGAGTTATTAACTCAAGATCCTCGGTCACCGAAACATCTATCCATTTTTTTCTCTCAATAATGCGATCATTATTCGGCCCAAAACCATTAACTAACTAACTAACTAACTAACTCTCTAGCCTTCTTAAACCCGAAGGTCCATGGCTGCAGCAACACAGGCCTTCCATCTGTTCCTATCTTGAGCAAGATCTATATACTCTTTTCCATCCCTACCGATTTCCCTTAGGTCCATATCGACGTTGTCCCTCCATCTTCGTCTTGGCCTTCCTACTGGTCTCTTACCATCAGGTCTCCCAACAAGAATCCTGTAAAGTCCTCTTTCCTCTCCCATTCTTGCCACATGGCCTGCCCACCTAAGTCTTCTTGATTTAATTATTCTAATAATATCTGGACATGAATACAAATTATGTAGTTCTAAATTATGTAACCTTCTCCACTCACCTGTCTCCCTTTTAGGTCCAAATATTTTCCTAAGGATCCTATATTCAAATACTCTCAATTTATGTTCCTCTTTCAATGCAAGGGACCAAGTTTCAGACCCATATAATACTACAGGCAAAATTACTGTTTTGTATATTTTAACTTTTAGTTTCTTAGATATTAAACGAGAAGACAAAAGTTTATGAAGAGAGAAGTAACATGCATTTCCTGAATTAAGCCTACTTTTTATTTCCTCTTTAATATAATTTTCATTTGTTAATATTACTCCTAAGTATTTGAATTTGGAAACTGGTTCAAACGAGTTGTTATCAATAATTACATTTTGATTATTACCTAACACTTGGTTTCGGCCTGTAAGCATATATTTAGTTTTCTCTTTGTTAACTTCCAAACCTATCTCTTTAGCAGTTTTGAAAAATATTTTAGCATTATTCTTAATTGTATTCACATCATCCCCCAGTAAGTCTACATCATCTGCATATTCTAACAACTGAGTCACACCATTTAATTTTAGTCCTTCTTTAGTTTCGTTTACCTTCCTAACAGCATATTCTAAGGCAAAATTAAAGAGCAATGGAGATAATGCATCTCCTTGTTTTAACCCATCATAAATTGTAAATTTGTTAGACATATTAATACCCACACGAATTTTACTTTCTGTTTCACTGGTGCATATTTTTATCATACTAACAAGCTTCTTAGGTATTCCAAACTCTACTAATATATTATATAATTTATGTCTTTTGACCGAATCATATGCTTTTTTGAAATCAATGAATAGCTGATGGACATTTTGATTATATTCCCACTTCTTTTCAAGTGTCTGTCTGATGTGAAAAATTTGATCTGTAGTTGATCTGTTGCGTTTAAATCCACATTGATAATCACCTATAATTTCATTAGCATATGGGGTTAGTCTTGTTAAAAGAATGTTAGATAATATTTTATATGTTGTTGAGAGTAGAGAAATTCCACGGTAATTATTGCAGTTCATTTTATCACCTTTTTTAAACACAGGAACAATTATGGATTCTTTCCACTGTTGACGGATTTCTTCTTTATTCCATATTAAACAAATTAATTTATGAATTTGACACATTAATGAATTTCCACCATATTTAATTAACTCAGCTGGTATTAAATCAATGCCAGGTGCTTTGTTATTCTTTAGCCTTTTAATAGCATCTTTAACTTCAGTCAAGTTAGGTTCTGGAAGTAAAGGTTCTGCTGTGTGGACTTCATTTACTTCTGATTTATCTCCTACATGGACATTTAAAAGGTCATTAAAGTAGTTCTTCCATCTATTTAGAATATCGCTTGGGTCAGAAAGAAAATCACCGTCTTTATCTTTTATCAAGTTTACTTTAGGTTGCCACCCCTTTCTAAACTCATTTACACCTTTATATAAATCTCTGATATTTATATTTTTGCTGTTTGTTTCAATTTCGTTAATTTTGCTTTTCAAGTAATCTCTTTTTTACTTCTAAACGTGCGGTTAACTTCTCGCTTTATTCTATTATAATTGTTTAGATTTGTATCATCAGAGTTATTTAACCACCTAAGTCTAGCCTGATTTCTTATTTCTATTAGATTATGACATTCATTATCAAACCATGGCTTACTTTTTCTCGGTTTATGGTATCCTATACTTTCTTCAGCTGCTGATTCTATTGCATTACGTATGTGCTTCCAATTCTTATTTACGTCTGTTTCATTTATATTTTCATCATCATTTAAATCCTGCAAAACATCAAATCTATTTGACAGTTTAATTTGGTAATCTTTCTTAATTCTTTCATCAGTAAACTTTCCTGTATCAAATTTTAGAACTTTTAGATTTTGTTGCTTATGATTTATCACTGAGAGTCTTTCTCTTAATTTAGCAATTACTAAATAATGGTCACTGGCACAGTCAGCACCTCTATGTGTACGAACGTCAATTATACTAGTATGCCTTCTCTTATCAATGAGAATATGATCTATCTGATTATGAGTTTTACCATCTGGAGAAGACCAGGTATATTTATGGATATCTTTATATTTAAAAGTGGTACTTTTCACAATTAAATTCTTTGAGGTTGCAAAAGTAATCAATCTTATACCATTATCATTACTTAATTCATGAAGACTTTCTTTACCAATCGTGGGTTTAAATGTCTCTTCTTTGCCAATCTGTGCATTACAGTCACCTAACAGAATTTTCATATCATACTGAGGAAATTTATCAAAGACCTGTTCTAACTCTGTATAAAAATCATCTTTAGTATTATCATCTTTATCTTCCGTTGGTGCATGTATGTTTATTAAAATAATTTTACACCACCTACCCTGTAAAACTGCATATGATATCCTATCATTAATAAATTCTACTGTTTTAAGAGCCGATATAATTCTATTATTTATGAAAAAGCCTGTTCCAAAATTATGATTTTCAGTACCACCATAGAAAAAAGTATAATTTTTAGTTTTACAATTCCCTTCTCCTGGCCACCTAACTTCCTGGACAGATACTACATCTAATTTATACTTAACTATCTCATTAACTGTACACTGAAATGCCCCAGGCCGGTAAAGGCTCAGAACATTCCAGGTGCCTAATTTAATATCCTTATTCCTAACGTAGATCTTATCCTTAGTCCAGGGACCTCCCAAAGTAGTCCCCACCCGGAGATCCGAACGGGGGACTATTTTACCTCCGGAATATTTTACCTTGGGAACATCCATGGCCTTATATTGCTGATTCTTGACATGGCTTTTTACAGTGCAGAGTTGTCAGCTCTACGCCTAACCCCCAATATGAATGGAGGAACTACTACAGAAGACAAACACAAACACATTAGACAGCACAACTACTACACAAGACACACACAAACACATCACAACTATAACACAATATAAACACAAACACACCACAACTACTACACAAGACAAACACAAACAAATGAGACAGCACAACTACTATGCAAAACAAACATACTAGACAGCACAACTACTACACAAACATACTAGACAGCACAACTACAACACAAGACACATACATACACACCACTGATACTACACAAGACAAATAGAAACACATGTCCAAATTATATGCATTTAAAAACACCTAAACCTTAAATCAATTAAAAACAATAATATTTAAAGATTAATTCATTTTGTTCTTCATATGGAGTCGGTCCACTTTTCTTTGAATGCCCCATCAGCTGAATTGACCCGTGTATTCAGTTTGTTTATCCTTTGTGTCCTTCACACTCCAATACAATTTACAATACAGGGTTAGTAAAACTTGTTAATTTCAATTTTTTATTCAAATTTCATTCATTACAGGTAAACCCAATTAGCACAGATGAAAAGGAAAACTACTCGAGACTCCCTTAGCAAAATTACAAATTTACAGCATTCGTAGAAACTTGCAAAATTATGAACATTAGTAAAGTTCAATGTATGCTCACCACACAATACTGCACACACAATGGTCACATTCCTCCCAAACCCCTTGTAGCATATCACAGTCAATTTCTGTGATGTGTAGGTCCAGGCCAATCACCATCTTTGCAAGTGATGGTGTTATCACAGAAATACACTCGGACATAAATAAATAAATTATTAATGTAATATATCATTAATTCTTATATTAATTACTTCAACAGTAATGATATTAGCCTCTTTATCATAAAAAAAATTATAAGAGTTTGTAACCTTGTAGGTTTGCTATGAATGACGCAACTTTGCAATTTTGCCAAAATTGAGATTTCCTTTTCATCAATACTAACTATATTGCAAAAAATGTTAATTCAAAAAATTCTGAAATTAATTGCAATTTTTCACATTACCAGTACGAAACAAAAAAATTGGTGCAAAATGTTATGTGGCAGTTTTGCAGTCTAATTATTTCTCTTGTAGTCTACGGTTATTACAAGCATAAAAACAGTTTTTCGTTGTGACGTTTCAGGAGAACACATGAGACATTTATTTTTAGTTTGACTAAAGATACAGATATAACAAAGGTTAACATTAAAAAAAAGAAGAAAAAAAAATAATCCGCTATATAATGGATGTTGTCAATGTTACATTGTTGTAATATAGCAACTTAACTGTGAAAACAATCCAGTTTCAAGAAATGGCTTTCTTAGTTTCTTAGACAACTTTTAATTGTTACAATTTTCAAACATTGGTTATCATTATTTTGATCCCAAAATATGCCCAGTTTTTGTGCTGAAATCTTGATCCTATCTTCACCATAAATATCCAGCCCTAGTTATTTACCATTAAAAAAACAAATTCATTTCATATACAATTTTTGAATATAAAATGCAGTTTTCAAATTTTCAACTTTTTAATTGTCACAAATTTTTGTCTCTAGTAACACCTCATCCCTAACGAGCAAAGGTTGAAATTTATCACTCTGAAGGATCTATAGTAAAGTAAAAACTACAATTGATACAAAAATGCACTTGAGCATAGCTCACCTATGCTGGAGTAGTCCCGTGCATCTATTGTCTTGAAGGAAGACTCAAAGAAAGGCCCAAAACCATTGTAACAATTTATTTTGTTTCTCAAGATAACAATTCAAGTACATGACGAAATCATAGGATAATTGTCCAAAGTTCTCACTGGATCCAACAGGCATGTTCAAACTCAGAGAAACAGAAACAAGGTGAAGCAGATGGTATGTACAAGCGGAAGTAGGGGCTTCCGGAGGTAAATAACAATCAACACAGTCTGTATGTTACTGTGCAGGAATTGTGCAGCACGTTGCATACAACGTACTCTCTCCATAACTACTACACTGCATTTCACAAATGCCTATTCTATTTTACACCTAAAATCAATGTTCTATTTAATCTTACATTTTGCACGTTGGTATGAAGTTTAAGAGCTAAAATAAGCAATGAAACAAAATTCTTAATTTAGATGTACATTTTACTTATTTGAAGCTGCAGAGGTTGAATTTTACATTGACATTATTACATAGTTACACGTCTTACATTCAAACAGAATGATATACTTAATTGTTATCACCAGATTTCCTTTACATAATTTTGACTCTCTCAAATGTCTGTGTCCTAAATTTCGTAATTGGAAAGTTGACTTTAACATAGGTTCTATTTTTCTAAGAACACTTGATTTGTGGCAAGATTGATTGTGCATATACATAACTGAAAAATATTATCCCTATTTACACAAAATTCTGCATTCGTTCTTGTTTTTCTCAACTGTCATTTGTTATCACGTTGAAATTATTAATTTGAAGTATTAACGATATTTATATTTGCGTGGATACCAGGGTGAAAAATATTTTCATTTGTTCAGTGCTGTAATTTAATTATAAATATTTACCAAAGCTATTAAATTAATTACATACGTTTTTTGTAAATTTGTCGTTTAGATAGTGAGTGGACAGAAGAGCTGATAAGAACAGGGTGACACCCCTGCTTGTTATTACAAAATTGTCCCTTTTGATCGCGTGTCTACATGGAAATCTTATGTACACGAAAATACTTATGCTAGCATACAATTAATAGAAACATCTAACCAATAGAGGCTCGCTCTCTAATTACAGCAAACTTTAACAAAGTTTATTGCTATATAGTCGAAAGTATAATGAGTAGAATTGAAAGAATACAAATGAAGAAAACGTAGAAAGAGAGATAAAAAATCGTAGATCTAAAACTATATTATTATAAATTAACAAACATTTAAAGAACTAACCAGGGGTCCCGGGTTCGAATCCCGCTCGGGCTTGGTTGTTTGTGAATATCCATTCATCAATTTCATCATTTCATCACTCATCCCAATCTTCGCAAATTAGCCAAGAGGCACAAAACGCGAAGTAAAGTAAACTAAATCAATCAATCAAATTTGAAGAACTATGCTCAAGAACAAGTTATTCTACAGAACAATGTGATACTTGCTAATAATGGATATAATACATACAAATCTAGGAATCTTGTAACCGTTCAAGCATTTTTCTGTTCAGTTGTTGGGACATTTTAACTATACATTTTATAATGAAAGTATTCGTTTTGAGGGCCTGTGTTTCCCTGGACTTTCACTATGAGACAGATACATGGACAACTTTTTTGGCGGATCTGTATGCTGATGATGACTGATCGAACGTGAGTACGTCAAACCAAGAATGTTTAAGAAAGCGAGCGAGGGATCTTAGCTGCAAAAAGTGGTCCTGGGAGGGAGTTCACGAGTTTTGGCACGAAAAGATTACCACCGTGGAAAAGAGAAGCGAGAAGCTTTACAGCAATAACGGAAGAAAAACTTTCGACATGCTTGTGCTCTTCCATTCTTGTTTCACCCCTGCTGCCAGTATTCAGAGCTCATCACCCAGTCATTCCCATGCGAAACGGCCTTCTGGGAAGAAATCTTCGACATCGCAATTCTGGAAAGAACGGAAGGAAAAGGAAATTGAGACAGAAGTTTCTGTTTGTTGTGATGCAAAGAAGAGAAAATTCACATAAGCAAGGATATTGGAACGAGGGCGCTGAAGTATTTCGTAAGGGATTTGTACTCTAAACCTTTTTATATGGTAAAAATATTGCCATTGTGATTGTAATTCAATATTCTCTGATGTTATACTATTCAGCGACGATGCTAAATCGGATCTAACTTCCATTAGTTCTTTATTGTCAACACAAGAGGAGCAAAATAGTCAGTCCAAAATTTTGACGTCTTTGTTTCTATACAGACTAGTAGTTTAAACTCACGCTGTTGATACTTGAAATAAATTTATACTCTTGACAAACTCGGTACCTGATCGTAGGGTTTATTTATAGAAGAAAATATTGAGATATTATGGTTTTTCATTTTCTATTATTGAATCAGTGTCTATCATAATCCTTTTTGCTGGAATTTTTATGGTCCTGGGACTTTCATATGTCCTTAAAGCTCCTTTTTATTCCCACATCGGGCATATCTGTTCCTGTAATCTTCAAATACGTTGATCTTCCTTCTATATACACATAATATTCATGTTTTTTTTCCTTTTACGGGTTTCCTATATCGTGTTTTCATCATCTCGCCTTTTTCACACATGAATTCTTAAAAACAATTTGTTTTTAAATTCTCTTTACGTTATTGTATTTTATCTTCCTCCTAACCTTCCAGATGCTTTAATCTTATATGTTTTCAATTACATTATGCCTTTTAAATGCCTCAAATTTCTTAAACCGAAATTATTTAAATGAAATATTTTTTCTACATTTTTATATTATTTCCTATATTATTAAATAATTGAAAATATTTCTTTGATATTTTGCTTCTCCACTTCACTTCAAATCGTCTTTAATTTTGTGATTTTCCGATCATGTATTCATTATTTCCTATGAATAGTCCATTAGATACTTTTCGATTTCAAATCTGTGTATATGTATGTATGTACAGTGGATTATTTTTAATACGAACTTGGATAATTCTAATTTCTCGCTAATTCGAACAGAACTTATTTCCGGTTGAAATTATCTTTAATTTTGTGATGTTTTTGTTAATTCGAATTTTGGATAATTCGAACTTTTTCCGTGTCCCCTTAAAAAAAGTACACTGTATATACGTACTTTTGTTTCCAGTATATCTACTACACTAGAACTCTCCTCAGTTAGCAAGGCGAATGCCGGAATTGTAGATTCAAGGAAGGTTAGGGACGCTTACTTCCATGTCCTTGTCTCTTCTCTCCATTCCTCGTTTTCACATATTTCCAGTGGAGGTTAATGGGTTTCCCCGATGACGTACTGGTGACTCCGACGTCATGTAATCAAGGGGTTCTAGGTTCAGTTCCCCTTGCAGGCACATTGCACAGTATGAGTTTTTATTTTAAGTTCTCTTTATGCACAGATAGGCTAATGGGGACTGAACCTACAGTTTAAAGTGGAATCCGAACCACTATGTGCCTCCACCGGGTGTGGAACCCGGGCCACTTGTTTACAAGGCTATGACGTTACCACTTCATCACGGAGGCCCATATTGCACAGTGAAGAGATTCCACTTTGATTATACTCTGTCCCTGGTATCTATGGAGCAAGGCCGTGCATAGTGGGAGAGAAGTGGTGGAAATCGAGTGGGCAGAGCGAAGCAGTACACACTTCTGCGGAGGCTGGTAACTGCAATCGCTTCCTCCTCCATGTACTCCCATTCCCTCTCACGTGTTCAGTTAATTGGCGGAGCCCCCTCGCGTCACTCTTGCGCCAAGACTTGTTTTCGTTCGCTTGCTCCAGATAAAACCGGGATAGAGTATAGGTCCCAAGTACCTATCTGAGCTTAAAAATGAACTTATAAAAACAAACTGTCGCGTTTAATGGAACGGTACAAACAAAAGAGAGTTAATAAAAATCGAATGGCAATTGAAGTACGCTTAAAGATAAGAGGTCGGAAAGTGAATTTGATGGTTTTACACAGCTACGAAAACAGCCATGATTAAATGTCAAGGCCTAACAGGCACCCTCTTGCCTTCCGCCTGGTTGAAAAAGGAAACGAACAAGAGCCGCACGCATTCACATAAAACATGCAAGAGGCATTTACAAACCTTGCTTGCTGCGGCAAAATTTGAGCCATAAATTTCAATTTTGCATGATACCTTTCCCGGGATGAATGTAAATAAACCCTGTCTGTTGCGGCCCGTGAGAGATTCGCGGGAATCCATCTTGTGTGAGTGTGGGCCACGCTGTTCCATTAACGATGTTATTATCTCACCTTTCGTCCCTACTGGACCTTCAAAAATAGGCTTCCAGGAGGTGCATTAACACGAAACACAGCAAATGCTTCGTTGTCGAACAAATGCCATTACAACTTATGTGATTCTTATCGGAATAATTCCGATGTGACCCTACTATGTACAGTCACCGGCAATAAAATTGGGGCACCTAGATAATGAATTACTCGTTTCCTTGCAATGCGTTATGTGGGTTGCCTAAGTGGATTTTAATAGCAAGTTCGATTGCAAGTTCTGTCACCGACGTGGTGTTAGTTAGGCAATACGCATTGCAGGGAAGCGTGTATTTCATGATCTAGGTGTCCCATTTTTATTGCCGTGTACTGTACTTAGAGATTCTTGTCTTCTCGCTTGTCTTGCGTCATTTGACGATTTTTATTGCTGTTTCTTCGTGTCATTTCGCTTCCTTTTTACTGTTATACGTACATTTTTAGCAGGTTCTATGAGGAATAATCAACTGTATTTGTATTTTTGTTATTTAGCGTAGCTTTTCTGTCACTCTCGGCTAATGGTACCAATGAGAATGAGTGATGACATTGATGAAGGGACACTCTCAAAGAACGCTCACGTCCAGGCCAGGATTTGAGCCCGGAAACATCGGTGGCAAGAATGCGGTCAACGAGCCGGGAAGAGCTGATTTGATAGTTCTCTTAATTTCAAACAACTACTGTTTATATTTCTATATTTGTTATTTAGAGTCATATTTCTTACACTTTGGCGAATGACGACAATGAGATAAGTGGTGATGAATTGATTTATTGATTTGGTTATTTGACGTCGCTTTTCTCCCAATTTTGACTAATCACTACGATGAGGATGAATGATCATAATTTGAAATAGATAAAAGGACACTCACAATGAACAGTTATGTCCAGACTGGGACTCGAACCCGGGAATGTCACTTAACGCGCTCGGCCACCGAACCGTTTCGGACAACTGTTGTTGGATATTGTTGCGTTTGCGAAATAGAACCAAAAATTATTTTGTTATTATTGACACGGAGAACAAAATTTTCAACATTTCTACTTCACTGCTTGAACTAAGACTTATCAATTTTCTCCCTTCACTTAGCCGGCGTATCTTCCATCCTAGGATCATAGAGGGGGTATTTCGAATTTCAGTGGCGCGAACCTCAGTATTTAATTTTTTCAGTCGGTAGGCCTAATTCAAAGTGCATATTCAAAGCGAACAAAAATTAGGCCCAGCTTTCAAAATATGTTTGATTTCATAAGTGGAAACAAGTGCTTCGCTGATGTCTTGATTTTCATGAGCTGGCCTAATGCAATGTCAGCAGAGTTTTTCCAACCCCACTGAAGGTCGCTGGCGTGATTAACTTTTAACAAGCTCATTTCCAATGCTTCAGCGGGACTCTTTTTTTAACATGATTAGCTTATTTATTTATGCTGCCCGGATCCTAGGTTCGACTCACGCTTACGGCGTGATACGATATGATTTAATTAATTTCAATAATTTAAACAGTTTTGTTCAGGTGTTTACACGAGGTAGAGGGTACCAGTTAGAAATAATGTTTACCGGTGGTTTCAGATAAGCGTTGACACGAAGATTTAGGGACTAAAGAAGTTGATTACGCAGCAAAACCAATTAACACAAAGGATGTCGCACTTCAGAGAACCCCTTTGTCTCTCATTATATTCGGAGAAAGATACGGTGGTTTACGGATTACACCCGCATCTCCACAAGGGAAAATATTCAGAGGTCATTTATCTTCTTTAGCTTGGCTGTTTGAAACACGCAAGCTATTTTTAGAAAGACCGGGTTGTTATGCTCAATAAATATCATCACGCAAACTTCAAGGCTAATTTTTGAAAATTGTGCTATTACATATAGAGCCTTCCTAATATTTAAATGACAAGAAAGTGGGGGAGGGGGGGTTGATGTTGATCTGTAATATGTAATAGTTTAATAAGAAGAAAATAATTAAATTGGAAATGGCAACACCAGTAATTTTGATTTTACTGAGCTGACTCTTCAAATAGGTGACTTCCTTTTGTACCCCTGCTTTACGCAAAATCTCTCATTTCTTACATCATCAACAATTTACTCCTTCAATATGAGTTAGCTTTGTTGAAATCGCTTTGTATGTGATGTTAGATGTGATAACCAGGGTTCGGATTTTGATTTTTTCCTTACGTAGTATGCATTGCTCTTAAGTATTAAAATCCTGAATACGAACCTGTGGTTATAAAAATGTGAATTTTATTGTGCATTCTTTTCGTCATATTTTCTATTTTTTTAAGTTTTAGGTTGTTTTTTTTCAAGTTTTACGTCACTTATTGGTCATTTTTTGCGTTTTACGTCCTTTTCTGCGTAATTTTTTTGCGTAATTGCAAAAAAAAACGTAATGTAATTGCATTGCGTTTCACTCACTCATTTTTAGCCAGGAACTGACATTATCGTCTTGATGTCGGTAACAATAAAAATAAGAATTTTATCGCCACGCGATTGTAGGAACAAATCAATATGCCGATCGACATTACCTACTGCAATAATTCTGAATAAGGTTAGATTTTTACAGATTTTTATACCTAAAATTCACATACACCTTGTAATTTCAGTTCCAACGTTACAGACGTAAGAACTGTGCCTTCCTAACGGGCATACCCTGAAATAAAGACAAAATTTTTAAGTCATTTTTAGTTCATTTTTCAGATATTTTTAGATCATCAAAATATGGGCCCTGGCGATAACGAACTGTTGAGAAATGAAGCATTTATAATCAATTGATATCCCGTATGCTCTTCTTGTTGTATTGTTGTAATGCACTATAGTATTACTTTCTTCAACTTAGTAATCTAAGATTCTACTCGTCACGCTACAAAATCAGAGGGAACAAGTTCGAACACTGGGTAAGGCACGTAAGTCTGTCTCATTGTGTTTGTCCCTATATCCATTTCATCAAATCATCATTTATTCACATCGCCCAGCTTAACAAAAGAGAGGGAACAATGGCGTAAAGTAACCAAAATGGAAATATAAACTCAGATTATATTCCTGAAGAAAATATAATCTACTTTAAATATTAATATAATAACTTCTGAATATACAATTTTTAGTTTCTGTGTGTTTTGAGTTTAGTTAGATTCAACGTGTATTATTCACTTCTGTAAGAGTTTGTAAGCGGATATTTAAAGCTTTTGGTTGTCTTATTTCGTCTTCATGATTTCCTATTTTTTATGAGTCACAAAAACATGTTTCCTTCCTATTTATTCTAGTGTATTAGTCGGTAATATAAGACTTGACTTGATTCAACTTCGGTGGATATCTTACTTCTTTACAAAATGCTATTGAACTTGCTAATAAGTTATATCTCCAGTGAAACACGTCTTCCAAATCAGAATGTATAAGCCTAAGTATTATCCAGAAAACATATCGTGATTCTGATTACACGCTTGTGTTGTAATCGTAACTCGAACTCATTTAGTCTGCAAATGTTAGTTAGTCTGCATCCTACCCTTAGTAACATTGAGATGGACTTAAAGGAAATCGGTAAGGATGGGAAAGATTGGATTTATCTTGCCCAAGATAGAGACAGATGTAAAGCTTCTGTTGCTGCAGCCATAAATCTTCGGATTTAAGAAGACTAGAGAGTTAGTTAATTAGTTAGTTTTCACTGGAACTTAATATATAAATAACATTTAGAAGCACTTGATGCCATTCAACAAACTTCCAAAAAGTTTAAGTAATATATTTTTCCAACAAGAAACAAAGCCTACCGTGTTCAAGAGGATCATTTGTATTATGACCAAGATAAAATTAATCCTTTCCTTTGTATACTTACCTCTTAAGGACATAAGCACAATCGAAACTGGGCCCTCATTAAGGTAAACAGAAACATTCCAAGTTCCCACTCAACGGAAACAACCCCACGTAGACAATTGGCCATGCAGCATCCTCATCTGAGTGTTATGATCACTTCTTGCGCTGAACACTGGATCTCCCGAGGCACCGGATTAAACTTCACTAACGAGCGTAATCACGGAAACATGAACAATGCAATCAAGTCTCTAATATTGTTTCGAGTGAAATGCAATGCACCGAAGGACAGAAATTACATTGGAAATTACCAATGAATGCGTATGCATGTAAATATGGAACACAAAGTTAAATACACCAATAGCGTGAATACGTTTAAATATCACCTGCTCTACGCAGAATACGTTATATTGATTGATTGATTGAGTTGGTGTTTTAAGTCCACTTTATGCACAGTAAGGCTAATTGTGACTGGACCTACAGTTTAAAGTGGGATCCGAAACACTATGTGCCTCCACCGTGTATCGAATCCGGGACCCCTTGATTACAAGGCGACGACGCTACCACTGCACCATCGGGGAGGCAGAATACGTTATATGTATGTACATATGTATGTATCTATGTATGTAAATGTGTGTGTGTGTGTGTGTGTGTGTGTGTAGCTATATTGAACAACGATTTTCTCTGTGCATTATATCCTACCGTAATTATATTTGAAGGGTGTTGGGGTAGCGCTTCGCTCGCCCTTGATCTCGGGTAGAGTAGAGCATAAAGGCTTATGTGATCAGCATCATGCTTTGAATTACTTTACTCCTTATATTCTCCTGTAACCGTTAATGAGAGTTTGGGTGAGTCCAGGGCCAATTTAAGCAGGGACAATACTTCATGAGGTCATCCACTTCAGGAATCGAACCCGTGTGTTCCACGTGGCAGTTAGATACCCTAACTCTTGCACCATCGTGGTTCTACGATATTTTCATTGGAATGGAAATTATATATTATGTATCAGCGAGGCGCTTTGGACTTTAAATAACATACTTTGGTCTTTAATGAAAAAATGTTAAATGAGTCTTGTAAAAAGCTTGAAAGATACAGTTTCAACTGTTAAGAATTTCATTTCTTGTTTGGTGGCAAGGAAAAATTCAACGACCAGTGTCGTCGTCAAGGAATTCTTTGGGTGAGCTCAAGGGTTGACGATTTCCTCCTTGTAATCAAGAGGTCCCGGGTTCGGCATCCGGTGGAGACACACAGTGGTTTGGATCTCATTTTAAACTGTAGGTCCAGTCCCGATTAACCTATCTATGCAAAAAGTGTTCTTAAAACTAAATTTAACAGAACTCAATATATTTTCTATGTCTCTTTCTTACTATATTTCTCTTCTTACTCTCTTCATATGTCACTTTCTCTTCTTTTTTCTGTTTCTCTATCTACATATCACTTGTATTTTCTTTCTATCGTTCCTTTGCTTTCTTTTCTTCTCAGTTTTTCTGTCATTGAATCTTTCGTTCTCTGCTCCTCTATTCTCTCTCCCTCCCTCTGCACATCGTGCTACAACGCTAAGGGTTCCGGGTTCGAATACCGGCCTGAGCGTGAATGTTTGTGAGTGTCCATTCAGATATTTCATCATATCATCATTCATCCCTATCTTTGCAATTAGTCAAAAGTGGCACAAAAAGCGAAGTAAAATAAAAGCAAATCAATCCAATCAATAAATCTCCTTCCCCCTCTCTCTCTTTCTCTGTGTATTTCTGTCTGTCAATCATTCTAACTTTTCTGTGTCTCCTACTTCTCTCTCTCTCTCTCTCTCTCTCTCTCTCTCTCTTTTTCTATCAGTTATTCTTTTTCTATCTGCCTCTTATCCTTCTCTGACTCTCCCTACTTCTGTCTGTCAGTCATTCATACTTTTCTATCTCCTTCTTATTCTCTCTCTCTCTCTCTCCCTCTCCCTCTCCCTCTCTCTCTTTTTTTCTGTCTTGTCAGTCACTAGCTTTTCCTCTATGTCTTTTATCCTTCTCTCTCTCTCTCTCTCTCTCTCTCTCTCTCTCGCCCGACCCTGTGGCCGAGTGGTTAGCACATCGCACTGCGACGCCAAGGGTCCCGGGTTCGAATCCCGTTCGGGCTTGGTTGTTTGTGAATGTCCATTCATCAATTTCATCACTCATCCCCATCTTCGCAAATTAGCCAAGAGGCACAAAACGCGAAGTAAAATCATCTAAATCAATCAATCAATCAATCTCTCTCTCTCTCTCTCTCTCTCTCTCTCTCTCTCTCTCTCTTGACAGGAGGATGGGCTTAGATAACTTTATGGTGGGTAGAGCCCCCCCTTGCCCATCCATGACATCAATTTGAATTGAACCCTACAAAAAGACTATGAAGTTGATCTAAAACACTCGATGCGCTTCCATACCTGATACTGATTCCCCCGGAATAATATTGCGAAAGAAATATGTACACTACATAATTTGCCAGTTGGCTCGCGATTCATTTATTTTTTCACTTTACCGCGCAAGGTTTCCCACAGGTATATAGATGTTTCAACACTAGAATGTCCTTTCAATCTGTACGCTCAATCGTGACAGAGGCGAGTAACCTATGTCCTCTCTCGCTTCCTAACGCGACATTTGTTACGTTCATTTATTTTTGTCACAGCCCGAAACCACGACACACTGTCAGACAATATGTTTGGTTGTTCACCAAGTACATTCCACTGAAGGTTGACACGTAGCAAAAGCCAGAGAAGAGAGGCGTGGATCGGTATAGAGCGAGGAAACAGCGTTTCGGTGTCGTGAGTACAAAAGCCACCGACTAAATCATGGCTGCCTGAAGCGGGAGACGATTACACGTGCACTTTTAGTAAATCACAAGATTGTTTTTTGAGGGGAGGCAATGATTTATATGAAATACTGAAGATGCCGATTTTTGTTAAAAATAACCGCTCCGTTACGTCATGAAAAGTAAAATTCTTAAAAAGAAATACCTATATAAATAAAAATCCTTTCAATAGCCAATTTTCTTACAAAAATAGTGCTTGGAGTTAAATTGATGGAAGTTAATTTGTGTAAACTTTCAAATTACTTATATTATTTTATTATAATAATAATAATTATTATTATTATTATTACCGTATTTACTCAAGTACGCGGGCACACACTAGTCCCCTCGATGATGCAGTGGTCACGTCTTCGTCTTGTAGTAAAGGGGTCCCCGGGTTGAATACCAGACGGAGGCACATGATGGTAGGAAATTCCACTTTAAACTGCAGGTCCAGTACCAATTAACCTGTCTGCGCATAAAATGGTCTTAAACTCGAACCCAGCGCAATTTGTTTGGCTAAAAATGTGGTAGAAAAATAATGTGTGTGAGGCTTACACAAGTATGGAACCAGTAAAAGGTAGGGTGTGAAGTAAGTGGACAAAATTTGGGACCGCCAATGAACGTCCTTTTGTAAAAATGAAATATGACACTAGTTATTAAAAATAACGAAAGGAATGTTACTCTGTAAGATTTTGTGATTGTGAAATACAGGGACGAAATTCTGCCGCAAAAATGAAGGACTCGCAGTGGCATCGAATAATAATAATAATAATAATAATAATAACAATAACAAGATTTCTTTCAAAATCCAGATTTGCAACTTAGCTGCAGAAGTCTGTAGCTTAAACCAAATGTTTAAGTGCATCATAGAGTTGAGTTTGGTTTGAGTTGGTGTTTTAAGTCCACTTTATGCACAGTAAGGCTAATCGGGACTGGACCTACAGTTTAAAGTGGGATCCGAACCACTTGTGCCTCCACCGGGGATCGAACCCGGGACCCCTTGATTACAAGGCAATGACGCTACCACTGCGCCATGGGGGAGGCCCAAGTGCATCATAGAGAAAGATTCAGGAAGATACATATAAAAACTCATCAATTGATGCACGGAAGTACAGCTCGACATACAATGAATTACTCACTTCCATCATATAATGCACTTCGGTGTTATCTTTACAAATGATATACAAAATTGCATGAAACTGTAAACCAGATTATTGACAAAGGCCAAAAATAAATTTTAGTGCATCAAATATATCCTCATATATCTTGTATATTTTTTTAAAAAATGTAACAAAACTAACTTGGTATACTCTTACACTGTACGCAAGGTGAAAATGCAGCATCGAATTGAATTTTAAGACTCCAAACAAAGCAATGTTTTTGGTGCTCCAAAACAAGAACTCAGTGGTCGTAAACCTCAAAATGAGAATCTAATGTTCCTAATTGAGATATAACGCACCATAAAACTGCAGTAAATCGTTTCCTGAGTTCTTGACCTTTTCTTCGGCAATTTTTGCCTAAAATCTCTCAGAAAAGTACAAAAGGTTATAAAAGAAATACTAACCCGCGAATCCCGTGGAGTATTGATCAAGGTAAAAGCAATTTCTAAACAGTGCAAGAAAGAACGGAGCTTAGCGTATAAGCCACACGAGCAGCAAGAAAATAGCATTTAGAATTGAATTTCTGGGAAACGTGAAACTGAAAAGAACTCGGTTCGGAAGAAGAGGGGGGACCCCTAAGTGACGCCCAAGTTAGGGAGGGGATCTGTAATATCATTACTGTCAAAGTGAATTACTGGGAGGTGAAAAAAAGAGCAATTTTCTCTAAAGACTAGGAATTTGTGCAAGTAACATGACTGATACATCCAGGAAATGTAGAGCTCTTTGAACGGCGAGTCGCACACTTTCACATGAGGCGGAATAAATAGGATCTGAGAAAAGCGACAATTCCCACACTCAGTCCCTGGAAATGAACGTTTCTTGTGCTTTACAAGTAATGAGAAAAAAGGACTAGATTAAAGAGAAAAGTCAGAACATCTAAATGCCTTAGAAACAAGTAAAGGAATCACAAAATTAATTTATGGTATTGATGAACTGTCGTATATTTTTTTAACCGAAAATCACGCCATTAATATATTATTAAATTCTCTCTAAAGCAACTGAAGGTAAAGGTCTCCCTGTGCATTGAGATATGCCATTAAAGCATATGGAATGGTGCAGGGGTGCCCATCCCCACAAAAAATCATGTCATGCGCCCCCTCAAATAATATCATTCGCACCTTCAAACCATATCGTAATCTCCACAAAGTATTTAATTAGGACAGCATGTCAACCGAAAGTAACTTTTCCCTTCGTCTCATACCCTTAGGTATGTGGGATCTTTTGGGAATGTAGCTCACTAATCATCATTCATCCTTGATGGTAAAGCACTCTCTGCTCGTGGTGAGCTTGATGGTAAGGCGCTAGAGGTACTAAATTTACACACTTGAATGGCAACACATGACACTTGAGTTTCACACCCCTAAAGATTGGATCAGCATGGGTAATGTAAGGATATACCTGTCTCTGTACTGCAACTGAAGATCTGCCGTGAGAGGTTATGCCTGTGACTGTACGTAGAGTCTGACTTGCGACTAGCGTTAACACGCTCTCCCTAGAACCTCCTCCTCTCTCTCTATTCAATCGTAACTTGCTCCTCAATAACTGAATTAGAACTGACCCCGAACTCTCTGCCTCCCAAACATTTATTGCAATTCAATTTAATAAACAAATGCACAGTCAGGCCTGTAGCCTCTTCCTGGATTTCGTCTGTTTACAGCTGATGACCAGGAAGAGCTTCAGTGCTGTCTGACACTGCATTCCTGTGATGTTTCTGAATATTTCCTGATTGGAAAACGATGGTTGAATGACTGGAAGTTGGAGTTCGTTCTCCATAATAATTAAAAGATACTACGGATCGTTACGCCTTAGCTTTACTGAACACTATGCTTGATCTTCCGCTCCTCCCTAAACAGGAGTGCCCATCACTCACGACCACCCCTAAAATTGTTCATCATAATCGATAATATCGCTTGTCTTGTAATGCATCTATAGTATAAAAACTTCACAAGAAGCGAGCAAGAAAATTTTAACATCCATTTCTTTGCAGGCTTTCAAGAATATTAATTTAATGCGGTGTCAATACTTTCGTAGGATCCCGAGATATTTACTCTTTTCCAGCTTCTGCTTTGGCACGTTCGGGGTCGAAAACGTGTGGATACCATATCGCTAAATGCAGACTCCAAGATTTAAAGTTCGAACTCTCTCTCCACTACAGAAATCCCTTGACAATCTAAGATTTAACACACTATTAAGAGCTTTCTATCTCCTCCTTTAATTTAATACTCAATCCTACCACTAAAATTTCCATGCCAATTTTAGACTTACTGTTGATATTGAAGAGTGGATATTGCCTCCTCCAAAAAAAATAATTCTCAGTCTCCACACCAGAATTTCCGCAAAAGTCTAAGACAATAATAATACACAAGAATTGGATACCCCCTCAATTTAATGCACCCCCTAACTAAAATATTACTACTATATTACTACTGTCCCCCCCAAAGTTTAATTCAGAATCCCCCCCAGAACCCACGTGTCAATTAAGGCCTAATATGTAAGAATTGGATATTTCTCCACACTCCCCTTCGATAATACATTTAAACACTTTCTTTGTCTAATGGATTAAATATGGTGCATTTAAGGTGCAAAATTTTTACATATATGTTGAAAAAAGATATAAATGTTAAATTTTATATTATTTTAAGGAAAATAATCCCCCCAAAAAATCTGGATGGCGCAACCTATGCCATAATCCCCCCCCGTACTGTGCGCACCCCTGGAATGATGCCATTTGCGGAGGTGGTGTGATCAGTACGGCCTCCTTTACCTCCCAGGTACTGGAGGTCTGCAACGGGCGGATTTGATCCGCTCCGAATACGCAGACCTGTGAGTCATCCCCCGGGACCCAGCTCTCCATGCGCAAACGCAGCGTCGTCATTCGTGGCCTCATAACTGCGCAGGCGCGGGTATTCGTGGTTCATCCCGGAACGTCCAGGCCAAGGAGCAGATGATTCAGCAGTGCGCTGATTATTTCGTGCGTAGTTTGTTTGGGAAGGTATTCGGGTGTGCGGACGTGTATAGTGGAACCACGAGCAAAACAACCTGCGCAGACCCGCGAGTCATGTGCACCGTACCCCCGCGAGTAGGGGAGGGGGAGAGTTGACCATGCTTCCTTATGGCCCGAGGTGGAGGGAAGAAGGGAAAGTTGCGCGGGGACTTCTCGTCCCAAGGTTTTTTTTCCTTGTGGTCGATCTATAGCTGTGGTTTCTTTGACGGATGTGGACGGGTAATCGATGATATTTACGGCAGACGAGCCGCGGGCGGGTAATGGATCGTGTTTGAAGACCTATACCAGGTACCCATTTATTATAGACTGGGTAAATCCCAGAGTCGCTATACATGCATGAGCATAGCTGGCAAAATTCCCATTGGAAATCAACCGCCTCGGTAATCGAACTCTGATCGTCCGCATGGCAGTCAAGACACCATAACGTCTGAACCACCGCCTCTCTCTCTCTCTCTCTCTCTCTCTCTCTCTCTCTCTCTCTGTGTGTGTGTGTGCTATTTCAATCATTATAAATTCAACGAAGCAAATACGTCGCGAGGAAATTCTTAGCAAAACGATCATGCTTGAAATTCAACACATGGATGTGTAACGAAGTGTTGCTGTTCGCTTGCACATAATACTCGAGAAATCGAGAGCTCTTCTAGGGTAATTACATTGGGTGAGAAACGGAGCTCAACGTTGCTGATGGAAGATGCTTAAAAGACGTGTCGAAGCTCTGAAGAGATGCTTGGGTGTTTCTGATGCTCCGAAGCTCTGAAAACCATGATTCTCGCTCGTATAGGGATATCAAATTTCTTATTATTCACGGGGGAGTATTTTTTCTTTACTTTCAAAATTTTTGCTTTCAGAATAGAAACTCCCCCCCCCCCCTTTCTGAGGGTGAAAATTCGATCTCTCAACTGAAATGCCTGGAAAAGCAAGGAAGCTTAAAACCTCGGCTATAAGAATGATAGGGTTCGCTTCTCTATAAATAAAATCTAATCTTACGTTTACAGATTTTTGTCGAAATTTTCATTTAAGATATTAGAAAACATGATAATTAATTTTGTTCCATGTCCCAACTATCTGGAGGGCCTCTCCGATGGCGCAGTGGTAGCTACGTCGCCTTGTAATCAAGGGGTCCCGGGTTCGATACCCGGTGGAGGCATCCCACTTTAAACTGCAGGTCCAGTCTCGATTAACCTTACTGTGCATAAAGTGGACTTAAAACACCAAATCAACCAACCAACTATCTCTGGAACGGGCGAATGAAAACAAGTCTCTGCGCAAGTAGTGACGCGAGACGGCTCCACCAACGAAGACGTGAGAGGGAACGATATTGCGTGGAGGGAGGAGAGCGACTGCAGTTACAAGCCTTCGTAGCAGCATGTACTGCTTCGCTCTGCCCACTTGTTTTCCTCCCCTTTTATGACGCGGCCTTGCTCCAGGGTATAGGTCGATTAATCAGTAAATCTTTTATTCATCTTTTCGTTGTATACATTTACTATTTAGTTATAAGTAATAAAGTTTCAACACCGAATGATGTAACCAGCAGACCAAATTAGATTTGTAAATATTTAGCGTAAAATCTAATGAATGTATAGATTTCTATCTGTATCAGAAAGGCCCTACCTCAGCAAAAAAGGATCTCTCAAAATGAATTCTTGTATATAGGCAACACAATTTTTGCTACGAATTTACAGAATTGCATATCATGATGGGATAAAATTAGTGAAAATACTCTTAAAATGAACACCCGTGCTCAAGTCCGGACTCCAACCCTGAATCTTCGGCGGGTGGATATTGAGTCGGCTACTCAACACGTATGCTACTTTCTGGTTCTCAAAATAAATAATTTTTTACCTCATCGAAAACAGATACACCATCAAAGAAGACCTGCTATTGTTACATCATACTATTTCTGCTTCATGGTTATCAGGGCCTCATTTGTTAAGATTTATCAATCTTCTAGAACAAAATATTTCTTCCATATTTATTACATATGTAATGTTTTATGTTTTTCTAATCTTTTTCTTTCATCGTCGCCAGCCACCAACAATGTAACAAAGGTAACAATGAAAAATTTAATTATTTCCTACTAAGGTTTTATTTGGTTTCAAAATTGCACTGACATGCTCCAAAAATATTTGTGCGTACAGTAGCAATTGCCTTTCATACTAATAATCGTAAGCATTGTTTAGATTTGTCATTACAAAGTTGTATAACTGATGAAAACTGTTTGTCGAACATCACTCCGGCCTCCAGCAAAACAAGCATAACTTTGTTATACACCCGCATTATTGGATAACGCCGCCACCATGGAGAGTGCGACAATTGCGTGTTACAGTTGACTAGCAATGGGTTACATTCTAATATGGAACACTCCAATTCCCTGTATATCGCTGTCCCATTTCGCATTGGCTGTGAAATTTGTCACTTTAACCTCGTGGGATGATTGCCCTGTGGGAAATACCTCCGTTGTAATTTATGCGATGTTCAGTGCAGGTGATTTTAAATACGAGGGGCGACCATTAATTACAGATCTTCGTATACTGCGGAAAGAGGCACTCTATGGATACACGTGAAACTGCGTACTTACCAATAGGCACTTTTCGGTAACCCGATTACAAAATTAAGTGATGAGTTCAAGTGTTCCATTCAGTACATTTACTTGATCCATTTTTTAATATTGTGGAGCTCTAAAAGAGCAACTTAACCAAAGAATGTAATTCTTTTATTAGTCTGATAGCCTTCACCCCCCGTGTAAGAGATAATATAAACTTGCATTAAAGTTGCTGCTAAGTTTGTCGATGATTTCTTACAATCGTCACACACACTGCATTCATGGTTTCCGGCAAGCACGATTCCATTGATTATTTGACCATCCCTCATATAATTTCATGGTATTGGATCAACAAGGCATTAAGGTTTTTGTAGTAAATATTGACATTGAGATACTGACAATCAATTGGTGCAACTAAGTTTTGCTAATGTTTTCTAACAATGTGTGTTGAACTCTTAAAATTATCGTGGCGGCATAATAAAGTCACGCAAAATTCTTTCATTCTAGTCCCCACGAGCATTCTACTGTACAGTCATGGAAAAAAGTTCTTCCCCATAAGGCTTTAATAGGAGCAAGTAATGCAGGAGGGTAGGCAACACATATTGCACCCTTCGATGATCGGGTGATTTTGCCTGTCTTAACACCGAGAAATGTGTTCCACGCGAAGGTCAACATGACAGGAAAGCAAAGAGGGTCACGTGACTATTGGTTACGTGGAGTGTTGTTGTGCTTCTCCACGTCCCCAGTTCTTGATCCACATTGCAGAAAAAGTAGAGCTGCATGCAATATATGAAAAGAGGTTGTTTTCAACTACACGCTTAATTATAATTTTCCCAATTGTAAATCTATCAGACGTGTCTCCCGATTTAGTCGGGACAGTCTTTTACTTTGAATTCCTGTTTGTCATAGGCTTAACTTGACGGGAGCAGAAAGGGCATTTGTAACCCCCCCCCCAAATCAGGTTTCTTAAAGCTGCTAAAACAGGAATTAAATACTATGATTTGACGCGTCCAAAAAAAGTATTATATTGAAAGATTATTCCCAAATACGTAGATAGCAATTTAATACTTTGAAAGTGTCTCAGATTTGTTTATTATGTCACATCTTAGTGTGGCACAGGTCTACTACAAAAGTGGAATTTCGTAACAGAAATATGAACCCACTCCTTTTATTTCGTAGCCGATTTCATCTTGAAACTGAAACTAAGAATATTAGTTAACAATGTCATTGGTAAACAATAAAAAAATGTGTTAGACCCAATTCTTTAATACCTGATCATAATCTTTATTGCAATTTTAAATTTTGTTGTAAGTCCACTTTATGCAAAAAAAAAAGGTAAAATTTCTCACCTGTGCTTATCGCTACGCCATGAAGGCGTATAGGGGGTGTGGGGGTAACGCCCCACACTTTCTTGATTCGTTCGTGAGTGGGGGTGATGTGATCAGCATCACGCCCCTGACCGCCTTTACCACCAGGGTTTCCCCCAGGTACCCATGTCATTCGACGCTGGGTGGGCGCCGGGGCCGCTTCCAACGTTAGAAAAGTTACCGGGCTTGAACCGGCCGGGGATTGAACCCGGGGCCTAAAGCATGGTAGTCAGACGCGTTACCGACTGAGTCACCGGCACAGATAGACTAATCTGAAGTGCATACAGTTTAAAGTGGGATCCGAACCACTATGTGCGATCACCTGGTATCGTACCCCAGACCCCTTGATTACAAGGCCTTACCACTACGCCATCAGTGAGTCGCACACAATCTTTTTATTTCGACCTTTTTAAACCTATATGTATCATATAAGAGGTTGTTTAACGTTGCTATTCCTCTATCGATTATATTTAGCCAGTATTCGAGCACATAGCGTCAGGTTTCATAGAATATAAGCTTCTCTTCCATGTTTATGGTTTCCTGTCTGCAGTAGAAAAACTGGCAGGTTCCCATAGCTTTTCTTTCAATAGTCTTCCAATGGTTGCATATCATATCACTCAAATTTGATTCATTCGTTTCGAACACAATCCCCGATGGCGCAGTGGGATCGTGGGCGCCTTGTAATTAAGGGATCCCGGGTTTCGATACTCGGTGGAGGAACATGGTGGTTCGGATCCCCCTTTAAACTGTAGGTCCATTCACGATTAGCCTAACAGGACATAAAGTGGACTTAAGACACCAAATCAAGCAACCAACACAATCCCGTTATTGTCCAGATTATCGAATCCAGAGCCTTCGTCGCGAATAACATAAGCAGGAAGACAACGTGAAATAACCGAACAGAAACAGAACCTAAAACCTACATCGGATAGATTGGATTAAGTCGACGATACAGCACGGGTTCTGAAATGAAAAAGAATACGAAAGTTGAAGGACCTCTATACGCAACCACTTTTCCTCCACTCAATGGGGAAGATATCCTTCTAGCTGAGAAGCCTTTACGTAGGAGTGCCCTGAGGGAACTTCAAGGCCACGACGATAAAGTGTTCTAGTGCAATGACGGGACCAAAACATACGTCAGATAGCTGTGTTCCTCCTTATTTCGTACGCCATTGAATACTGGAACACGTGACCTCGTCTTTGATAGAGCAGAAGCCTGCTTGCTTGCCACCACCCTTTAGTTCAGTGACCTTCGCCCGTAGTCAGCAAGAGTGAATGACTCACCAGATACTTGTTGTCTGTGAGGCTACACAAGAATAGATATTTCGTTAGTGGCTGTAAGTATTGTTTCATCTGCAGTTATATCAGTTAACATTTCAATAGTTTTCTAATGGTTACGTTAGTGATAAACATGTAAATTAGTTCTCGCGAGTGAACGTTTTATCTATTTGAACGGGGGATTTTTATACAGCCTGCATGCATTATTTTTTCCTGAAACAAGAAGAAATTCGAAGACGCAAAAAGAGTTGTATAAGAGTAGTTAACAAAAGGAAAAAAGAAGAAGAAAACGAAAATGTAAATGCTGAAATAAATTATGGTAGAGATCGAGTGAATAACATTTTGTCATGGGGCCTCCTCGATGGCGTAGTGATAACGTCGTCGCCTTGTAATCAGTGGATCCCGGGTTTGATACACGATGGATGCACATAGTGGTTAGTATCCCACTTTAAACTGAAGGTCGAGTCCAGATTAGCATATCTGTGCACCAAACCAAAACTAAGAAAGAAATTGTCACAGTGTAAGAAAATTTCATGTTCAACCAGATACGAAACAAAAGGGAATAATATATTGCAGGTTGGAGTTCACATCTGTAGCATCTAATCAGCACAATTATGAATCGCAACATATCGTATGAGATCCATTTTTATTATACATGTATGATAATATAAGAGAAGTAGAGGAAAGAGAAAACCAAGCGAAACACGGACGCCTTCTCCAGAATTTCAAATCTCGTTACATAAGGTTCTGGGTTGGAGTCCCGAACAGGCATGACATTCTTGTTATTGCCCTTTTATCTGCTTCATTTCATCATAATTCATCGTTATGGTTTACCTGCAGGGGAAGAATAATGACAATAATTGCCAATACAAAGCCAATGACAAACAGAACAACTCGATTACGGAGATGCCAAGAAGAAACGAGACTTGACAGTTTCTCCGTCTCTCGGTTTGTCGAACTGAAAATTGCTCTTTCGTTCTCGGTCTCGATTAGTTAAATGTAGAAATCGAAAATGTATGTGAATGAATATACATGTATTTTATATATTCCGGTTTTTTAGGAGATTTCGTGAGAGATGAAATAAGTACTCTTCCATCGTATTTATTTTTATAATTTTTATTCCCTGTTCGATGATCGCGACGATAAGGACGAGTGACCATTACATGAAATTGATGACGAAATAGTCAAACACCTCCGACAAGGACGGTACTCAAACCCGGGAACTTTGGCGACGATATCGAATGTCAATCACTTAATGAGCTTGACCACCGAGCCTGCTTAATGTTGTTTCTGTCAGGTAATTCGTAATAACTGTCAATATCCCACATTCACTATCATTTTCTTCATAATTTATCTTATTGTTGTGATTAACCTGAATTCAAAGAATTAGTTGAAAGGCAAACATGCAAGATTGAATGTCTCTGATGTTACTTCGTGCCGAATAATATGACGTGGTATTATGGTATGAATTTATTAATCATATAATATGCCTATTCATTCCATTGATTGATCCCAATTGAGCACACAAAATATGCTATAATGTCCACTCCATGGAGGAGTGGTTAGCACAGCGCGCTACGATGCCATGGGTCCCTGGTTAGAATCTCGACTTGGGCGTGGGTGTCCTTGGTAAGTGTCCCTTCATCAATTTCATCATAGCATCACTCATCTTCATCGTCGCTATTTGCCAAAAGTGAAAGAATAGCAAATCTAAATAACAAACATCCAATCAAATCGAACATCTCTACCGATTTAATTCTATACGGTACCGAATTCCCACTTTATTACTGCATCTTAAGTCATTTTACAGCATCTCAATTGTTTTCAGATTCGAAAACATTTGGAATGTTGTTTTGTGCAGTTGATTGTGCATCGTTTCGTTGTTGGGATTGTTTAATTAACGTCGCATTAATTAGTTTTAGACCAATCGTGACGGGGGAAGCAAGAGCACAAAGAAAGCGAAAAAGACAAGGAAGAGACCACGGCTTTCTTTAAAGATAGCATCCCGTGAATACAATTCAAGTGACTGCAGAATATTATGAATAAAATTTATTTCGCTTTTTCCTTTTATTTCTGTTTCAGTTATTTTACTTCGCTTTTCTTCTACCACTCGCGTTACTCGTGTCGGTGAGGAAGAATTATAAACTCGTGAAATGGACGATGGTACAAAAAAATATATGCCTCTCCCACGGTTCGAAACTGTCAGTACAAAATATTGTCTTATTTTTAAAATTTACGGGCAAATATGGTTTGTCACGTAGCAATTTTCGCTTATCTCTTTCTCAAGGGGTTCCATTGCCTCTCTGATGTCGTAGTGGTAACGTCTTCGCCATGTAATGAAAGGCTTCCGAATTCAATACCAAATAGAGAGGCATTTGGTTCGAATCCCATTTTAATCTGTAGGTCCAGTGCATGAACTGGACTTAAACAATTAACGTGTGGCATGTGGTCTGTGATGAGAACCATCATTTCAGCGAACCTTCTTGACAATGACTCTAATATCACTTGATAGAATAGTATTTCCTTACGAGTAGATCTTGTCAAGAAACCAGTTCCTGAAATTTTCTTCTGGAGGCATCGTAGCACCCAGCTGTTTGTTGTGGCTGGGGCACGAGTCATGTGACTCATGCTATCAAAGCTCAATCCTTCCCGAGAACTCAGAATCACCAGGCAAACTTAAGCGAATATTTTGTTATTTGGGTTGCATAAACAACAGGCTTTAAGACGTTACGAAATTCTACGTCCCGTGGCCCAGGTATTTTTTTCTAAGACTGTACAGTCACCGGCAATAAAAATGGGACACCTAGATCCTGAAATACTCGTTTTCCTGCAAAGCATTATGTGTGTTGCCTAACTCTACGGCGATAAATGGGTTTTAATAGCAAATTTTTAATGGCTATTTCTACCACCTTCTATCACGCTATCCACATAATTAAGGATTTTTGCGTGATAATTCACGGAGCACAATGAATTTTCTAAGGGGATCGTATCCCTATGATAGGTCAGCTTCGTCTCTAGTAACATCACCCTTACACCGATTAAATGTAATGTGTTTCTTTTTTCGTCACTTCCCGTTGAGATATTACGTCAGGAATTAAATGATAAAGTATGGAGGTGTTTAGGTAACAGACTAGCACCTTCTCTACCTCCAACATTGCTTCATGACGTAAAGCTGTCTTGAGAAAAACTTTACATTCATTAGCATCCTTCTTCATGATCTCAAAATAAATGAGTTGATTCAGATGCATGCTGTTGTTATTAGAATACCAGTAGGTCACCCACTCTTCACTTATTCTTCATCACTGGAACACAGGGTAAAAAAGCTCTTTAAACTTTTAATTGACTGGGAGCTCAAAGATCCTTCGAGATAATAAACACCCAACTTTCGTACCTCACTGCATTTCTTGTTAACGCTCGCTCTTATACTTAATATTACATTGTTTCCAACTGCGTCGACAACAAATCGGAAAAGTTATTGCACAACTTGAGAGAATTTCTGTCCTCATTTCACCCTTCAGACACGAAACAACATAATCATCAGTAATTTCTAGGTAAAGAGTTCTACTTCCTATGGCATCCTTCACCTTCATTTGGAGCAAATATAGGGATAACAGAAAATTGGAATTTCATTTTGTATGACGTAATTACGAGAGAAGGTTATTAAAGGAAAGAATATTGCCGGGTGAAATTTTCTGGAATTACTCTATCATGTATCATTAATGTTTGAGGCAGTGATGAAATTACTTCCCGTGAAAGGATTCTTCAACCGTAAAGGTTACAGTTTCAATTAAATTTTCATAGCGCCAGATGATCTAGTGTTTGCTTTCCCTCCACCAAGACACTTCACCTTTGAACACGTCTGTTGTTTTTTGATTAAATGACGCCGCATTCGTTAACACCTAGTTTGAGCGGTGGATGTGTAGACTCAAATATATTTAATTCCATACATATTAATGTCCTGGGTTCGATATCCGGTGGAGGCACATAGCGGTTCGGATCACACTTCAAACTGTTGGTCCAGTCCCAATTAGCCTTTCTTTAGATCGGATTAAATACATAAATAAATTCATTCCAGGTAAATTTTAGAGCTGACATTTTCTGTTTCTGAGCACTGGCTGTAGGAATATATAGATACGTGTACATATATCTAAAGTGCCACGCTACTCCGGTGTGTGTTTGTGCGTGTGTGTAAATTTTATATGATATTCTAATTAGGGATGGCCAAATCCGGAAAAAAATTGTATCCGAATATCGGATAATTTCCTATGCGGATTTCAAATATTCGGATATGGGATATTCTGATATCCAGATAAGGATTAACCCGATATCCAATTTATCCGGACATCGGATTATCCGAACATTAGAATTAACCGGATTATCCAAATTATCAGGATATCCGAATTTGTGCATTATCTGCAAATTTTTATCACTTATCCGTTTTACGGGCTGTCCACGTTTACATTATACATCATTTTCGTATTTCACTGTGCTGATTTTTTACAAATCCTTCTTCAGATCTATTATATCCGGGTATTCGGTATATCTGGATATCCTAACTATCCAGATATTCGGATTATCCGTTGCATTCGAAACGGATATTGGATAATTTGAAATCCTGATATCCGTTTTACCAAAATAAATTAAAGGTTTGAACAACATTATTGCGGGTATACAATGATGTGTATATTCACGAACTACAAGAAATTAATTATAATTAATAATAATAATAATTTATAATTAATAAGAAACTTTGTTAATCATCAGAAATAAAAAAATACTTTTGTAGATCAGTTTTTAATGCTGATCATGAATTTATATGTAGATCTGTGCTGCCACCCACCATCTTTTCATAACAACCCTCTTTTTTACAATGAAAATTATCCTTAGTCTGACATAAACAGCAATATTATTTCAGCAACATAAGTAAATTTGATTAAAAAACGTTAGGAATGTCCATGTCTGCTGTACACTGCATCAGGATTATCACGATATAACATTCAGCAGTAGTCTGCCATCATTGAGGCATTCCAGAAACCCTGGTAGTGCTGTTCCTTTGTCTTTATGTCCTGGTGGAAACACTCCCCTTGTTCGTCACTTACATCGCCAACGTATTTAGGGAAGAAATGCAAATGAGAGTGCATAAAGTGTAGTTTAAGTGACATCGGACATCTCATTTCATTGTATGCACGCAAAAGTTTATCTACACCATTGATGAAATCCGGAGACTTGGTTTTACCTACAAAAAAATTTACAAACCCACTAAAAACTTGTTCAATCTTCTCTTTCTTCAGCACATTTAGGATTTGAGGTCACACGAAGATGCCTTCTTTAAATTTAGCTGTGCTTATGTTTGGAAATTTTAGCAGTAAAGTATTGGAACGCTTTAGAGTTCGTTTTGCTATTGTCTTCACCAAACACTTTACTAACTCAAGTTTTATGTGCAGAGGAGGAAGAAATATCTTCTTAGGATCAACTCATGATTCTGTATTCGATGGTGGCAGACTCGGGCTTCCAATTTATTTCCTTTAGTCTTGAAGCAAGGACTTCTGCTTTCTATTTACGACAATGAAAGAAAGGTCTATAATGAGGTCATTTAACTTCCGCTGATTAAATAGTTTTGGTTCTGAAGTTTTCTCCTCGGGTATGTGCTCATCTTGATATGACTCTTCGGCAGAGGAAAAATCTGCACATTCCATATGTTGTAAAATTATGTATACTTGTCCTCTCTCCAGAGACTCTGGGATGTGTAAAGATTTGTCGTGTGGGACTGGTCTTCTTGCAGATGGCACATCTGGATACACACTTGTATGTTTATTCTTTGAAGTGAAAGCTGCAGTGTTCGTACAACAAACAATGACATCCGTCTTCTTGCTGACTACAGCAAACACTGTCGTATGTTACTGGTCGGATTCAGTCTCAGCAGGCTGAATTCTGATTCTTAACAGATTCATCCGGTTGACAAAACTGCTGGTATAAACTGAACAGCTAACTCAGCTGCTGGATATTTATACCAGTCTAATAGTTTACTGACCTGCATCTCAAACTGTGTCACAAAGTTGCAATCTTAATTAGAGAAAGTATATAACAGCAGTAGGGATCAGCCAAGTATTTTTTTATTTTTTTTATATGTTTTTATTGCAAAGCAATTGGGAAGTTAAAGCAGCTGAATTCAGCCGTTTGATCAGATGGCTGCCTGTGGTGGCTGCAGCTGGTAGATCAGCTAAATGGCACATCTCTAGATATTGCACACAGCGAATTTCATAACCCTGTCTCATGTCAATAACTATACGTGTTGGAGGAAAACTAAGCATAGATTTGGAATGAAGGGGTCCAACCTAGTCTACAGCACCTATTAGTTTCTCTGGTGATTTTTTGTTGTAGACCAGTGTTATCAGTGATTTTGTTCTTGAAACATAGAGAAAGTAAATAAGAAGGCTAGCTTACCCGCACAATATCACATATATATTTTATCTATATAATGCACCATGAATGAAAAATTGAAAAATATTAATTTTTTCAGATGATACAAGTGTTAGATAACGGTTTTTCTTTCGTTTCTCTATTTGCTAATGTTTAGGTGAGTAAAAATGCACTACTCTATTCTGGAATAAAATCCTACCATGAAGAAAGTTTAGGTCGTTCAGCGCTTACACACGATAAGGAACGTACTCAAACTATGCTCATTTAAACAACACGACATTATGGTTACATGTTCGATGGTGAGAAACTTTGAAGAAGTGATTGCTTTGGACAAAAGAACTGCCCTTAGTATGAACAAAAAAAATCCATCGGAACAGCAGGAGACTATTCTCTCTCTGCTGCAAGTTAAAGAAAGTTTCCGGATAGAGACAAACAGAGGACTGGAACAGGCAAGTTTGAAGAACGATTTTCAAAGTTTATCTTGCTCTCCATTCTGCAATATATATATATATAAAGGATCCTGTTGAATGTGTGTGCCAGCAAGTGCGGTGAAACATGGAAAGAGATACAAAGCTAAAAACAATAAAATCGTGAAAAGGGTTGTATTGTAGTGACAAAATTCAGCCATCGATGATGAATGGACGAGAGAATTACAAACGCTGGAATCGGAGTTGCCAGTAGAACAAACTTCTTGTTCCTAAGGAAGATATTGTGAAAATAAAGCTCCCATCCAAGAAATGAATAGCACATGTACCTTTTCAAAATAAATGTGTTTCCTTTTGACTTGATTTAGATTATTTTAAGTCGCTTTTCTACTCCTTTTGGCTACTCGCGACGATGGAGATGAATGCTGCTAAGATGATGAGAGAAATCAAGGGGCAGTCACAGACACATACGGACGACGAGAGTCCCACAGTGGAATATCCTGACTGTGTGGTCCGGCGCCAGGGCCTCGTCTGCCTGCAAAAATGCAGTTCAGTCTATATACGTAGAAGAGAGTGACCTAGGAGATGGCGAGAATTAGGAGGTTCACAACTCAATGCAGATATTGTTATAAAATTACAGTTAAATTAATAACGGTATGAAACGACGATATTAAAAATAAAAATTTTCTTCCGTTAATAGTCATTCGTATATAATATATTTGAGCCTATCATGGCAATTTATTGAAACTACCTAATTCCCAACGTATACAGAAAAGTGAAAGTAATATTCCAACGTTTTGAGACTAAAGGGTTTTTGAAGTAATGTAACTTAATATAACGTGTAAAAAAGCAGCTCCAGAACAAGACTTTATTTCCAATTAAAGGTTACGGTGTATTTGTCTACTTTAGAATCATTTGATACAAATATAAAATCTCCATAATAGCATATTTCGTAATTTAAGTAACTCAGTTAATATACCATTTGCTGTAAATAAGTAATTAAAATTATACATAGAGACCATCCATATGTACTGTTCATAATTTATCATACGTAATTACTTACGACCCGGTGGAGGCACATGGCACAGTGGTTCGGATCCCACTTTAAACTGTAGGTCCAGTCCCGATTAGCCTTTCTGTGGATAAAGTGGACTTAAAACAACAATTTAATGAAACAAATGTATTTATGAAATTTGGTTGTTTGATACAATTTCCCCTTTTTTTTTAAATTAGCGTAAATCCAGTTTGAGAAGTAAATTATAATAATAATAATATATTTTCTAATGGGAGTTGAACCCAGACTCTTAGAGTGACTTGATCGTAACTGACAAATTAAATAAATCTGATACTATGGCAGCATGCAATTTATAATATATAATGTATAAATCTTATTTAAATATTAAAGTAGCCGTTAAAAAATGTGCTCCAATTACAGTTAGTGAATTATGGCTCTGATTTTGCTAAACTTATCCCATTGTGTGGCAATGACTTAATATCCCTGTGTTTGGACTGTGTGAGGAAACATTCCATGGAGCTCCTTCGTTCTGGTAATTATAAGAAAGTTTCACACCAACACAAAATCCGGGAACAGTCTCTCAAGACCCACACACTTCCAAGAATCTAAAGTCAAGTTAACTGCATCAGACTTCCGAAGTTTCTTCTACCTTCCTTGGACATGCTTACAAAGAGGTAATTGTGTTCAGTACCTGCATACCTCACACTGAAATGACGCTAGACTGTTGACGTTAAAAGGTGCATTTTTAACTTCCGTTCGTAAAGTTTTTCAAGGTTTCTAGTTACTATAATTTTGCTGATGCAAGAAAATTGGTGATTGCAAGTTTTACCGTTAATGAATGATAAACAAGGATAAACGTTGGAATCCAGGCGAAAATATACATTTCTACTAAAAATTCACCAGGCAATTAACACGCACCACCACTTATTAAGGGACAAAGTAATGATATCTAGTAATATGCATTATCCCAGTCTGCGATCCAACAACACCAACAGTATCCGAGTACCAAAATGTAACAAGGCAAGATACGGATCAAAATCCCTGTCATCTCTGGCAAGTAAAGCGTGGAACGAACTGCCTGTAAATTACAGAACGGAGAGAAATTTGGCCAAATTTAAATTACAGATTAGGACATTAATCTATGAATACTGACACCTTGCCTCATATACGTCATTGCCTCCTTCATATAACGTAGTTGCAAAATTGTTTATTTTATTCTATTTCTTATATTCTTCAATTATATAAATTTATAATATTCCATTTTATGTATACTTATAAACAAATAGCATAATTGTATATTAATCCATGTAGGGCAAAAATCTGTTTCTATAGTTATTGATTGTATGTAAAGAAAATTGTAAGCTTAATTGCAACCCTACTTTAATAATAATAAATAATAATAATAATAATGATTCGAGAGGCTGTTACACTTCCCCCGTTTACAGAATTTGTAGTATTCACAAATATTTTATTTATCTGCATTTATGATTTTAGTAACTTGAACTTTTAGATACAAGAAACTATTTAAAAATATCATATAATTTCTGCTTTCTTTCTACATCTTCCTATTGCAAACCGTAAAAGTCCAAATTTTATATTGCACCGAGCTCGGAATATGCGCAGCCTTTCTTGCTCATTTACTATCTCCGTTCATGCATATTGCTCAGCATTTACCGCCTCGAAGCCGAGTGAATTGAGTAACTGACTTACGGTCTCACTGCTGGATTCTGGGTTTGGATGTACGAGTATAAGTTTGATTGATTGAATTAGGTTATTTTACGTCGCTTTTCTTCCACTTTTTGCTAATCACGACGATCGGAATGAGTGATGGTATGATGAAACTGATGAAGGGATACTCACAAAGGACACCCATGTCCCGATCGGGATTCGAACCCGTACCGTCGTAACGCGCTGTGCTGACCACTCCGCCACGAAGGTCGGCAAAAGTGTAATTGAGTATTTTCTTCCATCTATTTCATGTAATCATCATTGATTCTCATCCTATAATCCTAAAGGGAGGGAGAGTATCGACCTCAACTAGCCAAAAGCAAAACTTAATACTTACATATATTAGAATAATACTTCTGTTTTATTCGTACACAAATTATCGTTCTGAACCACTATTCCATCGGGTAGGAAATACTGGCTTCCCTTTGTGTTGATAGTTGGCGATCTCTCAATCTATTCTTCGCTAAAGGAAAAGAAAGAAGTCTCAGAATGTGATTCGTGGGGTGCAGGATTGTTTCCCGTTTAGTTTCGTGGATAAGCTCTGCCAAAAATCCCAGAGGCTCTGTTATTGTGCAACAAAATGTCACGTAAACCACTTTTTGGTTGTTGTGCCAGCAACGTTTCACAAACCTGATGGTGTAATGTGGTGGATCACAGAACTTGTTTTGATATAGAATAGGGAACAGTTTCAAATTGACCATTTTTGAAGGACTTTTCAGTTCCCCCCCCCCCCTTACACACACTTTTGCTTCGGTTAACTTTGACGGGATAAATACTGGAAAGACCGATATTGATGAGTGGTATTTTGGTACTAGGTCTGGTTGCTAAAAACATGTATGTTCTTCCATGGTAATCTGACACACGGCATGACGCACCGTAATTAAATTTAACAACAATGACGTCTTCATCGATACCTTCAGTCTATTGCCTACCTTTGCTCTTCTAATCTTTCAAGATATTTTTTCTGATTTTTGAACTCCCAATAAAAATTGTTGTTCGTAAAAGAGCAAGATGACAAAAGTGTTTTGGAATACTTCAAGTGATTCTCTTCCTTTTAATCCACTTAAAAAATCGGAAACAATTATTTCAAGAAAGTGCTCAGCTTCGATCCCCGAGGAGAATCAATTTCAATCGTGCAATATTACATTATTTCATCATTTCCCTGTCTGTCGATGATCTTCAATCTCCGCCATTTTTCGAGATTGAATCAAAAGAGTAAACAACATGATAAAACTACAAGTCCTTTGAATAGCATTTTCGATTGTAGCTCTATGTACCGTACCAATTTCACGTCAATTATACTGTTGAAAAGCTTACATCGTATTGATGCGTCTGATTAAAAAGCCATTGAGACCCAATGACACACCTACAAACGAACTCAAGTAGCAATTACAAACTGTATAAAACAGTGTTAATCACATAAACAGGTTTTTTGGTATTTGTATATGAAAGGGTTCTCTGACCCTATACGTGAATTAAAACAGAAGGCTGTAATGAACAGTGTTTGTTTTGCCAATAATCTCGCATTACGCTTCAAACGAATCGCTGGAACAAAAGAATACATTTGACAATTTGTTTGTTTTTGGAATATCTTCGTCGCCGTGTTGTTTTTGATCCACGGTCGAGCGAGGATTTTTTTTGTATCAAATGTGCGTGAGTCAAAAAGACAAAACCATCAGTTTACACGCTGTTCGTAACTCGAAAATATTTGCTAAATTTTATACGTATTCTGTTTGAATTTGGCCACTAGTATTGTGGCGGTATTAGTATAGCGAACTACAAAGCCAGAGGTCCTAAGTTCGAGTAGAATAAATTTTGTCCAATTCAGCCGTCATTAATTTCTTGTGGTAGCAAAGCTGTCCAAAAAAATAATAAAGGCTCTGGTTGATATTAAAAACTTAATATTGCAATTAATTGTAACTGCTTGCAGCTTGTTATTGTGTCAAATTCATAATATTCAGATACTGTAACCGCAAGACTTTGAAACTTTGTGCCCAATTGACTATTCTTGAATAATATGAATACTTCGATCATATGTCTGAGGACAATATTTTTTAGCGGTGCCAATTAGCATGTTTAGAATTTACGCATCACAGAGATATTTCGGCTGGATCTTAAGAATAACGGCAGTGAATACAATACAATACAATTTTTATGTACCAATAATTGCAACACTTTTTCAAATTAATTATTTTAAATCTGTTACTGTTAAAAGAAATAAATGAAAATATATTGTCACGCCAAAATATATTTTATATCTCGAAAATTTAGCCTATTTTCTTTCTGAATAACCTTTTGCAGTCTTTTTTTCTGGCGGTATTCAACGGTACGCCGTACCGACACCTTTTTACAGGTGAAAAATAACTAATAACGTTTTATTTTAACGAAAGAAATATGTGCGTATGTGTGTATGTGTGCGCGCGCGTGTGTGTGTAACTTCATGAATGGACGATCTTTTATGAACATACCACATTATTTTTAGCAGTTCTTACATGGGCGTAGAAAATTGTTCAAGGTGGTGTCAAAATCGAAAATCTGCATCCTGAAGTTAGATATATTGACATCATGTTTACATGTCATCATAAGAAAAAAGTGTTTCAAGGGAGATAGAAAAAGAGAGATAAAAGAAGAAGTAGATAATGAGAGAAAACGAAAGAAGCCACAAGAACACACAGAGAGAGAGAGAGAGAGAGAGAGAGAGAGATAGGGAAGATAAAGGGACACAGAGAGAAAGACTAGCGAGAGAGAGAAATATAAAAGAGGAGAATTGAAACGCCAGAGAGAGAAGACAGGAAAAGAGAGAGAGAAAGAATAGGCGAAAGCGAAAGAAAAGAAAAATTTAGGAGAAAAGCAAGAAGAGACAGAGAGAGAGAAATAACAGAAGATCAATGGAAATAAATAAAAAAAAGAAACCAACAGAAAAGGAGGGAAAATATAGAATAAGAAAAGGTCAAGAAGAGCTAATAGGTACTAAAACTCAGAAAGGTCGAAAGCTAGAAGGAATAAACAAGGATAGACACACAAGAGTGAGAGGAGGAAGGGGAAGTAGAACCATGAGTTCTTATGAAGAACCTAATTACAAGCAAAGTTGAGGAGTACTGGAACGTACCAGAACCTTTCTTCCCAGAAAAGAGGACTGCTCTTTTGAAAGATAAAGTTACTAAATGCTAGTTGGAAATAACACTGTTTTATTTGAAAGTCGCCGTTAATTGCCGTTTTCTTAGAAATACTGTTGCCTGTGCAGGAAGAGTATCTGCTGCTGTTTGGCAATGAAATATTAAAAAAAAAAAAGAATAGAATTTGATTAAAAATACATCGAAACTCGGGTGATGTCTCCTTTATAAAGATTTAGCTGAAGCTGAGCTCTCCGATATTGGATGGAAGCTTTAAGATTCACTTTGCATCTCCCGATGAGTTTAGGGCGGCGAAGCCCGGGAAGCGTCGCCCATCCCCGAAGTTTGACGCTGGGCGCTAAGACAGGAGACGATCCCCATTTCGGAAATAATTCTCTGGGGGAGATCCCCGCTTCCATTCACGGCTCTTTTGTTGGTCTTTCCCCGGGGCTACAGCGAAACGCTTCCCGCCCCCAACCGCCCGGATGCGTCGCACCTTGGCCATTTTCTGTTCCGGCGAATATCCTTCCCTTCCTGCGTCCCACCATATTACTTCCTCGGCCAAGGAATAACATCATCCGATTCCCAGCATGGCACTTGATCCGTCTTTCTCTGTAGGCGAACCGCCGACTGAGTACCACAGAGAAAAATGAAAGTAAAACTTGGTAGAGTAACAAGAAAATTCGATAGACCATTTCTTATAAAAGAAAGATGAGAAGAAATAAAAACGCTAAAAGTCAATTCGGATATGGTTCGGCAGTGAACGACAAGAGCTTGTTTTAATAACACAGGATTCTATTTTCGAATTTTAATGTCTAATTTATGCATTTGCGAACATTTTATTACAGGTGACGTTGTTAAATTTATAACTACACACTTTGCTTTTGGATGTGAATCCAGAATTTCCTTTTACACATGAAATATTATTGAAGTGCATTAAAGTACTAATAAAGAATATATCTTTGTTTCTTTCAGTCGTAATAGAAAAAATTCTACCACAAGTTACATTATTGCTTTGTCGGAAAGCGGCTGTTATTGGACAATAGTAGTTTCATGGGTTTTCCACCCTGAGAAAGCGTCTATCAGCGTTAGAGTTTGTCCCCTCGAGGGGAATGTATCGCACCATGTGTGACTTAGTACCTAGGTAGTAGCCATGTTTGCGAGTGAACGTGTGTTCGATCGTTTCCTTAAAGTTTTTGTCAGCTTCTAATTTCGAGGTTATCGCATAAGAGAACAACACGAGGTCTTTGCAAACTGTATCGAGCCTTAGCCTGCCTTCGTAGTGGAGCGGTAAGCACAGCCCACTACCGGCCGGGGCATGGGTGTGACTCCAACAATTTCATCTTACTCATCCTCATCTTCGCGATTAGCAAAAAGTGGCAGAAAAGCGAAGTAAAATAAACGAAATCAATTAATCCAGTGTTCCAGCCTTAGGCGGGAAAAAAGTTTCTGACTTGTTGGGGTGCATTTCCTAATCCCATCAAAGTTTAGTCCAAAGATCCATCCATTGCTGGAAGCACCTTTGGAAGGTCTCTTTTCGAATGGCCCTGAGCTCCACCGTAGTGTTCCTCACGATATTCTACCGGCTGTCAGAACAACATACTTCGGTAGTGTTATTAGTTTCGTAAACAACCAGAAGTCAGATAGAGCCATGTCCAAGTCTCGTCTCCAGTTATAACGGTATTGCAGAACTCAAGACCCGGTTGTCAACCTCTATCATGTCCTGCTCTACTTATGTGGAATTGTTCCCGTTTCTGCAAAATCATCTTGGGCACAAATTTCTCTGCCACTCTTCGTGCCACTTCATGCACACAATCACTCTCATCAGCAATTTCTTTGACCGTCATACGACAATCTTCCACTCACAATGTCCACAGTATCTCGACACTTCTCCACTGCTGCTTGTTGACGGCAATAAGAACTCCGGTCACTCTCCACCAACGTGTAGTCGTTTTTTTTAATCGCTCCTGCCATACTTTCATTTTGGTAACCCCCTGGCACTATCATCGAAAGCCTGTTGAATTTTGCAAAATTGTTTCGCTAGCGCATTGCCAAGCTCATGGGAAAACTTGCTGTTTCACACGTTCCGTCATCTCGGCCCAAATAAAATGCTCGGTAAACCTTGCCAAAAGGCAGGAATGCGCATGAATGTTTCCTGCACCACCGTGTGCAGTGTTGTAACTCTATCATCACCAATTTTCGCGGGAAAAAATGAGGCCGTTACTTTCTGACAGACTCGTATTTACGTATATTTTCCGAAATATATTCCGTTATGGAAATGTAAAATAAATGAGGACTAAAAGTGGTAAACGTTGTAAGTGCCAAAAGCAAAAGTGTTGGGAAATCGCATCGTTCAGCACATCAGCCCGTAAGAACGTTCACACTAGTGCCTTTTTATACGCCCTTTGAACTACTTAGAGGGCTACCAGCCACATTTCACGTTTACCACATTATAAAGCATGGCACATTTCACAGTTTAACGTGGAAAACGATGTTTGAATTATTGTGGCACTTACAGCGTTTACCAATTTTATTCTTCAAATCTTAATGAACGATCTTTAAAAAATCGGTGCAATTTGCATTATTAGTTGTTCGGAAAACTGCGTTTAAAAGAGCGGTGTGAAAGTCGCAGGCCGTGACTCGATCCCAGGAGTATAGGTAGTGAGATGGAAACCGGCCACTTGACGCGCTCGACCACCGAGCTGACGTGTAAATAATAAGTGAATCGCTAATAGTGTGAATACTAGCTTTAATTTTACTTTTTTTGTTTTATTATTGTTAATCATATTACTTAGTTGTTATAAACGGTGTTAAATGTGCGCTCTTTGGCGTTTTGACTTTATGGTTAATAACATAACTAGGAATTGAGTTTGACATAGCTGTGTTACACTACAAGACCGCTCATAACGTTATATTGATTGATTGAGTGGGTGTTTTAAGTCCACTTTATGCACAGTAAGGATAATCGGGACTGGACCTACAGTTTAGAGTGGGATCCTCCACCGGATATCGAACCCAGGACCCCTTGATTACAAGGCGACGGCGCTACCATTGCGCCATCGGGGAGGCCTCATAACAGTAGACAAGGGGAGAAAGCTAGTGGGCGAAGCAAAGCTGTGCGCGCTGCTGTAAATGGCTGGTAGCTGCTGCCAGATTTTCCCCTCTCAAAGGGCTTAATTTCGTTCGCTTGCTCCAGATGTTACTGGGATACAGTGGCTTGACGTAGAGAATGTTCCGAGTCCACAACTCCACACCTCATATGGCACTGATACGGGTACAGGTGACATTTGCGAATTCCTCAAAGCGAAGTGGAATAGCTGTACCAATCTGCAGAACCTTTCCGAACCATTCAGGGCGATGCTTCTCGGGGTCACCTTCTCCGCATCGGAAGGTCTCTTCCGTGAAGAGAAAAAGTTCCAGGTTCATCAGCCAATCTCTTGAAAGAGGAAAGGAGGGCGCGAGGAAGAAATTGGAAGACTTACAAAGCATGACAAAGCGATTTGTGCATTGCGGTTCGCTGCCAGAAAACGATGTCCTGCCTTTCTTCAGGAAATGTATTCGACTTCCTCGGAGAGAGCGATTCTAATTTGACCAGATATTGAGTTCTTTGGAATCAGTGGGATTAAGGGCGTGAGCTGAGATATCTGCCAGAAAGAAGATCGCTCCCGGCGTCCCTTGTGCTTCTCCGCAAGATATTTGAATTTATCCAATCACAATGCAGAATGAGAAAAGCACGACGGAAATATTTGCCGACTTCGTCCTGTGCTGCAATTCTGGGTATGTTAATTCGATTGTTTACGCATACAAATTCATGTAGGTAAGATTGAAGTCGTTCTTAAATTTCTCTATTTCTTGCTTTGTAATCATCTAGCTACTGTCCCGTTTTCTTCTCTAGTCGTCCATACTACAGTACGGACGCGATAAGAAGCGGCGTGCAATCAGAACGCAGAACAGCAGAACGTGACCAAATTCTGTCTCCTCGTTGGCTGCCATGTGGCTGGGGGGTTTCTACGTTGCCACGTTCGCACAAACACACGGACAGGCTAGTCAGCTGTTTGCAAGCTCGGGAAAAAAGCGTTACGCGAAATTAAGCAAGTACGTATCAGTATGCTAATATATGTTATTTCCGTCGTAAAGTGATAATTTAACGAATCTAGAAGTTTGAATCTGAAGTTTCTTGTAGGTTGACGTTAACTTCCAGTGTGAATTTTACATTCTGGCAAGCATGAAACATTTTATCTTCCTGCTCTACACAACAACCGAAAACCTTCACTGAAAGAACCTTTGTTGCGTTTTTATTATGGTACATTGCAAGCATCAGCTACCGGCATCTTTTTACTTATGTTGTATCGTATCACAATTACCAACAAAAGAAAATGCGTCTTGTGTTATGAACAACACTGTGGCAAATCGTTCTCCTTTGATTTCATGCCGCCTCTCTTTGCCTTCTTTGTCACGCCGCGATTGTTGAAGCTTCAGGACGTACAAATGAAATGTATTTCTTGAAAATTAGGGCAAATTACGTATAAACAAATTACGTACAACTTCGTTTCGTTAACACGTTTTTAAATTATATTTTGAGGAACCTAGAAAAATTCACCTCTAAAACAGAATTTTACAGAACTGAATTACTATATTACGGAGAAGAATTTATCAAGAACAAATCAATTGTGTGTGAATTGATTGATTGAGTTGGTGTTTTAAAGTCCACTTTATGCAATCTGGAATGGACCTACAGTTGGAAGTGGGATCCGACTTGATTACAAGGCGACAACACTTACCCTACCACTGTGCCATCGGGGAGGCACATGTGGGTGTGTGAAGTGAGATAATTTGGGAAGCTATATGAGAATACAGGCTCAATACAGAGTTCAATAAATTACAACGAAACGCTTGGCAATTGCTCGATTTCCTTAACATTAATGATACATTTGGTACATGTGTTATTAATGCTTTGAGCTATCTGTATGTAAAAACATAAAAAATGAATGAAAGAACAGAAGTAGTAGTTAAAGAATCAGTTGTTTTTTATTACCGGCTACCATTGCAGTGGCGCTATCCCAAGATCATCTTCATTGTTGGTTGGTAAAGGAACATCTTCATCTGAGCTACTACTGTCACTGCTGTCTTCCCGCCCAAGGGAAATTACAAAATCCTCCTTTTGCTGCTCTTCAACTCCCTCCTTTTCCCATGCTTCGGAAATAATCTTCCTTGTGTGTTCTATAGCCGAACGCCACCTATCTGCTGTCACATCCCCGATAGCCTGTTCTGTCAATTGGGAAATTTTAGACGGTGTAAAAGGTGGCAAAGTGTTCCTTTGTGCTACCAGCCCTTTGACCTGTGCCCAAATAAGTTCGATTGCATTGTACATACAATGATATGGCGGGAGACGGACCACCGTATGTCCCGCTTCTTCTGCAAGGTTGTCTATTCTATATATGGGGAACTGGGGTTTGTGTAACATAAGGAGCTGCAGTAGTTCAACCTTCCTCATGTTTCTGTGGGCTCGCGAAAATCCTGAAGTAGGTCAATCCGGCAACAGCGTGTCACTACCAGAGTGGGTGGTTCCACGCCGCTTGCTAGCGCGTCTCGACAATAGATTGTGTGGACAATGGTGATACTAGTGTCTCATCAAAGACACAGTTTTTTCAAATATTTTGCATTCTATTTTTAGCATGGAAATGTGCATCAAAACTAACAATAATACTTTAATTTATTACACTTCTGAGAATAGCTGAATATTATTGATACAGCAGTAATTACAAACAATATATTGTATTACCAAATATGTATTAATATAAAATACGAAAATACATAGAGCAAAACTACCCAGAATTGTTAAATATAGAAATTACAATACAGAAACTAAGAGCGAGAGAAAGCAATATGAAGTGTGATGGGACAAGTTCTATAGTTGTTCATAAGATTGATGTTTAACATTACTGGTACGTCAACTCGTTAGTTATTTATGAAGGGGTCCCGGGTTCGATACCCGGTGGAGGCACATACTGGCTCGGATCACACTTTAAACTGTAGGTGCAGACCCGATTAGCCTTGCTGTGCATAAAGTGGACTTTAAACGCCAACTCAATCAATCAATCAATCAATCGATCAATGAGAGGCCTTGCTGCACAGGTTCTTGAGGCAGAGTGTAGTGTAACACATCTATGTCAAACTCAATTCCTAGCTATGTTATTAACCATAGAGTCAAAACGCCAAAGAGCGCACATTTAACACTGTTTATAACAACTAATATGATTAACAATAATGAAACAGAAACAGTAATATTAAAGCTGGTATTCACACTATTAGCGATTCACTTATTATTTAAACGCCAGCTCGGTGGCCGAGCGCGGTAAGTGGCCGGCTTTCCATCTGCCACTTTTGGTTAATTTGCGAAGATGGGAATGAGTGATGATATGATGAAAATGATGAAGCGACACTCACAAACACCCATGCCCAGGCCGGGATTCGAACCCGGGACCCCTGGCGTTGCAACGCGATGTGCTAACCACTCCGCCAAGGTGACCGGCTTGAACAGAGTTAACGTTTAAAGAATATGTCACTCTACGTATAGAAATGTTACAGCTCTGGTACGTTATGAATTTTTGCTGTTGATTCAAGTCCACTTTATGCACAGCCGGACTAAACCTACAGTTTCAAGTCTGTGCAATGTGTCTCAACCGGGTATCGAACCCGAGACCCGCCATCAGGGAGGCCCAGGAACATTATACCCTTTATATCTGATAATAAGTTTCGTTGTGTTGAGGCAAATATATGAAAAAGAATAAGTTTGAATGCCTCTATCTATTCTACTATAAAGTGAAAAATATTTATCATCTATTATTGAAAATAACGCAAGGAATATGTTGAGAAGAGATTGAAATTAAAACCACTGATCACACAAACACACACGCACCATCACACACACGCACCATCACACACACGCACCATCACACACACGCACCTCTCCCTCCCCCCCCCCCCCACACACACAAACAAACACAAACACGAGTTTACTAAAGTCAACTTTTTAAAATAGAAATAATATTCTAAGAGTCTCCTGTAGTATGCGAATGTGCGCGTGCACAACAAAAAGCTCTGTAAAGCGAAAGTTGATTCAATACATCTTTATGCAGATCATCGACATTGAGGCCTTGTTATTGCAAAATTCATTGCCATATCATGGTCCATTTTATAGCCAGGAAGTCATTGGGATCCCAAAAGACGCATATACGTATGTGTACGTAGTGTTCCCAAAGGTAAGCTTGGGTATTCTCTCAGGGCACATACAAATGAATGGCAAAGGGTCTCGCCAGTGAAGGTTTGCTCAAGACATAAGAGACTTCACCTAAGAATGGAAATGTTGGAACGAGAAAACAGTGCAGTGAAATATGACAAGACCTTAGGTTTATCCATCATATAAAATAAATAAATGTTTTCTTAAAGTCTATTCTTAGAAAGAATTTTAAAAATTGCTAGTTGCAGTAATCCTCTACATTGAATACCAGTCTGTACTAAAATTAATGAACATTCTAATAAGATTTTTTTTAATTGAATATCTTCTCTACTCAATTTTGATTATTCGGATTTTATCGTTTTCCTCATATTTCCGCGACCATTTTTCTATCTATCACGTGATTTGTTTTATGTTTTCTTCATTTTGACATGTTATTTCCAAATCCATTTAGTGCCAACTGGCACTGTACCTACTGTATAAACTGAGATTCGAAATTTACACCCATCGAAAATCTATTTATCAATTTATACTTTTTGTACATTAATTCACTTATTAGACATGTATAGCCTAAAACAATTTAAAATTTACATTTATTTCCGACGTCTCTTACAGAAATTTTATTTTTGAAAAAAGGGCAACTCTAATATACAACGAATTTGTTTTTTATGAAAATTCGTTGTGTAACTAGAAAAGAAAACAAACAGAATTCGAATAGAGCATAAAAGTGAAACAAACTCATAAAGTACATTAGCATAAATATTTGTATTTGGGCACTATATTAGGAGAATTAAAGATTAAAAGGGAATTAAGACAAGGATATGGATGGCATTGAATGTTTTCAACAGGAAACAGAAAATGTTCTAAACAGTAGAAGCACTAAGACAAAGATTATCATGGATTGGATTTGAAAATGAACCTTTAAGAAAAATCTGAAAGATTCTGAGATTAAACGTGTAGATGGCTAAGAAATTGAAAACATTTTAGGAGAATTAGTGTGAATGTAGTGTAATGGAAACCGTAACAAGAATGTAAGGAGTGTTCCTTTTAAAAATATACAAGAATCAACTTCTGTTTCCACTTCCAAGCTAACTACTAACTAACTAACTCTCTAGCCTTCTTAAACCCGAAGGTTCATGGCTGCAGCAACACAGGCCTTCCATATTTCCATACCTTGAGCAAGATCTATATACTCTTTTCCATCCCTACCGATTTCCCTTAGGTCCATCTCAACGTTGTCCCTCCATCTTCGTCTTGGCCTTCCTACAGGTCTCTTACCATCATGTTTCCAAACAAGAATCCTGTAAACTCCCCTTTCCTCTCCCATTCGTGCCACATGACCTGCCCACCTAAGTCTTCTTGATTTAATTATCCTAATGATATCTGGACATGAATACAAATTATGTAGTTCTAAATTATGTAACCTTCTCCACTCACCTGTCTCCTCATCCCTTTTAGGTCCAAAGATTTTCCTAAGGATCTTATTTTCAAATACTCTCAATTAATGTTCCTCTTTCAATGTAAGGGACCAAGTTTCACATCCATATAATACTACAGGCAAAATTACTGTTTTGTATATTTTAACTTTTAGTTTCTTAGATATTAAACGAGAAGACAAAAGTTTATGAAGAGAGAAGTAACATGCGTTTCCTGAATTAAGCCTACTTTTTATTTCCTCTTTAATATAATTTTCATTTGTTAATATTACTCCTAAGTATTTGAATTTGGAAACTGGTTCAAACGAGTTGTTATCAATAATTAGATTTTCATTATTACCTAACACTTGGTTTCGGCCTGTAAGCATATATTTAGTTTTCTCTTTGTTAACTTCCAAACCTATCTCTTTAGCAGTTTTGAAAAATATTTTAGCATTATTCTTAATTGTATTCACATCATCCCCCAGTAAGTCTACATCATCTGCATATGCTAACAACTGAGTCACACCACTTCCAAGCTAGCGGTGAATTATAAATCAAGTTTTTAAGAACGAAAGAAGAAAATTTTACACTTTCCCCCGTAACCTTGGTGGCCAAATGGTTAGAGCGGCAGTCCACTATGGAACTAAAGCTCCTAGATTCGAATCATTGGTAAGTTTTATGTATGTAATTTTCACTTCTTAGATATATAAGGATTCTTATAACTTAGGTAATAACAGTAACCTATGTGTACGCTTTCCTTTATTTATTTATGTTTTGTTTATCATGGCGAAGTTAAGGCTTTGTAGCCTTTTCTACCACGTAACCTTGTTTACATCGAAATTTTAGTGTATGAAAATTAGAAAACAACATTTAAACCAATACATAAAGAAGTAAATATTGAAATCAAAGAAAGAAAAATATAAAATAAAGAAAACAGAAAAAAATATATATACGGGAATAAAAGTCTAACCATACTCACGGGCATACAACAAAACACACACACACACTCTCACATACACTCACATATTCATGACAAAAGTTTGGAATTTGAAATATCAAGTTGAATAAGTAGTTTCAGTGTTTTTCTGATCTTAACTGTATTCAATTGGTCACTAACGTATAAGCTTGCACTAATGTGCTAACTATTTGTAGCCAATAAAAAATGATTTAATTGTGTGTTAAAGACATATGCTTTAATCTTGTTTTAAACTTACGAGGTAGTAGTCGTTCGTTTCCATATAACTTGTGCAGGTAACCCAACTTACATAACTGAACGATCATGATACTGGGAACGACAGGCGCAATCAATTCATGTACCACAGTAATACATGGGCATTTCATTGTGTTTCAAAATAGTTAACATTCATTTCCATTTTTGTCATTTCCCTTCCTTCCTTTCAGTACGTAACCGCGCTTGTTCCAAATTCCAAAATATTTCCTTTAAAGATACACGTACTTTGGTATCAAATTAACAGGCTAAATATAGTAACTTCGATTGAAACGCATGAATATAACATGTGATGAACAAGTGACCTTGGTAGCGCCTATAATAACATTTTGTATCATCAGTACTTTTCCTCGAATTTTGAGCCAATTTAGAAAATCGAAATTGGATGTTTTGCAGATAATTTAGTTATTCGCAAACGACTACATGGTACAGCGTTGAAGAAATTGACGTAAACAGGATGTAGGTTCCAAAGAGCAGAGAGCACGAGGCAGCTCCGGCAATGACACAAAAGGGATATTTTGATACACGTGTCGGTCTCAGATGAACGTCCCTGGAAACATACAAATGGCCTTCGTAACAGATCCCATCGAAAAGGTAATTCTAATGTTCCATTAACGGTGCTTTGAAAGCCTTTCAGTATTGAATTACATTTTCACGTGAAAGGCCATTAGCGTCATGCTTCCAGTTCAGGATCACTTTATCTTATTGACAGACTTACATCAAAATAGACATTAAGCGCAGGTAGGCTGGGAAGGACAACTTCTCTCTGCTTGCGGAATTAGGTCGCTGCATTCGCCTGGCTTCTTCCAATTACGGTCATGGAAGTGGGCTTCCTTCAGAGGAAAATAATATTTTGTAAAAGGATGACCAGAATATATTTGATATAGTTGCAAAACATCATGTTTGTTACACACACACACGTGTACTGATAACAATTGAAGTGTGGATAAGTTCGTTTTAAAACGAGGGGATGATGTTGATGCAAATGATTGTGTATGTGTGTGTGTACCGATCTCCGTAGCGGAGTGGCTGGCACAACGAGCTATGACGTCTGAGGTCCTGCGTTCGAATCCAGACATGGACATGAGTTCATAAATTTCATGATATCATTACTCATCCTCATCGTCACAATTAACCAAAAGTGGGCAGAAAAGTGCCGTAAATTAACCTAATTCAGTTAATCAAAATAATGTGTGTGGTGTTGGTTATTTAACACTTCTGCTCCTTACTACCTTCTTTCAGTGTAACAACTGTTTGTGTAAGTAATAATTTCAGTAGTTACTTGTAATTGCAAACTTATAATTACTTATAATTGCAAACAATATAAAAGTGGTTTTGCGTCTGTATCTCAGATTTCCGATTCATAAATCTTTCATTTATAAATTCGAGCATATTCACTGAAAGTTTCATAGGTACCTAAAATTTTGGTTAGCCACAAATTCCTCTGAGTTGCTAAAAAATTGATCACGTTTAACGTTAAACTACGAGGGGCAGTCAAACATTATCCGCCCTCTCACTATAAATTTCTTTAGGTTGACCACACTGCCTTCATCGCTTGCGTGCTGAAAAGTGGTACTCTTGAACGTGGCCGAGGTTTTATATTAAACTCTCTTTTTTTTTTCTTTTGTTACAGAGTAAACATGGCCTCTACACTGTGCACCAAGGAAAAACAGAGATCAGTGATCCGATTTCGTTGGTCTGAAGGTGTGTTAAGGGCTGAAATTCATCGCAGCCTTTTAGTACAATACGGGAACAGTGCTCTACCGTGTAGATGTGTGTATGCGTGGATCAAGAGGTTAAAAATGACTGGAAAAGGGGAAAGCACGAAGTGGGAGCAGGACGCCCATCAACCTCCACCACTGACGAGAAGATTCAACAAGCTCCAGAGATGATTCTGATGAACCAACAGGTCACAGTCGATGAGGTGGCATGTTCTTTGCAAATTAGTCATCAGTGGCGTGCCCAAGGGAGGGGGTTGACGGGGGATATACCCCCCTTTGGCACAGTATTCTTAAAAAAAAAAAAGGAACTTCAAAGTCAGTATAGCATGACAAAACGATGACTGACTACTAAAAAAGTGTACATAACCCCCTCCTCTTTCGAAAATTTTCGGCACGCCATTGTTAGTCATGGTTCTGCATTCGAAGTCATCCACGACAAGCTTCAGATCACTGATCTCTGTTTTCCCTTGAAGCACACTGTCAGTGTAGCAGCCATGTTTACTCTGTAACAAAATAAAGAAAAATGGAGCAATTAAGATAAAACCTCGGTCACGTACAAGAGTACCGCCTTTCAGCACGCGAGCACTGATGGCAGTGTGACCAACCTAAATAAACTTATGATAAAACTGCTGATAATTTTTGACTCATTGATTGATCTGGTGTTTAAGTTGAGACACAGTAAGGCTAATCGGGACTGAACGTACAGTATAAAATGGGATCCATACCACTATGTGCCTCCACCAGGTATCGAACCCTAGACCCCTTGATTACAAGGCAACGACGCTACAACTGCGCCATCGGGGAGGTCAATTTTTCACACATGTAATATATTGACTTTAATTGGTTTAATTTTCTGAGGCACCATACAGAGGTGTATTCTAGTGTGGCTATTGTCTCTATTATAAAATGTAAGTTTCTGAACACTGGCCATACGATGATTGGTTGAGCAACTTCACGGCTGAGCCGCCTCTAGAAGTGATCTTCGAACTCTTTACACCAACACAACTAGCTGGATGTTTCTTTAGGATGGCACTAACAAGGCTCCAGGCATCGACGCTAAATACGGTGCACGAAAACTCCCAGTTTACGTCACGAAGAACTTCGACACCATGCTCCGGACCTGCCATTATCCCAAGCAATGGAAGATTGCGATCGAGCACCCCATTTTGAAGGGAGGAAAAGCAACTCTTTCCGGCCAATTACAGACCTATAAGCCAGCTCAGCCACCTGGGTAAGGCCTTCGAAAGACTTCTCTACGAGAGGTTTGAACGTTCCGCCCTGGAACTCACTTTCTACAGGAGTTCGCCGCTTTCACATCTAATGTCGAAATTCATGACGCCCCCGATGAGGAAACTATCTTTGACTACTTCATAAGTTGTTGTTTTTTTTACTTATAATCATACGAAAGTTTTTTGATTGACTGATTGATTTGCTATAATTTAAGTTGATTTTCTGAGACACTTTTGACTAATTGCAAAGATGAGGATGAGCGATGATATGATGAAGTGGATGGAGAGACACTCACAAAGAACACCAATGCCCAAGCTGGGATTCGAACCCGGGACCCCTTGCGTAGTAGCGCGCTGTGCTAACCACTCCGCCACGGAGGTCGGCAGTTTGATTTTCTTGTACCGAAATATGAAATTACTTATGGGACACCCTAATAATAATTACGACACCGGTCCTACATTCGGTTCTCATAGAACATCACATTAATTTCACAATGGGATGACATTTTTTATACTTCTATTTGTGTTCGAACGGTCAAGCATGAAGCAATGAAATTTAGAGTCTTAAGAAAAACATTTTACGAGGTAATTTTGGTAAGAATTCCTCATGATCAATTTTGTCGAGATTGACGCCAGGGGTTCTTGGTTCGATCAATTGATTGAATTTTGTTCTTAGTTCACTTTATACTCAGATAGGCTAATCCGGACTGAACCTTTAGTTTAAAGTGGGATCCGAACCAGTCTGCAATGGCCCTCCACCGGTATTGAACACAAGACCCATTGATTATAAGGCGACGACTTTACCACTACGCCATTGAGAAGGCTTTTTTCCGGGTCGAAGATACGTTAGAGCGTCGTACAGTTCTTGCACAGAAACCCTATAATGTAAGTCAATGTGCAATGTGTTAGATTTGGTCAAAAATGTTATATTTTTAGCTGAAGGAAGTGGATATCTAGTTTTTAAAGAGGAGCTTTGTAAGCAAACTATCAGAATTTCCGGTTAAACTTCTACTTCTGCAATTTGGCATCCGGTGTCTTACTTTCTCCTCGTCTCATTACCAACCTGTGTGACCATTCGATTCTGAGTTCCATTTCCTTACGTTCATTATGGACATTAGGACAGCAGAATTGCTCGCCATTTAGAACCGCTTCCTTGGGAAAATGTCCTCCACTTCTACTTGCAGAAAGGTTCGTGCCGAGTCCCCTGCTGAATGTCACTCGGGAAATAGGTATTTTGCCACCAAGCAGACTTCTGATGTCCTAACTAGGTTCATACCTGGAAAATAAAGGCTATTAGGTATATGAGACAGTTAATTTACAAGAGAGAAGGAATATTCATATTCACTAAGTAACAAAATTATTCAAGAATATTCAAATATTCTGAACATTAGTAAGCCTTAGGACATATAAATTTGAAACAAAGCGCTGCTAAAGTGAAAAGAGCCCTTCGTGCATTTGATATTTCCTTATTACTTTGCTTATTTGAAGATTAGCTATTTAGAGATAGTTTTAGTCTTCAAATAAGATTATTTATACTTGCTCACACAGTTGTAAAAACGAGCAAAATTGTAGTCGCAAACACTCCTGACTTGTAAAGATCCCGTTGTAAGTCAATGAGATCGTTACAACCCAGAAGTGTCCGTGACTGTACCAGTGTTTAACAATAGTAAGTGACATTGTCGGATTTATTGGGGGGAACGGGAGCACGTACCCTCCAAAAGTGATGACCAAATATTATCAAAGTGATTATATCCATTTATCCCAACGAACAAAAAATATTTGAGCAACACAGAACAGAATTCTTCAATAATATTATTTTCCATACTGCCAAAGAAGACAAAAAAAAATATTTAACGTAAAGAGACTAATCAGTACTTGATCTACTATTTAAAATTAAAATTTTCCGCAACTGGAAATCGATCCAGGACATCTTCATTACAGGCCGGCAAAGTTAACACTGCGATAATTGTGGTAATGTACACAAGCAGAATCAGTGATGATGTAACCGGTTTTGGACGCCCACTCAGAATTGATCTATATAAATATAGTTTATTTTTAGTTTCCAGTATGCTAACTTTTACGCAAAGAAATTTAACGAGTATTGAACAACATTGACATGTGAGAAAAACAGAGTAAATGAAATAACAGCTAATAATGACATGGTTTCATTTTACCACACTGTGATGAATAGCCTAGTATAGAAATCATAAAGTGGACATTGTTGTATTTCTCTAAAACCTTGGTTTCTGAGCCTACCTCATTGTCTACTTACTATAAAGGGAGAATCTAGCATCACTATAGACAGGGTATCTGTTAGGAAACGTAGAGTCCTTTGATAACTATACTCGTGAGGCCTCTATTTTAGAAAAGTGAAAATATAAACAGCTTCTGTTTTCGTAAAATTTCTACACTTATCCAAAGTTATTAGTAATTATAGTGTGTAATTATTATATATTGTTGTGGACTATATAAGCACAGGGTTTCATCGTTAACCAACCATAAGATCTGACACCATGTAAGGAACATCAAGACAAACAGCTTTTCTTGATAACTGTTTTGCTAGTCTAGGCCTTGTTTCGGCGCTTCGACCTCTCGAGAACATGTTTCATGTTTTTGTCCATGTCCGCACTACAGATTCATTGTTGCTGTTAACATTTATTATTTTTGCCAGATAATATGGCGTTAGCAGTCTAAGAAAACGGGATAGCTCTAGACAGAGAAGCCGACAGGATAAAACCCTGAGGTTAACCCTTTCGCTCAGTTCATGTATGAACGATATTTAAAGGTAGTAAAAATACTTCGAAAGCACTTTCTGACTCAAAAAATGCATCCATTTTTGTGTATTGTGTACGCTGTTCAATTCTTTATATCCCTTTCTTTAATCCTATTACAATACTGGTTCAGATTTACATTCCCTAATACGAGCTCCTGTGCAGTGGCATACGTCGCAGACCCCATCACGTTGGTCTTGACTATAGATATTGTAGTGGTTACGTAGATAATTTTGCAAAATATTGTGTACATTGTTAGAATTGTATTAAATGTTTTCCTTGAGTGTCAAAACTGTTTTTTGACACCCGAGAAACGAATAGGAATCTCTTGATTAATGAACAATTTTTCATTCACAGTGTCAATTACAAGTATGTTTTAAATATTATTTTCATATTGCGTATAATTTCATATTTTCATAGAGGGGAATCTGTATGGTCATTACATTATGGAAAATATGCTGGTGAAAGACGAAACCAACCGTTTAAAGAGGCTCATTTACCTCTCAGCTTGCGGAACACTTATCGTCTTTGTATGTATGTCTAATCGAATAATTTACTATAAACTATAATCAAAATATTAGGATTTGGTTGTCGTTTTATTGATTCCTACAATTTCAATTTATCCAATTTGTTGTCAATTTTGTCAAAATACAAAAACTTTGATTGTTTTATTGGCGAATGCAAGATATTTATTCTCACAAGTGCCTTGGCCTAAATAAGATATGGCCCAGCATTGGACGGAACTCTCTTTCAATTTATACAAAGTCATGTGAATTGTATTTCCTTGAACGTTATCTCGAGGCAATGAAACAAATGGTTTCATCTGGATGGACATTGCTTAAAAAATCAAATAAGAGGAAAAGCTGCGGGCAAGGAACAGCCGATTGATCCAACCAATTCGCATCACGAAGATTTCCAGTTGCATCTACAGGGAATCAATGTGTAGTGAAGCAACATGCTTCGCGAGCTCTTCTCGCTGATTTAGAGCCTGATATTGAGGGTGCTATTGGATCTAGTCCTTTCAGACAAGCTTTTTTCTCCGATAACTTCGTTTTCTCCCCGAATGGAACTGGAAGGAACGGCATGGAGAGCCGCTGCAAGGGATGGTGTTGTTGCCATCAATTCCTCGCAAGGCGTAATGAGGAAAGGAAACTAAACTAGAGATGCTGGAGGACTGCAAATCTTTATTTTGTTGTTCTGCTCGATCTAATATCAGAATGTTTTTAAATAGTGAATGGAATTTGTGAAATTTCTCTATCCAAAGTAGGATAGTGTGTGTTCTTGTTACAAACAAATAGAGCTGAATGAAGAAACTTTCGTTCCCTAAGAGAATGTGCGTAACCCATTTAGGGTTTTATACTCTTTTCTACCTGTTGACTTCCGTGGCGGGGTGATGAACACAGCACGCTACGATGACAGTGGCTCCGGGTTCGAATCCCGGCCTGGGCATGCGCGTTCTTTGTGAGTGTGCTTCCATCAACTTCATCATATCATCACTCATCATCATCGTCGTAGAAAATCGATGCTGAATAACAAAAATCAAATCAAATCCTTTCTCTGGAAATTTCTTTATATGTTGAAGTTTTAAGCGAATTTATATTTTAAAAATTTCTGAGGCTTATAAAAACGTACCCGGAATTTGGCTGGTAAAAGTCCCACATTGGAGGTATCAAGAATCCATTTTGTCCGTAGGATGGCAGTACTGTACTGAATGACCACGCAGAGGGGTAGAGTAATCTATCCATCAGTTTGTGCACAGCAGCTGCTTACGTTAGTTGTGTTGACGAGTGTCCTGCGATTTGCAGAATGGAGACAAATATCGAGCAAAGAATTTGTTTGAAATTTTGTGTTGCCAACGGACTGTCGTGTGCTGAATCGTTGAAAATGCTACAAAAGACCTTTGGCGATTCGTGTCTGTTGAAAACATAAGCGTATGCATGGTACAAGGCTTTCAAAGAAGGCAGAGAAGTTGTTGCCGATTTGCCCCGTTCTGGTCGACCTTCCACGTTGACGACTGACGAAAACGTCGGAAAAATCAGGACTATGGTGCTTGAAAACCGGCGTGAGAGTGTGAGAGGGGTGGCTCGTGAGCTTGACATATGACACATGTTCGTTTACAACATTTTGACTGATGCGTTAGGCACGAAACGCGTCGCGGCACGACTTGTTCCGAAGGAGCTGAATTTCCTGCAAAAAGCACATCGCAGGGATGTTACTGAAGACCTGATTTCGCGAGCCTCTAGTGACTCAACCTTCATGAAACGCATCATAACTGGTAATGAGACTTGGGTGTATGAGTATGACATGCAAACAGGTCAACAATCTTTGGAATGGCGCTTCGAAAATGAACCAAAACCCAAAAACCACGCCAAATTATCTCAAAAATTAAGGTCGTGCACTCAGAATTCTTTCCAGCGGGACAAACTGTGAATAAAGAGTTTTTATGTGACCGTTATGAGGCGTCTGCGTGAGAATGTTCGTCGTAAAAGACCAGAGTTATGGAAAAACAATTCTTGGATTTTGCGCCACGATAATGCGTCGTCACACAAGTCGACTCTTGTTCGCGAGTTTTTGGCCAAAAACTCAAACACATGTCCTCGCCCAAGGCCAATATTCTCCAGATATGGCTCACTGTGTTTTTTTTTCTCTTTCCGTGACTCAAGTTACCACTTTGGAGAAGGCGTTTTGAATCAATTGAATCCATTAAAGGAAATTCGCAGAAGGAACTCAGGTCGATACCGTCTTCTGCGTTTGAAAAGTGTTTCGAAGACTGGTTTAAGCGTTGGCATATGTGTGTTGGATATGATAGGGCCTATTTTTAAGGCGACAAAATAAATGTTGATGTTTAACCACGTATTTTGTGTTTTATTCACAAAGTCCGGGTACTTTTTGTACGTAGTAGTATAAACGCTTCTAGTGTTATTTTGGCCATGTAGTGTTAAAGAAAGAAGGAAATAGTGGTGTGTTTTTTAATAATACACGGCTCACTTATATTACACCATTTTTTCATCCTTAACCCGATAATCCATCACGAAATGAGGGATAAAACTACCTTATCACTACTTCTCCTTCTCTATATGTACATGCTTGTGTGTGTGTGTGTGTGTGTGTTAGCTAGTATATTCATTGTAACGACAATGCTAATTACAAACCAGAACAACGGTTTGCAACGCTGAAAGAATGATCTTTTCTTATGAAGCTATACCCTGTCCCCGGATTCTCTGGAGCGAGCGAACAAAAACAAGTATCTGTGCAAGTAGTGACTTAAGAGGATTCGACCAATGAACGCGTGAGAGGGAACGGGATTGCGTGGGGGAAAAGCGACTGCAGGTACCAGCAGTTTGCAGGAGAGTATTCTGCTTCGCTCCGACCACTCACTCTCCGACCATGATCGCGACCTTGCTCCAGAGATTCCCGGGATAGAGTATATGCAAACTGCTGTAAATAATTGTGTATATTTGTCCACGGACACAATTACTGATTGTCAAACAATACCATGATTTTTTTCCTTATTTTCCTTCCCTCCTGAGCTCAGTTGTATATATTTTCAAGTTGGCTCCAGTTAAAGATGAACTCTTCAGTTCTTCAACCCTTATTCTTAGACCATCCCCATTGCGTCCAAATGTCGTTAACTTGATACGCACGAGTCTGAACACACTGACGTCAGAAATAACGAGCAGAGTGGTCAGGAAGTTTCAGCGGCGCAAGTATTCATATCGTCTCACCAAACTTCACTTAAATTTTGTTGGCGTGCAACATCTGTTGCAGGGGTAGTTGGAAGAACGAAAGACGAGGGTCGTGCCAAGAACCACCCTCTCAAGCGATGCAGTGCCTAAGTGGTTCGTGCTCTATCCTTGCCAAGAATTCAGTCGTGAGAAGGCCACAAGGAATATTGATCTTCCTCAGAAAGTTCTTTCAATTTGCAGCTTGGGGACAGAGCGAAAGGGTCTTATTTTCTACACTAAAGAAATATGTATCTTATTTTATAGTGATGAAATAAGTTAGTCATTGACTCTTCAGATATACTTGGCATACTATCGTCATTAAAATGGTAAAGTATAATAAATGGAAACACAACTACAGTCACAGATAAACATATTTGTGAGCCGACCTCCGTGGGGGATTGACTAGCACTGTTCGAGGACGCCATGAGGCTTGGTTCTTTTATTCCTTCCTCCTTTCTTTTTCCTTCTTTCCTACCTTCCTTTTTTTCTTTCCTACCTTCCTTTTCTTCTTACCTACCTTCCTTTTCTTCTTTCCTACCTTCCTTTTCTTCTTTCCTACCTTCCTTTTTTTCTTTCCTACCTTCCTTTTCTTCTTACCTACCTTCCTTTTCTTCTTTCCTACCTTCCTTTTCTTCTTTCTTTATTTCCTTTCCCTTCCTTTCGCCTTCATCCCTTTCTTTCTTTCCTTCATTAGAAAGAATGAAGGAAAGGAAGGGAGGAGAAAAGTAAGAATGAAAGAGGGAATTAGCCCGGGCTGTTCATGAGTGTTCCTTGTGAGTGTCCCTTCATTGATTGATTGATTGATTTAGTTTATTTTACTTCACGTTTTGTGCCTCTTGGCTAATTTGCGAAGATGGGGATGAGTGATGAAATGATGAAATTGATGAATGGACATTCACAAACAACCAAGCCCGACCAGGATTCGAACCCGGGACCCTTGGCGTCTCAGAGTGTCCATTCATCTTCATCAATTTAATCGTATCATGACTCATCCTCATCTTCGAGATTAGCCAAATGCTGTAGAAAAGTGAAGTAAAATAAACCAAATCAATCAATCGGTCAAACATATTTATGAAACTTTCAATCTTGTAGAAGGGCATCCAAAATTACACTCAAATATGCTGTATTGTACAGCTTGGCGAAGATAAGAAACCCTCTGGCGCTGTAGTTGAATTTTCAACAGTAAGCAATCTGAATGAGTGTGGGCGATGCAATCAGATGTTTGCCATGTAAACCTAATATTGCATTGACAAAATGTTTGATAGAGACGTGATATTTAACGTTGTTGGATTTTGGCAAGGAAGTAAGGCGGTGGGGGGAGGGGTTATGCATATTGAAACTCGGTAGCACAAGCAAAGGGTAGCGAAAAGAGAAAACAAATGACTGCCCACTGTAGTTCACGAGTTTGCTGAGGTTCTTCCCATCTTGGTTGAGCTATATACTCCCTCTATTACAAAGAGTAACTGTTATTTCTGTGCCATTAAGTTATCTCATAGAAGCCCTGATTCCTTATTATTAATAATCATTCTAATTATCTCTGTTCCAGAGTCCTATTGATAAATAATTAATACTCATTGGTGGACGGACTTGTTAAAAGCCTTGCCGAAGTCTTTTGAACTACAATATTATTTTTTTATATCAACACATATTTTCAATATCGTCAATCTGTGACGGATGAACGGGCTGCTTGATAGAAAATTGCATTCAATTCACTTTGCAAACACAGCCAATGAACAACCTCCCTCTGTGGATCGAAAAAATGACAATCGATGCGTGTCTCATTAATTATCTGACAGAAAGGTTGCGAATTTGTGATTCCGTAACGGCATTTGTTCAAAACCATTCGTTTAAAGTCCTAGAAATCGTTTACATCATCTGCAAACTCTGCCAGGTCAGTTCTCAAAAAAGTCACTTAAATTAAACGTCTTGAATTTCATCCTATCAATGTCAATTCGAAATCGACGCGGAAGAGAGAGATATTAAGTCAAGGCCGACTTTCAGAGAAGCAAAGATTTCCTCGAAATGTAAAATAAAGAAAATATCCAAGAGAGGAAAAAAGGTATTCTTAGAATTGTGTAGATAATTTTGAAACTTTTATTATATTTTCCGAAAGAAAATATTCTATTGCTGAGACCATCACAGGCAGACAAGGAACCATACAATATTCACATATCTCGAGGTGCAGAACATTAGTATATTATTATATGTCGTTCGATATTTTTCAACATTATTCCGGCCTGTGTGGCGAACTATTCAGCACAGTGCAGGAAGATACGATATTTGTGGCGATTCTGAAACTAGGCAAGTATTCTATGATATAACAAAATTGCACAAAGGTTCAGTCCTGTATGAAAATGCTTTCTGGAAGTGAAGATCGTAAAAAATATGGTAAAATTTTGGGACAGTAAAGTATAAGAATGTTCCATTTTATATAGCTATTTTATAGTTAATATTTACACCGTCATTTCCCTCATAAGTTATACACACTTGATTTTACTGTTTTCCAGCACCGTTATGTCTAAAGGGATTGAGACATATTTACATAGATACTTTGGCACTTATAGAACTTAAAATTTATAGTTTATTGTTATTGTTAAGTCCAAATCTCTTCTTTCTCCTCTTGAATCAAACGGTTTGATGTGAAATGGGAAAGAAATATTAAATTGCAGGAATAACAATAACTGATACAGGCTCAATAGTACATATTGATTGTTAATAAATTTGTTTCTTTGATGCTCTTTATATTCAGGATCGTTTTACTTTCCATACAACGAGGACTTGCAGCCTTACAAAGTGGCCAATTCAAGCGAAACCTCCGAACAGAACTTTTAAATCAGTATTCTCAGTTTCTAATTCCCCGGAGGGAGATTAAAAGAAATTTTGGAAAGCGTCCTTTCTCTGATTTATTCATCTAGCAATTCTTCTCTCAACGGAAAAAAGTTTCTCGCACAAGAATAAACTTTTACTCTTGAAGAAGAGCATACGAAAAACTAAATTGCTGTGAGAAAGACTATGAATCGCTGTTTGTTTCTTGTATTCCAGTAGATTTATGTTCTACATCAATGCGTGGGCAACGTGTGTCATGTGTTTCTGTGCACTTCTACCTGGCTATAGGAGCCAGAGACCGAGAATAATAGCTCATGCAGTACAAATGAAATTATAGCTCCTTAAGTAATAGTAAGTAATTTGAATTTTTTAATATAAAGAAATACTTCCGTGTTGTGTGTATGGGGGACCTGTTCGTTACTTGTATTACATAAATAGGGAATGTAGAATATCTTTCGAAATGGCATTCTGTTTTCAAATGATAGTTTCAAATATGTATACACATAGCAATATAGAACATGCCTCTTAATTATTTTCCATTAATTAGAACATTTTGAAGACTAAGTAAGCACTGGAATCACAGCTGGTATATATAATCTTCTGTGGTGCTCGTGAGTGAGTGAGTGTTTATGTTCACTTTATGCACAGTAAGTCTAATTGGGACTGTGCCTACAGTTTAAAGTGGCATCCGAACCATTTTGTGCCTGCACTGTATATCAAACCCGGGACGACTCCTTGATTACAAGGCGACAATGTTACCACTACGCCATCGGGGAGGCTCTGTGGTGCTTCTGTTGTGTTGGCTATGTGTATTTGTGATTGCCCCTCCATCCATCATAATATCACCATACGTCCCCATCGTCGAGATTCGCCAAAATCGGAAGAAAAGCGACGTAGAAAAACTCAACCAATCCACGAATTAGCGGAATGTAGAAGAGTTATTACATCTGGATACTCATCTTTTATTGCACATATACATACTTATAACTTGATGAAGAGAGAAAATGTGTAATTAGCAACAGTTGGAAAAAGTCGAATTTTTCGTAGTAAAGAGCGGAATGTTACACCTTTCTATGTTGATACGCCCTTCTCATTTGCTTTTCTCGATGGCCAATACACTGTCCCAGGAGTCTGTGGAGCAAGCGAACGAAAACGAGTTCACTGCGCAAGTAGTGACTCGAGAGGGTTCGACCAATGAACGCGTGAGAGGGAGAGGGAGGGGACAACGCGACTGAGTCTATCATCCGTTTGCAGCTGCGCGCACTGCTCGACCAACTCCCTTTCTACCATTCTCTGCCGTTATGTGCGTCGTTATTCCAGACTCCTGGGATGTAGTATAGTTTCATTGTCAACTTACAGTAGACAGTTTTTAAATATGTTACTTTCCCTCCTTTGCATAGTGGATGTGAATTTGTGATAAATATATTTTTTTCGAAAAATTTAGAAGTTGGATCTTTCATGCAACAGCAGGGTTCAAAATCACATAGATGACGTGATTATCTGATGGAGAAAAGTGTTAACAAATACAAAAACCGCTAATAGTATGAAGCCTCACATGTAAGCAACCCACTTAGCACTTCAAGTAGGCAGGTTGCATACCGTAAGGCTGTAACTTTCAAGCGTGCTTAGCGTAGAACAGGTTTGTGTCAAGTATGTGAGCACTCATCCATAAAAGTAATTCTCAGCTACCTTAACGTGCAATAAATGAGTTTCTCGCTTGCTCTCTTTGCCAAACATTTTGTTGGGCCGCAGAATTTAGCATCGTTGAACCCTGACTTCTAAAACAGTGAAAATATACAGGCCAAGATTCTAAACACTCCGTCAGAGAAGTTGGCGAATATTTCTTGCTATTGACATTCGGAAAATTGAAATTAATATTTACGTTAATCTTGGAGTATGAAAGCTTGCCAAGTTATTATGGTTTGATGATATTATCCTCCATTATCCAATTTGGCTGTACTGTGAATGATGCTTTGCTTTAGACCCAGCATTTCCTAGGCTCCCATCGGCAGAGGCAATCCCACCTTTAAAAGCCTGCATGCAGTCAGTCCGCAGTTCGACAGATGTTAGCACAAACCAATCTTGTTACAAGCGTGTGCTTTGGTACTGCTCTCGTATCGAGTTACTCGCCATAACAACCACATATAATGCTATCCCAATTCACGATCGTTAACGGACAGGCTTAATAGCAGCCAGATAGCTCCGTGCTCCCTTTTATGTCATCACGTGACCAGAGGCGCCCCTCGTCGGCTCGCAGATTGGTGGCAAATTAATTGGAATTGCAAGCCTACTCATCGGTTCAATACTTCGCCGGGAACACCCAACAATTCTTTGCAGCACGTGCTTGAATTGTGACCAATAAGTGTGAAAGGGAATTTAATATGGAGCTCTATTGCATTGTCAGTACCCTGTCTTGGATTTTTTCGCTCGTTATGACTGATTGACTGTTTGGGGTTTACGTAACTTTGAAGACGTTTATTAGAAAAGAAAAGCCGCACATGTACAAATTTGAAGCTTGAGTTTGTGCTTTAATTTCACTTTATGCACAACTAGGCTAATCGGGACTGGACCTACAGTTGAAAGTGGGATCCAAACCACTCTGCACTTCCACCGAGTATCGAACCCGTGACTCCTTGATTACAGGGAGACGACGTTACCACTGCTCCATCGAGAAGGGCTCCATTTAAGGAGTTTATTGTTCGAGCATGCAATACAAATATAATACACCTCACTCTACTACATAATCGTTCATGATCACAAATTTTACTTGACATGTTCTAATATTGTGCTTTTCAATTTTGTTTTAAGAGAAAATAAGTCTACTCTGTTTTCGCTCGTACTGAAGTGATTAATCCTAGCTTACAAGAAGGACAGAGAGGGGGTTGGGGGGAGGGCTGTCAGGCCTACCACCTCTATTTTTTTTGTTTTTCAAGTTTGGAATTTTTTATAAAAAAATTGAAAAAGAAATTGCATCGTTCCCTAGAGTTTCCCAATCTTTCTGGATTACTTTTGTTCATAAAAACATAAATGTAGCGAATATAGTAGGCAAAATTTACTTAGTGGGCCAATCAGACACTTCGTGTTATTCGAGTCGCTCATGTGAGTAACAGTGTACAATTAGGTAGGTAATTATAGTAATTTTGGTAATTATTATAATTAATGTACAACTGTATCCATATGAACAAAAAAAAGCATTGATGAAAAATTAATATGGCTCTTGTGAGTCTTAGTGAGTGATAAAATGTGCGTGTGACACCTATGGAAAGAATTGTTATGATCTTATATTAATTAAAGTAATTTTTGTAATTATTATAATTAATGAATAACTGCACTTACATAATAGACATTGGAAGCAGTGATTCAATAAAAAAATGTTTCTTTAATTTTAGTGATAAAAAAGTGGGGGCCTTTCACCCCCTCCCCTTCAGGTACGTACATTTATCGTATGGCATGAGTTAGCTAGGGTTGAAGCTTTTGCAAATATTACATATTTGTTCAGCACTTTTGAAGGTTATGCATTTCATTTCTCGGCTTCTTTGGCGTGTCAAAAATAAAATATAAATAACATCATATAGGTGTCGATGGAAAAAAAAATATTTTGAAATTTAAGGATAGATTTTTGTCGTTTCATCGTCGTGGTGAGTGTACGCAACTGCGAGTAGATCATATTGAGTTGCGGGTTTGGGAAAGTTTGAAGGCGTCATAACGTTCTATGAAAGTATGCCGTTTCACACAAACCGGCGGAAACGACGCAATAATATTTAATAGCGTTATCTTGAGAGAGCCTGGACCTCTTTTGCCCATTGCCGCTTTCTCTTCCCACGGATCCCGGAGTGCCCCAAATATCGCGCATCGCCGCTGGTGGAGTTTATGTTTGGACGTTGGAACTTCAAGGAAAACAGAGCGAAGCAATTCCTCCTCGTTCGTCCGCTCATTTTTCAAATCCCCAGGCAATCAACTCGCCTTGTCTATTTACGCAAGGGTTGACCCTCCTACAAACAACTGCTTACGTTCGGATGGTTTCAGTGAGGACAACGTTGTTCGCCTAAATCTTGAGGACCGTTCTTGTCCTCTTCTCTCGCTATCTAGATGGTAATTACGATAGCTCTCCAAGGGTCATGTAAAACACAGCATCTTCCTTATCCATTTGATCTTCTTATTTGATCTTGATATTATCTCGCGAAGGCTATTATTCGAGCTTCAGCAGAAACAGATTGTAGGAAGTAAAACCTGACATTCTCAAAGAGATCCTATCGCGAAAGACTCTTTCAGCATTGAAAGCTGCTCGATCAAATAGGGTGAAGGAAACACCGGTTACAATACAAATCTTGTTCTCGTACCAATGTTTCATTTAACATCATATAGCATCATTCATTAAATATTACAGAACGTGTTACTTACTCTATTATTTCTATGAAATATATTAGATTTATCAAAAACCGTAATATACTTAATGGCTTTTGATTTGTTTTTCTTCATTTGGCTCATTTTACTTCGCATTTGGCGAAGATGGGGATGGGTGGTGATAGGATAAAATTGATGAAGGGACACCCACAAAGAACACCCATGTCCAGGACGGGATTCTAACCCGAGAACTCTGGCGTTGTAGCGCGCTGTGACAACCGCTCCTCCACGGAGGTGGACACGTACTTATATTTTTGATACCAGGAATCCTGATCGTATTGTTGCATTTTTGGTATTTGTCGTTGCCTTTCTCTTATTTTAGTTTAATCCCGTCGATGAGAATGATGTTCCAGGAGAGAATAGATACAAATATCACCCATTTCTTAACCAGTATTCAAACTTAAGTTCCATCTCACGTTAACCAAAACACACAAGGCAAAAATAGAAATATTTCTCTCGAATAGAATATGATTTTTTTGTTTATCTTCTTCCCTTTTTTCGTCACTTTTCTGTCAGTTTTAGCTAATTCCAAGGAAGAAGATTAATTTCGTGAACTTGATGAAGGGATACACAATAATGGAACACCCTCCCATGCCTCGGCCGGGAATTTAACCTGTAATCTTCTGTGACGAGATAGGTATCGACTCTTCAACGTGCCCGACCATGGAAGTGGTTAATGTGTCTAGTGTAGCAATACGAGGTTAATAACGTCCTTCCGAACTTTGTTCAGTTCAGATATTTAATAAACATTAAATTTAATGGTAACACTATTAAGACTTGCTTTCATGTTTAATGAAACACTCAAAATGCTGACCAAGGCAGAATTTATTGTAAAATAACAGGCTATAAACGTAACGTTTCCACCCTCTAACAGGGTCTTCTTCAGACGATTCACACTAAAATTAAATAAAGATCCAACCATAATCTTACATATACACACACAGTACGGGGTCTGCACACAAAACACATGAAGGCTACAGTCCTTATCCCAGACATTTCCTATCAGGAATTCCTGAGTGTGGAGTCTCCTGACAGGTAATTGACACTCTACCTGGCAGGTGATTGACAGGTAACGAGTGAGATTCTGGCACCATCTCCTTATCAGTTCCTCTACATCTAGACGTGAACAGATTCCTTATCTCGTGATCTTCTTCCCTAAATTTCAATTCATTATTTTTTTTACTATCATCGTACCTCTCATTGTTGCTATTCATGATTTTAAAAATAAATAAATTATATCTTATTATGTGCTTCCTAAATGTATTACTGTAGGAGTAGAGTTTGTATTTTAGCTTCAGAAATATGTAAAAGTAACACAATCATATTTTGTAATGATTTTGTGGTTAGTCGTCACAATACCTCATTTCTATTTCTTCAAACACTTTTAAATTTGACATGCACTTACAAGCGTTTTCTCTCTTTAGGTTTCTTTCTAATTAAAATTCAACCCGTAAACGCCAAGCCCTTTAAGTCGTGATCCAGACAAAGCTCCCCAGCTGCGAAACCACAAAAACCAATTCCACGCCTCGTGCAAACAGGAGACTTTGTATTCATTGCGTGATCGAGTTTTAGCTTAGTATTCGCTTCAAGAACTTGCTAATAATTTGGTTATAACTTTTTTTCGACTTGACGAGAACAAATATCCTAATGTGCAATTTTCTTGGTGACAGAAAGGTTGAAGCGCCAGCGGTTTCTTTATAACTTTTTATATTTTGTTATGCCATCCTGCTAATTTGACACACAAAAGCACGTATGAATGTTGTGTGCATTTGTGTTTTTAAAGTAGCATTGCATGTAGTAAAATTCAAGGAATTTCACATATTCTGTTTAAAAATATGAAAATAATTTAACATCATCCTAGTAGCACTGAAGATACAAAAACAAATACTTTCCATTGAATTCCTAATTAAACCAAGCATGACTATATTCATATTCTCATTCTTAAGCATTTTCTTGCAAATTTTCTCCAATTTGAATTAGAGAAATATTTATGAAGAAAAATCAGGTTTATTGTTTATTGATTTGTGTATTGTGAGCATTTTAGCATACAGGCAATTTTTGCCCGTCACATAATGTGTGGATTAGCCACTTGAACAAAAATAAATTGGGGACGCATCCATAATAAAAACAATAGGTCTGGTAAAAATCTTCTAACTTAATTTTTAAAACTATTCATTCATTCATTCATTCATTCATTACTTATAAGGAAATAAAACTATACAGTCTCTGAGGACTAAAATAGACAACACGACTCCACAGAGGATTGCCTTGATCGTGGATCCAGGCGCCAGAGCCTCGTTGGCCTGCAAGAAGCATTTACTGGGGTGTACTACGTGGAAGTGAGGTTGATTTTTGGGTGTCTTACCCCTCATACCCCCAAGAAAAATTAGAAACTCTAGTTTAGTTTATCATTTCATTGAATATTTGAACAATCTACAATGCAATTATACAATTATATTACAATCTGTAATACCGCTTCTTTAGTGTGTATCCTTGATATTTCACCCTTACAATAGGACTGTCAATAAATAACGCACTGATAGGACCAGATTCTAGCCAGAAGTGCTGTTATTTATACGTGCTATGAGACCATGATGAATTATTGAATAGCATTTGTACATAATAGCTTTGCAACATTTAGCGTACTAATGTATTAAAATGTGATTCTGTACTTCTAACACCTTCGAATCCTCGTTGCACTCAAACATAGCCCATTGTAGGTCTGAGAATTAGTTATTATTTGACACTGGAACTACAGTAATTCTCAGAAGTTAGGCTGTGCTTGCAGAAAGATTAAAAGATCAGATTTTTTCTTATCTCAAAACGTTGCGACTACAAGCATCTCAATGAGGCCAAAAAATATTCGTTTCCTTCCAAAACGGGATTCTCTCCTCGCAAAAGTTTATGGCTGTGCTGTTCTCGAAGTTTCTTGCAGGAGCCACATTTCGGTTAAATTGGAGGTCAAACCAGGCTACTCTCTCGAGGCCGAGAGAAGCAAAGTTCGAGAGATTTGTTACTTTTCCATTAAGAGCAAAATGCAACGCTAACGGTTCATTATTACGTGATTCCAGAATCCTCCAGCAGACCCCGTAAACAGCAAATGAGTGCGATTCCTGAGTTGCTCAGTGGAAATCAGGTAATTTGAATGAAGTAACACGTATACACTGGAATAAATTTACCAGCAGGTTCTTCGCATAAATTACTGCAGCTTATTTAAGGTAGCACAGTCCTCTGCTGCAAGTTTTCAGTGGGAATTGTGTACTCTCTTACGGACCGAACTTTCCAAAACGTTTAACAACGTTTACTGTAATCATTTCATTTCATTGTTATTTAAAAGTAATGAACAGCTCTACTTTCCTTTAGTGGTTGACAGAGAAAAGTGGCTCCTGTTTCGTTAATTTATATAATCAGTTCAGTTATCAGTAAATTTATTTATTGATTTGCCTACAACAGAGAAAATATCTTCATTTACAGGAAAGCTTACACTGCTATTTAAATAATGAACATGATGCTACGAAGTTAGCAAAAATTTTGAATTTTTCTACTGTCCGGTGAGTGTTTCCTTTTACCTTCTTTGATTTTTACTTAGCCCTTTTGGCCCTCCTTGCTTTTATCCATTATATATATATATATATATATATATATATATATATATATATATATGTAACAATATGCATACATGTAGTCATACACAAGCACACACATACACACACACATGTATCTACTGTAATGTTATAGTGGGGGTCAAGTTGCGGTTGCACACGATATTTAATTTGGAAGCGGCTGCGTGGCAACTGCAACTGCGAACAAAGACTAAGACCCGTACTATATATTACAAATTTTAAATTTGTGTCGTACTTCTCGCACGATGCTGCGGGAGTTTACAGGCAGAACCTACGAGAAGCGCGAGACAAAGGCCTTGTAAAAGAATACACATATACATATATATATATATACAGGGTGACAAGAAATAACCCGTACAAAGTTTGGCATAGCCTGCCAAGAATGTAGTGTACCGTAGCCAAATAATTGTTGTGTTATTGGATTCTCCATAGTCTTTTGAAACTGTACCTGTTGTTTCGGCTTCATAACGATTACTTTCTGTGTGTTTGAGAATGTCAACCAAACGCAGTACAATTTTGGAACTGTGGCGTCAAGGAAAGCGTCAATGTGAAATTGTTCGTTTGCTGGGTGTTCCAAAAGTGACAGTCTCAGACGAAGTTCGGCGATTGAAGGAGCTCGGCCATGAAGGCAACCATCCCAGAAGATGAATAAAGCCTACCGTCAACATGTCCCAGAACCGCAAGATCATCAAAAAGCGAGTTCAGCGAAATCCGAGGGTCTCCATGAGAAAAGTCGCCCGTGAGATCGGGATCAACCGCGATTCGGTGCAGCAAATGGTGAGTAAGAACCTCAACCTCAAGGCGTACAAGCTCCAAAAAGTTCAGCTTCTCACGGACGAAAACAAGCGCCTGCGACTCAAAAGATGCCGTCCTCTGAAGCGCCGGGCCGCAGGTCAGCAATGGGAGCGCATTCTCTTCACAGACGAGAAGCTGTTCACCATGGAGCAAGCGCACAACCACCAAAACGACAGGACCTGGTCTGCAGAGGCTCCCGGTACCTCAGCCATTGTCGAACACCGCCAAAATCCGCAGTCGGTCATGGTGTGGGGTGGAATTTGCGCAAGCGGCAAGACGCCTCTGGTTTTCGTGGATCAAGGGGTCAAAATCAACCAAGAAGTGTACTGTCGCGACATTCTGGAGAACGTAGTCCTTCCGTGGGCCCAGCAGCACTTCGGCGATATGCAATGGACATTCCAGCAAGACTCCACTCTGGCCCACAGGGCAAAAATGACACAAGCGTGGTGCAGAACCCATTTTCCGGACTTCATCGCATCGACGGAACGGCCACCCTACTCGCCGTATCTCAACCCAATGGACTAGTGTCTGGTCGATTTTGGAGGCCAGGGTATGTGCTAAACGCCACCACAGTTTGGAGTCGCTGAAGCAATCGCTGCATCATGAGTGGAACCGATTGTCGCCTGAGGACCTGCGGCCCATCGCCCAAAATTTCAAAGCCCGTTTGGACCTCTGTATCGCAGCTCAGGGAGGCCACTTCGAAACTGGCTGAACATCTTGTTCCTAAGGTCCCATGTCATTGTTCTTCAGTGTTGTTTTGCTCAATTGTTTCGGTTTAATAAATTTATGATCACAAACATTAGTACGGGTTTAGTTTTCCTAAGGTCCCATGTCATTGTTCTTCAGTGTTGTTTTGCTCAATTGTTTCGGTTTAATAAATTTATGATCACAAACATTAGTACGGGTTTAGTTTTTCTCGTAATTAAATTAACGTTGTTCCCTCTCTCATTTATAACTGCTATTTTCCCCAATTACCTCTTAGATTTTTAAATTGGTATTTGACTCGTAACGTACGTTTCTAGCATTGGCTTACAGGGTAGATTTAAAAGGTAAGAGAGTTAGTTATATTACTTTTAAATTTTAATTCTCAACAACACAAATATATATTGCGCACATTATCGTACATTTCTTGAAAAGACAAGACCACTCAAAAGGGAGTAATAACATTAACAACAATCATGCATGTAAAGCTACAATTTTCAAAGCGTGCATCCACGCTGTAAATTCCTAGCACGTCCTGCGTGCTCTAATTCAATCATTAACATTTAATCAAGCACCAATTATGGATGCGTAGTACGTACATGTGCATACCTTCAACAACAGATTCAATTAGACAGTACAAAGAAACCAAATTTAGACAATACATTTCCTCTTTCTCATATACGTGTGAAATACCCGACAAGTTTTCTTTTATTTGATTAATGACCCTTTTGACATAGAGATATCCCACTTATTATTATTATTCTGATTCGTTGGCATTATTAATGTTACCGTTACAAGGGAGTGGGTTAATAGGAACAAATAGTTCCATGTAAAATAGGGGTGCAATGAAGGATCGTAGTTTTCCACGCAATTCAAGTTCAATTAGACGCGATTGATGTCACTGGGCGAAACGTTAAATAACGGGACCAAAAGGATTGCGCTACCAGATCGACGAACATAAGTCGTCTATTCGTTAAATTGGAGTATGCCTGTTCATAGATTATCTGCACGTGCACTATGCGTTTATAGTCAGAATAAGCATTTACGAGCACAAAGATCAGTAAACGTAACTTAATTCAGTTCACACACGTTTACACACATTTTTACTTCTTTTTCCCCTTTAGCGTAAACAATGTATAGGCACACTTAATCTGTTCAATACGTCAGAAAAACGGGTCAGGGGGGGGGGTGAGAAACAACAGATTTTCGTCGTCTTTAAAGTTAAATAAAGAAAAAGGGGGAACGTAGATTTACGATAAACGTACGGCAAGGAGTTAATGCGTTCCAATTTCACAGCGAAGAATTTTACGTACCTAACAACTAATGTTCAGCCTCTATAACCATGCGACACCACACTCCATTTGTAGTCCTTATACTCTTGCCGTAGGCCCTTCACACTAGTGGCACAAAATGGTTGGCTTCTATTCTGCAGGCAGCATGGTAGGTACGTCTCTCGCCGACGAGGAAAAGATGTAAGACAGCAAAACTGGTTAATGCCGTTTCGTTCCGGGCGATCGAGTGTGACTGACTGGGAACACTGTGCCGAGATTTACGGCAAGGCCACTTATACTGAGTTGCCACTAGAGGCAGCACCGGTAGAGCTATCAAGAGGGAACGCCCTATGATAGCCGAAAATTGAACCATGAACGTATTTACGTCAATTTTCAGTTTATGTAAAGTTTACAAATATCAAAGTATTGAAAACGTTACACTACATAATATAATAAAGTACAAATGGAACATATCCATCCTTGTGCACATACGTACATACGCAGTTTAATAATTCCTTAACCTTCCATATAAACACTGTCAACCACAAACGTAGATACATAATACGTATATGGGTTAAATGTAATGACATTTAATATTGAAAAAATACAGAAAAACAAAATATTAATGCATATGTAACATATATATAAATATATATAAAGAGTAAAACTAATAAAATACAATATAAATAGAGTAAACAGATGTGTGTCTATCTTTTTTTAAAAATTGATCTTAATATTATTATATGCAAAGTACACGTATTTACTGTTGATTATTAAATTTTGTAACGTGATGTTGAAATATAATCACGACTGTTAAAGCTATATACATTTCTCAAATGTGAAAATTCAAAATTTTTGTAGGTTTCTACAACTACTCCATCATTACACTCTTTCTCCCAGCTTTTAATGGAAATGTGTTTTAGATATAAAATCGCCAATTCAAGAGAAACGTTCCTCACTTTTTTTAAAAAAAATGTTCCGTTTATCCACATATATTCTAATCGAGACTGGAACTACAGCTTAGAAAGGGGCCGCATCATCGAAGTGTGCCTCGATTGGAAATCAAACTTGGTGAACATTCCTCATTTCCATGAAGAAAATGTTTACTTTTGAGCTCTACAAAGGTAAAGTTCCCCGTGGATATAGTACCCTGCCATGAGTTCCTTGTGAATACTTCTTCATAAATTTCATCTCATCATCACTTGTCCTCATCGTCGCGATTAGCCAAAAGTGGCAGAAAAACTACTATCAATAACAAAACACATATATGCATTCACAGGCTATCAGTGAAATACAGTTGAAATTAGCGAGAATCTAAAATGCAGGAACTTTCCAAATGAACAGGGAATCCAGACAGATGGTGGTGTAATTTCAATATTATTAAGTCTTTGTCTGTAGATGTATTGTTTTTTTCACCAATATTAAACCTCACCAATATTGTATTGGCTAATCCTGTCGTCTTGTAATCAAACTTTTCACCAGTCGATTCCAACTTTAAATGGTGGTTTCCTGCTCGTTTAGTCTGTGTGTGCCTAAAAAAATCCTTGCAAACTTTGTTGAATTGATGAATAGTCTGCCGAGCCGTGAATCCCTGAATGTGAGTCATTCACTTTCGCACCAAACTACGCGTACATTAGGCAAAATGTAATTCAGAAACTTTTCGACGCACGTATGGAAGTTGAGACTTGTTAAGATAGTAACCGAAAAGATAGTTTACCTACCAAAGCTCACTCGGAAATTCAATTGCCCGTTCCCGGAGTTGGCCATAAACTGAATATACTCGTTTTTCTTTGGTTCCAACTGGCTTGACCGAAGTGTTGACATGGAGTGTGACACCGTCACTTCCAATCTGCCCCAGGGAGTGTGCTAACTCACTTCATTTCCGTTGCAATTTCTCGAAGAAGGGACGGAGACTTAGAAACAGCTTCACTCGTCCATAATAGAATTACGTGCCCAGCTCTTCTTTCGTCAGCAAAATATAAGATTCAGCTTTCCAATAACTAGATTACAAGACTGGAGTCAGGAGCTAACGAAGAGAGACGTTGTACAACTAACGTCCGTTTCTATTAGATTAAAATTCAGGAGAATTCTTGCAGCCGTAATACACTTTACACTACGTGTTCAGATTTTGGTTTCAGGTTCCACCATTTATTTTTGTACATTCTAAAGTCAAGTCAATCTCTAACCGTTCTTGCTTGATGGGTAACTCTTTTGTCTTGAAATGAAGGAGTAACTGGTTTGAATCTCTTTTCCTAACAATTCCGATCCCATTTGAAAATACAGTTATCGTTTGAAATATCTTCACACGTATGAAGAAAAAATTACTGTTTTAAATTTCTGTTATAGACGGAGGCAGTAAGGTAAGCAGCGTCTTAACCTAATTCATCTGATAGGAGGATAGGCCTCAGAGAGACATTTGGATCTTATCGCATCCTTGCTATATCCTGCTATATGCCTACATCTTGCTGTACCAGATAAGCATTTATGTAAATTATTTATTTCTCATTACCTAGGCTTCACCATACAAGAAATAATTTCAAATTTAACCTTCCACTCTGCAACACACAGGCATATCAGTCGTCGTTTTCATATTTTGCGGCAAAAATATGGAGTGCCCTACCTAAGACCATGTCGAGCATATCTAAAATAGAATCTTTCCGAAATGAAGTAAAGAATTTTCTTTTGGCAGAGCAGAGATTGTGTTCAAATACTATGATGTAACTTGTATGTTTATGTTATGTATTTTGTCTACATATTTTTATTTTTGTTTATTTTTTATTCATTTTATTTTATTTTTATGTAGTTGTCTTTTCACAATTTTTGTATCATTTTATTCATACATTTATTACAATTACTTTATCAATAGATTTTGTAACTAAATCGTACAGTTTATTGTACACTGTATTAATACTGTAATAACATATGTATAAGAAATGTAAATTTAAATGTAATCGATGACACGGGTTAGGTGGCAGAACAGCCTCAGGCTGAACCTCGCCCACGTAAATAAAGAATTTGAATTTGAATTTGAATCTCCCAGATCGTTGACTGCCATAGATAGACAAGACAGGCCAAATAGGGATCTTGGAGCTTTATTTAGTATGTTCATTAACGTTTATCTCTACAGAACTTGTATTACTTTACATATTAATTATAACTGGTTGGTTGGAGAGAGTGTTGAACAGTCGACTCAGAATCCTACTACTGAGTTTTCAATCATGGCATAGGCATGTGTGTTCGTTGCGAGCGAGTGTCCCTTCATCCAATAATCGCCATGTCGCCCTGGTCGTCTAGGTTAGCAAAACCTGACAAAAAAATGACGTATAATAAGAATAGAGCACAAAACTATACATAAAATAGAGTGCAATTGCTTCCTGAATAAATATTTACTTTATTTGTTTCCCTTATTTAAAAATCTTAAACATGCCTTATTTATTTATTCATTTATTTATTTATTAAGAACACAACAGCAGGTACTCAATTACAGCGTTCTGTAAACTATAAACTAAAGTTTTAAAACGCAATTAACAAAGGTTTTGTCACTTGTTCTACAATTCCAACCTTGTTTACACGTACATAAATGTTATTATTAACTATGGCATAGTACTCATTCATAACAATTACAAAAGACTTAACTGATATAATCATACAATACATTCAATAATAATGATAAGAGAGATATAAAAAACAAGTTCAAGGATATGAGTTCGTTAAATATTCAATACGCACGCGCGCGCGCGCGCGCACACACACACACACACACACACACACACACACACACACACACACACACGCGCGCGCGCGCCATATATATGTACTACATAAAAATAGCTTTTCAATTTACTACGTAAAATGCATTGAAGATATTTATTCGGAATTATTTTAGGTTTGTGGGCAATGCAATCAACGCTAAGAAAATAATACGAAAATATAATTGGAGTGCATCATTTCCTGAAGAGCTTTCAACAGTACAGAAAAGAGAATATCAATTCGACTCCCACTCAAGAGATGCGAAGAGTCTGAGACGGGATACACGAAAACAGTTTTCTTTCCCTGTCCTCATCTGTTGAAAGAACACGAAAACTCACTTAAAAAGATAGCTCTGGACAGTTTATAAGTTGGAAGACAATCCATATCCGTCAATAAAACTTGTCATATTTCTTAAACACCTTAATATTGGTTACCTTGACTGTCTTGTGGTGGAATTAGATCCTTCGGTAATTTAAATCCGTCAGAGTGAGTAAGCAATTTCGCATCAAGAACTTCAATTCGATTTTCTCTCTTTACTCGACCGAATAACTTTACAATACGAAACAATACAATTGATTACGTAGTAACTATCATGGTATAGTGAAATAATATCTGAATGTGATGTTCGCTAGTGAAACAGCCTCAACATTTTGATTGGCGCTTGTGTTCTTACATATAAACAAAAGCTTTGGAGTATTTAACAACTACTGGCAGGATAAGCTAATATTTTGAGAACTTAATTCGTAGAATGGAGTAAGTTATAAATATACATGAGGATGAGTTTATGCGAGCCATGACGGCTGGTCGGTTGAGTGTCTTTGGTACCTCGCCACCTTAGTAGGTTCCGAGTTCGAGTCCCTGCCTGGAGATCCTCAGCGTCGCGATCATCCAAAAGTGGAAGAAAGACGCAGTAAATACCAAAATATAAAAATTCACAAGTGAAGTATGTACGATTTTAAACATCTCCCAAATTCTTAAGTCAACAAATTTATTATTATTATAAAATGTATACAGCTTTTATAGGTATATATTTATTGTCACGCTTTTCATTCTTTATTACAAGACATTCATTTTCACAAAGTTACGATATCTGTGGAATTGTGTCCCTCGTTGATGCATAACTCAGTAAACGCGCGTGTGTATGTGTGTTTGGATTATGAACTTAAATATGATCTCGCTTATGTTTTCTATCTCGAAATTAAATAACATTAAAGCGATGTAGATTAAAGCAAGCAAATTGTAATATATGATATCCGTCTGGCTTTGGAGTCAATGTAACTTGCTGTATAACAAAGTTTCTGAAAACTTAAGGATTTGTGCTTGCTTAGCCATTAATTTCTTTAATCTCCTTCGTCGCAATTAATACAATGGCTAAAACATGCGACGAATATCCTATTTCAGTGTTCTTAAGAAATAAACTCTCCTTTAACTTTATGGCCACACTCACTAGTATTATAAATTGAATGAATGAAAGAGCTTTTATTGCAATAATCCAATTGTCTTCGTTAGTGGTACGAAACCGTAAAAGCAGAATTCAAGTTAGATGGACAGCTCACGCACAACTAAGCCTGCAATTGAATTCTGCTGGTTCCAATAAAACATCCAGCAGCAAAGATCTCTTTCTTACTCGGACCTGACGACACAATCTGGATGATGATTTGGAGGACTGAAAGGCTCTTGAGGGATGGAAACGAGGGATGGAAGATTCGGGAATAATCTTCATTGAGCTCTTCCCTCAACCTCGTTGAACCCATTTCTTGGAATGTCTTTGTTCCGCGGAGACAAATTAAAATTTCCAAGACTCTCTGCTTCTTCTTTATTAGTCCTTATCGACGGTCGATTAGACCGGAATTGTATAAAATGGCGAATCAATCTGAAATTTGGAAACAATTAGCTTAATATTAAATCAGCGGAATGGCTATGCACAAAAGGTTACGATTTAATAGATAGAAATTGCTTCCAAATCCTCAATGTTCGAAAAAGGTAAAGGTAAAAAAAAGGTAAAGTGTTCCCCTGTGCATAGCACCACGCCATGAAGGCGTATAGGGGGTGTGGGGGTAACGCCCCACACTTTCTTGATCCGGTCGTGAGTGGGGGTGATGTGATCAGCATCACGCCCCTGACCGCCTTTACCCCCCAGGGTTTCCCCCAGGTACCCATGTTATTCGACGCTGGGTGGGCGCCGGGGCCGCTTTCACCGTTAGAAAAGTTCCCGGATTTGAACCGGCCGGGGATCGAACCCGGGACCTTGAGCATGGTAGTCAGACGCGTTACCGACTGAGCCACCTTGAAGGCAATTTATTAATTATTTTAATATATCCATTAAGTTTATCTAAAAGATTAGAAATATAACCTAATTCTTAATCAGTTTTTACATCAAATTCTTCTTCCTTGTTTATTGAAATTTAACAGCCACTCTGAAATATTTACAAACAAACAAACACGAGGTTTAACATTCTTTATTAGTAATATCTAAGAAGCAGAACTAAGCTAACATATTATGTATATTCAACTTAATCCTCGTGTTTAGGGTCTAGCTCAACATTGTTCTTCTACCTTCGTCATGTATGTTGAATTGTATATGTAAAAATGTTCTACATAAAAGATAAAAGGCAATGTTATAGCTCACACCAAGCTTCGTTCAATTTTGCAGTGAGTTTAGCATTTAGCTCTATGGTGTCAGGTTAGAATCCTGACTGAGGCATTGATGTGTGTTCCATCATCCATTGCATGAGTCAATCCTTCACTCCTCATCGTGACGATTAAACTAGAGAAGTCGAGAAGCGACGTAAAATAATCAAACAGTAATGCGTCCATAAGGTTCCACACTTTCCATTTTTGGTCCGAGATGAAATCGTTCGATCAACACCACTGATCGAAGAAAGCTATCGGATGGTTGGCCACTCGAAAATAACTACTTCTTCCTAGTTCCGAAGTTAATAACTTGCTCTTCCCAACGGGGTTTACTTGTATAGTTCCTTCGTTCTATTTCCGGCTTGGAAATATGTTACAATATTTTGAATTTGAATTGGACTGTAAAACACCCTTCCAGAGCACTGATGAACGATAGCTATTAACCCGCGTAAATGGTGCTTCAAAGGCTCGTAGTACTAAGTCAGCAATTGTTTTCATTATTTTCATCAAAAGCATTAAAAAAAACACTGGAAAAGTTAGGACAGTTTATTATGAATTTTAAAAATGTGCATTTGAATAACAATAGTGAAATATATAAATCGGCACCGAAAATATTATAACATCTTCCATAATGACATTAATCCACATTTACGTAACATTAACATTCATTTAACATTACAGTAGAATTATTCCAAAATAACAGGGGACTCTCTCTGCTGTTTTGTTCGATAGATTTAATTAACAAACCCGATTTGTACTTTTGTTATATTGGGCATTATCTATTATTAATTGTGTCTATGGATATATCTCCTCCCCCATTTTGTTTTAAATGACGATCATTCGGATCAGAGCTCAAGAAAAAATAATTACTAACACTACTTCTACAAAATCACTAAAATAGTGTTAAGTAAGCAAATACTAATGTAAATCAAACCATTGCCACTACGTGCAGTTGAACCCTTCCGTCACGTCCATCTATTGGCCTTTAAATAAACTAAATCTTTCTTTCTTTCAGCTAGAGAGGTCAAAATTCTTCACAGGGCTATATGGGCCAACTTTTAGGCAAACCTTTCCTAGAAAGAACGTTGAATACAAGAAGACACAAGAGATAACAGCACTGACTATTCAAACAAGTAAAGCATGCCCAACCCTTTAGGGCATACACCTCCTTAATAAATTACTGGGAACGCTCTGCTCATCCCCGACTATGTGGCTGAGTGCCAGCGTAACGCGCTACGTAACTAGAGGCCCAAAGTTCAAACTTTGGCCAGGCATGGGCGAATCAATGTGTTTGTCCTATCACTAATTTAATCAGTTCACCATTCATCCTTACCGTCCCAATTAACCCAAGAAGAAAAAAGCAACGTAAAATAACAAACATACTAATAATAATAACCCGTTTCGTAACAGCCCACGAGGGCCAGGGCCTACCTACAGACTGCCGGCCTCTCTCCCACCTGCCGAGGTGGGAGATCGTCCAACCGGTTATGGGGCGACGTGTGGTCAGCACGACGAACCCCCAGTCGTTTTTGAAGGTTTCCGTGGCCTTGTTACACTACTAATTCGTAGCTCCCCATTTTCCTCACGAAGGTCGGTGGTCACCGGTCCCATACAAGGCCGAAATCTCAGGAGAAAAATTGTTACGCTTCCCCCAGGAGACTCGAACCTGCGCGCGTCCCGTAACCGAAGCCCACAGCATGACGCATTCGATGTACGGCCACGGTGCGGGACAAGATAACAAACACAGAAAGAGAAAATCGAAAACTCTCTCCTCATGGGATAGTAAGAAGGGCTGCTCGAATGACAGGATCATCAAACAAGGTTTACAGAACATAGTATTTATAGACAGTGTAACTTACTTTAAAATGACGATTTTAAAATGAACATTTTTAGTATCCTCTGTGGTTGAGTGGTTAACATATTGTATTTGTCTCCTTATCTATTTCAACAATTCATCGTTCATACTCATGCTTGCAATTCTCCTAGAGTGGTAGAAAAACACTGTGAGTAAGCAAAACACGAAATACAAAGTAAAATTTACTCTGGTCCACAAACTACATCTTTTTAAAATAATTTTGTCTGAAACGAAAGATATGTATTTTATTTTGTCATCAGATTTTCGAAGCTTGGTGCACATTTTAATATTTTCCGTTTTAACATAATCATTTTATGTTGTTGGTGGACACCAAGCAAGAACGTATGGCTCCACTAGAACTCGAATCCATCCATTGGACATTCTGTGTCATTGCTATAATCACCAACGTCAGACATCCAGGTTGAAGTCCTGGTCGAGTTTGCATTTCTTGCTTGCATTCCAAGATCAAACATCTTCGGCACGGGCTAAGTGTTGCGTTACACCTGTAGCGTATTGATCTGTAACGGATGTTTGTGACGGAATCCTTATTGAATGTTGCTAGCAAGTTCAAATCTCACTGCAGTCTGGTATTCTTTTGAAGTCAGTCAGTCGTTGTAAATGTGCACTTCTACATCAACAGTTTATAATCCATAAACGATATTAGTTCCCTTTCAAAACTGTATTTGAATTCGAAGCATAAATGTGAGAAGAAAATTCTGAAATTTAACGCTGCTATGAATTTCAAGCGGTAATACTCTGATATGAGCGAACATCTATAACCCGCACACTTTGACACAAAAGCAAAAATCCACAATGTGTAAAACGTGCTTTGAATACAGTGTTGATTTCGTTAAACCGTAAGACTAATGGACTTCCCAGAGAAAGAAGGAAAAAGTGGCACGTTATTGTTACCGAACGAGTACGCGGTTCAGCGAGTTCAAAATATGGGTGAAAAAAGAGCTCGATCAGCAGGAGAGCATTCGAATCCCTGAAGTTTGTGTTCATAGTAGTGATAATCCGATTTAGAATGCGCGGAAGCTTTTGTTTAGGGATTATCTTCTGAACAACGTGGGTCCAAATGCGCTTTTCACAAGCTGTCGCTTCGCTTTGAAGTTTCGTCCATTTACGGAGCTCCATTTTCGACAACGGACCTCGGAAATGTATATTTTGTCTGTGACATGAGGAAGGATAATACAAAACCGAATTTCTCGGATTATCTTCTTCTTATTGAGTTTTGATTGTACGCATGTTTTCCAGTCCATGCAATTCTTGACACTTAACGCCGTTTGCTGAAAATAGATAAATGACGATCTGAAATACCACTTTGTTAATTGCAGTAATATGAATGGAAGAAATATATAAGTACTCGTAATTCGACATACGTAGGAGAACTTGAGGTAAGACGGGGTGCTAAAAAGTAACCACATATAATGACCACTAAATATAAACTAACATCTATTTCTCAACACAAATCCCTTTATTGAACCCTTCTTTACACATAAAGATGATTAAAACTAATAAAAAAATGTATGAATGATTGATTTAGAAACGAACGTTTCAAAAATGTATTTGTACCTCTTGTACCCGCCCTGGGTGAACCCTAGAGCCGCTCCATGCAGAGACATCATTTCACAAATATGACAAAAACGTAATTATAACTTTAATATAATAACTAAATATTGACTCTAAAGATTTTAATCAAGAAAAACTTAATACCTAATATATGCTGGGTTTTTTTCTAAATTGAATTTCCTTACGTTTGCAGCTGATACCATACGTACAGTCACGGACACTTCTCTTCTGGGTTCTAACGATTCCATCGAGTTTCAATAGAATGCTTACTACCCAGAAATGTCCGTAATTGTACACGACAGGATATTATATAGTCCAGATCCAATGTAAACATAGTTTCGTATTTTGTTGAAACAAGCTGCATACTACTTAGTTGATAGCGCAACCTGTATCTGGATATATTCAATATATCTTTTACTTTCTACATCACATTGATTTATAAAAAGACAAACATTAGATTTGGTTAAATTTTCGACTAAAAATTCGGGCTTTGTGTTGGATTTTTTTTTTCTGTACGGATCTCTGTAATAATTTTGCGGGGCTAAAAGACTTATTGCAAATATTTAGATCACTGCAAATGCAAATTCTCTTGTACAAACCACGAGAAATTTTCATAATTTGTAATATTAGTGTGTGTTCTCGAAACGGAAACCTTTTTCTAAAAAAAAGCATTCTTGCTAGGACAGTTCCAGGACCAAACTGAAACTCAAATGTTCACAATGATTTTTTTTTAAATGTGACATTTTCCACCTCGTAATTCTGAAAGTGTTTTACTATCCTATGCTGCACCTTCACCGCTATTCCTCATACTCACACTTCTTGCATTTAATTACAGTCTTTTCGAAGAGAGATGCTGTGGAACGAGACTATTCGACTAATTAGAACATTCTATTGAGGATTGGCCCTTTGTGAATTTTATAGCAACAGGGGCCATTCTGGACGGTTTCCAAGGACATTTCGGGAATCTAGTGTAATGAAACACTCGCATCAATAAGAACGTATTCACCCAAGCACAATCTCTCTCGCTCATACACACGATGAGTACTTATAAATCTTGTAATTACTAAGACGACGGAAACTGCCGAGTTTTAGACCTGAAAATAGGCAAGTTCTTCCTTCAACCGACGTCTTCTTTTGTCTTTCGTGGAGTCATGTAACTCTGCTATAAATCCGGGCCAATAAATGTCTCGTGGCCATTCATGGACGGAAGAGACTGGATCGCCCATTGTTGAGGGACGAGGAGCAAAGCACGCCCCGTAAATGTTCAAGGGGGAATTTCAGGCTCGTATTTTGTAATAGCTACTTACAGGGTCCCTTTAGGAGGAAATATTGAACCACGTAAACATTTTGTATGAGCAAAATTTAGAAAACTTTATACGATATTTCCGGTATTTAAGATTTGTGTATTGTGTTTTGAAGGGACTTGTTTAGAGATCCAGAAACATTGTTATGCTTTAGAGAGTGTAGGATGAAGTTTAAGACTTTAAATGCATGCAGAAAATGTTATTTGTTGCGTTCTATAATAACTCGTTTCTGAAAAGCATTTTTTCCCTTGTTAGATATGTTTTAAATGCATTTTGTGATTGTTATGTGGAGATCCACATGCAATCTTCTCCTTTAACTTCATGCAGGGTCTTTTGTACGTACAACACTTTAATGATTCTGTATTACTATTGTTCAGAAAACCATAAAGGTACATATGATGCACAATTCACGTGGTGGGCCTATCAGCCCCCCCCCCCCCCTCCACACACATATATAAACAAAAAAGCATTGAGGCACAATTATTTTTTTTTTAGGTTAGTGAAATATACGTAAAGTGTGTAACACTCGTGCAATAATTGCCCGACCCTGTGGCCGAGTGGTTAGCACATCGCGCTGCGACGCCAAGGGTCCCGGGTTCGAATCCCGGTCGGGCTTGGTTGTTTGTGAATGTCCATTCATCAATTTCATCATTTCATCACTCATCCCCATCTTCGCAAATTAGCCAAGAGGCACAAAACGCGAAGTAAAATAAACTAAATCAAATCAAATCAAAAAAACTCGTGCAATAATTAGTCATTATTTTTATTAATGATGGTAGTTTTTATAATTATTGTTATAACTGCATCTTCATAATCAACAAAGAGAGCAGTGATCCATTAAAGCTCTTTTCCAGTCTCACGGCGGGTGCTCTATATGCTGGCAAGGGAAGTGGGGAGCGGGGAAGCAACCAATCCAGCGCGATAAGAAACGCAGCAGCCTGTAGAACGAGGTGCACGTAGCAGTTCCTCCCCTCGACGTCATAACTCTCGGCGCCAGCGCTGTTGTCTGGTTGGTCTGCTGCGTATTCTCCGCTTCCCACTTCCCTTTCCACCATATAGAGTGCCCGCCGTAAGAGTAGAAAATACCTATAGCAAAGTGGTTTCTTGAATTTTAGTGATAAAAATATGTGGGGGCATCTGAGCCCCTCCCCCCTCTCAGGTAAATACGCTTCTTGCGTGGCACGGGTAAGCCAAGGTTAAGGTTTTATCTATGATTTTGAGACAAGAAGTTTCCCCAAATAATGTGAAGCGTGTTAATAGCATCTATTGCTGACGGACCGAACAATTTTAATTCATCAAAGATTCTCTCAGGATATCGACCAGGTGAGTTCTGGAAAGATTTCCAAGCTTTCGAGAGCTAACGTCTTCAGAGTAGATGTAATTGAGAGAGATGAGAATGACGTTAGCTCTTGAAAGCTTGGAAATTCTTCCAGAACTCACCTGGTCGATAGCCCGAGAGAACCTTTTCATCACTCGTCGATATGAAAGCTTCCAGACTCGCCACAATTTTAATTCAATCAACCAGTTAATTTTATTTCTATTTGGCCTGTAAAAAAAATGTTAGTAACTCGTATGAAGCCATGGGTACACCAATTGACAAAGAAAATGGTAGGATTTGATTGATTGATTGATTTGGTTTATTTTACATCCCTTTTCTGCCACTTTTGGCCAATCGCAAAGATGAGGATGAGTGATGATATGATGAAATTGAAGAACACTCGCAAAAAACACCCATGCCCAGGTCGGGATCCCTGGCGTCGTAGCGTGCTGTGCTAACCACTCCGTCACGGAAGCCGGCGAAATGGTAGGAGGATTGTCCATCACCACTTTCATTGAGTCAGTTTTCCATAATGTAACAATCATGAAATAAAAACAGCAATAAGCAGAGATTGCTTTGCATAAACAGAATTCTATTCATTCATAAAGCAACACAGGATGTAGAATAAAAAAAACTAATGAAAATACGGATGGAAAATTCGCCTACTATTATCTTTGCCGTTGACTGTACATGTTACGATTCGTGGATAAGCCGTGGAGTCTCTTGTGCTAAATTCCTATCAGGAGCATTTATGTGATGTGAAGAAAGTACTCTAATTATCAGGTGAATACAGCTTGAAAGTGACGATAAACGTTGTGGTATCCTTCGGGGAACCTGCACGATGTCCATCTATTGAACACTCGTTTCTGCAGCAAATTTGTGATGCTGTGTGGTGCGAGAGAATCATATTGAGCTGTTGCCTTGGGCACTAGCTCCTATTCTTGGCACACCTGTGCGCGAGGTCGAACTTCATGTAATTTTAAATTGATATTCATGTCATCAAAGGAGATTAACCTTTGAACCTCGAATGAATGAAATGTCGATCACAGTTCACCTATTTTACAGCAATAGGATCGAGGAACATTAATAGTTTTTGAACAGCGTTGGCAAGTTGCGAGTGTTGCATTTGGATTTTAAGTAAGGTATTTTATTTTAAAATTCTCAAAGGAAATGCATATCTAGCTGCAAGTTAAGCTTTCGAACTAGCTCTGTCTACGGCGGAAGTTAAGGAAGTACAAATCCTCTTAACTTCATATCTTGCCATTTCTTTTTATATCCTTGCGCAGAGAATGGATGCAGTCTTATTATGATCATTTTTTAAAATATTTTATGTGCCTTATTATTAATAATGAGATTATTTTATTAGTGATTTATAGAAGGAGACGTTTTTTAATTAAAAGCATTGACGGTCAGGGAAGATGTTTCTGCAAGATAACGTGCTTGGATTTTATTAACATTTACGATTAATAGGAAGAAATACGTACCATCCTCAATTTTTATTTCAAACTAAAAGTTTTGTTATTTATGGACGAGGTTAAACCCAATATATTCATCATTATATGCTGTAATTTGTTAATACAACGAAACTAAGGGTCCTGAGTTCGAATCCCATGGAAAGCATTACCGCTATCGTCATTCAACCTCATTTTGAAATTAAACTAAGAGGTGGAAAAGTGACAATAAATAACAAACGAACAAACCTTAAAGTTGGCTAAATAATAAGAGTTTTGATATAGGAATTTATAGTCTAGTACCTACTCATTATCACTATAACTTGAAAATTGGAAATCTGAAGTAATGAAGTGGCGACCTATATATTTCACGAGCCTTCTCATTGAGGAACACGAAACAACTACTATAGTGGTCCGTAAGGTCGACTTTCTATCAGCGTGATGCTAGATGATGAAAACACAATTGCTACTGATGTCAGTTCTGTTTGTAAACAATGTCCCTTCTGCGGCCCAGCTTCCGGCACCACAAGGGAATGAACTTAGCCTGCCTGGAATAACAAGTTCCTCGAAAACAATCTCGTGGAAAAAAAAGCTTGTGGCTCGTCTGTATCTGGTGTAATATCCAAGCCATGTGTAGAATTGTTACTAAATGTTAATGAGATTATAATGTTCCGTTGCGTTTGGTATAATTTTGACGTGTGTTATTTTATCATGACATAGATTACATCTTAATTTTGATAAATTATATATTAACTTCAAATGGAAAAGATTTATCAAGCACGAGTTCAGAAATTTTGTTTACACAATAAAGCTTCATTTACTATGAAAGATTTGAAGAATAGTCAGCCTTTAAACTCGTTTGAATATGGATATAATAAAAAGGAACTTCTATAATAGCCAAATAGAAGATTAATATTAATTTTCCTGTTCTTGCTAAAAATTTCTATTAATTTGAGTCTTACAACGGAATCTGAAAGGTAAGTTTAAGAAATAGGAATTACTTCTTATTTCAATGTCACTTTAAGGTAAAACAAGATAATTTTACAAGTTCTATTCCAGTAACATGCATTCGATTTCCACACAGGATAAGGACGGGGCAACTGGACACTGGGGGAAAACGGGCATCCCCTAAGAAAAGTACGTATATTTTCGGTTTGAAGTTAGCAACAGTGCAGCAGTTGGAGTTGTGTACGAACCTGAACGGAAGAAATCGTAAGAGGAAACGCCAATCCAGCCTAAAAACCTGGCCAAGTAAGCATAAAATGTACGTGCAAAAGCCTGAATACTAAGAAAATGTGTTGCGAACACAAGGATTTCATAGATTACTATGGTCCCGCCGAAGTTGTGATTTGAAGTGTTGTGAAGGCAGTGATTTATTTATACACACACTCACGTGTTTCCAACATTGTGCTGCCATCTGGTGGACTTTTTCGGAATGTAAGGCCAAAGGCTACAAGTGGGGCAGATGGATAGGTTGCCGTTGGGGCAAACGGACATAGATGAATTGTATTGTATTTAACGATTGTTAGGTACTTTTTGATTGAGATACTAATGTATACTTGACTCGGTAATGGTAATGGCAAGTGTGAATTACATGTAATGCATTTTATACCCTTCAAATGCTTGTGTTTCTAATACAATGTGCCCTTGTTACAGGATGGTGAGACATCGAGAACGAACAACAGACAGACAGTGGGTATATGCAATGGGAACAATTTGCCCACTTCATGAACCATTTCATTGATACGAAACCCTCTGGTCCTATAGTTCTAATTCGCGATGGGCATGGATCACACTGTTCAGACCCTCCAACCTTTAAGAAGACAGTAGCCAATGATGTTCACCTTCTGTGCTTACCACCACACAGCCCACACAAGCTTCAGCCTCTGATTGTGTCTTTCTTTGCCCCACTAAAAACATTTTACAATGATGCCTGTAGAGGTTACGTGCAAAGAAATGCTGGAAAAGGCATCAATAAAGTGGTCTTTGGTGGCATTCTTGCTGCAGCCCGGAATCGTGCAGCCGCTTTGGCGAATGCTGTAAATGCTTGTGGAATATAGCCCTTTAATCCACAACGCCTGACTGAGCATGTCTTTGTTCCTGCAACTGTCCATGTTCAAGATGAGCTATCATCAGAGCCTACTGCAAGAGAAGAAGATGTGTCATCTCGTGGAAGTTTTGAGGAGCTAAACCCTTTGCCATCAACTTCTGGGACCTGCAGCAGTAACGCAAAACTGAGCAATCACATGTATTGACAGATGCTTCCTTCAATGCTTGCCTCAAAGACAAAAAACTGAAAGCTGCAGCAAAAAAACCAAAGCTTAAATGCACCACAAGTGACGAGTGCCGTGTATGCAAACATGGGTACAAGCAGGGTCAAAATTGGGTGCAGTGCTTAGAGTGTTCTCTCTGGTTCCATGTAAATTATGTTGCAAACGGGAATGACCCATATTTTGTATGTTGTTATTGTGAGAGTGAGGTTGGTTCATAAATCATCACGTGTCTATCTGCTCCGATCAAATGTCCGTCTGCCCCGAACGTGCGGGGGAAACGGACACTGCCGCATCCGGGGATTGATCAGACTATTTTGAGACAGATGTTCATTTGCTTGCATACTATGTGCTATCATGTGTTAACTGAACGTTCACACCTTCTACGCCAACAGTTACTTTCATTTTTCAATAAAATGTTTCAGAGTTATTTTGAAAATTGTGCTTAGGGTGTCCGTTTGCCCCGTCCTTACCTATGCAAAATGGTTGAATATTCAAATTTCAATGCTGAGTTGATAAGAACAACTAACGTAAGCATAAAACCCATTAATCACGTAATGTTATTGAAATCATTACTGATTAATAATAGTGTATATTCTTGTAGAGCATATTCTTATTACACTTCATATGAATGAAGTTTCACCAAGTAATGTTCTTCACACCAGTCAATTTAGTGTGTTGCTTTAATGCTTACTGTTACTGAATCTGTTCTTTAAAATGTTCATCAAATATTCATTGAGCTTTCATCTCATTGTGTCGCCAGATAATCAGAGAAGTGTAATGAACACATTTGAGTTCATTATGGTGCAATTAGTCAAATGGGAAACCTTCTCAATTGCGCGTTGCTAGACTGATTGCCGAAGTGTAAATCATCTTGTTAGTACATGATCTACGTAAATTGTTGATAGCAGGGTTATACGTATATGGGAGTGTTTTGTAAAACACTCGTGTGGTAACAAAGCACATAATCATTATTCATTCCTTCATCACTGTCTCTATGACTGAATAGAAATATATTTTATCGAAATTCCATTCCTAATTCAGTGTACACTAGCGAGTAAAAAATGCAAATATTTTTCTTAAGCATCGTACCGTGTCATGAAGAAAGAAGGGCTATGGAGGTAGGACCCAACGCACACTCGAACTCAGCCGTACTGGGTGTGATGTAATCAGCACCATGCCGCCGCCAATTTTACTTTCAGTCTTTCGCCCAGATTCATTGATTGGAAGCTGAGTCGCCTTATGCAGGAACATTGTCTAAGAAATTCCCGCCTGAGATCATCCAACCCGAGAATCGAACCCGGGACTCTCCTCTGGTAGTCAGACAACCTACTGACTGCAGCACCACGACTCAGCCACGATGAGGTTTGAAGCCAGTTTAAATTTAAACTTACATGCGTCTTGTGTAATATAACCAGGCAGCAAAGAAAATTAAATAATAGCAATGAAAAATAATTAAACATTTGTTCTCTCCTAGAAATCGAAACTCCCATGTAGATTAATATTTAGCGCTCTTGTCTGTGGTCTAAGCGATCCGGGTTCGATTCCCGTGAAAATTACAAGTTTTATTGTTTGCCTACCAGCGTGAGATACAATTGTGGAGCTACTTGAAAGCAATAATAGTGGACCTTGGTCTCGAAAGCCAGAAAAACCGCGGTGGTGAGACACGATGCTCTACCACTTATCACTCAACGAGAAATCGCTTGGCTTGCATTGGCCCTCAATGGGCTGATTGCTTTGGCTGTCTTTGTTCCCAGAGAAGCAAATTATGTCGGACCTCAAGTAATCGAAACAAAATAATGAATCCTTATAACAACAGCTTCTTACAGTGGAGCCGAAAACACAACTAACATGAAGTAAGACTTGATGCTTTCCTGCGACGAATGTTGAATAGATTCTCTCGGGCTATCGACCAGGTGAGTTGTATACACCAGGTTGAGGCTCAGAACTGCACTTCTACCCTGAAGATGAGAGTGACGTTAGCTCTCGAAAGCTTGGAATATTTTCCACAACTCACCTGGTCGATAGCCCGAGAGAATCTATTCACAACTAACATGAGTTTACCGAAGTTAAATTATGTTCCATTTAAATATTCCAATGACTCCGTTATATGAACACTGTATGTACTGTGCTCATTTCTTATCGCATATTTGGAAGTGTTGTTTTAAGTCCACTTTATGCACAGGTAGGCTAATCGGGACTGGACCTACAGTTTAAAGTGGGATCCGAATCACTGTGCAATGTGCCTCCACCGGTATCGAACCCAGAACCCTTATCGCATATTTACTTGTCATATCTCTTGTGAAAAAGCTGCTTGATTTGATTTGCTCAAGAACGTACCTGTAATTTGTTTGCTGACATATTTAATAACATTTTATTTTCTCTTATCAACCATTATTGGACCTATAATTTAAAGTGATGTGGGAATCACTGAAAATAGCATTTATTTATTATTCGATAGCACTAACCTGCATGCAAATGGAGTAGTTATGTACACATTTCTGATAATTTAAATACTGCATAATCATTTGAATGAAAGATCAGTTAGGTAATATTTACACTCGACGCATTTTTAAACACATTGGAGGAGTATGACGGTATCATAATGAGTACCATCATAGCATTAAAAATTAAAATAATTTTTATCAGTTGAAATCTACGATTTATGCTCAAATTTGGTAGTTCATATTTGTAATAAATTAATTTGCATCACTTTGGCTTTGTTATTACTGAAGTACGCATGTAAACTTCAAACATTTATAATATTTTTATATCACAGCGATGTAATTTGGTTTGTGAATTATTACGAAAATTACCAATTTATGCATAAACGCATATATGTATGGCTTCAATAGCTTTTGTTTGCTCTTTCTTTGATATTTGGGTACTAACATGTATTTAATATGTTTCACTAGCTTGTAAAAACCCATTGAAATGGCAAAATTTCGATAATAAACTTACGATTTGGTAAAAAGAGCGCTTTGAAAAGTAATCCTAAACTTGGAAGTAATCCTAAACCTGTGAAACTTAGCCAACTCAGATAAAGGGAAAAATCTAAGTCGCGCACAAATAACCTTTTTCCCACCGAAATTGTAAAACTAAAAATAACTGAAAAAGGTGAAAATAAAATACATAAACATGTAATAGAATATTGTAACATCTATTGTATTGTATCTAAATTATTTTACAAGCGTTTTTATGCATGATATTTGTACAATTCAAAATTTGTAACTTGAAATGTATCCGCGAGTTTGTATTCTGTGAAAAAAGTGGTAACAGTGAGAGTTTGCATACACTGTTTCATCTTTAAGATCATCTTGGACTGACGAGAAGTCACAAAAATGTTTCGGAAAGTGAAATTTGAAGAATTTGATTAAAAAGGAAGATCCGTCGATATTTTAAAGCATATCAGCGCAGATAAGTATTATGTTTACTTTTAAAAGTTGAAACTTCATCGCTAAAGGCGTAAAAGGTCCAAAGGACATAAATTTGGTGACCGGCTGGAATCACATAAAATGGCAGCCATCTTCGTTTTATAAGGAATCTACGAATAAATATTATACATGCATGTAGATACTTTAAATGAAAGGCCTATTTCGTAAATGTATAAAAAGTGCTTAATTGGGATGTGGAAAGTGAATTGAACATATTATTTACATAATTCGTCTTGGTTTTCGCCGATTGATTATCGAGCATTTCTTGCCGAATTACGACGTACAAATCTGCGAAAGATCGGAAGTAATTCTTCTTAGAAACAATTTGACATGAAGTAATAAAAGTAAAGATAAACCTGAAATATGCCAAAAGGTTGATGTAAAGCAATATTTATGCTTCATTGTACAAATATATACTAAAGAATGTACAGAATTTATGTGTGAACTTGTCTAATTCATTGTTCAATTTTGTTTAAATATGTAGTGCATTAATACTCGATTTTGGTAATTTTCCTTGAGTATTAAAGGTGAATACATACTTGTGTCAGTAATTTAACAACACGGAAAATATATAAAATTGATCTTGTATTTTATCATGTAAAAGCTTGAAAATATTTTCTTTATTTCTTTTAAAATTTGAATACGATCCCGACCGTACATTTCAATAAGCCGAGGAAGGAAGGTCGTGATAATTAGATTATGAGACTCATTTTGTCTCTTTATGGATAAGAGGTAAATTGTCAAAAATATATTTAATTTGTGTAATTTTGGGTTTAACTTGCTAGTCCATTGCAATATTTTAACAATGACTGAAACTGTTGAGAGTAATATCACGCTGGCGGACATAGTAGGATTGATTAATGCACAAAATAGTAAACTAGACGTACAAAATAAGGACATTAAGACTGCTTTGCAGGTGCAAGCAGATCAAAACAAAAAGGTGGACGCAGCTTTGCATGCATTAACAGAAGCAAACAAAGCTCATACCAAGGAGTTCAAAGATCTTAAAATTGACATAGGTCAATTTAGAAACGAATGCATGCTTAGGTATGAAAAAGTAGAGAAAGATTTGCATACGCTTGACACAAAGGTAAACGTTGAATTGGTATCGTTAGCGGAAGATGTTGATAATAAAATCGAGAGTGTGATAGACGATCTGTCAAGACAATTTGACAAGAAGCTAGAGAAATGTTACCAAGCTTGTGAAGAGAATGAAATGTCTTTGAGTAAAGTTAGTAAAAGTTTAGGTCAGGTTCATAGTGCAATAGATCAATTACAGTTCAAAAAACCGTTAATGAATATGACAGCTAAGGGTGATCGCTATGACAAGTGTGATGTTGATTACGAATCAGATGTCGTGAAACACGTCAGTCAGTCATCCAAACTTACACCTGACGTTAATAATGATAGTGAAGATGGTAAAAATGTACAATATGTTAAGTTTGCTCCAAAAAGTGACATGGTAAATGATGGTGCAGTTACTCATTTAAATGTCAACATTAGAAAGGCTATGTCTCTGATTGAGTCAAGTTTAACAACCATGGTCAATAATGTACTGACTCCTGTTACGGTTAGAACAAATTTGACATCGAAGAATGAAAATGTGAATTTAAAGCAAGATGTTTTTCGTGAGCTTAATGATAGGCAGGCTGATCTAAAACATGAAAGCCATAAAGTTGTTACTCGACCTGGTGATGGTTACGTTCCGCATGACTACAGTAAATGTAGACACTTTTCGGGTGCAGTTTCTGTGTCAGAAACTGATTGCAGTGTCAACTCAGTTCATGATAGTACATGTGTAGATGATGGACCGTATTGTAATACTAGACTAGCTAATAAGAGAAATAAGTTAAAACGTGACAGGTTAACTAGTAGGGTTGGACAAAATGTAAGCAATACACCTCAGATAACTCCTCCGACAAATGTTCCAAATGTTAAACATTCGGAAGTTGATCCGTCAAGAGATACATCAAAGGTTAGGTATAAGCCAATAATTAAACCACAAGATTTGAGGCACTTCCCTCATTTTGATGGTGTTTCCGCAGATATTATACCATCTGAATTTTTAGAAAAAGTAGAGGAAAACCTGGAAATTTACAATATACATGAGAGTGAGTATATGAATTATTTACCTAAATTACTCACAGATTGTGCGCGTACCTGGTACATTGAAAATAAATTAAAGTTTAAGACTTATGCTGAGTTTAAGACGGATTTCTTATCCCATTATCAAAATGATAGATGGAAATCTGTAAATTTGACCAAAGTTTTAAATACACCTTACGATAAAGATAGCAAGGAGAACTTATTGCAGTTTGCGAATAAGAATTACAAAAAACTAAAATCTATACAACCACACGCTGACGAAGCACATCTTATTGCTCAGTTATCTTCGTTGTTACCTTACAAAATAAGTGAACACTTGGTGGTGAATAATATTCATACACTGAGACAAACTTTGCAGGCCATAGAAAATTTTCAGTCTTTGAAAAATAATCCAATTCGGTATATGGATTCTAGTAAGTCTTATGGTAACCAAAAGAATAAATCTAAGGTAGCTAATGTGTCTATGTTTAAGGAGCAAAGTGACCGAAGTATGTCTAACAGAAATGGGTTAAGAAATTTAAGGTGTAATAACAATGTTGGATCTGCTCGTAAATTTTATGATAATGGTAGGACATGGGTAAAAAATGATCAAATTTCTAGAAAAGTAAATCTTGGTTCGAGGCAGGAAAACTCTTAGATGCTCCTGATACAGGAGGTGTCTTGAGCATCAAAGCGGTTGAAAATCCTCCTTTTCCCAAAGCTCAATATAATGTACACTCAAGTGTAATAAATAGTAATCATCATAGTGATATAGGTGAATTTATTCCTAAGTTAGGAGATCATCAATTACTTGGTGACAGTTTGTTAGTGAGATATGCTAACAGTATTTTAAGTTATAGATGGAATATGAATGAATCTGCTTCCAGATTCATAGGTTTGTGTGTCTCGGGACAAACCATTGATGATCTGCATAGGCGTGTATCAAATGCTAAGAAACTCTCAGACAAAATATTGGTCTTGATAGGTACCAATGATTTAATTAGGAAACGCAGCTTCGAACAAATGCAAGTGTCTTTCAGCAAACTCTTGAATACATTGAAATCTAAATGTGCTGAAATTTCGATACTGTGTTTGCCACCTCTTCCTAAATATATGTCATCTCCTCATGAACAATTGTGGCAGACATGGAATAATTTCAATCTGTATTTGATGTCACTACACGACGAGTTTAAAGTAAAAGTATACAATATAGCACCTTTATTCTTCTTGGAGAATGACCGCATAGATAACTCCTTGTACCAGAAATTCCTTGGTCACCCGTCCAGAGGTAGAGTAGATATGATACATTGGAATTATGCGGGAATGACTAAGGTTAAACAATTTTTGTACAGTATGGGTTTTGGTAATACACCTTGTACTGCAAGTGATAAAATGGGTAGAAATGTAAAGGTACAAGCTACCGTGCACAATGTCAATGTTAATCATTTTAAGGATGCAAACAGCATTGATAGTTATCCCGATGAGGATAACGTTTTGTCCTTGCGGGAAAACTAATAAGCGACCTTTGTTTTAAAGTGGGTGATGAAGGTCAAGTTAATAATCCCACTATTGATAGCATGAATTTAGGGAAATGGGAAGAATTTCATAACTGTGATGAATATGAGTCAAAAGAAATTCCAACACCAATTAATGCTCTCAACGGTAACACTCTTACTGCAAAATTAAAAGTTTTAATATTTGATAAATTTTATGATGCTCTCTGCGACACTGGCGCAGAAATTAGTCTGCTTTCTAATACTATTTGGAAAGAAATTAATATTATGGCTAGTAGACCCAGGCTCACACCTGCGGATAATGTGAGATTAGTGGATTTTTCTGGTAATAAGAAAACCAAGGTTTTAGGTATGGTTAAACTGATCATTCAAATAAGTAATTTACAATGTTATGTTCAGTTTTTGGTGGTTCACAATTTACAAGTGGATATAATTTTAGGATTAGATGTGTTGTATGCACTTCAAGCATCATTAAATTTTAAAGATCAAACAATAACATGTGGCTCCGATGAAGAACGCACTTTCGCGCGCTTTATGCCAATTATTGAAGATGCTAAAAATTTATGTTATTTTGAATGTTCTCATGTCAGTAGTAATAATGCCTTGGAGGATAAGTCCAAGTTCAACCTGCATAAGTTTGAAGAGTACATGAATAAGGCTGATTCGCTTACAAACAAACAAAAAACTTTGTTCATAGAGTTACTACTCCAATATCAAGAAATATTTTCTAATAAGCCTGGTTTGTGTAACGATTACGTTCACAAAATGGTTTTGAATACAGATCTACCTATTGTAGGCAAAAATTATCCTATACCTTTTGCTTATAGAGATCAAGTACGTGAACAAATAAAAATCATGCTTGATTGGAATGTTATTGAGTTGTCTAATTCAGAATATCTGTCTCCACTTTTAGTAGTTCCTAAATCTGGGGGAGGTATCCGTTTATGTGTTGATCTCAAAAGAGTAAACCAGCATGTTAAGCTTATTCAAGTACATCCCATAAAGATACAAGAATTATTAGTTGAATTCCAAAATTGTAAATACTTCACTTCGGTGGATCTTTTGAATGCTTTTTGGCAAATTAATCTACATCCTGACAGCAGAAAATATACTGCGTTTATGTTCGAAGGTATCCTATATCAATTTAAAAGAGTTGTATTTGGTTCAGTAAATGGTACAGCTGTATTCGTCGATGCTTTAAATCGTGTGCTTAAGGACTGTAGAGATTTCGTGGTAGTTTATGTTGATGATGTTATCATAAAATCTCAGGATTTTACATCTCACATAAAGCATGTAAGAACAGTTCTTGAAAAATTGAAGCAGGCAGGCATGACGTTGAAACTAGAAAAATGTGAGTTTTGTAGATCAGAAATAAAATTTTTAGGTCACATTATTACTTCCCAGGGGTATAAGAAAGATCCTAAATATGTGGATTCCATTGTGAATTTGCCTGTGCCCAATTCGGTTAAGCAACTGCAAAAAATCTTAGGTTGTTTTAATTGGTTGAGCAAATACATAAAAAATTATGCCATCATAGCACAACCTATGTATGACTTGTTGAAGGCTGGTAAGAAATGGCAATGGAACGACCAAGCTTCTACAGCTTTTAAAACACTAAAAGATAAAGTTAGTGAACAAGTACTTTTATCTTTTCCTAACTTTTTATACACTTTTTATGTACAAACTGATGCATCAATAATAGGTGTTGCAGGATACTGCTATCAGCTGATTGATGGTGACTTTAAAGCTCTAGGTTTCGTGAGTAGATTGCTCAGGAGTTATGAAAAATCATACACTTCTACAGAATTAGAGGTTTTAGCCATATTGTTTACTATTGATAAGTTCTGTTCTCTGTTAAAAGGCAGACATTTCATTATCATAACTGACCATAAGGCACTTACCTGGTTAGAAACGGCGCACACATGGAATGCACGTTTAACTCGTTGGTTTGTACAATTGCAACAGTATTCATTCCAAGTACAATACTGTAAAGGGTCGGAAAATATAATTGCTGACGTTCTGAGTAGAACATTTCCGATGCAAGAAGGCCTCTTGTATCATGTAAATTCTTTGCAGTTTAAGGAAATACTAGAACCTTTTATTAATATAGAAGATTTGATAATAGCTCAAGAAAATGATGATGAACGGAAGGAAATTAGGCAATATATTTTGCACTCTTCAATTCATAATGATAATACAAGAAGTAGGACTTGGAATGACCGTTATCTTTTAAGAGACAATATTTTGTGTGTTACAGACTTTCATAACATGCAAAAGATCAGAATTTGTGTTCCAATTACATTGGTAGGTTCAATTTTGAACAAATTTCATGACTTATCGGGACACTTTGGTGCAAGTCGTACACTTTCACATATATATAGATACTTCCAATGGAAAGGTATGAAGAAAGATGTACAACAATATGTAGCAGACTGTGATTTATGCATTCGTACTAAACCGAACAAGTATCCGTCTAAACATTTAGCCAAAGTACACATTACCGACAAGCCTGGGAAAATATTGTTCATTGATTTACAAGGTCCATTCACCATGGGTCCTAAACGTGAACGCTTCTTATTTACCATATTGGATGCAGCATCCAGGTATTTAGTGGCATATCCAGTGACAAACAGTAATGCTGTTACGGTACTGAATAAACTGTGCCATGTATATTTTGTACATCTGGGTATTCCAGAAAAAATAATTTCAGATAACGGACCACAGTTTCGTTCATGTCTTTTCAATACCAAAATGAAAGAATATGGTGTCAAACTTATGTTTACTCCACCTTACCACCCTTCATCCAATATGGTTGAACGATACCATTCGGAACTTAACCGTTTAATGAGAGTATTGTGCATCGATAACCATGCTAAATGGCCCCAGCAAGTATCCATAGCTTTGCATTGGTTAAACAATACTATTTCCTCACAAACTGGTTTCGCTCCGATAGAGTTAAGGTTAAATAAGGAACCTAACCTACAAATAGGAAATGTCATATTTGATGATGGTGCACATCAGTCATGGAATGACAAACTGCTTATGGCTCAAATTAAAAGTCATGCAGCTAGATCTAATAAGTTAAACAAGTTGAATTGTAAGCAACTAGATAAAATATCAATTTCTTCTGGAAATCTTGTTTTTATTCGAAATAGACAAAGAGATATGGATGATAATCCAATTAAAAAATATTGTTTTCTGTATGAAGGTCCATACTTGTGTATAAAAAACTTTAGTGACTCTTGTATATCTGCCTTACGGTGCAGTGATGGGATTCTTCTGGAAAACATTGCTATTGAACATGTAAAATTGTGGAAATGTTCCAAGAACAAGAAAATTTCTTGGTTGAACACTTTGCTAGATGCAAGTAGCACACACAAAGATGTGGTGCAAAATTTGCTTGAAGCATCAATGTATGATAAGGATGATGTTTCTTCATCTGTCATTACAGATGCGTGTACAGTTTGTTCTTGAAACAAACTTGCCATTATAGAGGTTAGCCAAAGTCTGTAGTACACCTCGTAAAAGAATTTAAAATGTGCTTAAAAAACTCTGGTAGTTACTACATGCTTTTAAAGGTTGGCCCGTAAGTGGTAGTATACCGTGTGCATGAAATAAAATTGCGTTAGATAACTATCATAGTTATTCAATTTTTTTTGTTGGCCTATAAATGGTCGTACTTTAAATACATTTTTATTAGAGTAATAATTTAGATTTAGTTGTTAGGATTTACCTCATGGACAGTGAGATACTAAATAATACATGAAACAATTCAGAGCATCAATGTCACACTTTAGCAATAATTGGTAGTTGAACTGTGATAATATGTAATTTTATGCCTATTTGTCTAAAGAACAAGTTACTCAAGTTTTGGTTTATAATACCCAGGGAATGATACCAAAAATCCAAATGCTAATTTTAATGTGAATTATTTTGAGTTATTTGATTCCATAAAATGAATCAAATACTCACTGTGTGTTGCAAAAAGTAAGCCAAGAGATCCATGAGTTGATCCGAGCTCGTTGCACATGCGGTTATGCCATAGAGCATAAAAACTTGGGGTAGGTTCACGTAAAAGGCAATAAGTAAGTCCTATAGTGCCACTCAAGAAACTGAATATGAAAAATGTTATTAATATTTTTTGTCAATATTATTGAGTATTAACCATTTTATTCTAAATGGCGAAGGTTGACAAAAAACTTAATATGAAAAGTGTATAATTTTATTAGCATAGGATATTGAATGGTACATTTTCTTCAAAAGTTGAAACCTTACTCGAGCGGTTTCTTTTTGTATGATTAGATTAAGTGAGTAATAAGACATTATTTGTACTGGGCAAGCGAGTAGTGCTGGAAAGTTAAGATTGACTTCATGTAATATTTCGCATACTCAATAGCACCTGGCCTGTTGGGGTGATGATTGCTTAAATTAGTAACATTTACATCTGGTATATGGTCATGCTACTTGAGATAGCAGTGCATACAGTTTTGACATTAAGTATACTCTAAAAGTACTGGTTTAAGTTACAATCGAAAGTTTTCTCACGTCCACAGCAGTGTGAAGTTCCTTTCAACAAAGTTTTCGTACAGAACGGTATAGAACTGATACTTATTTTTTGTTTGTCATTATGAATGAGCAGTAGACATATTATGATTGGTGAAGTTTGTGTGTATTCTCACATATATTATTCTTTGTATTCATTTAACAAAGTGTTGATGTATAATTTTTGGTAGCTCACTCTACTAGTAATGATGTAGCTACAAATGTATTAATGTATTAATCTTTGCTTTTGCTTGTCATTTGACACATAATACTAGATATACTATTAAACTTCAATAAAACTTCGAAGTTTATACCTCATTCTTTGTGTATTTTAGTATAACATTATTTCACATATATAATGGTTGAGCTCAGAAACATGTTAAAGTTTCTTAATATATAACTTATTTAATTTTATTCCTTGCATTTATTCAACTTGAATATTGTTATTTAATATTTGTAGCTCACTCATAAAATTGATAAGCTGAAAATTTCTAAAGAAACAGGTTAATATTTCCTCTGGTATATAATTTTGACACGAAATGTATGATATACTATAGAAGTTCATTATCATTTCATGATTTAAAAATAAATTTATTGTAATATAATACTATTGACCGTATGGTTAGTTTATCTTTCAAGGCTTGTGATGTATGGGTAAGTTAACAATATCCACATAAATGTATGGTCGTATTATGTCGCTTACGTTAGACTTTTCTGTTTTTGTTGACGGATAATTTCGTCAAATGACATGGATAATGAATAAATACACACTTACACAAGTACACACTCAAACGTTTTGTTCTAGTGATGTCATTATTCATCGCCGTAACTCATGTTGTTATGAGAATTTCACTCAAGTACACGTTCACATATATACACTCTCAGACATAATGGTCTGATCGTATTGTGATTTTCACAGCACAAAACAACACACTAACATCATGATATTACACGGTGCTAACTTATGCATACACTCTGATGTAACACTTTATAAGATAATATACTTACAACATCATTACACCTCACACTAATAATATAGTTCTGTTTGAACTACAGTTTTCATGCAATTTTGTATATCCTTATACCATGGTCTTTGTGAACAGTTTGGTTCAGAAGGATTTTAAGGGTTATGTATTGATATAAGAGTTCATTTGTTGTATTCCTATAAGTGTATAACCATTTTGTGTCAGTATGGTAACACTTATGTTTTTGCTTTCGAATAATCTCGTCAAGCGACAATGACAGTGTAATGTCAGATGATTTTGATAGAATGTCTCTGTGTACGAGATATTTCTTATCTGTTTTAACATGTATTACAAGGATGCATCCTATCCTGAATGGTGATGCATGAAGAAGTTTATTCACACACACTACTGTAGTTATAAAAACAACACACGCCATACACACAAATGACACAGGGAGAAGTTTCCTTAAGACTCTCTCAGGTTTACCAGAATAGAAATATTATAATGTGGCAACTCAACACTTCACACACAAAGAGATATTATTGTTTCTTACCAAATGTAGAATATTCTTGTATGGTTGCTATGTTCTTATAATTATCTTGGTTTCTTTGAAATAATTGATCATATTTTGATCTCATGTGCTGTTACAAGTTTAAAAAATTGAAATTTATAATTTGGCGTGGGTAAGCCCATTGGGCGCCAGTATGACGGTATCATAATGAGTACCATCATAGCATTAAAAATTAAAATAATTTTTATCAGTTGAAATCTACGATTTATGCTCAAATTTGGTAGTTCATATTTGTAATAAATTAATTTGCATCACTTTGGCTTTGTTATTACTGAAGTACGCATGTAAACTTCAAACATTTATAATATTTTTATATCACAGCGATGTAATTTGGTTTGTGAATTATTACGAAAATTACCAATTTATGCATAAACGCATATATGTATGGCTTCAATAGCTTTTGTTTGCTCTTTCTTTGATATTTGGGTACTAACATGTATTTAATATGTTTCACTAGCTTGTAAAAACCCATTGAAATGGCAAAATTTCGATAATAAACTTACGATTTGGTAAAAAGAGCGCTTTGAAAAGTAATCCTAAACTTGGAAGTAATCCTAAACCTGTGAAACTTAGCCAACTCAGATAAAGGGAAAAATCTAAGTCGCGCACAAATAACCTTTTTCCCACCGAAATTGTAAAACTAAAAATAACTGAAAAAGGTGAAAATAAAATACATAAACATGTAATAGAATATTGTAACATCTATTGTATTGTATCTAAATTATTTTACAAGCGTTTTTATGCATGATATTTGTACAATTCAAAATTTGTAACTTGAAATGTATCCGCGAGTTTGTATTCTGTGAAAAAAGTGGTAACAGTGAGAGTTTGCATACACTGTTTCATCTTTAAGATCATCTTGGACTGACGAGAAGTCACAAAAATGTTTCGGAAAGTGAAATTTGAAGAATTTGATTAAAAAGGAAGATCCGTCGATATTTTAAAGCATATCAGCGCAGATAAGTATTATGTTTACTTTTAAAAGTTGAAACTTCATCGCTAAAGGCGTAAAAGGTCCAAAGGACATAAATTTGGTGACCGGCTGGAATCACATAAAATGGCAGCCATCTTCGTTTTATAAGGAATCTACGAATAAATATTATACATGCATGTAGATACTTTAAATGAAAGGCCTATTTCGTAAATGTATAAAAAGTGCTTAATTGGGATGTGGAAAGTGAATTGAACATATTATTTACATAATTCGTCTTGGTTTTCGCCGATTGATTATCGAGCATTTCTTGCCGAATTACGACGTACAAATCTGCGAAAGATCGGAAGTAATTCTTCTTAGAAACAATTTGACATGAAGTAATAAAAGTAAAGATAAACCTGAAATATGCCAAAAGGTTGATGTAAAGCAATATTTATGCTTCATTGTACAAATATATACTAAAGAATGTACAGAATTTATGTGTGAACTTGTCTAATTCATTGTTCAATTTTGTTTAAATATGTAGTGCATTAATACTCGATTTTGGTAATTTTCCTTGAGTATTAAAGGTGAATACATACTTGTGTCAGTAATTTAACAACACGGAAAATATATAAAATTGATCTTGTATTTTATCATGTAAAAGCTTGAAAATATTTTCTTTATTTCTTTTAAAATTTGAATACGATCCCGACCGTACATTTCAATAAGCCGAGGAAGGAAGGTCGTGATAGGAGAGATGGTTGTTTTCAATGTTAGGGTGCGATTTGTAATTTTATCAGAGTGGGGATGGACTATCTTGATATTCACATAGATGTCTGCCAGAAGTTCCTAGAAAATCAATTTTTGATGGATTTTCATAAATGTAAATCTCGCATGCAATATCATTTTGTCCTATATATTATGTGTACACAATAATCTTAAAATTTGACGTTAAAATCTAATTTCGATATAAAATGGAGTACGAATCGATAGTATTCTAAGTTAAGGTCTAAAATAAAGCTAAATAAAATTATGATTTTGACTCAAATAAAGATTCGGAGAAAACTACTAAATTTATTTTAATTGCTAGCGCGAACATGATAAGAGTAATAATTAGCAATAGTGAACACAAATACCATGTTTAACTGTGTTTAATTTGAGTATTGCTTAAAATGTTAAAGATAAAATATTTTTTGTGGATTCAGATTGTATTCATTTAAGTATAACATTATTTCCCCTAGAATGAATAACAACCTGTTAGCGTTTCCAATGCCTAATGAACAGCATTCTATCTTTAGAAAATTGCTTAACAATATAGTGTGTATTTGTGTATTTGATATGTAGGTATGTGGCTCTAAAATTAAGTGAACTGGAACTCTGTGAGTATGATATATTAAATAATATAGTTTACGTATCCAGTGCATGGGAAATAATTATCCCTCGTTGGTATGTGTCATCCATAACCAAAGGGTGGGATGGTTCAAGCAGGAGAAGGAAATTTCAAATCGCACCCTGTGCTACGTTATTCAACGCACGTTCTAGAGTTGACGAGCTGTATCTTTATGGTTGAACCCTGATCAAGTCCTTCTGCGCAGTAGCAAGGGGAGGAGCTAGCCACTGAGGCCTTGGGCGCTGAGCTTTATTCTCCTCTTACTTTCCAAGAGCTGTCGACCATTCAAACGGCGAGTAGGTGGCAATTACGGAAATGTATCTCTCTCTCTCTCTCTCTCTCTCTCTCTCTTTATCTCATCTCATCAAATCTACAAATGTCCCGGGAATCTCTGGAGCGAGAGAACGAAAACAAGTCTGCGCTAGTGCTCACTTCACAGAGCTCGACCAATGAACGCGTGAAAGGGGGGGGGGGGGAATGAGTGCAGCTACAAGCCATTTGCAGCAGCGTGCACTGCTTTGCTCCTTTAACTCGCTTTCTCCCCTTCTCATCCGTTATGCGTGGTCTTGCTCCACAGATTCCAAGGACAGAGTATAAGATAAGTTCTTTTCTTTGTATTTTTCTTATTTCATGTCGCTTTTCCACTCGCTTTTCTACCTCTGTAGGATAATCAAGAGTTCGAGGTTGAACGACGTGGTAATGAAGGGACACCAGTAAATGGTGACCGCGCTAACGGATGTTTGTGCCCTCGGGCGATAATATTTAGAAGTAATTTGCATATATTTAGAAATATATTCATAAAACTTATAAATATGCATATAAAATTTATTGATTTAGTTCTAAATATATGAAATTAATTCTAAATATTATCTCAGGAGGGCACAAACATCCGTTAGCGCGGTCAGCATCTACTGACACCAACAAAATAATGACCAAGATACGAACCAGTAACCTTTGGGAGCAAAATTATGACGTGCTTGGCGGTGCTTTCTTTCCCAATTCAGGAAGTATGCAGGTTTACTGTGGGGATCTTCTGGAAATGAAAATTGCAGACTCAACTGAAAGCAAAGTGAGCAAAAATATGTAAATAACATGGCGCCCACTTCCCGTCGATTGTTTCTCCAAGGGGTTATTTGTCGAACGGTGAACATAAGGCGCCCCTCACGAATCTCTCAACGCACTTACGAATTCCCTTTCGGTCGGAATCAATTTGTAACTGTTGAACTTCAGACCCGCGTTTCCCTTGAAGGATTTCCGAAACATGGATACCAGGGCCGACCCGACTGCATCACCTGGGGCTCTCCAATTCGTGCCAATTCTTCCTGAGTAAACCTTTCATGCGAAACAGCTGCGGAGGTCCACAGACCGCCAATTCACCCAATTCCCATTTCTTGTTCCTCACGTTTCCCCGTGTGAAATCCAATTTGAAAAGAAATTTTTTGGTGTGAGGCGGAAGGGAAGTCGTTTGATCCAAATGTTAATTCCTGAAGGCGTGGAACTTTGCTTGTCGTGTTCTTCGTTTCAAATGGAAATAACTAACGAGCATTTTGCATTTCGTATTATTTATGCATAAAAGAAGGTGATTTCCTTATTCGCTTCGGTTTTGAGAAGCAAGATTGATTACGGAGAGCGGGATCCGAAGTGACTCGTATAATGATGATGCAGATTAAATAATACACAAGGATCCGGAATGCATAACATACTCATATTAACCCCTGGCGTAGCGGTATCGTTGTCGCCTTGTAATCAAGGGGTACCGGGTTCGATAGCCGGTGGAGGCACACAGTGTTTCGGATCCCACGTTAAACTGTAGGTCCAGTCCCGATTAGCCTTACTTACTGTGCATAAAGTGGACTTAAACCACAAACTCACTAATTTTAATCCCAAATCTGCTGTGGTCTGCATGGGCGAGTAGCTGGATTGATATACATAAATATGTGTGCGTCTTAGAATTTATTATGTAAACACACGCACACAACACACACACACACATACACATTTTATTCAAGAAAGTTCTAGTGTGAATAGAACGTCGTATTCTATTTACTTGTTTCCTACTACTAAGATTTTTAATCTTGATTTTGAGTTGTTGTTTTAAGTCCACTTTATGCACAGATAGGGTAATCGGGACTGGACATACAGTTCAAAGTTTGATCCTAACCACTATGAGCCTTTACCGGGTATCGAATCCGGGACCTTGATTACAAGGCGACGACGTTACAACAACGCCATCGGGGAGCCCCTACTAAGAAGATAAAATGTACTTTTAACTATTACAATGGCGACCTCAACATGGGCCATAATATAATGACGTAGCAACGTCAGTCGAAAAATACTTGTTCTCGGAGTATTAGGATGACTTGCTTAGTTCATTATATGCAATGGACTATTTCCTAATTTACCAGAAGAAAGGTAAGTAAGTATGTACATTGTATAGATTACAAAATGTATGATACCTAAAAGATGAACAAAATACTTGTACATCTGTGAGAAATTAACGTTGTGGGCAATACTTCTGTAATTAGCATAAATGTGTAATTAAAAACAAACGCAACAATATGTAATAATTTTTTAATTAGAACTCGCAGTTATTATTCAAGAAAATTGGTCCTGAGAAACTTATTCAAGAAGAAAGTTCAATAGTGGACCCATTCTTCCCAGTTTCCTTTGCATTCTTTCTGCGATAATTAAATGCCATAATAGACTAAACTAATTATTCAGTTGGCAAGGCTGTAATTTGAATTAATTGCATACCTGCGCAATTACATTTTCTTTAGCTTAGAGATCGATATGAAAGAAATTTACGAAGCTAATATAAAAATTCCAGGAAACATTACTTCTTATTTTGGACGAAAATAATGGCCATTAGGCATTGTAAAACTCAACTTGAAACGGACAGGAAGTTTGTTTGTTTGATTTGGTGTTTTAAGTCCACTTTATGCACAGTAAGGCTAATCGGGACTGGGCTACAGTTTAAAGTTAGATCCAAACCACTATGTGCCTCCACCGGGTATCGAACCCAGGACAAATCACAGGAAGTGTTGCTCTGTATTTGATTACCTGCACAGTAATCCTAGCTTTTATTAACTTTACATATTTAGATCGCATTATAACAATCGGACAGCGCCTGAAATTCTACTGGCATATTATTTGACCTACAGGGGTTCCAAAACGTTTAGGACACACGCCGCCCTCTACATGTTACAATTTTCATTCATCATCCCTGTAATTTTTAATACCCAAATTCGATTTGCTGGTATTTAGAAAATAAAATAGGCATTACATTTACAGTTTGTGTAGTTTTAAATTTATGAAGACAAAATCAGAATAAAAGTACAGAACTGTAAACATTTATGTGATACGAGTATGAGCTTGACATTGGTGTGAGAAATGACTCTTTCTACATACTACAAGAAATGCAGGAATTTGTTTTACAACGGCAATATTCCTCTTATCTCGCATTGCAGAGTTTTGTGCCTTTTGCGTTTCTCGGTCTATTATTAATATTTTTCCTATATCTGCGATTCCACGGACCAACCTCAGGGCGTCGTGATGCACAGTTTGAAAATTTATGTATTAGTAAGGTCAAGGAGAAATAAAACAAATAACAATATATAAAAGAAACCATCTAACGATTTATGGCATTATGCTTTAAATTTCATATATATATATATTTTTAATTCTAGTGAATTGACAAACATACCTTGTCCATGCTATTTAGGATCGTGCACTATGACCCGGGAATCTGTGGAACACGTCCGCGCATAACGGAAGAGAAGGGGAGAAATTGAGTTGACGGAGCAAAGCAGTGCACGCTGCTGCACATGGCTAGTAGCTGCATTCACTTCCCCTGTAGCGCGTTCATTGGTCGAGCCCTCTGGAGTCACCACTTGGACAGAGACTTGTTTTCGTTCTCCCGCTCCAGAGATTCCAGGGACAGAATTATACGATCCTAAACGCAAGGTCATGAAAATAGGCGGCTGTGCAGAATTGCGCTGCTGCCACATATGGGAAAAGCAAAGCGAGAGCGAGACAAAAGTCGCTGGTTCCCGCACAATGCGTGGCAACGTCAACCGGGCTGCGTTGCCTAGTTCGAGCGTCAGACCGACCTCTCTCCGGGGCATACAGTTGTCATCCCTGACCTTTCGAGCAATTACTGCAGTTTATATCACATGGATTACAAAGGCCAACTCTACAACGAGATCTTTCATTCTCTTAAACCTCCGAACACACGAGGTTGTCCTCCGACGTGGCAACAGCGCAAACTTCTGCCACCCGCCTAATTTCATAGCCGTACGTTTATATAGCCTGGACAAGACACGTCTGCGAATACATGCAAAGAGTCACCTATCAAAAGAAAACTGCAGAAGTGATGAAATGAGATTTGGAAATACGCTGGATTACTAAAGCAGATTGTGCACTGCAGAAATCAAGGTATCCCATGTAAAGGCATGTTATTTGCTTATTTTCAGATATTATTTGTTTATTGTTTAGTGTACAAGGAAGCGACTGAAACAGACCGTTCGATTTCATTATTGAGAATCGTATTTGCTACGCACGTGCATGTTCGCTTACGCATATGTAAGCAATAAAGCCAGTCGTTTATTCCGCAGCAATGGATTTCAGCGATATATCGGTTCTCATTGATTCTCTCTTAATGGGAGCGGTGGAATTAGAGGCCTTTTATGCCTTGACGTTGGACGGTTGCAATGGTAGTTGAACGTTTGATGCACAATGGCTGCCTCAAATTGGCTTCTCTAGTACCATTAAGGGCTGCTGATAAAGAAAGCTCTGACGCGTGTCAGGCTCATTTTCTCATTCAGTTCATTTGCATGGAACTTCCTATGCGATATTTTAAACTAAAACTTCCTAGAAAATGCACAATATTGATTTATGTCATCATCGGTAGCGTAATAGTTAAAGTATTCGCCTAATAATCAAAGGTACCCGGGTTCGATTCCTGCTAGATTCGCATTTTAATCAAACTTTAAACCGTATACCCAGCACCATTATGCTCTTTCCCGGCTATCTCTGGGACAAAGCCGCGCATACTGGCAGAGAAGGGGGGTTGAGTGGGCAGAGCGAAGCAGTACACGCTGCTGCAAAGGCTGGTAACTGCAGTTGCTTCCCCTCTCCACGCAATCTCGTTCCCTCTCGCATATTCATTGGTGAGCCGTCTCGAGTCACTACTTTCGCCGAGACTTGTTTTCGTTCTCTTGCTCCAGAGATAGTCTGGACAGAGTATAGTCCTTTATGTACACAAGGTTTTACATCTTGCGAGTATTCTCTTTCTAGTGATATTTCCAATATTAAAATCATACTGTGTAAGATAAAATACACTTGTATTATCATACGATACATACCCATTATCAATATTTTGAGATGTGGACATTGTGAACTATTACATGTAGCAAGTAAAGCAAAATATACGAGAGAAGATCTAAAATAAATGGCAATATATGTATCCGAATTGTTATTGATATGCAGTAAAATTAAATATAGCTGCTATATATCACTCTATATTCAATTAGATTATTATTATTATTTCTTTGCTTTCTTGTATTTTGTATACCAAAGTAGAACTAATGTTTATTAGGTATATGCAATACCTTTATGTGTTGAGACTGTTATCAATAGCATTTGTAAGCACATAAAAATATGTATTTTTACACAATGTTGAACAAACACAAACTCTCACGTTTGTAACTATGAGGACATTCGTTTCCTAATGCACGCATCAGCAGTTCTTGTTGTTAAGTATTAACCCCTCAGTACGATAATTATTAAATAGAATCACTTCAAATACAATTTTTTTTCTTTCTTGTGAGTGTTGAACCAAGAATACATTAAAAGTCTAGTGCAAATGCTCTAATCTATTCGTGGCTGCTAAATTTTAAATTACCATAAAATCAGGTTCAGAGTTTGTTTTAAGTCAATTTCATGTTCAGATAAGCTATAGCTCTTTTCAGTTCTTACGGCGGGCGCTCTAGAAGCTGGCAGGGGAAGTGGGGAGCGGGGAAGCGACCAATCCAGCGCCATAAGAAACGTAGCGGCCAGTAGAACGAGTTTCACGAAGTGGTTTTTCCGGCCGCGTCGTGTCTCTCGGCGACACTGCTGTTGTCTGGCTGGTCTGTTGCGTAATCCCCGCTCCCCACTTCCCTTGGCAAAACTAGGAACGGCCGCCGTAAGAACTGAAAACAGCTATAATCAGAACTGCACCTACAATTTAAAGTGTAATCCGAATCGCTGTGCAATGTTACACCGCCGGGGATCGTAGCCGGGACTTCATGATTACACGGAGAGATCGTTACAATTACGCCTTCTGGGAAGCTCTAAGTAATCTTCCAAAAGCTGGAAGAATATTTGGTATTACATTAAATTTAGCGCTGAGAAATAAGTTAAAGTTGTTTCAAGATTAGCATTTAGATCTTCATCTTCTGAATTCCCTTGAGAGCTACTGGAGCATTAGCAGGGAATGTTAGTGTCGAATACATTTTTCTGTTAATTTAAATAACTATGTATGTATGCGCATGCTCATATGTTTCTTTAAAAACGTTGTATATACGTTAAAACATCCCAGTAACGAGAGAAGTTAGAACTGGAGTAAAAAGAAATCAGGAGCAAGTACTGGATATATTCTCAAAAGAATTTAAGATGCTTTCGTAAATCCCACGAAATATATTTCTTATCTCTCTTCCCCACAGCTTTTGCATTAAAGATCACAAAAAGTTACCTAATTAACATTCAGAGTCCGCAATTATTACTTCCATTTATTCTCAATAAGGGAAGTCAAACAATCTCCGCTATTAAAGTAAACTTCGCAGACGGTTAAATGTACCGTCATCAAAGAAAAAACATTAAATTACATAAGGACATAATCAACTGCAACGAATTAAGATTCGCATTCTTATGAATTTTAATTAGAAAACACAATTTTCTCGTCGAAAGTCTCAGCAGGGTCGTCAGTTTTGAACATGGTAAAATGAACATTTTAATGATAGCATCGAATATCTTGCGTCAATTAGTATATGAATGTGTCAAATGAACACACTTACAAGTAAAATATTAATGTTTGCCTTTTAAGCGAAATCAAATGAAAATAGAATAATCGCGTGTCTACTAATCTTCTTCAGGTAAAGTGACGTCATTAGTGTTAACTGATGGCAAAAAAATCAAGTGACTTAAACCTGGGTTTTAAGTGTCACTTTGATTGATTGATTGAGTTGGTTTTTTAAGTCCTCTTTATGCACAGTCAGTATAGCTAATCGGGACTGGACCTACAGTTAAAGTGGAATCCTAACCACTATGTGCCTCCACCGGGTATCGAACCCGGGACCTCTTGATTAAGTGTCACTGTGACAAATGAAACTGGAATCTGTAAATCAGTTCTGGAATTTCTGATATAGGAGGACCTCACTTCCGACCGAACTAAGCTGCAGGTCTGGCCCATAAAGCACCTGGTGTTCTACACCGAGAATAACCAGTTCTATTTAGTAATAATTAATAATATTCAAAAGTTTCGTTCTGTATCGAATGCTGCTTGATATTTATTCTCAATAAGCGACCCTTACTTTTAAACATGTTAGATATTACACTTTTTGTGTAGCAAATGTAAGATTACGTGATAGTTCATTTGCCCTTTTCTTGGAAGAGTCTCCATTATTAAGCAGGCGAAATCCTTGGGGCTCCTATTCACGGCTCGTTTAGCCTCAAAGAGCCGAAACTCCACAATGGAATGCCACTTTCTATTAACCGCCCTGTTTACGACTGGCATTGATGTAATAGATGAGTCCCTCTGGTAAAGAGGGAAAGAGAGAGAATTTTATTTCCTAGTACTTTCACAGAGCTACTTTCTTGCCTAAGGAAGAAGAATACAAGTTTAATCTTGGACTATTACGTGAGACCTCCTCTTCACGTCGTGAATTGCGGTTTTCAAAACATAAGGCTCTAATCAACAGCTATTGTGTGTGTTTGTTGTGAGGCGGAAAGTCTAAATACATTGACCGTATAAATGTTGGAAGGCAAGAGCATAAATTTACTACACAAAATATCATTCACATGTGATCTCCAAATGATGACGTCGAAACTTTACTGTGGCCAGATCAGGCAATTTGCTTACAGAAAATCTACACTCACTACCATTGCCTTCAAACACCATCCTGGACTCCACGTATCACACCTCCATGTGCACCAAAATCTGATATGTCCATGGACTCCGCTCCATATAATTTTACACGCAAATAAACCGAAAGCACGTAATTCCAGCACTACTTTCCTTATCGCCTACATCAACTTTACCTGTGATAACATTTACTTCTTAATCCGTGGAACAGGCACGGGTAGAAAAGTGGCACCATTCTATGCCAAATTCTCATGGTCAAACTGAAAGAAGCTTGCCTAAATATCGAACCTTCCAAACTAGTCCTGTGGTCCCGTTTCATTGACAATTTATTCTTCCTTTGGACATAGAGTTTGACAAGGTGTCTCTGTCTACATTCTTCGACAACTTGAACCAGTTCATACGATCAATTGCACCTGATCATATTTTAGAAACAAGCAGCTTCCTGCCTATAGGTGTGTCCATTGTTGGAAGACCTCCACCTACATTTATCCCACTAACCACCTTCACTTCTCTAGTTTTCACTTTATCACATCTAGAAAACTATCCCGTTCTCCTACTCTGCCAACGACGCCTCAGTTGTTCTTCTACGTCTTGTCAGGACTACAATCTCCGTCTACATTAAGCTGTGATAAAACTTGGCTACTCATCCACCCTCCTCATCAAACAAATCTATAGATCTACTTTCTCCACCCCGATAAACAAACCTGGCGCCAACACCTGTGTTCGTCGTCACTCCGCACCAAAATTAAGTACACTCCTCATCCTCCTCAGCGATCCAGACACCAGACATCCTACATCTGTTGAACAGATTCTCTCTTGCTATCGACCGGGTGAGTTCTGAAAAGGTTTCTGAGCTTTCGAGAGCTAAAGTCACTCTCATCTTCAGAGTAGAAGTGACCTTGAGAGCTAACGTCACTCTCATCTTCAGAGTAGAAGTGACCTTGAGAGCTAACGTCACTCTTATCTTCAGAGTAGAAGTGACTTTGAGAGCTAACGTCACTCTTATCTTCAGAGTAGAAGTGACTTTGAGAGCTAACATCTCTCTCACCTTCAGGGTACTCTGAAGATTAGTGACGTTGGCTCTCGAAAGCTCTGAACTTTTTAGAACTCACCTGGTCGATAGCCCGAGAGAATCTGTTCACCATTCGTCGCTAGGAGAGCTCAATGCTTTTTTCAATAAGAGCATATTGGTCTAAAATACTCCATAGGCATGCAACCACTACCCTCCTACGTGCACATGCAACTGTTCAAGGAGTAAAACCTGCTCTATATTATCACCTCCCCAACTCTACAGATCCGCACAGCCCATGGAAACTTTACCAAAACCACAAGGAAACTCGACACCTCGAAACTCATTACCACCTATGACGAATTTTACTGGAAAAAACATCCTCCGAATCAACCACTTCTACTTTACATACAACCCGGCTTTCGCTGTTCCCATACACATCAATGGCTGAAACATTTGTTCCAAAGACTTTATGATGGCGATATCAACTCATCACCTCTGTTACCTAGCAATCCTATAAGAAAACACTGAGAATGAGCCTACATATTGACCACAAGGGACTTTTTCTTGTGATTATTTTTTTTTTTTCAAATGCTTCAAGACATGATTACACCTCAGAAATTATGTTAATCTAAGTAAAATGTATTAGAAGTGAACCGCATATGATTACAAAATAACTTTGAAAAAATATTACAATTTCATCTTATGTATTACATTTGTTAGCAACAGATATTTATCTTAAAATGATCTTGAATTTGTTCACTATCCTAGCTATTTTACGCCGCATTTGTAAATTCTTATCTTATTTGGTATTGACCGTGGACGGTGAACTGGAAAATTTGAGAACATACATATACATTTATTTTTTTTAAAGCACATTATATCTTACCGTGGATTCAAATCTAATGTAAGTGAACTTGAAATAACATAACTACAACGCCAGGAGTCCCTGGTTCGAATCCCGGCGTGGGCATAGGTGTTCATTGTGAGTGTCCCTTCATCAAATTCATCATATCATCACTCACAATTAGCCAAATATGACAGAAAGCAAATTAAAATCAACGATATCAGTCTGTAAATAAAATAAACCAAATCAATCAATCAATTGAAATAACATAAGTATTATTAAAGTAGTTAGGATAATTATTTACAGGATCCTCACTCACAGAAAATATATCAAATTTTTTTATATGTATAAAAATCGAGAGACCATGAACTATTTGCACTAAAAAGTCGTTAATTCAACTTCCTACCCGGCCAATGTTCGAACAGCTGGAAGGCGATTTTCGCTCTCGAAGTCAGCAGTTGAGAGGTTGGGTGTGGTGTGTCAGGTTGGAAAATATTAATCAATGTTTCGTTGCGTGGTTTTCAACGGAAGACTCGGTTCTTGGCTTCAGCTGTCACGGCTTTCCTCACCCCGCCTCCCGATTGGCTCGGGCAGCATTTGCCCATGGCCATGGCCTCTTTTAACAACCTACCTCCACGTAATTACATTGCAGGATACACATTTGAAAATTTCTGGCTTAAATCTCGATGCGGCTTTCAAGAACATTCTTATGTCCGAGGGAAGATCAGAAAGCAAGGTTCCCTATTCAATTCCTAGCCGACCTGCTTGCCTGAGTGAATAGTACCGGGCGCTAACGCCCGTAGTCCCAAGTTCGCATTTCGTTCTGGGCATGGGTGTTCTTTGTGAGACCCCTCCCATCAATTTCATCATATCGCTCCTCCTCATTTTCGTGATTAGCCAAAAGTGGCATAAAAGCGACGCTAAAATAACAAAAATCAAATCAAATCAAAACCCTATTAAAATCCCATCCACTAAAGTCTTACAGTTAACACTTTTTCATTAATTGATTTGATTTCATTTTTTGTTATCTAGCGTCGCATTTATGTCACTTTTGACTAATCGCGACGATAAGGATGAGTGGCGATATGGTGAAATTGATGAAGAGACACTCACAAGGAACACACATGTCCAGTAGTGCGTTTGTCACGGTGATCGGCGTTCTGGTTAATTGAAATACAGATCAACATCGCTGGGTGAGTGCGTAATTCAGTCCTAAGCTGTGCGTCAAGTTAACTTTGCAGCAGGTTTTCGCATATGTAGATCCAAACGTGCGCGCAAGAATACAGTTTCGCTGAAAAGGGTTCTGTTTCGACACAACTGCATACTTGCAAGAAAAGAGTTATTTAATTTGTAAAATACAGACAAAATAATACATCCATTAGCAGGTGTGGACTTGATCGGTTTCAATCACTGTGCAGACGAACTTGGATCCGTAGATTCTCTAACTTGAGTGTGTATTGCGCTGAAGAATCGCTGCAGATCAAGAGCGAGTCGAGCGAGACTGAATACGTTGCAGAGCGCGTGGAATCCGTGATACCAGTGTTGCACATCCCACTATTTTTAACCTATGTTTATCGTGATTCATAATCGTGCTATACAGCGGCGAGAATGACTGAATCGAGGTCTCCCAGCGCGTGGTTTTACCCGAGTGTTATTTTGGACATCATCCGAAAGGAAAAGCTCTTCAAAGTCAATCAAGTTGAAGGTTGCCCGGAGAGAAGTCGTCGAAGATGAAAATGACCTAAAAACCATCTCTAGGGATAAAATAATACAATAGCATAATAACGAAAAAACAACTTTAAAAGTAATATCAGAACCCCACATTAAATCGTGACTAAATTTTCTTTAATAATACATCCAAGATGAGGGACCATAAACTCTTAGAAATTTAACTTGAAAATTGCTAGACCTGGAATCTGCTGGAATCCAGTAGGCACCAAAGAGACTTAATATAAAAGGAAATTTCGAAAACACAAACAAATTAAATTTAAATTAATTTCTTAACAATGTAAGTGTAGTAAAAACCATGAACATACATTTATATACTTATTATTAATTAATATAATGTAATATAAAAGTTTGTTTATCTTTTTCCTTTTTTTTAAAAAAAAATTATTATTATTATTATTATCAAGTCTACATATAATTGCGTATTTTATGTCATATTTGTTTATCTATTACATATCTAACAATTACAGTTTCCGCATAATTAGCATGCTATCAAAACTTAAAAAAGTAAAAAAGTAAAGTGCTCCCCTGTGCTTAGCACAACGCCATGAAGGCGTATAGGGGGTGTGGGGGTAACGCCCCACACTTTCTTGATCCGGTCGTGACTTAGTACCCTGTATTACTGGTTCACGTTAAATTTTGCGGCTGTGATTTCATTCTGAGATCTCATACCAGCCCCAGTCTGCATGGACATTGAACCTCGCACGGCCACTGTCGCTCGCGTGGAATGCAGAGTCAGCTTCGTGTCGCATAATCAAGTTGACACGGAGTGCTGACGCCGGTATCTTATCGGGCGTGTGTCCTCAACACATAAATGCAACAACGGCGAGATAAATAAGAAACTACATAACCTCTTACAGTAAGTGTATATTAGGAATCGACATCCACTAAATTAATGAACTAGCCCAGTATTTCAGTGCATTTAACTTTATCCAAATAGAAAATTCTCCCCACACACTACAATAAAGCCTGATCTGGAAACCAGACAGGGAACTTGCGTCCGTGCAGACTAATCCAAGCAATCATTCACCCCAATCTAAACTCTCACCCCATCATACTCTCCCCTCAAGCTTGAAACAGTTCTGGATACCAGAATGGTTGTCCCTCCTGTAGATAGCATTTCCTATCGTACTATCTGTACGATAACTAAAACTAACCAATAAACTAACATAAATTAATCCATAACTACTATTAACAAGTTTAATTAATTACCAATCATACAAATGCACAGTAAATTTACAAGAAATCTTTAAGACTTGTTCCGGTCACCAGAACGGTCTATTAAAATAATACAAACTAAAAATTATTAAATGTAGCTATCTATAGAGTCTCCATGTATTTTCTTTTTCTTTTTTTGTACTTGTATTTTATGTATGAAAATAAAGACGAGAAGAAGTAGGATAAAAAGGCGGGGGAACCGTTTAAATTCAGGAAACTGACGTCCTGGTTTATTTAAAGGTACCAGGACATTAAGAGCATACCCTCGAAAGTACGCGGGTGGAGGCGGGCTACTTTGGGAGGTTTCCCCCTTTAGATATGTATATGTGTTTCAAAAAGTATTATATTATAATGAGATGTAGTGAAAATGTAGTGATACAATGAAATGTATGATAAAGTTATGAATGTATACATTCTAAAGGTCAATAAATATTGAGTCAATCAAGTTTTTTAAAATGCATATTCCTCCTTACTGCAACAAGATCAAAATAAAACAGGTCGTGAGGTGATTTGCCGTCAATATGCACACGAACAGTGTCATATAACAGTATTGAATGATTTGCTGTTTGAGTTTAGGAAGAGGAATCAATTGTTTGTTGTTTGACGACAAAAGAATCTCCGCGGTGTTATAAGATATCGCCGTGAGAAAAAGCATGTTTATTATTTGGGCGAGGCATGCGTCAATTCAGAGGGGCGGCGTACAATGAATCAATCGTGGAAGGATACCACCGTGCAAAACCACCGCCAGGGCTGAAGCAACCGACGAGAAAGGGGGAGGGGGAGGCTTATTGTTTCACCCACTGGCGGCAATGAAGGCTTTGTTGAAGGCGCATCTTTAATGTTCCGTTCATAGAAAGGGTGATTATCAGCAAGAAATGGAAAGACCAAGATTTGAATAATGGTTTAATGAAGTGATTCATAATTTGAAACCAAACAGAATAATAGTAGCAGACAATGCATCCCATTGTATATATCTCCAATAACAAATCATGCTTTTTTTGGTGGTATAATTTGAAGTGTGTGTGTCTTATAGCAACAGATGTATTGCGAACGAAGCAACCTTGTTTTTCATCAATTTATTTATTTCTAAACCAAAAGCAATAATTTGTCAAGAGGGGTCTATTGTTGTTTACTCCTTTGTTTTTTTTCTTGCTCTAAATATACACACATGCTCTCATGTTTCGAAGATATTTTGATATATATATATATATATTAAGTATAATACATTTATTACATAATCTATGCTCAGAAAGAACTTTAAAAATGTTATGTTTCAGGAGACAAAAAGAAGCAAAAATACATTCCGCTTGACATGCATGCGGGTTTTGATGTGTTGTGCCGTTGACAACACTGAGGATTTTCTTAGTGTCTGCGATGTAAGCAGCTCGGCGGTTGAAGCAAGACTGGCACACAAGATTCTGAGCTCAGTTCTCGCGCGAATTGATTCATAAAACCTGCTGCAAAGTTAGCCTGACGCGTGGCTTAGTTTTGTAATTTGTTTGAAAATAACCAGCTTACCAATGGCTACAGTATCTTGCGAATGGAGATTAGTGGTGTTATCAATCTGCAAATGTCTATCTCTGTTCGGGGATTCTTGTCTAAAAGCCTTGGAGCCTAGATCGAGAGTTGTACACTCAATGCGCCACACCATCGATCTGATATGGCAGTGTTCCGCAACTTCCTTTCCTTCGCCGCACACCATAAATTATCTATCCATGTCTCCACACGACACATTCAATGTCATTCCTCTCATAAGCATCAAATTAAATGTAAATGATTACTCCCAATTATAGAATTTCTCAGTAGGACTTTGGAATCACTACGAATCTGTACAAATTAGAGATGGAAAATAAACAATGCTATGGAAGGTTCCTATGTCATGTTTCTGCTGACCATCCGACGATTTGCCATTCCCAAATGTCCTGTGTCGAAAAGTACCACTCAATAAGTATTGTGTTCGACCTGAAACACTTGTGGCTGCTTAAAGAGCAATCGATTAAAAAAAAATAATTTGCTCTTTACACAGATATATGTTGCTTGCGCCAAATTGGCCTGGTACAAAATTGGTCAAGCACCAACGTGTGTGGTACCTACCACCAAGTGGCTCTAGAACCAAAATATCCGGACCAAGATGTCAGACACACCAGTAAATCAAACAGAATGCAAGATACGCGAGTTCTTTGTTCCGATTATTGAAGGATTTTTGATTGATTGGCTGATTGAGTTGGTGTTTGAAGTCTGCTTCATGCACAGTAAGGATAATCGGGACTGGACCTACAGTTTAAAGTGGGATCCGAACCACTATGTGCCTCCACCGGGTATCAAACCTGGGACCCCTCAATTACAAGGCGACGACGCTACCACTACGCCATCGGGGAGGCCAGCTTATTGAAGGTAAAATTTATGAAAATTGAAAGAATATAGCAAGAACTTGTGTAAAAACTGTGTGTATTTCTATCTTGGCCACAATCTTTATTCACAAGTATTTGCGAGTGTCAACTATGTACCAGTGGTTGTTAATCTTATCAATGTATTTTGATGCAATGGCATGACCATTACGTAACTCGAAAACTAACTGACGACTACTTGGCTGTTAATTAGGTCTAAACATGATTACTCCTGTTTCAATTAACTCATGCTTACATAATAAAACAGCACGATAAATTTTCCTTGTTATTTGAGTACAGCATTTTTTAACAAACTGTTTACATGAGCAGAATTTTCTTGATCTCCTCCATATAGATCTAAAGTTGTATCTAATATTACAAGCCCAGATTTAAATGATTCAATATCATCAAGTAATTCATAAAATATATGACTTTATACTCCGAAGTTATTGTTATCAAAAGTCCTTAACAAATTTTCCTTGCCGGACAGGGAAACAATTTTCATCGTGTGAAGACTTCTTCGATGAAGAACTTGATTAATCTGATGATGCCGGCATAGCAGCTCTGTATCATCATACTCTGAGAATACTCCATAAACTTTAGTTGCTTCAAAACCTTCGCCAAACCATTGCTATAATTTAAAAAAAATATATTTTCATTGCTTTTCTCTGTATCGGCAACACTAAACGTAATAAATAACCTTTTTGTTTAATATAACTTACTTAATTTTAGCGAATTAAACATAATTTCATGTAATACATGACAAATAACGGAAAGAGATAAGGCACGTCATTTTATTACAGCCCACTTGAGAATGTTCCTAAACTCGAGAGACACAACCATCGTAAAATGTATTTTCCGTTCGTCGCTGAGCACATAAGGTCTTTACTTTTGGACAGCTGATCGTGATTCTTCTTGCTTCACATAAATCTAAGATATCTTTATCAGCCAATAAGTCTCGCAATGTGCCATAAAGGTACTTTGACAACAGAGGCAGCCAAGATTATTCTCCCGATGTCTCGTTCATGGCATGTCGTTTGTTCATATTTGTTGTGCTCTTGCGAAGGAAAATGACCTCACATTAAACGAATGTGTCATCCGGTGGCTTTTAAAACTTAAATTACTGTTTGATGCTGCATGATAAACGTCGTCTAGAAACTGCTACATCAATTTTATTACTTATTCTATGTTCTCTCGGAAGCGGATGAGAACTATATGCATCGTAGGTAACATAAGTATGATGGGCATGGGCGTCGGGAGGGGAGGGGGGTCGAACCAGTCCGTCGACCCCTCTGGAAATTGTTGTTCATTTCAAGTTACAAAGAAATCAGACTTTGTTATCTTTATTGTTAATAATATAAATCAAGTTCACTTAGTTCGTATTCGAACAGAATGAGGCACCCTTTAGACGAAAGCATTTTCTTTAGCATTTATACCGTGACCAAAATGCTACCGTGTAGAGTGAAAAATCCTTTGGCATTTCAGATGCCATGGCATACTTTATTTCTCAACGATAGAACCCGTCCTATTTCCGTAGCATTTTTAGTAGCATAACCAATCAGAAGCGACTACAAGGTCATGAGTGCAGATCTAATGGCGGCCGCGTGAGATGTAAACAAAGTATCACTTCACATTTTTAAAAGTCGAATACTATTCAACCGAGAGGAATAACATTTCCTAAAACACTGTATTTGGTACAAATCAATAGCGTTGCTTAAATACATACTCCATAGCGTATACAGTACACTTATAGAAGAATAAATTACTTGTTTCAATTGTAAACTCTAGGTACTGGCTCATCTGGTATACCTTTCGTGCTGTAAACGTTACTACTTTCATTTTTCATATTCTATCATTTAAACAAAAGCATAAATAGTTTCACAGTTTTCAAAATTACAAAAATTATAGTTTCATGTGAGAGTTCACACAACATAAACACTATGACTAAAATTCCCCCTAACTACTAAAGCTTTCTATTGAACAAGATGAGTAAAAGTTAATAAAACAATATAATAACTTTGCATGTCAGTACATTAACTGTATGAAATGGAAAATAATTAAAAAATCAGTTGTGCTGGATAATTAATCACCTGGTGTATCGAGTATAAAAGTCTCCCCAAAGATATAATAATAATAATAAATTATCATTATTATTATATATTTGGAATATGGTTTGCTATATTTTATTAGTTTATAGTAGTTATTATTTTATAATAATAATCACTAGCATGATGATGATAATTATTATTTCTACTATTCAAGTTTTATCAATTGTCTGGCCTCCCCATTGCTAAAAAAAAATGGTGACGCCCATAATGATGGATGAATAATCTGTGAAGCTTCTAAATCTGGTGTTACAATTAGAATGCAATGGACAGGTGAGCAAGAAGATTTCACTAATAATATAGGCAATATTTATTTACAATTATGTAAAATTATTTTCATGAACCAAATTCTTTAAAATGGAAATTGCGAATTAACGCATACCGGACGTCCGCCCTTCGTTATACATTCATATTGTGAATGAACGACAGACTATACAGACCCAACGCGTTTCTGGTGCACATGTATTGAAACCACTTCTTTCGAATTCCAACCGCTAGATGACGCATGTGTATTGTTTTCGTCGCTGCTGAGATTAGCCACGTTTAGTTCGCTGCACTTTTTGACACTAGGTGCAGTGAAGGTGTATCTTGGTGTCAGGCTGGTGATATGAAATGACGTTCAACCAAGTAGACGAAAAACGGTGTTCAAGTTCAGAAGATTCAACAAATGCCTGTCTGTTGCTTTAAACGTTCATTTGATTAGTTAACACTCACCACGTGACCATACACCACACTTTAAACGGCTCCAGGACGTAGTGCAAACGATGCAGACACCAAATTCACTACTTGACACCAAATCCCCTTGAGAATGAAGATGAACAATTTAGACGCAGATCACACTGCGGAAATTATTAACGAAGATTCCGCTTTGTGTTTCGAAGTTAGTGATGATTTTAATTCTGAAGAGAAAATGTTGTATTTATAATTTAAGAGCCGTCCCCGTGGCGGAGTGGTTAGCACATCGCGCTACGACGCCAGGGGTTCCGGGTTCAAATCCCGGCCTGGGCATGGATATTTGTGAGTGTCCATTCATCCATTTCATCATGTCATCTTCGCAAATTAGCCAAAAGTGGCACAAAAAGCGAAGTAAAATAAAGCAAATCAATCAATCAATTATAATTTAGGATATTTTTCATTCATTATTTCTATATTACATATTGAAAATATGCTTTCAATAACTTTTCGCAATGTCGTATATTTCTTTAAAAAAATTGTTCCAGAAAAGCACTCATAAATATGAGTAAAATATATAAACGTAACATATTGTATATCCATGGAAAGAGGACGTTTTGTAGATTTTAGAAAGGAAGGACTTGTAAATATTTTTTTAAAAAAAATACAGCAAAAAACACCAGTTTACGTAGAAAAGCACGATATTTGCAGGTCAGTCCGCACCAACATCGAGAATAGTTACAAAAATTGTTTGTTGCTGAATCTTTAACGTTATGAATTGTTATTTTTCAAGATGTATGCATGATTTCTATCTTCACTTCATTTTTTTTTATTTATTTATTTATTTATTTATTTTGCTTTACGTCAGCTATTACGCTCCGACACCTTTTTACCCCAGATTTGCCTTCAAATACCCCTTTTTTAGAGGTTGTTGATCCTTATAGCTGTTTTTTGCATGGACATTGTCGGGAAAATCCAATCTGGGTTCACTCATACCGGAAACCGAACTGTGTTGTCTTAAAGATTGTACCACCGAGGTTCATTCACTCTCAAGGAACGTAGAAATATTCATATTCCATACAATATAACAGGTCTTTCGTTCATCACATTTTACATTAATAATTAGCTTTAATGCTAATGAAAAACAAAACAAAGAAAATAGGCATGTTAATAGAAAGAAACTTGAATAATAGGAACCATTAGACTATTCTCTCAAAGTAGCTCAGAAAGCTTTCAGCTGTGAAAGGTATAATTTGCAGCGTGATTCAGGTGCGGATTTAAATGCAAACCATCTGCTGTTGGAGGCGAATTTCAACGATTTCTCATGGAAGCTGCATTACCTCCAAAATCACTAATTTGTCCTTCTTATGTAAATATATCTGCTTGGATCTTTTCAGCTAATTGAAGGTTATTAGGGCCAAACTTCCATTCCTAAATCTTTTATTACTTATTTGTAGATGTTCGGGAAGATCCGTGAACAAATCCTGCCATATATCATTGGATCCTTCGCAATTTTTTCGGCAATGAGAAGTCTAATTAAACAAAGATCAATCAAGCTGAATTCTTCATCATTACGAGAACAATTAGATCCTCATTAATGAAGGAATTGCATTAATTCGGTCTTTAGAATTCGCCGATTTCTGTTTTGCGTTTCCTTACATTTCTTCTCACCCATTAATTTTATTTGCACTATCCTATCGATCATCAAAAAAATAGTTTATTGAGAATCAGAAAATATGAATACAGCTGAAATAACTGTCTGTTGTCAAAAGGTTAGATTCTAATGCATCTCCTTTACTTGTTTAAGTTTTGCGTGTATTTGAAAGATGCATAAGTTTAAAACTGTAGTTTAACAATTCAGTCCACATTTTTAGCATACATTAAACATGGATTTATGATTCAATTAAAACAATATATATTTTTTCGCCAATTTTTATTTCAAGTATAAATATCCACATTCAAATTTGTAAACATTATTGTAAGTGATTTCTTGTCATCATTCAGTTTGCTGACTTTAGCAACTGTTACACACAAACGCGCATATCCATGTAATGTTGTGCGACTGGGTAGATGCATTAGTATATATTTATATAAATCTTTACTCATAGGCTGTGGCAGATTGCACAGCGGATTGCATTCCAATTTTAACTGTAGATCCATTCCCGATTAGCCTCTCTGTGCATAAAGTGGACTTAATAAAACAATTGAAAAATAAACAATTTATTGGCTGTGGTTACAAGTAGTAGGGTTTGTGCTATTATTGGGACGAGAAATGATGAACCCCCCTCAGGCAGATTTGGCTACACTTAAAACTTGCTCAACATGCCTATATGAGCTTTTTGCTCAAGTGTGGTACTCTGTCTAATCCAAGATTTTTGTAAAAATGCCCTCGGGAATTTTCTGTGAAATGATGAGCCCCCTCAGATTGATTTGTCTACACTTACAAAAGGCACTTCTGTGAGATTGTTGTCCATAAGCTTGTCAAAAATATACCCCTTTTGATATTTTTTTTGGATACACCAAAACTAAGCCAAAAAGCCACCCACCCACACCCACCCACACCCACACATATTTACTTCCGGTCCACTTCCGGTTTAAGTTCAATTGGACACCAGGCCCAACTTGCATATCTAGTACTAAGACAATGCATTGTGCAGAGGACTTCTAGAATTGCTCTGTGACTCTCTCATTTCTTACATCATAAACATATGATTTTTCACCTATAAGAATAACACTACATATGGTGTCATCAGGAAGTGTATCGTGGAATTCACAGATAATTTTAATGTTTGTCCTGTCATTAACCACAACTTGTTTCCTTTTTGAAGTGTTGATGACAAACATGGGTCTCTGTGCTTTGAATTCATCTGGTCTGTAATACATGTCTGTATTGCCAGTAGTGACCCTTTTGTATGCTGTAAATGCCTCATATAATTTAAGGAAATCATCCTTGGACATGTCTAAATTATAATTTTCTCTGGGGAACACCTCATTTCTGCCATTTTTAAGATATATGTTCTTGATGTTGCAGTTATCAAATTTACTTGAATTTTTTTCCTGATTATTGTGTCTTCCAGTCTGAAACAGTACCACCACAAAATCTGGCATGTCATATTGTATACTGGAGAATGAATTTGTAGCATCAAACTCATAATAGGTACCAGTGGCAGGCTTCTGTACACATTGATATGTATACAATTGTAAAGGAACCTGTGGATTTTTTATTATATCTGCTTTGTATTTAAGAGCATAACTGGCTTCATATTCAACAACCGGGATTCTTAGCTCCATAGTCTGAATAAGGCACTTGCCTTCATAAGGTAGGGTATTAGGCAGAGCTTCCTCTGTAGAGTTTAATGTACTGTACCTCATCAAAGCATTATTATCATTGGCAGCTCTTCTAAATGTGATTCTTAAACCACCCTTCCACATAATATCTTTGTAATCTGAGAAGAATCCTGGCAACAGGCGCATGGGGAACAGCACTGTGTGGCTTTTAGATATAATTTTATCATCAGCCTCAAATCCACCTATTTTGTAGTAAGAAGCCTCGGTTTTGGATAATTTTAGTGTGGCCAAAGCTGTAGAGGTAATTCCAGGGTAATCTACTCTGTTTATAACAACACCATGTTTTCTGATCTCAATTTCAGAGAACAGATGTGGCACAAAATTGTCTACCAATCTTATATTTGAATTTGCCGGATAATCTGTACCATCGAGCTTTACAACATCAAATTTGATGTATAGATCTGCTCTGTGGGGGTGTATAAAGCCATCCCCTACATCAAGATCAACCTCAATCTCTGTGTTGGGTTGATTTAAATTTGCAAGGGTCCTCCTGTTTGGGTGGAATGATTGTAGCTCATAACTCTCAATATTTTCCATTTTTTTTGTATGTATTTTTATTTAAATATTAATTTCTATGATAGCAGTTGTTGTGGCTCCAGCAAAATCAACTAATTCTTCTTTTTCATTAGTAACCATCAACTCAATGTAATCTATTCTATTATGGCACACAGGAAAATATAATGTTGGTGATGGAGTGTAGATGATGGGCTCCATAAATTCAGAGTTAGGTTTAAATGTTGCAATGATGCCAGTTTGTTTGTGAGTGCCTATGCCATTTGATTTGGTGATCATACCCTCGGCCACATTACAGTGAATATTTAGAGTCTCTATGGCTAAGAATTTAGGTATATTAATAGCAGTGTGTTTAATGGCTGGTTCAAGTTTTGTGTTGTTCTCAAAGCCTAACAGCTCTCCTATAGTACCCAGATCCACTGTTTCTGAAGCAGATACAATCTCTACTCTGTGAGTGACAGAATTTTGAGTTAATACTATACCTCTGGGTAACTGAGCATTTAAAGTGGATAGATTATACTGCCCTGGAGTGATGACAATTTTTTGATCACCAACTGCAATTGTGTTGTTGTGGTGTGTAATATTAGGGATCAAGTACATGCCATAAAATGCTCTGAGAGCTATTGTTTTGGGATACACTATATCATCATGTAATCTAAGTTTCAATATTGAATTTTGGCTGGTGAGATGGAATACCCCCATGATGTTTTAAATACCACAAGGCTTTTTGAAAATCTTCAATTGATGGTTTATTTATTTGAGACAGATATCTAAGAACAGATAAACACAGATGTCCACAATTAAAATCTTTGAAATTTTGAACACGGGCATTATTATAATAAAGATTAGTTGATTTTAGATATTTTACTAATTTTCAGGTGGAATACCTCCAAATGAATCAAACACAAATGCCTCATTTTTTAAATATTTAAGATAACAAATCCAGTGAGTGCCCTGATTTTTGTACTTATCCAAATTAACTATGCCACACTCTTTGTTGAGTGGTTGCTCTGGCAAAGAATCAGACATGTACACACCTCTAAAATTTTTGATGCCCAGTGGCTTGATTAAAGCTTCAATATCTTGGTTTGTAAGCGGCTCTTGTTTTTTTAAACTTATTCATGGCTCTCTTAACACCTTTGCCTTGTTTCTCCATGGCCAGGTTATGGCGCTTTATTTCATCTAATTCTGCCTTATTTTTCTTGGCATCTATTACTGTTTTTGCCATGGCAGCTGATCCCCCAGCCAAGCTCCCCACAGCCCCAAGTGCTGCTAAGATGGCCGGGATAGTAAATATAAATCCACCCACATGTGATTTTTTTCTAGATTGCTGTAATTTTTTTAATTGGGGGGTGCTAAGCAACCATTTCATACCATGGCTCTTGGCAATACAAGAATTTTTATTCTTGCGCTGCTTTTTGGTTAAAAGACTATCAATAGTTTTAAGAGATTTAAGACCTGCATAAGGTTTCTGATACATAACACCCTTGGCCTTCATCCTAGGTTTATTATATACATATTCACAACCCCCACCCCAGTTTTTGTTTGGTGTTCATAGCTATGGTGGTCCCCAATGCTGCTATTCTTTCACTTAAAGAAGCATCTTTGCTTACAAATCTACCAAATGCAGCCTCTTCTAATTTCTTGTCTGCAACATGTCTCTTATCAAAATCAGAATGTGTGTTGTATGCTATGTCATGGTCTCTGCAAGCAGCATCTAGGGGATTAACACCAGGATCACCTCTGTTTAATCTATGGTCCAATTTTGTACCGGGACCACAATACTGATAGCCTGGAATATGTAATTCAAATGGCAGCTTGTTTATAATGTCATTAACCAACCCCCGACCCTCAGAGATATTCCAAAATTTAGGTGGTAGAGTATTAATAATTTTTATAAGATATCCAATGCCCTTAGTGTCATTCACTATAAAATTAGACAATTTAGTGCTTATCATGTCCATAATTCCAACCTTTTCATTGTAAAAATTGTGGTTGCCAGCATTTTCCTCCCCAGCTATCACGAGCAACCTATCTACAAGTTTCCTGACATCATCAACCCACACAAATTCTTTAGGCAGGGTGTTGTATTGTTTGATTCCACTGCCAGTCTTGATCTGTGACCATATGGGCTTGATTAAGTTGTTGTATTTTGCTCCACTGCTAGACTTGACTCTTTTTTGGGTGGGATCATTGTTCTGGTATAGAGCATCTGATTTTATTAATATTTCTTTGTAATGCTCATAATCTTGATCTGTATAGCTGCCAGGCCTTTTCCTAGTCATCAGTTCCCACAATCTAGGTGTGCCAAGATATTTAACAAAACCACCTTTTTCTCCAAGATAAGATTCTGAATATACAATTAGATCATCTCCCATAAATGTTACTCTGAAATTGCCAATTCTATGTATGATGCTACCATCACGCTCTGTGTCAGCATTGGCCTTTTCATGGTTATTTATATATGTTTCAATGTCTAGAAAATTGTTGATTTTATTTCTGTATTTACCACTATTGGGTTTTCTTGTCATATCAATTGTGATAAACCCATAACTGTCCTGGTTCCAGCACCTACTGCAAAACTTAGAAAAATCATTGTAGCTCAAGTCCCCACCTACATATTCATCATGTATGTGTTTGAGGTTGGTATGATCTTGATGAAACACACATATAAAATTGCTGTTGTCTCGGATCAGCTGCTTCGGTATTTTAGAAAAAGTCTGTGCCAGGTAGAAGCAATCAATGTTTTTGTGTCGGCCCTGTGTAAAGAAATTTCTAACCTTGTTTTGATTATCCAATATAATGTCATCAAACACAACAACAGAATTATCGAGACATTCATGGAGTGGCTTAACATCTGATTCAAAAGTGGCTATATCCAGTCCATCATATAGCTTCATCAGCTGCTGATATTTTAATTGTTCCAAGCTCTTAGAGAAGACATACAAGTGCCTGTTTTTCCAGTCTAACCAGTTGGGTACCAATAAAAAATTATATAACATTAGTGTAGTTTTACCACAAGCTGATGGCCCAACAATAAGACATCTAATATTATCAGGCAGCAGCATTCCATTTCTCTTATTCTGCTGTTCAGGCTCTGGCAGCCTTTTTATAACATCCCAGGTGTTCATAGTATCACTTTGTCTGCATCGATCCAGCTGTGTTCTGGGAGTCCTAGCCATTTGACAAGTAACTTGTTGCCTTTTCTGCGGATGATTTTTTCTATGAGATATGTGTCAGGCTGTTTAGTTTTGCTGAGTTCTTCTTCATAAAACCTGCCTTTGAGAATTTCTCCTCGGTGATCTTTTATTATATATGTGTATCGGGTCCCAGGTTTAACTTGAACCACTGTAAATAATTCAGTGCTCCAGTTGCTGGTAAAGCCTCTTTTGAATAAGTGCTTATATTTGCTGATTCTTACTTGATCACCTACCTTGTATTTGGCTTTTTTTGTTGTTGGCTGGTATCTAGGATAATAAACAGTGCTGATCAATTTTTGCTCATCAGATGAAGTTACCTCAGAGGGCTTCATGTTGATTGTGGAATGGACCGAGTTGTTATATTTATGTAGAAGTTCTGGTAGGATTGTAAGCCATTTATAATTACCTTGCAGGGTGAATTGTTTATACATATGATTTTTTAAGGTTTTGTTGAATCTTTCTACAATTGAGGCCTTGAGATCACTGTAACTCGAGTAATGTTGTATTGACTGGCTTTTAATAAATTGTTGGAACACAGAATTATAGAATTCTTTGCCATTATCTGTTTGCAAATAGCGCGGTGATCTTCCACTCTGATTGATGATTGTCCTGAAGGCTTCTGTAACACATGCTCCAGTCTTGGATTTGAGTGGCACAGCCCAGGCAAATTTTGAAAATGTATCTATGACAGTGAGTAGATACTTGTAGCCCTTGTTGATTTTGTCTAAGTTTTTCAGCTGTCCACTTGCCATTTCCACCAAGTCGCACTGCCATAAATCATCTATGCCCTTTGTGACTACTGGCAGTCTCTTATAATTATGTCTGGCTTGTCTGTGTAATTCATCAACAATAATTTGTCTAGACATAATATGTAAACAAGAATATTGCAACTATGGGGTGTTCAGCAGCTGATACTACAGGATTTTCTAAATACAGTTTGTCTCCTATTTGTATATAAAATTCCAGAGAGCCATCATCTTCAGCATAAGATGTTTCTAATGTATTGGGATCTGTAAAATCCTCTAATTCTACACTGGTGATTTTTGGTTTGTTGGCAGCATTTGTTGTTGATAAGGTAGGGTAGTGGTGTGCCTGTGGTTGTAGCCAATATTTGATCTTGATTGGTCTAAGTGTGCCCCCAACAAAAAACTGGTAATAAAATTGTGCAGGAGACAGCATATATATTTTGCCTCCTGGTGTAAATGGTGAATCATATTCTTTGTTGGGGATACTGTACAATTCAAGAATTACTGTATGTTTAGGATTCTCGATTATGCCAGTTATTTCTTTTTCTGCTGTAAGCAATCTACTTGTTACAGATTCAAGATGCTCATTGATAGTCCTAACAACATCATCATGGCCTGGCTTGATCTTTATGTCCACAACAAGTTTCTTGTATTGTTGCACAATTTCTTGTAGCTGGGTGGCAAAAACAGACAAAGCATTTGCTTGATTGGATTCCATGGTCCCTAGCTGTTGCTTGATATTAGCTACAATTTGCTGTAAATTTTCAACAACTGCCAATTTTGAATTTTGAGCAGTAAGATCATGGACCTGTCTTCTGATATCCTCAAACAGGGCATGCAGTTCATTAATATGTTGATTAGTTGGTAGAGTGGCCACTGTCTGAGTAAGTTGTTTGATCTCTGTTTGGATATTCATGATATCTTCTGATTTCAATATGCGATTCACAGCTCTCTTTATATTTTTAAGTTCCTGTGATGTAGGCAGATTTGATACAGTATTTTGCAAAGATTCAAGTGCCAATTTCACATTATTTAATTCACAAGCATCAGCCACACTTTGCATAGCATTTTGGAGCAGGGCTATATCTGCCTGAGTGGGTGTTGATTGTTGTAAAATTTCAAGCTTTGTTTGGATATCATCGATCAAGTGATGAAAATGAGATAGCTCAGATTCAGTGTTGAGGTTTTCAAGTTTTGTGATCTGTTGCTGGACACTGACAAGTGTGTCTACAACGCCAGGCAAGCGGGATTCTTGTACATTTGTCAAATCACTTTGCACTGCTGCTATTGTACCCTCAAGATGGGTTATGGTACTTTGAATTTTTCCAAAATCTTCATATGTTTCAAGTTGCAGCTTAATGTTGGCAACACTCCGAGTTATTGCACTCAAAGCATCAGAAGATGGCAAGTTGTTCATAAAATTTTCAAGTGTCTCAATTTTTTCTTTAACCTCGGCTATGACATTGTTCAGAGGGTCCAGATTAGGTATCTGTAATGATTGAATCTGTTCTTTTAGAGTGGAAATCACTAGATCAAAATCTTCTTGTGATTTTATGCTTTTGACAATTGTTTGGAGCTGTGTCTGGACATTATTAATCTGCTCTTCCAATTGTTGTTTCAATTGCTCAGAGTTGGTGGCCTGGGTCTTAAATTTGGCTTGAAAAGCTGCTACAGCTTCTTCTAAACTTTGAAAATTATCCAATGTGGCCAAATCAGTATATTTCTGAAGCAACAATTTGAGTTCTGAGTCAATTTTAAGAAGAGGGTCCATGCATTGTGATTGTAAATTTGTAATTTCTAGTTGAAGACTGGCATTGAGTGTGGTTTGTAAAGCTTGTAAATCACTTCTTAATTTTTTCTGACATCAAGCATCAGAATCTCATCACTGTGATCTTCATGCCTTGTATGGTCAAATATATCATTAGGCATTTTGATTTAGTGGTTATTTATTATTGAATATCTAATTCTTAATTCCATAAAAAAAAGGGATAAGCTTGTCATAGGATCCTGGGACCTCAATATATAAGCAGTCACCAGCAGAAACAGTATATACAGTGCCAGAAATCATGTTTGAGTGCTTAATTCTATAAATATTTCTCCCTATTGAAATCATGACATTACCCTCGGGAGTTGTCATAAATTGTAATTGACCACCTACAGGTAATTGGTAATGATTTAAATTATTGTTAAATATGTACAATATTTTACCTGTTTCATCATCAACATCTGTAAGTATGCTGTTCAGATGAATAATTAACAAAGCACTTAGTTTAGATATTATATCAAAAGAGGGTGCTGGTGTTGGCAGGTCCATAATAGCCTGTTTTTTGACTCCAAATAAGTTCATAGGCATGTTTATTTATTTCAAATCATGCTCTGTAATTGGGCATTGATTACCATTTTTCAAGTCACAATGACCCCATGGTAAAGTATGTATGCCACATGACAAAATGCATCTCTTATCATCATGTGGGTCCAGAGCAACTTTTCTTACAACATTTGTAGTCAACAAATGATCCACACTCTGAATTCTGCATTCTGATGTTCTGATTGTGCTACATGATTTGAGGCAATTTTTGTAATCTTCAAATTCAAGCTCTTTGTCAACAGTTACTCTGCCAATGCCCTTGGCCTTTTTTGCAACAACACCACTACATGTTTCAAAGCTGTACATCTTGGCCCTTAACCCAGCAAATGCCACAATAACATCACCAAGTGTCTCATCTTTTAACTTGCCAGGCACCTTTTTGTTGTGGGGTTGAATCTTTGTATGTTCACTGGTATCAAAATATTCAAGCAATGCAGGCTGGGACATATCTTTATAAACATCTTCTGTTTGAATATCAAGGATAAAACTATCTGTGTCCATGTACATCAGTTTTACACAATCACCATAAAAAGGCTTCAACACATCATAATACAATTTTAACATGTGTAATTTGGCCAATTCCAATATCACAGCCCCTACATAAATAGGCTTATCAAACTTAATCTTTGTTTTTTCATGTTGAAAAGGGCCATATGCTCATCATAAATTCTTCTGTAATTGAAGTTGGGCTTTGCTATCAATTTTTTGCTCCGGCTGGGGTCAGTAATTAATTTAACATCAGTATGTTTTCTGACATTTTCTATTGTTTTGCCATACACAGAATTGACCATCAATTTAAACAAGCCCTTATCAAATTGGCTCATTGCAGATGTTCGAAGCACTGTGTTTGTATCAATATATGGATTCAACCATCTTGAGTGCCTGAACCTCAAAACTTTGCCAACTTTGGTCACTTGAACACCATGATTCATTAGGAACTGGAGGTTTTTGTAATATATAACATAATCCTGTTTTGGCTCGAGAGTCATCATCAATTTCTTCTGCTTAGAGCCAGGTGAACACTCAACCTCAGAAATTGGGGGCAGATCAGAAAATGTGTTGTGTAAATTATCTGGAATTGTCAGATCAACTTCTAAGAACAGGCCATAGTTACTGTCATCAAAATCCTGAAGATCTTCAATATTGAAATCTTCAACCCACTCAAGCCCTGCATATGGCAATTTATCCATCATAGCATAACCATAGAGGCTATTGGCATCTACATACAGTATATAATTTGATGGCAGTGCTGGGTCATAATCGGGAATATACTTGTTATTTGCTCTGGCATATCTCTGAGAACATTGCACCATGCCTCCTCTTATACATTGTTCCATAAACAGATACATGTCCTGATCCTGAATGAGATCCAACTGCATTTTAGTGTTCAAAAACATTGCAGACCATGCTAGGCCTGGAGCACTGTAAAAATACATTGGATCCAGCTTATAATTTTGCATGGAAGATTTTCTAAATGCCTGAAGTATATCAGCTAAGAGGGTCACATCAAGTTTTAAATATGCCTTGTGATAATCACCAAATGTCTGGCATTTTAAATTGTTCCACATCAACTGGGCATGGTGATAATCATCATCAGTGATTCCAGATGCTCTGATTTTGCTGTAAAACTCTTGTTGTGGTGGCAGAGAACACTCATCAAATTTAGAAAAATCTGTAACATAATCATATGGATATACACCCTTCCGCCTAATTAATTTCAGGTCCTGATTTGGAAACAAAGCACATGTGATTTTGAATTGATCATCAGATAATTGACTGGCCAGTGTAGCCAGGCTAGCCGATAAAATTCTGTAGGAATCAATAAATCTTAAGTGAATAGGAACACCATTAACTTTGATTATCTTGCTAATGGCTAAATATTTCTCATTATTTTCTGCTAAAATATTTAAATTCTGCTTGTCAAACCCCTCGTACCTGATCAGATGATGAAAATCATAATTGGATGCACCATGGCAAAATACAGGGACAAATTTTGGTCTCTGGATCTTAATATTACAGCTATTACACAGGGCCATTAAGAATTTACCATCTGTATGAGAATGGTGTTTCACCTTGATATTCATATCTGAAAATTCAGAATCACATACCGGGCATTTTTCTCCATTATTGAAATCTTCAATCTGATCCTCTGTTAAAGGCAACATAGGTTTTGATCTTAATAAGATATTAGATGCTATGTCATGGCACTCATTTTCTATTCTATGTGCAAATTCTTTGATGGCATCTGCTCCCATGTATAAATATTCTTTACTAACAACACCATCCTGTACAACCACATAATAAAAACTAGAAGGTTCATGTAGCTGGTATGATGTACTTGAAGATTCATCAGGATCTGGGCTGCAGAATGCAAGGGGTTTGAGGTTTGATTCAAAATCACAGACTATATATGCTGGGTGTTCCAACAAGGCTTCAAATTTTTTGAATTTGGCATTTTCACTTCGGTTAGGCATAAGCATATGAACAGGTTTATGATTGCCACAGTATTTCAGATGCTCAATTAACTTGTTTTTAGCAATTTCTGCATTCACTTCACAAACACCATTCATCATTTTCCTACCATCAAATACAGTTAAACATCTTCGGCACAACTTAAATATTCTATTAAATTTGTCTAGTTGTGTTCTAATTAAAGCTTCAAGATTATGTATCAGAGTGTAATGATATGTGTCATCCCCTTCAATTAAGAGCAGATCAATCGGAACAGCAGAATCATCATCAAATGTACTGATTCTGAGAGGTGCTATCAAGCAATTGCCACGGCCAGTAGAACAAATAAATACATTAATAGATAATTGTTTACCATTGATATCCCTGGCCTTTTTTTCAAATTTATCAATATTCTGAACTGACATTGGATATTTTAAGCCCTCCATTGCTTCATCAAAATCATTTTCATGTTGTTTATAATAAGTTATTCTCTGAGGATGATCTAAAACTGGATACAAAGCAGCTAAAATACACCACAAAAAGCATTTCTCATCATTATTTTTTATGTTAACCACGGCTCTTTTGTTTTTAATATTGGCAGGTAATGGCAGATATGTAGATCCTTGTAATGGGCTGAATTCAGAAATATTAACATAGAGCTTGTGTGGAGATCCGCATAGGCTCCATCCTGACTCTTTTCCAGCAAATTCAGAGTGTTTAATATTCAATTGATTTATCAAACTGCTTATTATTTTGTCTAAATTTGCATTTGAATATACAGCTACAGTTTCTGTTATGTGGGGCTGTGTAAATTTTGTGCCATTTGGTTTCTTATATTGTGTAAACAATTTGAGGGACAGCTTATAAGAGCCATTTTGTGCATTTAGAATTGCCTGCACATCAGGATTTATACTGTTCAAAAAATTCTTAATATCACATTTTTGTTCTGATACAAACCGGTAATCCCTAAGTTGGCCAGCAAAACTGCTATGGATGGGTTCATAGCGTGGCTGCTTTGCCGGTCTAGCATTAACAGGTGTTTCATGCTTCCTTTTCAGACCAGATGTAGATGGTTGTGGGGGCAATGTTGATGACTGTGCAGAACAAGTATCTATATGTTTATTTGTGAAATATTCCATGTTATATTTTCTATGGCATTTAGGGCATATTTTAGTGAGAGTTCTGCATTTGTCTGGATTACAATTCTTTTGATGCCTAGCCCAATTGGGGCTGGTTATATTCTTATTGCATTGATTACAATATTTTTGATTTGGCATTTTTGTTGTTTATTATATAAAATTTCTTGGGGTTCAAATCAAAATTCTATGCTCAATAAAAAATATCAGTTGGGTTCAGCAGTGTGCTTTGTATATTTAGTGTGTGTGTGTGTGTGTGTGTGTGTGTATGTGTGTTAATATTTTTTGGCTTTGGTATTTATATAAAATTTCTTGGGGTTCAAATCAAAACTCTATACTTAATAAACCTATGACAGGTTGTAAAGAATAGCCTACATGCACAAAGATAGAATAAGTATTGATCCACTGAAGCACTGACCTTTCACAATTGCATGTCTGCACAGGCATGTGCATGGAAAGGCATTGACCTAATACCATGTGTCATGTATTGATCTTGTATAATAAACTAGGGCAAATATAAACCCTTTGTTCAATATATTAGAAAATTCTGTATATTAAATCAAACAAACCTATAATTCAATTTATACAAATCTGCTATATTTTTGTGTTTTTTTTTTAAAAAATAAGAGGAGCACTGCAACAACACATCTGTACTCCTCAGCCACTCTCACAATACTAACTGATATGTAATGCAAAAGCTCTTGCATCATAATTTGTTGCACAACATAATGCAAAAGCTCTTGCATCATAATTTGTTGCACAACATAATGCAAAAGCTCTTGCATCATAATTTGTTGCATAATGCAAAAGCTCTTGCATCATAATTTGTTGCATAACATGATACAATGGCTTAGTTTTAGGTGTATCCAAAAAAAATATCAAAAGGGGTATATTTTTGACAAGCTTATGGACAACAATCTCACAGAAGTGCCTTTTGTAAGTGTAGACAAATGAATCTGAGGGGGCTCATCATTTCACAGAAAATTCCCGAGGGCATTTTTACAAAAATCTTGGATTAGACAGAGTACCACACTTGAGCAAAAAGCTCATATGGGCATGTTGAGAAAGTTTTAAGTGTAGCCAAATCTGCCTGAGGGGGGTTCATCATTTCTCGTCCCAATAATAGCACAAACCCTACTACTGTTACATGTGTTATTTCCTAGTTTATGTGTTTAATATTTCATTAGATATAAGCAATTTTTAAGATAAAAAAATAACAAATAATTATTAATTAATATGCTTGTAAGTTCGAAATATTATTCGTAGACTGATTCATTCTTTAAGTTGTACTCAGCTCTGTGTATTCTAAAATAAGAACTTTCATTTTCTCTCGTGGGGGTAAACTTTATGGTAACATAGCAACCGTTTGTCTGGATGAGAAACTCCAATTTTCATACCAGTAACAAATATACATTTTCACATTTTCCAATGTTGTATTATTAGAGTTTACGAGTTGTAGCTCTTTGAAGATAAACTCTGACCAAGTTCGGTAGTCACAAGGGGAAGGGTTACAGGCTGCTTTAGCCACTACACGTCACACTACTTTTACTTTGTAAGAGCTGTCGACCATCCTAACGAAACGGCGAGTAGGTGACAACTACGGAAATCTCTCTCTTTCTTTCTATCTCTCTCTCTCTCTCTCTCTCTCTCTCTATCTATCTCTCTCTTTTCTTTTCCCTATCTCTCTCTTTTCTTTTTCCCTATCTCTCTAGTTTAACTTTTCCTCTCTCTCTCTTTCTTTACCTATCTCTCTCTTTCTCTCTGTTTCCCTAACGTTATCTGTATGTTTCTCTCTGTTTCCCTAACGCTATATCTCTCTTTCTCTCTGCTTCCCTAACGCAATCTCTCTCTCTTTCTCTCTGTTTCCCTAACGCTATCTCTCTCTTTCTCCCTCTCCCTTTTTTCCCTATTTCTCTCTTTTCCTCTCTATCTCAGCACGAAGTAGCAAAGTTCACCCGCAAAGATTCAACTCATCAATTCTAGTGTGGAAATCAACTTTTCAATTCTCGATTGTTTTAGTAAAAATAGCTCAAGCTCTGTAGATGTAGTAAACAGATAAACATTGTAGACATATATCCTGTCCAGGGAATCTATGGAGCAAGTGAACGAAAACAAGTCTCTGTGCAAGTAGTGACGCGAGACGCTCGACCAATAAACACGCGAGAGGGAGGGAACGGGATTGCGAGGAGAAGAGAAAAGCGACTGCAGTTACCAGCCTTCGCAGCAGCGTGCACTGCTTCGTTCCGCCCACTCACTTCCTTCCCTTCTCTACCGCTATGAGCTGCTTTGCTCCAGAGATTCCTGAGATAGAGTACATGTTCCAAAAAATTCGAAATTTTCTGTCTATCCGCAAGAGTCGATAATTCTTATCAAATGACCCAAAAATACATTAGGAGATAGCGAGTTAATTTGTATATCGATGGCACCTAATACATTCTGTAAAATATTGTGTATTGTTAATATATGTAACATATATTATCAGAGGCATATATACCTATGGTCTCTCGTGCTTGAAATTGCGTTAATTCAGGAGCCACCACATACATAAAAGTATTATGGTTTGTTTTGATTACTGTTGTGCTATTCTATGCTGACAATTTTTATCATATCCACAATGCAAATATCCTGCGTTTTCCTGTTCTTTAAAAACTACCCGGTAATGATTTGTGGGATGCAATTATTTCTCGGACGCCTAATGCACAAAAAGCACTCCGTGTTGGAAATGGTATGTTTCTCTTTTGGTTAGGTAGCATACCCCATCCAGACATCTTTATTACCACATCGAACTATCTTCCTTCAAATACTGTGATCACTTTTTAAAAAATTACATTTTATTTCTCTTCACAGGTGAAACTGGTGGAATATATGAATATCTGAATGACATTCATTATCCCACCCCAGTGCATTTCCATATTTACATACAAATTGTTGCTCTGACTGTTCATTGGAAAAAGAGAATGCTGATATTTTATAACACACCCGCGCATATACGCACACACAACATCATAGCATACATTATCTATAAATGATAATGTCTCTTCCAGCAAATCACAACAAATCCTAACACACATAATCTCCTCTGTGTGTATGTGTATATACATTTTATATATATATATATATATATATATATATATATATATATATATATATATATATATATATATATAACGGGTGACCCAGAGATGTATACCCATTATGGAATGAACATTACACAGTTAATTGTACACCAAACTGTTTATTCAAACTGTTCAGCACCTGGTGGTGTTTTTGGAGTTACAGTGCCTGTGGTTCGAAACTGCTTAACTCATTTTAAGATTGTTTTGCATGTTGGAACTGATCCATGCCGCCTTACGTGAAAGTGCCGGCGGAATAACCTCTGAGTTGCAACCACTGAGTCGCCGTTTCTCACATAGGCATCATACGTGAACACGCGATGTTCCACCGACAACGACTCCATGGTGACTGTAATAAATAAATAAATAAAAGTAAAATAAATGGCAATATATCACACACATTATACAACAAAAATAGGGGTGTAAGGGGTACCTTCCACATAGGCGCCCAAAAGTCAACCTCACTTCCACGTAGTGCACCCTGGACTAAAGACTAACGAGGCTCTGGCGACTGGCCCCATGGCCAGTATAATTTTGTTTGTGTTGTCCTGTGTTTTGTCCTTATTTGTGCTGAGTGTTCTTTGCAGCCTCGGCTTTTAACAACAGTCAGAACATTTTAATCTTTTATGATTTTAATTAAGCAACGTTAGCGTTGTTGCGTGTAACGGTAAGGGGCTGGACCCCGTATAGTGTGATGGGTGCAACACACAAAACGCCTTCTCACGTTGACTTGGCGCCATATTTGCTACTACTGCTACCACTGCCTCCTAGAGGCAAACCATGGTAACTATGCGCTCGTGCGGTTTCAAACAAAAACTTGGAGAGTTTGTCGTTCTATCGCCATCTGAATAACCACCATCCGTGGCATAGTTTATCTGTGGTGAATTTCTAAAATGTTTCACGGGCTTATGATTCGTCATGTGTGTGCATAGAATAGATATACTCCATCCCGGGAATCTTTGGAGCAAGCGAACGAAAACAAGTTTCTGCGCAAGTAGTGACTCGACAGAACTCGACCTTTGAACACGTGATAGAGGAAGTGAGTCCATGAAGAGGAAAATATGGCTACCGGCTGTTAGCATCAGCGAGTACTGCTTTGCTCCTTCCTCTCGCTTTTTCACCTTCTGTACCGTTATGCTCGACCGTGCTCCACAGATTTCCGGGACAGAGAAGAAATGAATTTGTATTTCTACCTGACTAAGTTCATCGAGATCACGATGACGGATGATGAAGTTGTTGAAGCTTCATATTTTGTACATCATGTATTTAATCCGCTCTGATCAGGTTGGGCATATTAATTTTTACTCTTTAAATACTGAACTTTGCCTGACATCGCAGGAACTACTGAAGTGCTTGTTAAAATGAAAAATCCAGCAACAGAAATGTTAATGCTTCAAAGAACTCGATGCTGCTGCTCAAGCTGAACGATTTTTATAAATATATTTTCTCCATCCCTGATCGCGTCCCTCACCCTCTCCCCTAATTCTCCACCCAACCCTGCTATACACACTCACGCTGGAATGCAACCTGTAACAGATTTCCTGGAATAGGCTAAAAATCCTTCTTGCAAAGCGAGGCCTTGCTCAATGCTCCGGTGAATTCAATGCTGGCCACGTTTCGGCTGAGATCAGAACTGAAGTCTCTCGGGTATTAACCGGGATGGAGACAGCACATTTTGCTCTTCAAAGTGCCATTGGCTATATCGTTTTATTCATGAAATGCCGCAGTAAAAGCATAGATTGGTACCTTCTTTTCCACTTGGATACCGGACGTTCTAAGCAAGTAAGATATGTGTGTCAGTATTTTGTTTTAAGTTCCCTTTATGTACAGGAAGGTTAATCGGGATTGGACGTACAGTTTGAAGTGGGATCCAAACTACTTGTGCCTTCACGGGGTATCGAACCCGGCACTCCTTGATTACAAGGCGTCGACGGCATCGGTGAGGCCCTTACATGTATGTGAAGATTACAGAAAACACGTTTTTTATTAATATGAATTTTGTAAATGTAGTGGTGGATAGATGTCGTGTGTGTGTGTGTGTGCTTGGGACAGTGAACACTTCAATACACGATTTAGTAAAATTTGATAAAAATCAGGGTTTTTAAATCCAAGATGCCGTAACGTGAAAATATCTCTTTCGTGTTTCATTGACGTATTTATACATAGTTATTACAACCTTGGTGACAATGAAGTTCGACCAGAAAGGAATACGTGATTAAATGCACGGAGGCATAGGCGGTGGAATGAGTGACCCGCAGAAGTGACGCATGTGTGTAAGAGGAGGCGTGTGAGCAGGCAAGATTCGTGATTCCAGCATGTTGCACCCAAGGTCACGTAAAGAACGAAAACGGGGAACGATACGCGTGATTGAACTTCGACCAGGCACCAGACCCAAACGGAAAAATTCCAGATAGTGGAGCATTCGACGGAAGCATGACGTCACGAACACGATAAGGGAGTCCGCCGTATATAAGCGCGTGCTGTGCACCGAGGAACCGCAGTGCATCATCACCATGGCCAGGGGCAAACCTATTGACAACACCGTGAGGAGAAGAATGGTGGAGTTGCAACGGGATGGACTCAGTGAACGGGAAATAGGGCGCCAACTGAACTTACCCAAGTCAACCGTCCACTGCATCATCAAACACCACCAAAATACGGGTACTACAGAGCCAGGTAAGGCCCCCGGTCGAAAACGCCTGCTGAGCGTGCGTGACCTACGGATATTTAGGCGCTATATCCAGACCAACAATCATGTTTCTGTGGCCGAATTACGACTGTGGACTCGAGAACGCTTTCACATTGAAGTGTCAACCAGAACCATTCACCGTTACCTACAGTACAGCGATGCGGTTACCGAGTGTACAAGGCGAAACGTAAACCCTTCCTTTCCATGTTGAACAAAGGCAATCGACTACGGTGGGCACGAATGTACCGGGGATGGACATTTCGGCAGTGGAACAGGGTTTTGTGGACGGACGAATCCATTTTCAATGTTGTGTACGGGAAAATAGGGAAAACAGTCATTTGTCGGAAGGAGGAACAGAATGAAGCAAAATGTTATGCACGTCGGGTACAGAAACCTGCGTCAGTGATGGTATGGGGATGCATGACGGCATCTGGGGTTGGCCCACTACACGTCTGCGAGGGCATTGTGAATGCACACGCCTATACACGCATACTGGAGCGGCATCTTCCCACAGGGCGAAGTCATCTGTTTCACAGGCGGCGTCTCATCTTTCAACACGACAATGCCAGGCCTCATACAGCATGGCTGACAAGAGAATGGTTGACTCGCCATCACGTGCGAACTCTGCCATGGCCACCATCGAGTCCCGACCTCTCGCCCATTGAGAATGTGTGGCGTGTTCTTAAGCGACGTGTGCAACAGAGGGGACACACGACAGTGGCTGTTCTTATCGCCTGCCTGCAGGAGGAATGGCACCGCATCGATGTGGAATAGCTTGAACGACTCGTCCGCAGCATGCCCGGACGCATTGCCACAGTTATTCGCCGACGGGGCGGCGTCACACCATGGTAAACAGGATCCCCTCTAACAGTGGTCGAACTTCAATGTCACGTGTAGATGGACGAAAATGTTTTGTTTTGTGTGGACACCATACATTGCTACGTTGCAGCGGAAATTTATGTTTTCCTTTGTTCCATGTAGCCTGCTGAATAAAATATGTTCAGCATATGCATGTCTTCTCCTTCTTTCACAACGCACTCCTATATTTGTGACTGGTCGAACTTCATTGTCACTAAGGTTGTATTTATAATTTATTAGTTACGTTAGAGTTACGTTGAAAGCCATATTTTTTGTATGTCTGCATAGAGTTAGTGTCAATACATCATAATCACAGCTAATAACTTAGTGAAGTTAAAAATAAATCCTAATTTTCCAATATATGCGAAAAGTTGTTCAACCGAAACCCCTTTGAGGTGCTGCAGTACTTTTGTTTGTGGCTCTGAGATAGGCCCACAAGAAATCCGCAGAAGAACGTCAGTTTATGATGAACCTGATGCAAGAAGACAGTGACGGATTGGCTTCGAATAAATATCAGGAACAAACTACCGCGAAAACTCACCTTTGGCATTATCTTCTTGCACGATAATGCCCGTCCGCATGCGAGTCAAGAACAAGGGAACGCTATGATACGGATAATGCCCAATAATCCTCCCTGTAGCCTTGAGCCGTGTCCTCCCGTTTCGCCTTATCCCATTTCACCTTATTGCGTTTTCACTTCCCCCAATACAACTTCAAATGATTTATGTGACACGAACTTTCTAAGGCGAAACGGGACATCCCATTTCGCCTTACACACAAAACATTTCCCACCTGGAAATATTATCGACTTGAAGGATGTTGCCTAACTTGGCTCCCCACCACGACCCCCAGGAGCACCGACCTCGGCCAATCTCCCTCCGTGCGGTTCTCAGTCGGACCAAGCGGCCCTTCTAAGGACCACCAGCGTAGGTTAGGTTAGGTTTTTGCCTTTGTTGAATTAATAAAATCAGAGCAGGACCTTCATGTCGATAATATTCCCTGGTGGGACATTTTTTGTGTGTAAGGCGAAATTGGATGTCCCGTTTCGCCTTAGAAAGTTAGTGTCACATAAATCACGCGAAATTGTATTGGGGGGAGGAAACGGGATAAGGCGAAACGGGCCGTAATCCCTTGAGCTATCACTTACGGACTTCTATGTTTTGGTACCGTTGAAGGACGTGGAGATTCAAGTTTGTTGCAAATAAGATCTCTTGATTGTTGTGGTGTATGTGAATAATACAACAAATAAATCGTGTCCGTTGGGCACAATAGCAAGAAGCAGAAAACAGAGGAAGCTGTGCTTCATCATCACTCATTCTCATCGTCGCGATAAGCCATAAGTGGCAGAAAAGCAATGATAAATAACACAGGAAGGTATATTAAAAATTATACAAGTGAAAATAAATTACGAGAACAGAAGAACGACAAATGGGCGTGTACAGTCGCGAACACTTCTGAGTTGTAACCATTCTTTCAATGCGATTGTTACAACTCATAAGTGTTCTTTTCCAACTCCACTCCACACCCCACTACTCTCAGATATACATTTGTATTTCTGTTATTTGAAGTCGCTTTTCTGTCCCTTTTGGCCAATCGCGACGATGAGAATGATTAGATGAAATTGAAGTAGGTACACTGGCAAATAACACCCACGCCCAGGTCTGGATTCGAACACTGGAACTTTGATAGCGAGATCTAAAGTCGACCCTTTAAAGTCCTCGACCACCGAGAATGCTCTCACACATATATTTGTTATTATTATGGATTTAACAGTTTCTCCACCTAGTCTTCTTTTTGTTTCTCCCAACAAAATCGATGACAAGAATGAAATATGAAGGATGAAAGGTGTCATCGGTGATAAATGAAAGAACAGAGACTCCTAGAAAAGGGATCGCGCTATTCTTTTCCACCATTCATCTCATTCGACAAGGAAGAAAATGAAAAATCTTTCCAAAGAGATTGATATTTGTTCCTGAGGACTTTTTGAGTTCACAACGACATTATTTAACTAACTTGTTTCAGAAACGGTCTCTGGGTAAAAAAGAAATAGCAAACTTATGAAAACTTCTCTCTCTGGAAACTAACACCGATACATTCTTTTGAACATAGCGCAATATTTTGTTTATTTATTTATTTATTTGAACACGACAGGCGAGCGAATGCCCAATTACAGTGTTCTATATTTTTTGATAAACATAAAACGTGTCAACGCTAAAGTAAATTGTAAATGTACACAGCAGAAAGTATAGTTTCTAAAAACAATGCATTAAAGTAAAAATACAAGTTTGATTGGAAGAGTAACATAAAATGTCAGACGTAACTATCTAATACAAAAATAGCCTATTTTAATACAAAATTTCAAATATTGCAACGTACAAATATTATCTTTACACTCAATGTTTCAGATCTGAACCACCACGTACAAAACAAAATATAAAGAGATACTGATATAATGCATTATAATTATCATGAAATATGAAATTAATCTAAACACAGTAAAATTCAAGGATTGACGATATTACCTAGGGGCTTGTCTTTATTACATTATAAACTATAGTGAATTAATATTAAAATTCCTTTTGAAACTGAAGTCCTCATGTTCGTTTCAAAAATTAATAGTTAATATTTTGCCTTAAGCAAATGAAAATTCAGACACTACGGCCAAGAAATGTGTATTTCACTCGCATCATAACTAGGGAAATAAGAATATCAGAATGAAATTATGTTTGTGTGAACGATTATTTTTTACTGAATTCGTAACATGTTTCGACTTTTTACTAGAATTTTGACCGTACTTAATTTCCATTTTATTTGATTGTTATAATTATTGCTTAATTACACTCGCTTAAAATGACATTGAATATAGAGCTAAGGTAAAATGTAAATTCCCCGTGCATAGAGCACCATGCCATGAGGGCACATTTAGAGGATGTGGGGGTAAGACCTCACGCACTCTCGACCTCGGTCATTTTGGAGGTGGTGTGATCAGCACTAGGGATGGCCAAACGGATCCGGATCCGAAAAATCCGGATCCATTCGGATCCGGATCCGGATCCAAAAGTTACGGATCTGGATCCGGATCCGAAAATTCCGGATCCGGATCTGAAAGTTTCGGATCCGGATCCGAGAGTTCCGGATCCGCGGATCCAGGTCTTAAAGTTTCGTATCTCAATCCCATTATAATATTACCACACCTTAGTCCTACAAGAATTTTTTTCAAGTGTTGTTCCTAAAATACTTTGCTACGCATCGGCTAACACACTCGTGCACAAATGTCCGAAGTGATTTTGTAAATGCCATTGAAACGAATATGTATTCATTCGAATGTATTGGAAATGAAAACACACATAAATGTGAGACATTCCATTCCAGGATGAAACCTTTAACACATATAACAAGATAGAAATGTTATACAAAAATTATACAATTGTTCTACAGTTACAGTTTTACAAATTAAAATAAAACATTATAATATATGCAGTGTTAAATAATTACAAAGTGTAAGACTAACAAGGGAGGTTATCTAAAGGTCCCCCTCCGATTTCCATGAAACTTGGCAGTATAGTGGGGCCCAAAGGAAGAATTACGTGTTTTTTTGTTTCAGCTAAAAAACGGTTTTAGGGGGCAAAACCCCCTCAAATGTCAAGATGAGGACAAATTGAAGTGAGGATCTGACCCCTGTGTCTTTCCGATTTCCATGAAACTTGGCAGCTGTATAGTGGGGCCCAATGGAAGAAATACGTATTTTTTTTTTGTTTCAGATAAAAAACGGTTTTAGGGGGCAAAAACCCCTCAAATGTCAAGATGAGGACAAATTGAAGTGAGGATCTGACCCTTGTGTCCCTCCCATTTCCATAAAACTTGGCAGGTCTATAGTGGGGCCCAATGGAAGAAATAAGTGTTTTTTTTTGTTTCAGCTAAAAAACGGTTTTAGGGAGCAAAACCCCCTCAAATGTCAAGACGAGGACAAATTGAAGTGAGGATCGGACCCCTGTGTCCCCCTCCGATTTCCATGATACTTGGTAGGTGTGTGTATAAACGGGCCCAAATGAAGAAATACGTGTTTTTTTGTTTCGGCTAAAAAACGATTTTAGGGGGCAACCCCCCCCCCCCAAATGTCAATATGAGGACAAATTTAAGTGGGCATTTGATTTGTGTGTCCCCCTCCGATTTCCATGAAACTTGGCAGGTGTATAGTGGGGCCCAAAGGAAGAAATACATGTTTTTTTTTTTGTTTCAGCTAAAAAACGGTTTTACAGGGCGAAACCCACTGAATTGTCAAGATGAGGATAAATTGAAGTGGGGATCTGAATCCTGTGTCCCCCTCAGATTTCCATGAAACTTGGCAGGTGTGTGTATAAACGGGCCCAAATGAAGAAATACGTGTTTTTTTGTTTCGGGAAAAAAATTTGTTCTAGGGGGCAACCTCCTCTCAAATGTCAAGATGAGGACAAATTGAAGTGGGGATCTGACCCCTGAGTTCCCCTCCGATTTCCATGAAACGTGGCAGGTGTATAGAGGGGCCCGAAGGAAGAATTACGTGTTTTTTTGTTTGAGCTAAAAACTGTTTCAGGGGGCAAAATCACCTCAAATGTCAAGATGAGGACAAATTGAAGTAAGGATCTGACCCCTGTGTTCCCCTCCGATTTTCATGAAACTTCGCAGGTGTATAGAGGGGCCCAAAGGAAGAAATACGTGTTTTTTTGTTTCGGCTAAAATACTGTTTTAGGGGGCAAAACCCGCCTCAAATGTCAAGATTAAGACAAATTGCCGTGGGAATCATCTGACCCCTGTGTCCCCCTCCGATTCCCATGAAATTTGACAGGTGTATAGAGAGGCCCTATGCCCCCTGTTTCTTCCTATGCCATATTTACGTGGTTTTGGGGACAGATCCCCACTTCAATTTATCCTCATCTTGACATTTGAGGGGGGGCGGCTCTATACACCTGACAAGTTTCATGGAAATCGGAGGGGGAGACTTAGACCTCCCTAGTAAGTAAGTGTATTAATTAATTACAAATCGCGCACGAGAGCACACACACTATATATATATATATATATATGTGTATGTATATTATATATATATGTATATTAGCAGGTAACAATATGTTATAAGCACATTCTTACTTTCCAAAGAAGCGCATGTGGGATGGCAAAACGGATCCGGATCCGAAAATTCCGGATCCGGATCCGAAAGTACCTGATCCGGATCTGAAAGTACCGGATCCGGATCCGAAAATTCTGGATCCGGATCCGAAAAATTTTAGGATCCGGATCCTAAGGATCCGGAACCAACCGGATCCGGATTTCGGATCCGCCAGGATCCGGATCTGGCCACCCCTAATCAGCACCACGCTCCGGCCGCCTTTACCCTCCAGGGTTGCCCCCGGGTACCCACTGATTTGAGGCAGAGTGCGCCCCAGAGCCGCTACATGCGGAGACAAGCCCGGAAAAATTCCGCCCTTAGATCACCCACCCCGGGAATCGAACCCGTGTCTCCCGCGTTGCAGTCAGACATCCTATTGCCTTTTTTTAAAAAACGAATACTACCACTAAGCGGTAGTATCCCGCGTCATTTGTTTATTCTCAATTTCCACATAGTATATAAATTCTTACTAAATTTTCTATTTTCTCATTTCGGACAAACAAACATCCATGTCCTAACCGAGATTCGAACCCGAAACATCTGGTTTCGTAGGGCGTTTCGTAGGGCGCTTCGCTGACCACTCCGCCACGGAGGCCGACAACTAGACCACAGCGCCTTGAATATAGATGTGAAATAAAATTTAATAATTCGAAACATTTATCTGGTTAAAACCTTATTAATATTGAGGAAACAGTTATCCTTCGTGGTACGACAAGTATCGTAAGAAACCAGTATACCAGTGTGATTTAAGTTGGGTTAATGGAAGTTAAAATAGTTAATTCATAGTCAAAAATATAACTTTCAAGTAGTTTTATTTGGTTATTATTGTACTTTAACTTACGAATTGAAGTTACTTTTCCCATCAGTGGCTGCTGCTGATGTTTTTGTACAAATATTTTCGAAGAAATCGTTGATGAAAGCTTCAATAATTCCAATTCGGTTTCACTTAAATGTTAAAAAACCTAAAATTCCATAATTAATTAATGTAAGAAATCTGTTGCAATTATCATGTGCTTAAGAAAAGCAAGCGAGTATACCGATGGCTGCATATATTGTTGCTGTGGTGAAGTGCCATTTGCGATGGCGAGAAAGATCGTGGTATTTGTGGTCTTTCATGTCGTGGCATGCGTTGAAAATGCCTAGCATATTGTACGTACATATATTAGAGTAGAAAATATTACAACTGCTCACAACAAGGCGTAAACCTGCAACGTTTAAAAACACCAATTATAAAAGGCCGAACGCCGATCCTTTTAGCAGCCCCAATTGTGTATGTGAAGAGAATTTGATCGAAAGTTGGCCGGAAATGCGCGCAAAAATATATTTCTCATGAAAACGAACGCAAATTCTACCACCACAAATTCCGCTTAATCGAAGGCCTCTAGCAACACCCAGGTTTCTACAGCGCTTCAGATGGGGAGAAAATTTTACTGACGTTTTGCTATCCCAGCACTACAAGTCACTGGTCGTTGCTCTTCCAAATGGAAAAGCGACCAGAATGGTTCGCGGTCATTGCCAATTCACCCGTTGCTATTTCTTCACCCCTGTTTTATGAAAACGGGGAGGGCAAAACACCACTCGCCTTACTTAAGTGAACTGACAAATTAACGGAGGTCATGGAAGATTCATTTCCAACAGGTGAACATGTTGCCTTGGGCTCATGTTCCACAGTGACTGAGTATATCTTCGAATTTTATTCATACTCAACAAACGTTCTAGTACATGACCTATTGCCACGCTTCAGTGATTCTGACCACACTTTGAACTGTACGTAGCCAATATGTCGAAGATGCTATTATTTCCAGTGACCACTGGCCTTCACAACAAATTGTGTGTAATCTGTATCGATTCTTATCTATGGTATAAGTAAATCTGTCGCAGATGCTTAGCCAAACGAGGTGTAATCATCACCTCATAAAGTAGCATTTAGTATTACAATGCTGGATCCCACTTTAAACTGTAGGTCCAGTCCCGATTAGCCTTACTCTGCATAAAGTGGACTTAAAACACCAAATCAACCAAGTATTACAATGCTATTTGTTCTATTCCGTTCACTCATGGTAAGGTTGTAATTTTCTCACATGTATCATTGTCGCGATAAACTTATTAATCAAAGTAAAATAAAGTAAGAACAAAATATTCAACTCAATAATCACGCCCTTCACCTAAAAATGCTAACAAAACTCGCAAAAAATATTTTATTCGTCAATATTACTGGGTGTACTGTATTTCACAAATATTTAGTCAGGACGTCATCGCCTTGTAATCAAGTGATTCCAGGTTCGATAGCCGGTGGAGTGATTTGGATCCCACTTTAAACTCTAGGCGCAGTCCCGATTAGACTATCTGTTCATCAAGATATAAAATACGTAGTGTGTGTAGTTGGATAGGGTGATCTTCCCTATCCCCCTCTATGTTGATGCGCCACATGTTTACTTATTTATTCTATGATGCAATAACATGTAAGGTGAATTCCAAAGCTTCAGATTAAAATGACGCTAGGAATATATTCTTCATTTCATCTATTCACACCCATCAGAATTCATAAATATACAAATGTATGTTATCGAAACATCAGAGATGAAATAAAATTTCCTTAAGAAACCACAAATAACATCGCAATGGCCAGGAATTCGTCATTCTATCCTAAGAGCCGAGAGAAAAGGATCAAAGCTTTTCCATTCTCCGTGGAAATACCACTTGGCTTCTCTTTGCAGCTGGAGAAAGTTCCTGGAGGCCTTCCTTCCTCTTCCCTCAAATCGCTCGCATGAGAACTGGAAGAAACGAGTTAACACTCGGCGGTGAGTGAAATGAGATGACTGCCAGAAAGGTTTCGATCAGATTTTTCTGCGCCCTTTGTTTCAAACCATCTGCTCCGCCCTTCTTTGGTCTCCAATGTAGCGGAGGAATACAGCACCGGGTCCTCAAAATTTTCTACGGCTGAAACGTGAAACCAGGCGGAACTAATCAGTAAATCAAACTCAGCGAGCCAAGTCTTAGAACAACTTCGGATCCCGAATGGTGAATATCACGGCCTATGCTCAAGATTTTGCTTCCTGAAGAACGCGGAAACGTACAACTTAAGATTGTACTTATACTCTGTCTCTGGGATCTGTGGAGAATGGACGAGCACAATGGCAGAGAATGTGAGTGGGCAGAGCAAAGCAATTCGCGCTTCTACAAAAGGCTGATAGTTGCAATCGCGTTTCCTCTTTTTGCACTCACTTTTCCTCTCACACGTTCATTAGTCGAGTCACTACTTGCGTAGAGACTTGTTTTCATTCGCTTACTCCAGATATTCCCTGGAAAGAGAGTAGAAGCTACAAGAGAGAGAATATCCAGGCAGCAGGCAACGTTTGATTCATGGTTTTGTGATGTTAGAGTTAAATGACATATCTGTAATTGTAATGTATCTAGAACTTTTCTGCGATATGGGTAGCTTGAAATATTGGTATGTATGTTTATGTGAGAGCTCTTCACCACGTTTTTCTGGTGTACATGCTACTAGGTCGGCTTTAAAAGACCGTACACGAATCACACCTTTCTCTTTTAATCACTCAAGTGAAATAACTTTCATGAATCTCCACTGTCTGAAATAAATATATTATTACACTGTCCGAAATCGGAAATAATTTATTTATATACTTATGCAAAGATATTACTTCCGATTTTCTCACGTTATATTTATTTTCGAATGTATAGAACAATACAGCAAAATACATTAAAATTTCGATGTTTGGATATTAGAAAAAAATGAATTTGTACTTTTTCTTATTTCTTTGCTATATATTCCCATTTGTCTAATCACGACGATAAGATTAGAAAGGCGATTCCAAGAAATGTGAAGGCTACAAACAAAGATATTAGCACATCCAAAAGCAGGAATCTAACCTGGAACCTTTGGTATCAAGATCGTGAGTCGACCACTCAACTCACCAGGCCAGCGAGGGAAAACTAGAAACAATAATAACATTCATGTATTTGAGGCAAGTAGCCTTATTACAAATATCGCCCGTTTTGAATTAAGAGAGCCACATTATTTTACATCGTTTTCTATCTTTCTTTCGGTTTCTTTTATGCATGGTGCTTTTTAATTAAACTGTTAATTATTAATGGAGAAATTCTGTTTTTCATGATATTGTGAACTGAAATTTCTCTTTTTTGAGTGGTATGCTATTTTCGGAGTCTTCATAAGATAACTACGTCTGTTTTAGCGCCGCATATTCAACATAAAGTTATTTGCATGTCAAAATATGAAACCTTCAGAACGCAGCATGTCGTTAGCCTGATAATAATAGGCCCCTGTTGATTGCATTAGAATCGACAGCGTTGCGAACAAGTCGAAGCAGTGTCAGTGTGTCAGGCGTTTAAACTGACAGCTGGTGGATCTCCATGACGTGCCCGGCATTTCTACATTGTAAACCCACGTCACTGTTTCACGTTGAATGAATCTTGTGTGTCTCTCGGTGCTTTATGAACGCAGTTGTTTATGTATGCAGTTGGTGGCGTGTTTACACATTGATGTCGGCTTTGAAAGTCATACTCTGTTTTCCTATCTTATGTCTAAATTTTAATGACCCTATTAAGATTGTACCACTATATTTTGATGGTTCTAATTAAAAACAAATGTAAATTTTCAGAAAAAAATTCAGCCCATAAATGATTAGTATGCACATATCCAGGAATGCTCTGATGGTACCTTCAACGAAGACTACTGACGCTTCCTGATCCATCCCATTTCACACATTCCTCTTGCTTCCGCATCGGAATTAATCTGATAAATAAAGCATATGATATGTAACAAGAAACTAATAGAACCGTGAAATAATGATTTACTGCTTGCAGTTGTGATTTAAGTAGGCAAGAAGAAAGGATTTTTCCTTTGGTTGACTAAATTGAAGACACATATAGACCCCAGCCGCTTTTGTCCCACGCGGAATACTTTTGGAAAGTGGGGTAATGTCGATATGTAGTGTAAATTATTTATCAAATTACGTTATTACCGAGTAGTTACGTTCATTAAGTTGCAATGCGCTTCACTACGACGTGGTGACCCGAATACATTTTCTACAAGTATCTACTGTAGTTTTATTGTTGCGGTTGCTTAATCCGACAGGTTTTGGTTTGATTTGGTGTTTTAAGTTCACTTTGTGCACAGTAAGGCTAATCGGGACTGGACCTACAGTTTATAGTGGGATCGGAACCACTAAGTGCCTCCACCGGGTATCGAACCCGAGACCCCTAGATTACAAGGCAACGACGCTACCTACCACTGCGCCATCGGGGAGGCCCTTAATCCGACAGGTATTGGAAAACATCTAGGTTCTTATCGGATTACAACTGGCTGAGAGTGATGATGATGGTCTCAAGTTTGAGTCTTGGCGTGAGTGTTTCTCTGTGAATGTTGTTCATCGAGAAGAAGTTTGGAATAACCAAATACTTGTTTAAATAGACGACAAACAAATTGAATGGGTGAAAGAAAGAAGGAAAAGTTTCCTCAAAGTGTAATTTTTGGGAAATCAACGAATAGTTCTGTGACTTAAAATGCTCTATTAATTTAAAAAAAACTTTCTATAGTCAAATTATAATACAAAGCTCTGACAATAATTCTAAAGCAATACTATTTGTAAATTGTTCATACGTAAATAGACACAGTTATAAAAACATCTTGGAATATTTTTCTTTTTGTTCTCACTTGAACGTAACAAGCAATGAATGCAGGTTTTTTTAAATATTACAGCCCAGTTATTAATTGATATAACATTACTATAAATGCAAGATAAGTGTTCTGACCAAATAAAATGTTTACATCAACAATTTTCGATAATAAATTTTAAGTAACACAACATTTTCTTCAAATACGGGTGAACCTGCAACATAAACATTACTTTGAACAATATTTTCTGCACAGCACTGCTAATCACTATCAGAATGTTCATCACATACAGCCTGCATGGATGAAGGCCATGATAAAATGTTTGCAGTCGTTTGGTACTTAATGCAGAATTTTAGCCACGTCCTCAATTTTTTTATCTATATTTTTTAAATGATTACTGTTTATTGGAACTTTCCCAACACAAGCGTTAGTAGTAGCAAGCACAACCTCACCGTCCTTGTAGAGTTTGAATACTTCTTGTAGTGCAGTCTATAAACTCGTAGGCTGTCACATATCCCTTTTCTTCTTCTTTTTATGTGAGATGCCTGTACTTGTTAATTTGACACACTTCTCTGCTTTGCAAGCCTTTAGTGCTTTTCTTAAAAAGCGCAGGCCACAATTGCTTAAAGTTGATTATTTGATAATTTTCAACACTTTTTACTCAAATGTTGGCTGCTTCTTTTCGGTGCTGAGAGCTATTGTAAACGGCAAACATTCCAGGAATGTTTTCCTTCTTCCCCTCAATAATATTTCCTACTGACTACTACTACGTGCTCAGAGGGAGAATGTTTTCTTTCTCTGTGCCAGTTAATGCAGCTTAGCTTAAGTAATAAAATGGCTATCTCAGTTCAAAATGACCAAAATGTGGAATCTTTACCTTCTTTCTCTCACCCATTCAATCATCAACTCATATACACTAGCAATCAGTAATTTGTGTAGAGTGCTACCTTAACACCTTTATTGGCATTGATTGATTCCACTGTGTTAAGTACAGGACATTATTTTTATATTAATAGCAATAATATGGTTGTTATTGTTGAAGATCCTATAGCATCGCAGGTTTCCAATTTCGCAAATCCAGATTCGTTTCCCGATTGGAACACTTCAAACATCTGGCTTATACAGTAGATGGAGTTGGACTTAGCCTGGATATGCCTCAATTGGACTTAAACCGAACTTTTCTTAGACTGACCTGAAAAATGTATACCTCCTTCAACCCAGTGGAATTTTTCACATCAGTCTCAACCTTCTGTAGCACATGCATTTATCTACAAGTATCATATTTCTCTGATAGTCTAATCACTTGTTCGTTTCCTCATTACAATTGCGTGGGTAACGTTAAGGATATTAGGGTACGTTTTTGAAATTTTGTCATTTCGTTAAAATTCGTGTGTGTTTCGTTCTGTTTATTCCTTCTTTCATTTTATGTAATCATCGGATTATTCAGATATTTGAAACTAAAACTAAGCTATGTCATTAAATAAGCACAGAGCACAGAAAGACATGGAAAAGAAAGAAGGAAATGTAGTGTAATAGAATATGGAAGAGGAAAGCAGATTAGAGAACATTGGGAAAACGTGTGCACACAGAGAGGGAGAGAGAGAGAGAGAAAGAAAGAGAAGATGATAGATTGATGTCCAAGAGAAGGAAGAGAACAAAAAATGAAAAGACAGAGAGGGAGTGAATGAAAGGGAAAAAACATGTAAAGCGAGAGGGGGGAAAGAAAGAGAAAAATAGAGAGGGAAAGGGAAAAAGAGAGAGAGAAAGATATAAGGATATACGTATAAACTTTCTAACGTTGGAAGCGGCCCCGGCGCCCACCCAGCGTCGAATAACATGGGTACCTGGGGGGATACCCTAGGGGGTAAATGCGGTCAGGGGCGTGATGCTGATCACATCACCCCCACTCACGACCGGATCAATAAAGTGTGGGGCGTCATCCCCACACCCCTTATAAGCCTTCATGGCGTGGTGCTAAGCACAGGGGAGCACTTTACCTTTATATATATATATATGTATATATATATATATAATGGATAAAAGCAAGGAGGGCCAAAAGGGCTAAATAAAAATCAAAGAAGGAGAAAGGAAACACTCACCGGACAGCGAAAAAATTCAAAATTTTCGCTAGCTTAGTAGCATCATCGGTGTGAGACGAAAGAGACGGAACCGGAAGTTGGGGTTCTGCAGAGTTGCCAGGTCCCCATCGAAGAGGAAGCGATGCGTAGAACGAAAAAACACTGTTTCGTCACAAGGCTGGTCGAAAACTGTGAGTGTGTAGGATGCGTTGGGAGGGCGGGAGGGAAGGGATAGCTTGGGATGGACGGTGGGTGAGGGGTGGGCATTACTGGGTGGCTTGTTCAGGCCAGGTGGAGTGGTTTGGCTGATATATATGCCCTCTCCCATCTTTTGCGAACAGAGGTGTTGGCTGGTTGGGGTAGGAGATGGATGATCGCTACCCAGAAGCAGTCGTTGAAACTGATGTTGTGGTGGACGGAGGGATATCCACCGTTGACCAGGACTTGGTGTAGGCGGAGGTTATAATTCTGGCGGGAGGTGGGTGAATTGTTCAGCACCTACACTAAGCCCTGGTCAACTGTGGATATCCCTCCGTCCTGGTCACGAAACAAATATCGCGAGCTGCCTCACACACCACTACCACCAAGAAACCTGCTGCCACCAATCCACCTGCACTCATCACCCAATATCATCCCCACCTCAACAAAATCAGGCACACACTACACTCTCTTCTCCCCATTCTCCACAGTGATCCTGAAACCAAAAACATATTTCCCGAAAAGCCCAGAGTGGTTTTCAAACGCCCCCCTACCCCAACCTCCAAAATATCCTGGTCCACAACACTCCTTCACCACACACCCAACACCCCCCCTGCCCACAAATGCAACCGCCCTAGATGCAAAACCTGCCCCATCCTCATTACCTCTCACACCCTCCACGTGCACACGGTCACTGGCAAATTTACCCTCCATCACAAAGGGACCTGCCATGCCTCGAATCTTATCTACATCCTCACCTGCAACATCTGTGGTGATTTTTACCAGAGGGAGAAATAAACAGCCCTCAGCCTCCGCATCAATAACCACCGGTCCTCCACCCACAACCTGGACTTCACTGTCGCCGTCACCACCAATCACCACAACATCAGTTTCAACGACTGCTTCCGGGTAGCGATCATTCATCTCCTACCCCAACCAGCCAACACCTCTGTTCGCAAAAGATGGGAGAGGGCCTATATATCGGCCATGAGTGCAACCACTCCACCTGGTCTGAACAAGGCTACCCAGTAATGCCACCCCTCACCCACCGTCCCTCCCAAGCCATCCCATCCCTCCCGCCCTCCCAACTCATCCTACACACTCACAGTTTTCGACGAGTCTTGTGACGAAAGTGTTTTTTCGTTCTACGCACCGCTTCTTCTTCGATGGGGACTTGGCAACTCTGCAGGGCCCCAACTTCCGGTTCCGTCTCATTCGTCTCACACCGATGATGCTACTAAGCTAGCGAAAATTTTGAATTTTTCCGCTGTCCGGTGAGTGTTTCCTTCCTTCTTCTTTGATTTTTATATAAATATAAAGAGAGGGAAAGAAAGAAGACAAGAAAGTAGATGCATGTAAGCAGAGGGTGGTGCTCATTCTTACAGTTTCAAAATGAGATTCAAAATACGTTCTGACCTATTCGAAATCGGAATCTTTTGATACACGAATCAATTATAACACTACATTCAAATATAAGATTTTTACAACAATTGACAGGTATTAAGCCCGAGGAATCTTTAGCAGTGAGAACGTATACGTGTATGATTTGTGTGTGAGAATAGATGTGTGTGTGTTGTCTTTCCTTGTTCACTGCTTTCAACAAAGACGGTAAGTTCGCAGCATAAAGGCGGCTTTAATGCAAGAGCTTTGTTAATCTCAGGCAAAGCAGTAACAAGAGGCGCGTTTGATTAATGGTCCGTTTCTATCTAATAGTGCTTAACACAAGGCAAATGAGATAACACCTTGTAAAGGTATTTTCAACCTTACAGAAGAGATGATATTGCAGCCAAAATCAGTATTAGCGACCTATATATTTCTCATGTATAGTTTTATTTCCTGAAGAGTATGTGAAATCTGCTTGGTTTAGTATTCAGTATCGGTATGATTGACAGAGATTACCTTATTGTTCTGACCTTAAAACCTCGCTCTGATTAGTTCTCCGCGGGTCGAAGGAGTCACTTCTCTATCTTAGGTTGCGGATTCGTATTTGGGGGATATGATTCCCCCCCCCCCAAAAAAAAAATAAGATGCCCTCCTCCATCACCCGCATACACTCAGTGGTATGCGCTTATTGCCCTAGCTTATAATATGATATGCTAGGACGTCAGTTTGCATTTTGTTTTCTTTTGTTATCTCTTGCTTTTTTGTTTTATTTCTTTAGTGTACAAATTGAAAAAAATAATAAAGAATACAACATAAAATTACATACACGAAACACAAGAAAATAAACAAAGAACATATTAGCATTCCTGCAGCCTTAAGGGTTGCTGGCTTTGCTGTGTAGTTTCAAATAGAAGCTGCTCTCGCAGTCTGAACAATTACATGAGTACATCATAAACATACATAAAACGAAAAAAAAGTACAATTGTGTAATTTTGTTTATCCTTTTTGATTTTTAAATCTCTTTGTCCTTGAACCGCCGGCTATCCTGGTTCCCTGGATATGAATGTCTTCCGGGATGATTCATCATCGGGAGATCTTTTTCTGTCTTTTCTATGTGTAGTCTGTTGTCTTCTACGTCTCGTCTTTCGTTATTACTAGTGTGTTATTAGTGGTCTATTCAGTTAGGATTTTGTCCTTTCGTCTTCCTGTCATGCTAATGAGACAGCTTGCACTCTTCTTCCATTTATTCTCGCTCCCTCCGAAAAAAACCGTGCGTACGTTAATGTACCTGCTAAGTGTTATATAAAATACGAAGCCCACACATAGTTCCTCGCAGGACACACATATGTATATTCAACGATGACCATCAGCAAAAGTTTGTCATTTTTTTAAGCCACATTCTTGTACTTGAATGTGATATTTACGAAGTAATTTTGTTTATATTCGTATTACTGAGTTCCGTTCAATAATGACTGTACTCATTCCAAATTGAAAGTGCGTAGATTGGAAACACTGGGTTAATATGCACTGAAAGTATTTGCCTTATCAGTCGTCAATGGCTTATATTGCAACGTACTCTGAATAACAATATCAACTATTTTCCTGTAGTTTACGGTTATTACAAGCATAAGAAAACAGTTTTCTTTGTGACGTTTCAGGAGAACACACGCTCCTTTCATCAGACATTTATTTTCATTTTGACTAAAGATACAGTTATATCAATGGTTAGTAATTTTTTAAACAAAAAGAAGTCGTTATATAATGGATCTTGTCACTGTTACATTGTTGTAATATAGCAACTTAACTGTGAAAAGAAGCAGTTTGTTTTATTTTTATTTCAGATATTTATTTATTTATTATTATTTTTTTTCTTTAAATTATGAATCCCAAATATCATCAGGTAATTCAAATTCATCATTGTTTTCACAAAGTCTCTTGATGTTTTCTGTTACATTAAATTTTAAAGATGGTAGCTTACTCCATTTGTGAAAAAGAAAACTTCATACTGGGTCTATGTTACCATTTTCATTATTTAATTTATTCCAGTGTTCTTCTGCAATGAACGAAGCTTCCCAGACATTAAACTCTGTGTTTCCCGTTAATCTTTTTAAAACCCTTCTCTTTTTAATCAAATGCTTCTCTTCGATGATATGAGTTGACAAACCTGTTCTTGGGTTTAGATTTATAATGTCCAAATCGTGTTCGTGCCATCTTATTGCCATTTCCCTTGCTGTTTGTCCCACATAATCCTTTGAACATGAAAATCTTATATTATATATTCCTGTGGTTTCCACATCTTGTAGGGAGTTTCTCATTTTGAATTAATTAAATGTACATTCCAAACTTCTTGGTGATTTAAAAACAATTTTGAAATTAAAACTTCTAAAAATTTTTGCAATTTTATGTGAGAAACCCTTGTGGAATGGAATGCACACAAATTTCTTTTCAACAGATTTTTCATCTTTGTCTGTATTTCTCTTTTCCTTTAGTTTTCTTGCGACTTGTTATTTGCTTTGGTTTATTCTGTTAGTGTGAAAGCCATTTTCTTTTGCTATATTAAAAAGCCTTTCTTCTTCATTTTTGATATCCTTATTATTAGAACATAGTCTTTGTGCTCTCAGGAAAAAATTTAAAAATTTGTTATCCATTGTTATACCGGATGTTCTGAAACGTCACAAAGAAAAACTGTTTTCTTATGCTTGTAATAACCGTAAACTACAGGAAAATAATTCTACAATGCAAGCAATGCGTACATACAAGAAAACCAATATCAACGCTAAGTGCATAAAAGAAGAAAATTACGTAATTGTATACACTATGTGACTGTTTACTAGATGTCGAATCCCAAAGTACTGTGTCACTTAGCTACGGGGAAATGCATGAAACTTTGCTCCGAAGAAAAACACAGCACTTGTTTATCTACCTTTGAAGCCACGTGTTAGAAATAATAATAAAAAAAACCTCATTGTTATCGCTACGCGTTCATCGCCGTCCAGTTGTTAGAAAGACCGACAATTGTTCTAGTGGTTTATAGGATCATTATTATTATTGCATTGTTGCATTATTGCATAAACTTACCAAAAAATTGAATTATTGATTTAAAAGTTAATGTATGTTTAGGCCTATGTACTGAAACTGATGATTCCATTTCCCGGTGAAGCGTAGCTATATCAGTGGTCGGATCCAACTTAAAATTGTAAACCCAGTCCAGATTAGCCTATCGTGCATAAAGTGGACTTTAAACAACACAATTTTTGGTTTTGCTCATTCTAATCGTGTGCTTTTATAAATTACAGCATGATTTTCTTGAATTCAACGTCAGCAATTTATGGTATATATTCGTATTGACATGTGAAATAGATAGGAATTTGTTCAGAATTTGAAAACAGAAGTTCAAAATACATATTAACGGAGTCATAGACATTGGTGTAAAGAAGTGCCGTACATACGCAGATAGAAGTCAGCGGAAAGTGAGAGACTAAACGCACGCCGTGAAAATAGGCGGCTGGGCAGAATTGCGCTGGTGCCACATATGGAGAAAGCAAAGCGTGAGCTGTACAAAAGTCGTTGATTCTCGCGCACTGTGTGGTAACGTCAACCGGGCTGCGTTGCCTAGTTCGAGCGTCAGACCTCTCTCTGGGGCATACAGTTGTCGTCCCTGACATTTCGAGCAAAAACTGTCAGTGCGTGTCACATGGATTACAAAGAACAACTAACTCTACAACGAAATCTTTCATTCTCTTAATTCTTAAACCTCCGAACACACGGGGTTGTACTTCAACGTGGCAACAGCGCGAACTTCTGCCATGCGCCTAATTTCATAGCCGTGCGTTTAGTGTTCAAGCAGAGATAAGAAAACTCAAAGATGTTTAAACTGAGACTAACTGTCGAAAGTTCGAGGATATAAGGATTGCTCTTAACTTTATGACCTGTCAGCCAGCGATGTGTTTCTGTATTGTGTTTTTGAAGTTAACAATGCTATAAATTAACTCCCCTTTGTTAATCAGAGTTTCATGAATCCTTAAACCTGCAGGGGGCGTAAGAGGGTTGCGTTTTTGAAACGCACTCAGATGTCAACCACCGGGTATTTATCCCACACACTCTGTGGGGCTTGCGTTTGTGTCTTGTCCATGTGTGTTTTCAAGTCTTCATGCATTTCATGTAAACATTATACATCTCCATCGTGGCGATTAGACAAAAGTGGAAGAAATGTGTCGTTCAATAAAATAACATTTACCCTTGGCGCAACAGCCCATTGAGGGCCGAGACCTACCTACCGACTTCCGGCTTCACTCCCACCTGATTCTATTCACCCGCTCACCCGAGGTGCGAGATCATCAAACTAGTTACGGAATGACGTGTGGTCAGCACGAACAAGCCCCAGTCGTTGTTGTAGGTTTTGAGTGATTGATTGATTGGATTGGATTGGTGTTTTATGTCTACTTTGTGCACAGTAAATTGTAGGTTTTCATGGTCGGGCGTTCAATAAAATACATGCAATATAATAATGGGACACTGCACATTCTCAACATAAGGTGACATGGTCAGCACCAACCACGGAATTCTCCAGATAAAATATGACTAGAGGCTGTAAGGGCCTCTGACCATCATAAATTAGGCACCTTCTGGTGATCGATCCCTCATCTCCTGAGTATAAGTCGGACGACTTGCAATCTGAGCCACTACTAAAGAGAAAACTGCCTAATGACTTTTAGAGGAAATTAATTACCAAAAGGTAACGAACAGATAAGTATATGTGTGAATATAAAACTTCATAGCTGATTATGGCTAATGTACATTTGAAATTGTTTCCTTTTCATTGATGATTTTTTCACACTCAGTTATGTCACTCACATAAGCTGATTTGCTGCAGATATCTTCATTGTCGGAGAAAAAGCGCTGAAAATTACCTCGGGAAACCTTTCTTCCTCCTTTGTTATCTGGATTCGCTCTTGCATTTTGCAATTTTACATCAGTTAAGAACATTTTGTCTTTCTTCTTTCACGCCGAGTGACAGCGCGCTAATGATATATATCGTACAGAGCCGACAGTAAGATCTCATGCTGTGTTTTTTAACTGTGTTATTTCAGCGAAAAAGTAAAGCTTTTGACGTGTTTCTCATATTAAAGATTTTTGCTTCCGCTTTTCATTTCGCATTGGAGTGGAACCATCACAAGAGTGTTATGGAATTTGCGAGCCATCCCCGATGACAAGCGCAATAACAAGTTAATTTATGACTAAAGCCAGTTTTCCCTTCCAAGTGAGACGACCAAGGCAATGTTCAACAGCTAATGAGTTTTAGAGAAATGCAGAAATATCACACGTATTCTGGAAATATCTTCTCTCTACGAGGTGACACACGAGTCCTTTCACACAGAATATGGGATATAACTCAGAGAGAGAAGCGCAGCAAGGAAAGCACGACTGCCATGCTTCACCAGACGTAAGGAGATGTTTGCAAATTGTGCCATAGAATTTTGGTGAAAGGGGAATTTTCGCAAATCGTTGCGGCCTCTGTGGTAGAGTGGTTAAAGCGGTGCACTGCAATGCCAGGTTTTCTAGGTTCGAAACTTTCGTAAGGTTTGAATGTGTATTTATCTTATCTGTTTCATCAGTACAACTCATTCTCATCGTCGCGATTAACCTACAACCCTGTCACAGCTCTCTCTGGAGCAGGCGAACAAACACAAATCTCTGCGCAAGTAGTGACGCGAGACGGCTCCACCAATAGACACGTGAGAGGGAACGGGGTTTCGTAGAGGGGATGAAAGTTACCACTTACCAGCCACCGAAACTGGTGCAACAGTAGAACACCAAATTCAGTTTTAAAGGTCTCTATACTTGGTGTTGTGTTACAGTCTATCATGTAACAAAATCCCAGAGATTGTGCTGTACCACGCCTGTTCCGTGTTAAATCCATGTAGCGTGACGTCGGGTAAGGTACGGGATCGAGTCACGCCGGGACGTAGCTCAGATAAATACAATAGGTCTTAAGTTTGACTTGGCTAACCACCTCTACCCTTAAGGAGGCTGATGAAGGTTTGTTGGGAGCCTGTGTTGTTGAACGCTACTCACCCCTTGCTGTTGGTCTGGCCCTCGGCTTCTGGCGTCGGCGACGGTGACAGGTGTCCGCTGGAGAGATCGAAGATGACGACAAGAGACGGCAGGCAATTCGGCGACTTGTTTTATTCTTGCAGATTCTTCGGTTGGCTTAATCCGGACTGCTATGGACTTCTCGCTTGTTTCTAATAAAATTTGGATGGGCATGCTGACTAAGTGACTGCCTTTAAATAATGAAATTAATTCTTTTTTGATTTGCGGAAAGGTGAGGGTGTTGAAGTTTGGCTGCTTCTTGAGATCGTTCAAAAATGTGAGCGCTATGTCTGCGAGGAACAATGGCAACATTTCGCGTTTTTTATTTTCCTCCCACGCCAAAGCGCCCGCAATGCTATCGAACTTTTCAAAAAACTGCTCAACTTCTTGAGGGTTTTTTCCTGTGAAGGGGGCGGGGTATAAGCCATGGGGTATATTTACGGACATTATTGACGGGGATGGATTGATGGTGGTAGGGGTGTTAGTTTTAGGTGTACTGGTTTGGGGTTCTGGGTGTTTCTAGACCACCTAAAAACTGGGGAAAACTCTGATACACCAACTCTGAATATTTTAATACCATGATTAGTGTTATTTTTGCACCACATTTCTATATATACGACCAAAATAATGATACATCCATGTCTTACCCACGGTTCCAAACTGGAACCTCTTGCTTTGCTTTGCGTTACGCTAGCCACGCCGCTAACAAGGCTGGCAAAGTAAATGAAGTAGAACTCCAGCATACAAACTCCCACCCCCCCCCCCCCAAAAAAATCAAGAACAATACAAAGTGTTGTCTTAACTCTAACGAAAATATAGAGAATATGGTCGAAAGAGCATTCAAACTATTAATTGATTACCAAGTCTGGTTTACAAGCGAAGGTCGTATAGGGTACATATGCACACTTAAGGTGGAGAGGGACATTAAAGTCACAAACCAGGAAAATCCATAGACAATATCCCAGCCGTGGTTCGTCTGGTTAGCCTCTGAGTGCCTTTTGCATCAGCGTGTCCATTAGCTTAAGTACACTAAGGAGTCCATGGCACTAAAAGTTTAGTGCTCGAACCCATCTCTCTTGCCTAGCCTTTGGCTATAAAGAAAAATATTCCTAAGTTGTAATTACATATTGGTGTTCTCTTGAACATATTTTGCAGTGCCGTCGGTGGTCAAGCGGTTAACTTAACTAACTGCAAAACCAAGGTCCTCCAGGACAAGGATAGAGATTTCGGTTGCCACCATTTACGTCAGTACTTCAACACCCATTCTCATTGTCGCATTTATATTAGAGAGAAAAGTATTGTAAAGTCACTAATTACATGTCTGGTTTATTCTTCAACTTACTTGATAACAGAGACGTTCGTCGTATAGCTTTTCAGCAGTACTAGGGCTGTCCTGGCTTTATGGCGGAGTGGTTAGCATAACGATCTATTAAGCAAAGGGTTCAAGGTTCGAATCATTGGTAATATATGGACTGTGTTGTTTTTTTTTCATCATGCAGCTCATTATCGATCTTCAGATGATCCTAGAGAGTAAGAAAGCGACGTAGAATAAAATAGAAACAGGACGATGAATTTAAATCAAGAATCGAGCAAGAAAGTCTCAGCTATTGTTTCCACGTCTGGTCTATCACTTATCTGCTATCATCATTGCGATTAACATAAATATGTATAAATAGTAAAGCGAAATGTATACATCCCCGCTGATGTCGTAGTAATGTTGTCGCCTTATAATCAAATGACCATGGGTTCGATCCCCGAGGAAGGCACATTGCACAGTGGTTCGTATCCCCCTAGAGACCAATTTGCCATTTGATTATCAATGCATAAGTTGACTCAAAACAAAGCTTTGTAATTTTATTTGAGTCTTCTATTCTCAGTGTTGATATTATCCAAGAGAAGCAGCTATGTTTTAAAATTTAAGAAAAAATAACAAGAATATTACTACCACTCTTGTTATTAGTTACTAGGTACAACTTTATGGTTGGAAACAAGGCACTGGTGGATATTATTTCTGTGAAACGTGAAAACTCCGAGAGAGAGAGATGGAGGGAGAAAGAACTTCGTTTCAAACTGCCCTGGAGATGAGATGTTTCCTCTCAGCATTCCTCCCTAGCGTTTCGTAAAAAGTTACATTCTATACCTTATTTGTAGTCGAGCAGCATCTCGAAATTTAATGGCTTACGCTGGGCATATAATTCTGACGACAGACGAAAGTAAAAGTTAGAAACATGTGAAGCAAGGGGCGGAGAGAGAGAGAGAGCAAAAAAATAGTCCTTCTGTGGTGAACTCACCCTCCTCTCTTAACATCGCCGCAATGGCCGACCGATAACGCAATGCAGTTTTTATAAGTCCGCCCGTGTGTGGAGCCTCCCACCTCGTGCGGATGGCCATTCATGATCTGCATTAATTGCCACACTCCGGTGAAGAACCGTGGCACAATACGGAGAGGACACGTACCAATGAGCATAACGTTAGAGAGCCTGGTTCATTTCGGAACCGCAATGTCAGGGTACAAACTGCAAAGTGTTACGGCCGGTGAGTCCCGTTTCAGGTACACGCGAGAGGGGAAAAATCAGGTTCCACCGAATGGCATGTATTATATTGAGAGGATGGCTCTGTTTTTTAACCGGGGTAGAGAGGAAAATGCACGGGTATGTGTTCATGCAATTGTAAGCGTGGAAGCTTCGGTTGTATACCTGTTGTCTGGTCACATACGCTGACGATCTAAACATCAAAGCTTCAGGGTTCGATTCCTTGCCTGGGTGTTTCTTTTGTTTTCTATTCGCCAATTTCACCCATTTATCATTGATCCTCGTCGTCATGCTTAACCTGAAAAGGTAGGAAAGCTACGTAAAATATGTATTGTACAAATTTACAATAGCAAGTAAATGGTTCTGTGTTCAAATTCTAAGTATGGTTGTTCGAATCAACCAAAACTAGAAAGTAAAAAAAAGCGTAATGTTCTCTAAATTGGCAATTCTAAGCACATGGGCCGAATATAATATAATTAATATATTAAAGAAGTTGGTGCTGATACACAATCATTTATTTGTCATCCATTTATTTTTTAATTTCCAATAGGCATTTCTTTCTGTGTACTCTGCCTTATTTCCTACCAACTCGTACAGTAGTCTTTGTGATGCTTGCAGATAGCCTCTGTGCGCCAAGCAGACTTTAATACGAACTTTGCATTTTGTATTGTTTGTTATTGAGTGTCGCTTTCTGTCACTTTTGGCTAATGAGGATAAGTGACGATTAGATTAAATTGATGAAGGGACTCACAAAGAACATCCATGACCAGGCCGGAACGCCGGGAACTTCGTCGGCGAGATCGAAAGTCCGTCCCTTAACGCGCTTTTTTCTTCTATTAAAAGGAAAATCACAGTGGGTAGTTAGTTTCCCCTGTCATTCTCTTTCTCTTCTTTCTGATATCAGTTTTACTCATTTCTGTGCTCTCTCAATCAAGACAAACACAAATATCCATATCCTAACAGTGATTCGACCCCGTGGCCCCTGTCGTCTTCAGTTAAGCGAAAAAAATAAATTTGAGATATTCATCCACGGAATTTTAAGAACTGGGAAGATAATATTAAATCAGTCAGTCGCGATCCACTTTAGCACTATAGTAGTGGTAGTTTTATTAATTAGAGAAGACCTAATGTCGATTTTATTAAACAAGACATACAGCAATATTTGCAACAAATTATAATTGTAATTTTGTTAATTTTACAACGCTTTCCACCTCTGTAGATTAATCGTGATGATGAGGATGTTTGGTGCTTTTTCGGGGATTAGAAACTAGGAATCCTTGTGTTGCAGCGCTATACGTAGCACAAAGGGAGACCACAACACGGAGGCCAGCAGCAACAAATGAATAGCTGGTAACTAACCTACGGAAATTGAACACACTTAAATACTTATTTCTATTCATAAATTATTACTTACATACAATTGATTACTCCGAAGCAACCAACATGTTAAGGTACTAATTAACAGCTGCCTCCATAGCCGAGCACGTTAGATAGTCGATTCACAGTCTCACAACCGAACCTGATGAGTGCTCTTTCATCCTCATCCTCGCGATTAGCCGAAATAAGAAGAAATGCGACGTAAAATTAGGCACTATTTAACACGAAGCTTATAGTAAATGAATATTGTAACGAGTACAAACTATTCACAACGCTTTTTGATTACTTAAGGGAAAAAAATTCCTTAACAAGATTTAAATTCAATGAATTAAGTAAAGAATTAACGTATTTGCTAATTAGGTTTACATCAGTTCATCTAGTTTAAGATTATTTGGACTGAGTTAAAGAGAAGTTTAGTTAAGAGAGAACTCTTGAAGGAGCAAGCAGGCAACAAATTTAACCGCCGTAATTGACTTTTGGTTGGAAATCTAATTCAGCAAATTAAGCAAAGGATCTCAAAAATTTGTCCCGTGAAACGATTTGAGAGATGTTTACTGTAGTTCCTTCCTAAGCTAAGAAATGTTTTCTTTTCTCTTTAATGCACTTAACAAATCTTGTACCACTTGAGACGCTACAAGGAAAAATCGATTTTCCTACTTTTGAGACACCTCGAACTTTTCTGTTGGGAAGGAAACTTTTGGTGTTCAATGCACGTCATTTCGTAGACGCCTCCGCCAAGAAGGGAAAACTTTGGACAGCAAAACCAAAAGCAGTATTCTTTCCGGCTATGAAAATTTGTTTACTTCGCAATGATTCGAAAAGAGGAGATGGTAAGTTATTGTCCTCCCGTTTCGTGGAAAAGAGGCAACGAAAACATATAAAACGTTTCCAGGATTCTTCAATCTGTAGGTAGAGAAATGTGTTATTGGTTTTACACAACGTCAAGGGCGCATCCAAGGGAGAGAGGCTGATGGAGTTCCAACCCCGTCCCAAGTCGATGAGCTATAAAAGAGAATTTTGAGAAGAAAATTAGGGACATTACGAACAGTTTATGGAAATGTATACATATCTTGAGATTGATTGATTGATTTAAAATTGGTGGGTGAGTCGGCACATATGGCCATTTTGCGACCTTCATTTATGTGGGGAAGTATCCCCTTATCGAAAATTCAAACTTAAAAGTTTAAAACAAGGAGTGTAAGAAGTCTCTTGAGAAAGGTTAAAAGTGTGTTTCTCATTTTTTTTTTTTTAATATTTAGCTGTCATCTATTCAATTAGAAGATATGTGTAATAAATGTATGTATGTATGTGTATGTATGTATGTATATATATGTGTGTGGGGGGGGGTGGGTGTGTGTGTGTGTGTGTGTGTGCGTGCACAATATATAAATATGAAGGGGTCGCGGGTTTGATACCCGGTGGGGGCAGTTTGAAGTGGGATCCTAACCACTTGGCAATATACGTACATCCACCGGATATCAAACCCGGGACCCCTTGATTACAAGGCGACGACGCTCCCACTACGCCGTCGAGGAGACATATGAATATATACAGTGTATATATATTAGACCTATATATCCCTCTGTGTGTGTGTGTGTGTGTGTGTGAGAGAGAGAGAGAGAGAGAAAGTGTGTGTGTGTGTGTGTGTGTAGGCGCGCGCTTCCTTTCCCCCTCTCTTTCTAACTAAGCTTGGGTTTAAATTATAGGAGAGATATCTACTTGCATGAAATACCCAGTTGATTCTTTCAGTCATGTGAAGTGAATGCTGGGATGTGCCACAGACGTTTCATTTCACTTCATTGCTTTTGTCCTTCTATCGTCCTCTCACTTCAACAAGTCGTCGCCTTGTAATCAAGGGATCCCACATAGTGGATCGGATCCCACTTTAAACTGTAGGTCCAGTCCGGATGAGCTTTTCTGTGCATAAAGTGGACTTGAAAACAAACTCTCGCTTCAACTTTACGATTACCTAACGGTACAAATAAGCGACGTTTATTAAATCAACTAACATAGACTATGCTGTCTTGTGCTAGCATGTTTCTTAAAATTTTAATCTGACATCGTTCTTGCAGAATATGTTGTTTCTGCTCGGTTCTCTGCTGACGTCATATGTAAACAAAATGCTCTGGTTTCGTAGGGGATGCGTTGCCTCGCTTGTACCCAAATGTGAAACAGGGCTACAACTGGAAGCAGGAAATAATTATGTTTTCCCTGAAGAGTCATTTCCTCTCTCTATATTGCCCTCTTACTGCAAGTATCAAGTAAACAACCACGTCATGCCCAAACTAGTGCATAAATTACGTGATGTTTCCAACTAAGGATAATTGTGTAGGGAAATTATGCCACGTTAATGTGTACTTTCGAACAGCATTAACTGCCTAAGTTCCATGCTCCTTTGGAACCACAGAGATTAAAAAATACCCTCATGGCATATAATTTCTGAAATGAATAAGTAGACGTTTAAGGCTAAAACTTCTGTCGGTAAACCAAAAGGTCAGACTCCAGGCAATGAACCAGTAGTAAGTTCATATGTTTCATTTTAAGAGATCTAAAGTTAAAACGGGACTTTTCTTTTTAAAAATTGAAAAGAGAGTACTAGTACTTGGTATATTATTATTATTTTAAGTAGGTTTTCACCTAAGCTTAATATAGTTTTGTACAGATCTAACTACATAAAAGTTTTTTGTTTTCTATTTTCGTTATTTTGCTTCGCTTCTTTGCCACTTTTGGCTAATCTCGACGATGAGGAAGAGTGATGATATGATGAAATGGATGAAGAGACACTCACGAAGAACATCCATGCCCAGGCAATCATACAATTAATACAATCACACTATTAATTTACAAATGTAAAAAATATAGAAAATTGTCCAATAAAGAATTGTTCAATACGCGTATGCCACTGGTAATATATAGATATTTACTATAGTCACTGTAATAATTGGAGTAATAAGCGGTTTAATCAACGTATTGCAACAAACACGTTTTGTTTGAATCTTACCAATTTCCATCAGGATTCCCAGCTGGGTAGAAAAGTTTGTTTTTTCCATCTTTTTACGATATTCATACAAGTTGAAATTCGTTCACTTGTGTGGACTAGGGATTACCCTCTATAAACAATTCATATATATTAGGGTCTTTAAAAAGCACGCTGAAATTCATACAACTTACACCCTATCCTGAAAAACAACCATGCAATGTTGCTTTTTAAGTAAACTCTATGCTCGGACAGGATAATCTATAGTTTAAAGCAAGATCCGAACTACCGTGCAATATGCCTCCGTTGGGAATTGAACCGGGGACCTCTTAATTACAAGAACCATTCATCTCGTACTCCCTCTTTAATCCCTAACATTATCTGGTTTTGAATGCAGAAAGAAATAGAAATTATATTGATTAATTTGCTTTATTTTACTTCGTTTTTCTGCCAATTTGCGAATATGGGGATGACACTCACAAACATCCATGCACTGGCCAGGAGTCAAACCCGGGACCCCTGGTTTCGTAGCTAACCACTCCGCCATGCCGGCTATAAATTATATGAATTTAAATGTATGTTTCAATTGTTCTACAGCAACGGAGATTTTCTTCTTCCTTCTTCCACTATTATTATTTTCTATCTTTATTATTATCATTATTATTATTACAATTATTATACGCTACCTACTTATTCATATTATACATTTTTCTTAAGTGTCACTATAAGTATTATATGTAACTTTCTTTCAGTTTGTATTCTCACTTTGTATAAATTCTGTAAATGTTTATGTATTCATTTTTATTCTCTTTGCCACTTTTTTTTAGAGACAAGGGTTGGTTGTAAGAGCAGCCGTTCTATAATAAAAACTATTATTATTATTATTATTATTATTATCATCATCATCATCATTATTATTATTATTATTATTAAACCATTCAGTATTTACCTTCGTCGTGCTTACTCAAAGTCGAAGATAGGTTTAATAGAACTTAAATATATTCGTTAATTTAACTATTAATTCATTGCTATGGCAACACAATCAATATGCTTTGTGGTAAGGTAAAGTTCCCCTTGCAACACCGTGCCATGGAGTCACATTTAGGGGATGTGTGAGTAGGGCCCCACACATTCTCGAACTCGGTCATATTGGAGGTGATGTGATCAGCACCACGCTCCCAGTGTTTTCCCCAGGTACCCATTGATTTGAGGCTGCGTGAGCTCCAGAGCCAGAAAAATTTCGATCCACCCCGGGAATCGAACCCGGCTCTCCCGCGTGGCAGTCAGGCGCCCTACCAACTAGACCACCGCGGTACAGATAGACTTAACATGATAGTTCGTAAATCATTTTGCATACAATAATATCAGAGCCCTACTTTTATTCAATATTTCAACAACTGAACAACTCTATGAGTGCGTCGCAATACCGGTAACATGTTTATTGTTACCTGCGTTTTTCACAAACAGTTCACACAGTTTAATGGCTGAAGCTAATCTTGTGATCATTATGAGGTGCATGAGAGTGTCTCAATATCATGTACCACTGAAGGAACTAAATGAGCATAAATCATTGCTTTAAAGCAGTTAACGGTTCCGATATCCGCTTTGAAATTGATTTATAATAGACGAAATGTTCTGAGTTTTTTAGCTGCCGAGACTGATGCGGGCGGAATTCGTCCTCCATAACATTGTTTTTAGCCGCTTTCGTTTCTCTGTTAAAAATGTTCGCGCTCGTTTTTTGACGTAAACATGTAATTGGTTTATGTCTCGGAAATTAAATTTCACATCAAAGCCTAGCAAGACAGGATGCAGCAACCGTACGTAAAATATTATTACTCCACTGCTGTTGCAACTCATTTTACATACGCCAAAGTTTTTGAAGGAAATGAAATCACGCAGAAGCGGACAAAATCGAATTTCCTTTGTCGGGCGGAGATTTTGAAAACAACATTTCTCTCTCCGTCAGCAGATTATTGTAGCGATTTAACTTTTGTGGATGTGTGGAACCGTTGCCGTTTTAAAAAAATTAAGTCGTGTCAAATTGTGAACATTTTAAAAGCTACAAATTTAGGAAGGATGGGAATTTTTTGATTGAAGATACTGACATGATTCAGATAACTTATTTCTTTACAGAAGGTATTACAACATAACACGATCAAGTATCTACACATAAAGAGGAATATTTTAGATATGGATTTTCAACTATGGAGATTACACATACATGCACCATTCTTTCATTTTGGACATGATGACAATCGCAATTATTGTTGTTGTCTATCATTAGTAGCTGAAAGTACCACATGATCTTGCTTTTGAATTTCTGATCGACTACTAGACTATACTACATAGAGAATATTTAACCTCTTACACTCAATAGAACGCTTGTATAACTTGTAATATGTACTTAATGATTCAACAGGTATTTTCCTTCATTTTTATTAACAAAAATGCCTTTGTCGGTTCGGAGGTCAAGCGCATTAGGTGGTCCACTTTCGAACCCGCCACCAAAGTTTCCGGGTTCGAATCCCGGCGTGAACATAGGTGTTTTTGTAGGTGTCCCTTTTATCAATTCGGGTTCGATACCCGGTGGAGGCAACTAGTGGTTCGGATCCCACTTGAAACTGTAGGTCTAATCCCAATCAAGTTTACTGTGCATAAAGTGGACTTAAAACACCAACTCAACCAACCAACCTTTTATCAATTACATCTAATCATCACTCAACATCGTCGCAATTGGCCAAAAGTGGCAGAAGAGCGACGCTCAATAACAAAAAGACAAACACAAAACTATATTTGCTATTCATATTTAAATTGTAGGTAGTTTATAAATGTTATTGTAGTCGCACTGTAATATAATAGTAAAATCAATGTAGCCAGAGTACTATACCATCTTCTACGGTACTACGTAGTGTAGAAATTCGCCTAATATACTCCTAGAAGTAGATACCCTGAGCTTTAATCCCGGGAAAGGCATGAGTATCCTCATCATTCAACCTCATTCTCGCGGCTAACTCAGGCGAGAAATTCGTGACGTAAGATAACCAAATTTACAAACCAAATCTTATGTCCAAAAATTGTATCACATCTGCAACAAGCCGGGAAGTTCCATCTTGAAGCCAGAAGAGGAAGGCCACGCGCAGAAGTCAGCCAGATCTGCCACGAACTAATACGGATAAGTTACCAAAGTTTCTTGCTCTGACGTATTTGTGCAGAGGAAGATTAATGTTTTCTCGGGCGAAGAGTAACTTGTAAAAGGCATCCTGCAAGGTTGAATTCGGATTCCAACTAACGAGGAAAGAAAGGGAACGCTTTTTGACTCTTCCTTCTTGCAATAATCTTAGACATCCAAACGCAGGACAAGAACCAATGACACCGCTGATTATCTTCTTTGGCAAGGTGACGGTTATGTTAACCAAGACACACCTAAATGAACATCGCAGTTTCTGAGATTTCCGGAAAGAAAACATGTTCGTTGATTAACCTCACAATTGTACCATCAGGTTTTCCATGACGGTAAGGTGATTGAAAGAAAGTGACTAGAAAGTTGGTGGTCTTTGTTAAGGTACTGGCCCGGGTATTTCACGAATAGTAGGAGACTTAATTGAAAGAAAAACATACTAAACAGATGGGTATTAATTATATCATAAATATCGATGTATCTTGTCAGAATACAAAAACAAACAAAAAAAGTAGCGAGTGACCTGGTTATAACTAGATATAAGTCCATAAACAATTGTGTGCAGCACAACAATCCTAACCTGATCACTCTTGTCACCTAATATACAGGTAACTTGAGGGTTTAGTGAATAAACTGTGCCGTGATCCTAGAGGATCCAATGCAAAAGGACTAGGAATGCGTCATGCGATGACAAAAATGGAAACAATAGGTTTCATTGTCAACCTCATTGTTGGTATTGGAACTAGTTCCTTCCTTCCAGGAACCTAATCAACATTGTCAATAAAGAATAAGGGGAAAGTAATTTTCTGGAGAAACCATCACGTGTTTTGTGCCATGTGCACTTACTGCACGACACGCTTTTCAAATCGCAGGAAAGTATTATGCAAATGAATAGATGCCGTGTATCCCGGTAATAATTTAATGTAAGATAATGCGCAGTTTGCTTTATCTCACGGAACTCTGAAGAAAGGAAGTAGCAGTGGGCACGTGATAAGTAACGAGCAAGTACATTGAACACTGTGCGAACAGATGCAACGTCACCTTAGAAGGAAGAAATAACTTGAAGTAATAGCACTGAGTAGTAGATTACGATAGCTTGGTGAGGCTTACTAAATTTGTATCAGCTTTCATATGTGGTTCGAGTATAGAGTTGCCGAAGAATTTAGTATTATATTAGACCTCTAGTAGTTGATGGACGTGGTATGAATGTTGCTATCGAGACATTTGATGTATATACAAAAATAGATTAGCTTTAAAATATTCATGAGGAAGTAGTGTGCTTATCTAATTTTATCCTGTGAACTTTTGCTCCATGTTCGGATGCAAACCATACATTATTTGTGCAACCGAATTCGAATTCAATGCTTTGAATTGTTGGTTGTTGTTGATGAACTCACAAATTTGTTGCTTCAAGCAGCTCAAAGAATCGAATGGATTCCTCGAACTGATACTAGACATTAGCGTACGCAGAGGGGGGCTGATGAAGCTACAATCCCCTATGGAAATTTGAGAAAATCAATATTTTGAAATAAAACAGTGAAAAACTCAGGGAAAGCAGAGTTGAAAATGGAAGCCTCTCTTGAGATGACCCCCGATTGCCATTTTTGAGAGTGGAAATTTCTAAATGTACCAAATATTTTATTGCGTATTCCGTTCCCCTAGAAAGCAGCTATGTACTATACACCTTTATAATTCCAGCCATTCCCGAAAAAAATCCTGCGAACACAAGTGATACTAGACCATAAAGGTCGCCAGAATGTGCTTCTATACGCTGTCCGATCTATCTCTGGAGCAAGGCCGTGCATAGCGGCAGAGAAGGGGGAGAATCGAGTGGGCAGAGCGAAGCAGTACACGCTGCTGGGAATGGTGGTAACCGCAGTCATCCCCCCCCACGCAATCCCGTTCCTCTCACGTGTTTTTAAATTGTAGAGCCGTCTGTCGTCACTACTTGTACAGATACTTCTTTTCGATCGCCTGCTCCATAGATAACTGGGACAGAGTGTATGTAATGTGAGTGTGTGGAATCCATTTGCGAGTCGTTTTTGTTACTATCACAGTCAAAACTAAAAATTGAACTTTATTATATCATGTTCCATATACCAAACGAACAACTTTTTTTCTCTTATCGATTCGTCATCCCTCTTGTTCGTGCTGCAAAACTTCTGGCAGGGGCGTATCCTAAGGAGACTTGCGTCACTGCCTTGATCTCCCAGGGAAAGATACCGTTCTGACCAGCTTGCGTGTTATCACCCTTCCGTCTTTTCTTTTTGAGACAAGTATACGAACTCTAGAAATGGATTACACTGCTCGCTATCTCGGATGGAGAAATGCCTTTCGGCTTATATTCGCTCTCTTAACGTCCACCAGTCATGCAACTCTGTGGTCATGTCACGAAATAAGCTGAAATTGGTGGTTATTTTTGGCACGGTGCGAAGGTTAATAAGGCTAATGGTGATGTTGTTGCCTGTTCTTTCGGTAGACTGAGATTTACCTTTAGGACGGAAAAACAGACAAAAGTTACCTTCTTTATATAATTCGCAAACGTTTCGGGTCCTTCAAGATGGCGTAACGTTGCAAATCAACGTTCGATAACGTGGAGCACTGGCGTACGCAGGATTTTTTCGGAGGGGTTGGAACTGTAAAGGTTGATAGCTGCACTGTATCGGGTGTTCCATTTATAACGCAATCCGGAGTTGGGGATAGTAGAACTTTTGAACGGGAAGTGGTACACATATAATCTTTATATCAAATTGAAGCCTTGTTCATGCATATATTTTTAAACCGGGGAACAATGATTGGACTTCATTAGTGTCCACGCAGTGTTGCCAGATGTAACGGGAAGTTTAAATGAAATTTTTTACAAAAGCATGAAAAATGGCACATAACACACATATACAGACATGCCGTCGGTAATTTGCAGTTTGGTTAGGTGGATTAGCTCTGCATCTATGGCAGTGAAAAAAGAAATGTTCATTTCTACCGATAGCCAATCGGATGAGGAGGCGTCTTTAAGGGGTAACTAGGAAAATCGTTGTTTTTAGAAATTAAGACTGTGCATTGGCAACACTGCTGGTGTTTCAGTACCACAACCACAAAAGGTGTGATTCGAAACTGTATACATCATGCAATTACTGAAAACAATAAAAAAAAAAACTTGGAAATTTTCATGAGAAGAGTGTTACTTACATGCACCTGGCAACCATGTTTCTTCATCCGAATATGTAATTGCTGTCAGTGTTAATGAGAATAGCTCATTGTGATAAATTCCTGATCCATAGTATGGTTGCCAGGTGCATGTAAGTAACACTATTTTCATGAAAATTTCCAAGTTTCTTTTTTCAGTAATTGCATGATGTATACAGTTTCGAATCACATCTTTCGTGGTACTGAAACACTAGCAGTGTTGCCAATGCACAGTCTTAATTTCTAAAAACAACGATTTTCCTAGTTACCCCTTAAAGACGCCCCCTCATCCGATTGGCTATCGGTAGAAATGCACATTTCTTTTTTCACTGCCATAGATGCAGAGCTAATCCACCTAACCAAACTGCAAATTACCTTAGGCATGTCCGTACATGTGTGTTATGTGCCATTTTTCATGCTTTGTAAAAAAATTCATTTACACTTCCCGGTACATCTGGCAACACTGCGTGGATACTAATGAAATCCAATCATTGTTCCCCGGTTTAAAAATACATGCATGAACATGGCGTCAATTTGGTATAAGGATTATATGTGTACCACTTCCGGTTCAAAAGTTGTACTATCCCCAACTTCCGGTTGCGTTGTAAATGGAACACCCGATAGAAGGGGCGGGATACACTATAAAATATTTGATAATAGCCATTTTTAATCTTCGTCTTAAAGGTTGTTCAAAGACAAAAATTGTAATCGGGAGTCATTTTAAGGCACGGCTTCAGTTAGCACTTTAGTTTTCGTAAGTTCTTTACTGTTTTCATTTGAAAATTTAAATTTTCTCAAAATTTCAGGACGGGCTGTAGCCCCATGAGCCTCCTTTGCGTACGACAGTGCCGTGGAGATTCATCGAATCTCACTTTAAATTGTAGGTCCAGCCCTGATTAGTCTATATGTGCATAAAGTTGATATAAAGGAAAATTCAAACTCATAATATTTCGATGAAGCATTTCAAATTCCCTGAGTTTGCAAAATATGAGTTAGGGTCGGTGTTATCCAATCCAACCATTGCGTAAATACCCCGTGTAAATAATTAAACAGCAAACGAAAAGAAGTTATGTCAAATTACTGAAAGTTAACTTTGTGGTTTTCCCACTACGCTCATTAGTAGTTCCGTTTTTAATGCGCTATTTTATTAGTCTAACCATGAAGTTTACTCCGTAATCCACTTTAAACATTTGAGGCCGTTTCCTGAGAAAGAGTCTTCAAAAGTTGTTCTACATAAGGCAGATGCATCAGAAGCAATACTTCAGAAGAAACAAGGTGCGGGCCTCATTACTTCCTGAAGTTTCCTCTTTATAATAGCCTGGAAAGATCTAAAGTTTCGAATTTTCAACCGGGTTAGAACATTAAGAAGTCACGCCAAGAATGCAAAAGTTCTCACGGCTGAGCTGATTTGTTATGCTAACTTCACTCTCTCCCGCGATGGAATCCAGGCTTGGTGATGAGCTCCCAAATTACCCAACTAAAGAAACAAGAAATTCCGAGTTGTAATTGCAACGACCTTTGTCTCCTTTATTTCTTTCGTCAGCTTGTTTCCAACCCACGCGAATTTTTTCTCGAAAAGATTTTTGTCAGCTTAGAGGAGAATAGAAATTTTGCATTTTAACTTGACACTTAACTACACTCTGTCCCTGGAATATCTGGAGCGACCAAACGAAAACAAGTATCTGCGCAAGTATACTCTATCCCCAAAATCTGCGAAGCAAGGCCACGCATAGAGGCAGAGAAGGAAGGGGGTAAATCGAGTGGGCAGAGCGAAGCTTCTGCGAAGGCTTGTAACTGCACTCACTGCCCCTCCACACAATCCCGTTCCCTCTCACGTGTTCATTGGTCGAGCCGTCTCGCGTCACTATTTGCGCAGAGACTTATTTTCGTTCGCTTGCTCCAGAGATACCCGAGACAAATTATAGTGACTCGAGAGGGCTCGACGAATGAACTCGTGAGAACTGAATTGAGTTCAGCTGCTAACCGTTTGCAGCAGTTCCGCCAAATCGCTTTCTCCCCCTTTTCTTTCATTATGAGCTGCCTTGCGTCACAGATTCCAGGGGCAGAGTATATACGTATAAAATATGCTGAAAACAAAATTATGTATTTCGAAAAATAGTTCATTCCAATAATAAATGTCGAATTAACAAATACAGTTTGAAGCAAACAAATGTTTATTTCAGAACTGTAAGTTATTTTAACACTAAATTAATTGCTCGTGCATGTGACCATTTTTTTTCTTAAGTAAGGTAGACTACATGGTTCAGTTTGTAGTAAATCAAGTCATTGATGACTAAGTTCTAAATTATTCTAAGCTCTGTGTCATGCAGCTGAAAAGAAGACGCATCTTATCCAAGTTGTTTACTGTAACGCTTCGTGTCACTTCTTACGCAGTTCTAATTGCCCTTTGATTGCAACTGTATTCGCTGAATGTAAACATTTTTTTCTTATCAAAGTGTCTGGAGGCGATAAAGAGTTTTATGAGCAACTTTATTAGCATCATAGTGGCCCATGTGCAGCTTAGGGTCTTGTTACAGTACTTCGCTTAATATAATATGTTGCTTTAATATACAACTAAAATTCAAATAAATTGAAATTTTGGAATTAAAATCTAGTGTTCCAGTTAGTACAACATCTGTCGATAATCCATTACCATTATATACGTATGTGTGTTTCTGTAGGTATGTATATAGTATTAATATCTACATAAAAATATATAAAGATACATACAAACATATACGTATGTGGGCCATTCCATTGTCACGGGTGGGACTCGCAGACTACATTTTTGACATTAACGTAACTATTCTACTAACAGTTCAGCAACATTTTTCTTACAGTTTCTATGTAACGAATTATAAAACTAAACACTCTTGTTTAAACTTACTTACTTACCCAGAATTTTAGCTATAGGTGTACAATTTTTTTTCAATGGTGGGACAGATAAAATACTTCCTCTTTACTTAATAATGACTTTATTTTAATTTCTGTGAATTTTCAATTTACGAAAAATAAATTATTTAAGACAAAGTGAGGAAGTAATTGACCTTTGAATATTATAGTAGAGTTGAAGTTGAAATGTTTAATTGTTATTTGGTCTCACGGGTGGGACACAATACAAAACAAAAGTAAATCAAAATGTTAAAATGAAGAAACAATATGTAAAATACCTTCTACTATTAACTAAATTATGTGTAATACTAGAATTTATATCCAAATAATATTTTAGATTGACGGTTCACAAGAGAGAATAAAATTACAGCATTGCATTTAATTTTAAAAATGGAGATTCAGGATCACTTTTCTGGAATGTCCCAAATGTACATAGAGAGAGAGGGGGGAGGAAATACAAACGATAGGAAGATATGAACAGATAGAGAAACAGGAAGGAAACAAAGAGATAGGAAAAAGATATAAAGAATAAGTGAGGGGAAAAGGAAGAGAGAGAAACTGCAAGAAAGACAGGTAGAGAGGAAAGTGAAAGAATGGAAAAAATAAAAGGAGATAAAGATAGAGTAACAGGAATAAAGAGAGAAACAATGGAATGGGAAGAAAGATAGAAAGAAAGAATGATAAAAAGAAAGAGATTGCGAGACACAGTAAGAAAGAAAGGCAGAGAGAAAGAGGGAAGAAAACAATAGATAGGAAGGCTGAAAGAGGAAGAAAGTATACAGAACCTTACAAGGAATAACGACTGTATTTCTGCAACTTTGAGCCCGTACAAAAAAATCTCTGTTGACGTCACTGCCACTTGTTTTCTGAACAAAAAAAACAAACAATACACTCTTGTTAATTGTTCTTCCACTCTCGGGAGTATTGTGTAAACTTGTCCCTCGCAGTAAACGGGCGAAATGCTAAGATCCTACCACGCTTTTATGTAGCAGCTGGGCAAACGATAAGACTGGTATGTTTTTAAACTTCATTAGTTTGCTTCAACATAGTTGCCATACCCACTCTGGAGGGATTTGTAATGAGACGAAGAAAAAGCTAGGAACTACTTTCCCGGCTGCTTTAGGTGTTCTTCAGTGATAAATCTAGATAATTTACAAAATATGTTTTCCAATATTTTTCTATTAACACCTGCGTAAACGCATCGTATGGGTCGAACGAGTTAGATTAAATATTCTGTAGTAGTTATTTAGTTATATTTGTATTGGATTTGGAATATTACGGCATAAATAGTGGATTTCCTGCCTTCTCGTTATTATCCCGATGGCCCATCCAGGTGCCGTTGTGGCAAGGTCATCGCCTTGTAATCAAGGGGGTTACGGGTTCAATACACGGTGAAGGCACAGGGTGGTTCGGATCCCACTTTAAGCCCTAGGTCCAGTCTCGATTAAACCATCTGTTTGTAATTTAGGGTACTCTTGATGCATATAAATACGGGAACGCATAATCAATTTTTGGCATTACAAGTGTGTTGACTAGGTGAGTTTTTGTTTCTTTGCTTAGCATGTGTTTTAGTAGAAAAGTGTTGTTTTTTTTGTTTGGGCACTGTTTATTTAATATCAGAAGTGCAGAGTAAATTAATTTCCCATTATCACTCATTTGGTTAGTAACAATAATTGGGAGCTTATTGCTCTCACGTCGGAAAACTTTAATATGGTAAAAGTCGTGTCCAATTTGAATCTTCTACATACACTTTGATATTCTGTAAAAATATACTCTCATCTCCCTCCGTTTCTATTTCTGTGCTGAGATAATTCTCATGAGACCATATATTACTCCTCTGCCATCCCAGAAATCCTATAAAAATTCATGAAATATTCTTTTTTGTCGTATTGATCGCTCATTCGTGTGTGTGTGTGTGTATATATATATATATATATATATATATATATATATATATATATATATATATATATATATATATGATAGTATCACATCTTTGGCCAGAAGATCATAATTTCTGAAAACCTAGAGAGCTGTCGGTTCCCGAAACTTTCTACCATTCGCTCCACCTCAACCTTAATTTTGCAGTAAAGTTTTATAGTTCCTCTGAGAACCGGTAGTAGAGGTCAGGCTCTCTGCAGGAAAAGTATCGTTGCCAGGCTTTTTCCTTGTGGGAAAAGAGAAAAGGAATTGACGAGAGAAAAGAACGACGATGTGTGAATGTGTGTGCGTTACACACACGAGCGCACACACTCACTCCCTTCCCCTCACACGTTTCTCTGTGTGTGGAATGAAGAAGGAAGGAGTGTGCAAATCTTGAAATTCTTCGTGGGTTAAATGGTATTTGACAGTTGGGAGATTCGGTATTGAAAACAGGCATGAAAGTGATTTAATTTTTTGGTGTCTGAAACTGTTTAAGTGTCCCTGTTTTCAAATTATTCTTGCACTTGTTATAACATTGTGTAACATGAGGTTGCAACCTCCTAAAACTATTGCGATATCCCTGTGCATTGCACAGTGTAGTGAAGAGATAATCGTAGCGGTGAGGATGAAAGATGAACTTATGATCTCATAATCTTCATGAGTCTCTGCAAGAAAGACTGAAACAGTCCTAACAATGAAGAAGTGATTTTTGCTTGGAATTTCCTAATGGTTAATTTCAGTTTTAAAACGCAATAGTTATTCATTCAATAACCAAAGATTGCGTAGATTTGTAACACCTGTATTTCGTAATTTTAAAACAGTATTCACATGTAGGGTGTACAGAAATAGATGTCAAATATTTAGGCACAGTTTTCCACATATTTTCATTTTTCATATTATTTTGTGTTCATATGTTGTTTCTCCTCAACGGCGAGAGCCTCTCTGATGTCGTAGTGGTAACGTCGTCGCCTTTTAATCAAGGGTACCTGGTTCAAATCAACCCACTTTAAACTGTAGCTCCAGTCCAGATTAGCTCTTCTGTGCATATGTGGACTTAAAAACGAACTCGGGGTGCTCCTTCCACGTAGTGCACCAAATAGTCAACCTCACTTCCACGTAGTACACACTGGACTACATACTAACGAGGCTCTGGCGACTGATCCCATGGCCAGTATAATTTTGTTTGCGTTGTCCTGTGTTTTGTCCATATTTATGCTGAGTGCTCCTCAGCTTGTTTAAAAAAAGGTCAGAAGATTTTAATATTTTATGATTTTAGCTCTGCAACGTTAGAGTTGTTATGTGTAACGATAAGGGGCTGGACCCCGTATAATGTGACGGGTGCAAAATAGCCTTAGTGCTGACGCACCCAAAATTTTAAATTCAAATTCAAATTAAAAACGAACTCAATAACTCCTCAACGGTGAAAGGTGTTACTGTAAATATTTTATGTGATGAATATGGAAGGTTTATGAATATTTTGAGGTTTTTAAGTCAACTTTATGCACATATAGGCTAATTCGGACGGGAACAACAGTTTAAAGTGTGATCCGAACCACTATATACTTCCACCGGGTATCAAGCCCGGCACCCATCGATTAAAAGGCAACTACGCTGTCAGGGAGATTTTTATAAATATTATTCTTTCGTGAAACTCAACTTACATTCTAATACATAGAGGGGCCAAAATATTAGATGCAGTGTAAGAAACAATGGTTTGAGTTACCCATGCAAATTATATTTTGCATTGTGCGTTCAATAAGTTAGCACCGTCTTACTTAATGATGATACAAGAGTTATCAGTTTAAGAAGGAAATCTCAAGCAGGATCATGTCTCTTGTTTCTTGATTGATTGATTTTGTGCTTTGTCCACTTTATGCATAGTAAGGCTAATCGGGACTGGACCTACAGTTTAAAGTTGTATCCGAACCACTATGAACCTCCACCGGGTACCGAACCCGGGACCACTTGATTACAAGGCGATTTCGATACTACTGCACCATCGGCGAGGCCTCATGTCTCTTCTTACTTGTGTGAAAGCAGATTGAGAGATTACTGTAAGTATTACGTGCCATTTAAAGGTAATTCTTTTAATTATGTATTTAGATATGAAGTAAGCAATTCAAAGCAAATCCTGTTGGTACAAGTTATAATCGCTTGTTCAACAATAGGAACCATTGTAGAATGTACACATAATTGTTAGTTTTAACGCTTTGTAACATTGCAGAAATATCCTTATCCCACCCATCTGCCCACCAAAATAGTCCTCATGAGAAATTTTCAGAAACAGTTTAGGGACGAAAGATTTGGACACAGAAATTAATGGAGAAAGTGATAGCAGAGTAAAAGAAGGAAAATTACAAAACGAAAGAGATAGAGCAAGAAAATAAATATAAGAAGGTCGAAAGAAAAGAAAACAGGGAAATAGGAAGTAATAAGGGGTGGAAAGGAAAAATGCGATAATAAAGAGATAGGAAGAAAGAAAATGAAAGAGGGAAACGGAAGAAGTGGAATGGTCAAAGAGAGAAGAGTGAGATTCATTGAGAAAGATGTAGAGAGAAAGATACAGAGTGAGTGATAGAGGCAGAGAGAAATAAAGAGAGTGAGAAAGAGAGAAGGAAAGAGAGAGTAATTGAATCAGAGGCAGAGAGAAACAAAGAGAGAGAGAGAGAGTGATTGAGAGAGAAAAATAATCCTCTGTAGATTTTGTGATCTGTCATGTCCATGTGCAAGCTTCCGCAAAGGGAGGCAGAGGGGGACACTTGCCCTTCCCCTCCCCCAGATATGTGGGAAAAGTTCGTGTAATTCGAAGTGTCAAGTTGTAGGGATGTTTTATTAAAAATAATTTTGTTTTTTGTGATTTGTAGGCTGTAAGTTGCAGCAATTATATGCCACGTCCAACAAATTATGAGAGAATATTTTAACCAGAGACATTAGAATCATATTGACTTTCCGTTACTAGGGATGGGCAGGAAAGATATTGTTGGTGGGGACTTGATTGGGAAAGAAATGCTTTATAATTCCGACACTCGTGACTGGAAAAATTCACAATATCCTGTGGGAAAATTTTACGTGTATCTCGAATTGCACCCACTATTTACCCTCAAGTGATTGTTTTCTCACTTCTTGATAAGAAACTGTTAATTTCAGGAAATTTCAGACACTTATGGTGCAGAAAATATAAATAATTTACCAGTTTAAAATATGATCCTTTGGAATTTCTTGACTGTCCGTGGCCCGAAAAGTGAGGAAAAAATTTCCCGAAGTCGGGGTTTAACCTTCACAATTCAGGCACAGTAATTTTAAATTACTTTTTTGCCGTGTCATTCGGCGCATAAAAACATGGTCAGAGATACGATAATGGAGAGCAGATTCAGTGGTCTCTGTTTGACATCTGTTCATCATAAAAAAAAGTATAAAAACACAAAAGAACTATTCACCAACAAAGTGTAGATGTTTGTAGAAAGGAAACAATACGAATTCAGTTTTTATTTAAATAGTGGACAGAAGTCTAAATTTCCGATAATGCCAACGCATTTTCAATTCAATTAAAAGTTTGTGATTTGGAGAATAATAATAATAATATTAATAATAAAACCAACAATAATAATAACAGGTGAAATATATGTTTCTATGAGTAAAGATAAAGATGTGAAATCTTACTCCCCTCCCCTGAGAAAAATTCCTGCGGACGCTCTTGTCTGTGTGTATAGTGAATGTCCTTTTATCCGTTTCATCTAACCGTAATCATCATTCATACTCACCATCATCATTAGTCAAAACTGGCTGAGAAGCGACCTAAAATCAAATAATGTAGCAAGAGTCCCATTCTATCTTCCTATTGAGGAATAAAGACTAGAAAAAGAGAGAGAAAGGAAGAAAAGGACACAGAGAGAATAAGAGAGAGAGAGACGCACAGAGATAGAAAAAGGTAGACGCAGAGAGGGAAATATAGATTAAGGGAGAGAGGGAGAAGGGAATGAACAGAAATTAAAGAGAAAAGAGAAACAAGAACACATTTCTCTCTTCCCCTTCCTGTACACCTCTCTCTCTCTCTCTCTCTCTCTCTCTCTCTCTCTCTCTCTCACTCACTGTCATTTTCTTTGTTGGTCTTAAGCATGCATGTACAGTAAAATTCAAAAGTAAGTTTATTTTAGTTCGCTTTCTTGCCACTTTTGGCTAATCGCGTAGATCGGAATCAGTGACGATATGATGAAATTGATGAAAGGACACTCACAAGAACACTCATGCCCAGGCCAGGATTCGAACCCGGGACCCCGCGATGTGCTAACCACTCCACCCCGGAGACCGGCTAAATTGAATTATATATGCAAATTAAATTAGTACTTTTCTGGCATATTTCTTTCTGTCGGCTCGGTGGCCGAGAGTCGACCTCCGTGGCGGAGTGGTTAGCAGAGCGCGCTACGAAGCCAGGAGTCACGGGTTCAAATCCCGGCTAGGACTTGGATGTTTGTGTTTGTCCGAAATGAGCAAGAAAGAACGAGATTACAGTAAAAATTGACATGTGTGAAAGTTTGAGAAATGTGTGAATGACGCGGGATACTACCGAATAGGGGTATTCCTTTTAAATAGAAAAAAATAGTGTTGTGTGGTCGACTTTTGAGCTCACCACCGAAGTTCCCGGATTCGAGTCTCACCCTAGACATGTGTATTATTTGTGATTATTCCCTTATCACATTCATCTAATCGTCGTTCATCCTTATCTATACAGTCAGCCAAAAGTTGCAGAAAATCGATACTAAATAACAAAGACACAAGTGCCTTTCTGGTAGCCAATAATAACAAAATAGTTCGTTTGAAGTTTTTATTTTAATAAGAAAGTTGAAAAATGTATGAAGAGGCTGTAAGGATCCAACAAATATCACAGTGCCAGAACTTTACATAATATTAATGAAAAACGCGAATGTATACAATTATAACACTTTGAGCAAATTGTCTTTGAACATGACAATAATGAGAATAGATTTGGCAACAATTTTGCGTAAATTATGAAAATTTAAAATTACGTGAACACGTTTCCTGTTACTACGAGCTTCATATACTTTTGATAATACCAAATGCAAATAATAAGATTTTAGAACGGAAACCACATCGTCAAATTTGTTCTTTTTTTATCATAACATAATCACAACATTCATAAAAGGCTGTAAGTGTCTAAGACATATCACAGTACTACACAATACTTAAAAATATCTTTGAGCAAATTGTCTTTGGGTAATAACAAATCGTATATATATAGAAACGATTTTTCGTGCATTATGGAAAGTAAAATTCCGTAAACAAATTTTCTGTGTGTACTTATCTTGATATAGTATTTTATAATACCAAATACCAGCAATAAAAATTTGGCAGGACGGAAATCATATCCCCATTTTTGCTTTGTATTCGGCATAACACAACACAATAATTTTTGCAATTTTATGTCCTACATTAGAAGATAAAATTTAATGAATAAGTTCCGGTTAGTGCTTAACTGCAAATGATACTCCATAATGCACAGCAACACATAATACACACAACACAGAACTCTTGCATAATTTCCCTTGTTAAGCAAACGCTTAACTACACAAACACAACATTTTAATGGCACTCTAAGAAAGAAAGAAATAATATAAATGAAATTACAATTTATATAATAATCCTTTACCTTTAACCGTGATGTTTACATAGATGATAGAAACATATAAATTTCCTTATTATTGTCAGGAATTTGTTTTGGATTAAGAATTCCGCGACTCCATTAAATTGCTTCTGAAATCTGAACAAACATAAAATATTTCAACTATGTTATCTACTGCTTGTATTTTATATAATAATAATACATAAATACTCAAACCTAGTTGCATTATATTACTACTTGTTTCCCCACAATTTTCATTGGACCGTATTAATAAAAACGAATAGGTATTCTAAGCATAATTTCAGAGAAGCGTGTGTACAATATCGTCCTCTTATAGTTTACAACCTAGCGACTTGTCAATGATATGGGCAACATTTATATATCCTGTTGATATATACATAAGCACATTCTCGCAAGGTGTGAGTACGTGTTCACTGATTAAGAACGTGCTCCCTGTGTGAGCCGGTACTCCGACTTCTGGTTCATACGAAAAGAAGGTTGTGCTTCTGAGTTAAGAAAGTATCATATACTCAGTTTTATTCACACGACCCAATAGGATGAAGCTGTAAATTTCAATAGTAAATACAAACAATATGCACTTATATAATAATAATAACTTATATAATCAGATCTGTATGGAACTCAGGGTAAATTATTATTATGAACACTAAAACTGAATTGTAGCAAATGTAAAATTCCATTTTGCAGTTCTTACTTTTAAAACGGTACCAACTGTATAAGAAATGAAGTGAACTTTGTTTCTTAACCACAGTATAAGCATTTGCAGGGAGAATAGGTCTGTTTATATTCAACCAACAACCAAATTAATTCCTCATTTACATTTTAAATACTCTTTCTTTCTTTTATTTTGTAAGACCTTGTCTTCCCAACCAAAAATATAATACTGCAAGCTCCCATCATCATACTCAGATTTATCTTCTCACTTTGGCAGTAGTTCAGTCATCTGTGTCTGATCTTTCGCCCGTTTCCTCTCGACAATTTGGCTGGTCTTTTTGTTGTAGTTTGCCTCATTCTCTTGATGCATTTGAATAGCTTTCTGGTAAGATTGATTGAGCATAGCATAAACCCTGTTATCTAACTTGTTAGCAAATTTCAGTTTTATGAACTTTCTTTCGATTTTATCCATCCAGCCATCGATAGATTTTCGTTCCTCTCTGAAGTATTCATAGACATCTCTGTCGTCCTCCTCTTCTTTTTCTACATTGCCATTAAAGAAAGAAAAGTGAGTAATTACATTGATCTAAGTATACACATATATGTATAATATATATGTATGTATGTATATGCATACACTTAATTTATTTTATCCAATTATACTCACAAATTCAGCATATGAAGTTAGTTAGCTATGATAGTCATAAAACATATTTAATTTAAGATCTAGCAAATTTTATTTCTGGACATGGAATGACAAGATTTAAAAATACCTAAGTATTTAAAACTTTGCGAGATTGAGAACTTGTACTTCTGTAACGATTAGAATATTTTTGTAGTAGAAATAAAACTGAAGTCCTTATTCCAAAGACTTAACGTTGAATCTTTTATGTAAATTGCCATGAATTAAATTTTTCCAACTTAATTTTAATTTCCTTGTAATTGATGCCAAAAATCAATTGCGTTCCATTAATAATACTTGGTTGTAATTGAACCTCTCTAAATAATTTGAATCCAATATTTTCATGAGTACTATGATATGTAAGTTACAACATTAACTTTGCACGAAGTATTGAGTTCCTATTTGATTTATTTTACTTCGCTTTTCTGCCACTTTTGGTTAATTGCGACTTGATTTCCTATTGTAACATCCGGTTGATATTTACGTTGTGAATAATTGATACATAATAATCAGAAGAAATTAACTGAGGTGGAGAAACTTGCACAGCTTGTAGAAAGCACTTTTACATGAAAAAATGTAAAGTGTTCCCCTGAGCTTAGCACCACGTCATGAAGGCGTATAGGGGTAACGCCCCACACTTTCTTGATCCGGTCGTGAGTAGGGGTGATGTGATCAGCACCACGCCCCTGACCGCCTTTACCCCCCAGGTACCCATTTTATTCGACGCTGGGTGGGCGCCGGGGCTCGAACCCGGTACCTTTAGCATGGTAGTCAGACGTGTTACCGACTGAACCACCACGGCACGACAAATGGATTATATGGAATGGTTATTGACATCAGTGTTGAGTCCAGAAATTTCACAGAAGGATGCTCATGACTTCTTAATAATTTAAGAAGTGTCATTTCTGTCTACCTTAATAAATGGAGTGCATATGTATTAATTTCTAACATAACCGTACAAAAAAAAGACAAGAGCGCCACGTGAAGTTTCCAAAATTTTAACGGATTTCCAGGTTTAAAATTAAACCCATCTTGAAACTTGTTGATGAGTTTCGCTCAAATGCAAAAATAATACACTAAGAACGTCTAGCTAAAACTAAAACATTCTGCTCAATAGTTTTAAATTTTCAGCAGCTTTCAAAATAGCTTTTTTTCAAAATAGTGGCCCCAAAAATTGTCTTACATGCTGTGAATTTAGTTGCTGACACTGATAACATATTCTAGACAGGATTCTGAAGAAAATTGTACAGCATTTCATAGCGAATAACAGCGAAAATTGATTATCGTCGTCACAAAATTGATTACTTTCCACTTTTGTGCACGGCCACTCCTAAATCACACACAAGGGTAGGGGCTACAGGCTGCCTTAGTCAATGCGCATCACTCTCCTCTTATACTTTGTCCCGGGGGTCTGCGGAGCAAGGCCGCCCAGAACGGTAGACAAGGGGAGGAAGCGAGTGGGCAAAACGAAGCAGTTAGTGCTGCTGTTAACAGCTGGTAGCTGCAGCCGCATTTCCCTCTTCGTGCGCTCACTTCCCCTCTCACACGTTCATTGGTAGAGCCCTTTCGAGTCACAACTTGCGCAGAGACGTTTTCGTTCGCTTGCTCCAGTTGTTCCCGGGATAGAGTATAGGTCTATATTTCAACAATATTATTGTATAATTGTAGCCGAAATTATGCTGTAATACACTTTCGAGTTTCTTTCCATAAGTCTATAAATTTAAAGTACTATACAGCCGTACGAGTCGCTAGATTGATGTTATCCTGCAACGTTACTACAGGGTATCTAAAAATGCCACGCAGCAAGATTTTGAACATAATAACTTCTGTACAATAAGCAATAACATGAACCTTGCACTCGGTAATACTTTTGTCTATGTCGATGCTTTTTAAACATTAAAGAAGAAAATTATTCTCTACATGAAAATTAAGCATGGGGATAAAGTTACTAAGGTGTAAAAAAAAATCTGTGCGAAGTAAAACCAAACATGAATGAAAGACAGCTATGGAGTAGCTTGCATTTTCGATGTGCATTGATGGTCTCCGTAGGCATTTATCGAATTGATGCAGGAACGATAAATTTTTACACATTTTGTGCATTACAGGACGATTTAAAGGGTTAATTATGACATATTCACAAATATGTATGTTGTTTTTTTAAAAAATTACGAGGTGTACTGGCAACAGTGTTCGTGGCTGAGGACAGTACCAGGTATGCCAGACATCTGGCTATGTTATTCAATCTGCCCAGATGAAATAAAAGATTTGAAATTTATCGTGCAAAAAGATAGGTAGGTTAGGTAAACTAGTCGTGCATGTTTTTATCGCTTTTTGTACAAAAGTTACGTACGTTCAAATACTCGATTGCGTGACTTTTTGGACACCCTATATTTCCAGTATGCGTTACGAACGCAATTTAACACTTGAGAATGCTTTGAAAACGAAACCTATCCACCGCAAGGAAAGGAACAAGAGAAGAACCGCCGTGCACCTATACTCTGTCCCGGATATCTCTGGAGCAAGCGAACGAAAACAAGTCTCTGCTCAAGTAGTAACGCGAGACGGCTCCACCAATGAACACGTGAGAGAGAATGGGATTGCGTGGAGGGGGTAAAGCGACTGCAGTTACCAGCCTTCACAACAGTATGTATTGCTTCGTTGTGCCCACTCGATTTCCCCCTCTTCTCTGCCGCTATGCGCAGTCTTGCTCCAGAGATATCCGGGACAGAGTGAGACTTCAATGAGGACCCTAAAGAAGAGAGGAAATAATCATATCTTTGAATACAGGCAGTAATTTTCAACACCAATGACCTCTAATCCGCCTAGCGTAGTGATTGGATTAGGCCGTTAGATGATCCCCGAGAACACTCGCCCTTTCTTGTGATTGAAGGGCCGCCCTGTAGACGCCGGCCGTGAGTTGTTACGTGCCGAGGCAAGGACCGGCGGGAGACCATAATGGCTCTGGGGACACTTTTGTGACTGGGCGTGGCTTTTAGTCACTCTGCAGAGAAGAGATAATACAATCGCCCTTCCAGTTTTGCTGTCTCTCTTCATTAATTTCAACCCGGAAGCTGTCCAGTGCCGGTACTAAATGTGTCATTTTCATTGCACTCATATATTCTTGAATATGCTAAGCTAAGCTAAGAGTTAAGACTTGCTGTTTTAAGTCCACTTTATGCACAGTAAGGCTAATCGGGACTGGACCTACAGTTTAAAGTGGGATCCGAACCACTTGTGCCTCCACCGGGTATCGAACCCGGGACCCCTTGATTAAGAATAAGAAGGCTGCAATGTAACTTGTTGTTTTTATGCTCAGATAAGCTAATCGGGACAGGAACTACAGTTTAAAGTGGATTGATTAATTGATTGTTGATTTGGTTTATTCTACTTCGCATTTCTGCCATGTTTGGTTAATTGTGAAGATGAGAATGTAAAGTTCCCCGTACATATAGCACCATACCATGAAGACACATTTGGGAAATTTGACGGTAGGGTTCTCCCTCATATTCTCGATCTTGGCCATTTTGGAGATGAGGTGATCAGCACAACACTCCGGCCGCCTTTACCCCCAGGGTTGCCTCCAGGTACCCATTGATTTGAGGCTGGGTGAGTCCCAGAGTCGATTTCATGCTGGAAAAAGACCGGAAAAACTCCGACCTTATGAGGATGAGTTATGACGAAATTTGATGAACGGACACTCACAAAGAACGCCCATGCCGAGGCCAGGATCCGAACCCAGAACCCCTGTGATTAATCACTCCGCCACGGACATTGGTAGTTTGCACAGTGAATCGGATTCCACTTTAATGTGCCTGAAACAGGAAATCGAACCCTACACCCCTTGATTACCATGCAACAGCGTTACCACTACACCATCGGAGAAGCCCGTAATACATATAAATTGTGAGAAACACGTTAAGACATATTCGAACTTGAAATTTAGTTTACGCCTAATTTATTTTATTAATATTTATTACATAAATTTTGGTAACATTTGTATCAAGTTCCATTTAGACATACTTAGGCCAATCAGGACTTAGCCTTCAATTTAAATGGGAATCTGAACCACTGAAATTTGCCCACATCGTAAACAAACCGAGAAATTAAATAGAACAAAGCTATTTTATTAGCAACGAAATCGAGGAAATGTTATTTATGATGAAAACTTGGACTTTAATTTATTAAAATCAATACATTATGGTAACACCTTAATCTACCAAAAGACGTAGATCACGCTGTCTTTCAAATTCACATAATTCTAGTAATTTTACCTTGTTTTCTAACGTGTTTGATTCATTCATTCCTTTGTGCAAGTCTCGTAACGGTTATTTGGCTGACATTATAAAAAATATCTTCTATTATTTGCTACGAAGCAACATTTTTAGTTACCAATGAAGAATAGCACAGTTACTATTCATTGTTTGTTTGAATTTCAGATCAAAGCAACACATGTGTCATTGGGGTTATCATACAATGACAAATATTTGCCCCAGTTTGATTCCATAGCCTATTTTTCTTTATTCTGAGTGCATTGTTTTCTTGTTGGTTAGTACCGATAGAGCTATTAGCGAAGTCAAACTGGAAGGATGTATGAATTATTATGCAGTTGAACTAGGTCTTCTAATGGTTCATGATATGTAGTTATTTTTGGACTATACTACGTCCCAAAAGCCAGACGCCGCTCATAACGGTAGAGAAGGGGAGATAGCGAGTGGGCGAAGCAAAGCAGTGCGCGCTGCATGAAACAGCTGGTAGTTGCGGCCGCTTTTCCCTCTCCTTGAACTCAGTCCCCCTCTCACACGTTCATTGGTCGAGCCCTCTCGAGTTCTACTTTTGGAGAGGACTTGTTTTAGTTTGATTGCTCCATAGACTCCTAGAACAGAGGGTAAGTTGCCGAGTGTGACTCCGATTGCGATTTAATGGCCCGTCAAGATTTTTTTGTGTGGCCCATTAACACGATTAAGCCTCTTTTCCATGGCAGAAAAACACTAGCTATACTGACCAAGGCAGTCTACGCATATATTTAAGTATAACAAAAAACACAAGAGCGTGGCGTTTCAATCCTCCATCAGGGTCTTCTTCAGACTTGAAACCAGCTAAAATTAAAACATAATTTTTAGATTTCAATTTGGTTTGGTTTCAAGTCTGAGGAAGGCCTTGATAAAAGGTTAAAACCTCACGTTGTTAAGTGTTTCTTTAACCGAAATATAGATTTCCTTGGGCAGCATATGTAGTTTTTTTTCGGCCGATCTTAGATCTGACAGAACCCGTAGTTGTATTTTTGTGCATTATCCTTAGATTAAGTGAAAGTTAATGTGGCTCGCGACATATTGATGAAGTAGTAAGTTGGTCCTGGGCACAAAAATGTTTGGACAACCCTGATCTACAGTATCTAATAGTAGTTTTTTTTAAAACAAAAGAACTATTTTAAAGATAAACAGTCGAGTTTATTAAAGTTATGTAATTAAGACTGTACATTCAAAGGAGACTGCAATTTTGTACCTTATTTTTAAACTTTATTTCCAATTTCATCTTTATTTTCATCTTGACCACCTGGCAACCCTGGTGGTGGAAGAGAAGGGGCGAAATGTGCTAATATCTAATTACATGGAACGAACAGCTAAGGCCATAAACTGAATTTAACCTTCATGTTAATATTAACAGGAAAACCTAGTTAACTTCATTAGCCTAAATAATATATTCCGCATTGATGCACACAAATTGCATGATTGACGTGGATGAGACATTTTGCCGTTACGTTAGTGTGAAAACCGAATCATGAAAAAAGTTACATGATAATGTAGCTCAGAGTAATCATTTTATACAAATCGATATATCGGAGAATTTCAAAACATGGAACAAGGAGTAAATGCTGTTTGCAAACCAATTGACTCATTTGTAGTTCATTGCACAGTGAAACTTGACAGAATTTTCGACAATGTCATACAGAAATTGGTTACTATAAATTAACCAAATTTGACGTGTCTGCTATTTATCCCCCCCCCCCACAGACAAACACATGTGTGAACAACATTTTATAAACGTTATTTATTAGAATGTTTGACGATAAAAACTTATACGATGTACAGGGTGGTCCGTAAATGTGGAAATATCTTTCCAAAATAAATATACATAGATAGGGAAACATGAATTAACGCTTCAAATGCATGACATATGAAAAAGGAAAAACTTGTTAGGGTATGTTACCAACATGGCGGCAATCTTAAGGTCATCCATATTGGAATCACATCTATTTTTACATGGAAAAGTGTTCTTGTGGCATATAAAAATGGACGAGAATTTCACAAAAAACATGAAGTCATGCTTAATTTGAAAGTACCTATAACCCTCATTCTTCTTGAACTCAAAAGGTTTCTCGATGCAAGTAGCTTCACAGATGATGTAAAGTGTATTTCTCTAAATTTCTAAATCCACTTAGTAGTCCTGTGTGAAGTTCGCAAAAATCTTTTGCAATAACACGACACGATAAGAATGATCTCCACTGCTTTTTTTAAAGGATGTCATTAGCGAGGGGACGCGTCCCCCTCAATAATTCAAGAACGTGGAACAAAGGAGATGTATATCCGACTACTTTTGTGGTGTGCAACATTTCTTTCATGTATAGCAGTTCAGTAGCTGGTATTTTGGCTAGAAAAACACAGAGTTATCATCCTACGTTATTAGCAATTTAAAAATTTGAGTCTATTGTTTCTAAATTCTGCCCCTCGGGGCAAGAAAATGGCACTAGTCTTCTATTGAGAAGAACGCGATTGAATATTTGGGAAATTCTTTAATTTCACACATGCCTTGAAATTATGATTTAGATATAAAATATACTTTCAATGATCACATAACACATTATCTGTGTATTACAGTAACAAAATATTTTTACAGTAAAATAATTTTGGAGGCAAGTTGTCGGGGAAAAAATGATGTGGCATACCATTGTATTGCACCAAACTGTTGTTTGCCATTGCTTTTTGCAACCTTTAATGGAATTATTATGCATTGTAAGGTGAAATTCAGTACACACAAATTAATAATTAGGTTTTATTTCAAGAAGTGCTTAATACAACACAAATGATTTATCATGCAATTTAAGGAATTAGTCTCATGCAGGAACAAATGTATGAATTTTGGAGGTCAAAATTGCCAAGTGTCCAAAACTCCGAAAACAGCTTATCTCTTTGATTAGCAGGCAGTGATTCGAAACAATGCTCAGGACACATACAGTCTTCACCAGGAGCAGCTGCTTTCACCTTTTCCTTTGCAGTTGATATGCATCCATGTCCACTGTTTCACAAATTCTTCCGTTGGTACTGCACCCACTGGTTTCATTTCCTGTTCCGTTTTCTAGGCGATTTCCAATGAAATGTAAACTTGAGATCACTTATATCTCCGACAAGTTCACTTTCCAATTGCTCCGATGGACGTGCACACTTCCCCAACACGACGGTCATCTTGCCTTGTGGGTTACCACTATGTTGCTACAAATATGTGGCGATGGTATAATTTCTTTTACACTATAAATTATGCATGGAAGTATCAGATGTGAACTCTGACAAAACAGGAGGGAAGATAAGCATATGTAGCCTCGTGAAATAACTGTAACTCCATTTCGGTCAAACTGTGGGTTGACATTATCTTGCACCGAGGGGCAGAATTATTATTCAGTGGCTGAGAAGCGACTTAAAGTAACCAAATTCAACCGATAAATCTATCAAATATTTTATCAAATTTTATAAATTATTATTCAAAGATGAGGAAGTACGCTTAATATCAACCAGACTATAGCAAATTAGCCGGTCCTCGTGGCGCAGTGATTAGCACATCGCGCTATGGCGTCAGGAGTCCCGGGTTCGAATCTCGGCATGTTTGTGAGTGTCTTTTCATCAATTTCATCATGTCATCACTCATCCCCATCTTCTCAAATTAGACAAAAGTGGCACAAAATGCGAAGTAAAATAAAGCAAATCAATCAATCAATCTATAGCAAAACAAAGAAAATATGACAGGCATTGCCAGTTTATTCAACTTGGTTTTAAAGAAACTCTATTGTTTGAAAGCAATAACAATTTAAAAGCTTTCCTCACGAGTGCGTACTGTTTTTAAACAATCAGCAGTCACTTTCAATCTTTCTGAAAGATTTTGTTTTTCCTGGTAACAACTCAGATGTTACGAATTTTCATCATTCACTAGTTAGAACCTTGTGCAAAGTTAATGTACAAGACGTAAATATCTTAGTGCCTGGCTTGCAACCCCTTTGCAGCGTTCGTTTATTAATTGGTGACTTTTTACTAAAGTGTTATATCGACACAGATCTCAGTGGCGGAGTGGTTAGATGCCAAGGGTCCGTTTTCGAATCTCGCCATGGGTGTTCCCTGCATTCATTTCATCATATCATCACTCATTCTCATCTTCGCAATTATATGCATTATATTATTATATGCATTTCTGTGTGCATTTTGACATACCAAAACGTGCAGTTTATGCACGTTAATGTGTCAACATATTTGTGTCAATTGGCACGGTTATGGTTCTGTGTGTAATAATTATGAGGTAACATTATGTATTATTACTAACCAGAGAACTCCCTGTAACTTACCAGAGGAATACAAAATTGTTACAGTAAATTGAGGAATAAAATTAATTTTCTTACCTTGTGGGGGAGTGTCAACAACGCTGATAATACAGAATCCCTTGATGTTCTTCTTTACCCGAGATGTGCAGTCACCCATTGTTGTATCTTGTGCTCACTTGAAAAAAATACACACGCGCTATAAACACATACATGATACTTTAGTACTTGATACAAAAAAGTTGATGATACATTTACAGCAAAAGTTGCCAACTCTAAGATTCGAGGTTTGAGTCCTGGATTGAGATTTGTTGTTTTTACATCTAATAATTAATATTTTCTTTTTAAAGTATTAAACTGTACGATGACAGCTGTATTTGTACTTTTCTTATTGTACGTCATTTTGCCACTACGCATAGGCGTAGGGGAAGGAGGGTCGAACGGGGCCGCCGACCACCTGGAAATAAGCATCGTTCATTCCAAGTTACAAAAAATCAGAAAGCCTGTTGTTTCTATTGTTAATAACAGAAACAAGATTCATTTAGTTGATATTCGAACAGAATAACCGAAGTAAAAACTGCATTACATCGAAAGAATTGAGTGTAAAATACAGGAATCAGACTGTATTTTCATATTATACCATTCAATCAAAAAATAGAGAAATAACAGATGGCTCCGCAGTTTTCAAAATTCTAAACCTTGTAATTTTAGGTGACAGGTCACACAACGTAAACCTTATGAGTAAAATTTACCACTAACATTTACAGCCTTTTCTTGAATAAGGTATGCAAAAGTTAATAACAAATTACAATGACTGTGCATTTCCGTGCACTATAGGTCTTTCCTACTGTTACGGCGGCCGGTCCTCATGCTGGCAAGAGAAGTGGGGAGCGGGGATTACCCCGCAGACCAACCGGACAACAGCGGTGGCGCCAAGAGTTACGACGCGGCTAAAAGAAGTATTACGTAAATCTCGTTCTAGAGGCTGCTGCGTTTCTTATCGTGCTAGATTGGTGGCTTTCCAGCTCCCCACTTCCCTTGCCAGCATGAGGACCGGCCACTGTAACAATAGAAAAGACTTATAACTGTATGAAATGTAGAAAAAATGAAATAACAGTTGTGTATATAATAATATTATTAGTAGTAGTAGTGTAAATAATAATAATAATTTGGAATAAAATTAGTTTATTTTTATTAGTCTACAATACTCATTATTGTATAATAACAATTATATTTTTATCTATTTTTATAATTATTTTTATTTCCACTATTCGTCGTCGCCTTGTAATCAAGGGCTCCCGGGTTCGATACTCGGTGGAGGCTCATAGTGGTTCGGATCCCACTTTAATCTGTAGATCCAGTCCCGATTAGCCATACTCTGCATAAAGTGGACTTAAAAACACCAAATCATTCCAATCAATCAAATCCTACAGTTGACTTTCAATTGTTGTCATTACATTCGTTTCTTCGAGGAACCATTGTTTATATTCAAACACTGTTACGTGACCTCATGCAGCTTACTTTGCAGTCTGCTATACAGACTTGCACTCAGGTTAAGTACTGAAAATAGGGTCATAGTTTAAGAAGTTATTTAAACGCTAGAGAAACCCCCTCCTCTACCTCCTTTCATGAAATAAGCAAGTAAAAGGACTTGACATGTTATTTTATTTTGCTATTATCATAATATTAAGGAATTTTAATAGTCGATGGTTTTTATCACATCTGGCCCTTCTTTTGTGCGGTCCCCTGGACTTGCAGCCCCTATGCTATAGCCTACTGCAAATCCCCACTGCCTATTCTCTCTTCCTAGAATATGTCACTTTCCTTCAGAGATATTTCACATGAAACACTATGCGATTATCTCGCTGGAATATTAACTGAGAAATGGTAAAGTCACGTGACTACAATAATCTCCAAAAATTAATTCGTGCGCGTGTGCATAAGGTTTAGTTGCGGAACCTTTATATGATTCGATTTAATTTTTGTAATTTACCGTCGCTTTTCTACTATTTTTGACTAATCGCGGAGATGAGAATGCGTGATGATGATAAAATTGATGAAGGGGAACTCACAAATAACCATACCCAAGCCGGTATTCGAACCCGGGACCCCTGTCGCCGTAACGCGCTGTAACCACCAAGGAGAACGGCAGAATTTTATTTTCGTAAACTTTCACTAACCTGTACTAAAACTAACCTCGTATGTGGTATTTTTAAATTTGATGTCGCTTTCTCTCTCTTTGGGGTAACTGCGACGATGAGGATGAAGGGCGATTAAATTAAATTGATGATGAAACACGAAAACACACCCACGCCAGTCCGGGACTCGAATCCGGAATCTTCAGTGACGAGATCGGGATTCGATCACTCAATACGTTCGGCCATCGAGGTGGATATCTAGGTGGATAAAGGGCCTAGTCTTGCAAAGCAAATTTTAATTTGGTGACGCGAAAACAACACACTGAGCCCCAACGCCTTTGTAATTTGAATTTAGAGACTGGAGTCTGCTATATCTTTCAATATAATGTCAATTCCAGATTAACCTCCCAAATAGTCGTCACGAAACTTATTCCACACCTAACGTTAAGGGTTCTCATCGATAATCGAACCAGGAACCGTTCTTACTAAGATCGAGAGCGATAGCCATTTCGCTAATACGCTATAAATTAAACTAAAATAACTTCTAAGATATATATTTTATAATTTGGAAATACGTTAAAAACAATTGCTATAAATTGAACTAAAATAATCTCAAATATAACTTTTTTATCTTTTGGAAATACTTTTACAATATGGGACATCGCTGCTATAAATTAAACTAAAGTAATCTCTATAACTTTTACAGTTTGAAAATACGTTAAAAGTAAATGTAATACTTTTTTCAAAGACTACCGGTCCAGTTTTGAACAATTAAGACGTATCTGCTTAACAATGGTCTAAAATTGAGACAGATTAAATTATTTTCGTTGCATATAAAATTTGACGATAATCTTCCTCAGAACGGAAATTACTTTTACTATTAAAATCCACAAATCAATATACATCCTCACCTGTGGAAGAATTTTGGATTGAAGTCGTAGATATACAAGTGTGAAATTGTAAAAGTCAATTACGAATAAATATAAACAAACATTCTTTACAGTAAAGAATCTCATGTTTATCACTAAATATCCCGTTAATATTTAGCTCTAATGTTCTAACTTTCGCAGCAATCAATTTGTCATATGATAAAACATTTTAAGTTGAAATTATGAATGCTTACCAGTTCTGGTTGCACGTGTTTTGTTCGCGGATTGAACTTCGACTGATTGTAGACGATTAAATGCCTGGTACAGAGAGCGAGCGGCTAGCACGTAAGGTGTCGCTGCAGTACTGGCGATTAGACTAGTCACTGTGTATGTATGCTACTTTGTAAGCAACAGTGTTGCAATCTGTCTTGCTAATCTAGTTATGGACATTTTTATTATTGGAAGATCGTTTCGCGATTCTTATCTTTGAAGCTTTGTAATGGGTAGGGCGTCTGACTGCCGCGCGGGAGACCCGTATTCAATTCTCTGGGTGGGTGGTCTAAGATCCGAATTTTTCAGGCCTTGTCTCCGCATAAAGCGGCTCTGGGGCTCACCCAAATCAATAGGTACCTGAGGGCAGGGGGGGTAAAGGCGGCCAGGGCGTGGTGCTGATCACACACAAATGCCCCGTTTTCGAGAAAGGAGAACTACCCCATTAATTTCATAATGCGTGAAAAGATGTTACGCCTTCTTTTATTCCTAATTTAGCTTAAAAGAATAATTGTATTTATTTTTAAAAATAAATAAATAAAGATATTTCGAACAGTCTTGAGTAAAATCTAAGAAATTGCAGACTAAAAGTAAGAAATCATCTATCAAGAGGAAATGTGCACGATGAAGAATACAAGTTGAGTCAATGAATGATGACGATATCCTACGAACCTATTCTCTGGATTCCTCATCTGACGAAGAAACGTGGTCTCACAATTAGGAAAGGAATTCAAGTTTAGAATGAGTTGAAGACTGGGAAGAGCAACATCCAGAGTAGACTGTTAGAAGTGCATGCACGAAGGTGTAATACTTGTTACAGAATGGAGAAAATAAAGAACTTTGAATAAGCCTGGGGGGAATATGAATAAGTCTACTTACGAAACATTTACTATTTTCTATTTCAAACAACTAATTTGTCGAAAAATTTTCAATTTATCTCTTGTATATATGTCATATAATGATTTTAAAATAGTTTGCTTTTCATTCAACGAAAATATTAATTTTGAAAATGTACATTTTTTCACAATGAAACTCTATTTTAAACCATTTCGGTTTACTTTAAACACTGTTTATCATGTGGGGCATCTCACCTTTAATTCTTAGGATATATGATCAGACGCATCGTTTTAAGAAAATGCTCAAATTTCATGTTGTGTTTCATTTTCAGAAATTGTAGCATGATCTATTGAAACAAGACTAAATTAGGGTTGGGTCAAAAATGAAACCATACCAGTAGACTAAAAAATGTAGGTTTTTAAGCCAATTTGTTTTTTAGGTGTGGCAACTCACCTCGCATTATATATGATATACTTGAATTCGTCTGTCTGATTTATGCTAAGATAGACTTATGCGGGAGTGATCCTACAGTTTAAAGTGGGATTCGAGTCACTGTGCAATATTTTTCACAGGGGATCGAACCCGGGTCCACTGCATTACACGATGAGAGGGTTACTACTACGCCATCATAGGCCCGATATATTATTGTATGTAGCAGTATATAAGATTCTTTACCCTCACTATTCAATTTGTACACGCAACTTAGTGAATTAATGATTACTCCATGAAACAATTGAATAGTAATTTCAAGGTTGCAGGTTCAAATCCTGCAGGCGTGATGGCATCACGGAGGGCGATAGAATCTCAATAATGTTGTAAGCTGTGGTGAAATTCGGGAAAGGGGAGGCTAGGGTGACAGATGTTCCGTATATGCAGCACTGGGTACTGCTCTCGAAAGAAAAGACGATTTGTTAAAAATAAACGTTGACACTATTTTTCTTACTTCAAAAAGTATCATGGGTAGTGTCATACATGCTAAATTAGCTCTGATTAACATATTATTGCACCGGGTGAATCCAAGAATACCACTTGAATGAGGCTAAATGTATTATTTTCTACACCGGTAGATGTAATACTTTTATGTTTATGCAATCTGCATCTACGCTAGTATTCAAATAAGTATCAATGACAGCTATATATTAATTTATAAAATTACTCCCGCAAGAAATACGTTTGTGAATAAGCGAGGGATTTAAGCACCTTCAAATACGCCTTGTATATGTGGGGACTTATATTTCATATTCTATATTCTTTTAACCTCGCGGCGTAAGGATCATCGCTACCTGGGGGGGAGGCGGGAGACTCTAGCTCTGTAAAATAGCCCTAGTCCATCCTCAAACAAAGCTCACGCGAGAAATTTTCAAAATCATTTTAGCAGAGCTAGAATTACGCAGAAGAACGGGTAAATATATCCTGGCCCAGATATCTCTGAAGCAAGGCCGCACATAGCATCAGAGAAGAGGAGGAAATCGAGTGGGCAGAGCGAAGCAGTACACGCTGCTGCAAAGGCTAGTAACTGCAGTCGTTGCCCCCCCCCCCCCACCCCACCAACCCGCGCAACATCTCTTCCAGGGAACCTCTTACGTGTTCATTAGTGGAGCCGTCTCACGTCACTACTTGCGTAGAAACTTGTTTTCCTTCGCCTGCTCCGGAGATAAATGGGACAAGGTGTAGAGAGAGAGAGAGAGAGAGAGAGTGAGAGAGAGAGAAAAAAATAGGATGTGACAGTTAAGCAGAGGAAGTAAAGATAAAGGAGAGAGAGAAAAGTAACATACAAAAGTAGAGTAAAGACAAAAGAGAAAACAACAAAGAGAGAGGGTCATAGAAAGAAGGAAAGAAATAGACTTGTACAGAGAGGTAGAAAGAGATACAGACATACGAAGGAGAGAAGTAAAGAATGGAATAAAGTAAGAGAGAGAGGGATTACAAGACAAAGGAATATGTAAAAGGAAAAAAAGACGAGAAAATTAAAGGGAGATGTACAGATGGATGGACCGATACACATAATTTGCATTGCATAAATTGCATCACATTGGTATATAAACAAACATTTTCATAATTTCATATCTCCAGTGGTTTCTGAGACATTGTAAGTTGACAAGGTAGAACGGATGAACGAAAGAGATCAAAATGGTACCTTTCACATATTTGATTATATTAATGCTAATATTAATATTGTTGCCAGTTAGAATTAAAATCAAATCTGTTGCACGCGTTTGTTACAATATAAACGTCAAAGAGTGGGTGTTAATTATATTTGATGGGTTCAATTGGATAATGTATGAGGATTAAGTGAGTGAATAGACAGTATTTTTTATCACAAACATACACACGGACGTACACATCAATATACACATAAATTAAGTAAATGATTGAAAACAATGAATAAGTAGTACGGTCACCTTGGTAACCCAGTGCGTTGATTGATGGACTCAAAACATTCCAGGCATCGTACTGTATTCGATTCCCGGTCAAGGCATTGGAATTTCATTAGATATTTCGTTTCAACATTCATAGTCATTTAGTCGCGATAAATATAAAGATGTAAAATACAACATTAAATTACAAAATTAAAAGACGAATGGGAGAGGAAAGAGGAGTTTACATAATTCTTGTTGGGAAACCTGATGGTAAGAGACCTGTAGGAAGGCCAAGACGAAGATGGAGGGACAACGTTGAGATGGACCTAAGGGAAATCGGTAGGGATGGAAAAAGAGTATATAGATCTTGCTCAAGATAGGGACAGATGGAAGGCCTGTGTTGCTGCAGCCATGAACCTTCGGGTTTAAGAAGACTAGAGAGTTAGTTAGTTAATACAAGACGGATGAACATACGTTCGGAAATATACAGGGGGTCATTGAAATGGCGCCAGCGGACCATAGAAACGTATAGAGAACATACAATACAAACAAACAACTAATCTCAGTACCATTTTTGTCGTTGGCCTGTCGTTTCGGCGCTACGAATTTTCAAAAAAGACCGTTTTTTCTTGAACAAAGTGTGCTTAGAAATCAAACTTTGCCATAAATTTACGAATATGTACGTGTTAAAATATTGTACGATCATAAACTCTGAAATTAAATAATACAACATACGTAAATTGGACAATCATTCTGAAATCTGAGTGATGCGATAGGATGTGCTGCTTCATTATGGGATGAGTAATGTTGCTATAACAATGGTAGAGATTTAGAAAATTAACCTGGAAGCGCTATTAATCTGTTTTGCATCCTAGAGGAATCACTTCATCTTATATCATTCACGGAAGCTTGAACTGCAAATAGCGAGATATAAGAGATAGGATAGATGAGGAATGGTCATCACTGTCAGTGAAGAGCAATGAAATTCTTTGGTTTATTGTTGCTGAAACCGTTGTTATCGTGTAGATAGCTGAAGCTCATCCGGACATCCAAGACTCAAACGCATTTTATCTCAAAATAATGAACTTTTTACACATTACTTAATAGTGTATTATGGTTTATTGCTTTTGTGCAGAGAGAAATTTAATTGAGCTCTAAAGCCAAGCAATTGTTCACAAAAGATTATAATCACGTGATTTAAAATACGTTTTCATTTAATTGTGATCAATACCAATTCGTTCTATTGTCTTGTCTATTATCCTGTCGTATTTTCATCAGCAAAAACGTTTCAAGTTATATTTTGTTATGTGAAAAAAACAAGATAATTTAGCCAATTGATTATAAAGAGGCACAATTGGTTTCGTATGTGTATTTTTCTAGATGAAATGGGTAGGGTGTGGCTCATTCATGATCGAAACTTTGATTTCGATTACTAGAAGGCACCAGAACATTTCTAAATGTTCATTTTTATTTTATTTTATTTTATTTTATTTTGTAATATAATTAAGCCTTGTTTCCATATTAAAAAAAACACTAAGTTGCTGACCAAGGCAGTTTATTAAGATGTAAAAACACTTAACATGTAACGTTTCAACCCTGTATCAGGGTCTTTCAGTTTAGTGCTTCCTCTGAGGAAGACCCTGATACAGTGTTGAAACGTTACATGTTAATGCCTTGGTCAACAACTTAGTGTTTTTTTTTTTATATTTTGTGTTCTAAGTCCACTTTATGCACAGTAAAAATTTTCATTTTTCTAGTGTCACACATATAATCTTGTTTCCATCGACAAATGTCAGCTTGAAGGAAAGAGTTGCACAAAATACTATATGTATGTTAATGTACGTACATGAATACCTTCCTATCCTCTCTACAATTCCAACACTCATATCACCGTGGCATTGAATCTCTCTCTCTCTCTCTCTCTCTCTCTCTCTCTCTCTCTCTCTCTCTCTCTCTCTCTCTCTTTTACACACAAACTCACACATGTACCGTAGGCTTCTCTCCCTGATTTTCATTTTGGGTGTAAGTGTATTCAGCAACTGTTAAGAAATATCAACATCTTTAAAGCTTGAATATAAGAAAAATAAAGTCTCGAAAACATATTACGAATACTATCAAGAGCACGAAACCAGAATAAATTATTTGCTGGCTATTTTTTTAAACAGCTCGCTTATCTACAGTTATTTAACCGAGACAGAAATCTCATAATTGGAATCTGGGAATGTGTGGTTCGATAATTTGCTAATAAGCAGTGTGACAACTATTGAAATTAGGATATGAGACATTTCAATATACATTTCGTCTTAAGAAAGTGAAAAAATATATTTGATTATGGTACATGTGGAATTATGTAAGTGTGGTGAACACTTCACAGAAATCATAATTGTTTCTCTTACGGTATTGTGGATCTAATGGGACTTGTACCTAATTTTGTAGACACAGGAAGAGGAGAGTTTAAATTTACTCCATTAAAGAGGTGAGGCGGCGTTGTTGAAGTGCCTGTGAGAGCGTTCCAGCTCAGCACTCCAGGCAGTTCATGCAAAATTGACGTCGAATGCAAGGGGTGGGGGTTGAAATACCTAACACATCGCCAAAGAAGCGTACTCGAATCGGATTTTGCTGTAGAATGCTACTTGCAAAAATGTCGATTTGGATATTTTGAGAAATAACTATCGGCATTCACAGTTACACACGGAATAAATAATATAACTATTTTTTTTTTCGAGTATATGCAAGGATGAGAGAGAGATCATCACCAAAATTGGTATGATTTTACATTATGATAATCTAAAATTGAGACTTCCATTTGAACGATAACCTGATCATTCGAATGTTCATGGATACTGAGCCTTTATAATACTTATTTGTAATTGTTTAGACTGAGAACTAAATATAATCTACGACTGATTTTTTTTTTAATCTATGGAAATTTGACACATTTTTATTGTCACTAGGATATTGTAGAAATTATTCGGACCAACATTTATTGCTACAGATATTCTGTAGTTATTAGTCTCTAAATAAATAAGCGTTTATATATCGTTAAGGTATTTTACGAGAACACTTGCTGCTTAAGAGTAGGGGATGCAGAATAGATTTTTTTCCTTTCAATGGCGATTTCGTATGCATTTGGCACAAGTGGTTCGGATCCCACTTCAAACTGTAGGTCCAGTCCCAATTAGCCTTACTGTGCATAAAGTGGACTTAAAACAACATATCAACCAATCAACCAACGTATGCATTTGTATTTTTGTCATTTAGCGTCGGTTTTCTGCCACTTTTGGTTCATAGTGACGATGACAATGAGTTGTGATTTGATGAAATTGGTGAAGGGAAAACCACAAAGAAATCCCACACCCAGGCCGGGATTCGAACTTCGGTGGTGAAATCGAAAGTTGATCACTTAACGCCCTCTGCCACCGAGGCGCCAGATTAATACATCTGATTGAAACATAGTAAAAAGTAAAAATAGTTCCTTAAATATAAAGTTTAAAACATTTGCAACGAACTTTGTTCCATAATGCTACATTATTGTATAAAATTCACACTTACATCATCTTTATCCTCTAAAATGTGAACTGGAACGAGTAAGCCAAAAGCAAATTGTAAATCTCTCAAAATAATTGATTCAGGTATATCTAAATGTAATAAACAAATAGTAAACTTTCAAAACAATGAAAAAGATTTGCTTCCTTTGGTTTTCTAATTCAAATATCTGTTTGAAATTTCTCAAATACAACTTTCTAAAAGTGTGATTATCCAAGCTTTGGAATTTTCTGCATCACGAAAAAAATAATGGGGTGTTTTTATAAACATTTGCATAAAGCTTAAGAACAAAAGAAGGTAGAGAAAGTAAACATTTATGAGCAAAAGTTATAATTCGTTTTCAACAGCAATCACTATTCCGGTGCCTTCATAGCGATAAAAGCCGACTTAACACTTCCGGATCCGAAAACCGATCTGAAACCAGTGTTTTTCTTTCAGGAGGAAAGTTGCTCTAACAAATTGCGACGTTTCCGTGAGCCCTATTGGAAACTTATTTGGAATTCACTCCAGGAATCGCTTGTCCACACGGCTGGTCTTAATCCTATTGGTCGTAATGGAACGCGGAGCAATTAGATTGGGCGCGGCCACGCTGTGAGTTAATATCTCCCTCCGTTTGGAATCGTTAAGTCTGGGTCGAGAGAATTTGTTTTCATGTAAGTTGTTACATGGAGAAAAATAAACTAGATTTGCACTCCGTTCGAGCCAAGAAACTTGATTAGAGAGGATCGCGTTACGTACACACTACAGATCGCTATGGCCATTTTCTAATTACGAACAGCTGGATGTTTTCGGGGGAGAGATAACAAAGTGGCATAACTGCGGAGAATCTAAATGAGAAAGCAGTTCGTTTTTATGTGGAGTTGAGTCTTTCCCATTTGCAAACATTACTGGCATCAAAGTGTAACATTGAATCCAGTAGTTGGTTCGTAGTAAAATGGATATCACTAAAGAAACGATGCGAACGAACATTCTACGAAGGGTTGCCTATGTTGTGTTACATTGCTAATGTTATGCTCCAAAGAAAGAAATGTTAAACCATTAACTAGGTTCAACCATTCCTTGTGCGTTAGCATCCTGATATTTCTAGGTACAGTCCCCGGCAATAAAAATGGGAGACCTAGATCCTGAAACACTGCCCTCCCTGCAATGTGTGTTGCCTAACTATACGACGATGAGCCGACTTCAATAGCAACTTTTCAATAGGGAGTTCTGCTATCGGGGAGTTAAGCAAAACAGATAGCATATTGCAGGGAAGCCAGTATTTCAGGATCTAAGTCTCCCACTTTTATTGCCGGTGACTGTACATTAAGCTACAAACTGCGATATGTATAATTTTATATTGGGCATGTGTAAAGATTCTAAACAGTGATGATCCAACATGTATATCATGTCTGTAATGGTTGCTATTAGAGGAATAAGCATGAATGTCTGCTGTAAAATTGCATTTATTTTACATAAATCCTTTTTTCCCGAACAGTCTAAATTTAATAACATATTGAAGGGTTCGGAGGTAAAACATGGTAAGTGACATTTTAGTCATTATTTAGTTACAAAGTAAAAAGAGCCATCCTTCAATTTTCGCATGTAATTGCCGTGTCATGTAATTGGCATTGTACTCATTGAATGCTTCTGAAACACGGAAACACAACAGGTAAACAATTTATCTATAGTATAGCTTCTAATAACCTTTCGACTTAATAAACTCAATAATGACCAAAATGCCACCATGTCATACCTCCAAGCCCTTCATATATTTTCCAAAACGCCGGAATCAATGCAAATTAAACAACAGGCTTTCGCACTTGTATCATTGGACAGGGTTCGGAAAGTTAGTTTCTACAAATGCATGTAACTGAGGTAGAGTTATAGTTACTCACAAACTACAAACTAACAAACTACTCCACAGCCACGGCTGATTAGCGCACCGAATTTGTAATAAAACTGCGAGTCTCTTGAAGGTTCGATCACCATCACCGAAAAAAAGAAATTAATTCACCTGAAGACGTAGTGTTAGAGTAAGTATAGTTAATAGCACTAGGCAATGGATACTCTACAATTAACATTCGAGACATTTTAAAACTGTATATTTCGTTTTACATTTGGTAAAGGGCAATGCGCAATGAAGGTGAAAAATTTACCCTTTTCACCCTTTAATGTTTAGAGCCACCTTAACGCAGTTTTAATAACATTGATCCCCTGAGACGAGCATCTGTCTCTCTCTCTCTCTCTCTCAATCTTTCTCTTTCTCTCGCTGTATATATCTCTCTCTACAACCTATCTCTCTTTCTCCCTTTCTCTTCCTTTCTCTCTCCCTCTCTCTGTCTCTTCGTCGCTCCCCTCCTTCCTTTACACATTTATTTATCACGTTTTCCATAAAGATAGCTCCTCTGGCTCTCGCTAGACACATCCACATGTTCTGTTTTCTCCGTAACAAAGACGTTTTCAGTTGACTTTCCCATATTTGGCAGTGACTAGTCCAGCGACATTATGGCATTTTTCCAATCTTTATATCGCAGTTACAAATCATCTGCATTGCCTACTTGGCTTCGGCGATTTCTGTGAGACGCCAATCGAAAGTTCATGCTTCAAATTGCAAGTAGGGCAATTTTGAAATAAATGTATGCTCTTGTCTTCCACTGACTATCGATGTTAAGGCTATTGTACCCTCACTTCCACCAAACTAACTGCTACGAAGAAATATTTTAAATGTTAGTATTCTTGCTTCAATTAGATTCCACATTAATAACACGTGACTCTATCAATATTATTATATGTATTTCCAAAATGCTTCCGTACTTAGAATTTGAACAAGTAGGGAGCTTAGATAAGTGTTTTACTAAGCATAAGATTCAGAACGCGAGAAGAAGATCACATTGTTTGGAATGAAAGTCTTACGATAATGGTGTTGGGATAAAGAGACAGAATCAACAATATAGTCCAACGCCTTCACCTGATTGCCTTCCTCGATAGTACAATGGCAACACTGTCAACTTGCGGTCAAAGGGGTCACAGGTTAGATCCCCGGTTCAGGCACACTGCACAGTAGTTCGAATCCCATTCCCAATCCAGCCCCGATTGCATATCTGAACATAAAATGGTTTTAAAACAAAATTTGACACTAGGACTTTTCACCTGGCACACCATTATAATCTTTAAAATCTGTTGGCCACCAAGGTGGCCAAATCTAACTTCACAACATTTTTTTTCAGTGACAGAGAGAGACTGTACAATGTTAATGCCAGTATATTAGAAGTGTGAGGCTTGAGGATGAGTTTGATCCCCAGGCAGGATTTTCCGCCAATAAGCCTCTTTGATGCTCACCCAGCTTCACACCAATGCGTACTGAAAGATAGCTCTGGAGGATTAAAGGCAACCTATCACACCATAAAGTGGACTTAAAACTCAATCAATCCAGAGCATGATAAGAAAATTTAGTATATTTTTAACTGGGGACAGCTTGCACCAAAATCCAGAGCACTAACCATTCGGGATTCTCTTTTACACAAAATGCGATTGTTAATGTAATGCAATTTTTTAAAGTCAACTAACTGAATGTTAGAAATCACTTATATTCATAGCCATTAATATTACAGCGAAGGGTTTAGTGTATGTAAATAATAATAATAAATCGGGTTTTAAGTGAAACAAAGGTGCATTAGACGGACTTTTTTGTTTAAAAAATAACTACAACTTTCTTAAAGTACCAAGCATTTATATGTCGATTGATTTTTAAATTCTGGCACTCAAAAATAGTTCAATAGGTTAAAAATAAGCATGGGTTAATTTTTTACCATTTTAATGCCGAGTGCTAGACAAATAACAAGAAAATGAGAAAAATGACACCGATTTTGACAAAACAAATAAATAAACACGAAAAATTCAAGTGACTAGTTATTGTGTAGTTTTAGATATTTGAATGTCTTGTTATAGTCATTGTTGTTAATAATAATAATAATAATAATAATAATAATAATAATAATAATAATAGTTTATTTTAAGTGTTGAGCACAGTATGAAACCTAATACAGCACTAAGTCAAATACAAAAGTACAAAGTTACACGAATAAAATACATAAGCTGCAGAATAACATAACATAACAAGTTAGCATATTTACACTTCAAGTTACAGTTTTCAATGAGATCTATTATATCTCTGATACTAATAATTGTTTATTGTCATATAATATTGTGCAATTAACTGTGTATTGTTCTAATAATAATAATGATCATATTTATTGAAGTGATGATAACGATTAAACAACCACTATGTTATACAAAATTAAAAAATTGAATACATAATTATAAAATAAAACAGTAGATCCTACAATTTTATACATCAACATAAATTCAAATTGTAGGTTTCAACAAGATCTGCTACTAAACCTCTTGCCTTGTTTAGGCATGTGAGAATTGAGATATACCTATGTGAATATCTGGGAATTTTATAAGCTATATTATTCAAAAATTATTCACTGTCAACTTGGAAATTTAATATCTTCTCTACAAAATTTAACCTTTTCATTTTTCTTCTTTCTTCTAAGGAAAACATATTCAACTATGATAACCATTCAGAGTAATGTTGGTCATACTATTTTTTTTTAAACTTTGTGCATAATAACCTGATAAAAAGTTTTTGAACTGATTCAACTTTTTGAAGGTGACTGGTTGCAGTCAGAAACCATAATTCATTTGCATATTCAAGAATAGGACGAACTATTACAGGATAATAATAATAATAATAATAATAATAATATGCATTTATCTTGTCTCGAAAAGAGAGTCAATTTCCTTGTAAATATACACATTTCTTGCTTACACCGGAATCTAACAATATATACCCACTAAAACAAAAACTTTAATTCACACACTGGTCTATTACACTATTTGAAACCGTGCTTATTCCTGCATTAATACTAGTATGAACACCCATGTGTACGAATCCTGCACAACATCGAAAATTGAGTGAGACATATGGGCGTGAAATTTCAGGATGATAACAGGCAGAAAATCCTGTGCTTCACATCTAATCCCGTCATCAAGTCTGCATGTTCATTACCTTCATAAACAGATTACCCGAAATCAAAGCAGATTCTGCTGCATCCACATCTCGATGATGTGAGACTTGAAGCCTCGGACAAACATCTTCATTGACATTGTGGGGTAGTTTCATGGCAGTCTTAAATTCTTAAATATTTCGACAATATTAAGACATTTATGTGAAATACTTCCATTCGTAAGCTGTATTTTTATTTTCATAGTTTTATATCGCTTACCTGGTATATCACGATATTTGAGGGTAAAAATGGGCCGATGTGATTGTCTCAGAGAAGAAGTGGTTAGCGAAGCGTGCCACGAAGACAGTGTTTTGTTCTTATCTAATTCACTATTTATTCTCATCTTTGAGATAAACACGGAAAAATGACGTAAAATAACCAAAAACACAGACACAACAATGAGTAAACATCTGACGATATAGAAACAAAAAGGTTGAACAATAATCTAACCAGCAATCAAAATGTACTACATCACGGAAGCTGGTGGTAAAATTTTAATAAATCAAATGATAGATATAAATTAATTGAAAATTTTGATTTGGTAATAATAATCTTTATTAAATTACAACTTAGATTACTATTTTCATTTTTCAAATTTACTACTTGGGACATGCAATATACAACCAGAATAAAGTTGCTACAATTATGGAATCATTCAAACACACCATAAAATTCTTACAATTTATATAAATGATATGAAATTCTTATAATTTTGGCCAACAAGTTAGATAATGGTAAAAATCAAGAATCAACACACTATGCACGATTATTTTTCAGCCGACCCCTGTTGCGGAGTGGTTATCTCATCGCACTACGACTCCAGGGGTGCCGATTTCGAATCCCGGCCTGGACATGGGTGTTTGTGAGTGTCCATTCATCAATGTCACCATATCATCACTCATCTCCATCTTCGCAATTAGCCAAAAGTGGCAGAAAAGCGAAGTAAAACAAACCAAATCAAGAAATTATTTTTCAGGATAGAGTAGTTTTTAATAAGCTCCCTAACCACGGAAAGTCCTTCTTTGACTTTAATATATTTGTGAATAGATAGGGTTACCAGATGTCCGGGTTTTCCCGAACATGTCCTACAATTTAGCCTTATGTCCGGCGTCCGGGAGGAATTTGAAAAATATCATAAATGTCCTACATTTTGAGCGTCACATAATATTGATTAGGACAATACATGTTTCAGTTGAACAAAAAGAAATCATGGAAGTTACAAGTCCATGAACTGCGCTCCCAAACCCAATAGTGAAATATATTTTGATTCAGTCATTGCCAAAAAAAAAATAATAATAATAATAATAATTGTTTGTCCTGCTAGAAGACAAAAGGAAAAACGGAAGCAATTAATGACCAAAGTTTTGAGGCCACATATTCATGATGTCACTGTTCAATTCATGAGGGTAATTTCTTGCCTTGGGGTTGATACTGATGGAACAAGATGCTTCCCATTCTTATTCATTATTTGGATTGTAAAGCAGGGATATAGAGAACAAAGTTATTTAGGGTGTTTGCCAGTCAAGGAAGTTATACTGGCTGCGAGTCCAAACGCCAGAGCCTCGCTAGTCTGCCAAATGCAGTCTAGTGTGTATTAATAGATAAAATAGGTCTAAATTTCTTATGCAGCTTCAGTTTTCATTTTAAGTGGCCGTTTGGTGTTTTTCATTAAATAGATATTTATTTTCTTAATTGCTAATTCCCAACTTTCCCTAAGTAGGGATCGAATAAATAAAGGTTAAGAAAAACGAAACAAGTAAAGAAAAAGACCTGAAAAACTCAAGAATATTTGTTATTCAACTAAAAGCTACGCAACATGAAACTTCTGAAACCATTTCAATTGCGGCAATTGCTGAATATTTGTTTGCCATTACAGGACATAATGCAAATGTTGAGAGACTACTTTCATTACCATCAGCACAACGTACTTACGAGAGAATTTTTTTTTCATAAATTCTGTAAAAAGTTTGGTACTGGTCCACATAATTTTAAAGAGTTTGGGAGTCCAATCTCTCATAAATATATTTTTACTCAACCTGAAATTTTGAGAAGTACATTGTTTAGTATGATTACAAGTTTGGAAGTTTTGCATTAAAGAATTCATTAAGAAATATTTTTTATACTGAAAAGTGTCAATTCTAAATTATTCTCTAACGTGTCTTATAGAATATGTCTTATTTATTGCGAATGTTTTGTATCCTACATTTTGACTCAATGTCCTACATTTCTCTTATAGCGATCTGGTAACCCTATGAATAGATGATTTCCTTCATTTAAACAAAGGGTTTTGAAAATTGGATAATGTGGAGGCGAGATAAATTATATGAAATGATTGGAAGTCGGTCGCCATTTCAGAAATCTACCCTATTGAGATGTCTATCACCTATTTTTATGTTTCCTATAGCCCACTGATTGAGTGCCGTAAGTTTCATCTGGTACCCCACTTTAGACCAAAAAAGAAATTGTCTGGCAGAAGGGCTGCAGGTAGTGTCCCGAAGAGAATCAGAGTGGATAAAGACAGACAGTTGGAATTTGAAACCCAATTCCACTTGAGTTAAAAATATAGCCCTATCTCCTTTCGAAATTACCTCAAACCATTCTCCCGTCCCAAGTTTAAGGAAGCCACGGCGCTCATAGTTCACTTCTAAGATCCGCATGTCCAACGTCGGAAGTACTGCAACCGCTGCGGACCAAAGGGAGGTCCAAAATAATCCCAAGTGACTTGTAGCCGATCTCGGAGATTCTGCATCTTCGTCGTAGGAACCGGGAATAGAGGACAGTTTCCCTTTTAACACCCGATGTTTTCATCCATTTTTTCACAAGGATTTTGACTTGATGGATTTACTTTAATTTTATGTTACATTACTACCGCTTGCAGTTGCCAGTTGGAAAGATGCGAATGAGTGGTGATTAGATGAAAGTGGTAGAGGGACAATCACAAACGCAAATGAACAGCAAAGAGAACACAAACCTCGCAGAGGACGCCAGAGCCTCGTTCGCCTGAATAACGCCCTTCACTAGGGATGGTGCATTTAAAATAATAGAAAACAAATGTGAACCTGAAAAAAATTTCGATCTCAAATCTTTAGTAGTAAATTACATAAGTAATGTAGCCAGTCTCCGTGGCCTAGTTGTTAAGTTCTACATTGCAGTGGTGTACTGAAGGGGGAGCATCGTACTTGAGCCCTTCAAATGTCTTGAATGTAGCTTGAATTTAAAATGTACAAAAGCAACATAATGGGAAAAAAATATTAACATTAAAACTTACACTAACACATGGAGAATGCATTGGGGTACAATGAAAAAATATAAATGGTATATTCATTTCGATATATTTTTAGGATATTAATAGAACACAATTTTTCAAGTTGAGAAAGATCGGATTAGTTATATACAGACACTAAATTAATAATTATTAAAATTATATCGAACTGCATTTGTATTTGCTTCGATCGATTGATTGATTTTTTTTATTTTACTTCATTTTTATGCCACTTTTGGCTAATCGCGAAGATGGGGATGAAAGGTTATCAGATGAAATTGATGAAAGGATAAAGCAAACCCCACAGAGTATTATACTGGTTGTCAGTCCAGACCACAAAACTTAGTTCGTCTGCAAGAAAGTGGTACGTGTACTACTTTAAAGATAGGTTGAAATTTGGGTGATTACAGAAAAATCACCCATCATTTGTAACTGCAAAATGTAATGTGAACTTTAGATGCAAACAAGGATATCTAGTTGAATACAACTACGTATATTGATATCAATACCAGTAGCCGCCTCAATGGTCAAGTCCGTTGAGGGATCGACTCAACTTAGGTTCCGGGTTCGAGTCTTTTATGAATATCCGTTTGTCATTCATTCTTTTCGTCTGTATTAGCCTCAGGACACAGAAAAGCAATGAAAAATAAGAGAAATCAGATACAACATTGCCAGTAAAAGCAAACGTGTAATTTAAAATATCATTTGCCATATTTTCACCTGAATCTGATGTTCCCATTAAATATCTGTACGAACGTTTGTGCTGAAGGAGATACCGTCAAAGGCTTTGAGATATTTTTTTTTAAATAAATAAACGTGATGCTCAACGATTGTCCCCTCGTATTTAATTGCTTGTAAACTACAGTCAATATTGGAATTCCGCAGTTTATGTGAGCAGTTGTCACTTTTTACCAGCTTCCATGGCTTCCTTAACATCAAAGCGACAAATAATTCCTAAAACAAATATTTGCTGGAATTTTCGCCTATTTGAGTACAAAATAATGCTAATGGCATAGAAAGCAAACACATCGAGTTTATGTGGAGAGAGAAAAACTGGAGTTGCTGTTGAATTTTTATTTCACGGAGACACCCATACTGATCGACTTTTTTAATATCCTTGATTAATAGAAATGTACAAACTGATCCTTGATGCTGAGTTACTAGTAAGGGAAAATATTTCTACCACATAAGGCCAATTACATATAAGCCTATTTTTATACACAGTAATCTGAAATTTTATATCCATCTCTTCAGTTTAACTTAGCTTGTATTATGTTCTTGTTATTACAGTTTATTGTTTCACTATATCTATATTTGCTATTGTTGTGTATATTTACTTTAGCTTTGACATAGTTATGTGTATATGTATAGTCTGCTTAGTGTTTCTTGTGAACTTAAAAACTGAAAGAAGAAAATGTAGATCACTGTAATTGGGCATTTGCTTCGAAGTAAATAAATAAATAAAATTAATACAATCCCATGTGCAATATTCACAGGGGTGAATGTCAGTTAGAATTTGATTTGATTTTTGTTATTCAGAGTCGACCTTCTTCCACTTTTGACTAGTCGAAAAACACTAAGATGCTGACCAAGGCAGTATATTAAGATATAAAAACATTTAGCATGTAATGTTTCAACCCTGTATCGGGGTCTTCCTCAGACGAAGAACTTAACTAAGAAACATTACATGTTAAATGTTTTTATATCTTAATATACTGCGTTGGTCAGCATCTTAGTGTTTTTAATATGGAAACAAGGCTTAATTATATTACAATTGACTAGTCGCGACGATGAGGATGAGGGATGATATGACGAAATTGATGCATGTACACTCACAGAGAACACCCATGACCAGGCCAGGATTCGAAACCGGAACATCTGACCTCGTAGTGCACTGTGCTAACCACTTCGCCACGCAGGACGGGAAAATAAGGTAGAAAAACGAGGTATTCTTCAGTAAAATTTTAACGTAGTCTATCTTTTATTCTATTGTGACCACTTGTCTTTTCACTGTTTTTGTACATTATGCAAGGAGAGTACAAATGACAAACGTAATAGCCTGTGTAGAAAACTTATGGGGTAGGCTTATACGTAAAGAGAATTAGAATTTTGGACGTAATAGCCATTGCTTCAACAGGCAGGAAATCTAATCTGAATTTTAAATAAAAGAGAGGAAATTAGATTTCCTGCGGACAATAATTTATTTCATTTCTTGCGATTCCCGTTTACGTTCCGGTTTAACAGCCCGTAAAAAACGGCAAAAGATTCTGCACTCAGCCTCCAACGGCATCCGTGCACGCCGCCAGGAACAACTTTCGTGAAATTAGATGCCTGTGTTATATTGACACAATACTCGGAACATTTCTGCTTTTAATGAACGGTACAAAAGATTTCCAAGGGATTAAGCGCAGTGGCTAGCGCGTTGGCGTAGCCTGCTAGCAATGATAAGAGGATTGCAACGTGATATTTCATGATTTTCGGGTAGCCGACAGATGAGCGTTGGAAAGAAATGGCCATGTTTTTGCAGTGTTTTGCGAAATGAACTTGAGGGGCTCAAATATTTCACTGTAATTAATTTCCCTAGGAATTCTGGCTGTGCAATGATGCATAGCAATAAAAATTCCAAAAATTGAACTTATTACTGTGTGGTGTTTAACAGAGTGAAATATTTTTTAACATACACTAATGCCATCGGGGCTGCACCCGCAATTTAAAGTCGGATCCATTAATCGAGTTTGTAACTCGAGCCCTACACCGTTAGAGGTAACGTAAGATGTACAAAATTATATCGTTAAAATTTTACAGTCTGTCTATTCATTTACAAAGAACAGGACGCATTTGTTTCCTTGAGCACAAATTAACGTTTGTTTATCACCTAGACAAAGTAATAAGCGAGACCTACAAGCTTGTTGGATTTATTATTCGCATGGGCAGGGGCTTCAGAAACATACAAACGCTAAAAATATTATGTATTATTATTCTCTAGTGGCTGAACTCTTACCCGGAACCTTCGGTGACGGGATCTTGAGAGAAACCGATCAACGCGGCAACTATAGTTTTACGTATAAACTAATAATAATACTGTCCACATGTGATTACATGTAATTAATACTAATTTTGTGAATTTAATATAGACGCAATGACCAAATTTAGCGAGTGGTAGAATAGCTCTAGTTACATTCCCTTTTAACTTTACTAATGGTTTCTGCATGTTAGTACTATTTGATCATTGTAAACAAATATGTCATTAACAAACAGTTGAAACAATCATCAATGTTGGTCCCGGATTCGAATCCCGGCCTGGGCATGGATGTTTGTAAGTGTCCATTCATAAATTTCATCATATCATCACTCATCCTCATCTTCGCAAATTAGCCAAGAGTGGCACAAGAAGCAAAGTAAAATAAAGCAATTCAATCAATCATCAATGTTATCCCACATAAATCCTTTATTCAGTAGATGACAGGAGTAAATAAAAAGTATAACAAGAAAAGGAACCAAAGTCCTTCACACTTGAGAGAATGTTATTTCATAAGCTTAAAGAGAATCTCTCACGATATGGATAAGATGAAAACAGAGAAGAAAATTCCTAAATATGGAATACACACTGCGGAGATGATGAACATGATATCTTCGGTGCAAAATATATTATTCTTCATGAAGTCTATATGTTATATAAGTGAATTGTTCTAATATAGTTTATGAATTGCTTTAATTAGTTATTACCAATATTTCAAAATGCAGCAACACAGTCAGCACAGTCCTATATTCGTGTGTGAGTACATACATTACACTCAATAATTCTACGTTTAATCATTGAAAATACATCAATCATTTGTTAATAAAATTTGCTCCGAAATTTATTTTTATACTTTCGATTACTGGCGAATCCAAAGTGTAGATGCATGTTTGTTTCTTTAAAAATTACCTCGTCATCATGTCATCTAATCATCATTTATCCTCATCGTCACGATTAGCCAAAAGTGGGCCTCCCCAATGGCGTAGTGGTAACGTCGTCGACTTGTAATCAAGGAGTCCCGGGTTCGATACCCGTTGGAGGCATATAGTGTTTTGGATCTCACTCTTTTCTGCGCAGAAAGTGTACTTAAAAACAAAATCGGCCAACCATTAGCCAGAAGTGGCAGGAATTAAATACAAAATAAGAAAAAAATACAAAATAAGAAAAAAATACAAAATAAAAACGTTGTTATGTGGAACTGAAAATAGTATCGCTTAAATTATTGATAAGCTTTACTCACTTTAATAAGTGTGATTGTTTACAATAATTTCGGAAGTAATATTGCTTAACGATAAAATATTAATTTCTGTGCAATACCTTCTAAAGTTATTTTAAGTAGGTCAAAGTTTCTTTTAAGTACACTTTATGCTCTGACAGGTAGTGGTCACTGGACATAGAGTTTAAAGTGGGATCCGAACCAATGAGCTTCCACTGCGAATCGAACCCGAGACACCTTGATTACAAGACTAGAGCGATGTCTCTATTATCGGGCAGATCGTGCTTTTTAAAAGATTGCCACCTTCTACAAGATTGATCGATTTGGTGTTTTAAGTCCACTTTATGCACAGTAAAGCTAATCGGGACTGGACCTATAGTTTAAAGTTGGATCCGAACCACTATGTGCCTTGATCACAAAGCGACGACGCAACCACTGCGCCATCGGGGAGGCCTCACCTTCTACAAGATCAGCAAAAGTTATTGATTATATTAACTACCATAACCTTTATTGGCATTCATATAAATTTAATTTTTTTAACTCTCTCTGTTATACGCCAGAAAAGTATGCGCAGAAATATTGGAATGTCAATGTGAAAAATATTCACCTTCCATGAATATCGGCTCTCAATGTTGCGTAAAATTTTCCCAGATAGCCATCGCTGTCTTCCTGTTCTTGGAATCAATAATTTGTTATTGCAGCGGAGGTGCGGTTTGCGAGCTTTTCCTTGTTTTGTATAATCAGAGAAAATATTCACGTCTAGTTCATTATTCTTGAGGAATTCGTTATTAAATTTCCGTGTTACCTGTAGAATACAAGAGACGTGGATGAGCCGCCAATCCAATTTCTGCGTTCTTTTCAGCGGGACGGAAGGCCGGGCAGGGTTTAAATGAAATGAATATTCGTAGCTGTTTGGGGCTTGCGACACACAATCCCGGATGGATAAGAAGGTAGGTCACGTTTAATTCTTGACTCTGGGAAGTCTCTTTATCCAGAACGCTGGACTTCCCTATCCCCAAGGCTCGCCACGAAACTCAATTTGTCTCCGCCCTAAAATCAAATTACTCCTCATTTCAAACTAAGGGATGAGATCTTCAAGCTGGGTGGGAGATGGGTGCAGGCGGGGTAGGTGAATGCTGGGGGGATTTCCGTTTCGCAGTGTCTAACGGGAAATGCCCCCCCAGCCCCCTTCACCTTCCGAGTGAACAGTAGCAGTTCCGGTCTCTCCAGAGATTGTTTATTGACTTTGAAAACTAATGCCCCGGATAAAATTCATTAATGGTGCGTTTGGGAGGAAATAGTGGAAATCAATAAAATGAAAGGATGAAAGATGGTGGGGGGACGTGAGTTAGTACCCTGTCCCGAAATATGAAGAAACTTCTCGTTCGTTATATTAGCATACAAAGGAGAATGGTGTGCAATGAAGATTCCCCAACTTTTGATCAAAATTTATTATCTCACGTGCGAAATATTATAATGATATTCATGTATTCTACTTTCGTTAAATCAATTTCAGAAGCAGTATTGTTCTTCGCCATATCTAATAAATTTATCATTAGATTTGCATTAATGTCTGTTTGTATAATCTTAATTTTCGTTTCTGACTATTTTTAAGTGCCTTTTTTTTCAGAAATTAAATTTTTAGATCGTACTTTTCTTTAAATTGTAGAGACAAATTTCTTATATTGAATGTATTGAAAAGTCAAGATATAAGCCTGTTTTCTAGGGATGTACCGAAGCCGATTACAGATGTATGGAAATCGGCCGAAATTGACACATCGGCATCGGTATCGGAATCGGCAAAAATCCGATATTTAAACCGGTACAGATTATACTAGAGTTTTTACCTTCTAATAAGTTTTATATTCTAGTTTTGTAAGATTTATCGAAAATTTGGTTATGATTCGTCATTATTGTAGAGTTTTTGTAATACAATTATTGCAAACTCATTCAGAGGATCAACCTAACTATAAATCGGAAATAAAACAGTACATTGCTGAACCAGGATCTGCTGTTTTATTGGAAATTCAAAAATGAATATTCAAACCTGAAGCAAGTCCTGAGAAAATACTTGGGCATACCTGCTGCATCAGTATTCAGTGATTGAGTGTTCAGTGTTGCTGAACAGATTTGCGATAAGAGAAGAAGTAGGTAACTTCCTGAAGTGCTTCCCAATCTCGTGTTTCTGAAGTTGAATCTGGCAGAACAGGAATTCATTTTGCATTTCAAAGAACTGCTTGTGTACTAATGTTTAATCTCTTGAGAATCCATGTTCTTCTTAAAGGCTCACATAACATTTTGTAGATGCAAATGTACATTCGCATCTCTTGAGAATATATATGTATATACATATGATATGCAATAGAAATGTACATAGCAAATTTATTTTTGTCATGCTGAAAATAACATTCCATTTCTGTTTAATAATCTTATGTATCGGAATCGGTTAAATATCGGCATCGGTATCGGTTCAAAAATTATCGGTGAGTACATCGGCATCGGTAAATTTTCAGCTTCGTCACATCCCTACTGTTTTCATTTATGTGCATAAAGTGGACTTAAAACAACAATTCAATCAATCAATCCATTGTTTTAAGTAATTTCTGACTTATATATGGGAGGAAATGTTAGTAAATAAATCTCGTGCACTCTTAGGATGGCTGTTTGAGTTTCACTTCTTGTTTTTAATCTCACTTTATGCACAGATATGCTAATTGGGAATGGACCTACAGTTTAAAGTTGGATCCAAGCCACTATTTGCCTCTTTGCATGTTACAGTGGGATTAAATGCATGTCAGTGTTCGTGTCGTCATGGCTAGTTCGGAGTCGCGGGAAAAGAAAAGAAAGAAGAGTCTGTGTATCTATATGTTGACTTTGTTTGTTTGCTTACAAATTGTGATTGTTGTGTTGTTTTCACCAAGTTGATTTATTTTTTTTTCACAGTAGCAAGACTACAAGCAGATAACGGCTGATATTCAGGGCATTAGTCTTCCGAAAGGATTGAAGGCTGTAAAGAAATCTCCTAGAACTTTTATTCTTTACAAGCCTAGGCCTTCCTGAAACACTGAACATTATGAGAGGATTCGACTGACCAGTCCTTCTCCTCGCACAAGGATTCGTATTTCCACACGACTCGTACCAATTTACTAATACAATGATTTTCTTCTCTGCGCTGATTCACCCAATCAGTGTTGCCAAACCGAATCCGCGTGAGTTGGATTTTTCAAGGGCGCGATAAACGGCCTCCTATACTCTATTCTCGGAATCTGTGGAACAAAGCCTCGCATAGCGGAATAGGGGGGGGGGGAGTAGAGTGCACTCTGCTGGGAAGGCTGGTAACTGCAGTCGCTTCCCCCTCCACGAATCCCGTTCCCTCTCACCTCTCACGTGTTCATTGGTGGAGCCGTCTCGCGTCACAACTTGCACTAACACTTGTTTTCGTTCACTTGCTCCAGAGATACCCGGGACAGAGTATAGGGTAATTTTACGTAATAAGAAGAGGAGAGTGGCTGCTGGTGACAATTTATTCTTAAGTAGTTAAAGGCCAGTTTAGGAATTTATTTATTTTACTAACTCAGGTTAAAAAAAAAGTAAAATTGGAATGCAAAAGACAATGTAGAGTCCTGTAATGTGTTTCCTACTCCATCTCAGGCTGGCAACAAAGTGTCTTTCCTTTCTTAGAGCTCACCTCCCTACAACAAAGAGTTCGGCAAGATGCCCATCATACACGTGTGATCAAAAAGAATAAATGATTTTTTAGTGTGATCCTTACTTCCTAAGTTCGCAGCTCTGAACGAACATATCATGAAGAATATACTGTGGATACGAATTTATTGACAAATACTGACAGGGCCAGATTTGGACCTAAATTTACCCTCGTGGAGCTAAATAGCTCCTTGAAGCATTTCGAAATGTTAGGAGCTAAAGGAGTGTTCAAGAGAGCTAGATCTGGCTCCAAAAGGGTTAAATTGGCAACAGTGCACCCAATACATTCACCTATCGATGCCCGTGTTTTCTAACTGGAACAAAAGATTATGACTCACTGAATGTTATGAACTTACAGCAATCCCCTTCCAAAAGCAAGTCACTGTAAACAATGAGCTTTAGTATCAAATCGCAGCACACCCATTGTTTAAAGGAAAGAAAAACGCATGATTCAGCTTGCTCCGCGTTCTCTTTAGTCCAACGGAAGAAACGACGTTGATTCAGAAGAGAGGGAAAATATCAAGACAGAAATAAAATGTTACAGGGATATATACGAGGAGCGATTAAAAAGTAAGAAAGTAAAAATAATTCGCACTCCAATTCCTAGATTGTTAAAACAGGAGCAGCTCAGTTGGATGTCCACTCTCCTGACTCAAATTGGATAGTCCTGGTTGAGTGCAAGCATCATTCTCGAACAAAAGATACGAAATTATTCACTAGAAAAGGCGGTAAGAAAAACTTGGAAGATCTCTGGGGCTGTCGAAGTAGTTAGCACAGAGCGCTACAACGCCAGGTGTCCCGGGTTCGAATTCCGGGCTTAACATGGTTGTTGCTTCTGAGTGTCCCTTCATTAGTTTTATCGTATCATCACTCATTTTCATCGTCACGATTAGCCAAAAGTGGGAGAAAAGCGACGCTAAATAACAAAAATAAAATCAAGTATCTAAATTTTTCACTTCACGAGTGTTAAATTTACGACAATTATAATGGTCACAAAATATTACTATATTTTCCATTTGATCTTTTTTTTCTGCGAAATCCAGTTAACATGCATAAAATGAAATAATAACATGAAATGAAGATTGTAACGAGAGATTTAGCCGGCCCCCGTGGTGGAGTGGTTAGCACATCGCGCTACGACGCCAGGGTCCTTGGTTCGAATCCCGGCCTGGGCATGGGTGTTTGTGAGTGTCCATTCATTAATTTCATCATATCATCACTCATCCCCATCTTCGCAATTAGCCAAAAGTGACAGAAAGCGAAGTAAAATAAATCAAACAATCAAACAACGAGAGCTTTATTTTTTTTAAAAAAAAAAAAGTCCTTTCAAATCGTATGGATATTAAGAGAGACACGCAAATAGATGAAATCGCGAAAAATGGCCGCCATTCCATTATTTCCACACATCTAGAAACATAAGAAATAAGCCCCTTTCTTTCTTCCCTAAGGAGCACGCGGGACCTAATCTTTGACCCTCTGGCATTGGTGTATGAAGTCGTTTTCCGCTGTTGCCACTCTGGATATTGCCTGCCAAACTGGGTGGCAGTTCATGAAAGACGCAATGCGCATTTGATTTCTTTTCGGAAAACTCATTCCGGTCCCCCTCCAGCACGGAGAAACCTCGTTTTCCTGTTTCTTCGGCCGCTATTGACCTGGTTAGGTCGTTCCTGCTCGCCTTTTCATCGCCCGCCGATGGACTCTCGGGAGAAGGCGAATCTGGTGTTCGAGTCGCATAGCCTCGCCGCCAGAAATGAAAGCCGTGGTCAAATACAGATACCTGAAAATATGGAGCTTCGATCTTCTTGCCGGAGCGGAATATGTCATTTCTTCCTTCCTCTCGCTAAGAAAAATAATATATCAAATCTGTATTTTCTGAATTAATACATTCTGTATCATTAGAAACCAATTGCTTTCTTAAAGCTTAACGCCCACGTGGAGAAACGCGGCAACAGAACTTCTGTTGTCTGCTTCTATTAAAATCAAATGGTGTAACGCCCACTACAGGGAAAAACGCTGAAGAGAAGCGCAGTTTCGTGTCGGAACCCTTAAACAGAAACATAGGTCTTTACTTCATAATTAGAAACATCCGGTCTGAGAGACTTTATTTTTTAATATTTGTTATTTCATTTTTTAAAGTTTTTTTTACACAATAAGAGAGCAAAATCATGATTAATAACTCAACCTTATTGAAAACTAAAATTACATGGAAAATGTATTATGTAAATCACTTCCAACTTTTACTCATTTGATATTGCACATGTGATACTTACTTCATAATTAGAAACATCCGGTCTGAGAGACCTTATTTTGTAATATTTGTTATTACATTTTTTAAAGTTTTTTAGACAATAAAAGAGCAAAATCATGATTAATAACTCAAACTTATTGAAACTAAGAAAATTTATTATGTAAATCACTTCCAACCTTGGCTTTGAATACGTAATGCGAAACACCCGGTCTGTTAGACCTGCACGTTTTCAAACACCAATAAGTCTCTCGTAACAAACAGTCACAAACTGAGCAGTAACATGTGCAGAGTGTAGACAAGTGGTTGATAATAAGGTACTGTAGAGGGGGGAGAGACAGCTCAATCAGTGTTGCCACACTATAGAACTACAAAACACTAAAGATCTCACAGACCGATGTTTCTGTTTAAGGGTTAAGCTTAACACCCACTGAGCCGACTTTATGCACAAATAGGCTAATAGGGACGCGACACGCGGAATCTAAAACATCATGTGCCCAGTCCCCTCTGATGTGTTAGTGATAACGTCGATACCCGGAGGAACACAGTGGTTCAGATCCCACTTTAAACTGTATGTCCAGTCTCAATTAGCCTATCTGTGCATAAGGTGAACTAATAACCATAACTCAAACGAACAAACTTTATGTACCCATGTAATACGACATGTAGAGGAAATTCCTCAAAAGTGAAAATAAACTGTATTTTCCCTTTGAGTTTGGATTTAAGTCTACGCGCTAATAAGCTAATTGGGACTGGACCTACAGCTTAAAGTGGGATCCGAACTACTATGTGCCTCCACAAGGTATCTAATCCGGAACTCCTTGAGTTCTAGGCATCGACGTTTCTACTACACCATCAGGAGGTCATATTCCGTTGTTTAAAGGGGAGATAAGGAGAGAAGTATTTTAGAAAATAGTATTTTACTGAAATTTGTCTAATTAGAAATACTTCCATAAGAGAGATTATTTTCATATGTCTGTTAAGATGATAATTTCATGTGTTAATAAAATTATCTGTCAATATATTGCTTTTCTTTCTTACTTACTCTTTTCAAATTCTACATCGTATTTTCTTTCTTTTAAGCTATCCGCGACGATGAATGATGAGCTGATGAAATGGTTGAGAAATGGGTGGGACACGCACCATGTCTTAGCAGAGGTTTGAACCTGGAACTTCTGGCATCGTAACGCGTTACTTTGACCACTCCGCCACAGATGTGAGTGAGTATATCGTCGTTGACAATGATTTACTAGAGTATTATTAAATACAATTAAGTACAATACTAAAATCTTTTTAAAAGCAGCTAAGATTTGGCAGATTAGGAAAGAACTAAATACATGATTGCAGATCAAAATCTAAGGTTAGGAAACTACTTAAATTTTATTATACACAATAACTCATTTGAATCAGTTTCTAAATTAAAATAGTAAAATTAAAGACGATTCTTCACCACGGCTACCACTCATCTCGTTGGTTACATCTTATCTCGAACTACGCCTAAAACAACCAAACAAACTCCCCAGGTTCAGTGAAACACAAGAAAGTACTTCAAATGTCGTGGAAAATAACAACAGCCGGCTATGGACAGGTATTTGGATACTTTCTTAAAGTATAAATCATAATCATCAATCATCTTTCTTAAATCAAAATGCAAAGCCTGAATACTTCAAGATATTTTGTGTTTTTTTTAGTATTTACATGTTTACAAAAAAAGGGGTAACTTTGAACTGTAGGTAAAGTACTCCCCATCTCAGAGTGGAGCCTACCCTATTCCCCCATACAAATAGTAATGACTGGTAATGAACCTGATCATACTGGATTCATGTAGCCACAGAATTGTACAATTAAAGAATAGGTATCCTTCAGTACCTAATGCGGTGGCTAAAAGGTATGTGTAACTCATTTCCCATAGGTTTTATTGATTGATTGATTTTGTGTCCACTTTATGCACAGAATGGCTAATCGGGACTGGACCTACAATTTAAAGTTGGAACAGAACCACTATGAGCCTCCACCGGGTATCGAACCCGGGACCCCTTGTTTTCAAGGCGACGACGTTACCATCATTTCTCATAGGAACTTGACGACTAAAGTAATATGAAAAGTAAATGTATGATATGAAAGAGGAACTCAATATCCCCTTTTACTAGTTGTTTCAACTAATAGTATTTTCTCTACTAGGAACGGTTGCCTCTAGCCCTGCGTTGGTCGCACACGGTTTCTCGTTCTGGGTGTGTGATTTTAACGTCGTTATTTATCAAAGATTATTTTGTCAAAAACCTCCCTCTGTCTAGCTGAGATTCTGACCTTCCTCTTTTACACCACGATTTTGTTTTCAGTGTTAGTAAGATATTCGAGCCGCTAGGGGGGGTTCGTTTAAGCCCCTTGCTGTCTGAGTCCATGTGCGGCTATAGACGTACCTAGTATTTAATGAAAATCCGGTCTCCCATTCCATGCCTGATTAACGAAGAGTACCTTTTTTATAATTGTACATAATTTCAATTATTATAGTTTTATAGAATCTCAATTTTTGAAAGAAAAGATCTAATTGTAATAATTGAGGATTTTGCGTTTTAGACCATTAATTTGGCATATTTTGAAAACCCGGTCTCTCAGACCATGCGCGACCATCGACGTAACTTTTGTCGCGCGACCTACGAAGGGCTAGGAATATTGCAGACTCTCTGATAAAAGGTGTCCTTATCCCACCTCACAAAACTGTCTGTCCAGCCCTTTTCCACCATTCATTTTATATGACCCTGAATAACCAACGACGCAAACCATTCGCAGATCATAATAAAGTTTTAAAAAATACAATTGTATTCATATATTGCAGCAATAAATTGAAAACAGTTAACAGATCATTATACATTAAAAATAACAATGAAACACACAATATTGGAACTAGTTTATTCAGTACAAAATACGGTCAAAATTGATTTGCAGATTTAACAACTAGATTTTGTTTAAAACAAAACATGATTACCAAATATCAGAAATAATAGAATCATTAATAATTATTATTTCCTTTGAGGACAGGTAAATTCCCAAATATGGAGGATAGAAACATCCACAGTTACACACGAAATGAAGTCTACTATGGGTGAGGAAAAACAATTCATATCGAAGTACTTTATTTAGTTCTGCAACTAATTACTCTAATGTCAATTTAAATCTCACCACATAATTAGTTAAATTGATGTCTACATTGTCCGGAGATATCGCTCATTGATTGATTGATTTTGTTTATTTTACTTCCCTTGTCTGACACTTTTGGCTAATCGCGAAGATGAGGATGAGTGATGATATGATGAAATTGATGAAGGGACAGTCACAAAGAACACCCATGGACATGCCTGGATTCGAACCCGGGACCCCGGAATTTTGGAATGTTATGATTTTGCAACGTACAAACATGGTAAAAAAATACAATTGGATTGGTTTGCATGACAAAAATTAAATTACTTAATTCGGAAACTATAACGGCCAACAGCAGACGTACCCTTCTGGTATGAATAGAAGGTAAAGAACGTCTCATTGCCATGCGGGTTTAGGATTTGTAAGCACATATTAACTCATCTGGACGCCGACGGTGATTTCTGGTTTCGAGTAAACATGATGTTGATGGTGCCCTCACTAGATTACACACCCGCTATCAAACAGAGATCAAACCAAATTCTAAACAACGATGAAATGCGAATCACTTGTAATTATGCATTTATTGCAAGTTGCGAATGAGCGATGTTCCGGTCCCGAAATTTGCTTGTAATCTTCTCTCCCATCATCGGCGGACACGTCAACAGGCCGCCATTATAATTAATTAGGTTCGATGAGGTTTGTGCCCTCGCTGTTTCCTTCTTCACCTCTATCCGGTTATTGAGTAGCTGAACAACATATGCCTACTCCATATTTATTTTTCCATGTACAGGCTGGTGCGTAGATAAATTAATAACCTCTTTACTATTTCAAAAACTCAACTTTTTTCACGGAAGAAAGAGTGTACTTAGATCTGGTGATCTTGGAAGCAATCAACAGAAACGTGGGAACGAATCCAAGTCAGTGAACTGAAAATATAGTTTTTTGTTGTTTTCATTACTGACTGGTAATATAGATTCATTGATTGATTTGGTGTTTTAAGTCCACTTTATGCACAGTAAGTCTAATATTGGGACTGGACCTACAGTTTAAAGTGGGATCCAAACCACTATGAGCCTCCACCGGTATCGAACCCTGGACCCCTGACTCGTAATATAGAGGATAGATAGAAATCGACTTAGCAACTCTTGGCTAACTGCGACAATAAGGATGAGTAATGATATAATGGAATTTATGAAGGGACAGTCACAAATAGCACCCATGCCCACGCCAGGATTTGAACCCGGGAAACTCGGTGACGAGACCGCAAGTCGACCACTTAAGGCGCTCGGCCACCAAGAGGGCGACATGAATTAAGAAGTAAATACTTGTTGTCCCAAAATGTGGGAAGAAGCTTTTCGTTTCAAATCTACCTTATGTTCAGATAGGCAAATCGGGACTATGCATACAGTTTAAAGTTGGATACGAATCAATATGTACATCAACAAAGAATCGAACCCTGCACCCTTTGATTAAAATGCGACTACATTAACCACTACTCTATCAGGGGAACGCGCGGGAAGAAACAGTGAATAACCACACTGCTTCCAGTCCTCCTAGTAAATGAATGGCTCTGGAATTATAGGGTTTCTGTTGAGCTCGTCGAAAGGTGTATTGCTTCGTTCATTAATTCAATTGTGGTATCTTATTTGAGGTGCGGATATAGATTAATTGCGACGAAGAAGTAAGAGAATGTGACAAGAGTAAGTGGGAGAAGCGTCCTTGGGCTTCGCTAAAGATTCCATATCCGCATTCACTAAAATCAGGCAGGACAAAAAGATCTACGCGTTTGCCTATTCATTCATTACCTCGCCATCATCGGCATAGAACGGTCATATGTCTAGTGACTAACAGTAGTATTGATCCGCGCCAACGTCGGTCGCTATTTAATATTCGCAATTAATTTGCACGTACTTAGAACTAATTTGCACGTACTTATAACTAATTTGTATGTAGTTAGAATTAATTTGCATGTACTTAGAGTACTTTACATTTATGTATTTGCATGTTTATAACTTTTTATGAATATATAATTATTTATTTTATGAAAAATATGTATATAAAAGGTAATTAGAGGTACTAAACGGTATGCATATGGTTTTATATTCATTACTGCAAAGTATGTAATGTATGAATCGATAATATTAATGTTTATAGTATTGAAAATAAGTTTTCTATGGTTTATGAACCGCTATGAACGGTGGTAATGGCTGTAGGTACAGGTCCAATTACGAAAGAAGACGGTCCCGGTACTCGAACCCGCGATATGCAACGTTAATAATTAGTACTATGTTTTAATGTTATATGTTATGAAAGACGATGGTTTCACACGCTAGACAGAATACTGTCTCCGAATCTCGACTCGGCGGTGAAGGTAGACAGAGAGAATGAATTAATATTCCGCGCAGGTAGACGAGAAAGGAATTTGGGGAGTGTGCGTTCAAGGTCAAATGACGTCAGAACGTCAGAACAAAGGAAGAACCTGATTGACCAATCAGAGAACGCGTCGGTAGATTTTCAGAACCGGTTTTTCCAAGGTTAACCAGTACGCAATAACAGGGGAAAGCTATGCAATACTGTAGGGCAGGGGAGGGATTCAACCAGACAACAAAGGATGTCTGGAAATGCGCAGCAATGGTCAAATTCTGAAGCTATGCGTTGCTTGTAGAACCGGTTTCCGCCGCCAATTAATATTCCGCTCAGGGTTGCCCCAAGGCACAGGACGCTTTAGCACAGGGTTTTTTATCTGTACTATGAAGAAAGGAGAGCTATCAGGGACGGGGCCTACAGTTTTCACCATTTGCTTTTATCACGGGGTAACGAACCTAGGACCCTTTGATTATTGATTTAGGTAGTAAATGTATGTTACTGTATGCTATTTAACTTAATTTTGAGTGGACCCTTTGATTATTGATTTAGGTAGGAAATGTATGTTACTGTGTGCTATTTAACTTAATTTTGAGTTTATTTTTTACCAAACTTTGACTTTATGTCAAACATTTTCACAGCTTATTCTTATTTTTACCAAAATAACACTATTTATACTATTCAGGCAACATTTTTTCATTAAATTTTGGATTCACAAAGACATTTTTTTCAACTTTTAACTTATTATTTTACAACTTTATGTTAATTTTTTACAAAAATAACACTATTTATACTATACAGGCAACATTTTTCAGTAATTTTGGATTCACAAAGACATTTTTTTCAACTTTTAATTTATTATTTTACAATTTTATGTTAATTTTTTACCAAAATAACACTATTTATACTATTCAGGCAATATTTTTTCATTAATTTTGGATTCACAAAGACATTTTTTTCAACTTTTAACTTATTATTTTACAATTTTTATGTTAATTTTTACCAAAATAACACTATTTATACTATTCAGGCAACATTTTTTCATTAATTTTGGATTCACAAAGATATTTTTTTCAACTTTTAACTTATTATTGTATTTTACCACCACTATAGAGGTCTTTACTATATGTAATTCGAAACGCTAGAGTTCAGTTAGCTTTTAGAAATTGAGGTTACATAGTACAATATGTTGAAGATTTTGTGTTTGGCACACTTAACAAGTTACACTATATCTAATTACGGACAAATGATGCTAAAACTCTCAAATTTACTGTCAACTCATCAACTACTAGCAAAGTTTTAGTATTATATGTCCGTAATTAGATATAGTGTAACTTGTTATGCGTGACAAACACAAAATCTTCAACATATTGTACTATGTAACCTCAATTTTGAAAGCTAACTGAACTCTAGCGTTTCGAATTACATATAGTAAAGACCTCTATAGTGGTGGTAAAATACATCCAGTCTGTAAAATTTTGGAAATGCTGTCTCCTTCTCTGTCGACCCAGACCAAAAGTGTTCTCAAACGATATTTCTTAACATAACTAACTTTTCAAAACAAAGAATACCTTGGGCTCAGATAGCTTAGTTGGTATAGCATTAGGGTTTTAACCTATCTGTCCAGGGTTCGAGTCCCTGTCTGGGCGGTTACCATTTTTTAATTTTATCATTGGATCTTGTGCAGCCTAAATATAAAATATGTTTACAGTCTAAGATATTATAATTTTTCTTCAAATTTAATTAGTTATAAGCAATGTAAGTTAATTTGGGAGTTGGCCAAATTGGTTCCTCATACAAGAAGAAATGACCAAATTGACCCTAGCGCCTATGACCCTACTTGGGTTCATCCACCAAGACATCTGCTTCGAGTCTCCGATGTCTTGGTGGAGCCCATTCAGGTTCTACCGCCCACAAGTGCGTTCCTTCGCCGATCCAGCGAAGGTAAAAATCGTATCAATCCCTAATGACACGAAATTATAAAGAGCGACCCTCTACATATAACCTCAGCTCACTGTTGGTCACTCCTTGACCTAGTTATTTTCATGCAATCACCTACGTTTAGTGAATTTTGCCTTCTTTCTGTTTGATCTGTTAAATAATCCAGTCAATATAAATATACTTACATAGAATAATCTGGTTTTGTATAAGTTTAACATATAATCCTAATATAGTTTGATTCTCAGAAATATAGTTCCCGCTACATTTATATAAATCGAAGTCTAGTTAGTGTTGGTCTGTAAATATTGGATATGTAAAAGGCAAACTGAATTTTAGTTATAATCCAGAAATTGTCGATAATTTCCGTTCCTTTTGTAGCACTAGTTGCATATTTTTAAAACTTTTTATTGATAGCAAACCAAAATGCAGTCTATCCGAGGTACCCACCAAATAAACAACATAAAACCAGAAACCAGATTCATCATCGTTGCCAACATGGATATCATTATTCGAGGTACTTTCACAAACACTGAATTGATTTTGAAACATGAAAAAATTACATTGTCCTAAATAGAGAAGAGTACCCATCATGCGTGTACAAATCAGATGCGATCTTCGACACTTACAAAAACAGATTCCCCACACAAGAAGACAGGTTCAGATCTATAAACATTATAGAAGAACTTTACTTCACCTTCGAGGGCAGTGGAGAAAACATAAAAGTGGAAATCACCAACATCTCTGGTGGAGTCACCCTCAACTTTAACCAATGGCAAAAATTTCTCTCTTACTACAAATCCCTCATGGAAGAATTTCAGCATCGGCTAAATCGTAATCCCTATGTGACTTTTGCTCTTTGGTAGAGTATTTTTCATATATGTAAATTTGATATATTCTATATTTGTATATTAAATAAAAATAAACTTAAAACTTAACTTGAGTGTTTTATTTGAATCCAAAATATATATATGTAATCTAATAAAAATGATTTAAACTTTATAAATATTATTTCTAAACAGTCACAATTCAACATATAAGTTGTTCTTGCAGGCTAATAAGGCTCTGGCGTGTGGGCCTATGCCTCCTACAATCCTCTGTAAGATTCGTGTTGTCCTGTGAGTAATCAATATACATAGTAAGCCTAAGCTTTAAGGTTCAATCAGTGGATTTTAGTCCTCATAGACATATAGTGATTGTAGTTAAAATACGGCTCGTATAACTCCTGGTATTAAGTCAATCACTCAAAAAAAAAAAACGGTAATACTTGAAAATACCTTGAATGCAGGCTTTAAAACTAAATAACAACATAGAAAACATTTCTTTTTCACAAATCTTTATTATTTGCACTAAAATACATTACACCTTAATATTTTTATTATTGTACCAACATACAAGTCTTTGAACATTTCTGAATGCGCAACCTTGTTCAGCTGGGGGGGAAGTATCAGAATGATACTTGCACAATCCTCCTTGAAACATATACAAATTCTTAAGGGATGGACAGTTTACAGTTTGTAAATCAACAATGTTATCAATATTAAACAAATCTTTGATAATTTGGGATTTTCCTTTGCAGAAAAATGTACCACCTTGACAGTTCAAGTTCCTAACTGCCCTCCGGACATAGTATATTTCACATCCACAAGGAATATCATACATTAATGCATGGAGATTGTCTTTAACCCAGCGCGATTCTTTGTTCTCTTTGAAATAATCGGGAACACTCACAAGCGCATAATACACAGTGTCCAAATTTGTAGAACTCACACAAATCTCACGCAATATAAATTTTCTGTTATAAATAAATCCTTGTACATCAATAATGTATTGCACCATTTTCGCTGTTATTAGTCAGTCTCTCTTTATTCAACTCTCACAAAAATCCTGTGCTACCATAAGTAAGCTCTGCTGAGCGTATAGAATCTATAAAAGTTTTCACTAGTTCGATATTGTTTGAAATTTCACATAACACACTATAAAAAGCTTTGTATTCTGTCTGTACCTCGTGTGCCGTCAAAGCATCCGCAACATCCTCATGGTTAGTAATATAAAAATGAAAAATATGTTTTGTATTGTCCTGATCCTGCAAATAACACTGGATTCTCTCGCACATCCACTCAACACAATGCTGGCATTCATACAAACGGCTTTCCCCTTGGCAAATAGAAAAACATTCGGAAATCAGAAATTCATCTTTACAGCATACGCACTCGCACTCATAAAAATGGTTGCCTACATTTAGATAACAACCCCTGCATATAATATACTTGCTAGGTGTATACCTCTTCAAAATCTCCAACACAGAATCCTTATGGATTACATCTGAAATCATGTTACTCATGCCCTTGTCGGTTACTTCGTTGACGTTATTTCCAGTAATAGATCCTTCCACTCACAGGTACAGAAATAAGAACACCTGAAAAATAGAAACATAGTTGTAGTACTTGTTTATATTACGCATATTCATTTATGTATTTACTTTTTCGTTTCTTTGTTTTCTGGATTTATATATTATTTCAAAAAACTAGTGGAGAAATATACATTCCAATGGTAAAATCTCTTGCGAGGTACTCACCGTAGTGTGGTTAGCCTTGTTTGTGGAGGTTGAAGACGTCATCTTTCACTAATGGTCCCTTTCAGTCACACATACAAAATTAGAAGCATCTGAAAAATAGAAATATAGTTGTAGTACTTGTTCACATTACGCATATTCTTTTTGGTTTGTATTGACGTTTTCTTCGTTTCAATATTAGCATTTACATATTATTTAAAAACACGCTACATAATAAAAATCATTTACCTTAATTATAGCTTCTCTTGAGTTCTTTGTCTGAAACTCACGGCCAATAATCACAACTTGATGTCTTCTCTGACACAATGCTTCACAAATACTTCTCAAAATAGCTTCTGCTTGCTTTTACGCAGTTTTTATACCTCATAAGCAAAACTGACGCCTTCTCTGATTGGTTGAAATAAAATCAACGCGTTTTCTAATTGGATGAAATAAAACCGACGCGTTTTCTGATTGGTGGAAATAAAAACGACACATTTTCTGATTGGTTGAAATATTCTTAACATTAGTTCATCCAAAAACCTAATAGTTATTATCCAAATGCATTAACAAATACACCCTGAAAATAGTTTGAAATATTATACACACCATAGAACTTTGTAATATCGAATGTGAAATACAAAACGCAATAAATAGAAAATTTAATACAAAGATTTTAAAAAATCTCTTTTTAAGTCCAAATTGCAACAAAAATGTTGCCTAAATAGTTAAAATTGTGTTATTAGAATAAAAAATTACATAAACTTCTGAAATAATAAATTAAAAATTGATAAAATGTATTTGTGAGTAAAATATAACAAACAAAATGTTGTCTGAATAGATGAAATTGGTTATTTGAGTAATAATAAGCCTAAACTTGTAAAATAAAAGGGTAGAACTTGACAAAACATACTTTTGCATCCAAAATATAATTGAAAACTTTCTTGAATTGACGAAACACACTTCGTGTGTACAAAGTTTAATTCAAAACACATTTAAAATGTGTTATTTGAGTAAACTTAGAGAATAATCCTGTAAACTTGGAAAATATATCTGTGTGTGTGTGTGTGTGTGTGTGTGTGTTTGTGTGTGTCCAAAATGTAATAAAAAAAACACGTTCAAATCGTGTTATTTGAGTAAATATTAGGCTAAACTTGTGAAATAAACAGATAAAAATTGAAAACTCACACTTTGTGTGTCGAAAATATAACCAAAAATTTTTCCTAAACAGATAGAATTGTGTTATTTGAGTTAAAAAATAGGCATAAACTTGTAAATAATAAAGTAAAAGTTGAAAAAATCTCTTTGTAAATACAAAATATCCTGAATAGATGAAATTGTGTTATTTGAGTAATAATAAGCCTAAACTTGTGAAATAAACAAATAGAAGTTGAGAACACACACTTTGTGTGTCGAAAATGTAACTACAAGTCTTTCCTGAACAGATTGAATTATGTTATTTTGGTAATAATAAGCCTGGACTTGTGAAATAAACAGATAGAAGTTGAAAAAACACACTTTGTGTGTCTAAGATATAACTAAAAGTCTTTCCTGAATAGTATAAATAGTGTTATTTTGGTAAAAATAGGTATAAAATTGTAAAATAATAAATTAAAAAGTTGTAAAAAATGTCTTTGTGAGTCCAAAATTTAATAAAAAATGTTGCCTGAATAGTATAAATAGTGTTATTTTGATAAAAAATTAACATAAAATTGTAAAATAATAAGTTAAAAGTTGAAAAAAAATGTCTTTGTGAATCCAAAATTTAATGAAAAAATGTTGCCTGAATAGTATAAATAGTGTTATTTTGGTAAAAATTAACAAAAAAATTGTAAAATAATAAGTTAAAAGTTGAAAAAAATGTCTTTGTGAATCCAAAATTAATGAAAAAATATTGCCTGAATAGTATAAATAGTGTTATTTTGGTAAAAAATTAACATAAAATTGTAAAATAATAAATTAAAAGTTGAAAAAAATGTCTTTGTGAATCCAAAATTACTGAAAAATGTTGCCTGTATAGTATAAATAGTGTTATTTTTGTAAAAAATTAACATAAAGTTGTAAAATAATAAGTTAAAAGTTGAAAAAAATGTCTTTGTGAATCCAAAATTTAATGAAAAAATGTTGCCTGAATAGTATAAATAGTGTTATTTTGGTAAAAATAAGAATAAGCTGTGAAAATGTTTGACATAAAGTCAAAGTTTGGTAAAAAATAAACTCAAAATTAAGTTAAATAGCACACAGTAACATACATTTCCTACCTAAATCAATAATCAAAGGGTCCACTCAAAATTAAGTTAAATAGCATACAGTAACATACATTTACTACCTAAATCAATAATCAAAGGGTCCTAGGTTCGTTACCCCGTGATAAAAGCAAATGGTGAAAACTGTAGGCCCCGTCCCTGATAGCTCTCCTTTCTTCATAGTACAGATAAAAAAACCCTGTGCTAAAGCGTCCTGTGCCTTGGGGCAACCCTGAGCGGAATATTAATTGGCGGCGGAAACCGGTTCTACAAGCAACGCATAGCTTCAGAATTTGACCATTGCTGCGCATTTCCAGACATCCTTTGTTGTCTGGTTGAATCCCTCCCCTGCCCTACAGTATTGCATAGCTTTCCCCTGTTATTGCGTACTGGTTAACCTTGGAAAAACCGGTTCTGAAAATCTACCGACGCGTTCTCTGATTGGTCAATCAGGTTCTTCCTTTGTTCTGACGTTCTGACGTCATTTGACCTTGAACGCACACTCCCCAAATTCCTTTCTCGTCTACCTGCGCGGAATATTAATTCATTCTCTCTGTCTACCTTCACCGCCGAGTCGAGATTCGGAGACAGTATTCTGTCTAGCGTGTGAAACCATCGTCTTTCATAACATATAACATTAAAACATAGTATTAATTATTAACGTTGCATATCGCGGGTTCGAGTACCGGGACCGTCTTCTTTCGTAATTGGACCTGTACCTACAGCCATTACCACCGTTCATAGCGGTTCATAAACCATAGAAAACTTATTTTCAATACTATAAACATTAATATTATCGATTCATACATTACATACTTTGCAGTAATGAATATAAAACCATATGCATACCGTTTAGTACCTCTAATTACCTTTTATATACATATTTTTCATAAAATAAATAATTATATATTCATAAAAAGTTATAAACATGCAAATACATAAATGTAAAGTACTCTAAGTACATGCAAATTAATTCTAACTACATACAAATTAGTTATAAGTACGTGCAAATTAGTTCTAAGTACGTGCAAATTAATTGCGAATATTAAATAGCGACCGACGTTGGCGCGGATCAATACTACTACTAACCTAATAGTATATGCACATAATACTAACAAACCAAACGAAATGAAAATCGTGATACTAGATTTAGAGATAGTCTCTCAGTTTCAAATTGTGCTTGCATCTTAAAGGGGAAGTTCCCATATCGACATGCGGGAAACCCATGTTAATTGGTGCTTACAATTGCAATTCAAAATATTTAATGCCAAATTAAAACAAAGAGTTTTCTCTCACATCACATCTACTGTTTGCAATTTCGACGAAACCATGAAGGAGGCAATAACCTGAAATCGACTTACGGCAAGCTCATCTGGGTTCATTCCAAGAGAGGGTCCAATTCTAGGGCGATAGGGGCAGAATGACTTCGAAAACAGTAAATTCTTGCTCCAGGTTCTTCGCCGCAACAGCAACATCGTTCTTGTGAGTTGTTTCTCTTGCCAAAATTCTATCTAAGTAATTAAACCCTCTAAGTGCAACAAACCGCAAACAGATAGCTGAGATCGTTAGAGGCTCGCAATACGTTTCTATCGATGTTCTTGGTGGTGGCTTAAACATATAAGAGCGCATTAGCTGCCGAGCTATTGACTCAGGTTCTTCCTTCATGCTGCTATGACGTCGTAGGTTTCTTATTGTAGACTCTCATTATCCTGTTTTTATCCGACATGCCGCATTTCTTTCCCTGTTGGCATTCTTTCATATCTATAACTAGTTTTCAGTTAAATGCACAATCGAACCATGAGGGTTATTAAATCCATCTATTAAGTTATCAGTTTCTTAAACATATTGGCCAAATTAACTATATTGAGATTTCCCACTTATAAATTCTAGTGCGTTCGGGAAAAGCAGTAAAGTCATAAGGTGTAATTTTACAGCAGACAGTTATTTATGTTTATTCTTTTAATAGTAAACATTGTAGACATGATATACATGTTGGATCATCACTGTTTAGAATCTTTGCACATGCCCAATATAAAATTATACTTATGGGGCATTCCATTGACACGGATGGGACACAGGGGCTACACTTTTTTATACTAAAGTAACTATTCTACTGATAGTTAAGTAACATTATTCTTACAGTTTCTGTGCAGTGAAATATGAAACATAACACTGTCGATCAAGCGTAACTACCCTTAAAATACTTTCCCAGATTTGTAACTATAAGTGAACAATTTTGTGTCACGGTTGGAACAGACGAAACACTGACTCCACTTAATAAGACATTTATTTTAATTTCTGTGAATTGTCAAATGATAAAAATAAATTATTTTAAACAAAGAGAGGAGGTAATTAACCTTTTAATATTCTAGTGGGGTTGATGGGGAAATGTATCAGTTAAAGGAGAAATTCATTGTTCTTTTGGTGTCACGGGTGGGACACAATACAAAACACAAGTGAATCAAAAAGTTAAAATAAACTAACAATATGTAAAATACCTTGTATCTTCTAACTAAACTATGTATAATACTTGAATTTTTATGCAATTGGTAATTTTAGATTGTTCGCTCACAAGATAGGATAAAGTTACAGCATTTCATTTACTTTTTAAAATTCACACTTTCCCCTTATCTTTTCTTTAATTGATTCAGTGTGACTTAAATGAAAGCCACAGAAAATTGCAGTTTGTGACTGAAGTGCCTTTTCCCGAACACCCTAGAATTTTACCTGAGCAGGCTTCTATGTTGGAGAAATCATCTAATTATTCCTGTGGTAAGTATTATTGCTCTGGATGAACCCTAAAGAACATATCCTCTGCTCAAAGGTAAAAGTAGTCGGTAATATTGAAGACATATAAACGAGAAAAGTAACCAAGAGGTATCATTATTAGTTGTGTGTTGGCAAATTATTGTTTCTGCATCAGTCGAGTGATAGTATCATGAATATACAGGTTCCGAGGAAAGAAATCACAGTATGTAGAAGAATGCAGTGAACTATGAGAGTAATGTGCTATCGGAGATGTTATCAGTAATGTTGTGAGGCTATGGCTGCAAGCGAGTGCCGACAGAGGCAACTAACATCAAACGATATAACCCACACAGTAACAATATTATATTAAGGGCATTCTCACAGCGGTATGTAGCAGGAGTGACGGGGTGGTATGTACAGAGCCGGCATGACCAAACTACCACCATGTAAAGTGAAAATTCTTATGGTTTTTCAGATGCCATGGCATATTTCGTGGCATTTCTCAAGGATAGAACCGATCCTATTTCCGTTGCATTTTTCGTAGCAGAAGCGAACTCTCGGCCCTAATGGCGGCCGAGTGAAATGGAAACAATGGGCGCCTCCAGGATCGCTCAACATGGTAGCAAATGTTGACCTGCTACGTCACACAGTTTTATGGGCTTTCCTGGATGCAAAGTTGAGAAGTAGCGACGTTCCAGCCGAAAACAATTGAAAATCGCATTGCGTTGCCTTGTGGCGTCTGCAGCGAAAATGGCAGGGCGTGTTGGGCTGTTGAATACGGTGTCACTATTAATGGATTATGAATCGATGTGATGACATATATATGGATGCTATTTCAAATTAAAGTATGTGGTTAATCTCAAAGTAAAACATGAGTAGATCTAGATCTGTGTCTACTATCTATAGAGATACAATTGAGGGAAATGTTATATTCCTAATTTGAGAGCTTTGGTTACAACAATTCTCTGTGGTTACAATTTTATTTCTCCAAAATAATACGTAATAACCATGGAGGAGTGACATTGAGTGTAGAAAGGTTGTGGCCAGTTTTATTTAAGGATATATGTGTTTAAATTAAAGATTATTTTCGTATAGGAGTGCAAGTTTGACACAACACTCTACTTCTTGTGTGTTTGCTTGTTTGGTCTTTTAAGTCCACTTTATGCACAGTAGGCTAATTTGGACTGGGCCTACAGTTTAAAGTGGAATCCGAACCACCATGTGCCTACACCGGGTATCGAACCCGAAACGTTTTTTGTGTGTGTGTGACCGTATTGGTTGTAAACCTTTGTTAAAACACTTATAACATACGCATACGCTACACTATAAGTGAAAGAAAGATTAGTTTCGATAATGTGCTTTGAAATGGGATCATTATTCCTCAATAGTTTCATGCCATTGTTAATAGGTCGGCACCCGTGGTGGTGTGGTTCCCGGCCTGGAAATGAATGCTTGTGAGTGTCCTTTCATCAATTTCATCATATCATCATTCATTCCCATTTTCGCAAATTTGTCAAAAGTGGCACGAAAATGAAGTAAAATAAAACAAATCAATAAATCAACTATTGTTAATATGACAATATTAAATACGATTTAAGAACAATAGTTTCATTTGAATTTTGTTTTTTATCGTCGCTTTTCTGCTACTTTTGGCTAATCGTGAAGATGAGGATGATTGATTATATGATGAAATTGATGAAAGGACACTCACAAAGAACGCCCAGGCTGGGATTTCAAACCCGTGACCCTGGCGTTGTAGCCACGGAGGTTGGCTTACGAACAGAAATGTTGAACAGTGAGTATAAGTTGCAAAATGTGTGCAAGATTGTATAACGGTGTTCTCACGTTGTTTTCACGCAATAATGTTTGATATAGTTTAAATTATCAATTGCTGATTGTGCTTTTGTAGCTGCGAAAAGAATGTAAATTAAAGCAATATAAATAAACACGTACGAATTGACGTTTATACATGAATATGCCACATTTTTTAGTTGTCTTTATGATTAACTCTGCATGATCATCGTTTAAGTTATTGTAATACCATCCTCCTTCCAATGGATTTTCAAATATCACACGGTGCATTTCTTGATATCACGCTCCCTTGAAAAGTATGTATTTCACCCAAGAAATGGCCTTGATACTTGATGCCAATTTTTCTTGCAAAAAGAAGGGACATGAAGAAGGGACATTCACAAATAATATCCCGGAGTGGTTAAACATCGCGCTACGACGCCGGGTCCCGGGTTCGAATCCCGGCCTGGGCATGCTGTTCCTTGTGACTGTTCCTTCACCATATCATCACTCATCCTCATCTTCGCGATTAGCCAAAAGTGGCAAAAATGCACAGTAAAACAAATCAAATCAATCAAATAACATCCATGCCTATACCGGACCTCGAACCCGAAACTTACGTAGCGAGATAAAAAGTGGTCTCCACCTCAAGCTGAACACATGTTTGCAAGAGCATGCTCATCCGATTTAGCCAAAAAACAACTTAATGTTGTGAACAGTATTTGGGTTCATTACTTTTTTAACTGCGTTATTTTGTTGGTATTTTTAAATATACTTCAGTTGAAGCCAGTGCATAATTATCCGTTGACAGATCACTCAGTCACCGAGAATATAGTGGCGAAAAAGTTATTACTATTTAAGGCTATTGGATGCGCGACCTAAAGGTGCGCTTGGGCTACATAATCGAACTTGCAAATACATTTTACTCCACGCATCTTTTAGTTCCGCCGCGCCATGTTGCAACTAACAGAAGACAGCAGACTTGCAGACGACAGTTGACCGCAGGTAGCGAGAGAATTTTATGTTGAGTGAAGCCGCGGTCGCTCCTTCTCAACAACCAGGTAGCAAGCGCCTCCAGGGTTCTTGCTACTCAACAATGTTGGGTTGCTGAGTGGTCCTGGAGGCGCCCAATGAATCACTTCACTTCACATTTTAAAAAGCCGATACTATTCAGCCGAGAGAAATAAGAATTCATATAAAAAAGGTGGTCGGTACAAATGAATGGAGTTGCTTAAATACATACCTTATATCGCATACATACACTTATGGAAGAATAAATTAGTTGTTTCAATTGTAAAAAGTACACCGTGCACTGACTCATGGACAGAAATGTCTCAATACGTATGTATGTGAGATTTAACGTTACAAAAGAAAATTTGGATTTTTAGTTTGTTTACACGATATTTCGTCAATTAACAATATCCTCTTTTACATTTCATCTCCTCCCCCTTAAATGTATTAGTTATTAATTGAAAACCGCCTAACTCCTATGCCTTTCGTGCTGTATATACTACCGAACGTGCTCTGCACGCTTCGCTTCGCAATCGCAAATGCTTACAGTGATGTTACGTGAAATGTTTCAGTGTAAAGTACTGTCTGCTATAAAAAATGCTATAAGATTTTTGGAAGCATTTATGCTAGCAAGAATGTTAACAGAAATGCTTGTGTCTAAAGCAGGCATTATTGCCTGTTTCTATCTATCTTTCCCTCTCTTTTCCTGTTGACCGTACTCTCGTCCTCTTTCTCGTTATCTCTTTCGTTCGGCTTTATGCATTTCTCCCTCTGTTTCTCTACCTCTCTACAGTTCTTTCTTCCGTTGCTCGTCAATCTCTTTCTTTCCTTTTAATTTCTTTCTCACTCTTCCATTCTTCTTCTGTTTCTCTATCTCTTTATTTTCTATTTCTGTTCTTCATTCTTTTTTCTCTGCTCTTTCATTATCCATCTTTTCAGTGCATGCGATTCTGTTTCTTTTTTGCTGTACATAATTCAGAGAAATCTCTTGTAGGCTATTTGCACGGGAATAACCGATTCAACAAGAGCAGGTACAGAGTGTACGTCGGCTTTGTGAGGCTGTAAACCAGTCGATAGGAGGAAATACCCAGTATCTATCATCTTCTAGTCACCCAATCAGAAGTTACCTCTGATTTGCTTACCCTTTGATTTCCATGTGTCCGCAGAATATCTTGAGCACAGTCTTGTCTGTGGAACACTTCTTTTTAATTGCGTTCTTAGTGAGATTCAGAATAGATTATGCTTTCTTTTCTTCTATTTCAATACATTTTTCATTTATGGTTCATTACTGCGGTGACTGCTTTTACCTTTTTAGCAGTATATATATGGTATTCAACATATTTTTGCTAACGATGGTGATAAATCTAAATGTGATGAGGAAAGTAAATATATCGCTATCGATTTTAAAATCCCTAGTTTCTGCCCAACGACGGGGGTGCAATGAAAGAAGCCGGGAGGGTTCAGAGAATGCCTGAAACTGTCAGATTGAGAACACGCAGACCATTAATCGTTATTAGTTCTGGCGTTGACCTGCCAAGTTAGCGGCTGGAGCATCAGTTTGAGCTCAGATGCTGGAGTTTTAAAACCTCCTGATTGAAGAGATGCTCTTTAACATTGAAAACAGAGCCTAAATTGTCTGATGTCCAAACTTATTTCATTTATTTTTAATTTGACTAAAGATTATAAATACAGCATTTAGAAGTATTTTCACATTGGTACGTATTAGCAGGAGAAAATAACAAAATAAGATAAAATTACATAACATTTGTTGTTTTAAAGGATTGAAACTAACAATCAGTTAGGCAGAAATGTATTCTCATGATTACACAGCCTCCCCAATAGCGTAGTTGTAACGTCGTCACCTTATAATCAAAGGGTTTCTGGTTCGCTACCCGATAGAGGCACATTGCACAGTAGTTCGGATCCCAATGTAAACTGTAGGTCCAGTTTCGATTAGCCTATCTGTGCATAAAGTGGACTTAAAACAACAAATCTAACAAACTAATTCATGATTATAAGCTGAGTACATATTTTTTCTAACTCGTCTTCATCTTGACTGTACCCTTTCCCTTTTGTTCAAATAAGATGTTAATTAATTAATTTTCTATTTTCGTTTCCCCCCCCAGCACAAACACTCTCATTAATGCCTGGAATTATTTCATAAACAGAGCAAACATCGTCGTATGAGAACCAGAGAAATGTAACTCCAAAAATAGGGTTTTCAGTTCTGTTTAAATAAACTCCTCTGAAGTTGGAGTCAGATCGACATATCACCACTCCTAACCCTTAACAGTAAGGTGGAGTCCCGTATCTTAAATTTACTGACCACTTTTAAGACGATATATAGGCCTATTCGAGGCTTAACGTAATCTTAGTATTTAGAAAATATTTCCAGTTCTGGAACTTTGCCCTAACCCAATAATTTTGATTTTATCTTTTGTATATAATCGTCCATCATCAGACAATTCAATCACTTAATTATTTGCGACTTACAAATACAATTGCCTAAAGCAATGGAGGTCAAAATATATAGCTCAGTAGAATCAAGCTCTTGTGAAAGGTTGAAAAATATTTATGCTTTTGAGACTAAAAATGAGTGATTGAGATGTAAAAAAGTTCCCCGCACATATCGCACCGTGCCATGAAGGCACATTTAACTGATCATAAAAATTAACCAAAAATTATTTGTAGAATTTAAAGAAAAATTGATTATTTTAGGCACCCAAAGCCAGTTCTAATTGCTATATCCTTCATGTAGTTCATAAAGATGAAACAGATGGCAAACTAAACCCAGGTCCTACGCCTCACAGAACGGATAGGACTGTGAACACATTTTCAAACTCACGATGCAGAAAGAACAATTCCTTGAATTTACATATATATTCACTGATTAAAGCAGAAATTAGAGACTAAGAAAATAGATGGGCCAACGTCTCAACGCTGCCTTCTTTAAAGTGCTGAAAATCGCAAAAGCACGGACTTGAATCCAGAACAAATAGACGCAGAAACAAATCCTATCCTACCGGAGACGAGGATTACAATAGATAAAACGGGAACTGAGACGCATGCGTGCCAATCACCTTTGAGTTTCGATGGATTTCCAAATCTAATTTAGTCAGTTACCTTGATCCCTTCATAAACCACGCGGAATATAATATTGCATCGTGGGACGCATCTGTTCAGGCAAACGGATCTCATTTTTATCCCGAGGTATTTCACGTTGTGGCACGCAGGATCATTTCGGAAGCATCGATCGGGGTGTCAAGGAAGTGAGGAAAATTTGGAAAGTAGCGTTTTCAACATCTCTCCTCTTTCCCTCGCTATTCAATCAAGAACCAGCATAGGCTCGAGAAAAGGCCCCTGCTCCTGGCGACAATCAGTAGAGAGTCATTCTCGAGAAATCAAATCACCTAGGCTGAAGCGAAACTTTCATTAGACTTCATTTTCATGGCTTCCCAGGACTCCTCTATCTAATATTCATAAAGTCAGCGACTCGAGGTATGTTGGCCTTTGAAATTTTGTCTTCGTCCCTCCACATCCACTCTCTTGTTCTCTATCCTTCGCATTACGTCATCTGCTGGTTTGCTTTAGTCTAGGAAGTCCTGGAATTTTTTATTTCTTTTGCCACACAAAACCCCTTCTCTCTCTTTACCTTCCCTGCTGTGTTTGCTCGTTCTGCTTTCCTAAGGTTTTTTGCTTATCTCTTTTTCATTTTTTGACAGACTATTTCCTCGGTTCTTTTGGCATCACAAAGAGCACCAGTGTTTACCGTTTTATAAAAAGAAGCAGAAAACCAGGCTGCCGGGGGCACTTAGGCTAAATACTCGGATATGAGATCTAAAGACATGATTCATTTTGTAGTGTCACAAATTTGATTCCAAGAGTGAACAATGGTCATACAAAGATAGCAAAATTTATGACGTCTTAAATTATTCAATTATATCAATCTAAATAAAACTGAAAAATTAAGCATACCATTGCATCAATGTCAAAACAACGAATGTGCAAAGCTTGATATTTTCACTCAGTGCAATTTCTGACTAGTTTTGTTGATGGATTCCTATGCTAACTTATATGACCTAATAACCAGTAAGAAGTAGGCACATATTTTATCAATAACAATATTTATTCGAATGTAAAACCTATTTTTTCCGACACCTTGAATGTTAAAATGCATTTATATCAAAAGTAAGATTTAGCACATTTGTGGTTTTGGCATTGGTGACACGATATAGTTTTCAAAAATGAAATTTAATTGAAGATAAAATAGTTTAGGTGTATCATTCTAGCAGCTAATATACAAAATACATAATATACTTTCCTGATTCACAGTTTGTAATGTTCCCATGTAATCTGCATTTGCATTTTCTACTTTACTTGAAACTTAGCATTCTAATGTGTAATATGTTCATTAATTACCTGCTATTGTGCTCTGACATATGCAGTGCTCGTACATCACTTCTGTTCTAGATAATAAAATATTAATGACATTATGGATTACCTTTGTTTTAATATTTTTCGTCGGGCCAGATTTTGAAAGCATTATATTTACACTGATATTTCATTTCTACCATCTCTCTTCGGATTTAAAAAGGAATGGAAAATGAGCATTCATTTGCTGCGGGTTGGCGAAAAGGAAAATATCGACCCAATACCTCGTTCATACTGGGAGACCAACATTGCATTCAGGTAATGGTATTCCTATTGTTAAATGCGTGAACATTTTTTTCCCCAGGACCTGTTATTTCCTTCGCACAACGCTTTTTCTCCAATTTTCCATTTCTCTTGCTCTTTCCTCTCTCAAATTCTGCATTGTCTCCTGCTCTTTCCCACAACTTTTTCTACGCTCCTTTATTACGGCATTCGCTATATTATTGATCAGTGTCACCCTGCATCGTACTTTCAATCTTTTGCGTCTTCCAATAAAATGCCAGCGCTGCAATTTGAAGAACATTTCGTGATGACTCTTGAAACCACCGCAATCACATAATAATGACGTTGTGTGTGCTTGGTTCACGTTAGATTGAAACCCATTCCTTCTACGCCTCCTGAATCCAACCCGAATAACTGCTTTTCTAAAAAGAAATTATTTAATATTTAATTGATTTTTATTTTCTATTGGATATCTGTTGAGAATTTTAGTACCAAAACTTTCCCTTAGGGGCGTTGGTGTATGTTTGTTACAAGTTACGATATGTTCACAGAACACATTATATATTCATAAATGAGACACTATATGATTTGTTAGTGTATCAAAACAATGATATAACATAATATAAAACCTTTAAAGTATACGAAAATCTTTACATTTATGTTCTTTTTCTATAACAGGCCATACTAGTAATATACAGGGTTAGTCAAAAGTCAGGTACCATGGTGTTATTCACTTCAGCTTATATTGTCTACATGATATGCTCAATATGTTGACCCTTTTCAAGCAAGGCACATGTTCAGACGACTCTCCCAGTTCTTCAGGACACTGAGGATTGAGGCACACTGCCAGTATCATTGAAGCGTTGGAGCAACTTCACGACTGAACTATGCGTGATTGGGTGTCAATCGGGGTGTAGACGGTTGAATTCTGTAGCAACATCTCTTGCACATCGACTATGCAATAAATAAATGCAATATTATACAAAGTTCAATATAATAGTATAGCACTAACCAGTTTGCTCGAGATCTATATTCAGCGCAACACGTCAGTTCAGAACATGTACCGTGGCCGAGTGGTTAGCACATCGCGCTGCGACGCCAAGGGTCCCGGGTTCGAATCCTGGTCGGGCTTGGTTGTTTGTGAATGTCCATTCATCAATTTCATCATTTCATCACTCATCCCCATCTTCGCAAATTAGCCAAGAGGCACAAAACGCGAAGTAAAATAAACTAAATCAATCAATCAATCAATCAGAACATGTACCGAAAATAAAGTGGTCAACATTGAACATTTCAGATATGGTTTTCCGCAAAGAACCTCCCTGTACCGAACCCTGCGTATGAACATGCTGAAACATAATTTCAGAGATTGCCGCATTCAGATCCTGTCAAGAAGCTCTCAAGGGGGATATAACGTTCGCATGTTCCACGGCGTTATGTCATTAGCAATTTGCTACGTTGGTGCGTGCATGTGTATTCCCATTCGACAGCTTTGCTCGTTACTATGTTTCAGTGAAACTCGCATATTAAATTTTGGTAAGCCTTTGGGTATGCTTTATTTGTTTGTACCAAATCCATAACTCTAGTAACTTTTACTTTAATTCAGTTTCTTTATTATTTAGCGTCGCCTTTCTACCACTTTTGGCTAGTCGCGACGACATGGTTGGATGAAATTGATGAAAGGACCCTCACAAAGACTGATTGATTTGACTTATTTTACTTCGCTTTTCTGCAACTTTCTGCTAAGATAAGGATGAGTGACGATAATAATAATAATAATAATAATAATAATAATAATATGTGATGAAATTGATGAAGGGACAGTAACAGAGAATACCCATAGATTAGATCCCGGGATATTTGGATTCGTAGCGCGCTGCCAGGGGGGCCCGCGAACCCTCACAAAGAATATCCATGCCAAGGTCAGGATTTGAAACCAAGATCTTCGGTGGTGAGATCGAAAGTCGACCACTTAACGCGCTCGGCATCATAATTCTTACTCTTGAAAGCTTGTAGCAATGCATTGTCGTGATCTGTAAGAGAGGTTTTCACAGAAATGAACAAACCTGAAAAATTTTGGCACGAAATTAAAAATTTTCCTATTTCTAATTGGAATAAATTGTGTGAACTGCGCCGAAGATATGAAAAGCAAAGTAACAATAGGGATATGGAGGGGAACAAAGTATACGAATAAAGAGAATGCTGTGACAATGTTTGGTATTTTAATTTAGAATCCCCTTTTTACGGGCAAATCAACACATTTGATAGTTAGATGCAGAGGCGTCGCCGTCGGATGGACTCAAGTTCACCGTGAAATAGTCCTAACCCATCCTCCTGCCACCCAAATAACTATGTGAGAAAATTTTGGAATCATCTGTAGTAAAGTATATACATATGGAAGGATACGGAGACAAAAAATGATATAGAGCCAGAAATTGGTAGAAAGAAAGAAAAAATGGAAAGGAAGAAATAGAGATGGTAGAATAGCAAAAACGAGAGAGAGACAGGAGAATGAAGAAAAAGAAATTTAGGAAGAACTAAAGGGAGAAATAGGAAGATTAAGAAAAAGAAAAGAAGGAATATAGATAGAGAAACAGAGAAAAAGAGAGAAAGAAAGGTATAGAAATATTAGAGGAAAGAAAGAGAGAAAGGAAGGAAGAAAGAATGGTATAGAAACAAAGGAAATAGGAAAGAAATACAAAGGTAGAGAACAGTAGAAGGAAAAAAGAAACTGTTTCATCAGTTTCTTACTGATGAAATATATAGGATAGGGAGATGATTCTCCACACATTATCAATGACAGCCATAGTGCAGGTGGTGTGATCAGCACCACGAATTAACCCTAATTTACCCCCTTCCGCCAGCGTCCAGTTGATGAGAGGCTTAATAAGCTCAACAGCCACTAATGATGGAATATGGACGGACAAATTCCACCTGAGTTCACTCTCCTCCAGAATCAAACCCGGATCTCCTGCATGACGATCAGATGACGTAAAAATTCAAATAAAATCAGCGTTACATATTAAGTTTACATCAATACTGATTCATGTGTTTTTTTCAGCTATTGATGAAACCAGCACAAATTTCAATGGGTTTTGGATAATTAATACCAGTAACATAATCTCAAAAGGAATGCTGAAGTCTAAAAAATCTGGTCAAGTAAGTTTGAAAACATTATTTATTGCTCAAAATTAATTAACCTGCGAGCGTTGCGTTCACTTTCAATTTCAATTAAGTACCATTTTAACAGTAGTTATCTAAAAAATTGGCTTGTGGTACTCTCTAGCTGACTTTTAGACATTCTCGAGCGACCTGATCACATTGTTATGAAGTGACTCAATCAGCCTTATAGGAGAGACCATTGTTGTTAGAGTGAGCGCAGGGCTCACCCGCGACGGATCGCGTTACACTTTCCCCCCTGGATTTGTGCATTATTTACTCAATTCATTTACATTGTTTTGAGTCAGTTTTCGCACCTATATGTTTTTGTCGTGTTAGTGGAGAATATGAAAAGTTTCTAAGTGATTTTATAATTTATCAGCTTGTGAAATCTGAAAAATGTCGAATATAGACTCAAGAATCAGGGAGTGGCTAGAAGTCAAGTACGACGCAGTTGATTTACAGTAACCTTCTGTGTTTGAAGACTATCGTGACAGATGCCGGCAAAGTTAAAAAAGTGATCAGTGATGAATCAGTTGATGAGGAGGAGAATGAGAGTTTAGTAGGTCGGTAGGTACAGTATCTAGTAAAAGACAAATCTACGTTGTGGAACTCTTGTTCCCCATCACAGCATCTACGGGGGGAAAGGCGGAATATTCATCCGCCAGGAGGCCGAAGTGTTGCAAAAATGTAATAACTAAGAATAGAAATAATACACAGATCACTAGGCCCGACCCTGTGGCCGAGTGGTTAGCATATCGCGCTGCGACGCCAAGGCTCCCGGGTTCGAATCCTGGTCGGGCTTGGTTGTTTGTGAATGTCCATTCATCAATTTCATCATTTCATCACTCATCCCCATCTTCGCAAATTAGCCAAGAGGCACAAAACGCGAAGTAAAATAAACTAAATCAATCAATCAATCAATACACAGATCACTAGAAAAAATGTGGTGAAATATGCCTGGAAAGCAAGAGAGACCCATCCCGGGTTAAATATATTTACAATTATAATTCTTACATTTAAAACTATTTCTAAATGACAGTTAATTGATGAGCCCAAGCCTGAAGCCTGAGGCTAGAAGTTTGAACTAAAAGTGAACTAAAAGTTTGCAAACCGCCGGCTGACTGAAGCTAGTGGGGCGTGCTTGTTTCATCAAGTAGCTTCAGGAATCAGCCTCTGGGAAAGTGCCTATGACCTGAAAATATACATTTTTTATTAATTGTTGTTATGTTGTTAACTCATAACATGCCATGAACATATTCACAATAAGTTTCTTCCTATACTTTAAAATGCTACTTCCTAGAATCTCTATTATAAATACTATACTATACAGAATAGTATAGTATTGTGTATATATTGAATTGAATTGAAATGTTTTTATTAAAGTGTTGTGAACAGATGTACACCTTTATACAACACAGTGTATTTAACATACATGCATAAAACTATTTCACAGAGTAAGGTTAGCTACATAAAATAGGTTTATAATAATAAACATTCAATACATAAGTCAGAATTTTTTAAAAGAAGATAAATACAAGTTAAAAGACAATTGTTCTTAAATTATTTATCATTATTTATATAAATTAAATTATATACACATATATATAAGTTCATATGTATGTAGTATGTATGGTGGTGTAGCATTCTATGCTAACCACCCTATCACAGAAGGTTTGTTTCTATGGTTTGTTCCAACACACGTCTTGTGTGTGCTGTCCTTGTGTTTACGATTGTTCTTTCATCCATTTAATCTTGTCACTGTCAGTTTTATATTTCTCGATTACCCAAAGTGTGAGAAAACCGAAGTAAAATAAATCAGTTCACTTAATAAATCAACACACTATTACTAGTGATGGTAAAAGTACATATAAGTCTCCATGTAATCAAGAAACATCTTTGAGCCGAATTGTATGTTATTCGTGAAGGTTTTGGTCTGAAATATCCTCCTCTTTTTTTTAAGGAACACGTTCTTTAGGGAGTTACCTCGTTGAGCAACCACGTTGGATGATCGACTGATTAACAATATAGCAAACGGGTTTCTTCGTGAGTATTATTTCATCAATTTCATCTAATTATAATTACAAAAGCTTTATTTTCATGCTTAGATAGCCTAATCGGGGCTGATCCTACAGTTTAAAGTAGAATCATAAACACTCAGACATGTACTTCCATCGGAGATCGAATTCGGGACCTCTCGATTACAAGTGTTACCACTACACCATCAGGTTATTATAATTCATCTCGTCGTTGCTGTTGGCCCAAGGAGGCAGAAAAGCGACGTAAAATAAGAAAAGCAAAATGCAAAATACTTATGTAGGGCATCCATGGCAAATCCACAAAGGATCTTCTGAAGGAAAATGGCGTGTCTATAAGATCCCCCTCCTCCCTTTTCCCTTCTATCCAGTCCATGTCTGTCTCTCTCTCTCTCTCTCTCTCTCTCTCTCTCTCTCTCTGTTTGAAATACAACTAGTGGTGGTTACGAAAATACGCAGAATTTCGACGAAGAAATTTGCTCTGAGCTCTGCGGGAACGTTATTCATTAGTCAGTCTTCTCAGCGACAAATTGAACCAATTAGATGTGCTCTCCTGATGTCTTGCCCACTTCATTACACCAGCTGAGGCCAGGGAAGAAGGATTGATGGGTAAGGACCAATAACGTCAAAGCTTGTGTTACCTTAAGGCAATTTCATGCTCGATCCTCAAATCTTCCTCTGTGAAAACTTACCTTCTTACCACAACTTATTTTCTGGACAATATGGTCACTACTAGTGGATGTACAGAAACATTAAGAATGTGCATCTAACACTGCTCTTCCAGAAACCGATGTTGGAGTGAATTAAATGATGACCTAGGAGGTCAAGTGTTCAAGCACAGGATCATCCAGTTATTGGACACCTTCATTAAAAATCAAGGGTGAATGCTTTCTACCAGGGCAAGGATTGTGATTATGCAACATATTCTCTGAAAGCATAGGTTGATGTCACCTTCGTTAAAAAAGAGGAATTCTTTATTATTTCGATGCTACATTCTAACACTGCTATGATAAAGTAACTTTGAGTAGCACAGTCACGGACACTGCCTGCTTGTAATGCATACATTGACTTTCAATGGAATCGTTACAAGCCGGTAGTGTCCGTGACTGTACATGTATAGCAGAAAGCGTGGATAGATAGTAACGACAGTAATAATATACATTGTGAACGTAAATATGAATCAACCCGAGTACATAATATGCCTAATAACATTTTACACAGAGGTTTGATATTTTTACCCTGAATGAACCCCTTTCGTTGAAAATCTGAAAAATGTAAATCCTTATAACACAGTGAATCGTAACTGATAAAATCATATTTTACCTGGGAAAAGCACATAAAACCAAACTTCCTCAAAAATTGTTTTTAAAATAACCACAGAATTTGCATATTTTAAAATGAAATATCATACTAAAGCGTGTACAATGACGTCCTATTAGTATCTGCTCATGTTTCTGGACAGTTTGTTGAATTTTGAATCCTAGACTGAGATGTTTGATCAGTGGCTTAACTTGGTCTTCTGTGGAATAATGGTTAAATGGCTATTTAGCCCCTTCCCCGCCAAAACAGGAAGCAAAAAAATCTTATCCCAAATATACTCCGCCTGTCTCCCATGGTCATTCGCAGAAAGTTTTGCAAGGAATGGGGGAGTGGGTCTACATCGGAAAGTTTTATTGTATATAGTGTGGCTCAGTCGGTAACGCGTCTGACTACCATGCTCAAGGTCCCGGGTTCGATCCCCGGCCGGTTCAAATCCGGGAACTTTTCTAACGGTGAAAGCGGCCCCGGCGCCCACCCAGCGTCGAATAACATGGGTACCTGGGGGAAACTCTGGGGGGTATAGGCGGTTAGGGGCGTGATGCTGATCACATCACCTCCACTCACGACCGGATCAAGAAAGTGTGGGGCGTTACCCCCACACCCCCTATATGCCATCATGGCGTGGTGCTATGCACAGGGGAACACTTTACCTTTTTAACATTTAAGTATCATCAGACGAAAGAAATGTTTTAAGAAAGGGAAGAGAGAACATATGAAGAAAGCTATGAATGAGAGAAACGGGGGGAAATAATTGTGCGTGAAGAAAAAGGAAAGAGAAGAGATTGAAAGACGAAGAAACAGTAAGAAACGAATTGGTAACAGAGAGAGAGAAAGAGAGAAGGGAATGAAGTAAAGATTACAAACGGAGAAAGAGAAAGAGAGTGCAAGAAAGAAAGAAAGAAAGAGACTATAGAAGGGACACTGTGAGAGACAGAGAAAGAAAGAGAGAGAGAATGAAGAAGGAAATTAGGCAGAAAAGGGAGAGAGAGAGAGAATGAAGAAGGAAATTAGGCAGAAAAGGGAGTGAAAAACAGTATATGTAAAGAAATGATCAAGTAGAAAGGTAGCATGCACGAACAGAAGGATAAGACTGAAGAAAGGAGAGATGAACAATTTGCCTACCATTATCTTTCCCGTTGGATGTACGATAGAAAGCTCAAATATGTATAATAACTCTTGAAATATTCAACCTACTTGCCAACTTCTTAGCTGACTGTCCCGTCAAAGACCAGAATTAGAAAATCTGATAAAACAGTATTTGTATCTAAATTGTGATTGATTGATTGAGTTGTCTCTTTTACCTCACTTTTTTGCCACTTTGGCGAATTGCGAAAATGAGAATGAGTAATGATACAATAAAATTGATGAAGGAAAACTTACAGACGCCCAGGCCTACATTCGAACCCGCGACCCCTGGTGTCGTAGGTATCCAAATGTGGAAAGCCAACTTTAATATCCCGTTAGCAGAGAAAAAGCCTCTGGTGAAAGATTTAGGTTCTCTCCTACTTTATAAACCTAGAATGTACAAGGAAAATGTAAATCAGGAGAATAATGACACATAGAGACTAGCGTGTTCATCCAGACAAGATATGCTGGTGTCGTTACAGTGAGAACGATGCACATGAATGATCTTTGCTGGTCTCGAGACAGCTCTTGAACTTCTAAGAACTTAGCCGTTTTGCACAGTTGTGAATATTAATGGATAAGCCTGTTCGTTTCCAGACTTCCTTCGCCATTTTAGATTAAATTGTTACACTCGGTACTTTGTAGCTGCAAATCTTATTCTAATGATTATATTGTTTGAGATTATTTTGTGTCGCTTTTCTGCTAGTATTTTACGCTAATCGCGATGGGGATGAATGTTGATACATATAATAATTCATTTATTACCTTATTGCATTACATTACATATTGAATTGCATTATCATATAATTATAGACAATTTTCAACCATAAGCAACCAATATACACGTATTACAGCTATTCAATACATGTAATAAGGGGGGACCCCCCGAAGTAAGCCCGGCTCCTCCCGCCTACATTCGAGGGTATGGTCTTATTGTCCTGGTTCCTAAAAATATACCAGGACGTCAGTTGCTCCGAATTTGACGGTTTCCCCGAAAATAGGTATAATAATAAATTATAATGCTATACAAAGGAATATATACATGACATAATTGATGTATACAATACTTTATGTGATATTATTTCTGTTCTGGGATCCAGAACAGAGGATATGAACCTCGTGAGTGACATTACATTACATGTACACATTTTTTATAAAACCAATTGTGAATAGTGTGAATATAACATTTTCCATTATTGTACTGTTTCTGATTTCGACTCTTATGTTTACATGGTAGGACAGTACTAACAATATTAATAATAATATTTTTAACAACATTATAAAGACCATCTTCAATAACATTCTCAACAACGTTTCCGGGGCAGTGAGACAGGCATGCATAATCTCGGAGTCGCAGTGGATTCCGTTCCGGCATTCCAGAGCGGTTTGATATACAAGATTATATCTTCATCAAACTCACAGAACCCAACTCAAAAGTCCCGAACCCCAGTCTCTCATACCAGAGCAGGGAGCCCAAAAGAAGGCCGCATCCTTCGCCCACACTAATTGCTAATCATTCAGTAAGGAAGAAGAGATAAATGTTCATATGATGAGATGAATGAAGGGACAATCACAAACATATAGGGACGACAAGAGCCGCACAGAGGATTATCCTGGCTGCAGGTTCAAGCGCCAGAGCCTCGTTAGTCTGCAAAGTGCAGTCCAGGGTGTACTAAGTGGAAGAGAGGTTGACATTTGGATGTCTCTAGAAAGGGTCACCGCTAACACCCCGATAATGCTCAGACACCTCTTGAAAGTTCACATCCAGCAAGCAGCAGGCCTCCGTGGTCGAGTGGTTATCACGTTCCGCAACGACGCCAGGGGTCCCGGGTTCGAATTCGGTCTGGGCATGGGTGTCCCTTGTGTGAGTCCATTCATCAATTTCATCATGTCATCATTCATTCTCATCTTTGCGATTAGCCAAAGGTGGAAGAAAAGCAAAGCAAAATAAACCAAATCAATTAAACAAATAATTAACATCCAGGCAGCTGATGGATTAAGGGATTCCACATCCAGAAGTTCTTTTATTGTCTAAAAAACGCTAGTGCACCCGTAAAGTCGCAGAAAGACATGTGCTGAGCTTCAGACAAGAGAGAAGATCACTTTCAAAAGCACCGTCCTGATCTTCCGATAACGTGTGGATAGGACTGTATACATATTATTAACATGACTGGTGCAGTGAATGACTAGTAAGAGAGTTCATTTTCCAGGAAATCAAAATGGGTGATCAGGGAGGTAGGAGGTCTTCTCTCTTTTTTGACTGCGAGAAAAGACGCCGGGAGCGAACCTTGTTGAACGAAGGTGTACACTGTGCAATAGAAGGAAATGATCTGGTCAGTGGAGTATCTTTCGGTTTTTTTTTTTTTTTACTGTCGGTAAACCAACTTCTTTCATACTTTTATTCACTTAGGTTTAATATATTGGTCATTGCTCATTATATATTATGAAAACGATCATAACAAACTTGTAAACCAGAACTTAAGTAAATTATTTAAAGAGCTTGAAGACTAGTTTATGTACGCCACTGATCGTTCTTAATCGCACACTTCTGATGACTGGGTTTCCTCTCCGATTTACGCGGGGAATGCCAGAGAGCCGAAGCAAGGGACTATTTTTAAAACACGCGTAATCATTTCCACCGCTGCAAACAGCCTTGGCTTGTTTCTTCTTGCCTTCTGTGCCGCGCTTGGCAGAGGCAGTGTTGTTCAATGAAGGAATATTTCCCTTGGTGAAGGATCTAATTTAAGGGAAAATGAAAATATAGAAATTGCCGTAAAATTTAAAGTTGTCAGACCCCTGATTTTGTTTTAAGGAATAAGAATTTTTGTAGTAAACCAGGTCAAATTTTCTGAATACGCCACTGGATCTTGTCGTCCTTCCCGTCTCTCTCTCTCTCTCTCTCTCTCTCTCTCTCTCTCTCTCTCTCTCTCTCTCTTTCTCTCTCTCTATGTACAGCGTGTACGGGCACGCAGCTTCAAGAAAACCCACATTATGTGTCCACATTAGAAGAAGGCGGGGTGAAGAGTCGAAGTTAGTTTTGCTCTAGAATATACTATATGTTACATTCACTGGCACGTTTCATTCCAAGAGTAGATTAATAATAAAAGTTTACATTTGTAAAACACCTGGCATCCAGAAAATGGCCAAGATACGTATATGTTATACCAGGCAATGTTTTATCCCAAGCTCACACGTGTAATAATCTTGAAAAGGCGCTTGAGATAGTTTCAAAGGGAAGCGAAGCCGTTCGTGGCTTCTATCCCTTAACAAACTGGTTAACGAAACACGTGCGTATTGAAGCTCTGGGATGCGAATCAAATCTCTAGTGAATAGTGCGATGGAGATTTTCTCGGTCTCAGAAAATTCAAGAGCCTACAATCTACTTAGGAGACAATGCCCTCAGCGTTCCAGGACTTACAAAATGCGATTACTGTAAATTTTCTGGCATGACTTTATGCTTCTCGAGGAGAAAACAGAGGCAATACTGTCTGCAACAAAAGACCTTGAAGATCATCATTTCTCATTAATACTCTAGAAATTTTGCCTTAATTAGGCAATCAAGAACATATCACAATTAAAATTTTACTTCTGATATTGTTGACGTTCCAAATTCAAATACTTAGGAGTAATATTAACAAATGAAAATTATATTAAAGAGGAAATAAAAAGTAGGCTTAATTCAGAAAATGCATGTTACTTCTCTCTTCATAAAATTTTGTCTTCTCGTTTAATATCTAAGAAACTAAAAGTTAAAATATACAAAACAGTAATTTTACCTGTAGTATTATATGGATGTGAATCTTGGTCCCTTACATTGAAAGAGGAACATAAATTGAGAGTATTTGAAAATAAGATCCTTAGGAAAATATTTGGACCTAAAAAAGATGAGGAGACAGGTGAGTGGAGAAGGTTACATAATTTAGAACTACATAATTTGTATTCATGTCCAGATATTATTAGAATCATGAAATGAAGAAGACTTAGGTGGGCAGGCCATGTGGCACGAATGGGAGAGGAAAGAGGAGTTTACAGGATTGTTGTTGGGAAACCTGATGGTAAGAGACCTGTAGGAAGGCCAAGACGAAGATGGAGGGACAACGTTGAGATGGACCTAAGGGAAATCGGTAGGGATGGAAAAGCGTATATAGATCTTGCTCAAGATAGGGAAAGATGGAAGGCCTGTGTTGCTGCAGCCATGAACCTTCGGGTTTAAGAAGGCTAGAGAGTTAGTTAGTTAGTTAGTTAGTTAGATATTGTTGACGCCTTTCTATACATCAATCAAAGAACATTCACTGTTGATTATTATTTTACCAACTCAATGGGTTATTTGTTACGTAAGTTATCAATTCCGAAATACACTAGAAAATTGCGTAGTCCTATCAATGGGGGTTATTCCTGAGTAAACAAAAAATAATCGATCACACAATTCGATTATCGATGGCGGAGAAAGAACTTCCGGTTTGGCCAATTTTCCAATGTAAACAAGTGGAATACAGATCGACACCGAGCTTATTTTGTTACAAAAAATCGAATACAAACTGGATCCCTTGAAATTTTTAAGTAATATGGAGAAACAAAGGTACCTCGAAGAAATTGGCAAGTTCCAGGAGCTTTTGGATGAAGATTTATGGAAAAATATTAATGTTTTCCGAGACAATATGTTGATCTTCTACCAGCGGTTTCGTCAAGAACTTTACTTTTCGTCAACTGGATCTAAAATTCTTCTTTTGTTATACAATAAATATTCAATTCTTAATTTTGGCGATCTACACTACATGTTTTGTAAGCTATATTGAATATGTGCAGTTATACCGTGCGTCCATTTCGATCTTCAGCCGAGAGATCGGGAGAAGCGTGACGGGCGGCGCTGACGGAGATGCTGACATTTGCGGCCTGTAATGTCCGCTTATTTTTATGGACATATGCAGACATTTATATAAATATTGCAAAACGAGCACTAACCTGTGTTATAAGATTACGGTTTTAATTTTAGTAGCTTAGTGGCTGTATGTGCCGATGATTTTGACACGCCCACCTCTTGTAAAACACGGCGTAGAGGTTTGTTTGGAGAACGTTCTAACGCTGCACCAATATCATCGAGTTTTGCTTCGGTTAGAATCCGTCGTTTTTGCTTAGGTGTTTTAAAATTTAACGATCCAGTTTCTCGTAATTTAATGACAAGATGTCTAACCGTATCTCTATGTGGAGTTGAAACGCCTGGGAATTTCTGTACAAATTGCCTACACACGTCTCGACACGAGTCTGTTTTCATGTAAGTGTCATACATAAGAATTCTTTGTTCTAACGTGAACCTTGCGGCTGGCATTCCAATCGTCTCACTGACACAACACACATACACACTGCAATAACACAAACAAGTAACTGCAAGTAACCAAGAATAACACTCTTGCGCACAGTACGAAATTAACACGCTCTTGGTTTACATTGCTCGCCACTATATTCACAGCTCTGTCTTCATCTAGTCGCGAAGGAACAAAAAAAACTCGAGCTCGGAGATTTCGGATTGCAAGGAAGCTCACGAAAACCATTCACTTTCAACGGTTTCCTGTGCAGCGTAATCTTGATACAGTGTTGCACATTCGAAACCTCCAAACGATTCCCATCGCCACAAAACTCTTTCAAGGATATAAACTTAAGCAGGACGTTACTGGTCAAAATTATGATTAAAATGTTCTATTATCTGTGGCTCTTAACATCGTTTCTAAAGCGTACTTTTTTGTGTATAAGTACAAGGGCAGAACTTGGATGAATTACAGATGATAAATTATAACACAGGTTAGTGCCCGTTTTGCAATATTTATATAAATGTCTGCATATGTCCATAAAAATAAGCGGGTATTACAGGCCGCAAATGTCGGCATCTCCGTCAGCGCCGCCCGTCACGCTTCTCCCGATCTCTCGGCTGAAGATCGAAATGGACGCACTGTATATCTATTCTTATACCGACTTTTTACCTATTAACGTAAATATTTTTTTTATAAATAAAACGTATAATAATGTAATCAAAAATAAAAATTATTATTATCAGACACTTGGTTCGGACCCCCCGAAATATATTTCTAGATACGTGCCATGTTCATATATCTATGTCGTATGTATGCACAGATGTATGTATGTGTGTATATATAAGGCCTCCCCGATGGCGCAGTGGTAGCGTCGTCGCCTTGTAATCAAGGAGTCCCGGGTTCGATTCCCGGCAGATTCATCCTAAAATAATCCTTATTTGTAATCTGTGGAGGCCGGGTAACTAACAGCCATGGGCGGATATTCCGAGGAATGAAGGGAATGAGTCATTCCTTTATAAAGTAGAACACATGCTAATTTATTAAATGTGTTTTTGTTGTCAATTTACTTTTACAGTTTCATTCAAACCATTCTATCACATATCTTCTAAGGGTTGTAAAAATCACGAGAGGTTTCTTCTCGTCCGTACGAGGTTGCTCGCCCTCGGCATATTTCGAGACACTTCGGGGGAAAAGGAGCATTCGGCCATATGCTCCGTGCCTCGGAATTCTTTGTAGATCTTCGGCATAGGAAACGCATGACCGTGACTCATTCCAGCCTAACAGTTTCTTGCGAGTTAAATGTGCCTAAAAAATATTTATATTGTAATATTTTCTCTTCAGTTACAACGAATTTTGTGCTGTGTGTTGTCCCAGTGAATTTCATGTGCGCTATTCCTAGAATCTGTATCAAAAACATATGTTTAAAAATCACACTTAACAGTTGGCCAAATAACTGCGCTTAAATGGACTCGAAGGGAATGAATCCGCAGAACTCATTCCTCGTCTTGCGGCAGCCAGCTGATGGTGCTCGAAAAAGCGTAGGTGAGTGCTGGAAACACTCTTCGTCCAGGACCTGACATCGAGAAGTTTTCAAATCCTGATTTAATTGATTGATTGATTTGTTTTTATTTTACTTCGTGTTTTGTGCCTCTTGGCTAATTTGGGAAGATGAGGATGAGGGATGAAATTGATGAATGGACATTTACAAACAACCATGCCCGAGCGGGTTTCGAACCAGGGACCCCTAGCGTCGCAGCGCGATGTGCTAACCACTCGGCCACGGGGTCCGGCCAAAGCCTGATTTAAACTCTACCGAGTTTAATAAAGGAAACAACGTGTTCATTTTAATCCAGACCAATGTATAATAATAGTTTGGTTGCAGAAGAGCATTAAAACTACTGTAGGCTTTGCGTCCTATTTTCAAATGATTTTTTCTTTGAAGTCCACTATAGCTACGCTAATCGGAAATGGACCTACAGTTGAAAGTGGGAACTGAATCACTATGTGTCTCCACCGGGTATCGAACTCCAGACCCCTTCATTACAAGGCCATCCAGAGGGCCTATCTTCAAATGAAGAGGGTGAATAGACTTGCAACAAGGTCAACAGCGGAAACTGGAGACCAGAACTAGTTGATATGAAGAACAAGAGAAACGATTTTCTGAAGACATTTTTTGTCCATTGAAATTAAGTTAATGGTCAACATTTTGTCTTCGCTCGTCTCAGAAGAGCAATAAGCGTCGCTACTTCCTCTGATATCTGGAAGGAAGTACAAAAACCTTTGTTTTATTTTAAGAAACCCGCTTCGTCATCTGTTTTCTTTCAAGTTACATGTGTTAATTGTTTTCAACAATTCCGGTGTCTATTGCTAGTGTCATTTTCAGCACTTCGCCGAATTCACAGTTACCTCAGAAATGCCCAAGGGCAGCAATTGAGAAGAAGCTGAAAACTGAAATTAAAGTGAAAATGGATTCTACAAACTAGTGATAGAAGAATTCATAAAGGACAGTTAATAATCATAATAATAATAATCTATCTTCTATTATACCGCGTGAGGCACCTAAAAGTACCACCTGAAATAGCGAAGAAACCAGAAACAGTAGCGATGTGAGGTTTGCGGGAAACAATAATATCAAATGGGGCTCGTAAATCGGAGGTATGAGGTGGGTCGAAAAATATCGACAAATGGGGCATCTGGAGCAAAGTCATATATTTTTTTAAATGGAACGATATACAATAACATGCATAATATAAAAGAGCACACGCAGAGAAACACAACGGCGTTGGTCTCATGCATCTACTGCACATAGGAACGAAGATATGGCCATGTGAAAATATGTAAACAAACTAACAAGTGGCCCACTTGACCGTCAGTACCACGGCATGTAAGACTTCTCAGGTGCCTGACAGAACTGCCTTTACGCAGAGCAAGTTTTGATAGCAGGTCCACGAGATCGTGTTAGTTCATAGCAAGCAGTCATAGTGGTAAGAGCGAAGATTATGGTGTTCACAAACATAGAAAAAGCGGACATGATCCTGATTTATGGGGAATGCCGAAAGAATGCCTCAGAAGCCTACCGTGTGTACGCAGAGAGATATCCGGACAGACGACAGCCATCTCGACTTGATTTTGATTTGATTTGATTTAGTTTATTTTACTTCGCGTTTTGTGCCTCTTGGCTAATTTGCGAAGATGGGGATGAGTGATGAAATGATGAAATTGATGAATGGACATTCACAAACAACCAAGCCCGACCAGGATTCGAACCCGGGACCCTTAGCGTCGCAGCGCGATGTGCTAACCACTCTGCCACAGGGTCGGGCAACAGCCATCTCGACGTCTGTTTGGTAAGTTATTTATTAAATTAAGAGACACCGGAAGTGTAACACCACGAGCACGTGTGCGGAACAAGCCAACTACAGGTGAGGCAGGTGCAACAAATGTTCTCGCCGCTGTTGCTGTGAATCCGCACGTTAGCTCCCGTGAAATTGCCAGGGATGCTGGGATGAGTCAGCGAAGTGTATTGCGCATTCTGCACACACACAAGTTTCACCCATATCATATCTCCCTCCATCAGGAACTTCACGGGAATGATTTTGTGGACCGTGTTCGGTTTTGCACATGGATGTTACGACACGACACACCCGATTTGTCACGTATTCTCTTCACTGACGAGGCAACTTTTACCAATCATGGAAATGTCAACCTAAGGAACATGCACTATTGGTCGGTGACAAATCCACATTGGCTTCGCCAAGTGGAACGCCAGCGCCCATGGAGTGTGAACGTGTGGTGTGGTATAGTGGGTGAACATCTCATTGGCCCTTTTTTTATACAAGGGACACTGAATGCTGACCGATACATACAGTTTTTACAACATGAACTGCCTGTACTATTGGAGGACATACCACTTCAGACAAGGAGGGACATGTGGTACCAACATGACGGGTGCCCAGCTCACAGTGCAAGACGCGCTACAGCATGTGTGGAAAATACATTTCCAAATCGTTGGATTCGACGTGGAGGGCCTGTCAAATGGCCGGCTCGTTCCCCAGATTTCCAACCGTTAGACTTTTTCCTGTGGGGAAAGCTGAAGGACATTGTCTACCGGGATGTGCCAACAACTCCAGAGGATATGCAACACCGCATTGCTGCGGCCTGTAGGGACATTCCCTACGAGATGCTACATTCTGTGCAACGATCTTTGCGTGGGAGCCTCGTTGCCTGTATCGCAGCTGACGGCCACCACTTTGAACACACACTTTGACAGGTTTTCGCTTCTTACGCAGTGGTTCTTCGACATACTGTCATGGTCATTTTCATTATGCTGTAACACTGTCAAATACATGGTGCTGACGATGTCTACTGTATTTTTTCTTCCTTTAACACGTTCTGTCTTCATCTTGTCCAATGGCTTCCGACATCTCATACTTGTACAAGCCGTGGTACTGACGGTCAAGTGGGCCACTTGTTAGTTTGTTTACATATTTTCACATGGCCATATCTTCGTTCCTATGTGCAGTAGATGCATGAGACCAACGCCGTTGTGTTTCTCTGCGTGTGCTCTTTTATATTATGCATGTTATTGTATATCGTTCCATTTAAAAAAATATATGACTTTGCTCCAGATGCCCCATTTGTCGATATTTTTCGACCCACCCCATACCTCCGATTTACGAGCCCCATTTGATATTATTGTTTCCCGCAAACCTCACATCGCTACTGTTTCTGGTTTCTTCGCTATTTCAGGTGGTACTTTCAGGTGCCTCACGCGGTATATATATAAAAATGGATATATGTGTGTGTTTGTTCCGGCATAACTCTCGAACGCCTGGAGCGATTTCAACCAAACTTGGTACACGTATCACTTGCAATCTCGAAAGAAACACGACACCCCTGGCACCCTTAGGGGTTGGAGTGGGAAGGGGTGACATGTAAATATAATCGAAAAAGACAGATATTAGTGTGGAATCCATAGTTTTCGGGGTCGTAAAGACGAATAGTGACACTCCCAATGCCATTCATCTCCAAGTTCATCACCTATCGGGATGGAGGGTGAGAGGGGGTGAAAAATAAAATGTTAAAAATGACCTAGATTAGTATCGAATCCATAGTTTTCGGAGTCTCTAAGCTAATTGGTGACATTCACGATGACCAAATTTGGTACACATATGACTTACAATCTGGAAAGAAATACTGTGGGGGTAAGACACCCCTGGCACCCCTATGGGTGGGGGTGGGAAGGGGCTGACATGTAAAAATAATCGAAAAAGACCGATATTAGTGTGGAATCCATAGTTGTCTGGGTTGCTAAGATGAATAGTGACACTCCCGATGCCGTTCAACTCCAAGACAACCCTGGCACCCCTAGGGTTGGGGCTGGGAAGGGGTGACATGTAAAATGACCGATATTAGTGTGGAATCCATACTTTTCGGGGCCGCTGAGATGAATAGTGACACTCCCAATGCCGTTCAACTCCAAGTTCATCTTACACTATAGTTAGAATTCATTACATTCCTGTCTAATAGAAGATTGGGATAAATAAATACCCGAGCAATCAGCTAGTAATAATAAAAATAATGCTTGTTTCAATTTCTTACTGCATATGCTCCTCTTGCTGTAAAATTCACGGACCGCCCCTGCTAACAGCATTGTGAGGCTCAATTCAAATGTATTTCTCCTATTTTTAATGTAACCCTTTGCCTAGAAATGTTCTCCAGGTAAGTGGCTCGTTTGCAGATTAAGGCCCGAGGCCCGCAACTCCCCGAACACCAAAAATGCAGACCTGATAATAGCCCAGCCTCCAACATACCTAAATTGCTACATAAGAAATTTGCAAGATCTTTTATAGACATAAATCACACAGGATAAACTAGAAAGAAAGAATGAGCAGAAAGAATAACAGATGGGGATAGAGAGACAGAGGAAGAAAGAAGAGAAATAGAGGACGAAGGAAAATAGAGAGATAGAGAAACAGGAGAAGAAAGATAGGTAGATAGAACGGATGCAAAAGAACGGTAGAAGGAGAGAAAGAAAGAGACGAAGACAGGAAGAGAGAGAGAAAGAGATAGAGCGGGGGAATATCCACCAAGTCAGGTCCCACCTGTAACATTTACACACATGTGCGCACGGGGGGAAAGCGGTAGCGGATCTCCCTAATATGTTCACCTATAATTTTTTTTCAAGGGATCTTATCGCTGTTAATCAACAATATTATGCTCCTGGAAAATATTAAGAATTTTCAAGCCGATGAAAGTTCTAAAGAAAAAAGGGGGATTATTTATTATGTAGGGGAAGGTGGGGTAAGATCGGGTAGTGGGGTGAAACCGGGTACCTTAGTTCTGGCGTCATTAGTTCTCCTCTCTAGCCTACAAATTGTGAACTACACTCCACTAGTCAAGAAGAAGAAGCGGCCATATTAGCGTGTTGTTGCTGTTGAATTCACGGCGTCTGTGTAGGTGAGTTTGTTTTACAATGTCATCTCTCTAATGTTCTTTTGTTTTTAAACGATCCTTATTTAATAGTCATTACAGTTATAAAACGCTCTTTAGTCCAGCTTATTATATGTTTACTAAGGATTTATACCCTAACAAAAAATAAGGATTTAGTCCAATAGTAGCGTGGTTCTGTTTCGTTTTTATAACGTCTGTACTCGGGGCGAGACCGGGCACTACCCATCATTGCCCCATCATTTGAGAGTAAATTATATTTTTGCAATGATGTATTTTCTAACTCAGAACAAGGAGAAGGTTGGATCCAATGCGGAAAGTGTCTTGGCTGGGCCCACGAAAGCTACAGTGGAGCGGATGAAGAAGACAACTACTTTACTAGTGATTTCTGTAACTAATATTCTTGAATTGTTCAGCTAAGACATGAGCCAACTTGTCATAGGTATAAAATAGAAATTTCTGCTACTTATCCAATGAAAATCTCGTTTCTCTATTTTCCCATAAAGTTAACATAATCATTGATGAAAAAGTAGTGCAATTATAACTTTTCAGGAATGATATATACTGTACTCAGTTAAACAATGCATATTTTACTTAAATCTGACAATACCCGGTCTTACCCCCACTTTCCCCTAATTGGAGTTGTTTTAAACTGAACGAAGACTACCACTGTAGGAGAGGATATTTTCGTAAGATTGTAGAACTTCATTCTAATGTTCGACCAACAGTGTTCCAAATAAATAAAAATTTCAAATATGCTATTCAATTTTGTTTAGATTCGTCTTTCCGCAGGATCCGAAGCATGGCATGGGCATAATTACGCAGGGGCTTGAGCACCCTGATTCCCACCTTGGATACGAGCTGTTACCAATAACAGGGTTATAGAATATTCTTCGTCTTGCCTCGATAATTATTTATCTCCTTAATATAACGTCGCATTATTTTATTTAACACCACAAGAAACAAAAAATCTCATTTTATCTAGTGTAAACCGAAAACTTTCGGCGAGCCCCCTTAGCCCTCCCCCCCACTTGGATACGTGCTTGCGTGCAGTTCTATTTGGAGGATTTTACGTGAAGATTTAGTGACTTTGGCGTTACAAATATTGGCAAATGACAACATTGAATGTTAGAATGTCAGCCATCAGTATCTCTCGTATCGCACAAAACTAGGACAACTTTGTGTTCTGACGTCACCGGTTAAACTTTAATTGTTAGGTTAGGTGCCTAAGTTGCTAGGTTAGGCTGGTTAGGTTTAGTTATGTTAGTGTATATAATACATTTTCAGTTCTTTTATGCTAATAGAACCAAGCTTAATAGATCTAACCTAACAACGTAGGCATTCTTCATCTGACGTCAGAACACAAGGTTGTCCTAGCGTTGTGCGATAAGGAAGACCTTCAGAATCAAAGGCTCGAAATCACAAATCTCTAAAGGGAATTTTATCGCACAACTTTCATTTTAGAATTTCTTCAGAAAAATGCTTGCAATGTTTAAAGCGTTCAGAGCATTGCTGTTAGCCACGACAGACTGGACCTTTGGTAAGAAGTGTGAAGACATGAACATTTTATATATTAATTGTATTTATTGCGATAGTTATTGTCAATGAAGTAAAAGAGGCCCCGGTGACTGACTGTACTCCCTCAAAAATTAATTCTCAAGTTTCTTTAATCGATAGGTTAGGTTTTACATTGTGTAAAATTTGTTACAAGACTACGGAAACCACAACAACGTATTTCTTCAATTTTACAGGAGAAAGTACGGTAACTGTTCAGATTGTTTTATGATTTCTCGTAGAACAAATACTAATAATCGTAGAATTTTGAAATCATTGTTACACGAAATTTGAATCTTCCTTAAAGTAATGAGGGTAACAGTAGTATAAGCCGGAGACGGATTTCTTAAAATTTACAGGAGAAAAGACGAGAAAGTACTTACGGAATTGCGTTCTTGAGGACTTTCTGAAGCCGGGGAAATTGTTTTTTAGAATAATGCAACGTATTTTGCCTGTAAATAAGGTATTTTTCGTCAATCATGCATCTCCGTTGTACGATAGTTCGTGTCGCCATTACCGTCGACTACGTGATTCAAATGTTCCGTGCGTTCGGTTATGTAACCCCCTCACAGTGTAGCAACCACGCGGAAGTTTGACAAGATGACGTGTGAGCAGGTTTTTTTTTTCCAATGTAAGGTAAGACTCTAGTTTACGTCCTTTTCGTAAGGAATACGTGTCATATATCGTTGGAAAGGTTATTTTATAAGGAATTCAACAACGTAAATCTCAAAGCGAGCAAAAATTTCCTGAAGGAGTAAATCGAGAAAAACCGATGTTGTCCGGATATGCGCAATTGAACGCACTGAGGAATTTTTTAGATGATGAAGCACATATTTAGGGGTGAAATGAGTGCTAATGGAACCTAACCTAACAGGCCTAACCTAAACTCGTAGGCATACCTCGACCCCGTGAATGGATAGTGGGGCTATCGTGAACAGAAAGTGTTAAAAGAAAAAGGTACTTACCCGAAGAGATGCCGGGTGCCACACCACGATCGCGCACCGCGAACGCAAAGAAGCAATCACCATGCAGATAAGGACGTAAAGTAGAGTCTAGCCTCAATTTTCGCTTAAAAACCTTTTGTGAATAGTTTGTGCGGCATTTATCGGTTCATAAGTTTTGAAACACTGCACATCAGCTGACGATACTGCATATCAGCTGACGATAGACAACGTGAGTCAAAATTTGCCTGCCGAATTAGCAACGACCAATAAATGATTATAATGTTAAAAATAACGCTTTTTTCATGGAAAAAAAGGTGATTTCCAGCTTGAAAAATCTTCCGCTATGCATATGAGGTAAGTAGCAATGATTTTTATTTGAAAACAAACTAGTTTAATGTGTCTCCGGCTTATACTACTGTTACCGTAATGAGCACCGTTTTGACTCGAAAGAAGTTATTTATGTTGAAAAAAAACCCACTTCTCATGGACAAGATACTCTCCGTCGATAAGCGACAGTAAATATCGTAGAAGCGTGGGAATGAATGTAGAAGTAAATCAGAACCTTAGTATAATGGATTTAGGGACTTTACATTAATGCTAAGGGAACCAAACCTAACCTGCCTAACATAACCACGAAAGAATATATTAAACAAAACCTTAAGTAATTGCTAAAACTCCGCAGTATGTGTTAACAGACATACATCAAAATTGACCCATGTAAAAATTGCATTCGTGGCATGATGAAATCGCAATACATCGAAATTGACCCATGTAAAGATTGTATTCATGGCATGATGAAATTGCAATAAAACAAAAGGAACTTGAGCCAAAAGTACTTACCGAAATGAGTTTCTTTATACTTGATGAAGGTTTTGGAAGTGTTTTTTCCCCTCACTTAAATTTCATTAATTTCACTCCCCTGCACGAAAGCTGTTCCCTTGATGTCCGTCTACTATGTGAACCAAATTTTTGCATGCGTTTCATGACGTAATAACCGGTTAGTGTTTCCAACCATGCAATTTTGTAACTGTGTAACTGTTGTAAAACGTAAATAAACGTGCGTTACTGTGCATCATTTCTGATTATGAACTTGCGACAAGATGACGTGCACAGGATCCATCGTGAAATTGCACGGTGTTGAAGATCCAGTAGAATTTGCAATTCAGCATGGAATTGCATGGTTCGTGGGGTTTTCGAGCCCGGAAGAAAATAAAAATCTAATTTTAAGTAACAATTTTAACTATGTTTGCCTTACCTAACCTAACCTAACCTTGCCATGCATGGTTCGTGGGGCTATTTATGAATGGTTCGTGGGGTTTTCGAACCTGAAAAAAAAAATATTTTTTTTAATTTTAAAAAACAATTTCAACTATGTTTGCCTTACCTAACCTAACCTAACCTTGCCATGTATGGTTCGTGGGGTTTTCGAACCTGGAAAGAAATAGAAAATGAGTAACACAAACGTAGGTTTTTTCTATGAAGAAGGTTGCATCACTGCATAACCACTGATCATGGACAACGCTAGTCAAGATTTCTCCGCATGTAACGCAAGCGAAAGCTTAGAAACAAAAATTACTCGATATGTCCAAAATTGAGATTATTTGCTTGGAAAAAACGAAATGGCACCTTCAACAATTCTTAGGAATGCAAAATACGTAAGTTCAAATGTGAAAATAAGAAAATAATGGAATTTGAGACATTTGGCGGTTACTGAAATTTTACCTGTTTGGGTACCAGTTTCATAGATCGGAGACATTAAAATCGGATATTTTGTGTTTCGCATGGTTCGTACTTACCAATTGTGTATTGGGGAACATAGTTCAAGGTGCCATTATGCTTTTTACACGAAAAAACGCACAATTTTTCACATAGAGAGTAATTTCTTTGACTCCTTTTTTCGCTTCCATAACCCAGAATATGGCGGGGAAATCTTGACTACCGTAGTAGGCATGCAGTGTTTCCAACATCCTTCACTCAAAAATACCTACTATCGTGTTCGTCACTTGTACAAATTGTACGTTATGCACAAGTAGCTGTCTGATAGCCCCACAAACCATACATGGATAGCCCCACAAACCATTCACGGATAACCCCACAAACCATTATGCATGGTAGCTGAACGATAGCCCCACGAACCATTCACGGATAGCCCCATGAACCATTTCTGATAAGGTTAGGTTACGTTACGTTAGGCAAGCATATAAAAAAAAGAGGGTTTGAAACACTGACAGGGCTTACGTCATCAAACGTACGCAGCATCCGGTTGTCGTAGGGCAAGCAAATGAAAGCAATGGCAATTGTTCGTCGGTGTGAAATTTCTCTTGAAAAATACATGATTTCCCGGTCAAATATATTCCACGATAAAAGAAAATACCTCAACGAACATTGTAAACCTTGGAGAAACTCATTTCTGTAAGTAGTTTCTTGTGTAAAATTGAAGAAATTTGTCTCCAATGTATGAAACTGTTACCCATTTTTGTGTAAGTAATCACTAAAACTTCACAGTATGTGTTGCAGGCGTAATTGCATGTAATACCATGATGAAATCAGGATAAAACAGAGTCTGAGTGTGCTGCCACGTGCATGTCTCTTTTGAGGTTACAGCAGAAAAAGAACATGGCAACAGACACTACCAAAAAGTTATTTATGTTGAAAAAACTTTAAAATTATCTTACGTAAGCATGCGCACTTCCCAATGACAATTCTCCTCCCTGATGGTGTAGTGGTAACGTTGTCGCCTTGTAATCAAGGGGTCCCGTGTTCGAAACCTGGTGGAGGCACTTAGTGGTTCGGATCCTACTTTAGACTGTAAGTATCGTACACTTGTGGGAATTAATGTAAAAGTAAATCTGAACCTTAGTAGAATAGATTTAAGAACTTTTTTTTTTTATGCTAATAGAACCAAACACGGCCTGCCTAACCTAACTAGAAAGCATATATTGAGCAAAGATTTAAGTAATCTCTTAAACTCCACAGTATGTGTTAACAGAAGTAAATCGAAATCGAACCATGTTAATATTGCATTCGTAGCATGATGAAATTGCAATAAATCAAAATAAACTTGGGCCGAAATCTCATATCCTGCATTACTCTTAGTTTTTTTTTTCATGGAAGCCCATTGTTTGCACATATAGACAGTGTTAAAAATGTAAACATAAACATTGGTGAGGTATTGCCCGGTCCCCCCGGAACTTCCAGTTTAGGCCAGTCCCCGTTGTTGCCAGTGCATAGGAAGTAAGAAACGAGCCCTTGTTTTCATCAGTTGTGTGTCGATAGTCAAAAAGAGATTTGTTAAAGTTCTTCTATGAAGGAGTGGACATCTAGAATCCATCGGATGATCAACTGCAGAGCAGATTATTAAAATATGACGTGTCTTTGTGGCCGCCAGTTGTACTAGTACATCATGTACATGCTCGAGCCTTGTAATCGAGGGGTTCCGGGTTTGATACTTGGTGGAGGCTCAAGTGGTTTGGGTCCCACTTTAAACTGTAGGTCCAGTCCCGATTAGCCTTACTGTTCATAAATAAATGTCAGGGAAACTCTTTCGCAAATTTATTTATTTATTATTATTATTAAAGTAGGGTTACAATTAAGCTTACATTTTTCTTTACATTGATTCTGAACTACAAAAACAGCTTTTTGCCCTGCGAATCGCCTTATTTACATACTGCCTCTTTCGTGGTATTCTGCCATGATATCCATGCTTCCACAAGGCATGTTAGACAGTTTGATTAGACATCATCTTGCCAGCAACATTTTCGAGTAACGGTCGTAACCGAGGAACACTTAGTTGAACCTTCCTCTCTAAATTTGTTTACTATGTATTGATCTGTGGAGTGTGATTTATTGACTGTTGTCCAATTTTTCTTAATGAATAACCTCTAAGGGCCAAATTTATAATAACATCCTTCAGATCGGAACTAAGTTCCTTGCCCATTTCGAACACGCTGATAGCTAGATGATAGGCCTACAACAATACCTATGCCAGCATTCCATTTGAAGGGGAGCGTGCCTTATTACGAAGTTGCAAACTGCATGAAATCGCCCGAATAGCGGTGGCGCTGTATGCGAGTAAGATTGAAACTCTTGCCTGTACAAATAACAATGTTGCATGAAACAGTGTGTTTTTCTCTTTTCACACAAATTATATGCCCTGTTTATACACTTTGAACATACATTTTTATTGACATCGTTCACTGCGGGATGGCGTAGGTTCGAATCCGGCTCTGGTCGTAATTTATTCGGCCTACGTATAGGGCCCCTGGGCTTGGTTATCTTGCCAGAGGCAGAGCTGTATGCCACCAGGCGCATCCCCAGGTTGCGGATAGGGGAACGGCCAGCAGATATGTTGGCTAGCTGGAAACAGTCGCGGACAAGCAGCAGTAGGATTGGAGGAGGCAGTGAGATGTGGAGTGGCAACTTCATCTAGGTAAATACTGCAAGGCTCCGATGAAAATCCTGCGATGTGGCGAGGAGAGCCGCCACTAACTAAGCTCAGCCCCTGCTGCCTTGGAGTGAGGGGAGGGATCCCCAAAGGCTAAGGGAAGGATACCCTGACAGAAAACCAAGGGTGGGGCAGACTCGTAAGGCATAGTGAAGCCAGCTGCCCTACGGGAGTAAACCCTAAACAAATCCTGGCCCTCCAAGAATGGGGGTTGGGCGTGGGGCCGACAACCCCATCCCACAAAAGGAACCACGTTACGAGACCTGAAAGAAATGTAGCCGGACAGATCTACCTAGGACGGACTGGCGTGAACAATGGACAAGCGAATTATGGAAAGGGAAGGGATCTATATGTAGGGAGCTGGAATGTGCTATCTTTGTATAGGGCAGGTGCATTGAGGATGTTGCTGGATCAACTAAATAATTATAAGCCTGCGATAGTGGCATTGCAAGAAGTACGTTGGATCGGAAAAGGAGTTTTGGAAAAGCTGTGATGAAAGGCTGCATATGCTAGGAACTGGGTTTATAATACATAAACAACTAACACATCTAGTGATAGGATTAAAAGCTATAAGTTCAAGATTATCAACATTAAGAGTTAAAGGAGAGTTCTTTAATTACAGTATAATCAATGCACATGCACCCACGGAAGTATCCACAGATGATGTAAAAGAAGATTTCTATGATGCGTTAGAGAAAGCATTTGATGATTGCCCAAAAAATGACATAAAAATAGTAATTGGAGACTTTAATGCCCAGATAGGCATTGAAGACGTGTATCAACCAACAATTGGTAAACAAAGTATGCATAAAGTAACAAATAACAACGGAATGAGGCTAATAATGTTTGCAGCATCTTGGAATCAAGTAATAACAACAACTATGTTCCAGCACAAGGATATTCATAAAATAACATGGAGAGTCCCGGATGGAAAAACTTACAATCAAATTGACCACATGCTGATAGATTGTAGACATAAATCAGATATCATTGATGTTAGATCCTTTAGAGGGGCTAATATCGATTCCGACCATTATTTGATTATGGGAAGGATTAGAGCAAGAATATCTAATAGTCGAAAAATGAAGGCGACTAGCCTGATTAAATTTAATGTCACGCAGTTAAGAAATCCAACAGTGGTTGACAGGTACAGAAGTAAACTACAAGAGGGATTCATCGGGATGGAACCGGCAGAAGTGGAAAATATAGATGAGAGGTGGGATAGATATAAGCTGAGGATCAGTAATGTAGCAAAGGAAATACTTGAAACACAAAAGCCAGTAAAGAAAGAAACGTGGTTCGATGAGGAATGTCAAAATGTAACCAAAGAAAAGAATGATGTATATAAGAGGATGCAGCAAAGAAATGCAACAAGGAGAGCTAGGGATGAATATCAAGAGAAAAGAAGGATTGAGAAGAGAGACCATAGGAAAAGAAAAAGGGAATAGATGAAGCAAGAGATGAGGCAGTTGGAAAGCCTGCATGAGCAGAAGAATGTAAAACAGATGTATAAGCTGGTAAATAATACAAAAGATGTTTTTAAACCAAGGACAACAGTCTGTAGAAATGAAACAGGCGATATAATTAGTGACAGTAATGAAATTTTAGAAAGGTGGAGAAGGCATTTTAATGATGTATTGAATGGTAGTGCAGATGTAGCAGGTATGCTGGAAGAAGGATTAAATGAAGAAGAGGAAGGAGAAGAGGGCATAGAAAGTCCAAAGTTAGATGAAGTATGGGAGGCAGTCAGGATATTGAAAAATAGTAAAGCACCAGGTATAGATAACTTGCAAGCAGAGCTGCTTAAGCATGGAGGCGAGAGTGTCATTAGAGGCTTGAAGGAAATAATAAACATAATCTGGAAAAAGGGACAGATGCCAAGTGAATGGAGGACGGGTATCATAGTACCTATCCACAAGAAAGGGGACATGATGGAGTGTGCAAACTATCGTGGAATTACATTGTTGAACGTTGCATATAAAGTATTTGCAAGAATTATATATAAAAGACTACTACCATATGTAGAAAAGTGCATTGGACCATATGAATGTGGGTTCAGGCCAGGAAAATCTACAATTAACCAGATATTCACCTTAAGGCAAATACTGGAGAAAACTCTGGAGTTTGGGATAGGAACGCACCATCTATTTCTTGATTTTAAATCTGCATACGATAGTATAAACAGGACTCAACTATATCTGGCAATGAAAGATCTCGGAATTCCAATAGGATTAGTAAGAATGGTGAGGATAACTATGGAGGGCTCTAATAGTAAGATAAGAGTAGGAGGACAACTCTCAGAACCGGTTGAAATAGAAAATGGACTAAGACAAGGCAATGTGCTGTCCTGTTTGTTGTTTAACATTGCCTTAGAGAAGGTTATACGGGAAGCTCGGGTGCAAATTAGGGGTACCATATATTATAAGTCAATCCAGATACTTGCATATGCAGATGATGTGGACATAGGAAGATCTCTACATGCAGTAGAAGAAGCATTTCTGGCCATAGAAAGGGAAGGAAAGAAGATGGGATTGGTGGTGAATGAAGGGAAGACTAAGTACATGGCAGCAGGCAAAGCACACGGATATAATCCATCACCAACAATAACAATGGCTAATTATGCCTTCGATAGAGTGGATGCCTTTATCTACCTGGGTTCTGTTGTGACATATGAAAATGATTCACAGGAGGAAGTAAAGACAGGACTTGTAGCAGCGAATAGGGCCTATTATGGACTACAGAGACATTTTAAGAGCACCATATTTTCCAGAACAACTAAGTTAACACTTTACAAGACACTGATAAGACCTGTATTGATCTATGCTGCGGAAACTTGGACCAGTTCAAGGAAAGATGAACAGCTGGTAGAGACCTTTGAAAGAAAGATATTACGAAGAATATTGGGACCAGTATGTGAGAATGGAAAATGGAGAAAGCAATTTAATAAGGTGCTCTACAACTTATATCAAGAACCAACAGTTATTGGTGTAATAAAGGCGGCAAGATTAAGATGGGCAGGTCATGTGATGCGCATGAGTGATAGTAACCCTGCAAAGAGAGTGATGTTGGATAGCCCAGGTGGACAAAGGAAGTGAGGAAGGCCTAAATGAAGATGGGTGGATGGAGTGGGTGAGGATGTTCGGAAGCTCCAGTATAGAAATTGGAAAGTTGTGGCAAAAGGTAGAGATAGATGGAGACAAATCACAGAGGAGGCCAAGGTTCATCAGTGGACTGTAGCACCATAAGAAGAAGAAGAAGATGTATAGGGCCGGTGGTCGCTCATGTGCAGTGAATGTGGAGCCTTTTTCTCTCCAAGAGTGGAGGGAAAATTGCCTATTCAGGTGTGTTTATTTTGTGGTCCTGTTACCTATCATTTTGGTCTGAAAGACCCCTAAGGCCTACAGGTAGTGAAAATGTGATGATGAAGGCACAAATCCTAATTTCCTAATGTGCTATTACGCGTGAAAGTCACGGTTGGTTCTCCTGGTTTTTTTGTTTGCAGAATATGGATGTATGAAAAGAAACTGACATGCATTCTGCATGGGAAATAGTAACAATTTTTTTTCTAACTTTTTACTGTGAAAAATGTTCCCTCAAGCTTGTTGGTGTACTTGGTAATTTGGATTATTATTTCAAATATACTCCATGGTAAAATTCTAAGGGCTGATTTTTCAATGTACAGTTAAGGTTCATGTTAGCACGTAACTGGAAGTTTGTGAAAATTTTGTTTTTTAAATGTACAGTTAGCTTGTAACGTGAAGTGTGGTGCCGATTATTTTAACCACTTCTCCTTCTTGCAGTTACCAGCCTAACATGTTGTGAAGCAACGTGGCTGCCTCATGGAGCTATCAAAGTTCGACACTCGACCACTCCACCTTCATATTAAACAGTATATTATTCACTAAAAAGTTAAATTAGTATAGAAGAAGACTTATTTTGTTTGGCAGAGCTCAACCAATGCCCAAGCAAACAGGGAAATTAAGCATCATGGTTGATAGAATTCGCTTGGCAAGGTCGTGTTGGAGAATTTGCGACAAGAATATCCACCCTACCAGGTGCACCAGTCTTATAGTGGTTAGGGGCACTACTTTGCGAAGCATGTTACTTTATATGATAGAAGTTCGAATCCTGGTTGCATTTTTTTTTTCCATCATTCTTTTCTTATTATTATCTCCAACTGGCAGATAGTTAACAGAAAGATTAACTGGATATTGAAACACCAGCCCTAAGTCGAGCGTCATTCATTCTGCCTCTTTAGTATGTGAATTTAGCCATGTACCCAAATCATGTGTACAGGCTCATGGACCGATTTGATAATTCTGAAATAATCATGGCACACACACACTGTTTGCGTAGTTGCTTTCTGTTTATGTCTGTTAACACTTATTTCAGATTCTTAGTGATTACTTACTGCATGCTTTCCTTCCTTATACTCCTATATGATTCTTTGCTTGCAATCAGCCATTCATTTACTGTCGTTTTGGATATGGACCATTGCTGCCATCTGTATGGGGTGCAATGGGGTATTATGTCCACATGCTTTTCCTTTTGTTGCTTTGGTTGTTAGGTTAGGCAGGTCAGGTTTAGGGCTCTTAGCATTAAAGTAATGTTCATAAATGCTTCCAACACCTCATCACTCAATATCTGCTTTCAAACACAAATGCAGATGCTCGCATGTGCTCCTTTTCAAATCATAATTTTTCCAGTATAATTGGTAAAGCTTTTAACTTTGCTAATTAGTTTTGCTAAGCTTTAAGCTCTCTTCCACAATAGTTTACAGTATTCTAAAGCAATTCCTTACACCAGGTGTGCCAGTTAATAATTCTGAATTTCGTTGCTGGATGGCGCTGGAAGCAAGGGTTGGTGCACAGTCTCAGCTCTTACGTCAGTGTGTTGCCAGGACAGTACCTGTCAAAATGCCATGGATGTGCAACCGAGTGTGAGTGATCGTGATATTGGGTTTGTGTGGGAAACATGTTGACCTGTTCAATAAAAAAAAAAAAATGCGAATGAAAGCCATCGTATCCTTGTGGAAATGTACAGTGACAATGTCCTAATGCAAGACGCGTGTGTGCGTTGGTTTCGACGATTCAAAAGTGGTGATTTCTACTTGAAAGACAAAGATCACCCGGGCCAGCTGAAAAAATTCCAAGACACCAAGTAGCAAGCACTGTTGGGCGAAGACGATATGCAAACGCAACGACAACTGGCAGAGAAGTTAAATGTTGGTTGCCAAACTATATTTTAATCATCTTCATGCCATGGGAAAGATCCAGAAGGCAGGAAAATTCGTCCCACATCATCTGAACGACAGACAAATGGAAAAGCGAAAAACTGTGTGTGAAATGTTGCTTTCTCAGCATGAGAGAAAGTCTTTCATCTTTCGTGCATCGGATAGTGACTGGAGATGAAAAATGGATCTACTTCGAGAATGCAAAATGTCATGGGTTGACACAGGACAACCTTCAACATCGACCGCAAAACTGAATCGCTTCGGAAGGAAGACAATGCTGTGCATTTGGTGGGATCAGAAGGGTGTGGTGTACCATGAGCTTCTGAAACCAGGTGAAACAGTGAATGCCGTTCGCTACCATCAACAACTCATCAATTTGAACCATGCATTGATCGAAAAGCACCCAGATTGGGCGACAAAACACGAAAAAGTGATTTTGCATCACGACAACGCCTCATCACACACAGAGAAAGGCATCAGATACACCATTTCTGCACTTGGCTGGGAATTCTTGCCCCACCTGCCATACTCACCAGACTTAGCCCCTTCGGACTACCACTTGTTTTCATCGATGTCTCACTCACTTTCCCAGCAACACTTCAACAATTATGAAGATGTCGAACAATGGCTTGTTGACTGGATCACCTCAAAATGTGAACGATTTTTCTGGAAGGGCATCCACAACTTGACGGACAGATGGGCACAATGTATAGCTAGCGATGGCGCATACTTTGAATAAAGCATTTGTTACCTTTCTCCCCAGATACACTTGTTTTCTTTCGGATGAATTAAGAATTATTAACCGGCACACCTGGTACTCCTATAAAACTTGAAAAAGATTGTTAAACATTCCGATCTGATTCCAGCTAAAGTTTAAAGAAGAGATTAGCATCCAGAAATAGGAAATTGGGCAACAGTAATACACTTAAAAATTTATAAAAATGTTTTGTGTTGCATTTTTCTAACCTTACTTTTAATTGCTTGTACTTTCAGATCTTGTTCCTTCGACTCTCACTACTAGGAGGTTAGGAGTATGATCAGGAAGTTTAGTGTGCTTTGGCTCCCATATGACAGGGACAGCGTTAAAGAGCAGATGCTTCTCGTTCATTGGTTGAGGTGGATATTATAATGGAAGGTAAGGAATGTTTTCCATAATAATACATTGGTGGTGTTTCTTCACATACTGTGAAGGATTTTGTCTAATATTTATGCAGTGTCAGAATCAGTGGTGTCTCCTGACAAGGGCGTATCCACAGGATGGGTCCAGGGGGTTTGGACCCTCCCAAAATTTTGAAAATACTATGGTTGATTCATAATACTTCCAAACATATTTAATCAATTAAAAAAGGTATATAAAAAAAGGTAAAAGTGCTCCCCTGTGCATAGCACCACGCCATGAAGGCGTATAGGGGGTGTGGGGTAACGCCCCACACTTTCTTGATCCGGTCGTGAGTGGGGGTGATGTGATCAGCATCACGGCCCTGACCGCCTTTACCCCCCAGGGTATCCCCCAGGTACCCATGTTATTCGACGCTGGGTGGGTGCCGGGGCCACTTCCATCGTTAGAAAAGTTCCCGGATTTGAACCGGCCGGGGATCCAACCCGGGACCTTTAGCATGGTAGTCAGACGCATTATCGACTGAGCCACCGTGGCCACTCATATTTAATCAATTAGATAAAGAAAAGAAAGTATTTAAGGGCATTGTCGAAAGGGGGAGGGGAGAAATCTCCAACTCTTACATATTATGTCTTAGTTGACATGTGGGTTCTGGAGAGGATTCTGAATTAAACAGGGGGGAAGGAGGGAACAGTATCCAACTCTAGGTCTTAGATTATGGCATGGAAATTTTGGTGGTAGGATTGAGTATTAAATATAAATCGAGAGATTTGAAGCTCTTGATAAAGTGTTAAATCTTAGATTGTCAAATTTTCTGTAGTGAAGAGAGAGTTCCAACATTAAATTTTGGAGACTGTATTTAGCGATATGGTATCCACACGTTTTCGACCCCGAACATGCCAAAACAGAAGCTGGAAAAGGCTAAATATCTCGGGATCCTAGGAAAGTATTGACAAGTCATTAAATTAATATTCTTGTAAGCCTGCAAAGAAATGGACGAAAAGATTTCCTGTAAAGCTGTAACCTCAATCACTACACACATGCTTGTTAGAGTGTGGGAAGAGCTGTCTTATCGTTTTGATGTGTGCCGGGTCACAAAAGGGTCACACATTGAACATTTTTGAACCAAAAAAACTATGAGTGTTACTCTTTCATTTAATATATATATTATTGTTGTACACCAAATACGTATGAAAGAACAGAGGTTGAAAACTAGGACATTCTTTTTTGTACACCTCGTATACATAGATATCATCCAACAGTAGTCTACCAACATGGCCGACCTCTGTGGAGGAGTGGTTAGCATGGCATGCACAACAACACCAAGGGTCCCAGGTTTGAATCCCAACCTGGGCATGGGTGCTCTTTGTAAGTATCCCTTCACCAATTTCATCATATCATCTCTCATCCTCATCTTTGTGATTAGCCAAAAGTGGCAGAAAAGCTAAGTAAAATGAACCAAATCAACAACAATCTATCAACATGGAAGTGGTCCACTTTTGCTGGTACCTTTTCTCCATCGATGTGATTGCCTGATGGAAATGTTTCCCATGCTCATCACTAAGTATGGCACAGTTACGGGGATGAAATCTAAGTGGGAATGGATCATGTGTATCTTTATTGACATGCATCTAATTTCTTGATGAAGAGGCAACATGCTCCCAATCAGTTCATTTGTAGTTTTCTGCCCTGACATTTCCGAGGATGTTCTGTCTCAAGCTTTCTTCTCATCACCTAATAATACACTGTCAAACTTCTCATCATTGAAGATATTTTGGATCTGAGAACCAACAAAAACTCCCTGTGTAATTTTAGCCTCACTAAGAAGAGGGATGTCCCTCATTTTGCCATCATTTCTAGCCTTTGACATTCTTTTTAGCAATACTGGACCTAAAGGAAGGGTTATGACCCCTACCCCCACCCAACCCCTTTGGCCATGCCACTGTATTTATTTCAATAACAGTGAGAATCTGACACCAAGGGGGACTCCTGCCTGTGGTCTTTTGTTCAGAGAATAGTCATAGTATTCATATCAGTACTTTAGAATACTTTTTAAATTGATGCAATTCTGAAAATATCCTCCAAAAACTATGCAGTGAAAGCAGTAAAGCTGTATCAGCATTGCAAAACCCTGCAGCAAAAGAGTTAACAAGGTTCCTGTACCTGCTGTAACTTTCCATTTATTATGTAGCATGGGTGGTTGATGATTTTCTTAACATATTTCATATTTGCAGGTTTCTGGAAGGTTTGCATCGAGTCTAAAGCATGATGAGAGATTGATACATAAGCCAGAGCATTAATTTAATCACAACAGTAATCTACTGTGGTATTAGGCAGTGAAGAGTGTACCCAACTTACTAAGAGATGGAGCATTCAATATGTATTTTTATAGACATGAAGCTGAGAGAGGTAATTAATTATACAGGTGATTTTTTTGGTGAAAATTTAATCTGTACATAGTTGTAAATCTAAAATCCAGAAATTTGTTATTTATTTATTTTATTGAAATTTCCACTACAGCAGAAGCCATTTTATACCGGAAAGTAACAACAGTACAACAATATAACAGTAGACTAGTGTTAAATTAAACACACACACACACACAAAAATATAAAATAAAATAAAGAAATATAAACAAGCTAAAACAGGGGTTTCCAACTGGCAGCCCACGGGCCGCATGCGGCTCTCGGTGCCTTTTTTTGCGGCCCGTGAAGCCAGTTTGCAAAATATATTAATTTTCTGTATTTTTATTAAAATACGTTCTATTTTTACTGAATGAACAGTTTAAGAGTATGGACTTCCTTAAACAACTGGCATTTATAACAGATAGACTATCACAGGTCATCTGAATGAACTGAACTTGAAACTGCAGGGAAGAAACCAGCTGGTATCAGATTTAATGGGAAACATAAATGGGTTTCGTAGTAAACTGAAGATTTTCAACGGATTTTTGGAAAGTAATAACGTGGTCCATTTTCCAAGCTGTCGGCAGCTAGCAGAAGATGAAGAAACACTGGACTTTTCTGAATTCAGTGCAAATATTAAAGAAATAATGGATGTGTTTGACTACAGATTTAAAGATTTTGAAGAACTTAAAAGCAGCATCCAGCTATTTAGCAATCCTCTTGGCGTTAACATCGAAGAACAAGAAGCTTCTCTCCAACTTGAATTGTGTGATTTGCAAGGCGATGTGTTCCGTCAAACTAGCCAAGAAAAGGGGCCAGAGTTTTTCAAATACCTTTCAAATAAACGCTTTCCAAACCTTTGTAGTTTTGGGCAAAGAATCGATGTTCGGCAGCACATACACGTGTGAAACTGTTTTTTCTTCAATGAAGTTCATCAAGAACCGCTACAGAAGTCCATTGGTAGATTCTTCACTGCTTCACCTTCTGAGACTTTCAAATACAGAAATTGAAGTGGACATTCCAACTTTAATAAAAGAAGCAGATCGGCCTCAATTTTCACATTGAGCACTTACTATGAAGGATTCTTATTTGTATGGTGTGTTTTTCATTTCTTTCAATTCATCCATAAGTATTGGGTTTTTGTGAAATAAATTGTAATTATACAATTTTGATTTGTGATTCCATTGTTTTTAATGCCTCATTTTAGAAATTTAGGTCATGCGAAAGTAAGTACTACATACTCAGTTCAGTTCTTACAATTTTTGTAATTTTTAATCCCCTCCCCCAAAAAAAAAGAAAATGCGGCCCGCCAATCAACTGCTCGATATAATTTTGGCCCTCAAACCTTTTGAAGTTGCTGACCAAGGCAGTTTATTAAGATATAAAAACACTTAACATGTAATGTTTCAACCCTGTATCAGGGTCTTCCTCAGAGGAAGAACTAAACTAAAATGATGAAATACACACACAGAAAGATTACATACACACAACAGGGTGACTAGCCAAACAAAAACAAATCATGTTGACAGTCCTTATCTTGGAAGATTTCTCCAAAGGTATTAAATACATATCCCCTCTTGTTAGTTGACTAATGGGTCTACCACACTGACAGGTGATTGACAGGTCAAGAACTACCTGTTTATCATTCCCCCACCCCTCCTGCCTTTTTGGATATGGATGAATACCTCCTCCCCTGGTCTTCTTCTCTTCTATTTCTTCCTTTTTCATTCTTCTTTTTTCCTCCTTCATTTTTCTCATCCTTTCAACTTTCTCTAACACACTCTTCCATTCCTTGTTTATCTTGAGTGCTCCACTCCAATTCATGATGTCTTCTCTATTTCTTTGACCTCCTAAAATTTTCTCCTTCCAGTGGTTGGTAGTATGCCATTTACAGGATTTGGTTTGGTTTGAGTTGGTGTTTTAAGTCCACTTTATGCACAGTAAGGCTAATCGAGACTGGACCTACAGTTTAAAGTGGGATCCGAACCACTATGTGCCTCCACCGGGTATCGAACCCGGGACCCCTTGATTACAAGGCGACGACGCTACCACTGCACAATCGGGGAGGCCCCTACCATTTACAGGATTATTCCACTTAATGTGCATATTAAAATCCCCACACAAAATAACTTCGTGGCTGGAAAGAGCTGCCAGAGTGGAATCATAACAACACTAAGAGTTCTACCCAGAGTAATTCACAGTCTCGTTGTAAATCCAGTCGTACTTGCTGGGCCACTTCTTGTTCCCACACGCCATAACACCACCACCACCACACATTTCATGATCTTTATGATAAACATTGAATTGCTCATAGAGGGGAATTTCAACACATGACACATCAGAATTGGCTCACTAAAACACACACAATCATATTCGAAGAACTCAGCCATCATTAATTCACAGTCCAAAAACTTATTCTTTAAGCACTGCACATTTTGATAGTAAAGGGGAATGGCACTATCATTTGTTGTTATCCCTGTAGATGTCCCTGGTCCAGGCTGAAGTTCGATGTCACCATTCAGCAATAGCATGAGGAAGAGCTACTGGAGCAAGCACTTCCTGGCGGAGGTCCCGGGCGATGCTTTCCTCAAAACATCCTTGCACGCGCTCGCCCCTCAAACAGCACAAAGCATTGAAAAACCACTCAAGAGTCAAGTATCTGTCATAGAACTGATCTGCAAACACATTCTCATCATTAACTGCAATTTCAGACACCTGACAACACTTTTTCACTATTCAAATTCGCACTAGTACAAGCGCAAAACAGATAAAGAGCGGAGCTACAAATTTTGCAAAACCTTCACTTGGCGCCATGGTCCTCATTCATATTCACTTCCATTGCCACTTTTCCTTGTTCTGTCCTTTACTTCACCATATCTCACAGTACTGGGCCAACACTCAATTTTAGTTTCCCGAGTTTGCATCAAACCTGATGCTGCTCACACAGCATGTGGATACTTACCATTAGGATACTCATCTGACAAAAAAAAAAAAAAATACTCTACATAATAGAAAAGCTTTGTACACTTCTGTTCAGGTAGTGTGATCCACTTGATAGCATTCGAGTCCAGCTATGGCAGCAATAGTGTGTGTTGGTACATTCAATTTAAACATTTGAAATATAACATCCTGCAGGTGTTCTCTAGGATATGCAGGAGGAAATATCCCCACATTGCCTTAGATTACCTTACAGTAAACATTAATATGGGGCAAGAGTGGGGGGTTAGAGAACTGAAAGCAGAAGAGAGTCAATTCACAGCCATGGATGGTTTTACTCACAGGTTTGATTATATTCAGCTCGGTGAAATCAATTTTGAATGTTGTTGATGCCAACTTCCATGACAGAGTGGTTATCACAACATGCTACGATGCCAGGGGTTCCATGTTTGAGTTCCAACTGGGGATGGGTGTTCTTTGATAGTGTCCCTTTTTTAATTTCGTGATGGTGGGTGTTCTTTGTGAGTGTCCCTTCTTCAATTTCATCATATCATCACTCATCCTCATCTTCAAGATTAGCCAAATGGCAGAAAGGAAAGTAAAATAAGCCAAATCAATCAGTGAATGTTGTTGACATGTTACTTAGATTTATTCTTATAATCAGCTTCTTCCTAATATATTCAGTTGGTTTGTATTTAAAAAATGCTACAACACAAATGATAATAAAAAAACATACTTAGCATTTATTAGTGCAGAGCTTATTACAGAAATCTGTATGTAATTTAGATTAACTCATGCTCTATATTGTTTGAAAGCAGATGAAATTACAATGTAGAATGATGTTGATAGTTGATACCTACACACTACCATTCATAACATTCAAAGTGTAATGTATATATTTACCTTGAATACAAGAAAAAGTGGTCAGACCATGTCATATATAATGGTATTTGGTTAAATAACTTCCTCTGATATCTAATACATTTGCATGGGTGCTACCATCTTACCAATCCATTTGCAATAATACAACTGCGTTGACTCAGCCTGGTTACAAGTCAGCTTGAAATTGAACTTCAAGCATCATGTCTGCCAGCCAAATGCAGCTAATGTGTCAAAAAAATTCTGGATTTTAGATTTTTCAATTTTGTGTGCTCTTTAATCTCAGTCCCCTGAAATCGTATAATTGAGGTTTCACTATGTACTTTCAATGTCATTAACTTCCATTATGGTACTGCCTTTGTCTTGTAAAACATTCAAAAATTATTTTAAATCAATGGTAGATGATGTCACACTCTTCAGTATGGCAGAAGCGTTCACTTTATAAATTATAAGTATATGAGACTACAATTTTATTAATGAGTGTCATGTGTGTTTTTTCATCAGTCTTGAGTTGTAGGGATTTATAGAAATATCAATAGTGACATTATATAAATTTTGTAACAGGTAATTAATTTAATTTTATTTTTTCCCCTTGTAGATTGTGTTGAGGTAGTTTGGACAAATGAAGAGGATGCGGCTGGTAAAACTTGTCTGGGAGTGTGTGTGGGAACAAGAAAGGAGGCCAAAGGAAAGACCCCAAGACATAACTGGAAAATATGAAGAGGTCAGCATTGGAACACAGTTGAAAGAGACGAGTGGTGGATGATCAGAAGAGGATGGAGAGTCTTTACTTCCATCCTGATGGAACCAAAGGATGATGGTGATCCTGGTAGATGCTTGTTGTCAACTCTAATTCCTAAGAAGAAACATGTTTGTATCACCAGGTAATGCACATCGAGTATTCCTGTATTTAAGAATTGGTGTAGGAAATATCATGCATTGTTAAACACAATCTTTAGAAAGTTTCTAGCGTATCTATTAACTAGAGCCACATATTATGGTGAATTAGATCAAGAATTAGGTAAAAAAAACGTAGGCACATTTTGGGATCAAAAGGAATATATAAAATGGCATTTCAATGTTAGAACGGTGAATTAAACCCAAAATTTGATTTAAAAACTATACTTATTATACAACTTATATATAAACTTTTCCCTTCTAATAGCCCATTTACTGGGTAAAAGGTAAAGTTCCGCATGCATGTAGCACCGTGCCATGAAGGTACATTTAGAGGATGTGGGAGTAGGACCCCACACATTCTCGATTGCAACCACTTTGGAGGTGATGTGATCAGCATCATGCTCCAGCCACCTTTACCCCCTTCTCCCAGGGTTACCCCCAGGCTGGGTGAACCCCAGAGCCACTTTATGCAGGGACAAGACCATATTTACTAGTGGTGGACAGATCAACATCTTAATGGAAACACTTGAAAAAGTTTTACAGTACCCTCTTAATAAGGCATGGGACCACCTTTAGCCTTTAGGACAGCATGGATTCATTGTGGAATCTTGTGGTACAAGCCCTGAATAGTCTCCAGTGGAATATTGTACCATTGTTCCACAAGCACATAACGCAGTTGCTGCAGAGATGAGGGTGGAGGAAATCTGCATTGTACTTGATCCACTAAATCTGCCTCCATATCTGGCAGTAAGATGCATGTAGTCCTGAAGGTATGCCTCTTTTAAGCATTCGCCACACGTTCACATGCCCCATTGTTAGAAACAATGAGAAAGACTACTAATCTGACCATTATTACCTTTTCCCTGTCTACGCAGGTCCATGTTTTGTGCTCATGGCACCACTTTTTTTATTCACTGGCATTGGTGACAGTAATCAGAGGTTTAGGAATGGCAGCCCTACCACTAATGTTGAGTTTATGAAGCCCCAATCTGACTGTTTTTGTGGGAACAGGATCTGCCAGATGTTCATTAAGTTCTGTTGTCCTTTTGCTGCTGTAGTTCTATCAGTGGCGTGTATTCAAGGTAAGCTACCGAAGCACTGCTTCCCTAGACTCCCTGAAAGTGTTGAGAGGCATTTTTGCGGAGCCCGTGAAAGACTAAAATGCTGCAAAGCAGTAGCATGCCATGTTTTTATCAAGGCAAGCCTGTCTCTTGATGGACTTTTGTTTATTTCAAAATTATATATTCAGTGCTTCGGTTAAATAAATGGTCACCTCATGCTACTGAGTTCTATGGTTGTTTGTGACATTTCCCATTAATGTTCCCTGATCCTTGTTACCTAGGGTTGGCTCTCGTCCACTATTCCTCTTCCCTGATGTTGTCTTGCCATGATTTATGTATGCTGCCATAACCCCTTGCTACACCAAATAAAGTGTCAATCTTCGTTACTGATGCACCCACTAAACGTGTTTCAACAATTTTCCCTCTTTGGAAATCTGATAGGTCTCCCATTTTATAGCTTTACCTTGGAACCGTTGCACACGAAAGTTCATACTGAGCTGAATCATGCACTACATGCAATAGGCAAACATGGTGATAACAAATGCCCATCGCAATGCATGATGGTTCAGTGTTGCCAACTCAGAACAAATTACTCTTTCCTTAGCAGTGTGTTTCTATTAATCTATCCACCCCCTGTATGTAGTTATCAGAGCATTAGGTTCATTCCTGTGTAAAGGAGTCCATTTTCCTTCTCAAACATTAACAGCAGAATTAATGAATTTTCTGTGATTTGCATAACTCGCAGGATAATTCTCTTGGAAGTGGGAGAGTGTCATCATTAAATTTAGAATTATCACTAACGTATTCGTAAGGATAAATCCCTTTACGTCTAACGAGTTCTATGTCTACGTTGGGAAAACTAGCTTTTGTAATGTTGAATTGTTCGTCTAAAAGTTTGCTGGCAGGAGTGTCCAGGCTGGCAGAGAGAAATCTGTATGAATCCAGAAACCTCATCTCGATGGTATTTTTAGTCTCAGGAATCATAACTTTCTTACTTATAGAGATGTATCGTTCTTCGTTTTGAGCAAGAATATCTATTTTTTGAGTGTCGTATCCGAGTTTCCTAATTAAGGGATGAAAGTCGTAATTAGAACCATTGTGAAAGAATATGGGGACGAATTTTGGTTTTTGGATTTTGAGGTTGCATGCATTACAGATTCCGCTTATGAAGCGACCGTCCGTATGCGAATGGTGAAACACTTTACGATTGTCGTCTGTGAAGTGGTTATCACACACAGGACACTTGACAGTGTCATAGTAATTTTGAAGTTCGATAGCAGATAACGGAAGCATCGGTTTCGATATTTGCAGCATGCATCCAATTTTCCCAACCTCCTCGATCATCTTTTCGAAGAAGCGTTCAATTGCATCGGGTCCTCGGTATACGTACGGTTCATCTATTTTATCCTGTCGCACCACAACGTAACCGAAACTGTTTGGTTCGTGAAGCTGGTAAGGTGTGGTGGAAGAAACTTCGGGATCCGGATCGCAGTATGAGAGTGGTTTGAGGAACGCCTCGAAATCAGCAACGATGATGGCCGGATGTTCCAACAATGCCTTGTGCATTTTGAATTTTTCCACTTCGTTCTTTTCGGGCATCAACATTCGAACCGGTCTGTTGTTGCCGCAATATATTTTATGTTCGGCAAGTTTATCGATAGCAATCTGACGTCCGGTGTATTTTCGATAATCGACTTGTTTTATATCGTTGAATGTGGTTAGACATCTCGGGCAAACTTCAATGTTGTTTGCATACTTGGTAGTTTGACTTCTGACCAAGCGTGATAGTGAACGAATAAGACAGTAATGGTGAACACTGTCGTTTGAAATTAGAAGAAGATTTATTACACGAGCATCATCATCGTCGACATCGCTTATCCTGACGGGATGCACGACATGTTTATCCAACGTATAGGAATACACGTTGATGATTAAGCGTTTTCCTTCTGCATCTCGTGCTCGTGTTTCGAATTTTGATATATCAGAAATAGTCACCGGGTATTCGATGCCAGCCATTGCATTTTCCAGTTCAGGTTCATGCTGCTTGTAATGATAAACCTGTTCTGGATTATTTTACCAATGAATCGGGTGAAGTTCCGCCAACACACACCAAAGAAAACATTTATCATCTATATTTTGAATGTTCAGCATGGCTTTTTTATTTTTAATATCCACTGGAAGAGGAACGTAGCTGGATGCACGAAGAGGCGAGAATTGGTTTACGTAAACGATTAACGTGTGAGGACTACCACACAGAGACCATCCCGACCCTGTAGCCTCGAAATCGTCATGTTTCTTAACCAGTTCATTTGAAAGATCAGAATAAAATTCGTCCAAATTATCGACGTCCGCCAAATGAAGAGCCTGGTTTTTTGTTCGATGATAAAAAACTCTTGTTGTACCATCGACTTTTTCGTATTCGGAAAATAGATCAACGTATACTTTTATGGAATTATTTTCCAATTTATTTTTTAGAATATTTATCACGGATGTTTTCGTTTCACGCAAGAAACTAAGAATGTCACAGCCTGGTTCCGAAGTAAAAGAGAAATCCTGAATATGACGGTTGAATGCAGATCTAATTGGTTTTCGTTCATCGGATAATTTAACTTGTTTGGAAGTGGAAGCTTCGGTTCCTGAATCATCGATTTTTCTTTTCAATGTTCCTTGTTCGGTCGATGGTTTGCAAATTTTCAGGTGTTTACTTAAATTTGTAATGCTAATCATCTTTCCGCATCGAGCACAAGACTTAGAAGGTGACGAACGATTCATTCTCGAACCTGTTTCGCTACATCTTGCCCTGTGTACCGAAAAATTGTTCCTTGAGATTAGCTTCCCACAAGTAACACATTCAGTTTTATCATTTTTACGATTGAAACTGGTGGTGGATGCCATTGCTTTCTCCAAAATCACAGAAATCAAAAAATCTAGTATATAGCGATACAATTTTCAGGTATTTTATTTTATATAGAATTTCTTGGGGTGATTACAAAACTCAAAAATTCAATCTACTGTAAATAGAATTTCAGGTATGTTATTTATATAGAATTTCTTGTGTGCGAATACAAAAACTCAAGAATTCAATCTACTGTGAATACAATTTTCAGGTATGTTATTTTATATAGAATTTCTTGAGGTGATTACAAAACTCAAAAAAAACAATCTACTGTGAATATAATTTTCAGGTATGTTATTTTATATAGAATTTTCTCAGGGCGAATACAAAACTCAAAAAATCCGAGACAGTTCAGTTTTAACATGTTCATATTTGGAAAAAAAAATGCAAAATACGCCTTGGAGATTTCGACCAATCCACACTTTACTAGATTGGAGAAACTCTAACTATTGTCATTTGGAACCTTTAATTGCCCCCCCCCATTGTTATTTTTGGATCAATTACCTTTTCCAAATTAACAACAGGACTGAGGCGGTTCCTAAATGACAATAATTAAAGACATATTTTAGCGAATTACGCCAGCATAAGCTAAGTACATGTTGCTAGAAGGCCTTCGTCGTTGCAAGTCACCTAACCCATTCACTAAGAAATAAGAAAAAAAATATTGACGTACTGAAAAAAATTGACTTGTGTTCACCGAGTTCACAGATGTTTACTCATTGATGACTCCGTCGTTGTCGTCTATCAAAAACCTAAGTACCTTGGAAACAGTGAGAGAGTTATCGAAAAATCTCCCCCTTGTCGATTTTTTCTGGTGACGTAGAGTACGCGTAGAGAGGTCGGGTTTAGTGTGTCTGTCGAGTTTCGGTGTCCTCTGTCCACTCATACCAAAATAAACATAGGTCGTCATAGAACCAATTTTTCATCAATCAAAAATTTTCTAAGTTCAGCGTTAAAAAAATCTTAAATTGCAAATATCTCGAAAATAGTAAGATTATCGAAAAAATATATCGAAAAACACCCCCATCCGGTATCGATACCCCCCCTGTCGATTTTGGAGGTGTAGAATACGTGTACCAAGTTTTGGTGGTCCTGTGGTCAAGAGGTAAGAAGTTAACCCACCCACCCTCCAAAACTTTGATCACTCGTAACTTTTGAACGAATAGTCGTAGAAAGGTCAGGTTTAGTGTGTTGGCCGAGTCTCGGTGTCCTCTGTCCTCCCATACCAAAATAAACATAGGTCGTCATGGAACCAATTTTTTTCATTAGTCGAAAATTTTCTAAGTCCACAGCGTTAAATTGCAAATATCTCGAATTTTTGACAAACAGAGGTGTCCCATAGGATCTTTGAGAAAAAAAAACACGTGAAACTCTACAGAGGTGTGGTTATCTAACCGCAGCCGTTAGAACCTTTTTTGGTTGGGCACCACGCACCCTGGCGGGGTTATAGGGGCCAGGAATCCTAAAAAAAACAAAACAATTATTATTATTTGTTTGTTTGCTTGAAAAAAAAAACACGTCACAATACGGAAATAATGAGAGGCGCGCGTTGAATACAAGGCTACCACTGCGCCATAGGGGAGGCCTGGTAAGGGGGTGGGGGGTAGAGAGGAGGAAGCATTAACACCGCTATTGCCAGCTGGCGTCTTCTTCATCTTACTGCATAGTTATCATCTTATAGAAGGTTACGCCGTCAACTTGTAACTTGTAGGTTAGCCTCGCCTGTGAAATATCATATGTTTAAAAAAACAAGAGGTGTTTGTGAAGCAACTAGTCAGTGTTGCCAACTCCTATTGGTAGGTTAGCTTCACCTGTAAAATATCACCATGGTGAAATTTTCGTAGGTTGGGTTGGCAACACTGTGGCTCACTTAAGGTTGGTGAATTGTCTATTCACCACTACTCTAAAGTAGGTCAAAGCACGTAGAGGCTCTCGTGTAGTTTAGCACGTAATAAAATGAATAGGTTAAGTTATATCACGTAAGATCGTGATATACCTACCAAGTACGAGTGGGAAAAAAGGGAAATTTTACTAAACCATCGCTAAACGCTAAAACATCGACAAAAAATTGTCAAAATATGTCAAAAACTGATATTCAATTGATAAAAAAAGAGGCTACAAATCCATACCTACAAAGTACTACTTAGAAACAATAAGTTTACACTACTATTTTCCCTTTGCCACCGAGTGGTCAAAAATACCAAAGGAACAGTAAAATAGGCATTGTAGTTGCATGCAATTGTAGTTTTTGGGAGAGGTGAATAATTCTAGATTGTGGTAATGTTACTGTAGCGTTTAACGCATTTTGGAAGTTTTTTGTAGTACCTCTTTCTTAATTTTCAGGATAAATTCATAAATGATAACATTCTTGTGTTTTCCCTCCTCTTATATCTCAAATTGAAATTAGGAATTGTGAAGTTCGTAGTCAACTTTGAGGTACCACGAACAATGTGGCAATAACCTCCGCCCCCTCCCCCTCAATTGATTTTGTAAGTTCGTACCAAGGTGCTTAAAACTTTACCACGGCCTTTGAGGTAGCATATAAGATCAAACCCAGTCACAACTTCGAAAATAAAGAGCACCTTGCAAACTTGAACGTTACAAGTTATCTTCTTCTTTTTTTAAAAAAATACTATTTGTATTATCGTTTTGATACTATATATTTGCCATTACATAACTTGGGGCAATCAGGGACAAGGGGAAAAAAAAAATCCTCTCTCTGTTGCTGCCAAAAATGGGTACACATTGACATGTTTACCTTACCAAACGAAAGCCTTGGAAATTCTGAATAAAACGAGCCCTCATTGGAATTTATCGTGTTATTACAACTTTTTTTTTAAAAAAAACTTTTCAAACATGTTACATTTTGCTTTAAAATGAGCCCTGTCCTTGGGGAATTTCCACGCATGACGAATATTTCGTCATCCATTTCGAAAGGGTTAAATACAAATTGACTAGTGGGATATAAGGATTGAAGAAAGATAATAAAAGGAACAGCAACAGTGGCAGTCTTCATTACTGATGCACCAGCTAAACACATTCCTGGAACTCTGATAGGTTGGCTCAGACATGTGACTGCAGAGACCTCTGCCTCCAGGTACATACATGTTGCTTCTCTGTTGATGAGATGTGCCACAGCACCAACTTCACGGTTTAACTTAGATATACAAATTCAAGTACCTCTCAATTCATATCTGGCTGTCCAGGATATTACCTTTCCACCTGATGAGGTAAGTAATGGAATTTGTAATATGAGGAAATTGGAGAGCTAGGAATGCGTAGCGTAACCCTGTCATAGGAAACCTACAACAACGACTGGGGGTTTATTTTTCTGATCACACGTCACCCTGTAACCAGGCACGGTTCTACCTTTAGGTCACGTGCCCCTCCATCCTTTGTGTATCTAAAAGGAACTACAATTATAATGATTTATACTTGTTTGCAACGCTTGTATTTTATTTCCTTTGCCCCACGCACTCTTTATCAGAGCGAAGATGGCCACAGTGGTTGGACGAAACTTGTCAACATAGCAAGGGTCAAATTCTGGCTGTGGACTTCCTGCCACACTGCTTTAACATCATCCCTGCATTCTGAGGTCTGGGGGTTTATGGGTGTTTTCATTGTGAATGGTCACAATATCGCTGAGACCCAGGACCCACACTTGAGGCGTTGTTTTTCGGTTTCCCGCTAGATGGTGGCTGGGTCCATTTACCGTAGCTTACCAAAGGAAAGGATTGGGGGGAACTTTGGCTTTTTCTATAGACTCCCTGTTAAATGCATGTTAGAAATTGGCCGGAGTCACCTGCCCCCAAATGAGCCCCAAACTTTCAAATTTGAAGAAATCAGTTTCCAGAATACGGAAAAATTATCTGAATTTCACTCAAAACACCTTCCCGATGTTAGACAATATTACAGGAACTTATTATGGTAAGTAGTTTCTTCTGTAGAAATGAAGAAATCTGTCCGAAGGATAGTAAACTCACACGTCATCTCGTAAAGCTACCGCATGGTTGCTACACTGACAGGGGGTTACATATTTGATCGCACGGAACATTTGATTCACGTAATCAATGGTAATGGTGGCACGAGCTATCGTGCAACAGAGATACATTGATGTCAAGAATGACATTATTTACCGGTCGAATAAGTTGCACAAATGGAAAAAACACTATTCCCAGCTTCCAAAAGTCCACAGGAACTCAATTCCGTAAGTACTTTCCCGTCATTTCTCCTGTAACTTTGAAGAAATTTGTTTTCACTATATCTAACTGTTATCGTTGCCAGTTTCTCCTTGTAGATAAATTATTATTTTAGAATTAACACTTACGAGACGTGTCAACTTGTCTGTATGTGTGTGTCTAAATTGCACTTTTCTAAACGTCTTGACATAGCTATTAACAATTTGGATCTGAGAAAGCTACAAGAATAAGGATTGATTTCTGAAAGTAGGAGTAGGTTAGGCTCTTCGCTTCTGAAATCCCCGAAGTCATTTTTTTGAGATGCCTTACATTTTTGTTAACAGTAAACAAGTTATCATGCCAGAGAGCAATGTTATTGTGAATACATATATATAAGATGTTTAGATCAGGTAAAGGTAAAAAAAAGGTAGGTAAATGTTTGTTCTATTGGAGACACATTTCTTCATTTTGACAGATGAAACTACTGGAAATGAGTTTACGTAGTATTTTGAAAGATCGTGGAGGTATTTTCTCACCGTAGAATGCTACACAACAAGAAACTTGCATTTTGTGCAAAGCGACAACATTATGCCGTTGTTTCAATCATGTACCTGCAGATGGCGTGAGCATCGAAAGTCACGGGTCTCGCCAGTGTTTCCAAACGTGCTTCTTTTTTTTACCAGAATATTTTTATTTTTTTAACTATGCTTACCTAACCTAACCAATCCTAACCTAACCTTGCCGGAAATGGTTCGTAGGGCTAGCGTGAATGGTTTTTGGGGTTATTGTGAATCTTTTTTGGGGCTATCTGTCAATGGTTTGTGATGACATAATGAACACAAAAGTAGGTATTTTTCAGTTAAGAAGGAGGAAACACTTCATACCTCACTCCAAATCGACAAAACACAAGCACGACGCGCAATGATCCACAGCTGTGCGTGCCATATTCTATGTTCCGCAACGGAAGAAAGGACCCAAAAGAATTACTCGAAATGTGAAAAATCGAAGTTATTTTCGTGTAAAAAGCATAATGGCACCTTCAACTATGTTCCACAATGCACAATTGGTAAGTACGAACCATTTAAAACTGAAAATATCCAATAGGAATGTGTCTCCGATATAACAGACATTTACCAAAAGGTAAAGTACTCCCCTGTGCTATGCACCATGCCATGAAGGTGTGTGGGGTTAGGGTCCCATGCTTTCTTGATCACGGCCAAATGTGGGGGTGATGTGATTGGTACCACCCCTGGCTGCGTACCCTCCAGAGTTTCCTCCAGGTACCCCCACTTTATATGACGCTTTAGGTCAGGGTAACAAAAATACACAAACTTTAAAAATTATGATTTGATTATAATGTAATCCATGTAATAATTATTACATGATCAAGTGTCTAAAAGTATTTAAGGGTGTTATTTTAATGCTAAAACCCTGACCTGGGCTCAGGTTTCGGTACTTGTTTACTATCCTTAGGACACATTTATTTATTTTTACAGAAGAAACTACTTACCGTAATAAGTTCCTGTAGCATTGTCGAACATCGGGAAGGTGTTTTGTGTGATGTGGGAATGTTTCATAACTGAAATGCATGTTGTTCGTTAAAAATTAATTCTCCGATGGAGAATAGCTAGCCCCACGAACCATTCACGCGTGGATAGGTTAGTTCTGTTAGGTTAGGAAACATAGTTAAAATTTGGTGTCGTGTTAGAATTAGGATCTAGAAATTGGAAATAATTGCGAACCATTGGTGCTAGCCCCACAAATCATTGGCGCGTGGTTAGGTTAGTTCTGTTAGGTTAGGAAACATAGTTAAAATTTGGTGTCGTCTTAGTATCAGGATCTAGAAATTGGAAATAATTGAGAACCATTGGTGCTAGCCCCACAAATCATTTTCGCGTGGTTAGGTTAGTTCTGTTAGGTTAGGAAACATAGTTACAATTTGGTATTGTGTTAGTATCAGGATCTAGAAATTGGAAATAATTGTGAACCATTGGCGCTAGCCCCACGAACCATTGGCACGTGGTTAGGTTAGTTCGTCTCAGGCAAGCGAAATGGCCTATCAGAAAGACGTACTGGTAATGTGAAAAATTGCAATTAATTTCATCAAAACAACGTTGATACACCTTCATGAATGTTCCGCGAAGCAGATACGTAAGTACAATTATCAAAAATTGACGAAACGAAAAAATTAGAGGTGTCCGAAGAATAGTAAATTTTTACCATATGGATTGTTGGAAGTTATATGACAACCCGAAGAATGAGGGTGTCGACCACATGAAAGTAAACCATAGTATCGCATTCGTGAATGAGAAAACCGGTGCCCACACAAATAGCATTGAGTCTGCATGGTGACACGCAAAGGTAACTTTGAACTCGTACGGAACAAGGAAAATTTTCTTTCAAGGTTATTTTACGAAATATATATCTTCCTTAAAAGGGATCAGACTGCACAGTAGATTTTTTTCACAGCTTGCATGACAGCTGTACGATCCCTTAAAAAAACACGATGAGCAGAAGGACAGTGACAGTGATAGTGACAACCAGGAAGGAGAAGTACATGTTGAGTGTGGATTTTAAGTGTGGCAACACTGTATCCACTGTTGGATTGTAAACACTACAGACTCTGAAGGTAAGCTTAGTGTTATTTGAAGTAGGTTTTTCCAAACCTAACCTAACCTTACGTGAATGGTTCGTGCAGACTTTGAAGGAAGCTTAGTGGTAATTTTAACTATGTTTGCCAAACGTAACCTAACCTATCCTGAAATTTTTGGTTATATCTCAAGTTACAGACGTGACCGGGAAATTCTAATGTCAGATTCGTGTTCAGGAGGCCTCATGTTGAAAGTGTACAAAATTTCATACAAATCGAGGAACACAACCGTCATCTTCAATTAAGCTGCAATTTTTATATGATTTGATTTCGATTTACTTCTGTTAACACATACTGTGGAGTTTTAGCAATTACTTAAAATTTTGTTCAATATATGCTTTTGTGGTTAGGTTAAGCAGGTCAGAGTTGTTCTCTTAGCATTAAAATAAAGTCTGTAAATGCATTCTACTAAGGTTCCAATTTACTTCTACATTCATTCCCACTGGTTTGCGATACTACTGTCACTTCTCAATGGAGAATGCCTTGTCCATGGGAAGCGCACATCTTGCGTAAGTTAATTTTTAAGTGGTTTTTTTTTTCAAACATAAATAACTTTTTTTTTGACCATTTACCCTCTGTACACCCTCGAGAATTATGTCATTTTTTTTAATCGACAGATATCAATATTTTATGTAATGTAAAGGTAGTTCCAATATTAGGAGAGCACAAATAACAGAGATATTTGATACCAAAGAATGGCACATGTAAGTTAAAACCTGCAATTTTGAAGTATTTTCACAGCTTTTTGTTAGTAAAAACTGTTTGTATGTATACTAAAATAGCGAAAGAGCATGCCGAAAATAACTATAAGTACCAAAACTAACAATCCTAACCTAACTACATAAAATTATAGCTGCTGTTGTGAAAAGTTGTTGTGTGTGCTATATTCAATTGCGTGAAACCTTTGGGCTGTTCTGCTTCACAGTAAAGTAACATGCTAAGGTAACATACATACTCTACTTCACAATAACACATTTCCGACAGCTATAATCAACTGAAAACTTTCATATACAACAAAATCTTCATAAACCATGCAAGATATTTCACTTTCTCTACGGGGTACAGAGGGCAAAGGGTGTCTCTTTTTTTCTAATCCAAACAGTGCTCATTACTTTAAGGAAGGTTCAAATTTCATGTGACTATGATTTCCAAAATTCTATGATAATTAGTCTTTCTGCTAGTGGAATTTGAAAAGAATCATAAAACAATCTGAACCGTTACCCTAATGTGACCCACCTAACCTAACAACAACCGAATTTATGGATATTTTTTTTAATGTTTTGAGTCCACTTTATACATAGATAGGCTAATCAGGACTGGACCTACAGTTTGAAGTGGGATCCGAACCACTGTATGCCTCCACCGGGTATCGAACAATGTTACCACTATGCCACGGCGGAGACTCTATTCTGCTTCATTAGTATGTGCATTTAGCCATGTTTCCAATTCATGTGAACAGTCTAATGGCCCCAAGTTGTGATGGTGTAATTCTGAAATAATCATAGTGCACAATTTTTATGCATGGATCAATTTCTATTTATGTCTGTTAACACATATTTCAAATTCTTAGTGATTATGATTACTCCATGCATGTTTTCTGGAGAATGACTTTCGCCTTTGGCATAATCTTGCATGATTCTTTCTTTGCAATCAGCCATTCATTTACTGTCGTCTTTGATATGGACTGTTGCTGCCATCTACTCTATGTGCATGGGACCTAAAGGGGTATTACGTTCATAATATATTTTTGCTGTTAGTTTAGGTGGGTCAGGTTCAGGGATCTTAGCATTATTATTTTTTTTTTTTACTGTGTTAAGTAGCTTCTCTAAATTTCAAACTTGCTTCCATAATTTTTCCCCTATTCTAAAGCACTCTCTAATTGTGCTTGTGGGGGTAGTTTTCCGCAACAACGCCGACCACAGTAGTGTGTTTTGCACATTTACCAATGCAATTGGGAGTTCTCATCAAGACCTTGGAGGGAACACACAAAAACCTGATGACTCCCTGCATTAGCAACCTTCCGATAAGAAAACGTGTTTCCCATTATGCAAACACAGTGTGCGAGGTGCCAATGAAACTCACATTGTGCTACGTTTAGCATCATTATGCTAGGGTTGGCATCACTGCCTGCTTCAAAACAATTTCCAGCTAAATTTTATGGCTTGGGTCTGTGTCCTCTTTTTCATTGCCCAAGGTGTAGGGGTCTGGGTCTGACTATCAATGTGTCGAGGAGAGCTCAGCCGCATCCCAACCTTCGAAGGATATTTCCTGGAAATTTGTCGAGTAGGGGTACGTGTGCTACTGTCCCATTTACCTCTGTTGTTTCTTGGTGCACATGATATTGAGGTAGAAGTCACCTTTGATCTTATCGGTATGTGTGCAAATGTGCTAATACTCCTATAAAACTTGCAGAAAGTCATTAAATAAGTTACCTGAACCCAATATGGCCTACTTATGGTTTGCTATTGTTTCTAATGGTGTACAAAATCAGGAAGGTAAAACTAATGACAATATTCAAAAGAGGGAACATTTCTGGACGTTTACTGAAAATTGGGGTTATTTCCAAATAGTAACATGGTGTAGTGAACATTTTGTTAAAAAGTAACATTTAGGCCATATTGGGTGCATATGTACCCAACATGGCCTAGTCCTATAGTTTGGTTTTTTGCATCAAAAATGCAACAGCAATTGTTAAGAGAGTACCATAATGTTATTTTTATAGGTAGACAAGTTGATTGATATGCTTACGTATTTATTTACATAATGACTTAATGAGATTACACAAGGAAATAACACCATTTACAAGCTAATAAATAAGGAAGTCAAGTGCCATAATTTGTCACCAGAGACCATGGATTACACATCACAGCGTGGCAGATGATAGGCCGTTCATCAGAGGTGCAACCATGAATTTTTGTATGGGGGGGGGCAAGTACCAGGATAAACGTATCAATAATAATAATAACAATTTTAATAATAATATTATTATTATTGATTTGCTTTATTTTACTTCGCTTCTTGTGCCACTTTTGGCTAATTTGCGAAGATAGGGATGAGTGATGATGTTGATGAATGGACACTTACAAACATACATGCCCAAGCCGGGCTTCTTTAATACATATTATATACAACATATATTATTTAAATACATTACACATCCAATTCATCCATCTCACAATAAACCAACAGTAAAAATTACATAAATTGTCTCTCAAATGTGCACGCTCCCTTTCCTCAAAACAATTGTTCATGCATTTAAAACAAAATGAAGTAAGACAAGTCTTATTTCTCCGTCTGGAAATGTACAATGCATTACAGAGAAGAATGACACATTGCAAGCGAAGCGAGGAAGAAAATTTTTGGATCCAATTTTTTTGCAGGCTCAATATTGATTTAATAGGGTGCAAATAATTTCACAGAACGCCAATGTATTCTCTCTTTTACAACATTTGTACCTCCGTGATGGTGTAGTGGTAATATCGTCACCTTGTGATCAAGGGGTCCTGGGTTCGAAACCCAGTGGAGGAATGGTTCGGATTTCACTTTAAACTGTAGGTCCAGTCCCGATTAACCTTTCTGTGCGTAAAGTGGACTTAAAAACCAAAAATAAATAAATCAATCTTGCAACTTATTTTCATTGAGACTCACGCTGCCTCCTAGCTATCTATGGTTCTGAACTTGAGAAGACTAAGAAATGGAGACATTGCGAGCAAAGCGAGCAAGAAAATTTTATGAAAAGTATTTTCATTTGCATAAAATTTGAAGTTGTGGGCTTTAATTGCCCCCTGCAGGTACACTTGGCCGTCAATGTTTGCCCCCCCCAGAATTAATTTCAGTCCAAGGTTGCCCCCCCCCCCCCTTTGTGGTTATGCCACTGGCCTTCATCAGCCTTAGTGACTCCTACACATTCTACATCAACATAAAAGTAACAAGTGTCACATTTGCGCATTTCCTTCATGATGCATTCCTATGTAGGCCATATTGAGTCCACCATGCATAGTGTTCTTTTTTCCTTTGTTATAAACAGGGCTTTAGATTAAAGTCTAAATTAAGTACATTTTTGTAAAGCACAAATTATGAGCTATCATACTGGAGATATAAACACCTATATATGGGAAGATGTAGTAAGTAGTAACTTCCATATGTAATATTAGATCATGTAGAACACAATAACAAGGTCTAGCTATTTTGCCTCTTTGTCCACAAGTTACAACACTATAAGTGCAATCAACAAATCCAGTCACATTATTTGGACAGTGTAAGTAACATACTAGCGTCGTTTGTTGAATTTACCTTGTAAGTACTTGGAAACAGCAAATAGGCCATATTGGGTACTAGATCATGTTTAGTTCTACGTGTGCTTGGAACCATTTATAGCAAATATTTAAAGAAAAGATTGGGATCCACTGATCCTTCAGTATTACACTTGATAATTTATAAAATGCTTCATGTTGCAGTTTTCTAACCTTACTATTAATTTCCAGTGTAAATGGTTGGAGCGAAACCCACATTGAAAATTGCATGAATGCAGTCATCATGACGCAGCTCCACAGCAGTCATCATGCAGCTGTTCCGCATGCAGCCAGCCACCCAGCTGACCTCATGTAGCAGTTCAACATTTAGCCAGCGGACATCCTGCAGCAGCTCAGCATGCGGTGAACTAGAAGCCATCATGCAGCCAGCAGCCAGCTCATCATCCAGACATTCTGTAGCCACTCCACATTCTGACACCAGCATGCAGACCTCATGCCGCAACTCCATATGCAGCCTGCAATTCAACATGATGCAGCCAACAGCCATCATGCAGCCAGCAGCCAGCTCATCATCCAGACATTCTGTAGCCACTCCACATTCTGACACCAGCATGCAGACCTCATTCCGCAACTCCATATGCAGCCTGCAATTCAACATGATGCAGCCAACAGCCATCATGCAGCCAGCAGACCATCCTGTCACAGCTCACCATCCAAGAACCAGGTGAGATGCTTGTTGACCATGCGCTCCATTAACTTGCACACATAGCTAGTCAAGACAATGGGCCTGTAACTTGAGGCTGTTGTGCGATCTTTACCTGGCTTCAGGATGGAAACAATAATAGCCTCTTTCCAGGACGAGGGGAAAGAATCCTCCAACCAAAGCCTGTTGAAGACCATGAAAAGGAAATATTTAGCTGTAGAAGATAAAGCATCTAGTAGTGGATCTTGTCCACCCCAGGAGCTGTGTTATTTGAATCCTGAAGCACGTTATTGAACCCCCATTCCTTGAATGGAGAGTTGTTGTGCTCGGTGTTATTGCTTCAGAAACCAAATTTAGTTCGTTCTTGTCGTTCCTTCTCATGGCGAAAACATGGCTGGTAGTTTTCCGAGCTGGATGCATTGGAGAACTTCATGCCCAAAATATTTGCCATGTCTCCAGAGTCCGTGATTAACATGCCATCGTATGGCTCAATATGTGGGAGTACCATCATTCAGGAGTGTTAACTCGGACACCTCATGGAATTCTTCTGGAATCTGATCCCGGGGCCCTGTATGAGCAGATTCCCATAGACGATGTTACAAATTGAAATTGACCAAAAGAACCAGAGGGGTAGGAGGTTGGTCATATAAAGAGCAAAGATCCTCAAGAGAGAAATGCTCCTCCCTTGTTAATGTACACACAGCAAATGTTAATCAGTAGCGGTATCGTAACGAACTGTGAAGTTCGTGGGATCTTACCAAGAATTTTAACCAATTAATTAATGGGTGATGTAAGCTATTCATCATTCATCCTCTGATGAGAGCACTCATCATGCCAATGACGAGTTAATGCTTGGCAATACGAAAGGTACAAATAAGATTTAGGAACTAAACTGCTAGAAAAGACAATGGTCACTCGTTGGGTTTTCTGAACCTTTGAACCTGAATCATGGCTGGGTCTTAGGATAGTTACCTGTCTATCTGATGAATGAAGATAATTACGATGAATAAAATATACGAAGTCCTCTGTTGGCTTCTCTATCGGTTGACCAGAGCGTCGTCTCTCTTCTCCTCCACGGCTCTCCTAACCTCTACTCCCTTCTCAATTCCAATCCAAAGTCAGTCACCTCTCAGCTTGTCTCACCTCTATATTCCCTAGGCCATGGAGCTCTTCCTCCATGCCGAATCGTGTTTTTAATTGCACAGCAAAAGTAAGAGTGAGAGAAGCGGTTGTCACTAATTTGCCAGAGGTTCTGGTCTTTACTCGCTGCACTGCAATGACATGCTGGTCTGAAAGTTCTAAGATTTCTTCCTCAGTGGTGTTCAACAGATCCCAGTGACGTACGACTTCTCTGCAGCTGTTCAGTTGACAGTGGGGTTCCACCTGAACAGCAAAGTCACCCAAAATTCTTAATTTCAAAAGATTATTTGTCTGGCGATCTGTGTTCATCCTGATGAGGAGACTCCCGTTATGCAGTTTTTTTAATTTCAGGGACATAACTACCAGTGACATGGTCTAGTTGTTTTTTAATGAGGAACAGTGACAGGTACACGAGGCACAGTTGTGACGTTACTTTTCTGTTCCATACTTATCGGGCTCAAAGGCCGTGCATGTTTTGGAGGTTATTCCCCCATTTGAAGTGTAACCATAAACAATGAGATTTTCTAAGGAGGTTCTATAAAATGTCACCTCGACATGCCCTCTATGCTGGGGAAGGCCTACTCAAGGACCAAGCTTAAATCCCTGCAGCCATGTTCACGACTGCAATTGCCCCTGCAGCCAACACTGACCCGTCGGTATGTGCAACAAACACCTTGGGATAGTTGTTGTTTTTTTTTTTTTTATCGAGGTTGTCTCCTCTAGTTGGACCCTTAGTTATAGAGAGGTCAACAGGATGGAAGTGCATGGCATGATACAATGGTGAACAGATGAATAATGAATGAAATAATGATGAAAAGGCCTCCCTACTAAGCCCCCTCACCTCTTCAAGGCAGTCCCACATGGAAGGGGAAATCAATCAGTGAATGTTGTTGACATGTTAATTGGGTTTATTCTTCTTCAGCTTCTTTTTACTATGTTCAGTTTGTATTTAAAAAATTGCTACAACACAAAATATAATAAGAAACATTGTTTAGCATTTATAAGTACAGAACTGTGTATGTACTCACAGTGGCGCAGGTACAGGAGGGTACAGGGTACATTGTACCCCCTCAAATTTTGTTAAAAGAACATATTTTCAATTCTCTCAATAAAAAAGGTTTAGATATATTGTTTATAACTTACAAGCATTATCTTACTTACCACAGAAATTCAAACCATTGTAAACTTATTCTATTCTACACTGTGCTTGCTACTATAATGTAGTTAGTTCTTGGAAACCTCTTTAAGGAGATGGAAATTGTTTAAAATTTCTGTGAAACATTGGAATCAGATAAAGTTTACTCTCAGAAAATCACGCTCCAGATGAATGCTCCTTTGCATAAGGGGGGTACACTTTTCAAAAGAAGTTGTTGCGTTGATTCAAAGATAATATACGTATAAATCTTCATCAGAAGAGTATATGACTGATCTTTTCTTTTGAATTTCAAATGAAATTTTCCGAAACAAAATACTTACACAAACGAGATGACAGATGATAGACCAGCTTGGGGGGTACAATGTACTTCTGTACTTCACCCATAATTTTCATAACGTTGTAAGACAAGGGTCCTGGGTTCGAATCCCGCTTGGGCTTGGTTGTTTGTGAATGTCCATTCATCAATTTCATCACTCATCCCCATCCCACAAATTAGCCAAGAGGCACAAAACGCGAAGTAAAATAAACTAAATCAATCAATCAATCATAACTTTGTAAGAGGAAAAACTATACTTAAACCTATATATTAAGAGATTTTTGAACATAGAGATGATACTGAGACAAGAAAAGTCTGCGTTTCCTGTCAAATTTTGAAACGAGACTGAAATAAATCTCTGCAAAATCATAGTGAGGCGATACTTCATGTCCGAGATTATCTTGTTTGAAACTCTGGTATCATATTTGAAGAAATTGGTAAAAATAAATTTAAATTACTGTGTGTCTTATCCAGACATACCAAGTGTATAATTTATTGACTTCTTTTTTTAAATGTCATGTATTTTGTTTACTGTAATTGCAAAGTTAATCCATCAGTGCCAATTGCGAGCCTGTGATGCTCGGTTTAAACTATTTAGGATATAATTAAGTATGTCGACGGTTCACAGCATCGAAACAAGATATAAAGCAGAAAAACGTTATTAAGAAAAGTTTTGCTTTAATGACATATACGTTGTGAAACTTTGAGTGGTGACACAATACTAAACATTCCATGGGTCAGAACGAGATATCTCGCCTTGTAATTGCAGGGTCCAACATGCACAGGGCTTTGGATTCCACTTTAAACTGCAGATTCAGTCCCGATTTGCCCATGAAGTGAATATACATAGAATAAGTTTTAACAACTTTGGAGTGGACACCGAAACAAAAAAAAAAGCACAAACAAGAACGAGAAGGACCTCACCACACAGGAGACGAGATGAGGCTCTGACAATTCTCGACTTGTGTCATCTCGATATCATTCCTAGGTGAAATGAAAGGTTTCCTTTTTTTTCCCTTTCCTAGACATTAGAACAGGGTGCAATTTTTGATTTTATCAGAGGATGAGAACTTACTTTTATCGAAGTATTAGATATAGTACTTAGAATTGGACATTAATCGCTTAAAATCTAATTTTGATATTGAATGCAACACAAACACAACACCATCTGAAGTTAAACCCTAAAGTCAAACTGGAAGAAAATTACATTAGTCAAACGAATGCAGGAGATAAATGAGACTCACTGCAGGTCCTATGGTTTGCCTTTGGCTTGTCAATGGCACAGTGTTATCTAGACTTGATTCAATTTTTTGCTATTTTTTCTGCATGAAAGCAATGCACTGGGGACATAAGGAAAGTAAAAGTGTGTTTAAAACTTCTAAACGATTTTTCTAATCAGTTAAGATTAGCTTTATGACATTTCACATTTGGCTGGTAGATATTGGTAAATTTTGGATTGAATTCACAGGGTCTTTGAGCGAGATGGGAAATTTTGATTGAATGATTTGGTTTATTTTACTCCGCATTTCTGCCACTTTTGGCTAATCACGAAGATAAGGATGAGTGATGATATGATAAAATTGATGAAGGGACACTCACAAATAACACCCATGTCCAGGATGGGATTCGAACCGGGGACCTCTGGCGTCGTAGAATGCTATGGTAGCCACAGAGGCCGGCGAGGTGGGAATGTGTTTTGGATTTTCTTTGTAGATGCGAAAATCTTTAACTTTGACTAGCACATGCTTTTGCTTACATTAAAGTTCACCTTTTCATGTAAACGAAGAATCGACAAGTCACCTTAAAACACGCATGTATCTGCATTTGATACTAATACATACGAAAATAAACCTTGGCCGGCTCGTCATATTGTCCACCGAAGATTGAAAAGAAAAAGAAAACAACTTTCGAGCGTTTGGCTTTCCTCGCTTGCTCTGAGATCTGAACTATTTCGGTTTTGTATATGTAATGATAGTACTTTCAGTGCTTCAAGAGCGTCATTATGTACAGTCGGAGAAAGAATTACCTGGGCCACGGGACCTAGAATTTCGTAACGTCTTAAAGCCTGTTGTTTATGCAACCCAAATAACAAAATATTCGCTTAAGTTTGCCTGGAGGATCTGAGTTCTCGGGAAGGATTGAGCATTGATAGCATGAGTCACATGACTCATGCCCCAACCACAACAAACAGCAGCTGTTTGCTACGTGGCCTCAAGAAGAACATTTCAGCAATTGGTTTCTTAACAAGAGCTTCTCATAAGGAAATATTCTTTCGAGTGTACTAGTCATTGTCAAGAAGGTTCACTGAAATGATGGTTCTCATCACCGACCACATGCCACACGTTAATTGTTTAAGTCTAGTTTATGCACTGGACCTACAGATTAAAGTGTGATCCGAACCAAATGTTCCTCTATCTGGTATTGAATTCGGAAGCCTTTGATTACATGTCGAAGACATTATCACTACGCCATCGGAGAGACAATGAAACGCCTTGAGAAAAAGAAGAGTGAATCCATATTTGGCATAAATTTTAAAAATAAGACAATATTTTGTGGTGACTGTTTCGAACCGTGGGAGAGGCAAAGATATTTTTGTCCCATCGTCCAATTCACAAGTTTATAATTTTTCCTCACCGACACGATTAACAGGAGTGGTAGAAGAAAAGTAAAGTAAAATAACTGAAACAGAAATAAAGGGAGAAAGCGAAACAAATTTTATCCATGATATTCTGCAGTCGCTTCAGTCGTATTCACGGAATGTTACCCCGTGGTCTTTAACCTGACTTTTCCCCTTCCTTTGTGTCTCGATTCCCTCTTGTCACGATTGGTCTAAAACTAATTAATGCGACGTTAATTAAACAATCCAAACAACGAAACAATGCACAATCAGCTGCTCAATATTCCATTTGTTTTCGAACCAGAAAACAATTGAGATGCTGTAAAATGAAGCAAGATGCAGTAATAAAGTGGGAATTTGGTACGGTATAGAATTAGATCAGTGAAGATGTTCGATTTGATTGGATGTTTGTTATTTAGTGTCACTATTCTTTCACTTTTGACAAATAGCGATGATGAAGATGAGTAATGAGTGATGATATGATGACATTGATTAAGGGACACTCACCAAGCACACCCATGGCCAAGCCGAGATTCGAACCAGGGGCCCATGCTGTCATAGCATGCTGTGCTAACCACTCCCACACGGAGGTCGGTTGGGAGTGGACATACCATATTTTGTGTGCGCAGTTGGGATCAATGAATGGAATGACTAGGTATATTCTATTATTAATATATTCATATCATAATATCACGTCATATTATTCGGCACGAAGTAACATCAGAGACATTCAATCTTGCATTTTTGCCTTTCAACAAAATATTCGACTTCAGGTTAATAACATCATAAAAAAAAACATTTTGACATTAAAAAAAATGTAATAAGTAATTTTTTTCCCCTTCTAGATTGTGTTGAGGTAGTTTGGACAAATGAAGAGGATGACGCTGAAAAAACTGTCTGTGCAAGTGTGTGGGAACTGGAAAAGAGTCCAAAGAGAAGACACAAGATGTCGGTGGAAAGAGCAGATGGTGGAGCTAAAGGAGAGGACAGTGGAAAGGGAGGAGTGGTGAAAGATGAGAATTAGGATTTCAGAGGCTTCACTTTCATCCTGACCCAGCCAAAGATGAAGGATTTTGATGATCATGACAGATGCTTGCTGTCAGCTCTAATTTCTAAAAAGGAACATGTTTGTATCACTAGGTAATGCACATCGAGTATTCCTGTATTTAAGAATTGATACAGGAAATATATGACACGCGGTGGTCAAGTTGCTAGGGTGTCGGATTGCCATGCGGGAGACCCGTATTTGATTCCCAGAGGGGGTGATCTAAGGCCAGAATTTTTCCAGCCTTGTTCCTGCATTAAACAGCTCTGTGGCTCACCCAGCCTGAAATCAGTGGGTACCTGAGGGTAACCCTTGGGGGTAACGGTGGCCAGAACATGGTGCTGATCACATCACCTCCAACTTTTCCGAGATTGAGAATGTGTGGGGCCCTACCTCCACATCCCCTAAATGTGCCTTCATGGTACAGTGCTGTATGCACAGGGAACTTTGCTTTTCCTTACCTGTAGGGAATATCATGCATTGTTAAACACAATCTGTAGAATGTAATTAGAACCACATATTTATGGTGAATAAGATCAAGAATTAGGTACAAAATCTAAGCACATTTTTGGATGGAAAGCACCATATAAAATGTTATTTAGATGTTTAAATGTTGAACAGTTTGTTGATAAACCCTAAATTTGATTAAAAAACTATACTTATTCATGGTGGAAAGACTAACAGGTGGATGCACGCTCATGGTTCTCAGCGGGACGTCACAGCTCTGACATCATCCGAGTGATCAAAAGCCAAGAGGGGATCTATTTCAGAGGGTGACAAGCACTGTTTCTGGTTATTCTTTTCTGTATCCCACTGAATTAGAGATTTGTATGTTTTCTATGTTCATTATGAGAATGTCAGTACATTGCAAAAGTGAACATGCGTAACTGTGCTCTTTATTTATGGCTGTAGTAAAATGAACCAATTTTCCTGTGAGTTTTAAGGCTGGAACACAATGCAATAGTACATAACAACAATCCAGCAACCTCTTGGCAATGAACCTCCTCCTATCAAGTTCAAGAGGAGTAGGCTTTAGTTTCCAGATTTGAAAGTAGTGATTACAGAAGTCAAAATTTGCCCAACATTTTAATGATTGTCTCTTCCAATTGTTTTCAATATTATAACTTCTATAAATGTATTATAACAGTGAATTATTACAGAATATGTATATGCAGATCTACTTTCTAATTTTAGAGATTAGCATGTTAAAAGTTTTACAGTATTAATGAATATTGGCTGTATATCCTGCAATTTCTGTTTATAGTTTCTGTTGTTAAGTCCAATTTATGCACAAATAGGCTAATCGGAACTGGACATACAGCTTAAAGTGGGATCCGAACCACGTTTAACGTGTCTCCCTGGGGTTTCAAATGCAAGACACCGTGATTGACGATGTTACCACTACATCATTGCGAAGGTGTCGAACACACAATTTGTTATGAAACTCACTTGCAGTGTTTTACATGCAAAATGATTTTTCACTTTGAACTTGTCTAGTGCATTCCAAATAATTTGTTCTTAATTAATTTCATCTACGCATAATCTTAGTTGCAATGAACCTAAAATATAGAAAAGTGATGTTTAAAAGAAATCTGCACCTCTGATTGCATGCCTCATAATTTGGAACTACAGTCGGCTGTTGTAATTTCTAATAGTTTTGCCTTCCAAATCTCATTGCATGGTTACAGTAGCATGCCCGTAACTTTATCTATGGGGACTGACCTGGAATATATGACAAAGTTTGGTAAAATTATCATGAAAAAAAATAATTGTTCCCCTTCCTGCCTTAGAAAACCAGACAACAGCAATATTGAGAAGCAATGAACTGGGAAAAAAATCGAAATCTTGCTTTTCAAATGTGAGAGAGGTGGTCAGAATTGTGTCAGCGTAGAGCTGAAATTTGTGTTTTCATTTTTAAAATTTCATGTGTCTGTTCTGCCACTATTGCAATGATGAGGATGAATTATGAGTTACACTTGAAAAAGTTATACTCATGCCTAGGCCAGAATTTGAATGATTGATTGATTTTTTTTTAAATTTATGGGCAAATCAGCACATTGAATATTTGCATCTGTCATTTAATAAGGGGGGGAAAAACCTTAGACAAAAGCAATGTCCAGAACAGGGCCTTAGCAAAGAATAAAACTTTGTGTTAAAACTGTCCCACTTTCTAAAAGTACTGCCAAGTTAAATACTATAACTACACTGTCTTCTGAAGACTAAACTATACATACCATAGTTAAATGGGCTGAGGCTCTAAAGGGTAACTGAGCACACAGGACAAGTAAGACAACACTCAACCCCACAGAGGATTGTTACTTGTGGGTCTAGGCGTCAGAGCCCCGTTAGTCTGCAAAATTTGGTCCAGGGTATACTATGTGGAAGAGCTTTGGGTACCTTTCACAAAGATCACTTTTTACACCCCAGACAGGGAATCGAACCTGGATTCTTCGGTAACTAGTTTGCCTGTGTACCACTCAACATGCTCGACCACTGAGATGTCTACGTATGGCTAAAATAGAATGCACAGTAAAATTATTCACGCTATGTTTGTGGAAACCAGGATGGCTTAATTAGGTAACAATTAGTAAAGATTACTTTTCATTGTAAGGTGTGAGTTTAATGACTAAAAAAATCATGCTCCAGAAATTATTATTATTATTTTTTAATTTTGGACTTTAGAAACACTTTCTTAAATATTTCCCCAAAATTTTCAAAAGCTAGTGGAATGTTTTTGTTTTTTTTTGTTTCATGAAGAACGCTCTCCTGCTCCCCTGCCTACAGAGGAAGGGAACCCGCTTCTGCAACTCTGATTATGTCATACACCAGGAGAGAGAGTTTTCATAACTGCATTACATCCACCTTCTTGTCTTTCCACCATGATACTTATTACACCAAATAAACTTTTCCCTTCTAATAGCACATTTATGTAGTTGTCAGAGTATTAACTTCATTCCTGTGTAAAGGAGTCCATTTTTTCTTCTCAAGGATTTACAGCAGAATTAATAAATTTTCTGTGATTTGCATAACTCACAGGATGATTCAGATTTCAAAAAGTATTGCGTTTATAAATAACTCTTAATTACGATTTAAGATTTTAGGTATTTTGCATATTGCACTTCATTTTGTTAAAAAAAAAAAACATGGTAGGAAAATGCACCTCACACCTTTCAAGAACATGAAAAATTAATTTCATGATGGATGCGGTAAACATGGTTTATGTATTACTTATGAGGAATTTCGTTTTTCCACATTGCACAATTGGATAGTTAATTGCAATAAATTTTGAAGGCTCATTGACTTCATTCACAAAGGGTACGGCATCTGGAGTGGAGATGGCAGTGCGTCACTTCTTTGTTAGACACCAGGGGATGCAACTGAACTGGACTAAGTAATGGTTATACTGACCGCCAACTTTCCATATGCTGTGTAAAAGCAGAAGCTAGCTGACACACCCACGAGACAGAGATAACCCGAACCAAAATCCCAAACCCAAATGGATTGCTTTTCCATACCACCCCACCACATCAGGCAAATTATCCAAGGTCCTCAAACCTTTCAACATCCGACTGGCACACAAACCTATATCCCAAATCTGAAGAGTCAATGCTAGCAATTTTAGTGCTGTCTGCTTGTACTGTGGATGTTACCAGGTTTTTGGCATCAGCACTGTTGCAGAATATGTACTTGAGTTTGTGGCTGAATAGAGATATTTTGTTTTTGAGCCAGTTGGTAAGGTGTGCAGTAGGGTGGCTGAAGCCAGCTATTATAAGGTGCATGGGAATTCCTGGTTTGTGTGTTTTGGGGATGCCGTAAGCAATCTGAAGTGAGGGGTGGGGGTTGGGAAGAATTTGTGGTCGTCTTGTCTTGGTGTTGCACTTGCTTTCACTGCACGTTTTACTATCCTGTTGTACCTCTCTATGGGGTCGTTTGTGATGACACTGTTGGAGTATCTGTTTAGTTTTTCCTTCACTTTTTTTCTTCTTGCATAGTCGCCTTTGTGCATAGTTAGAAATTGGTTCACTTTGTCTGAATTTAGACACCAACAATCGTTTATGTTGAGACACTTGCTAAAATCAGAGAGAGCTGATTCGATTTTGTGGTGCAGTGGGTTTGGTTTTCTTGTTTTGTTGTTTGCAGCCACTTGTAAAATTTCAACTGCTGCTGTTCAGATGCTGTCTGAGTGTTGGTGTTGGGTGGGGGCACAGACTTCTTTTTCAGATGCACATATGAGGGTGGGTGGTGGTCTTTGAATGTTAAATTTGTTGCTGAAGGTAAGGACTTTCTTGAAACTGTGGGGATGTCCAAAAGTCTCATATAACAAGCTAACAAGCACCCCCTCCTAACCCAGACCATTAAAGAAGAAATACACACACAAATGAGGGTGCTTCACACCAGGGTTGGCTCGGGTCGGCCCAGGCCAGTTTTAGCTACGTGGATTTTTTCAGAAAAACCCACCAAAATACCCACTCAAAATGTGTTTTTTCAGAAAATGTTGTAAATTATTGCTTTAAATAATTTGGAGGTTCTAAAATTCTCAACAGTTTGAGAAAACTTGTAAAATAAAGGCTTAGCCAAGCTTATAATACTCAAAATAGTTAATATGGTACAAGTCACAGTGGTTTTTTTCAGGATATTTTTCTCAAATCCTGCTAGAAATAGACTTTTAACAGAAATAATGCGAACATATATACAAGAAACAAAAAATCAAAAGGGTCTGAAATAATTAGATAAAACATTGAACAAACAAGGCTTATAATTTTGAAATGTGGTAGCACTTTAGATATCAGTCACTTCCGTATGTGGGCAACAACTTTTACAATATATTTTTCCATGTATAAAACATTACAAAGGAGAATTGGGTTATTATTTTTTTTTTTTGAAATTTCTTGAAAGTAGAATAAAGTTAACTGTGGTATAATTAAACCAAACACTTTTCAGTACTTTAGTATTACTGTATACAGACTACCTGGTTAGGTTAGGAGTATTTAGGACATTACTTGAGCTTGAAGTTTTTAATAAAACTCTGTAATATAGTGTGTGGTTTAGGAAGGGTGGGGAAAAGTGACCAATTTTGAGACCACTATATCTGTAGCAAATTTAGAGTTCTTAAGCTGAAATTCATCTTGCAAATAGATACACCCAGGGAATGATTTTAGTTTGCATATGCATTTGTTGAAAGCATTTCAAGATGGTGGATGAAAAATTGATTTTTCATATTCTGAGGTAGCTCCAAATTCTGATGACACTTTCAAATATCTGCCTAAACTACATTTTTGGACATTTAGAAACGAGACTAAAATATTTTAGGGCATTTCTTACGCTATGGCTTGACAAATATATTTTTTTAAATATAGTGCATATGTAGAGATCCAAATTGGGTCACCAATGTTTTATCCATGGGAACTGTTAGTTTCATAACAACCAGATATTTTTGGGGATGGATATTGTATTCCATTTGGATGAAATCAGTCAAGACAATTAAATATGTCAGCCTTATAATTTTGGCATGGTCAATACACAGAGGAGATATTTAAACTTGAAACATTCAAAGAAATGATGAGAAAACACAACTGTGAACAAACTGTCATCAAGCAGATTCAAAAGTGTGTGTGTGCAGCTACCGTATGTTGTAAAGGTAAAGTCCCATGTGCATATAGCACCTCGCCATGAAAGCACATTCAGGGATATGGGGTAGGACCCGACATATTCTTGATCTCTGCCATTTTGGAGGTGATGTGATCACAACCAAACTCGGGCTGCCTTTACCCCCCCCCCCCCCCCCCAAACCCATTGATTTGAGGCTGGGTGAGTTTCAGAGCTGCTTTATGCAGGGACAAGACTAGAAAATTTTCGACCTTAGATCACCCACCCCAAGATTCAAATCCAGGTGTTCTGCATGGGCAGTCAGACAGCCTGTTTTACTTTTACATTTGTAATAAAAGTAATACCCCTAAGCAGTAGTATCCCCCTTTTCCTCTCTATTTTCTCAATTTTCACACACATCAATTTTCTCCGTTTTTTCAATGGGAGAAACAAACATCCATGTCTGAACCAGGATTCTAACCTGGGACCCCTGGCTTTGCAGCATGCTGTGCTAACCATTCTGCCACGGAGGTAGACTAAACACTACAGCTATCAAGTATTTGTGTAGTATTGCAATGCGCAACCCTGGGAATTGATCAGATTTATTAACAGTTACGCCCAGGGAGTCGTAACGTAACGAAATGGAACGGTATTTTCAATTACGGTTTCCGTTATGTTACAACCAGAAACAGAATAACTTTTTTCGTGAACAGAAACGTTACCTCAGGTATATAAACATTACGTTACAGGTGTGCATAACGGTACCGAACCATAACTGATATGTAAAGCAGTAGGTCGTTAGGTGACGCTTTAATGTTACATCCATTGCCGGCAACCAGTAACGTTACAGGGTAAGAAAGAGATTCGTCACGTATTGACTAGTAACTTTAGTGTATGTGGAAAGTGATAGTAACGTTACAATTAACCAGTAACTTAATTGAGGTCATGACTGAAAAAACGTTACACTCCTTTTTTCAAAGCAACAACGTTATTTATAGCTGGTATCATACAGACGTTCCGATGTGCAATACCGTGTCCGATGCCGTGTTCCGGAGAGAATAACATAGGTCTCTCGTATAATTGTGCTCGTTACTTTTGTAACGTTACAGTTCTTTTCCTCCACAAAAGTCTGTTTCGAAAAAGTGATACACATATCCGTTACGAATAGCAAATACCGTTATCGAAGGCATTTTCGAAGAAGCCTCATAATGATGATCGGCAGCATACTAACATTACAGTACTTTGACCCCTTCAAAGTCACTAAGTTATAATACGTATTTTCGTTCTGGATGTCAGTGAAAAAATTAAATTGTAAAACAAAACATTTGAAAACATCCGTAAACAAGATTCGGCGTGACAAAAGTTCTGGTTATTGGAATTTACTTATTAACTATGTATTTATCACAAATATATTTCTTTTCTGCATACTTAATCTCTTTATGTGAATTTGTTCTAATTTGATTATTTATGCAAGATGAATTTTAACATGTACGTTCACTTTATACGATTGTTGAGGGAAAACGTTTATCTCTCTCTCTCTCTCTCTGTTTACATGTGTTACATCATTTTTTTAAAAAAAAAATACAGTTGTGTGGCGATGGGAATGATTCGTGCTTAGATTAAGTTGCTGAAGGACGAAACATAAAGGAACAACCATGGTCGAGCCAAAAAAACATCCGTGCCACGCGTTCGTCCACCTAAGCGAGAGGCAAGCTTTCTCCTATCGGAAGACGAAAAATAATTGCTTGTTGCGCGACCTTGAGAAGGCGAACCGAACTGATAGCAGCAGCACCACGCAAAATCGGAAAATCTGAATCCTGAAACTTTGTACACGTGACTTTCGATCACGAAGCATCCGAGTAGACAACGCCTTGGGGCGATATGAAAGGCACTTTTGGCAAGTAGAAAATACGTAGAAACGAAATGTTAGATGGAATTGTTGTACGAAACAAACGAAACCGCGTTTTTGCAACTGGTCTGTAGCTAGACAGGGCCATTGGACTGTCAAGAAGACAAGAATTGTATGGAAAGTGATTCTCAAAACTAAGCGAATAAAAGGACAGTATATTTTATCATTTACAAGGGTCCTCATCCGCTTACAATTTTGAAAATTACTTTCAGTAATTCTTGTCTTCTTGGACAGGAGGTGTATTAAACTTTTTGGTGTAGAAACAGACAGAACGCACACCTACCTACCACGTTTGAAAGAAGGGCATAGACAGACAAGAAAGTAATTTTCAAGAACGCAAGAACGGCAGTCGACATGGACATTGAGCAACGTGTGACTTAGAAATACAATCGGAACAAAGGACAAGATTATTCAAGAAACAGTAATTTTATAAAACTTCCTATCATTTACTCAGTTCATCCTTTTATCCTCTTTTGTTTGTTATACTTTTTTTATTATTCATGTTTTATATCGCTTTTCTGCCACTTGTAGATAATCGCGACGATGAAGATGAATGATGATCATATTAAATCTATGAAGGGATGCTTACAAAAAAAACAGCCATGCCCAGATGTCTACTCGAACTTGAAATGTTTGGTACCGAGTGTATGAGTGGATCACTAAACGACTTCGGCCTTCGAGGCTACGGTTTCAGTTGCAACATGCAGTATAATTACGTTTCTACTACTCTGAATTGACCAAATCATGTGGTATGTATCCTTCATTTTACTTAAAAAGCCCCCTTGATACATGAGATACTACAAATAATTTCAGGCATACCCTCGAATTCTGATTGCCTGGCACTTTTTTTTTTAACTAAGTAATGAAGTGACGTTTATATTCATATTAGGCCTACGACTAGCTTGAACTAAAAACTCTTGTGAAATAGGCTACTGTGTATATGCTATCCTTGTGAAGTGAGGAACGTCATATTGTGTTAAGAAAATATGTATGAAAAATTATATTTGTAGCTACTTGAAGAATTCAAATTATTATTATGATGGAATTTCAACTTACGTATACTCTGCATATAATGTGTTATCGGAGAGGAGTTTTTGTCTCGCAGTCAATTTATTTTTAGTTGAGGAACTCGAGAGTATGTTGGAAATATATAATGACCCACGTTGTGGTGTGCTGTTCAATTAATCAGAATTGGAGTGAGATAAATCTGTAGTTAAGTTCATTCAACACGTCAATTTTTAACTGTGAATGCACGTTTTCTTTCATTTAGCAGGAAATCAGTCTGCTATTGTTGTAAGTAATAAATGAAAATATATATATTTTCTGCTCAAGTAGGAATCAGCAGCCGTTATCCAATCAATCAGTTTCTGTGTGTGAAACATCTGTCTAGGAAAGCTACATACAATTTGCTTTTAATAACAGCAGCTTCAAAATAACCTATCCATTCTTGTCATGCCAAGTAATGTTTGATTTTTATTTGTTATATTTAACTTTGGTTTTATGCCACTTTTGGCTAATCGCGAAGACGAGGATGGGTGATGAAATGACAAAATTGATGAAAGGACATCACAAAGAAAATAATGCACAGGCTGGGATCCGAACTCGGGACCTGTGGCGTCGTATTGCACTGTGCTAACCACTCCGCCACGGAGCTCTGCAAAGTAATGTTTGACCATACATCGTTCATGAAATAAAAACATAACATATACAGTGGCTCACATTAGTAATCAAATACGTAGCATTTTGCTGCATTTCTTCACAATATTTGAAAATTAACAACATGTACATAAATATAAATGATGGTGAAATATTTATACGCATTTCTTACATATATGTAACTTTTTTTAAAAATTTTGGGTGCGTCAGCACTTAGGCTAGTTTGCACCCGCCACGTTATACGGGGTGCAGCCCCTTACCATAACAAATAACATAACTGTAATGTCGCATAACTGAAATATTAAAATATTCTGACTTAGGTTAAAAGCTGAGGCTGTAAAGAGGCACTCAGCACACATGACAGAAAGCAGGAGAACACACAGAATTATACTGGCCATAGTGCCAGTCGCCAGAGTCTCGTTAGTCTGCAAAGAGCAGTCCAGGGTGTACTACGTGGAATGAAGTTGAGGATTGGATGTAATACGTGGAAGGTCACCCCTTACACCCCTGTTACGTTTTCAAATCTGAAAATAGTTATTTATGTTTGGGTGTGAGAAAAGAGATCACTTTAATATTTAGACAAATCGGTGAAAGCCTTCTGTTTCTGTTAAGCTATGTTTCCATTCTGACAAGTTCCAGACCCATGACGCGCAACATGTGCCGGCGCATGTTGCGCATCATTTAGTGCACTGTTTCCAATTCAAAACTACTTCTGCAAAATATGCCCGCAACAACACCGGAGTGCAGGACTTAAGTGTAGCGTTGTTCCATTGTGCTTTAGAGTAGTCAGTGTTTCTTCTCTTGTATTGTGCCCAAGTGGTTAGCACATCGCGCTGCGACGTCAAGGGTCGCGGGTTCGAATCCCGGTCGGGCTTGGTTGTTTGTGAATGTCCATTCATCAATTTCATCCTTTCATCACTCATCCCCATCTTCGCAAATTAGCCAAGAGGCACAAAACACGAAGTAAAATAAACTAAATCAATCAATCAATCAATTCTCTTGTATTGTAGTAATTTGGTAGTGATTTAACTTGTGTAAAGATGAGCAATACAACTATGGCGGGTTTTGTGGTTATGGCAGGCGCGTACCATGAACTTGTAAAAAAAAGAGGCAAAAACGACCTACATGGTGGATTAGACATTTTCTAGCGAAAATAAATTCGGAAGGAGCGTATAACTCGTTGATGAGAGACTTACGTCTTCAAAGTGGATACGAAAACTTTGTAAGAATGACTGTAAGTGATTTTGCATTGTTATTAAATCTTGTTGGACCACAGATTGTAGTCGCGTCGTCTGTTTCTACTCTAGTACGCATGCCCCAGGAACTTGCTGCAGGCTGTTTCCATTGTCCGCGGCGCATGTTGTGCGTCTTAATCGTTTGGGGCAATTTTGTCCCCGGCACTTGCGCCGCGGCATGTTGCAGACAGTTTCCATTTCAACAAAAGCTTCGCACATGCAGCGTCGCATGCCGTGCGGCAAATTTGTGGTAATAGAAACGAGGCTTTACATAGTTTTTTTTTTTTTTTTTACTGGTCAACTACAGTGCGGGGAAGGAACAATTGATGCTACTTCCTGACTACATTTGTTACCAGTAGCTACATTGCTCCCTGACTGAAGTACGAGAAAAATGGGTAACAAAATCAAAAATACAACATTCGACGAACGGCAGCTATTTATTTTTACCGTACTTAACCAAAGGGTACAGGGAAATTGAAAATGTTAAGTACATGTAAGCATACCGTGGGTGACGCAATAAAACGTAATGAAAAGCAAAATGAGGTAGATTCCGTATCTCAGAAAATTCAACCAAGAGAAATAGGAGAACGAAATGAACGAGCTTCAGTATAAAAATAAAGACCCTTTCCTCATCCCCATCCCCTTTCCAAACCAAGGGCTCCGAAAGCAGCTGTGCAACTTGGAGCAGGCATTGGGACTGCTGTACGGTTCAGTAGCGTTTTGTCCGAAAGCAAAATTTCTAGAAAAATGCTACAGTTCGTCTGCAACGGTTTAATGAGTTGCGTTTCGTCCGAGCCTGGCTGATGATGAGTCACACCTTGACTAACCACTGGCAGCGATGGAATTGGTGACTAGTATACCTCGGTTTACAACTTTTGAAACTACAGGGTGGTCCATATGTCTTGTTACACCCATAATTTTACATAACTTGATAATAATACAACTTTATAATAATACAATATAATATAATGAAGTGTAAGGTAGCCATTGATTCCATATGTCGTGTGACACCAACAATTTTACATAATTTTATATTATAATAACAATATAACAATTTGTAAGACATGGATTCAGCGTCAACCAGGATGTTCACGCATCCAAAAGGTCAGTATGACCACCATTATTTTCATGGCACAAAATGACACGGCGCCATGACCTGTGTGAGATTTTACAAAGCAAATTTTTCGTGATTGTTGTCTGAAAGGCTGCCCTAATAGCGTCCTTTAATTATTCTGTTCTTTGGTATCGTTGTTGATACCTGCATTGTTACAAGATGAGAGATCAGGGCTTCTGGGAGGCCAATCCAGAGGCGCCGGATGATGTACCGATCCGCATCCTATCCACCTATTGGGAAACACTTTACTTAAATATTCCCTGACTGCGATGGCATAGTGGGGCGGTGCTCCATCCTGTTGAAACCAGGAACGTCCCAGGAGATTCATTCTTTGGAGCTGTGGAAAAAAAAAAGCCCGTAACATGGTGAGATAGGAGTGTTGATTGACTACGCCATCGAAGAAATAGGGACTTATCAAGTGTTTAGCGGACATAGCGACCCAGAGCATCACATGTGGGGGGTTGTTTTCCAGCTCTTCGTAATAATGCGGATTTTCCTTGGACCAGAAATACACATTCCTTGCACGTGCACTTCGATATATTGCGCATTCATCGGAGAAGAAGGCGCTCTTCTACATTGTAAGAACTTGTGTCAGCCATCTCTGCAAAAGAAACACTGAATTAGAGATAAAAAGATATTGATTGGGGGGGGGGGTAACAAGACATATGGACCACCCTGTACATTGCATAGACAGCGTAGTGCAGCACAGGGAGTGCAGACTCAGACAAATTGTCGAGAGAGAGGTCCCGGGTTCGATACCCGGTGGAGGCACAAGTTGTTCGGATACCACTTTAAACTGTAGGTCCAATCCCGATTAGCCTTAATGTGCATAAAGTGCACTTAAAACAACAAATCAAATCAAAACAAATCGTCGAGAGGAAGTGAACTTGGATCTAGAAATTTTAGTCATGGCAGATGGCAACACTTTCTTACTATCTGACAACTATGAAGGTGAGATTTGCAATTTCCAGAGGGAAAAAAAATAATTAAAACACCAAAAAAATATTTTCTTGGATGGAACATTTAAGAGTGTTAGCAAGAGTTTGCTTCATTAAACACTATTAGGATTGTAGCCCTCGGACGAAACGCTACTTGGTCAGGTAAACGTAAGTTGCCTGTTACCAGGAATTCGGACGCGAAACGCTACGCCACGTGCTGTACACCTGGCGGTTCAGAAAGCGAAGATGAGCATGAGCGACGAATGCTGAAACTGGCTGAAACTGATGAAGGGACACTCACAGAGAACACTCATGTGCAGGTCGGGATTCGAAACCGGGACCCCTGGCATCGTAGCACGCTGTGCTAACCACTCTGCCACGTAATATTTTTTTATTTACTCATTTTTAGCTACTTCCTTTTAAACTAACTAACTAACTAACTCTCTAGCTTGACACGTTCTTGCAATTACTTCACGCGTCGTATTATTTTACTATTAATATTAACTTAATAATACTCAGCGGTGAACGATGAGACTCAGGTACAGGGATAGTGTTAGGCAAAGACAATATTCACAGCACAGAGAAATAAAACCACATTACTACAGTATGTATAAACTGAAAGGGTTTATTCTTTATTTATTGCATTTATAATGCAAATGTACTTGAGACGAAGGCGAGGACTTCGCTTTGTCGATGAATTGACTCAACTAAAATGCATAAACTCAATGCGTGGCTATCGGCAAGCCTATGATCACATAGACCTAGCTTGCGCCCCGAACTACCACACCAAGAGATATGCAATGATAAGTGAGCCAATATTTGCTCTTTAGCCTTTTATTTCCAAATTAATCCTTAGGCTAGCTTTACTATTTAACGTAGAATGGTTGCAGTATTGTGCATATCATCAATGCATGGCTATCGGCGTACCTATGGTCACATAGGCCTAGCTTGCGCCCCAAACTACCATACCAAGACGTATGCACAACACCGAGGAGTTCTTTTTAATTTTAAAAGCTTCGTCGATCCGTGGCGAAAAAGTATGATGATCTCTTACGCGATATCCTCGCTTTTATACTATTTTCGAGAACAGAGATTAAAGTACAGATGAATCACTCACTATCTACAAAAGGATACTATCAACAAAACTGAAATCTATACATCTTTAGAAATACAAATTCGTATAGTGCACTCTTGCAAACATGAAGATACATTAAATACTCATAACAGAGCATAAAATACAATAAACATTAAAGAAAAGAAATATATTACAAACAGGGTGCAATATTACATATAATAACAAAACATTTACGCGTCCTTTCATAAAAGTATAATATATCAGTGACATATTTTAAAGTTGTGACGTCACATAAAAATATGGATCATATCAAGGTTTCTTAAACCCGAAGGTTCATGGCTGCAGCAACACAGGCCTTCCATCTTTCCCTATCTTGAGCAAGATCTATATACTCTTTTCCATCCCTACCGATTTCCTGTAGGTCCATCTCAACGTTGTCCCTCCATCTTGGTCTTGGCCTTCCTATAGGTCTCTTACCATCAGGTTTCCCCAACAAGAATCCTATAAACTCCTCTTTCCTCTCCCATTCGTGCCATATGGCCTGCCCACCTAATTTGTCTAATAACATCTGGACATGAATACAAATTATGTAGTTCTAAATTATGTAACCTTCTCCACTTACCTGCCTCCTCATCCCTTTTAGGTCCAAAAATTTTCCTAAGGATCTTATTTTCAAATACTCTCAATTTATGTTCCTCTTTCAATGTAACGGACCAAGTTTCACACCCATATAATACTACAGGCAAAATTACTGTTTTGTATATTTTAACTTTTAGTTTCTTAGATATTAAACGAGAAGACAAAAGTTTATGAAGAGAGAAGTAACATGCATTTCCTGAATTAAGCCTACTTTTTATTTCCTCTTTAATATAATTTTCATTTGTTAATATTACTCCTAAGTATTTGAATTTGGAAGCTGGTTCAAACGAGTTGTTATCAATAATTAGATTTTGATTATTACCTAACACTTGGTTTTGGCCTGTAAGCATATATTTAGTTTTCTCTTTGTTAACTTCCAAACCTATGTCTTTAGCAGTTTCGAAAAGTATTTTAGCATTATTCTTAATTGTATTTATATCATCCCCTAATAAGTCTACATCATCTGCATATGCTAACAACTGAGTCACACCATTTAATTTTAGTCCTTCTTTAGTTTCTTTTACCTTCCTAACAGCATATTCCAAGGCAAAATTAAAGAGCAAAGGATATAATGCATCTCCTTGTTTTAACCCATCATGAATTGTAAATTTGTCAGACACATTAATACCCACACGAATTTTACTTTCTGTTTCACTTGTGCATACTTTTATCATATTAACAAGCTTCTTAGGTATTCCAAACTTGACTAATATATTATATAATTTATCTCTTTTGACAGAATCATATGCTTTTTTTAAATCAATGAATAGCTGATGGACATTTTGATTATATTCCCACTTTTTTCAAGTGACTGCCTTTTACCTACGCTAAAAAAAGAAATTAAAAAATGAATATTAGTATTTTTTTCAACATGTCCATTGAGAATGTAAATGATCTGTCCATTTTTCATTTTGTCAGGAAACCTTTAAAGTTTGACATTATAGTTATTGGACCTTTGTCGCCATTGCACTGAAAGTTTACATCATTGCAAAGGTTGATATATCTATCTACCAGATAGTACACTGGAATTGAATGAGATTAGGTAGTTGTTCTGTAATGGAGATAACACAATGCCATTATAACTTTAATCGATTACTTTGATTTCACTATTATTCAAAATGTATCTATCTGTTAAAAGCAAAAGTAAGAACCGAAGTCCATGCAAGCAACGCTACTACTTCTAAGCAACTCCCACAAGTGACTGAGGTTAGAATGAAAGCTTGTCTTGTTTTAAGTTCACTTGTATGCACAGATAGGCTAATTGGGAGTGGACCTACAGTTTAAAGTGGGAAATGAACCACTGTGCCTCCACCAGGAATCGAACCCCGCTAGAATGTAAGTGGTTTCTCATACTCAGATGGCAATTGTAGTTGATTGAGGGAAATTGTAGGCTGAAATTGTTTCATCTCTTATCGTCTGATGTCTACATACAAGCAATTTTGGTATATTGAGTGTGTGTTTTCGTTCATCTACGCAATATGGCAGCAGCTACAAGAATGCAAACTCAAGACAGGCACACAAATTTGGAAGTAGTAAATACTGTATAGATGAATGAACAGGGCAAAATTTAAATTAACACACAAGTATTGCTTTCGAAAGTCTTAGCATGCTGTGGAGCAAATTGTGGTTTTGCTTTAAAGGGAAGACACGCGAATACCACTACTCACTCGTGCATGCAGTGATCGAAGTGGTAGTTTGTAGCTAGGGTGAAACGAGCCTTGGAAATCGGTCGGGAAGTTGTTTGTTATTGTTTCACATAATTTGTAGGTAGTCACACGTAGTCTGAAAAACAGAAAAGTCACACATACAAGAACCTTGCTTGCAGGCCACGGACAATAATCTTCATGGGTTAAAAAGTGTAGCTTTCCTGGCGAAGTGTTCTCGGCTTGCGAGCCAGCTGAAATCGGCATTAGCGTTCAATGTTTCGAGCGCATACATTGCTCCCATCATAAGGTAGAGAGCATTCTGCTTAGAGCAATGTATGCACTCCAAACGTTGGACGCTGACGCCGATATAACCTGGCTCGCAAGCCGAGAACACTGTTCGAATCTCCACAGGCATATAATAAGAATGTATCGTACCCAAATGGCATATCTGGCGTAATACCTAACATGCCAAATTTTGGAAAATAGGAGCTGATAGCGTGTGTGAGAACCAGAGGGACTTAACTCCAATTTATCAAATTTATAGGAGAGGAAATAATGCATTCTTTGGAATATGACTCTTAAACGTGACTCCGCCTTACAGATAAGAATTAGAAGTGGAAAAATGTCGATTTACTCCAAATACTCTTCAGAGGATTTTTTCTAACAAAACTGAAAACAGCATTATTGTAGTTACGTTCCTCTGATTCCCGTAGGACGATAGGTGAAATACATTTCATATGTGATGTTTGAAAGAAGTTGTGTTAAGATGTCAAACATGTAGCCCACAGCCATGCTGTATGAAGAAAGCATAGAGGATAAGCTCCAATCACACTTAATCTAGGCTCACAACAAAGATAGCGGCTGAGTAACCATGCGTAATGAAAGGCAAAGAAAACAGTTAATCATTGGAAGAAACAATGAGTTTCATGTTTAAGATCATTCTATCATATGTATAATTAATGCAGTTGCTTATAGAAATAAGAATGGTCCAAAGTGCTTCAAAGTAATTTAAAATATGAGGTGTTGCGAATACGAAGGGCGAACTCAAAAAAGTTCATTGTGAGGGAAATGCATTTCAAGTTACCAGACACAGTGCGAACTCCACAAAAAATTTTGAAAATCATGCATGAAACATTCCGATATACTGTTACCAAGTTTTTGTGGAGCTAGAACTGTGCCTGACAACTTGAAACCCATTTCCCTCACAATGTAAGTTTGTTGAGTTCGCCCTTCGTATCTGCAATGTCTCATATTGTCTCTAGGAAAGACCATTCAAACTAAAAACCACGATTTTCATACTAAATAGAAGGCATTTTCACCACATACTTGAAATTAGTTTGAGAAAATCTAAAATAAGAGGAATTCCTATCCCTGTTCTCGTGTTGATATTTCCTGGCAAATAAGAGACTGTCGCGGTCTATTGCCGTGCTATACATTGAAGAAACAATGCTTTCTAACGACCGCCATGTTAGGCAGATTTCAGTTGTATATTGGCATTTATCTTATTCGTATATTTTCAAGTTAAGAACTTGGATTAAATTATTTATAGTTAATTGTTTTTATAATTCATGTATATATTATGTTTTTTTTATATATTTTATAATATTATTCGCGTATTTTTGCAACATTAATTCTAATGATTATCCCAAATAATATATGCAACGTTTTCATTGTTTTTGAAGCACAAGTTAAATACATTTCTTCTCAATATCGATTTTTGTTCAACAATGTACAAGATTGAAGTAATTTGTCTTTGGTATAAACTAAATCTTTATTTAATCATTTTTTATGTACAAGGGCAAATATGATTTATTTGATAAAATCAGTTTAGTTATTTCTATATAGTTTAATATTGTAATATTATAGCAAAGTATTTCTCCCTCGTTTTCAATAAAATATCGTATTCCTATTGGCTGTTGTGTTAGGAGTAGTGTTGCCCACGGGACGAGACGGGACAGGCTTTTAAAAATTCGAGACGAGATGAGATTGACCATGTGTCATAAGACATACGAATATTTTCGAGACGAGACAGCATTTCCATGAGACTTTGGCCTGTCTCGTCTCGTGGGCAACACTAGTTAGGAGTGGGGGAACCACGCTTCGTGTTCTTGGCGATGTAAAAACTTCCACGTTGGCATTTTTAATTGTTGCCAACCTTAACTTTAGCTTACTATCGCTAATTAACATTGATTCTTGTGTTATTTTATGTTATGAGTTTGTATTGTAAGTTAGAACAATCTGTTATGCTGCGCCTCGCGCTTGAGGTAGCATGTGAGGTCTTGCTATTAACTGTGAAGGCGGTGCGCGGACTCTCATGTTAAATAAATTGCTTATGACTGGCTGCGAGCGTGCATGACCCAATAAATTATAACTTTTAACTTGTGCGAATCAGTACGTACGCGTGCGATTCGTGATTAAAGATTTTGGACATTTTAATTATAAAGTATTTTTTTAATTTTATTTACTGTCACGTGTCGCAATTCTGTGGTTTCCTTCCTGGAGGAAGGGTGGATCGTCTTAATCCTGATCCTTGAGTGAGAACTGGTGCTCCCAACTGACCAGCCGGAACAAGGAGCGGTGTGTTGCCCATTCGGATCTCCATACCCTGGAGTTACGAGTGGTGGCACGTTGCAGCTTTATACTCCGAAGTCGATACCAAAGGTTCATGGACGTCTGCAGGATTTTTTTCCAGGGAGGGGCAAGCAAGGTAGTTTTTTTCCAGGGGGGGCAAACAAGGTGCATGTTCCCCCATAACAGTGTTGTCTCCTCAAAAAACATTGCTTTCATTTGAAGTTATCATGTTCATGCAATAATTAACATATATTATTATAGCTAAAATGCAATTGCGCGATATATATATAATTTTTGGTTGACTTTCCTTTTCCAGGTGGGTCGTGCCCTTGCCTCTCTTTCGGACATTCATGCAAAGGTTCTATTTTTATTTCGCGTCTACCACTTTCGGTTAATCGCGATGATAAAGGATGTGATAGGTGATGGATATTTGCTATAAAGACAAATGACCCATCCATATTTTCTAATCCGACATTAGACTTCGCAGTGTATTACGCTAACTAATTTGACACGGGATCGGCTTCTTCGTGTTTGTCTACTCATCAAATGAGTGATTAGTTATTCAAACTATACAGGGTGTCGCAAAACTCTTTCAACAACTCTTGTGTGCTGGTAGATATCATTAAAACAAGTAACTTTTCCCTATAAAGTTTACCTCGAAAGCGCTGAGATTCTGAGCTATAAGCGCTTAAAATCTATCCTGTACATATGCAACCCAACAAAGCAAACGCTGGCTGTGACATAATTACCAGGGGCGCATGGCAGGGTTGCCACTAGCGTTCCTCGTTAAGAGAGAAGACTTGAAAACAACAACTTGGGAGTCTTGCCTGAGCAAAATCCAAAACATTAATGATACTTGCGATGTTGTAAGAAGAATTCACAGTATTTATAAACTGACCAAGACAAATAATGGGCAGACTGAAATTCAAGATTACTTACTCATTCTAAAATATCTCCATAATTGATCGATTGATTTGGATTATTTTAATTTGCTTTTCTGCCACCTTTGCCTAATCGCGAAGATGAGGATGATAGCTATGATGAAATAACAAATGACACCATTGTCTAGGCCAGGATTTAAACCCGAGACACCTGGCGCCTTAGCAATCTCTGCTAACAACATCACCACGGAGTGTTTCGTGTATCATGCAATATCAGCAATTTCAAGGGACACGTAAGGTAGGGGAAATCCACGAACGAACAAATGTATACATAATGTGTTTGCTGCCTCGTTTCGAACACGCAGACTGTAATGTTATTACAATTTATTTGAAAATTATTCCTTGTAATCAAGGGGTCCCGGGTTCGATACCCGGTGGAGGCACAAGTGGTTCGGATCCCACTTTAAACTGTAGGTCCAGTCCCGATTAGCCTTACTGTGCATAAAGTGGACTTAAAACACCAACTCAACTCAACTCAACAAAATTATTCCTATCTGTGCTAGCGTTATTGCTAATCGTGTTCGTCTCATTAGGCCTCCCCGATGGCGCAGTGGTAGCGTCGTCGCCTCCTAATCAAGGGGTCCCGGGTTCGATATCCTGTGGAGGCACATACTGGTTCGGATCCCACTTTAAACTGTAAACCCATTCCAATTAGACTTACTGTGCATAAAGTGGACTTAAACACCCAATCAATCAATCATAAGGAAATAATTGCAAGGCTCTTTTAATTTAATGATTGATTGATTCATTGATTGATCGATTTTATTTATTTTACCTATCTTTTTGTGCCACTTTTGGGTAAGTTGCGAAGATGGGGATGAGTGATGATATGATGAAATTGATGAATGGACACTCACAAACATTCATACCCAAGCCGAGATTCGAATCCAAGACCCGTGGCATCGTAGCGCGATGTTCTAACCACTCCGCCACGGGGGCCGACTTTCAATTTAATGAAAAACGTCGTTTATACATGAATAAATTCACAAATTAAAACTAGTGCTTATTAAGAACCAAAGCCAAGAAATGCATACATATATCAAGCGCTGAACTGTAAAGGGCACTCGTATTGCACATTTGCGCATTACTTACATTTGTTCGTTCGTGGATTTCCCGTATCTTACGTGTCTCTTGCAATTGTTGATATTGCATGATACACGAAAAACTACGTGGTGATGTTGTTAGCAAAGATCGCTAAGACACCAGGTGTCTCGGGTTTAAATCCTGGCCTAGACAATGGTGTCATTTGTTATTTCATCATATCATCCTGATCTTTGCGATTAGCCAAAGGTAGGAGAAAAGCAAATTAAAATAATCCAAATCAATCGATCCATTATGGAGATATTTTAGAATGAGTAAGTAATCTTGAATTTCAGTCTGCCCATTATTTGTCTTGGTCAGTTTATAAATACTGTGAATTCTTCTTACAACATCGCAAGTATCATTAATGTTTTGGATTTTGCTCAGGCAAGACTCCCAAGTTGTTGTTTTCAAGTCGTCTCTCTTAACGAGGAAAACGCTAGTGGCAACCCTGCCACGTGCCCCTGGTAGTTATGTCAGAGCAAGCGTTTTCTGTGTTGGGTTGCATACGTACAGGATAGATTTTAAGCGCTTATAGCTCAGAAACTAAGCGCTTTCGAGGTAAACTTTATAGGGAAAAGTTACTTGTTTTAATGATATCTACCAGCACCCAAGCGTTGTTGAAAGAGTTTTGCGACACCCTGTATAGGTAGGAAAGCTATATAAGATAACGAAACAGAAAAAAATCCACTTGACGTCTTGTAGTACTATCATCAACCTACAATTTCATGCTCTCAAATCCACACAGAAAACTTCTTGTGGCATTAGTTTTGTGGCCTTCGGGAATAAAGATCGTCCATTTCCTGGTTCAGCTCGAAACAATTCAGGTGCCTTATCGAAGCTGCTCTAGAGCACGCAGGGTTTCTAACCTACTTCGCCGTAATTCAGTTGTTGTATCTTGTTTAATATGATGTATTGTAGAGCCAACCGCAGATTAAATAGGAGGAAAAAGATTTTTCCGACTGAAAATAAGTTGGCAATGCTGCGAACACCGAGGCATTCTTGATAAGACGCTTGAGGAGGGCCGAGAAAACTTTCCTGAAAAAGCGTAACCCCAGTATCGAAGGTCATGCTACACGTGGATTGGTAACTTTCGGGAGCATGCTGTCTGTCTACACAATTCTACTCAAATACCTGTTTGAAAATGAATCTTCTGCTCGCATTTTATTTTTCAAATGTAGTTCTGACATTGTAGTCATTTTGCAATTATTTTTATTTGTTCTTGTTTTGCTTTGCTTTTATGTCACTTTTATAATTAATCGAAACTATGAAGATGGATGATAAATAGATGAAATTGATGAAGAGACACCTAAAAAAGATATTTACAGACCAGGACTCGAAGCCGGAACCTAAAGCGGATAGGTTGGGGGGGGGAAGAACGTTAATAACTCCCGGCCAGGAACTGGCTTATAACTTTTGTAATTTCTCAGGAGTATTTTTTGTTCTGTTCGTGCATAATGCCTGCTTTCGGAAACTTAATTTATAAGTGACACACTTCGTTCGTTGGGGACAAGCCACGTATTGTTTGAGAGGAGGGACACATCTCGTTCATATACTAGATACAATCATGGACTATACTTGAAATGGCCTCCCCGATGGCGCAGTGGTTGCGTCGTCGCCTAGTAATCAAGTGGTTCGGATTCCACTTCAAACTGTAGGTCCAGTCCCGATTAGCCTTACTGTGCATGAAGTGGACTCAAAACACCAAATCAATCAATTATATACTTGAAATGTGACGTGCTAAACACTACTTTCGGAGATCAGATGGACATGGCAATTTTGATATACAAGTTGCATTTTTCTACTTAGATTATTTATGTCCAAATTTTATCCTAATAGATAATCTCGCAACAACGCAAAATGTTTAAATTGACTCGAATTCACAATGACTCATATACAGTGTGTTTGTAAATGAACGGTGCGGCTTCAAAAATTAATAATAAATCTATTTATTACCTTACACGGGCAAAACCTACACCGTAATCAGCAGCAACTGTCCAAGTTTATATAACTTTATTTAAATTGGCATAAAGATAGAAATCGAGAGGGGGCAATTGCCCCTCTGTGCCCCCTTGCAGGTCCTCTTGGCCGTCTGGGAGAAATAGTGCACGAAAGACGTGAAAACTAAATCCATCTTGAGTATCCTTTTGTCTTGCTACTCTTAGATTCTGCAACCTTTCTTTCTATAGTCCAATGTTTGCCTTCCTTACCTCCTAGAATTGATTTCTGTACATGTTTGAGGGCTAATCTCCCCTGCCCCCTGTGGTTGTGCCACTGCACCTTCTTCCGCCGTTGTTGCTTTGTGAACTTTCATCGGCTTCAAAATACTTCATTTTCTTCAAGAGCATAATATCGTTTAATAATCGGCGATATGATGCCTCTACCCTAAATTTCTGGATTAAAGTATAACAATATAGGGGCATGGAAATCTGGAAGGGGGCGAGGATGGCCACCTCTCCCCTTTAGAAAACGAATGTCAGCTAAAAGTATTTATTTCACACATATAATTTGATTTGTCATAGTAATTTAAATTAATTATTATAATGGGGATGCAGGAATACGATAATTTCAAATTCAAGTGGTGTTTCTTGAGGGTTCAACACTATTATCGGGTTAATATGCATATGCAAATGGCATATTTCCCTGCGTCTATAATATCGACAGATGTCCATGATTAGGGGGGGCATTTGCCCCCCCCCCCTTGCACCCTGTGCGCACGCCTATTGCTACACTAGCCCGACCCTGTGGCTGAGTGGTTAGCACATCGCTCTCGCCAAGGGTCCCGGGTTCGAATCCCGGTCGGGCTTGGTTGTTTGTGAATGTCCATTCATCAATTTCATCATTTCATCACTCATCCCCATCTTCGCAAATTAGCCAAGAGGCACAAAACGCGAAGTAAAATAAACTAAATCAAATCAAATCATTGCTACACTAGTTGGAAGCTTTATTCAATTTTGAGCCCAAAATGTAATTTAATATCAAATCAGGGTTGTTAAACGTCCACGAACCCATAAATTCTACTGGGTTCTATTGGGTTCCGCAACAAGACCGGAACCTTTTTTATCGCACAGTTTAAATTCGGTCCAAGTTGCGTATTCTTTCATTTCAATATGGAACTTATACCATCTTTAAATTGATCCGGAAAGAAGGTCCCTGTGCCGTATTTCAATTGATCAGGAGAAAAGGTCCCTGGAACGAATTGAAATACATAAAAAGGCTCATTACAGTCCAGAATCATTTATGCTTGCTAATATTCCCTGCTGAACCGGAATTGAATTGATTTAAAATTCTTGACCCTTTAACAACCCTGGTTTAAATTCATTTTTTTACAAACAACCATATTTTTAACGGCTATTTCACATTAATCCCATACGATATACTGAGTTATTTTTCGCAATGTTCCAATGAAAGGTAAGAGATTTTGGCTATTCCTTTTTCTTCCTTGATGTTAAATAGATCATATTCGTCACGCGCCTATAACGTTACTAGCTAACATTTGTGAATTGTTCTTTCCTTGTAACGTTAACATCTACCATACTGAATTTATTTACGTTCCTTATGCAGATGGTATCTACCCAACTGCATTTTGTTCCGTTCCGCTACAGTGGTTTACATGTTGCTACATTCCTATGTAACGTTAATTAACATTTTGCCTTTCACTTCATTCCATTACGGAGGATTGCATTCATTACGTTCCTATGTACCGTTATTTACTACCATGTTGCATTTCGTTACGTTTTTGTAACGCTAGTATATACCATATTGCATTTCGTTACTACGTTCCTTGTAACGGTAGTATATACCATATTGCATATTACGTTATGTTCCAATGTGCTCATTTCGTTCCGTTCCTTTATAACGTTAATATCTACCATAATACATTTTGTTACGTTCTCTGTAACGCCAGTCCATAACATATTGCATTTCGTTACGTTACATGGGTACCAGCAGCTGAACCATACTCTTCCTCCTTCAAAATGGAACGTACCGTGTAACGCAAATTGGGTACGTTACGACTCCCTGGTTACGCCATCCAGGAAGAGTAGAATCAAAATTTTTCAGACGAAAGTATTTTAGATAATTTAATATTTTGTCCTTCTTTGTAGCTGTGCGGTCATGCTTTGGGCTCTGGCTATGGGACGTGTGCAAGTTTGAGTCTCCTTGGGGAAACGTAACAGCTTTACTCGTGAGATTTTGGCCTGTGTATGAGACTAGTGAACATTCACCACCATGATTAGGGTTTGATACCCGGTGGAGGCACAAGTGGTTCGGATTCCACTTTAAACTGTAGGTCCAGTCCCGATTAGCCTTACTGGGCATAAAGTGGACTTAAAAAACACCAAATCAACCAAATCAAATCAACCATCATGATTAATTTGGGGAGCTATGAATGAGTAGCATAACCTGGTCATGGAAACCTACAACGATGACTGGGGGTTCGTCGTGCTGACCACATGCCACCCCGTAACAGGTTGCATAATCTTCCACCTCAGAGTAGGATCAGGTGGGAGTGTGGCCAGCTGTCGGTAGGCAGGCCCTCAATGGTCTGTTGCTAGACGGGTTTTGTATGGATAAAAATATATAAATGACTTACGTGAGTGAGTAGAAATGGTTCAAAATGACGTTTCGGAAGTCTGTACTACTTTCTTCGTCAGGTAAATAAAGTAAAAGACTTTAGGTGCCAAACAGGTACCGTGTTGTCAAATCGTAAGCTGAGGATAAAAAAGGTAAAAAACTTAAAGTGACTGCATAAAAACTCCGATGAAAACCTTCACTGGTTAAAAAAGTTTAAAACAAGAACCACACAACTAAAAATCAATGGCCTATTATAGCCCCCTAGTGACTCCTTTCAGTGTTGGGTAGAACACATGGACTGGAAGCGCTCCGGTGCTATGTTGAAGGGGAAAATTTCCACTCCAACGTTCCCCTCTACGATCGTTTACGTCACCACCTCTCTTCTTCGATGGCCCTCACAACCTCGGGAGTGACATGAAAACCCATTTTAGTGTTGGTATTTACTGCTTTATCCCACTTTTTAAGAAAAGCGATCCACCCTTCCTCCAGATTACCATCATCTCTGTTAAGCTTATTCCTTTTTCCGATGCATATAAATGCAGCTTCATAAACGTTCCTGTTTAATTTATTCTCCTCCTTCCTAATTACTTCTCTTTTTATAATCCTATGTCCGCTCATTATGTAATGTTCGGATAGGCCTGTTTTGGGATCCCCTTCCGGAGCGATTTTACAATACCGGACCCTTCTCTAATTTTGTTCATATTTCGCACACTCACTAATTTAGGGCTCCTAATCACGAATCTGAAGTTAAAATTTGGCACTCACATGTGGAACTTGCAAAATAAGGGGGGTCAGTGATCGCAACCGACAATGCAAGATTGCTCATTATTTATCGCAAAACTTTGCATTTCGAATACTTAAAGAACGAAATTTATATTCCTGATATTACTACGACCCCAAAATTTAACTGTTTGCCTAACCTAACCTAACCACACGTCAATGGTTTGTGGGGCTAGAGTCAATGGTTTACAATTATTTTGCAATTTCTAGATCCTGATACTTCCACGACACGAAATTTTAACTATGTTTTCCTAACCTAACCGAAACTAACCTAACCACACGTCAATGGTTCGTGGGGCTAGCATCAATGGTTCACAATTATTTTGCAATTTCTAGATTCCTCATTAGAAGGCTTCAATTAGTAAGTATGCCAAATATGAAGAAAATCGGAGAGGAAATGGCATTTTCCAAAGCTAAACTTACGAAAAAATGGACATTACTTCCTTCCTTCAAAAGACACCATCTTCCTCACATGAACAACTGACGAACTGAAGGTCTCACTTATCGTACAACACTTTATCAACCTTCTTGTGTACTGAATGCAATGTAATGAATAACGGGTCTCGCTTATCGCACAACACTTTAGCAACCTTCTGAGCGCAATGGAACTAGTTGCGGACGTCACTTGTTCACATGAGAAAACATGGCTTCTTCATTGTTTATGTATCGACAATCACCGTGGTAATTCACAATGCTACTTTACAACTTCTACACGTTAAATTACAATTTCTACACGTGACCACCAAATCTAAACTGCAGATACGTCATCAGGCCTCCATAATTAGTGAGTATTAGAATTTTTAACGAAATTATGCCTTTTTTGGTATTGTAAAATCACAACCTTCTAAACTTTATTTTGAAAGTTCCACACAAGAGTGCCAAATTTTAAGTGCAGATTCGTGATTAGGAGCCCTAAATTAGTCAGTATGCGAAATATGGACAAAATTGGAGAAGGGTCCAGTATTGTAAAATCATATCCCCCTTCCTTAATATCTTTATCATGTTCATCCCATCTAGTGCGCATGATGAAGGAATCAGCTTTACCAGGGAAAATATAAAAGGTGGAAGTATTAATTTTTTGGATTTAAGCATTACAAAAACTGAAAAAGGGCTTACTACCGGTGTTTTTCATAAACCACTTGCAGGCGAACTGTACCTCAACAAAAAATCAGAACACCCCTATGGGGTTAAATTGAACATTTTCCTTTATTTCTTTATCCGAAAGACTATGTAATAATGGCAATGAAAAACAGAAAAATCGCCTGGATTAAAAGAGTAGGTCAGAAAAATGGATATAATATCCGAGATTTGGACAAGATGGCTAAGAAAGCAAGAAAGATTATCGTGAATGAAAGTAATAATTAAAAAGAAAAAGATGATAATGAAAAATGTAATGAAGGACATTTCGTCGGAATCCCCTATTACAAGTGGGTCTCCGAAAAGATCTCAAAAACAATGAGGAAATACAGCGTAAAATGCAGGATGAAGGCCCCTAAAAATATCGAGAAGAATTTTACTGGGTATAAAAAGGGGGGGAGGAATAAGAATAACCCGGAAGAACAAAAAGGGGTATACTGGATAGAATGTGAATGCGGGAATGAATATGTTGGGCAGATGGGGAGAAAAATGCGCACTAGATGGGATGAACATCATAAAGATATTAAGGAAGGGGTTCCCAAAACAGGCCTATCCGAACATTACATAATGAGCGGACATAGGATTATAAAAAGAGAAGTAATTAGGAAGGAGGAGAATAAATTAAACAGGAACGTTTATGAAGCTGCATTTATATGCATCGGAAAAAGGAATAAGCTTAACAGAGATGATGGTAATCTGGAGGAAGGGTGGATCGCTTTTCTTAAAAAGTGGGATAAAGCGGTAAATACTGACACTAAAATGGGTTTTCATGTCACTCCCGAGGTTGTGAGGGCCGTCGAAGAAGAGAGGGAGTTCACCTTGGAATGATGACGTAAACGATCGTAGAGGGGAACGTTGGAGGAGAAATTTTCCCCTTCAACTCGGCACCGGAGTGCTCCCAGTCCATGTGTTCTACCCAACACTGATGGGAGTCACTAGGGTATATAATAGGCTGTTGATTTTTATTTGTTTTAGTTGTGTGGTTCTTGTTTTTAACCAATGAAGGTTTTCATCAGAGTTTTTATGTAGTCACAGTAAGTTTTCTACCTTTTTTATACTCAACCTGAATCCTCAGCTTACGATTTGACAACGTGGTACCATGTTTGGCACCTAAAGTTTTTTACTTTATTTACTTGATGAAGGAAGTCGTACAGACTTCCGAAACGTCGTTTTGAACCATTTCTACTCACTCACGTAAGCCATTTATATATTTTTATCTGTATTGATAGTGAGTAAAATGCACCATTGTAAAATGTTTGGGTTATGTATGTTTTTTTGTTTAATCATTTCATGGTATGAGACCTTGATTGTCAATTCTTAACTATGTTAACAGAAAACATTAAATAGTTTTTGATTCAGTGAACTAAAACAATACAAACTGAATGTTCCAATATATTACTATGAGAGAAAAATGTATTTAATTTTTTAAAAAATATAAATTTATAAACATAACCTGAAAAAACCCAATAAAACCCAGTTTTGCCTGGGTTTTATCTAAAAAAAAACACCTGGGTCAGGTTTTTTAAAAAAAATGGGCAAAATGCCAACCTTGCTTCACACTGTGCTACTCTGCATGTTACATTCACGTTTTTCATTTGTATACTGTAATTATTGTCATCAATTCTTAATTTACACAGTACTGTATTGTATTGCAATGACATACAGTATTCCGGGCTAAGCATGTGACATTTTTGGCTACCAATGAGGCTCGTACCAGTGTACAGCTTGAAGCATTTTAGATTTAAACTTGCCTATTTCCAACAACTTTTCCTTCATTCCTTTTTTTCACTATGTGCACTAATAACGGATTTTGATAGAGGACTGTACTTTTCATTCACCCTGTATTTCTAAGAACTGCGAATGCAAATACCAGCTTCATGTACATTAATTCAAACAATATTGTGTTTCTTATTTGGTATACTTTTACTTTTGAATTATAGTAATTTGTCTATCAAAATAGTGTCGTCGCCTTGTAATCAAGGGGTTCCGGGTTCAATACCCGGTGAAGGCTCATAGTGGTTCAGATCCCACTTTAAACTGTAGGTCCAGTCTCGATTAGCCTTACTGTGCATAAAGTGGACTTAAAACACCAACTCAATCAATCTATGAAAATATGTTATGATGCATTACCTAACCTACCTTAACCTGTTACTAATTACAGGTTATTTATGGTAAGGTTCTCATTACTTACCTCTCATGTAGATCAAGCAAACTAATGTGGTGTGTGAACTCATGTGAATACATAATGTATCACGTCTTCCTTAGCTGCTTTGTTATTATGCAAGGGGAGATTGTGATACTGCCTGGTCTATCTTCCCTTTGAAAATAAACTTTTCTTCCTTCTTTTGTAAATGAACCTTTGCAGTTCTGTTCTCTCAGACTAGTACATAGGAGATGCTGGTTTGATTATCTTTGAGGAATTGTGCTTTAAAGAAATGCACGTTCATTACTCCTGCCATCAGACATCAGTTTAAACTGTGTCTTCATAGTTAATGCCTACCTTGTGACCCATATTAGAATAATAAAATGGAGAAGACTTAGGTTGGCAAGCCATACGGCATGAATGGGAGATGAAAGAAGAGTTTACAGGATTCTTGGTGGGAAACCTGATGGTAAGAGACCAGTAGGGATTGCCAAGACGAAGATAGAGGGATAACGTTGAGATTTACCTAAAGGAAATTGAAAATTGGATTGATCTTGCCCAGGATACAGACAGATCAAAGGCTTGTGTTGCTGCAGCCAAAAACCATCCGGTTTAATGAGGCTAGATAGTTAGTTAGCTAGAGTGCACGTCAAATCTCCTGCATATGGCCTTGAACGGCTGAACAGCACCAGCGAATCACGGACGTGCAGCGTTGCCTAGTTTGCTCAACCACGCTGTCTCTTTTCCGTGTGAGATATCGACATGGCGGGGTGTAAGGGGGTACCTTCCACGTAGGTGCCCAAAAGTCAACCTCACTTCCACATAGTGCACCCTGGACTAAAGACTAACGAGGCTCTGGCGACTGGCACTGTGGCCAGTATAATTTTGTGTGTGTTATCCTGTTTTTTGTCCTTGTGTGTACTGAGTGCCCGTTTACAGCCCCAGCTTTTAACAGAAGTCAGTAGATTTTAAAATTTTTAGTTATGCAACGTTAGAGTTGTTATTTGTAATGATAAGGGGCTGGCCCCCGTATAATGTGACGGGAGCAAAATAGCCTAAGTGCTGACACTCCCACAATTTTAAATTCAAAGCAAAAATCAAATATCGACATGGCAGCGCTGCAGTGCGCTGCTATTGGCTATCGTCGTATGCAGGAGATTTGACGCTCACTCTAGCTTGTTATCCATCAGGATCTACTTTTGATTTTATAATTGTGGCTGCTGAGGACTTTGTATCATTGTTGGTAAGTTTGAGTATTGTACTTGTAACCAGTTCACAAATGCCTAATAATTTGTGCTGGACCAATCTTTTCAAATTCAATCACCAATAGCTGACACCTGTGGCAGAGTGATTAGCATAGCATGCTTTGATGCCAGAGGTCCCAGGTTCGAATTCCAGCCTGAGATGGATAAACAACTGTTTCCAAGTTGCCATTATCCATCTTTTACCCCACCCCCCAGAAATACATCTTCCTACAGGCAATGGGAAAGGGCCTATATATGAGGCATGCATGCTTCTATATCCCCCCCGACTCAACCTTGCCACCCAATAGTCCTTTCCCCTCCTTCCTGAACTCCACCCACCCACCTTGCAGTAAACACTGGAGACACATGTTACATTTGTTACATATCAACTGTCTCTGGCAACGCTGTATCAATGCCACCGTCAGTATTCTGTGCCCCTGCTCTAAGTGATACTGTGCTAATTCTCTCTGTTGTGAACATGTGGTCGTATATCCCACGAAATATCAACTTTTTTTCTTTTGTGTGGTGAGTATTTACGGTCTTCTTCGTCATTTGTGTTTATTCGCTCTTCTGGCATTTATTAACTTTAATTTGCAATATTTCAGCAATCAGGACACCTATAGAAGTAATCCAGATAGTGTTGGAAAGGTCTTGTAGGGCTCTTTCACACGAGATGTTGCATGTCTATGTCAGTGTAAAAACAAATTAAAGTGGTGTAAAGAACATTTTGGTAAGTCATTTTCTCAAAAAATTATATGTTATACATACACTGTTACTCAATGACTGTACAAAATTTCAGAATGCATGGAATCTGGAGTTATGGTAGATTTAGGTAAGGTTAGGGTAGGTTAGGTCATAGTCATTAGCTTTGTTTGGCACACACCACCTGCTAGCGATTTCTTGTCAGATGTTCTAGTTGTGAGCAGTCTACTCTTCTCAAAGGAACACCTACTCTTCAGTAATACTCTTCCTCTTCTGATTCCATGTTTCAAAACACGTGCGTGTTTTGATATTTGAAAGTATGTTTATGTTATAAGTTGGTGTTTCCATGCAAAACTGTAAAATATCCACATGACGTGAGTACATGGTTCATAAAATGGGGAAATGGGATATCCACGCATTGCAATTGTTTATAAAGAGTATTACGATATTGTTACTGAAGTGAGCATTGGAGAAACAAATCTGTGATTGATTGTGTAGTTTCTCCACACTGGCGGGAAGTTTCAGGCACTGTATATGAACTTGGGTGCATTTTGACATGACCGGCATCGTAAACACTAATACTGCTCGGGGTAGATTCATGTTTTGTAACCAAGGACATTTGTTTCCAATTTGTGCATGCCACTTATAAGTAGTGGCATGTTGTATTTTTTGGGTGCGCCGTAGGTTAGGTAATGCATGATAACTTATTTTGATAAACAAATTACCATAATTCAAAGGGATGACTGAAAAGTCCAGTGTCATAGGCAACTCTGTTATTAGTGCACATAGCGAAAAATGTACAGAGGGGGAAGTTGTTGGAATTAGGTTAGTTTCTGTCTAAAATGTCAAATGCTTGGCCTGGAATACTGTATGTCATCACAATACCATACTGTACTGGATAAATTCAGAATTGATAACGATAAATACAGGCAAAGTAAACAAGTAAAAACGTGAATGTGACATGCGTGGTGGTACAGTGTGACTCACATAATGTAGCCTGATTCTCATTTGTGCATGTGTATCATTTTCTAGTGGTTTGGGGAGGGTAGGTGGTTGATCGTCACATGTACAAATTACGAGGTTGGATTTCTTTTGTAATAATAATGTTTCACTTTTTATTGGAGCTTTTTGAGACATCAAGAAAAGCAGCACCATTCTTGTAGAATCTGAGCATGCACCTCCCATCACATGGGAGGCATATCAGCAGTATTAGTCTGTCGTGGAAAAACTAATTGAAAACAAAATTGTCAAAAATCGTTTCCGCTATAGAAACTGTCTCGAAAAGATGCTAGAAACTCCTGGTAACTGCATGTAACACGTGTATATCGACAGGTGTAAATAAAAATTACCCCTGTGGGTTTTTCAATGTTCGCCTGAAATCATTGTAAACACTTTCGGGCGCCATTCTGGTGGAATTCAACTATGCACCTTCTGTCACACGGAATGTGTATCAAAGGTATTTGTCAGGTGAAAAATAATAGAAAATAACTTCCTGAGTGCTGCAAATGCATAATGTAATTGTGATCTTGCTTTCGTCTATTACAGAATAAACAAGGTGGTTTCAGAAGTGAAAGCTTTGGGATGCTAAACACAGTGGAGGGAGGGGGTTGGGGGAAGTGGCATGGGTTAGTGACTCATTGCATACACAAGACGATATCCTCCTCTTGGTCTACATAGCAACAGGTGACTCATTGAATAGGTATGATGTCATTCACTCTTATAATCAGCATAGCAACTCCTTTACAACCTGCAACTAAGAAAGCCATTTCTTGAACCTGAATTGTACTATGCATTATATTGGAGATATAATTGTTTGTTGCTTTTCCCATCAAAAACCAATACACAACACACACAAGCATTATACAGATGTAAGTATGGTAATTTGTATATCAAAATGTGTTGTGCTTCACCTAACCTAAATCTAACATAACTCTGAATATCGTTGGCAATCAATCTTTAAATTTTGTACAGTTATTGAGGTCTTTTAAATTGAAAAAATGGCTACCAAATTGATCTTTACACCACCATCATTTGTTTTTTACTCTGACATAGGCATGCAATGTTTCATGTGAAAGAGCCCTTCAAGCAGGGACGTAGCTAGGTTGATCAGTTTGGGGGGGGGGGGCCAAAACTTAAGATTTTTTCTAACAAACCATTAAAAACTAACAAACTATTAATATAACATATAGGCCCACATATATGTACAGTATGTGTGTGTGTGTGCTTTATATATATATATATATATATACACACACATAAAAAAATACGAATATAGATTCGCGAAATCCACGGCCATTATTCGGGAATCTAAATGCAGAATGAACTCATTAATTTAATGGCATCTAGACAGTCTTTAAAAATCCATGTATTTCTCTTATGTTAGATTTGAGACACCAAGAACAATGCCATTAGTCTTTACTCCTTAGATATGTAAATTTGATCGAAGAAAATTGAGAAGTAGAGAACACCGTGGCTTTTATTTATAGCAAAATCGAATCCGGCGCCCTTTAGCACAAGGCGACAGCATTAACCACTATTTTATGGGACATGCCCGAGTCTTTGTGGCGTCGTACTGTACACATTGGAGAATTATGACGATATATAAGAAATGTTATGCATACATCTAATTTCTTAAAAGTAATCTTCTTTCTTTGTACGTGCAAAACTGAATAGGCTATATGATGGCAATAGAAATAACAAAATTCCCCCGTGCTAAAAATATTGCGCTCTCGTCTTTGGTATGACAAATTCAAGGTTCGATCCCTGGTAGGAAATCCAAAATTTCTGTAATGGCCCAACATTGTGAGGACAATTGGGAAGCTACTTTAAATCAATATGTAAGTGAATTCCACTCTCAACACTAGATGGGACTCGATGTGATGACCACGCGTCACCGAATGGAAAAACACTTCGGAGGCTTTGTCCTTCAAAATTTATTTTACTGAATAATTGTAGTTTTCTTTAGAGGACCTAAACATGGTTCTTTTGCACAGTACAATGTTGTTTTCTTTCACCCTATACTTGTATAGTTTTACATTCAAAGGATTCCACTCCCGAAGCATGAGCATAACGCGCTACGAAACCATAGGTCCCAGTTTCGGACTTTGGACAGGTGTGGTTGCATCATGTCTCTCGCATCGCTATTCCTTCAGATCATCATCCAATCTTATCATCGCATTTAACCCAAGAGGTAGAAAAGCGGCGTAAAATAATGAAACAGAAATGATTGATTGACTTGGTTCATTTTTACTTCATTTTTCTGACCATTTTTGCTAATCGTGAAGATGAGAATGAGTTAAGATTAAATTGATGAAAGGACCATCACAAAGAAGACACATCCAGGCTGGGATTCGAACCCGGGACACACGGCTTCCTAGCGTAACCTGCTAACCACTCCACCACAGAGTTGTCGGTTCAAATAGAAATGAAAATTATAAAATGCCGTCTTGAATTTGCAGGAACCGAGTTCATCACCAAGGGCAAAAGATTCTCGCTCTTACTAGGATAGGTAAATAATAGAATATACTTGATAAGTAATTTGGCTCTCCATATTTCATGATATTATTATGGAAGTAACTATTATTCGCTATATAACTGGATTAATTCTATTTGTATGTGTAGTCAACTTTCCCGCCTAAGCAGCAGCCACAGCGTCTGCATTTGTGGGTGGAGACCAGAGTTGTTAAAGGTCCAGGAATTTTAAATAAATTCAATTCCCGTCCAGAAACTTTTTTTCCTGTATGAATTTAAATACGGTGCAGGAACTCTTTTTCCGGTTGTATTTAAATACAATCCGGGAATCTTGTTTGCGGCTGAATTTAAACACTGTCCAGGAACCTTTTTTTCAGAGATCAATTAAAATTCGGTGCGTAAATCTTTTTCCATATCAATTTAAATACGATCCAGTAACCTTTTTTAATGGAACAATACACTACTTGGACCGAATTTATATTGTGCGAGAAAAAAGCTTCTGGTCCTGCAACGGAACCCAATAAAACCCATTAGAACTTATGGGTTCCTGGACCTTTGACAACCCTGGTGGACGCTAAATGAAGAAAAATCACAGAAAGTCATAAAAATATGCAGAATTTTGAAACGTAATATTTCTAGAGCATGCACACTACTATAAAAAGTTGACTACATACCTCGTTTCCTTCCATAAATGAAAAGTGACTTATTCTTCATCACATGTGTGATCAAACATGTGGTTGATCAGTCGATCCTACTTCAATTTTTTCGACAGGAAGACAAGCTGGCAGCTTCGCCAGCCCCCGTGGCAGAGTGGTTAGCACATCGTGCTACGATACCAGGTGTCCCGGGTTCGAATCCCGGACTGGGCATGGGTGTTTGTAATGTCCATTGATCAATTTCATCATATCATCACTAATCCCCATCTTCGCAATGAGCCAAATGTGGCAGAAAAGCGACGTAAAATGAACCAAATCAATCGAATTTTTACTCGCAATGTATGAAACGAGATCTCGAGCACTCCGTGATCCTACCGGAATCTCACGTTTACAGAAGATAACTATGAAACCACTTCTTGGATCAAACTGTTCTTCGAACTAGCTGACAGTCATCAATTGTCGACCAATCAACACAGTAGGGCAAAAAGAAGCAGATGTTTCTTGAAAATTAGTGGAAAGTTATCAAGGAAAAATATAAAGTCGGTACATTACAAAGGCTTATTATGGCCTTTCCCCTAATTGCAGGTTATGAGCACAAGGGTTGAATGTGGGTACCTGAAGGAACCGCGACATCTTTGTCATTCATCTCCTGCCAGAAAAGGGACAAACAGTAGAATTTTCAATTTGAAAAGCCTATGTCCATCCTGAACCATAAAGTAATTAACCCAGAAAGTCCTAGCTACCTGCAGTGCTTTCCGGCGCGGCCGATAACCAGAGCCAGATGAAGAGAAGATTTTGTGGGAGGGGGTGACCTGGCTTAGGCGCTTAGGTTCCCTGGTGTGCATGAAGGGAAAGTGTGTTTACAAAAGGTCCCCGACTTCCCAGAAAGGGACGGCCCATCAAATCACTGCATTTCCTAACAATGCATCTGTTTGTGTTCAACCAAAGTGTATGTCACCGTAGGATCCGAGCGCTTCGAGTTTTGTCAACATGGTGTCACTCAGAGTTTCTTTCTGCCAAGGTCGTTGCACCTATAAATCGGCTCTTCAGCTTGAGTGGCAAAAGACAAGTTGGACGGAGGAAAGTTGCACCGGAAAAGTTACCTTCATAAATACGATGAAACCTGTGAAACATCCACAGATATTTATTTGGGGGTGGTCCCTTTGACAAAACATCAATATTCTCAAAATTCTTCGAACGGACTGTGTAAAACATTGCAATACTCCAAAAACTGAACCTGCTCTGCAAGACGAGGAAAATGCCTCATTAAGCAATCAATGTGCCTTTGTTAAGTTGGTATGTTCAGTATGGCACTATATTTTAATTAATGCTGATGGAATATATCAATAAAGTTTGTTAAATGACAACGACTCCTTACCACAAGAATATAATTATTCTTTATGGATATCCCCTATAACGGTTGGGGGTTCGACGTGCTGACCCCACGTCATCCAATTACTGGTTCAAGATCTCCACACCTCTAGGTAGAATTGTGGGAGGGAGACTGGCAGTCGGGAGATAGGCCAAGGCCCTTCCAGGGCTGTCGAACAACGGGTTATTATTTATTTATAGATGCTTAAATATATGTGCAACCACACATGTATTTCCAGTGACTTATTGCAAGGGTTGCTTATTGTACTTGACTCAATAAAATAAACTTACTGTGTGAGGCAGATTCATACGAACAAAAAATAGCCATAATAATAATAATACTAATAATAATAATAATAATAATAATTTATTTCAAAATAAAAAATATATATTTACTTGTTCAAATTTTCGATTCTTCGAAACGTTTGTTAAGGAGTTGAGTTGAATTGGTGTTGTAAGTCCACTTTATGCGCAGTAAGGCTAATCAGGACTGGACCTACAGTTAAAGTAAGATCCAGACCACTATGTGCCTCCACCCATGTATTGAACCCAGGACCCCTCAATTACAAAGCAACGACGCAATCACTGCGCCATCGGGGAGGCATCGTTTGTTAAGGAGGATTCTCAAAATCGGTCTTCATGAAATCGAAACAAATATGCGACTCAAGAAATCGTACAGTTTGTGAAGATAATTACTTTTAACATGTTGCGTATTTTAGACTGTTTCAATAGTAGAATAATTATTTGGTGCGAATAATACTACGTACTTACCCGGAAGTATGATAATCTACATGGCATCCTGCCACCATTACACTTATATTAGCGTGTATTGCACTCTGATTCGAGCCCACTTGTAACTGTTTGCATATATGTGGTTTACCGCTGCCAAGCGGTCGTTCTTCAATCTGGTCACAAACTACTCAAGCTCGAAACATTATTTGGACGCAACGGTAACACCCAACGCCCAACCCTGCCTGTTCTTGACCTGCGACTGCGAGCGGTGGAAAGACCGCTCCATCAAAATTCCAAGAAACATTGAAGTGCTAGGTTCCTAGTCCTACACTGATATCATCCACTATAGCTAGAACTAGGGAAATGAGAAAGAAATGTTTTGTTTGGGGTTCGTGCCATTCACATTCAAGAAGTATTTCAAACTAAAAGCAAAATTTACTGAAACACTATTTTGCAATATTTGTCATGGAAGTAAACTTTTCAGCAAGTGTAGAACAGTTTGCCGGGGCCACGTGAACATTTCGGGGGGCCAGTGCCCCCCCGTGCCCCCCCTAACGACGTCCCTGCCTTCAAGACCTTCCCCATGCCATCTGAATCATTTCTGTAGGATAATATGCAACTTTGAATATTTTCCTACCTCAGGTGCCTTTTTCAGAATGCCAAATTTCAAATGAATCAAAAAATGTAAGATTGAGGATCTTTTTCATTTGACCTGGAATGACCCTACTACAGTGTTGAAATGCCAGTTTTGGTATTGATATGGTTCACAGTGGTATTGGCAGAGCTCTACTAATAACCATAGACAATGGCGAGAGCATAGTTAACTAGAGGCTACCATATAATAACCACAGAAGAGGTTCTAAAAATGCAAATGTTACAGTTAGGGTAAACTGAAATCTAATTTTTGTCAATCTGTCCTGGATGTTAATTTGCTTGGGTGAAAAAGGCCAAATTAAGTGAGCAGTAGTTGAGTGGGCATAATCATGAACTATTGCCCATTAAATTTAGTCCTTGCACAAGTAAGTTAGCATCCAGGCATGCTGAATTAAGCTAATTTTCATCAAAATGTAGCATGTTTCCTTTTAGAACTAAGCCACATTCAGATTTTTTACTATGAGTTTGACTTTTCATTGGATCGGTACATTTTCCAGTGTCAGTAAATTTTCTATTGGGTACTGTGTGTACATTAGTATAAATTTCATATATCAGTACATGTATGGTACAGAAACCTCGCATGTTTATGAATACTAATCAGTTAAATACGCTAACGCATCAATTTTCCCATTGTCCTGTATGTGTTCATTGATTCATATTTGTGTTTACCATTCCAGGATTTTGCAGTTGGTTGTACTGGAATGCCAGGAGCTGGTCACCAAAGCGGTGTCGCGCCTCTATCATCTTCAAACAACACTTCCGTTCTGGTAGATGTGAAGAAGAAGGGTCATGTTGTGGACAAAGAAAACAAGCAATGCTAGAAGATGAACCTATCGTACCATGCCCTGTTCGGTTAAGAAATATTGACCCTGGCAGACCTTGTCAGCTCCTGCTCAGAAATGTGTAGAATAAGCTTTCTACAGGAAATGGTAAGAACACTGGCCTTTGGCAAGAGGTGACGAGAGGCCAAGCGAGGGTTTATATACGTGCGCATGAGAGCGACACGAGGTCTTTTAATCTGGAATCATCGGAGAAGCAGGAGCTACTGGTCTTATTTCTAAACCGAACAGGGTAAGCTAGTCTACACCCATTCTGCCATTTGCATTGCTCACTTCAGTCTAGAAACGAATCATGAGTCTATTTGAATGAATAGTTAGATATTTGTACCTGCCCGTTCAGGGCTGTCTCTACCATCAACTAGTACTAATAGTACATCCCTATTTAAGATCCCGCAACCAGAGGAACGCTACGTGGTGGATTGATGCGGGCCTTTTCATTTTCTTTTGGAAATGAAAAGCGTCAAAGACTTGTTTTCTTAAACAGACATGACAATTGAAAGGATAGGCATCGTTACGTGGTTTGAGATGCGTGGGCTTTTCATCCATTTTTACGGAAATGTGATGAAAATTAGCGCTACGTAGTGGAGTTGCGGAATTTTTTCATTTATTTCACTCTGAAATAAATTAAAATTGAAATTTGTTAAATAGTGACATGTCAGAATTGTTTTTTTCTCCGCGAATCTTTATTTTTGGGGAAAGCTGCGTAGCACGCAGTTTTAATGTTAATGATGGTTAATGTCGATAATCAGCTTTAATTCAGTCCTTACCCACCACACCCACCCAATAGGCTAATCACCCGCTGCATTAAAGCACATTACAATGCAGAGGAAACGAAAATAGAATGTTTCCTTTGGTAGCCACGGGCGCTTTTGCTTCGTCGCGGTTTTCCGCGTCGATGCGATGTGGCATAAGGTACGTCCGTCATTCCGCGCGCCGGAAGGTTCGATGTCGGACATTCGAGTGTCATATTCCGCCCAGAATTTGGCCAGCCCGGGCACGTCTACCGACAAGCCCTTGTCATTCCGCTCCTAGTAACGGCGTGGTTCGCTCGAACCCGGTACCTTCGGTCAGGTCCTGATGGCTATGACAGAACTACCACCTGGGAAATTTTCATCAATTCCCAGGATTTTATCTAAATTTTGAAAGTGGCACTTAATTTTGATGACCCTTGTTTTTGCAGTAGTCTCTTGAACAATTTGGTATTTTTTTTTTAACGTAAATTTGGTGCGTGACTTATGATATTTCGGCTATAAACGATACGACTCAATCACACCATGGTGTGTGTACTTAGTGGGTCACAGCAGAGAGTATTGCTGAAGTTAATTGTGTTTTTAATTAATTAAAGTCCTTTAAAGTTTCAATTTCATATATATTTTTAAAACAGACCGTAACTTGTTAATGATCCGAAAAGTAACGCCGTTTGTGTTTATGTGTTTTAAGTTAAACTGTTAAAGATTATCGCAAGGAGGATATTTAATTTTATCACGTATAGTTTTGAAATGCACAAGGATCAGTGGTCGACTCACTCGTAATTTAAAATGACTGAAATCTCCTCTCCCCGAAGATGGGAGCCTTGGTACTAATAATTGTAGTGCAAATTGATAAGGAGATAGTCGAGAGAATACACGAGTCAGTCGCAGAGCATTTTTATTTTTACCTTGTTTAAGGAATATTTATTTTACTAAAGTAAAGTTAATATGTGAAAAAACGAAACGCTAATTATATTTCTAGGAATAGAGGAGCAATTATATGTCCGCTACTATACGCTGGCGTAAGTAGTAAGAGTGACGCTACCATTCGGCTAGAGTATAACCCGCTCGTTGATTCAATGTTCTAGCTAAGGGATAATAATAGGTGTTTTTAGTTGTACGCGCAGAAATACCGGTAGTGAAATATAAAAGAGTGCGCAAGTGTTTATATATATGTTTTAAGGAATAGAGGAGCAATGATGTCCGCTACTAAAGGTAGTAAGTGTGACGCTCCCTTCCATTAGTTTTAAGGTTAATTATGTCTTCCCCTACGAATTAATTGTGTACACAGAGGTACCCGTAGCAAGAGGAATGACACTGTCATTGTAGCGCAATGACATAAGAATGACTTAGTCTGCATGACTTTTAGTTTGTTAAAACACCATAGTTAGGCGTAAGCCAACTTGTAATGAAAAGTAGAACGAGACGTAAGCGGTATTCAAGGCGTGGAGTATTTCACATATTAACGAGATTTTTTTGTTATTATCCATATATTTATTGTCTCCTTCAGCTATTTATTAAAGGATAGCGTTTTCTAGCTTTGAATTTTAAATACCTTAAATTTCATGTGTATTTATATTATGATATTTATATTTCAAGTTACGGCATTCCTTAATGTTTAAATAAACATTCTTTAGCGTTATTCAACAGATTTCGTGTGGTTATTTAATCGCATCGCAAATCATTAAATCACTAAATAGCGATAAAAGTTAAAAAGGTTGTTTAAATTAAGGCAAATCTGGTTGTCATTTTTTTCATTAAATAACGATGAAGTATTGCGAATAGTGTAATCAATCAAGCCCTCCCCTTAGGTATAATCACGTTTACATTCCGTCAGCTTACGATAGGTTTAAACACGCAAGTTTAATCTCAGCACCGAAAGCACGATTCATTCGTTGTTTTCCTTTTGTTCCTTCGAACTCAGGATATGTGCAGTCGCAAGACTCAAGTCCAGGATTTTCCTCCCATGTAAGTCGCCAGATTTCCGTGCGGAAATTTTCACATTCGAGTTAGCGGAAGAATCATATCTTATTTCAGTCTCGGAGAGAGATAATTTGATGACACCTTTCTTTGTTGTAGATGAACTTTACACTCAGCTGGCGTCGACACTGAAATTCCTAGCCTCCCAAAGAGGCGAGAATAAGAGTCTTTTCAAGGGCGCTTATTTATGCGACGTTTTCTCGTTCCTTCAGAATTTTCAAAAGTTTCCAGAATGAAATTTAATTACTTCTTACAGATTAATTTCATGTTAATCTTCGTGAAGTAGGTAATAGCGAGTAATTGTGCTTATATTTTGATCTCCCACACGTCATAGACTTTAGTTGAAGTAATATCATACGAAATCCTATAATTTTCTCCCGGCCCGGCGTCATGATGTTCATTTACGGTTCCGTTTCAATTTTTTTTCCTAAGGCGACCATAAACAGTAGTTTTGTTTACCTTATTAGGCTAAAAACTCAAAAGAGTGGATTTAGACGCCTACAGTTGTCATGGGTCAAATGTAATCTCTTACGCGACGAGCATTTATGCTAAGTGACGAAGAAAATCCACGGCGGGTTATAGCATTATTATTATTCCTCTTTTCTGTTTAACGCAATACCTTATATATATTTTTTTCCCCTTTATTCTCAGAACCGTAAATTTACTTCACAGATAGCCAAGAAATGTTTTCTAAATCAATAACCCAGTTTAGTTTCAGTTTTGAATTTACTGTTATCCTATTACTAATTTGGAACTTCATTTTAACTGTTTATTTATGCTATACGTCAGGCGTATGCAAGCGCAAACAAACCTTGACTAGTGAGCGCTAACAGTGCGTCACTATGTCGCCTTGATTTATTCATCCATTTTATTATGTATCTTTCGTAATTAATGATCTTAACGTCATTGGAGCCATGTCATTTACTCTTTTATTTTACTTGTGGCTAGGTCCGTTTTAACAGCTGTGACGTTACCAAATTTTGGGTTAATTATTTTTTTTTTTCGTCAGTTCCTCATTTTTTACAATGCTTTGACACTTCTGACATGATATTAATGGATTTCGTTGGGTTAATTTTCTGATACCAGGGGATATATTTTATACCATCTCCATTTTACTTTTATATATTTATCAATATTTAAACCTAGATATTTTCGTTTATTTTATTGTATATTGATCATGTCCCAACAAAGGGCATTTAGTGCCAAGTCATAACTTTAGTTTATATTGCACATTATTTTATATTTTGGGAGAAGCCAGGGGCTATATATATATATATATATATATAATTTAGTCAATATATACATATATTACTTTTGATGAAGTTAGATTTTCATTTTAATGGTGTTCCAGTATTAAGGCGTCAAATAACATTTTCCGCCTTTTATTTTCTTTAGCCTTCATTCAAACTTTGTTTTATAATTTATATCACTTATTGGGCAGTTTATTTTATTTTAGTTTACTTATCTTTACTCATGATTTTCACTTGCCTATAGAAGACGATTACTTTACACATTTTTATATATTTTCAATATTGAATGACTGAGAGCAATGTAGTTTTCCCATGTCCAACCTGTTTCCTTCCCTGTTCGGGAATTCCAAGAGTTCAAGGAATTTCGAAAAGTCCAGTGATTTTTTGAGGCCGGAAGAAGAACGCATTCCTGAAGGCTTTGGAGCTCACCAGCCTCCTTTGGTTTTCAGCGGTGTATGTCACGTAGCAGCACCGAAAATCCTATTCCAAGTGACATCCCAGGACTGGAACAGCGTCAGAAACATCAGAAGAAATGTCATCTTACAGAGCAACCCCCCCCCCCCCCCACGACTCTAACCCCCTTAAGAAGAAGCATGAACATCTTTCATGTACATCGTCCCCTTTTGCTCTGTAAGGCCAGGCAATGTCCTTCACCACATATTGGAACTTTCCGGGTACAGTCAACGACCCAAATGTGTTGAGACCCAGCCCTGTGGATCAGCAACCTGCCAGGCCACCTGTGACGTTTCATCCTACCAGTGGCCATAATTACTGTATGCAATGGCGTCTGCTGTGAATTTTCGGGGGCCTATCCTAACATCCCCCCAGTGTTCGCCATTGGACAAGGCATATTTTTGGGGCTTGGAACCGCTACTTGGAGTGGCTTCCCATGGACTACCCTGTGTTCGCCCGCCCCACGGCCCACGTCTTTTCATCTGACCTTTGCTGACCAGTATTCCGAAACTTTCCACACCGGGATTCGAATCCGGTCCCCCAGTGAAAATGATCGGTCAAGGACCATGTATGTCACAGAACAGTGCTTCGTACCCCAGGACTCCGGGGTTGGAATGTATTTGGACTGCCCTGCCGTCTCATTTCTCAGGTCATAGTGTGCACACATAGTGTGCTAAGAACGTCAGTGGCAAGTGCAAACATAACCTTCATCCATTTTTTAATCTTCGTGTGGTTGTGGAGTTTGGTGTTTACCACGGTCCTTTGCTCTCGCCTCGAACTGTCATCCTGATGAGGCGGAAGATTGCGAGCATGCGGCATTAAAGTTTCTCACGGATTATGTTCTGTGCTTATTTAGCACTTGTTCAGAAGCAAGTCGCATGTATCGCGTTACGATGCAGTGTGTTGAACTTTCCGCTGACTCCACGGACCTGCAAACAACACTTTATATCGCATGTTGACCAACCGTCAGCATTGTTGATTACGAAAGACTCTTCCAGCGTGTGGCTAATGTAAACATAGGACTTTATTTCAGCATTCAAGCTTGAGCTTAATTCTGTTTCATTTAATTTTCGGTGAAGGGTCTCCGACATTTTTTTTATTATTTTATTTTATGTAACCTTTTTTTTTCATGTAATAAACAAAAACCTTTTAAATTTTGGTGAATGGCAGAAGGTTCAATTTAAACTTTTCATGACTACAATTTCAATTTTGGAAATTGTTTCGCAAGAGGGAGTGTCGTACCATGCCCTGTTCGGTTAAGAAATATTGACCCTGGCAGACCTTGTCAGCTCCTGCTCAGAAATGTGTAGAATAAGCTTTCTACAGGAAATGGTAAGAACACTGGCCTTTGGCAAGAGGTGACGAGAGGCCAAGCGAGGGTTTATATACGTGCGCATGAGAGCGACACGAGGTCTTTTAATCTGGAATCATCGGAGAAGCAGGAGCTACTGGTCTTATTTCTAAACCGAACAGGGTAAGCTAGTCTACACCCATTCTGCCATTTGCATTGCTCACTTCAGTCTAGAAACGAATCATGAGTCTATTTGAATGAATAGTTAGATATTTGTACCTGCCCGTTCAGGGCTGTCTCTACCATCAACTAGTACTAATAGTACATCCCTATTTAAGATCCCGCGTTCAGAGGAACGCTACGCTATGACTGAAAATAAATAGTACCAATGTGTTATTAAAGGCAGGATAATATTGTAGGTTCTGTTGCATGTATACATTTTTCCCTCTCAATGAGAAGAAATATTGTGTGTAAATAAAATTGATTATCAGTACTCTATTGGTATCTGTCAATATAGGCATATCAGTAAAATTACTAATGTATTTACCGATGTCATATTTCTGTGAATAGGATGAAATGTAATGCACAATTCTGCCATTTTGCTGTTATTTTTATGTTCACAAACATCAATTTGTATAGAATTCTCACTGACCTCCATGGCATAGTGGTTAGCTACAGTACACACAGTACACCACGCTACAGTACTAGGCATCCTGGGTTTGAATCCCAGCCAGAGCATGAGTGTTCTTTGGGAGTGTCCTTCATCACTCATCCTCATCTTTGCAATTAGTCTAAGATGCAGAAGAGAGAAGTAATATAAACCAATTCAATCAATCAAACATATTAAAGTTAAAATCCATTGCAGTTTTATATCAGATCAGTACAATATCGGTTACATATGCATTTTATATCTGTACTTTATTGGTATTGGCTAAAATTTATCAGACCATCCCTAATACTAAAAAGCAACCATACCCAGTGTTTGCTAAATAAATGTATTTTTGTATAATATTTTGTGTAAAATTAGAAGAAAGAAAGAACAGCACACATGTAATAGTCACTAAATTTCTCTCTCTCTCTCTCGGCTACAATTTAAGCATTCTTAGTAGATACTGTAATGGTTTAAAGATAAGTTATTTTGCAGAAACATTGCTGAATCCATGTACTGCAAGGCTAAAGTTAGACTTTTTATGCATGAAATTATACAGGGTGTCCCACTAGCTTTCGAACCCGAAAAAAACATTATAATTTCCGAACGAACATACATAGGAAAATGAAATTCACAATACTTATACCTTGTTTCATGCTGAATACATGATCGTCGCAGCAGGTGCTGCAAGTGTCTTGCCTGGACGTCCAGAAATGTTTATACACGGTGTTCCATATTGGGAAAAGTCTGATGTAGAGTCTCCGGTGTGATCTCGTGAATCGCATTCTCGATGTTGTTTCGCAACTCTTGCAGTAATCCTGGTTTGTTTCTGTAGACACAACCTTTAAGGAAACCCCATAAAAATAAATCCGGAGGTGTCAAATCTGGGGATCTTGGCGGCCACAATCCTTTGGAGATGATTCTGTCACCAAAAAAGGACTCAATTTCTGCCATAGACACGTTTGAAGTATTGCATGTCGCTCCGTCTTGTTGGAAATAACCGCGACGCAGTTATTCATCACCCAGCTGATTCACAAATGCACTGAAGATGTGTAAGTAAACTTGTGTGTTTACTGTATCTTCAAAGAAGATGGGTCCAATGATACGCTGTCGGGAAATTGCACACCAAACTCCCACCTTCAATGGTCCTTTACGGCGTCCAAATTCATGTTGAACGGTCTGATACGATCCCGATATCCAATATTTCTTTACAATCAACACTCGTTCTGGTACGGTGTACCGTTCCATACTCGTGATGCAGGGACTCTCGCATTACTTCCCCTGGTGCCACCTACCATCTTTGTTTTGATGCGTGCGTTTATTTTCAACCCTGCCTCGTGTTCAGCATGAAACAAGGTATTTGTATTGTGAATTTCATTTTCCTATGTATGTTTGATCGGAAATTATAACGTTTTTTTCAGGTTCGAAAGCTAGTGGGACACCCGTTACATTTAAAAAGTAACATTATTGGTCAGTAGTCATGTATATTATGCAATATTATTATAGTACTGTTTAGATTTTTGTGCTAACTGTATTCCATGATAATTGCATGATCCATACATGCAAAAAGTTGTTTGATATGAAGATATACATGATTGCTATTAGTTCTGGTCATTCTTTATAAACTTATATTTATTTGGAGATTGTGAAAAGAGGAAACTGGAATGCATTATGCATGAACAGAAATACTTCAGTGTGAATGTAAATGTATTTTCATGTTCCAAAGAAGAAAGAATGTTATTGTCTACTGCATTGTATATTCCACTTCAAAATATACAAGTGTTACGTGTGTTTAGCTAAAAATTGTATTATGTACTTTGTTGCAAAATTCATGTATTTTATTGTATTTTCTTGTATTGCTCCTGGAGTTAAATAAATAAATAAATTTATAAATATGTTGTTGTATTTTATTTTAAAACTCCTATTTTTTTAAAAAAAAAATTGATTAACAAACAAGCTAATATTTATTTTAAAAATTTAAGAGAGATTAAAAGCAAAGTAATTCAATTATTTGTCAACAGGTAATTGCAGCAGTATAAAGCTTGCAGTTTTCTTCTTTGCCACTACCACAAAACATTGGCAACATATTACTATAATAATAATCCTGTGCATAACAGCCCAAGGGCCTTGGTTTTCTACCAACTTCTAGTCTCCCTCCCACGCTTTCCTTCATCATATTGGAATAGTCATGGGGGTCAGTCCAATTACTAATAATAATAAAAATAGAATGGATGAACACTTGTGTGTGTGTCAGTTCTTGAGGTCATAGTACCACCATATATTGTTTAGATATAAAGTGGTAACAATGTAGTTCAGCAACTTACCACCAGATGGCAGCACCATGCAGTGCAGTGCTGCCATCTATGAGCAGGAATCTGAAGCTTGTAATTCAGAGCCTCGCCACTAGATGGCCTGACATCTATTGGTGGAGCTCTGAACTAACCCCAGTAGAGCAAAAAGCAAAACGGCTCTCTTGCAGCTCAGTCAGTTAAGGGGGATAATCCTGCCTTATGAGCCCTTTGCTTGGTGCAGGTATATAGGTCTTTGGACTTGGTGATCTTGCATCCACCTCCCGCCGGCCCCCTAGGACAGGCAATGGTGGTTGTTGGCTTCCACCCCGATCAGAGAACCTGGAAAGGACTTAGGAGGAAAAGGTAAAGGATTGGCTTGAAGAGGTGAGGTATTGGAAGCAACCAAAAACTCCAACTGCACCAGGATTTGAACCTGGAACTTCTGGGATGATGCCTTTACTGATATTTTTTTTTTATTATTTTCTTTTTTAAAAGGAAAGCCCCTATTCCAAAGCTTCCCCATCACACTTCATTCACTCATATCATTTCATTCATTTTTCATTTTCAGGACAGACAATCACAATCATCCATGTCCAAGCCAGGATTCAACCCCGGGACCCCTGTCATCATAGCACGATGTGCTAACCACTCAGTCACAGGTGCCAACTACTGAGAACACTGGAGATGAGAATTTCAGAACTTCTACTTATGTTACCAATTACTGACGGATAAAAAATATAAAAATATATATATAGTTTCTCACTATGTAGGATTGTTCTTATCAATGTAAATAGAATTATGAACAACCTACAGTACTTAGAAACAGGTACAAGTATTAAAAATATAAACATTTCTAGTATTAAACCTCCACATATGTATCTTTGTTGCTTCAACCATACACACTACGAAGATCAATTTTTTCATTTGAAATGTTTACAAAATTAATACATGTTTCAAAGTAGAGTACTTGTACATACTATTGACACTAACATAGTGTCAATTCCACATAGGGACGGGCTACATTATTTTATTCTGCTTATTGAGGCATTAAGATTATTTCTAGATATGTGTATTTATTACTAAATATGCAATTTTGTTTCTCAATTTTATCAATTTTTATTATTTTCATTTTCATTATTATTATTATTTTAACTCTGGGACAGAGATGTTTGTGGGTTACTGAGAGGAAAACATGACTGGAGCTTGAATATCAAGTGTGAAATCCAATAGGAATGCAATACACATGGAAAATTCAATTTTGTGATGAAACAATTGTATTGAAAAGAGCTGAACCTGGAAGGCAGAATCACTCAATTTCTTTTCAATCAGATGCATGTAATATCATTCAACGAAATGTTTTTCCAGATGCAGATTTTATTATTCGATTGGAAGTTTACATTAAAAACACAATACACTGAATTGTTCAACACTAATTCAAATGATGGAGGATTCATATGGAAATGAACATCTGCACCAGTTATTCTCTCTCCTTTGATCATTGTGATTAGCCAAAAGAGGCAGACATGCAATGTTAAATCAGATGAATCAATGTCTGCTTTGACTTTCATTTCTGATTGTTGCTGGAACTGTTACTTAAAAGTGTTTGAGTTTGAGTTTTTAAGTCCATTTTATGCACAGAAAGGCTTATCAGGACCCCTTGATTACAAGGTAAGGACCCTACTACTGGCCCATCAGGGATATATTTGAAAAGGACGAGGCATACAGTTTCCTTCATGGAGCATGAGGAGCTCAAAGAGAGGAACATATACGTAACCTGAAGTCGGAGAGAAGCCAGAATTATATCAGTGTTCGGAAGGTACTTTTTAAAAGTAACTCAGTTACAATTACTGGTACTTGAAGAGTAACTGTAAGTTACTTTTAGTTATTTTATGCTGAAAATTTTCTTGCAAACAAATTACACACAGTCAATGATCATTAATATATGAAGATGTACATGTGTTGTATTTATATTTCTAGTACATAAGTCTCCATAGATTTACTTTATAACCACAGATAAAATGAAATGGAACAGAGTCAGCTTTGCTTGAATGGTCATTCAATTTAATTTAATCTCTCTGCATATGGATATCCCTTTAACATTATCTCTTAGCTTGACTGTCATGTTCCAAATGAATACAGCAATCCACCCCAAACACTAAAGGGGTATGAAGGGTGACTCTTTCTCAAGACATCCTTCCATGTAGTACACCCTGGATGAGGTTGTGGGGTCTGGACCCATGGCAAGTATAATCCTCTGCTGTGTGCATCACATTGTGTTTGTGATTGTCCCTTCTTCCATTTCATTACTATTCATCCTCATCTTCGTGATTAACCAAAAGTGTAAGATAATATAAAAGATAAAATCAACTTCAACTTCGAAACACAAAATTCACATGCAACTAGAAATTAATTGCAACAGAGAATGGGCTTCTAATTTAGCATGTAACGAAACCTAGCTTCCTTGCCTTACACAATTGCACGAAATATCATTTCACCCTAGCATCCACAGAAGACACATAGTTGGTAACAGAGTTGCTACATTTAGCTATTCCTCCACGTTACAGATTTTCAAGTTCTCTATTTTAGTATCATAAAGTAATTGTTGATAACATTACTTGTGTTGCAAAAGGCATCTCTGTGACAGTTACATACTTTTTAAAGTAGCTAGTTATATTTATAATTCTCCCCAAAAGTAACTGTTCACTTCACTTGCATAATATTCACATTAGAATAACTACAAGGGCTCGTTTTAGGTTCCTTCACAGTGGAAGCCACCAGGAAACAGCCAGGGGGCTTTGATCATAAAATGATAGCAATAGTAAATTTCTTGTGAAATAGTTCCACTTTATTTGTATTAACAATTATTACAGAAAGAAAGATATAAGGTTGAGAATTAATTTATTCACGGGGAACTGTCACAAAATGGAAAGTAAAATAAACCAAATCTTCGTATTCCTAATGTGCATTTATTCTTGACTACTGTGTTGTCTTCCTGTCTTGTATTTACAACATAGAACACAATAATGGACATATGTCTGTTCCGTTCCAAATAATACTCCTACTCAGGGCGATTCCTCCATGTAGGAAGTGAGAAACTTCCTACAGTTCATTTATACTTGCTTCTAGTTCTCTACTTTTTAGGAGTTATAAAATAATAATAATAATTATAATAAAATAATGCGCGTTATAAAATTATGAGCTCAATGTACGTACACTTGACTAGGTTAGCTACTGTCAAGAGTTGACTGCTGTCGCTCGCTCCAGCTGCAGCCGAAAGGCGATGGACACACAGGCTTTTCTGCCCGTCTGGAGGAACCTTGCTGGTATCACTACAAACAGATGGATGAAGAGTTGAAAAGGGGCAGGGGGAAGGTTGCGGTTTTAAAGCAACCAGCGAGGAAGCATCGAGGGTTTCCTCAACCAGTGATGACAACTCCAGCAAAATGGTACCGGTACTAAACCTAGCACAGTTTGATCTTCCTTGGTACCTAGCTCCCTGCTTTTGGCATAATGGTAAAATATAGCATAATCTGCAAACGTAAGTCCCTGTGAGAGGGAAATCTAATTCAAAGGAATATGTTTTCATGAAATAAAAGTAAAATTAGGTCCAAATCTTATTATTACTTCACCAGCGGAAATGTTTCAAATAAAAAGGGAGTATGTCTACACAGCGACAAGTTTTTTACAACCATGCCACGATCCATCCTCTATTTTTTCTTTATCTTGCCAGATTTTGTTCATGAGGAAATTTTATGGCAGAAAATCGGTAGAAGGTTGGGGTCAAACAGAGACTTTTCTAAAATCGTTTCAAGTTCTATGCTGAACCCATTTCGTTTGTTGAGCTTTCGTACACAATTTTTCAAACCTTCCTCGCTTTACCATAACTTCTTCCTACACCCCAAAAAAGCCAGGAGTCGCCAGTGGTCTTACTTCCCTGAAGTTAATTGATAGCATTCATTTCACCCCTGCTTCATTCAATTTAATCTAAAGTATCCCCATCCTTTATTACTGGGGAGTCCCCGATGGCATAGTGGTAACGGCCTGGTCTTGTAATCCAGGGATCCCGGGTTCGATACTCTGTGGAGTAGTGTTGCCCACGGGACGAGACGGGACAGGCTTTTAAAAATTCGAGACGAGACGAGATTGATCATGTGTCCCGAGACAAACGAATATTTTCGAGACGAGACAGCATTTCACAGCATTTCCACGAGACGAGACAGGCCAAAATCTCGTCTCGTGGGCAACACTACTGTGGAGACATGTAGAGGTTTGGATGAAACTTGAAACTGCAGGTCCAGTCTCAATTAGCCTATCTGTGAAAGTGGACTTAATAAAAACTCAAAACTCAATCTTTTGCTGACTTTAAAACAAAACAAAAATAAATAAGTAACTCTACTTTCAAATTTCGCCGAACATTAAGACATCCAGATTCGATTCCCGACAGGGGTTCATTCTTGCTGTTTAAATCTTATTTTAAACTGTGTGTCCATGGACATAACTTGGGTCCCTAATTTTGGAAGGCATAATTTTACTTAGGGCTTAACTTTGGAGGGGAGGTAGACTCGAAAAGTTATCCATCCCATTATATTAACATCCAGTGTTGCTTACTAAATAAATGCTACTTTTCGTCGTTGCCTTGTAATCAAGAGGTGCCGGGTTCGATATCTGGTGGAGGCACATGGCACAGTTGTTCGGATCCCACTTTACACTGTAGGTCCAGTCTTGATTAGTCTTTCTGTGCATAAAGTGGACTTAAAACAACAATTCAATCAATCAATCAGATGCTGCCTTTGCGAAATCATAAAAATTACGCTTCATTACTTTGCTTCTAGGAGTTTCACGAAAGTACTCGTAAATTTTAATACAGTTGAGACCTTTGGGGAGCAAGTGCCCCTTGCCCCCGCCAAATTATGGCTATGTACGTGTCTTCTCCGTTTAGACCCTGTTCATAAAGTGGACTTTCTATTCAGCAATCTTGTCGAACCATTACACTGAAAATTAGTTTATTCGTTTTTCTTTCTTTTCCCCTTTTTTACAATACAATTGTTTCGTTTTGTGGCTTATTTAATCGTTTTAACGAAAGACAATCTCATCCGCCTGTTTCCTAAAAAGAGTTACTTGATCGTAAATGCAAGAATGAAGCCGGCTTTGGTCTCAGCAAAAATGCAGTGGATCCTCGTTCTGACTTGCGAAAAAAGTCCATCATATTTTAAATGCGTTCTCTATGATACGGAAAGCGTGTTTGAGACCAGCTGAACGATAATGTGCCTTGGAAGGTGTCCAGGTGGTAGAGCTAAAAAAAAAAAGTTAAATCTTAGCCAAGAAAGGAACTTCTTTCAACCATAGAGATATTCCAACATTGACCCTTCATAAATTCCAACTTATTTCTGCTTTGAATATATCCAAATCTGGTAAGCTTTTGGCAAAGAGGGAACAAAGATATTTTAGTGCTTAAACCATGGGGATACAGCAGAATGTGTTTGTATATGTTGGTGATATTACCTCGCATTTCTAGCTCTCTGGGTTAATCGCGATGATGATGAAGAATAGTAAATTGATTAAGCAGACGAAGAAATAAACACAATGAAATATCCAAGCCTTCTCCAGGACTCAAACCTACGACTTTTGGCACTGCAGCTTGCTACTCTAATACAGGGTGTTTCACTCGCTCTCGGCCCCTGATTTTCGCTTACTAAAATCAAAATATTGGTCATTATGTAATGAAACTTGCAACGGACATACTTTGGTGTATGAGAAGCATGGTGACGTTACGTTAGATGGCGCCACAGTCTCTAATCCTTGCGTGAGCATGCGCGTCCGTCTTGGCGATTCTACCGTTAAATGCCAAACGTACGAACGTGTGCTTTCAGTCTGAGTTCTTGGTCCTGCTATTGTGACGCACCTGATAGTGGTTCGTGTATGTTCGGGTTCGGTTGAAAGTTCGTGAAGAAACGGAAAACAACGGGAACATTGTTGGATGTGCATAAATGTGGACGTACGCCTGAAGCAGAGCGCCTGACTTTTCCCACCGGATTTCTTCCTTTGGGGCATGCTGAAAGGAAAGGTCTATCACAACAAGCCATGGAACTGTAAGACAGCATTAGACGGGAAATTGACGTTATTACTCGTGATGTGTTGGTGGCTACCTTCTGTAACATGGAGAGGCGTGTGCAGGAGTGCATTGATGTTATTGGCGACCACTCCCAACACTCGCTGTGATGTCACCATGCTTCTCATACACAAAGATATGTCCGTAGCAAATTTCATTACATAATGACCAATAGTTTGGTTTATATAAGCAAATATCAGGGGCAGAGAGCGAGTGAAACACCCTGTATGTGTAATGATGAATATACCCAGTTTTTCAAGTCATTCAATCCTATTTTTGATATATATGACATGAAAACAGTAAGATAGATTTACACTAGTTATTATGCATTATGAAGTTTCATCCATCCAGAAACTTTAATAAATTTTGATGCCTGTATACTCCATCTTGGAATTTCGACAATTAATTAAGAGTTCAAGTCAGAATGGAGAGAAATATGTGTATATATATTTTTTAAAATGTCACAGGATTATACATCAAAGTTTTGTGACTGATACCATGCTAATCTGTGATTTGCGACCACGCAGCCATTATTTAGAATATCGAATCATGGGTGGAGTGAAAATTAATATTTTAGTGGCATATAGTCTTGCTTGAAATCATTAGCAGAACAGAATTTTGTCCGCAGGTGAAGAACCTGACCATGCAATAGTACCAACTTTACATACATTGATGAGGGGGGGGGGGGGGGTGGCAAGTTTTGATACATATGTATATAGTGTAAAATATTGTTCATAAGTTCCTTCATTTGGTATTTGTGTCGTTTGAACGCGGCTCGCTTAGCGACTGGAAGCACGCCGCCTGCCTGCGAAATGGGATGTACGTATTTTTAGGGTTTACAAACTACAAGCGAGGGAGGGTGTCTTACGGTCACTCTGTACATTCTATTGTGGGGTATGAATGGCAAGTCAACCTTATCTACACGTATCCAATGCTGCAGGCCAACGCGGCTCTGGCGTCTGATCCCACTACCAGCATAATCTTCTGTGGGGCTTGTGTTGTGTTGTCCGTACCATGCCCCCTTCCATCGTCGCTATTAGCCAAAAGTGGAAGAAATGCAACTTTAAATAAACTAAACTGAACAAGAATTCTATTGTAAACAATACATCGATTCCCGGTGGAGGCAGACTGCAGACTGGTTCGGATTCCACTTTAAACTGTAGGTGTTAGTCTATCTGAATAAAGTGGACTCAAAACAAACTTTCGCAATGCATGGAATTGTTTAAATCGTTGTTTTAAGTACACTTTATGCACAGATAGGCTAATCGGGATTGAACCTACAGTTTAAAGTGAGATCCGAATCACTGTGCAATGTGCCTCCACAGGGCACAATGGCGGGTAGTTGCGTTTGACGAACCATTCTTCACTAAGGCAGGAACTTCCTTAGCCCCCAAGCATTTTGAGGACCTGTTGGTCTGTATGACATATTCACTTTTGCAGCTTCCTGCAAGACTGTCGCAAAAGAAACAGGCAGAGGGGGAGGGGGCCCAGTAAAATTTCACAGTCTGACAATAAAATTAAATTACGTCCGCTAGGTGTTTAGGGGGGCCGGGGTGCGAAGGAGGAGGACTACATGTGTGAAGGATGCAGAAAGCGGAAAAGCGAGTCTGAATTTTCTCTACGCTCGCTAACTGCCTTCGGAGGGTCGTGAGAGGAAATAACAATCACGGTGGAAGGGAAGAAGCTGGATAACATGGCTAAAAATAGCCACAAAAGTGTCAATATGAAGGAAGGAACATCCTTGTTTACGGAGAAGCGAGATGTACAATTCATAACCTAAACGCCCCATTACTTTACCTTTGAATTTCATTTAAATTTACCCTTGAAAACTTCAATTTAGACGTTATCGTGAATCGAGTTAAGGTTGGCTGACTTTTATTCCAATCTCTCGTATGCCAAGATCCTCCTTGCAGTGCGCACTGGAAAAGATAGCTTTGCTGGTTAACGAGGCTCTGGCGACTAGAATCAAAACGATAATAGCCAGCCTGTGCGTCGGAGTCACAGCGACGCCCTGGGTCCTGGGATCGAATCCCGACCTGGGCATTCGTTTTGAGTGTTCCTTCATAAATTTCATCATATCATCACTCATCCTCATCTTCGCTATTACATAAAATTGATAGAATTACGAAGTAAAACAAACAAAATCAATCGATCAATCAAAGCCATGATCATGTGCGGATTTGCAATGTTTGTTACAATTATCAACAAGCATAAAGTTAGGTTTAAATTAGTTGTCAACCATAGGATGTAATATAATCTTGTAGTTTCCTCAGGTCAACATCATTAAATTAATTTGGTGTTGCATTTTCAACGCCGAAAAATCCATTTAATATTTTGACTTTCACAAAAAGATTTGTTAATGAAAACTGATCCAATTAATTGGTCTGTACGGGACACCCGGTTCGATTCTTATGGTGGGTGCTCTCATCCTGATTTTCTCTGTATATATCGACTCTTGAGTTCGCCCAGCCTCTAGGGGCCTTCATAGAATTCTAGATCAATCAATCAATTAAACATTGACACACATAACCAAGCTTCTAATTCATCGGTACCTGAAGGTAATCCTAGAGGGGACATTAGCGACCAGAGCGTGGTGCTGATCACATTGCACCCACTACTGCAGAGATCGAGAATGTGTGGGACCTTACCTCCACATCCCCAATGGCACTGTGTAACGCACAGGGGATGGCTTTACCACTTACCTTCTTATATTCACGTAGGCTTGTGATCTGCAGTGTAAGGTCATCTCTGAACTACGCAGATGCAAACCGGGAGTCGAACCAGAAACTTCCTTGATTGAAAGGTGAGAGTGTTATCTACCTCACTATTGAGGAAATGATTGAGCACGCATTCTGTGCTTTATTAATGAGAAATGCTAGCTACCCACAGAAAAGTAAATGCACCATCTGAAACAAGAAAATGCATAAAGGCTGTAGCTCAGACCAAATGTTTGTTTATCATCGAGAAAGAAAAGATGCATAAGGGTTCATAAAATGCATCAAGTGATGCATTAAAGTGCATTTCAACCGAGAGGAATACTCACTTGAATCATATGATACACTTTGGTGTTACCATAAAACACGCTACAGTTCATCAATCGATGTATTTCTGGTGCATTAATAGATATATTTAAGAAGCATTTAGTTTTCTGTGTGTAGTATGTTGAAACGTAATTGTAATTATTTTGACACACTAATTAATGTTTTGATTGTTGACTTTGCAACGGTATATTTTGTGTTTTTAAGCTGATTCTCAGCAACATACACAATATACACTACCATACATTTTTGAATCCTTGTCCCGAGGTTCAAAACTTGCAGTACCTGAAGTTCTGTGGATGCTAGTTTAGGCAATAGACACGTACCTCTTCAAATTACAACTTAACGCCCATTTCCTTTTAGATATATATAGGTTTATTCATAGTATATTTACAGAAGTTAATTCTTGGCCGTTATTCACAAAATTACATTTCGGTGTACCCTGTCCCCCCTTCCCGAAGAGAGTGTGTAGACTCGCGTAGCCACTGGCTCCACGAGTAAAAAAAAATATAACCCTCAGTACCAAAAAAGGTGGCTGAAGGTATGTGTGTTGTGTACCCGGTTTCCCACATGAAATAAACTATTGGAATAATGTGAAAAGAGCAAGTGTGTGTATTAAAAGAAAGAGAGAAAGTTAAAGTATCCGCCTATTCATATTATCAAGAAAAGTCTTCGTTTCGCCCCATAGAGAAAAGACACCTCTTTACCTCACCGTATTGCACCAAAACATCTGAGGCCGACTGCTGCCTTCCCTTCCTTTTATAGGCCCCGCTAATGACCTAAACCGTTACTGGAAACTTACCGCTCCCCAACGGCCAAGAACTCAAACGTACAGGACATAGACATAGGCATACACAATTTATAACATAAAAAAGGATCCAGTAATGATCGCATCATTACATAGTCCCCCCTTCCTGAAGAGAGAAAAATCAAAGTTCTGTAACCTAGAAAAATAATAATAATATACACAATACACTTGTCCGCAGTTTCTGTTCACTACAAACACACTTTCATTAGGTCACACGACACTGACAGTCAATGTTCACTCTAATTTTGTCCACAAGTGTACTTCGAGATCTGCGTTCTTCCCTCAGCACTGGAGCTGGTTAACCCACGTCGATTCTTACCCACTCAGCATCTCTTCCATCCTTCCTCCTGGACCAATTAGGGACAGTCTCCTGGAAATCCATCCAAGTCACCAAGGCTGCTGGTTCGACTCCCGGCAACGCCACTGTTCTGCGCTCCTGCCGAGATCGGAAGACACCGCTTCGACCGGCTTCCACATGAATGGGTCTAAATGGCTCTACATCCAGAGATGTCACTGCTATTCACTGGATTTTCTCACCACCGAACTGCGGCTTCTCGACGAAAATACGTGGTAAAGAAATACGCACTAACTTTGCGTTACTTTTGTTGACTGCGGAACGAAACGTTTGCAGGAGTAGTGTGTGAGGTATCAGAGAGAGAAAATAAATGAAAGATAAAAAATAAAGAAAAGATAGATAAATCCCTATATACAATATTTACAAAAATCCCCTTTTGAAATTAGATCAGAATCTGTTTCTCAGCTTGTAACGCATCTGGGGTACATCTTCATTCTCGTCTTCTGGAGAAGATACGTGCGCTCCCTTCGCTGAATTTTGCCCGGCTACTTTCTTCGCGAACTCAGGCGGCGAAGAATAAGGTTTTAACTGATCGCTGTTGGCTCTCAATATTCTTCCGTCCTCGCTGTGTTTTAGTTTGAAAGTATTTGCCGAAGTTTGCTCCACAATTGCGTGTGGTCCAGAGAACTTCCCCGAGAGTTTACTAGTTACTCCACGGGCCTTATCAGAGAGAGGATGTTCCTTAAGCCAAGCTTTTTCCCCCACCTTAAACGTGCACTTGCGGCGTTTCTTATCATATACTTTCTTCTGTGCATTATGCATGCGCTCTTGATTGTTGCAAGCTATCTTCTTGGCCTCTTCTATCCTGAATTTCGTTTCCTCCACGAATTCCAAGATGTCCTCCTGTCTGATTTCAGGTCCTTGAGGCAAAGCGTCCCTGGCCTTCTCGAAAGGACCCCTCACAGAACGTCCAAAATGCAAATATGCTGGACTGAATGTGGTCGTGTTGCAAACTTGGGAATTCAATGCAAACTGCACGTACGGTAACGATGACGCCCACTCGTTGTGCGACGAAATTAGTGTGGAAAGAGCACGTTTAGTTGCCTTTACGTAGCATTCTGCGAGATTGCCCTGCGGGCGATATGGAGAAATTCTGATCTGCTTGGAATCAAACATCTTCATCATCTGTTTCCACATTCTGGAATTGAAAATGCTTTGATTATCAGTGGAGATTCTCGGGTAGAATCCATGGATCGAGAATATATCCAGTAATTGTTCTAGCACAGATTTCGCAGTCACAACGCGAAGGGGGCGCAAGATAGTAAATCTGCTAAAACTATCAACGCATACTAGAACGTATTGGAAATTTCCCTTTTTCGAACGAACGACTGGTCCCAGAATGTCACAGTATAAGTTCTTGCCAACTTCTGTTTCCTTATTACTTGCCATGAAGCCTTGCTTCTTAGTCGTGTCCCCTTTAAATACACAGCATGGTTGGCACGACTTACAGTATTGAATAACGTCTTTTGTTAGGCCTAGCCACGTGTATTGTTCTCTGACCTTTGCTAAAGTTTTCAATCTTCCAGGGTGAGAAGCGAATGCACTATCATGCAAGGACATAAGAATTTGCGCACGTAGAGAAAGAGGTGCCCATATTTTGCCAGTTCCTTTCTCTTTGTACTTTTCTGCAGGCAAATTTCTCCTAAGGATACCATCATCGTCGAAATACGAAGATTTGGCCAGTGTCTTCAACTTTTCCTTGTACATCTTCGTCCCTTCCACCTCCTCGTTCCTAACAGTCTTCGCTAAGTCTGCAAGAAAATTATCTTTCATTTGCTCTGAAATGATTGAAGTGGTGTCCAGAAGCCTGCTCGGATCCAGCGGTTCGTGTTCTTCATTCCCCTCGGCCACGGAGAAAGGCAACAATGAAAAGCCCTGCATCTTTTCACTTTTAGAGAGACGAACCTTGGGTAGTTTGATCCCTCGAAGCAAATTTTCTCGTCGTTTCTTCTTTATTTGCTTCGCGCTTTGTATAGTGCACAAAGCACTGAGGTCAGCAACTGGTTTCTGTGCAATATCTGACGAATCGATCACAGCTCCGTCTTCCATCTCGAATTTCACGTAGCCTTCATCATTTTCATCTTCCAGGGGGAATGTTTCCTGCGCTGCGGGTAACCCGTCGTACTCAGACGGATGGGTGTTGCATACTTCATTTCTCGATAGAAAGTCTACCAGATTTAGCTCTCCTTTCACGTATTTGATGAGCAGAGGGTAGCGCGAGAGACGAGCGGTCCACCTTGACATCTTTGCGCTCTTGTTTTCAGTACTGAATATCGTGGTCAGAGCACTGTGGTCAGTGAAAACTTCCACTGCCGGAGCGTGGCAGATGTACTTGTCGAAAGTCTCGACTGCAAGGAGCAAAGCGAGGAATTCTTTGTGCGTTGTGCTGTAGTTCTTCTGGGCTTGTGAGAACTTTTTACTTCCAAAGGATACAACATGCAGTTTCCCCCCTTGGTCCCTCTGTCCTAGTAAGAAACCGGCGCAGTTATCGCTCGCGTCGCTGTAGATGACGAACGGCTCATTCAGTACAGGAATGTACAGAGAAACGTTATTCTTTACTGCTTCTTTCAGTTTGGTCAGGCACTCTTCGTGAACATCCGTCCACCGAAAACGAACTCCCTTACGTAACATGTCAGTGAGAGGACTCGTCAACTCTGACATATGGCTAATATGACCTTTCAGAAATCCGAAGAATCCTAAAATGCTCTGGAGTTGCTTCACATTCTTCGGAGCCCTTATCTGGTCCAAATACTCAATCTTGGATGGGTGGCACATCACTTGCTTGTGAGAAATTCTGAAACCCAGGTAATCCACTTCCGAAGTAAAAAGTTGGGACTTCGATGGTGAAAGTGTTAAGTTCGCCTTGTGCATTCTCTCCAAAACTTCTTTCAGTGCGAGCAACAATTCTCCCTCCGTTTCTCCATAAACCAAAATGTCATCGTAAAAAGCAATGCATGAGACACCCTGCAGCTCTCCAAGGACAATATTCATCAGTTTCGCCAGTGTGTTAGGAATCATGCTCAATCCATAGGGACATCTCAAATAGCGAAAGATTCCTCGTGAAGTGTTGAAAGCCGTGTATTGGCGTGAGTTTTCTTCCAATAAAAGCTGGCCAAAAGCGTTTACCAAATCTAATTTACAGAAATATCTAGCCTTGCCTAATTTACTCAAAGATTCAAACATATCCGGGACTTCATTCCTAGATTTCTTTGTTACTGCGTTTGTCTTTCGAGGATCCAGGATCACCTTGTATTTATCCCCTTTCCTGATTAACAACGGTGAATTAATGTAATTAGATTTGCAGGGCTCAATGAAACCCCCAGCTAACAGCTCATCGATACAGTTATCCATTATTTCTTGCTTTTCTGGAGTCAAAATACGAAGCTTAGAATAGAATGGTGTCCTATCGGTTAGTTCTATTTTGTGCTGTAAGATGTGTGTAACGCCAGGTTTTTCAGAAAAGACGTTACTGTAGATGTTTAAAATATCTGCTAATTTTTTCTTTACTTCTGGTGAACATTCTGCACGCTCAATCAATTCTGCTATTTCGGGACGTCTTTGGCAATATCCCATCGTCGCGGTTGTTGCATCAGATGTTTCACTTTTTCCCATCGTCGCGGTTACCGTCGCGGTTGCCCCAGCTTCAGCCTCCACAGTCGACGTTATCCCCTGCAGAATCGGAAGACTCATCCCCGCTTCCCTCTTCTCCGCAGAAAACAAATAGATGACGTCACTGTCTGCAAAGCTGTAGCCTCCCTCTTTCAAGTGCAGAGATAATCCGGCTTGCCTTATGAACCCACGACCTGCGATGAATCCCTTGAAACAATCGCGCAAAACGACGAATTTATGCCTAAGTTTCGCCCCATTCAAATGTACAGTAAGATACATTTCCCCACATGATTGTACAGAGCCTACTGCCAAAGAAATATTGATACGTTTATTGTTAATCTTATTTCCTTGTTTTTCCAGTTGTTTTGCGATTTCTAAATTTACAGTGCTCACAGAGGCCCCTGTGTCTACGAATAAGGAGAAGTCCTTTCCATTGATTTTACAGGGGACTAACGGCTCTTTTTCGCCAGAAGTGAAATTCCTGCAGTTGCGTATCTTCCTACTCCCCCCTTTGTTTTTCTTCCACGCAGCGCCTGCTACGATGGCGGTGTCGCTCTGTTCGGGCCTAACGAGTTTTTTGGAGCAGTACACATGGCGGCTTTGTGGTCAAGACCGTCACACCGAAAACAACGGATCCCCCTTCTCTTCGTCGGTTCTTCTGCTCTCGACGGGGTTCCAATATTCCCGGAAAGGCTCAAGCGGTTGAAAAGACCCGGATTTATGGCACTCATTGATACTTCTGTTCCCACGCGGCCGAAAGTGTTCATTGTCCCCGCGGCTGCTAATTGCCTTGTGCCACTCGCTGAAGTCGGCATGGCAGACAGATGCGGCGAACTGTTGTCCCTCAGTTCTGGACAATAGTACAGGGCTTCTGAATACAATCTCTTTTGAATGTCCATAGAATGGGTTTCCAAATCTTTGATTGTTGCGAATGTTCTGTTGTACAAGTGTGTTCTGAATTTAGGATGGGAAAATTTCAAAACGTGCTGGATGACCTCGTCTTCTGTCCCCCGTTTCTCCCTCATTGCGAAAAGCTTCCTGGTGTGTCGAATAAATGCAAGAAGAGACTGGTCTGGTGACTGGTAATTGTTCTGAATGATCCTTGCTATTTCCGAGTCGTAATCGACACTAAAGAATTCTTCCAAGAACGCCTTCTCAAATTCCCTAAAAGTGCCGAATGGTCTCGAAAATCTGAACCAATCTGCAGCGATTTCCTTCAACGAAAGCGGCAAGATTCTATCTAAGAGAAAAGTATCCCCAATTTCCATGATTTCCTGATAATTGCGTAATTCATACAAATAATCGTGTGGACTTACATCGCCGACGTTTCCCTTAAAGATCGGAATGTTTATGTTGCTTTTTTCCAAGATTTTGTTCATTTTCTCCTCGCCCGTCCTTGCCGAAGTTCCTTGCGTAAGGTTTAGAGAAAGTCTCTCAAGTTCCCCAACAATATCTTCCTCAGGCCTTCCCTCCAAGTTCGCATTGCCTAGCAACTTGCCAATGAGCTCCCTGTCTATTTGAATTGCCATTTTGTCTTCTGTTACTTTCTTTCCACTTCGCAATAACATATGCCTTCAGTACTTCTTACAAAAAATATCCCGACTATGAGCCCCCAGTATGCAACGGTATATTTTGTGTTTTTAAGCTGATTCTCAGCAACATACACAATATACACTACCATACATTTTTGAATCCTTGTCCCGAGGTTCAAAACTTGCAGTACCTGAAGTTCTGTGGATGCTAGTTTAGGCAATAGACACGTACCTCTTCAAATTACAACTTAACGCCCATTTCCTTTTAGATATATATAGGTTTATTCATAGTATATTTACAGAAGTTAATTCTTGGCCGTTATTCACAAAATTACATTTCGGTGTACCCTGTCCCCCCTTCCCGAAGAGAGTGTGTAGACTCGCGTAGCCACTGGCTCCACGAGTAAAAAAAAATATAACCCTCAGTACCAAAAAAGGTGGCTGAAGGTATGTGTGTTGTGTACCCGGTTTCCCACATGAAATAAACTATTGGAATAATGTGAAAAGAGCAAGTGTGTGTATTAAAAGAAAGAGAGAAAGTTAAAGTATCCGCCTATTCATATTATCAAGAAAAGTCTTCGTTTCGCCCCATAGAGAAAAGACACCTCTTTACCTCGCCGTATTGCACCAAAACATCTGAGGCCGACTGCTGCCTTCCCTTCCTTTTATAGGCCCCGCTAATGACCTAAACCGTTACTGGAAACTTACCGCTCCCCAACGGCCAAGAACTCAAACGTACAGGACATAGACATAGGCATACACAATTTATAACATAAAAAAGGATCCAGTAATGATCGCATCATTACAACTTTCTCTCCTGATGGTCAGTGCTTTATCCACAGACAACAAAAACTAGTTTCACAAATGCAAATTTATATTCATTATAATGTTAAATTATATTTATACCACACTAGAAACTTCCTTAAGTGCCCCAAGATTTAAAATGTTGTACACACGGGATGGTTAATAAAAATGGCTATGAAGTAAGGAGTCCTAAGTTTGAATCCAGAAGACCACATACATGCTTTTCTGTTAATTCATTCATTCATCTATTTCATCATATGCCCTCGCTAGCCCACTTTTCTAGCTGAGTGGTTAGCACATGGGTCATACTGTACTGGGAATGGGTATTCTTTGCGATTTCATCATATCATTACTCATCCTAATCGCGATTTGCCAAAAGTGGAAGAAAAGCGACGCTAACAATAAAAATCACATCATTCGTTCTCGTTGTCTCCATTAATCTAGAGTGTTACAAAGCTAAATAAAATACCAAAATTCAAACATTTCATTTTGAGTTTGAGAGGGGTGCAACCAACGAGGATAGAGCTGTGGAAAGCTTGAAATGGGCCATTTTGTTTAAGCAAATTGAAGGTTAAGTGTTTTGTAACAGGCGGGAGAGCGCAGGGGCCGTCGAGTATTTCCGACACTCCATTGGATGTCGTTTGCTCCGCCCACTCGCTTTCTCCTTTTCGCTACCGTTATGCGCGACGTTGCTCCACATATTCCTGGATTGTCAAGTGTGTACTAAACTTATCCGGAGAGATGGGAACCTTATGTTGCTGGCGGAATGGACCTTCGGGTTTTAGAAGCGCCAGAGAGTTAGTTTTCAAAGAGATAAGATTTTTTTTTAAAAAAAAATTGTATTAACAATAACATAAAATATATATGTAACAACATGTGTAATTATCATAAAAGTTTAACGTTTTTAAAACTAGCATTGAACGATATTCATTCGAACTTTAAACAGAGTTAACAAGTCATACCTCAATCAACACACAAATCACTTCGGAAACGTATCAATCACTATCCCAACCACCATCACTCTTCCTTTGGAGTCGAACGTTCTCTTTATCTTCATCATCTTCACTCTCGTCACTCTCCCACTCTCTGCCTTCCTCTTCAGTCTTCTCCAACCTTCTTCTCCTTCTCTCCCCGTCTCTCTCCATCATCCTCCTTGTAATTCTCTCTTCCTGCACCTGTATTTTTCTTTCTTCCTTTTGTAACACTTCCCAGTTCGTTATTTTCAATTGCTGAACTCTCTTCACAGAATTCTTCATGAAGACCATCATCCTCAGTCCGTGCCTTTCGGGGCTTTTCTTCACGACCTTCAACCTTTGTGCAAATCTGCTGCCCCACTCGTGAAGCTCCTCAGCCTCTTCATCAAACTCTTTGTTTACTTGGTCTCTCTTCTCGGAGAGCCTCACACTGAAAATAAGAAAGAGCAACCAAATTTATTTTCTACGGAAAGAAAAAGAAATGACAGTATTAAGCTTAGCTTACCCGTACTATACGAGAAACTTAGTTGACTGAGGAAGGGGGGGGGGTGGTTCACAGGCCCACCATGCGCATTTTGCCTCCTATTTAAATTATAATTATTTTTTTAATGAATGAAAAATAATACGGTAATATTGGGAACAAGCAATACAAAAATTACCATCATTACCAAGCAATTGTACACTCTCACTAAGTATTAGGGATGGCCAAACGGATCCGGATCCGAAAATTTCGGATCTGGATCCGAGAGTTTCGTATCTCAATCCCATTATAATATTAACACACCTTAAAAGGTATGATTTTCGATTACAAAGAAATTTTTCATTAGTTAGTCCTACAAGATTTTCTTTTTCAAGTGTTGTTCCTAAAATACTTTGCTACGCATCGGCTAACACACACGTGCACAGAAATAATCTTACTTGTTTAACATAAAATGTCAGAGGTGATTTTGTAAATGCTATTGATACGAATATGTATTAATTCGAATGTATTGGAAATGGAAACACACATAAATGTGAGACATTCCATTCCAGGATGAAACCTTTAACACATATAACAAGATAGAAATGTTATACAAAAATTATACAATTTTTCTACAGTCACAGTTAGTGTTGCCCACGAGACGAGACTTTGGCCTGTCTCGTCTCGTGGAAATGTTGTGATGTGAAATGCTGTCTCGTCTCGAAAATATTCGTTTGTCTCGGGACACATGATCAATCTCGTCTCGTCTCGAATTTTTAAAAGCCTGTCCCGTCTCGTCCCGTGGGCAACACTAGTTACAATTTTACAAATTAAAATAAAACATTATAATATATGCAGTGTTATATAATTACAAAGTGTAAGACTAACAAGGGAGGTTATCTAAGTGTCCCCCTCCGATTTCCAAGAAACTTGGCAGGTGTATAGTGGAGCTCAATGGAAGAAATACGTATTGTTTTGTTTCAGCTAAAAAACTGTTTTAGGGGGCAAAACCCCCTCAAATGTGAAGATGAGGACAAATTGAAGTGAGGATCTAACCCCTGTGTCCCTCTCCGATTTCCATGATACTTGGCAGGTGTGTGTATAAACGGACCCAAAGGAAGAAATTCGTGTGTTTTGTTTCGGCTAAAAAATTGTTTTAGGGGGCAACACCCCTCAAATGTCAATATGAGGACAAATTTAAGTAGGCATTTGACCTCCGTGTCCCCCTCCGATTTCCATGAAACTTGGCGGGTGTATAGTGGGGCCCTAAGGAAGAAAAACGTGTTTTATTTTTTTGTTTCAGCTTAAAAAAGGTTTTAGGGGGCAAAACCCACTCAAATGTCAAGATGAGGACAAATTGAAGTGGGGATCTGACCCCTGTGTCCCCCTCCGATTTCCATGAAACTTGGTAGGTGTGTGTATAAACGGGCCCAAAGGAAGAAATACGTGTTTTTTTTTTTTGTTTCGGCTAAAAAACTGTTTTAGGGGACAACCCCCTCAAATGTCAAGATGAGGACAAATTTTAGTGGGCATTTGACCCCTGTGTCCCCTTCCGATTTCCATGAAACTTGGGAGATGTATAGAGGGGCCCAAAGGAAGAAATACGTGCCCCCCCCCCCCCAAGGCCCATGGAGTCGGCGCCTATGCCCTGCACTGAATTTTTCAGGCTAACGAGACACTGATTGTGGAATCACGCAAACATATCCTCTGTGAGGCTCCTGTTGTGTTCTAGGTATTCGTATGTGTTTGTGATTGTCCTTTACATCTAATCACTTTTCATCCTCAACTCATGATTAGCCAAAAGTGCAATTCGATCATTGAATAAAGTAAACAAACGTTATCAACAGTCTTTGGTATACAAAATATCTGCCATCCGTCCTCTAAAGTATGATCGTTAAATTACAACTATATTCAAGTTCAACATGACCGAAAGAATATAAAGTTTTAATGCCGTTTTAAGGAACGAGTTTACAATACCGGACCACTCTCCAATTTCTATGAAATTTCGCCTACTCACTAATTGTGAACTCCTAATCACGAATCTTCTTGTAATAATTGGCGGTCAAGTATGTAAATCGAGAAAAAAACGAAATAAACTATGTTTTTTTAACGTAACGTAACACAGTAGCTCCACGGAAGACGCCATTTTACCAACATGAAGAAATCAACGTTGAATACACTGTATAGTTCTCTAAGCCAAAATATTAATTTTTCTTTGTATTTATGCTAATGGAACCTAACCTAACAGGCCTAACCTAATCTCGTAGCCATTCCTCGTCGTGCATAAAGGATGACCATTATGGGATATCGAAAGAAAGATGGTTCCGAATTGCTGTGTATGGACAATCACCGTGGTAATTCGTAAGGTTATTTTACAAGTTCTACACGTAAATGTACAATTTTAACAAGTGACCGCCAAATATGAACTACAGATACGTCATCAGGACACCGAAATTAGTAAGTAGGCGAAATTCTATAGAAATTGGAGAGTGGTCCGGTATTGTAAACTCATGCCCGTTTGAAAATAGTTATGTAAGAAATAACTACTGTACCAAATGTTAACAATATAGTGTTAACTACTACTAAAATCACTTATGAAGCGTTATTTCAATGCAAACAAGCTCGGTATATGATGGGATAGAGTTCAGAGAAGTCGAGAAACATCGTGAAAGAATAGTCAATATTTTGCCTGCAGGCCTGATTTAACAATTTCTTTTTCACCAATTATTATTCTTGCACGTATATATATTTTATATGTAATATCTTTCTCCTCCTTTCGTGTTAAAATAGTTTGTAAACTGCAAATTTATGTTATCTATGTTCTCGTAAGATGTAGAATAGAACAACAGCCTGAATCTTAACTTTAAAGTTGCGGCTTTTCAGTGTGAAATATCGCTTATTAACTGTTATTAATCGTTCATATATGTATTTAATTTTAATATTAACATTATAATATTACTTACAGCTTTCTGTAACAGTTTGCTTGAGACATTGTTATATTACTGTTCTCCACCAAACTTGGCTTTCAAGGCTACAAAGATCAGGAATATCTATCTATCTCTGCATAGATCATCGCGTATGTTAAGGTCTGTTCGCTCAGGTCTGTTCGTTCATGAAAGCACACTAGCGATGACGTCACATTAAATCGGTTGAATCGTCAAGGAAAATGAGCAGAACGCAATATCGCGACTGGTTTAAATGTTGCACATTTATTATGTATTTAGTATTTTAGTATTATTTAGTATCAACAAGTAAGTAGCATTATTTATATAAGGATAAAGGCTTCCCCGATGGCGTAGCCATAAGGTCGTCGCCTTCTAGTTAAAGGGTCCCAGGTTCGATACGTGGTGGAGGCATATTGCACAGTGGTTCGGATCCCACTTTATATTGTACGTCCAGTCCCGATTATCCTATCTGTGCATAAAGTGGACTTCAAACATCAATCAGCCGAATTCAAGCAATTCAAACTCAATTCAATTAGGATAGAAACTCAATGTAGGGGAAACCTAAGGTGATATTATCGGCATTTATATTGCTTCTAGATTAAGTTGTCCACGTTATTTTATTTCGTTTGTGTTCATACTCAATAGACGTAGTTAGTGCATCTAAGCCTGCACATCAAAGAGATAGAAGACGTTCAAAAATTATATTCGGTTGATGATTGGCACTGCGATTTTCTTATATTTTCTGACTTTCGCAGCACTTTCAGAATAATAAATGTTCATTTCATTTCAGCTTTTGCTTTTCTGATTTTATCATTATTTTACTTCTTCGATTACAAGTTAGGTTCAAGTTAATAATGTTCGGAATAAAAAAAACATTTGCTCCATCCTACCACGTTGGAATAATTGTCACATCTTTTGCTCTTTTAAGGGCCTTTTTTTGTCTTCCTCGCAATATTTTGTTTTTATACCTCTATAGATAATATGAGAAAAAATGTTGCTAGTTTCTAAACTAGTTTTAAGATTTAAGTAGTCTCAAACAATGACTGCAGGGTTTAAGGAAGTGAAGAGCCTAACCTACCTCTATACATGAACATAAACTTCAGCTTGATTAAAATGATACACTACAAGCTGTAGTAATTAACATAGGTTAAAATATCTAAGCACTACTCAGAAAACTATATACTTAATATATTTGCAATGCATAACGCATTCAATTCCCTATGGTGCAGTGGTTGCGTTGTTGCCTTGTAATCAAGGGGTGCCAGGTTCGATACCCGGTGGAGGCACATAGTGGTTTGGATCCCACTTTAAACTGTATGTCCAGTCCCGATTAGCCTTACTGTGCATAAAGTGGACTTAATACACCAAATCAACCAATCAAATCAAATTCAATTAACGCATTCACTGTGACAGTAACGTAGTTTCAGAATTCAATCCTTGCACTTTTTTTATTGGGCTCTCTGTGTCAGTTTTTTAATGACTATGTCAAACACAATTATTCTTGTGACTGTTTAGAATAGTGCAACTTACATATATGTATACACATACAGGAATGTGGACATCACAGTCATATTTCAATTACAATGTCAAGAAACCAATGCAATTAGATTATGAAAAGGTTGATTGGTGTTTGATAGCAACACTACAAAAGAAAGAAACTAGTGGCAGCATTATATTTCTGAAATTATATTGTATGGAACCAATTTCTTTGATAAAAAGTTCAAGGGGATATGAAACCTTGTGTAAGCCAATAGCTCTGTGGTAATATGTAAAAAATGATAGTTTTTAAAGTACAGTAAGAATGTAAACAATATTAAAGTACTAGACAGTGCTATTTTTGTGGAACAAGCAGCAAGTCAAAACTATTGCATGTGTAAAAAAAGTTATATTCCTTTTTTAATTCATAAAAACACACACATGGGGAAATAAATATTTTGTATACTGTTGGACAATGCAATGGTGATTTCGGCCATGGTGGCAACATAGAGCTGTTGTACCAAGATGCTGCAAATTGATGTAGATATTGCCTATTTTTTGTGTTTTATGTAGAAAATTTATTTTGAAGTCAAATATAAATTAGATACATTTTTTTTTCTGTACAATAAAAGTTTACACAACACTTTTTTGTACACTCTTTGTCACATAAAGTGGTACATTTCTTAAGGTTGAATAGTTAAAGTATGTACCACTTTAACTAAACAGGACTAGACAAATGGTATCACTGTTTTCAAGGTATTTTCATGTGGTAGCTTTCACTTTCTAGAAAGTTTACTTAGTTTTACACATTTCAAGGAATTTAGTCTACAAATAGCAGTTTTTATACAGTGTTTATTTTGTAATGAACCACTCTCACAAGTATATGGAATTACATTCTTGTTCTACTGCAGCTAAATGCAGTGCTTCACTTCACCCTTCTCCAAAATTCTCGAAAAAATAATCTCCAATAAAATACATGATTTTTGCTCCAAATTTAATATTATAAATGAACATCAGCATGGTTTTCAAAAAGACAAATCAATGAATTCTGCAACTGTACAGTTTATAAAGATAATTAATGAAGCCTTGGAGGACAATGAAATTCCAAGCACAGTATTTCTAGATCTGTCCAAAGCATTTGACTCTCTCAACCACAACACACTTATGCATAAACTGCATAGTTTAGGTATCCAAGGTGGCACATATAACTTAATTAAATCATTTCTATATCTGATTGGATACAATGCACTCAAATTGAGCATATAGATAATTCATCTATCAAAACCTTCTACTCCAGCTACAAATCGTCAAAGATAGGTGTCCGTCAAGGATCTATACTTGGTCCATTATTATTCATCCACTACATCAATGACATTCCGATGAACAACATAACTCAAACTATCACCTATGCAGATGGCACTAACATAATATGTAGGGCAAGAACAAAAGAACAATTTGAAATTCAGTCTTACATCTCAATTAATGAAATAACCCAGTACTTGAACACTAATAGCCTAAATGTAAACAATCAAGAAACAAATTTCATGATTTTTAACCCTGGCAACAAGAAGAACTTTGATAACTTGATGATTTACTTAGATGAAAATGAAATAGAGAATATTGTATTACTATTAAATAATATTGAAACCTGTATTATGGTTTTATTTATCCTCACTTAGAATGCTGTATTACAGCTTGGGGAGGGGCAGCTCACATACATACAAAAAGAGTGTTCACACTACAGACAAGGGCTGTTAGATTGATTGATTGATTGATTTATTAGCATCCATTCAACTTTACAAAAGTTTGGAATTGTCACATTGTACATGTACATTTAGAATACATCTATAAAATTATATTATATTATATTATGTGCAAAATCCCATCCAGATCCACATGCAGAATTGCAAAAACAAAATTATGACTGTATACTCGCTCAAGTATTATCTATGTACTTAATGACAAGACACAATTAAGGAATTAAGAAATTCATGGACATAATACAAGACAAAGACAAAACTTTCATATCCAGACTAACAGATTAACTCTGACATACAGATCACCACATTCTGCAGGTATAAAATTCCACAACAACCTTCCCCCTTGGCTAAAAAATATCATTCCCTTAAAGAAAAAATTGCATCTAATCAAAAAATACCTCACAGACAGAGCTCTGTATGACATTAAAATACTATAAATTAGATTGGGTAAAAATATCATGTGGACAAAGAAATGTAATAATACCATAGAAGAAACAATGTAACTTCTATTTTTTTAAAAAAAAAAAAGTCATGCATGTATTTTATATATACGGTAGGATATATATATATATATATATATATATATATATATATATATATATTATACAGGTATATATGCTTATTATTGTTTTTAATATTGTGAATGTAATGTACAATTTATTTTTGTATTTTTTATCACATATGTGCAGCATATAAAAATCTTTTGTTCTTAAACTTATGTAATTGCTTGTATACCATACCTTATATATTCATGTATCTGGACGAAATCCATACCCATGCAAAATGGGTCAACGAATGAAGAAAGATTATGATTATAATAAAATATAAGTGCCTTTCAACATTCTGTGATCAATGTGGCTGTGTTGAGCAGACAAGATTTCAGTTTGAAACTCTGTTAATTATGGAAATAATTGATGTGGACACACAAAACTGTTGACATTTTCATTTTCACACCACCCTTTTACAGCTTTCCAAAACTACGGTGAGACTCTGATTTGGAAAAAAAAAACATTTTCATTTTAATACAATCACAAAAACTGGAATTTTACAACCCAACCTAACCTAACCTAAAGTATATTTATTACCTTTTGTTACTTGAACTGCCTCTGTAATTACACTATATCGCAAGGCGTTCAAGCGTTCATCATAAATATTTCCTCATTGGCCGCCAGCCTGCCATCCTCATACAGTATTCTGTGGCTCAAACCTGGGGTGAGCAAGGTTCAAGATTACTCAGAATTCAAGTGAGCAGCGCTCGCTGAGCAACGCTTAAATATCAATATGTACCATGATTGAAGTATTCAGAAAGAAACATTGTTACGCATAATTTATTTTACACTCTGAAATTTACAGCACTCCTCTTGAATGTAATTTTAACAGGAGAAAGTAGTTTTAAGCTCACTTTTCCATGGTTTGGCAAATGGTGGAAACAACTGCTGGGAAAATGCAAGATCAACTTCAATTTGTTAACCAATGTACACCCAACCTTTCTCATATAAAACCTCTAATTGATCAAACAATTCTAATTATTTGGGTCAGTACCTTTCCAGTTAGTTATTTGGATCATTGGGACCTTGAATCAGCTCTGATACTTCTTTAGTTCAGCTCACAGAGCCTGTAGTACTGACTGTGTAAATATTGTCTGTGCAAGTGCTCATTCTTTTCACCTACTAATGAAGTACCATATGCCATACATAGTGTGTATCTGTGAAATTTTTATTGCAATGTAGCGTAATCCTTGAAATTACAAAGGGGATGAGCAAGTTAAACGTGAGCTATACTCTGTCCCGGGAATCTGTGGAACAAGGCTGTGCATAACGGGAGAAAAAGGGAGAGCATAGCAGTACATGCTGCTGCTAACAGCTGGTAGTCGCAGCTTGATTTAACTCTTCTTGCACTCACTTCTCTTCTCACACATTCATTGGTCAAGCCCTCTCGAGTCACTACTTGCACAGAGACTTGTTTTTGTTTGCTTACTCCAGACATTCCCAGGATAGATTACACAGTGCAACAAATTTGAACTTTGTGTCTTGCCACGAGATGAAAGAAGGTGTTCTTTACTAAATCAAATATGCTGATTACGAAAATGAAATCAGAATGTTCCATCACGTACCAATTTTTCTGGAAAAGATATGCCGCATGTACCACTAAGCCTATATTTCATATAGTAAGCAATAAATTGTAATTCATGAAAAACAAAGTAGCAACTTTCGCGACACTTGGAAATGACTCCATTACAGTACAGGAGGAACCTGTAGCTGGATAAAATACAAATCATGGAACAAAATTAATTGTTTGTATTACAAAACATAAAAAAGGTACGCGAAAGCTTCAAAAAGCTTGAAATGTATTTATAAGTTAGAAACATGTCCTGGAAACTTTCCTTTTGTGGGTGGATGGTGAAACTTCTTGTAGGAGTGTCCAGCAGTAATCTGCCAAAAGGTTTGGTGACCATCTTCCCTTATATATGGTCTTTCCATGGGAGCGGTATCTTGGTGAAATCGCTCACCATGTTCGTCACTCACATCTCCGAGATTAGGCAGGAAAACATCCAAATGAGAATGCAGGAAATGTATTTTGAAAAACATGTTGACCCCCATAGCCTTGTAACAGTCCAGCATGTATTCCGTCAGGTCCCTGTAATTGTCAGACCTGACGTTACCCAAGAAATTGTTGCATACATCTTTGAAGGGAAGCCAAGATGCCTTCTCAGTATCTTTTGGGTCTTCAAAGGTTATGTCATTCATCAAGTCACGAATCTGAGGACAAATTAAAATACCTTATTTAATTTTTGCAATACTAATCTCAGGAAATTTGGACAGTAAAAATTTAAATTTTTCATGAAGCCCAATTTCAGACAGCACACTGTCTTTGTCAACAACGGGCTCATGCCAATTCTGCCTGTGACAATGGCTGTGGTTGGGGCTGTGATGTAGATGGCATGTAATCAAGATCTTCGTGATCTATTGGTTGGTCACTACCATCGTCTGTTTCATCTTCCAGTGTCCATTCCGTTCGTGGTTTTGGAACTGGGAGAGAAAGGGAATGCGGAACTGGGCGCACTGCAGATTCCAAATTTGGATATCAAACTGTGTGTTTTGATTTACTAGAGATTCCAATTAGTTTCATTAAACAATAGTAGCAATCTGTTATGTGGTCTCTAGGTTCCTTCCACAACTGTGGTACGGCAAATGGCATAGATGGGTTCCATGCAACCAGCCTCTTAAATAGCAAGAGCAACATGAGCAACAGTTCTGTGGTGCCCAACACTTACCCTCATCTACCTTTGAGTCAAAATACAACTTGTACACCTTTTTGACGAGCAGGGAAATGGGATGTCTTTGGGACTTTGTCGTAAACGCACCACACACATAACAGAAAAGTTTGGTAAATTAACACACTTCCTAGCCATTGCTGAACACATGAAACATGCGAACACAGTATTCTTCATGTTAGGGGTTTTGCATGACACACACTGCAGGAACAGACACTGCGTGATCCCACTAGCAACTGACTGATGCAAATAACTGCAACTCCATTATACCTTACTATACCTCAACCAAGTGGCTATCTATCCCTTCTCACTCCGCCCCTTTCCTATGCACCATCGAGCCATAGTAACAGGCTGTGCTGGTAAGTGCCGCGACAACAATAACATGCAGTCGTGCGCTGATAAAACTGCGTTTCCAGAGAAAAGTTTAGGTGATAGTGAAAAACTGTTTTCACTATTGTCATCAGGGCACTGAACTCCATAGGAATCACATGTTTTTGTTTTGCGGCAATTTTCATTGTCGCACAGTGTTATAGTATGACCACTATACTCTCACTTTGATCTTTCTCTACAGTTCATGTTCTCTGCTCTTCCCTCCCCAAAAATGTTTGATCTGTGATGAATTAAACATTGCCAAGAAAGTCTTAATGGGCATGTGAGGAGCTGCAGTGGTCTAATAGGTAGGGCATCCGACTGCCACGTGGGAGGCCCAGGTTCGATTCCAAAGGTTGGTGATCTAAGGTCGGAATTTATCTGGCCTTGTCAGGCCCGTAGCCAGGCAGGGGCGAGGGGGATCTGGGTGGAAACTAGTGCATTCCGACTTGAGAAATATTTTTGCTTATGAGTAATATTTACCAAGCTCATGTCCTTGCATCCTAACAGAGAGTGTGCATCCTTCTGGGTTAATTTTTTTATTATTGCTTTTGCTGATCCATAATACATATGTTCATTTTGGTACTTTGCAGTACAATAATGCTAATTACTTTCTGTCTATATTATGTTTATAAAAATAATATTTCTTGGATACAATGAAGGTGACAATGGCAAATATTTGGTTATACAGGATGATTCTGAACAATGGGGACAAACTTCAGGAAGTGATTCCTGACAGGACAAGGAACAAAGGAGCCAATATGAATATATGTCTGGAAATGTGTGTGTTCCAAGAAAAACTGAAACCACCTGTTGTCATGCTGGGAGTCCCCCGTAAGAGCACTAGTTGACTAACATGGGAAAGAATTGCATGCAATTCATCATTTAGAATGCACTTGTACATGTGAATACTGTCAGAAAAATGAAGAAATGTACAGAAATGCACAGTCAGTCCTCATAAGCATCATGACAGTACATGACATTGCACGACACTAGTATGCCAGTGTTTGGACAGGTTCACACATATTCATACTGCCTCATGGGTTTCAATGCAAGCACCCATGTGGTGCATCAAGGATTACACACCTGTTCGAATTTGCCAGTCTGTACCTGACTAGCATCACAGGCAGCATAGTTATGTTAAAATACTCGAGTATTGCCCAATTGTTACCATTTTTGGCTATGTATTTTGTATTTGTATGTGTAAGATCTATTAATGTAGTATTTTATTGTAATGTCCTATATTACCATCTACTGTTATTTGTCAGGACTCGAACTCGGATAAACCCCAAAAATGTCTACGTAGTACATCTCCTGTGTGTGCCTAATCTTCAATAATTAAAATCTCTATGCTGGGAGGAACCAGGCAACATCGAAGTCTATACAGTGTTTCAAAGGCAGCAGATCCCGTTGTGGTAGCACTGACAGACGATTCCACGCAGGTAAAATAGCGACTGCGAAAAATCGGGCAAGCCCAGGCTGGCTCAGTAGCTCAGTGGTAGAGCAATGGCACAGTATGCCAGAGACTCTGGTTTGAGTCCTGGTTGAGCCTGCAAGTTTCGCTTAAAAAATTCTATGAAAAATGTAGTAAAAAACAGTTTCTAAATCTCCTTCGAGAGTGTACTGCAAAATTTAGAATGTGAAATAAATGCTACGTAGAAATTTCAGTGAAAAATGCAGGCTTGACCAGGACTCGAACCAAAGCCTCTGACATATGACATTGCTCTACACACTGAACTACCCAGCCAGCTCTGGTTTCGACTGATTTTTTCCTCTTGCTGTTTTACCTGTGTGGAATTATTCCTGATGTGCTATTACAATGGGATCTGTTAGCTTTAAAACACTGTTGACATCAACACAACAGTCCCTAGCAACCAAGACAGGCTTAGTATCTCAGTTGGTATAAAAATGGCATGGTATGCCAGGGTTCGAGTCTGCCAAATGGTAGAGGAATTTACATTTCTCTTCTTTTTGTTTTCATTGAACCATACTTTACAGTTCTCCTCCAGTAAAGGTAATGAATCGGTGACAAGGAGGAAAAATATATTTCAAATTGATGTTCAATATATCGTATTGAAAAAAAAAACTAAATATCTGAGATAAGTTCTATTCCATGCACTGAAAATGTATTCCTTCGCATTGCATTTTAACCCAAATTGAGCATACCCATTTTTAAATTTTGTGCACATATTGAGTAATTGTGTATGTATGACAAATATTCCTTTGAAAAAGAAAAGAGAAAATAAAACCTATTTTTGAGAAAATGACTACCAAAATTTTCTTTACACTTCCTTCAATTGTTTTTTACCCTGAAATAGGCATGCAGTATCTCGTGTGAAAGAGCCCTTCAAGACTTTTCCAACGTCATCTGAATCACTTCTATAGGTGCTGTTATTGCCCAAATATTGCAACTTAAAGTTAAGATGTTTAAAAAAATGGTCAAAATTGCACATTTTTCAACCCTGTAATTTCAGAAATGGATCTGGAATTTTGCATATTTTCCTACCTCAAGTGGCCCTTTCAGTATGACAAATTTGAAATGAACCAAAATAAATGAGGTTGAAAAGTGCATGCAGCATGACATGTTTTCTGTGCAATGTCAAAACAACAAATGTATGGACCTTTCTTCTGTATGGGAGAAACTGTCACAGGAATTGCATATCTAGACATGCTCCAGAATTGACTCTTTCTTCAACTGGAGCATCAACAACAGAACATAATTTGTCATCAAGATGGTGCATCCCCCCCCCCCCCCCCACTTTCATAACAGAATGTGGGAATCGTTGAATGAAGTTTTCCTCCATTGCTGGATTGGTCGGTCACGATGACATGTGAGCAACCAGGGCAAGAGTGGACATCGGGGCAAGAGTGGACATCGGGGCAAGAGTAAACATGGCATTTCCTTAAGTTCGGAACACTGCTAAACAAGTGAATAGCGAAGACTAGAAAGACATCATAGATGCCGAGTGGTAAAGGCAACAAAAAGTTCAGTCTTAACTGTGATGCCTAGGAAAGTGTCGTATCACTGAAAACTGCCACCTGAACAAATGTTTTGCAGGTATGTGTTACATATGCAATTCCGATGACACACAGATATACCTACCTACCATGCCAATTACAGTTAGACATGATGTTATGGTTCTCAACGATGAATTAAAAAGAATTTCCACCTGGTGTGATTCCAATGCACTGATATTAAATCCCAAAAAAATCCACATACATGTTACTGGGGAACAGACAAACAATTACGAACGACAAGTATAACGACATAGTCTTGAAGATACATGGGACGTGCATACCACATAAAACAACATCTAAAAACCTGGGTTTGGTGATTGATAGTTCTCTTACTTGGACAGAACACATCAATGGACTGTGTAGAAAATCATTCTACATTCTCAGAAATTTATATAGGTCTCAAAATTATCTAACAGAAAAAGTTAAACTGAAGCTCGTTGAGCTCTTATTGTGGTCACTCTTTGATTACTGTGATGTAGTTTATGGTGCTGGGGTCTCAGTCAGAGATAAAAGGAAAATTCAGGTGATGCAAAATTCTTGTATACGATTTGCATTGAACATAAGAAAATATGAACATATCCTGCCTCATTTGAACACAAAGAAAATATTAACAATGGACAGAAGAAGGCATCTGCACTATATCACCTTCATAAACAAAATTTTGAAAGTAAGTAAACCAGATTATCTATTCAGAAAACTTAAAATAGCCACTCAAATACACTCACACTTCACGCAAGAGCATAACAAATTTTTACATGTCATTACAGTACCGCCTCCTTCAAATCAACATTCTCGGTAAATGCAGTTTCAACCTGGAATAAATTGCCCATAACAATAACTAACCAATCAACATTGCATGCTCTTAAATCCACAGCAAAGAACTATCTACTATGTAAACAGTTTGAATCTAGAAGCACACACAAATAAAAATACATCCCACAATGTATTAATGTCAATGTAAGAATTTGATATTACTTCATGTCAAATATTTCTATTCTTGCACCATCAAACATTAACAAATATGCATTTACGTGCACATGTGTGTGTGCCTATATATATATACTTAAAATTGTATTTAGAATTTAGTTTTATTTGTATACATATATTCATTAATTGTATCTTTACAGTTCTTATTTGATTTCAAATTGTCCATACATTTTTCTTTCATCTTTCTTACTTATTTACTGTTATTATTATTACTACTTTTTTGTTTTGTTTTCTTTTTTTCCTTATTGGATATATATACCGTTTGTAACTGTAGACTGTATTCTGGCAAGGGTTAGGTGGGAGAACAGCGTACATTGAACCTCGCCCGCTCAATAAAGATATATTATTATTATTATTATCTGATAGCGCAGTATATACAAAAGTTGAAGGTTGTAAATTTTCGTCCAAAAGGCTTCATTCCTTATTATTACTTTGACACGGTATTGAAAAAGAACACGTTCCCAGCCTAGAGCTGGCAGTCATGAAAGTCAAAGACGGCAATGCCGAGGCAAGAAGAATTATGCACTCTTGCCCCTATCGAGATCTTAGCTATTTCTCCACTACCTCTCTGCAGTCTAACACAGGGCAAAGGGAAAAATAAACTGCTCTTACAGCATCACCACATAAAAGTATGCTTGTAGAAAGAGAAAGGAAAATAGAATATGCCAGCCAAGCCAATAGAAATTCATCATTGGAGCCAGAAGTGCCAAGTAAACAATCCAACAAAATACCTTTGTTTCATGGATCTGATAATGAAATCTCTTCTATGCAAGTGGAAGAAACAACACGTGATACCACTAAAAACATTCATAATACACCTTTTCAGTTCTGTGGTGAATTGTTTGCCAAATCTCCCGTAGGTGAAATGTGGGTTGCTGTGCAATTTGCCAGCAGTAGTCTCACGAGCAGTGCTCAAACTTTGATCCTCCACAGCCTCTGCATGTGTGTGACTACTGCAAGTGATATTTGTATTCCATTGCTACTTTCAGTTTCATTTTTACAAGTGTTTCTGTTTATACTTTTAAGTACATTATGAGGACTTTCTCATTCAGAGCCACCACAAGTTACATTCCAATTATTTCATTGGCAATAATGATCACATATATTTTTTTCTTTAAAATGTGTTCCAAATACAATATTTGAGCTCATTGTAATGTAATGTATTTTGTATTTCATGAATTGTGTAATGTTTACTATGCATTCCTTCTTGCCCTGTGCACTGTTTACTCTTACCCCACCCACTGGGGCAAGAGTGAATTTTTGCAGAGTTTGGAAATATTTCCTGTGGCACATTTATAATTTATCTAATTTCCATAGACGTGTCATTACTATGATATTAGAAACTTGTAGTTTTCATGTCCTACCATTACATAATCTCTTACTCTACATGTTTAACTTATAATTCGTCTTCCAAAACAAGATGTTCACTCTTGCCCTGCTTTCCCATACCCCTTCTCCAGTGGCCTCCATAATCTCCAGACCTCACCCCCTGTGATTTCTTTTTGTGGTATTATGTAAAATATAGTGTCTATGTGCCACCGTTACCTGCCAACTTACAAGTCTTGACAACCAGGATTGTTATAGTGCTAGAGTCGATTACACAAGATGTGCTAATATCACTGTAGGAAGAAATGAACTACCAGCTGTATATGTGCAATGTCACAAAAGGCTCCCACATTGAACACTTTTAACATGTATTATTGAAGCTTGTTGATTTACTCTTTCAACTCTTCCATTTACAACAAAGCAAATACATTCTCCAGATCCATTGGCAAGCAAACTCTCACTTTTATTATTACGGCGGCTGGTCCTAGTTCCGGCAAGGAAAATGGGGAGCTAGATTACGCTGCAGACCAGCCAGACAACAGTGGTGGTGGCAAGAGTTAGGATGTGGCAGGAAGAAGTACTACATGAACCTTGTTCTACTGGCTGCTGCATTTCTTTTCATGCTGGATTGGTCGCTTCCCTGCTCTACTTCCCTTGCAGCATTAGAATCGGCCACCATAACAGTAGAAAGACCTTCAAGTAATGAGGCCAAAATGATGCATGGTCAATATTTTAAGAACAGGATGTATGCAGCGGGAACTATAAGGAAAGAGGTATTGGAATGCATTCTTAGTGAGTTGGAAGAACTTGGACGCAATTGAAGGTTTGCAATCACCCCACATATTCCATACGAGTGACAACAACCCTCCCTCACTGTAAGCAGGAGTTTAGTTTCAGTAGCACAGACTAATTGGTTTTTCAGATTCTCCAGGAATGCACAGTCTTGGATGTTGCATATGCTTTCTCTGATTCTGAGGAAGAGTCAGATACTGATGAGTCTGATCTCAAGTTCTCGGGTACTGAGAACTCTTGCGGATTGTGGAATTGCTTAGTGACAAAACTAACAGGATGAAGAAATACATTTGTGTCTGCCATTCAGAAATCTCAGAACAAAAAGTTGATGAAATCTATACGCATTTCTGGAACCACTTGGAAAATCTTGTATAAAATACTGATCAAAATGAATGGGAGAATAAATCATACCTCCTCCACACATTGAAATGAATGGGTTAAACATAGGTCTTTGTACTTTCAAGCAGAATCCTGTATGAATATTGTAGTACTAAGAAGCTACTAATTGGTATTTATATTTTTTGTAATGCCATTAAGAATACAGATTAACAGAAAAGAGTAATGAAAATGGTACTAAAGGTGTTCATTTTACATTAAGACTTGAATGTACGATGTTACAATCTACAATCCACCCCCCCCCACCCCCCAAAAAATATGATGGATATAATGTTGTAAATATTCACAGTTTTCAAGTTGAATGATGGTATGTCAAGTTTTACCAATGTGTGAATCACTCCTGGAACTCCCATTATTCTTGAATAGCCCCAAAGCAAAGTTATCACAGAGCTCACTCTTCAAGAAAGATAGATAGATAGTTTTCATCACCTTCAGAATGAGTACATTCATCGTTTCATCATGGTTGTAATTGGATAGTAACAATGTCATCATTCTGAATACTATAATGATTCTGGATGAGCTCAATGTCTTTTTTTTTTTTTTTTTTTTCAAAATAGGTAGATTTGAAGTGTGTGATTGTCACACCCACACTCATTTGCAGGTTTCAAATATGGGACAGAAAAGACTTTACATAACTTACAAAGTAAATTTAAAGTATCCTCTATTTGATTATATTACATGCAAAGCAAAGAATGTACCTTTGCAGGTTATGTTGTTATTCACTTGCCATAATAATGTAAATTATAATCATTAATTAAAATGTCAATAAGAACTAAATTTTCTTACTGAGCAATGTTGCCCCACTGATGTTTATGCTCCTCACGGGCATTGGGAGAGGAGGTCAAATTGGTCCACCACATCCCCATAAATTGACATCATCCATTTTAAGTTTGAAAATAACAGGCTTTCTGTCTTTTGTTTGATATAACAGAAATAAAACTTCAGTTAATATTCAAACAAAATAACCAAAGTAAAAACTGCTTTGTGTAAAATACAGGAGCAATGTTGTTTTCATAATCTAGCATTTAAACAAAAAAATAAATGGTTCCACAACTTTATCGCCTTTGTTTATTTCTTTTAATTTAGACTTGGAATATGAATGAAGGTGGAAGAAACTCAAGTAAGACTAAAATTAAATTGGATAACTGAGTCGTAAACATACACAGATGGCTTTGATATAGGCTACTGGGGAATGATTTGAAATCAGTCAGTGCCTAAGGTGGAAAATGTTAGCTGGGGGAATGTTTGATCGAGCCTTGGAATAAGCTGAGGAGATGCTCCTATGTTTTAACATGGTGGTGACAATGAGACAGCAAAATTTTGCTAGCTGGGGTATACCATCCCCTGCATCTCCCCTCACTTCGAACACTGAATACAGTTGATAATAATACTAAAATACTTTTACAAGAAGCAAAGGACATAGGTTTGGAAGACAGCATAGAGAAAACTGAGTACATCCTTACAGGTTGAAGTCAATTGGTAGGTAATAATAAAAAAATAATTACAAACAATAACATTTTTGAACCAGTTTCTAAATTCCAATATTTAGGAGCAATATAAAAAATGAAAATGATATTAAAGAGGAAATGAAAGGAAGATATAAATTAGATATTGTAAGTTATTTTTCTATTTATAAACTTTTATCCTCTAATGTTAAAGAATCTAAACATTAAAATATACAAAGCAGTAATTATGCCTGTAGTTCTGTATTGACGTGGAAGGTGGCTCTTTACATTAAAAGATGAACACAAACTAAGAGTTTCTGAAAACAATGTGAAGAAAGATATTTTGATCTAAGTGATGGAATGACAAGTGAGTCGAGGAAGTTACATATAACTGAACTACATAATCTGTATTCATTCCCTGAGATAATAAGAATAATTAAAGAAAGAAGATATCAGTGGGCGGGCCATTAGCATGCTTGGGAGAGGATAGAAATGTTTACAAGGTGGCAAAAGACTTGTGGGGAGGCCAAGATGAAGATTGATTGACAATATTAAGATGGACCTGCAGCAAATTGTACTCTGTCCTGGGATTCTCTGGAGTGAGTGAACTAAAACAAGTCTCCGTGCAAGTAGTGACTCAAGATGGCTCGACCAATGAACTCGTGAGAGGGGAAGTGAGTGCATGGAGGGCAAAACATGGCTGCAGCTACTAGCAGTTTGCAGCAGAGCACACTGCTTTGCTCAACCCACTCGCTATCTCTCATTCTCTACCATTATGCACAATGTTGCTCCACAGACACCTGAAACGTGGTGTAGTATAGCGATGGTCAAGAGTGAATTGAACTTGTCCGTAGAGATCGGAAACTTATGTCGCTGGAGCAATGAACCTTCTGGTTTAGAAATACCAGGGAGTTATTCTAATAGACAAATATTTTTTTTTGAAACAGCTGTATTCAAAATGCAACACACACACACACACACCCAAACACACACACACATACACCCACACACACACACGTACAATAAAAAAAAAGGATTTGCAGTTTTATAAATACAAATTGTAAGTCATAATGATCAAGAAATTTAACACATACAAATAAGAATCGCACAGTCAAGAAAGTAACAAAAGAATATATCTCCAATATCGTCTCTTCAAGCTATTTTGCATTCTTCTCCTTTGGAATTTTATTTTCCTTTACTTTATCCTTTATCTGCCTTGCTCTTCTTCTCATTGTCTTTCAGTGTATCTCCTTTCCTTCTCAGCCTCTCCATTTTTCTTTTCAAGGTTTCTTCATTAACCTTCCTCAGGTGTTCAAGGTTGGATACAGAGTTTTTCAGTAGGACTAGCATTCTGAGACCAAATTCATCTGGTCGTTTCTCAGTCTGAACAAGTCGAGCTTTGAATTGTCTTTCCAACTGATTATTATGTTTCTTGTTCTTCAGGTATTTCTTACATTCCGAACCCAATTCTTTCTCTCCTCCATAATGCAGTCTGAAAATAAGGAAGAGCAATCAAATTAATTTTCTACAGAAATGAAAAGAAATGGCAATATTAATATACCAGATCACATTATCTCAAAGCATAGAACACACTTACAGTTAGTGCAATATATTACTAGTAAATACTAAGCAAGTCAGTGATTTATCTACACACCCCAACACACTCCCCCCAAATTCCCTCAACATCCACCTGATTTTTTTCACAAAGACTCAATTTATGGTCATTTTGGCACCAAATTTACACTTACACTCTCTAATTCTAGTCTTGCACCCCTCATATGCCAATTAATATAGTATATAAAACTGCAATTTTGGAAATGGGTGATGTAGCAAAATCTATATTCTTTTATCTGTCTAAGGTATTCCACAGCAAGTAAACCATGGAAAACTTTACAATTATGGAATAAGATAGATACCTTTTAACTTAATTCAGTCGTATTTGCAAGGTAGAAATATGTATGTACATGAAAATGAAATTGAATGAAGCTAATGTTAAAACAGTATTCAAATCAGAAAGAAATGTTGAAAGTGGAGATCTACAAGGGCCACTCTTAGAGCCCTACGAGGGTCACTATTTATATTTTGAGCCTAACAATGAAAACACAGGAATTTGGCATTGAAAACTGCTTTATTGTTTTTCGAAGTATTCTCCTTTATGGTCAATACACTTTTGCATTCGTTCGAACCAATTTTCAAAGCAGTTTTTCCAATCTTCTTGAGACACCTCCATAATATGGTTTTTGAACGCATCAACGGCGTCTTCCGCCGACGAAAATCGTTGTCCACGCAATTTATTCTTGACATTCGGGAACAAGAAGAAGTCATTGGGTGCCAAATCAGGACTGTGCGGCGGATGACCCATCAATTCGATTCTTTGATTGTTCATAAAGTCGGTTGTTAGACGAGATGTGTGACAGCTGGCATTGTCTTGATGAAGAATTATCCGACGGCGTTTGTTTGTTTTCCGTATTTGACCGAAGACCTCTGGCAAACAAATTGTTGTGTACCATTCAGAGTTGACCGTTCTATGTTCCTCTAAAGGCACAGTTGCCACATGACCAGTTTTCCCGAAAAAACAGGCGACCATTTGTTTCGATGTGCTTCGAGCGCGAACAACTTTTGTTGGATTGGGTTCATCTTGAAACACCCATACAGTCGACTGCTGTTTACGTTCCGGCTCATATGCATATATCCATGATTCGTCACCTGTTACAATCTTATATTCGTCTTTTGAAGCACCACGATTGTATTTATTGAGCATTTGTTTGCACCAATTGACGCGAGCGTCTTTTTGAGTTTTTGTCAAATTGTGTGGGATCCAACGAGAACATACCTTTCTCACAGCTAAATGATCATGTAATATTTTATATATGCTGGTGGAACTAATGCCTATGGTTGCCTCAATCTCACAGTATGTCACATGACGATCTTGCAGTATTAGGTTTTGCACAGCATCAATGTTTTCTTGAACAACAACTGATTTTGGACGACCTTCGCGAATATCGTCGGTGAGCGAATGGCGGCCACGATTAAATTCGTTATACCAGCGTTTCACAGTGGCAAAGGATAGGGCTTCATCGCCAAATGTGGAAGTAAGTTGATCGATGCACTCTTGTCTTGATAATCCACGTCGAAAATCGTAAAAAATCATCGCGCAATCTCCAAGGCAACATAAACAACACAAATGAAGCTATTGACAAAACATTTGAAGTACGTTATGGTCAATAATGCCAGACGATTCCGTGCAAACGTCAAATCGCGCCTAACTTCAATCAGTGTTGCCAAGGCTCAAAATATAAATAGTGACCCTCGTATATACATAAATGACATACCACACCTTGCACATGGTGAAACTACGTATGTTCAATTGTGCAGATAAAATACAACATTAAAATGCAGAAGTAAAGAACCAAAAACTAGAAATCAATACATTTAGTGCCGCAAATCAACTCATGCAATATCTTAATTCCAATGAGTTACCCACAAACAATGATGAGACTAATAGCAGAATAGCTCAAGAATTTCCCCTCTCCGTGGCGACGACCAATCCGATTGGTTCAAGGGTTCATGTGACCCTCCCTGCCTTTTGACGGAAAAGACAATAACAGAATTTGAAATTGGTTCTTTGAGCGATCGGGCTTTACATTTAATGAGTACATATGAAAGCAGACGCGTCCATAGCATTAATCGCAAGTACTACGTGTAGTGGTCTTTGGGAAGGAAGTTAACAATTTTTGCGCTTTGCCTTTGATGTCGGCTCCAGTTAAGGGGAGTGTGGAATCCAACAACGTGAACTCAGCAAAACAACCTTCCTCATGCAAACTTCCTGTGTGAGTCAGAGAGCAATTGAACTCCTTGCCTCTTAAGATGAGCAAAGGGTTCAACAACACTTGATTAGGCTCGATTAGTTGCACTTCAACCTCACTTCAAATAACTGCAAGTTAGTGCTCGGTTCCGTGTTGATGACTTCTGCAGTGGGTTGCAGCTCTCCTTGGCGAGAAGCAAGGACGTATTATAAAGGGATCCAGGGTGTCCGGACCCCCCAAAAGACTTATCAAGTACTAAAATTATACCGGGTGGTCCATTTATAATGATAGTATGGAATTAGAGAGCTGCATATCGGTCAGAATCGCTTACTAGGCCCGCCTGGCTGGTCGGGCGGGCGAGTAAAACTATATACCTGAGTTTTGACCCGTCAAGCATCGAAAGCCCACGGGTAACTGGAAGGCCTTGCAAGACGAAGCTCGCTTAACTTCAGCGTACGCTCATTCCGGTTTTGCACCGTCTCCAGATACATGAGTCACTAAGTCACCGTTGCCAACTTTTAGATTCTAAACTGTTCTAGGAGCACTTAAAATGTTCAACACTTTTATCAATTTGAAATTGCAGACATTTATTCCTTGGGAGAAAATATTTGTATCATTCACACTCAGTGGCGGCGATTGGGTTCCAAAACTAAGGGGCCAAGGTGCAAAAGTGGGGGGGGGGGACAAGGACAGTTTAATTGTTTCAAAAAGTCGGGGGGCGGGAGGCAACTGCAATCTCTCGGCCCCGCCCCTAATTGCCGCCATTGCTGACACCTGTAAAGGAGTACGAACCAAGTATCGCAAAAAGTGCCATCGTAAATATTTTGGACTTTGTGTTACTGGTGGTTGTTCTACATTATAATATTGGGGGGAGGGTGCTCCACTATGGCGCAGTGGTAGTGTCGTCGCCTTGTAATCAAGGGGTACTGGGTTCGATACCCGATGGGGGCACATGGTGGTTCGGATCCCACTTTAAACTATAGGTCCAGTCCCGATTAGCCTTATTGTGCATAAATTGACCAAATAAATGAATCAATTAATCAAACATGATTTTCTCTCTGGTGTAATTTTGCCAATGCAATATCCGAATTAGTTGCTCAAGACCCCCCCCCCCTGAACACTAAGGCACGATGGTCCATAAAATGGAAAATGAAATCAGACTTTGCATTATAAAAGGTTTTTGAATATTGTCATCTCTTTCAACAAATCGTCGTTCGCTCATGTTGTTGTAACACCAGTAAGCCTTGTTTCCGTGATATGAAAAACTCAATATGCTGACCAACGCAGAAATTTATTTTATTTTAAAACATAAACTAAACGTAACGTTTCAACCTTCTAGCAAGGTTTTCTTCAGACTCTGTGCTCAGTATAAAAAAATGTTGTTGCTAGTTATCTAGTTCTACAGACCGCATTGATAGTAATACGATGCAAAATATAATTATTGTTAGCTTGTCTCTTCATATGGGTGCAAATTGCAGGCAATGCTATTTACACATTTCAACATACGAACAACGTAAAAATGACACCGAGAGGAGATTTACGATATCAAGACCAGAAAAGTGACATAAAATGAACAAGACACACAAACCTATTTGAAGACCTTCGAAACAAATTTGGAAAATATGTGGTAGTTGGTTTCGCATAATAATGAAACTAATTTGAGAAGTTACAAAAATCTTAGGTACAGTGGCGTAACAACATATCGCGAGGCCCTGGGCGAGATTAGAATGCAAGGCTCCGTCCGTTCTTTAAGTTTGAAATATGAATGTGAATCGATATACAGTCATCAAGGAAACGTCAGCAAATTATTATATTTATATAATAGCCTATAATAATAATTAATTTCTGACGAAAATTATATTTAATAGTACGCGACAGAGAAATTTACACTGGGCAGAGCTACAGTAACACGCTGCTGGAATTTTCATTAACCAAGGCAGTAGTAATAGTACGTTTTTTAAGATGTTCTTTAGACAGTAAGACATCTGAAATATCCTTAAATATGCTAAATTTTCTTTTAAATAAATCAGAAATACAAACTAAGAATCTTTAAATATAACCTATATATACCTATATATTATTTAATGAGTCGTTCATTGTTTCCTCATTTCAAAATTTGTAGGATGTAAATGTCACAAACCATGGCTTATAGAAAATATACAAGGACGCACATAAAATGTCTGTGCTTGATAGAGCGGGGGGAAGGGGCTGCGCTAAACCACAATCCTGTCTAGGGGCCCAAAGTATCTACCTACTCTTCGACACAATCGGTTTCAACATCAACAAATCATAAAACGATAGTAATTTGCCCCATAAATGTGAAATCTTTGGTGTAATCAATTGATACAGCTAATTTTACTTTTTTAATTAGCAATTTTGACTTTGTTGCACATTAATTGTACTAGTTTACTTTGAATTTTAGGGCTTAGATGATAATAATAATTGTGAATCTCATTTTGTTGTTACGTCTTAATGTTCTTGCAATATTAAATATTTGACGCAGTGGCGTAACAAAATCGTAAAGTACGCGGCCGCAAGAAACAAATTTGGGTCCCTCAAGTACAGTCAGATTCTTCCAGGAAATGTATGTAATTACTTAGAATGGCTGATTGTGGCTACACTTACATTAATAATTATACAAATCGATGCTCTACCTCTGAATTTTCACATATTACAACATATTAGTTAGTCAAATATCAGCTGCCATATTTATTTACAGTTTAATGAAAATGACACTATTTACGGTTTAACGTGATTAGTATTTTGTATATTATTCTATTTAAAAAATGTGCTATTTTTGTTTATAAAAAATATTGAATTTTAAATCAAGGGAAATTTAAGTTGTTTTTTTAAATGACATATTACATTTATTTTCGTATGAGCTTCACTCCATCAGGACATATATTTTGTTTCCTTTATTTCCTTTCTCATACCATAATAAACACTATTAAATGAATACGAGATTAATATACTTTCACAAAAAGTGATTCTGATATCTACAAATTTCTTTTTTTAAATCTTATTTAAAGTTATTTCAATAAGTGTTTTTTTTAAAAATAGAATTCCCCAATTTAAATTTTGATTTAAATCAAACCACCTTGCTTAACAGAAAGCTGGCTTCTGGGCGGCGAATGACACTTAAACATTAGATCTTGCCCTTTCTCGTTCAAGAGTGAGATTACTGAGTCCGGTAATCATACCATTCGACACTACCTTCCAGAAGTTTTTCCTAAGTTTCAATTTTGAGAAAGATAGTTCTTTTTTCGTGGTTGTTACTTGGAGAGTAGGAAACAAACAGAAGGCGGTACAGGATACAGAGAACACTGGAAGCTAGTGTAGAGCTATCAAGGAGAAGAAACTTTGCCAAAGCACTTGATTTCAGATTTAAGCACATTCCTGAAACGTAAAACTTTATCAGGATATTCTGAAGATAAATCATCTTCGTGCCCGTTACAGAGGGCAATAGCTGCATCTGAAGTTGTAGGAACGAAGGAAGAACTGCTAATATTATCCATAACCTTCTTCAGTTTAGAACACCGGAAGCATTTAAATGCCCCATACTTTGCTCCGTGGCAGTTTGAGGTGCTTTATCATTAACATATTAAAATCGTGTAGGCTATGCAAGGTTACGAGATAGAAGCAAAGCCGAGACAAAGCGCTTTCTATTCAAGAAAATAATAATTGGATAAAATTGTCCAAGCATTTTTTGCATTAATGTTTCACATGAAAAATGAGAATTGTTTTGACTTTTTGGGTCCCCTTAGGCTTAGAGCTCCCGCCCGCCTCTGATTTGACGTATTCATTCAAATTATAACGTTAAACTAGAATATAAAACCAGATAAAAAAAATGTTTTAATTTTATTGCCCACAAAAATTAGCCTTTTCTATCTTTCTCACTTCCATTTATTGCGTTTTTCGTATCAACCTCATAGAACGCGAGGCCCCTACATGCGCGAGGCCCAGGGTGGTCGTCCAATTCGCCCATCCCTTGCTTCGCCAATGGTTATACAACCTCAAGGCACCTGCGCCTAGCAGAAATTCAAATATTTCCATGCGTAGTGAAATATAATGGCTGTTGGCAACACTGACAGTAGTGCTCGCCGTCTACCTGCAAGAACTTCATCGAGTCTCACGGGTCTTCTTAAGACCCGGGTAATAGAAAAACCTGGCAGGCATCGATGCCTGAGCACAACTGTGACGTGAAGCTCGCTTGCGCGATTTCGAACACCTGGGCTTGACTTGCGTGTTGCATATTATTGTAGGCGCGCCTCCTCGCAGACGGGTATTTTCCGGGTCTTGTGCAGTCTCTCTATGGAATATCGCATGCAGAATGCATCCAATCGAAAAATTGTACAGAAAAAAAGTTTGATACTATTGAGAGGGTAAGTCAATGCCCGCAAAAAATTTCGTCGCCACCACCCACCCCTTAGGGGGGGTGGGGGTAAATGTGAAATTTCAAATGGAACACCCCCATTCGTTTTACGTATTTGGATTCCGTGTTGAAAAAGAAGTATTTTTTGTTCGAAAAATTTTGTAAAAAAATTGCAACCTTCCAACATTTATAAACATTTGGTAGTTTCAGTTTTATTTTGTTCCCTTTATGTAATAACAGTTTTGGTTTCCGTTGAGAACATTGCAAAAACGAATTTTATTCAAAAAATGTGTGCAAAGAATTCAGCAAAAGAAAATTGTTTGCAATTTATGTTTTTGTGTAACAATAAATAATATTAATTTGTTCCAACTCTTTGGTTTCAAGGAACAATTTCATATGAACAACAAAATTAAGTATGTTACTAGGAATCAGTTATCATTTGAGGTACACAAATAAATGTTTAAAGGAGCAAATGTTCAAAATGATGACAGTTCTCTTCAATTCATTTCAAAACACGGTGTCTGAAGCTCCACACTGTTCGTCCCAAAATGTCAGGAGTGATAGAGGCACAACCATCAATAATTCGTTGCCGCATGTTTTCTGGCGTTGTTGGAACTTCGTGGTAGCACTTTTCTTTAAGTAGTCCCCAAAGGCATAAATCAGGCGACGTGAGATCGGGTGAACGAGCTGGCCAAGAAACGGGTCCTCCACGTCCTATCCATCGACCAGGAAACTTTGTGTCCAACATGGCTAGAGCCTGAATGGAGTAGTGAGCTGGACAACCATCATGTTGATACCACATGTTGCAGCGCTGGTGCAGTGGCAATTCTTCTAACAGCCCTGGCAGAATATTTACCAAAAACTCTGTACTTTTGTCCATTTAATGTGCCTTCAATGAAATATGGTCCACTCAATCGGCTTCCAATTATTCCGCACCAAACATTTACACTCCAATGTCTTCAGGGTGTTCAACTTCTCGAATCCAATGCGGATTTTCAACAGACCAATAATGCATATTGTGTCTGTTAATATGACCATGGTTGATGAATGACGATTCGTCAGAGAATAACACGGATGAAAAGAATTGTTCATACATTTGCATCTGTTGCAGTGCCCAATTGCACAAATTTAAACGATTTTGAAAGTCTTCGCCATGAAGTTCCTGGTGCAAATTCAGCCGTTTTTATTTTGTGGTTGATTACTTACTTTCTAATTTTACTAATGCTTTGATTGTTGTAACCTGGTTCGGCTTGCAAGCTCTGGGCAGGGTTGGCAATTGTTTTTTTTAAAAAAAATAACAAAACAAACTTTTTTTGTTTAAAATATATTTTTTTGCATGAGTTAAAAATAGCATGTTTTAAATATGTTTAAAACAAAAGAAAGTCAACCATTACGCAGTAAATTATATTTAGTCGTTAAAGAAAAAAAGAAAACTCAGTTTTATGAGTACAGTGGCATCAAGAACAGTTTATTTCCCTTTGGAGATAAGGTTTACTATAGTGCAGGGTAGGGGTATGAGAGACAGAATTTTTTGGGTCGGGACGGGAAATTCTTTAAATCCCGACATTCGGGACGGGGAAAATTCTTAATTTCACGACAAAGTTGGGAAATTTTCGGAACGGGATATGTTCGAAATTTCCCAAAGCTCTTCAAATCTCGAATTCTACACGTAATTTCCATCTTAAGTGCTTGTTTTTGCACTTCTGGTACAAATACTAACAATTTCCGATAAATTCCAGACATTTACAATGCAGAAAACTTCGAGAATTGACGACTTTTTAAAATGACCATTCGGCATTTCCCGACTGCTTGGGATCCCGAAAAGTCGGGAAGTCATTCCCAGAAGTCGGGATCGGGACGGGATTTTTTTTCCCGATCCCAGTCCCGACTTTTCGAGATCCCGCACACCTCTACTGCAGGGACAAAAGTTGGGGAGGTAATAGCCCCCCTTTTTCCGCCACTGCTGAAGTAGGTTAGAATTCATATTCATCTAAATTTCAAGAAACTAAATATTATAGAATTAAGCCCGCATCACACGGAACTGGAAATCCAGAAGGTATGCCCTAGTTGGCGCTGAACTAGCTACCAATTTGCTAGTTTTCGCCTCACACGATATTTATAAGCGTACTTGTCGATAGACTTTTGTTCCCATACGAGGGAAGTTCTAATGGCGGCCGCATGAGATGTAAACAATGTATCACTTCACATTTCCCTGCAGTAGAGGTGTGCGGGATCTCGATAAGTCGGGACTGGGATCGGGAAAAAAAATCCCGTCCCGATCCCGACTTCTGGGAATGACTTCCCGACTTTTCGGGATCCCAAGCAGTCGGGAAATGCCGAATAGTCATTTTAAAAAGTCGTCAATTCTCGAAGTTTTCTGCATTGTAAATGTCTGGAATTTATCGGAAATTGTTTTAAACAAGGAAAACATTTTTTTTTGTTTTTTTTAAAAAAAACACAAATTTTGCCAACCCTGCTGTGGACCACAGTACACATCGTGGAAGTTGCAGAAAAGGTGCTCCTTCCCTTTCATATCTCCATACGCAGACTGCAACCTGAACGCATGGATGTCTGTTGTGTGTTCAAAATCAACATCCTCCCAATGCACCAGAAGAGCACCCGACTTCTCTTCAATGTCAACAACCTGTACCGGCCCCATGCGAGAGATTCGTCCGAGAGTGAGGATCTTGTTTTGAAGTTCAATTCGTGCAGCACTGCCTGATAATTGAAATGATATGTCTGGCACTTGGAGTTTTGGAACAGCAGGTAGGCTTCCTAACTCGGAAGCTTGCTCGGCAAATGTCAATGTTCTATCTGCCCTAGCTCTCCAACATTCAGAATGTTCTTCCCTTCCTCAATGTACGTCCTTGTGTCGTGCAGCTTCTCCTTGATCAAATCCTGGCAAGCCAGCAAAGGCTTCAATCCAGCCCCTTGTAAGCCTCTTACCTCTGCCTTCAGGAACTCGCGTCTTTTGTTTAGGGTATCCAAAAGAGCTGACGACAATACTTGAAATGTAAAATCAATTTATGTGTTGGTTTTGGAAACACTGGTAATGTTCTGAGTTTCTGCCTCTTCTACACACTGCAAAAGCTCCTCCAACTTTGATGCACATTCCTGTGCTGTATCTATAGTTTCCAACACAGTTTTCTTACTCGCAACTTCCATTCTTCAGAACATATTGATCTCCAAATTTGCAGTAGTGCCATCAGACGTCGCGTTGCGAGTTCCCTGCGATTGACCAAACTTTATCCGGGCGTCGAGAAAATACATTTAAACGCATTAGACGGTAGTTTAAATCATTAGTAAAGTTAAGCTTGGGAAGAGTTGTTATTGAAACAAGTTGTTACTATTTTAGTCCCACACCACATTCTCTGGCATAAGAAGAACAGCATAAGAAGACAAGTTGATATTGATTATTGGAAATGCCACTGTTTATAGTGTAAAATGCAGTGAATATTGGATTAGAAGGTTTATTTTCAAATACAAGGTAAAAATTAGATATTATTAGTAGTTTATTTCCTTTTGTATTAATCTTATTTACAGTTCACTAATTAGCTAACTTAAGACTTGCGAGTTACTGGTCGGTCTGGTGCCGTAAACCCAGAGCTCGCAAGCCGAATCAGGTTACTACAATCAAAGTAATAGTAAAATTAGAAAGAAAGTAATCAACCACAAAATAAAAACGGTTGAACAAAGACATACGCTACGGATGCAACTTGAAACTTCTCAGAATTCACAGAGTACTGGTTTTAGAAATTCCGGAACCTAGGGATATTTGCCTTGTGCTGATGTGGGATTGTAAGCAACAGCACTTAAAACATTAATTGCAGCCTCTTCATTTGTAACAGTTTTCCTCCTGGTCTTAGATTTTGGATGAATAGTGCCAGTTTCCGTGAATTGTTTCACTATGCGGTAGAAGGTTGCAATGCCTGGAGTATCTCGGTCCTCGTATCGATTGCTGTACAAAGTTCTTGTAGCTTCAACATTTTGATGTGCTTCACTGTAAAGCAGAACGATATCAACTTTTGCTTGTATTGACTGACGCACCATTTTACAAACCTATTCCTCAATTCGACAAACGTGATACTACTAAATCATTGGTACCCTGCCAAGATACGGGAGAGACATTTACATTATTTCACTCCAACACAAATATGGTACGGGTAATCACATCTCGGATCCTTCGTAGATTTAATAAAACACAAAGTCACGTTTTCACTAACATAACGGAAGCATGGTGTTGAACGTCTTTGAAATATTCAAAGCCTTATCCTTTCAAATCCATAGGTAATTCAAAATAAATAACAGCACATGACAATTCACAATCCCCACTATTTCAATCTTCACGCCCGAACCTGTTGAAAAGTAAAAAACACCATCGTAATTTCCCTGGTAACCGTACATACAAGAAATGTACATAAAGGTTAGTCTCTATCTTGACATTATTGGTGATTGGACTGAACATTAAATAAATCTACGTACATCACACAGGCCCGTAGGTAGAATTGATCTCCAGGGGGGGCTCACGGGTTATCAGGGGGGCTTTGTAAACCAAGTCCATTTTCAAAAGTTTAACAGTGTTAAATGAAGGTAAATTATTTGTGTGTGTGTGTGTGGGGGGGGGGGGGCATTATGTTAAAATATAATTTAGAAATATCACACAAATAGTACAATTTTCTATAGGTATCTTCTAAAACATCTCTTGAAGTGTTAATTGCTATTGACATCATCCCTTATTACATACTACACACTACTTTTGATGATAAAGATATTTATTTGTATCATAAAAAAAATCACAATATTCAATCATAGTGCCTACCCCCGGGTTCGATACCCGGTGGAGGCACATAGTGGTTCGGATCCCACTTTAAACTGTATGTCCAGTCCCGATTAGCCTTACTGTGCATAAAGTGGACTTAAAGCACCAAATCAATCAATCATAGTGCCTACCGTACATTCCACCCCCATCCCTTCATTCCAAAAACTTAGGAACTGTTGACCATTGATGCAGATATGGAAGGAATGTGGATGATGACGTCAAAGTCACAGATTACTGTCTAAACGGGAGACCGCAACAGGGGCAGCAAAGGTACAGTTCCTCTGTGAAAGAACGTTCTCTAAATACTTGCCGCTACTTCGACTTCAGCTTATAAAGAAGATGAAGTTTATGTTCTGTGAATTTAACCTTCACCAAGTTGTCAGCAAAATAATATCTGCTGTCTACATTTTCACTCTTCACTGCAAACAAATTATACAAAATAGTTTTACCTTATGTCAAGGGGGAGCTCAGCCTGGTTACGGCCCTGCTATGCAAGAACTTTCTAAACTCTATACAACCTACTAAATACAGGGTGTCTACAAATGATTGAAGCAGTTTAACGATGTTACTGTACGTGTATTATTGATCATATTGTTAAGTAACTTTACAGTTTTGTAGAGAAACTCAACAAGTTTTATGACACATTACAAGTGTTTGATATGCCCCCGCTTTGTGATTCTGCGGACATAATCAAGTTCTTCCCAAACGCCTATCAATTCGATCAAAAGCACGCAGTTCTGCTAGATCACTCGGTAATGGAGGCACAAACACTAAATCCTTCACACACGAAAAAGTCACCGTGAGGCAATGACAGCAGTTGTTGATCATCATATCCACAACGACCGACCCATCGGTTTGATACTCTGGCGGTTAAGATTTTTTGGACATCGTGATGGAACTGGGGCGGAGCACCATCCAACTGGTGGATAAAGTTCTCACTGTCTGTCTCCAACTGTGGCATGAGCCAATTTTATAACATGTCAAGATACCTGTATTCTGCAATGGTTGTTCGCTGGAGAACAAGCTGCCGTAAACTCCAAATTTTGAGAGTGCACAAAAAGGATTGAGTTCCGGAAAGTCACGAATATGCTCAACGCCGCCACGGTGATCAGAAACCTCCCATAACTTGTAATGAGTCACCAAACTTGTTGAGTTTCTCTACAGAACTGCAAAGTTACTTCGTGATACATTCAGTAATACATGTACAGTAACATCATGAAACCGATATCAATCATTTGTAGACACCGTGTACTTTCCGCTACTTATACTTCAGTTCATAAACAACATGAAGGAATGTGATAGCTGATCGATCTTCGTTCTGTGAATTTGTCCTTTCATCAAGTTATGACCACATAATATCCGCTGTCTGCATTTTCACTTGTCACTACAAACAAATTATAGGCCTGCAATAGTTTTACCTAATGACCGGGTGCTAACGACAATGCAGGGGGGGCTGAGGACGATGCCAGGGATTGAGGCCCCCCCCCCCCTGGCCCCTGCCTGGCTACGGGCCTGACATCACATATAGACTAAGATTAATAACAATAATAATTGGAACAAACGGAAAGGTCATTAAGAAAACAAAACAGTCAAATTTGTACAAAGGGGTTCGGACCCCCCCCCCCCGAAACATATTTCTAGATACGTGCCTGGCTAGAGGGTTGTTTGCCACAGCCCAGTTCATTAAATCAATGATTCCCTTTAGTTTCTACCAAGTTTAGGTTTTAGCGGATGTCTCGGTTGGTAGGATCAATGATAGAACGTAGTTACTGCTGTTGTCAGAAATTATGTTTGATGTTAGGTATTGGGAGAGTTTTATAAGGTGCTGTTACGGGTGTATTTTTGTTGTATTCTGTTGAAAATAAACAAAAATATTAATAACATAAAATCCTGACAAGCAAAAATTTGTACTTGGAAAAACCTAACGTAACACTTTCATAATTATTTTGGGTCTTTCATATGGTTCTTTTTGCCTTATACCAAATTTTACACACACACATACATACATACATATATATTCATATAGGTACTCGTGCGTAAGTCCTTTCGATCACCGGCCTGATCATTGATGTTCTTTGTGTCATCAAATCATCACTCATTCTCATGATTTGCTAAAAGTGACAGAAAAGCTACGTAAAATAACCCAATTGAATCACTCAATCAATCCTTTTGAGCAAATAACATAACTAACGTGATAACTTATAACTGATCGAGATATGGTTAAGGTGACGAGCGTTCAAATTACTTTGATTATAGCTTTAATAAAAGGTTCGTGCAGAAGGGCTGCACTCTTCTGTGGAGCAGTGCCGCTCATAACGGTAGAGAAGGGTAGAAAGCGAGTGGGCGGAGCAATGCAGTATGCGCTGCTGCAAACGGCTGGTAGCTTCACGTTGCTCCCTCCGTATAACCCCTAACCATCTCTGCCGTTCATTGGTTGAGTCCCCTCAAGTCACTACTTGCGCAGAGGACTCGTTTTCGTTCGTCTGCTCCACAGACTCCTTGGACGGAGTATACGTTTGAGGTAACCACAAATTATGGCTACAACAAAAGGCGCATTTATGAGGCACTATCAACTTTGTGGAGTAGAGATGGATTTCATAGAAACGGCATTGGTTTTTGCAGGGAGTGTAATGTTCCACAAGTGGCTTGCGGATACCACAATTGTAGCCAGAAAAAGCAACAGGTCTCGTCTGCGAGTAAAGCCATTTCCTTTTCCGGCTTCCCTCTCCCTGTGGCGGTTAACCTGTAGACACAAATAAGTGATGTTAAATAAGCCAACCTAGGCAAAACGTACAATCTGTCCCGGATATCTCTGGAGCAAGCGAACGAAAAAAAAGTCTCTGTGCAAGTAGTGAGTCGAGAGGCGTCAACCAATGAACGCCTGAGAGGGGGAGTGAGTGCATGGAGGGAAAACGTGGCTGAAGCTACAGCCGGTTGCAGCAGCTCGCACTACTTTGCTCCGCCCACTCGCTTTCTACCCTTCTCTACCGTTACGCGCGGCGTTGCTCCACAGACTTCTGGAACAGATTGTTGCTCTTCTGCACTAACCCTTAATTAAAGTTTTCTCCCCTTCTCTACACTCTTTCTCGGGAATCTGTGGAGCAAGGCCGAGCATAACGGTAGTGAAGGTAGAGATTCCCGGGACAGAGTGTACCGTTATGCACGGCCTTGCTCCACAGATTCCCGAGACAGAGTATATCCGAATGCAAATGAATTTAAGATATCAATTTGCAATGCATCTGCAACCACAAAGAGAAAAACACGTTCCCAGGTCTTCATCGCGTAAGAATTCCATCAGGAAAAAATGCCGAGGAAAATACGACACTAAAAAGTTTGTAGTTGTTAACAGCAGGAAAGAGGGAGAGATTGGTTTGGCGAAGAATCCCGGAATTGGTGGGCAACCTTGAGAGAGCTCTCTTCGCCAAAGGCCATCGGATTTGGATCAAAGTAAAGCCCTCTCTTTGGCTCGTCGATCTTCTTTACAGCATTAGCTGGAGCCTGGAGACCTCAGGAAAATGTTCTAACGACATATATCCTTGTTACGAAACTTTTCCATTGAAAAAATAAAGATGTGACTAGAGTTTGTAAATAGGAAAAGGCAGAAGGTACCGTGGATCGACTTAACACAGAAGAGGATGTGCCTATCTCAAGGACAGAAATACAGCAGTTTAAATGTACATTTCAGATATCAAATTTTCAGAGGGCTATTGCGTCATGGAGTAATATAATCCGTAATTTATTGTAAATTAGTAGAGGAAGCACGGATATTGTGAATACCGTTTTCATTTAAAAGTCCTTAAACGCTGGCGTTGATTTGTTTTATGTTGCTTCGCTTTTCTGCCACCTTTGGCCACTCGCGAATATGAGATTGATATGATGAAATTGATGAAGGGACACTCACAAAAAACACCCATGGTCAGGCCGGGATTCGAACCCCTAACGTCTTAGCGGGCTGTGCTAACCACTCCGCCAGGGAGGTCGGATGAAGTCCTGATACGAACATCATGCAAGTACAATAATTATTTTCCCCCTGAATGTGCCTTCATAGCTAGGTGTTATATTCACGGGGAACTTTACCTTACCTATTCTCAAATAAAGTGTGAAGTATTTTCTTTAGAAACAAAATAATATCAGCTGCACAGGATATATATTGTAAGTTATACTAGTAGTTTAAAAAATCAGAACTATTTTAGAACCTACCAGGTGGGAGGGTAATGTGGAATACTATTCCACATTGGCCTCTATCTATCTATTATATATCGTCATATAGCTTAGAAAATATTTGTTCTTGCTTATTGAAATAATAGACCTACGAACAAGGCTTGGTTACAGACGTGAATTTATGTTAAGACAGATTATGCAATGTAAAGGACATACTAAATGCCAAAGCACATGTTTCCTAAACAGCTTAGATAAATTTTGCTGACCGCATCTACTACATGGTAAAATTCACCACCTTCAAGAATGGAAACTGATAAAGTTGAATACTATTCCACTTCATCTTGCTTCCAGGTTTTTAACTCTACCCACCGCCCGCCATTTTGCTATTTGAGAACATATTTCTAAACTGGTCGCACGAATATGTAAGGTGAACCTATCGTTTAGTGTTTACAACTTTCCTTACCTACGGACACTGCTATGTAATATACAAGTTACATTAACGAGGTGCAATCTAAAATCCGAGCTCCTTGTGAAATTGGTTTTTAAGCTGCAGAAGCGACGAAACCATTTGTTGCCAGCTCAAACCTCCATCGAAACTTCAATGACCATGGTGCAGCAGTTTATAATATTTCCACCAGATATCACCCTCTATCGGAGCCAGAATCGTATCCTCTGTCTCGGGAAGCTGTGGAGCAAGGTCGCGCATAATGATAGAGAAGGGGAGAAAGCGAGTGGTCGGAGCAAAACCGTGCGCGCTGCTTCAAACGATTGGTAGATGCAGCCGCATTTTTCCCTCCATGCACTCACTTCTCCTCTCAAGCTTTCATGGTGAAGTTGTAGAGAAGTCTACAAAGCCTTGACTTCGCCACGATAATCAAGAAGTAATAAATAAATAAATTGGTCGAGCCCTCTCAAGCCCTACTTATGCAGAGGACCATTCTTCGTTCGTTTGCTCCACAGATTCCCGGCACAGAGTGTAGTATTCCACGTTACACAACCTATTCCACAATACCCGCACTTCCTCTATTCTGGAAATGCTTCTTTAGCCAATGATTAATTATCACATTGTAGTGGTTAAAAAAGTAAGAACATTGCAGGAGATAATGTATTTACTCCGTCTCAGGGGTATCTGGAGCAAGGCCGCGCATAACGGAAGAGAAGGGGAGAAAGCGAGTGGGCGGAGCGAAGCAGTGTGCGCTGCTGCAAACGGCTGGTAGATGCAATCGCGTTGTCCCTACTTTCCCCATATTTCCCTCTCGCGCGTTTATTGGTCAAGCCCTCTTGAATCACTACTACAGCTCTTTTCTGGTCTTACTGCGGGCGCTCTACATGCTGGCAAGGGAAGTGGGGAGCGGGGAACTGACCAATCCAGCGCTATAAGAGACGCAGCAGCCTGTAGAACGAGGTACACGTAGTAGTTCCTCCCCTCGACGTCGTAACTCTCGGCGCCACCGCTGTTGTCTGGTTGGTCTGCTGCGTATTCCCCGCTTCCCACTTCACTTGCCAGCATATAGAGCGCCCGCCGGGAGTGGAAAATACCTACTCGTTTTCGTTCGCTTGCTCCACAGGTTCCTGGGACAGAGTATAATACGGAACTTTGAAGACGGGAATTATTTGAAGTACGACATATGCCATGAGAAGATAATAAATAAACGAAATTGACGTTCATTTACACCAGTAGGATTCTGAGTATAGAATGCATTCATGTAAAAACTGAAGTTGCCAGTATAAGAAAGTATTACAGAACAATAATTGCACTGAATATCATGCTTTATTTTGCGATGTTCCGTCGTCAGTAATAAACACATTTCAATCTGCAGAAACTCCAGTTCCTTCTCTCTCCTGCCTTTAAACAGTTCAGCTCTTTTGGTGTCAATATGTTTGTTCATGAAAAATTAAATATGCTGACCAAGGCAGTAATTTATTTTATTAAAAATCATAAACTAACGCAACGTTTCAACCTTCTAGCAAGGTCTTCTTCAGACTCTGTATCAAGTACTTTTGTACTTGATACAGAGTCTGAAGAAGACCTTGCTAGAAGGTTGAAACGTTACGTTAGTTTATGATTTTTAATAAAATAAATTACTGCCTTGGTCAGCATATTTAATTTTTCATAATCATGGAAACAAGGCTTAATGGAGTTATGTTTGTTCAGTCTAGAATTTCTTCCTTGGAGGGTATGGACTTAATTTTCTCTTCGTTCGAATGTATTTGACTTGCTGGTTCAGGTTTTCGGTAAATACGTATTTTCTCTGTTTTTCCTTGATGAAAAGCTTTCCTGCGACCCGTATATCTGAGTCTTCGATTCGATTCGGTTATTGATTTTACTTCCTTCTCTTCCACACCTTCAATATACCATTCTAATACAGAAGTTGTCATAGAAATTAAGCTTCAGTTATAACAACGTTCACTTCTTTTATTTATGTATATGGCATTTGTCAGACCCGTTCCCGAATTCAGTACTGTGACATGGAATTATTCCTGTAGCATTGTAAAAGTGACATATTTGAGAATATACAAAATAAATTTCTTTCATAATTATATTTTAGATTTAAATTGTTTAAATTCTTTAATAGCTATGATAATCTATTGAACAAATTGAAACTTGAATCCCTTTCACCTAAAGGAAACAAAAATGACCACAAATTTGTTGCGAAAATCTTAGAAGGTTATTTCTCTGTCCCCATGCTTTTATCCAAAGTATCTATACGAGCTATCTTGTAAGAACAAAATGCGCGTCATTAACAACCTGCAAAGAATATTAAAAATGATTTACTAAACTCTATTGTCAGCAATTATAATGATTTTAACCGATCCTAAGGATCGCATTGTATTGTAATGCATGTATTATGTATATCTGTATTTTTTATTATGTAAGTGCCCCATCTTACGCTCGCCAAGTTACGCCTTTGAACTTAACTTTATCATTTACGGTTCGAATCTACCTATGACTTTTCAACTGGTTTTAACGAGATACAAGTGAGCATCACACTGCACTCAAACTTGAAAGGAAACAAAACTTAATCATTAATTAAGGTGAATAATGGCAACGAAATGAAAATTGCACGGAGGCAAAATTAATCTTTTTCAAACACAACAAGATCTGAGAGAACAGCTTTAGTGGTAAACTTGCTGCAAATTGTCTCTTCGATAGCAGTTAGCAACGGGAGAAGGGAAATATCTGCATACCAGCATATGCGTTCTCATAATAATGTGGGGATGGAATTGGTTCTACCCACTGTTGATTCTGCCAAAGGCAATTACACCCCGTGTCACGGAAATGGAATTCTCGCTCTGGTCTAGCATTTACCACATGCCTAGAGGGATTCACAAACAAGATCTGTTTATTGTTTCTCTAACCGATGAAACTAAATATTAATATCTCCATTCTAATATACGTAGGTAATATTCATTAACGAAATGCATTTATTAAAACTAATTTGTCGAGGTTTTTTAATATCTAACCAATCTTGAAAAAGTAAGAGAACTACTTTGTTCATGTTAATTTATGACAATCTGTTTACACGTCACCTGGTCCAATAAATTGGGTCATTCATGTTAATTATTCATTGGGTATTCGATTGCATTAGACCAATTACAACATATAGATGTTAATTATTTCCAACTGATTACGCGGCTTTATTATGTTATCGTGTATCACGTTTGAGATCGCTCACGCCATTGTTTTCCAAAGCGATATTTTGTGTAATTAATTTAATGCTAGACAAATTTGGACCTCTACACAGTTTTAAAGAACTAAGATACATCTCTAATTTCCATTAATTAATTTCGTTTTGAGATATTGTAAAGTGAAACACACACACGTACAGTCACCGGCAATAAAAATGGGACACATAGATCCTGAAATAATCGCTACTCTGCATGGCGTTATGTGTGTTGCCTAACTCAACGGCGATAACGGAACCTGCCATTGAAAATTTGCTATTAAAAAGAACTTTTCGCCGTAGAGTTAGGCAACACACACAACGCCTTGCAGGAAAGCGAGTATTTCAGGAACTAGGTGTCTCATTTTTATTGCCGGTGACTGTACGCACACACACTGCTATCTTACTGGGAAGGAAGGTCCTGGTACACTTAATCATTTATATCATATTATTGTTTGTTTGTTTGTTGGAGTTGGTGTTTTAAGTCCACTTTATGCACAGTAAGGCTAATTGGGACTGGACCTACAATTTAAAGTGGGATCCGAACCACTATGTGCCTCCACCGGGTATCGAACCCAGGACACCTTGATTACAAGGCGACGACGCCACCACTGCGCATCGGGAATTTCATATTATTAAATGAAGAAAAACAACATGTAATAGTGACACAACGATACTGAACCAGAGCTGAAAAAAATACTTCAGTATATTCAATAGTACGTTTGCACATACTGATCTACATTTCTTACGTTAACATGAACAAACAAAAAAAAAATGTTGGTTGCCGAACAACACTGATGGTCCAAGTCGAGTCCTGACGTCATAAATTCAATCTCTTCATTCATCTTCATCGTGGAGCTTAACCTAAAGAGAGAGATAAGCGACTTCAAATAAGAAAATACACGAACAATTATTTGTTTTCAGGTAAACAGAAATAATGTAATTGTTGTAATTGTTGTTTGAGTTACAGACGTGCACTGGTTGTTATATTGTCTTCTGTGTGGGTGACATTCATCCAGCCTCCTCACTTTATGAATGCTTGAGTTCGTCAGCATGAAGTTACTGTAAAAGTAACTGTTGAATTAGTTTCAAAGTAACATTTTCATGATAAGTAACTACAACTGAGTTACTTTTCAAAATTATTAACTGTAAATTAATGATTTTTCAAAACGACTCTAACAGCTATTTCTAGAAATGAGTAAGTCTTGCTAAGAGCAAGCAACTTTAATGAGATTTGTCTTTCAGAACAAGTTACAGTAGCCGATTTATTTTTTGGTAAAGCAAGTTTGTAAAAGCTTCTTTGTTTCAAGTTCACTTTATCCTCATGTAGGTTAATCGGGACTGTACCTACAGTTTGAAGTAGGATTCAAACCACTGCACAATTGGCCTCCACAGGGAATCGAACCAGGGTTGCCTTGATCACGGACGACAGCGTTACACTACGCCACCGGGAAGGCCCTTAACAAAGTAAATGAAACTGGGCCACTTTTTAAAACAAGTAAATGAACGTAAGGTACTCTTTGAAACTACTAGGCTAACTGTAATATTTTGCATAAATACCGTGATCGGGACTCGAATTCGGAAACTTGGGAAGTGAAATTCTGAGTCGATCACTCAACGCGCCTACACTCTGTCCCAGGAATCTCTGGAGCCAGCGAACGAAAACAAGTCCTCTGCGCAAGTACTAACTCGAGAAGCCTCGACCAATGAACGCGTGAGAGGAGAAGTGAGTGCATGGAGGGGAAAACGAGGTTTCAGCTACCATCCGTTTGCAGCAGCGCGCAATGCTTCGCTTCGCCCACTCGCTTTCTCCCCTTCTCTACCGTTATGAGTGGCTTTTCTTCACAGATTCCAATGACAGAGTGTACTTTACAATTAATTGATTGATTTGGTTTATTTTATTTCGCATTTATGCTACTTTTGGATAATCGCGAAGATGAAGATGAGTGATGATATGATGAAATTGATGAAGGGACACTTACAAAGAACACCGGGATTCGGACCCGAGACCCCTGGCTTCGAAGCGCCGTGATAACCACTCCGCCACGGAGGCCGGCTTAAGTAACAACTAAGTACACGTATACCCTGTCCTGGTTATCTCTGGAGCAATGTAGCTCATAGCGGCAGAGAAGGGGAGGAAATCGAGTGGGCAGAGCGAAGCAGTACACGCTGCTGCGAAAGCTAGTAACTGCAGTCGTTTCCCGCTCCACGCAATCTCATTTCCTCTCACGTGTTCATTGGTGGAGCCGTGTCGCGTCACTACTTGAGCACAGACTGGTTTTCGTTCGCTTGCTCCAGAGATGACGGGGATAGAGTATAGCTGTAATTACAATTGAAAGTAACTTCATCAACGCTGTTCGCTGATACCAGCTCCTGACAGTTTCATGCCATCAGGCATTGTTATAGACTTGCGGATAGATGAACAAAATAAAGAGATGTTTTAACAATCCATCGGGCATATGCGATTTCTGGAAATTAAGGTTTTTGGGGAAAACAAGCAAGAAAACAAGATGTCGTGAAAATATTAATTCCACTCCTGGTTGCCACTGTGCCCTCCCAAGGCCAACCCAGTTCCCATGGCAACTTGTCGTTACAGCATCAGTTGATTGGTTTTCAACGAGGATGTGTCAATCCCATGTCCAGAATAGGCAGACTAATAGCGAAGCCGTACGTTGCTTTCCCTGAAACCTTTTTCACGCCTCTAGTTCTAGAGAGTCCTCGGGATGGCTTTTTAGAGACGATTGTTCTAAAAGCCATGACCTGGTGGAGGGCAGTGGGAGATCATTACATGGTAGGGAGTTTCAAAGGGATTTTATTTATACATTTCTAGAGAGCTATCATCCTCCCACTGCTGTCCATTTTTAGCTCTTGGTTTAAAGCAATACCGCAAAAGGATAGGCATTGGGCCACACCTGACGATACAAAGTTGGGCTTCTTCAATACAGGTTAGCTTGGATTGATTGATTGATTATTTTATGTCGCTATCTGCCACTTTTGGTTAAGGATGAGTGATGATATGATGAAATAGATGAAGGGACATTCACAAAGAACACTAATGCCGGGATTCGAAGCAGGTTACATTGGAGTTTCAGTAAATGAGAATGAGACAATATAAACGATGGTGTAACAATTCATTTTAGCTGTCTTAGCAACGGTCGAATTGTTACGTAATAAAATTTAGCACATTGTTTATTTGAAGTTATATTTTTGGGTGCGTCAGCACTTAAAGGCTATTTTGCACCCGCCACGTTATACGGGGTCCAACCCCTTACCTTATCCAAAATATATATAAGAACGCAATTGTGCCATAACTTGAATTGTTTTAAATTTGAATTTAAAATTTTGGGTGCATCAGCACTTAGGCTATTTTGCACCCGACACATTATACGGGGTCCAGCCCCTTACCATAACTAAAATTTCATAATTGCAGTGTCGTGTTACTAAAATATTCTGACTTTCGTTAAAAGCTGAGGCTGTGAAGGGGCACTCAGCACACACAAGGACAAAGACAGGACAACACACACAAAATTATACTGGCCATAGTGCCAGTCGCCAGAGCCTTGTTCGCCTGCAAAATGCAGTCCAGGGTGTACTGCGTGGAAGGGAGGTTGACCTTTGGGCGCCTACGTGGAAGATCACCCCTTACACCCCACATTGTCCATTTTATGAATGTTCCGGTGGTAGAATGTACTGATTTAGACTCAGAAAATTTTGGATTCGAATCATTTGTTCTGTCTCTTTCATCTACCACACGCACCTAAACTGGTCCTCTAGGGCCTTGGAGTGGTCACAACTAAGTTACCCAAATCGGACTTCTCAGTTAGCTAATAGGGTAAACAGATGACAGGCCCTGACTGTTCACTGGTGTCGGATTTATACTTTTCCTTTAGTTAGAAATGAAAGGTTATGGAACTTTCTTCCAATAAAGTTTGATTTATTATCCTTTTATGCACAATATACTTATTTATCCACTGGCAAACCTGGATCGAGTTGACAGATGCAGACCTGTGTACAAATCAGTAACGGGCAACCATTCACGGTTTGATGGTATCGCAAGAACCCAGCGCATAAGCAGCAGGTAAAAAGGTAAAGGTAAAGTGTTCCCCTGTGCATAGCACCACGCCATGAAGGCGTATAGGGGGTGTGGGGGTAACGCCCCACACTTTCTTGATCCGGTCGTGAGTGGGGGTGATGTGATCAGCATCACGCCCCTGACCGCCTTTACCCCCCAGGGTTTCCCCCAGGTACCCATGTTATTCGACGCTGGGTAGGCGCCGGGGCCGCTTCCACCGTTAGAAAAGTTCCCGGATTTGAACCGGCCGGGGATCGAACCCGGGACCTTTAGCATGGTAGTCAGACGCGTTACCGACTTTTTTTTAAATTTTATTTTATTTTTTTTATTTTATTTTATTTTTTCCGACTGAGCCACCGCGGCATAAGCAGCAGGTTATGAGAAACTGACCCAAGCATAAGCAGAGCCCGACAGGTGGCACAGGCAGTTCTCCTTACGAGGTTGACTTGTGATACTAGCCTAACGGCAACCGGGTGAGAAAGCCGAACTATACAGAAATCTGGTTCTCTTTTATAACGAATGGTTGTTTACAAAATACCAAGGATTTTTTTTGCGGGGGGGGGGGGATTTGTAATCAGGATTTGTGTATCCCAGCATATTGTTTATTCTGAACATTAACTGGAGTCGGAAATGATTACAAGAAATGTACAAAGTTCAAGTATTACATCAATAAGTACAAAGTCCTCATGCAAGGGACGCATGATTAAGGAAATATATAGAGCATTCCCTGACATTCGCTACGAGACTCGGCGGAAAGCAGCCCGGCATCAGCGCTTGTCTTTCCCGGCGAACGGGGTCCGCGACAGTCGGCTATTAAAAATTACAGTTTTCATATTGTGTACTAACATTGACTACAGAAGGTGTTGAAAATGATATCCCTCTGCTGCAACACATTCCTGGCACCTCCGAAGGAAATTGGCATTTACACGTGCAAGTTCGTCTACTGTAATTCTCCGAATTTCTTGTACAATACTCTATTTTAACTCACGGATGGTGTGCGGATTGTCTTTGTATACTTTATTTTTTAGATTTCCCCATAAATAAAAATCGCAGGCTGACAAATCGGGGGACCTAGAGGGTTTTTGAAACACCCGTTTCTTGTGATAGATTTCCGACGAGACTGTTCTAACCTTTGTCATATCTCGTCGAGTTTTGGCTCAGTAAGTACACGTGGGTTTCTCTTTCAACTTTTATTCAGAACTGACCCTGTTACTCTAAACGTTTTTACGAGGTTTAATATAGTGGTCCTATGTGGAACGAGAACACCAGGATATTTCGTTGCAAGACGTCGTCGCACTTCTCCACAATTTCTCTTTCCCAAGTAACACTCGACAAGATAAATCCATTGTTGTAATGTAAACTTTTGTGGTACCATATTAAGCCACAATCTTCAACACACGGACACGACACAACACAACTTCCGAGGGAGGATTATACTGGCGTCAGTCTGCAACGTCAACAGAAAGGGAAAGAGAGCGAAGGCAGGGAGAGCGAAAAAAAACAGACTGTAGCGTGCGACTGTCGCGGACCCCGTTCACCGGGAAAGATAAGTGCTGACGCCTCGTCGCTTGCCACCGAGTCTCTTAGCAAATGTCAGGGAATGCTCTGTATAATATTCCCAAGAAATCCCAAAAAGGGAACAACACAAGACGGAACAACATAAAACATATATCTCAGAAGAGCGTCGCCAACGTCCGAAGATGTTGGAAGCCTGCTTCTGAATCGGTCAAAGTTCGTAGATGTTCTAGTCCATCTACTAATAGCTGTAGCGCCCTGAAGGTGTCGGGGTCCCATAGTTGACCGAGTAGTCGTCGGACGTTCCGAAGAACTTCTGATGTCTTCCCGGGAGCGGGTGACGTCGGAGTAGTTGCAGGAGGCGAAGAGCTCGCTGTAAATCGGTGATTTGCTGACAGCTGGGAAGCTGCTGGTCGCTGCTTCGATGGAACTTCGGGCTCTTTTGACCGAAGAATGAAGTTGATTGGGACAGAAGGCGGTGGTTGTTATTCTGTCTTCTGCCGTCGAACTTGTAATGGACGATCGCTTGGATGTTTTTGGCAATGCATCGACTCGATTTTTCAATACAAGGGACAACCCTTGTAGTTGGCGGTATGTTGACCGGAACAATTGGCACATCGAGCTGATATCTGCGGAGAACGTTGTGGATATTCCTTAATTGGAAGTTCTCCCGCACATTTGACACAGTGGGGTTTGGCCTTGCAGAAAGCCTGACATTTATGGCATTGCAATATTCCTTGCGGTCGGAGTCTTTCTACCCTAATGTTAAATTGGAGTATGGTGTCCAATTTCAATATTTCCGGGGCGGGACGATCCTTGCACCCGGGTCGAAGATCACTACGACGGAGTTTGACGTAGACGAGCGGGTAGAGGTGGCATTCCTTCTCCCAGTAGCCTGCATATGACGAAATCTTCTTTGGCGAAGTATATTCTTGTTTGCTAAGACGTCGAACTTCTATGACATGAAAGCCGAGTTGCTGTAGAGCTTTTTGTATATCTCAGTTGGAGTGATCCGGGGGGATATATCGAATAACCACCTTAAGTGTTTGATGTGCATCTAAACCAGAGGCGAACTGCAGGTGCTGCTCAAATTTGCCCTCAATAAGCGCTTGCCAAATCTTGTTTCTCTCTTCTTGTGTCGAACAGGTAACTCTCAAGCAGTTCCATTTATAGGTGAATGTTAGCATTCGTCGAACCAGAAAAAAAAAACATACCAAGGAAACTTGGTCGATATTTATACGTATCCATTGATCTACATAATTACATCATGCAATTTAGTCTTATACATTTTTTACATAAAATTATTAAAGTTGTAAATTACATACCTTCCTAAAATATGTTTTCAATGCCTAAAAAGATCACATAATTATTAATTTTGTTATCTTAAAAACTGCAGATTATTTCCAGAACATTCGAATTTCATGCAAGTCACAGATAATGTATGCATAATCTAGCACGCGCAGATGTTGAGCTCCTGCTTTACAAATAAAAGCATGACCAGATCCGACTGGGGCCTACACATCTATCTACGTATCTCCCTTCCAAATGTGTGTGTTGTGTGTGTGTATTTATATATATATATATATATATATATATATATATATATATATATTCTGCTTGTTTCCTTGCACTTCACATATTTTCATGTATCGTGTGACTTTCCTGACAGCCTAGTGGTCAGGTGATAAGATGATTTTATTTTTTGTTATATTGCGTCGCTTTTGTTCCACTTTGGGTAATCTCGACGATATTTATGATTAAATTGATGAAGGGACACTCATAGGGAACACCCCTGACCAGGTCGGGAATCGAACCTCGGACCCCTGGCGTCATACACGCTGGAGATTTAGACTTAGTTCTGGTTAGCTTCTGTGTAAAGTGACTAATGTACCTTGTTAATCATTGGTCCTAAGAAATCAGTGAAAAATTGATGATACAGACCCGCATTCCTTTTGGATATCAATTCTGTGGTGTTAAAAATACATTTACTTTGTGAAATTTTGTCTCACGGTCTTCGCAATTAACCCGTTTATACTGTTAGGAGACATAATTGGTATTCAATTTCTGCATTAATAACTTGCATTTTGAAGAAGTTTTCGATATCGGTAACGCCGTCAAAATTCGCCCTTCATGTGTAAAAGTTGCTGATAAGTATGGAAATTATAGTACCATTAATTTGTCTTTATCATCCGGCACAGTAAAGCAGACAAGATCATTCTCTTGAAATAATGAACTTTTGGAGAAAATAGAATTGACATAAGAAAGAAGAATAAAACTGACATCTTGAATATTGTTCTTTCAGTTGAGGGGAATTTACCATTGGCCTTGGATTTCATTCTTCATATTTTTAATTTTCTAATACCAATTATTGTTGTCCTGTTCTTAGTGAAAGAGAGAGAGATTATATTAATAACTTCATTAGGAGAAAATAAATCGTCAGAGCAATAGATAAATAATCATAAAATACCTTCCATTTCAAAGAATTTCGCATGGGAGGGAATTGGGGGGTGTTGGGGGAGAGAAAGAATGGAGAAATATATAATTAATATTTTCTATCTTGAGACTAATTGGCTCAGTCGGTAACGCGTCTGACTACCATGCTAAAGGTCCCGGGTTCGATCCCCGGCCGGTTCAAATCCGGGAACTTTTCTAACGGTGGAAGCGGCCCCGGCGCACACCCAGCGTCGAATAACATGGGTACCTGGGGGAAACCCTGGGGGGTAAAGGCGGTCAGGGGCGTGATGCTGATCACATCACCCCCACTCACGACCGGATCAAGAAAGTGTGGGGCGTTACCCCCACACCCCCTATACGCCTTCATGGCGTGGTGCTATGCACAGGGGAACACTTTACCTTTTTTTTTTAGACTAATTAATGTTAAAAGTAGGTTTTGAAGCTATCCTGGCACAAATTATGAAATTATTCTCTCTGGCTATCGACGAGGTGTGTTGTGGAAATGATTCGAAGCTTTCGAAAGAGAACGTTGCTCTTATCTTCGGGGTAGATGAGAAGATGAGAGTGACGTTAGCTCTCGAGAGCTTGGAATGGCTTTTTTTAGTTGATAGCCCGGGAGAATCGTTTCATAATCAATATTATTCCAGGCATTTACCTCTTTCTATTTTGTTAATAATCCATGTTTATTGAGTCCCGGGTTCGATACCGGGTGGAGGCACATAGTGGTTCAGATCCCAGTTTAAACTGTAGGTTCAGTCCCGATCAGCCATTGTGTGCATAAAGTGGACTTTAAACAGCAACTAAATCAATCAACCATGTTCATTGATTGATTTGGTTTATTTTACTTCGCTTCTACTACTTTTGGCTAATTGCGAAGATGAGGATGAGTGATTATATGATGAAATTGATGAAGGGACACTAACAAAGAACATTTATGCCCAGGCCGGGATTCGAACAGAGGATCTATCAGTCTATGTTTAGTTTATAATATAGGTGATAGATACATGCAAGTTAGCTAATGACTTGCATTGTCTAGTACAGGGCACACGATTTTAAACGGAATAGAAAACATTCTTGTAAAGTAATAAAAACTAACGTGAAATGCACGAGTAGTGGTAAGAACAGAAATTACGTTGATTGCATTAATGTGCACAATTCCTTAATTTGTCCGAAAGACGAGCTACGTAAGTCTACATATCTCCGAATTTGTTAGTTCCATTAGGTAACAGATAATTTTTGCAATAAAGGTTTATATGCAGCACATTTTCACCCTGGAATCTTAGAGGACTGGGATAGACTAAGATGTTACACTTTAACCTTCCATTGATGATCCATATCAACGTGGATTTTTCATATTTTTGCATCCCAATTTTGCCACTCTGCCTTATCGCGACGATGAGGATGAATGATGATTATATGAAATTAGTGAAATGATACAAAGAAACACCCAAGTCCAGGCCAGGAGTTGAGCATGGAATTTTCTATGGCGAGAGCGTAAGTCCACAACTTAACGCCTTTGGTCAACGAGGTGCCTCACATCTATCTGTAACAATCTCTTATTCAAATTTATAAGAAACATTAGCTAGTTGCGCAGACATGCAATGTTTAAGAAGAAACTGGACCAATAATACTGAAGTGTACACCGATGAAGAAGATGTTTCTCTACACTGTGTCTCGGGAATCTGCCCCGCATAACGGTAGAGAAGGAGAACAAACGAGTGAGCGGAGTAGAACAGTGAGTGGTGCGGGAAACTAATGGTAGCTGCAGCTGTGTTTTCCCTCCATGCACTCACTTCCTCTATCACACCTTCATTGGTCTATATCCCTCTCGAATCCTACTGGCGCAGAGGAATTGTCTTTGTTCGTTTGCTTCAGAAATTCCTGAGAGATAGAGTGTAGGCAGCTGAAACTGCTCCCGTCCGAGATAAAATAAATATAATGCCATCCAGGCTTGGATGAACTCGCTGCATCTGTTGAACACAGCTCTACTTGCCTCCTCTGTTGGTTACCTCCCAAACATTTGCTGCCCCGCCGATGATAAGGAAAGATATCACATTCAAATCTCCTCGAGCTCTCTGTCAAATTATAGTGTCATCTTTTGTACTCTTTGGAATCTAAATAAACATGTTAACCTAACTTACTTACATTCTAAATTCAGCAAATAGTATAGCTACGCTAGAAATTGTCTTTTCTAAGGAGATAATTGCTACAATTGTCGGTATTAATATGCTTGAATTGTTGTACATGAAGGGAAATATTGCCGTTGATAAAGTCTTGCTGAAAAATACGCTAAAATTCATATACCTTACATCCTTTCCTGAAAAACAACCTTGCATCATGTCTGACTTGTCTGTCAAATGGAATATACATTAAATGGATTGTAGGGTATGTGTGAATGATTTCATAACAATGGTAATTTTCCATTAACTTTCCATGTACACGGACACTTCTGGGGTGTAACATACCCATATGCTTTCAATGGAATTGCTACAACTCAGAAGTATCCGTGACTGTACAAAGTAATTATGGAATTATAGAAATATTAGGAAATTATAACACTTTGTATCGTTCAATCGCTTAGTAATTCTTTGATTTTCTTCATATGACTTCGCTTTTTGCCACTTTTGTCTAAACGCGAAGGTCATATGAAAGGTGGTAAGTTGAGATGGATGGAAAGACAATCACAGGACACAACAGAAGCCAAACAGAGGATTACACGGGCAGTGGGTCCAGACGCCCGTCCATGATGTACTAGGTGGAAGAGAGGTTGACATTTGGATGCCTTCCAAAAGGGTCACGCCTTACACCCCCAACCGTTTAATGAGAGACAACTTTCATTTTCACCAATATTTGTCATGGGACGTTTTAAAGATTCCCTAACAACGCTAAATTCTCCCTGAGTGTACATAGAGATTTGAACACATTTCGAATGGGAATGCGAGCAATTACAGAGGATGGCCTGAAGTTGTTGTCCTGGGCCTGGTCTCGTAAGCAAATGAGCCCTGGGGCTTTCATATCACGACCTGACTCCAAAACCAGGTTTTGCAGTGATGACGAGTTTTCCATCTCTCAAGCTGTGGACGATGTTCGAGATGAATGCATATTCGCCTCTGCTGTTCTGAATAGCAAATGAAGCTCTGGTCCGTGGAGGAAAAATACACTTAGATCCTCCGATAAATCCTACTATGTCTTTTTTTTATAATTGTTTCGTGACTGAAATCAAGGCTATGCAGAATCTCCAAGAAAAATAATATGTTGTCAGTAATGTAATGAATTTTGCATTTGAAACACAGCTTCCAATGCCTTAATAGAGCATACGCACAATTTCTTACCTGAAAATATTACTCAAGAATACAAATTTTTGTATTCCCTACAAAATAGTAATTTACAATTACATTATACTAATGTATACTTACTGGTCTGTATATTTAATTAACTAAACCAATTGAAATTCCTGTTAATTCTATTTTTCACCATTCTATCTTCTCTTTAGTACACTCCATGTAATATTAAACACCCAAATAAAAGGAACAACATTATTTGAGTTCTAGTTTTTGTTTTAAGTCCGCTTTATGAACGGATAGGATAATCGGGACTAGACCTACAGTTTGAAGTGGAATATGAACCACTAATTTCCCTCCACCGGGTTATCGAAGCTCGAAACCCCTTTATTTCAAGGCGACGACGTTACCATTAAGCCATCAAGGAGCCCTTGAACAGCTTTATTGTTATAGCGGTTAAATATTTTATTGCTAATAACAATAAATACATCCAAATAATATTAAATTCAGAATTCACGGAAGGAAACTACACAATACAAATCTCAGAATCAAAGCAGTACTAAGCTCTCTACAAATGGTTTTGTTTCTTGTCCAAGCATAAAACTACTAACTAGCGTGTTCAAAATGTATTTACGCCATTTCCCGTGATCAAGTGGTTAGCACAGCGAGCTACGACGCCAGGGATCCTGGGTTCGAATCCCGGCCTAGGTATGGGTGTTTTTTTGTAATTGTCCCTTCATCAATTTCATTCTATCATCACTCAACCTCTCACGCGGTGGAGGCACTTGGCACAGTGGTTCTGATCTCACTTTAAACTGTAGGTCCAGTCCCAATTACCCTTTCTGTGCATAAAGTGGACTTAAAACACCAAATCAAACAAACAAATAATCACTCATACTCATGGTCCCGATTAGCCAAAAGTGACAAAAACGACGATAAAGAACAAAAATCAAATCGGATGAAATTGAAAATGTGTTTCCATTTTAATTTTGGATATTTTACGTCCATCTTTACTTTCGGGTTAATCGCGACCATGAGGATGAAATGGAAGGTGAGACAAAGAAATCCCTTACGCAGGGTTTTAACCAGGGACGTTTGGCTTCGTAGCGCGATAATAAGCTTCCCTTTAATGTAAAAGGGGATGTTGTAATCCACACAAACACCTATGCTTTATAAGAATTCGGGTGTAGAATATACGTAAGTTATATGAAAATTTCGCTTAAATAAAAATTGCTTAATATATGACTTATTTGAAAATCCCAAAGGAGTGGTTGTCTGTTAATATGTATCATATCGATAAATAACCAAAGTTTAATGTTCAAAAACTTATAATTAAGTTTGTTATTATTTTTAGCTCTTTCGAGACCCGGAACGAAACAGAGAAGGGATCGAGATTTGAATTTACAGATATCGAGACGAGACGGAGACGAGAGCTGTACCCTGTCCCATCTATATCTGGAGCAAGGCGGCGCATACAGAGAAGGGGGGATCGAGTGGGCAGAGCGAAGCAGTACGTGCTGCTGTGAAGGCTGGTAACTGCAGTCGCTCTCCTCCCCTTCACGCAATCCCATTCCCTCTCACGCGTTCATTGGTGGACTACTTGCGCAGAGACTTGTTTTCGTTCGCCTGCTCCAAAGATAACTGGGACAGAGTGTAGAATAAAATGAAACGAGACTTGAGTCCAATCTCGTCTCGTCTAGGTACCACCGTCGCTTCTCTACCTTTTGGATTAATCGCAACGACGAGAATGAGTGAAGAACCGATAATATAACCATCCTTACCCAGAATTCAAAGCTACGATACATCCACGGCTTAGGAAAGGCAGCAAGCAACTCCTGCAGCACAGGAATTGTAAGGGAGACGCCGATTGGTCCCTTTCCCCGTTAATAACTTGTTGCAATCTGTACTGTTTCCTTTTTCAGCTTCCGGTGATGTACAGTCATAAACATCTCTGGGGTGTTTATGACTTTGCATTATTAACTTTGAATGCAATCGTTACAACCCGGAAGTGTCCTCGATTGTACATAGTCTATTGGAGAATGAAGATCCAGGAACAATATCTTAAACAATACTCTATTTCGGAAATCTGTGGAGCAAGGCTGCGCCATAGGGTAGATAAGGGGAGAAAGCGAGTTGAAGTGAATCAGTACAGGCTGCTGCAAATTACTTGTAGATGCAGTAGCTCTTCCCGCTTCACGCATTTCCTTTCCCTTTCACGTGTTCATTGGTCGAGCAGTCTCCAGTGACTACATTGTCCCGGGAATCTCTGGAGCAAGCAAACGAATGAGCAAGTAGTGACTTGCTTCCTGGATTTTCAATTTACTTCTTCACGCAGAAGCATTTTTATTGACCGATTCCTTTAGGAGAAGCATTCATAATGATTAGTAATTTGTAGATTGGCATAGAACTGTAAGGGCGAGAGAATGACTCGCTTTATATTACACAGCCAGTGCTACATTTTATAAGCTTTTCACCTAATCAGCGCTTTATATACAGGTATTGAACAAAATAATGGAAACACCTGTGGAAGTCGGAACATCATGTATTAATACGGTGTTGGGCCACCTTTAGCATGCAATACAACTTGGATTCGGGACGGGATAGACCGATACAAGTCCTGGATGGTGGTGAGTGGAATTTGAAGCCATTCTTCATGCAGCACAGCCTCCAGCTCAGGTAGAGACGAAGGAGGTAGAAATCGACGCCGAACCGTGAATTCCAAAACAGCCCACAGAGGCTCGATGATATTCAGGTCTGGGGACTGGGTGGGCCAGGGAAGATGTTGAACCTCATCAGCATGCTCTGGAAACCACTGTTGAACAGTGCTAGCAGTATGAATGGGGGCATTTTCATCCTGGAAGATAACATTCCGGTTTGGAAATAAGGTTTGCACCATTAGATGGATCTGGTTATCCAAGAGTTCTCTATACACTGCTTATGAGACCCGACTGTGTAATGTGACAAGGGGGCTGCCGAATACCATGATATAATGCCCCAGACTATAATAGAGCCGCCACCATGTTTGACAGTCGGGCGGTGACAGTCCACATCGTATGCTGCCGAGGGTGTTCGCCATACAAACACGCGTCCAGTAGTGGGGAAGAGGGTAAAGGTTGACTAGTCTGACGAAATGACATGTTTCCAGTCCTCCAACGTCCAAGTTTTGTGGTCATTGCATCATGCACGTTACCTTCGAGCAGTGCTGATTAAGTTCTGTAGTCACTTTGGAGGCCATTGTTTTCTTCTGCAACGTCACAATACGCTTCAAGGCCCGGCGGTCCCTTTCCTGCAGCTTCGTCTTTCAACCACTTTTGTGCTTAGCAGACCCTATTTCACCGTGCACTGTGTATGCGGTCATGACTTTCGAGACCGTGCCTCGTGTTACACCGCATAACTTTGCTGTTTTGCTCACAAATGCTCCAGTGAAACGGGCACCAACAATTAGTCCTCTTTCAAACTCCGTCAGGTCGGCTATACTGGTCACTCACTACACCTGAACAACGTGCAGTACCACACTGCCTCACTCTACTGTCAGTGCACAGTCCATACTACCTTCAACAAACAAGAGAAGGTTGATTTCCGCCGTGTTCAGTATTACCAGGCACATTGAAAATATGTCCCACTTCTGACTCGTGTTTCCATTATTTTGTCCAATACCTGTAGTAAGTTTGAGATACTCTAAGCTTATTTCACCCACTGTGGGAAATCCACTGAAACTTATATAATCTGCTTATGTAAAAGAAAAAGGGAAGTCACTTGTAATCAATATTATATGAAAATCTTTGCATGCAAGAGCTCGCTTCGTAGAATATTTGCATCAGCACTTGCGGCGTTCCGCCCATTCCCTTTCTCTCCTCCTCTGCTGTCATGCGCGACCTTGCTCCAGAGATTCCCGGGTTTCATTTTCTTACGCGTACCTCATTTGAAAAATTCGAATAAAAACATTGAACACATTGTAATTTGAAGACAGAGCGTTACTTGGCAGTCTCTTTAACCGCCTTCGGTTCAGATTACTTTGAAGTTCGCGTGTACCGATTGCCAGAGGTTGTCAGCTTTCCCTCCGCCAATTGTGTAACATCCAACGAGGACGTTACATAAACACGTCCATGTTGTGACTTCCCTCTGGAGAAACATGACACGGTCGACTGGATTAAATTTCTCCCTTCCCCCTTCTCCCTGCCTCTTTCACCCTTGCTCTTCCTATCTTGTTGATTTTCTCTAATGTGCTATCCCATTTCCTCTTCCTTACCACGAGTCGGCCCCCGTGGTGGAGTGGTTAGCACATCGCGCTACGACGCCAGTGGTCCTGGGTTCGATTCCTGGACTAGGTATGGATGTTTGTGAGTGTCCATTCATCAATTTCATCATATCATCATTCAACCCAATATTAGCAAATTAGCCAAAGTGGTACAAGAAGCGAAATAAAATAACGCAAATCAATCAATCAATCAATCTTCCTTAGCACGAAACTTAGACTCGAGTCAAACCGGAAGAGGAAAAGGAGATAAACAGAAAATTCATAGAACAGGGATCTGAGGAATATAAGACTATGAGCCTTAATTATTTTTTAATTGGCATCAAACATCCTACCCAACAAATCTGAATGCCATATCAATTTTTGAGTTAATAACATAAGGATTATGAGGTGTAAGTGGCGCACAAGTGTCAATATCTCTATAGTCTGTCTCTGGAATCTGTGGAGCAAGACCACGCATGACGGTAGAGAAGCGAGTTGGCGAGCAAAACAGTGGCTGGCAGCTGCATTCACTTGACCCTTTCACGAGTTCATTGGTCGAACCATCTTGAGTCACTACTTGCGCAGAGACTTGTTTTCGTTCGCTTGCTCCAGAGATTCCTGGGACAAAGTGCGCTTGGGTATGAACTGCATGCGTTTATCTGTAAAAACGACTGGATTAGAGAGTGTGCAAATAACAATTTCATCAACCACTGGGTTCGAGCTTATTTTTCTCTCCTCCCTTTGTAAATTACAGATGCAAAATGCTAACTATGTATTTTAGTAGAAACCAATATGTCGGATTATATAATTCCAGGATGACGAACATCGACAATATTATATAAGATATGGTTTAGCATATTCATTTCTAAGTGATTCTAAAATGGCGGAAATCGATGATATTATAAGGAGAAACCAAGATGTCGGACTGAATGAATCCAAGATGGCTGACAACGATAATGTTATGTCCGGAAATGCATGAAGTATTAAGTTTCTAATTAACCTAAGATGGCTGGCGGGATAATTTGAAGATGGCGGATATCGATGGTATTGTAGGGAGAAACCAAGATATCAGATTGAGCGAATTCAAGAAGACAGACAGCAATGATTATATGCCGAAGAGTTTAATAATGTATTAAGTTAGGAATTAAAATAAACTGGCGGCCAGAGTTAATTCCGATAAAGCGGATACCGATTATGTTAATGTATGCCGCTGTAAGCATTGTCAGCGAGATTGCAAAATATAATAAATCTGTGCAGAAGTTCAAATTTAGTTAGTCTAAGCGAATACAAATGTAAGCTATGCGCTTTAAGCATTGTCAAACCTTACTGATAGTGTTGAAGCCATATACATATGTAGTGGCTGCGGTGAAAAACGAGATATTTTTTTTATGAACACCTACATATGCTAATCCCGTATGGTAGGGACTTTTAGGTTCACATGTAAAAGGAGCTAGTGAAGGTTGTAGATATTGTAAAGTTCGTCTGTTAATGTTAAAGCGATTTGTGACGGTGCAAAACCTTGATATTTGTTACTTAAGACAATAAGAATGATAGTCATGCACCGCAAGCAACGACATAACAAGATATTCATTATCGAGATGTTCGTAGAACATGGGAGAGGAAAGAAGAATTTGTTGGAAAACCTGATGGTAAGAGACCAATAGGAAGGCCAAGACGAAGATTGAGGGATAACGTTGAGATGGACCTAAAGGAAATCGGTAAGGATGGAAAAGATTGGTTTGATCTTGCCCAGGATAGGGGCAGATGGAAGGCTTGTGTTGCTGCAGCCATAAACCTTCGGGTTTAAGAACGCTAGAGAGTTAGTTAGTTAGTTTTCGCAGAAGATCAAAATATGTTGCTCTAAGTGACTTTAAAGCCTGACGATGCACCGTAAGCCACGTTTGATTTTATTCTTGCCAAGTTAAAAGAAAATTAGTGAATAGGTTTAAATTATTGAGTTTAGATTTACAAGCATTTATTTATTCGAATGTATTATTTGGATAATGAAGTCAGACACGCTGCGAAAGTAATTGATATTTGGAGATAAACGCAAAAAAGGAAAAACTAATTTTATCAATGCTAATGGGTAATATTGTACAAAATACAATGAACAATATTGATTTACCGTTTCTATGGAACAACGAACACAGATACCTCACGGCAGACACAGAAAAGTAAATAAAGGCTGAAAACAAAAAACTGGAAAGCTCTGGCTGTGCAAATAGATTTATCCGGCTGTTTTTCAAACGATTTAGCTGTAATTGCTTGAGCATCATGATCTGATCACATTTTGATTCAATTGTACGTGATGACGTGAACAAGAAGGGATTAGGGAAGAAATCGAACGTTGGGATTGCAAAACGTTCTCCTCACGTGTTCAATGCCCTATCACGCCTGATTCACACTTTTATTGGATACGGATTGACGCAAATCAAACAAAAATACGTGATATATATCCGATAGAAGTTGTTACGTCTGACAAAAATAAATACGTTAATTATTTTGCAAACTGTGCATTAGAGTATGACGGGTAGTTAAAATGTATCAATCAATTAGTTTAAGTAGTACTTCAAACCTACGTGAGACTTTGATAAATTCAATATATTTTTAGCTCATGTTATTCACGAAGTTAATAAGGGCCTTAATTATATCGATGAGAACGTGAACTGAGCTATTTCATATCACAAACTAATTTAGAAGAGAAGTTAGTACAAGTATTTAACCATCAGTGATGTGCAGTCCGAAAACCAGAAGTTCCCGATTTGATTGTGTTTTTCTTACTTCGCTCCTCTGTCGCTTTTGACTACTCGCGACGATGAGGATGAGTGAAGATGTGATGAAATGACGAACAAACATTCACAAAGTGTGCCCATGCTCAGGTCAAGGTTCGAACCCTGACCTCTGGCGTCGTGGCACGCAGTGCCAGAAGTTTGCGAGTTGTAAGCTTTATAGAGCTATATTTTACATACAGGATGTCGCCGTAAATAGCGGTACATTTTCACAGTGTGTAGAGGACATGAACGCGAATATTTCTTAACAACGTTTAACTCGTTGAGGCCTGGTTTCGAGGCTAATTTTTATCTTCTATGTATATAACTTCGCGGCACACATTTACCGTTGAAAATTAAATGTATTTTTTGTATGGTGTATAAGTACACAAAGATCCAGAAGTATCCAAGAAATTCTGGTTAATCTTATGTGATTATTGTAAAAAATATCATAATAGTTTAGTATCTTCAAATGAACGTTATGTAGTCCTAGTGTATTACAAATTGTATTAATTATGTGAACCTGTTATCCTAGCGGGTCCAATGAGTTTCATCAAAGGCAAGGAGAAATAATTTTCGATAAAAATAATCATGAATTATGATTTCTAACAAGATTTTCTGGAAGTAAATCGACACTGGTTCAAGCTGATGAATTTATGCATCTATGCAAATGCAATAATGTACATGGATTGGTATTAAGGTGTACGTTCGTACTAATCCTACAGCATTACCGATTCCTTTGCGATTTGCAAGCTATTAGTGTAATTGGCTCAATCACATGTTTAATCAATTAATGTGGATCAATAATCGGCGACAGTGTTAAGAAGCGTTAAGAGACTAACATTCGCGACAATACACAATGAAAGAAACTGCAGTTGCGTGTAGAAGTTGTGTAATGGGAAGGCAATACAATCTACAGTTTGTCCCAGGAATCTCTGGAGCGAGCGAAAGAAAACGAATCTCTGCACACGTAGGACTCGGAGGGTTCGACCCGGGAACCGAGTGCAGCTACCAGCCGTTTGCAGCAGCGGGCACTGCTTCCCTCCGCCAACTCGCTTTCTCTTCCGTTATGCGTGACCTTGCTCTACACATTCCAGAGACAGAGTAGATATACCAATTTTTTACTGAATTGAAGCACATTTTAACAGCATTAGATAAATGTGGATATTAGGAAGCTTTTGCACCGAACTAACTCGCATACCGCTCGATTGATTGATTGATTTGATTTATTTTACTTCGCATTTCTGCAACTTTTGGCTAATCGCAAATATAAGGATAAGTGATAACATGGTGAAATTTATGAACGGACACTCACGGAGAACACTCATGAACAGGCCGGGATTGGAACTATGAACTCCTGGCGTAGTAGCGCGCTGTGATAGCCACTTCGTCACGGAGGTCGGCACATGACGCTTGAACACTAACCGGTCAGTTACACTTTATCCCGTGAATCTCTGGAGTTATACCGCGCATAAAGGTAGAGAAGGGGAGAAAGGGAGTGGGCGGAAGGAAGCAATACTTGCTGCTGTAAAGGCTGGTCACTGCAGTCGTTTTCCCCCCTACACGTAATCTCGTCCCCTTGCACTTGTTCATTGGTCGAGACGTCTCGAGCCACTACTTGTGCAGAGACTTGCTTTCGTTTGCTTGCTCCAGAGATTCCCGGGACAGAGTATACAGGAACATGCCTGTAAATGCCACGAGGAATGTCACACTTGGCATGTAACTTCAGTGTGAAGGTTTCCATATGTGAAACTGTACCTTTTCCTGTTAAAGTTTATTCATGCTCTACTACAATGGATCCCAAAGGGTGCCCCGCCGGCGCGCTGGGGCGCCGTGGTTGGCTTGCTGGGACGCCGCGATATGTTCCAATATACTCAGTCAATTCTATGATTGTTCCAAATATGTGTTTATTTAGTACTTATTACATGTAAAATGTTTGTGAATTTGGAATATAAGCTAAAGTTCCCCAAATCGCACCAGTTTTTAAATAAATGGGCGTAGCTGCAAAACAAGTGACATGACTTACTATATTGTTTTTTCTTTGGTTCTATTAGTACAATTTTTATTCTGCCGTCGAACAACGTGAATAACACAAGAGACCTGCAGTGAATTTTTATATTTAAGTATGTAAGTATTTATACACAAAAAATACTGTATTACTATTTATTAAAGGCCAAAGAACCTGACTTCTGCGGTTTACAAACAAATCCGGAATACACAGATTAGTCAGCTTCCGGTGTGACTTTGTTGAGATATCAGACCAAAATATTTCTTGGAGGTTACTTCACTGAGTATTTACGTCTTCGACGTAGCCACTTAGCTATTTCATTCACTTTGCGTTAAACACGCTTGAAAACACTAATGGTGAACACTTAGGGGGAGTTGGGGGAAAGCACAAAACTTGCTGATAACGAGTTGAAGGTCTTCTATCTTCTAATCCTCCTGTCGTTGGTTTATAATAAAAATGTAGCCTCTCTTCTTTAGTAACCCTTTTTCATGTTCTGATAGGAATACTGCACAGGCCGATAGTTCACTCACAGTTTATTCTTTAGACACTATCTCTCTTTCTGGCAAAGATTATGGCCGATAGTTCACTCACAGTTTGTTCTTTAGACACTATATCTCTTTTCGGCAGAGATCATGGCCGTTAGTTCACTTACAGTTTCTCACGGACCGCGAAACCAATAACCAACGTAACACGGATCCGTGTATAACGGGTGCGTCAAGATCGGTTACATTACGCTTTTGATATATCAGCTCATAAACGAAACTTTTACCTTTCTTCATATTCTTTTGGAAAATTGTATTCCAATTGGAAGTACCAGAAAAATATTAAATTCTAAACCCTTGCAAATGGCGCGATTTAGGGAACGTTTCCCTAAGTTTATTTTTAACTTAAGGCAAGAAACCTAACCACACTAAGTGAGTATTGCAAGTGTTAAATAGGCCTACATTCTGACTTGGACGCTGCGGAGAAATCTTGAAACACAAAGGGCGCATTGAAGCGAAAAAGTTAGGGAACCCCTACTTTACTATATTCTTCCCACTAAATACATTGTAGTTTCATTGTGTCCTACTTGGAATCCTGTTGTGCTCCATACCCACACTCTCATGATATCTTGCTGAAGTAGAACATGTTGCTCACTGCCCGTGGCTAAATAATTTTCCGTCGGGGCCTGGTACATCCATTGTAAAACGGCCAATCAAACGCAGCTGCTACAGGAACCAACGTCCCGCCTGCCCAAGCACCTCCTTCTGATGTTCGTGGAGTGTCTCGTGAGCTTGTTATGAGTCAGTTGCAGGCATCTTGGGACGTAGAAGTGGATAATAAATTGCACGCAATAAAGCCACAAGTTCTGGAGCGGAATTCGCGTCGCTGTCGGCGCGAGGAAGAAGTCCTCGCGGTGGTCACAACCATTTGTTGCTAAGTGTGGATCTTCCTGCGAGAAACGCATGCAGCCCTCATGTGAGTGTTCTCCTTGTTCCTCGGGAGTGCGATTATATTCTGGTCTGGCTATCTCTGGAGCAAGGACGCGCATAGCGGTAGAGAAAGGGGGAATCGAGTGGGCACAGCGAAACAATACATGTTGCTGCGAAGGTCGGTAACTGCAGTAGCTTTCCCCCCTCCACGCAGTTCCGTTCCCTCTCACGTGTTCATTGGTGAAGCCGTCTCGCGTCAGAACTTGCGCAGAGATTCGTTCACTTGCTCCAGAGATACCTGGAATAGAGTATAGAACTTTCACTTAAGGGAGAGTTCCTATTCTCCAACTTGGAGCGCAGGAACTCTGACACTCAAATGTTAGACACTGTTTCGGTTTTCTTTCTTTTGGGGAGGTAGGGTTGCCATACGGGATTGTCCCCTTTTTTAAAGAAATGTCCCAGTATCCCGGAAAATGTTCTCGGGACGCCCATTTGTCCCGTATTTAGCTAAAGAAATAATAAGTGAATGAGAATAAGTCATGTTCTGAATTTTATAGTAATGCATTGGAAAAAAAAATGTCCTCTTCAAGGACGCCAAGAGTTCACTCAAATATTAATATAATCAAAATGTTAAAAAATTAGGGATTAAGAATGCTTTAAACAGCAATTGATTTTGTAATGTTTAAAAATGTTATAAAAAATAAATTTAACTATATCCATGCCTATAATCAGTATGTCCCGTTTTTCTATTTTAGAAATCTGGCAACTGGGGAGGCTTTATTTTACTTCACTTTTGTGCCACTTCAGGCTAATTTGCGAAGATGGGGATGAGTGATGGACAATCGCAAAGGAAACTCATGCCCAGGCCGGGATTCGAACCCGGGACCCCTGGCGTCGTAGCGATGTGCTAAGACTCTGTCTCTGGAATCTGTGAAGCAAGGACGTGCATAACAGAAAGAAAGGGAGAAAGCGAGTTGGAGGAACAAAGTAGTGAGAGCTACAGCTAATGGCGGGTAGCTGCACTCGCTTCCCCTCTCGTGAGTTCATATGTAGAACTCTCGAGTCACTACTGGCGCATAAACTTGTTTTCGTTCGTTTGCTCCAGAGATTCCCGGGACGGATTGTTATCTTTTTCCTCTATCAAGTTTCTGCAGAATGACTTGAAGTGGGTGGGTAGAGTGAAATTCGTTTTCTGGGCACCTCACTCGATAGCGTACACTCTGTACCGGGCGGGAATCTCTGGAGCAAGCAAACGAAAACAAGTCCTCTGCGCAAGTAGTAACTCGAGATGGCTCGATCAGCGAACGCATAAGATGGGGGAGTACGTGCATAAAGGGGAAAACGCGGCTGCAGCTACCAGCCGTTTGCAGCAGCGCTCATTGTTTTGCTCCGCCCACTCGCTTTATCCCCTTCTCTACCGTTATAAGCGGCCTTGCTCCACAGAGTGTAGTGACTAATGTTACAGAAAATAAAACGTTAATGTTTGACCATACTTAAAATTATCTTCTTAAGATCAGTAATGGTATCATTTATTTGGTATTGTACGGTGAAGAGGATGTTTGGTTTGAGTTGCTGTTTTAAGACCACTTTATGCACAGTAAGGCTAATCGGGACTGGACCTACAGTTTAAAGTGGGATCCGAACCACTTGTGCCTCCACCGGGTATCGAACCCGGGACCCCTTGATTACAAGGCAATGACGCTACCACTGCGCGATAGGGGATGCCCGGTGAAGAGGATGTGCTAGATCATTAAACACGTGATCTATAGAGGCCTCTTGATCATTATATTTTGTTCTTTTCAAGAAAAAAATAGGGAATTAACTATTGGAATTCATTGGGTGAACAATTTGAAGATTTGATGGGACAATTTGCCCACTTCGCAGATTTAGTTCTCAATCTCACTTGGTAGGAAAATAAAGCACGTCGAGTGTTCCTCTCATGATTTTGACTCCATTGTTGTAATGTAAACTTTTGTGGTACCATATTAAGCCACAATCTTCAACACACGGACACGACACAACACAACTTCCGAGGGAGGATTATACTGGCGTCAGTCTGCAACGTCAACAGAAAGGGAAAGAGAGCGAAGGCAGGGAGAGCGAAAAAAAACAGACTGTAGCGTGCGACTGTCGCGGACCCCGTTCACCGGGAAAGATAAGTTCTGACGCCTCGTCGCTTGCCACCGAGTCTCTTAGCAAATGTCAGGGAATGCTCTGTATAATGTTCCCAAGAAATCCCAAAAAGGGAACAACACAAGACGGAACAACATAAAACATATATCTCAGAAGAGCGTCGCCAACGTCCGAAGATGTTGGAAGCCTGCTTCTGAATCGGTCAAAGTTCGTAGATGTTCTAGTCCATCTACTAATAGCTGTAGCGCCCTGAAGGTGTCGGGGTCCCATAGTTGACCGAGTAGTCGTCGGACGTTCCGAAGAACTTCTGATGTCTTCCCGGGAGCGGGTGACGTCGGAGTAGTTGCAGGAGGCGAAGAGCTCGCTGTAAATCGGTGATTGGCTGACAGCTGGGAAGCTGCTGGTCGCTGCTTCGATGGAACTTCGGGCTCTTTTGACCGAAGAATGGAGTTGATTGGGACAGAAGGCGGTGGTTGTTATTCTGTCTTCTGCCGTCGAACTTGTAATGGACGATCGCTTGGATGTTTTTGGCAATGCATCGACTCGATTTTTCAATACAAGGGACAACCCTTGTAGTTGGCGGTATGTTGACCGGAACAATTGGCACATCGAGCTGATATCTGCGGAGAACGTTGTGGATATTCCTTAATTGGAAGTTCTCCCGCACATTTGACACAGTGGGGTTTGGCCTCGCAGAAAGCCTGACATTTATGGCATTGCAATATTCCTTGCGGTCGGAGTCTTTCTACCCTAATGTTAAATTGGAGTATGGTGTCCAATTTCAATATTTCCGGGGCGGGACGATCCTTGCACCCGGGTCGAAGATCACTACGACGGAGTTTGACGTAGACGAGCGGGTAGAGGTGGCATTCCTTCTCCCAGTAGCCTGCATATGACGAAATCTTCTTTGGCGAAGTATATTCTTGTTTGCTAAGACGTCGAACTTCTATGACATGAAAGCCGAGTTGCTGTAGAGCTTTTTGTATATCTCAGTTGGAGTGATCCGGGGGGATATATCGAATAACCACCTTAAGTGTTTGATGTCCATCTGAACCAGTGGCGAACTGCAGGTGCTGCTCAAATTTGCCCTCAATAAGCGCTTGCCAAATCTTGTTTCTCTCTTCTTGTGTCGAACAGGTAACTCTCAAGCAGTTCCCTTTATAGGTGAATGTTAGCATTCGTCGAACCAGAAAAAAAACATACCAAGGAAACTTGGTCGATATTTATACGTATCCATTGATCTACATAATTACATCATGCAATTTAGTCTTATACATTTTTTACATAAAATTATTAAAGTTGTAAATTACATACCTTCCTAAAATATGTTTTCAATGCCTAAAAAGATCACATAATTATTAATTTTGTTATCTTAAAAACTGCAGATTATTTCCAGAACATTCGAATTTCATGCAAGTCACAGATAATGTATGCATAATCTAGCACGCGCAGATGTTGAGCTCCTGCTTTACAAATAAAAGCATGACCAGATCCGACTGGGGCCTACACATCTATCTACGTATCTCCCTTCCAAATGTGTGTGTTGTGTGTGTGTATTATATATATATATATATATATATATATATATATATATATATATTCTGCTTGTTTCCTTGCACTTCACATATTTTCATGTATCGTGTGACTTTCCTGACAGCCTAGTGGTCAGGTGATAAGATGATTTTATTTTTTGTTATATTGCGTCGCTTTTGTTCCACTTTGGGTAATCTCGACGATATTTATGATTAAATTGATGAAGGGACACTCATAGGGAACACCCCTGACCAGGTCGGGAATCGAACCTCGGACCCCTGGCGTCATACACGCTGGAGATTTAGACTTAGTTCTGGTTAGCTTCTGTGTAAAGTGACTAATGTACCTTGTTAATCATTGGTCCTAAGAAATCAGTGAAAAATTGATGATACAGACCCGCATTCCTTTTGGATATCAATTCTGTGGTGTTAAAAATACATTTACTTTGTGAAATTTTGTCTCACGGTCTTCGCAATTAACCCGTTTATACTGTTAGGAGACATAATTGGTATTCAATTTCTGCATTAATAACTTGCATTTTGAAGAAGTTTTCGATATCGGTAACGCCGTCAAAATTCGCCCTTCATGTGTAAAAGTTGCTGATAAGTATGGAAATTATAGTACCATTAATTTGTCTTTATCATCCGGCACAGTAAAGCAGACAAGATCATTCCCTTGAAATAATGAACTTTTGGAGAAAATAGAATTGACATAAGAAAGGAGAATAAAACTGACATCTTGAATATTGTTCTTTCAGTTGAGGGGAATTTACCATTGGCCTTGGATTTCATTCTTCATATTTTTAATTTTCTAATACCAATTATTGTTGTCCTGTTCTTAGTGAAAGAGAGAGAGATTATATTAATAACTTCATTAGGAGAAAATAAATCGTCAGAGCAATAGATAAATAATCATAAAATACCTTCCATTTCAAAGAATTTCGCATGGGAGGGAATTGGGGGGTGTTGGGGGAGAGAAAGAATGGAGAAATATATAATTAATATTTTCTATCTTGAGACTAATTAATGTTAAAAGTAGGTTTTGAAGCTATCCTGGCACAAATTATGAAATTATTCTCTCTGGCTATCGACGAGGTGTGTTGTGGAAATGATTCGAAGCTTTCGAAAGAGAACGTTGCTCTTATCTTCGGGGTAGATGAGAAGATGAGAGTGACGTTAGCTCTCGAGAGCTTGGAATGGCTTTTTTTAGTTGATAGCCCGGGAGAATCGTTTCATAATCAATATTATTCCAGGCATTTACCTCTTTCTATTTTGTTAATAATCCATGTTTATTGAGTCCCGGGTTCGATACCGGGTGGAGGCACATAGTGGTTCAGATCCCAGTTTAAACTGTAGGTTCAGTCCCGATCAGCCATAGTGTGCATAAAGTGGACTTTAAACAGCAACTAAATCAATCAACCATGTTCATTGATTGATTTGGTTTATTTTACTTCGCTTCTACTACTTTTGGCTAATTGCGAAGATGAGGATGAGTGATTATATGATGAAATTGATGAAGGGACACTAACAAAGAACATTTATGCCCAGGCCGGGATTCGAACAGAGGATCTATCAGTCTATGTTTAGTTTATAATATAGGTGATAGATACATGCAAGTTAGCTAATGACTTGCATTGTCTAGTACAGGGCACACGATTTTAAACGGAATAGAAAACATTCTTGTAAAGTAATAAAAACTAACGTGAAATGCACGAGTAGTGGTAAGAACAGAAATTACGTTGATTGCATTAATGTGCACAATTCCTTAATTTGTCCGAAAGACGAGCTACGTAAGTCTACATATCTCCGAATTTGTTAGTTCCATTAGGTAACAGATAATTTTTGCAATAAAGGTTTATATGCAGCACATTTTCACCCTGGAATCTTAGAGGACTGGGACAGACTAAGATGTTACACTTTAACCTTCCATTGATGATCCATATCAACGTGGATTTTTCATATTTTTGCATCCCAATTTTGCCACTCTGCCTTATCGCGACGATGAGGATGAATGATGATTATATGAAATTAGTGAAATGATACAAAGAAACACCCAAGTCCAGGCCAGGAGTTAAGCATGGAATTTTCTATGGCGAGAGCGTAAGTCCACAACTTAACGCCTTTGGTCAACGAGGTGCCTCACATCTATCTGTAACAATCTCTTATTCAAATTTATAAGAAACATTAGCTAGTTGTGCAGACATGCAATGTTTAAGAAGAAACTGGACCAATAATACTGAAGTGTACACCGATGAAGAAGATGTTTCTCTACACTGTGTCTCGGGAATCTGCCCCGCATAACGGTAGAGAAGGAGAACAAACGAGTGAGCGGAGTAGAACAGTGAGCGGTGCGGGAAACTAATGGTAGCTGCAGCTGTGTTTTCCCTCCATGCACTCACTTCCTCTATCACACCTTCATTGGTCTATATCCCTCTCGAATCCTACTGGCGCAGAGGAATTGTCTTTGTTCGTTTGCTTCAGAAATTCCTGAGAGATAGAGTGTAGGCAGCTGAAACTGCTCCCGTCCGAGATAAAATAAATATAATGCCATCCAGGCTTGGATGAACTCGCTGCATCTGTTGAACACAGCTCAACTTGCCTCCTCTGTTGGTTACCTCCCAAACATTTGCTGCCCCGCCGATGATAAGGAAAGATATCACATACAAATCTCCTCGAGCTCTCTGTCAAATTATAGTGTCATCTTGTGTACTCTTTGGAATCTAAATAAACATGTTAACCTAACTTACTTACATTCTAAATTCAGCAAATAGTATAGCTACGCTAGAAATTGTCTTTTCTAAGGAGATAATTGCTACAATTGTCGGCATTAATATGCTTGAATTGTTGTACATGAAGGGAAATATTGCCGTTGATAAAGTCTTGCTGAAAAATACGCTAAAATTCATATACCTTACATCCTTTCCTGAAAAACAACCTTGCATCATGTCTGACTTGTCTGTCAAATGGAATATACATTAAATGGATTGTAGGGTATGTGTGAATGATTTCATAACAATGGTAATTTTCCATTAACTTTCCATGTACACGGACACTTCTGGGGTGTAACATACCCATATGCTTTCAATGGAATTGCTACAACTCAGAAGTATCCGTGACTGTACAAAGTAATTATGGAATTATAGAAATATTAGGAAATTATAACACTTTGTATCGTTCAATCGCTTAGTAATTCTTTGATTTTCTTCATATGACTTCGCTTTTTGCCACTTTTGTCTAAACGCGAAGGTAATATGAAAGGTGGTAAGTTGAGATGGATGGAAAGACAATCACAGGACACAACAGAAGCCAAACAGAGGATTACACGGGCAGTGGGTCCAGACGCCCGTCCATGATGTACTAGGTGGAAGAGAGGTTGACATTTGGATGCCTTCCAAAAGGGTCACGCCTTACAACTTTCATTTTCACCAATATTTGTCATGGGACTTTTTAAAGATTCCCTAACAACGCTAAATTCTCCCTGAGTGTACATAGAGATTTGAACACATTTCGAATGGGAATGCGAGCAATTACAGAGGATGGCCTGAAGTTGTTGTCCTGGGCCTGGTCTCGTAAGCAAATGAGCCCTGGGGCTTTCATATCACGACCTGACTCAAAAACCAGGTTTTGCAGTGATGACGAGTTTTCCATCTCTCAAGCTGTGGACGATGTTCGAGATGAATGCATATTCGCCTCTGCTGTTCTGAATAGCAAATGAAGCTCTGGTCCGTGGAGGAAAAATACACTTAGATCCTCCGATAAATCCTACTATGTCTTTTTTTATAATTGTTTCGTGGCTGAAATCAAGGCTATGCAGAATCTCCAAGAAAAATAATATGTTGTCAGTAATGTAATGAATTTTGCATTTGAAACACAGCTTCCAATGCCTTAATAGAGCATACGCACAATTTCTTACCTGAAAATATTACTCAAGAATACAAATTTTTGTATTCCCTACAAAATAGTAATTTACAATTACATTATACTAATTTTTACTTACTGGTCTGTATATTTAATTAACTAAACCAATTGAAATTCCTGTTAATTCTATTTTTCACCATTCTATCTTCTCTTTAGTACACTCCATGTAATATTAAACACCCAAATAAAAGGAACAACATTATTTGAGTTCTAGTTTTTGTTTTAAGTCCGCTTTATGAACGGATAGGATAATCGGGACTAGACCTACAGTTTGAAGTGGAATATGAACCACTAATTTCCCTCCACCGGGTTATCGAAGCTCGAAACCCCTTTATTTCAAGGCGACGACGTTACCATTAAGCCATCAAGGAGCCCTTGAACAGCTTTATTGTTATAGCGGTTAAATATTTTATTGCTAATAACAATAAATACATCCAAATAATATTAATTTCAGAATTCACGGAAGGAAACTACACAATACAAATCTCAGAATCAAAGCAGTACTAAGCTCTCTACAAATGGTTTTGTTTCTTGTCCAAGCATAAAACTACTAACTAGCGTATTCAAAATGTATTTACGCCATTTCCCGTGATCAAGTGGTTAGCACAGCGAGCTACGACGCCAGGGATCCTGGGTTCGAATCCCGGCCTAGGTATGGGTGTTTTTTTGTAATTGTCCCTTCATCAATTTCATTCTATCATCACTCAACCTCTCACGCGGTGGAGGCACTTGGCACAGTGGTTCTGATCTCACTTTAAACTGTAGGTCCAGTCCCAATTACCCTTTCTGTGCATAAAGTGGACTTAAAACACCAAATCAAACAAACAAATAATCACTCATACTCATGGTCCCGATTAGCCAAAAGTGACAAAAACGACGATAAAGAACAAAAATCAAATCGGATGAAATTGAAAATGTGTTTCCATTTTAATTTTGGATATTTTACGTCCATCTTTACTTTCGGGTTAATCGCGACCATGAGGATGAAATGGAAGGTGAGACAAAGAAATGCCTTACGCAGGGTTTTAACCAGGGACGTTTGGCTTCGTAGCGCGATAATAAGCTTCCCTTGAATGTAAAAGGGGATGTTGTAATCCACACAAACACCTATGCTTTATAAGAATTCGGGTGTAGAATATACGTAAGTTATATGAAAATTTCGCTTAAATAAAAATTGCTTAATATATGACTTATTTGAAAATCCCAAAGGAGTGGTTGTCTGTTAATATGTATCATATCGATAAATAACCAAAGTTTAATGTTCAAAAACTTATAATTAAGTTTGTTATTATTTTTAGCTCTTTCGAGACCCGGAACGAAACAGAGAAGGGATCGAGATTTGAATTTACAGATATCGAGACGAGACGGAGACGAGAGCTGTACCCTGTCCCATCTATATCTGGAGCAAGGCGGCGCATACAGAGAAGGGGGGGGGATCGAGTGGGCAGAGCGAAGCAGTACGTGCTGCTGTGAAGGCTGGTAACTGCAGTCGCTCTCCTCCCCTTCACGCAATCCCATTCCCTCTCACGCGTTCATTGGTGGACTACTTGCGCAGAGACTTGTTTTCGTTCGCCTGCTCCAAAGATAACTGGGACAGAGTGTAGAATAAAATGAAACGAGACTTGGAGTCCAATCTCGTCTCGTCTAGGTACCACCGTCGCTTCTCTACCTTTTGGATTAATCGCAACGACGAGAATGAGTGAAGAACCGATAATATAACCATCCTTACCCAGAATTCAAAGCTACGATACATCCACGGCTTAGGAAAGGCAGCAAGCAACTCCTGCAGCACAGGAATTGTAAGGGAGACGCCGATTGGTCCCTTTCCCCGTTAATAACTTGTTGCAATCTGTACTGTTTCCTATCAAGGGGTCCCGGGTTCGATACCCGGTGGAGGCACAAGTGGTTCGGATCCCACTTTAAACTGTAGGTCCAGTCCCGATTAGCCTTACTGTGCATAAAGTGGACTTAAAAACAGCAACTCAAACTCAAACTGTACTGTTTCCTTTTTCAGCTTCCGGTGATGTACAGTCATAAACACCTCTGGGGTGTTTATGACTTTGCATTATTAACTTTGAATGCAATCGTTACAACCCGGAAGTGTCCTCGATTGTACATAGTCTATTGGAGAATGAAGATCCAGGAACAATATCTTAAACAATACTCTATTTCGGAAATCTGTGGAGCAAGGCTGCGCCATAGGGTAGATAAGGGGAGAAAGCGAGTTGAAGTGAATCAGTACAGGCTGCTGCAAATTACTTGTAGATGCAGTAGCTCTTCCCGCTTCACGCATTTCCTTTCCCTTTCACGTGTTCATTGGTCGAGCAGTCTCCAGTGACTACATTGTCCCGGGAATCTCTGGAGCAAGCGAACGAATGCGCAAGTAGTGACTTGCTTCCTGGATTTTCAATTTACTTCTTCACGCAGAAGCATTTTTATTGACCGATTCCTTTAGGAGAAGCATTCATAATGATTAGTAATTTGTAGATTGGCATAGAACTGTAAGGGCGAGAGAATGACTCGCTTTATATTACACAGCCAGTGCTACATTTTATAAGCTTTTCACCTAATCAGCGCTTTATATACAGGTATTGAACAAAATAATGGAAACACCTGTGGAAGTCGGAACATCATGTATTAATACGGTGTTGGGCCACCTTTAGCATGCAATACAACTTGGATTCGGGACGGAATAGACCGATACAAGTCCTGAATGGTGGTGAGTGGAATTTGAAGCCATTCTTCATGCAGCACAGCCTCCAGCTCAGGTAGAGACGAAGGAGGTAGAAATCGACGCCGAACCGTGAATTCCAAAACAGCCCACAGAGGCTCGATGATATTCAGGTCTGGGGACTGGGTGGGCCAGGGAAGATGTTGAACCTCATCAGCATGCTCTGGAAACCACTGTTGAACAGTGCTAGCAGTATGAATGGGGGCATTTTCATCCTGGAAGATAACATTCCGGTTTGGAAATAAGGTTTGCACCATTAGGTGGATCTGGTTATCCAAGAGTTCTCTATACACTGCTTATGAGACCCGACTGTGTAATGTGACAAGGGGGCTGCCGAATACCATGATATAATGCCCCAGACTATAATAGAGCCGCCACCATGTTTGACAGTCGGGCGGTGACAGTCCACATCGTATGCTGCCGAGGGTGTTCGCCATACAAACAAGTGTCCAGTAGTGGGGAAGAGGGTAAAGGTTGACTAGTCTGACCAAATGACATGTTTCCAGTCCTCCAACGTCCAAGTTTTGTGGTCATTGCATCATGCACGTTACCTTCGAGCAGTGCTGATTAAGTTCTGTAGTCACTTTGGAGGACATTGTTTTCTTCTGCAACGTCACAATACGCTTCAAGGCCCGGCGGTCCCTTTCCTGTAGCTTCGTCTTTCAATCACTATTGTGCTTAGCAGACCCTATTTCACCGTGCACTGTGTATGCGGTCATGACTTCCGAGACCGTGCCTCGTGTTACACCGCATAACTTTGCTGTTTTGCTCACAAATGCTCGAGTGAAACGGGCACCAACAATTAGTCCTCTTTCAAACTCCGTCAGGTCGGCTATACTGGTCACTCACTACACCTGAACAACGTGCAGTACCACACTGCCTCACTCTACTGTCAGTGCACAGTCCATACTACCTTCAACAAACAAGAGAAGGTTGATTTCCGCCGTGTTCAGTATTACCAGGCACATTGAAAATATGTCCCACTTCTGACTCGTGTTTCCATTATTTTGTCCAATACCTGTAGTAAGTTTGAGATGCTCTAAGCTTATTTCACCCACTGTGGGAAATCCACTGAAACTTATATAATCTGCTTATGTAAAAGAAAAAGGGAAGTCACTTGTAATCAATATTATATGAAAATCTTTGCATGCAAGAGCTCGCTTCGTAGAATATTTGCATCAGCACTTGCGGCGTTCCGCCCATTCTCTTTCTCTCCTCCTCTGCTGTCATGCGCGACCTTGCTCCAGAGATTCCCGGGTTTCATTTTCTTACGCGTACCTCATTTGAAAAATTCAAATAAAAACATTGAACACATTGTAATTTGAAGACAGAGGGTTACTTGGCAGTCTCTTTAACCGCCTTCGGTTCAGATTACTTTGAAGTTCGCGTGTACCGATTGCCAGAGGTTGTCAGCTTTCCCTCCGCCAATTGTGTAACATCCAACGAGGACGTTACATAAACACGTCCATGTTGTGACTTCCCTCTGGAGAAACATGACACGGTCGACTGGATTAAATTTCTCCCTTCCCCCTTCTCCCTGCCTCTTTCACCCTTGCTCTTCCTATCTTGTTGATTTTCTCTAATGTGCTATCCCATTTCCTCTTCCTTACCACGAGTCGGCCCCCGTGGTGGAGTGGTTAGCACATCGCGCTACGACGCCAGTGGTCCTGGGTTCGATTCCTGGACTAGGTATGGATGTTTGTGAGTGTCCATTCATCAATTTCATCATATCATCATTCAACCCAATATTAGCAAATTAGCCAAAGTGGTACAAGAAGCGAAATAAAATAACGCAAATCAATCAATCAATCAATCTTCCTTAGCACGAAACTTAGACTCGAGTCAAACCGGAAGAGGAAAAGGAGATAAACAGAAAATTCATAGAACAGGGATCTGAGGAATATAAGACTATGAGCCTTAATTATTTTTTAATTGGCATCAAACATTCTACCCAACAAATCTGAATGCCATATCAATTTTTGAGTTAATAACATAAGGATTATGAGGTGTAAGTGGCGCACAAGTGTCAATATCTCTATAGTCTGTCTCTGGAATCTGTGGAGCAAGACCACGCATGACGGTAGAGAAGCGAGTTGGCGAGCAAAACAGTGGCTGGCAGCTGCATTCACTTCCCCCTTTCACGAGTTCATTGGTCGAACCATCTTGAGTCACTACTTGCGCAGAGACTTGTTTTCGTTCGCTTGCTCCAGAGATTCCTGGGACAAAGTGCGCTTGGGTATGAACTGCATGCGTTTATCTGTAAAAACGACTGGATTAGAGAGTGTGCAAATAACAATTTCATCAACCACTGGGTTCGAGCTTATTTTTCTCTCCTCCCTTTGTAAATTACAGATGCAAAATGCTAACTATGTATTTTAGTAGAAACCAATATGTCGGATTATATAATTCCAGGATGACGAACATCGACAATATTATATAAGATATGGTTTAGCATATTCATTTCTAAGTGATTCTAAAATGGCGGAAATCGATGATATTATAAAGAGAAACCAAGATGTCGGACTGAATGAATCCAAGATGGCTGACAACGATAATGTTATGTCCGGAAATGCATGAAGTATTAAGTTTCTAATTAACCTAAGATGGCTGGCGGGATAATTTGAAGATGGCGGATATCGATGGTATTGTAGGGAGAAACCAAGATATCAGATTGAGCGAATTCAAGAAGACAGACAGCAATGATTATATGCCGAAGAGTTTAATAATGTATTAAGTTAGGAATTAAAATAAACTGGCGGCCAGAGTTAATTCCGATAAAGCGGATACCGATTATGTTAATGTATGCCGCTGTAAGCATTGTCAGCGAGATTGCAAAATATAATAAATCTGTGCAGAAGTTCAAATTTAGTTAGTCTAAGCGAATACAAATGTAAGCTATGCGCTTTAAGCATTGTCAAACCTTACTGATAGTGTTGAAGCCATATACATATGTAGTGGCTGCGGTGAAAAACGAGATATTTTTTTTATGAACACCTACATATGCTAATCCCGTATGGTAGGGACTTTTAGGTTCACATGTAAAAGGAGCTAGTGAAGGTTGTAGATATTGTAAAGTTCGTCTGTTAATGTTAAAGCGATTTGTGACGGTGCAAAACCTTGATATTTGTTACTTAAGACAATAAGAATGATAGTCATGCACCGCAAGCAACGACATAACAAGATATTTATTATCGAGATGTTCGTAGAACATGGGAGAGGAAAGAAGAATTTGTTGGAAAACCTGATGGTAAGAGACCAATAGGAAGGCCAAGACGAAGATTGAGGGATAACGTTGAGATGGACCTAAAGGAAATCGGTAAGGATGGAAAAGATTGGTTTGATCTTGCCCAGGATAGGGGCAGATGGAAGGCTTGTGTTGCTGCAGCCATAAACCTTCGGGTTTAAGAACGCTAGAGAGTTAGTTAGTTAGTTTTCGCAGAAGATCAAAATATGTTGCTCTAAGTGACTTTAAAGCCTGACGATGCACCGTAAGCCACGTTTGATTTTATTCTTGCCAAGTTAAAAGAAAATTAGTGAATAGGTTTAAATTATTGAGTTTAGATTTACAAGCATTTATTTATTCGAATGTATTATTTGGATAATGAAGTCAGACACGCTGCGAAAGTAATTGATATTTGGAGATAAACGCAAAAAAGGAAAAACTAATTTTATCAATGCTAATGGGTAATATTGTACAAAATACAATGAACAATATTGATTTACCGTTTCTATGGAACAACGAACACAGATACCTCACGGCAGACACAGAAAAGTAAATAAAGGCTGAAAACAAAAAACTGGAAAGCTCTGGCTGTGCAAATAGATTTATCCGGCTGTTTTTCAAACGATTTAGCTGTAATTGCTTGAGCATCATGATCTGATCACATTTTGATTCAATTGTACGTGATGACGTGAACAAGAAGGGATTAGGGAAGAAATCGAACGTTGGGATTGCAAAACGTTCTCCTCACGTGTTCAATGCCCTATCACGCCTGATTCACACTTTTATTGGATACGGATTGACGCAAATCAAACAAAAATACGTGATATATATCCGATAGAAGTTGTTACGTCTGACAAAAATAAATACGTTAATTATTTTGCAAACTGTGCATTAGAGTATGACGGGTAGTTAAAATGTATCAATCAATTAGTTTAAGTAGTACTTCAAACCTACGTGAGACTTTGATAAATTCAATATATTTTTAGCTCATGTTATTCACGAAGTTAATAAGGGCCTTAATTATATCGATGAGAACGTGAACCGAGCTATTTCATATCACAAACTAATTTAGAAGAGAAGTTAGTACAAGTATTTAACCATCAGTGATGTGCAGTCCGAAAACCAGAAGTTCCCGATTTGATTGTGTTTTTCTTACTTCGCTCCTCTGTCGCTTTTGACTACTCGCGACGATGAGGATGAGTGAAGATGTGATGAAATGACGAACAAACATTCACAAAGTGTGCCCATGCTCAGGTCAAGGTTCGAACCCTGACCTCTGGCGTCGTGGCACGCAGTGCCAGAAGTTTGCGAGTTGTAAGCTTTATAGAGCTATATTTTACATACAGGATGTCGCCGTAAATAGCGGTACATTTTCACAGTGTGTAGAGGACATGAACGCGAATATTTCTTAACAACGTTTAACTCGTTGAGGCCTGGTTTCGAGGCTAATTTTTACCTTCTATGTATTTAACTTCGCGGCACACATTTACCGTTGAAAATTAAATGTATTTTTTGTATGGTGTATAAGTACACAAGGATCCAGAAGTATCCAAGAAATTCTGGTTAATCTTATGTGATTATTGTAAAAAATATCATAATAGTTTAGTATCTTCAAATGAACGTTATGTAGTCCTAGTGTATTACAAATTGTATTAATTATGTGAACCTGTTATCCTAGCGGGTCCAATGAGTTTCATCAAAGGCAAGGAGAAATAATTTTCGATAAAAATAATCATGAATTATGATTTCTAACAAGATTTTCTGAAAGTAAATCGACACTGGTTCAAGCTGATGAATTTATGCATCTATGCAAATGCAATAATGTACATGGATTGGTATTAAGGTGTACGTTCGTACTAATCCTAGAGCATTACCGATTCCTTTGCGATTTGCAAGCTATTAGTGTAATTGGCTCAATCACATGTTTAATCAATTAATGTGGATCAATATTCGGCGACAGTGTTAAGAAGCGTTAAGAGACTAACATTCGCGACAATACACAATGAAAGAAACTGCAGTTGCGTGTAGAAGTTGTGTAATGGGAAGGCAATACAATCTACAGTTTGTCCCAGGAATCTCTGGAGCGAGCGAAAGAAAACGAATCTCTGCACACGTAGGACTCGGAGGGTTCGACCCGGGAACCGAGTTCAGCTACCAGCCGTTTGCAGCAGCGGGCACTGCTTCCCTCCGCCAACTCGCTTTCTCTTCCGTTATGCGTGACCTTGCTCTACACATTCCAGAGACAGAGTAGATATACCAATTTTTTACTGAATTGGAGCGCATTTTAACAGCATTAGATAAATGAGGATATTAGGAAGCTTTTGCACCGAACTAACTCGCATACCGCTCGATTGATTGATTGATTTGATTTATTTTACTTCGCATTTCTGCAACTTTTGGCTAATCGCAAATATAAGGATAAGTGATAACATGGTGAAATTTATGAACGGACACTCACGGAGAACACTCATGAACAGGCCGGGATTCGAACTATGAACTCCTGGCGTAGTAGCGCGCTGTGATAGCCACTTCGTCACGGAGGTCGGCACATGACGCTTGAACACTAACCGGTCAGTTACACTTTATCCCGTGAATCTCTGGAGTTATACCGCGCATAAAGGTAGAGAAGGGGAGAAAGGGAGTGGGCGGAAGGAAGCAATACTTGCTGCTGTAAAGGCTGGTCACTGCAGTCGTTTTCCCCCCTACACGTAATCTCGTCCCCTTGCACTTGTTCATTGGTCGAGCCGTCTCGAGCCACTACTTGTGCAGAGACTTGCTTTCGTTTGCTTGCTCCAGAGATTCCCGGGACAGAGTATACAGGAACATGCCTGTAAATGCCACGAGGAATGTCACACTTGGCATGTAACTTCAGTGTGAAGGTTTCCATATGTGAAACTGTACCTTTTCCTGTTAAAGTTTATTCATGCTCTACTACAATGGATTCCAAAGGGTGCCCCGCCGGCGCGCTGGGGCGCCGTGGTTGGCTTGCTGGGACGCCGCGATATGTTCCAATATACTCAGTCAATTCTATGATTGTTCCAAATATGTGTTTATTTAGTACTTATTACATGTAAAATGTTTGTGAATTTGGAATATAAGCTAAAGTTCCCCAAATCGCACCAGTTTTTAAATAAATGGGCGTAGCTGCAAAACAAGTGACATGACTTACTATATTGTTTTTTCTTTGGTTCTATTAGTACAATTTTTATTCTGCCGTCGAACAACGTGAATAACACAAAAGGAGACCTGCAGTGAATTTTTATATTTAAGTATGTAAGTATTTATACACAAAAAATACTGTATTACTATTTATTAAAGGCCAAAGAACCTGACTTCTGCGGTTTACAAACAAATCCGGAATACACAGATTAGTCAGCTTCCGGTGTGACTTTGTTGAGATATCAGACCAAAATATTTCTTGGAGGTTACTTCACTGAGTATTTACGTCTTCGATGTAGCCACTTAGCTATTTAATTCACTTTGCGTTAAACACGCTTGAAAACACTAATGGTGAACACTTAGGGGGAGTTGGGGGAAAGCACAAAACTTGCTGATAACGAGTTGAAGGTCTTCTATCTTCTAATCCTCCTGTCGTTGGTTTATAATAAAAATGTAGCCTCTCTTCTTTAGTAACCCTTTTTCATGTTCTGATAGGAATACTGCACAGGCCGATAGTTCACTCACAGTTTATTCTTTAGACACTATCTCTCTTTCCGGCAAAGATTATGGCCGATAGTTCACTCACAGTTTGTTCTTTAGACACTATCTCTCTTTTCGGCAGAGATCATGGCCGTTAGTTCACTTACAGTTTCTCACGGACCGCGAAACCAATAACCAACGTAACACGGATCCTAACCGTATCAATGCTTGACTCGGACTGTCTTCTCTGCAACGCACATCAACCGTTCACTAGAAAAGACGTTAACTTCTCTTGCCGCCCTTTTTTCCCCAACGAGGGCGGGTCAACCTTTTATAACGGGTGCGTCAAGATCGGTTACATTACGCTTTTGATATATCAGCTCATAAAGGAAACTTTTACCTTTCTTCATATTCTTTTGGAAAATTGTATTCCAATTGGAAGTACCAGAAAAATATTAAATTCTAAACCCTTGCAAATGGCGCGATTTAGGGAACGTTTCCCTAAGTTTATTTTTAACTTAAGGCAAGAAACCTAACCACACTAAGTGAGTATTGCAAGTGTTAAATAGGCCTACATTCTGACTTGGACGCTGCGGAGAAATCTTGAAACACAAAGGGCGCATTGAAGCGAAAAAGTTAGGGAACCCCTACTTTACTATATTCTTCCCACTAAATACATTGTAGTTTCATTGTGTCCTACTTGGAATCCTGTTGTGCTCCATACCCACACTCTCATGATATCTTGCTGAAGTAGAACATGTTGCTCACTGCCCGTTGCTAAATAATTTTCCGTCGGGGCCTGGTACATCCATTGTAAAACGGCCAATCAAACGCAGCTGCTACAGGAACCAACGTCCCGCCTGCCCAAGCACCTCCTTCTGATGTTCGTGGAGTGTCTCGTGAGCTTGTTATGAGTCAGTTGCAGGCATCTTGGGACGTAGAAGTGGATAATAAATTGCACGCAATAAAGCCACAAGTTCTGGAGCGGAATTCGCGTCGCTGTCGGCGCGAGGAAGAAGTCCTCGCGGTGGTCACAACCATTTGTTGCTAAGTGTGGATCTTCCTGCGAGAAACGCATGCAGCCCTCATGTGAGTGTTCTCCTTGTTCCTCGGGAGTGCGATTATATTCTGGTCTGGCTATCTCTGGAGCAAGGACGCGCATAGCGGTAGAGAAAGGGGGAATCGAGTGGGCACAGCGAAACAGTACATGTTGCTGCGAAGGTCGGTAACTGCAGTAGCTTTCCCCCCTCCACGCAGTTCCGTTCCCTCTCACGTGTTCATTGGTGAAGCCGTCTCGCGTCAGAACTTGCGCAGAGATTCGTTCACTTGCTCCAGAGATACCTGGAATAGAGTATAGAACTTTCACTTAAGGGAGAGTTCCTATTCTCCAACTTGGAGCGCAGGAACTCTGACACTCAAATGTTAGACACTGTTTCGGTTTTCTTTCTTTTGGGGAGGTAGGGTTGCCAGACGTCCCGTATATATACGGGATTGTCCCCTTTTTTAAAGAAATGTCCCAGTATCCCGGAAAATGTTCTCGGGACGCCCATTTGTCCCGTATTTAGCTAAAGAAATAATAAGTGAATGAGAATAAGTCATGTTCTGAATTTTATAGTAATGCATTGGAAAAAAAAATGTCCTCTTCAAGGACGCCAAGAGTTCACTCAAATATTAATATAATCAAAATGTTAAAAAATTAGGGATTAAGAATGCTTTAAACAGCAATTGATTTTGTAATGTTTAAAAATGTTATAAAAAATAAATTTAACTATATCCATGCCTATAATCAGTATGTCCCGTTTTTCTATTTTAGAAATCTGGCAACTGGGGAGGCTTTATTTTACTTCACTTTTGTGCCACTTCAGGCTAATTTGCGAAGATGGGGATGAGTGATGGACAATCGCAAAGAAAACTCATGCCCAGGCCGGGATTCGAACCCGGGACCCCTGGCGTCGTAGCGATGTGCTAAGACTCTGTCTCTGGAATCTGTGAAGCAAGGACGTGCATAACAGAAAGAAAGGGAGAAAGCGAGTTGGAGGAACAAAGTAGTGAGAGCTACAGCTAATGGCGGGTAGCTGCACTCGCTTCCCCTCTCGTGAGTTCATATATAGAACTCTCGAGTCACTACTGGTGCATAAACTTGTTTTCGTTCGTTTGCTCCAGAGATTCCCGGGACGGATTGTTATCTTTTTCCTCTATCAAGTTTCTGCAGAATGACTTGAAGTGGGTGGGTAGAGTGAAATTCGTTTTTTGGGCACCTCACTCGATAGCGTACACTCTGTACCGGGCGGGAATCTCTGGAGCAAGCAAACGAAAACAAGTCCTCTGCGCAAGTAGTGACTCGAGATGGCTCGATCAGCGAACGCATAAGATGGGGGAGTACGTGCATAAAGGGGAAAACGCGGCTGCAGCTACCAGCCGTTTGCAGCAGCGTTCATTGTTTTGCTCCGCCCACTCGCTTTATCCCCTTCTCTACCGTTATAAGCGGCCTTGCTCCACAGAGTGTAGTGACTAATGTTACAGAAAATAAAACGTTAATGTTTGACCATACTTAAAATTATCTTCTTAAGATCAGTAATGGTATCATTTATTTGGTATTGTACGGTGATGAGGATGTTTGGTTTGAGTTGCTGTTTTAAGACCACTTTATGCACAGTAAGGCTAATCGGGACTGGACCTACAGTTTAAAGTGGGATCCGAACCACTTGTGCCTCCACCGGGTATCGAACCCGGGACCCCTTGATTACAAGGCAATGACGCTACCACTGCGCGATAGGGGATGCCCGGTGAAGAGGATGTGCTAGATCATTAAACACGTGATCTATAGAGGCCTCTTGATCATTATATTTTGTTCTTTTCAAGAAAAAATTAGGGAATTAACTATTGGAATTCATTGGGTGAACAATTTGAAGATTTGATGGGACAATTTGCCCACTTCGCAGATTTAGTTCTCAATCTCACTTGGTAGGAAAATAAAGCACGTCGAGTGTTCCTCTCATGATTTTGACTCCGAAGTTGCTGGTTCGAGTCCGAGCCATTGTCGTATTCCCTTTTAATTCTGTGTGTTTTAACCTAAACAGATAGAAAAATTCATTTTTGATATTCAGCGTCACTTTTCCTCAGTTTTGGCTAATCGCGACGATGAGGATGAATGACAATATGATGAAAATAATGAAGGGACACTCACAAATAACACCTATGCCCAGGCCGGGATAAAGTGTTAAAAAGCAACTTAAAATAACCAAATTAAAGTACAATATAGTAAAAGACAGCTTGTGTATTATATATACACAACGAAAAAAGTCGACCACGGGCCTCCTATTTGAAAAATTGACACAACCCTTATGAGAAACTGAATCGAAGATATTTCCTGGCAAGAAACTTCAATATGTTTTCACATTATCCCTACTGCGGCTTTCAGGAAAGAAAAGGGTTCCGAAGAATATTGCATTCCACGTCCGTCCAAAGAAATGGAGAACGCGCGTGTAGAAGCGAACGCTACTGTTCTTCATGCTTTCGTCGCTTGGAGGCGCTGGGGTCGTACGAAACCGCGGCACGCAACTGGTGGAAGCTTTCTCATTCCAGTTGTGCGGGTTGCGGAGATCGAAGCTAGAGCGATTGAGCTCGTAATCCTTTAACATCTCGTCAAGTTGTTGGGCCCATCACACGTAGCTTTCCGATTCTCCAGCTCGTCTCGTCTGCGCTGCAGCGATGCTTATCTAAAACCTTGTACTTGTCGAAAAAAGCGGACTGTGTTCGGTGAGTAAATCAAAATAACTTTTTCGGTTTCTTAGTGGTATTTTACTTTATATTTAAAATACAAATTACATTATTTGATGACGGTACCGAACAAGCAAATGAAAATAACGACAAAACATTTATTTAATGCACGACATATTTTGCATCTTTAAAAATAATCGAAGAATATTTAGGAATACAAACACATGTTCGTAAAAATATAACACGAATCGCACTATATTTCTGATTTAGTGTTGCATATTTTAAACTTTAATCCAAGTATTGTTTTATATTTTGGTTATTTAACGTCACTTTTCTGTTACTTTTGGCTAATCGGGACGATGAGAATGAGTGATGTTATGATCAAATTGATGAATGTTCGAACGGGGATTCGAACTCAGGACCCCTGCGTCGTAGCGCGCTACGGACTTTAAAAAATACGTCAAATTCACTTTACCTTCAAAATAGAATCGGCATCAGGTCTACCTATGAACTAATAGGGAGGGTAGACATACATAATAGTGAAATGCACTTAGAAATACCTAGAAATTTATTAAAATATTCTCATATACAAATCGCGACAATTAAACAACAATTTTCAACCCTTTCACAGTTTCAAGATAGGTGCTCTGCACTATATATGGGGCAGTGGCTCGCTCGATCACCCCACTAATTGATCACACGTCATTGTGCACTGTTTTCTTAACAAATATGGTTGAGTTGTTCATACTTGCTGGTTTATTTTTTTCTTCTCCAGCCACACTAGTTTCCAAGTATTAACAATTTGAAATCAACTAGATTTGAATGGGATTCAAATACGTACAATTTGAAATGTTCAGATAAGAAAAATATTATCTTAATATATGAAATTTATGAAACAAAAGCACACTGATAGTAATATTCTACTATTTAAATTGTGAAACTCCAAAACATAGGCAAATTATAAAGCATGGTTACCCAAACCATGGCCCGCCGAACACATCCAGCCCCCATAGCTTTGTATGTGACCAGTTTTGGAAACTATTTTTTAGTGTACATATAATGTAATTTGGCCCGCGAGGAATTACTAGAGTAGTTTCTGACCTTACAAAGTTTGGACACACCTGCTACAAAGTCTGACGTGTAAACTAATTAAGATTAAGTAATCGGTTACTATGACATATAAACTTAAGTTATGTATTATTGCTTAGTTGTAATATATACGTATTTCTCAAGCACTTTCATAAGTTTTTGCTTCCTTTTTTATGGTTTAAAATTAGGAATAATATATATTTATGTATTCGAGACATTTGTGTAATGCATTAGTTTACAACATACAACAAAGCTCGCCGTCATTCAATTTTGTTAATATGATGCTGGGTACCAAAGATTCTGGGTTGAATATACGTAAAGTACGGATGTATGTACAGTCGGAGAAAGAATTACCTGGGCCACGGTACCTAGAATTTCGTAACGTCTTAAAGCCTGTTGTTTATGCAACCCAAATAACAAATTATTCGCTTAAGTTTGTCTGGTGGATCTGAGTTCTCGGGAAGGATTGAGCATTGATAGCATGAGTCACATGACTCATGCCCCAGCAACAACAAATAACAGCTGGGTGCTACGTGGCCTCAAGAAGAACATTTCAGCAACTGGTTTCTTAACAAGATCTACTCGTAAGAAAATATTTTTCGAGTGATACTAGTCATTGTCAAGAAGGTTCACTGAAATGATGGTTCTCATCACAGGCCACATGCCACACGCTAATGGTTTAAGTCCACTTTATGCACTGGACCTACAGATTAAAGTGGGATCCGAACCAAATGTTCCTCTATCTGGTATTGAATTCGGAAGCCTTTGATTACATGTCGAAGACGTTACCACTACGCCATCGGAGAGGCAATGGAACGCCTTGAGAAAGAGACGAGTGAAACCATATTTGACGTAAATTTTAAAAATAAGACAATATTTTGTGGCTACAGTTTCGAACCGTGGGAGAGGCATATATATTATTTTGTCCCATCGTCCATTTCACGAGTTTATAATTCTTCCTCACCGACACGATTAACGTCAGTGGGAGAAGAAAAGCGAAGTAAAATAACTGAAACAGAAATAAAAGGAAAAAGCGAAACAAATTTTATCCATAATATTCTGCAGTCACTTCAGTCGTGTTCAAGGAATCCTACCTTTAAAGAGAGCCGTGGTCTCTAACTTGTCTTTTCCCCTTCCTTTGTGCTCTCGATTCCCTCTGTCACGATTGGTCTAAAACTAATTAATGCGACGTTAATTAAACAATCCAAACAACGAAACAATGCACAATCAACTGCACAAAACAACATTCCATTTGTTTTCGAACCGGAAAACAATTGAGATGCTGTAAAATGAAGCAAGAAGCAGTAATAAACTGGGAATTTGGTACGGTATAGAATTAAATCGGTGAAGATGTTCCATTTGATTAGATTTTGTTATTTAGTGTCGCTATTCTTTCACTTTTGGCAAATAGCGACGATGAAGATGAGTAATGAGTGATGATATGATGACATTGATTAACGGACACTCACCAAGAACACCCATGGCCAAGCCGAGATTCGAACCAGGGGCCCATGCTGTCGTAGCGCGCTGTGCTAACCACTCCGCCACGGAGGTTGGTTAGGAGTGGACATTATACCATATTTTGTGTGCGCAATTGGGATCAATCAATCGAATGACTAGGCATATTATATTATTAATATATTCATATCATAATATCACGTCATATTATTCGGCACGAAGTAACATCATAGACATTCAATCTTGCATTATTGCCTTTCAACTATTTCTTCGACTTCGGGTTAATAACATCAATAAGATAAATTATGAAACAAATGATAATGAATGTGGGATATTGACAGTTATTTCGAATTACCTGACACAAGCAACATTAAGCAGACTCGGTGGGCAAGCTCATTAAGTGGTCAACCTTCGATCTCGTCACCAAAGTTCCCGGATTTGAGTACCGTCCTTGTCACAGGTGTTTGAGTATTTCGTCATTAATTTCATGTAATGGTCAGTCGTCCACGGTTGGGAAGAAAAGTGATGTTACGTAACAAAACTAATAAAAATAAACATGATCGAAGAGTACTTATTTCATATCTCACGAAATCTCCTATAAAACCGGGATATATGAAATATATGTATACTTTTTCGATTTCTATATGTAACTAGCCAAGACCGAGAACGGGAGAGCAATTTTCAATTCGAGAAACCGAGAGACGGAGACATTGTAAAGTCTTGTTTCTTTCTTGACATCTCCCTAATTGAGTTGTTGTTCTGTTCGTTATTGGCTTTGTATTGGCAATTATTGTCATTATTCCTCCCCTGGAGGTAAACCATAACGACGATTTATGATTAAATACATTAAAGCAGATAAAAGGGCAAGAACAAGAGAGTCATGCGTGCCCGGGACTTCAACCCAGAACCTTAAGTAACGAGATTTGAAATTCTGGAGAAGGCATCTGTGTTTTGCTTGGCTTTCTCTTTCCTCAACTTCTGTTATTTTATCATGCACGTATAATTAAAATGGATCTGAGAAAATACGTTGCGATCCATAATTGTGTTGGTTAGATGCTATAAATGTGAACTCCAACATGGAATAAATTATTCCTTTTGTATGTGGTTGAACATGAAATTTTCTTACACTGTGACAATTTCTTTTTTTTACTTTTTCTGCACAGATAAGCTAATCTGGACTGGACCTTCAGTTTAAAATGACATACGAACTACTACGTGCATCCACCGTGTATCGAACCTGGGATCCCTTGATTATAAGGTGACGACGTTATCATTACGCCATCGAGGAGGTCCCGTGAGAAAATATTATTTACTCGATCTATACAATAATTTATATAAACATTTACATTTTCGTTTTCTTCTTTCTTTTTTGTTAACTACTCTTCTACGACTCTTTTTTGTCTTGGAATTTTTTCTTGTTTCAGGAAAAAAAATAATACATGCAGGCTGTATACCCCCCCCCCCCATACAAATAGATAGAAAGCTCACTCTCGAGAACTAATTTATAAATAACGTAACCATTAGGAAACAATTCGAACGTTAACTGATATAACTGCAGATGAAACAATACTTCCAAACGCTAACGAAATATCTATTCTTGCATAAGCTTACAGACAACAGGTATCTGGTGAGTCATTCACTCTTGCTAACTACGAGCGAAGGTCACTGAACCAAAGGGTGGCAAACAAGCGTCTGCTCTACGAAACTAGGGGTAGCAGACGAGGCGTGTTCCTGTTATCAATGACGTACGAAATAAGGAGGAACACAGCTTTCATATCAAACTAGACCCTTGTTTTGGTCCCGTCATTGCATATAAACACTTTTTCGTCGTGGCCTTGAATCCCTACCTAAAGGCTTCTCTGCAAGAAAGAAATCTTACCATTGAGGGGAGGAAAAGTGTGTGTGTGTATCGAGGTCCTTCAACTTTCGTATTCTTCTTCATTTCAGAACGCGTGCTGTATCGTCGATTTAATCCAATCTAGCCGTTGTAGGTTCTGTTTCTGTTGGGTAATTTCACATTGTCTTCCTGCTTATGTTATTCGCGACGGAGCTTCTGGTTTCAATAATCTGGACGATAACGGGATTGTGTTGGTTGGTTGATTTGGTGTCTTAAGTCCACTTTATGCACAGTAAGACTAATCGGGAATGCACCTACAGTTTAAAGTGGTATCCGAACCACTATGTGCCTACACATTACTTTGTTGCTAGATATTTGCATGCTAAGATCTAGGAAATGCTACATTTTCAGTGTGTGGAATTGAGAGTTATTTCGGATACGAAGAATTGGAGAATGGAGTAGTGAGAAAAGTATCACCTCACATGTTTGAATTATAGCCCCCCCCCCCCACACACACACACAGGACATCGGCCGTGGTTTTTATAACGAAATATAACATGAATGAATTGTGTCAAGAAAAACTGGAGCCTATTCACATCCCTACGGAACTTGGAAGAAGTCCACATAGAAATTAGAAAGTTCTGTTCCGACAAAATCGGGACGTTTAGTAAATGAAAGAGCAAAGTGCTACCTTGTGCTTTGCACCAAGCCATGAAGGCGTGTAGGGGGTGCGGAGTTAGGGTCCCACACTTTCTTGTTACGGCCGAAGGTGGGGATAATGTGATCAGCACCACACCCCTGGCCGCCTTTACCCTTTCCCCCCACAAGTTTCCTAGAGGTACCCATTTTATACGACGCTGGGTGGGCGCCAGAGCCACTTGAACAGGTGGACAAAATTCCAATTCTCCCCAGTCGGAGATCGAACTCAGATCTCTCGCATGGTAATCAAACTCCCAAACGACCGAGCTACCGCGGCACATATAGTATAGTAGCCTTTGTAATTAAGGCAAGAATTATTTTAGCGTTTCGTTCAACGGTTTTAGGGGAATCATTTTCGGACATAGGCTATAACTCTTGTCGGTTCTGCGACCTGGCTTGAGAAAAGGCGATTTTATGACGAACAACATTCCACCTGATGTCACGTGACTTTCCTACATTTCCTGTGTCTGTTGGCTATTGCATAAAAGACGAGTTGGTCCTTGAGACAGACAGAATCACCCGATCACCTAAAGGTGCAATGTGTGTTGCCTACCTTTCCGGCATTATTTACTCCCATTAAAGTCTTATGGGGAAGAACTTTTCTCCACCACTGTACGCCTTCACTTATCTTTCATCATGATTATGTATCCGACACCATTATTGTCGTTAGCATCAGAAAATATTGGCATAAATCCAACATTTTCTTCCAACGTTTCGATAGGAACAGGATAATTGAAATGTGTTTGCTCATGTCTGAGTATATAAACTTTCAATAGCCTATGTATAAACCAGCTGGAGTAGTAATTAAATAACATCTTTATGCTGCACCGAAATTAGTACACGCAATTAGAATATTGTAGAAACAACGTTAGTTGAAAGTACTTGAGTTTCATTACTATTGTTGAGTTGAGTTGGTGTTTTAAGTTCACTTTATGCACAGTAAGGCTAATCGGGACTGGACCTACAGTTTAAAGTGGGATCCGAACCACTTGTGCCTCCACCGGGTATCGAACCCGGAACCTTTTGATTACAAGGCGACGATGCTATCACTGCGCCATCGGGGTTACTATTGTAGGAAAGCTCAAGGAGCATAATTTAAAAATTAATACATTTTTCCGTTGTTATTTTTAACGGGGTTAAAACATATGCCTTTTCTACAAGTCACTAATTTCTAGCCAACATCTTACTTTTCTATTTTTTCTTTTTAGTAACAATTGGCATTGGGCATTTTAAAGAAAAAAACAAGTACCTAACATGTATCTAACAATAGAGAATATACTGGTACATCAGCATAATATTGTAAAGGCACAAAAGACCTGCATACACAACATCATAATATAAATAATGCCAATAATGTTGCATACAAGGCCTTTGAATACATGCTAAAGTAGGTTTAACACATGTTAAAAATAGATTTAACCACATATTTGCATTCTCCTTTTCAGTAACAAGTAAGTTAATTCTAAAATATTATATTTTAACCCTAAATGTTCTTTAGAAGTCAGTCCTATATTTTTTCTGCTTTTGACGTATTTAATTTAGGAAAAACGAACCAAAAGAGAATTTCCCTGTACTTCTACTACTCCTAACTCCATCCCCCTTCCCCTCCCCCCTACTTGGTTAAGGCCAGAGAAATATGTTGGTATTTTCCTTAACGACCGATAGAATCACAGGAAACATTCGTTTGTTGGTTTCCTTTTCTCTTAGTAAAAACTATGTTTATCTGTGTTGCATACAATTTGAATAAAAAAAATATTAAAATTGAGAAAATCATTTTGTTCACTCCATGATTCATATCATTGTGAAACCATTTACTTGTGTGATATTATGTAGTAAAAATATTGAAGAATATTCAATATTCTCTTATTTTTCATGCGTGTTCTCCGATTTGACATTACATGAAATAGGAAAAGACTAGGGTGTCCACCAGATACACTATCTACGGACTTCGGTTCGAACCATGGAAGTAAACATTATTTCATTTCCTTCGCTGCTGTCAAATTGTGAACTTCTCTGAAAGCTTGCCCAGTTTCATCACTCATCCTCATCATCGCTATTATCCAAAAGTTACAGAAAAGCAACGTAAAATAAACCAAATCAATCAAGCCCACTCAACCTATCTGAAAGAAACAACGAGAGGACAGAATATAAAGCTTTCGGAGCGTGATACTTATCACAGAACATTTTTCAAAGCCACGGTCGAGAATGTCAGAAGTCTTGCTTACAATGTCTGTAATTTTCTTGTAACCTTGAAACATTGTTAAATCACAGGGGAAAATGTATCCTTTGCTTTATATCAATTTACAATTTGTCAAAAAACAATATAATTGATAAGAATCCTGAAACATCTTTTGTTTCTACCGTTGACGGAGATGTTGCTTCGTACAGATATTTTCCTTCCTTAGCACCGATTCTTTACCATTATTGCGTAAACAAGCATAGTTTGACGCAACAGTACAGGCATTGGTTGCAAGGCAAAATCTGCAAAATTGGCTACTGTAAGAAAAATTTTACACCACCACCATATTCGTTCTTTAAACTTGAACTTTAAACACAAACACAATCCTACCCAAATATACCCATCAACATATATTCGGGATCTTCGGGGAAAGGCATGTAAATCACAAATTGCGATTCTATGTTGCTTTAAGTCTCTTTCAATCATTTAAGGAGCTTATTATAAGTACGATTTTATATTGGGCACGTGTAAAGATTCTAAACAGTGATGGTTCAATATGTATATCATGTCTACAATGTTTGCTATTAAAATAATAAACATAAAAATCACCTTCTGTAAAATCGCATTTTTTTACTTAAGTGCTCTTTCCCGAACACCACAGATATGATCTTCCATTTCATCAACCTGTGCAAAATGTTTTCTCAGCAATAAGGTAGCGACATACAAAAACATTAAATGTTATAAAAATAGACTAAGTTTCCAAACTAGATTTTTTGAACTGTGCGCACAACAGGACATAGGGTATTCTTACCCGTCCCACAATACAGGGATGAGTCCCTTAACTAAAACAAAATTGAGGACAGGTCCCTAACAAGAAAGCAAAATATGTGTGATGAATATTTACTTACTCAAATTTTAAAAATTAATTAATTCATTCATTACTTAACAAGAACTAAAATTATGCTGTTTCCGAGGACTAACATCTCCTTACCAAATTTAAAGGTGAGGCTGTAAAGGGGCACCCAGAACACAGAAGGACAAACACAAGACAACACAAACCAACACAGTAAAATCCTGGCCGTGGGTTCAGGCGCCAGAGCCTCGTTGGCCTGCAAGAAGCAGTTACCGGGTTGTGCTACGTGGAAATAAGGTTGACGTTTTGGTCCCTTACACGCAATTTCCAAACTAAAGCAACACTAAAACGTAAATTTTCAAATGGCACACAGAGAAAGTAAAAATGTTCTTGCAACACTGTTGTTATCTTCTACAAGGGTTGGATAAAAAGTAATGGCAACACTAAAACGTAAATTTTCAAATGGCACACAGAGAAAGTAAAAATGTTCTTGCAACACCGTTGTTATCTTCTACAAGGGTTGGATAAAAAGTAATGGCAACACTGGTATAATTGCTACTTGACTGTATTGGCAGAGGAGCACGTGTTACATTCCTTCAATGTAATCGCCCCCCCCCTTCCCCATCTCTACGACATTCTGCCACACGTATGGAAGGCGTCGTACACCGTCAGCGCGTCCATCTCTGTCGATGTCCCGCAGTGACCGCCCTATAGCACGTATGATGGCTTCGCGCGTGTCGTAGTGCTTCCCGCCCAGTGGTTCCTTCATTTTGGCAAAAAGGTCGTAATCACACGGTCTCATACCGGTGAATACGGCGGATGTTCCAGTACCTCCCACTACCAGTTATGCAGGAGCGCCGTCACAGTGTTCGCAGTGTGACACTTTGCATTGTCAAGCAGCATGATGGGACACCGTGCCAGAACGTGCCGTCGCTTCCTTCTTAATGCGAGACGAAGGTGGGGTTGCAAGAAGGTGCAGTAGTAGGCTGCGTTGACCGTCTGCCTAAGAGACGTTGTTCTTCTTGCCTAAACATCTTGTTAGGGTGCTTGCACTCTCGTCCTCTGCTTCAGAGCACTGCTGTTTTTGACTGAATAACATACAATCGCACCCCACTCACTATACTTCCTCGTCTGACATTCCTTTATCAACCACGAAACGGTTGTGGCGCTGTGACTCGCCCCTTTCACGGGACAGCAGTGTTGCCATTACTTTTTATCCAACCCTTGTATATATATATATATATATATATATATATATATATATACAAATGGATGTATGTGTGTGTGTGTGTGTGTGTGTGTGTGTGTGTGTGTATATATTTGTTTGTTCCGGCATAACTCTCGAAAGCCTGGAGAAATTTCAATCAAACTTGGTACACATATCACTTGCAATCTGGAAAGAAATACTGTGGGGGTAAGACACCCCTGGCTCGTCTAGGGGCGGGGTGGGAAGGGTGACATGTAAAAATAATCGAGAACGACAGATATTAAATTCCGCACAAACAGGCATCCGTGACTCTATGCAATCCGCACAACGCTAGTGTTTCCCGGGTTGTCTAACATTCAGGCTGTGTTGCGAATGGAATCCATAGTATTCGTGACACTCCTAATGCGGTTCAACTCCAAGTTCATCACCTATCGGCATGGAGGGTGAAAGGGGTGAAAAACATTTAAAATTAGTTACATTTTACATTATAGTTAGAATTCATTATTTTCCTGTCTAATACAAGATTGGGATAAATAAATACCCCGGCAACGCCGGGTAATCTGCTAGTTTTAAATAAAACATTCTTAGTACCTTGTTGCTTGTACGTATTTAGCAACATATGTGAAGTCACAGACACTTCTGAGTTGTAACAATCCCATTGACTGGCAATGGGATTGAAGTGTCCGTGACTGCACACATTACATTCATAATGACGTGAAAAAATATCCTCTGGAATATGAAATTTGACATATTACATTGATTGGACAGGCGATGTTTGTTTGTTATGAAACGTTTTGCTTCCAAAAAATTTAATTATAGCTCGTATTTCGATTTAATTCGTTTGAATTATCCACATAGCCCCGAGAACCTGATGCACAGAGGGCATAATTGGTCGTTGTGAAAGCAACTTCAAGCATTGAGATCCAGAATGTAGTGATCTTATTTCAATGTCTGTGCTACTGTAAATAGCTCAAGGGGATCTATTTTGGACAGCCAAGAAGATTCTAATTGAGTCAGATTGAAGCGCAAATAACTTCCAGTACAAGTAATCCTTCAAATTCCCTTCATTGTAAGGGGTGACCTTCTGTAAGTGTCAACCCCTCTTCCACGTAGTACAACATCTTCGACTGCATTCTTGCAGACTAACGAGACTATGGCGACCGAAGCCAGTACATTACTCTGTAAGGCGCTTCCGTTGTCTTGTCCATGTGTGTTTGTGATTGGCCATTTCATCAACTTCACCTTATCACCATTAATCAACCAATCATGTCCTCATTAATGCAATTAGCCAAAGCAGGAGGAAAAGCGACATTCAGTCATTCAAATTTAATGAAAAGGACCTAAAATTAATTTATGTGCAGTTTTGTTCAAATCTGACTCTATTTTACGTAATTAGTGATTTATAACAACGTTAAGAGCGTGTTAAAAAGTTGAAATATTTCGTTTTGTAATTCCATTGCTTCACTAGTATGTCAATATTAGTTATTTTAAAAAGCTTTCAACCTCCCTACACCCTGCCCGGTATGTCTGGAGCAAAGGAACGAAAACAAGTCTCTGCGCAAGTAGTGACGCGGGACGGCTCCACCAATGAACACGTGAGAGAGAATGGGAATGCGTGGAGGGGGAAAGCGACTGCAGTCACCACCTTCGCAGCAGCGTGTACTGCTTCGCTCTGCCCACTCGATCTCCCCCTTCTCTGCCGCTATGCACGGCCTTGCTACAGAGATAGGTGATACAAGGTAGAAGCTAGTCGCGGAGTTGGGACTAAATGATGAACACTCTTTTTTGTTAGTATCTGATCAAGGTACAAGATAAAATCTTATGAAGTGTTTTGGCCTTGGTTTTTGTGATTCAATACAAGTCAGTGCAGAAGCGCTAAATAATGGTTGCACTTAGAGTTTATTTAATATAAGTAGAAATTTAATTTTACCATTTCTGATATAAGGAACATGGCTTAAAAAAACCTGATCATTAATAAACAACGGGTAAGAGAAGTCACTAGAAAAGCACGAAGGCAGTTTTACTCAAAGACTGGAGAATATACTTTAAAGAATTACAAGATTATTTCGATCATTTGTTGCTAACTAATGTGTCGTTCGTTTCATTGATATAACAAACCGTTGCATAGAGCCTGGAGGATCATGAAACTGAAAGAGTACAAAAATGTGGAACATTTACATGAATAGACATGCAGATATGAAGACAGGTGCTGATATATTATGAGTAGGGCTCGGAAGTAGGGGAAAATTCATTTTTTTCCCTAGTGTCCGAAGACGAGGCCCAACATAATGTATGCTCATTTTGGGTCATTGTAGGCCAGAAAAAGGTGGATTTTATTTGTCCTTTTTTGGCTTATTGGTACTTTTTTAGCCTTTTTTAGGTCTTAACGGATTTTTTGCAACTTCACCTTCTATCGACTACGTTTTTACTGCCCATTCTCAATTCGAATCATCATCAGTTCATCACCTCTTAAACATCCTTTCTGTAGTGAAGAAATAAAAAAAGAGAGAAATAAATATATTTGAACCGATCCCTGAAACAAGAGAAAAACATTTTTGGACGACTGACACAGGTACGGTACAAGATTCTTTAACCGTAACTTGTCTGGAAGGTCTTTTTATAGGTTTTTTTTTCTTTGGCAATTTATAGGTCTTCAACTTCAGAGCCATAATTATGAGGGAAAACACTGAGCTGCTAGCGATTCTATACTCCGTCCCAGTAGCCTGTGGAGAACTGATGCGCATAATGGTAGAGAAGGGGAGAAAGGGAGTGGGCGGAGCAAAGAAGTGCGAGCTGCTGGAAATGCTTGGTAGCTGTAGTAGCGTTTTCCCCTCCATACACTTACTTCCCTTCACACGCATTCATTGGTCGAGCTCTCTCAAATCAGTATATTCAGGAATCTTTGTAGCAACGCCGCGCATAACGGTATAGAAGGGGATGAATCGAGTGAGAGAAGCGAAGCAGTGCAGGCTGTTGCAAATGGCTGTCACGTTGCCCCCTCCATGCCCCACCTTTCCCTCTCACGCATTCATTGGCGTTCATTATGTCACTACTTGCGCAGGGTACTCGTTTAAGTTTGCTTGCATCACAGATTCCTGGGACAGAGTATACTTGAGCAGGGACATGTTTTCGTTCACTTATTCCAGAGATTCCCGTGAGAGAGCGTTGTCTTGTCTTAGTGCTGAAATGGTATGTCACACAAAACAAAAACAGCTTAAGACGTCTGTCAGTTCTACTACGGAACGCAAAAATCCAATGACGTCGTTGAATTTAGCTAGGTAATTTTTCCATTGTAAAAAACAAGTAAACAACGGAACCTCATAGCATCCCTCGGCCTACCCAAACATAACAAGAGCAACAACATAGGCATGGTAAAACGAGGCATTCAAACGATGCCTTATGTCAACTTCATGTGGTTATCAGTCAAGTTACTTTTTGAACATACCATTTTTCCAGTTGAACATTTTAATTCTAACTTCAAATTAATAGTTTTAAAAAAAATCAATGTGTAGGTGGGAACCTACTGCAAATAGCACTGGAGCAAGTGCTGCTAGAAGATAAGGACGTTCTCCATTGAACTGCTTCCAATTGAGATATCAACCTGACGACACAAGGGAAGCGTGTAATCCACTCTAGGCAGGAATGCGATGAATTCGAAGAGCAAGTTCAGAGAACAACGAACGGGATATTGTACAAGTTCACAGAAAACATAGCAACGGGGTAATGAGCCGAGTATGAAATGCGAAGTAAAATAGCGCGCAAACAGTCATCTGTAATTCAATTACACGATCAGCACAGCTTACATTTCTGGCTCTGTCTGGACAAGTTTTTAGAAGCTGAAAAATTGCTATCAAATCCAGCTCACAGAACAATGCAGAACAGATTATTGTCTGAGGTAGACAATTAAAGTTAAGTTTCTAGCGGAAAAACTCAGATTACAAACTTTCTGGTAAAACTCCTACAGATATTACTTACGGTAAAGTGATTCCAAACTCGAATTCCAGCAGAGATACCTCTACAAAGCATCAAGACATTGTTATGTTGAGATGCTAAGGTAAATGGTAAAGTTCCCCGTGCAAATAGCACCGTGCCTTATATTTGTAGTATGTGGGATAGGGCCCCACATATTCTTGATCTCGGCCAGGCCTCCCAAATGGCTGTGGTAGCGTCGTCGCCTTGTAATCAAGGGGTCCCGGGTTTGATACCCGGTGGAGACACCATAGTGGTTCGGATCCCACTTTAAAGTGTAGGTCCAGTCCCGATTAGCCTTTCTGTGCATAAAGTGGACTTAAAACAACAAATTAATCAATCAAAATCAATCGATCTCGGCCATTTTGCAGGTGATGTGATCAGCACCGCGCTCCGGCAGCCTACACCCCCTCCCAAGGGTTGCCCCCAGGTACCCATTGATTTGAGACTGGGTGAGCCCCAGAGCCGCTTTATGCGCGGACAAGGCTGGAAAAATTCCTACCTTAAACCACCCACCCCGGAAATCGAACCAAGGTCCACCCTGTCAGAAAAAAAATATCTAAGTTAATTTTATGCATTTTCATATTCCGTACAAACACACAGGTTCTTGCTTATATGTATGTGTGTTGGAAAGGAAAGGTTGAATCTAGCTTGTATTCTGGCAATGTTCCACTTATAGTAACGGTACTCGATAATAAATTATCAGAAGTGAATGCTGCGAATACTAAACACGTTTAAAGCCCTTTATTCTAATCTTAACCCAATTTATACCAAATTAATAATTATTTATTATTTTATGGATTCCTTATTGGATTTACTTGACATTTCATTAACAGAGAATTGACACAATAAATATAGTTCATTATAGTAACACATTCACACATAAAGACTTAAAATACATTTTTGTGCAGAATTTTTTTTATTTAAGTGAACACAAGAATCTGAATGACCAAAATAACACATTGTTTTTTTGTCCAATATAACAATACCATAAATAATGGAAAATTAGAGATTTGTTCATGCGTGGTTTGTTCTATTACACCTTGGCTCAGAATTGGCTCCGATTTATTAATTCCTTTGTTCAACGTTCCTCATATATTTGTTCCCCGCATGATAGTTCTGTTGTCTAATAATCAAAGGGTCCCTGTTTTGTTTTTCTTATGGGGGTGTTGCCATTTAGATCCAACTATAAATTATAGATGTAGCATAATTTAGCCACTGCACATAATTTAGATTTTGAAAAAAATAATAATAAATGTAGTTGTTGATAGAGTTAATTGTATACTAAAGTTGTCTCAGTTGCATGTTAGTTTCCACTGTTACCGCTTCCCTCAATTTGATAATATATTTTAGTTACAATTATTGCCGGTTTGTAAGTTGTTGTCCTTTATGGCTTTAACTATTATACTTATGTTTAATAATGGGAGTAATGGAGACCACAAAGTGAACTCAAAGTTTGTACTAAACTCTGTAGTTAGGATTTGTTATGTGTATTTTTAACGATGTAAATGTAATAAATACACTTGTAATGTTGAGGAATTAACTTACCGCAATGCTTCTAAGAAATATCCAAATGAGTGTAAAAATTGTAATGGTGTTTGAGCGAACTATTTTGAGTGGTTTTATCAACTTTACCAAACCGGCTTTCGAGAATTATGACGAACAGTTTGACTTTGAACGCTAAGCTCAGCCGAAACTCGTCGAGTTCCGATGCAAGGATTTCTCTCGGCAGCTTGAGAAGAAATCGGAATTGAATTGAAAGTGGGTTTCTCCGACGTGGCTTATCTCAAGATGCTGCGGCACCTAGATTTCTCTCAAGCTGTGGAAATCTATGATTCTCATTATAATGCCTTCACTCTTAAAATCCAACAATTTAGTAGCCAATTTAAATGATGGTGCGTTCGGGACGATATTCAATGAATGTATATGGACCAAAATAGACAAAACACAAGGTTCATTCAATAAATAACCGGAAATATTTTTTGTTACAGAATCTATTATTAGAATCGAATACAACACATGATTATTATTCAACGTAGTCCCACTCAAGTTCAATGCACCTGCGCCAGCGCTCGACAAGCCTCCCAATGCCACGTGAAAAGAATTATGTTGGGCGTGTGCGTAACCAGTCATGCACTGATGCCTGGACTTCTTCATTACCCTCGAACCTTGAACCACTAAGAGCGTCTTTAAGTGGGCCAAAAATGTGATAATCTGAAGGTGCCAGATCCGGGGAATATGGGGGGGGGGGAGTGGGGTAAGCAGACGAACTTTAGGTCATTGATGGTAGCTAATGTGACTCTAGCAGTGTGAAGTCTCGCGTTGTCATGCAGTAACAGGACACCACTAGACACCAGACCACGTCGCTTCTACAAAAATGCTGGTTTTAAATTTTCACGCATAAGGTTTGCGTATGTCACACTGTTTACATTCTGACCTCTCGGCATGTAATGTTCAAGAATTGTTCCCTTATGATCCCAAAACAAAGTCAACATGATCTTACCAGCACTTCTTTCAGCTCGCACCTTCTTGGGTCTTGGAGATGAAGAATGTCGCCACTCCATTGTAGCCCGCTTTCGTTCAGGTTCATAAAAATGTACCCAACTTTCATCTCCCGTGACAATACGGTGAAGAAATGCCTCCCCCTCAGCCTCGTACTGTCGCAAAAGCTCCATGCGCCTTTCTTTCATTTCATTTTGGAACCCACCTCGCACACACTTTCTTGAACATCAGTACGTCATGAACATTATGGTGGGCAGATCCGACACTAACGTTCATCTCTGATGCAATCTCCTCACCGTAATACGCCTGTTTTCCCGTATCAACTCTCGCAATGTTCTCCGTGACTGCAGAGACAGAGCGTTCTGGACGTGGCGAATCTTGAACACTAGTTATACCCTGTTTGAACTTCTCTGCCCACTCTTGCACGTGTGTTCGACTCAAACAGCATTCACCATATTGCACTGCCATCCGACGGTGAATTTCGATTGGTTTCAACCCTTCAGCTAACAGAAATCTAATGACACTTTGCTGCTCCAAGTTGGTGCAAACCTGCAAGGGTGCCGCCATCTTGTTTCACTGATTCCCAGCACCCCGTTCGCGAGGCAGGTGTGCAAAGCCCATCTGTTAATAGTTCTAGGACGCCACCACAAAATAACAAAGAAACACCAAACATGGTCGTATTTTCGATTTTTTATACAACTTTTCCGGTTATTTATTGAATGGACCTTGTATCTGGATTGAACTCAATTGGAAAAATTCGAAATGATTCGAAGGTAAAATATAAAGATTTGAAACTTCACTCTCAAAGGACTTCGTACTAGTATAGTTAACATATACTATTCTCCATTTCCAAACATTTTCTGGTTAATCTCTGTACCTAAAGCGGAAACATTGAAAACAATTCGAGATTTATCTATGTATATCTCAAATATATTTCTTCTTAATATTATATCTTGTACCTAATATCTATCTAAGATATACACAAATTAAAATGTATATAAAGCAAATTATTATTATCGGTTAAATTTCAGTTTTGAATTTACAAAATTACGGGAACTTAAGAAAGTTTTATTCAGTATTTATTGTGTAATTATTATATACGTCTTCCCTCGAGTCAGATAATTGTGACTACAGGGATGATAGATGATCATGATTTCCTCGTATTTCCGTAGAAGAAGAATGGCTGATTATTATTGTGCTTGAATACACTACAAAAATTTTCTGACACGCCAATTTTTACATAAAAGGGAGTTAAAATTTGTTGGCTAGTGTTATCTGTCACAGACTGCTTACTTAATAGAGCTATTTCCACTCATTTATAAAATACTCGGACAATAAGAATTAAAAATAAGTAATATAATTGGAACGGTAGATGAAACTGATGCATAAGACTTCATGCTTATGTTCACTGAGCTTTGTTTTTTGTATTTTTGCTTTGTTAGATTTTTAAAAATGGGGATCTTTTATTAATTAAAGAGAGCGTAATATTTATAACGTATAAAAGCGTACATGATTAGGAACAAAGCCGAAATTATGCACCCATTACTTATACCGTTTTCTAATCTGGTTGAAGTTAATGGTTCGAAGATAACAAGAGATAAATTGGGGTAACCTCAAGCAATAATGAAGGTAGTTGTGTAGCATTATACCTCAATGCATTTGTCGAGTCCACAAGATGATGAATAAGCTCCAGAGTCAGTTCTTTAAGAACTATGAACAACTACTGGATCATTGGTAATAGACAAATGATTTAGACAATATGTTAAATGAAATACAAACTGAAAATTTGGTCGAGTGGAGTGGTCAAAGGGTCATTTATAACTGTGCGAAACAACGAAGTCCGAGTTAGAAATTAGTAAACCGCTCTGTTCGTCGAACGCAACCTTTATGTATACTCTTTCCAGGGAATCTCTGGAACAAGCAAACGAAAACAAGTCTCTGCGCAAGTACTGTGACTCGAGAGGGCTTTAAACTGTAGATCCAGTCCCGATTAGCCTTTCTGTGCATAAAGTGGACCTTAAACAGCAAATCAATCAATCAATCAATCGAGAGGGATTGACCAATGAACACGTGAGAGGATAAGTGAAGAGGAAACTGCTGCTGCAGCTACCAGCCGTTTGCAGCACTGCTTTGCTCGGCCCACTCGTTTTCTCCTCTTCTCGCCATTATGCACGGCGTTGCATTACAGACTCCTGGGACGAAGTATAGTTGCCAAAGTGAAGACTTGATTCAATTGGTTTATTTTACTTTGCTTTTCTGCCACTTTTGGCTAATCGCAAAGATGAGGATGAGTGATGATATGATGATATTGACGATGGGTCCCTCACCAAGAATACCCATAACCGGGCCAGGATTCGAACTCCGGACCCCTGGCGTTGTTGCGCTTTATGCTAACCACTCCGCCACGGAGGTCGGCCAAGAGTAGCGACTTAAAAATCAACATACAGTAGGTCTGAAACAAAAAAAAAATCTATTCGCGTTTTGCGACCGCTAATTTCGACACTGATTTGAGCTAATTAGTCATATCTGTCTACCTCTTAATTACATTTTATTATTTGTTCCTCCTTAATCAAAATAGGTGTTTATAGTGTCCAATAATTGCGAGACATGCCTCTCAACTTTATATTCAAGAGTCCCAAGGAAGAGAAATTGGTAGAAGAAGCTGTTCCCTCCTACGAGCCTCTTCTGCTTTTACTTTGACTCCTGTTTTTCGTCATTCCATGCATATTCAAGTACTACTTGACGATTACAGACAAGTCGCGCTCAAAAGTTATCGAAGATTGTTTCTATGCGAAGTTTCCACAAGAGCTCCAACGTTGCTGAGGTCCATTTATAATTAGACCTTCACAGACACTGGACTCATGAAGCAAGGTGACGTGACCTCGCGTCCAGGGTGTTAGGTGGAAACACAATATTTGTTTCTTTACGTATGTATTTTATGTTATAATAATCATCATGATTATTTTAATTTCATCGTAGCTGACAGTTTAGTTACTAATAGCTTCTATATCTTCTGGGTAATCTCTCTCCCGGTTCATTTAGGAGTTGGTCACAAGCATGTACAATTCTCTGTACTGATTGTATCCGTCCTGTTTGATTACAACGCAACCTCTCGGAAATGTTCTGTTTTGTAAACAAAGAGTAAACCTCGGAACGCGCAAGAGTAAAGCACTCTGTGTTTACAAAATGCAATCAGTGACGGCTTGTAACCACACATTCGCACACATTATTAGCATTTTACCAACTAGGACGACGCTTACAAACAGTGAAGTCAGTGGCGGCTTGTAACCACACATTCGCAATTATCTCGAAAACGGCTCGTTTGCAGACCGATGTTTACCGAGACTTTTTTGCTTCTATCATCGTGTACTTTCATCTGTGTCAGTTTGAGCTATTACTTATGAGACACCCTGTATATACAGGGTGTCGTTTTAATGGCGCCCACTGGTAAGCACATCGCGCTGCGACGCCAAGGGTCCCGGGTTTAAATCAGGCTCGGGTTTGGTTGTTTGTGAATGTCCATTCATCAATTTCATCATTTCATCACCCATCCCCATCTTCGCAAATTAGCCAAGAGGCACAAAACGCGAAGTAAAATAAACTAAATCAATCAATCAATCAATAATGGCGCCCACGGACCACATATTCGTATAGAGAACATCATAACAAACAACTTTTCTCAGTAACATTTTTCTCGTTGGTGTGTCGATTCGACGCTACAGCCGTTCAAAAAAGACCGTTTTGCTGCCTGTATACTGGCAACCCAACACAACATTTGATGGTATCTGTGACGTCATTTCCTTCGACGAAACAGCACACGGAAGGGTTGCAAGCAACACGCAAATTTTGTAAAAAATGACAGACTACCAACCACATTATTAGCTGTAAAAGGAAGCGAGAAACGCTTCCAGTAGCCCGAACATCATAGCCTACCAGCCAGAAGATCAGCAGTCATCTCAGGGGAAGGGGGAAGTGAACCAACGATATGAGAAATGGTAAAAACGTATTCAAAATGAAGTGTCAATATCGGATTTTGTCTCAGCCTACATGTCAAATATCAACAAGAATAAATTTTATTGGACTTACAGCTTACATGTGGCTCTTTACGCCCAGCTACATGTCAAATATTTGCAAATCTCGTTTCAAGGTTGATATCTACAGGTTTGTGTCCAGATGCCTTGTGGTACTTTTGTGCTGATAAGGGAAGTATCCGAGGTTCACGTTGTTACATTACGGCTAAAACACGTACAACCACAGTAACAATCTAATGATGAATCAGTAGCGAATATACTGTCCTGTTCACAGTTGCAAACTATTACATGTGTATCCGGTCCATAGATAAACAGAGTCGTCGGGGAGCTTGTACTCGTATTACTACCATTTTTGCCACTTGCCTCATAATGCCCTGAATATACATTATATTATGTGTTTCTTACCTTTGGAATTTTGAGTTCTTTCATTTATATTATATCATCTGTTCATATGTCACAGACAACTGGTATCAGAAGGACGAAGTGGATAGACTAAATTGTAGATGCCAACTTGGTAAATGGGGCCTCCCCGATGGCGCAGTGGTAGCGACGTCGCCTTGTAATCAAGGGGTCCCGAGTTCGATACCCGGTGGAGGCACAAGTGGTTCGGATCCCACTTTAAACTGTAGGTTCAGTCCCGATTAGCCTTACTGTGCATAAAGTGGACTTAAAACAACATATTATCACCAACACCAACTTGGTAACTAGATTTGCAAATATTTGACATGTAAGCCGAGACAAAATTCGATACAACCACTTCCACTTGAATTCTATTTTCTTTCTACCATTTTTCGTATCGTTTGTTTACTTCCTGTTAGGTTACAGAACGTGTTTTCTAGTTTTGTTTTACGGTACATAATGTGGTTGATTGTAGCTATGTCATTTTTCACATAATATGAGTGTTCCTGGCAACCCTGGAACGCATCGCTTCACGACGGGATATGACGTCACAAATGTAATCAAATGTTGTGTGTGCTTGCCAGCATTCAGGTGGCAAAGCGGGCTTTTTTGAACGACTGTAGCGCCGAAATGATGCACCAACGAGAAAAATGTTACTGAGAAATGTTGTTTGTTTTGATGTCCTCTATACGTTTCCATGATCCGTGGACGCCATTAAAATGACACCCTGTATAATACACACACACACACGCGCGCGCGCGCGCGCGTGTAATATGTGTGTGTAGGGGGGGCATACGCGAGAAGGAAAACACAAGTGCATATATTAACCAAAGACTGACATTGATACTGAAGGAATACATTTAGGGTAAGCGATTTTTTTACCCAATTTCGTTGAGTATATATCATTCCCTTGGTCAAGTTCACCAAAATGTGTCCTTTATTTTAACAACAACAATTGATTACTATCTTTCATTTAAAAAAAAAATATTCATCTTTTTATTTCATCAGGTTCTCTACTTTTCAACCACCTCTGTATTCATTTTCAGGTTTTGTAATTATGCAGATATCCACAGCCCATTCAAATTGAATTAGTATTTGGTTTCTTTCAAATACCTTGGTATTCACATCGTACTTTCGTACTGTATTTAACTATGCCTCTTGCGTTAACACGAACAATCACGATTTTTTTACTCAGATATGAAAGTGGCGTTCCGTCGGGTACTGCCAGGAAAAAAAAACTGGTTGTAGATAATATTTGAGATGGATTGCATTCTAAGAAAGGTTGATCTACGTATATGAAACTTAAGGATATATTGCCAAGTTTGCTGATGCAAGCTAAAAATAGCTACCACCATGACGGACTTCTTCGGGCTGACGTTTCTTTTATTTATAATCGAATGCACTTGTTTATAAAATGGAACAACAAACGGCTGAATGCTCAAATAAACTATCACGTAACGAAAGCCAGAACAAAAAGTTTGAGACTTAGGTTTCTTTTACTCAGACATGTTGATGGTTCGCACCCAGGAGATCGAGTATTATTACCTAAGTATTGAGCGCATTGATTTCTCCAAGAGGATGGAAATATCAGTGTTTGCTAAAATATAAATCTTGTTTCTTTAAGAAAATAATGTGTTACATTAATACAGGCAACCAAAATATTTTTAGTCGCAAATGGTTTTCTTGTATTCATTAGAAATTTTGCGCAATTTAGTTATTGATGCCTTTTTTCATTAACGTTCCATATTTTATTATGGCATTAATATTGGATGCAATGTATTGGAATGGGAGGAGATAGAATGAGAGAATGGGTCTTCTTTGTGAGTGTACCTTCATCAATTTCATCCAGAATCCTCGTCGTCGCGATTTGTTAAAAGTGACAGAAGAGCGATGCTAAATAACAAAAATACAAATAAAATGAGAGAACAATAAAGTGATACAAGAGTAAAACTGCCTCCCAAGCTCCCATATAACAAAAATATAATACAACCAACGACAGCATGAGAATATTAAGTATGTAATAAATTTACAATATTTATGCAATTCATTCATTCGTATTTGAGAAACTTTCACGTTCAACATTAAGTTTCAGCATATATTTATTCAATTGAAGATTGGAGTGGCCTGTGTTGTTTGAGCTAGATAAGAATTTTGCCAGAATGTCGACCATCTTGACAAAAAGACAGTAATCATCCTTTGATAAAATAATAAAATTCAATTCGCTACGACATCACAGGATCAAGTGGAAACAAACTTGGGTCTATTAACAAGTAATTAACTTTCTTCCAGGTTTAATTTTTGGGGCCTACAAATTCGCCTCCAGTCAGCTCAAGTTGCAGAAAATTCCACCACTTGTGAGAACACTTAGAAATGTGAACGGAATTATGTGACTTAAATATTGCATACGTTTTACTGTTTAAACTAATATACAAATTTCGAAATGCATAATTGAACTGAGCCATAAAACCTTTCGTAATGCCAAATTAAGTCCCAAATCACATTAATAACTAATTTCTAGGGCCGAGCCGATACCGATGGCGTTATATCGGTATCGGCCGATACCACTGGTATCGGTATCGGAAAGTATCGGTTGGAATTCATCTGCCGATACCAGCCGATACTTTTCCAGCATATTGGTCTTTCACTGGGTCAGCAAAAATGCCGTGCGACACTTTCTGTTTTCTAATTATCCTGAAAATTATGAAAAAATCAAACTTATTTTTATTTTTCACGAAAACTGTATCTTTATTACGTAATATCTATTTTAATATTCTGATGTAATTCTTGAATATTCTAAAGAAAATTTATTGGTAAATTGATGCATATAATTGGAGAATAATATTTACATACCAATATTGATCAATATTTTGAACAAATTTTAATTATTTTAATTTTCATGTATCGGTTCAAAGTGGTATCGGCTCAGCCACACTAATTTCTATGGCACGCTTAGTGCAATTCCATTATTATTAGATGAGAAAATAAATCAGAAAATTTTTCATAGGATTGTATTCTGTGAACAACTTAAGAACATTCTAATTCTGACAGATCGCTGATATCAGATAAAATTCAAATAACTTTAACTGGAGAAATTTGTTACAAATGAATTTCAAAACTTTTCTTCATGTAATTTCATATTCTAAAAACTACACGACATTTCTCAATGCATTAAAAGAAATAAGAATTTATTTTACGTGATATCTTAGCAATTTCTATCTCCAGAATGATGTACAGATCAAATCTGGAACACGGACTAAATTTAGATCTTTCGAGGGTGGTTTATTTGCAATTCATGCAAATGAGAATTTGAGATGAACGTTCGAAGATAAAGGAATGTCAAACAGAGCTACGTTCTCAAGGATTGCTTCACAAATTTCGCGCCATTACCTCAGAACTCAAATCCGTATTTTCTGCGCCATGCATTATTCAGCCGTCACTTGCCAAAGCTTCCGGAAGTAGGTCGCATCCCGGCTCGCCCTTCAGCAATAGATCTTTTGTGGTGAAAATTGAAAGCTCGGCCAGCGCTCTATTTCGGCCACATATGAAGAGCTCGTAAGATTTTTTTCCCCGTGCTGTAGTGTCGGAATTATTCCCGCTCAGCGCAAGTCCAATCTACCACTGCCCAGGGGTTCATTGATCGCTATTTTCTTTCCAGACCGAGAATATTTTTCAGTAGCGGCAGCAGAGGTAACAGTCAGACAAAGGGTCGTGCAACAACGAAAGGAAGATACAGATTGAGGAGCTGCAGGCACACAAAGAGCTAAGATTTTGTACTTTTGTCAAGCGAAATAGACCGCGAATCTAGGAATGACCGTCAGAGAAGGAAAAGTCAAGCACTAGGATATAACTACTCCTCGGAACAACGCTAGACTCATTTCAACAGTCAAGTGTCAAAAGCGGTTATAGTTTTGCTAAGAAAAGGACCCTTTCAAATTTCATTCTCATAAGTAGACGGAATTTAAGGATATAGCATTCGAGGATATGTATTTTATTTATTTTACCTAAAGTTTCAGATGCAGTACTGAATGGCCATTCAGAAGCCCTTTAACCTTCAACCGTACAATCCCAAACGCAGAAATGACAATATAATGCGTTTGTACGTTCGTCACTCCGATAGCAGGTGAATAGATCAGGCAGTGAAGAGATGTGATGTTCGATTAGTCACATGAGTGGATAAGGTGTAAAGCCTTCAACAGTTACAATTATTCTGGAATTTTCTTTTATATTATGAAATATCATTTTTGAAATATTTATCACAAAGTAATGACTGATATTTACAAGTGTAGCGTTGCTATTTTTTAAATTTTATATCCATACTATCTAGTGGTATGTCACAAATCTGTGCACATACGAATTGTCCCTATTCACGGCGTAGGTTTTCCCGTGAACCTCAGTTGATGAACAGATTTTAGTGTATGATGAATCTATCTGAAATTATACTTTTCGAGGACTTAATAATAAAACATTAATTTTCTTTATTTCCAAATCTTTATTTGGTCCGACTTCAACATGAAAATGGCAAAGGCTGTGCAAGGAATGACTATAATAAAATGCAAGAGCATACTTTGTTAATTTGTTTCATAAAAGTATTGTTAAACTTTGTATCGAAAGTTTCGAGTCTTGCCTATCGAGACCGAGACAGGGATTTACAATTCGCGATGAGACCAACAACAATACAAGCATTTCTTTGTAACTCGAGACTAGACTGAGAACGAGATATGCTTATCCATTCTCAAAACGAGGCTGTACCAGTTCAACTAACATCTCGTCTCGATAACTTGCCTACGATCCATAAAAATTAAGAATGGCCATATCAAGGACATACAAGATCGTTTTAGTGGAAATTGTTATTTCGTGGGCGTAAAAACTGAACTCTCGTTGCAACGTCTAAATGTCACAGAACTGAAATTATGATGGCAGCCTCTTGCCTCCCACCTACAAGGAAACATGCAAGACCACTGAACAGAGGAAAGCGCATGTGGAATTATGCACCTCACACCATTATCTCATTAAAGCGATGAGCATAAATAAATTGCACCTTATTAATGTTCCCTTTATTTATTAAACAGAACTTCCGCTTCAAATAGTTGGCGATGCATTCATCATTCATTTGGTATAATGGATACAATAGCAAATTATGCTTTTTGTAAAGTTGATGATTTATTTACTTGCAAACATTAGGATACTCAAAGATAATAAATTGGATACATCCTTGTTTTCTTAATACAAGGTAAAAGGTCATAGATAAATTTATAGGGACAAAATATCTACGAAATACTAGCCTAATACAATATAATGTATGCACTTTTGCACATTTACATTCCATTGCGAGTTAAATCATGGATATCACATTACCTAGAGTATGAAAGATATTTGATGGACCTACAAACCTTTCGAACATTGATATTCCTAGCATAGAATGGCCAATTAACTGCCTCTTGGAGATGACAATCAATTGTGGGCATTTTTCATATCAATAATACAAAATATTTTACATTAGATTTATGGTTTTAAGTAAAAGAACTCAAATGTAACCCATATCAAAGTACATATAATGCTGATAAAGGGAACTTTCTGCCTATTCTTAGGAGTAACACTTAACGTGCTATGCGGAAAACTCAGTAAATTGTTCATAAAAACCTTACACATATACACACAGATATGTATGTGTGTGTGTGTGTGTGTGTGGTTACTAAGAGTATTGCAGATATTGCATTTTTGGCATATGTGGGTTACGAATCTATATAAAGTGAAATGACAGTACATTAGACTACTGATTATTATTAAGCATCATAGGCGCAACTCTGAACTTATTTTTACCCAAAGACAGTGAGAAAGGGTGCAAGACCCAGTAGCCCTTCTGGAAAAACAATTTTTCAATAAAGAGCTGCTTATATGGGCTCCATTTCAAAACTGTAGTACAGTATTCGGTTAGAGAAATTTATAAAAAAAATAATTTTTTTTCTGTTTTCTGTTTTCAAGATCATCATCCGTTTGGTTTTTGGAAACCTATCGCGACCAAACCAAACGACATTGAAAGGTTATTACACTCTGCCTGCACATGAAGTGAACTTGAAAACTTTGTGGGGAAAAATGATTTCGCGGGGGAAAAAAGTGGCTCGTTTACGAACAATGGCTATTTTTTCGCATAAAAGATGAATGGAAAACGCTCTATATTGATTTATCCAACGTTCTGCATTCAGTGAAACGAGATCTCATTATCCGCAAGTTACAAAACAAATCTAATTTGCATCGGAAAAGCCCTCATTCTGACTTCCCAGCCATCAAACTTCAAAGAATAGCTTTATCGGAGATTTCATTGTGTTGGCAGTCAGTTTCATTAGGCATGCCACGCGGGAACCTGCAGTGAGCCAATTTCATCTGTTATTTACCCAAGAGGTAGCAGAGCAACAAAATGTGAAATGTATCTAGAGGTTAGACGCTGATGATAGCTCATATTGTTACATATTCATTTGGAGAGTCGATATGGAATGTCGACTTGACGTGTGACAGGAAAATCAAAAAGAGATGTCCTCCCAAACATTTACACAGTAGGTGTGCCAGGATATTTGCTTTCTTTAAAGGCCACAATAAATTCTCACATTTGCGTTTAGTGTGTAAATTCTCTTATTCTCGTGCCTTAGCTTTTTCTCCAGCAGCTTTCACCTATACTCTGTCCACGGAATCTGTGGAGCAAGGTTTTGCATAGCGACAGACAAAGGGAGGGGGAGATCGATTTGAAATTCAAGCGTCTTCCTCAAACGTAACATTCAAAAGACAATTAAAATTACACATGCTAAGCAAATGGATCTAGAAATTAAATTCCTAAACTACACAGAAAGGCAAAACAAAATAATGCATAATGTTTTTTGCTCATGAAATTGCTTTCTCTGTATGCATGTATATATATTTGTGTGCACACGTGTCTGCGCGTGTGTGTGCGCGTATGCAAACTGTTTTACTTTTGACTTACCTTTTTCATTTTTCATTGTATTAGTGAAGATATGTAATGATTACTGTTATTAATTATTATTAAGCGGTGTGTGTCCACATATACAAACTGTATTGCTTTTACTTTCATTTTATTTCTTATCTTTTTTCATTTTCTTTTAATTTCGCACTACGACGCCATGAGTCCCGTGTTCAAATCCCGACCTGGGCATGAGTGTCTTTTGAGAGTGTCCCTTCATCAATTTCATCATATCATCAGTCATTACCGTCTTCGCGATTAGCCAAAAGTGGCAGAAAAGCTAAGTAAAATAAACCGAATCAAAATCAAATCATTTTCCATTGTATTAGTAAAAAAAAATAATTAATACTGTAATTAATGATAAGCGGAAGAGCAGGCATTAGAGCTTTTACTTAGCCATGTAAACAAAGTCTTAAATAATATAATCATCCTAATTTCATAACCAATACCTCACTTGTTTATTAAAAAATTCCGAACGTTTGCTGCCAGACTGAAGCATATCAGAGCTTTTTATATTATTATATTTATATATTTATTTATTTCAATTCGTGTTTAAAATGCTGTACACAGATAATTCTACAAGAGAACGTGATTTCAAGTAAGTGATACATAAAACTCTGTGCCGAGCTTCCGTTTCCGTTGTGAGCAAACCGCAATACAGACAAGAGAGAAGTGAGGAGAGACTGCAATAAAATTTACATAGACTCGCGTATCACATGAACAACAATATCTTTCAAAATGCAACAGAGCTGCAACATTGTCACGGCTTCTGCACACATCGGAATTACCGCCTCCCCTCTCGGAATAAATTATTGCTGTCCACGTTGTTGAAAGAAGACAAAAACGGGTGTGTGTTGTTTTTGTTATGAACTCGTAACTACATTGGTCCGAGGCTGTGGCTAGATTCAGAATGCTCATGAAATGTTGAATGCAGTGTGCGATAAAATTAATCAACTAAAAGAAGTGTGACGGGGTTTCATAACGTACTTGTTACTGGACACTGAGAAATTGTTAGCATAGTAATTGATCAAAAACCAATAAAACGGGTAAAGAGCTGCACGACTGTTCGTTGACATAAGCAATAAAAACATTGAAATAAGTTTAATACCCTGTAAAACATTTTGCCTTTGCATAAAGGTTTTAATGATTTATTGATTTGCTTTATTTTACTTCGATTTTGTGCCACTTTTGGCTAATTTGTGAAGATGGGGATGAGTGATGATGTGATGAAATTGATGAATGGACACTCACAAACATCCATGCCCAGGCCGGAATTAGAACCCGGGACCCCTGGCGTCATAGCGCGATGTACTAACCACTCCGCCACGGGGGTCGGCTGTAAAGGTTTTAAAAATACACTTTTGTAGGTACCCAAAATATTGTAATTTCTGTTAATTATCTAACATTTTGGACGCCAGGGATCCCGAGTTTGAATCCCGGACTGGGCATGGGTGTTATTTGTGAGTGTCCATCAATTTTATCATATCATAGCTCATCCACATATTTGCGATTAGCCAGAAAAGTCAGATAAGCGAAGTAAAATAAACGAAACCAATAAAAAACAATTCTATATTTTGGACACAATTTCAGAAAATATGTAGATAAAACTGCTTATACGCGTATATTTGTTTATTGTAAAGTAAAATAAACGATTTGCTATAGGAAAACATAATTAAATCAATTAATTAAACAAGGGGAAAAATTTAAAATTTGAATAGTTTTGGCAAAATTTACAAAATATAAACCTAAATGTGCGAACTGATTTTATCCTATTTTGATTTTCCCCTACGTTACAGCTTGCATAATATAACTTTCTCGCACTATTAGAACTTGATGAAGCGAACTTCATTTTCGACCCACCTTGTTTTCAACGTTCACCAAAAGTCTTAGAACAGCAACATTTTATACTACGCAACCCAACTTACACAAGGTATTGGTTGGTGAGTTGCACATAGAGTTAGGCTCTATTTCAGAGTTGCCACATGCACAACATACATGTGTGAAATACACGAAAGTAATAAAATTGTGTGTTTAAAAGTACACATAATTTTAGTACTGTATCGCAAATAACGAGGTACTTTAGAAAAGAAATAGAGTTCTTGTATTTGAAGAAAATCTGGTTCCTGCTATTTCATCGCTGAGGAACCTACAGAAATAAAGAGATGAAAGAAGCAAGGGTAGAGGCGAGAGGAGAGGATATAGAGCAGAGGTGGAGAAAGGAGAGGTGGAAGAAAGAGAGGAGAGAAGTAATGAGAGGAAAGGAAAGAAGACGCAAAGGAGAGATAAGGGAAAGGGTGAAAAGGAGATAAGTAGAAAAAGAAATAATTTGGATAGTCTACGTAACACAGCTTTGTATCAAGAGAGGCTTGTGAATCGCATTCTTCTTGGCATGCTGAAGTAATAAATAGAGCGTCTGTGTGTATGAAGTAGATAAGTGAAGCTTAAAAACCGCTCATAAACATTTTTTTTACGAATATTGATCTCCATATAGATATAAGGAAGTTATTTTTAGTCAAAAGCATTCAGAACTTAGTTTTTTAAATACTAACGTAATAAAACGAAGAAATCTACTTTTCTAATGGTGTTCATAGTAAACATACAAGTGAATCATATTTGCTGTAAATAATTTAGAAATTTATTTTCATTTGTAAATCAGATTTTTTTGAAACATCAACTTTCAGTATCTCGAAACCTGCATTTTGTCACTTACCATGTTTTACACCCGAGGCCTTCATGTAATACTTTTTAGAATTTGCCTTGTTTCCCGGATATTTTGTCAGATTGACGTTCGCTGGTGTGTCACGGATGCATGTTGGTTCAACGTATACGCAACCTTTACCTTAGTCAATCTGTAGGAATATGAAATTTGCAAACGTGATAATTTATTCACAGATATCCGTCTCGTTTGGCCAGTGTGTTGACACAATATTGATCATATGTCATTTGTTGAAGGATGAAGTTTTCATTGATTAGGTTTATTTTACTTCGCATTTCTACTGCATTTGGCTAATCGCGAAGATGAGGATGAAATTGATGAAGGGACACTCGCAAAGAACACTCATGCCCAAGCCAGGATTCGAACCCGGGAACCTTGACGCCGTAGCGCGCTGTGCTAACTACTCGCCACGGAGACTGGCTTCCAAGGATGTAGTATTGACCACTAATGTGAATTATCCCTTTACACTCATATTTCTTCGTCATTTGATAATTCACAAGCGAGTGCTTCAAAACACAATCAACAGTTTTGAAATCATTTACGATTTCAATCTGTACATATGATCTCCGTAAGAACATTTTATCAAACATTCTGTCAAATATACTTTGCAATGCACAGTTCTAGCTCTAATAGAATGTTCAGTTTTATTCATACGACCCAATATTTCAATTAAGCTGTATGGCAATTAGATCGTCAGTTCGAGAAGTACTGAAAAAAGGATGTTGAAGGGCAGTGTACATATTTTACTTAACTTCTATTGAATTAAAATTCTAGGCAAATTACTTCTGTTTATGTTGGTCTCCCCAACGCCTTGCTCTGCAAGCTTCACTATATCCGTGCAGTTACGTAGTTTCCAATAAACTCTTAGGAAGGTACTGTTCCCTAGGAAACGTCACCTATACATCACTGGACCATCAGTTTCAGACACCTCGAAACTTCAGAATTTCTTGTCAAAGAGAAAAAGAAAATATCAAACCAAGTCGGCGGAGGTTGATAAACTGTGTAGTTTTGCTTTCCCGACTAATGATTTTTCGTAAACATCTAAAATCAGCGATGAATACAAGCGGGGTTAATGTTTACATTTTGCAGTTTCATTCAAAGAGTTCCCCCGTAAAATACAAGGTATGCACTGAAAGTAATAAGCCAAGTGATATTTCTCAAAGTCAGAAAGCAATATTTTTATTCTACCTATGGTAATACATAATTTGGAACTTGTTGTTACTTTTCCATATAACATTCAGATCGTTCAACACATTTGCGCCACCGTACCGGCAGTTGGAAAATGTCACTCTTGTAGAAGTCCGTTTCGGCACGACATAACCACTGGCGAACCTCATCCTTAAACTTGTCCTGTATAGCACTGTGTTCAATGTTCAGATAACGTGCAATTTATCGTACAGTTATCCTCCTGTCACTTTGGATAAGCTCGTCGATGCCAATCTTGGATATTGTTTTCTCCATCAAGACATTATTGAATAAGATCGCGGATCTCAGGTTTTGTGATATCGTCAATGGGTTGTAAATGTCTCTGCAACTGCTGGTATAGGGCGAGCAGGGTCAAGAAGTGAGCTCTCAATGATCTTCAGTAGGCATGGCCATTCAGCAGTAAAACTACTGTTGGCTTGGCGTACAGCATACCCCAAAGTTCCTCTATACCACTTCCTGACATAATGTACACGATCGTGCCCAGAAATCACATAAATAAATGGAAACCACCTAAGCGCACTACAATTTTGGACAATTCAGAAGTTTCTTCAGCTGCAGATACATTTTCAACAGCTTTCCATTATAATGGCTGGTCGAATGTCACAACACAGGTGCTCTGCTTAATTTTCTTGCACTCCAACACTGCATACAGCAGAGCAGAGTAGATAGTATTGATATCTGACGCTACATTATTGAAGAAAGGCAAAGGAACTACACTGCTTATATAAATGCCCGACCCTGTGGCCGAGTGGTTAGCACATCGCGCTGCGACGCCAAGGGTCCCGGGTTCGAATCCCGGTCGGTCTTGGTTGTTTGTGAATGTCCATTCATCAATTTCATCATTTCATCTCTCATCCCCATCTTCGCAAATTATCCAAGAGGCACAAAACGCGAAGTAAAATAAACTAAATCAAATCAAATCAAAACACTGCTTATATCAAAGGGAGAGTCTTGATCTACATAGCGTGCATGGCACCACTCCACAATGGTTGTGGCGTACCTTTCACAAGATGCATGGCTATCCAAAGGTTGTTTGAGAACTCTGCCAGTCTGAGTCCAGGAATTGGTGTTCCATCTGGAGGAGAGAGAGAGAGAGAGAGAGACTTGATTTCGAGTCTGGACAAGCCATGTTTTTTTTTGTAAGGAACTATTCTTTGTTTGCCGAAGGAAGACACAATTTCTGCTGCTGGAGTTCGCAGACGAGGGACCAGAAGACCAGTCACTGATTCTTCAAGAGACGTTCTTATTCGGATACCTCCCATGCTGTGGAAGGTTCCATGGACATCAAGAGTTCTTGTGTTAAAATCAGCATTGTCAAAAACAAATTGTGTGAAATGACAAGTGGGTTGCGAAGTAAATTTCATATTCGAAAATTCATATGCACGAACGTCAGTGTAGCTGACAGATATACCAAGACTGTGAAGAATATCTACTAATTTGCGGGAACTGAAATGACGTAAGCAGTAGACTCCTACAGCTGGTGAATAGGAGACGTAAATGTTCTAGGGAGACACATGGAAATAATACTGTGGCAGACCATGTCCTGTTATCTGGTCAAAATCTTTGGATCACATTTCTTACTCCAGGTAATCCCTCAACTAAGAGTTTCAGAGTCGGTGGTACATATTGATCCTTGTGTACAAACATGCGTTCTGCCTGAGGATAAGATGAGTTATCATATATTTTCGACTGAATGTCTTCTCTAATAATTTTCGATGCCATTGATGCGATCCGAGCTCTTTCTTGTTCCTCGTCGGTATCTCTCTTCTCATATCAAGGGCTATGCAGTAGCTTCTTACCATCATCTCTAAACGTTAGAACAGTGTGTCTACCGTCACCGTAGTAACCCTCTGTTACTATTAAACTGGAGCCAAATCTTTGTATGAATAGATTTTTTATTTGTGCTGCTGTATAGCAATCATCTTCGTCTGCATAATTTTGAAGCTTTGTATGGAGCTCTCTGTTACTGAAAATTGGCATTCATCTTCACTTTTTATATAATCACACAGTTTTTCAAAAGCTTCCCTCTTCCTCTTTTCCACAGGTCTGCCGGTTTTATTTGAAGTTGTGGGGTTAAAAAAGCTGCTAAAGCAATCCCCATGATATTTAGCTTCGGCCTCAACTAGGTCGACCACACTGTTCACCATAGCTAACACACTTTCACTTAGTTCATCACTTCTTTTCAACCCCTGTTCAGTTATGCTTCCCCGAACTTCTATTGTTATGACCTCATGAATTGATTTTAGGTACTTTCGAACTTTTCTCGTTTCCGTTCGAAATGAAGCGTCCTTTCCACAAAATAAGCAATGCTTTTTTAAATCAAAAATCGAAGTAGGTGCTGTCCTAGCTTTTCTCGATGTACTTGGTATGTACGCCTCTTCATTACTGGCGGATTTCTCTCTGCAGTATTTTATTATCTGATTCTCATTAATATAGTTCTTTCGGCAAGTGACATGTAAACGAATTTTATCAACATTACGAAAATAAATTTCTAGTCCATCATTGCGGTCACACTAGCTTTAATAACATTTGGGAGACCTCTAGCAACGGTCACAACCTCTCCTTCGTTGAGTGATGCATTGCAGATTACACATTCTCCGGACTCCATAGCGTTTCCGTCCAATGACAGCGTTCTCCGCCCTGCTACTTCTAAAGTTGAAGAAACGATGACTGACTGTGAGACCTGAAACGATAGAAAATATTACACATTTACAGTTTTAGAGCAAAATTTGAAATGAAAGGTAGCAATTGTAACTACAATTTAATAAGAAACCTTTTCACATTACACAAAAACTTTGAAACACAATCTGTTTCAAAATTAAATATCTGAGATAATTTTTAACCGGTCTGAACGGGCGTCTTCTAAATTGTAGGTAATGATTAGCTCATTAAAAATATTTCAACCTTTACCGTCTATTAATCGATAAGGAGATTTTTGCATAAACTGCCAGAATAAGGGCCAAAATTCCTACAATTTTCAGGTTTACATGGATGTAAATTCTTTAAAAGTGATTCGATCCAAAACTGTTACACTTAGAGTTAAAGTTAGGTGTTTTTAGAGTTCAAATAATTTTACACAAGTGAATTACGACTTATCATTTCCGAACTATGACCAAAATTCCGAACTGTACTCATACGGACTGGCCGCCATCTTTGTCGGCCATTTTGAGGATGACGCACACATTTTATTCTCTGCGACTTTTATTAAGTTATTCCAAATAACTTGAAAAACAAATCCTGACATTTTTAGCTTTATATAAATTATTTGAGCTCACAACCCTTTATTTACTGGGCTGGAATTTATGTAGCTCCAACTTTTTCACTAACAAGGAATTCCACAACAGCACGTTGACGAAACGAACTGTCTGTGCACGCCATTCTTCTACTACCGAGAGTACTGACAGCGAAAGTGCGCATGCGCTAGCATATGTGGACAGCAGATGGCTGTACCTGCCATACGTGTGGTTTCAACCCAAATGGTCAAGGCCTGAGAGTAATCGAACAAGGCTCAAGGCTTTCAGGTCAGGATGTGCCTTGTACAGTCATGGACTCTTCTGGATTGTAACGATCCTATTGAAGATAATAAATTCGTTACAACCCAGAAGTGTCCGTGACTGTACATTAGCATCAGCTGTAGCAGCTACAGTAGGCTAACGAATTGACCCTTTGAAAACGACGTGGGTCAGTCTCTGCGGAGATGTGATTAGCGTATCGTTCTATGACGCTGAAGTCCTAGGTTTGAATCCTGTTGCCTGTTTCATCACCTATTTAACCATTTAAGTATTCATCCTCATCATCTCGGCTAACCTAGATATGTAGAAAAGCGACGTAATAGAAATATAAAAAAAGTTCGCTCTTCGGAAACAAAGAAGTTTTCCCTATTTAAAAATAAAGAATAGATGAGAAGGAATGGAAAAGACAAATTTTAATAAGACCAAAATTGCAAAAATACATTTTTTGTGGTTTATGTTATTCAATTATCTTTATAGTTAATTAGATTGTGATTCGATAGGTAATGAAATTAAGGATGATGACTTTAAAAATATAGCAAACTATCACATAAAATCAGGTAGTAATCTATGTTATAAAGTATGGAATTTTAACTTTCTCGTACCATCCTCGTTACAGCTCAAATATATTGGAGTGGTTATTTGATGCACATTCAGCAGATTAACCAGCTACTCGGCGCTGGTTAGTGGTTAGCTGAGAAAGTAGATCTCTCGAAAGTACTGCTTTTCGGCGTTCGTTTGTGCTTTTATTTCAACTGTTAATCGCCCATTCTCATCGACCTGATTATTCTAGAGAGACAGAATAATGGAGTAAAAATAGTTCAAATCAAAAGCAGTCACTGGAAGGATTTTAGACGGAAAGTGTTTCATTCTCAAAGATTAAGTTTTTCAAGAGATCCGTGCGATGGTGGCAACACTGCGTTATAAAAGCCAACAAGCCCAGGCTTGAAGAAAGCCTTTATCTTTCGATCCTCTTTTTTTTTTACGCCAAGCGCTTTCCAAATGCCTTCTTCTTCTAGCTCTCGAGGCATTTCTTACCTTATTTGATTCAGGGCCCGTTTCGAGACCATAAGGAGAGCGTCACGATACAATAGCACTTCGGGCACTGCTTGCGATATTATTGAACTACGTCACGACCTATACTTGAAGTGGAAACCATGCGAAATTAATCCGTGTATTCATTCATTCATTGTTTTCTGCCTAATTGGCAGGTTTTTCACTGCAATCTCCAGCTTTCCCTGTTCTCTGCCTTACGCTTCGTAATAGCATACGACCCAGTTAATTTAATATCATCCATAAGCTGATATCTCTTTCTTCCACGGACTTTTCTTCCTTCAACCATTCCCTCCAAGGCATCTCTTAGCAGGCAGTTTCTTCTTAGACAGTGTCCTAACCAGTTTATTTTCCTCTTCTTGATGGTCTCCAGTATAGATCTTTTTTCACCAACTCTTTTCAGTACGGCTTCGTTTCTTACCTTGTCTGTCCATTTTACACGCTCCATTTTTCGCCATGTCCACATTTCAAAAGCTTCGAGTCGTTTCTCTTTATTTCTTCTCAACGTCCAGGTTTCTGCACCATATAGTGCTACACTCCACACAAAACATTTCACTAATCTCTTCCTTAGACCTATGTCCATTTCTTGTATGCAACTAATATTACAAGCGTAACGCGTTAAGAAGCTGGATGTCGCAGGTTCGATTGATTGACTTTTATATTGTGGACACATCAGCACATAGGCTACTTTTCTCAGTCAATTTTTTAAAACTAATACAGTCTTAGATTCTTTAACAAGAAATAAAATGTTACTGTCTCCAAGGAAAAAAATCTCCATACCCTCCAAATCTTCAAAAGCCGAGGCTGTAAAGGGGCACCTATCACAAAAAGGACACACACAGGACAACACGACCCAACAGAGGATTATATTGGTCTAAGTCCATGCTCCATAGCCTCACTGGCCTGCAAGACGGCAGTTACCGGTATGTACTACGTGAAAATGAGGTTTACTTTTGGGTAGCACCCCCCTCCCCATCTCAAGTCTCACACAAAATAAACAGGATTGTGTGAATAGAGTAACTCAAATTAATTCTGAGTTTAGCAAAAGTAATGAACCATACATAGTCTTAGCTTTCATACCAGCATCCTTATTTGAAGCCAGCATACTGGGTTTTATTGTTGTATTGGCCTTCTCTTTCATAATGCAGGGAATTGACATTGTCTATTGCAGCAACTAGGAAAGTAGTTAACATTCCATTGTAATTGTATCAGGCGATAGTCGTGAATCCATTGAAAAAACTCTCTTTACGTCCTAAGGATCATTTTAAGAATGTTTCTCGCGTCGTAGATGGTAAAAAAAGACCAGCATTTGCTACACTTAGATAGGCATCCAAATTCACCGCAAATGTCCAACCATATTTGTCAGGCCTTTCTCACACTGTTTGCTATAGTTTATGCGACATTCAAAATTGACAAATTTTCTTTGTGATGTTTTTCACATTCAAGTACCGGATGATTATGATAGTAGACTTTAGATATTATCCTACCCTGAATATTATTTGTGCGGCTGGATTACAAGCCGTTTCATTTTAATTGCCGCATGTGGTGTACAACTGGTAGAAGTCTGTGCGACTTGAGTCTTTCCAGACGTTAGGAATTAGTAACACCATGTGTTTACTTTCATCTTCCGTATTTATTATTTCTTTCCTAGATTCACCAAAATTACGCTTCTCACAAGCTTCTTTAATGGCATTGAAAAGAGCCGTGATGTAGTCAAAATTAGTTTTAAGTCCATCATGTGCTCAGTAGGATAATAGTTTTATTTATTATCATTTAGTTTATTTTACATCTCTTTTCTGCTACTTTCTGTTAATCGCGAAGATGAGGATGAGTGACGATATGATGGAAAGGGAGACTCACAAAGAACACCCTTGCCCAGACCGGGATTCGAACCCGGGGCACACGTATCATGCTGTGATAAACACTGCCACGACGGAGGTCGGCTTGGGTAATCGGGACTTGCCCTTGATTATAAGACGAGAGCGTCACTACTACGCATCAAGGAAGCCCTCACAGTGATGTAGCTCACCAAAAAGGCTCAATTTGCCCGAGCTTCGGTCCGCAGCCAGACACATGATTACGCCATGTCGCGCTAATGAACGGGGTTTTCATCCGTGAGAGTACTGAGCTTGTCATTCAAAATGTGGCACCATAGTCGCTTTCCAAATAAATTTCCAGAGATCGAAAAAACTTTCCATATTTGCTTAATGCTAATGCCTTGACTGAAAAAGATAATTGAATTTGAAAGAGCAAATATAATTACGCGACAACTCGAACAATGCAGGTTAATTGAAAAGGAATCACTTTCTCCTTTGTAATGATTAATTACTTCAAAATTTTCTTCCTTCCAAGAAAATGCTGACTGCGTAATAAATGTCCGACGTGCCATAATGTACCGCAAATTTAATTCTTCGATTAGAGAAATCTGGGATTCGCAGCATCAGCGAAAGGGTTTAACAGATTCGAACTTATCCACAGCACAGTTTTCTAGGGAGTTCCAGACTCGTTTCAAGTAGAACCTTCACTTCGGCTGTGATGTCGCAGGCAAAGAAAGTAGACGTTACAAGATTTAGTGAGTTTTCTAGTGTTCCCTCGTACCACCTACACGTTCAGAATCTCAGAACTTTTCCCGAAGTCGATCTGATGTCAACTTCTCTTTCAAGAAGAACGTCATGGAAAAAGAATTCTTCCAAGGTAACGACGTCGTCGCCTTGTAACCAAGGGGTCCCTGATTCGATACTCTGTGAAGACACATAGTAGTTCGGATACCACTTTAAACTTTAGATCCAGTCTCGATTAGCCTATCTGTGCATAAGGTGAACTTTACAAAATAAAACCAACCCGATGTGACTAGTTTGAATCACTGTGAGAATAATACCGTGTGAGGATGCGTGTCTCCGATGTTATCTAATCACGGTTTTCATCTTAAATATGGGGATTTTGAGTTTTGTTATTTCGTCGTGTGTGACCCAGAGGGACGTAACTCATATTATATCAAGTTTACTGGAGAGAGGAAACAAAGTATTCTTAAGAATATACCTGACTCTTAGAAAGACTCAGTTAATGGAAGATACGTGTCTCCACGTTACTGCTTAGGATTAGAAGTGGAGATACGTTGATCCGACTCCAAATAGAGATCTTCACAGGAGTTTATTTAAACAAAACTGAAAACAGCATTTTTGGAGTTACATTCCTCTTATTCCCATACGAAGATTTAGCGTAGCTTCTGCTAATCGCGATGATGATGATGAAATTGATGAAGGGATACTGCCAAGAAACATCCTTGCAGGCTTGGATTCAAACCCGGGACTCTGGCGCATAGATATAGAGTTTTTAGTCGTTTATCGTATATTTCTTGTTCATAAGGAGTATATTTGCGCAAGATGAATCTTATCCAATACTCTTAATTTTAATTCGTGAACCCAGTCCTGCATTTCATTTTTATAAGGGGCTTGTACCCTGAATCGTGCAAATAACCTAACTACTCACACATTCAGGATTTGTATGTGAATGAGACAATCGATAGTCAGAAACTTGAATAACAACATAGTTTTAAAATTCTCCCAGCTTTGAAGATGAACACAGTATCCTGAATTGTACGCAACCCGAATAACTCATAGAATCTGTGGGTTGCCTGCACGCAAGGCGTACGCACAAAATCTAAAAAGTACGCACCTTTTACAGAAGGAAGAGATATTGAGTTAGAAAAACTTCATCACTCGTGTATTTTGATAAGAGAGTTCGGGTAAGGAAGGTCGCAGCAGTATCCTGAGGCACGAAGCATGAAGTGTAGGCTGCTTAGGTGTGTAAACTTATTTCCTGCGAGTTTTTTGATTGAAGTCTTGTAAGACATTAACTGGGTAGTAATGAAAGAATTCTTGCTGATCAACCATTGCTGATCACCAAATATTTTCAAGTCTGAGTTAGTGCCTGTATTGATTGATTGATTGATTTTGCTTTTTTATTATGCTTTTTGTGTCATTTTTGGCTAATTTGCGAAGATGGGGATGAGTGATGATGGGATGAAATTGATGAATGGACACTCACAAACATCCATGACCAGGCCAGGATTCGAACCTGGGACCCCTGGCGTTGTAGCGCGATGTGCTAACCACTCCGCCACGGGAGCCGGCTTAGTGCCTGTATTCCTCAAGAAGAAGAATATTTGGAATACAGGAGCAGTCACTTACGAGCCACTGCGAAGTTCTATCCACCCATCTGCTTGCAACATGAGACCATTGTCGAACTTCCTTCTCTATTTGTAAGCTTGCTGGTGTGGTAAGCATGCATACAGATATTTAATTTTCATTTGCCGGAGAGTGTCTATACGTTTCTTGGCTTCCAGATGGCAAGAAACCATTGCTCTTTGTTAGTGCAAGTGTATCTTTAAAGCAGTCTTTAAAATAACAAAAATGGGGTTTTGAAGCTCGCCTGATCAGTGTTGCAGCCCTGAGGTCGTTTTGTAAATAACAGTTGATCCCTGATGTAAAGTTGATCTGTATATAGTATGTTCTACAATTTATATCATACTATTAAGGTTTTTATTCGACTCTCCCTCCTCTGCGTTTTGAAAACAGTCCTTGTTTAATTACAGAACCATACAGAAATGAATGTAAATAGTTAAATAAACGTACTCAATTTTATCTTATCTAGCTTACTGTGATTCTGAATCGGATTTATTCACAACCTGAACAATAGCTCTCACCCATTCCTCTGCAGTTTCGCGAGTTAGGGCTTCTGTGTTGTCTGTAATCCCTCTCGAAATGTCCTTTCATCGGATCGCCAGGCTACGTGCGCATGCTTGCACTTCCTCAATAATTCAACGTGGTCTTCCCACAGAAATTTGTTTGGCTAAAGGTTTGAGTACACGTTGAAAAGTACGGGTCGTGTGTCCCTTTGGACTGGTTTCTGCTTAGTCTATACCTTGGCCAGGGATTACTTGTCTCTCTCAGTTTCCATGGAAACGGAATACCAATTATTTCTCTGTTTCCAAGTTTCCACCTTCTCACTTCATTAACGTTTTGAACACATGGTGCTCGCCAGACCATGTGACGAGTCTACGCCATAAGACAAAGGAGGAGCAACTAATTGGCCACTGCTGAGACGGGTAATGGGATGATCTTATAAAGGGGCTGTTATGTACATTTTTCGCTTGAGTGTTTTCCTGTGTTTTCTATAGAATTGTCAGAGGTTACAGTGCTACTCTCAAGAAGGGGAAGAAACAGGAAGTTTAATAATTACTTTTAAAGGTCAACTAACTAATGAATGGTGGAAAAGAGAGAAAACTTTCCACAAATTACTTTCGTTAAAAACGTTACGCACACCATACGAGTTGAACTGTAACAACTACGTACAGTTAAATCAAATTCTACAATTATTAATTCTTATCCTCAATGACTAGGTTTTTACAAAGCAATTTCTCATATATTACAACCAAATGCTTTGCGAAATATAATTTTACACAATTATCCCTATTTTATTACTTATAATTTCTGCATTCTTAGAAACAAAACCTTAATTACATTGTAAAGATATGCAGCATGCCCAAAGCTATTGCACATTATGGGATATTTAAAGAAAACTATTTGAATTCAACAACACAAGGATAATCTATTCATCATACTATATTCGCATAAATAGTTTTGCAAAGTTCGCTTCATGTTCAAACACTATCAGGATTGCAATTCGAATCAATGCAATGTAACCCTTGATTCAAATGAATTAGGTTATTTAGGTAAAAAAAGGTAAAAAGGTAAAGTGTTCCCCTGTGCATAGCACCACGCCATGAAGGCGTATAGGGGGTGTGGGGGTAACGCCCCACACTTTCTTGATCCGGTCGTGAGTGGGGGTGATGTGATCAGCATCACGCCCCTGACCGCCTTTACCCCCCAGGGTTTCCCCCAGGTACCCATGTTATTCGACGCTGGGTGGGCGCCGGGGCCGCTTCAGGGTTATTTAGGAGACTCAGGATACATGTGGAACTATTTGAAACCACAGCCTTTAATGGTAAATTTGGAATAATCATTGTCTATGTATTGATCAGCTTCATACCTACTCGCAATATAAAGATCCACAAATACAGAGTTATATTCTATTTTCTTGCACAAGTAAGAGATAATAAATTGAAATAGTAAAATGGCAAAAGGGAGAACAAATTGTCACACTTTCATCCTCATAATTACTTTCTGTCGTTCCATATATGTACATACATATTAAATATCATTCGTCAATAAAAGGGTCATGTGTAATACGGACCGAGGGTTGGCAATGGCTATGCTCGGAATTCCCATTTTCTGAAATTCTGTATCTTAATTTTTTGTCACAGAAAGTTGAATGCGGAAAGGAGCTCTGGCTATCAAAAGAAAGCTTTTCAGTCATAAATTTGCAGCCTCTCTACAAATCGAATACCTAAAAGCTTGCCGAAGTCGTTGAAAGTTGAATGTGGAAAGAGAGACGAGAGTATTCTAGTTTAAGATATCTTTGCACTTAGACCTAGGAAGATTGAACTTTTCGCTACGGAAACAAAGCGTGAAAAGATTTTTGATATTTACCTATTGGTTAAGGATATATCACCCACTTAATTTATGGATAAGTCGTTGTCTTTTTTACATATTTAGGAACCTTGAAAAGAACATACTTAAAATATAACAAAGAAATAACGTCATAAAATGGCATCCATGAAGGATTTAATTTTTATCAAGATTGTCCTGCTTGACTACTACTGATTACAGTCATTATACGGAGCTGGTTTGAACTGATAAACGAATATGTGGATGTTCTGGGCAATCTCACCGTAACAAAAATGTACGATGTTCATCGATGCTGATATGACACTGATAATGGGCAAACTCAATGTCCATTTTGCGATTTTATTTCTGTAAATGCCATCAGATTGTATACGATTCTCAGAAGTTGATTGAAAAATGAAAAGAGATACGTCATCTTTAAGATCAGAACCTGTGGTAATTTACTGATAGAATGAATATTATGAAATCTGTTGCTCAAAGGAATAAAAGTTTTCTTTATGTTATGGTTCGCCTATCAGAACAAATGTAACAATTTATAGAGTTAAAAAGCCTAAACAAAAGACATATTTTTATCGTAAATTTATCGGTATATTAATATCGAACCTGATTAACAATTTACCGCTAAATGTATTATGATTTCCAGTAGTTAAAGAGTTGTAAAACAGCATAAAAATACCTTGCAAGGTACGGTTCTCATGTTATTTCAAGAACATAAGTATGGAACACTTATGACAAATTTTTGTTTAATAGTATTCAGGATGTGCAGAGTGGGACTGACAGTTTTTTTAAAGTGTGTTATTTTAATATGGTAAGGAGTAGCTAGTAACAAAAACATAACATTTTGAAGGCGAACTCGCCAAGTTTTATTGGAAGCAGTTACCGCTCAATACAGCTCCGTTTGTTGCACGGATAATGTCCAGCCTGTATTCAATCTCCCTTCACGTGTTCTGTAGCATCTGAGGGATTACAGAAGCAAGAATATTCCGAATACGTTCTGCAGTTCTTGTAGATCATCTATCATTTAACCAGAATACACTATGTCTTTGATGTACCAAAAAAGAAAGAAGTCTAGAGGGGTAAAATCAATCTTCTGCACTATATCCAATACAGGGTAAGTCAAAATGATGGACCCGATTTCAGACATTTATTCTGTGAAATATAATAAACAAATGTTATTGTGAGACATGTGCTAAGAAAGGTAAACTGTCAAAGTTTTTTTCAAACAAATCACAAGTGTTCTATGTGAGCACCTCGCGTAACACGGCACACATCAAGCCGATAGTCTATCTCCTGCCAAACCTTGTGTAGCATGTTGCGGTCAATATCAGCAATGGCTGCTGTGATGCAGGCACGCAGGTCATCCAATGTTGTTGGAAGTGGTGGTACGTAAACATGATCCTTGAAAAATCTCCACATGAAGAAATCACATCGGTCGAGTCGGGGGAATGAGGTGGCCAATGAAGGAGAGGTCGATCCTCCGGAGATGCACGGCCTATCCAACGTTGTTCCAATGCCGCATTGAGATGGTCTCGAATGCTGCCACGGCAATGCGCAGGGCCACCATCCAATTGGAGAATGAAATCTGCGCTATCATTTGCAAGCTGTGGAAGGAGCCATAGTTGCAGGATATCAAGGAAAAATAGTCCTGTCACAGTACGTTCATGGAAGAAAAAGGGCCCATAAATCTTTTCATGGGAAATGGCACAAAAGGCATTCACTTTGGGAGAATCGCGTTCGTGTTCCACAAATTCATGGGGGTTAGCAGTTCCCCAAATCCTTACGTTGTGTCTATTCACTTTCCCTGAAAGGTGAAAAGTTGCTTCATCACTGTAAATTAACCTCTCAGAGAACCCATCCGTTTCCATTAATGCAAGGAAATCAGCACAGAAGGACGTGCGCAAAGCATAATCAGTGTCTTTTAAGGCTTGAACTAGTTGCAAGCAGTAGGGTTTCTTTTGTAAAAGTTTCCGCAGAACCCGCCAGACAGTTTTCTGTGGAAGTTGAAGTTCTCTCGCTGCCCGGTAGGTGGACTTCTGTGGACTCCGCACGAAACATGTGCGCACTCGTTCCACTGTCTCTTCCCCAGTCGATGGACGGCCAGTCGATTTTCGTTTACAGATGCAGCCCGAATCTCTGAAATGTTCATACCACTTACTTCCCCGTAGGTGGTTCTCTCCGATATTTGGTACTGAAATGCCGTTGCACACTAATCACAGACATGTTCACATGATAATCAAGCACACCGAAAAATCTCTGTTCTCCAGTCAACGCCATTTTCCTGCTCGCTGCTGACTCCTAGCGGTAGAAAGTGGAAACATTGCGTGGAAACTAAACTTTGAAAGTTAATCTTTCGAATCGCATGTCTCACAATAGAATAAATTTCTATAATCGGGTCCATCATTTTGACTTACCCTGTATAATCAAACTCGACAATGTGTGGAGCACTACTCGCATCCCCGTTACGTCCCTTCATGGCATGCTACACAACCTATTTGGATAAATAGCTACACCATCGTCATCCGACGGAATACCTTTTTCTTTTTGCGAGATTATTTTTTGTTTCAATATAAACTTATGACCGGTGAAGTTGTACGTATTTTTACAAACATGTTCGTGGTTCCGTAGTTCCAACAACACTATATCCATCGGTTGATTGATTGAATTAGGTTATTTTACGTCCCTTTTCTGCCATTTTTGGCTAATCACGACGATGTGGATGAGTAATGATATGATGAAATTGATGAAGCAATACTCACAAAGAATACCCATGCCCAGGCTGGGATTAGAACCTTATTATTATTTCCGTTGAGTTCAGAAAGCAGTGTTGATATTTGGTCGTCGTAATGTGGGCATGGGTACTCAAACGAATGTTCCAATCCATTAGTAAAAATTGAACAGTGCTGAGAAAGAAATTGATACGTTTCCTTTTGTCCTGAAGCTCCAAGTTAAGGCGGGAAAATAAAGACTGCCTGTCATTAATGTAACACCAAGAAAATATCAGAAAATCTCACAAATGGAAAACTTATCAATAGGGCAGAGAAACAAGAGACTCAACACAGGAGAAGGCGGAAAAATACATCAAATCCTTCTTCATTTCAAAGGCAAACACCACAAAGTATATTATGGGAAACGAAGTTCAAAATATTAATTAAGCATATGATCTATTGTCTCATGTTTTCAAGCATACTTACTGCATTTTAGATATAGAAAATTCTAGCAATGCCCGCGGTGCAACACAGGATTTCAGTCGGATCACATAAGAAATAAAAATAAACTATTGGCAACCTTTTCTTACTGTCATACTCAGTCAAATAAATGTGGGAGTATTTTATTCCTTCTCACCTAGCTAGGTAATATCACATGATAATATAACTAACAATCTTAGAGACATATTCCAATAAGACTTAAATAATCGTTTTGCCAATTGGATTTCAATTATTTAGTCTCATGTTCTTGGGGAAAATGTTAAAGAATTTCTTCCAGTAATGGTGTGGCTGTGAAAACTGAGATGCTCTAAGTCATCATACTTTTTAATTTATTAATTTAACTTTCCAAGGTTTCCACAATAAAATATATACCATACAAACAGAATTATGAAAACTTTACTTTGTAGAAAACTTTCACTGATATGCAATTTTTAACATAGAAGAGGCACACTTGGGCTTCATAATTTATGATAACGTTATTAAAAAGGCACATCAAATTCGCTCATCTCTTAATAAGGTTCAGCTCATATTTCAATATTAATTATGAAAGAAATCAATCATGCACGCTTATATGATCATATTTTGCCCTTATTCTCTCTACAGTGTTCCAGGGTTACTGAAAAATATACAAAATACTGAAGAGATATTTTCCTGGTTTCCCCATTTATCAAGCTGACATTCAAGATTGCCAGACAGAGGTATAGATTTTTCCATCAGCTTAATTAGGACTAGAGACCTATAATTTTTTTTCTTTTTGATACAACACATCATGCGGTTTACGGGGCCCCATCAGTCATACTAAACGGTAAAGGTCATGGGTAATCTATCCTTTACGTGGTGTTTTCAACAACGCATTCGATATGGACTCTTGTGACATCTGAATGTTCGCACACAGTCGGTACGAAATCGAACGCATATTTCCAATATCGAAACTTCCTTTGCTGAAGCAGTCTCAGAAGCCAAATCCAGTGAATCGGATTTTCATTGGGCTTCGGCTGGTCAACTCATCGATTTCCTCTTTCTGGATTTTCCATTGCTTTCTACTTTTCTTATTCCAGTTGTCCTCGCAATCCTGTGTCAATACAGAAAATACCCGCAGGGAATTGAACGTGGCATCTCATAAACAGAAATATAGCAATTTAAATAGTACTCAATGGCATCGACACAGTCTTGTGAATTCAAAATTCAAGAGAGGAAAATAGGTCCAACAACAAACTAGTGCTGACTGTTACGAGAGACGCAGCTTCCCCATCCCTTACCTCTCCCCAACAGCCGAAGGAACAAACTAAACAAAGCAAGTACATTTTCGAGCACGAACTACAAACATTTCAAGTGCATCTTCATAGTGGCAAACAAACAAACTAAAGTTCTGCGGTGGACCTATTGAAAGCTTGATTGTGTCACTTTGCCAGAACACTGGAAACGCCAACAAATCACATGCACTATATGTACACTTAAACCCTTCCAAAACCTGCCGGCCCCCGTGGAGGAGTGGTTAACACAGCGCCCTAAGAAGCCAGCCGATCAGGGATCGAATCCCGGCCATCACATGAGTGTTCTTTGTAAGTGTCCATCAATTTCATCATATCATCACTCATCTTCATGATTAGCCAAAAGTGGCAGAGCGCGACGTAAATTACCAAATCGAATCAAATCAAAGTTTCCAATATTACAGAAAGTATGATGAGGATGTATATAAAGCAATATTTAAGACTATCGAATTTCAAAACACAATCATCCTTCCTTGTGAACCATCAAAATATCTCTCTTACGGAAGATCTTCAAATGTTTGGATTTCGCACGTAAGAATTCTCATGATTTCCCGCGTATCACTCAGTCTCCTCTAAGCATAATGATAGGAACTTGCTGCTGGTGAAATCTCTCCCGTTTTCGTTAAGGAGTCAAAGTGGTATTGATCTCCATCTGTATCAGTTGTCTGATAATAAATAAATAAAATTACAATTGTTCTGCGAAGCGAACCCTTGCTTGTATAGATTTTTCGTTGATATTTATTACAACTTACTTTCCTTTTTCTCTCATACATGCAGATTACATAAGTTTCAGTGGCTTTCCCACTGTATACTCTACCCCGTCTAGCTCTGGAGCCAGCGAACAAAAACACGTCTCTGCGCAAGTAGTGACGCGAGACGGCTCTTACAATCAACACGTGAGAGGGAATGGGATTGCGTGGAGGGGAAATCGACTGTGGTTACCAGCCTTCCCAGTAGCGTGTACTCCTTCGCTCTGCCCACACGAATTCCACCTTCTCTATCGCTATGCGCGGCATTGCTCCAGAGATATCCGGGACAGAGTATATTTGGAAGAAGCTTAGAGCATCTAAAATTTAATAAGTAAAGCGTTAATTAGGTAAAAAGATTGTAAAATATAGCACTGGCTGTGTAGACTAAAGCGAGTACTTCTCCCGCCCTTACAGTTCTATCCTCATCTACAGTATCCTGGGTTCACTACTGATCATTATGAATGCTTCTCCTAAGGATTCGGTCAAGAAAATCGCTCCTGCATGGAGAAGTAAATTGAAAAGCCAGGAAGCAAGACATTGCTAATTAAGCAACTGCTTAAATATTAAAATATTATCCAGTTTCTCTCCAAAGCTAGCCAAAGGTCCCGACAGCCTTTGTTCATTCTCCTTGGTTTCTTGTAACAAAATATATGTGCAAATATTAGTTGGTTTATCTTGCAATACTTTTCTTCTTGCAAGGAACATGCACTTTTTTGTTGTACGTGTGATAGTCAAGGGGATTGCGGACTTTCCCCACTATTTTCTTTGCTAACATGCATTTTTCAGAGTTTCATTATGAGAGGATGGCGTTAGGCCTCAGGGTTCAACATTTTTTACGATGGGCACTTTGCAGTTTTGATTTTCAAAATATTAAATCTGAAAAATGTTTTATTTTGTTTCCATAGGCTCGTCAACTATCACACTTTATTATTTTTTTTCATGTTTTGTTCCTAATATCTCTACGAGCAAATTGATAAAATATTTTTTTTTTCATTAAGTGAAGTACTTTATTAAGTGCTCATTTTGCTAAGATAATGAATATGAATGAGAGACAGAAAGACAAATATCTTTTAAATTTCCATTATTAGAATTGCAATCTACATTTGCTTTGAGTATCCTGGCAGAACAGAATATGAAAACACATTTCATAAAAGAACCAGAAAGAATTCTTTGGGATATTTGCAAAGCTAAACACAGAAGAAAAAAATACTCCCAACAGTCAGTATTTGAATTTCATTACTTGATTAGCTTTTCATTACGCTCTTACTAGAATTCTCCTATTTTTTGTTTTTTTAATTTCCTGTTTTTCTCTTCCGCTTCCCTTTGTTTTAATACGATCAAAACGCAATTTGCGCACAGACAAAGAAAGCAAATACTCCATCCGTTTTCCTCTGCGTTCGGAAAGTTCCGGACTTCCATTTCCAGGGACGTTTCCCCTCCAGGCATTTTGCTCGTTCCATCTCGGAAAAAAATATACTTCATTGGTACATTTGCACACTCAAGAATTTTCCACGAGAAGCTATACATACTTACTCGTGTATCGAAAAAAATACCACAGAAACACAAGTATAATTTGGCCTTAATTAGAGGAAAATGCGACGTTCGAGATTTCCAAGAATTTGTAATTAGACAGAAGATAACAAGATGAGAAATTTATCCCCAACGTTAACTCTATATATATATATATATAATAAACGAGGAATTTGTGGAACGAGGAATATTTCATCTCTCGTGAATTTCAGCGGTAGATTTGACATTTGCATACCCAGATGAATGTTTGTTTCTTGTACAACAGAACAAACTAGCCTTCGTAGAAACTAGTAGGAATAGTATTGAAGTTGGAAGTAATAAGTAAAAGAAATAAGACTAACTAAATTCCATCCCTGTGTAGTGCAATTGTATATTCGTAAATTTGGTCATTTTACGTGGCTTACATTTCTTTGTTAATTGTGGTGAAAATGAAAGATGAATCGAGGAAATACACTCTGTTCCGCCAATCTCTGGAGCAAGCGAACGAAAACAACAACTCTGCGCAAGTATACTCTGTCCTGTATATCTCTAGAGCAAGCGATCGAAGCAAATCTCTGGGCAAGTAGTGACGCGAGACGGCTCCACCAATGAACACGTGAGAGGGAATGGGATTGCGAAGAGGGGGGAAAACGACTCTAGTTACTAGCCCTCGCAGCAGCGTGCACAGTCTCGCTCTGCCCACTCTCCCCCTTCTCTGCCGATATGCGCGGCCTTGCTCCAGAGATACACGAGGCAGCGTATAGGACTCGAGATGGCTAGACCAATGAAAACGTGATAGGGGAGGTGAGTTCATAGAGAGGAAGACGCGGTTGCAGAAGAGCGCACTGCTTTGCTTCTCCCACTCCCTGTCTCCCCTTCACTGTAGTTATGCGTGCCTTGCTCCACAGATTCCCGAGACAGAATGTAGATACAGGTACTGACACTAAACGACCCTGTTTTACCGAAGTACCGTTTTCGTAGCGCGTTACAGTAACCACTCTACAACGGAGGCTGGTTTGTAGAGTACAAAACAAGACTCTCATTCATAGACTCTACAACAAACTCCAAAGGTGCTAAAGAAAGTTGAGAAATGAAAATCTATACTCTGTCCCTATATCTCTGGAGCAAGCGAAAGAAAACACGCACCTGCGCAAGTAGCGACATGAGGGGGCTCCACCAATTAACACGTGAGAGGGAACGGGATTGCGAGGAGGGGAGAAATTTACTGCAATTACCAGCCTTCGTAGCACCGTGTACTGCTTCCCTCTGTGCACTCGATCCGCTCCTTCTCTGCCGCTATGCGCGGCCTTGCTTCAGAGATTACCGGGACAGGGTATAGTATGCGCATATTTGCGCGTGCGTGTGCACTTATTTCATTGCATGAACTCAAACAAATAAAACAATAGAGTTTCTAATTTCTGACCTGGACACCGTAAAAATTAATATACTTGTAAAACACATTATCTTACACATAATATGGGGGATATGTACATTTCGAAACTCCGTCGTTCTTCTTACAGCAGGCACGAACTTTCAATTTGTGGTAGTGAAACTAAAAATTCCATTAAAAAGAAGAAGGAACTCCAGTATAGAAACTACACCAGTTGTGTCAACAGGATGGCAATTTAGAGAGAGCAAACAGACCATACGGGGCAAGAAAGAACATCGGGAGGAAGTTTAATAACTGGATCTTCTACTAGCATACAAAGTCAACTGAAATTTTGAATTTGCGGTGTTAAAGTTTCATTCCATGGAAGTTGTAGTTTGCTACTTTGCGTTCACGATATTGCAGTACCTTCGGCTAAATTAAAGCTCTCCTTTGCTTGATATTCCAATCGTGCAATCTACATGAAATTCATAATTTCTTAACGATTATAACATGTCGTTAGAAATTCTTCTAGAAAAGAGCATTTGTTTCCAATTGCTCTACTCTTTATCAAAAAATATTATATTTTGCTACGGTTTCTATTCAAATGTTAAGACTCTTTACAAGTTTGAGGGAACCAGGGACCGGGAATTCTTGATTACGAGGCGACAATGTTACAATACGCCATCGGGGAGGTCCAATCGCTAATATTTAATTGCAATTGTCAATGATATGCTTATTTCTAAATATGTTATGTTACAAAGCGTCCACACAACAAGAACCTTATGTAATATTATTACTGATTTATTTTATTAATATTTCAATTTGTATTTTTATTGTTGGATATTTTATGTCTCTTTTCCACGTATCTCCATATGGATGATGAATGGTGCATTGCTGAAATATAAAGGAGTGAACAAAAATGCCGTAACCAGGATTCGAATCTAGTACCCCTGATTCGCACCTTAATCACTACACAAGTAATGCCAACTTTAATGGTAGACTATAATAATTATATTTTTTCTGGAAAGCATGTTAATAGCTTGTGACATATACAGTATTTGCTTTGTAAAATTGATTTTATTTATATTTAAAGTAAGTTGAATTTTATAATGTGTAGCTGATAACAATAAGAATTTGTGGCAGAGATTTTCATCTTTTGTTAATTGTTTTTATTTCTTCCCCCTTCTCTTTGTCCAAGACCAGAGGAAATCCGAAAGGCTAATAATAAATCGTTAGGGTTGCGTAGCATCTGTTGCACAAACCACCAATCTGCTGCATCGCTGTGGTAAGTTGGTATATTTAACTCTCTGTGTGTTCGTTATTAAAACTGATGATTGTGGTAATTAAAACCCACTGTACCTGCGGGAAATAATTACCCTTTGAGATATTGTAAGCTTCATTCATTTTTGTCGTGTTCATACAGCATCCCAGAACAGATCTCCCCTTTCTTGTTAAAAATCCGAGTTATTTTTCGGTGAGTAATCTGGTTTCTGTGAACAATACTTTTAATGTAATACAATCTTTCATATGGTGAGTTTTTGCAACGTTTCCTACTTTAAAAAAATATTTTTCAAAATTCAAAATTGCTACACCAACGCCATTAATGCAATAATCAATAAGGTCATGTATTTCAAACATAAGCATCTCGCTTTTACTTGGAGTAGATTATCAGCGTTAATTATTTTTTAAAAAAGTATTCTTAGTATTATTCTTTCTTAATATCACAAAACGTTGCTCGCCACTTAGAGCCTAGAACAATAGATAATATTATAATAAGTATTATTTACAAAATTTGCAAAATATTTACTAAAACGCAGTGGCGGCGATTAGGGAAAGCGTGGGGGTGCAATTCCCCCCCCCCCCACACACACACACAGTTTTTGCCACTTTTACCCCCGCACTATGGCATCTTAATGTTAAGTCTTGTCTACCAAGAGAAAGTACACTGTCCTTGCCTACCCCCAGTTTTCGCACCCAATCGCCGCCACTGCTAAAACTTGTTCTCTTCCTTCAGTTCGTGAACTTTTTAAACATATCTTACTACCAAAAGGGGCAATAGTTAAGTAAGGTAGGATTTAACAACCAATTTATGGATAAATAAAAGAGAGAGATGAATATTAGATAGGCGTATAGACATGTGAACTTGTAATATAACAAAATCAAAACTTCATAATATGTCCAAGATAAGAATCAGATTTATACATTAAATGATTTGTTTATTTTGTTTCATGGTTTGCTGAAAACGATCGCATGACTAGTATTTAATATTGATCAAAACTATGGATAATTTCGAACGCACTAGCGAATTATGTCATCTGAGCTCGCAATGCGTCAGAATTCATCAATTATCTTAATATTATCTTGAGCAATCATTGCTTTTTTCCAAATCAATTTAAAGTAGGGTACAAAATCCTACAAACACGTAGATAGGATGAATGCCAAGGGTCCTATCTTGACTGGCTCAAAGTTCAAAACTAAATCATTAAAAAAATGTTATATCTTGGATATACCTGACGTTTTGGTTTTCACATGTCATTCAGACTTCTCTTGAACGCATTTTCAGCAATACTGCCAAACCAACTTCAACATGAAAGTTACATTTATGCTTAAAAAGATCCTTCAATGTGATCATTTTTATATGAAAAATGCTCTTACCGGAATACATTGCGGAATATTGTTGAGGATTTTAGTTCCAATTTATTTTGAAGTTTGTGAAAAGTTATATTTCTCCTGTGAAGGAACTTAATACCGATTTTGAACTTGCGCCTACACAGATCCCTGAGTCATTAAGGTTACGAGGGACAGTTTCTCACCGGGTGAGAATTTATTTCATTAACGTTGTAATGTGAACTGCTACTGAAAAAGCGACAGAGGCTAAAGAGAGCATGACTTCTTTCCCCATGTTAGAAGTGGTTTTTGAAGTTGCTTATTAATAACAGATACAATGTGTGAAAAATATGATGATTAAGTATTTACAGGATCCCCATATATTCCTAACGGAGAGGCAACTTAACTTCACGTTACGTCTAATCAAATGGACATTTTGACTTTTCCAACCGCAAATTAAAAATTGAGCCTGTTTTCTTTCCGTTCATATGTTTTTCTACGCTATCGGAAGTTTGGCATTCTCAAGAGAACAAGTAAAATAATACTTCAATAAGCGTAATGTTAAGTTTCTCACCTTCCTACAACTACCCAGAGGACAGACCACTTTTCCCCCAGCTCGCCGCGGGGAAAATTCGGTGCGGGGAGGAACAGTTAAGGGTCCTCGCGTCTGGATGGACACAAACTGTTTCTTCTGCCCTTAATGAAACAATGCTGGTCACAACTCTACGGATGCCTCTTTAGTCATTCTTAGTCGACAGTAAATGGATTTCATAATTGAGCACCACGATCAAATAGTTTTAAACCAACAGGCTTACCGCAGATTAAATATCCGATATACGCTAATACCTCAGAGTTTCAAGTACAAAATCCCTTGTAACCTATCAACCGAGGTCAAAATACAAACAGTAGCAACTATTAGGTTTGTAGTGGTGAATTTGAGAATAATAATGGAGTCCCCGACATGACATAGAGCCAAAAATGTTACTGTTATTATCACTTACTGAAATAAAATTATATATGGTGGATGCTTTAAGGTAGGTATAACGGCAATGCAAGCGTAAACACGCCACTGATAGTTTCTGTGCGTGAACTTTTGTGTTTGTGAATGCTTTTAGCACAGAAAATGAGATTTGAGAGACTGAAATTTTCTATTAGCACGCTTGACGTAATTAATCAAGTTTTGTGAGTTTTAATTACAATGTTGCGCAAGAGAATCTTAATTGATCCATGCTTTCGTTGTTTAAAGGAAGCAGTTTAGTAGATATCAGCAGGAGAAGGAAAATCAGTGATGCAGGAAATCAAGAGATAGCGTTGGAGCTTTTTCACATCAAGATATTCTCAAGATATTTTCTTCTACGAGCAAACTTGAAATTTAATCACGTAAAGTTTTAAATAAATTAAATACTTGATAAATGAAATGCATCGCACATGTTACCGAGAGCACAATGGTATTTTATCTTGCATGGGCAGTGAAAGATGCAGGATATGTGAACACCAATTAATATCCTACATGGGTGAAAAACGTTTAACTTTAAGGAGAATTGAAGCTATTACATAATGTTGATGTGGAAAATATGAATTGTTTGGCGTGAATGATGCTTCTCAGCGTGTTATATATTATATATGTATTATATACATATGTATGTGTGTGTGTGTGTGTGTGTGTGTGTGTGTGTGTGTTATATGTCGGTCTCAGTGGCAAAGTGTTCAACGTAACGATGTACAAAAAGCCAGGGTTCGAACCCTGGTTACGGCATGGATGTATCATTGTCCCACTGTTCATTTCTTCAGTTCAGTATTCACCATCATCGTCGCGAGTAACCCAAGATGTCTAAAAGCAACGTAAAATATCCGAAATAGAAATACATGATTTGAAAATGGAAAATAAATAATGTACATCATTAATTTTCCATAATATATTAATGTTATAAAGAAACAAATTTCTTCCATTTCAAGGAAGGAGAACTAATTTTTCGAACAAGAGTCGTGGAGACTTCTCTTCAAGTATTTTTACTGAAATCGTGATATTGCACGATAACTTGTTGCTATTTTTTCGTAACAATGAAGTACCATTGTTATACACTGTTGACCAATCTGATCTACTTATTACCGGTTTTATTATTTAATTGATTCTGTTAGTATGCTTTTATCATATTTCGAAAACTGTAACTTAAGCAACAGATCAAGAAATGTTCAGTCTAGACCAACAGTGAGTTTGATCAGTCTATGAACAATAGTTCTTTACTTGCCATTGTCCGTTGCTGTACACCTTGTCTTATTATTCACGATACAAAATTAACTGATCTTTTCCAAATTTCAAATTATCTTCCGTAAACGTCGGAAGGTAGTAGCATTTTTCTGATATGATTGTTTAATTTGGCTTGATTTGGTTTATAACTTCGCATTTCTGCCACTCTTGGCTAATCGCGAAGATGGAGATGAGTAATGATATAATGAAATTCATGAACTTACACTCACAAACACCCATGCCCAGGCCGGGATACGACCCCGACACCCCTCGCGTCATAGCGCGATGTGGTAACCACTCCGCCACGGAGGCCGGCTTTTCTGGATTTTTTTTTTTTTCAAATGAAGGCGATGGAAACGTGATTGAATACCTCAAAGTTTATTTTGTTACTAGGTGATTACCCAGCGTATGTGATCGTGAATGACACCAATTAGCTTAGCGACTCCGAAAACTATGGATTCGACACTAATCTAGGTCATTTGTGGCATTTTATTTTTCACCCCCTCTCACCCCCATGCCGATAGGTGATGAACTTGAAGTTGAACCGCATTGGGAGTGTCACAAAAACTATGGATTCCACACTAATATCGGTCGTTTCCGCAACACAGCCTGAATGTTAGACAATCCGAGAAACACTATCGTTGTGCAGGATTGCATAGAGCCACGGATGTCTGTTTGTGTGGAATTTAATATCGGTCTTACAAGTCACCCCTTCCCACCCCACCCCTAGGAGTGCCAGGGGTGTCTTACCCCGAAAGTATTATTTCCAGATTGCAAGTGATACGTGTACCAAGTTTGGTTGAAATTGCTCCAGTCCAGACGTTCGACAGTTATGCTGAAACAAACAAATATATACACCCACACACATACATACATTTTTATGTATATACTAGCTGATTGCCTGGCGTTGCCCGGGTATTTATTTATCTTAATGTTCTATTAGACGTGTCTCTATTCATCTCAGCGGCCCCGAAAACTATGGATTCCACACAAATATCGGTCGTTTTACATGTCACCCCTTCCCGTCCCCACCCCTAGGGGTGCCAGGGGTGTCTTGGTATTGAACGGCATTGGGAGTGTCACTATTCATTTCAGCAACCCCGAAAACTATGGTTTCCACACTAATATTGGTCGTTTTGCATGTCACCCCCTTCCCACCCCCGCCTCTACAGGTGCCAGGGGTGTCTTGGAGTTGAACATCATTGGGAGTGTCACTATTCATCTTAGCGACACCAACAACTATGGATTCCACACTAATATCGGTTGTTTTGGATTATTTTTACATGTCACCCCTTCCCACCTCCATCCCTAGGGGTGCCAGGGGTATCTTACCCCTACAGTATTTCATTCCAGATTGTAAGTCATATGTGTACCAAGTTTGGTCATCGTGCATGTCACCAATTAGCTTAGGGACTCCAAAAACTATGGATTCGACACTAATGTAGGAGGTTATTTTTGACATTTTATTTTTCAGCCCATCTCACCCCCATTCCGATAGGTGATGAACTTGGAGTTGAACGGCATTCGGAATGTCACTATTCATCTTCGTGACTCCGAAAACTATTTATTCCACACTAAAATCGGTCGTTTTCGACTATTTTTACATGTCACCCCCTCCCAAGCCTAGGGGTGCCAGGAGTGTCTTACCCACACAGTATTTCTTTCGGGATTGTAAGTGATACGTGTTCCAAGTTTGGTTGAAATCGCTCCAGGCGTTCGAGAGTTATGCTGGAAAAAACACACACACACACTCACGCACACATACACATCCATTTTTAAATATTAGAAGATTAGATAAAAAATAAAAATAAAATGATAATTAGATTGTCTTCATGCTATAACGTAAAAAACAATGTTTTGTTTGATTGTTTGAGTTGGTGTCTTAAGTCCACTTTATGCACAGTAAGGCTAATTGGCACTGGAACTACAGTTTACAGTGGGATCCGAACAACTATGTGCCTCCAAAAAAAATGTATTAGTTAACTAACGTACTAGTCGCTTTTATAGGTTTGTCACTTCATTCTTCGTCCCATTCACAAATTGCTTTCATGTTCGCGCACTGATGAGAGCTCGTTTAACAAAAGCCACATTCGAAAAGCCACCGTAGAATAAAGAGTGGAAAAGGCGTCTTCATCACGCTTCACTTGATGTGCCCAATGGGGAGATTCAAATTGCCATGGGACCATGAGAATCGATATTGTGTGGCTTGTTTACTCTAGGATCAGCTTACAAAACTAATCGATAGGGCGTCGTATGTGGAAGGTTGACACATATATGATGAAGTGGCCGTATATTGTCTTCAAGCAGACGTTTCAAACACATTAAATATTGCTTTCTGGAGGTTTATTATAAGGAAATGTAATCATACGCAATCAGGTATAAAGCCAGTTGATTTATCGTCACCTACTACAACACTTAATCACACCTTACAGCAACCAACATGGCACAGAGTAATATTATGTTTTTCGAATAATTGAAAATTTATAGCTGTGCAATGTCTTTAGTAGTGAAGCACATCGTGTAAATTTTCTGGAGAATATTCTTAATATTCATTGACCAAGAAATTCCTAATGACATTTTCGTTTATCTTCTACAGCAAAAAACCTAAAATATGATCAACATTTGATTTGGCAAATTGCCACCTTTTAAAGCAACAGATAAATTACATAAAGTCTTAAGTGTATTGTTTAACGTACTCACTCGTCGTAATTTTAATGAACGATGTCGTTCTATTTCCGAATAGTTCTAATTGCGAACACTTGCTATCTCAACACGAAAAACACTATATAACCTGGAAGGGTTGTGTCCCAATTGCGAACACGTTTTCTACCTTGGGACCTACAACTTTTCGCCACATCTGCATTGCGACCCATTTTGTAATGGTTTTTCACAACTGAAGCACACAACCTCTCCAGTTAACTGTACAGTCAACGGCAAGATAATAATAGGCAAATTGCCCATCGCTACTTTTATCGTGTGTTGTTTAAAGCAATGGAGATACGCATTATCTCCATTGCTCTTTAATTTTGACTTAGAATATGCTGTTAGGAAGGTAAAAGAAACTAAAGAAGGACTAAAATTAAATGGTATGACTCAGTTGTTAGCATATGCAGATGATGTAGACTCATTAGGGGATGATATAAATACAATTAAGAATAATGCTAAAATATTTTTCGAAACTGCTAAAGAGATAGGTTTGGAAGTTAACAAAGAGAAAACTAAATATATGCTTACAGGCCGAAACCAAGTGTTAGGTAATAATCAAAATCTAATTATTGATAACAACTCATTTGAACCAGTTTCCAAATTCAAATACTTAGGAGTAATATTAACAAATGAAAATTATATTAAAAAGTAGGCTTAATTCAGGAAATGCATGTTACTTCTCTCTTCATAAACTTTTGTCTTCTCGTTTAATATCTAAGAAACTAAAAGTTAAAATATACAAAACAGTAATTTTGCCTGTAGTATTATATGGGTGTGAAACTTGGTCCCTTACATTGACAGAAGAACATAAATTGAGAGTATTTGAAAATAAGATCCTTAGGAAAATCTTTGGACCTAAAAGGGATGAGGATAGAGGTGAGTGGAGAGGGTTACATAATTTAGAACTACATAATTTGTATTCATGTCCAGATATTATTAGAATAATTAAATCAAGAAGACTTAGGTGGGCAGGCCATGTGTCACGAATGGGAGACGAAAGAAGGCTTTACAGGATTCTTGTTGGGAAACCTGATGGTAAGAGACCTGTAGGAAGGCCAAGACGAAGATGGAGGAACAACGTTGAGATGGTCCTAAAGGAAATCGGTAGAGATGGAAAAAGAGTATAGATCTTGCTCAAGATAGGTACAGATGGAAGGCCTGTGTTGCTGCAGCCATGAACCTTCGGGTTTAAGAAGGCTAGAGAGTTAGTTTGTTTAAAGGAATGGAAGTAATTTATTGACGTTCTTATTTCAATTCTAAAGTCACCTAGTATACACCTAGTGGACAAGCGTGCAAGGAGAACAACACACAATGAGCATGTGCATGTCAGTGGCGGATCCTAACAATGCATTCATACATTCCCAATTATCTCCCAACTGATTCATTTGCGGACCTGTGTTTTCAGAGACTTTTGCTTGTGTTTGTACTTTTCACCCTCACATTCAGAGGCCTGCACAAGACGTGGAGCAGACCCGTTCGCGAGACACCGCTCCTGAAATGCCATGCAACCTGCGCAACACCCTCGCTTGAGCACCTTGCCTGACCATCTGCCCAGATCGTTCTTGGCAGGTATTGAAAACCCACCGGGTACCCGCAGTCGTAAGATACCTAGTAGGTCTCAGTGCGTTCATTCAATCAACTGCACGCCTCTTCCTCTGCATGACGTAGTTGCTTCGAGTAGAAACTGCACCGGGCCCACACCGTTCTGCAGTGTTGCCAACTGCAATAGATTTTCACTACTTAAAAAAGGGAACTCAAAGCTTCGTAAGCCACATCACCAATGAAATGAGATTTACGAATGTTGCTACCCCCCACACACATTGAAATAGGTTTTCCGTGGCACAGGATCCATAAGTATATGTCGTAAACAACCAATATACGTATATAGTGATATAGGGCAGGACTGAAACATGTCACGTTCGACGCTGAGGTCGCGAGTCGAACAACACACACTGTTCTACTGCGAACACCAGGGCCGTAGCCAGCCAGGGGCATTGCCGTTACCCTCGTTGGGGGGGGGGGGGGGCAAGTACTTGGATAAACGTGCCAACAACAACAATCACAATATTAGAAAAAAAGTAGCATGAAAGGCATTATTATCCTCATAAATCATGCAAAAAGGTGGTAGAAGTCGGTTCTAACGCATTTGTGTTGAAACAGAGGATTAGAAATATTTCTTTTCAACACGTCAATTTCACATTAGCTAATAATGGAAAACAAGCACACAAACTGTTTTTGAAAGAAAGAAAGTGCATGATAAATGCATTACGAATGTATATACATATGGCATGTAAAATTTCCATCTACAATATTTTCTTTTCACATGGAGCGACGTATTACATAATCAATTCATCCAACTCGTAACAAACCAACATTAATAGCAAATAATATCACGGGCCGCCATAGCATTCTCTGTTTTAAAACTTTTCTCACTTAGATTGTTCGGCGCTCAGGACCGACTCCCGCTACCCCTTTGCTACGGCATTGAACTTGATGAGACTGTATAATATTTTATAATATATTTCTACTTTCATAAAATTTGAAATCAAGGGGTTGCAATTACCCCTCCATTCCCCCTCTGCAGGTGCCCTTGGCCGTCTGGAAGGAAAATGCAAGAAAAATATGAAAATTAATTCCATCTTGAGTACCATTTAGCCCTGCTACTCTTTAATTCTGCCAGCCTGTTTTTTCTTGTACTTTAATGTTTGACCCCACCCTGACTCCTCCGCTAGACTTAATTTCCGTCCAAGGTTGTGAGAAATGCACCCTGCCCCCTCTGGTTGCGCCACTGCGTGCCTGGTTAAGGCACCATGCAATGGAAAACAATTAGTTTTCAGTGAGTAGATTTTTGTTTGCTCGATCGTTCATTTAGATAAATGAAGCTGTAATATTGCGTGCATTTCGTGGCAATAAGATAAAAACTGCTTACGCTGAAATGAAATCGCTAAGTATATAAATTCTCCTTGGAGGAGAGAGCTCCTCCTAGGACTTCGTAGGATTTAGGAGCTACGTAAGTAGGCAACACTGGCTGCAGCCGTCCACGTGGTGATGAAACACCTGGAGCGACACGCTGCCGGAGGGATGTTTCCTTCCAGCAGGTTTTGCAGGCGCCCGGGTCTTGTTGAATGCCCAGTTACCTTGTAAGCGCAGAGCGTCTTGAAGACCAAGAACCCGGGTAAAGACGCAAGTCGACTCGTTGCCGTTGGCAGGCGAGCAGGTATACCTGTCCTCGCGTGCAAGCGGGCAGTGGGAAGGTAAAAGGCAGACTATGCAGGCCTCTACTCACATTCTGAACCATCACTTATGATGGTTGTGAGTTTCCTAGTATTTCTAACACAACTACAAGAAAATAATTTGGACGTTTTTGTAAATCTACATAAAGAGTGAGAACTTTCATATATGATTTGCCTCATATTTTTTTTTATGTTTTATATAAATTGATATGAACTGTATGTAATAGGTGGACAATAGCATATTTCTGTTGATATGCTGGAAAATTATAACAACAATGGCCTAAATCTCTAGACATTTATCACCTCTTCTGTTGTTGTTTTTTTACCACTCATGGACCTATACTCTGTCCAGGGAATCTCTGGAGTGCGCGAACGAAATCAAGTCTCTGTGCAAATAGTGACTCCATAGGGCTCGACCAATGAACACGTACGAGTGAAGTGGATAGTGTAGAAGGGATAAACAACTGGAGCTCCCAGCTGTTTGTATCACCGTGAACTGCTTCGCTTCGCCCACTTCTTTCCTGTTCTTCTGCGCGACCTTGCTCCAGAGATTCCCGGGATAGAGTAAAATGTAGGTTGATTTTTCCACGAAAAATTTCTTCCTTTTGTGTGTTTTTACTATACATTGTATTTTGGAGGGAAAGTGTGTTTACTGAGGAAAGAGAACATTCAGAGCCGAAAAAGGGTTAAAAGATCATCTCAAAGCACATATAGGGCTATGTGTATACTACAAACGTACATATTTTTTCCGTGGTTTTACTCGTTCAGTGAAAATTTAAGTTTGAGTTTTGGTTTTAAGTTCACTTTATGCACAGAAAGGCTAATCCTGACTGGACTTACAGTTTAAAGTGAGATTCGAACCACTATGTGTCTCAACCAGGTATCGAACGCGGGGCCCCTTGATTACAAGGCGACGACGTTACCACTACTTCATCAAGGAGACGCTGTTCAGTGAGAGCGAATTGTGAGATGGTGCTTTTGAAACAGTCAAGGATGCTACCTCTCATTTCCTCTCACTACTCAGTCTCCATTAGACAAGTGTTAAAATAGATGTTGTGAATTAAATTAGCCAATCAGCATGCATGTGCGCAATGTATTTTGTTTGCACAAAGCAATGTAAAGGAACGTTATACCAAGTTACTACCTCTCCACTTTAAAGTCCTCAAAGAAACCATAGAAATATAATATGTAGAATTTGATATCGTGATTTGCTCCTCTACTGCAGAGAAGAGCAAACGGAAAAGTTATTTCCTGAGCAAGCCATCTCGTAATATCTTATTTTCCTGGAAGGCATGAGTCTGCTCTGAACAGCGTATTGACATGAAATCCAGCATAGCTGAAAGTCAACAAGACGGAAATTCATCCTTTGTAGTAAGTCTAAGAGAAGCCTATAGATAGAGGAATTGCAACAGAGGTGTGAGTGTGTGTTCTGTTATGTTGCTTCTCACACATTATCACTTTATTCTATTCGATGATCGAATCATCTTGTTTGTTTGTATTGAATTTCAAACAAAATTCCGCGTCGCAACGGGTTTTTGAGTGCCAAGATATAGCCAGGTAGGTTCTCGATTGAATCCACGTGATCAGTGTGTGGATGACAATCGTTATATACTTTGTCCCGGGTATCTCTGGAGCGAGCGAACGAAAGCAAGTCTTTATTTATTTTATTTATATATTTATTGAAATTTCCAGTACAGCAGAAGCCATTTTAAACCAGAAAGAAACAACAGTAAAACAATAGACTCAGATTAAAAAGAACGGATAACATAAAATAAACAAAAATAAAACAAGCCAAAAAAGTACCAAGGTAAGAAGATCAGTTTCACAAAAGCATTACTTATGTACAATGTTTTCTATGTTGCTGATAAAAAATGAATATGAAGTGAATATATCTATTTGGTTTGAGATTATATTGAACTGATTCGGTAGCCTATGGAATAGTGATCGTTGCACGAGTGAGAGCCTGGGAGTTGTAGTGTGGAAAGTTTCCTTGCTCCGTGTTTTATGTCTAGGCACTCTGGGTGAGAGTTCGTGGAGTGGGATGCTGCATCTTAAGTTTCCATTTATAATCTTTTATAGCAATTTCATATCTGCAATGTATCTACGAATTTCTGGAGTATTAATATGAAGTTTTACAAGCACATCTCTCTCTTAGGCAGGTGTCTCAGGGCAGTAGTGAGTCGAGAGGGCTCGACCAATGAACACGTGCAAATGAACGGGATTGCGTGGAAGGGGCAAAGCGACTGCAGCCACCAGCCTCTCCTCGCTCCGCCTACTTGCTTTCTTATCGTTCTCTACCTTTATACGCGGCCTTGGTCCAGAGATTCCCGAGATAAAGTATAGTTTTACCTGCCTTCTCCCAACCTCCCCACTTGACCTTAACGAGGCGGAGAGTCTCCATCGGGAGTCGAAGCTGCTCTCACCAACTCTGGTATCTCAAATATTTTACTTTCCCTCACTTCCATCCTACATACACGAAAACTCATACCCCAACGATATCAATTCAAAATTCAAGTACACTCTGTTTCGGGAATCTGCGCAGCAAAGCCGCACATAACGGTATAGAGGGGGAGAGAACAACTAAGTGGAGCAAACAAGTGCGCGCTGCTGGAAACGGCTTGTAGTTGCAGCCAGTTTTCCCCTCCATACACTCACTCCCCGTCTCACGCTTTCATTGGTCGAGCCCTCTCAATTACTGTTTGCACAGATGACTGGTTTTCGGTTACATGCTCCAGAGATTCCAGGGACAGGGTGTAGTATTCAAACTCACAAATGCCGCAACTAATTTTTGAGATAATCTATGTGTATATATGTGGAATTGTTCAGCAAATATGAATTCTGAACTAAATTACGCGAAGATTCCAAAAAGTACCAAATTTTCTACAATAATATCCCCTGAAATTCTTGCTGATAACCCCTACACTCTGTCCCATCTATCTCTGGAGCAGGCGAACAAAAACAAGTCTCTGCGTAAGTAGTGACGCGAGACGGCTCCACGAATGAAGCACGTTAGAGGGAACGAGATTGCGTGGAGGGGGAAAGCGACTGACGTTACCAGCCTTCGCAGCAGCGTGTACTGCTTCGCTCTACTCACTCGACCCCCCCCCCCACTTCTCTGCCGCTATGCGTGGCCTTGCTCCAGGGAAAGTTGGGACAGGGCATAAGATTTGTCGTAATATCGCTTCCCCGATTTAAATTTCTGGATATATAACTGTAAGACAGAATTAGATCTATTTCCCTTAATGAAATTTTAATTATTTATACAACTAACTTTTATTTTACTGTGTGGGTCCTTTAGATCTAAGAAATAATGGTGTTTCTATTTCTTGTACAGAAGTTCTTCCTCTTTAAAATGGAGACAGTTTATCTCTTGAACGCATGATCTGTTTGATTTCGGCGGGAACAAGTGAGGAGCAGAGCGTGGTTAACCAGTGGCATGGTTCTGGCTTCGTGCAAGTCAATGCGTTATCGAACATGCCAATACGATTAACACAGACGCATGTGTGTAGGATCTATCATGGCAAACATGTCCATTGTATGTGATGTCAGATATTATCGGTTGCTCTATAGGTTCCTCGTGCTCTGCTGAACACATATTCAAACTTGACTTGATGAACTGCCCTGTGGGTGGCAAAACATCTAAACTTTTTTTATTCTAGTAACTCAAAACGAGAGTGGGAAAACATTGTACACAGTTCGTGTCCTACACATGTACTTCCTTTTAATATAAATTATCCACAAATGGCCTATTATTGACGAAAAATCAATCGAGCTTACAATATTTGTATAATGCAATACGTAAACATTATAAATAGCCTGGTGGTAGGGTTACTGAACCTGGAATTGCGGTACGACAAAAGTGTTTTATTATTATATATTTTTGGAGCATTTTCGTGTTCCGACTGCAAAACTGCCAGGTTTCAAGTCTTCACTGTTGAGAAAAATGAGATATCAGTCCCCAAAAGCAATTAAGCGATCTATGAATAAGCCATGCTCTATAACTTTCGATTTCGATACCGAAGTTCCAAAATTCGAGTCCTGGTGTGGGCATGGATGTTTCTTGCGAATGTCGTTTCATCAATCTCATCTGTTTATCACTCATCTTCATCGTTGGAAGAAAAACGACTTAAATAACAGAAAATAATAAAAAGAAAACATATTGGGAGTGACACCTCCCTCCTATGGATTTTTCGAGCCCAGTTCTTAATATACGAGGAGTGATCAAAACTTTCGAGGCATATTGATTAAGGGATGAATTTACGAAAGTGAAATAATTTGCTAACTTCTTTCATTTTTAAATGAAAATTCTCTATGTGGATCAAACATACAGATACAAGATTTACAGAAACTTCCTAGTTTTGAAACAATTCACCAAACCAGTATGACCTACAATCTGTCCCAGAAGTCAGTGAAGCAAGGCCGTGCGTAACGGTACAGAAAGAGAGAAAGCAAGTGGACGGAGCGAGGAAATTATTACTGAAGCAAACGGCTGGTACAGAGCTACCACAAACAAACAAAAATCTTCTGCCAAAAGCCTACGCGCATCTTCCCCTCCATTCGTTCAACTCGGGCCATAAGGTAGCCAGCTCCACTCTACCCTTCCCCTCCTCGCGCGAATACGATGCACAGGAGACGCGGTTCTGCGCAGGTTCTTTTGCCTGTGATCCCACTATAGCTACAACCGCGTTGCCCCTCCATTCAATCTCTTATATTTATATATTTTCCACATTTCAAGTAACTTTTTCATTTTGTGGTTCTTTTCAAATAACGTTCCCTTGGTCGAGAGACTCCTTTGCAGGTTGTGGCCCGGGGTTGTAGCCCCCCCCCCAAATCCGCTACAGAACAAAGAAAAAATTGACTGCGAGAAATAAGTAGAGGTATTTTTAGCATTAGCAGCATCTATTGGTCTTTGTAACGAAAATGGGTTATACCCTACAGAGATAAATGGTTTTTCAGTCTTTCCCTACCTCTCGCTCGCCACTGTTTCGCCTTTCTCCTGTTTTTTAAGTGTTGTCATTAATCATGAGTTAAGTGAGCTAACGACAAGTGGTTATGTCATTTGTTTTAACAAAGTACTCCATATCAGGGAGCGAGACTCCAGAAACAGTCCATAGGCTTTTAATCACTATCTTACTGAAGCAGCCCTTTTGTTATTTTGTGCAACTTGTTCACATGTTAAAATCGAACTTTCAGACGTTAATTTTAATAGTAAATGAGTTTTAGTTACAGTTAGTTTGCTTAAAAAAATAAATCAGCTAAAATTAATGTTACTTACTTTGAAAACTACTTTTACAGTTTCTTTAAAATATAATGTCATTGTTAAAAACTCTTTTCATAACAGAAACCTCATCACATTTATTATTTACTAAGAGTTCCAGTTTCTTCATTACTTGCTGAAGTGATTAACGCGCATTGTACAAATAGGCTGTGTTTAATAATATTAATAAATGCAACTTCAAACTTTCAAAAGATGGCGGATGTCATGAATACATGCAACTTCTTTTAATTGAAATTTACTATTGTAGAGTTTCCTTTCGATGTCGTGCAAGTTAAAGTTTACCTTATTGATATGCAACCATACAGAAAATATGGGTTGTCGCTGTCTCGAGTATATCTAAAGCAAGCTAACGAAACAAGTCTCTGTAGTAATGATGAGAGACTACTCTACCAATGAACACATTAGAGGGAACGGGATTGCGTGGAGGGAGGAAAACGACCGCAGTTTACCAGTCTTCGCAGCAAGGTGTACTGCTTCGCTCTCCCCACTCGATTCTTCCCTCCCCTACTTTCCCCTCTCTGCCGCTATGCGCGGAATTGCTCCACAGATTACGGGGATAGAGTGTAACTTGCAGGTGAGTTTACAGTTCTGATCAATAGCTGTTCTTTTTGGCTGAGTCACATTGCTCGTGTTACAGTTGAACGAAGAACTACTTTTTCAAGTTATTTATTTGCACGATCATTTACTATACTCTATCCAAGTAGTCTGTGGAGCAAGCGAAGGAAAACAAGTCATCTGCGCAAGTAGCGACTCGAGAGGTTTCGCCAAATGAACACGCGATACAGAAAGTGATTGCATGAAGGAAGCAAAGCGACTACAGCTATAACCCGTTTGCATCAGAGCGCACTGCTTTTCCCCGCCCACTTGCTTTCTCCTATTCTCTACAGTTATGCCCGGCGTCGCTCCACAGACTTCTGAGTCGAGATATAATTGATTTAATGGTAGCGTAGTGGTAATGCTGTTTTCTTGTAATCTCCGGTGAAGGCACATTGAACAGTAGTTCTAAACATACTTTAAACTATAATCCCAGTCCCGATTAGCATGTCTTGGCATAAAATGGACTTAAAACAAACTTATTGATTAAATTTTTAACTCTGTCTCGGGTATCTCTGGAGCAAGCTAACGAAAACAAATCTCTGTGCAAGTAGACTCTATCCCGGGAATCTCTGGAGCGAGCGCGAACGAAAGAAAGTGTCTGCGCAAGTAATGATTTCGGAGGACTCGACTAATGAACGCGTGCAAGGAAACGGGATTGCGTGGACGAGAAGAACGACTGCAGTTACCAGCTTTTACAGCAGCGTGTACTTCTTTGCTCCGCCCACTCGCTTTCTCCCCTACTCTGCCGTTATGCGCAGTCTTATTCCACAGTTTCTCGGGATAGAGTATAGTGACGCGAAACGGTCTGCCAATGAACATGTGAGGCAACGGAATTGCGTGGAGGGGCGGGAAGCGACTGCAGTACCCGATTTTGCAGCAGCGTGTACTGCTTCGCTCTGCCTACTCAATCACCTGCCGCTATGCGCGGTCTTGCTCCAAAGATTCCCGAATAGAGTATACACCTACTTAAAATATATTTAATTGTAATTAACAAATTGTTTGTCTTCGTTATCTTTACCACTCAACAAATTATATATAAGTTGATTTTTACACCTGTGAGCGTGTACGTGTTTGTATGTACACTGTCCTATTGTTTGTTTGTTCGTTCGTTTGAGCTTATTTGAGTTTTTAAGTCTACTTTATGCACAGAAAGTCTAATCGGAACTGAACCTTCATTTTAAAGTATTATTATGTGCTTCTACCGGGTATCGAACCCGGGATCCCTTCATTACAAGGCGACGACGTTACCACTACGCCATCGTGGAGGCGTTTGTATGCATATGTACACAAACACACGCACACATATGGGGTGTAGGGGGTGGCTTTTCGGAAGACGTTCAAATGTCAATCTCTCCTCCACGTACTACACCCTGAATTACATTTTGCATACTAATGAGGCTCTGGTGTTTGGACCCACAGCCAGTATGGCTTGTAACTGCGTATATGATAGTCCATTCATCAGTTTCGTGCATTTAATCTTCATCTTCTCATCTTCGCGATTAGCCAAAAGTAGCAGAGAAGCGAAGTAAAATAAATCAGTCACACACACGTACATTAATGTGATACATACACACATGTTTCTTAATGATTTACTAGAATTATTTCTGTTAGCTTTTCTGCCACTTTTGGCTATTCGCGAAGATGAAGATGATGTGATGATATGATGAAGGAACACGCACACAGAGCATCCATCGAACTCGAGACCCCTGGTGTCGTAACGCGATGTGCTAACCACTCCGCCACGGGTTGTATGGAACTCAATGAAACAGTGCTTTGTAGTGTTGGACGGGTAAAGCTAGCCAGACGATATTGGGTGACACGGGTGAGCTATCGTTTTTCCTCTCCTTTTATAGGAAACCGCTACTTCTTCTCCTAGTAGCTCCCAGCTGTCCACGCAATGCTCTTGTCAATATGCAGCATCTACACTCCCACCCGGAATCGAACACGGTATAGTTCGAATCAAAGGCGAAGGGAATAATCAATAGGCAAGAACTGAGATTCCGAACATGTAAGAAATAAAACCACGCATTTTCATTAAAATTTTTACCAATATTGTTCCGTGCAATAAAATGTAACTTTATATTGAAAACTAATACAAGCACTCACTTGTTGGTAAAACGTAATGCTCCAAAATTAAATTAGCCGACCTCCGTGGCGGAGTGGTTAGCACAGAGAGCTACGACGCCAGGTTCGAATCTCGGCCTGGGCATGGGTATTCATTGTGAGTACCCCTTCATCAATGTCATCATATTACTCATCTTCATCTTCGCAATTACTAAAAGGTGGCAGAAAAGCGAAGTAAAATAAACCAAAATTAAATTATCAAATAACATGCATATTAAAAATATTTATATTGCTTGTGTAGAAAGCACTTTCAGAAGTAGCCTACACCCCGAATACTCATGGAAGTGATGTTGGGAAGTTATAATTACTAACTAACTAACTAACTCTCTAGCATTCTTAAACCCGAACGTTTATGGCTGCAGCAACACAGGCCTTACATCTGTACCTATCCTGGGCAAGATCAATCCAATCTTTTCCATCCATACGTATTTCCTTTAGGTCCATCTCAACGTTGTCCCTCCATCTTCGTCTTGGCCTTTCTACAGGACTCTTACCATCAGGTTTCCCAACAATAATCCTGTAAACTCTTTTTTCTCTCCCATTCGTGCCACATTTATTTAATTATTCTAATGATATTTGGAGAGGAATACAAATTGTGCAAATCTAAATTATGTAACCGTCTTTACTCCACTCAAGTTGTAATTACTTGAATGTTGAATTTTAAAGTACTCGTAGAGTAAATATAATATGCAATCTCCTACTTTGGCATGCATTTTATTTGGAACTTGCTACATGATATTTCTAACCAGAGAAAATGTTGAATTGAATTATTGTTTTCTAAGTCCACTTTATACGCAGAAAGGCTAATCGGGATTGGACCTACAGTTTAAAGTGGGATCCGAACCACCGAGCCATGCTCCTCCTCTAACCAGAGAAAAATATTAGTTAATTTTACAGAGAGAACTTTATGATAATATCCGAGTGAGCTTTGATTCTTGAAAATAATCTCTTTACAGCACATGTGCATTAAAAATTCTTTTGGAGATAATGCTTCCTCTTTAATGAATAATATACAGGGAAAATGCAAGTGAACAAATTAATATTAAAGTGAATTAGGTCATCAGTATCATCGATGTAACAGTGTCAGTGCGGAAGAGTACAGCATGTGTGCCGTGGGGGTAACTTACGGAGGAAAGGGGGATATCTCGCCCTCATCTCAAATGTTCAAGTTTCTTAAAATTTACAAGTTAAGGGTACGTGTTTTTAACCTCCTGCAACCTGAGGTTTATATTCTGTTTCCACAAAGTTAAACTCCAAGCTACGCTGCTGATGTGTGCATTATTAAGTTCAGCCTTTTGAGATGAATCTCGGTCAAAATAATGCCTTAAAAGCAAATTAGTAATTTTAGCAGACATTTGTTTTTTTAAAAAAAAAGGTAACTTAAATATCGCAAACTGATCAATTACTTTACTTTGTCCTGTCTATCTCTGGATCAAGGCCGCGCATGGCGGCAGAGAAGGGAGAGAAATCGAGTGTACAGAGCGAAGCAGTTCACGCTGCTGTGAAGGCTGATAACTGCAGTCGGTTTCCCCCTCCACTCAATCCCATTCTCTCCCACTTGTTCATTGGTGGAGCTGTCTCGCGTCACTACTTGCGCAGAGTTCAAAATAAATTCACTCCCTATATAGTTTTTAGGATAGATGGTGTATAATATCCAAAGATGACACCTTATAACGAATTACTAATTAAATTACACATTACCTCCCTTGCAAACAGAAGAACCATACATCAGCTCCTTTTTCTTTTCAAACTTCTTAACGACAAATTGGATTCTTCCTCTCTGCTTTCAAAAATAGCTTTCTATGTCCCCCATCCAAAGTTGCGATCAAGAAAGCAACTCTTTGCAATTTCCTGCACCAGCACAAAATCCGCAGAAATGGCTCCCCTGCGAAGAACGTGTAGCTTGCATAATAGAGAGGGGCGTACACTTGGACATATTTGCTAAATTTTCTGAGTATAAACGCTGTTTAATGGACAACATTCTTACTTTATTTTTTATTTTTTTATTTTTATTTTACCTTCTTTATGTGTATGTACAGGGTATTTCGTAAGTTCGTTTACAACGCTTGGGGGGTGATTGTACGAGTGAAAATAAGGTGGAAAGTTCATGTAACGAAATTCCGGAAACTGCTTTGTTGCCGAGTTATTGACGTTTGAAAACGTTGGAAAAAGATTTTCCGAAGTGAATAATGGCAAAACGGGTGGAGAGAAGTCGTCGGTGTTGGGCGGTTCACTAATAAATTTGGTACGCTCTTGTCAAAAAATCACGCGGCAATGTTGTGCAATGTCGGCGCAAGGGATTCCCCAAAGGACGCGAACGAAGATGTTGACGGGAGTGGGGTGGGTGTGCGTTCTGCGTGAGCTGGTATCGACGAAAACTGGCATGTGTTGAATGGCACCAAAAAACAAAGAAAATTTCCTGAGCGAAGGGCACCATGACGTAAAAACGAAAAAATGAACTGTCATAGGTTGCATACCCTGAAGGGCACACAGTATGCTTAATGGAGATGTGAAGAGAACCTCATCACAGACGGTTTTCAAAGTGTCCACCATGTACTTCCAAGCAGAGGCGACAACGGCGAATCAATGATTGTCGAGCGCGACCCAACAACCCCGGCGTTTCTGCTATCGATGCTGCAGCTACATTGATACGGGCAACGAGGTCCTCAGCTGACACGACAGGTGTTTCGTAAACGAGGCGTTTCATCTCCCCCAGAGGAAGAAATCCAGGGGCGTAATATCAGGCGATCGAGGTGGCCATGGCACAGGCCCTCCCCTGCCAATGCACTGGTTGTGGAATACGGTATTGAAGAAATGGCGCACATTCCGATCGAAATGTGGGGGTGCACTGTCATGTTGAAACCACGGTCTTTGTCTCAGTGCCAAGGGCACGTCCTCTAGTAGTTCAGGCAAAACCTCACTGAGAAATGCTTGATAAGTGGGTCCACATAGGCGAACAGGGAGAATGTACGGTCCAATCAAATGGTCATGCAGTATCCCGCACCACACATTCACTGCAAATCTGTGCTGATGATGTGCCACTAGAAGTGCATGTGGATTTTCATGTTCCCACACATGACTGTTTTTACTATTGAACACACCAGTTTTCGTGAAGATAGCCTCATCAGTCCATAGTACCGTATTCTGAAAATTGGGGATAGTTTCAATTTGATGAACAAATAAATCATTGGCAAAAGTCCTCACGTGGGCCAAAGTCCCGAGGTAGAAGATCTTGCACTTTCTTCAATTTGTTAGGGTGCATCCCCTCTTCTGCCAGGACTCGCCACACATTCACATGGGAGGTGTTTCGTTCGTGGGATAGTGCGCGCGTACTGGTGCCTGGATGATCCATCACTGCAGTTAGCACATCTTCCACAAACCGTCGTGTTCGCACACTTCGCGGTCGTCCAACTTCTCGACGAGGTGGCAACACTGATCCTGTTTCCCGAAGTCGAGTGTCTACAGTTTGAAATAAGGTGTGCGATGGTAACACCCTATTTGGAAAACGTGCCCCATACAGACGCCTTGCAGACGGCTATTACCTCCAACCTCCCCATAAATCAGATATATGTCCGCCAGCTCTCAGGACGTGTATGCAGCCATCCCTTACTCCGGGCTACAAGTATTTATGGCCGTTAACACTAGTACTCTTCACAGAACACGATGGGCTGGGGCTAAGAATTAGCACGTAACACTGCTAGGTCAAATGTTTGCCCAACACTACTGTCCAAGAACCTTACGTATTTCCATTCAACCATGAATGTTTAACAACCTGCTGCTAGTACAGCACCGGAAGCACGAATGGCACAGACACGAGCGCTCCTACACTGTTGGCGCCCCTAGCGGAAAATGTGGTACTTAACGTCAGATCACACGGACACCCATCTGCCCTTCAGGGTATGCAACCTATGACAGTTCATTTTTTTTTTCGTTTTTACGTCATGGTGCCCTTCGCTCAGGAAATTTTCTTTGTTTTTTGGTGCTATTCAACACATGCCAATTTTCGTCGACACCAGCTCACGCAGAATGCACACCCACCCCAATCCCGTCAACATCTTCGTTCGCGTCCTTTGGGGAATCCTTTGCGCCGACATTGCACAACATTGCCGCGTGATTTTTTGACAAGAGCGTACCCAGTTTTAGTGGACCGCCAAACACAGACGACTTCTCTCCACCCGATTTGCCATTATTCACTTCGGAAAATCATTTTCCCACGTTTTCAAACGTCAATAACTCGGCAACAAAGCAGTTTCCGGAATTTCGTTACATGAACTTTCCACCTTATTTTCACTCGTACAATCACCTCCCAAGTGTTGTAAACGAACTTTCGAAACACCCTGTATATATATCCATACATATATGAATGTAATTGTGTAAAATTTGATTCATTTTTATCCACGGTAATGTATAAGGATGATATATATATAACCTCTATATGTATTTTTTTATATCTGAAAATGTGTATAAATATTATGTTTATGTGTATAAATACTCAAATGTAAGACATTTACTGTGCACTGTAAAAGGGCAGATGCCAGTTGTGTGCAGGATAATAAATAAATAAATAAATAAATCCAACTGGGAGAAAGATTCAAGTTTAAGTTTAAATTAAAAACAACAATTTCTCAACAAATCACGTTGACATCAGTGTTTCTACCTATTTGGATATTGATATGTTATATAACCTCTATTTTGAATATTTAGGAAACATTTTTCATCATTCTAAAGAATATAAAACGCTAACTAAATAACACCATCAATAACGTACTGTTCGATAATTATTTAGAAAAATGAGCTTCTAAATTCATTTTTTCCACTCTAATTTATAAATTTTTCGTTCTACTGAGCGCTAGCTATGCTTTGATAGTTTGAAACTCATGTAATGACGTAAGAAATTCGATAGAAGGAAAATGCAAGCAAAAACAATTAAGGTACTTAATTGCTCAAAGAAAACAATGCCTTTGTACAGTGTCTCTCAAAAGTTTTAGGACAACGACATTTTAAACTAGGCAACCCAAATTACGTAAGGCGCAGGTGGGTTGCGTGTTGAATTAAGCTCAATTTCAGGGTTGCCATATGCACAATAGATATTTACGAAATACGAGAAAGGAATACAACCAAGTATTATTATATAAAACTCTAAACAAATATCAGTATTACATTTGTCGCAAATAAGAAATACTTTCTGAAAGAAATAAAATTATTTTCTAGTATTTCATCGCCTATGAGTCTACACAAAGGAAAAGGGGAGAGAGGAAACGAAAAGGGACAAAAATGAGAGGAGAAAAGAGAGCGCAAGAGGGGAAGAGGAAAAGTAAAGGAGGGAAGAAAAGATAGGACAGATGTGGATAGGAGAAGTAATGAGGAGAAAGGGAAAAGATGCGAGGAGAGATGAGGAAAATGGAGCAAAGAGGAGAAGAGAGGAGGGGAAAAGATAGGAGAAGAGGAGGTTAGAGAGGAGAGGAAGGGACGAGAAGAGGGGAGTTGAGAGTAGAGTAAAAGAGAGAACATGAGAGAATGAAAAGAAGAGGAGAAGAGTGAAGTGGGGTCGGAAATCTAAGACAGGAGAGGAGATAAGAGGAGTGGAGAAGAATGTACTCAAGTCCAGCGTTTACTGGTCGATCTCTCTATAGTTGTTCTACTTGCATAGAGGAATTGTTTTCGTTCGCTTGCTCAAGAAATTCCCTAGACAGAGTGTAAATCCTTACTAAATTAGAGAAGTGGCTAGTAGTTTTCTAAATGCACAAATATCGATTACTCGAGAACGTCATGTTTTCAGTCGAATGCACTTTTCTCACGAATGTATGTTAGCCATGTGTGTGTCGGTACTTGTTCATGTGAACATAACACACCGACTAGCAGAAATGTCTTTCTTCACTTTAGCAATTCTATTTTGTGGGGGTGGTTTCTTCATTTCTTCAAACATCTATTGTTGTTCAAAATCAAAAATTTCGAAGAAGATTGGATACCCTGTTGAAGCTTGAGGGTATATTTTTTTCTAGAGCAGTAAAATTGCATTTGTCGCACCATCGCTTGAGGCTTCCCATACGATGGCCAGAGTTAGAAATTGTTCATCAGGAAGCTCTATTGTGGTTTTTGAAATTCTATAGCAACGAGTCCTACGCGTTTCTTCTCTATTTACTCGGGCAGTGCGTGTTTTTCATTTAACACAGCAGGATATCTCTTAAATAAATGTGTACCCCGCTTGTTTTCTCTTTCCGGGAATCATCCTCGCCGTAGGAAGCTCCAAAAGAAGGCTGCGTTGGAACAGAAAAATACTGCCTCCAGGAAAGATTTTATCTGACGTAGTTCGTGCTTACTACTTTAAGGGAAATGCAGTTCAGTTATCGAAATTTGAACTCTTATCTAGAGCTCAACTACATATTGAAGTGTGACTCAATTGAACCTTGGGAATCGAGAATCACCGGGATGTAGCAAATTATAAAGCGAGAGGTTTATGGTTCATAACTAATTCAAAAGGGATCCCCCCCTGGTCAATGAAGGAAGAGATGAATTATAGATGAGTGAGAATGCTCTCTCCACACTATCATACCTGCCCGAAGTTCTTGTCCTACAAGGGTTGGATAAAAAGTAATGTCAACACTGCTGTCCCGTGAAAGGCGAGTCACAGCGCCACAACCGTTTCGTGGTTGATAAAGGAATGTCTGACGAGGAAGTATAGTGAGTGGAGTGCGATTGTATGTTATTCAGTCAAAAACAGCAGAGGACGAGAGTGCAAGCGCCCTAACAAGATGTTTAGGCAAGAAGAACAACGTCTCTTAGGCAGACGGTCAACGCAGCCTACTACAGAAGGTCGTTCGGGATCTCTGAGGACAATGTTGGAAGGGTGATAAGTTCATGAAAACCCATGTCGCCACCAACGATCATGCTCAATTGGAAAACCAGCATTCCGCACTATAGCCGGACAACGTAATTTCCATTACAACAGACTTTTCCGAAGAGTTATCATGTCTAACTTTTCCCACTCTTCCTGACTGGCTTTCCAGAGGCCATTGAGAGTGTGTGGACGTCTCTTTCCTAAGGCCCGTTTTAGGAGTCCAAATGCACAGAAGTCCATGGGTGACCCATCTGGCGCCTTGACCAGAATGTCGCTGTAAGGAATTGCACGGATGCCAGTTTCCACCTCCATTCGCTGTAAGAACAGACGAGTCGAACGGGAGGTATGGCTGGATGCTTTATCTTGGTGCACCCAGACCTGGTTTTTGGTCCCCCCATACAGTGCCGGGATATCTATGTTATAAATGGGTGTTAAAACCTCATCCTGATAGTACGTTCACCTTCACATTATTAGCTACACGGCGAATTGCTAGCTTGCCATTATAGCAGTATCCAGCGATGATCATGAAACACCGTGGAAAACTTTCCTGGCATTCTCGATACAATGTTTGATAATTGTTTTTGTCGCGAGGGTGGTAGTAAATCGCGCGGGGTTTGTGACAGTCACTAAGGTAGACATATGCTTCGTCTAATGTCACCACATTTTTCCATCTCTCCCCTGCAAGATAGGTCTCATAGAGCTTTCTAGCGTTCGTGCGACGTTCTGCAATGTGACGAGGCAACAGCTTGTGAACTCGCCGCTTATGCCGCATTTCTAGTTGCAGGTCCTTCTTGATTATGGTGTTCACTGTTGACACAGACATTTTCAACTTACGTGCGCTACTCCTTTGGGGGGCAGGGTTACCACCTGACACAAGGGCCTTCACTTTTCTCACTATGTCCGGTGTACGACTCGTAGCTGCTCGTGGATTTGCCTGTTTCTTCCCCTGTGGAATTAGGCCCAGTCGGCCTTTGCCTTTTTTGTTGAATACCGCACCGATCCCGTTCTTCGATATCACAAAACCACGCTTCTTGCACATTCCTTTGATTGCCGAATAGCTATATTTAGCATCGGAAAGGGCTGTTATGTAGCCCTCCCAGTATGGTTCAATTTTCTTCGGCATCGTTGTAGGTAAATGACACAACACTCTGCACATGCGTTCTCGGTACTGACGTGGCTCAGCATGCACCGTTTGGACGGACTGACGTTGATAACAGCGCCGCCAGCGGCTTTCAAAATCGTCACCAGAGATCCCGAACAACCTTCTGTACTGCACCTTCTTGCAACACCACCTTCGTCTCGCATTAACAAGGAAGCGACGGCACGTTCTGGCACGGTGTCCCATCATCCTGCTTAACAATGCAACGTGTCACACTGCGAACACTGTGACGGCGCTCCTGCATAACTGGTAGTGGGAGGTACTGGAACATCCGCCGTATTCACCGGTATGAGACCGTGTGATTACGACCTTTTTGCCAAAATGAAGGAACCACTGGGCGGGAAGGACTACGACACGCGCGAAGCCATCATACGTGCTATAGGGCGGTCACTGCGGGACATCGACAGAGATGGACGCGCTGACGGTGTACGACGCCTTCCATACGTGTGGCAGAAGGTCGTAGAGATGTTGGGGGCGATTACATTGAAGGAATGTAACACGTGCTCCTCTGCCAATACAGTCAAGTAGCAATTATACCATTGCCATTACTTTTTATCCAACCCTTGTAGATAAAGATGTATTCTCAGTCCATATCGTGTCAGAATCCGTACTTCCAGTCTGACCAACTTGTCCTCCGTTATCCCGCGCCAAGTGTATCGAAGTAGATTCAGAGTAAAACTGTGAGGGAATGAGAGCGATGTTCTTCCGCACTTCGCATTTATACTCATGCCGGACTAGAGGTTGTTACTCCTCCAGTCTTCTATCGTCGAGGCGCACTTTCGTCACCTCCCGCAGAACTTCAGTATTGAGGCAATATGAAATGCAGCGCATTCCTGGGATAACTTGGAGGCAATCGATGAAGGAGGCAGGTTAATGAACAGTGGAAGAGAGCATTAAACGAGCCTCTTCTCGAGTTTTGAGTTGGTGTTTTAAGTCCACTTTATGCACAGTAAGGCTAATCGGGACTGGACCTACAGTTTAAAGTGGGATCCGAACCACTTGTGCCTCCACCGGGTATCGAACCCGGGACCCCTTGATTACAAGGCAATGACGCTACCACTGCGCCATAGGGGAGGCCGAGCCTCTTCTCGAACTTCACTCCGATATTCAAACTGTGACATTTGTGTATACAGAAGAAGAACATGAAACACGGGAATGAGTCATACAACTTTATTACTCAAGGATCAGTACAAATTGTGCTTTCCATCTGCCTCTTCGTCTGTCATTCCTGTACTACCATTTTGGCATACCGGACTATAATTATGGGACAGAGGGAGTATTCAAAATACGCCCTATTGAATATTTTATAATTTTTCATCCGCTCAAGTCAAGACTTAAATAAAACTCAGATGTCTAACACTATGCTCTGGCCCGGGAATCTCTGGAGCAAGCGAACGAAAGCAAGTCTCTGCGCAAGCAATGACTGCTCGACAAATGAACACGTGTCATGGAATGGGATGGCGTGGTAGGGGAAAAGCGACTGCAGTTGCACCGTGACATGAACACACGTATGAAATGTGGTAGCAAGGTCCCACACATTCTCAATCTCAGCCATAACTGAGGTGATGTGATCGGCACCACGCTCCGACCGCCTTTACCCCCAGATACTCATTGAGGCTGGGTGAGAGCCGATCTATGCAAGAACATTCTCTTTAAAAAATCCCACCTGAGTTCGCCCACCAGTGTCTTCAGCGTGTCAGTCTAACGACCTACCGACTGGACCTCAATGACTCCATATATTACACAGAGTTATTCAAAATGATTGTCGGTGTTTCGACATTTTTTCAGGCATAGTACAAATAAGATATGATTATATTTTTGATCGTAAGTTTATTTTTTATAACTTTACAAATGCTCTATATGTTTGCACCGTCCGTCGCTCTGCAGATGGGTCATTCCATGTCAAATCGACCAATTTCAGAAAAGTTTCCAGGTCATGTTTATTTTAATTTTGGATGAAATTTGGCACGAAGGTTCAATCATGTCTGGAAGGTTCGTATTCCAAATATTAGGTTCCTCCAAGGAATATTTCTGAAGTTATAGTCTGTGGAAGAAGGTGGTGCGCAACAGAAAATGTGATCCAAATATGAGAAATGAGACTCAGAGCTAACTTCAGGACTCGATAACTTTGGAACTATAGATCACAGCCTAGTGATATTAACACACCAAACAAACCTTCCACCAAGGAACACGTGTATTGCATCAAAATACCCTCAGCCTGTTTACGTTAGCAAATAAAATACCCCAAAATATGCCTTAAAAAGCCTTACGTGTCAAAAAATGCATATTTTCTGTGTGTGCCTGCTATTACAACTGTAATTTAACCAGGAAGGTGGCATTAATTTTTCTAGTAACCCTGATGTTAGCGCAGTATACACACATTATGTCGTCTCCATATATATAACCCAATCCATATTATATGTGCTTGAATATGCAAGAAATTGAAAAAAAGCTGGAAAATGGTGGATTTTTGAAAAGGTGTAGCACAAAGGGACAAGATATATCCAAGCCAAGTTGCATACACTACATAATTAAATATTCCTCTAATGTGTGTCAAAATTTCAACTTGTTATTGCAAGTTCCTAGTGCACAGTAAAGGTAGACCCTTAAACGCCCAGCGCGTTTTCAGTGGGAAGTTTAAAATTGAGCAAGGTTTCAAATGAAGGTTTATATCTCCGTAACTACGAATGCTATAGTTACAAATTATAGCTTTTTTTCTTTCAGTACAGTCTCAGCTACACGCCTATTGTTGAAAAGATCCAATTTGCACTAACCAAATATAAGAAGAAGACGAAATTTAATAATCTTATTTTTTCTTTTTCAAAATGTCAATTTCGTCAGGCCCCCACGGAGGCAACGCCAAGACGTAAAGGTTCAAAACAGTTCCTGCGTATTGCCTAATATGCATTTCATTCTTGTAGCAAGAATTGTGCACTTACTGATGACACTTTCGTAGAAAAATATTTTCTAATATAAAAACCATGCTTTTTAACGGGAAATTCAAAATTCCAAAAATTGTATAACTATAACTCCAGAACTATTTCTCGGAGAAACCTAATATTTGGAATACGAACCTTTCAGACACGATTGAACCTTCATGTCAAATTTCATCCAAATCAAATAGCCATGACCTGGAGGCCCTGATCGATCTGACGTGACCCAAATGCTTAAGCGATATTAATTAGTCAATTTCTTTCCAAACTCGTTGAAATACGTCAGTTGTGGCGGTTTGAATGGCCGTTGGGATTTGCACTTTCAGATTCGGCATGCTTGCAGGAAGAGAAGAAAAACTTAGTCCTTGAAGTATCCCCATGGAAAAAAAATCGCAAGGGGTTAGGGCTGGAGAACGAGATGGCCATGAGAGTATCTTCTGATCTCCATTCCCACGATCGATCCATCGCTGCGTTAAATACTGGTTTAAAAATGCCCTTACTGTCCGGTGGAAATGGGGAAGGCTCCATCTTGTTGCATTACAAAGTCAGCTCTGTCCCCATTCAGCTGGGGTAGTAGCAAACATTTACTAACAATTACAACTTTAACAACAATTACAATTCGTATCAATCCATTGGATTATTCTTCACGTAACGAACTCTGAGGTTCGTGGGATCGAACCAAGAACCTTTAACCATTCAGGTGGGTGATATAACTTGCTAATCACTCGCTCTTCATGGTAAGCCTAATGGTAATGAGCAAAAGGTACAAATATCTACACACTTAAATGGCAAACATAACACTTGAGTTCAAACCCCTACAGACTGGATCAGCGTGGCTAAGAATAATGGTATACCTGTCTCTACACTGCAGTCGAAGTTCTGTGAAGTTTGATTCTCATGGCCACTGTACAACAGTCTGACTTGAGACTCGCTACTTAATACGTTCTTCCTTGAACCGTACTTCTCCCCTGCTCCATTTCAGGCTCCTAACTAACTGCCTCGCTTCGTACTCAGATCGACTGCTCGACTGCCTCACCGTTTAGAATTGCTCGTTTGGAACTGACCACTGACCTCTCTCTCCTCCCAGATAATTTATTCCAACTCAATTTACTCAATATCGCCGACTCAGTTATCTGACGACTCTTCCTTGATCGCGGTTGTTTGCACAACTTTACAACAGTCGCGATCAAGGAAGCTCAAGGAAGCTCGGCAATGTCTGACAAGACATTTCTTAAATGTTTCGAGCTATTTCCTGACTGGAAAGTTGACGGCTAAATGTCTGGGGTTCGGAGGTCTTTGTGCTTTACATTTCAACAATTCTACCTATTGTTACGAATTTACTTACAACATTTATTTGTAAGTATATCCAGATACGTCAGGCCCTTTTCGGTATTTTCTGCAAAGAAGATTGGCCCAAAATGATTAATTTTCACATTGCATAACACATTCAGTTGGGGAAATCACGAACCACTTCAACAAAAGGGTGGGTATTTTGCATCCTCCATATGCGAACATTGTTTTTGTGGATCGTGACCAAAAAGTAGTCCATTGAATAAAAACATCTTCCACCATGAGCTCTGGCCGTTCACTACAGAAAGTCTTCCATCGAGGGTGGCCATCAGGTGTTAAATCTTGAAACATCATTAGTCGGCCTCCGTGAAGGAGTGGTTAGTACAGTGGGGGTACGACACCAGGGGTCCCGAGTTCGAATCCCAGCCTGGATGTGTGTTTCTGTCAGTGTTCCTTCGTCAATTTAATTCACTCCTCCCCATCTTCGCGATTATCCAAAAGTGGGAAAAATACGAAGTAAGATTAACCAAACCATTCAATCGATTGAAACATTGTTAGGCGAAAGAGTTGCATTTCTAGTCGCTTCCGCAAAATACACCAAACTGTAGGTTGAGACATGACAATTTCATTGCCGTCTCAAACAGTCGATTTTCTAGGATTCCGGTGTAAAGCCTTTCTCTCCCGGTCCACTCAGGTTACTGCCACGGACAAACGGCGAATGCTTCTTCCTTTGCACAGGCACCTGGTCTTCTCAAACTGTGCGTACCAATGGAATTGTTGGATGGTGGATCTTCTTTAAAATTTTGTGCGGAAGTGCCACTGGACAATGGTAACTGACCTGAGTTTCATGAAATTGGAACACGTAAAACGCCATCTTTGCCGCCATCTTGCAAACTCTGACTCCTAACGGCCAAATGCGTCACTACAGGACATTATCCGCAACGAAAGAAACTTCCAGAATTTCTCCATCAACTGGTCCACCTACAAATATTATGTTTTTCAACCCCCCCTCCCCCCACAAGCCGGCCCCCCTGGCGGAGTGGTTAGTACATCGCGCTACGACGCAAGGTGTCCCGGTTCGAATCCCGGCCTGGGCGTGGATGTTTATGAGTGTCCATTCATCAATTTCATCATGTCAGCACTCATCTCCATCTTCGCAAATTAGCCAAAAGTGGCACAAAAAGTGAAGTAAAATAATGAAAATAACCCTCCCACAACAAAATATTGAAACTCCAACAATTATTTTAAATAACCCGGTATAAAAGCGACAAATAAATATTTGTCCATCAAAAATGATTCGAATGAAACAAAACAAAACACTGTTTGGCAGTGTAAGTAAACAATTATACAAATAGGGATCAATATGTTTATCCATGACAATCTTCATTGCCAATTATCTGAGTATTTATAGCATTGAAAATGTGTAAAAACGATTGGTTATTGCAAACAAAAAAATCCCCAAAGTTCAAACAAACCTTTTGGTACATCAAAACAAAATCACTTTTTTTCAGTAAACAATTCAAGTCGGTAAAATAATCAAAGTAATTTGACTCTTTTGTTACGTAACATTAATTTAATAGTTATATTATGAACAACAAAGCTGTTTAAACTTATTTCATTTAAAATTAAATTTATGCAACAAGGAAATCCTGACCCCAACGGCTTCCAACTGGGATTGACTATTGCATTTGATTGCCAATTAAATTAAACTAACTATTCAGCTAGTGATGAGCTGTTTATCCAATGAAAGTTGATATTTAAGGAGCTCTAGGGGTGTAAGGAGTGACCCTTTCCGAAGACAGACAAAGGTCAAACTCCCTTCCACGTAGTACACCCTGAACTGCATTTTGCAGGCCAACGAGGCTCTGGCGTAAGGACTCACGACCAGTATAATGTTCTGTGGGGCTCTTGTTGTGTCGTCCATATATCTTTGTGATTGTCCGCTCATCCATCTCATCACCACTCTTCTTCATCTTCGCGATTAGTCAAAAGTGGTAGAAACGCGAAGTAAAATAAAACCAATCAATCAATCGATGAGCTCTACACTCTGTCTCAGGTATCTCTGTAGCAAGCGAACGAAAACAAGTCTCTGCGCAAGTAGTGACGCGAGACGACTCCACCAATGAACACGTGAGAGGAACGGGATTGTGTGGAGGGGTAAAAGCGACTGTAGTTACCAGCCTTCCCAGCAGCGTATACTGCTTTGCTCTGCACACTCGATCCCCCTCCCCTTCTCTGCCGCTATGTCCGGCCTTGCTCCAGAGATACCCGAGACAGGGTAACGCTGACAATTTTCCAGGTGGTAACTAGACTGGTGCTTCTAGTGAGGGGGATGGGTACTTGGGACGAGAAGAGATGGAGCATCACCTCTGCTCCCACTACCTGTTAGAAACGTACTTAGTATGGAAGACATCTTTATGTTTTTTTCTCCTTTGCCTTACAAGGGGAAATAAGATTTCTGCGCTTCGCGAACTGGGTAATACAATTCAAAGTTAATCAGAACCTTCGTAGCCACATCGTTCCGTAGGAAATCCAAATCATGCTTCCTTCTTACCTTTGAAATTCTGAAGCTCCGAGTGAAACGAATTTAATATAATTTCTCCCGGGCGCCTCCTGTGAACTTTAATTTTCTTAGGACGAGGCTTACTCCTTTCATTCCCATCCAAACTCGTGCATTTTTAAAATCCTATGTATGCTTCTGTTCTAACAGTTAATTTGTTCAGTCGTTTCTCCATCGAGATGTGCCACAAGCGGTGTAATCCTATATTAAGTACTAACAAGAAAATGATTTATGTGTTGAGTTAGTAATTAATTGATTGACGTATTCTTATCATATTTATTTGTCCGTAAGTTATAGCCGACCTCCGTGGCGGAGTGGTTAGTACAACGTACGACGTCAGAGATCCCGGGTTCGGATCCCGACCTGGGTATGGGTGTTCTTTGTGAGTGTCCATTCATCAATTTCATCATATCATCACTCATCCTCATCGTAGTGATTAGCCTAAAGTGGCAGAAGAGCGACGCTTAATAATACAAATCAAGTAATAGTTTCAATATTACTGTAAATCTTTTGCTTTATTGTTATTACACAATGGTATGAAAACAATGGAATGTGAATTCATTTTAACAAAAAGTAAGGTGTTATGTTGCACGACAAAAACGTAATTTTTAATGGTTGGTGAAGTTTATTATAACTCCGTTATATGCACGGATTGACTAATTGGGACTGGATCTACAGTTTAAAGTGGGATCCAAACCGCTATGTACCTCCACCGGATATGGAACCCAGGACCCTTTCATTACAAGGCAACGAGGTTACCACTGCGCCATTGGCGAGGCCATTAACTTCATTAAGGTCTTTCGAGTCCTAAGGACCTTGCAATAATTATTAATTCATTTCTTTTATTTGAAACAAACATAAATAAAACATAGCCCATAGAAAGCTAAAATATATTAATTTTTCTTTGTGTCGGAATAGTTTTAACAAGATATTCATTTTTCCTTAGCTTTTGCAATTTGCATAATTTGCAATTTGTTTGACATGTTTTAAGTTAGCAATGTACTTTTTCTATCTACTCTTCCTTTAATATTTATTTTCATTATTCCTTCATACATCACGATATATCAAAGTTTTCCAGTCCTTGATATCTACCTTTGGTATACATATTAAGATTACCTGTGTCGGTAATGCACAGCCATAAATCTTGTGCTACATCCTTATGAGTTAACAACTATTTCTTATTGCCAAATCTTTACCTATGTTATCAATTTTTTATATCTTTGCTGAATCTTATTACCAGAGCTAGGATTGATTTTGATTACTTTGCATATTCGGTCCGCTAATCTTGAAACGCACCTGCTTTAATATTTACTCGTTTTGTCCCAAATTAATAAAGCTTTTAAAAGGAATTCGTTGGGGCATTTTGTGCATCTTTATGCAAATTCGTGCATACCAGTTTCTTCGTCTTCAACATTCAACATTTAATTTGTGATTTAGTTCATTCATTGTTTTCCAAAACAAAGTTGAAGAGTACGAAACGGAAGCGAAACTAAAGAAAAACGTCAAGGATGTTTTCGGTAACATCTAATTTTTCATCAATTTCAATCTGATTTTTCAATCAACTTTTATCAGACTCATTGCATGTTCTACAGTCAGTTTATGATTCTTCTTTCTATGATATAGATTCCTGCCTTTCTTAGAATTCTAAGCATTATCCTTCATTCCACATTATCAAATAGTTCCTCGAGCTCTACAAAAGCAAGACATTTCCTACAATATCATGAAAATCCTTGGGAGGAAAAGATGAAAGCACATATTACCTCCATCTTATTAGCTTATAACCTTTTATTTTCTTTCCGGAGGCCTAAAAATTATTCAAAAATTTCACTTGGCATTTCAATATTCCATTCGAGGACTTGATTGCTTCGAAGTTTAATAGAAGGACGATCGATATTTTTTAATTAAGATCAGGGTTTGAGCTTGGCAAGTTGCTTACCCCGATAAAGTCACAATTACTTACAATGGATCAGTTCTCCAAAATTACCATGGTCATATCTTTATCTCCTACCTCAATCTTTTGTAACGTGATCCGGTCTTTTCGGAATTTATAGTTGGATCTGTTTAATTAAGTTGAAGAATTCGTTCGCTGTGCTATCTCTATAATGAAAATATGTTATTGTTTTAAGGCAACACCTTTTAAAATAATCACATCCTATAGCTCTTGTCCAGTCTTGCGGCGGGCGCTCTACATGCTGGTAAGGAAAGTTGGGAGCGGGGAAGCGACCAATCCAGCGCGATAAGAAATGCAGCAGCCTGTAGAATGAGGTGCACGTAGTACGTCCTTCCGCCACGTCGTATCTCTCGGCGCCACAGCTGTTATCTGGTTGGTCTGCGGCGTATTCACCGCTCCCCACTTCCCTTGCCAACATATAGGCCGCCCGCCGTTAGAGTAGACAAGAGCTATAATAATGTGTCACAAAGAGAACGTATCATCAGAAAATCTGAGAACTACTACAAATGAAATTGTGCAGAGTATTTTTTAAAGTACTCTATTCCGGGAATCTCTGGAGCGAGCGAATAAAAACAAGTATCTGGCAAGTGGTGTCACGAGGCGGCTCGACCAGTGATGAACAAGTGCGAGGAAACGGGATTACGTGAAGGGCGGACGCGACTGCAGTTACCAGCCTTCGCAGCAGCATGTACTGCTTCAGCTCCGCCCATTCGTTCTCTCGACTTCTCTGTCCTTGTGCGCGGCCATGCTCCAGAGATTCCCGGGATAGAGTTGGAGTATATATTTTACACTACGGTGGTGGTTGTAACCCCTTGGAAAAGAACTCCAAGTACACTGAAAGATGGTACTTGTATTTTCGGTTGTTTGATGTAACCTCTAGATTTATTAGTATGATGCAGATGAGTAGTTTCATTGTTTGACTTCGTTTTTCTGCCACTTTTGGCTAATCGCGAAGATGAGGATGAATGGTGATAAGTTGAAATCGATGAGAGGACAATCACAAACATATGGACAGGACACATGTTCCAGAGAGGATTATATTGGATGCGGGTTCAGGCGCCAGAATCTCGCTAGTCTGCGAGAATGCAGTCGAGGATGTACTACGTGGAAAAGAGGTTGACATTTGTGTGCTTTGTCGTCACCTCTTATACTCTCAAATGATTATGGAACTTAATTCAAGAGATGAAGGGACAAACACCATCCGGCTGGTAGCTGCAACTGCAGATGCGTTCCCCCCTCCACGCACTCACTTCCTCTTTCACGCGTTCATTGGTCAAGTCCTCTCGAGTCACTGCTTACGCAGAGATTTGTTTTCATTGACTTGCTCCACAGACTCCTGGGACAAACGACCAAAACATACATGCATGGTGTTGTGTTTGTGAAAAATTAACATATCGACGGCCGAATATATCAAACCTTTTCTATACATCTAGAGCCAATTAAGGAAAATATAAATATTAACATAATATTAATAATATAACATTGAAATTAGTAACATTTGTGAATTAATCAAAATGTTCATCCGCTTTAGTTCAAACAACCGGACATTTTCTAAAAATATGATGTTTCATATACAAATATATAACAGCTTCATAATTTAAGATAAACAATAAGATTGAGAAATATCAACATTACCAGAAAAGTAAGATAACGTAAAAAGGAGAAAATGATTAGTATGCGCCCACAGTAATATTATTGACACAATAGAATTCATTAATTTCAGTAACGTTACACAGAATATTATGAAAATTTGTTATATTAAATAACATATATTTAGGTTCCTTAAATAGAATAAATGAAAGGTGGAAAAATTTCACATTTTAGATATCTGTCTTAATATAAACACACCGGTGGAAAATTTGGTATTTTTCTCACTATAAAAATGTATTTATCAAACGTAGCACAACACGGAACTCTTATGCAAGAGCATTGACTCACTATAATTAAAACTTGGCCTTTGTCGATTCTTCCCTTCCTATTTAACATCATTTGAAATGATTGATGGTGCGTATATTTAGAGGTTGATCAATAAAATCCATCAGTCTACTTTCTTGTGTTTCAGCACAATTTGCATCACACTTGAGTAAATGCAGTAAACTAAGGAACAGAATAGTACTTAAGGGGAAGCAAGAAAATAGAAACCTAAGTCAACAAGCAATATAAATCGACTCGTTTTCCAAAAGGAAAATTCTTTCATTTTTATGTATTATTAAGAAGTTGAGGTGTTTAATTTTATTGTATTTTCTACCACTATATGGGCCAAATTAATATGCATTTCAACACTTTCTGACAGAAGTCTAACCTAATTGATGATGTAACTTAGTTCACTTAACTTACTTTCTTACTCTTGATTTCAAATCTGAAAGCTACAATCAGGAGACGAAAACTTTGAGAATGTAAACACAACTTTGGATAGGATCTGTATTTCGTATAAGAACCTACGATTTTGAGTTCATGCCTCTTACTCTAACTTCCATATCCAGTCTCGGTTATCTGTGGAGCAAGGCCGCGCATAGCGACAGTAAAGGGGAGGGATATCGAGTGGGCAGAGCTAAGCAGTACACGGTGCTGCGAAGGCTGGTAACCGCATTCGCTTACCCTCTCACGTGTTCATTGGTGGAACCGTCTCGCGTCACTACTTGTGCGCAGAGACTTGTTTTCGTTAGCTTGCTCCAGAGATATTCGGAACAGAGTATAGATAACGGTCGTCCGGTGAATATATTAGAGAGAGATTCTAGTTCAAGTTTTTGTTGTGTCTCATACCATTACAATAATTCGCCGGTAAATGAATAAGTTTAAATTTCAATATGGTACTCCTTGCAGAACGGTAATTTCGAAATCTGCGGTGTGCTCCAAAGTCGCATGACCCTAACTTGGACTATGAATAACATTTAAACCGTTAAAATATCTCCATATTAAATGCATTTTTAGTATTTTTTATTTGTTTGATTTTTCGAAAGCAGAAATTGCGAAAAATTGACTTTTACTGTTTCTATCCTTCATTACGTTCTGCAAAAATAAAGAGCATTTTAAGTAACGAGCTCAATTGGTTAACACGTGCAGGCACGTATCCAGGAATTCCTTTCGGGGGGGGCTCAACATCATTTTTTTAAGGGGTATAATAAGAACCTCACAATTGTGTGTTTAAGACCAGAGGTGGCAATTGGGTTCCAAACCGGGGGGGGGGGGGGGTGCGGAGGGCGTTGCAAGGAAAGTTTACTTTCTCTTGGTAACCAAGGCTTAACATTAAGAGGTCATAATGTTCAGGCAAAAAAATTAAAAAATGGGAGCAACTATCCCTTAAATCGTTGCCACTGTAAGGCTATCATTTTAATCAGAACGTGAAATCTGAACATTTTTTACCACTCGACTCCTCTGTGCCGGAACCATCTCAGTATGTGGGTTTGTCCATTTCTTCTCATCAGGCATAAAATCATCTATGGTGTCTTTGAGTGTTTTTACGAAGCTGTTACACATGCACGGGATGGACATCCACTCGACAACGCGAGATTCAAATTGTGAGATGCGAACTGGACGCAGACAGCTCTCGAATATTTCTCTCTGATTCGAGCCTGAACACCACTAACGGTCTTGTCCTCCCATTTTTTCAGCTCTTATAAAAGCCGAAACCCAACAAATTGTTCAGATTCAGGCCTTAGCAGTCACAAGTGTTCAAAAATGCCTGTCACAGCTTCCGCTGTCTTTGTTTCGGCACGAAACAAAGGAAGTCTTCTCGAATACAGGTGGATCACGAAACAATTAATGCACAGTGAAAACCCTTCCGTTCCCAACACATCTAATGTATCGTCTCCCAGTATGATGAAATGCTTACTCATTTATTTCTAGTGACGTGCCCAAGGGAGGTTTGGTGAGGTAATAACCCCATTTGACCCAGTATTCTTAAAAAAAAATAAAAAAATAAAGAAAAGGAACGTCAAAGACAGGGAAAAAATGGCAAAATCAGGACTAACCACCAACAATAGTATGCGTAACCCCTCTCCCTTCCAAAAATCCTGGGCACGCCTCTCTTTATCTCGGACACATTTTTTAAAATCAACTCACCAGAAGTTTTTATCATCGTATTGGAGATTGAAGTAAGATGCGTTCTTCCTGCAGGTTTGGATATGATCCTTAAGGGTGCTGTCGTCTGCCTGCCTTCACACCTAACCCTAATTTTCCATCCTTGTGACTTGGATTTTCAAGACTTAGGAAGGTTTCAGACCAAAAGGACACGCGATACATGTCGATTGGAACGGGCCAATCAACAGCAACGTTTCACACCGTAGCGACACAAAAGGCCGCACAAACCTAATCTTCAGGCGACACGGTGTGAAATCTCCCTTATTAGGCCACTGTCATTGTCACCTCGAAGTAGTAGCTCTTGTTGACCACAGAAAAAAATTCTCCTCAACCGGTGGGAATGCTCCTCAGTTTTCTTCTCTCTCCTATAGTTTCTGTGCTTGTTCACTATACAGGCAACACCTTACGATTTGATATACACAGGACATGTACTATGTAGACATTTTAACGAAAAATCGGTTGAAGTCAAGGATGGCTAGGTGGCTCCGTTGGTAGAGCCCTGATTTGGGTCCTGGCAGAGCCTGCAATTACCGCCTAAAATGTCTACATATGCAACATCATCTTGCTTTCTCTTCTCGACATTCATAACATTTTCGGTTGTCTCTTTATGGTAGTTAAGTGTTTGAATGTGTTTCGAACCCCGTAGGCTTAAACAAAAGTATTTTTTTTATACCATGAAATTCTCGGACTGCATATACGAAATTTAGTTCTGGCAAAACTAAATCATCACTCAAAACTTTGCTTTTCAGTTGATCTATGCAGTTTATTTCTGTTTTAATAAACCACTCCAATATCCGGTACTGCTGAAATATTCACTTTAGAGAGAGAGACCTTTGATCTCTTCGGCCCTCGAACCGTGCTAGCCCTACACTGAGGCCCCGGAAGTTCCGCTGTCGTCAATGTCTTCATTTTCGAATCACTATATCTTATAAAGCAACCAGAGGACGCTGACTGATCTGATCATCAATCGACTGTGTGAATTGTCACACTTACCTCTGAAATCTCATTAACCGATTCTTTGTACAGATCAACCGAAAAATTGAATCCGCGTATTTACATCCTCATTATATTCTAGAACATTCCGCAGATAAAACGATTCGTTAATATCGCCAGTAGTTGACTCCTTCTCTCATTCAAGAACGTACCCTCTACCGCCTTCCAGAGATTAGAAATTACAACGAATCGCCCTACGTGTGGCGCTTCCTTTGTTGTGCAGCTTCCAAATGCTGACAAGTCTCTACATAGTGCTCCAGTGCACTGCGACAACACCGAAAGTTCAAGAAAAGTGTACGTGCAATATTATTAACAACATTGTTATAGAACATTCTCCGTCTTGCCTCGATAATTGTCTATCTCCTTAAATCATCGTCACATTATTCAAAAAGCCAAAAACCTTATTTTATCTAGTGTAAAATTAAAAAAAATCATGGGGGGGGCTCGAGCCACCTCAACCCCAGCTTGGATACGTGCTATTGACAATAATAGGGTTATAGAACACTCTCCGTTTTGTCTCGATAATTATTTCTCTCAGATTTATAAATTTATTTTCTTCACATTATTCAAGACGCCAAAAATCTAATTTTATCTAGTGTAAATTGAAAAATTTCCTGAGGGAGGGGTGGGGCTCGAGCCATTAACAATAACAGGAGTATAAAACATGCTCCGTCTTGGCTCGATAATTATTTCTCTTCTTACATTATTTTCATATTATTTAAGAAGCCAAAAACCTAATTTTATCTAACGTAAACTGAAAAATTTCCTGGGGAAAGGGTCGAGCCCCCTGTGCCCCATCTTGGATACGTGCTATTATCAATAACAGGGTTACGGAACATTCTCCGTCTTGCCTCGATAATTATTTCTCTCCTTAAATTATTGTCACATTATTTTATTTCACACCACAAGAAATCAAAAACCTCATTTTATCTAGTGTAAACCTAAAACTTTCGGGGGGCTCGAGCCCCCTAAGCCCCCCCTCTGGATACGTGCCTGAACACGTGCTTTCCAGTTAACAACGCTCTAATGCCTGAACCCATTTGCCAGTATAGTACTCCGTGGAATTGGGCAAATTGTCTTGTGTCTTATCTGTGAGTCGGGTGTCTTCATGTAGCATCAGTTTTTATTGAACGCGTAGTTAATTCTTCAAAGCATATTAATATATTTCTAATAAGGAATTTATCACCATATCATTTGTTATAGTCTAAATATTTGGTCTTTTTAACTGACTAACTTAAATTGGTATTGTTTTTTCTAAAGATGCAAGCAACTTTATGTTGGCGCAACCATTACAATTGTTAGTAATCGATCACAGCACCACTTACGAAACCTCGAATTCAACATCAGGAATGACTTTTGTTGTAAGTTTCTTTGTGCATTTATATGTGATTCAAATCCGCCGGCTTGGCGGCAAAGTGCATTAAGTGGGCTACTTTCATCTAGCCAGTGAAGTTCTGTGTTTGAATCTCGGCCGGAGAATGGATGTTCTCTGTGGACGTCCCTTCCTTACTTTCATCTAATCATCCCTCATCCTCACGATTAGCCAGAAGTTACAAGAAATCGACGGTAAACAACCAAAATCAAACATTATTACATCTGCACCAGTAACTTAATTCTAGACGCTCCTGTGCGGCGTTAGTAGTGACGCGAGACGGATCCACCAATGAACGAACACGCTAGGGGGAAAGCGACTGCATTTACCAGCCTTAGAAGCAGCGCGTACTGCTTCGCTCTGCCCACTCGATTTCCTCCCCTTCTCTGACGCTATGCGAGGCCTTGCTCCAGAGATACCTGGGACAGGGTATAAGCGAAAGGTTGGATGGATCACTTTGTACTACTGCGAAACTAAATGTTTATTGAGTAAATAACGCAGAGACTATTGAATGCGACGATGAATTCCTATCAAAGAAGAATCTTGAACATTGAATATTTGTATTAAACTTGACTCAAGTTATTTAGATGCAAGAGCTGAAATCATTTTCATCTATTGACATCTGGTCTTCTCCGCCTTCGTGTCGATATTTTTCCATCTAACAAAGCCAAAAAAGGTAGATACGTAAACACAAATATATTACAAAACCTTATTTGAAATAGTGCACCAATAACTATAAATCTACTAGTCTGATGAACCGGAAATAAAAAAATATTTATTAGTGAAATCCAACTCTAGCTTCCCTGTATTTCAACTGTAGGCGTTTCCTTTTGCGCTTTCCGCAGTACGCTCTTGTCCCACGAAGTACTTTGAGCCACTTAAAGCTTCAATCAATATCCACGGACGTCAGTAACTCCAAACAAAGTTTCACGTTGGTGAGGTCACTAAATTTGCTTGAAAGAAGAAAAGCTTGCTTCGCGTAAAACAAGTAGCGGGAGTATGGAGTCTGTGAACTGGTTTAGCAAGTCAATTGCATTAACATAAATTTTTAGACATGTATTTAAAAATACAGCATAGTGATAAAACATAACGCTTTTGAAATACCTAAAATAATATGGTAGGATATTGATATTTACAGTGTTCGACTCCTAAAAATTATACAGAATTGATTTAGAAAACTGTAATGATCATTTATTTGATACAAGTTATGACTAATTCTCTATACTGTGTAGCTTGTTTATATTTTGCTTGGAAAAACTTGCTTTATACTCAGGTATAGGATGAGACTAGAACTGCAGTTTAAAATTTGATATGAACCACAAGAGATTCAGATGTTATTTTTATCGGATAAAACCCAAAAAAGAATCTGGGATGTTTCATTCTTGAGAAAATTTAAATATGCTAGCGTTGTATCAACTTTGTATGTAAATAATAATATTGAAAAATACTGTTTCAAAACGCGTGCATAACTGTGAACGAAACCATCTGGTGGTGCTCACGATACATTTTCGCCTCAGGTACTGGAAAATACGATTTTAAAAATGATTGATCATTATTGCGAAAAGTATTTTTAAATAAATTTCATCTAATCTCTTGAAATGTTTCAATTTGACGGTAGACGCATTCCGGTGTTGCTAACTTCACAAAAAAACATCTCTACATCCAATTAGGACGCAAGGGAGAGTAAAGATTGTGTGATATTTATTCTTAACTCACTCTATAGATTCATATTGTATCAAAATGCTATTTAAATTCATAGATTGCGCGAGGTGCAAACCTATCACCAGTGTGTTTTCCATCTGGTAAAATGATTTGTCCCTAAGCTGATTCCTTAATGGTACGATAAATATTACGAAGCGTGTCCGGAAAGAAAGGTTACAACGGCTAGTATTCATTAAAGAAAATGTATTTGAGAGCACGTCCACTACATATTATTTAGTGTTACATGAGTTATTTTTCCACATAATTTCCGTCATTGTCCAAACACTTGTTAAGTCTAGGTACTAGCTTCTGTATTCCACAGTCATAGATTTCTGCCGACTGCTGCTGGAACCACATTTCAACTTTGTTCTTGATCTCTTCATCGTCCTGGAAGTGTTGACCTGCAAGATGTTTCTCAAGGTGAAGAAACAAGTGGAAGTTGCTGGGCGCAAGGTCCGGGATGTACGGCGGATGATCCAAAACTTCCCACTTTGAATCCTTTGAGAAACGCCTTGGTGACATTCGCTGTGTGAGCTTTTGCATGGAGAAAACATATGACGGAGCGCACTTCACATTTGGCGGAATTCTGAACCGGCGCAGCCATTATCAGTACGTTGATATTGATATGTTGTTTTAAGTCCACTTTATGCACAGTAAGGCTAATCGGGACTGGACCTACAGTTTAAAGTGGGATCCACTTTGTGCCTCCACCGGGTATCGAACCCGGGACCCCTTGATTACAAGGCAACGACGCTACCACTGCGCCATCGGGGAGGTCCCATTATCAGTACGTGTTACTCGAACTAGACTTCAGGTAACAATGACGAACGGTCGCGAGACGAAAGCGGAAGGATGAAGGTCAAAGCCAGTGTTGCCAACGTACGCACTAAAACATCACCTTTCGTCCTATACGGGCTGTAACCTTTATTTCCGGATACGCCTCGTATGTTGCCACATTGTCGTGTTCTGAACTTTAAAAATTTCTCGCGGTGGACAATTAAGGGGTTGAGAAATGTTCATTTTCACTTTGTAGTATGAAAAGTGATAGGCTGGAATACAAGATTAATTAAACATAATTCATGTGTGAAAATTGGTAGTACGCACAACATACATTTAGGGATATACCAATGCACTAATTATTATAAGACTTGAATAATATGTTAAAAAGTTCTTTGAATTTAAAGAGGCTATGTCTATTTTATGTTGTCGAATATGAGTTTATTTTGCGTCATATTTGCCTTTATTGCACTTTCCATTTAACATCATTAATCAGTTGCATGTCATTCCTTTTTCCATATGCTGATGATCTACGCATACCCTCTTTTCCGTAGAGATCAAATATGAAAGAAAACAGTTGTGCCTTACTCTCGTATTTTCCATGATTAAACTCTGCGTTGCAAGATGCTTTAAGGCACTTCCCCGACCTATATTTCATTCTGCATTTTCGATCTGATGGAATCTATTAGATTTGCCTTGTGGTAGCCCCAGGAAAGGGTGGCTGGATAGCCACTGCTTATTAGACAAGCTTTCTCCAAACACTTCCACAAGAGAAGCTTTAGGTTCAACCGGAATCAAATCCTGTTAAAGTTGTCGTTTGACCGGTATTATTCGAGAACATATCGTAAATTATCATTTTCAAATTTGTCTATATCCTACTGTTTTGTATATTGGATTGCGCGGCTTCCTCATTTATCATTTGTTTAAATATATCGAGCGTAACGTACATACTTAAAAGTAAATACATTCAATAATGAGAACTGTATATGTGTTCTAACCTCAAATAAACCCTCTAATTGTTGGAGAGTGCATCAAATAAGCATTCACGTTAGCTATATTTTCACCAATAACTTTTAAATGAATTTAAATTTCAGGATTCTTTTCTCTTACAGGCAACAATATTCATGACCATTTTAAGGGTTTACGTGATGTTTTCTTCTTGTGATGTATTTAAAATTTGAAAATTGCTATTTATTTGCGACAATTTCTTAAATAGGATGACCGAATACTACATGCAAGATAAGGAACATTACGTTGTTACCTCATTGTTATGCGACCTTGTTGTTATACATGTCTATATATGTATGTGTGTGTGTGTGTGTGCGCGCGCGAGCGTGCACGCGCATGCTTCTAATTTGTTAATTTATTTTTTCTCTGTTGATATCCTGATCTAAAATGGATTTCTCTGTATTCAGGATTTTCCAAATAAATAAAATAAATAATCAAGAGGTCCTGAGTTCGATACTCGGAGGAGAGACATACTGGTTCGGATCCAACTTTAGAGTGTAGGTCGAGTCCCGATTAGCATATCTGTGCATAAAACGGACTTAAAAACGCAAGTTAAGAAACTATTCGCGTGCATTTCTTTTATACAGATTGAAACTTCAATTATTGAGAAAGAAATAAAAACAGTGAAAGCGTGTGAGTGTATGTGATTGTTTCAGTTTATTTTTATGTCCACTTTGTGCTAATAGGGACTGGACCTACAGTTTAAAGTAAGATCCGATCCACTAAGTGCCTCCACGTCCACCGATATCGAACCCGGGACCCCTTGATTACATGCGAGTTCATATGAATAAACCAAAGTGCTACGGTGTGGGGATAGGTTCATAAGTACAGCCGTAGCATTTTGTCAAATGTTTGGAACGAGAAGTTAAAAAAAAAGGTAAAGTGTCCCCTGTGCTTAGCACCACGCCATGAAGGCGTATAGGGGGTGTGGGGGTAACGCCCCACACTTTCTTGATCCGGTCATGAGTGGGGGTGATGTGATCAGCATCACGCCCCTGACCGCCTTTACCCCCCAGGGTTTCCCCCAGGTACCCATGTTATTCGACGCTGGGTGGGCGTCGGGGCCGCTTCCAACGTTAGAAAAGTTCCCGGATTTGAAGCGGCCGGGGATCGAACCCGGGACCTTGAGCATGGTAGTCAGACGCGTTACCGACTGAGCCACCGCGGCCAGTCGGTAACGAGAAGTTAGGATAAAAATCAACATCTCCACCCTTGTCTTGCAAACAAGATGTTGCAGGTCTGAAGTGCCTTGTGGACTAGGAACAACTACCTTGCTGTTAATCTCAGCATCGAAAAGTAACGCAATATTCATGACGCCCTCCGTCATGCTTGCTTTTTAGTCTCTCCTCCGTGTATGGATTCCGTAAGTACATTTCTCGAGGCATGGTAACCGAACGGATTCCTCGTTTACAAGCGAATGCAAACATAAAGGTGCTTCTTTGTTCTCGAAAAGCGGATATAAGCTCAAAGGTTTCCTTATTACGGCTCCAAGTTCCTATCCCTTTCTTCTCTCTTCCCTTCCCCCTTCCACTTCCTCCTGCTGCGATGCCTTGAAGTTCTGCTCGAGATCTTGGTTCTTTTCCAAAATTTGTTATTTGCAAGGCGTTGGATACGTTACAATTTTCCTTAGGCCGTTTGAAAATACAAAAAGAAATGTCTTAAAACAGAAAACTTTGTTAGGGAAACTAAAAGTTTCACTTTTTCCAAGAAAGTAAATCAGTTCCTTACAATTAATACACCTCACATTTACAGGGATGTAAGGAATGACCCAATCTGAAGACATCCACATGTCAATCTCACTTCCACGTATACTTAGTCCCGGGAATATCTGGAGCGAGCGAACGAAATCAAATCTCTGGGCAAGTAGTGACTCCAGAGGACTAGACTAGTGAACGCGTGCGAGGGACGGGATTGCGTGGAGGTGGAAGTGCGACTGAAGTTACCAGCCTTTCCAGCAGGGTGTAGTGCTTCGCTCCACCCACTTGATTTTCCCCATCTCTGCCTTTATGCCCGACCTTGCTCCACAGATTCCCTGGATAGAGTATAGCAGGCCAACGAGGCTCTGGCGTCTGGAGCTACGACCTGTATAATACTCTATAGGGTTGTCCTGTGTTTTGTCTTTGTGTGTGCTGAGGGCCCCTTTACAGCCTCAGCTTTTAACTAGGTTAGGATATTTTAGTCTTCAGAGACATGCATTGATTTATATTACAATAAGGGGCTGGGATCCGTGTATTGGGCAAATAGGCCAAGTGCTGACGCACCTAAAATATTCAGTTCAAATAAACAAACCTTACATTTACAAATTTTGCGTACATTTCATTTTGTTACAGCTTCTTGTAATATTTCTCTACATTATAAGTGAGCAATATATCTAAGCACTCACTTTAGTAATGTAGTGCCCAATTTGCGTGTTGGATTTCAAAAATATGAAATATATTATAAATATGCTTTTTTTCTCACGTACGTTAACATACCCTTAATTCTTCTAATCGTGTTTACTTGTGGCTTATTTCCAGTGAGACCTCAGCTATTCGGAACACACACATGTATACTCTTATAACACCATTAAGCCTTGTTTCCATGAAAAAAAAAAAACAATATGCTGACCAAGGCAATAATTTAATTTTATTATAAAACATAAACTAAACGTAACGTTTCAACCTTATAGCAAGGTCTTCTTCAGACTCTGCACCAAGTACAAATGTAACAAGATACAAAAACAGTCTATGTTTTATAATAAAATTAAATTACTGCCTTGGTCAGCATATTGAATTTTTATGTATACTCTGTCCCAGTAGTCTGTGAAGCAAGCGAAAGAAAACAAGCCATTTGCTGATATTAACTTAAAGAGGCAAATAAAACAATACAAAGTAAGAAAAATATAAAACCCTACCCTGGATTCGAGCCCAGCATCCCTGGCATTGCCGTAATCTATGCTAACCACTACGCCACAAGGACCTGCTCTACTCTTTTCCAGGAGTCTACGGACCAAGCGAACGAAAGCAAGTCCTTTGCGCAAGTAGTGACTCGAGAGGGCTCGACCAATGAACGCGTGAGAAGGAAAAGGATTTCCATGGTGGCAGCAGCAGTGCGTACTGCTTTGCTCCGCCCACTTGCTTTCTCCCCTTCTTCACCGTTATGAGTCTCTACAGACTCCTGGGACAGACTGTAGATATTTCGTGATCGTTAAAAGTTTGCCTTAGATTTTTACACGAAAGGGAACATTGCTCCCACGTCACGCATGTATTTTTAACGAAACCACCGAAGAGACTTATGTGCCCTTTGGGACGATTTATCAGCAAGCGGTTAAGTTGAAGGTGAGATCGGAACGTAGGAAAAGAAGTGCAACGTGAGAACGGAAAAAAGCAGGCTTCCCGGTTCACCTCTCCAATATAAAGAACATGACGTCACTGCAGAGGGAGGAACAAGAAACTACTCGCAAACATTTGCTGAACATTGCAGAATATTTCAGTCTGAAGGTTCTTGCCTTCAGGAAATATATAAAGAGACCTAAACGGGTACGATGGAAAGAAAATACAAGAGGAAGTAAATGAAAAAGGTATTTTTTATTTTTTTTTTATTTTTTCCCCTTTCAAACTCGGAACTTTCACTCAAAAGTAATACTAACCTTTTGATCCTTGAAACTCAAACTGAGATCTGAATCGAAACATTTTCTTTACGAGACCTTCTGTTTCGATTATAAATCTGCAGAGAGTTTTAATTGAACGTTGCAGTATACCGTGAAAAAACGGTCTCTTTTAAAGGCCTTTGTGTGGCTTATAATGGTTAATTTTTAATGAAAATTACCCCTTTTTAAGTTCAGGGTTCATTGTCCCGACAGAATGCCAAAATCTTTCCTCTGAATTTATTTTTATTCTTTTTTTGAAACGTTTAAAATCTTTCTTTGTATTTATTTTAACACCAACTGTAAAAAGAACATGATGATACAAGAAAAATTACGCTGTTGAAACTAATATGCCTTGTAAATATATGCGTTCATAGATATTATATCGAGTTCTAAATTTTGAGTCTTGAAATAATGAACACGATTTTGTCCTGTTTAAATTGTTTTTCCCACTTTTATCCTGGTGACATTCCGAAAATTTAGCCTCATTGATTAGCCAAATATTCCGGATATGAGAAACTCTAATATATTTATATTTATATATATATATATATAACTAATATCCTCATTCGTAATGAAGTTTTAAACCTGCCTGGATTCATTATCATCAGTAAATCATTTTAATCAATACAACACACACACACACTATATATATATATTGCGTTATACTGCGTGATAAAGATGTTAAGTTAACAATGTATGAGGTCATAAGTGTTTTTTCACTATTAATTTTCCATCTACATAATTAAAATGCATATATATCATGTAATATATATTACCTTAAATGGATCATTAGTTCAGTGGACAGTACTTTTACCTAGTTACAGTGTATTTTTAAAAAAAACAGTCTCTTATTCGTTCTTCTTGTATTTTTTTTGATCACACATTTCTCTGAATGTTTACACATATTCAAGCACAGGGAATGTATAATATTAATAAATTTTTGATAGTTTCGTGCCTTTAAAATTCATAATGTTTCGCTTTAATTAACTGGCACACACATCAGAACTGTTAGGATTGTTGCGACATATATTTGGGTTTCCTAATTAGAAAATTTAATGTAATGACATACCTGCTTTTATAATTTTTCTGCATGAATTTAACTGTATTTAATTTACCTACCCTAGGCCTAACCATATTCACCGCTATCGTCATATTTCTGTGCTGGAAACATATCCTTTGACAAATTGCCATACGTAAAAGTAACAGAAATATCACTGCGTTCTATCCCAAGGTTGATCTAGTTGTAACTAGGAAATATGTTTCCTTGGAAACGTTACCAACCAAAAAAACAGCTAAGTAAATTGTAACCGATACTAGGAATCCCGTTACTACATGTAATCTGACACAGGAAACCAAGGTGTGCTCAGTTGCCGTATGATTTTTCTATTGTTGCTTCCCTTCATTAGTCTCTAAAATTGTTATAAAATTTCAAATATTTCCATTCTGTTCTCCAAATATGAAAGGGTCGTATTTTATGATATCTGGTAGCATGTAATCATTTTTTGTAATTTTTCTTCTTGAATAGTAACTACAAGGAGAGATAAGAATTGAAAGCAACTCCGTACTTCCTTTGCGTTCATTAGCATTTTTCTTATTAGTGTCATGGACGCTGAACAAACGATAACAACATAACGAAAATTTAATTTTTTTCCAGAAGTATCGCCCACTTAAAATCTTCCCCAGTATCTTACCTAAACTTTCAACCTTCATTTTGAGTATTCACTGTGAAGAAAATTCTACGCATTCTGTGCATTATTATTTGTAATCAATTAGTAGTTTCATCCAACTACCGTGCTCCATCCTACACGTTTCCAATTGAGCTCCATTTACTGTTCCCATTATGTTGAAAATTTTCAAGCACGCTCATTAGTATTTACAAGCACTGGTTTATATACAGAGTTTTCTAAATCTTTACCATTGATGGACGTTGTATTGCTTCTCAAGAAGTTTATATCGAGTATCCTTGTTATTTTAATGATCTTTTTAAATTCAGTCACCATCCTTGGCTTGTTATTCACTAAAGTTTACTTGCCCTTGCATTCTTCTTAAAATGTTCTTGTAATCTTATTTTTCGGATTAACCTATTTTGGATCTTTCGAGAAAGAAATTCGGTAGGCAATTATTTTCACGGACGTTTCCCAAAAATGCAATTATTTTATTTTAAAGAAAGATTTACATTATTTGCAAGCATTGCTTTTTTTATCATGTGTTCTAGACAAATATTTTGTACTTCTCGTCTCCACCTAAAGCGTACTTGTACACACATATACACACATCCCCGAACACAAGCACATCCCTATACATTACATCTTCTTAAGGTTTGGTGTGTGTGTTTTGCTGTATGAGTAAGTGCACATGTTTATATGCTGCACAGCAATAAGTACACTTAGCAACACTTTAATTGACCATACCTCGAAAAATGTCAAAGCTCTGAAGCCGACCACAACATATCCAAGCGCTTCACCCGATGGCTTAGTGGTAACGCTGTCACAAGGAATCCAGGTTTCGGTACCCGCTAGAGCCATGTAGTGTTTCGGATCGCACTTTCAACTGTAGGTAGATCCCGGATTAGCCTATCTGTACATAAAGTGCACTTAAAACATACTTTGTCAAACTTTGACTTTGACAATAACATAGCAATTGTGCTTCAACTGCAAAGAATTAACAAACTTGCAAATGATTGAATTCCAGTTAGATTTTTAATATGTTCTACCTAACTGGTTGGTTATTTTGAGACTAATTCATTATTATTTTGTGATATGTCGCATCGCGCCATAAAATGAACATCTTTGTTTACAGGAGCTGAAAGAGCGCCTTGTGAATATTGTAATTCCATCCTCATTTTGAGGTTATAAGAAACTATTCAATCTGCGCAATATGATTAAATTCTAGAGGCGAGGTTGTTGTAGGATATACCTGAGTACATTTGGATTTAGATGTGATTAAACAGAAACCTCCAACTAAATCTTCATGGTTTATGGTTTACTTAACCGCAAATATCCTGTTAGGTGTAATGTGTTGGTCGCATTAAATTATCTAAAGCAGAGCCTACTTAAGCATTTCCGGTGCTTGCAATGAGCATTCTTGTTTAAGAATGGAAGTTCTATAGTAAAAGCAATGATTCCCAATGGAAAACAGATTAAGTGGCAACTGTGGCCAAAACGAAATTACTAAGGGAATGCTCATCTTCGCGATTAGCCAAAAGTGAAAGTAGAAAAAAAAACAATCGATCTTTCTATATCAATCTCGTCAAAGATCGTTTCAAGTACACTTTAAGCTCCGATAGGCAAATGGGACTGAACCTACAGTTTAAACTGGGATTCACCGTGAATAGAACCCGGCATCCCTTAACCACAAGGCAGCAGCGCATCCTAACCGTCGTAATTAGCCGGAAGAGGCAACAAGCGACGTAAAATAGAAGAAATGAAAAACATACACCGTGTTTCATCCCATTGTAATTACAACAATTTTGCAACTACATTGTCCTGGAAATTTCAATTCAATAGTCTTTATTCTTGGGCGAGGTTCAGCAAATGCTGATCTACCACCTAACCCCACAAAGAAAGATGTAGCACAGTACATGATTATACAGGAAAATTATAAGACACTACATTAATATAATAACATAAAGAACTTATATAAATTTTTTTAAGACCTGATACGGCAGATAATATTTCAAGTACAAATTATTTAGGAAACTGTGATTTTTCATCTTTTTTGATTGACTGCTGGACATCCAGCAATTTTCTACCTGTAATGTATTGGCATTCTGCCTCTGTTTAGAGCCCGAATTTATCTTTGCCTTCAGGCTAAGTTTCGGTTGTCAAGCTCAAAAAGGCAGATCTTCCCTTCAGAAGAAATATCGTCGACTGTCACACGACTCCAGCCATGCCTTCCAACTCTTTCGCTTCACTTTCACGTCCATTTCACAAAAAGAAGAATCGATTCCGCAAGATAAGAGACAAAGGATCTTGAGGCTCCTTAATCCATCTTATACACTGACAGCACAGTCCATTGAAAACCAGAATGGAAATCTCAGCTTAGAAGATGCAGAATGAAAGAGAGGGATGCATTATAGAATGAAACAACTCTTTCAGTATCCAAAGTTGTGGAAATTAAATTCTTGTTACGCGTTCAAAAAGAGACAACTGGGCGCATCAAGAGAGAGACTTCGTTTTTATTCCCATTTTCTAGTCCTTATTGAGAACTCGAAATCTGTCTATATTACAGTTAGTAATAAAAAAACTAAGGCCTTTATTTTCTCCTATATTCTCAGAAGTATTTAATACAAACACGTTGGATGTATCTTTTCGGAAAGCTAATGACTAAAAGTTTGCTCTTTTATTTTCTAAAAAAGAATCTGAAATAAAAATTGGATGTTTGATTCATGTCATTTATTTCACTTTGCCTTTCTGCCACTTTTGGATACTTGTGAAGATGAGGATGAGTGATGATATGATAAAATTGATGAAGGGACACTTACAAAGAGCACCCATGCCGGGATTTGTTTTTCTTTTCTTTTTTTGTGAAGATGAGGCTGAATGGTAATAAGATGAATTTGATGAAAGGACAATCATAAACACATATCAACAGCACGCAACACAAATCTGGCTTGATTTCTTATTTTATTTTTGTTATTTTAGCGTCGGTTCCTGCCACTTTTGGTTAATCGCGACGATGAGGATGAGTGATGATATAAAGAAATTGATGAAGGGACAGGCTGTGCTAACCACTCCGCTACGGAGGTCGGCACCATGGTCTGGCGTTTGGACTCTCAGCCAGTATAATATGGTAGGGCTTGTGTTGTGTTCTGCCCATCTGCGTCCGCCACACACCTTTACTAATTTTCTAAATATGATGTTTACATCGGTGTACAAGAAAAGTACCCTGTTGTTCAATGGAGTTTTCTCTTTTGTAAACCCTGTTGGGAAGTTTCCGAACTGCATGAAAATAATCAGTTCATGTGTATGAGTAGATGATCCACATAACCTAAATATGTTAAGCGTGTTGGAATAGCAGGGTTGGAATCCATTTTTATCTCTCTGAGTGGATATGAGAGACCAAAAGTGTGGTCAGAATGAGAGGTTTCCAATGAGGGAGTTAACGCTATGAAATTTAATCTCAGCTTAAATCTCATTCATACGCTGTATGAAAATCCTGTTTCGGGGTTCAATACTCATTCATGTCCAAATATAGATTATCAAGAGATAAAATTAAATTTTGTTCCTTTGTTTGCCGTAAAATTCCCAATGTTTATGGGATCAAGTTGAATAGCATAAAATCCAAAAGCAAAATGGCAAATAATTCCTGGTAAATATTATTTAACCACCAGCTACAATACCCAATAAGATATTGAAAATTACACAATAAAGTTACTAATCAGTGTGCTATATTATGCCGTAAAATATCCTTACATTATATCCCTGGAATCTCTGGAGCGAACGAACGAAAACAAGTTTCTGCGGAGGCGGCTCCACCAATGAACACGTGAGAGGGAACGGGAGAGCGTGGAGGGGGGAAAGCACCTGCTATTAGAAGCCTTCGCAGCAGTGCTTCGCTCTGCCTACTCGATTTCACCCCCTCTCTGCCGCCATGCGCGGCCTTGCTCCAGAAATAACCGGGACACAGTATATTTATTGGTCATCGACAAATTATACCTGAATGAAAATCTTTGTTTTAAAATGTTTCTCCACCTGAAAATTAACTTTTTTGTACCTAAAATATGATGTATGAGAGAGAACTTAGAAAATGATCAGTAATTTAACAAGAAGTCTTAGGTAAACATAAAAATGCATTAGAACATTTTTTTTGTTTGTAAATTTCTTAGCTGTCTCTATTCGTCACAATAAAGGGAATGGTGCGTGATTATAACGAAAAATTAAAATGTCATATCAGGATTATAACCCATGAGACACCTGTGCTCGCAGAGGCTAACAGTGAGGTTACGGAAGACAGCAAGACCAAAGTAACAAAAGCAAATAAAGTGGGTTAGATGTTAATGGCTTTTCTATTCAGTCCTTTGAATTTCAATCGGCCAATTAGAAAGGGAGGAGAGAGAGAGAGAGAGTTGGAATTATTACCGAGACGTGCGTTCCTACAATTAACACAGCCATCTTGCCCATGCTATTACTCCAAGTGACGAAAAGGAAACGCATAACTTTCAACACGCCCATTCCCATCAGCCAATAAGCTTCGAGAGCGCAGTCGCACAAAGCCATTGTTGGCGCGAGCTCTGACCCTGCAACAATCAGAAAGAGAGAACCAGATAGGAACTGCTCAACACAAGAGACAAAGTCAACCCATGTATTTCTAATGCACCAGTGTCGTAACGGGGTCAAATTAAATTACTTTCAAGTATTCACAAGTTAATAGAATCTGATAAGTAGCGAAGTGCTTCTCTGGCAGTCAGCGGAGAGCGGCCTTTGTTGCACACCTGATTTCATGCAAAACTAATTAGTATTCGGCGGGTTCTGAATAAAGGAGCGATCGATACTGTAAAATTTGATGCATTGTGGCAATTTAGGTGATCAAAGCAGGTCCCCGGTTCTGTGAATCATTTTTCAGTTCCACAGGGCTTTTAGTGTTGGCGATTTCGGAAGCTAAATAGACATCCGATTGAATTCTATAGAATCGACTCGCGAAAGAGCTATTTGAATGCGAGCCGAGTCTTGCGATTGAAAATGGGAGACAGTCACACTTCTTTTGGATGACGTATCCAGAAACGTTTCAGAATAAAAGTGACCAAATTTTTATAAAGGTTGGTGCATGATAAGACGAGCATTGCTTCCTTGTAGTCACGGATAGTTCTGAGTTTTAACAAACCCATCGACTTTCAACCGTGTTGTTACAACCCAGAACTGTCTGCGCACATACCTGCCAGATTGAATGACATTTTTGTTAAGACCACTTTATGCATTGATAGGCTAATCTTGACTGGACCTACAGTTGAAATTGTGATCTGGACCACTGTACAATGTGCCTCCACCGGGTATCGAACTCTGGACCCCTTGATTAAAAGGCGACGACGTTACCACTACGCCATTGATTTGGTTTATTTTACTTCACTTTTCTGCAACTTTGGCTAATCGCAAAGATGAGGATGAGTGAAGAAGAAGAAAAAAAAGTAAAGTGTTCCCCTGTGCATAGCACCACGCCATGAAGGCGTATAGGAGATGTGGGGGTAACGCCCCACACTTTCTTGATCCGGTCGTGAGTGGGGGTGATGTGATCAGCATCACGCCCCTGACCGCCTTTACCCCCCAGGGTTTCCCCCAGGTACACATGTCATTCGACGCTGGGTGGACGCCGGGGCCGCTTCCATTGTTAGAAAAGTTCCCGGATTTGAACCGGCCGGGGACCTTGAGCATGGTAGTCAGACGCGTTACCGACTGAGCCACTGCGGCCGAAGTGAGTGAAGAAATTATGAAATTGACGAAAGAATACCCATGCTCACACCGGGTTTCGAACCCGGTACCCCTTGAGTTGAAAAACTCAATATGCTCAACATTCCAGTTCATTGTGTCTTCTTCTCTATTTCCTTGGCCTCCTCCCATTTTCTCACTAGTACTCTCTTCTCCCTTCCTATTTGGTTAGCCTCATCCCACTCTATGTCATGTCCTGTTTCTCTCGTGTGTTTAATGAATGGAATGGGGGACTCAAGATAAACAAAGAATGGAAGAAGGTGTTAGAAAGAGTGGAAAGGACAAGAGCGAAAGAAGAGAGAAGAAGGAAGAGGAATGAAGAAAGAAAGGAAAAGGAGAGTGAGATAAAGAGTCCAACCACTTTCCAGATGAAAGGAAATGTTTAGCTAAATCGCCTGTCAGGTGAAAGTACAGTTGACAAGGGAAGGTCACCTGCTGGAATGTTCCAGAAACAACTTTCTAATAATCTTGTGTCTGGAGGGGAGTGATTTTTGTGTATATATATCTTCCTGTTTTGTACCTTGTTTCATTTGTACTGGGTACAGAGTCTGATGAAGACCTTGCTAGAAGGTTGAAACGTTACGTTTAGTCTGTGTTTTAAAATATAATAAATTTCTACCTTGGTCAGCATATTGAGTTTTTCATATTATGGAAACAAGGCTTAATGGTGTTACCCTTGAGTTGCAGCACGCTGTGATAACCACTCTACCACGCGTATCTCAAAGAATCTGAATGTTTGGAACTATCAGCAGTTAAAATAATTGTGCAGTGTTTTGTTTTCGATCTGGGCAGACAAAATTTATCTTACAATTAAAAAGCTATCCCGTATGCCTTGCACTGTGTCATGGAGGCACATACGGGGCGTGGAGGTAGAGCTCCGCACATCTCGTCCATAGTCCAGACCACGTGATCAGTACATCTAAAGCCGTCTTTACCAATATCATTGATGAGATGCTGGGTGAGCCCTAGAGTATAGTGGATATTGTCGGGAAAATGCCCACCAGAAAACAAATAACCCGAGAATCGATTGATTGATTGATTTGTTGTTTACGTCCACTTTATGCACAGTAAGGCTAATCGGGACTGGACCTACAGTTTAAAGTGGGATCCGAACCACTATGTACCTCCACCGGGAATCGAACCCGGGACCCAACCCGAGAATCGATACCGAGCCTCCCGCGTGGAAGTTAAATGCCATACCAACTGGAACACCGCAGCTCCTAAGTTTTATAATACACGCAGAAAGTAAATGCATTAGCTGAAACAAAAAATGCATAAAGGCTGTAGCTCATGTTTAAGTGCATCATTGAGAAAGATGCATCAAGAAACGCATCAATTCATGCATTAAAGTACAGCTTGACAGAAAGAAAAAGGAAGTTGCATCATATGATGCCCTTTGGCGTTACCTTTACAAATAATGTACACAAAAATGCATCAAACTGTGAAGCTGAGTGTTTGCAAAGGCCAAAAAAAAGAAAACCCTATTTCATTGGATCAATGAATGCGTTTCTGGTACATCAAATAGATTTTATTCATTTAGTTGTCGATGTGTACAGCATTAACATAAAAGTGAAGGCCTGTACCATTTTTAGGTTGGAGAATTTTTTTGAAATGCTAACGTGGTTACTCTCTATAAAATAAAATTCCTTTCTTTAAAATGACACGTGTCTACTGAAATCTGAGCTTTTCATCTTCCATCTCATCTTTCAGCTCTATAAAATGAAAATTAGAATATTTTCCGTTAGTAGTTTCCGCGAAACTTGCGAGCCATACATTACCCAGCCAAGCTAAAGGGATTACCTTACTAAAAGAAGATCAAAAGCGTCCCCATTTAGTGAGATTTCCCTCGAGGAACCGAACCTTACAAACTCCGAATTCATTCAATTCCATGCTGGAAAATTGAGAAATGACATTGACATTTGGATAGTCCCTGCGTCTAGAACGGTTTTAGAAGGTGGTCGGTCTCGTAGCTTGTTCCATTTCGAATCGCTCAATTGGTTTAACTGGTCGAGCCCTCTTGTAATTTACACTTGCTTCATTCTGGTCTGATCATTTTTCAATTCGGTTATTTAACATCGCATATTTTCTACCATGAGGCAACGGAATTTTATGCACACTTGCATACATTCAAGTGTAGGCGCTTATTGCATTGGTGCCTTTAAAATAAACCAGGGCGTCAGATCCGTGGAATTTCGGTTTCCCCGTTTTCCTTGTCCTCCTTCCTTATTGTTGCTTTCATATACATGTTTGAGGCGTTAAGCCACAACTGGATAACGTCTCATGTATATTGTGGACGAAGAATGTTTTGGCGTACCAGAAACAAGCCTGGTTCACAGATAAGATTTATGTGCTAGTAGTGCAATAAAATAAAATGTATATATATTTATCAGTAAGTTAGTAATAGAACAATGGTGTAATGTGTTATGATAGGGGGACTAGAACGAGTGCTATTTCTTGAATGATATTAAATAAGTTAGTCTCACTAAAATATGAGAATTAGTAAATAACAACAACAACAATAATAATAATAATAATAATAATAAAGAGAAAAGAAAGAAAGAGAAAAATGGATTGTTGCACAAAATTGAATTATGCACAGAAAGGCTAATCGGGACTGAACCTATACTTTATCCGGGAATCTCCGGAGCATAGCCGCGCATAAGAGAGAAACCGATTGTGTGGAGCGAATCAGTGCACGCTGCTGCAAAGGTTGGTAGTTATAGTCACTTTCCGCTCCACGGAATCCCGTTCCCTCTCAGGTGTTCATTGGTCGAGCCCTCTCGAGTCACTACTTGCGCAGAGACTTGCTTTCGTTCGCTAGCTCCAGAGATTCCCTGGACAGAGTATCCAGTTTAAAGTGGGATCCAAACCATGTGTCCTCACCGGGTATCCAACCCGGGACTCCTTGATCACAAGGCGACGATGTTACCACTACGCCATCGGGGAGGCCCTTGTGTTTTTAATTGTTCAGTCATGGCGGACCCTGTGGCCAAGTGGTTAGCATATTGCGCTACGAAGCCAAGGGTCCCGGGTTCGAATCCCGCTCGGGCTTGGTTGTTTGTGAATGTCCATTCATCAATTTCATCACTCATCCCCATCTTCGCAAATTAGCCAAGAGGCACAAAACGCGAAGTAAAATAAGCTAAATCAATCAATCAATCAATTGTTCAGTCATCAATTTCATCCCATCACAATCCATTTTCATTTTCGATTAGGGAAAAGTGCAAGAAAAGCGAAATAAACAAAAATCGAATCAAATCAATCAATGAATTGAAAAGTTTGTTTGACAAAGTTTATTTAAGTCTGCATATGTGCTCAGTATAATCGGAACATGGTGTAAAGGAAAAGTAAAAAAGAATGTTTCACTGCAGAATATGTGTCAGATCATATTTTAGATCCAAACCACTACATTGTGCTGGTGAAGCCAAATCAGAAGATGTGGAGGAGGCAGCGTCCACACATGCTCGATTTCGGATATTTTTGAAGATGATATGATCAGCATCAGGCTGCAGCCGTCTTCACCCACAGGGTTGTCCTCAGGTACCATTAATTTTATGCAGTGAAAAGGCAGGGGAAATTACGACCGTAGATCACCCACCCTGGGAACCGAACCTAGGTCTCCTCGTGTCACAAACCCTACCCACTAGACCACCGCGGCTCAGAACACACTCGTCAACTCTATTCCTATCGATTTTCGATCTCTGTACCAAAGGTCCCGGGTTCGAGTCTCCGCCTGGTTTTGTGTGTTCTTTGCGAACATCACCCTTCATCAGTCTCATCTAATTATCCACCCATCTTTATGTCGCGATTGGTCAAACGTGGCACAAAAGTGACGTAAAATAATAAAAATACGAAGATCAAGCCAATCTATAATACTGTTCCGAAAATTAAATGTTGATAAGTGTATGTACTTGGAAATTTAGGTTCATAAAGATTTGCGCAGGACACAAATTTTAGCACATTTTGTTTATCAGACGTATTTTTAATAATTATTGACCATGTAATTATGAATGGATTCAATTCGTGACAATCAAATCCTTATTAAATTAATTTTCTTGAATCTGATTCTGGCACTGGCTATACTCCGTCCCGGGAATGTGTGGAGCAAGACCGCGCGTAACAGTAGAGAAGGGGAAATAGCGAGTTAGCGGAGCTAAGCAGTACGCGCTGCTGCTATAGCTCTTTTCCAGTCTAACCGCGGACGTCCTATAAGCTGGAAAGGGATGTGGGGAGCGGGAAAGCTACCAATCCAGCGCCACAAGAAACGCAGTAGCCAATAGAACGAGGTTCACGTAGTACTTTCTTCCGCCGCGTCGTCTATCTCGGTACCACTGCTGTTGTGTGGCTGGTCTGCGGTGTAATCCTCGCTCCCCACTTCCCTTGCCAACATGTAGGCCGCCCGCCGTAAGAGTGGAAAAGACCTTTAACAGTTGTTAGCTGCAGCCGCATTCTCCTTCCTTTTCATGCATTTCTCGTACTTCCCCTAACATTAAGACCTCCCGAGTCACTACTTGCGCAGAGACTTGTTTTCGTTCGCTTGCTCCAGAGATTCCCGGGACAGAGTATAACAGATAAGGTGCATGCAGAAGATCACAAGTGACTTGTAGAATAATGATATTCTACTGTATAAACTGTCTTATGTAAGAGCACAATTGCAAATAAATAAAATCTCAGGAAAGAATCTTTAGTTCGAAACAGGTGTAATCCCCCACTTCTCTCAGACCAAAACGTTTCTCTACGTTGATGCACGTATGAAATAAGACACCGTTCTTGAACGTGATTTTTAAAAATCTAAATGGAATGCTCCTTTCATAACCAGACATTCAATTTTAACTGCTTTGAGTTATTTGGTACGTAAAAAGTAATGACCAAAGCCTTTTCAGTCTTTTATATCCTTTCCGTGAATTCAGACGTTGAGTTGCGGTTTAACGTGAGCAAAACAGCTTTGACAAGAAATGATTAATGTTTTTTTTATATACCACTGGGTAAAACTGACGTCAGCTTGCTGTGCTTTAACAGGTGTTTGTGATGTGAAATCAATGTGAAAAATATTAAAATGTATTTTTTGGGATTTCTTTTCCTCTTTCAAAAGGTAAATGAAGCATCCTGCAAATATTTTTGAGCAAATAGAGCTCAGGTACGAACATTCTTTTGTTTGCTGGAGAAGCAAGGTAGTACAAAAAGTAGAGATATGAATGCATAAATGCATGAATTATTGATTTAAGTCCACTTTATTCACAGAAAGGCTAATCGGGACTGGGCCTACAGTTTAAAGTGGGATCCGAAAAGTAGAGATGTGTTAATAGAGAAACTGTTTATTTGTTGAACATTTTCTTTAAACATATTCAATTAATTCAATTTAATTATTCTTCATTAAAGGGCGAGGTTCAGCTTTCGGCTCTTCTGCCACCTAACGCCAGACAGAACACAGTGCCATACTCTTATATGGGATTGCGTGGAGGGGGAGAAGCGACTGCAGTTACCAGCCTTCGAAGCAGCGTGTACTGCTTCGCTCTGCCCACTCGATTCCCCCCCTTCTTTGCCGTTATGCGCGGCCTTGCTAAGGTGCTAATCGGGACAGAGTATAGTGGGTACCCAGGATGGTTCTAAATCCCCCTCCTTTGGCCTAAGATTTTTAATTAAAAAAAAGAACGTTGCATGTAGGACCAGAAGACCAATATATGTCTCTCATCTAAAAAAAATGGACGGAATATTCCTCCCTCGTACAAATGTCACTCTCTTGTGTTTCTTGTGGAGATTAATGCATACACATATCGTCATGAATACTTATCACACATTATACTGTTTGTAATTCAATTTATTTCAATATGAATAATCATAGGGCCTTATTCTACAGAGTGGTCACAAAAGTGCTGTATGCTTGATAAGGACATGATAGTTTAAGAGTCTAGAACATCGCCATGTTCTGTGCAGATGTTTTGGGGAGATAATTCTAGCTCACTTGCGCGAAAGCATCTTTCACGGCTGCTCGTACTTGCGTTGTGCGATACCGGTTATTTCTGACCTTGTCATTGATGAACCACCTCTGGAACTTCTTGAAGTTCTTTTAGAACCTCTTCCAATCAACCGCCCGGCAAAGGTCTTATTCAGGTAATGACACACTTGCAACGCGAAGTGTGCCAGAACAAGGCGCAGAATTCGTCTGTGCTACGAAATTGACGCTCTCCATACCAATGTTCCGGACTCTTAAACCATTAGGTATGTGTCCATATCAAGCATTCAACCATAACCATCGTGGTGTAGAAAGTAAAGTAGGGTATGCCCACTTTGTGACCACTCTGTACACCAACAAACTTTCACAGCTTGCAAAGGATATGAAGACTTCTGATAACGTTTTGCTTGTCAAAACAGAACCTTACTGGAAAATTCAATTTGCAATTGGAAATAAAAACTTGCCCTGTAATGAACGTACTCCTTCCTCGAAGGAGGTTAAATTCTACTAAAGCTCCATTCCTATACACTGAAGGGCTATGTTTTGCAAAGACTTGCTAAGTGTCAGCATGTCTTAGGTATTCGAGTTTGCACAAGATACAGCTAGGTACACCACCCTCCCTTATGTTATTTAGTACGTTAACAAGAAAAGCGTTACTGAGAAAAGTTTTTGTATTGATTTCCTCTGCAGGCTGTGAAACTTTGTCGCTATTGAACAGGATACCACATATATATTCAATAATAATTGCCAATTAAATTCGACGCCGGAAGTAATGGATTTAGAAAACACGAGAGCTTCTCATGGTTCAATTTATAACGTCAACAAATACAGACTTGGTCACATACCAGCTAAAGAATCCCATTCCCTTAGATACTCGTGTTTCCCATCCCTGCAACAATTTGTTTCAATTTTTTTTAAAAAAATGTAAAAAAAACCTCAATGAGCCGATCAATAAATAACAAAGTTGAAATCAATCATACCGGGTTTACCGAACACGCTTTCGTTGAACAACACGTAATTAATCTTCCACGTCCCAATAATTCACAAAAATACATTCGTGGCGTAATATGGGTAAAATACAGGCTATAATGAAGAATCCCATAAACGGATTTTTCACAATTTTTATAAAATAAAAACAAAAAAATAGAGTGGTTAGATCAGTGTCACGTTTTACTAAAATTAATTTATTTTATTCTATTTATTTTTTATTGGAAGAAATGGCTCTGTAACATATTCAGGCCTACTACTTATAAGATAACAACTTTTCTTTACTTTGTTCTTAAAATGAATAAAATATAAACTCTAAGCACAGGGGAGCACTTTTTTTTTCTTTTCTTTTTACATTCCACGCCAAATTAAACCAAACATCACCTGTTGTTATTTTAAAAATACATCCCTCATATTGAGATGCATTTCTTTGATAATTTGTAATATCACAAGGATAGATTAGAAGCCATAATTCTTTGTTTGGAACATTAAATCACGTTCTCGTATGTGAGGAATAACTAAAGAACTCACAAAGTAATTCGGCGAATATGTTCATTGGTATTAATAAGACCTTCCGCCTCGGAGATGGAGCGAGATGTCTACTCAGCTTGCACTACAGAAAGTTCAAGATTGGAATCCTGGCCTGGGCGTAGATACTCCTTTACGTGATCACACTCACCGTTGTGATTTGCCAAAAATGTATAAAACCAGCGTAAAATAAGAAAAATTCAAAAATTAATAAATTTATTTGAAAAGTTGCATGTTATATATCTACATCTGAGGAATTCGAGCTTGTTCATTTTTTTTTTTAAAAAAAAAGTACCAAAGATTAATTTATACATATTTATTAGAATCGACATTTATACATACAGCGAATTTAGGATTCAAGGATGAATTATTATTATTTCATATAGTAGTGATAATAGTATTACTAGTGGGGGTTGTTTGTTTTATTATTTTAGTTGTTTGTATATTAAATGGGGTTGCATTGTTTGTTTGAGCGGAGGATTCTTGGCTGTAATCAGGTTCGTACGTAGGGGTCCTAATAGGGTGGGTGTTTCTGGTGTTTTCCGAGTTTTGCAGATGCTCTAAAATTTAATTACTATCCTTATAATTGTCTCCTATTTTAGATTATTCTCGTCTTTATTAGTTTGGGTTACTTTTCATTATTATACTTTAATATTTTGTTTTTATTTGGAAGCATATACTATATGCCATATAGAGTACAATAAAATGTGTAAATAAACAGATTTGTTTGAGAGGCGGTTTGCTTTTGTCAACAGCTGCCAAGTACGTAAATAAAAGGAAGAGCAAGGCGAAATCTTTTATCTTTAAGTTCAGTTTCCAGTTTCTACAATTTCTAGAAAGGTCGAAAGGTCCGTGATGGGTTTTCCTTCCGTTGAACGAAGAGTCCCCAGACTCCTTTCGACTGTCAACCAACCTTCTTAGCCAATCCCATCCGTGAACAGCGCAGAATACACAGCAGGAAATCCTCGGGGAACAGAAAAAAATGCACGGTCAAAGATCCAGCGTATGAAAATTTAACTGGTTTTGACTTTTCAGAAAGAAAAGGGAATGTTAAGTTCGCGTCAGGTTCTTCAAGCGAAATTATCCACCCGTTTAGAGTTCTAATAAAGAAATTGAAATGTACGTCGGTAAGTCACCCTTTAAAAGCCTCACATTGAGCGTCAAAGTAGACATGTTTTTTTACGGTGGGTTGGCCGCCAATGATCTCAGCCCAGAGATTCATTACAACTGTTCAAATAGACGCTATTACTCAAGTGACTCCTTCAACACGGTAGGCCATTTAACGACACCTTTTTGTGAAAAAAGACCTGACAGTGTTTTAATCTTGTTCTTCAGTTTGATGCTACACTGCATAATCGTACCTACACGCAGGAAAGTAAATGCATCAGCTGAAAAAATGTATAAAGTATGTAGCTCAATACAAATATTTAAGTGCATCATTGAGAATGATTCGGGAAGATGCATCAATTGATGCATTCAAGTACAACTCGACATCGAAATAAATACTCGCTTGTATCACATGATGCAGTTTGGCGTTACCCTTACTGCAGCGCCTTGAATAACGTAGTGTGGAAAACGACCCAAGAAACTGGTTCCCCGAGACGATGACAAGTAGATGGCAGTGCGATCGACCCAGGTGCTAATTTTGTTATGAAAGTAATGCAGCTTAGTTAGTTTTTGGAATATATTGTGTAGATTAGTTTCTCTAGAAAGGCGGTAAGTGAATTGATGGAAACAGTTATATTTGTGGAGTGATTTGCAGTCACGAAATGGCATTAATTTGGAAAGAAAAGTAAAATAAAATTAATAAATAAATAGCATGCGTAACACAAGAAGAAACATCGCAATGTGATTCCGGACGTCAGGTCTTGGACTGTGTATTAGAGTTTATTTTTCTATGTTATTAGAATATAAATAGTATCCTGAGAGATATTTCATACCGAGGCGACAAACCACAAATGTCGCTTGAAAGCGAGCGGTCGGAAATCAATGCAGCCTTTCGAACCGTAGGGACCACAAGCTCTGACTGCACTGTTTCCTCAAGGAGATTTTACACCAAAGCGACACGCGACAAACGATACGATGAATTCACACCAAAGCGACACGGGTCCTTCGGTCCAAGGCAACTTTCACACCGAAGCGACACATGTTGCTTGGAAACGAGCCAATCAAGAGCAACATTTCACATCGTAGCGGCATGACGGGAAGCACGGACCAGCGTTCGGTTGGTGAAATCCTCAAGCGATAAGTGTCGCGTGCCGCTTGTCGCTTTGGTGCGCAATCGCACTAAAGCAAGACACTCATTGCATCGCGTATGTGCGAACAACAAACCACGGCAACATGTTGCAAGCTATTGAGGAAATGGCCCAGTTTGAGCGACGCAGAAGCGACAAAGCGACACGTGTTGCTTATCGTGTCGCCTAGATCTGTAGTTGTAATGTGCGGTTTATCGTGTCGCCTATCTGTTGTTCGCAAGCAACGCTTGCTAATAGACTGAAGGCACCATGTCGCTTGTCACTTAGTTGGGAACTCCCCCTGTAGCGCGTCGCTTCTGTCTGAGCACCCTTCCTTTAAGGAGCTTTCCGACCGAAGTAACAAGTAGCACGCGAATACGCCATATGAACGTGTCGTTTGCTGTTTGGACCCTCATGTGCAATGAATGCTATTTTACAGTCTGGAAGTGTGTCTCACTAGTGTGACAGTGTGAACATCCCGTGTCGCTTGTCCCATTGGTTTGAAAGTTTACTTACAATCATGTCGATGGCACTAAGAAAGTTTTGTGGGGTTTCCCTTGTCGTTTCATGCAATCATCATTATCATCATCGCCGCGATTAGTTTAAAGCGGAAGAAAAGAGACAGTAAATATCAAAAATACAAATGCTTCAGTGTGTATATCTTTAAAAGAAATGATGATGATAATAATAACGAACCTAATTCATACACAAAAATTTAATGCCAAGAGCATTCCACGCGTATTTTTTCTCCCGTATTATTAACGAAAGTATGACGTTAACAGGACGTGGTCGACTGTCTAGAGTGTTCGTTAATATCTTCGCGACCACTGTACCAAATATCATAGCAATTATCACATTCATAGAAATGCTTCATGTAAAAGAATCAGACGTTGCAGCGAAAACTCCATTTACTTCCACTATAAGCAGTCGAACACCAAGAACCGGGGTCAACACCAGCGCCTCTAGCGGATCATTTTCTAGTGGAACCATCCAGAGAGCGCAGAAGCATGCCGTTTTCCACACTACGTTATTCTAGGCGCTGTACCCTTACAAACGATATGCAAAAGTGCATCGAAATATAAACCTGATTCTTGAAGAAGGCTAAAATACACTACAATACATCAATCGATGAGTCTCTGGTGCACTAAATGGATCTGATGAATTTAGTTTTCGTGTGTAGACAAACTAGGCATTAGTAAGAATAAAATAAATGTTTGTTTTGATTCATGACCACTTTATATGCCTATAGACTAATTAAAAAGAACTTAACATAACACGTGGCGCAAGAGCCTTTGAGGGCTCCCTACCGACTTCCGGCCTAACTCCCATATGCCGTAGCAGAGGTTGGAGATCGCCCAACCAGTTACGGGGTGACGTGTGGTCAGCACGACGAACCCCCAGTGGTTGCTGTAGGTTTTCCACGACCAGATTACGTTCCTCGTTCGTATCTCCCCAATTTCCTCACGATGTTGCATGAAAGTTAATTAAATATAACCTGTCCCAGGTATCTCTGGAGCAGGCGAACGAAAATAAGTATCTGCGCAAGTAGTGACGCGAGACGGATCCACCAATGAACACTTGAGAGGGAACGGCATTGCGTGAAGGGGGAAAAGCGACTGCAGTTACCAGCCTTTGCAGCAGCGTGTACTGCTTCGCTCTGCCCACTCGATTTCCTCCCCTTCTCTGACGCTATGCGCGGTCTTGCTCCAGAGTTAGCTGGGACAGGGTATAGATTCAACAGAAGATATTCTGGAGGTGTGCTTCTTGCGAAATTTCCGTGTGTTTACGATTGACAAGCGTAGTGCAAAAGAAATTTCATGAAATAGTAATAACGGTTTGAAATTAAGTATGATTATTCGCTGTTTCAAAATAGTGAGACGTGTGTATTTACAGCTACTTGGAAAATAACATCAGAATAAACAACTAATGATTCCGCTCTTAAACCTTTCTACTACGGTAATGTTTTTTCTTGCCAGGAAATCTCTTGGCGTCTGCTAGACCATTATATAGGACCAATATTGTTATCACATTCCCTTTTATACTCTGTCCCTGGAATCTCTGGAGCGGACGAACAAAAGAAAGTCTCTGCGCAAGTAGTGACTCGAGTTGACTCGAACAATGAACACGTGCAAGGGAACGAGATTTCGTGGAGGGGAGAAAACGACTGCAGTTACCATTCTTGGCAGCATCGTGAACTGATTTGCTCCGCTCACTCGCTTTCTCCCCTTATGCGAGGCCTTCCTCCACACATTTCTGGGATAGAGTATACGTATAGAGTTTAATAACCCATAGCTCTACAGCCCGTGAGAGCCTTGGCTTACCTACCGACTGCTGGTCTCCCTCCCACACTGTTCCTCCGTCACCTGTTATAGCGTGGAGATCTTAGACCAGTATTGGAATGTCGGGGGATCAGCCCGACGAGCCCCCAGCCGTTGCAGGTCTTCTCGATTGGGTTACGCTCACTCACTCGGAGCTTCCCAATTTCCTCACGATGGTGGGTTGCCACCGGCCCTATACGTAGGCCGAATAAATTCCGACCAGAGCCGGATTCGAACCTACGCCGTCCCGCAGCGAACGATCTCAAGACGAGTGAACGCCTTAAGCCGCTCGACTACGGAGGAGGACACGTATAGAGTTTAGTAATTGGAAGAAAAAGTGCAGTATCAGGTCAGTCCCAGATTTGAACCTAGTCAGGCATGGATATATCATTGTGTTTGACCCATCCCATCTCCAACCTTATCGTCGCGATTTAGCCAGTATACTCTGTCTCAACTATCTCTGGAGCAAGGCCGCGCATAGCGGCAGAGACGGTTGGGATTGAGTGGGCAGAGCGAAGCAGTACACGCTGCTGCGAAGGCTGGTAACTGCAGTCGTCCACGCTATCCCATTCCTTCTCACGTGTTCATTGGTGGAGCCGTGTCCCGTCACTACTTGCGCAGAGACTTGTTTTCGTTCGCTAGCTCGAGATAGCTGGGACAGAGTGTAGGTGGGAAAGCAACGTAGAGGAAGCAAAATAGAAATAGATAAACATGACAAAATAGAGTATAACCAAACCCAAACATGCAGACTCGCCCGTGGATGTTTGCATTTCCATTCAGAGTGCTTATTATTTTTTCTACAGGAACGTCGGGTTCAGATAACAGAGAACCCTTGTGCCTGTTTGTGCTTCTCTTTTGGATCATACCTGTGTGCTTCACCCGACAGGGCACTCACGTGCATCTGGCGCGGAGTGACAGGTAAAAGGGAAGGCCGTTGCCCCCTGCTACGCTCTGTAATTTTCAAATAAAAATTCCCGCCAGGTGCTGTTTGCAGTTAGTTTATCGATTATCTTCCCAGAAGAATATGAAAAGGATTTTTTCCCCCCCAAAAGTATAGCCTGCGAAAAGGCAGATATTTTTTTTTTCGGAGAAAAGAACGTGGGAGAATCATTCTCGCCTACATCTTATGCGACACAAATAGCAGTTCTGTCCAGCGGTACAGCCTGACATTCAGGATATAACAAGGAGATCGCGAGAAATGATACACATCTCATTGAATCTTCCTTTTGTTATTGTTAGATTGAAGGTTCAGAAACACGATCTTGATTTTCTCCTGGAAACGATTGCAATATGCTGATCATAATTGGAGAAAGTCTATACACTTTCTAATAGCTTTGCAAAATTGCCAAAAATAAGAATACGACTTTTAGAAAAACAAATAGAACTTACCAACATGGTGATCACGTAACACTAACATTCGTAACCTCAGAAGGAGTCAGGAATGTTTCTTTTGCTGTTTTTTCCTAATGTCTTTCATCAATTAATTCTCATCAACGTGATTGAAGAAGTGAAATTTATTTACAAGAAATGAAGATCTTCCCTCTGAAGTGCACTGTGTCATGAAAAGTACAAAGGGAGTATGGAGTTAAGGAACCACATAATCTCGATGTCTGCCATAACGAATATGATGCCAGAAACTCTACTGGCCTAATGTAAGCCATTGGTGAAACTTTGCACGAGTCCGGAACCGTTTATGCAAGGGACATTAAGAGAATCGAACCAGGGTCTCATGTGTCACTCAAGACACCCTACCGAATAGACCACTGCTGATATAAAATAGATTGAAAACGACGCAGAATAACTAATATGCATAATACACAGCTATTCGTTTTTTCCAGGAGTGTAAGAGGCGGCCTTTTGATTGATTTTGTTTATTTTGCTTCGCTTTTCTGCCACTTTGGCTAATCGCGCGAAGAAGAGGATGAGCGATGATATGATGAAATTGATGAAGGGACGACCAGGCCAGGATTCGAACCTGGGACCCCTGGTGTCGTAGAGTGTTGAGATAAACCACTCCGCCTTGGAGGTCGGTTGGCGGACTTTTGAGAAGGCACACAAAAGTCAAACGTAGTACGTCCAGTCTTGCAGTTAAATGAAGCTCTAGTGCTTGAATCCAGAGTCCACATCCACTGTAATTTTTTTTTTGTTTTGATTAATTGAATGGCATTATGTTACTTCGCTTTTTGTGCCACTTTTGGCTAATTTTCGAAGATGGGTATGAGTGATGATATGATGAAATTGATGAATGGACACTCACAAACATCAATGCCGGGATTCGAACCCGGGACCCCAGGCGTTGTAGCGCGATGTGCTAACCGCTCCGCCACGGGCGCTGGTTCACCAATAGGTGTTTGTGATTTTGCATTTATCCTATTCATCTTATCATTTATCCTCATCCTCGCGATTAGCTAAAAGTGGTACAAAAGCGACGTAAAATAAATAAACATCAATAAGTTCTTTCTGCATCTTTCAACGTGTAATTAAATTTGCAGTTTCTTGCTTCGTATATATTTATCCATTACCTCTCTTGGCTGATTAGTCTTTGGTAGGATTATATTACACTATTAACAAGGAAACGGTGACCTGCTCATTGTCAGGTCAGACTCTATTGTTGATTTGTATTATAGCTACAGGGTGGCACATATTATATGTACGTATCAGTTGGCAACCCTGTAACGCAGGTGCGCATGCGCAGAAGTCTCCCATGTTTAGCAGCTGCAATCTGGCAATCAGTCTGACATGAAATGTTCACCTGTTCAGGCGCGAATCGTGGCAGTTGACGCGTTCATCCGAACGGGTGCCATTCATGAGACGCAGCAGCCACTGCGATGACGGTTCAATGAGGGTCGCCATCAACCCGTGCCAGAGCGTCACAACATGATACGATGGGCCAGATAATAGAAATCCAATGGCAGCGTGCAGAAACAGAAGTATTCAGGTCAGAAGAGGCGTATTCTCTGGCGTCCTGATGCTTCTCAGTGCAGTGCTTGCTGCGTCTCCTGAATGGAACCCTTTCGGATGAACACATCCACTGGCATTACTCGTGTCTGAACCGCCCAACAGTTTCATGGCAGACTGATGGCAAGACTTGCAGCTGCCCAAGCATGGGAGGTTTCTGCATTCCAACAGGGTTGCCAACTGATACTGGTGGATACAATATGCGCCATCCTGTATAATATGAGTGGGTTACGAAGGAACGGAGTGTGTACAACAATATTTGCGATTAATAAAACCCTTTCATAAAAACCAGACTAATGAAGCCATTGCACACTTAACTCCATGTGGACCTTCATCGTTCATCAGTCTTGTGTAGAGTCTGTCGCATAGTTACAAAAAGACAGAACAATACTAAATCTAACATTAAAAATCTAGTAAAATAAACAGAATATTATTGCAACAGTTTCGAATTGTAAGCATGATTTGCAGACACGAGGAAATTTTTCTTCAGAAAACTCGGAGAGGTTATTTTCTCGTATGAAATTCCCTGAGGAAATTACCACATAAATCTGTTCTTCTTAAGGGAAATGCGTGGAAGAAAAGAACTTCATTACAAAGCACCGCCATCCACCCCCTCTCCCGCTCTTCCCCCTTCTTTCAATTTCTTATCTCCCTTATTGCCACCCTAATTCATATCTAATGCATGTCGCATCACAAAAGAGTCGACAGGTCTGAGCAATTTTGGTTCCATCATTCAAGTTCTCGAATTTTCCTCCTCTTTTCATCACTCTGTTTATCAGACTACAAGAAAATTAGATTCTACTTGTGATTGGGGTTAGTCTCATGAAAAACTAAATGGTTAGAGGATTTCTGAAGATTATTTTACTTTAATTGACCAAAAATTACACAGTAAGTACAAAATATTAACCGAGAATTTTCTGCTAAAAGGTGGATAATGCAAATAAGTTCTTATTAGAGATTGTAAACAATTCAGTTATAGTTCCAGTAAAAGTTACTTTAAAAAGAAACTAAGTTACTTTTAAACTTACTTTGTTCTAGCTATAACTCGAACCAGTATAACATGGTCAATTCAGGATTTGCAAGAAGAATGATATTTTCACTGACAATCATGAAAAATTTAACAAATCTTCGATAAATTATAAATAACCTCATTTTTAATACGAAAATATATAGGTTATAAAATTCAAAGCATAGACCTGTGATTCAAAATGATTATTTTTTTTTAACAAATCATAGTTTTGTTAATTGCTGTAAAACTAGGGATCTTTGGCCACTACAGGATGATTGACATATTATAGCTATGTCCTAGTGTTCTAAAACAAACGCAGCTGGGACATATATGCAGTGGCAGTACTGACGTTAAAAGTATAACATTTTTTTTAAAAAAAAAATAATTATAAAACAACGCATTCTTTCAGAACATGTGGTTCGCGATAATGAAACAACCTGATCGAAGAAAATGTTCCTCCATGCAAAAACCTAAAGAGGAGTAAATTTTAATTTCGTAACATGTTTATTGAAAAAAATAATTGTTATTTCCAATGATTAATACACACACACACACACACACACACACACACACACACACACACCTTACGAAATGAAATAGGACACACTCCAATGGATCTAACAGTAAGACACTCAAATAATATTTCAACTGTGATCGCGTGTTGCTTTGCTTGATACACCAAAATATCCAAATCGTATCTAAGGGGTATACGCTGAAAAATGACAAGAAATGCGCGTTCTATTTTCATGAACTTTTTCTTGAATGAGAAATATAATTAATATCTACAGAACTTGTGAACATGAACATCAAGAAAAAAATTATTAATAAATATAAATTCGCATGAATAATTTGTCACATAATTATCTCTGCTACAATGTACTTGTCTTATAAAACTATACACATTTTACTTCTACCGAAATTGTCTTCAGTCACACACAACAAATGATGTGATTATACCTTAAACAAAAGAACCCGCTTCATTTCATATCTTTCCTCTTTCATTCCATCCTACGTATCGTCAACTTGAATTTTTCGTTCGCCAAAGTGTTGACATAAGCAACGTTAACCTATTACTATCTGAGTAGGTGGCTAAAACTAAACTATCGTTATACTCGCCATGCATATGAAATAAAACACTTTCAAAACTGAACATCCGCATAGCGAATTTTAGGTCTTCCGACTCCAACATCTGCATGTGATGACTAAGAGCGTCTATGAAGCTTGACGGACAAAATTCACACATCAATGAACCCCCAGTTTTATGCATGAAGCGAAGGCTCTTAATGAGGTTGGTACGGAACGCGATATGATGACATACGGCTTTTGAGGCCTACCAAGCTCGGATTGGATGCTAAAATGCTTGTCACGTTTCAGATTACCGTTCCCTTCTTTCCATTTTTTTACAGGCAAAGCAGATATGCAGAGGTACCGGATTTCGTTCTTTACTATTTCAATCGTTTTTATTCCTTTCAATCTTGCTGAATATTTTGTTCAGTGCTGAACAACAAATGTTAACTTAGTTTTAAGGGTTTGATTTTATTTAATATTTTCTCACTTTTATTTATAAATTTATTAAAATAACCTTAAAATGGTAATAGTGGTAACGTTGGTGCCTGGTAATCAAGTTATCATAGGTTCGATACCCGGTGGAGATAAATAGCGATTCGGATCACACTTTAAACTGTAGATCCAGTCCCTATTAACCTATTTGTCCTATAAAGTGGACTTAAAAACTTAAGGCGTCAAGACTTACTTAAATATTACCAACACAATTTTATTTATTGATGGTAATGATACATTTTTACTAATAATCTTGTAATGATAAAATCACATTATAATGCAATATGCTAATACGAAAATGAAGTGTAAGTTAAGTAGAGATGATTAATGTAAAAAATAAATTGCGTAGGTTTTATCACAAATAAACTGATTAATTTGAGAGTAGAAGTAAATAAAAAAATATTTTTCCATAAATTCTGGTATTGTTACCTTCTAACTACAACTATCAAATAAAGAAATAAAACTGAAAATCAGAATTGACATCTTAAAGCATCCGATCGATACCTCTCGGCCAACGGAAGCGATTGTGAGCATTAATTGGGATTTAAATTAAATATTCGCATATCTGCACGTGATTAGTAATGAAAATGTAGTGCACTCGATTTGTCTCTCCACATACTCATTCAACTATGACGCGAGCTTTGTTATCGACAGGTATTTTATACCCTTTACCTATTCACGATATGTGTGCGTGATATAGAGCTCATGACAAACGCATGCAATTTACTGCCACTAGAAAATCTGATGCGTGACCTTCGATAATGTAAGCCCATAGTGTAATATTGCTCATGAATGACGGATGGAGATCCTTGCCGACTACGAGAGACTTCTGACGTACTGGACACTGGCTGGACAGGCTGAGTATATTGCATTACAGTCTATCGCCCTTTATAGGCCCTCATGGCCGGGTGTAATTTACCTAAAGTCCATTGATTTATTTTGAGTTCTTAAAAGTGCAAGAAAAGGAAATTGTTTTAGTTTAGATTTTTTTAGGTGGATTGCTCCGGGTCATGTTGGCTGTGGGGGGTTTGGGCTGGGTTGCGATTTGCTCTGACTCGTGTAGCCTTTACTTACTGACTGCTGACTATCAAATGGGACAAATTAAACTAGGTTAACTGGGAGATAATCCATAGACATTTCTGTTGAATTAATTGTATTTGGAAAGTATAAGTACTAATATGTTTTGTAATAAATATTGGGTTAACGAATATTAAGTTCCAATTGTATACTTTAAGTACCTAATATATGATCATCCACTGCGCCGATAAGACAATCCTCGTCTCACTTCTTTGGTATTAAAGGGGAAACAAGAGACGTAGAGGATTATAATAAGGAACGCACAGAATGGAATACGAAGTTACTTCGTGAAACGTCAATTTTATGAAATAGCGGTTTCGAAATGCTTTTTTGTTTTTTCCGATTTCAATCATCGATTTTCACTGTTAAACCAAACGGGCAAAGGAGACTAGGGCTGGTGAAAGATACGACTGAGACGAGTCAATGAAATGTCAATGAGCGAAGGTGAATTTCCATATTTAACAAAATAAGTCTTTGAAATCCAGAGAGGTTTATATATTAACATTTAAATAAAAATCATTACATAATGTACTCTTTCCCTGGAATCTGTGGAGCAAGGTGGCACATGGCGGCAGAGAGGGGGAGGATCGAATGGGCAGAGCGAAGCAGTACACGCTGCTGTGAAGGTGGTAACTGCAGTCGCTTTCCCCCTCCACGCAATTCCATTCCCTCTCACGTGTTCATTGGTGGAGCCGTCTCGCGTCACTACTTGCGCAGAGACTTGTTTTCGTTTGCTTGCTCCAGAGAGAGTCTGGATAGAGTATATTTTTATTAATCTTTGCGGAAAACCTAATTTTAATTTCGTTATGTAATGCTGCTTTTTAACGTCGTTAGGTTAATCGTGGCGATAAAGATAAATTATGATTAGTACCTTTGACAGCAAGGTTTGAGTCGAGCATTCAAAGCGATGGGTCAATGTCGAATACTGTGAAATAGATAGTGATAACGTTGTTAAAACCATTTCAACGACATATATAAGGATAACTATTTCAGAACTCTTTTATAGTTCTATAGATGAAATATAACAATTGTACATTTGTTTATGCATTTTTAAAATTCTAGTAGTTTTAGGTTATGTTTTGCTAAATATTTTCAAATGCTCTGTAGTCCAATACTTTGGTTTTGGATACCTTGAAATATGTAACTTTGTAACCTTGTAACCATGTAACATGCAATACTGCTGTACTAAGGCTGGAAAGCTGTTCTCGGCAGTTTAAAAACACTTTTAAATAAATAAATAAATAAATAAATATGCTGATATTAGACTTGTATGTATGTATCTATGTTGTATGATAAACTAAAATAATGGTAATTAAGTCATTTTTCAAGTATTTCGTTTCTATGATTATTAATTTATAAAATGTTTCTTTCAGACCATTTGTGCAGTATCATCACCAGCAGAAAAGTGAGTGTAAGTAGACAGTTTGTATTGTAATAAATATGAAATTGAAACCATGTAAATTTGCGCTACCGTTACTTGTTACTAAACTTTTTTTTCTGTCAAAATATTGTGTACTGAAGGAGTTTCCTTTGTGATTGGCAATTGAAGGAAATACAATAGTTAAGAAACCAAAACTGCTCTCTCAAAATTATTAAGAACTACAAACTATACTCTATCCCCGGAATCTGTGGAGCAAGGTCATGCATAGCTGCAGAGAAGGGGCGAAATCGAGTGGGCAGAGCGAAGCAGTACACACTGCTGGAAAGACTGGTAACTGCAGTCGCTCTCCCCTTCCTCGCAATCCCGTTCCTCTCAGTGTTCATTGGTGGAGTCCTCTTGCGTCACTACTTTCGTTCGCTAGCTCCAGAGATACTTCGGAACAGAGTATATTATAGTATAGTATAGTATAGTATATATTTTGACCTACAAAAATATTCCTTGAACTTGCTTCACTTAATATTAAGTGCCTTCATGAAAAAATCAAATGATTTTTCGTTTGAAATACCCCCAGTAGATTTGCTGACAAGAAAGAATCAGTTTACCTGCTCTAACCCTCCAGAAAAATAATGAGATCATTATCCTTTCCTTTCCTAATTTTAAAACACCATTAATTTGTTCATGGAATATCCAAATTGAACTTGATTTGCGGTGAATATTATTCTGGTAAGTTTAGGAGAAAATCACATGAAAATGCTTCTAATTTAACCCTTCAACAATTATAATAAACAACCCGGTTAAAGGAAATTACATATATTTGAAGTGTTAAAACAATTTTGACAAAGATTATCCAAAGTAATTTTGTGCTCTGTAGATGATGTCTGCTATAAATTTCAGAAACAGTTTCCATCGCCATAACAACTTGCTTCAGTCATCGAAAACCTTCGTCGAACATGACACCATATATCCAATATCGTGCTTGGTAATGATTTATCTCCAAATTGTGTGACAGGAACAAATGGCTTCGGCACAGACACACCCATATAATCAATATCTTGTCATAATCTGTAACTTCCAAAATATATCACGTTGTTAGGTATGTATCTCTAATGACGGACAACACCGATTCGATAACTTATATAATGTTGGATGGATATGTCCTACGGATAACAGACTTGCTCTCGCAATGTCGAATGGCCAAATCCTGAATGTTCAAAGTGACTACATGTGGCATTACATTACACACAAACTATAACCAATTGACACAACTCTAAGTGAATAAAATAATGACTGTGCACAAAGTAAATTGGTAATGTTATTTTATTTCACTAATTTTCATTAATTACTTTAGGTAAAGGTAAAGTTCCCCGTGCATGAAGGCACATTTAAGGGATGTGGGAGTAGGGCCCCAGACATGCTCGATCTCGGCCATTTTGGAGGTGATGTGATAAGCACCATGCTCCGGCCGCCTTCACCCCTAAAGGTATCCATTGACTTGAGACTGGGTGAGCCCCGGAGCCGCTTTATGCGGGGACAAGGCCGGAAACTTAGATCACCCACCCCGGGAATCGAAACCGGTTCTCCCGCGTGACAGTCAGACGCCCTGCCGACAAGAGCACCGCCTCTCTTTGAGTAGTTTGTTTCTTTGTTTTACGGAAATAATAGTGCTTCTTACTAAAATGTGTATCCAATATTTAATATATGAATTAAATGAATCAGATAATGACCCAAAATACACGCTGTGTCAAATGTCAGTAGTTTGAAAACTTATTCAATCCGTTTTGATTTGATTGTTTGATTTGTTGTTTTAAGTCCACTTTATGCACAGAAACGCTAATCGGGACCGGACCTACAGTTTAAAGTGGGATCCGAACCACTGTGCCATACGCCTCCACCGGGTATCGAACCCGGGACTCCTTATTCAATCCGTTTTAACAACAATCTAAGGTTCGTGTACCAAATTTCGCCACCTATCAGGAAAAGTGATTTTTTTAAAAAAATGTGCGCATTTGTTAGTAATACAAGTCGAAAATATTTAAAATAATCTGTCTAATAATAAGAAAAGAAACTTTGATTCCCAGTGGAAACCCCTAAAATTTCGACGTTGACCCAGCTTCGTGAGAGCAATTTGGGAACTACTTGAAAAAATCTAGCGAGCTTCGTTCTTGAAAGACAGAAAACATCGTCGATGTTACTGGATGCGCTGACCATGCGTCACCCAATGGAAAAGCTGCTCTGGCTCGCCCTGCCCCTCAGAGAGCTGGTGCGCTATGGAACTAAAGCCATGTACTTTAGTAACAGAGAACACAAAACAATTCTACGAAATAATTCAAAAGCACAACAATTGAATACACAATTCTATCAAATCAATTAATGCATTTTGAGTAAAAAATATATTTTTATGCCTTTACTTTCTCTATGTAGGTGCATTCAAAGAAGGTCGTAATGTTGCTTTCGATTTTCATGGTGCATCCTTACTTTCACTCTTAATATTTTTGAGTTTCTCGTCACGGTTATGTCAAACTAATACAGATTAAAATGTAAATTTATTGGATTTTGGTTATTAAACGCCACTTTTATATCTAAATAAGTTAATCGCATCGATGAGGATGAATGATAATTGAATGCAACAGATGAAGATCATAAAACCTCTTTCTCTGGCCAAGACATGAACTTTCAACCTTTCGGTCCTGGGTTCAGTTCCTGGTGAAAGAACGATTCAGTAATTCAGTAGATCCTGTCCCGATTAGCCTATTAATGCACAAAGCGAATTCAAAACTAACTTGGAAAAATAGAAAGAGCCTTCGTGGGCGACATCATGAGGAGTCAATTTCTCAATGATCTATACTCTGTCTCAGCAATCTCTGGAGTAAGACCGCACATAGCGGCAGATAACTCAGAGCAAAGCAGTACCGTTCCCTCTCACGTGTTCATTGGTGAAGCCGTCTCGCGTCACTACTTGGGCAGAATCTTGTTTTCGTTCGCTTGCTCCAGAGTATACGTGTCAATACAATATATATTATGAATTAAATTAACATTTCTGTCTAACTACAGTAAAAAACCAAATTACCTTGTTGTGTAATTAATTCCCCAATATTTCAGGATAATGCAAATGATGAAAATCTGCATCATGTTCTACAGATTCTACTTGAGAATCTAACTCGGAATTAGGCCGTCGGTCTAGGAATAATAATCTCGGATGCAGTTTTACGGTAAAAAAACAGCCTGAGTCTTGTTTGGCCTGCAATGAAACTAAACCAAAGCAAAACAACGGTCTCCGATGTGGCGTGTTTTCCTAACCCTTGATGCGACGTGGGATTAACAAAGAAACAACAAACATGGAACCAAAAAAAAAGAAAGAAGTCTGTTACCTGAAACGTTGAACATAAAAGAAACCTTTCGCCCACATGATTGGTTTGGTTTGATTTGGTGTTTTAAGTCCACTTTATGCACAGTAAGGCTAATCGGGACTGGACCTACAGTTTAAAGTGGGATCCGAACCACTATGTGCCTCCACCGGGTATCGAACCCGGGACCCCTTGATTACAAGGCAACGACGCTACCACTGCGCCATCGGGGAGGCCCTCGCCCACATGACTTCGAAATTATGTTTGTTGTTGGAGGAAAAACAGGCCGTTCTTTTGACAAAGGAGGCGACCAGCGGTGTTCCTGCAGTTACTGAAGAGAAATTCATTAAAACGACTGCTGCAGGGAAATACTTTTTTAGCTTTTCTATGTAAGCGCAGAGTTTTTCTGAATTAATTTCATCTTAAGTGCTATTGAAATACAAAAAATGGCATGTACAAGTAATACACAGCAAATTTAAGCTTCGTTACGGAAAGAAATGCCTAAACTGTTTTCTTGTCAAATCCTTTAATAACTGTAAATTAATATCAACTATAGATCAATCATTTCCCAACGCCTATACCTTGTCTCAGTTATCTCTGGAGCAAGGCCGCGCATAGCGGCAGAGAAGAGGGGGAAATCGAGTGGGCAGAACGAAGCAGTACACGCTGCTGGGAAGGCTGGTAACTGCAGTCACTTCCCCCCTCCCACGCAATCTCGTTCCTCTCACGTGTTCATTGGTGGAGCCGTCTCGCGTCACTACTTGCGCACAAACAAGTTTTTCGTTCGCCTGCTCCTGAGATAGCTTGGACAGAGTGTAAAACATCGTCCTTCATTCAAACAGCAAAGCCGGCCCCCGTAGCGGAGTGGTTAGCACATCGCGCAACGACGCCAGGGCTCCCGGGTTCGAATCTCGGCCTGGGCACGGATGCTTGTGAGTATCCATTTATCAATTTCATCATCTCATCATTCATCCCCATCTTTGCAAATTAGCCAAAAGTGGCACAAAAGGCGAAGTACAATAAAGCAAATCAATCAATCAAACAGCAGAGATGAGCATAGTTAAAGTTTATGCTTAGCTGGGGGCAAAGTTTATATACATGGATGTACACTCTTTCCCTGCAATCTGTGAAGTAATGCCACGCAAAGCGGCAGAGAAGGAGGGAGCGAGTGAGCAGAGCGAAGTAGTACACGCTGCTGCAAAGGCTGGTAACCGCAGTCGCTTTCCCCCTCCATGCAATCCCGTTCCCTCTCACGTGTCCATTGGTGGAGTCGTCTCGCGTCACTACTTGTGCAGAGACTTGATTATGTTCGCTTTCTCCAGAGATACCCGGGACAGAGTGTAGATGCCGTAAATCACAGGTTTTCGGCAGGAAAATAGTTTATTACTTTTCCAAAAGAACCTACTTGTTTCTCAGGTGTTGTCAATAAAACAAGTACAAGTTAACAGAGGAAACCACAACATGCCACCTTGGTGGACGAGCGCATTTGGTGGTCGACTTACGGTCTCGCAAAGAAAGGTTACGGGTTCGAGTCCAGGCCTGGGCATTGACGTTCCTTCATCTAATCATCAGTCCCACTCATCGTCACGATTAGCCAAAAGTGGCAGATAAAATACGGAAAATGGACACAGAGACCAACACATGTCGCGAGAGTTGAACAGAAAATAATTACTGAAGCTCCGGTCCTACCTTTGAACCGTGCCGGAATCGACATTTCTCCCTTTTATCTTTCTATTTCGATCTTTCATTTCCCCCAGCCATGGTTGTGCAACATTGTGGGGCTCCTTTGATGTCTCGAATGTTCCGTTTCACAATGAAACAAAGGAACCGATGTCGATTACACAGCTTCTTGGTTGGAAGTTTTTAAACCCTAAAACCAATGAAGTAGTTCCGAGTCTTTTCTTTGTCTTACAAAGCATCCCTAACTGTGCACGTTTTGTTTTCCACTTGAGATGTCATGTAGAATTACATCGAATCATGTGCACTGCATATGCATATATTATATGATGCATGTTCACAAAAAAATATAGTCAAAACAATGTTGTTTTCTACTTTAGTTAAAGGTGTGAGGGTTGTCCCTTTCTGAAGACACCAAATATCAACCTCCCTTCCATGTAGCACACCCTGTTTTTTTGCAGACTAGCGAGGCTCTGGCGAATTCACAGCCAGTAAAATTCTCTCTAGAGCTCGTTTTGTGTAGTTCCTGTGTGTCTGATTGTTCCTTCACCCATAGTCGAAGTCCAAATTCTTAGCGGACAGGATGTGTGGTCGAGTCTTGAGGCTTCCTGTGGGGAAGCTCCTATGGTTTCACATGGCGACAGTGAGACAACTGGAGGATGCTTTCCGAAAATTTATCTAACTTGGGGATACCATCCGCTCGCATCCGTCCTCATTTCGACCACTGGAACACGGAGTTTACTGAATCATGGTCAAGTAATTTTACGCTCTCTCCTACTGAGTGATCCTATACGGTTTCCAAGGCTCTGGAACCATGGGCGGAGTTTGAGCTTTTGCTTTTGGGGGGCAGACTCTGGGAGAAGCATATGATATACCTGAGGGTTATTCAATATCCCCTAGTTCATAAGGGATCCGGAGGCCTTCCCCCGGAAATTAAAAGAAAAAAACAAACTTAAAAACACTGAGTTGTAGGCCTTTTAGATTTGAAAATGTTAAATTTCCTCGCTTAAGTAAACAAATATTAATTAGTATATTGGTTGTCAGTTTCAAAAGAAGCAAAACAGTACGATGATTGAATTTTGCATTTCATTAATTTTTTATTGATACAATACTCGTATTGCTTTAAGAAAGTTAAGGTACAATAGCAGAAATTTTTGAAAAATTAAATTGAAAAGTTCTTTTGATGCCCCAGCAGTAACTGTGAACTCAACACAAAGTCATTTTACGTTTTTGTTTCTTCAAACTGTATACATCAATCAAATCGTCTAAGACCCGCTATTGTGGCGCAATTACCACACATAACATCATGCCAAACGTCAAGATTTGCGGTATGGCTTCATAACAAAAATGTAGTAACTGAACTTAATCATGTGTTATTTTTTATTTTTTTTTAAGTTGGGGACCCCCCCCCGGCCCCTCCAGAACTCCGCCTATGTTTGGAACCTCTACACTCTGTCCCAGTTATCTCTAGAGCAGGCAAACTAAAACAAGTCTCTGCGCAAATAGTGACGCGAGACGACTCCACCAATGTACAGTGAAATGAACGGGATTGCGTGGAAGTGAGGAAAGCGACTGCAGTTACCAGCCTTCCCAGCAGCGTGTACTGCTTCGCTCTGCCCACTCGATATCCCCACCACCCCTTCTTTGCCTGTATGCGCGGCCTTGCTCCAGAGATATAGTGGAACCACAAGCAAAAAAAAAAAAAAAAAACCTGCCCAGGTCCGCGACTCCTGTGCGCCGAACTCCCGCACGGAGGGAAGGGGCAGAGTGGAACATGCTTTCTTATGGTCTTTTCGTCGAAGGTTCTTTTGCTTCTGGTCGCTCTATACCTGGGACAGGGTATAGTACCGAATATGTCTATACTTCTCGTGGTCTTAGTTGTTTACATGATCGGTCATACTGACAGACCTATCGATCACATGCATGTTCTATTAAGTTCTTCCCTGACCACCGTTCAATACTTGATGCTTTGTTGCCACTAAGATAGGTTGGTTGTTATGGTTATTAGCTTGTAATCAAGGGTTCCAAGATCAACTCCCTGTGTTGAAAGCAGACCTCCGTAGCGGAGTGTATAGCACATCGCGCTACGACGCCAGGGGTACCGGCTTCGAATCCCAGCCTGGGCGTGGATGTTTGTGAGTGTCCATTCATCAATTTCATCGCGTCATTATTCATCCCCATCTTCGCCAATTAGCCAAAAGTGGCACAAAAAGCGAAGTAAAATAAACCCAATCAATCAACCCTGAAGTCAATCTGATTTGAAACCCCAGCTGCTGGCCTTTGTGATGGAGTATAAGCATGACTCGCCGCGAAAACAGAGATACTATACTCTGTCCTGGAAATCTCTGGAGCGAGTGAACGAAAGCAAGTCTCTGCGCAAGTAGTGACTCGAGGGGGGTCAACCAATGTAGAGGTGATAGGGAACAGGATTGAGTGGAGAGAGAAAAACGACAGAAGCTACCAGCTTTTGCAGGAGCGTGTACTGCTTCGCCCTGTCCACTAGCTTTCTCCCCTTCTCTGGCGTTATGTGCGACCTGGCTCCAGAGATTCCCGGGATAGAGTAAAAGTTCGATTCCAGAATAAACATGCCATTGTATCTCTTCAATTGCCAATGGGATAATTCATACCGAAGAGACACGCGACAGGCGACACGAGAGTTTCACACCAAAGAGACAAGCTGCACGCGACACGCAGCAAGCGACACTTGTTTCTTGCTCAGTTCGCATGATGATACCGATATAATTGCATTAATCAGTTCTTTAGTCACCCGAAAAAAATGTAACAAGAGACATTCTTACATATAAATCGCGTTGTAAAATTTGAGCAAGTAATATAAACTTGAAAGAGGAATGTTGTGCTTGAGAAACGGAGAAATAATATGCACTCACCTCAAAGAGTATACGCTAGACTTTCCAGCCTGGATAAAGCGAAGACCTAAACACTAGAGAAATGATTCTCAACCTTCTTGAAACCATGACACGGTATTTCATTCTCAATTAGCAGATGTGCATAAGGTTATCATCATCATAAAATATACATTGCACCGAAAAGTGTCAATTTACAGTATATTGAAGTCTCTTGTCGGAATTAGCACGGTCTTCTGATAGGATTGCAAGCCGATAACGTTTTCCATTCAAAATTCATCATTGTAAAAGCATTTTTAAATGTCCTCCGCAAAAAGCGGGTAAAAATCATTTATTGCTGCTCTTCTCCACGTGATAAAAGTCGAAAGCATGAATCGATGAGAGATTGAAGACGAAACTCTAAAATTGCGGTAATCTGTGCTCGCCGAGACCGCGGATCCGAACCCAATCAAGCAGATGGCAGCCAATTTTCCTGCTGCTAATTGGATTTCAAGTGCAGAGCAAATTAGAGTTCAGATTCCACACGTATTCAACATCGCCCGTGGGAGAAACTTGCATGCTTGGCTTTTGTAATAAGTTAATTATTAACGCAATCAAGTAAAGAGCATATTTTTTCTCCTAAAGTTTTATCTGAACAATTGCTTTTATTCTCAATTTGACCATTCGAGGAGAAAGCCAGACAGTAATTCCACTCGCGTATATTGTAATTTCCTCATGCAGTAGATCTGAAGAACAAATAAAACATTTTCTGAAATTTCACTTACTTTGATTACTATTAAACTTCTGGTATGAAAAGTTAGAAAATGCATTGCGCAGAAAAAGTTGACACAAACGAAATTCAAGAAATGCCTTTCTATGCAATTCATACTATCAATTATCATTCTGTGTTGATTGTCATTTGTAGATATGAAAATAGCACGATTTTGTTTATTTGAATTTCATTTCTAGGGTGTTTGGGAAAAGGCATATGAGTCACAAACTGGGATTTTCAGTTGCATACATTTAATCCACACTGAATCAATTAAAGAAAATATTATAAGTATAATTTTATATTGGGCATGTGCAAAGATTCTAAACAGTGATGATCCAACATTTATATCATGTCTGTAATGTTTGCTACTAGAGGAATAAGCATGAATTTCTGCTGTAAATTGCATTTTTTTATTTAAGGGCTTTTTCCGGAATAGCCCATATTTGTGTGTGGTATTTTCTGATTTTGAATTTTCCGCAAATGTTTGCGTCGCTGTACCATTTCATTCCAATCTACTGTTTTGTTTGTTTGATAGATTTGGTGTTTTGAGTCCACTTTATCCACAGTAAGGCTAATCGGGACTGGACCTACAGTTTAAAGTGGGATCCGAACCACCATGTGCCAACACCGGGAATCGAACCCGGGACCCCTTGATTACAATGCAACGACGCTACCACTGAGCCATCGTGGAGACCTCCAATCTACTGTCAATATTGAATTTCTGTTGTAAATAATCGTAGAGGTAGAATAAGTAAAAGATCATACTTTTCCACCTCTCTTAATTGTACTAATCAGCTGCCACGGTGAATGAGCACTTGGAGTGATCTTCTCTTGATCTCGCCAGCGAAGTTTCCAGGTTCGAGTGCTTGTGTGGGCATTGTGTCCCTTTGTAATTGTGAATTCATCAATTTCATTTAATCAATATTTTTCCTCGTTGTCGCGAAGTAGCAGTAAAGTGACCAAGAAATGAAAAACCTAATAAGCTATACACTGTCCCGGGTATCTCTGGAGAAAGCGAACGAAAACAAGTCTCTGCGCAGTAGTGACGCGAGACAGCTCCACCAATGAACACGTGAGAAAGGATGGGTTCACGTGGAGGAGGGGTGAGCGACTGCAGTTACCAGCCTTCGCAGCAGTGTGTACTACGTTCTGCACACTCGATTTCCCCCCTTCTCTGTCGCCATGCGCGACCTTGCTCCACAGATTCCGAGGATAGAGTATAGTAATCCTTACCTCTAAAAGTCTGTGGAATAATGTCCGAGAAAGTCAGTAGTTTTGATGCTAAAAGGCTTTCTTACTCTGCTTCTCATCTCTCTTTTCTGTGTCTTTTCATATTTTTATTTTCCCTCTGTCCATCTTTCTTTCCTCCTCTCTCTTTTTCCCCCTCTTTTTGTATCTGTTTCTTCTTCTCTTTGTCTATCTCTTTTCCTTCCTTCTATCCTACTCTCCTTTTCCTCCATCGCATTCTTTCTTTATTCTACTTATGTTCCTGCATGTACCTCTCCCTTTCTTTTTTCCTTCCTTTGCTGTTCTCTCTTTCTGTTTCTCTCTACTCCTCTGTCTGTTTCATTCAGGGTTGTAAAGCAGGTCCAGGAACCCATAAATTCTAATAGGTTCTATTGGGTTCCGCTTCAGAACCGGAACATTTTTTTTCGCACAATTGAAATTCGATCCAAGTTGCGTATTGTTTCATTGCAAAAAAGTTCCTGGACCGAATTTAAATTCAGTCTGAAAAAAGGTTCCTGGACCGAATTTAAATTGATCTGGAAAAAATGTTCCTGGACCGAACTGAAATACTTTGCGGATAAAAAGGTTCTTTACGGTCCAGAACCCATTTACGCTTGCTGATTTTCTCTCCTGGACCGGAATTGAATTCATTTAAAATTCCTGGACCTTTAACAACCCTGGTTTCATTATATCTCTATTTATCCCTTTACATGTGCGCGCATGTGTGTAATTCTAGTTTTTCTCTTATATAAATTACTTCGAAAATTTCTCGTGAAATTTGCCTGAAGGGAGAGGTAAACTTAGTTTACTGTATGCTAGAACCCCCCTTCGCCTCCAGAGGTGGCGACGACCCTGATGGTCATTCGTGACGGTTTCAATAAAAATCGGTGCCAAATGTATGTCACACATATTGGCAAATAGAAATTGCAAGACGAGAAAAAATCCAGTTGTGATCGTATTTTTTCAGCCGTCGTATCTCTGAGTGTGATAACTTCTCATTATATATTTTTTTCAATTGAATACTTTGCCTCAGATCTTTACTAAGATATGTACATTTTTCATTCTCTGGCTATAGAAGTGTTGTCAGACGTCCTGTAGGGGTCCCGGGATCGAATCCCGCTCGGGCATGGTTGTTTGTAAATGTCCATTCATCAATTTCATCATTTCATCGCTATCTTCGCAAATTAGCCAAGAGGCACAAAACGCGACGTAAAATAAAACAAATCAATCAATCAATCAGACGTCCTGTATTCCACAATCTGTTTTGGTGACCTGTGAAACTTTGTTACGTATTATATACCACTACAAGCGCAGAAAAATGCAGGGCGCCCAGTCGGCATGGCGCCTGAAAATTTTCAACTGGCGCCTAAATTTTCAAATTCAGTCCTGAAAAAAAAATTGGGTGATATATCGAGTCCACTTATGGAAATTTCCATTACTTTGTTTTTTAATAACGCGTACAGGATGTGGTTTTTTTTTTGCACCGCAAGTATCATTAAATCATAATAATAAACATGAATTTAAAATCTACTGCGATATGGTACAGTCAGTTATACAGGTTGTCCATAAGGTCTCACCCCACCCTCGGTATTCTGAGAACGGCTGTAAATAGGAAAAAATTGCGAAACACGTATTCCATGATGTTCAGAGGGAAACGTTTGAGGCCAACCATTCCCTACCCCTTCCCCCCACAAGGGGGTAGGCTGGGGTCGACTCAATTTTTTCAAATAGCAAGGGGGGTCGAAGAATATGTCGTTTGAAAGGTCTTATCATAACAACAATAATACAGCAAATCCGGGGTCTCTACGTAGCTCCAATTGACAATGGCGTGAAATCAAATGTGGAACATGACCAGCATTGGACAGGACTCCAACTCCTACAGTAACAATCCTAGACAACAGTGGGAGCTGGAAAAATGTTCCTACACTGTAGCATGATTCGGAGATATCCTAGCAGTGTCTACAAATACGTACACCCCTCCCCAAGAGATGGCAAGCGTCCGTACACAAAACCGCATATCATCGCGCCCCCTGACATTGCTACCAGGAGGACAAGGACATCTTGTAACCCTCCCCCCCCCACCCCATTTGCCTTCAGTTGACATTGTACATGTAACTACCAGTGGCGTAGCATGGACATTTCGGGTGGGAACGCCAAGTCCGAAGGAAGAGTCGGCCCTTTCTTGCTTAATAATTTACTTATGGTATTAGTCGCCACGGGTATTATTTGCCTGAAGTAAGCTGGGTTTTCAATAAAACATCATCCATGCATGTTTTAGCTAGAAAATTAAATGCCTCACTATGCCACAGATGTTTTGAACTCTGGTGTTCTATACCTTTTTTTATATCTTTCTGCATGACGCAAGTCATTAAAAACCTACCTGAATCACAAGCGCCTCTGCACAACAGTAGACGTCATTGTTGTGGGCCATCCAACTACTGATTGATTTGGTTTATTTTACTTCGCTTTTCTACCACTTTTGGTTAATTGCGAATATGAATATGAGTGATGATATTGATGAAGGGACACTGACAAAGAACACCCGTGCTCACGCCGGGATTCGAACCAGGGACCTCTGTCGTCTTGGCGCACTGTGCAAAGCACTCTTGACACGGAGGTGGGTGGATGATCCAAATATCGTACACTCTACTGACGTAACAGTGCCGATTAGTAATTCAGACCACTGTTTATTACATCTTGAGAATGCTGATAAACATTTTAAAATAATTTTCTCCAGAGACCATTCGATGTTAAGAGTTTTCAAATGAATGCTAAACATTTCCATTCACACAATATTAAGTAGTTAGATAATAACGAAAAAATACAATAAGAAAATAATAGTTTTGCGGGTTAAGTGGTAGAGCAGCCACAGGCTGAATTTCTATCACGAGGACTTCACCAACTTATTTGACAAAAACTGTGTTGATCTTTTAGTTTCTAATACACATCGCTGTTCGTGCGATAAATTATACAATGCAGTGGCCATTAAGAAGCAGTATATTTGAGATTGGTAAAGTTACGTTCAGTCAATATTGCGTATTGTAGCATCACACAGCACGAGTTGCATGAGCGCGAAGAGCGAAGAACCGGGTAGGAATTCTGCCGCTGTGGTCTGCTTCAGAAGGCAGGAAGGGTCACATGAACCAATCACGGTAGACCTCTCGTACGCCGGCGTAAGAGAGCCTATTTACGCGCGTGCTGTAGAAATGGAAGCTTTCCCTCCATAAAAGCAGCAAGGAATATAGGAGTCCTGTACGCCGAACCTGCTCGGCGTCCGGCCGGGAAAGGCATTGAAAAGAGATGCTAGAACGAGTGTTGAGAGTGGAGCGTTGCAAGCGGATCGCGAAAAATAGCCATTATAATGCCATGAAGGTCAAACATATATGAAATTAGTCACGTTTTACTTTATAATCACAGCATTTAAGCATTTTTGAAATTTTAAATCTGGGAACGCCGGGCGTACGGGCGTACTATAACGCTACGCCACTGATAACTACGTGCCAACTTCACCATTTGACTTGAGTTGCGATTGTGCATGTCGGTCCTTGTCCTCCTCAGGGGGGAATTTTTTTTTAGTTTTGTCTATCCCTGTGCCACCATAGTCTAAAAGTCCGAGGACTCGCCGCAGGGCACAGCACTGTGATGTGACTCGGCAGAAGCAGCAGCCGAGTTCCGCCAATTCGCTTTCTCCCCTTCTCTTCCGCTATGCGCGATTTTGCTCCACAGATTCCAGAGGCAGAGTACAGACGTCTGTTGCTGCTCCCATGTCACGCCACACGTGCTGCCCTCTGGGGTGAGTCCTCGAACTTTTGGACTGTAGTGAATTGAGTTTTTTAAGTTTACTTTATGTATAGATTGGCTAATCGGGACTGGACCTACAGTTTAAAGTTGGATCCGAACCAGTATCTGTCTCCATCGAGTATCGAACCTCGGACACATTGATTACAAGGCGTCGCACTCTAGTTGTATATTGTTTTAATATATGTTGCGTGTTAGTACATCAAAGCTGGTATTTACATTTTCGTTTTTGACGACCTACGTGGCAAAGTGGTTATCACAGCTCGCTACGACGCCAGGTCTCGGGTTCGAATCCTGGCCTGTGCATGGGTGTTCTTTGTGAGTGTCCCTTCATCAATTTCATGATATCATCTTCCATCCTCATCTTCGCGATTAGCCAAAAGTAGCAGAATTGATTGATTGATTGATTTAGTTTATTTTACTTCGCGTTTTGTGCCTCTTGGCTAATTTGCGAAGATGGGGATGAGTGATGAAATGATGAAATTGATGAATGGACATTCACAAACAACCAAGCCCGAGCGGGATTCGAACCCGGGACCCTTGGCCAAAAGTGGCAGAAAAGCGAAGTAAAATAAACTTAATCAATCAATTACATTCCCGTTCAGTGTGTCTTGCATTGGCAAAAGAGAGATATACTATGCAACGTTACATTACTTAGACAAGCGTCCCCTGAGGCATATAATTGGAAAGAGTGTTGAATTATCTAACGTTTGAGCAATGCGAGAAAGATGTGAAACTGACCTTTAGTACTGTGCTATAACATGGCTGAATAACTAATATTTGACTGTTGGAGAATCATAAAAGCCTATACCTACTATTCTACATGTTGCAAGAGGCTCATGGCGCTTAGTATGTGAAACACATCCGTTCATGCATGATCACGGTCTGCACGCAGCATCTGAGATTAACTCAATCAACGATGATCGCAGAGTCATTACATGGTAAATGGCCTTGTCATGCAAAAACGTTGATGGACTCAGAATAAGGTTACTGTGCATTCGACCATCTCCTACGATTATCGCAACTCGTTCATAACATTACCTATTTTTCTCCCGTTCGCGCTGACATCAATCGATCACTTTTTTGTCAATCAAGGCCTGAAGAAAATTTCCTTTAAATCACAGTGCAAAATGAAGAGTGGGAACTTTCTAACAGCCTATTCTTGATTAGACCCTAATCCAGGTCTTTAAATATGCACACTCAATTTTGATTAACCTATTTGCGTAAAGTAAACTTTACAATAGCAACGTCACCAAACTTGTTACCGAGAGAATATGGCATAGTTTCACTTGATTGTTGTTTGTTTGAATTATTGTTTTTGGTCCACATGCACAGAAAGGCTAATCGGGACTTGACCTACAATTTAAAGTGGGATCCGAACCACTGTCCAATGTTTGTATCTCCACCGAGAATCGACTTCGGGACTCTTTGATTACAAGGCGACGACGTTACCACTACGCCATCGGGAAGGTTATTTACTATTACTCTTTTATAATATTTTTAATTATGTCACAATTATCAGTATACTGTTATTCGGTTTTATTTGGATAAGTGCATCTCTTAGAAGCATTTTTATTTGTATATTTGTTATTCGGAGTCTCTTTTCTGTCACGTTTGGCTAATCGCAACGATGATGAGTGATGATTAGATGAAATTGATGAAGGGACAAATACCCACACCAGGACTAATCCAAAAACTTCGGTTGAGAGATCGCAAGTTGACCACTTAACGCCACCGACCCGGCTTTACTATAGTGCGTTCCAGGAGTCTGTGGAGCAAACGAACGACAACAAGTCCTCTGCGCAAGTAATGACTCGAGAGGGCTCGGCCAATGAGCTCGTGAGAGGGAAAGGGATTGCATGGAGAGAAAACCCGACTGCAACTAGTGCACTGGTTTGCTCCAATCACTCGCTCCCCCCTTCTCTACCGTTATGCGGTCTTGCTCCACAGAATCCCGGGACGGAGTAGAATATACTGTATGGCAAGAAACCATGTCTAATTTCGTGCGAATCATTACTCATTAATTCCAACTAAAACTATAAACTTTATCATGTAGAACAAATAGGAATGAGTTTAGGAATTAGTCGCAGAAAATTGAAGTTTTCTATCTTTGTCTGTCTGCTTAAGAAGTTTATCGAGAAGAAGATCCGCAGACTAAATGTGAGATTATTACGAAAATTATAAAGTAACTATCAGAATCTGAATTCCTTTATAGTCAAGTTTAGTTTACGTCCCTTTTTGCAGTTTGGATGGCCAAGTGCATTTAATGATGTAGGATCTAAGTTCAAATCTCGATTTATCATCATTCACCCCTATTACCGTGATTAATCTAAAGCAGTAGAAAAATACTAACTCTAAATGATGAATACGCCCCTTTTCTAACTTTTTAGATTAATCGAGACAATGATGATGATTGATAAAATAGACTTTCGGTATTGCGGCACGTTGTAATAACCAATACACCAGAGAAGCCGACGCCGACTTGTTTTGAAAATTCCTCCTCATCGTCAGAATTATTCTACTGAAGCAAAAAATAATATATAATAACTAAAATATACTCTGTCCCTGGATTTTGTGGAGCATCACGAAAGAGAAGGGGAGAAAGCGAATTGTTGGAGCAAATCAGTGCGCGCTGCTACGAACGCTGGTGGCTGCAATCACTTCCCTACTCACGAATTCATTGGTTGAGCACTCTCGAGTCGCTACGGGGCGGAGTGTAAATTACATATTCAAGTTTTTAAATTTAGTGTATTCAGTTCATTTAAATTATGATAGATGGGATTGTATGTATTTTAGCTGCACGCATCCACCACCTCGTACGGGGAGCTTTGTTATTACTTATCAGGAATAATACGTCCTCTTGATCCAGGTTATTCTTGGCATGAGTTACTTGTATATTTAACGTTGCTGGCCCACGTGGCGAAGTGGTTAGCACATCGCGCTAGGACGCCAGGGGTCCCGGGTTCGAATCCCGGTCTGGGCATGGATGTTTGTGAGTGTCCAATAGTCAATTTCATCAGTCATCCCCATATTCGCAAATTAGCCAAAAATGGCACAAGAAGCAAAGTAAAATAAAGCAAATCAATTATATTTAACTTTGGTTTTCTGCCGCTTTTGGCTAATTCGGCGGCAAGGATGAGTGATGATTGGATGAAACTGAAGAAGAGACAGACTATCAACTATCAAATGCCTTGTCATCCATGTTAACGCCAGGAATCGAACCTGGAATCTTCAGAGATCGTGAAATCGACAACTCAACGCACTTGATCACCGAGGAGGTCCAAGAAGTGCCTAATGGTTTCAGTCAATAGCCGGAACGCCAACCACAAATGAATTGACACGAGTACTCCAGCTACTACTACTAATAATAATAATCAGTGGGTTTTTTTTTCTGGGAAGAAATATTCCGGTACTCATCAACTTGGTTAGTTATTGTGTTTGTCATAAGAACTTATGGGCGTCCACAGGAAGGGTCAAAGGGGGAGTCGCTTAAACCCCCTTGGAATAAGCTAAGATTGCCTACTTCTCTTTCCTTCCTCTCTTTTATATGTAACACTTTTGTCTCTTTCTTTATAGTTTTCGACCTTTTCTCAGTTTTAGTACCTATTCGTTCACGTTTCCTTTTGGGTCACGTTTCCTTTTCGGTCACGTTATTCATGATCTCTTCTTGACCATTTTTTTAAATATTTCCCTCCCATTTTCTTATTAATTCTCTCTCTCTACCGATCGTTTGTTCTTTCTCTTCCTGCTTGTTTTATTTTCAATTTTCCTTCTTTCCTATCTCGCTTTTCTGTTTTCTTTTTCCCTCTCTCTCTCTCTCTGCAATCTATATTTTACTCTCTCTTGCTCGATTCTCTATTTCTTTCTCTCCTTCACGCTTTTTTCTCCTTCTCTCTCTCTCTCTCTGTGTTTGGCTTCATTATTTCCCTCCCTCCCCCTCTCTTTCTCTCTGCGTGTGTATATTGTCTCGCTTGTTTATTTCCCTTTCTTTACCTGTCTCTCACTTATGATTCCCTTCTCTTTCCTTTTCTCTATCCGTGTGGCTTCCTTACCTTTCTACCGCTACATCTTTCATCTCTTTTTCCTTATCTCCCTTAAAACACTACTTTTTTGGGACAGATTAATCGGTATCGAAAGATATAGGCATATCGGTGAATCGGTTTATCGGTAATATTACCGATTATTTTATCGATCCGATATATCTATAAATATATTATAATTTAGTGCAAAATTCTGCCATTTTGTTATAATTTTTATGGATAATCGCGATGTCCTACTTTTAAAAAAAGTAAATGTCTAAATATGCAACTTCTTTTGCACTATACACACCTGGAAACAAACATTTATTAAGGAGGTCAATGAACTATTCAGGTTCTTCAAAGACCATTCGGAATTTTATATCGGATTGATAGAATATCGGTTATAAGTATCGGTAAATTTTATATCGGTACTTTATCGGTATCGGCGAAAATTTCATATCAGTCCATCCCTACTACTTTCCTTATGATGACATGTAAACGTCATGTCAATTTTTACACCCCATTGAACATTTTCTTAAGGCGTCCATGTAAGTAGTACTCAAAATATTGTGGTCTCTTCATAAATGATTATGTATTCATGCATTTACACGTGCGCGCACACACACACACACACACGCACGCACGCACATTTCTAAAACGATATTAGATTCAATTCTCACCTATAAAAAGATGTCGGTACAGCGTACCGGAATAAAAAGCACTGCCAATAATAATAATAAATGCATATGAAAATAACACGGTGTTTATTATTATTGCTATTATTATTATTACTATTATTATTATTATTATTATTATTATTATTATTTCATCCAAAGTAAATATATAAACAAGACCTATTGCGTCTGTCATTTCAAGAAATTACGTTCTCATTTACATCTTAAACCAATAGCATTTACCAAAATATATTATTTTCTCTTAAATTTCGGGATGGCCCACTGTCAGGAGACAAATTTAATACAAGAACTTTATATTTCTTCTTCATCTATTGTTTACAAGAATGTAGCAAAGAATGAAATTTTGTACAGTGCATTAAATAAATAAAAGGGATGTTCAATGTTCAGCATGAACCGAGTTCCGGCACCAAACTGAGTTGGCAGCCCAAACGATCTCATGGAACCACCGCTATCCGCAACATTGTCCACGCGCCTCAAACACATTCTGTGCGAGGGTTGGAGAATTACAAAGTCTTCAAGGTAGAAACAAGCGAGGCAACCTTTGAGCCATTTGTTTTCCTTAGCACGTTGCCTGGAAGTCGATATCTCCTTCCTACACTCTAATAGCATCTGCAACTTACTCTACCCGCGATGGCGGTTGTGAAAGCGCTTTATGTAAGTTTCGGCTTCAAGATGCAGGAACTCATTTGGAGCGTTGCCAGGGTTGATGATAGTAAAATTATCGCAATATCCTCTGACTTGAGAGCAAGGGTGGGCCCCGTGGAGGAACAGCAGAGTCTAAAGATCTTCCTCTTTTCAAACTTCTTGCCGTGGTTTGCTCTCCTTCATGCGAAAAGATAAAGTCCGAACTAATAACCGGAAATTAACAGCTGAAGTGGTATCACTGTATCTACATCAGATCAAATAAAAGATCGTCAAAATCAGAAGAAACGAAGCCGCACATTAGAAACATCAAAGTAAGCTTCTTTGAACTCCATTTGCAAATTAGGCTGCGGGGAAAAAAATAATCGGTCTTTGGTGGCGAAGATCACTATTGTAATTCATGGAATATTATCGTTTTTACCCACATTTGTCAAAACTTATGTGGTTTTATAGCAAGAATTACCTTTTAAGAGCAGTGGCTGTTCGTGAGGTTTGCAAGAGGTAGGGCACAATCAAAATATGGAAATATGATAAAATATGCTTCCTGCAAATAGTAGCTAAGAGTTCATTTTGAATTATCTTTCATGTAGCTTTGAAGACACTTGAACCACTTTCTAAATGGTCTTTCAAAACATAGTCGAGGTGCAATTAATGAGTCCTGTGTTTTGTCATGACCACGCAAAGCCCATTCAAATTCCTCACAAAATTTAATCGCATCGATAATACGTGACAAAATATATATATATTTTCTACACAAGTTCATTATGTCTTAAAACTCTACAACGATCATCAAGTTGCACTTTGATATCTTACTGTTTATAAGTTCTTTCTTTCTCTTTCTTAAGAAAACAAAATGTTTCATCATTATACGCCGAAAGAATTCTCAACTTAATTACTGACTTAGTGTTATAATATTTCATAAAAATTTGTCATCTCCAATGTGATACATTTCCGTGTCCTGTATTATTTGCACCATTCGTGCTCACATCGTTTTTAGGAAAGAACTTAAAGAACCAGGATGAGGATATAGACGCTAAGAACTCTCAAAATAGGTAGGCGAAATAGAACCTAACACACAAAATAGGCACTAAAATTGATAAACATCGACAGGTTTTTCGTATTTTCCCGGATTAGGCACTCAAAAATCAGGTATCTGCGAAATAAGCACATATGACTAAAGTAAGCCAAAACAGCCACTGTATAATTCGCGTATTCCTCTCAGAAATTGACTGAAACAGTTTTTAAACGTAAAAGTCTACATTATCTGGCCAAGGAATAAAAGATGCATTTTAGAGCAAATCCTAACCCCATTTATGACACATATTATTGCATAAAATTATAAAACAAATGTCAGAGTTCAGTCCACCCAATGTTTTTCAAAATATGGCGCCACTATATGCAAGTTATATGTATTCCTTACCATCAACATCGATTGCTGGATATTGTCTTGGAAATATTGAACAAACCCCCTAACGGACATAAATGCAAATTTGTTGCTACTATAATTTCAGATATTTCAGATTCACAGGCCAAGACTTTATGGACTTACCGAGTATGAAAAAAACAATTGAAATGCAATTTTATGATTAAGAAATGTTACCACGAGCTAGTATGTAAGAAATAATAAGTCCGGAAGTGGAGAATAGTGTTTATAAAATGGGCAGAGAAAAGCAAAATAGTTATCAACAAAAACGCTTGGGAATTAGAAGGACGAAGTGGAAAAGAGTTGAATAGGCTGGGAATGGTTGGCTCAGGGGATCTAACAAACAAGTTGGTGAATTGGTCAACGAAGGTGGAGGGAAGGAGGAGAGAAAGGATGGCACATAGAGAGAGAGAGAGAGAGAGAGAGAGAGAAAGAGAGAGAGAGAGAGAGAAAGAGAGAGAGAGAGAGAAAATTGCATTGAAGAAAGCAGCTATTAACAACGACATTGAAAAAAAACTCCACGCTGCTTTCACTTCCTGAAGGAAAGTAGCTCTCCTTTCACTTATGGGGTTCACACTCCACTAGTGTCACCATACAACAGCGAAAAATTTCACAGCACGTAGAGGACATCACGACAAACAACTTTTCATCGTAACGTTTTGGTCGTTAAGGCCTCGCTTCGACGCCACGAACCCTTGAAAAACTACATTTCCTATCCTGCATGTATGCAGCCATGCCACAGACATTCATGATTGCCACATGCGTTGTGGAATAGTTTTGTTTGGGTCACCCATTATATTGTAATGAAGGGGTTCAATACCAGGTGGATACACATAGTGCTTCGGACCCCCATTTAAAAATGTAGTTCCAGTCCCGATTAGCCTATCTGTGAATAAAGTAGACATAAAACTCAAACTCTTTAGAGCATACGAAGATATAAACTCTGTCCCGTATATCTCTGGAGCAAGTGAACGAAAACAAGTCTCTGCGCCAGTAGTGACGCGAGATGGCTCCACCAATGAACACTTGAGAGGGTACGAGATTGCGTGGAGGGGGAAGCGACTGCAGTTACCAGCTTTCGCAGCAGCGTGTACTGCTTTGCTTCTCTCACTCGATTCCCCACCCCTTCTCTGCTGCTATGCGCGGCCTTGCTCCAGAGATAACGGGGCAGAGTATATAAAGCAGTATCATCAAATTGAAATACTTTTTGAGAGAGACCAGATTGATATAAATGCTATTTTAATACACGTGTTTAGGAATTTCGGGGGGTTACAGAAATTGACTTGCCGCTACAAAGTCTGGGCCTATATTACAAAGTATTATAAAGTGTTCTAGTTCATGATGCATCACACAAACTTAAGTATTTTTATGTTACAAAATGTTATAGCCATAATATTCTGATTTTCCAATTGATGGATCGAAGGAAAAATTAGAAATTTTCAAGCTATTTTGCAGTAATGGAACATGAAATAAACTTTTCCATATCTGCGAGAAAGCAAATTTTAGGTTTCACAACGCGTTATGTTAGACCACTTGTAATACGGTTTGTGGCGATTATAAAGGAGATTCGATTAGAAATTTTCTCCAGTGAGGCATATTCTGTTAAATTTTGTAAGCGTACACTTGGAAGGCAAATTGCCAGTTTAAATGAAGGCATAATCGCTTGTGAAACTTTGAAAGCTAGTTCTCCCCCAATACTGGTCCCTTGGAGTTCTCCATAATGTAATTAACTTATCAGGAAAATATCAGGCCTTGAAGCAACATTTAAAGTTACTACGTAGGATGCTTTGATGGTTTCTACGATCGATTTCAGGAGTTACATGCCCCTCGTAAATAAATTACAAAAAAAACAAAAAACAAGAAAAGAAATTTCTTCTCTTTAAAGTCTTCTTGTGTTTTTCCCTTTGAGGTAACTTGTCAGCCAATAGAACGATCCATAGGAGTTATATTAGGGCGCCTGTGTGGCAGACTGGTTAGCACCTCGCACTAACGCATAAGGGGTTTCTGGTTCGAATCCTTGTTAAAGCGTTCATCTATTTCATTAGTTCATCAATCATACTCATCGTCGTGATAAACACGGGTAAGAAGAAGAGCGACGAGAAATAACCGAAATAATAGAGTTTATCTTCAGATTCCGGTTTAGTTACAATTTTATTTATTTTTACTTTTATTATTAATGAGAGTTCGAATCCTGGCCTGGGCATGGGTGGTCATTGTGTGTGTCCCTTCATCAATTTCATCACTCATCCTCGCCTTCGTGATTACCCAAGTGGTAGAAAATAGAAGTAAAATAAACCAAATCAATTAATCTATCGACTCTTCTATTTTTCTAATGTTTTTACACTGTACTTTCCAATGTAATATTAATACTAATATTATTTTCAAACATATTTTAGTATCCCCAGAATATTATCTCGCCGGCTGGGTCACCGAGAGCATTAAGAGGTCGGCTTTGATCTCGTCACCGAAATTTACGTGTTCGAGTACGTGGGCATGTTTTTTCTTTGTGAGTGCTCCTTTATCAATTTCATCTCATCATCACTCATCGCCATCGTTGTGATTATCCAAAAGTGGCAGAAAACATATTTCAAATAACAAAAATAGTAAAATTATATATTATCTCAACTATATTGTAAATTGTTAAACAAAACCTGGAAATTTCAAATGCACAATGAACTGAAGTAGTGGAAAAAAATTGAGTTGTATTATGAATTCGTAGCAGTTCCATATATATTTGCTGCAAGTGCGAAAATTCCTCTAACATTGATTGATTATATTACTTCGGTTTTCTGCTACTTTTGTCTAATCGCGAAGATGAAGATGAGTGATGATATGATAAAATGGATGAAGGGACACTCACAAAGAACACCCATTCCCAGGCCGGTATTCGACCCCAGAATTATCAATATGCAATGAAGTTAAGGACACATGGTGTCGTAGCGCGCTGTGCTATCCACTCCGCCACGAAGGTCGGCACTCCTATAACAATATCGAACACAAGTATAAGTATTATATTACATAAATGTCCAATTTTCAGACTGAATCCTTCAATGCACTTCTTTCCAATGAGATGCTTTTAAAACTGCTTATTGGGAGTATTATTTCGAGCAATGCCGGCCAGCAACAACCTTTCATTAACACGTAATTTACGTGTATGTTGCGTTGGCCTACCGGTTAATGTATAGTTCAGTATCACCAGATCGAATCTCAAACAATTCGTTGTTGTTTGTTACTTCATAGTTACCAAATTACCACAATCATTCGTCCTAATTGGTTAATTGAACAGCGTGTTAGATGACAAACCTAGAAATCGGACACTAACCATACACCATAGCACGTGTATTCCTGACCATTCCGTGTGTACTGATTATTATTGATCGGAACGATCCGATTAAAACTTTAAATAGAGTACTAATTTAATCTTTACAACTTAGATATATCCACCATAGGGGTGTAAAGGCTGACCCTTTCTCAAGACATCCAAATGTCAACTCACTTTTTGCAGACTAGCGAGGCTCTGGCGTCTGGACCCATAGCCAGTATAGTTCTCTATGGGACTTGTGTCGGGTGCTGTCTATTTATGTTTGCGATGTCTCTTCATCATCCGTCATCCCTCTCACCTTATCACCATTCATCCCCATATTCGCCATTTGCCGAAAGTGGCAAAAAGCGAAGTAAAATAAACTAAACAAATCAATATATCCACTACAAAATACTTGTCTTCTGTCTTAATTTTTTTCAAATTTTTAAATTTTTCAAATTTTTTTTCAAAATTTTCAATTTTTTAAATTTTTTTTAAAAATTTTTCAATTTTTATAAGTGTATGTCCACTTTATGCTCGGATAGGATACTCTGGACTGGACTGGAAATTGTGCAGTATGTGTGCTGTACTCATTGATAATTGACACTGCTTAAAAAACTCACTGAAATGAATTCGCTTACGCCACTACATAACGTAAATACAGTTTTCCATAACATTACCTCAGTAACAAACCTCCATCATCAACCATCACATAATTTAATTACACACACTCGAAATTTAATTGCACATCTCAGTGATTCTCATCATTAGTCGCTTCGTTGACATTAAAGTAAAATCATGCTTCTCTATCTAAGGATTTTTAGTGGTGTGTTGATTGGTTTAATTAGCAAAACTCATTTGTACCATTATGTTAACCGCAGGGAGAAGAGAAGAGAAGCATCAAAGCAAAGAGACAAGGAAGTGTGAAGAAATATTTTTGACCTTCACTGAAGGTACTACCCCTGTAATCGGTTGGAATGGAGGATGAAGCCAAAGGGAAACTTAAGTCAGAATGATAGGCTGTGTGATTTTAACCTACAATTTCCAGAATACGAGGTTGTTACTATAAACACAATATACAAGTTATGTGCGTCTGTGTGGTGTGCTTAAAGTGTTGACATAATAATTTTGTCTGGATAGTTTTTTCACAAATTTCAGACCATCAATGTCATTCCTCGTTTAAGTCCTCTGTTTTAGTGTTTCTAATTTCAAATGAAATAGCCAAATACACTTTTTGGCGCCAAAAATTATATTTCGAGACTGAAATGTAAAAACCTAAAATAGTGACGTTAGATGATGACTACCATGCGAGAGACCCGGGTTCGATTCCCGGCGGGGGAGAACCGGATTTTTTCCCACCTGTTCAAACTGCTCCGGCGCACAACGAGCGTCGTATAAAGTGGGTACCTGGAGGAAACTCTGGGGGGTAAAGGCGGCCAGGGGCGTGGTGCTGATCACATCACCCCCACGTTCGCCGTGATCAAGAAAGTGATGCCCGCCCCTATACGCCTTCATGGCGTGGTGCAAAGCACAGGGGGGCACTTTACTTTTTTTTTAGATGACACCGTACATATAGACATTTTTAGACTCACAGTTGTGAAAATATATTAGCTGATATGTATTACTCCAAGAATTTACTTACAACGTCATCGCCTTGTAATCAAGGAGTCCCGGGTTCGATAGCTGATGGAAGCACATAATGGTTCGGATCCCTCTTTAAACTGTAGGCCCAGTCCCGATTAACATTATTGTTCGTAAAATGGACTTAAAAAGAAAAAAGAGTGGAACCCCATGAAGAAGCATACATTCAGGTGTATGCGCTTGTGATCTGGTGCTTATAAAATAAGCCACGACGTCATTTCCTTAGAATTACTGATCCCCCGTTTCTTAAAATGTGGAAATCACTTTATTTGTCAGTATATTTATAATGTATAAGATAAGTATTACATAAGATACAGTTGTTTAAAACAAAATACTCAAAACTAAGTCTCAAAGAATGATTGAATGAATTTAATGAAAATTTTGGATGCTTCAGCACTTAGGCTATTTGCACCCATCACATTATACCATAACTAAAATCTTTACGTCTCTGAGATCTAAAATTTCCTATATTAAATGCTAAGGCTGTAAAGGGGCACTCAACACATTGAAGAACAAAAACACAGGACAATATTCAGTCCTAGAGAGGATTATACTGACTAAATCCAGACGCCAGGGCCTCGTTGGCCTGCAACATTGCAGTTGAAATGTAGTACGTCGAAGACCTTTTAAGAAGGTCAAAAACTTTACTTCGAGGATAAAGGCTCTGGTGGAGCTTTTGTGACTGGGATAATCTCCACTATGAAGGTGAAGAATGATTCAATGAAAGTGATGAAGGGACACTCAGAAAGGGACGTCCAGGCCAGGACTCAAAGCTGGAATCTTCGATTGCGAGATCGTAAGTCGCTCACTCAAAGCAAGGTTTTTCTGAAGCTAGGGAAACATTCTTTTGCTGTTCGACTTTTTGAAGAAAGGCTCTAAATTGAAGCTTGCGAAAAGGGGAAAGCCGAGGCAAGAAAAGATCTGTGACCGCCAGAGCTTTTCATTACCGTAGCCTGTTCAGCCAAGGTCCCTGCGAGCAGAATACCAAGGAATGCAACAAGCCACGATATATCTTCCGGGGAATCTGACACGATTTGTGAAACCGTGGATTTAAGAGAGCTTGAATTACACGTAGGGCGACAGGACGCTGTCGCACTTATTAAACAATAAATCTTGTACCTGGATAAATATAACTGTCTCCGGAAACTTTAAAGAAACGGACGGGTTGCAAAGATGCCTGACTTAAGTTTAAAAAAAAAATAGAGCTGCTTGCAAGATTTTGGCGCCCTAGGCAGGATTGTGGTTTGCCGCTTCGTAATATAATAAAAGAAATTATACAAAGTAATAAATCTAATAACATTTACCTTAAAATATATCACCGATAAAAAAACATTTTTATCTCCATAGTATCACTTAACTACTCAACAATATGAACACTAGGGTTTATCTTCTTATTTACGATATTTTCTTCTTATGCCATGAATTTATTTATTTAGTTAATGTTTTAAGTCAACTTTATGCACATATAGGTATATCGGGACTGGACCTACAGTTTAAAGGGGGATTCTAACAACTGTGCAATGTACCTCCACTGGAAATCGAACCGGGGGCCCCTTGATTACAAAGCGACGACGTTACCATTACGCCATCGGGGAAGCAGTCTTATTAAAAAAAACTTATTAAAAATAATATAGGTTACAGTAAAGATTCGTAGTTTGCATTTCTGATTTTTAAAAAGTTTAGTATATTGAAGAATATTTCAGCGGTCTTAATCTTGAAAAAGTACTATTACTACATACTAGGGTAAATTTTTCCGTCGCATATTCTTCCTTGTTGTCTTTTCTTTCTGGAAAAAAAAAAAAGCTTTGAATGGCTCCCTAGCCTTCAGCTCTTCTACCCTATCCCTCGCTACGAGCCTGGATTTGAAATCTTCAAACCACAAACCATAGAGCGTATTATCAAAGCAAAGTTCTCGAAATTTGAGACGTCCGTATGGTGCATCGTATTGAAGCATCTCCCCTTAAGCGAAACCGGAACTTGAATCCATCCCCTTTACGAAATGTTTTGCCATTCCTGTTGAATATTTCACAACTTTTCCTGAGTTGCGGGAAAGCCTTCAAGATTTAATTTATACATCCTTGTGGAGCTGACTTGTTTATGTGAAGGGCTGTGTTTCGGAGCTGAACTTAAATGAAAATGGAGGATGACAGATAATGGGCTCCTAATTACACATGAAATGCTAACACTGAAAATGGCTACGAGATATACTTTTGACACTCTCCTGTAATTTATCCAATTAGGCTAGAGATGAAAGGCACTACTCAATATAATAATAGAGAAAGCTCATGTTCACAGACATCTTCCTACACAAGGAGCTCATATTTCATATCACATTATGATTCATCTTTAAAATACATGATCTGAACAGTTATTTCCCATCTGTTGTCGTAAACTCTTATCTCGTTTAAATATAGTCGTATTACACGTACTGTTTCCATTTACTTAATTAGCCACCTCCGTGGCGGAGTGATTAGCACAGCGTGCTACGACGCCAAGAGTCCCGGCTTCGAATCCCGGCCTGGGCATGAGCGTTCTTTGTGAGTGCCCCTTCATCAATTCATCATATCATCATTTATCCTCATCTTCGCGATTAGGTAAAAGTGGCAGAAAAGCGAAGTAAAATATACCAAATCAATCAATAATTTACTTAACAGTAGAATTAAGACAATAAACATTAAGTAGTGATATACACGCGATATGTATGCAAGAGCAATTTTATTTTAAATAATGAGCAACAAATATTACATTCATATCAGTACAATTATTATGCGAAATGTAATAATGAAACCGAATTATTTGTATTCTTACTTTAAGTCGCCTTTCTGCCGTTTTGGCTAATCACAACAGTACACTTACAAAGGAATTCCCTGGCCAGGATTTGAACCTTGAACCTACTGTGGGGCGATCTTGAGTCGATCATTCAAAGCGGTGGCCTTTGAAGGCGAAATATGGATACACTCATTAGAAAAATGGGTTATTTTCTCCATCTTTATGAGTTGAAAAGTAGGATTCGTGCGCCCTTTCCTCAACGAGTAAGACAGATACATTTTAATAAGTGGAAGCATACATAAGGAAGTGAGTTCACGCTCCATAGTAGCAACTACGTTCCTGGATGCAAGACACAAGTCATTCATTTTTAAAGCACACAGAAATAAATGAAAATTTTCCCAAGGGGAAGAAATAACAGAGGAAATGCCTAGCTTCTTAAAATACTAGATTTTTACAATTGTCCTTGTCAACGATGAAAATGGTGTAAAACTACTATTTTCTCTTGAAAGCTGCCCACAGAGTTGAGCATTGCTAACAACGTGATCGCGGGTTCGAAACTCATTGAACGAGATGTACGCCAAATCAGGGTGAATGTCTTTATTTGTTTATGCGTGTTTATTTTTTCTAAATGAATGCCTTGAGTCTTGCTTCTAGGAAGGACGTAGCTTCTAGTGGCATGCACAAATCGGAAACAAACATCCTTGGTTTCAACACCTAAATCTACCCCAAGCAGTGCACATGTTCACTTTAAGAATGTGTGCAGGTCATGTCGTAATGCACCCACACTCGTATTCAGCGCCAGCAACTTCCTGTCAGTGTAGAGAACCAGTACAATCAACCATACAGTTGATTCTCCAATGCCCAATTCAACATCGACATAGCAATACTCCCTACAAAAATCTAGGAGAGTATGCCCTATTTCCGATGTTCCTTTCCACTCTACTCTACGACCCACGGATGTGGATATGTGGATATTGTACGTATATCTATGGATCTATATCTAATTGTGAACTTCTCACAATTACAAACTCAGTCTAGAAGACAAAGCTTTAGAAGAAGAGCAAATGCAGATCATAGGCGTGCGCAAAGGGGGGCAAGGGAGAAGTTGTACCTCTCTAACATTTATCGCCGTTAATAAACAATGTTACATATCTAGTCTTAATATAATGAAGCATTTTCAAGCCGAAAGTTACAAGCTACAAGGAGGGCATTATTTCTTATGTACCTGATTGTGTCAGTGACATGTTGAAGGTATTAAAAATTCTTGTATCACCTGAACGAAGACTAACATTATAGGATAGGATATTCTCGTAAGACTTCAAACGTTCATACTAATGTTGGACCAACGGTGTTTCATATGCTATCTCATATTTGTAAATACATGTATATGTGCACTCAGTTCATAAGTGCCGGCCTCCGTAGCAGAGTGGTTAGCAAGCTGCGCTACAACGCCAAAGGTCTCGGGTTCGAATCCCGGCTGGACATCGGTGTTCTTCGTGTGTCCCTTCATCAATTTCATCATATGAAATCTTCATCTGATCCTCATCTTCGCGATTGGCCAAAAGTGGAAGACATGCGAAATAAAATAAACCAAATCAGTCAGTCAGTTCATAAGCGTGAGTGGTGAAAGTTTTAGTTTGAGAAGAGCTGTGAATTTTCATTACATTCGACTCTCCTTTTTTTGAAGTAAATTTGAGTTCAATTTCTGTATCAGAAGTAAGTCGTATATACAGCGTGCTTCAAAATGGTAACGATAAGAAACCGTTCCAGAAGCGATAAAACTTTAGCAACAATTAAAGTTCTATGTAAATACTTTCAACCATATCCTCGAGTTTTGTTTGCAATGGTCGTAGTAGTTCCAAATTTCTCCACTAGGTGGCAGGGTGATAAGTTCCAAAATGGCTGCCTGTGGTGCAGAGAAAGCTTTTTGCGTCCTACAGTTTCACGTTTATCGGTCTGTTGTTAGTGTTGAGCGTGAGTTTCGTACGAACTTTCGTAAAGAACCACCATCCAAAATCTCCATACGTAAGTCGTATGATAAATTCAAGACAATGGGATGCATTTGCAAAGGAAAATCGTTCGGTAGACCGTCCACGTCTGAGGCAGATGTCGAAAGAGTTCGAGCTAGTTTTCAACGCAGCCCCCAAAAGTCTACAAGGAAAGTGAGTCAAGAGCTAACAATGTCTCGAGCAGCTGTTTGGCGCGTAGTGCGTAGGCGTATAAAGATGTATCCCTATCGAGTGCAGTTGTTACAACATTTAACACCTAATGATCACACGTCCCGCAAAAATGTTTGAGTCAGTTCTAGAGTTATGCAATGGTGATGATGATTTTTATTGACAAACTTTGTTTCAGTGATGACGCTACGTTCCATGTGACAGGAAGAGTGAACAAGCAATGTTCGCATCTGGGGGACTGAAAATCCTCGTCAAATCGTTGAAGTTGTGCGTAATTCACCGAAGACTAATGTGTTTTGCGCCATTTCATCTACCAAAGTGTACGGTCCGTACTTCTTTCACGAAGAAACTGTGACTGGACAAACATTCCTACACATGCTTACTACAAATTACCTTAATAACAGACTGCCAGACCGCTGGATTGGGCGATCTACTCAAAATGATCAACACTTACTACGTTGGCCACCAAGATCCCCGGATTTAACCCCCTGTGATTTTTTTTTCTGTGGGGACATCTAAAGGACATTGTGTACAAACCTCCTCTACCCGCAGATGTCAATAAACTGAAAGAGCGCATTACTGCTGCAGTGCAAACTGTTGATGCAGACATGTTGAAACGGGTCTGGGCGGAATTGGATTATCGAATTGATGTATGCAGGGTAACAAAGGGGGCTCACATAGAACATTTGTGAGATACTGTGTTCAAAATTTTATCAAAAAAAACTTGGACAGTTTTAGGAATTGCGTGTAAAATGTAAAGCAATTTGGACGAAAAATAGAAAAATATATAAGGATTTGAAATCGTTCACATCATTTTGAAGCAGCCCGTATAATTACGTCTACAATTACACTAAATGTACACAGAAGTGAGGTTTTCGGGGGGGGGCAGGGGCCCGGATCAATTCGAGAAACTAATTTGCCCCTGTTTTGTACACTTTAATACAGAGTTTGTAAAACAGTGGAATGTAGTTTTGGAACTTTCATCACCCCTCCCCTAATCAGGGGGTGTGCGCACGCTTATGATGCTGATTAAAGGATACAACTATAAATGGTGATAATACTCCCCATCATCCTTACTACAATAAGCAACTATTTTCGTCAACGGGTGAGAGTGCATTTTCCACATGTAACTTCTAGCCGTTGTACTCCATACTTTCGGTCTGTCAGACCACACGTTTACCAGCTGTGTTCAGAAATTGGCTTCTCTTTCAGAAGAAACGCATTTAATTTTAATTGAACGCTACCGTAAATATTTTTTCACATATTTCTTTTTAATGTTTTTTTTTCACTCTATTAATTTAACCTAAACTCCATGTTTATACAATTACAATCGGAGCAGACCCTAGGGAGGGGTAAGTCGGGCACTCGCCCCAGTCCCCGCGCTCTATAGGGCCTCGCATCAGATTAAATAATTGTTTGAGCACGGTTTATGGGACGCTTGTGCTTCCAGTTAAGTAACAAATCTGATTTTTTACATGTTTCGTGGATTGTTTTGACATGCTTTAAAATATCAATATCCAAAATTACTGAAATCATATTCTAGACATAAAAATCGTGATCAAGTATTCAATTCAAAGTAGTTAATATGCACTATTCGTTTAATTACAGAATAAAATCATGAAGAAAAAATAATATTTTATATGAAACAATAAATATAATATATAAAATAATATCTGGCAATAACAACAATACCATAATATAAAATACAATAACATATATAAACCTTCAGCGTCAAAATTCAATGAGAAGTAAACAAAAGGGAATTATATTAGAGAAGTCTGTTTGATATGATTAGAAATTGCCACTTTGATAGATAAATTACTAGTTTGGTATTGAACACGCCAAGTTTTCTAATGAAATATAATGAATGTCGCACCAGTGCCACATGGGAAATGAACATAGCAAATAGAAATAGTTTAGAATCTTATTAGCTTCCCACAGTTCTTGGCTTTAACCTTCAACACGTTCGGCTTATTGCTTTTAGGTAATAATACAATAAATATATAAATTAATTGTTTATTAATTATAATATTATAATTGTGTAGGACCGTCTGCTTCAGACTAAGGAACAAAATCTCTATTTTTTTCAAACCTCTGAAAAACTTTTACTTGTAGGCTCTGATTAAAATTATATGTATTATTTTTCTATATAACTCGGGTGGATTCAATGTAAGAATAATCACATTTTGTATTATCGTATTCAGTTTGTTTTCAATAATTATATATATATATATATATGTGTGTGTGTGGGGGGGGGGGGTGTGTGTAGACGTTGCTTAAATAAAATCAAGGTAGTTTCATCTTAACGAGTTGCCCAACAGTTTGGTGCAAACAGATAAAATGTTCAAAAATGATTCATGTATTTCGACTGGGATCAGGCAGATCGCACAATACGAATGACAAAAACTCTAACCACATTACCACTTAAGGGATAAACGCCAGGAAAATTTTCATTGTAAGGAAGTTGTTGGTTGAAAATGGAAAGTATTTTGAGTTTTGAAATTTTGTGATAATATGCATGTATTATTCATAGAAGAAACGTCCATTGTATCTCATAAGTCATTAAAAAAAAAAGAGAAAAAAGGCATACCGAAAAATTTCTGGGCTTAAAGACCCTAGTTGTTGATCAGATAATTTGCAATAATCTCCACATGTCATCAAAAGGAAAGATTACATTTTGCCGTGCACACAAAATCTAAGAATATGACAAATAATGCACTTACCTTGAGATGCAACATTCCAACTAGTCTCACCACTACTCCACAACATTGACGGCGTCAGAAGGGGGCAAGGGACGCGCTTGCCCTTGATCAAGGGCCATTTCTATGTCTTAGTGGTCACGCTGCTTGTAATCAAGGGGTCCCATGTTTGATTCCCGGTGGAGAGTACATTGCACAATATTTCGGATCCCACTTTGAACTGCAAGTCTATCCCAATTAACCCATCTGAGAATAAAGAGGAAGTAAATACAAATTCAAACCACCAAAGTCTCTGCTGGTACACCTATCTGTCCCCCCACTTTCCCGCAGCAAACATTATTCTCTTACATTTTTTCGTTATTTTACGTCGCTTTTCTACCTCTTGGTTTAATCGTGACGATAAGGATGAATGATGAACTGATGAAAGAGATAATAGAACACACATAATGACCTTACCCAAGTTTCGAACCTTTGATCTCTAGCTTCGTAATGCGCTACGCTAACTACTCTGTCACGGAGACTGTTTCCTCCAGCAAACTAGAAAAATCTAAATAAAAGTTATCTTACAGTACATATTTAGGGGTATATTACCCCATAATATTATTACAGACCAAGTTCATTTTGTTTTATTGCGATTTCATCATGCTACGAATGCAATTTTAACATGGTTCGATTTCGATTTATTTCTGTTAACACATACTGCGGAGTTTTAGCGATTATTTAAGAATTTGTTCAATATATGCTTTCGTAGTTAGGTAGGCCAGGTTTGGTTATCTTAGCATTAAAATAAATGTTTTTTTCAAACATATTTTTTTTTTCGAAATCCAAACAGTGCTCATTATTTTAAGGAAGGTTTAAATTTCGTGTGACAATAATTGCCAACATTCTACGATAATTAGTCTTCCTGCTAGGAGAATTTGAAAAAAATCATACAAGAACCGGAACCGTTAAATTAAGAGTATATTAATCTTATCCCCCCACCCATACCCTCTGCCTTCCTATGGCAGCAAAAACCATATGCTCAGCTTTTTAGTACAACTCGCACAGGTATTGCTATTTGGAACTGAATCCACATTTTAAAGTGCAATGCAAAGCACTCAAATGTGTCCCCATCGGGAATGAAACGGCATTCCTACATTACAATGCGACAGCATTAACCACTACGCTACCGGGTAGAAAGAAGCCTGCACTAATGCTAAGTTCTAGTTGCTAAAAAACAGCCGAAGGTTTATAAAGTTGCACCATTCCACCTCTTCCTATTCACCTAGGTTGAACACGCACACACTATCACGTGACACTGGTCACTGACGGCGAAGCACAGAAACATTCTAACAGCACTAGTAAATTCGTCTGTTTGTTTGAATTCGTTTTCAAGTCCACTCATGCATAGACAGGTCACAAGTAACACGTGAGTTTCACTGCACGAAAGCTGCAAGTTGACTCTGTGCTAACAGACTTCGCAGTGCACCAACTTCCGAACGTTAATCCATGATAAATCACGTGACAGAGGCAGAAGTGGTTTTCGTGGGTCTCACTTATCGGACACCGTATTCAACACCGTCGTCTACTGGCGTCACGATAAATGTTTGCGTTGTTGGGTTAGGCCAGGGTGCGAAATTCTGGGGGGCAGGGTGGATTTCTCCCCACCAAAAATTTACAGGGGCGAGAGTTTTTGTTGTAACAACAAAAGATGAGCAATTAGTTTTGACTTGTTTTGAATACACACCATCTCTTTCAAGAGATCATAAACAAATCTACAAAAATAACAATATATGCACAATAAAAGTAAAACAACAATGCAAGACATGTAAGTATGAAACCTAATTGCTTTATATTAATAGAAAGCAAAACTAAACAAACTATTTCATTTCAATGTATTACAGTATTACAGAATGAAACTATTTCAACAATTTTGTCATTTATTGACATCTTTAACCAGTTAGTAAAGGAATTAGTTTGCTACTTTATAAATATCTGATGCATGGGCATCCGGAAAGGGAACAAGGTGGGCCACGCCCCCCCCCCCTGGAAAATGGAAGTCAACCAAAAAGTACATATTTCACACATGATTTCATATCAGTCACAGAAATATGTGTGAATTATTTCAAGAGCATTGCAGGAGTATGAAAACTTCAAATTCAAGCAATGTTTTTTTGAGGCGGACAATATTTTTATGGGGGAAAATGTGCCTAGTCCTCCTGGAAAAAATACCTTTCTTGCCCCTCCCTGAAAAAATTCATGCGGACGTCCATAATCTGATATAGTACGTATATAAAAGGAACAAACAAATTCCTTCTTAATAATGTATTTTAGAGCTTTTAGCATAAATAATGCATTTTTGGTCAAGCCCCGAACTAAACATAACTGACCGTACCTAACAACGAAGGCATTCCGCGCTGACGTCGCAGACGAAAGTGTTCACAACGGTGTGCGATAAGTGCCAGATTTACGCCAGTCGGTCACTACAAACGTACACATCACCACACAACTCGACTCAACAACTTCCTTGTCTGTCAACGTTCGTTCAAGGCCGAGAACTCACTGCGCAGAAAAACGAGTTCTTTCGCCGCAGTTCAAACCTTTGAACACTGGTGTTGAGTGTCGACCTTACAAGGAAGGAAAATATTAGATTCCATGTTCTTGCACAAAACAAGACAGGTACACACTCAAAACAAACGGATGTGAAAAAGGTTTTGTTTATCACTTTATGCTCAGAGAGGCTAATCAGGACTGCGCCTACAATATAAAATTTTCACCCGGGCGAGGTGGATTTGGGGAGCTTCCCTAGTTTCCACCTTGCCTCACCATCTTTCTACCCTGATCCTCATACTTTACACCTCCCTTTAATAAAAAACAAGACGGTTTTAGTGACGAAAATTAATAGTCTTATTTTAAAAATAAAAAATAATGTTGAAAAACACGTTTGTTGTATGTGTTTAATTAATACCTACATAATGACATCAAAATAACAGTAATCTCTTAGTTTAAACTGCTACATGATTTTGAATTGTTGTTGTTGCTTCAAGTGCACTTTATGTAATATGCTTATTACGTTATGCAACAGTAACCTCAATAAATTATTTTCAACAATAAATCCAACTCTTACTAAAACAAATAGCCACACACCCGGTGGAGGGAGATAGTGGTTTGGATCCCACTTTAAACTGTAGGTCCAGTCTCGATTAACCTTTCTGTGCTCAAATAAACTCAAACTAATAGCCAAGCTTATGTAATCCGAAATAAGGGTTTGGCGTTAATCAAGGGGGATGGTCCGGTTTGGTCCCCCTGCCTACAATTTAAAGTGGGATCCGAACCACTATGTAATGTTTCTCCACCGGATCAAACGTAACGAAACAACTAAGCAGGTAAATATTATTTCTCCCTAAAATACCACCCTCCCTAGTACCAACCTTCATGACGTTTAGCGTATAGCGCACTACGAATCTAAGGGTTGCCTTGATAAAGCAAGGTGTTTTTCATTGTGTTCATTCATCCTCATAGTCGCGATCGCGAGAAACGTAAGGAGGCAGAAACGTGACGTAAAAATAACAAAAGTGCAAAATGCAAATCTTCCCGATATGGGGTAGTGTAATTTAAGTGGCTTTATTAAGTTTCAATTGTCTTTAGGTAGAATATAATTCTAAATTGTAAGATTTTGGTGAATGTTTCAATAACTACATAACATTAATTTCTCCTTACCACATAGTACATCCGAACTGTAGGCTACCATACCAAAGTTTCGTCGCGCATATTGCATGAATGCAAATTAGAGAATCAATCCGATGAAAACAGCAGAAATTATTAATCAATGGGTGCTTATTGATGCATCTACGTGTATATTCTGCTGATGACATGCTTACTGACAGGTTCATTAACGAGGTCAGTGAAATCTAATTACACATGTTTGCAAAAATAAATTATTAAAGATAGTTTTATTTTCAACAAGAACTCTTGTATATTCATGAATCTAAAGTAGAAAATGAGGTTTTTATTATAAGTTATCGTGAATAAATATAGTATTAATAAAACTAACACTATTGAGAGCAATAGAGTTGTTATCACACCACGCTAGGACGCTATAGGTCCCGAGTTCGAGTCCCGGACTAAACATGAGTGTTCTTTGTGAGTGTCCCTTCATCAGTTTCATCATTCATACTCATCTTCGCGATTAGCCAAAAGTGGCAGAAAAGCGAAGTAAAATAAATTAATCAATCAATCAACAATTGAGAGCACGGAGACAACATTCGGCTCTTATTATTAAATCCTTTTTTCAATAGCTATTATGCGTAAAGGGGAGGGGAATATGAATCCTTTCTTTCATAGTCAGTGCTAATCGGGGAAGGGGGTTTATGACCTCCATCAAAAGTAGCGCCAAGATATATGAGCATATGAGGCTCGAGCCCACCCAATAACATGTCTATTATTGTTATATTATATTTCAGAAAGACAGCCCCGCATTTAATAAAAGAGAAGGTTGCATAATTACACTCTTAAAGAATTCTTACAACTTAATTACTGAGTTAGTGTTATCAAAATACTTCGTAATAATTTGATAGACCCCCAATATAATATTTCAGTGTTCTGTATTATATATCACTCTCCGATACACAATGCTGCTTCTTTTCTGGCGGTACGCAACAGTACGACGTACCGACACCTTTTTATAAGTGATAATCATCTGCTAATCCTCTTCATACTCTGATACTAATAACCAGGGCTAGGATTTACCGGTATAATGTTAATACATACTTTTAGTTTGACAAATCACCACTGAAATTTTGTAATATCTTTACGAATAATAATGTTTGTAGTGATTTAAGTATTGTCAATATTTTTCCATATTTCTATCTTTAACACATACTTTTACATATTTAAGGAAAACATACTTATTTTTACATATTTCAACAAGTTTGTTTCACATATTGTTCATATTTAATCATTTTGGAATTGTTCCAACTCTCGACTCTGGCACGTGTTTCTGCAGGAGTTGTATGAAGGAGGCTGTCATTTTTGCTGCTTAATGCCATCCATATTGTATTCTTTGTTAAAATTGCCATGCTTTGATGGGTGACAATTCCATAGCAAAAGAAAACGCCGCGCGGCTTATCGTCTGGTGGCAGTATATGTACTTGTTATTGTTGCAGAAGCCGGCATCGTTTGTAAATGTGCAACAAAGGCAGCCAACTGTCGCCCATCACATTGAGGCAATAATACTGCTGAAAAAGGAGTGTTGTGGTTCAATTGTCGAGGTTTAACACGTTCGCTGGTTATTTGTTTTCTAACCCAGGCCCCCTGGCGTCGTAGCGCGATGTGCTAACCACTCCGCCACGGCCCGGCATTCTCCGCATGTGTCAGTCCATAATTTAGTCCTTATTTGACCAATAAAGCTACTTAGTACATATTAATCCCACCCCTGCAAATAACGTTTTACTTTAACAAAATAAATGTGTGTGTAATTACATGAGTGCACCATCATTTATGAACATACTACAATATTTTGAGGCTTGCATGGGTAAGTTTTTTATAAACTCTTCATTATTTCCATCCTTAAGTTGCATATATTCGCATCATGTTTACATGTCATCACAAGAAAGAAGTGTTTTACGGGAGATAGAAAGAAACGGTAGACAATGAGAGGTAGGAAGAGAATCACAGACGGTACACAGAGAGGAAAAAAGAAACAAGGAAAGCATAAGTGAGAGGCAGATAAGGAAAGAGAAAAAAGCCAGATAACAAACGCACGCACGCACAGAGAGAGAGAGAGAGAGAGAGAGAGAGAGAGAGGCGATAGGTACAGGGAAGGGAAAGAAAGAAGGAAATAGAGAACAGAGACAGAGAGAGAGAAGGAAAGAAATAGAAAAACGAGAGAGAAATTTAGAGGAGAAAAAACAGAAAGAGAGAGAGAGAAGTAAAGGGAGTAGCAGATGAACGATAGAGAGAAAGGATAAAGAAGAAACTGACAGAAAATGGGAAGAATAACAAATAAAACGGATGGAGGGAGATGTACGCATTTTTTCGTTATTCCAAGGGGGTCAAGCGAACACAACAAACCAAGTTGACGAGTACCGGAACCTTTTTTCCGGGTAGAAAAAAGCACTGTATACATATGTAGTGTGTATGTGTGTATGTATGTAAAGGGTGCCGCAAGAGTCATCATCCTATTTCAACTGACCTTTATTTTGACATCTTGTTGTTTATATCAGTAGTGTTTTGTCAGTTAAATAGAAGATACTCACGAAATTTATTGTGTGCGAAAACAAGAAAGTGGAAAAATTGTGATAATTTTGCGTGACACTTTTCCGGGCAGAGTAATATCCCGTTTTGATGATTTACCATGGCCGGCCAGGTCCCCCGATTTGTCCGCTCCAGATTTTTCCTTTGGAGATATTTGAAGTAATTGGTTTTTGTGCATAAGCCAGAGACGTTACAGCAACTAATATTCAGCATGAAATTTAAAACATTTCCCCGCAGATTTCCAACACCATGGAAAATGCAATAAAAAGAGCCTAAATTTTCCTCAATTCGAATGGTGGTCATTTATTGGATGTTATTTTTAAAAAATGAGGACATAAAACTTAGAAGTATCAATAAAAGTTTAACACAAAAAAAACTACTTTGTTTAATTTAAAACCCAAGCTATAGGTTAAGAAAAGCAAGTGATGACGTTTGCACCACCTTGCACACACCTTGCACACCATCTTCAAGGTAAACGGAGATGTATTGATTGATTGAGTTGGTATTTTAAGTTCACTTTATGCACAGTAAGGCTATATGTGCCTCATCGGGTATCGAAACCGGGACCCCTTTATTACACTGATATATATATACATATATATATATATATATATATATATATATATAGCAATCTCTGAAAAGGTTGTCACATAGGAAAAAAAACAAGTACAATGGTTAAAAGTCCGAACAATTCATAATGTAGTTCTTTTTTTGGTGGTAAATATAGCACAATTCGCTACTTTTCTTGTGACGATAATTCCAATACACCTGGTTAATCCGAAACTAGAGATCGATTGTTTGTTTTTTGAATCGTGACCTTAGAGCTTCAAATAACTGTTGTAAACATGGCGGTCTTGTAATTAACACAAATAAGTCTTGCATTACAGTAATTGGCTCTAATTTTTGGGAAGTAAAATCCAGTTAAACACGTTACCAATTACCCTTAATCACGCGGAAATGTTCTGCGCTCTGCAACAATAAAAGTGTGTGCATTTTTTTTTATCAGAAACGTAATTGTCGAAACAACATATTACCCTCTGTGAAGAAATTTTAAATGCACGACACGTCGATTCAAACAGGAACCATGTGTAATAGATTTCCAATTCGACGTGAATTGCTTTGCTACAAATTCTACTAAACTTCACCTGAACTACGTTACTGAAAATCTGTAAATCCATTATCTATCGAAACAATGACCTTTCTAATATTTTTCGGATCCCACTTTAAATTGTAGGTCCAGTCCCGATTAGCCTTACTGTGCATAAAGTGGACTTAAAACACCAAATCAATCATTCAATCTATTTCTTTTCTTTCAGGACAGAGAATCACAAACATCCATGTCCGAGCCGGGATTCGAACCCGGGACCCCTGGCGTTGCAGCGCTGACTTTCTTTTCTTACTTTTTTTTTATTTTCGAGACTTACAAGTTACATTTTATATGAACACGGTTATATATAATATACCTCTCTTTTATTCATATACAACATTTAGGAAATTTGAATAATTCTTTCTGTTTTGAACAATAGTTTTGCATTAATTAATGATGTAAGAAGTCTTTAAAATTACATGTATTTTTAATATTCTTGCAGTTTAATATATAGTAAATAGAATTGCTAATAAGCCATTGCACTGCTTTCCATTTGATTTTAGAATAATACTGAAAGTCTGGAATTATTACAGTCTGTGTCGTATAACTAGCTGTTGATGTACCTACGACATATTCTATTTAACATGTTTCGTAATTGTTGCCACATAGTACTTGCGTGAGGACATTTAGTTATTCTGTGTTCTATTGTGTCATCTTCATTACACACATTACATAAATACATGTTACTGAATTGAAGTCTGTGTATTTTACTTTTGGTATCATATTTATCATGTACTAATATGTACTACCATAAAGATTGAACCTTATTAGTTAAATGCTTTGCCCAAACATTCACCCATACCATGCACCATTCCTTATGGGAGTCTGTTGCTCTACTATCCTTATCTGGATATTTAGGTCAAGTTCCTGTTGATACAAGTCATTAACTTGTAGGTTTTGTATCGTACTTTCTGCTCCCAATCTGTACACACACATTCTACAACGGATGTTAAAAGATCAAGGGAAGGCCATTTTGTCCAGTATCAATCGAAGCAGTTTCGCTGTGTAGCTATCTGGTTGTTGTGTTAGCGTCTGAAGATTGTGCATGTTGAACAAGGCCGCAGCTTGCCATTCCAAGTGTGTCAGTCCCAATCCACCTGTCGTTTGCTGTTGCACTGCAGTGTGATAAGCCACTCTGAAAACCTGGCCTTCCCAGAAGAAATAGGTAGCTAGCGATCATAAACGTATTGAATATGTTCTTGGCAGTGGAAATGTGCTGCCACAAACCAAACTTTGTCACCAATCAGCCACGTAAGTCGACAATGACTGAGCTACCACAGCTACTGCATGTGCTGGCATCAATTCCACTTGAACCTGTTTCTTTCGCTTCCATTCCAAGCTCAACAAGATCCACTCCCTCGACAATGACGCACTCCAAGCTTGACTACCAGGTTCCAAATGAATGCAGCAATCTACCCAAAGCTGAAGTCTTCGTATGCAATTAGAAATTACAAATTGTAATAAAGAGTGCAAAGAGTCCTAGCTTTTGCCTCGGGCGATATAATGAAAACCCTTTATCTTATTTATTTATTTTTTTAACTTGCATAAGTATCCCTCTACCAACACTTTCTCCATCTATCGCCAAACTCGACCAAGCATGCCCCCAACTAGGAATTTCCACTTCAAGCACTGCACTGCACATACTACACACCAAAACAAACAAACAAACAAACAAACAAACACACACACACACACACACACACACACACACACACACACACACACACACACACACACACACACACACACACACACACACACACACACACACACACACACACACACACACACACACACACACACACACACACACACACACACACACACACACACACACACACACACACACACACACACACACACACAGAGAGAGAGAGAGAGAGAGAGAGAGAGAGAGACCTTTTAAGGCACTATTATTGGAAAAAATTATGTACATTCATTAACAAGTAAGTGACATCTAGTAATTGTTGTTGGATTGGATTGTTCTTAATGCATCTTTTTAATTAATTTCAGGTGCAACAGGTTTACATCACACAAACCAACTTTGCTGAAGATGAGTAGTTTAATGAATTCACTGACAAGTAACTCAACCAATCACATTCCTCCTCAAGAGACAGCCAGGATTCTGGCAATGCACAGAAATACCCAATCCAATGCGGTAGTGTACATAGTAGTTGTCCTTCTTATGTATGCTACTGCCTTGGTTTTCATCATGGTGAAATACCTGAAGAGGGAGCGAGACGAGTCTCGCCTCAGCTACTTTGATTCAGATTTCTTCAAGAAAGATCGGCTCAGAAGACAGAAAAGAGATGGAAACACTGGGTCAAGTGCTCCACTGGTTGGCGACCCCACCTTATCTTCTGGGACAAGTCGACCTCCAGAACCTTGCCAGGTGGTTGTTACAATCGGCACTAAATTGGAGCCAAATGGAAGGATGTCATCGGAAATGGTGACACACGTATAAACACAAAGCCAGTGTGTGTGCTCTTTCAGTGTGGAGGTTATAAAAAAAGGTTGAAACTCACATTCAAATAAAAATTACTATGTTGTCTATTTGTAATGTGATACCTCTTCCTTCAAAGATGTCAATATATTTATTTTGAAGACAACAGAAATACTATCTTCCTACTTTTGTACTGTGAGCTCTAAAAAATGTAATAACAGTAATTTTAAACTGAGTAATATGTTTGTAATGTGAAAAAAAATCATAAAAGTTCTGTGCAAGGGCGCATTTCTGTCCTCATGATAAAAAATTTATATTCATGTTAAACGTACATATGTCTATAAAATTTTAAAGTGGTGATTGTTGTGTATTAATAGAATCATTTAAAAATTTCCCATAAAATACTATGGTTATTAAAACAAAACAAAGTGCATAAAATCCTCAAAAAGTAACCTCACAACCATGGACATCCACAGGATTTTTTCCAGAGAGAGCCAAGCAAGGTATTTTTTTCCCAGGGGGGAGCAAAGGAGGCAAAAGCATGGCCCCCTCAGAAAATACTTGTTCAGATTTAAGTTATCATGTCCAACAAGGTGCTTATAAAAATAAAAACAAATTATTGTGAATGAAATGAAGTGTGTGAAATATTTAATTATAGGTTGACATTCATTTTCCATGGGGAGCTACAGCCTCCCTTGTCCCTTCCCCTTCCGGATGTCCATGCTCACAACATTATATCTTGTGGATGAGTGTGTTAATTACTTACTACCTGATTTCAGAGTAAAATAACTACAAAACTTTTAGGATGAATGAATAAGCTGAGTATGTGCACACAGAGATAAAGGAAATGCTGTGAAATAAGTTCCTCAGAGTTACTCATCACTTAGAAAGTAGATCATAGAAAAGATAAAAAGGAACAGTTAAATTAGAATATTAGAAAAATGAGTACAACTGACTTTTCAGAATTCCAAATAATTAAGGCAATGGATGGCTGCTGTAAATTTGCTATACATACCTCATGTATAGCAAATTAAAGCATGCAATAAATCAAATTGGAAACAGTGGACCAAATACATCAAATGTACTATAAACAATAAGCTAAACACATTGTAGCTTCTATAAATAAATGCAATTTCAAGCAAAATTAAAGTATCTTAACTCATGAACATGGCAACAAATTCCATCACTTTGTGAAATAAAAAGATCAGGAAAGTTATTTTGTCATAATGCTCATGCTTAATTGTATTAATACATTGTTGTGGAAATTTTACTGAGAATATACAAGTGAAAGAAATAAGGTGTCATTATAAGTGATGTTGAGATTGATGTAACATTGGCAATGACTGCTAAACATGTGTCATTTCAATGGGGCTGTTCATTGTCAAACTTTTTTGCTAGAGGTGCCACCCCTGTTGTGTCCCTACAGAATTTCATTCATCATCTGGTTGCCCTAAGCTTTACATTGGAGCGGGATGGGATGGCTACCCAAACTTTATTTTCAACGAAGTTAAGAATTTCTCGTGCAAATCGATAATAAAAATGTATTTAGATTATGTAGCAAATCATAAGTTTCCAAAAATTACATTGTCCTAAACCTAACAATTAATATATTAAAGCGCAACAGCAGCGTAGCTCAAACTGGCTAAATATAGTATGTTTATGCACAAAGAGCACTAAACTTGACGTTATTTTTGTCGTACCTAGCTGCCATAGGACGATAATACAAGAATTTAGATTCTTACACTACGCTTTCTTTCTTCTGGTTGCGAGTATGTCTGATTCAACGACGGGAGTAGGAATCGGAGAACTCCCAAAATTATAAAGTGCGTAAGCACATGGTATTTATTATTATACACTATGACACTATGCCATATCCGATAACTTAATATTTACGCATGTTTTCATTGTATTAAGCAGACATTTCCCCCTCATATTTTCATCTTTTTCTTTTGTAACAGCAATTTTAAAATTATAATCCCTGTTAATAATTAAGCCCTAGAGGTTGCAAGACATGAAACAGAAAATAAAATATTTTTTTAATAACTATTCTTCTCGATAAATGTGTATATCTAAAACAGAGGACCATATTTACTAGCCATGTGGAAAAGTATGATATCATGGGGAAAAAAAGAGTGAGTTATTAATATGGCCTGGATTCTCAGGTTTTAACCTGTTTTATTATTTACTTGGTAACGTCACTATTCTAACATATATTTTCGTTTTAGCCATTTCTTAATGAAATACATGAATCCTATAGATCCTAAAAATGGCTAAAAGGAGTTAAGATCCTTAAAAAGGCTAAATTGAACGTTTTGTTACATCAGAGTGAACACATTGTTAACTGTATGGCAATATGAAAACTTATTCTCTCTCCCCCTCTCTCTTACACACACACATACACGCACATACAGAAGGGGGAATGGAAATGAGAGAAGGGAAAGCGCATGAGAAAGAAAAGGGAAGCAAAGTTGGCATTACAAAAGAAATAGCTTAACAATGACACATTTTAATTTTTTATTATTTTCTGTATTTTCTAAAAACTGTTTTTTTTATGCTTTAAGTTTAGTAAACATGTAATATGTGAAGGAAAATGTTTTTGCAGTATTGATGCTCATGTAAATGCAAAGATTTGTGATTGATTTCAATAAAAATACGGGTAGGGTAAAATCCTAAAAAGGGCTAAATCATCTCTTTACAAAGCCTAAAATGATGTCTATAAAATTCTAAACGTCCGGGACCTAGTTATTAATAACAAGTAACTATAAAAATTAAAGTAGTCACGTGGAATTATTATGTATTATTCTTTAGCGGTTTCACAACAATAAAGTACTTAAATTGTGAAAATTGCAAGCGACGTAAACAAGTGCTGTGCAAATTTTAAGACTTTTTTGAGTTCCGATATCTTTTTGGTTGTTGACGATTGTCTTTTCAAGAATCTTAGGTTTACATCAGCACTGATTATTTTATTCAACTATCATTTTCAGACATAATTTCGGAGGTTAAGATGAAATTAAACTTGCAATTTAATGTGATAGCAGCACGTTAAGCATGAAATTCTCCATGAATTTGAATGGGAGAACAATTACCAATCAAAAGCGTGGGGACACAATAGGGGTGCTGCTGCCTACAATAGTTTGCTTTGACCAGGCCCATTTAATTTTGCTCTGTAATATGATATATACAGAATGTGTGTCTTTTTTTCTTCATGAATCTTAATTCCACACTTTTCCACAGTCACACTAAATAATGAATATTGTAAATAAGTGTAGAATTCTATTTTACTCAATGCCACTCATTGCAGAGAAGATTGATCAATTCATATTAGCTGTGGCTCCACCAGTTAAGGGAGGAAAGATCAATATGGAATAAAATTTCAGGGGCAAATAATCCTATGCATAATTTCTGTTGGCATTATTAATCTGTTAAAACATCTTTCATGTATGACAAATATTGCTCACTGCAGCACATGGATCAATCAGCAAACACACAAAGTGTGATGTGCTTTTATTATGGAAACTGTCCTCAACTACATTCCTTTGATCGATCAAGCTCCTCCCACTAGTGTTACGTTACTTAGTTCGCAGGCTTAATGGCTTGGCTGTGAGGTTGTACATGCTTAATTTAGAGGTTGGCTAAATGATTAAATGCCCTATTGCACTTCACCAATCTTTAATAGTGACCTTTATAAGTGAGAGAGGATGATCAGGTATGAGCCGGGTTAAGAAAACTAAACATTGGTACTTAACAGGTTCATTGGTAGAGTCATGCTGCAGTGCTGTGTGACAATTTCTACATTGAACACTGCCCAACCTTCACGTGGACACACTTTATGCTTCACACCACTGAAGTCTACTACTCACTTTGCCCACTCTCTTAAGACTCCCCCAGCAACCTCTTGTCACCCGGGAGCAGGCTGGCATTTTTGATGATATAGCATCTTATTTCCGGCTCATGGCACTAGCACAGGAACTACATCCTGGCTATGCTATCATCAAACTTCCGTCATCATCTGTCATGTTTCCAATTGGAGAATATTATTACCATTAGAATATTGTTACTGTTGAAGAATAACAAATGCATGTGAAACTAAATGGGGGAAAGATGTAGACCATGCAGACAGTATTGCAATTATTGGCAAGGATCCATCACCTATGCTTACATCTATCAACAAAAATAAAGGCCCGGAATATGTGTTACTTCCCTCATGGAAATTAAAGGTGAGAAACATCCTGCTTCCAGGAAGTGTAAAACATTTACAGGTGAAAGTGTAAAAAAAGTAAAGTGTAAAAAATTTGAAAACTTAAGGAAAACATGAAAAAACAGTCATATAACATCATAAATGAAACTCAACTCTGTATAATTTTGGACTAGTAGAATACAATAAATAAAATAATATGTCCTGACTTTTTAGAATAACATATGCCTTTGCAATAGTCTTAAATGAATACTGTTTAACAAATGCTCCAGATTTGTTTATTAATATTTTTGATGTAATTGCAATAATTTTCAATATTTGGGTGTGACTTAATGTAATGGTCAGGAATACCCTTCATTGAAACCAGCATCCACCACTAGAAATCTGGCAATAATAATATACCTTGCATTCACCTAATAATGCTGGCATTGGCATAAAGAGCATGTGGACAGAAGAATACATCCAGTTTCTAACAATTTTAGGGCACATACTTCAGGAGTGCTTCATTGTTTTCTTCCCTACAACTTATACCTTTGTAATTATCATTGTTGTAATTGATCACATCTCATATGAGAATGAAATTCTCTGAATCATCGCTGCCCAGGATGACTGCTATGTAACATTACTGGCAATAAATGTTTTCGAACACACTGGTGTTTGCCCATGTTCTGAATTGGAGTGCTGCAGGGAGAGCATTTCACTTGAGTGCCAAATAGTTTGCATGGATGACAGTAGAGTGTATGAAATTGAGAGCTTTTTCACCCAAGCGAATAATGCTTGAACAGGCAAAACGAGCAGTATACACTCTAAGCCCAGTAGTACACATATAATTGTTGTCCGAGGTAGTGGGCCCTCAAATATTGATAGTGAAGTGAAGATGCAGTGAAATTGAAACTTAAGAGAACATAGTCATCATCTCTATGTTAAAATGTGGCTTAGTCTATCTTACCAATGAAGATGAAAGAGATGATTGTGGGCTGAAACTACCAAGGTGGATATTTGACATATGTGTGTCTACGATTATTGTCACATTAAAATGATATTCCATTGTACAGTATATGCTAGAGCGTAGAATGAGTATGAGCGACCGAAAGTGGTCCCATGCAGTAATCCATTCTGAACACATTTTTGCCAGGAGTTGGGTAAAATCATAAGCATCTGATTAGGGGGGGAGGGGGAAGTATAGTTGAAAGTTCAGTCAAGGAATAAAAACTATGTTCCATCTTGCTGCTTTACAAACTCTGAACTGATGCATACAAAGCAGGAAGTTTGTCTGGAGCCATGAAATTCCAATTCTTGTGTACATTTAGTGCAATTTTAGGTGTAATTACATATGTCATACCTTTGATGTGGAAATGGAACTCATATTTTCTCAATATAAAGGAAAGCAGAATCAAATAACTCTAACTGTACCTCTGTTACTTTTAAAAAGAAACTTTATGAACATTGCAGTGGCATATTCTCCCATGTTACTTGGTGGACCACCGGTAAACCAACTTTTTTCATATATATATATATATATATATATATATAAATTGCTGGAAGATTTGAAGTTGTCAAACTTCTATTTTTGTTTCACATGCATGCCTGCATTGGTATTTTACTTCCCTTATATCTAATACATAATTCATATATATACAATAAATAAGAATTATGTGGTAAACCAGGTCAAATCTTCAGAATACGCCACTGGAACACTGACAATCTCAAAGTTAGTTATTCCAAGTTTCTGCACAAATGTTATGTTGCCGAACTTACGAATCCTCAATTTTTAATTTTTGCACAGTGGTGAACTAATAAGTCATGAATTGAAGTGTAAAAATATTGGCAGGGATTGGTAAGAGCATCTGTTCTGCTCAACTATTTTTTAAAAAAATTATTCACTGAAAATTACAATATAACTTCCAATGTCAGTTTTCCATGCATACAATTATACAAACCAAAAATACTTATACTGTCCCATAGAGTACAAATCTCCAAATTATCTCCATTACTTATTCACAATGTCTGAAATATATCCATGGATATCCAACAGATATCCAGTTTTGTATATCCATTGGATGCTATTGGATATTCCATCCTAGATATCAATTGGATACACATGCGACCTCCAATGCTGGATATCCATAGTATATACATGTCCACATTCAAAAATTGACACCAATGTTTTGATATTCATGGAAAGATTCATTCATAGTGTCTTAGTCATTCAACTGTATGTCAGGAATCCAACTATGTGATACAGTCTTAAATCATAGCTCGCACACATTGCCCAAAGTTATAAGAGTTGTGCACAAGCTCATTGTCTGATCCAGTGAGTATGAGCTAGTTGAAAATTCCTATGCTAGGAGCCTTTGTGTGCGTCTCACTTGCCATGCCAGTTTGAATTGAGCAAGTTGCAGTGCTCACACGTGGTAGTAAAGAATAAACTCAAAATTGGCACATAGTCTGCTTATCATGGATATGCATGTGAATCTAAAACACTGTGCTCAAATAGATGATACCCGGCACCTCCACCATTTGTAATTGTATGGGTTTCCTATTGTGAACTGCACCCAAAAACAAAGTTAGCAGCAAAGTTATGAACATGTGAAAACTTGCATGTTACATTTCAGATGTGTAAATGTGTGCATTGGGGGGGGGGGGGGGCAAGTAGGTTCTGAACATCCTTGATATGCCTAAGTAGAGTAAAGTATGTTCTTTTCATATCCAAATGTGCATGAAAAATATACAGATAGTGTCCCAACAATGTCTAATGAATGTCCTTATTAGATCCACTTCTAGTCCAAAATATATCTTTTTCTTATCTACAATCAAATAAAAACATCCAAATGATGTTCTGTTCATGCAAACCACATAACATTGGGATCCAAAACGTATCCGAAAATGATACACATAATATCCATGAAACATCCTTCCTAAATATTATATGGATGTCTGCTGGATATTCCTGGATATCTTTTGGACATACAAACATCAGCAGTAGTATCCGAAAGACATACATTGGATGTCCTTCTGAAATTAGCGTAGTGTATGGGGTTAAGTACCAAATCTTCTTCATTAACCTATTTGAGCACAAAAGCAAAATTAAAAATATGAATAAAAAGTGTAAATAATATTCATAATAACTACATTCTCTGCCAAGCAGCTTTTCACTGCATGGTCAGTGTATCAAGTCCCATTGCCGCCATAATCTAGCTTTCCAGATTATAGCTCTTGAATTGTCACCATGATGGTGAAGCACGAAATTTTTGAGGTTCCCAAAACAGATGTTACCTGGGTCAGCTTACAGCTTGTCAAAGACAAAGGTTTTCCTATTTGGATAGTCAGAGCCTAATATACACATAACAATTAAAAATTTACATTTCCACCCAAAACGTCTGATGCATTACTTTCTTTTATTTATTATAATAATAATAATGCTGGGCGTAGCTCATTCATATGGAGAAAAGGTGCATGAGGTATGAACATGTCAGAATTAATATCATGTTTACCTTTGATATGCTTTCTTCTTTGCTATATATGTATATCAACATCACATAAAGAAGTTCAGTTCTGAATAAGATGCACATCTGTTTCAAATTGTCCAATTATATATCATAAGAAACAGGAATGTTATAAATTAGGCATTTCTAATCATTGAAACTGCAAGTGGAACATTAATTCAATACTTCAAATTAAGATCAATAAATATTTTCAGAAAGAGGAAAACAATTATCTTCAAATTTACATTTTCAACAAACATTTTGGCATCTTCGAACAGTATTTTTTTTTTACTAAATTTTTCATCTTTCCATTCATAATTTTGTAATTATTTTCAAAACATGAGTAGAATTTATTTCTACATAAAATGTAAAATACATTGGATTCTAAATAAACTCTCACACAAACATAAGTTTACCCTGCAGTTCCTCAACATTCTTCACCTACAGAAGAAAACTGTACCTCCTCTTAAAAGAAATACAGTTTACACATTGCATGTTGCTCCTCTCCTATTCAAAAAGAGTTAAATTTTCAAAATATGCAAGGAATATACATTTTCAATTCAGACTGAAGTTCCAACTTCACAGTGTTTTTTTTCAAGCAATTAAAATACATTTTATTTCAAGTAAATTTGTCAGTGTTTTGAAAACCCAACTTATTCTTTCCCTGGGCTTTATGGGATGATCACATCCACTTCATGCTGGATCAGATGTAAATATTAGATGCTGGAAGGTCTTCACACATATTAAGAAATAAATCAACACTATACCAATGCATGGTTAAATATGCACATGTACAAATGTACAGTGTGTCTCACAAGTCCCCACACCCATACTTGTATGTATTCTGTTCCATACGTATAGAATATTAGCTGGTATTTGATTGCTTTGGAATGATTTCATTTACGTGGTTGTCATCCCTGCTCTGAAGGTCCCACAGAATGCTTGCTCGAATTTGTATGTCAGTTGTTGCACCAGTGTTAAAGTTAATGACTTCTCTGACACATTGTATTTTTTAATTGTGCATCAGTATAGTGTTACCTTGTTCTGTATGTGTGTGAACATAAATGATGATCATTCTACATAGCCCTGGAAAAAAATTAAGTTTTCAAACCACCAGTGTGAAATCAAACTTTTGCTCTCAATCTGTAGGTACTCTCTAATTATTTGGTTTGTGAAGATTGGTGCAGTGTGCACATTCAGAATGTTTTACTGTGTTATCATTTATCAAGTTGTTCAGGTTTGATCATAGCATCAGGTAAAATAAAACTATATAAATTATAAGTTCAATACAACCATTGTTAAAATCTCTTTTCAATTACAAATTATTTTGACAATAGTTGTTACCTGTTTTAAAACATCCCATGATGGGAATATTTAACTTTCTCTTTTCTATCCATGTTATTTCACACTGTGCCAGGCATTCTTCAATATACATCCATGTTTTCATGAACTCTAAATAAAAGGGAGAGTGCAAATATATAAAAAATTCCTTGATTTGATTCCACTTCATTCAATAAGCACACACAGATTTATACATTGTTCCAGTAATAGGAGCAAAAAGGAAGAGAAGGTCATGACCCTTCACTTAACTATATCCTGTCATCTGCAGCGACACAATTACACTATCTGAAGCAACACAAGATTCCTCTTATCCTATTTTGTCACATAGTGGAATCAAGTCAAATCAAATCCAAAAGATTTTTTTATTCGCACACTATTACCTCTCAATTTTTTTTAACACAATGTCTTCACAAAAGATTTACACATACATTTAACAGGCGTTAAAGGAAATGAACACTTACTACCCGGCATTAATAACTAAAGATTCCAGATGTCTTTCATTGACAATGTAAAATGTTGCATTGGATCGTTTTCTTTTCATTTAATTCACATATAAAAATCATACTGTAGGAGTACTAACTTCAGTTTATGAAGGACGGCTTAACTCACAGTCATCATTTCCCTCCACGTGTGCCTCAAAACCTGTGTGAAAAAATGCCACAGCACTGACTGTGAGAGTAATCTTGAAAATCTAATATCAATACTTGATGGTACATTGAGGGGAGATATAGATGGTGCTCTAGCACACTATAAAAGTATAAAGCAATTGTTAGCAAACAACAAAATGTAATGATGATGCAATATGCCCAAATATCCAAACAAGCAAGTACATCAAACTGGAAGCCGATAGTTTTACTTGATATTACAGTCGCGTGTAAATTGACAATTCACAACACAGCATAAGGCACTTTATCATCAACAGAGTTGCAAGGTTTTAATTATGGAGTACCTCATGCACAAAAAATTTGCATTTTAAAAATGATCCATGTGTAATTTTTAAACATAACATAATTTATATCAATGGGACACTTTTAATTGATGATAATGAAGATTACTTTCACTCCAGTACATTTGTAAAGCACTTGGTTAGATTCATGTACACACCAAAATTTCGTAATAATCAAGAAAGTACTAACTGCTGTCTCTGGATTTCACGCAGAAAAATAATAGCCATCAAGAAACAAATTAATGGAGAAATAAACACCAAATATCTCATGATAACACATAATACACATAAACATACGTGTCTTTTGTATTTGTATACTGAAAAACATCACAGAATTATATCATTCAGGAAGACAGATACACACTGTATGAAACATTAAGTACAAATTTTAAATGCTAGAAATCAAGAATACATTCTTGGATTTGTTCCATTTCCTTTAACACCATCATAGAAATAAACTCTCAGTAAATTTGTAATTCAATCTGATGGCAATGGCACATACTCTCACAACACTTCACACACTCTCACACACATACATAAGCAGAACCACACTCACATCCTCAATTGTATAGTTGAAATACAACATAAAACACAAATAAGACACCAGTGAAGCACATTGCTCAGTGTACTCTGAATCCTGTAATTGTACATGGAGGCACTGCCTAAAAAGAGGAAGAAGTGGAAACCAGTTTACTCAATTTTTCATTTTACATATTACTCTCTCTGAACAAGATCTATGTTCATTTTCAATTCCTTTCTTAGTTGAAAGATTAGACAAATTAAGTATAAAAACAAACAGAAGTTTAATAGTGTAAGTACTTATCATAAAATTTGAGAAAAAGAGGCTAAACATTTTACTTCTTCAAATGGAAAGACAATTTCATTCAAAATTTTGAATCATGCAAAATTTTATACTCGTTGTGTGCATATTATTAGGTAGCTAGAGGCTCTGATCCAAATCTTTAGGTCTGATGTGTATCCACTCAATTTTCATCCTTAACTACCTTGTTTTATTTATGGAGTAGAGTATAATCAAGTTGAAAAGAACTAAATTCACTACTTAAAATATATTCAAATATTTTTTTGAGATATTAATAAAATGAATACAGATTTACCACAATAAATAAACACGTTATTAGAGCTAATGTAAAATACTGACTAAAATTCTGTATCATAGTTCAATTTAACATAGTAGAAGTACTGATACTTCATACTTCAGGATGCTTTTAGAAAATACACACGTTTAAACATTGGGGTAAAAAAGAGGCACTGTATATGCAATGTTGCACTACAAAAGTTTTAAACTTGTGTCAGGTTCACTTAATGTTTTCTTACTTCAATTCTTGTTTCAAAAACTAATTCTCTATTACCACCTTGACATAGGCAATATACTTTAATATAAAATTTTAAAGGGCAATAATCACTATTACATAGTTGTATACACTTATCTGTTCAAAAACTGAATCTGATAAAGTTTCAAGGAAGTCATCCTTCATATTAATATAAGATTTATCTTATTTAAAGCACAGAAATGTCAATTTGTGAGAGAGTTAAACAAATACAGCATAGGAATTTTCAAGTTATATTTACAAGTAACAAAGCTAAAGAATGTTATATATGTGGCTGTAATTCAATGTTTGTAATTTAAATTATTGTTTTATATGCAACTTTAAAATAAAGAAAGTCTGCAAACAATATTGAACTTCCAGACTGATAAACAATTTTCACAGAAATATATTTGACAAAGGTACAACATTTAAGAAATGTTTAATGGAATAGGCTGCACATGCCACAGACCTGCTTGCAAAAAATAAAACCACCTTCCAATGTACTTAAGATTAGAGTACACTAAACAATAATATATTCACTGGTTAACTTTACAGTGTGCAATTCTGTACACAATAATTCTCATATTGAAAGCTTTGGTATATAACTAGAAACAATAAAGTACAAATTGACTGTGTCTATTTCCATTTCAATGTTTAAACTGCAACCAAATAATTAGCATTATTAGAAAACTGTACAAAACAAAATAAATATTTTTTAATTAACCTTTCTGTGTGTGCCAATATTTCTCAAGTACATACTCTTTTATTTTTATGAAAATAAAAATATTTAAATTATCTGAAATTTGCCAAAGAGGACAAGAATGCCTGGTAGCATCGGTGTTCCATGGGGTGAACTCAGTTCTTGGTGTATATCTTCTCAACACATTCCAAGGAATAAGGATTCCATATATTCTTTTTGGTCCCAAACATACACAATTCGACAATCCACGTGGCTTCTTCAAATTTCCCACCTCACACTCAATCACCCTCAGACTAGTAAATCTGTACAGCTGTTCAAATAAAATGATCATGCATGGAACACAACCAAGAGACAGCACCCAAAACCAATGGCAGTTTGGGACTTGCACGAAGCCCTGGACTGCATGTTACTTGCAGGCTACAACACACTTGACTATCTTCACTACAAGTGTCCAGTCTTGAAGTATTCAAATTCAGTCTTCTGACAATAAAGTGTGTTGGCAAGATTATCTAACAAAATGCCTGGTTTATAATGCCCCCAGATGGCCTAAACTACATCTGCTGCACAGTGCTTGGACATTTGAAAACACATTCATCCAAAGAGTTATCTGCTTTTCATCACACGTTTGGATGTTGTGATTCACCAAAAAAAAAAAAAATTTACAGTGTACATATGATACAACATTCATAATAGGTAACAGTCTCTATCTGACCTGCACTTTTTAACAAAAGAACAACAAAATATTGATATGCAGCATTCAACTGCATACCACAGTTATAAAGTTAAAATTTGTTGCAGCTTTCCTAAGTGTCTTTCATATAAAAAAGGGGATTTAAAATAATTGCTCTGAAAATCCTTCCGTATCTAGATCCTTGTCATGACACTAGATATCCTAGTATCATATTCCAGGCACTCAATGTTAGGAAACTATTGTGCTTTCAAAGACACATCTAACATCCTCCCTATTCCAATAAAGCCATTCACAGATTTCCATTAAAAGTCCAGGATTTCTGACGTGAAACCATAGGTTTGGCACAGACAAGTACTTTGTTTGTCTGAACCACCATGGTCACACGACATTCTGGTCACCTGATCTCAACAATGAACTAACTCTAATAAACACTTGTAATTCCATAAATCACAGTTTTCAGTTGCATGTGCACAAAAGCATATCACAGTTTCAATAGAGATTGGCCAATAAGAGATCAGGTGACCCGCGATGTCAGCATGTAGAGGTTTCTTCACCTTCAAGCGTACAGGCCACATTTTCTAGCTTGTGTGCAAGGTGCATTTTCTTACAGTAGGGATCGGTTTCAAGTGCTTCCAAAACCTAGAAAAAGATAATACAATGTATGAAGCACAACCTAAGTTTAACATAGAAATACACAAAATTTTAAATTTTCCTGCTTATATTACAAAGCATATATACACCAAGTTAATGTTTTCATGATTACCTGAATTATTTTTAATTGTGCACTGATAAAATCATAAAACCAACATCCCAACCACACCTACTGGAATAGTTGATTTTTTCAGAGCAGATGTCTTACAGCAGATAAATAACTTTATTATAACAAGATGGAAAATACTTCCTTATTTCATGCACTTTTGTTTAGAAGAACCTAATAATTCAGAAGGTTTGCTGCCTCTTCAGAGGTGTCTCCTGAATGCATGCGTCAATTGTGGGAAAAAGGCTCAACTACGCTTATATTACATTTCTTTGATCTGAAGTGAAATAAAGTAATAATTATTTTCCCACAATTGACGCATGAGTTACTTCAGATAGAAGAAATGTAATATAAGCTTAGTTGAGTGCTCTTGTCTAAAATAAATACTTCTCCTATATGAATAAATTAGAATGTAGAAATGCTCATTAATGTGGTCTCAGAGCAAGCTGTCCTTTTTCCCACAATTGCTGCATGCGCAGCATGCATTGCATGCATTCAGAAGATGCCTCTGTGCCTCTTTCAGGTTGATGGTGTCACATGAGAACCAGAGGAATGTAACTCATAAAATGCAGTTTTCAGTTTTGTTTAATGAATCACCTCTGTGAGGAGATCTATTTGGAGTCAGATCGACATATCTCCACTTCTAATCCTTAGCAGTAAGGTGGAGTCATGTATCTCTAATTTGCGGACACTTTTGAAGAGCCAGGCAGACATATTCCTGCAAATACATTATTTCTTCTCTCCTGTAAACTTGAGTTACGTCCCTCTGGTTCTCACACGATGACATGCATATGCGAAAAATCAAACTTCCACCACATGATTGTAATCACAACAATGTTACTTACATCCAATATGTTATCAAGCTGAAACCTTTGAAAGGAAGCAACAATGAAAAAAGTCTCTTCCATCTTGGTTTACCTAGCTACATATATAGTTATTCACTCCCATTTGACAGATGGCAAATTTTCAATATGTACTGACATTACAATTAATTTCATCTACTTTGAAGGATAGATAAGGATAATCGTGTATGCATTTTATCAATCTTAAATTCATGGTTAGGAGTGGATTAGGTATTATGTCTCCCTCAGGAATATCCCAACAGCCCCTGATAAACAATAGCCAAATGATATTAGAGTGAAGGACAAAATGCAAGATGGTTTGACAATGTGTACTGGATGAATCGAATGCCATGCCAATTTAAGGCTCAGATGGTCCTTTGGCCAACGCCAGTGAAGCCATTTATAAAATTTACCTTCCTTTCGAAAATTGCTAAGATATTTCAAAATCTAAAAAATTTACATCTGCCTAAAATTCCTTCTAGAGCATTCATGTAGTTTGCTTTCACTGTCATCTAGATATTCCCAATAGCTTTGTGGCTACATAAGCATATTAAGCTATTGGAATTATCTAGACAACAGCAAAAGCAAATCGCACAGTTTCATATCAATGCTCTAGAAGGGATTCTAAGCAGATGTAATTTTTCAGAATTTGGAATATTATAGTGGTTTTACGAAAGGAGAGGAAATTTCAAAAATGGCTTTGCTGGTGTTCAACAAAGGTCCAGCCAAGCCTCAATCAGCAACTTAACGACATTCAGGTTTTACTATGGAGCAAGTATAATGCATGGAATTGTTTAATATGTTGTGCGTTTCATGAGACTGAGAATATTATCAGGTAGCAATGTCACAAAATGGAAGACATAGTGGCAACATTACAACTGTTACACAAATAAGACTAAGCAATCACAGTTTAGCAATAGTGTTGCTGGATGTAGTATGTCAGATGTTTGATGCCTACTGCTTCCAATACAATACCAAGAGCAGTAAGAGGGGGAAGACTTAGTGAAATCTTTCAAGTTTTAAGTGAACCAACCCAAAGAAATTGAATGAAAAATGAATCAATTGGTCATGTTAATAAAATTGACCATCTATTAATGTTTTCAATTTTTTGGAGCACCTGCTGCATTTTGTATGTTGAGAACCTGTTCACACACGTTTGATCTACTTACTTGGTGAGTACGTGCTCCAGCAGTGAGCATGTGCTCACATTTTGATATGAATGGGAAAAATGCAGGTTCTCAGAAATTGACAGGTGCTTAAACAAACACACACCATGCATACATGCAAGAGTTTAAAAATGTTGACATATCTATGAATAGTCAATGGGTTGGAAACTATGTATAAGGGAGGACTTTATTCCACCCCCACTGGAATGTGTGTTCATTAGCACCTAATCATTTCTTATTAATATCACTCAATGTAGTTGAAAATTTAACTTTTCTCTCTTTGGATGAAATCAGTGGTGGCTATTGAGGGGGGGGGGGTAGTTTTGTCACCCAATTACCACTACTGGATGAAGTAGTTCCATTCACACAACTTCATACTTATTTGTCACTAGTTAATGATAGTGAATCATTAGAAGATATATACAGTGCAACCCCAAATGTCCCTTGAATCAGTCTTCCTCCCTGCCTGAGAAGGTCCCAACATAATTGGGCTTTTTAACAACCCCCGCGGTCGAGAATTCTGTGACGTCATCACGGAAGCACTTGCCTTCTTTTGCCAGTCTTTTTACATGGAAGCGCATTGGAGACACAAATGTTTTCAATTAGTATACAAACCTATATGTATGCAATTGTTGTTGGAATTTTTGTATGCAATGTCGTATTTAGAGGAAGGGTTCTGTGGGTTAAGCTCCCCCGGAAAAGTTGACAAGTACTAAAATTGAATAAGCAAAATACTTGGTTACAGTATGATCAGTGAGATGGAATGCTCTGGAACTCTGTTGTTGGAATTCAGTTCCTGCTGTGAAAGTCCATTCTCTGACACCTTGTAAGCAATAGGTAATGAGGAAAGAGAAAGTTCTTGAACGAAATTTGACTGATGTCGGTGGTTGGTCCAAAAATTTAGAGAAAAGAAAATACATTTCGGTCAGTGCTATTCATTTAAGTTGTAATTGAGTACCTAATTTCCTGAAACGACAGACGTGATAGATCTTGTGTTTATATATTTACTTTGGATGCAATAATATTATATAATAATTATAATAATAATAGCCGGCCCCATGCTGGAGTGGTTAGCACATCACGCTACAATGCCAGGGATCCCAGGTTCAAATCCCAACCTGGGCATGGTTGTTTGTGAGTGTCCATTCATCACTTTTATCATGTCATCACTCATCCCCATTCGCAAATTAGCCAAAAGTGGCAAAAAAGCGAAGTAAAATAAAGCATATCAATCAATATCATCAATCAATAATAATTATAATCTTGGGTCTCATAGCAGTCAGATGCCCTACCAACTTAATCACCACAGCTCCCTGCCTCTATTCACAAATCATCAATAAGTATTACAAGTATTACCTAATCTTTATCTATTTCTTTCTACTTAGTTCTTTTATCGCTTTTCTACCACTTTTGGCTAATCGTGACGATGAGTGATAATTGGATGAAACTGATTAAGAACACGCATACCCAGGCTGGGGTTCAAACCTGGGAACTTCGGTGGCGAGATCGAAAGTCTACCCCTTTACGCACTCTGTCATAGAGCCGGCTATCCTTTGTCTTATAACACAGTATTATTAGCAAATATTGTAATATAAAGACATTTTTGTGTGATACATATTATACTATTATATGTGATACAATTGACCAACAATGTCCAAGAACCCTTCCCAAAATATATTTCTAGATAAGTCCATGTCATACCCCAGAAATAAAATAAACGATATAAGGAGTCAAATATTTAGTTGTAACTATTGCAAAATATTGACACCTCGTCATTGTTTTCAAATGAATTTGTCAAGGCAGAGGGGAAGCTTGCTTCCACGGTGATGTCACAAGTTTACGATCCCCGCCCTTCATGGAAAAGAGGCGGTTATGGTCAGACCTCTTCAAGTGGGGTAGGGGAAAGTCTTCACGTGATAAAGTTCTCACATTTTACATTTTCCTACTTTATACAGATTATCTCTGGCCCCAATGCAGAAAAATCTTATAAAAATTTCCCAGATTATATATTTTCATGGATTGTATCTGTAGCCACAATAATAAAATGTTTGTGCAAATCTTAAAGTGTGTTCAAAATCCACATACGTCACCAGTTCTCCTGAAACATTAGTGCAGATGAACGTATGACATAGTATTCAGCCAGTCACATGACAATGCAAAATCACAATTAGCTCTGGTTTCTACAGAAAATTGACATTAAAAGTGTATATGCTGCCAATACAGCTGATTATGTTATACAATTTTGTTTCAGAAATGTACCAAAAACATTTTACAGAGGTAGAGGACATGAAGAGAAATAACTATTCTTTGTGATACTTTTCTCCATGGCACCTCCTCAGTTTGGCACTAGATCACATCAAAGTTATCTACCTGCACAAATTGAGTCACACCAGTGTGATGCCTGATTTTTGTAGGGTGCCGAATCAAGGTACTAGAGGGAAATATTACTATTAAAAGAAGTTTGTCTTGATGTTTTGTGATTGTGCATGTGTTATTTTGAAACATGATTTATCGAGTTAGTTTTTAAGTCCATCTCTGTGAACTTTGATCTCTTGTCCAGTGTAATCGAGGTCCTGTTGTTACTTATAGTAGAACATCGATTTTAAGTTTCTCAGGGGATCAAGATGGTATTATTATTATTATTATTATTTAAAATTATTTAATAATAATAATAATAATAATAATAATAAAATAAAACAAAACAAAACTTGGAATGTGGGGAAAATGTAAAATCCAGGAAAATTTTATATTTGGCACTACTGAGACAAAGACTGAATGTATAATCCAGGACAATGCAAAAACTGGGAATGTAAAATTGGGGTTCCACTGTTATTTATGTCACTTTTCTAGCTCTTTGAAATAATCATCTATAAGCATAAATGATGATTGATGAAAGAGATGATGGAGCAAATACAATGGAAAGTGTCTACCTTACCCATGTTCTGAATCTAGGACACAGAAGATGTGGTACCAAATTTTGTCTGTTATACATATGAAGCTATTATATTATTAGATACTGACATTCACAAACTATCATTCACACTTTAAATATATCAATTTTGTGCTTACCTGTTGGCTGTATTTCGTAACGTAAATGTACAGTTCTTTTAAAGCTGATATAATATCAAACTCTCCACCTTGTGAAACAGATAACTGCTGCATAGCCGTACCCATTTCCTGATCAGTAATCTGTGGTAGCATTTGGACATCACAATAAAAATGAGCTACCATTTCCCGATAATGAGGAATGTCCTTGGCAAACAACAACTTGTTTGATGGTGAGTCCTTCCCCAAACGATGTTCAGTGGTTGAACAGGCATCCATGAAAGTCTGAGCAATAACGGAGAGACACGAGTCAACAGTAGTAGTTTTGTTGATGTCAAATATGAAGTCTGGATTCTTGATGAAATTCACCCAGAACCTTAATGGAAGACTGAAAGAAAGAAATTACCAATTAATACACAGTTTCTAGGGTACGTGACATACAATATAAATGCTTTTCTGATAATAATTTCTTCAAAATTATACAAAACAAGTGTGTGTTATAAAAGCAATTGAATATTACATGCTCAGTAAAATTTTACATGATCAGTAAAAATAATAGGTTCAGCCCATATATTTGCATTAATCAAACATCATTCACAATTTCTGTAGTCACAAGCTGGCTATACCACAGATACAAACAATTGTTTAGATTAATAATCACAAATTCAAATTAGTAAGGTAAAGCAGTTCCATTTTCTCCATGAAAAAATACAGTAATGGATACATAAAAATATGTTAGATACATTTGAGTCATTGTCAAGCAATTTACTCCTACTATAAAAATAAATTTATCATGTTATAATTAATGATACTAATTTCTTAAGTCTAAGGCAATAGCAAGAATTTTCATCAGGAAACCTACCTGAAGCAAATAATGTCTTGCTTCCTGCAGAAGAGATGCATATCTAGTTGTCTCAGATGAGCTGCATCATTTACGCACTTCGAAATACTATTTTTTAACAAAGTAATATCTTCCCAAGATGTGTGAAATTTGGAAGGATTGAAGAACTCCATTCTTCTTGGGGGTTATGTTCCACAGTGCAAATATCTTGTGAAATTATGTGCCTCACTTGCATGAAACTCCAGGTCAAGCAGTTTTGAGACAGACCCTACAGGTCTTCCACTATTCCACAATCCTTGAAATTCATCACATTTCGTACCATGCTGTAAGAAGCTTCCACATGATCCATGGATAATACTGAGTAAGTTAGAAAATAGAAAGTAATTTATTTTCTTGCAATTCACTCACCTTCTGAAGGCTTCGCCAAAACAAATCAAATTGGTAAAATGTCCTTGTGCTACATTTGCAAACATACATTTTTCACCTCTTCAAATTTTTAAGTAGCATAACAATGCATTTTTCTCTTTGGCCCAATTATTTTTCACATTTTTTACATGGGAAATATTTGACAGATCTGATGTTTACCATCAATGTCACATTTCTGCACTGAGAATTGTACTTTTCTAATTCAAGATTTTCCTTCTATTTCATATAATTTCTGTCATATTGACCTTTGGCTACAATAAGGAAACATTCCACCATTCAATTGTATCAACAGATCTTTTGTGTTTCCCAGTCCCTTTGATCCAAATTGTTTATCAATTATTAGAAATTTTTCTTCTTCTTCTTGGATTTAAGACCGAATTTATGACTCTTCTGAACTATCTTCATGTACATCCAAATACTCAAATCTCTTCTGACAACAGAATTTGGTTTCATGTTCTGATCAGGCACTAATAGCATAAATATCAATATATTTATCTTGATTCTGTATATTCTGCATCATTGTCTTTTTCTTACATTGAATTTTTGACTTTAAGACTAATTTTAATGTTCTTTGAATTTGTTTCTTGAAGCATAACAATTGTTAGAGTAATCCACCAGCTTAAAACGTTGAAAATATTTGTATACATGGCTTATACATTTGCTATGATTCTTTCTCCATGATTTATATGATTTTCTGTTAATAAATATATATAAAAATCTTAAATTTAGTGATACAAATGATCAATATAATGTTGGAAATATTCAATTTCCCATATATATTTTGTCTTTGGTTTTCACTTTCGTGTAAATATTTTCATAATTTATTCATTTAGAAAAGGATACATTTATCCTTATTCTATTCAGTAAGAAAAGGTCTTCAAAGAATAAGTTGATACTTATAAAATTGATTTTAAACATAAATATTATTTTTTGTCAGTATAAAAATAATAGAGAAGGCAACAATTTAGGGTTTAATTTTTGGGCTCTTTGACAATAAAAATTCACTATTTCTGGTACAACCACGGTAATAAATAAATGCAAACCTTCTCTCATTATTAATAAGTAAAAGTTTGATAACATTATAATTTCTGTTGAGAACTTCAATTCCACAAAACATAATTCAGTTTCTTTTATTGTTATTTTCTTTTCATGTCACTATTTTCTTGTTATTTATATTCGTCATTATTTTCATTACAAAACTAGTATTGATCTTGAAGTTTTATTTGAACATTATACTTATTGCTAAATACAAGTGTCATTTTGTTGTAGTAAGAAAAAAATTGTAAGGTAAACATAGTTTCAGTAATTTTGAAGTGCCACGTTCTGGTATTCACTTTTTGAAGTGCATGATTTTTTAAAATAAATATCTAATTCTCAAATTTAAAAAAGAAAATATCTTTTTGTCAAGCTTCTGCTCTGTAAATTGCAAATATTTTTCATAATTAAAAGCTAACAATATCCACATTCTCTGTTTTATAATATTTGAAGTTTTCAATGTATTTTTTATGTGAAATTGCATACTATACTTTACTGAAGTAAAAAATGATCAACAGGGCCTATTATAAACTTAACTGTATTTTGGAGTAAATTTGAGAATTCGCCATTCCTTCACAGTTACTTTTCCTACAATTCTATTCTATTAACTTTCGTTGGAGTGTTTTGTTGAAAATGCTATAACCTAACGATCAGTATTTTATGTCGAATTTCTAAAAATGTACATAATCTTTTTGCTTCTTTAGTGGGCTTTTACTCATCAGGAAGGTACACACATCATAAAATATATCTTCATATGGTTCACTCTGCTCACTTTAGATAATTTTCATCAGAAGCTTCATCCAGACAATATCCTTGAAAAGTATTTCACATCACTTTGTATGCAGCTCATTTGAGAATCATCAGCTCAATAGTTATGACTGGCATTCTGTTATTATCTTCGTAAAATGCATTCTATGACAAACTTTATACAGTATATATACAGTATTTGTGTCAAATGCAAACTTGAAATGACTAAATTTTGGTGCCATTTTTGAACTGGGTAGCTATTTTTGATGAACTTCCAAACTATCATCTTCTCACAAAAGCATCTCTGTGTTTACAATAAACACTGACTAATTACACAACTTACTTTTAAACACACAATTCTGTTCCAAAATTATTAAATAAAGTGATCACAAATTTAGAGAAATTGATTTTTTTATGTGACATCTTGACTCATTACCATCTTCCTTAAATCTGCAAATAATTATGGGCAGACCTATTATTATTACTGATCTCAAATATGTATCTGCTTCAGCTTTTGTATTTATATATTTTTTTGCAAACTATTAATGTATTTATTTGTAAATTGCTCCTCTCACGCTTGAACTAATATGTTTCAAAAATCTGAATGTTATTCTGTAACCTTCAGCTCACTGATATTCATATAGTAAATCTCTACTTCATCCGTGTACATCCTCCCACTTGGCTGAGTACATGCAAGGATGAGAGAGTCATCTCGTCATGAAGGTGAAACTCCTTTTATTTATCCAGTTGCAGTTCCTATCACGTAAAGAAATACTTCCCAAAACATCTGATAATTTGGAAACGTGTTTTCTCTTCATAAGTATTACAAGGCAAGCGGGTAACCCACCTGTTGGATTTCCAGGCGTGGACGACCTCGGGATCGATAATGCTGTGTTTCTTTGCTGCATCGTCTAGCAAGTCGAAGAGCCACTTTACTGCTGGTGGGAGGGCTTCGTTTGCAGTCAGTATTGTGTTGAAGAAGTCATCCACAAATTTTTGAATAGTACCCTTCGTAGACAATAACCTAGTGAGGAAGATTTCTGGAATGGCTTTGTGAGTTCTTTCAGATTTATTATTCTGATACTGATGATCATCTATTGGCTTAATTAGGTGATACATTCTAAAATTTGAACCTGATTCCACATCACCATTAGCTGCTATAATAGGAGACAGGGTAGTTGTGAAGTATGTTCCCGTACCTAAAACAGTAAAGTAGAAAACAAAACAATTAGGAAGCTTTGGCTATTTGGAAACAACTTCCGCAGACACAAAAATTCAATATCATCATCACAATAAGTAAATGTCTGTACAGTGGAACCTCAATATTACATTTTTCGGGGGACAAAGCTGAAAAAAATTAAAATGTGGGAAAATGAAGAATCCTGGAAAATACCATAGCTAGGTCAGAACTAATACAAATTTTAACCAATACCCACACTGGCATACACAAGGGGAGAGCTGATGGGGCTACAGCCCCTCCAGAATTTTGAGCAAAGCAAAATTTTTCCAATCAAAGCAGTAAAGATCTTGGGTAATACCAAAGTGCTAAATGCAAACTCTGCTTAAAATGACACCCAATTACCACATTTCTCTTTGAACAACTTTTAAAATGAAGATTAGAAATCGTAATTAGGAAATTTTTTATACTGTATCTTCTCTCACCTTCCCCAGAACTCAGATATGTAATATCCACCTTTGCAATTCCAATCCCCTCAAATACAATAATAATAATAAATAAATCATGCATATGCCTGTGGATATGCATATGAATGTTGCTAACCTTACTGATTTCCACCAATACCAATGCTTGAAAACTGTGACAATTAAAAATTGTTCAAAATAATTATTAGTAAAGAATCAATTTACCAGTTTTGCTTCAAAATATTCAAGAATTACATCACAATTGTAAATTATCTGTTATAAATCACAAAATACAGTTCTTCACCCAATATTGGTGCAAAATGAATGGAAACTCAGAATTTTGCATAGCTTTCAGAATAATTGGACTCTGTGCAAGTGTCGAAAGGCAATTTTTCAGACCCCCCAAAAGAGCAAAATACTCAGAAATATCAGCCAGTGACAGTAAATAAAATCCAGCCAATACTTTTCAATATCGATACCACTGCTATCAGATGATACCAATACATCAGCATCGATATCAGCTCAGCCCTATTTATAACACATGACTTTATTGGACACAAAGTTTGAATGTATAATGCAGGAAAATGGCAATTCCAGGAATGTAAAACTGGGGTTCCACTGTAATTAACAGTTAAACAATTTCATGAGAGTTTTTGAAATGAAATACAACAAAACTTCCATGTTTCAGAACAAAACTTCACCACTAGCGATTTTTAAAAATATATTCCACATACATGCATAGGCAAAAATCTTTGTTCTCTTACAACTGATACACAGATGATGCCAAGACCAAGCAACATATCAAATTCATAGCTAGTTAAGTAAAGGTGAAGAACTTAATTACCTACGTGAAATTTTGTATTTTCGCGTTGCACAATTTAACAGTTATTTCCGATTAATTTCCAAACTAACAAAGAAGTGATGTGCTACCATCTTCACTCCAAATGTCATGCCCTTAGTGAATGAAGGCAGTTAGCCTTCGAAATTAATCTGAAATAACTATTAAATTGTGCAACTCAGAAATACGAAATTTCACGTAGGTAATACTCAAACCACGTTTACCACACCCATCATGAAGAACTTTATATTTATTTTTTCAAGAAGTTAGTCTGTATTTTTATTTAAAATTCTCGCAATCAGCTTTTTAATATTTATTCTCAAACATATAAAACTTAGGAACCAAAATAGAGACTGAAGTGGCACTGTGAATAAATAGCACAAATTGATAATGAAGCACCAAATTTTTTTAAATAAACTAGGGAATATTGCAACCACTTGTAGAACACAAGATTGATACCCAAAATCTGAAACAAGATGTAAAGTACAAATAAGGACTTAAAAAAAAAAAAAAAAAAAAAAAAGTACCACAATCCATTGCAAATTTAAAGCTCTATCATTCTAAAGAGACCCAACAACAAAATGAAAAAACAATTTAGATGTTTTTGACGTACTTTATTTGCCTGGCCCAGATAAATACACTGCACAGCACACACAGCAAATAATAATTTTCTAACCCGTAGCTAGAATTTATGGATTTTCTGAAAGCTAGTTTCCCTCTCATCATCATCATCGATCTCATCAGGAGCTTTATCAGCGAAAAACTAAAAGATCTTATTATCATTTTAGGAGTCAGAAAAGTGTGTGCCACATTTGCATTACACTTACATACTAATAAATAAGGTAACATTTTAGGCAAAATTTTTGGAATTCTTAGATGACATGGTGAACAACTGGCCCAATTAAGCTACTGGAGAACCCATACATACATAGAGTAAATTGATTGGTTTGCTGTTTTAAGTCTACTTTATGCACATATAGGCTAATTGGGACTGGACCTACAAGTGGGATCCGAACCACTATGTGCCTTCACTGGGTATCAAACCTGGGACCCTTGATTACAAGGTGATGACATTACCACTATGCCATCGGAGAGGCCCTACATAGAGTACAGAGAAATAGCATAATCAGGACTGGACTTCAGTGTGAAGTGGAACTCATAGCAGATAGTAAAAAATAATAATAATAATAATAATAATAATAAATAAAAATAAATAATAATTAAGAATGTTGATGAAGACTAGAATCTGATCCAGTAAGTTCTGTTCACCTCTTGAGAACATTACTATTAAGATACAAATCACTAAAAAACTTAATGAAACATTTCATGTTTACACTACCTCAAAATGTCATTTCTTGTGCATAATTTTATGCTTGTAATTAAGAATTTTATTTACTAATTAATGCTTAGAAAAAAGTACATCAGTATCAACATCGTGCTTCTATTAGTTGTATCACTGAGAAAAACAAGCTTCTTGATGATATTGTTGTTTTGTCTACTGTTTTCTCTGTAATACGGCCAGGTAACACATTGAAAATGTCAATATTAAATAATTATAAAGAATGTCAAGGTATTTAAGATTTCATATTTGTGAAAATGTTCTCCAGAATGGAAGAATAGCACAAGGTTACTAGATGTGTTGTTAGACAAGGATATATTTCAACTTCTCGGGTACAATAAAAATATAAATCGTATGCAGTTTGAACAGGAATATCTTCATAGTGATAGAAAAGTAAGATGTGGTCTTTATGCATTTGCCATGCTAAAGCTGTACTTTTTTAGAGACAAGAGCCAAGGAGTCATCAAGAAATTTGATTTCCATTGTACCTTGCTTAGCATTTCAACAATTTGCTATGCTCAAAATTGAAGAAAATAGAAATTATGCACTAACTTATCTATTAGTTTATTCATCATGGCAAATCACATTGGAAATTATAGTCTTTCAGCAATGATAAAATATTTCCAGCATTTAAATCCATGTTATCACACTTGACTATTCCTTATAACAACACTTTGTTATTCTGTCATTTTTTGGCTAATCACAAAGATGATGATGAATGATGATGTGATGAAATCGATTAAGGGGCACTTGGAAAGAGCACCCATGCCCAGCTGTGATGATAATCACTCCACCACAGAATTCTGCATGAAAATTTTGTTTCAACATATTTGTGCTACACCACATCACACAGTCTTCAAATTAAAGTCCTACAAAGTGCTACATTGATATATCTGTATATTATTTCAAGTGATATGCAAAGATATAAAAATGAAAGTATATGCAAGCTTTATAAGTTGACACATCCACTACTTGTGCATGTGCAAAAGTGGCTAATACTGACAGCAGACTATATAAATGATTTGCAAAAGGGGGCAGGAATGGGCTTGAAAGTACAAAAATGGGTCTCCAATAAGGCTCTTAAAGCGAACCACAATAAATTCATTTTCCATAGAAATGCGACTTGTGAAAATGTTTTTTTCCCAGTAAATGAAGAAAATATAAATTATGTAGTAAGGTAAAGTTCCCCATGTATATAGCACCGAGCCATGAAGGCTCTTTTAGGAGGTGTGGGGGTCGGGTCACAGGAACAAACTTAAACTTAGGGTTTATTGATATTTTTAATAAATTATATAGTAACTATTAGTTTATTCATCATGGAAAATTTCACATTGAAAATTAAGGAGGTCTTTCAGAAATGACAAACAATTCCTACCCTTTAAATCCATGTTATCATACTCTGCACTATCCTAAAGTCTGTGTTATTTAGAAGTAAAAAATGTATAAATTAATCTGCATGGAATCCAGAGGTACTTACAATTCTGACAAGGTTGTTTGCAATTTGCATTAAAGCTGTCATTTTGCCGAGGTATCAAAGACATCACAGCTGATTCTTTTACACCATAATGAGATAGCGTATTCAACTTCTTCCAGCCACAAATAGATTTTGTTGTTAAATCTTCATCCTGCAAGGTTAAATGGCCTCCTCTTCCATGCCTCCACTCTGAGAAAGAAATATAAACATAAGCATGTACATCACAACTTTCTCACTGGAAGAAATAAAATAAAAGTAGATTAAATGACATTTGAATAATGAATATTGGGTGTAATTTCTGTACATCTAAGTATTTTGACTGAATATGCTATGGTATAGCAAGAGTGCGGATTATATTTGTTATTTTATTTGACAATGCAAGATGTCTGAACACCTCCCTCCTATGCCATGTAACTAACTCATTCCCAAAATTTTAACATAAAAAATAAAAATCCAGAAAATGATTCAGTTTGGAGATATTCTTACATATTTTAAATATGCGAGTCTTCAAATTATATTACTTTAAATCTATAAAATAGATAAAATACAATTATTAAATTATAATATTAATTTATTACAAGAAAATAGACAATTGTTCCGTGCTGATCTGAAAAAATAATTATAATCCAAAGTTATGGGTAAGTGCAAAGAAGTATATACCTATACAAATGGCATGGAATATACATCAATTTATCAAGAAGGCAATTTAGCACAAAAACTACAGGCTGAAAGATTGAAAGTTCACTAAATATAATAAATCTTCCGATTGTCATTTCATTATTTGAATGGAAAATTACCACAGATATTACTAATCATCTTTTCTAAAATAAAGAAAATATACTTGAGCTTATTTTTCCATGAACATGCCTTTTCATGATACCCAACATATGCTCTAAAATAGACTTTTATACTTACCCAAATCAACTTCATGTATGGATGGTCTTAAGGAAAATGGTGTATTTTTGTACAAGGCATCAAGAATTTTAGATTTGACCTGACTTATGGTGTCACAATCCAATACTTTACACTGAATTTTCTCATCCAAATCATCTTGAACCACATGGAGAGTCTGAAATTCGAAACGAATAATTAAAATCGGTAATAATTTTATTTACTAATATCGATATATCCGATTATTTACTAATATATGATCAGACTGGGTGCTTCACCACTGTAAACAAAAATTTGACAATTCTCTACAGTACACAATATATTGGCTAGCAAAATTAAAAAAAAAAAATTCTACTGTATTCTTTCAAGTGAAAATCAAACTCAATTATAACTAAAATCCTAAAACACATCTACATCAAGCAACATACTAGTTTTCCTTTCTTTTTTAAAAACTTAATTAATGAAGAAGGTAAGGTTTTATCAACTTCTTCTATTTAAATATAATATTTGAATACAAAAAGATAAATATGACAAAATAGAACCTTGATTGTATGATTTTCAGGGCGTTGTGGTTAAAGAACTTATAATGAAGGAAAATGTAGAAAATCCAGGAAAATTTTGTAACATTTTTCTCTATGGGAACTCCGAAGACACAGTGTATAATATGGACAAATATATAAGCCATGAAATCAAATTTAGGTTTCACTTTATCTCTCTACTTGTATTTATAACACACACACACACATAAACATTAATGTAATCATTTTATAAACAACACAGTGTTATATAAGATGTAAGCAAGTTACTAAAGTTATATCCACAAAACTTACTTGTACATGTTCCATTAATTTCGGTGGTCTCTGCCACCATCCACTTGGGAACTCGATGCAGAGGCCACCGAAATTAATAGAACATTTACAAGTAAGTTTTGTGGATATAACTTTAGTAACTCGCTTACGTATTATATTATCAACTGCATTGTTTATTCTCCTTAACATGAACACTGTGTTATTTGGAAAAATATATTACAATAAAATTATGTAATTTAAATTATATAGAGAGAATTGGGTAGCTTCTATATAATTTTCAATTAGTTGATAATTAAACAATGTGCTAGATGCAATTACTACTGTGTTAATTTATTCTCTTGATTATAAGCTGTTGTAGAATACACTATTTCTTATGTGTGTTATTGTTATACACTATGGTTCTAAAGCTTCTAATTGAAATGATTAATAAATATGATGCTACAAGCTACTGTAATGACAGTTCAACCTACAATATGTGAGAAGAGTATGCACCCTACTACGAAAGCAAGCAACACACTTCACTGTGCAAATGGTACTAAATAGGGAAACTTACTGTAGATTAGAAATAAGAACCTTAATATGCAACAGAATGACAGAAACTAAGAAAAAATAAGTTATTCATAGCTGTCCATGAACCTTACGAAAAAATAAACATGAAACAGATGTTTCAAAATCCCCACACATGAATTTCACTTTAAGTTGGATTGCAATTTAGCTGGCAATATTTTAATCTTTACAGTTTATTTTCAGTAAGTGCTTTAAAGTTACAGAATTTGATTTATAGTTTTAAACTGAACTTGCAGTAATTTAAACCCGTATCGCAGCAAGTGTCAAATACAGTTACTCAGATATCAAAGATGCCCAGCAACTTTTAGGTGGAGTAGTGCAATTCCATTTTTACCTTGTTGTATTTGTATTTTCATTTAGTTTGCAAACTAAAGTATTCTGAAAAAAAAAATGACATCACGCGACACATAAAATACTTATCGAATTCGAGCTCTATTGGGTACAACAAAAATGACAGTAATACCAGCCTTAAAGTTATAATTGTCAGAGATTGACTGATTGTTTTGCTTTTATTTTACTTCGCTTTTTGTGCCACTTTTTGGCGAAGATGGGGGATGAGCGATGATATGATGAAATTGATGGCCACTCACAAACATCCATGCCCAGGCTGGGATTCAAACCTGGGACCCCTGGAGCCATAGCACAATGTGCTAACCACTCTGCCATGAGAGCCGGCTGTCAAGAGATTGAAACAACCTGTCACTAGTAAAACAGTTAAGATAGAGTAGATACGAGTTTTATGTACTGTACTGTTATATTAGTGGCTCATTTATTATTTTAATTAAGATGCACCAATATTTTTAAGTATTTTCTACAATGACATAATAATATTTGTGAAAATTTATGCCATTTTAAGATAACTGGTTTGATTAGGTGTAAGGAATTTAAGATTTTTTTTAGATAGAGTAACTGCAGTAAGCTGTGTTTCCGAGTTTGAGTTTTGTTTTTAAGTCCACATTTATGCCCAGATAGGCTAATCGGGATGGGACCTACAGTTAAAAGTGGGATCTGAACCACTATGTGCCTCCACCAGGTATCTAATCCAGGAGTCCTTGATTACAAGATTACAAGGTGGTGGCATTATCACTATGCTATCGGGGAGGCCCCGAAGCTGTGTTTATTTTTCAATCTCTGTTATCAAAAATGTTACATCAATATCTTCCCTGTCCCTTCATACCTGAAAGGTTTAGTAATAGATACAATCGGCAGCTACGATAACAGTAGACAAATTGTCCATCACTATTCTCATTCTTTATTATTCTATATCCTATCGTTGTATGAGAACCAGGAAATGTAACTCCAAAAAATTTTAACATATCTCCTCTGAAGAGGAGTCAGATTGACATATGTGCACTTCTAATCCTCAGCAGCAAGATGGAGCAATATACTGACTGACTCTTTGATGAGTCAAACACATTCCTAAAAATACATTATTTCAGTTTTCCTGTTATTTCATAAATTGGATTTACGTCCCTCTGGTTCTCGCACATGTTGTTTGAAGGAGTGGAATTGTGCCAATTCTGAGGCACACATTGTCCTCCGATTATTGGTGCTATTATTAGAATTCATTACTCTCACATTCTGGAAAACAAGAATGAAATTGTTGGACAATTTGCTTACTATTATTCTTGCCATTGACTGTAGAAAGTTCCAAAGCGGAGATCTCAGAATATGAATTTCATGCTTTCCTTTTCCACCATAAACAACAAATGACAGGATAGTCAACCTATATTCACCAATCCTAGCAACTATAACTACAATAAGCAAGCAATACTTGGAAACAATATGTAATGCAAAGAAAGCAATCAAAACAAAATAAAAGGGGATAAGTGGAAAAATAAGTATGATCAATTGCACATACTTGATACGTTTGGTAGGGAATTTTTTCATAATGTGGATCCTCTTGCACAAGGTGGATTGTCTAAGAGAAAAAAGAAAGGGAAAAATGAAGATCAAAATGAAAATCAGTAAGCAAATGCTATTTTTAAAAATAATAGACTGCTTCCAAAATAAATTTTTAATGTAAATTTGGCATCATGCAACATGTATTACTACCTAATATTGGGTAATTGTGCTTACTGCATGAAGTAACATTTGAATGAACACTTTCTGAATAACAATGTATCTATGTAACTACGAAATCTTCATTAAAACAGTTCCCTATTTAAGTTAGTACACTTTAACTGTTAGACAAGCATGATACCGAAGCCCACATATTCCTAAAGAAGCAGAAATTAATTGATTTCAAGTATGCATACATTTATTTTTGAATTGACAGCCATGCAAAGCTCAAGCAACTATTACACCTATGTTCTTTCTATATTGTAATAAATCAGTTCTGAAGACCCTGTATGTACCTTTTGTTCGCAGAAAACATTTTATTTCTTACAGGTTTAAAAATCTAGAGTAGGAATGTCCACCTTTTAAAACACAATCTAACACTACAATATCTAAATTTCAGATTACTTATGCAAGGAATGGATACTTGCTCTGAAGCAAAACATATTAAGAGTTAAAATAATTAACATATTTGTTTCTGGAAGCATATGTGTGCATGTGCATTTGCGTGGAGTTCATAAAAGTGCATTTCACACATTCAGTTTTTGCAAGACATTTACAGTGTAACTAAATAATATGCTGTACAATAGTTGTGAAAAATAGTGTCCAATATAGACCTTTTATACATAAGTTCATTAATAATTTAAATTAAATAATTATTGGTGAGCATCATAATTTCTTAGCAACTTTTAAAATGTTGTATTCACATGAAATCATTACAACACAGAGCCTCTAGTATTTCCAATAATTTTTACACATCTTCCACTAATACAGGGGTAAGCAATCTAAATAGTTGCATTTCAGCATTGTAACATCATGTAACTATCCATGACTCCAAATTTGGACTTAAGCATCCACATTAAATTTAACAAGTTTAAAGTGAACTATGTAAAACCAATACAGAATATATTAAATTTATTGAGATGCTATATTCTGTACAATCTAAATTTTAAGCATAAATAATGTCCATATGTTATGTGTGGTTTTTTAATACTTACAACCATGCCATGATCTATCTGTTCACGAAGAAGACGTTCTTCTGACAAGGAATAGCGAGCATCGTGTGTAACAGCGTCAACAGGCCCTTTTTCAATTTGGTGTTTGATGGCTTTGAACAGTAGAAACAATGCAGATCCTGCATACTCCCTTAAATAATTGTACATGCATAAGGCCATCCAATTTGTAAGCATTTTCTCTACCACAGATTCAGTTCGACGAAGCATCAACTGAGGGTGTTTCGTTCCAACAGATTTATCAATTAACCTCAGTAATAAACTCTTCAAAATATCTGTGGCATATTCCATTTTCCCCATCAGAACCACCATAATAAGAGAGGCAACATTTACTCTGAAAAATAAAGCATATTATTTAAAAAAATATGTACAAGCACATTAACAAACAATTAAAATTAAACACCTCAAGAAAATCAACACGACCATTTTTTCCATTTAAAATTAACTTGTATTGTCATTTTAAAATGTATCAAAGGGAAAACAAAAGTATGGAATTAGTTACTTTCTCATATGTGACTTGAATATTTTCATTCTTAAACTGAACACAAACATGAAATATGGCAATGTGTGTCAAGAGAGAAAGCAATTATAAATATCTCAAATCTATTCAAATAAAATATTAATACTTACTTGTCTCTAATATTAAATGACTTTTGTGCTTCTAAAGTTTCGATGAAAGTGAGGATAAAATATCTGTTGTTTATTAGCTGCTCAAACTGAAGCATTGCTGCATCATAATTTGTTCTAGGACCATTAATTCGCACCTGTAACAAAAGATAATGAGAATTAAATATATCATGTTAAAAAGTAGCAAATATAAATGCACACAAAATAGCAGGTCCATGTTGATTTTCGAATTCAACGGGAGTCTCATAAAAACCACCATATTAAATAAATTCACAAAGTGAAGCAATATAGAATATATATTTTTTGTGCAAATATTTAGTAACTATATTCCTGACCTTAGACATGAAAATTTTATTACTGATATTCTCTGTGAATATTTCAATTCGTGTAAGCAGTTCCATCTTTTTCAGTACATTAGGGGAATAAAATACACTCATTTTAGTCCATAACTTTTTCCTCTTCACTAATTTAAAATGAAGAATATCAGTTTAATATAATAAATCTTTACAATAACCATTACATCCATCATTGGGCATGAGTCTAACATGTGAAAAGATGGTAAACAACAAATTAGGACACTGACAAGTAAAAAAAATGTATACATCTTCTCATATAAATATACAGCATGTCATTTTAATGGTGCCCATGGACCACAGAAACTTACAGAGGACATCAAGACAAAACAACTTTTCTCAGTAACATTTTTCTCGTTGGTGCATAATTTCGGCGCTACAGTTGCCCAAAAAAGCCCATATTGCCACCTGAATGCTGGTAACCACACACAACATTTGATTGCATTTGTGACGTCATATCCCGTCGTGAAGCGATACATTCCAGGGTTGCCAGGAACACACATATTCTGTGAAAAATGACATGGCTACAATCAGCCACATTATGTACCATAAAACAAAACAAGAAAATAAGTTCTGTAACAGGAAGTAAGCAAACAATATGAAAAATGGTAGAAAGAAAATAGAATTCAAGTGGAAGTGGTCATATTGAATTTTGTCTCAGCTTGCATGTCAAATATTTGCAAATCTAGTTATCAAGTTGGCATCTACAATTTAGTCTATGCACAGTCTTTCTGATACCAGTTGTCTGTGACATATGAACAGATGACAAAATAGAAATGAAAGAACTCAAAATTCCAAAGGTAAGCAACACATAATATAATGTATATTCAGGGCATTGTGAGGCAAGTGACAAAATGGTTGAAAATACAGGGATATAAGTAGTAGTAAAACAAACTCTCTGACAACAGTGTTTATCTACGCACCCGATACACATGTAATAGTTTGCAACTGTGAATAGGGCAGTATATATGCTACTGATTCATCATTAGATTGTTACTGTGGTTGTATCGTGTTTTAGCCATAATGTAACAACGTGAACCTCTGATACTTCCATTATCAGCACAAAAGTACCACAAGGCATCTGGACACAAACCTGTTGATATCAACCTTGCAACAAGATTTGCAAATATTTGACATGTAGCTGGGCGTAAACAGCCACATATAAGCTGTAAGTCCAATAAAATTAATTATTGTTGATATTTGACATGTAGGCTGAGACAAAAATCCGATACTGACACTTCATTTCGAATATGTTTTTACATTTTCTCATATTGTTGGTTCTCTTCCCCCTTCCCCTGGGATGACTGTTGATCTTCTGGCTGGTAGACTATGATCTTCGGTCTACTGGATGCCTTTCTCGCTTCATTTTACAGCAAATAATGTGGTTGGTAGTTTGTCATTTTTCACAAAATTTGTGTGTACAACCCTGCCGTGTGCTGTTTCATCGCAGGAAATGACATCACAGATACGATCAAATGTTGTGTTGGGTTGCCAGCATCCAGGCAGCAAAATGGTCTTTTTTTGAGCGACCGTAGCGCTGAAACTACGCACCAATGAGAAAAATGTTACTGAGATAAGTTGTTTGTCTTGATGTCCTCTATACGAATCTGTGGTCCATGGGCATCATTAAAATGAGACCTTGTATAAAACTGCTCGACTTGATAAGTATTTTTGCCTCAGAATTTAATTAATTATATTTTAATTGCACCAAAATGATGGAATAGAAACACTTGAGAAAAGTGGCAAATTGGCATTTCGATGTCCTGTTTACTCTGACAAGATATTCATAGCATGGACAAATTCCAAGAATTATGCACAATGTTACACTCAATCAATTCCTAATATATATTTCCTTAATCTGTCAAATATTTGTAACAGGTTTCTAAGTTCATTTCTGTACAAAAATTATATGAATGCAAAGTTCATTATTAAAAGTACTTCAACCAAAAATCAATAGAGTTTGTAATCTTATCAACAAATTATATATTATATAGTTCCATGTATGTTGGCAACATTTTTCAGCCTTTCTAAATCTAAGGGCTCCTGTCAAGCCAAATGCTAGCGCTCTAGCATTTGGTGCAAGAGGTCTCAGGTTTGGTTTAAAGTGGGAGCCAAAATTTTCAGTGTTGACCCAGAATTTTAAGGACAATTGGGGAGCTACTTGAAAAGAAGAAGTAGCGATCTCTGTCTCAAAAGCCAGAAAACAGCAGTAAAATGGGACTCCCATGTGTTGACCATGCGTCACCTAACAAAACAGAAATTCTCTGGCAGATCCCGACTCTAAAGGGCTGTTACGCTATGGAGTTAAGTTTAGTTCTAAATCTAAGCTAAGAAACCTAAACTCTGTGGTGCAAACCTCCTGAGGGTCAATGTTTGATGTGTTGTCGGCACAACAAGTTCAATTCCCAATTCTGACTTTCTAGCTCAGTCTGTTGGGCTCCCAAGTATCTTTAAAACTGTTCCCACCAGGAGTTGAACAAGGAATCATTTGTCAAACATGACAGTGTTAACAATTCTGCTACATGGAAACTCTCTTTTCTACATCTAATTTGTAAGTCTAAAAAACCACACACACACACAATTACCTTTGGGTCATTGAGGATTGGATGATCACTTACACCTGGGAAGAACACTTTCATGACGTAATTCTTGTGATCGAGTGTGGGAATGCCTGATGATTCTAAATCAGCTGTCAGATCAGTCATGTCTGTCTGGAGTTCAGCAAATGCTAAAAAGAGAAAACAAGAAAATCATAAAATTGGTTGTAAAAATATAAACAATTAAGCCCCATTTTTTTCACATGCTAGTACCATTATGCAGACATATTCCCACCATAGAGATGCAGACTTAAAACAGTGATGCAGTAATACCCAAACAAAACAACTATTTCACCTGCGGACAGCTTACTCAGCCAAATTATGATCATTGAATTACTTTAGGCTGTTTTGCATGATACTATTTCTTTCATCAATTACATCTGATAGTGCACCCTTACAGAAATCTGAGTACGAACTTCCTGAGAACATAAAAAGCCAATGGAAACATTAAATATCATCTCGTCAAAGTATTTAGCCAGCAGCCAGCCTGCTTGCTTTTTGTCATTCATCAAAACAATGTTAGCGGTAGCTTTTATTTTATTTGTGAACTGTACCCAGTTCTGGATAACATTCCAGGCTGATCAGAGTACTGAACGGTACAATGAAATGGCTACAAGGTAACTAAGTTTCAAATCTGCCATTACAACTTTCTCTTTTTACATGCACCAGCATATCTGAAATCATTCCTTCAGTTCACGCATTCCATCCTAAAGGAAAGAAAAAGGTATTAGTAGAACATGCTTGGCAGGCTGTAAAAAAATCTGCAACTGAGTTAGTAGGTTAAGCTTGGACACAATGCATGTGCAGAGAAACAAGCAACTACCAAATTAAGCAGCAGTACCATGCATCTGCAAACCACCATTGCGCCGTGGATCCCAGGTACACATCTGAGCGAAAGCTGAAAGAAATGGAAAACAAACACCCCTTTATTACTAAGTCTGATCACTAGTTTTCATTCTAACATAATGCCATTAGAAAATGTAGTGTAATCATAAAATGAATTGCCAGTGCATATTAATGGATATTTTTGGGAAGAAAATAGTAAAAAAAAAAATAAAGAAAAAGGTTCGTGAAAATTATAATCACAGCAAAACAGTCATGAGGCTAAATCGTGCTTCAAGATTTTGTCATTTGCATACTATCAACTACAAGTGCAAAGTATCTAACAAACACGTTACAATATATTTTAAAAATGAACAAAAAACATAAAATACAAAATAATTCTTGCCTTGTTTGCATTCTGATCGGACATTGCTCTCAAGTGTATCCATTTGTATTTGTATTCTCTTGTATTCCCTCTCTGCTTGCGTGGATTTCCGGCGATATACAATGAGGACAATCAGGAAAAGGAAAACCAGAAAGAATGTTCCAGCAGCTATTCCAGCTATTGCTTCTGGTGGAAAGGTGTAAGGTTTGATCACTTCATATCTCAGATATCCTATTGAGAATCTCAGACTTCGGCCCACACGAACAACAACTAACGGCAGGTTGTTATCACTTTTAATCCCAATTTCATCTGTTCCTGCAGGTTGGACTTCCGGCGGGGTGCATACAAGCTGAGATAATGCGAGGGATGTTACGTTACATGGTCTTGTTCCAATCGTTACATTCACATCGGATTCATCACTTGCCAAGTTCAAATTTTCTCCCTGTAGAAAGAATGACACCATGAGTTACTTTTCATGCCATTCATAGAGTTTACTTTTTATTTGGGTTACAAGACAGCACACATGAGCTTGTATTTCAAGCTCAATGTTGAGGGAAAACTTTTATTTTCTACACATTTGTGAATGTCAAGGTTGGGACTGTGATCAATATGGGAAGAAGTTCACAATCATTAATGTTCCAATAAGTAAACATGAAAAAACTTCTAATAGCAACAAGAAATTTAAAATATGTCTCAAGACTTAGACAATTAAAATTACTTTAGATTCAAATGCACCCAGTATCTGACACTTGTGTTTCATTTCAAGTGAGGCTCACTGTATGTATAAAAACTAGTTAACTATTATAAATTCTGAAGAAGAAGAAAAGAAGAAAAAAACATTGCATGTATAAAATCTCTGATTAGTACATGCATCAATACATCGAGAGTGGTGCAAAATTTCTCTATTAACAACTCTATCATTTGATGAATCAAAAACTTTCTTTCTTCAGAAGCCACTTAACACACAGGTAAAATAATATATAGGATTAAAATCGATGAAAAGTAATTAGGTTACTTCACAACCTAATCAATTCTTGAAAAAGTAACATCTAACTCATAAATACTCAAGAAATACAAAAATTTAACAGCAAATGGCAAATTCCCAACAATAAAGTGTTATAAAACCCCCAAAAGTGAATATGCATACAAAGTAAATATTGCCTGCTTTAGTCACTAAATATCTTATGTTGATACCTCAAAATATAATAAAACATGCAGAGTATAAATGATAAATAACTTACCTCAATTACTAAGGTGTCCCCTTTGTAAAGTTTTATTAAGTTTGGAAACTTGAAAAATTTGGGATCATCTACATAGGTGAGATGAGATCGCAGGGACTGAAAGTGTTTTTGCAAATCTTTGACAGACTCTACATTGTCCATAATAAAACCAATTCGGAGATGAACAGGATCTCTATATTTCTGAAGGGATCGAGATGACTTTGTGAGTGAACGCTCAACTCGTGTTGCATACACAAATTCATGGCTGACAGGTGGGGAAGGGCATTCCATTTGGTTATGGTTAAGAACAGTGCACACCTGAAACAAGGAAACAACTTTTAAATATTGCAAATTGACAAACTGCAGTATAAAACTGTTGTAGTATTTCACATAAGAAACCTCAATTTCAACCATGTTATAGAACTTGAATATATTATAAAAGAATAAAAAAAAAAAAAAACATACATTCATAACAAATCTAAAAATCCAGATAGCATGTGAGCTTGTATCAAGTTTACAATAGCTTATAGCTTGTCCAACAGGGAACGAACCTGGATGACTCCAATTACAAGGCAATTGTGTTACCACTATGCCATCGGATAAGCCTGTGAAGGTAATGTGAAAATACTTCTATCAAATGGGAAGAAACTAATGAAGCTAGAATAAGTACTTGTGATGTGATTTGAAAGCAAATACTTACAGTTTTATTTACAGGTTCCATATTATCTTCAAAATAAACAACCATTTCTGGCTTCTGAATGGCATCCAAATGAGTACCATGGACAGTAATCATTCTTCCTCCAGAAGCAAAACTTTTCAAAGGTCTTATATCCCTAATGGTGGGATCCATGGTGTAGTTAAATGGCTTATTTTCCAGCGTTCTATTAGCACCATCAATTGTAAGTGTCAATTTCTGGATCTGACGAGGGCCATTGGATCGAGATGTGATGCATGTTATTCGGCTGCTGGAAGCTTGAGTTGTGTTCACCTGACAAGGGAGATCATCGAGGAAAGCAGAGATTGTGCTACCAATGTTGAGGTACTGTCCTGTAATTGCCAGTTGAGTTCCACCACTTTGAGGTCCTATTGGTGGGAAAACGCCCTTCAACTGAATATCCTGTAAAAGAAAATTGTACATTGTTCATTCATTTTTAACAGAAAATTACACTGAAATGTGCTGCATCCATGCAGCTCAATTATCCATATACAATATTAATATAATTTTAAGGAACTCTACATATTATACATTAGATGGATAAATTGATTTGGTTTATTTTACTTCTGCCACTTTTAGCCAATAATGAAGATGAGGATGACTGACAATATGATGAAATTGATGAAGACACACTTACAAAGAGTATCCATGCCCAGGCCAGGATTCAAACCCAGGACCCATGGCATCATAGTGCACTGTACTAATCACTATGCTGCCAAGGTCGGTATATTATACATTAGGGATAAGAAAGAAAAGATTCTCTCGGGCCATCAACCAGGTGAGTTGTGGAAAGGATTCCAAGCTTTCGACAGCTAATGTCACTCTCATCTTCATGGTCTTCTACCCTGAAGATGTGTGTTATTGTGTGTCTACAATCATACAAGTCCAGTTGCAAATTGCAAGTGTTTATCACACAAAATATACTTCTCCAATTATTAATATTTATGTGACTTTTATAACCTTATTACATTATTTCCTTATTTTAAACTATGAGGTGTAAAATCTATAATTGAAGGGCTCAGCTGTAAAAAAATGCAATTAACATTTTGGTCATTGTTGTGTTACAAAGTAAAATGTACCATCCTTCAATTTTTGCTTGCAATTGCCATGTCATGCAATTTGCATTGGACTCATTGAACCTTCCTGAAATTGGTAAACACAACACAAAAACAATTTATCCACAGTAAGCTTCTAATAACCTTTCTGCTTAAGAAACTCAATAATGATCAAAATGTTACCATGTTTTACCCCAGAGTCCTCCAATTAATATAACACTATATTAATGTTATTAGATACTACTACTACTACTACTAATAATAATAACAGCAATAAAAAATTTAGTAATGAAGATGTGGCCTTCAGATTTTTGATTCGGTAGTTACATGGTTCCAGTTAAGCACAGAGTTTGACAAAAAAAAAAAAAATTCAAGCCTTATTCCTAGTCCAAAGCACTGATGATCTATGACTCACACAAGAGTGCATATTCCATATGCTATGTATCACTTACACTGTTATTCTTACATAAATATTTATGCAGAACTCTCATATCACACATGTAAGGCACCAATTTAAAAAATAATGCATCCTACTCACTTTGTAGCTAAAGCGCACTGCAGACTCCGTAAAACCAGCATCATTGCCAACTATTACTGGTGCTACAATTTCTCCTTCAGATGGTCCTGTACGGCACACTATTCTGACAGACACTTGGTATCTTACTAATTCACAGGGGGTGTCTCCAATCTGAATTTTGCCTTTCACATCTTCTTCCTTAAGCCCCAGGTTACTACCTTCAATTGTCACCAATGTTCCTCCTTCTATGGGACCACTCAATGGCTTTATCTGAAATTGAAACAACCACATTGACATGACCAGATTACAGACACAAAAAAACAGTTGTCTAAAACTGGCACATACAAACAGAACTTTATTTCAATTGTAGTAACTCCAAGTAGACTATTACTAAAATCAGGGAATTTTAATGAACTGCATACTCATTGCTCAAATTTCATTACTGTGCAAGTTAAATGCAAAATGAAAACTGAAAAGTGCAACTTGTAAAATTTCAATCACTAAAATATCTGTATGTTGTATTTTTTTTCTTATTTTAACATCAATTTTCTGCCTCTTTAGGCTGATTGCGATGATGACTATGATTAGATTAAATTATGAAAAGAAACACCCATCCCTGGTCAGGACCTGAACCCGACATCTTAGGTAGTAAGATTATGAGTCAATCAATCAATGTTGATAGTCACCAGAATGGCTGTAAATTATCTGATGAACACCTTTCCAATCAGTAGAGTATCTGAAGTAAGTCTTAAAGCTTTCCTGGCAACAAATGATGAAAAGATTATCTAGGGCTATTGACCAGGTGAATAAAGAATTTATTATTATTATTATTGTTCCTGAAGATGAGAGTGATGTTAGCTCTCGAAAGCTTGGAATCCTTTCCACAGCTCACCTGGTCAATAGCCCGAGAGAATCTTTTCATCAGTAGAGTATTGTTTATATGCATTTAGTCATAGTTTTTTTTATTATTATTATTTTGGTATGGAAATATGTACACATTCGTCTTGTTAACTATTTTAGAACAGAAAATTAAAATTTACATGTTTTATTACCTAAAGATGCAATTTTTAGAATAAAACATCCAACAAAACTTTTAAGGAAATATCATGTAAGTTATTCATGGGAACTACTATCAACTGATGAAATTAAAATACAGTGGAATCTTTTTAATTCAAACTCCAAGGTGCCACAAAAGTTTGAATTATCCAAAATTCGAATTAACAAAAACATGTATAATTAAAGATGATTTCAAGGGGAATAAACTTGTTTGTTGAATTACCAAGTAATTCAAATTATCCCAAGTTCGAATTAAAAAGAGTCCACTGTACAACGTTTGATAGTAGTAGATCCTATACATACCATATCAATGCGAGGTTTTGGACATTCGTTCACAGCCATCTGCATGCAGCTTTCACTGTAGCTACAAGTATTTCCACACCATGTACAGCGATACTTTGCATTCCGTGTGACACACAGGGAGCAGTCTGGATGTTCACGGTGAGATCCAAGAATGTCACACTTGTACAATGTTACATTAATCGTATCGACATGATGACTACGATTCCACACAATGGTCACATTTGCTTGGTATTCCCCTGTTGCAGCCTCATAAGAATACTGAAATAAAGAGCAATACCATAATAAAAAAATGGTACAGTTAGAATGAGTATGAATTTCAATAATGAAATATTAGATAAAACTATCAAGTATTTGCAATAACAGCATCACCATTTATTAAAACCCATATGATTAAATGTGGTATCTTATCGATATTTTTTTCTTTCAGGTTGTAACCAAGGTGGAATTTGGTCTATGTCCATATATGAAAACCTTTCTCTGTATGCAGGTCTATGATTCTGTGGCTTTTGTTATTGGACATTCTTTTTTCTTTTTTACATCTCCATGTTAATTGCAATGAAGTATATGACAAGAGGAACAAATTGACTAATCCATGATGTGCCCAGAATTAGAACTTCGAACCTCTGGCTTCATGTCATGTTAGATTAAATACTTCACCAGAGGAGGTTGCAATATCTAGATTGCACTTGCCACTGTGGTCTGTATCTGTAGTTCTATATTTTTCCCAAATATAATCAAACATTATATACATGATTATACAGTTGTAGCTATGTTTTCAAAGCTACATTTTGACCATTACTTCACATCACTGAGAGTAAGCATAAATTTTAGTTCTATTGTTGATAAATAATTGTTTATGTAATGCACCTTGAGTATAAAATATTAACTTATTTCCTTATATTATTGATATAGTTGTGCTCAATTGTGTGTAAATAGTTTGCCAGCTCCAAACATGACAATTGTAGAGAATTTGTAACAAATCCAAGAGTTTTGGTTGTTATAATTATGAATGGGATACTAGTATGTTGAATTGCAAGATACTTTTGTTCTTGTACAACTAACCTAGTCTTACATTACTAATACCAGACATTTATGTAGGAAAAGGTTCATCATTTGCAGTAGGGTTGTGTTAAATTTAAACTAAAAATGCATCAGTGCATTTTTCTTGTCATTCCTTAAACAAAATATGTAAAAATTTTACTTCACATAAAAAAAACAAAAAAAAACTGAATGGAGATTAAACAGTGATTATAATACAAAGTTTTAAATGTTTTAAAAATATTCCACAGTAACTCTGTTGGAATTCCTTGAATTATTAAAATCAAGGATGTGTTCAAGTTTGATCATTAATACATTTCATGTTTACACATAACAAGTTGAAAATTAAACTAAACCATTTATGTCCTATGCTATTTAAGTCCCCATCATTTAGGAAGATGGTTGATTAGCAATGGTTAAAACAGATTTTCTCAACAAATTCCCATATTCCGTGTCTTTGACCTTAACAAAAGACATGAAGAACGTACTCAGAAATCAAACCCAAGACACTGCGTTGACAAAAATTGTTCCATTATTCTACTACAACACATTCTAATATGCTTTCCTTGCTAATGTTTAGTATAAGTACAATGAATTTTACTTTAACATACCGTAGTTTTGTCACATACTATAAACCGGTTGGATTCAACTCTTGCTGGAACCATCATATTTGCTCCTTCAATGTTGACAATGCATTGGAAACCTGAATGCCCTGGTTGAGGATGAGGCAAGTTCTCCACTTCCAAAACAATTTCTTTAAGGACATTATTTGGAAGCAATATATCTTCATTGGGGTGACGAAATCGAGGGCAGAAGTTTGCACCATGTGTTATCAAGTGTGCTGGATTCTGCAAGTACAAACAAAAATAAATCATTAATTCATTTCTACATGATAGATATAGGAGAAATATGTGATGGTAATTATATCATAGCACATATAATTAATATGACTTGGAGACAAACAGAATTCTAACTCAGTTAACATCTTGAAAGTTTTTTTTTTATGAACTGGCATGGCAAAGTATATATGAAACTGATTACATTTTTCAAATATGTATAACAACATATTTCTATGTAACAATCCATTTTTAAATAAGTGAAGTGAACAGACACAACAATTAATTTTAGATAAATAATACCATCTTACACATTTTCACTAACATCAACAATAACATTTAGATAGTTTCTATTACATGCATTTGTGACAGCTAAACACATACAGTCAAACTCAATGCTAAATATTAGTAATATCTACCAATGACTAAGATTATACATGTAAATTATATGCAGTACTATACATTTTATCATGACTGCTATTAACTATCACTGAAAGAAAGTAAAGTTTGAACAATTCATGTGATGCAATGTGACCAATTGACCCAATATAAGAGTATTAATATCTTTCACGCCTTGCCTATTTCTCTATCTCTCTTTCCATATTAGATTAATTAAAAACTGGATGAAATGAAATTTTCTTTGGGTATTCATATTCTATTTTCCCTGTGTGTCTCATTTTAAATTTTCGTCACAAAATTACAGATTGAAGACATTCATTTACTTCTATTATGTAAAGAAATAGCAACAGAGAATGAAAGAAATAGCGATGTCTTCCACCCAGCAGGTTATCTATCACTAGGATAAAAGAATATACTGCATTATTCTTGTTATCAACAGAAGTATAAGAGTGAAAAATGTTTGCCAAAATACTTTCAATTAGCTTGAAGAATAACGTAGCTCTTAATCCACGTTAGGGGACTTTGCATGCAGTTTTGCTTGATTAATTTCAGTGACCCCTGTTCTGATATGGATGGTGACAGCAGTCACCAAATTTAATCGAGCAAAATAAACAGGTACACAGATACGTTCACATGTTTCATGTGCATATGAGTAGCTCTTAAATGTTTTACACATTCGTGCAGGAAACACCACATATAATAGTAAAAAAACATGAAAATAGCTATGCAAAAATTAAATTACTAAAGGTACCACAACATTTTAAAGAAATCTTTCTTAATGCAAATAAGTATTTTGATTAATACATATCTTACCAAAATCTTCTGACTTTCATTTTGAACTGTAAATATTTCCAAAAAATCCATAATGTAAGTACAATAAAGGGCACCAAAGGTAAATATGCAAGGATGTTCAAAAATGGAATTTCTTGGTGTTCAGAAATTTTGATATCAGTGCCTATCATATATTTGCAAAGTACCAATTTTATTTTTTGCTGATAATAATAAATAAAAGAAAGAGGGATAAAAGATATTGCTGATTTTCATCCTGATATATAAGAAGCTTGTGAAGATACGATTTTCATGTTTGTGAATACAAGAGAGTTAGTTGGTTATGACCGGAAATATTCCTATATTAAGTATTTATCCAACATCTTTGATGAAAATATAAGCAGAGTAAGCTGAAGTGATGACTGATGTTCTGCCTCAATCTGTGTTCCCAGGAATATAATTTTGAACGTGCTGCTTGCAAGGAACGGGGGGGGGGGGGTCGAACAAGCAATGACATATTTAAGTAGTTTCTAATATAATGATGACAGATGAGAGAGAGAGACAGAATAAATTGAAGCACAAATGACAAAATAATAGTGTGGTAAGCAATGAGAAAAAAAATGTTCTATCTCTAATGTCTGCATGATGGTCAACACAATAAACAAAACATTTACAAAATGTATACTGTGTAAGAATCTCAAAAGAAATAAAGGTTACAGTATTCCCAAGCTTCACTGGAACACTATCAACAGAGTTTCAATAAATCACTCCACGAATGACCTCTACAGTGACTCAAGCATGACTTCCTGAATAATGATAAATTGGTGAGCATTGTCTGTAAAATAACCAAAGAATCAAATGTGACTATTATTTAGTCCCAAAGTCACATGAATGTACTGTCTTGTGCATTCCAGAAATATGCTACTTTGAGCTGTTTAAGAACATTTAGCACAAACTTTAAATTTAATTTATTTTCAAAATATGTTGCAAACTCTAATATATAATTTCAATTTAATTACATTCAGGAAAATAAATTCTTCTTGAAAGTTAAGTATTGGTCTGGGGTATCATCAAATTATACATCTTACGTCTCAGCTAGATCTTTGGCTGACGCCAGAAAAGCCATCTTCGAATATTTCTCCTTTTGTAAAAATGCAATGATATTCCAAAATTGGAAAAATTACATATCCTTAGAATTACTTCTAGAACTCATGTGAATCTTCGTGTGGTTTGCTGTCTAGATATTCTCAATAGTTTCATGGCTACGTAATCCTGTTAAAACTATTGAGAATATCTAGACATTGGAGCAAGCAAACTGCACAAAGATTCAAATGGTCTAGAAGTAATTCTAAGGATATGCATTTTTTTCAGCTTTTGAAATACCATAGAGGTTTTTGGAAAGGAGAACAACGTTAGAAAACTGATTTGCTAGTGTCGGTCAAAGGTAAAGCTGAGCCTTAGGCACTTGTATAGCTACAGACTTTCATCCCATTGGTTTACTTTACTTTATTTTACTTCGCTTTTCTGCCACTTTTGGCTAATTGCGAAGGTGGGGATGACTGATGATATGATAAAATTGATGAATGGACACTCACAATCATTCATGCCCAGGCCGGGACCTCCAACGTCGTAGCACAATGTGCTAACCACTCCGCCACGGTGGCCCTTTCATCCCATTGGGATATTACAGTAGGACAGATAAGAAAACAACTGATACAGAAACTCAGTGGCTTTCAACACGGATAGCATAAGTGCAACTTATTAAGCTAGAATTATAATATTTCTTAACTGGTTCAAGGACATTTGTGGGGGTGGATTTCTGGAGAAATTTAAAAAAAAAAATGGGCAAAAAAAAAATATTGGAGGAAACTGAAGTGATATCAAAATTATCAGGAAAATTTACTGCAAGCTTTTGAACATCCTTAGCAAAAGGGAGAAGAGAAAAAGGTGAATACCTGTTGAAGCATATGGAGGATGCTTACGTTTTCTCCACTGATCACCGTACGTTGGCAGGAAGATGTATTGTGCGTACACTTGTTCTCGTAGACACACCAATTGCATGCCCACTGGGATTTCACGCAGTCCATGCAAGTAAGGTGACGTCCGCAGTCATAGTAGGCAAAATTGCGACTGACAAAATCCTTGTTGGTCTCCGAAGAACGGACGGATAAAGGGACAAGCACATGATCTCTGTCATCCGAGATGCCTGGCCTCACGGAAACAGGTGGAGTTGGACAGGAGAGACCAAAAGATGTTACAGAAGCATCAATTGGCTCTGCTTCGCCGAAAACACATTTGTACTTGGCCCCTGAGGGGAGTTCCGGTAATGTCCTGATGGTTAGCTGCACCTGGAGAGAGAGAGAGAAATATTTAAAAATTAATTTTCATATTCATAAATTAAATACATCTCTAACAAGAAAAAGACATTTCTGATGAATACACACACCATTTTCAGAACAACCATGCCAGGAAATTTTGGGATGAGGCTGAAGGATTTGTCTGGATTGCACATTCAAAGCATGCCAATAATTTTGCTCCATAATTGATATTGAAAGATTCATAAATTAACCTACTTCAACATTTTACATGAAATTTTTATTGTGTATGGAAGAATATGATTTAGGCTATCCTCTTTATTTCTCAAAGGATGAAAATATATAGAAATAGATTATAGTAAATTCTTAATTAGAAGTAGAGTTGTGGATAAATGGGAAAAGGCTTGATGATTTTTGGTTACTCGTTTGATATAAAGAACACTATGGATCTTGTATTACAGGCAGAAGCGTAGCAAGGGGGAGGGGTGATGATCGCTCCAGGCCTCGCGTCCCATGGGGCTTATTAAAAAATATTGTAATAAATAGAAGTAAGAAAAAAGATGGGAAGGGGTAATTTTTTTGTGGAAATACAACTAAAACATTCTGTTTTTAATCGGCTTGAAATTTTAATTAAACGTTACAATTTGAAACAATACATCAAATATTTATTATTTTAAATAAACTGGGCGGTAGTCATCTGATTTTAGGATTTTAAGAAGGGTAACGATTCCGAATGTTTAATGATTTCTCGCAACTTTTATGGGAGTATTAGGAAGTATTTTAGAATACTGGAAATGATTGTAGAAGTAAGTTCGAAGCTTCTAGAAACTAATTAGCACAGTTAAAAGCTTCACTAAGTGTTAGTTATTGGAGAAATTAAGATTTGAAATGTAGGTTGCGCGAGTAAGAATTCTTGGTTTCTGGTCTACTTGGACACCCACAGCAGGGGCCAGGATATTCGGCTCGTCTCAAAACCAACATGAAAAAATAACTTCATTTCGTAAGTTAATTTCCGGGCACCCGGCTCAGAGAAAAAGTCCCCCTCCCCTGACAAGGGTAACCGAATGACGAAGCATATGTGGAAAATATATACCATTGTCGCGCTTATCATTTTCATCGCGCTTTTGGCAAGAGGGCGTGGCGGCAAAGGGTGACAAATCTCATGTTGTCGTAATGCTGTTTGGCGCGGGGGGGGGGGGGGGCTCGCCATGCGTGGCTGGTGTTACCACGAAGGCGTACACCCCTGGTCACGACAATTTTTTTCCCCCCGCCTGTTTCGATTTCTCATAACGACATAATCCAGGCCGAGCTCCCGAGTCCTCTCTTGCCGCACTCAATATCGGATTTTACATCAACGTTAAGATTGCTTCGAACGTGGGCAACCCCTCCCTAACCACACCCCCTGCACGCCCGCCGGTCCCTTTTCATGTGACAAGCGAGCACGCAAATACCGGTCGTCGCAAGTGCGGTGTTCACCTGACACCTCAAGATTGACGCCTTGGCAATTCTTCACGTTGGCCCTAACTGTGTGTGGGGGTGGGGGGGATGTTTATAATTACATCAGCACCACACGCACTTAAGGCAAATATCATCGGACTGCGTTCCGGCCAAGACGTCTCAAATCTCCAGACAGTACTTTCCTTTTCGTCTACAGCCGACCTCCGTGGCGGAGTGGCTAGCACAGCGCGCACCGGCATAGGTGTTCTTTGTAGCGCGCACCGGCATAGGTGTTCTTTGTAAGTGTCGCTTCATCAATCTCATATCACCATCATCCATCCTCGCGATTAGCCAAAAGTGGCTGAAAAGCAAGGTAAACCAAATTAATGAATATATCAACCTTTTAATTTACGCAGGAAACCGCTACTTCTTTCCCACCGCCCCCCTCCCCCAATTAGTGGGGTAGGCAGATGGGGATATTTTCTCGGATTTAGTTACATGCAATACCCCGAGTATTATATCACTAAGTACAATCATTATATTTGGACTAAAATAACACATATTTATATAATTTTTGCCTGCTGGGGAGCAAAGACTGGTTGACTGGGGGCGTCCGCCCCTCTGACGCTGTCGCTGGCCTGTCTCGTTACCTTTGTTGATTGATGTGATTTGCTTTGTTTTTACTTCGCTTTTGTGCCACTTTTGGCTAATTTGCGAAGACGGGAATGAGAGATGATATGGTGAAATCGATGTATGGACTCTCGCAAACATCCATGCCCAGGTCGGGATTCGAACCCGGGAACCCTGGCGTCGTAGCGCGATGTGCTAACCACTCCGCCACGGGGGAAAGCTCCTTTGTTGATTTAATTGATTTGTTGTTTTAAGTCCACTTTATGCACAGAAAGGTTAATAGGGACTGGGCCAAGAGTTTAAAGTGGGATCCGAACCACTGTTGCCTCCACCGGGTAACGAACCGGGACCCCTTGATCACACGGCGCGTTACATTTTTGTTCCCACACTTTGCCATAAGTTTCACTCCTCTATCTTAAAAACATCAGAGAAGGTAGAAATGTTCGTAATCATGCAAGGACTTTGCGGGACACTCAAACCAACATGATTACTTCTTTTTTAATATAATTTGAGGGGATGTTCTGTGAGTTAGTTGGTGTATAACAGAGTGCATGGAGGAACTATATGCTATGTTGATGGTTTCTATGGAAGCAACTTTAAAATAGGTTATGTTTGAGCTTTACATGCGTTACTATGAGTTAAATGTTTGCACGATGTATTTGTAGATGTAAATGTCATGCCAATACCTATACTTCGATATAGTGAAAAGTCGATACCTGAATTGGCATTTTGCTTCTTCTAAAGCTTATTATCTTCGAATTATTCAGCTTGTGAAACACGAGCTTTGCAACAGTCAGCTACCATAATCTAGATGCATGAACAGTATCAAGTTCCGTGCAAACCAGGGGCAGGAGACGAATAATGCAAACGCATACACCGCACTCACTGGATCGCATTACAGTCACGCTGAGTCTTTCTTGAAATTGCAGACATTTATATAAAACTACAGATGTGCTGAAACATTTTCTGCAAACATGTTTCAATTACATATGAAATTTCAATGTATCTTAATACATTTGATGTTCTCACATAGTTCTGGAAAACAAATCATTATCAATCCCCACAATCTGAGCGGAATCTTTTGCGTTCCTGCTGTTCTAGAACAATCCTAAACTGATATACCCATCACACAAGCATATAAAAATTGCATGGGGAGATTTGAAATAAATTAAAGTAGAATTTCTACATTTGGCGACAGTTTTAACAGAATCATAAGACAAAATTAATTGAGTTTGTGTTTTAAGTCCACTTTATGCACAGTAAAGCTAATCGGGACTGGACCTACAGTTTAAAGTGGGATCCGAACCACTTGTGCCTCCACCCACCGGGTATCGAACCCGAGACCCCTTGATTACAAAGCAGCAATGTTACCACTACGGGGAGGCCCTAATACAAAATTAATGTTCATTCATTAACCCGTATCGATGACTGCAAAGATGAATATGTTCCTCACATACAAACTTATTCAAAACATTAGAATGTAATTTTTACAGCATTAATAGCAGTAGAGGCAGCTAGCTACTCCTTGACGAGTTAATTCTTTTAACTTGAGGATGTTAAAACTGACCCGTTGTATCTTTGTTTTTTCCATGTGTTTCTGGTCCATCATAGGTTAACAGTCTCGGACTTAAAATTAATGCGGATATATATTTATTAGTTTCTAGTCATTGAATATGGTTAATATGGAAATACCACTGCCCCTCTCCAATTATTCATTGAGCATATGGAATGTGTCCGCTGTCGATCTACGTACTACATGGAGGCGATGTGATCAGCATCAAGCTCTGGTTGCATTTTACGTCATGGAGGACAGATAGTTTTCAAAGGCACCAAGAATTAGGAAAACAGATAAATACGCTCGCTTGGAACCGTAATTGAATCTTGGTAGTCAGAAGAAAAATCCATGGAATCAGGATGGTATTTGAAGGGGGGATTCCTCTCTGGTTACTAATTTTTTGGATCTTGTGTGGAGGGGATATGTATATTATTTATATAATATCCCAATGCTTCAAGAGTTACTGCAAATTGCAGCAACACTTGGTTCTTATGATATTTCTATAGCAAAACAATGTCTATTTGCACTAAAAACAGGTCATACTCATTAGACCCGTATAGTTCGCTGCATTTTTTGATACAAGGTGCACAGCAGGTGTAGGCTATCCCGGGTGTCAGGCTGGTGCAAAGAAACCGTGCTCAACCAAATAGACGAATAGCGGTGTGCAATTGATTGATTGATTGATTTGGTGTTTTAAGTCAACTTTATGCACAGTAAGGCTAATCGGGGCTGGACCTACAGTTTCAAGTGGGATCTGAACCACTATGTGCCTCCACCGGGTATCGAACCCGGGACTCCGTGATTACAAGGCAACGACTTTACCACTGCGCGATCGGGGAGGCCAAGCGGTGTTCAAGTAAAAAATAGGTTCAACAAATGCCTATCTGCCGTTTTCATCGTTCACTTGATTGGTTAGTACGTACCACGTGATCATACACCAGACTGTACACCGTTCCAGAACGTAGTGCAAACGGTGGAGACACCAAATACACTACGTGACACAAATCAACGAAGTAGGCGACACTGTGTTGCAGTTTGTAACCAATTAGACGCGTGAGTGCAAAGACAGCCAAAAGGTGCAGCGAACTATACTCCGTTTTCGGTATCTCTAGGTCGAGTAGAAGAAGGAAAGAAAGACGGGAGAAAAAGAAGCGAAGCAGTACACGCTGCTGAGAAGGTTGGTAACTGCAGTCGCTTCCCCCCTTCCACGCAATCCCGTTTCCTCTCAAGCGTTCATTGGTGGTGCCGTCTCGCGTCACTACTTGCGCAGAGACTTGTTTTCGTTCGCTTGCTCCAGAGATAGCCGGGACAGAGTATAGACGGGGCAAATGGTTACGGTTTTACAATGTCGGAGTCTAGTTTACTGAGAAAAAACGGGAAGCTTTCCGACAGTTTGGCCGTTATAAAATTTGATTATAATTTTATTCTTCGCCAACACATTTTTACCTGAGCTGACAGAACCAACAATTGGACAGCAAAAGTAGACAGACTCGATTTGCTCTCACGAAATCACTCACCATTACAAGTCGCACGCGTGAGACATATTTTCTGAACACCCAGTCAGGAAATACAAACGTTTGAGTTCAATGCGGGTTATTTGCATGGAAAGGCATTTCGTTGCCAACTTCTCTCTCGGCGTTCGAGGCACAAAATAACTTTACTTCGACGCAAGAACAAGAGGACAATTCCTCTCGGCGTCGGAACGGTTTGCAATAACCAAGGCGACAGCCTGCCAGCCAAACCACCCTCCGCTCAAGAGTGAATGCCGCGCAGATTTTGACCGCTATCACGGCCCACCCACCCCCCTCTTCTTCGCAGCAACTCCGTTTATTTCTCCCTTGCAGATAATTAAGGAGAACTGTGCCTAAATCGAGGCACTTCTTCCCGCAGCACAGGGAGCAGATAGACAGACTTTTCAAGTACCGTCCCCCACCCTTCTCCCCCGCACCGCCGCGTCACGGCCCAGCCTGTAGGGGCTAGCGATAAGTAAGGGGAGCGAGCGATCGATAGCAACCGACACACACACACACACATACGCTCTTTCAAACGAAAGGAAATAGATGGGAGGAGGAGGGGGCAGACGGAACACAAAAGGCATTACTGAAAGGGGAAGGTAATATGAAAGTTAAAGAAGATGTAAGAAAGACAGGGAGGGAAAAAAAGTTGGAAACAAAAGGGGGGGGGGGGTTCAAAAGGGGAAATCACGTTCACAACGAAGGTGCCAAGTACGGAAGTTTAAATGGATGCTTAAAAAAAGAGCAGCCGTTACAGAATAAAAAACACAAACTATTGACTGAATAACAATGTACATACAAATTAAATGCAAAAAGGGCTGGGTTATTTTTTCCAGTTGGAAAACAAGGCAATATAATATATAGTAATGAATACAGACAAAATCTAGAGAAGATTTCAGATCGAAGCGACACGCGACACATATCGCTTGGGAACGATTGACTGACTTAGTTTAATTTACTTCGCATCTCTGTCACTTTTGGCTAATCGCAAAGACGAGGATGAATGATGATGAGATGGATGAAGGGACACTGCAAAAATACCTTCATTTCGTTACCAGTTGCCTGAAAAAATAACGAATTGATTGGTTTTGTTTTACGTCATCTGCGCAAGTGGGACTCGCAAGGGTTCGGGCAATGAACGCATGAGAGGGGAAGTGAGTGCTACCACCAGTTTGTAGCAGCTCGCACTCGCTTTCTCCCCTTCTCTACTGTTATGCCTTGTTCCATAGATCCCAGAGACAGAGTGTACTCTATCTGGATATAAAGTAGACAAAAACAAACTGTTTGGCAAAGTTTGATTTATGTGTGCAATGCAGCTCCGCTGGCAATCGAGCCCGGGGCTCCTTGGTTACAAGGCGACAGCGTTACTACAACACCATAGGAGTGTCCCAGATTGAACTCGCTACAGTTCAATTCTACTAGTTTACTTTGCGAATTTAGGAACTCTACTGTTTTCGCCGCGGTGCAGGCTGTAATTTAAAATAAATATTTAGTAATGTTCTTGAAGACCACGCTGTTTTGTTACGCGAAGAGGCAGAAACGAGCATAAAATTGATGGGTGTGCAATATTGAGTGTCTACTTCCGAAAATCAATGCATCTGAAGCTATGAAGAATGATAAGTACAGCTCGCGAAACTAAATAATACGTTTCCAATACAGGAACTCCTTTTCCTGTTCGAGACTGCTGTACATTTAAACCTACAAGTGGCAGTTTCTTCTTTTCGTTTTTCACGGTTGTCGTGTCCTGAAGCGGAGCTCTATTTTTCGTAATCACGGTTTGGTAGAGTCTCTTCTTCAATCTATACTCTGTCCCAGCTAACTGTGGAGCAGGTGAACGAAAACAAGTCTCTGCGCAAGTAGCAACGAGAGACGGCTCCACCAATGAGGGGAAACTGAAACGTATCCGAAAATAAAATTACGTGCTCCGCTCACACGCATAAGGCTCGGCAGCGAAATGTTCAGAATGTATTCATGATGTAAAAATAACGATTGTGTAAATTGCGTTCATTTCTGAAATGGGGTTTTCTTGTGGAACTTTTGGTGGTTAAATATTACCGAGACTAAACAATTTAAGAGAAATACACAAACGTCGACCTCTGTGGCGGAGTGGTTAGCAGAGCGCGCTACGACGCCAGAGGTCCCGGGTTCGAATCCCGGAATGAGTGTTCTTTGCGAATGCCCCTTTTTATCAATTTCATATCATCACTCATCCTCATCGTCACGATGTCAAAAGTGGCAGAAAAGCAAAGTAAAATAAATCAAATATACGTAAGACAAGAAATATATATTTCCATTACATAGGTGCCATAACGAATAAACAAAGGCATAAGAACGCATCATTCAGCATTTGCCAACGTGCACGGAGGATCAAATAGTAAAAAATGGACCGGAATAGGGGTTCACGAATCTTAGCACATAAACTTATTCTTAAGCCTGCAGAGAAAAGGTATTTTTAATAATTTACGTAGTTTTTCTGCCTCTGTAGGCAAATCGTAAATCGTAACGATGAGCATGAATGATTACATGAAACTGGCCACGGCTCGAACCCGGATCCCGCCGACCTCCGTGGCGAAGTGGTTAGGACAGCGCGCTATGGCGCCAGGGGTCTCGTGTCCGAATCGCGGTCTGGTATTTGCGAGTGTTCCTTTCATCAATTTCGTCACATCGTATCATCTTCGCGATTAGTCAAAAGTGGCAGAAAAGCAAAGTGAAATGAACCAAATAAAATAAAAATCGAACGCAGATCCTTCAGTGGAGAGAATGCAAGTTGCACTCAACGCCTCAACAACCGATGTGGCTTCAAAGAAAGATTGGTTAACTTCTATCTCTCCGTCCACATACACGTGGGGTGTAAGGGGTGATTTTCTACGTAGTACACCCAACTGTCAACCTCACTTCCACGTTAGTACACCCTGGACTGCGTTTTGCAGACGAACGAGGCTCTGGCGACTGGCACTCTGGCCAGTATAATTTTGTGTGTGTTGTCCTGTTTTTTTTGTCCTTGTGTGTGCTGAGTGCCCCTTTACAGCCTCAGCTTTTAACGAAAGTCAGAACATTTTAAGCTTTTAAGATTTTACTTATGCAACGTTAGAGTTGTTCTTTGTAAAGATAAGGGGCTGGACCCCGTATAAGGTGACGGGTGCAAAATAGCCTAAGTGCTGACGCACCCAAAATTTTAAAATCACAAATCACATCACATACACGTATAAGCTACACAAACGGAATTATGAAAGAATATTTGATAAAGCTTCCTCCATTGGAGTAGAATGCATGGAAGATACGCGGGTGATTTTTTTCAAAGGAAAAAATCCGGCACATTCATGAAAGAAGCTGGAAAAGGGGTGGGTGGAAGCAGGCACGCCTAATCCATAATTTAGCAGGAAATCATGCAGGCTTACTGAAACAGCCGAATTTGTGTCTTGCAAGCCACCTGATACACTCTTAACTTCCTCCAGAGAACGTGACTGCGAGCAGTTTTATGTTCCGGGCTAGATTTTTCATTCCTGCTTTGACCTTATGCTCCACTTCTCCCCACTCTAAAACCCGGGCCACCCTTCAAGCCACAGATTTAGACACCCTTCAAGCCACAGATTTAGACAAATGGATCTGTCCAGATGTGAGTGAATGATAATAATGGGGCTGTTCTTGTACTTTTAGGTGCTTTACTTTCGTCTTTGCCATAGTATATTCTACGAACATTCTGTTTGTTAGCTGAGCCGTTGAGCTACATTGAACTGTGTTCAATATTAACATTTTATTTATTTAATATTCTCTGAATGTTAGTGACAATGGTTCTTGATCAGCATGCAGCAAAGAAAGAGAGGAGGGAAAGAGAATAAAGACATGGAGAAACATGTGAAGTAAGAAATACGAAGAACAGAGAGAGAGGAACAGTAAAACAACAGAAAGATAGGAAGAGACAGAACTTAGGATAGTGTGTGTCAGGACAATGGTTTCAGCAGAATGCAGCAGAGAAAAAGGGTTTGGTTTGAGTTGCTGTTTTTAAGTCCACTTTATGCACAGTAAGGCTAATCGGAACTGGGCCTACAGTTTAAAGTGGGATCCGAATCACTTTTGCCTCCACCGGGTATCGGACCCCTTGATTACAAGGCAATGACGCTACCATTGCGTCATGGGGGAGGCCCAGCAGAATAAAAGAGAAGGGAAAGAGAAATAAATACATGGAGGAACATGTGAAGAAATAAATATAGACAACTGGGGAAGTAATACGAACAGAGGGAGGAACAGAAAGAGAAAAGAAAGATATGAAGAGACAGAACGAAGGATAGAGAGTGTTAGTGACAATGATTTTATCAGAATACAGCAGAGAAAGAGAGAAGGAAAAGATAAATAAAGACATGGAGAAACATGAAGAAATAAATATAGAAAACAGGGGAAGAAAGAAATAAGAAGAATAGAGAGAGGAACAGAGAAAGAAAAGAAAGGAAGAGAGATACAGAGACAGAATGAAGGATAGAGAGAAAGGGTGGAAATACAGAAACAGGCAAAAAAGAGAGAAACAGAGGGGAGAATAAGTAAGTACCGAGAAAAAGAGAATATTTGTAGATATGACCATAGAACCAGAGGCACTCTTGAGATAATGCTACTGAATGTAAATAGATCGTTGTAGCGTGACGTGGTAGTGTTGGCCTAGTCGGAGGTATCTTCGAAGCCTTGTTCTTCTTTCCCCGAGTTTGAGAAGAGTTGGAGCAGGGTCCATTCGGGAAAGACGAGCTAGTTTGTTTACATATAAGTAAGTAGTCACATTATTTATTTATTTATTTGAGAAAATTTCAGATACAGCACAGGTGGCCATTTTACACTGAAATTGTCAACAATGAGAAAGCAATAATTATAATAAGCATAAAGATAAAAAATAAAATAAAATAAATAAATAAAAATAAATAAGTGAAATCATTTATATTTGTATATTCATAAAATTAGAGTGCGGTGTTGATTTCTAGGTATCCGATAACAGAGAAAAAATTTAAGCTTAAGGCTTTACTTCATTACGAAATTGTGTTTCGATCCAGGGCGCTTCAGTTTCACAATTAAATACAGTTTTGAAAGAGTCAGAAAGCAGGTTTTGATCGACTCATATACAGAAATCATCGAAATACCAAAGTTAATGAAAAAACCCACTGGGTTTTAAAAAAATTTCGAGTGGGCTTGTTAGTTCGGAATCCTGTTCTAGTGCAGGCCTAGAACTCCCGTTGTGTCCATCTCGCCTGGAGTCGTGTGGAACACATGTACCACTCGCGTAGTTTTTATTTCATTAATAGAACATTCGTTCGTGCGTTTTAACATTGAAAATAACATTTTTTGTTAGTATATGCCGCCAGAATACTACGGTAGCATTTCTCACCATTATTGCTCAAAATAAGGAAAATATAGCATTTTTTTTTTTAAAAAAAGAGGACTTACCCTGTAATTATTAATAGAATTGCACGCTCCACAATAAGGGTGTTGACTGGGTTGATGTTTTTGCTCCCTGACAATTAACTATTTTAAGAAATATCTTATTCACAGGAACATTAGAATACTTTATTCGAGTCATCTTTACAACATTATTACCTTGAAAGAAAGACCTAATCATTTCATTGTGGTCGGAGTGTTTATTCACAAGTTTTTATCATCAATCAACGCTTTGGTAAAAAAAAAATATGCACAGACACACACTTTATCATTTAATTTTATTTTTTTTATTATTATTTTAATAGGTTCAGAACAGTGATCTGCAGTGTAAAACCAGTTCCATTAATAATTCGACAGTTCCCTTCCTCATACATAGTTATGCGATGAACACTGTAAAGAAAGTGACGTTATGTTGATTAAAAATTACTATTACTTTACAAAAGGATCATAGTTGCGGCTGACGTTCATATAAAATTATACCTACGTAAAAAGTATCAGTTACGGTCATCAACGTAACAACTACCCGTTACGCTCATCCAGTGCTACGCAAAATGAACCAGCTGTCGCCCGATAACCAATCTTGTGATCCTTGGATAAGGGTAATTGTTCCCGGCTCTACTATCATTATGAAGTTCGATAGAGAGCTTCAACCTGTTCCCATACATTCTTGTCTGCATGCCTAGTGCGACCGGAAGATTTAAGGAATGCATGCAATAGAAATCCAAATCTGTGTGAAGGAAGGAATCCCTAATTTTCAGCGCACATCCATCACGAAGAAATTTGGCTGTCTGTACGGGTATAAAGCCTGAGTGAACGCACTGATCGCGTTGTTCTAAACGATTGAGAAAATGCTGAATTGATTAATTTTGACGATTAAAACAATTGGTAATTGCCAAATCCGACGAATATGGGAGATCACGAGCATCCAGGGACCACGTTGGCAGCATGTGCGCAGGCGCACCGTTCTGAAACAATACAAAGTTCCGGATCCGAAGGCCTGGACCTGAAGTGCCGGTTCTGAAACAATACTTTGTTCTATCTGATCTACCATTTTTTTATTTTGATTTTTGTTATTTAGCATCGCCACTTTGGACTAATCGCGACGACGAGGCTGAGAGATGATATGATGAAATTGATGAAGGGACACTCATAAAGAAGATCCATGCCGGTTGGGGTTCGAACCTAGGACCCCTGGCGCAGTAGCGCGCTGTGATAACCACTCCGCCACGGTCAGATTTACCTGATCTACCATAGTCTACTGTGGAATATAAATCGGTAACTGTCTTCACGGCTAAGGGAGATTTCACATCAAAGCGACAAGCTAAGGGTTCGCTTTCAAGCGACACGTGTTGCTTGTCGCTTCGGTGTGAAATCTCCCTTAGACTTGACAACTACAAGACGGAATATTGCATTTGTGTTTAATCCTACGCAATGATAGTAAGTAATGGGGAAATAATATGGGTACTGCTGTAGTAAGAGTAAGCAGACCGAAAATTTGCAAACTTTGAAAAGAGGGAGGCTTCTGCCAGAAAATATTTTTTATCATTCTATGGGGATGTCACTCAAACTGTCTACAAAGGAAGAGTTTGCTACAATAATACTCACACTAACAATAGAGGTGCAAATCCAGCTAGTCGATATGAACATTCATCAGCATACATCAGTTCATAATTGTCTCAGTGTTGCAATATATTCGACAAGACATTTGCTGATCTCGTTACGGGCAGCCTTCTCTTGTCTAACGCGCTCCTTCGGTGCCACAAGTGGTTTGAGTGTCAGCTCGGATGAAATCAACAGAGTTGTTCACCGAGCTATGAGTGAACCAAGCCCAAGTACTTCGGCAGTAAAATGCGTTGCGGAAGTTATTCCTTTGATTTCCTAAGGGACGGCCGGTGGGTGTTACTCCCATCCTCGTCGATCTCAACGAATGTCACACACCGAAAGATCGAACCTCGACCGGGCCCTGCGCCGTCAACCTCACGAGAGGAGCTCAACAGACAGCGCTGGGATTTTGGTGGCTTTCGGGCTTCCCTGGAACCTGATAAAAAATTAACAACGTCAGATTTCCGCTTCCTTTTTCTACGTTTTGAGACAGGACCCCAAACGACCCCGCCACCACCACCTTGTCTTAACCCTCCCTCTTTTGGTGACGTACGACACAATCCTGCTGCGAGCAAAATGTCCCCCATGTTGCTATGGGAACAGGACATAAATATAATTTGCCGCAACCAGTAACAGTCTCGGGAGGCCAGGAGAGATCCACGATCAGAGAGAGAGAGGAGTCTGGGTGATTTTTCTCTCCGAGTTCAAGCATCTTTCTCCTGCAATCACAAACTCTCAGCGGAAGGATATTAACTGCAACTATTTCCCATATTTTATTCCTACCACCTTACGCAGATGAGTCAAAAACACACATGTAATATTTTGCATCCTGACCTTTTACAAGGTGGATACTCTAGGACCGTGATAAAATTTAAGTATAATTCCCGGTTTTCAAGGCGAATTTTCCAAACATTCAAGGCTACAAGAACATGTCATCTCGATTTCAACTTACGTATTACCCCCTCTCAACACCCACCCACACAAATATATTAACAATATAAAGGATGTGTGTGATTCCAATGTATCCAAAAATTCCAATTCAATTAATTTGAGGTGCGAAGTTTAGATTTGCCACTTCACATACTCAGACTGAGTTGGTGTTTTAAGTCTACTTTATACACAGTAAGGTTAATCGGGACTGGACCTACAGTTTAAAGTGGGATCCGAACCACTATATGCCTCCTACCCGGGACCCCTTGATTACAAGGCGACGACGCTACCACTGCGCAATCGGAGAGGCTCTCAAACTTGAAATATATCCACAAACATAAGTCACAAATGTTTCGGTTTATATTCTAATCTACGAAAAATTGTTAACTGTACATGAATTTCATCATACGAAAGTTTACCTATTCATCTTCAAGATATGATATCTTTCATCTGTAAGATATTATTCTGCAAAGGACATTACCAAAGTAAACGGGCTGAGAGAATTCGGTTCCTTCCTCGATAAAAATAAAAAAAATAAACTGAAAAACTTGCCTCTTAGTATTCATAAATATGTATAAATTCAATGTGATTTGGATTAATAAAAGTTGCAATTTTTCACGTCTATGGAGAAAAACTCACGCAGAATTCCCGGGGAGTAGCCACCCTGTTTTGAATTAATCAGAAAATATACTGCTCGAAAAAGTAGTAATATTCAAGCAAAGAGAAAGCTCCCAGATATAACTCCTTTGTTGTTGCTATGATTCAACGAATTCTTTCTTTATTTCAGTTATTTTAATAGATTTTTCACTTGCGGGTCCTTAGGGCTCTTTACTGTCGTGAATATATTTTAGTGAATGCATGCACCAAAATTCTCTTTCAGCCGACCTCCGTGACGGAGTGGTTAGCACAGCACGATACAACGCCACGGATCCCGGGTTCGAATCCCGGCCTTGACACGGGTATTGCTTGTGAGTGTCTCTCCATTAATTTATCATATCATCACTCATCCCCATGGTCGCGATTAGCCAAAAGTGGCAGAAAAGCGACGCTAAATAACAAAAACGCGTTGGGTGATTGACTCACTATCTCACCACCGAATGTTCTGGGTTCGTTTTCACACATTATAGAGTTGGTGTTTCTTTATGAGTGCCTCGTTATTAGTCATCTTCATTACAATTAATCGTCGTGATCAGTCAAGAGGGGCATAAATGTGACGAACCTACACACAAATTATCTTCCACACACTTATTACATTATTTATAAAGGACATATGAAAATAAATACATTACAATATTTCTTGATGAAGTATTTATGTGTGGACATAATATTATGTAGAGGAAGAGTCTCTGAACAAGTTTATCTTATTTTAATGGAATATTTTTTAAAAAATACGTGCGTATGAATTCGAAACTGCCTCTTATTCGTAACGAACTACATTCTCAGGACTATTCCTTTGTAATAAAAGTGTTTATTCACTAGTTATGTGGTATATATTCTGATATGTTCGTTTGATACTGTATTCCATATCTGTATCTTATTTCTTGGCGCATGCTAGACTAAATTTGTCATGCAGTACTCACAAAATGCATTGCTTGGTGTCTCTGAAGTAGTGAATCCATTGAAGAAAATCCCTCTTGTGGTTACAGCATCCCACCTTTGAAGGAGACTTCCGAAAATGAGGCAACACTGCGCGCGCAACAGGTCGACAACTGAAAGCGCGGCCACTAATTCATCTTTATACAGAGAAAACCGTTTACCTAAGCTAAACTAACATTTAGTTAATATAAAACCAACACCGCTTTCGCATACAGAACATAAGGCATTTTTGAAACAACGTCGTCGCTTTGTACAAGACTAGTAACACGGATTGTGGGCAAAACATGTGTCGTTCGTACAGTGTTTGTTCTCGCATTCACTTTACGCTTCGAATTTCCACCGCTGGTTAATTGCAAGGATGAATGAAGATCAGGCAAAATTATCTTTCCTCTCAGATAATTGCTTCATGGCACATTGCTGTACGGTTGAAGGCTCGGGCAAACTGTCCACCACCATTGGCACTCACATTTATGCATATTTTATTTGATGGCTTGCATTGGTGGAGTTGGGCGATCTTGTTTCATTTCTTGAAACTCTTAATGACCAAAAGGAATGGAATGTGTTTGAGGCCAATTTGGGTGCACATGTATTTTAATTGGTAAAATCAATTTCATTTTTTTTACACGGGTTGCTTGTGCAGAATATTATTTTCAAAAATAAAATAGTAATGATTTACGTTACGCACAATTTCTATTTGATCGGCTAAATCATATATTGAACAATAAGCTCATTTCATTTACTGGGGCCTTACTTGTAGAAAGCAGAAACTTAATATTTCTGTTGCTAAATTTGAATTAAAGTTGTACAACACACTTATGAATCTTGATTTGGAAACTCGCTCTTTTCAAATTATTTAAGAGCTATATTAGTTAAGAGTGTAATTTTGGCATTAAATTATTATTATTGTTCAATGCTCAGTTGATACGCTTTTGTATACACACAATTTTCTGTGATATAGATTGCAGTATTTTTTCGTGTTAAGAGTATTCCACATGCGTTAAAGATGATTTGGGTGAACGAACACTTTTTGTGAAAAATGCTTTAAAACGTTGAAAAAGAGCAGCATATTCAAGAAATTAAAGCAAAATTGGATTTTTTACATCTGCGGCAAGCACAGCATGGCCAATGGGATAGCGTCGGGGACAAAAGGATAGAACGGTAAGCCAAACGAATGCGCAGGCGCGCTTGTGTATGTGTACGTGTGTGTGTGTGTGTGTGTGTGCCGGGCGCCACCGCAAATATCACACAGATGGCCCGTAATTACCAAGTTCCCAATCTATCTACTCTTTTTTTTCTATAATTGAAATTAAACTGGTCCAGAGATAAATTTCGGTTCCTGAGGGAAGAGAACACCACCTCCCAATATTAGCCGGCCCACTTCTCCACTGTAGATCGAGCAGGAGGAAGAGGGGAAAGGGGGCGCAGTGGGGGATAGAAATTGGATCTTTCTCAATTAACGGTTGAAATCCTCGGCCACGCATTTTTGGCCATTAAAACCCCGACTTAAAGCACGGAGGGGGGAAAGCCCGTCTTCCTTGCAGATGCGATCTGCAATCGCAAGTTCAAAACCCTGTCTTTGGTTTCTTATACCCTGCTCCTCCAATGTAGAAAATTAACCGTTCCGATTAGTGGTATGCAAACGAAAGACTTTGCCTCTTACCTCGTGGCGTCAAGATGAGTCATCACGTGGCACATGTGCAGAAACCCTTACGTGTTCGTGAATCATTTACTTACCAAAACAACGGAAGAAGGGTTAGATATGAATGTGACAATTTTACATTGCTCACCTGGTCCTTATTAGGTAACTTTCGTCGAGATCAGGCAGGTCCAACTCGGTGGATTCACTGACATGACACAATTTAGTAATAATTTTCGAGACTTCTTACAGAACCACACACCATTTTCAATGGCTCATAAGCAATGATTAAACGCTCCAAAATTTCCGTGATGTAGCATCATTTTGAGTTATTTTGGTTTTTAAGTCCGCTTTATGCACACATAGGGTAATGGAAGTGGGATCCAAACCACTATGTGCCTCCACCGGGTATCGAATCCGACACTCCTTGATTACAAGGCGATAATGTTACCACTGGAAAGTCCTGTTGTAGCAAGAGAACAGTTGTGGAGCTACTCGAAAACAAAAGTAGCAGATCCCAGCCTCGAAAACTAGAAAAATAGTGCGCGCTACGACGCAAGGAGTTCCGAGTTCAAATCCCGGCATGGGTGTTCCTTGTAATTGCTCCATCAAATCATCTCTCATCCTCATCTTCGCGATTAGCCAAAAGTGGCAGAAATGCGAAGTAAAATAAACCAAATCAATCAATCAAAGCTAGACAATAACCGATGAGGGCTCGATGTGCTGACCACGTGTCACTCAATGAAAAGCTACTGAAACACTCCTAGACTCAAAGGGCTGTTGCGCCGCTGAATTTGGTTTCTCAATTAATAAAAAAAATGTATCTGTAAAGATGGATTCAACACTTGAGCAGTCCTAGCTCTACAAGACTTCGTATGAGTTTTTGCTTTAAGTACGCTTATGCAATGATAGCTAGTACTTTAAATTGGGATCCGAACCACTAAGTATTTCCACCGGGTATCGAGTAACTTGAGTATATGCTGTAGGAAAAATTTAACTCGAATTGCAGGGATAAAAAGAGACATAAATAGTGTCGGACTCCCAACTACACAAGAGTAAATCATTATTGTTAGTAGCACACTTTTAAAGGCTGTCAGCGTCTCTTAAACTGTAGGTACTTGCATCGTTGTGAAACTTTTAACTATTATAGTACTTTGCAATGCGTTTTTCTGACACCTCGAAAAGGAGAAAATGGGTTAAAGCATTCATTCATAACTTTTTAATGGTTAAAGATTCGTCGAATAACCTTCAATACTGCATTTCTTGTGAAATTGTAGCCTGATCTTCATATATTATATCACCCCTTTATCCATCTAAAATTTTGAAGTTTAATTCAATATGGCGGACATCGGCTTGACAGACACAACTATGGTTTCCCCTAGGCCTAACCTGTTTTTCTATCAGGAGCCATGACCAATTATATCCAGCATAATTCCTTTACTTTTTATGGCGGGTATTAACGGACTTTTGACTCACCCTGTAGATTCAGAGATATTAATGCATCACATGATACAGATTACCGCAGTAACAGTTTCTAACAATCAGTAGCTAATATCAAAGTACGAGCATAAACTTCAGAAAGTGTACTTTCTATTTCAGCTAATCTGATTTGTAACTTTTCAGTGGAAGCAAAGTTTAGTTCTATGCAAGTTCTACATCAGATAGTAAAATTATGGTTGTTAACTGACTCAGAATAGAAAGCTCCATATGTACTGAGAATATTTTTTTTAAAAAAAAAAGTCCTGTTAGTCGCACAAACAACCCTTTCGTTTCCAACCACTCTTGTTCCTCCAGGCAGTCCCTGTATCTTGTCCGTCCCTCCATGTAACTAAAAATTGTAACACACAGCTGCTTCTGAACGCAGGGAGACCGAACTCTGCTAACTCAATAACTACTGAAAGTAATGAAGTAACAATGTGGTAGGGGAGATATATACATTACCCAGCTGTGGAATGAAGAAAAATAAAAGTCCAATGTACAATGACATTCCCCCAGAGACCCCCTTGGCTATTATCTTGAAATAAAATGTAATTCTCCCCACCCCAACAATGAATGGGGGGAGCTGCCCCTTGTTTTTCGAAATCAAGCATTTTTCTCTCAATGTAGCAAACCTATGCTCCTCGTACCTGTGAAACCTTTTTTGTTCAGCTGGGTTTCAAGGAACTCGAGGAACAGGCTGCCCAAGTGTGCTACCTTGATTAGAGGAAAATAACATGCTGGTTCCAACTTTAATGGTAGCGCTCTTTTCGGGTTAATCAAGACGAGGCGACCAAACACCAACCCTGGAAGCCTCAACATCGCTACCATGTTCTTTGACAGCAGTGAAAAGAGAAAACGGTCGAGTAATGGGAAAGAAGATTGAGAGAAGGAGTGGGAGGTAGAAGGAAGATGAACAACACACGATGCCGTCAAAATGTTCCAACATTTAACATTCGCTCCTCCTACATCTGAAGGACACAAATGCACAGGCACTTTGCAAGATGCTGGCGTGTGTTGCTGCTGGAAGGGCCTTGACAATCCAACGCCCACAGAACTAGATTTGGAATTCTCCGAAAAATGTTATCTTGGTAAGCAATCAGGGCATTATGGAAAAGTTAATGGTTTTGTTGAGAGGTGCTTGTAGGGAATTCAGTGCCTGGGCTTGAAAAGCTATTGTTGAGCCCTTCGAAAAAAATAGCTGCTGATTTGACAGTTCGAGCGGGCTACTTGAAACCACGTTCTTCCTACATGTCCACTCAAGTGGTTCACCAAATGCCGGTGTCACATTTTTAGAGTGACGTTAGAGAACAATTCCTATTAAACCCCAATTTTGAAACTTACACAATTTCATCAAACAAATCAGAAGTTTTGTATGAAATAATTAACTAAAAATCCACTTCTTAATATACGTTCAAAATTATTTATATTCAAAATATTTCATCATGTAACGGTTAAATATTTTGTTATTATGCCAATCGTCCTCGTTCCTTAATGTTTCGAAATTAGAGTTTAAAGTCTTAAAGTGGACTTTTATTTTACCAGCTTATAATTATTTTTAAAAACTTCAGCATTTGGAAGAATATGAAAAATATCAACCCTTACGGGTGTAACTGGGTGGTTTCATGTGGTAATATTGCAGGATGCAGTCATCAAATTACGATACCATATTCACATCCAAACTATACTCATAACTCAAGTAAATAGTAGCAACCTGAGAAAGGCAAATATCAACCCTTACGGGTACCTGGGGGAAACCCTGGGGGGTAAAGGCGGTTAGGGGCGTGATGCTGATCACATCACCCCCACTCACGACCGGATCAAGAAAGTGTGGGGCGTTACCCCCACACCCCCTATACGCCTTCATGGCGTGGTGCTATGCACAGGGGAACACTTTACCTTTTACCTTTACCTTTTTACCTGAGAAAGGCAAAAGCAATAGAGATTTACCTAATATAATTATTTATTCCAGTTTGACTAAGTACACATTAATATAAGGCAAGGTCTACATGCTCGATTGGATGCACGCGCGCAAGGCACACGCATGTATGTATTGTAACCTTCAAAGTTGTAAATTCCAAACATCTACAAGAAACAAGAAGAGTATCTTCTCTTCACGTCTTTCTTTCATGATGACTGGATTCAAACTGTCTCAATGGATCAGTAAATGTTTGTAATCGTAGACCGTTCTTCGATTAACACATACAAAGCTATGATCTCGAAGGATATAGGAAAAAATCTTCAAGTGCCACACACACTCGCTTGATTTGATGGCAAGGTCTGAATATCTAGTCCCTACTAACCCTTTATTGATAACCTCCTATTCTTTGACCTCAAGCTCAAATGTTGAAGTTGTCATTTGAGTCAGCATTAGGCATATTTGTATAGTTGCTTTAAACATTGAAAGGACGTACTCATTAACATACAAAATACAATAATGTTACAAAGTAATTTGAGAGTGGCCATAGGGTTACAAAGTTCTTCTAAGTAAGCATACTTCGTTTAAAACTTTGCAAAACATTTTATCAAATGAAAATGCTATGTAGGGGTACATATTTCACATTTTCTTCCACATCCTTCATACACTTCAGTTTAATCATGAAAATAAATTAAAAACAAATACAATTTACAGAACATTATGTGAGATTTTATCACGATTGGATTTCATATGACGAATAGCATATGAAAATCGACGAATTTAATATTTATATCAATAAGATAATCAAGAAGAAATATTAATTTTGTTAAGTAATTGTAATGGTATTCACTTGCAGGTAACTTATGATAATTAGTAAGTTCACTCCTTTATATTGGTCTGCCGTTATGTTAATTAAAAATCTCTTAATTATTCTATTATACTTTTAGAGGTAATATAACATGAAATCTTCTGTTCGAGCTTGATGCTGTTAACAAAAGTGCCCGAAAGAGGAACCATGCTATTTTCAAAACTGCGCAAGCTCTTATAACGTCTACAGACAGAACATTTTTTTGTGAAGAAAGGGTTGAATAACGAGCCGGCATATGCCTTGCTCTTCAAGCACGCCGACATAGCAGAGGTTTGCTCGTTCCTCACCTTTTACCTTCTGTCCTTCCAACTCCCTCTCATTAAATCTAATTAGCTAGCGACGCCCGTTCGAGCTGTTTGAATAATAATTAACCCTTTCCCCTCTTGGGCCTCAAAGAGCCGCTTCTCTGGATGTGGGTCGCTCCTGCTGAGCAAGCGGGTCTCTAAAAACGTTCTGTACCAAAGTCTGGTGATTTCCTCGTCCAGAAACAAAGCACAGACATACACCGTGCGACGTTCGAATTAATATTTCCTTACACACCGGAGGCGATTAGCAACTTTTCTTCTGCATTAAGCTTTCATACCGCCAAGTGGTGCTCAGGCGTTAGATTTATTCACACCGAAGGCGAGAAAGTAAATTAAGAACAAATCCTCTCTATATTTTATCGGCTCATTCGCCACTTCTTAGAAGACTTCCTATAAAGCAATTTTCCAACAAAACTAAAGATTGCTAGCCTTTTACTTGAAATTTCGAAACGAGATGCTGTACTCGCGGGGTACCATAAGCGCTGAAACACTTGTAGACTAAGAAACCTATGGCGAATAGAATATTGGCCAAAATTTTTAATAGTTTTCATAATTTTCTCCATTCTCGTTTCATCATTATTTCGTCCTAGTCTATTCTGACGAACTAATTTAATCCTTAGTTTTATCGTAATAATGTAACTGTGTTAACAGCTTAAGTAGTGACGCTACCGTATAATTAGAAGTGTGTAAAGTATTATACAAGACTTTATATGTATTAATATTATATTGTATAAAGACATTAAAATTTTCAATAGTGACTTAAGAATTAGGCAATTACATGTACCTATACACAGAGTAGTGACAATGAACAAAAATTTCCATATGTGTACAATTATATCTTGGTTATAATACCCGGGTATTTCATAGACGGCTTATTGTCTCCTGTATGAATGAATTTTTAGCTTATTCGTATATTGCATTGCTTTTCCGCAAAATTTGACCAAACTCGACGATGAGGATTGATGATATTTGGATTAAATTGATGAAGGGGCATTTACAAGGAAACACTCTTGCCAGGACTCGAAGCTAGAACCTTCGGTCAAAGATTCCTGTTTTTTAGCTCATTAATGCACTATTCAAATCTCCCTTGTTTCATCATATTAGCTTAGAAAAATAGTCTTAACTTGACACTGAGACCAAGAATAATAAGTTTGTTCTGTCTTTATTGGGTTTATCCATTTTAATTGTTGCAGATAGATTAGAGGTGGAAATATGCAACATTTGACAATATACGTGAACAGGCAACATATGACAAAATATGTGAAGAAAGGTCATGTGGTTATGGTGTACACCCAGCTTAACATGTCTTGCATTACTGTGCTAATAAATCTCACCACGGAAGATGTTTGAACCTATGGCAAGCAGGTTTTTTTTACACACACACACACACACACACACACACACACACAATAACAAACCGTTTAAAAAACTATATTACTACCTTTAGAGAATTTCTCCTAAAACAGTATATTTTCTGATTTTTGTTGTTAAATCTATAGTTTAAATTAGTTTAGCGTATTTTGCGTTCTTTCTTGGTAATAGCTTATTTTACGTCGCTTTTCCAAGTTTTGAGGCCTAGCTTTAGTCTGGGAGTTCCTTTGTTCAGTGCCCTTCATTGATTTGATTAAATTATGATTCACTCATAGTTACGATTAGCCAAAAAGTGGCGGAAAAGTTACACAAAATACAATAAATGCTTTCTACCTCTTACGGTTAATCGCGATGACTGCAATGATAACGTTGAAATGAAACTGTCGAAAGGGACAAAGAAATACCCAAGTTCAGGCGGGATCTCGAACCTCTGTTCCAACAGCTGTGAGGACACATGCCCAGTTGAAAATTGCCATACATAAGAAGACTGTTCGTTTATTGACCCAGCGTTACAAAGAGATGCAAAGGAAATGCTGGGAGATAAACGCCCAAGACGAGCGAAGCTAATAAAGGTTCTAAACAACACTTCAAGCACATCCAGCAAACAAAGCACATCAAGTATTCTACGGATGCCCTTGGTACCTACATGGTCGCGGCAATTTTTTTCTTTCTTGAACATGTTTTCGCTATTATTCAGAAACGTTAATTCGCTACAGGAATAAGCAGAGGAGTCACGTTAATAAAATTTCAATCATTAGAGTTTACGTGACTCAGATCTTAATGCAGCAGCGGTGGCTCGAAAGTGTCTACCTGAACTCGCAACAAAACAACTTCTTGCCTCTCGGACCCCACCAAGACAAAACCGGAAAAGAACTATTAGGCGTATTAATGGTGCACAGATGCGTCATTATGCAGCGAGATGAACGGGGAGAAAGAAAACATACTCGCAGAATTCTGTAAATAATACAATAGTAACTTGATCCTGTTGAAATTGAGTATTCTTGCTAATGTGATTTAGTATGATGGCGGCAGTATGCTACGATTGCAAACAATGTTCAATTGTTGGGAACGGAAGCAAAAATACCAAACAAAAATTAATTTCCTTGAAACGCTTGAAAAATAAATGGAAATTAATTTTAAGCGCGTATTACCAATAGACATGCATCATGAGTTCAATCCTTGGAGCAAACGTATATTAAGCCTACAGGCACACTCTTTCTCCTATCTGACCGTGTAGTGAGTCGTTGCTGATTATCTGAATCGATAATCCCAATCGATAATGTAGAGCCTCTCATGTATGTTCAGGACTAAGACATTAGGCAAGAACTAACATTGCCTTTTAAAAAAGTAAAAGTTCACTTTTTCTCGAATAAAATTACATATTTGATAAGAATGTCACTTTTAGAAGCTTTAGTACAGTCACACTAGTATTAATAACAGTCGCAAACTGTTGACAATACAGTTATTATTAGGGCTGAACCGATAGCGATACCGACGCGATGATTCGGTATCAGGAAGTATCGGTTGGATTTTATTTACCGATTCCGGCCGATTCTTTTCCGTCATTTTGATCGTTCGCGGGGTCCGTGAAGAATGCCGTGCGACACTTTTACGAAGTCAAATTATCCTGGAAATTATGCAAAATTCGAAATTCCCATTGTTTTTGTGCTTTTCCATTTCCAGTATTATTATGACAAATGTGATCTTTTAATATTTGAAAGCAAACTCTGGTTAACTGATGCTCATAATTGGAGTGGAATGCTCACCCAATAATGTTAATCGATATTTTGAACAGCTTTTTAATTGTTAACAATATTCAAGGATCGGTATCGGTAGGATTTGATTTTTGATTGATTTGGTGTTTGAAGTCCACTTTATGCACAGTAAGGCTAATCGGGAGAGTTTAAAGTGGGATCCGAACCACTATGTGCCTCCACCGGGTATCGAACCCGGGACCCCTTGATTACAAGGAGACGTCGCTACCACTGCGCTATCAGGGAGGCCCTCGGTATCGCTATGGGCATCGGTTCAAAGTGGTATCGGCTCAACCTTAATTATTGTTATTGTAGTTTCTCAGTTACAGTTTCATCTTTTAGCTTATTATCCAAACCTTCATCAAAACAAACATTGAATAACTAACTAACTAATACGGATCTAGAATATTTCCATTTCAAGTTAAATTAATATAAATTTATTTCGATTCCCATCCTCGTTCGTTCTCCAAGTTGAAGCCCAAGTCCCAGTCTGAATCTAATATCGCCTCAAACTATTCTCCTAAGAGCTTGAAAATAAAAACAGTCGCTTTCGTGTTTCCAATGCATCAGGAAATGTTATATTTTAATGTTGGATGATGACAAGTGTGTTTTCCCCTAAAACGCTGTGTGTAACCTCGCTCCTCCCCCCACCCTATCTACCCACATGAATCATCAATGTGAGGGCAATAATTACTGGGTGTTTAGTTGATTGACTGTTGCTCGAGGAAATCACAACACAATGAGACTGATCCGGACTTTATTCCCATTACATCGCGTGAAATGTACGAGTATCGTTAAACAACGAACGACAGGAAGAAAGCTCTTTTCTGAATACGAAAATTATATAATATAATACAGGGAGGTTATTGCAGCATGCCACCGCTTCAGCATCGGCCGCTTGCCGGTCCAGTCATGCAACAGGTGCCGGCAAATTGCGTAACAGATAGCCCGTAACAGAAACCGCTTGTTTTGTAATGTTTCCACTTTTCACAATTACAGTTACAATTACAATTGAAATAAGCACGTACCTTGTCGCACGGATGCAGGAAAAGGTGTCCTCCCAAATACAAATATTTCTGGCACCTTATTTCTGACGTCTAATCTTAGATTAGTCATCGCTACTTTATTCTCAGTTGTCGCGACAGCGCCTGCAGCTTATCGGGGGTTGGGTGAGTTGTCAGCCGCGAGATGGCGCTTCATACTGCACGTGTCGGCAGTGATGCCAACCGTAGGGACATGTCCCTACGCATAGGGACTTTTCACTAAATTTCGCCCGCGTAGGAACGTAGGGACAGATTTTGCCAAATGAGGGAAAACGTAGGTACTTTTTTCAATCTTGGTAAATTACATTTTATGAATTAGTTTATCTGGATACTTTAGCGAGGAGGAGAAAAAAGAACTAACTAACAGATCTCCATCAGAATTTTGGAACATGTTATCGGTTACCAAAAACTTTCAAGGCAAGTTCCTTTTTGAAAACATTTCCACTCTCGCGAAAATAGTGCTAACATTGCCGCATTCTAACGCGGAAACGGAAAGAATATTTTCAATGTTAAGTGATACAAAAACAAAAAAGGGAAATAAAATGGGACCAAAATTGTTAAAGAATGCAGGAAATACAGCATCACCAACCAACATCTATCTCTTCACAGCAGCAGCATGTATGACTTCAAATAACATAATCAACAGTAAACGACTCAACGTTATTCATTAGGGGTGTGCTGGATTCTTTACTTTAAAAAGTCGTTAATTCTCGACGTTTTCTGCCTTGTAAGTTTCTGGAACTTATCGAAAGTTGTAAGTTTTTATTCTAGAAATGCAAAAACAATCACTTAAAGTGAAAATGACTTGTAAAATTCGAGATTTCCAGTGCTTCGGGAAATTTCGAACATTTCCCGTCCAGAAAATTTTCCGACTTGGTCGGGAAATTGCAAATTTTTCAGTCCCGAATGTCGGGATTTAAAAAAATTACCGTCCCGATCCCGTCCCGACCCAAAAAATTCTGTCCAGCACACCCCTATTATTCATTAAGGCAAGAATTTACAATACCGGACCCTTCTGTAATTTCTATGCTACGTCTTATACTCACGAAATAATTATTCGTGATTATTTATCTCAAGTTAACATGTTGGGGTGAGGGGGAAAAAATGTTCATTAACGTGTAGAAGTTGTAAAATAAGCTTTTCAATTCTCGCAATGATTCTCCGTATACAAGTATGGTAGCCATATTTGTTGATATGAACAAATTAAAATTAGTTACGCTGTCTACAGCGTTGCCACACTGTTGATTTCATACTTGGAGAGCATGGATCGTGTAAGAATGGCGGAAGAGAACAGTAAAAAAGTTGTTAATGTTGTACAGATTGTTAGGTGGAGTGTGCAGGAGGATGGCTGTGGGCTAATTAATAAACTTATGGATTTCAGTATATTGCCCAAAGAACGTGCTTACATGTGACAGCGACAATCACGATGTAGAAGAACTGATTTGATTACAGGTAAATTTGGCAACAGTACATCAATCATAAAATTGCAGGATACGAAAATGGCCTTCGATGATGAACGTTTGCCGTTAAAGTGCTACGAAAATAATATTTTTTATCGGTTCGTAATCACAATTACCGCAAAACCATTCAGGAATAGCCCCACTGACCATTCTCGGTAAGTTTAGGTTAAGTTAGGTTAGGCAAACATAGTTAAAATTTGGGCTCGAAAAAAACATGCACGGGTAGCCCAACAAACCATTGACGGATAGCCCCACGAACCATTCAGGTACGGTTAGGTTAGGTTAGGATAGGCAAACATAGTTAAAATTTGGGGTCGTAGTAATATCAGGAATGTATATTTCGTTTTTTAAGTATTGGAAACACAAAATCTTCCGGTAAATAATAAGCAATCGTGCCGATCGCGGACCACTCAATGTCACTTATTTTGCAATTTCTACACGTGACCCCCCAAATTTTAACTTCAAATTCGTGATTAGGAGGCCTCAATTAGTGAGTATGCGAAATATTACAAAAAATCGCGGAGAGGTCCTATATTGTAAATTCGCTCCTTCATTAATTGTGGAAGCACCGAGCAGAAAGATTTGGTAAGTAAATGTGTATATTTTATCTTCTGTTTGCATGCTCATGAGGTGTTTTTTTTTTAGTCACTTTACTTGGCGTAGGGACATTTGGTCAGTTGTAGGGACATTTTGACTACGTCTGTAGGGACATTGCCGAAAAATGGTTAGCAACACTGTCGGCTACCAGACAGTGAGTCTACGCTCATTCATGTTCACTTCTGTTCGCGTTTATCAGTACGCGTTTTGTTTATACTGTGTTATTGAGTTGGTGTGCTAGTGCTTTATTGTGTGTTAATTGTTATTCATTCATTACTTATGTCGTTAAACAAATATAGTCTTGAACATAGAGTTTTTATGTACGATAATTACGTGAAAACGAATTCTTGCAGAAAAGTGGTCAGGGATTACGATAGACAGGATCTCTTGAACCTAAGAAACGTGTTGTATTGCTGTTGAAGGAAGTCATTTTCAACATCTCTTATAACACAGGAGGTTAGTGATCATCATTATTATTACTTTTAAATATCATTTTACGCTTTCGGTTTGCTTTATGCGCCGGGATGCTGTCTTCCCTTTCTGTCAACTGAGGATAAAGTAGCGATGTCTAATCTAAGATTAGATGTCAGAAATAAGGTGCCGGAAATATTTGTATTTGGGAGGACACCTTTTCCTGCATCCGTGCGACAAGGTACGTGCTTATTTCAATTGTAATTGTAACTGTAATTGTGAAAAGTGGAAACATTACAAAACAAGCGGTTTCTGTTACGGGCTATCTGTTACGCAATTTGCCGGCACCTGTTGCATGACTGGGCCGGCAAGCGGCCGATGCTGAAGCGGTGGCATGCTGCAATAACCTCCCTGTATAATTCTAATAAAACATCAAATGTTTAAATTAATATAATTTACAGATTTATTCGTAATAACATGTAAATTAATAAATATCGTATTGTTATTATTACATAAATTGGTAAATAAGACTGTATAAGAATAGAGATGTAACAGAACGTATTCATTATCTAGCTTACGTGCAGTTATGATCGCAAAATGTGTATAAAACGACTGTCCTGGCAAGGAAATTAATATAAAACAGAATTGAATATTTATTGAGTAACAAAAAAGGATGACAAAAAGTAAAGCTCCTGATTAATATTTTATTCATGTTATTGTATGTAATAGTGTACATAAATCATCTTTGGTAATGTCATTCAAAGCCATATGATCCCAATATAATCCTTGCCTTCCAGTAAGTTCGGCGGAAATAAATTAGCCTCGATTGTACGTACAACAAATACTAATCAAGTACATTTTCATTATTTAATTTTATTACTTGGCAAGTCTTCGGGTGGAGAGGGGACCCTCTCCCTAAGTATGTTCTTGCAAACCATCGTATTTATAAGCCTCTTCCGGCAATATTCTTATTCTCACAATTCACATTACACAAAATAAAGACACTTAGATAAAATGGATTCGCAATGATGATACGAACTTCTTACTTTTGGAAAGATAAAGATTGGCTTGGATCTTGTTTCCTACATCCCATCTATTTACGAAATCCTCCATGTAATGTAATTGTAGCCGCCTGCACAAGACAGGTGAACATCCGCATTGATTACATCTCCAGCGCTTTCCCCAAGCCCCTCTGATTTTATTATCTCCACGTTGCAATTCGTCGATGACGTGGCCATCTAATTCAGGTAGTCTAATTACTGTTTCGCCTTGATAGATTGCAGTACGGCACTAAAATCAATGCGAAATCCCTTGGGAGTGTGAAGAAAAAAAGGGAAGACCAAGTAAACTAGAATTCAATTTTGGTAATTACCAAGTTGCTACTCGTGTGTTATTAAAGCTAACATTGCTTCAGGCCTAAGATAAACAATTTATCAATTGTTATTTACGCGTGCTTCGTCGTGGTTTGATACATAATACAGTGTTATCTAGTTCCATTTCTAGTAGTATTTGCATTGTAACGAGCGCACCCTATGCTAAATTGTCAACATATGTTTTTTTTTTTTTTTTTTAAAACTATGAAACTTGACCAAATGGGGTTATGATGATCATACTGTAATTGATTTTCATATTATTTGTTATTTTATGTGGCTTTTATATCTGTCTAGGTTAATCATGAGGATGAGGATGAATGAAGAAATGGCTGACGTAAAGAAACACAATGACATATTCATGCCATATCCAAGATTCGAACCAAGGGGTCTAACTTCTCCGCCAAAGAACTCAAGTTTCTTCAAACAAAATACGTAAATTTCAGAAAAATAAATATTGGAGGCAGAAATAAATAACCAGCTTTTACGAAGCTCCGACACGAAATAACAGTGAAAATGGAAACTTAATCCTTCAATTTTCATTTTATGTAGAAGTCGCTAACCCAATTACAGTTCATGTGTCCTTTACTCTCGACACAACATAATTCGGTAACTACAGGATTCACAACCAACATGTTCCCTTATCGGAATTGCTTGTATCTTATAGTAACTATTATGCGACTTATTTTTTTGTAACAGTACGATCTGCCACAGGGAATAGAATCCAGGACCTTTGAATATGCGACAAAGCGTTAACAACTGCAGTATGTGCAGTCACGGACACTTCTGGGTTGTAACACTCCCATTAACCTTCAATGGAGTCATTCCAACCCAGAATTGTCCCTGACTGTACACGGAATCCAGAGAGAAACAAAATATAATTAGTGATTATCTCTTATCAAATTAAACAAAAAATGCATTTAAAATTATATTAATTCAAATGAAGTTCAGAATTACCTAAAGTATACATTGCTTTTATATTAATTTTACATAATTTCGATTTCGTTATATTCACGACAATGATTGATTGTTAAGAAAACTCTGTGAGAAGAACGACACTCGTTCAAGTAAAGGAGTTTTAATTCTATTTCAGTGCCTATATCGATCATGTTCACCGATTTGTTTGAAAATGAATATTAAAGACGATGGCAATCTATGAAAAAGTTCGTTTCTAGTCCACTTTATGCTCAGATAAGGTAATCGGGGCTGGACCTGCAGTACAAAGTGGGAATCGAAACCCGAACCCCTTGATTACAAGGAGAAGGAAACAACGATGGTGGTAAAAACGCTGAACATGCGTACAAATGCTGTGAATTATCGATATTCATGTAATAATTCTTCCAAATGTCGTATGACATTAACTTCAATCCAGTGGCAGGCATCAAATTAGTTAATTGCAATTAATGCAAGGAAACCCTATTATCTAACACTAAGTGCAAACTTGGAGATTGGTAGGAATGCATGTTTTTAAAGAGACCACATCACCCTAAATATCAGAGTAATACTTCGAATCTGCAAAGTTATTTATTTACATTGAATACTTTCAGCAAAGTAAAAACACAACCTAAATTAGTTGTAATAGAGCTATGAAAAACAATGAAATAATTATATTCAGTGATAAAATCCAGAGATCGTGTTAAATTAAATACCCAAGACTCAGGTTCACACAGATAATTAATATCAAGTTAAAATAACACAAGAAAATAACCGATGGGAAATACAAAATAAATACCCCAGCACAGAATATACTTACCGTTGTCATCTGGTTTATAGGTATGCGATCGGGAAGAACTTGTTCGAAGTCGATGCATTGCTGTCCAGAGCCCAGCGCCAGCCAACGAGGTGAGCTGTGGCTAGCCTTCTGACAAGCGCTGCGAACCGTACACCTGGAACAAGAGGAAAAAGGATTTCACACACAACGAAAATTAATGTCTGTATTTTACCCACACCCACCAACCCTCCATCTTCCCCTTCACACTCGACATGGAAATACGCGCTGAAGCCCCGGTAATTGCGTTTTGCTTCCCTCTGCCCCTTACCAATCGATAGCTGGCGGCGACTTGTACAAAAACCACCCCAGGTGAATTATGAGCTAGCATGAAGAGGGGTGATGGGCTACTGTTGCTGTTATGTGTGTGCGGGAGCGTGGTTCGCACATACGCTCACTGCTGCGGCAAAGTTGACCTAAAGTTCAGTGCGTTGCCCTTCCTTGCCAACCCTGGCAGTTTGGGGTAATTGAGAGTACTGATTCAACACGGAAATGATGATTAAAAAAAGTGCGAGAGACCGTACCGTCAGATTCATTATAGCTTATCTGCAAACATGCTTCGCTTGTACTATGATTATGGCAATGTTATGTATCGTACCATAATTCTTCTGTCCACCAAACTACCCTCACCCCCATTTAAAGCTTACGAAGTGCACTATCCACCTACGGCTTCATGCTCAATTTTATATTTCACAACTCGGCGGTTAAAATTGTTATATCCGATAGAAATCCCTGTATATATTGTTCCCTATTTATCAGTTAGTTCCAAATTCAGGGTTTCATTTTAAGGTTGTAATAACCAAAATGCTAGTGATACCTTGTGTCAGCATTTTTCCTATTTTACGTCGCTTACAAAGACGATTATTATTATTATTATTTATAATAATATTATTATAATAATATATATTTTGACAGTGATGTACCTGGTTGTCAAATCGTGCTCATCACAAATAAATATTATTATTATTAAACATCCATAACGAGCCCGGGACTCGATCTAATAAACTTTGGTGACGATGGCACAAGTATTGTAACCAAAATTTAAATTTAGAAAACACCATATCAACATTTTATGCGAGAAAACCCTGTAATGATACAGCGTGTTTGAGAGAAGGCATAGCTAAGTACCTTAAATCACTTATTTCTTGTAGTACGTACATGCATCCATATTCAACATAACCTGTACATGATTAAAAGATTACCCAATATAAAATGATTGAATCCATTGCCGAAGATCGAATTGCAGTTCTTTTATTAAAAAAATAAATAATGGCCTGATAGTCCATCGGTTTACCACTTCGTACGTCAACCAATTGCTATCGTTCGCCAGAAAACACTGAAACAGATTTATTCGATTAAATCAAATTTTTCACGGGAGGCTTCTTTTCTACTAGTACTAATTTTCTTGGAACAGAGTTAGTGTGCACAAAAAAGCCTCAGAAGGGGAAAAAATCTTATTGGAATCAAGCTATTCAAAGCAGCACGACGTGAAAGTCAAGGTATCATAAAAAGAGACACCGGACACGAATGGGAGCTTTCTGAAAACGGAATTAAGGAGGATGGCCAGTTCTCATCGATTTCCAGCGGGCCTACGGGGGAAAAATGCAGCGGAACAAACGTTTTCCCGCAGAGTCAAGTGATCACTCTTGTTGGTCTCAACCATGAACCGAGCTTGGAAAACAACAAAGTCTCCATCTCACGACTTCCCAACAGACGCTCGCTCTCCTCCGTCTCTTGCCCTTGTGGACCTCTTTAACCTTAGCAACTGGCTGCAAACAAAACAAGAAGACATTCTCAACGTGAGATCTGAGCGCAGAAAGGAAACTGCCACTCTCAGAATTCCCAAAACAAATTTTGATTCTCCAGTACATGGAAACCTCCTAGACGGCGTTATACTCCTTCACGGTTCTTGGACGTCCTGTTAATTGCCCGCAGAGCAGTTCTTGAGACCTATTCATGCAATCACGATCTGTAATCAATGCAAAACGAAAGGACTTGGCAAAGGTGGTGTGCTTTGGGACAAGAACATCAGCATCCAACAAGTTTAAGTACCAATTAAAACAGGGTAGATTCTTTTCTTGATTAACTTCATAATTCCAACATGCCCTTAACACGTAACGTATCCTGGTACTCCCGTTTTTTTTTTTTTTTTTTTTTTTTTTTTTTAAAAAAAGATAATACTATCCTGTGGTCAAAGATCATGTGGAAAAATGAAACCGCATCTGCATGTAACGACACTGGCAGTTGCAGGATCGAAAAATCAAATAAACAAAAGTTCAATAAACGTCAAATGTAGGACATTTACAGGATTGTTTACATGTCCTGTCAAAATACACGATCATAATTTATCGGCTACGCCAATAAAAAAATGGAAGAAAAGTTTACTGCATAAACAATAGTGTATCAGTGCTTTTGAATAATATAGTACATAAATAAGAACACCGTTATGGCCCACTTTATGCACTGCACAGGAAGGCTAATAGGGACTGGACCTACAGTTTAAAGTGGGATCGGAACCACTTGTGCCTCCACCGGGTATCGAACCAGGAGCTAATGAGGATCATTACGGGAAGGGAAAGGGCGGGAGGGAGGGAGGAAACTCAAATAAGGGACCTGGGAACCCTCCTACATTACGCCTGGACAAAGGGGGCGAATAAGATGAGGGAGGGGAGTGAAAGTGCTTGAGAGCGGTGTGCAGAAAGCGAATTGTTGATTCAAATAAAAAAATGGAGAGGAAGATAGATTGTAGTGAGGGAAGATCTCACAATTAACATGAAAGGAATAGACGAACATAATAGGACATAAGGAAAGGGGATATGTAAAAACACCTCATTGATGAATGGAAATGTGTGTACAGCCGAAAAGGCTCATACTGAAAATAAATCTATTCTATTCTATAAATAAGGACAATTACTTTTGGCTGGATTAAAGGAATAGATGCATCAACAATTGCGGTAACGGCACACAAGTAGGTATATATCTATTTAAAAATGTAGGTTAAAAATTCGACGTGATAAATGTTCCACGTGCTCTCAAACGCACGCAAAGCATTGGCTCGTAGGGCGGTAATGGTCAAATGAGAAGCCAAACAAGCAGTTGGCACAGAGACTACAGTCACGACACCATTCATCACTACTCAGGCACCAACATCCTGTTCCTACCGATCTGTTATATATGAATACCTCCAACATATCGCTACATATAGCTTCGTTGTAAAGTCACGCACAAGCCAGTTTCAAAGAGAATTCACTTTCCAAATTGCTTTTCCGAGAAACGCACACCTAGGCGCAATTATATTTTCACCCTGTCTATGACAAGGCATAATGGATCTGGTTGTGAAACACGATAAAGCTAGTGTGCGTTTGGAATCGTCAACCTAACGCACTACTGTGAGTAAATATTTGCGGAAATGTTCAAAACCATTATGTACGGTGATAGAAAGTTTTCAATTCTTCGATGCAATTTGTCGTGTCCGTTTATATTTATGTGTATGTGTGTGTGTGTGTTTATATATATATATATTGTGTGTGTAACGAAAGGAGGTCAAAATCAATGGTGAGGAAGCGGTAACAGACCTCTTCGATAGCTGAGCATGTGAAGTCGTCGAATTACGATATCCCTTCCGAAAGTTTTCGGTTCGAGTCCTGGGTAAGATAAATGGATGTCTCTTTTGTGACTGTCGTTTCATCAATTTCATCTATCATGACGTATGTCGTCGCTATTGGCCAAAAGAAGTGAAAAGGATAATAAATAAATAAATCGACAAACATTCTTGTTTCCCATTTGTTTGTAGGTCAGTCTCCGTTGCGGAGTTGTTAGCACAGCAAGCTACGACGAGAGTGGTCCCGGGTTCAAATCCCGACCTGTGCATGGGTGTTCTTCGTGAGTGTCTCCTCATCAATTTCATCATATCGTCACATTAACTAAAGTGGCAGAAAAATTACGGTAAGTAACAAAAATACAAATGCCATTTGTTGATTTGAGGTTTCCGAGTCCACTTTATGCAGAGAATGGCTAATTGGGACTGGACCTACAGTTTAAAAGTGGGATCAGAACCACTATGTGCCTCCACCGGGTATGGAAGTCGGTTTCACTTGACTACTTTACCAGTACGCCATCGGGGAGGATCTTGTTTTCCATTTTCCTCTAAGTTCTTGCAAAATTTGAGTTTGTTCATTTAAATTGTAGTCTTCATTCCCTCGTCGCCGCCTTGTAATCTAGGGTTCTCGAGTTCGATACCCAGTGGAGCCAGATTGCACACTTGCTCGGATCCCAATTTAAACTGTTGGTCCAGTCTCGATTAGCCTACTTGTGCATACAGTGGACTTAAAACAAAAACTCAAAACTCTTCATTCCCAGTTACTTTGTGACCTGGCTTGCTTCAATAAGTTGCGTGATTTGAAAATAGTAACGACATTTTATTTTTAATGTCTATAGTTTATGTTCCCTATTATCAAGCAACAAGGATAAAAGCATTTCGGCGTTTTAGTATTTCATTCAGATCAGGTCAATACAAAAAAAAAAGTTATCAAAAATTTGATTAGTATTTTAAAATATGTAAAGCACATCGTGCTAAACTCAAAAGCACTATTTATCAAACATGCCTTCATATTAATAACGATAAATCATTCTGCAAACAAAAATGCGCAACAAGGACTTTCGGTTTTGCAGATAATGGTTGTTTTCCGTCCAATCTGTGTTGCAAGGACGAAGACAACCCTTTTCTGCGGTGGATGGTTTAGCCTACTTCCGTAACGCAGCAAGACAGCGCGAAACTAGACTGTCAGAAGCTTTTGAAAGTCAGGCCAGAAACTCAACTCGGCGAACAAGTGGAAACCGAGACCTCAGCTCCTGTAACACGATCTAACGTGACAGTTTACATCTTCAAGTGAAAGGGAGGCTGCCATTCCGAAATCCACACTCGCCACCCAACATCTCCCTACTGCTGCTCCTACCCCTCTTTTTCATCCCTTCTGTCCCATGGGGAAAGTCTGTCAATTCTATCTACAGATTGCGACTTAGTTCAAGTTCTGGAAGAATAATTGACCAGCGCATCGAAGTTGTCATCACAACCGACGCCAGACAAAATAACAATGGCCAAACGCAGGTCGTGGGAAAACCAACTGAAAAGTGTTCTTTATGGCAAAAGTTTATAAATATACTGATACAATATCACTTAGTCTCTGCAATGTATTTAACAAATAGAATCGTCAACGATTATACATGAATGATCGAAATTTAGAAAATTCTGAAAAAAATATGAAATCTTTGTTCCAAGTTCGTACGCGCAAATATATTTTAAAGCATCAATTCAAGCACTTGGCTGAGATTTTTTTTCGGCAAAGTAATATTTGCTATGTTTGTGCCCATTGATTCGAGATGAAACTCCTTACTCTCACCGATATCATGCATCCGTCATGAGTTTAAATGTATAAAACATTGAAGAATTATATCAAAATTGAGAGAACCAAAAATGACTCTAGGAAACGTAGTTAATTTTAATTACTGGATGTGTCTTGAACAACTATAAAATGTTAATTTAGAAACTTTTTCAAAGGCTGACACAATTCATTTTGAAATGGAAATGGTTTCAGTGAACTGTTTGTTCTTAACACTTCAACTTTAAGTGCCAATCTGGTTTCATCTGATTGTTGTTATTTAGCGTCACTTTTCTTCCACTTTTGGTTTATCGCGACGATAAAGATGAGAGATGATATGATGAAATGTGTGAAGGTACACTCGCAAAGAACACCCATGTCCAGGTCGGGATTCGAACTCGGGTCTCCGGCACCGTGGCGCGCTGTGTTAACCACTCCGCTTTAAGTGCTAATCAAACGACTCCTTAAAACATTTTGAAAAGTATTTAAACTGCAGACTTGAGTACAACATAAAAAACAAAGAAAAACATACGTTGTAAGGCATGCAGTAAATATTTTAAAACTATATTTTTAAAAATTATATGTAAGAAAAAATTAGTCCTTCGTTTGAAACATCCCGAAACCAGCATTCGATTGGTGAAATACTCCAGTGATACGTGTTGCTTGTCGCTTCGGTGTGAGATCTCCCTTTGCGTCAGTACACAAACGTTAAGGTTCAATATGAACAGAAGATAAGTGCTCTGGCATAATTTCAGGTTTGGCACTTTAAGTTTCCTCAGAAATATTTTCATGGCATTGGGAAGTTGCAACTGAACAGGAAATTACCTTACCTCGCCCGTGCAGGTGACACAATTTCCAGGCAATAAAAAAAAAATATCGGTCCCCGTCCGTTTTCCGGTGAACAGAGTTTTCCATTAAGCCTGCAACACAGAAGTGTTCTTTTGAAGTGGACCTCTGTTAGCAACATGGTGCGTGCGCGGGCTTTACGGAAAATAGAAACAAGTATTTGAAGTCTGACAATGAACAATGTTTGTCTCCTTGCTGAAAAGGAGTGACATACGTGGCAAAAACGGACAAAAGGTGTAGTTCGTTCCTAAGTCCATCCAGACTGGGATGAGAGTAACGTTCGGGATACGAGATTACGTTATTTTCTGGTTGTCTTTTTTTCCCTCGTTCATTGTTTTGCCGCCGGTGCAGTGAATTGGAGAGGAACTCAGGCCATTGTAGAAGAGAGAAACAAATGAAAAACAGACTAATTCACGATGAACCGAGGTGGCTGCAGCGCGTCTCCCTCCTGTATTCATTTTGCGACGGGGCGATATTTGATCAGGAGCGGCACGGAACGAAAATATTTTGTATCCAAACAAGAGGGTTGAGATAGGAAATGATCGATTCCACTGCCGAACGGAACACGCTGCGGTCAGTCAACTAATTGGAAGGACCGAAGTTCCATCGTCCATGCTTTGTCGCGTTCCACGAAGACACACTCCAAATAACAGGCCTTGTATGTAAGTGTTTATTTACAGAAAATTCGGTACGCAACAAAAACATTTGGAAAGTGCGTTCGCTCCAGAAGTGTAAAGTTGAATGTTTCTCCACAGCAAGGACGCTTCGCTGAAGATCCAGTGTTTGGGAAAGCGAATCCCAGGGGAGCACCAAAAGAAAGCATTGACGAATCGAATGGTGAAAATTAAGCTGTGACACACTCCGTGAACTTATATTTCTACGAACAGAACGGGAAACTCAAGACAAAAATATCAAGTTTTTAATGTCCTAATGCACAGCGATTACGAATCAGATTTAGATTTTTTGACAATACATGGCAGCCTTTTCAAAAGTTTAAAAGAGTTTTTCGAGATTATATCAACACTTCCTACACGTTACAGTTGTAGAAAAACACGGTTGACGAGAATAGGGCCATGGTAATGTTCGATGTATCAATAATGTGAAAAGTATTGTTGTTTACAGCAATTGCAACACGCCCTAAGATTCCTACATGTATAGGCTATATTTTTTTGGCAGAGAAGCCTAATACTGGTAAAAATAAAGAGCCAATACACAATGTAAGATATTTTTATTTCAGGATAGGGTAAGCTATGAGAATTCTAGACTGTTTGGAAAAATGCACATAAGTCACAAATTACAATTGCCTGTTGCATTCTTTTAGGTCTCACTGAATAAATAAAATAATACTATAAGTATAAGATTCTGAACAGTGATGATCCAACATGTAAATCATGTCTGCAATGTTTGCTTTTAAAAGAATAAACATAAAAACTGCTGTAAAATTGGATTTTTTTAAAAAAAATTTTTTATTTTTATTTTTTTTTACTTAAGTGCATTTTCCCGAACAGCCTAGAATGTCAGTGTGTTTTTCAGAAATCTCTAGCACTCACTGTTTACTCCTAACTGTACAATAATATCACCTGTTGTAAATTTGGGGAGGGGGTGTAAGAGGGAAAATTAAATAGAGAAAAACATTCCTGATGTTTAATGACACAAATTAGGCAACACATGTTGCATTTATTAATTTAAGAAATATTCCGTACCTATCAATCACGTGAAGATTGAATCTAGGAAAGTCATCATGTATGGATATGCAACTCCATATAACACCAACAATTTGAAAAACGAAAAAAATTGTACCAGCTAACCCAATCTCCTCCATGTACGTCAGCATTGTAAATGCTTGGGTTTCAACGTATGAATCGTGGAATTGGAGATGTTTCCCCATACGCCACCGGTTTCATGCAGAAAATGTAGACTCGCGTTTGGAGAGGAAGGGGGGGAAAAATTGTCAATTTGTGCGAATCCCCGTAGGGCTACTACGTACCCACTGATTTGACTGGGAGCGTGTGCATTGTGTCCAGCATCGTGACAGCGGCGGAGAATAGCCGACTGCTGGGACACCATTTCCGCTCTCTCGAAAGACCCCAATTGCAGTGAGCTAATTCTACACGTGCCTCGTTTGCGTATTGACGAGATGTTGAAGAAAGCTGTTTTTCGGATGGGGGAAAATACACAAAAGCCGGGATTTTAATCCATCCGTTCGGGTCCTAGGACAGATGTTCGACCTGAAAATTATCATGAGGACTTCACGTTGACGATTTGTCAACCGGCAAAGGAAGTCTGTCTTCAAAAGTATACCGATAGTCAGGAAATTTTGCGCCCCGTAAAAGTTGAAGTTCTCTCCATTGTCTTGCACCGTGGCATGGGGGTGAACAGGGAGTTGTGGGGTTCCGTGCATTCTTGATCTCGGCAATCGTGATGATTGACGTTCGACGGCCAACCGATTGGGCCACGCCGGCTCGTTGCCCCTTCGGGGAGGTTACGTTGGTCATATAAAATTGGTCATATAAATGACGGGGGACGCCAGGGGTGCCGCGTTCGAATCCAAGCTTGGGCATAATTGTTCTTTGTGCATGTCCCTTCATCAATTTCATCACTCATCCTCATATTAGCCAGCCCAAAAGTGGTAGAAAAGCGAAGCAAAATAAGTCAATCAAAAACCATTTAGGTGCGAAATTTCTTGTCTGATCTCTCACATAGAAACACCAATCCTTGGAATTCTTATGAATAAATAAAACTCGATATTAACAACATGAAAATTGCATAATTAATGAACGAAATGTGATATCGTTAGTTTTTACACCATATTCATCGAGCCACCTCATATTATGATGTTTATGCCAAGAAACGAAAAACTTTTCTTTCAACAATCATTATTGATAATTAATTATGAATATACATATTCTGGGACAGTTCTGAATAAAAAGTTAACAACATGTTATTTATTTTACAGGCGCCTAGCAGCAGACACACAGCCTAACAAATAAATGAGCTTGGGGATACCCAAAGGATTCGATTTTCAACCGTCAGTCGGCGACTGAAATTGAACTCCCAATTAGGAACCCAGGAATTCCTCTCACTAACAGAAGCTTACAGTTACCAATTAACTTTTTCCCCCTTCTTTTTTAAGTCGTGGTTAAGTGACGGACATAATACAATATGGCTTACCAAACTCTACGTTAGCATTGTCATTGGTTATCAATCCATAGAAATGCACTTCAAGTTCACAAGGGTTGACAACAGGAAGTATATACGAATATGGGATGAATGAAAAGATATGTTTACATTATCCGACAAGAGGAATGTTTAGATGAAGCCTAGTTGATGCCAGAACAGGAAATTGTGCTTTGTACGTGCGCATGGCTAAGTGTCGTACCCGACGGTGGAGTGTTAAGTGATGATGTGGGTGGAGTTACGTGAGGAGCCGGAGACTCCAAAGCTTTGTCCTTTTGTTAGTGACGGCCTTGCAGGAAGACAATGGATTGGGAGGGGAAATGCGGTGATGTAGTCCGCGAGGAGAAAGGATTCCTCCGCCTGAATAAAAGTCAAGTGAGTCCCAGAGCCAAAGAGATTTCTTTTCCCCAATCCTCTTCGCAGGGAGCATAGCGTAATAAAGGCTTCTGCGACTGTCAGATAAGAACTGGAAGTATTGTTCGGTAGCCTCGGCAAAGTACCCTCCTTTCTGGAGTCTGTGCGACATTTTGGCAAGGAAAGTGCTACTAAATGAAGGCATAAATTGCGAGCGGGATTGCATTCTTACATTGTAGCCGAGAACGTATTGTGATTGATGAGTACTGCAATTGCTTCAGTTGAAGAAACCTCGAGAACAGTGTCTTCATCTCTCAATCGTTGTAGAGAATGTTGAGTAACCCCTTCCAGCTTCACAAAGCACACATACTTGGTTGACTTCCAATGTCGAGGTAGCTATTTAGAGACATGCATTTTTACTAACACAGTAATCTCGAAAATGTGCAATTACAGAAAAACATATTTCCATGGTCTAGTGGTTAGCGTAATGCATTGCGAACCAAGTATTGTGTGGTGGTGAATATTCCATTCTGTTGCCTTTTTAATCAATTTTATGTAGCCTCATCATCATTACTGAATTAACTGAATAAAACTGATGTAAAATACAAAAAAAAAAAATAACAAATACAGAATAAGTTAAACTGATAAATGTGGGATCCGAACCACTTTTTATGGCCATAAAATGGATTGATAACCAATGACAATGCTAATGTAGAGTTTGGGAAGCCATATTGTATAATGTCCGTCACTTAACCACGACTTTAAAAAGAGGTTCCTTGCAATGTGCCTCCACCGGGTATCGAACCCGTGAAACTAATCCTGTCTTTGTTAAGTTTGTCTATATATAAAAATACATTCTTCGTCGATGGAGACCATTAACATCCATGCCACAGTTGGGATTCTAATCCAAAACCTTACCTTCGTAGTTCGCTATGGTAGGCCACAAATTCTGCCTTAGCGTGGTAGTCCAGTAACAAAAGGAAATGGGCAAGTCTGAAGTAAAAATGAAGGACAAACTCGTGTTTGCAATATCATATAACAAAACTCACGTACGAGAATGCAATATCATAATATCATATTACAATTACAACATCTGAACATTCCTTTCAAGCCTGCACGATTCTGAAAACAACTGAATCGGGCTTGTATTTCTGCAGTTTTCGAGCTCAACTGAATCAAGAATTTAATGGATTGGTGCTAACAACTGCTCACCGTTTCCAATTGCGGGAATTTGATCGTGAGCTTCGTTCTCTTTAGAGCCCTCAATTTACTTTCTGCGCTTGGCAACGGACGAATCTGGTACGAAGAAAAGACCGGATGGTTCTTTCGGAGGCAACTTTCATAATCGTTTCATCACACTCTTGATGGGAGTTCATCTCCATCTCTTCCTCATAGCTGTAGAAATTAATAACTTCACAGTGATAGAGGCAGGGTTGCCCTTGCTCGAGCCCAAATTACGTATTTTCCAAGAACCAAGCCCTTGTTCAGTTTCTCTGCAAAAACCAACGCAAATTCAACATTTTTTATAACGTGAAAAAACGATAGAAAATAGAGAGTGTATGAGCAATGAACATTATCCAGGTATATACATAATAATGTTAAGCGACAAATAAAACAACGTGAAGTATGATATAGCTAACTGTGCCGAACGAATTTAATGTTGTGTCGGCTGATTAATGAAAGCTTAAATTACATATTTAACGTAGTAGATGTTTTACTAAAGATGATTAATATTGAATGTATACGCACGCAACTTAAATTAGCGTGAAATTCTATTTCACTGTATGTCTACTTCTAAGAAGATAATAAGGAAGCATTTCGTGGTCCAACTTTAGTACTCAATCTCGAGTACGTACACTACTGGTAGTATTGATTGCGTCAAGGAGATTATATTTTTAAGGAGGAAAAAATAGCAATTAAACAAAGTGCATATCTCATTATGCACTTCTTTATTGTTCCTGATGTTTAAAGTAAAAATGGACACGATTTTTGTGTAATTAGTTAAATCTGAGAAGGAGATGCTAATTTACTTTAAATTGTTTTGCAGTCATGAACACCAGAAAGGTAAAGGTTTTAAAATATGGCCAAGTTGCACCATGAAGAGACACGGGAGTGTGGATGCAGGGTTGCACACATTCTCCACCTAAACCATAGTGGAGGTTAGCATCACGTCACGTAGAACTCCCAGGTACTCATTCACAAGAGGATGGATAAGCCTTAGAGCCGCTTAAGCTGGGCAATAATGGAACACGTTTCCTGAGATCGCCTATCCTGGAACACGAACCCGGTGGCCATCAGGCTGCTTACCGACTAGAATAGTTCGACTTATTCAAAATACCGACTTCACACTACAAAACACTTTTATGTCAGTGGCAACAGTGTTTCACGTTGGAAGGAAAAGAGGCTTCGTTTTCTGGGAACTGGTAACTTCGTTTAAAGCTGATTCCACGTTGCTGTCAAGAGATCAAGGTTCTTCAATTACCTGCCCTTAATCAGAAATAACTAGCTCAATCACTAATTATGTAAGTTTCATTGTGTTAAATCAAAGGGCGACAAGGAAGGAAGATTAAGGAGAAGATGAAGGAATATGGCGAACCTTTAAGAGGATTACCAGTATCACAAGTATATTACCATCAATTCTTGCAAAAATTCTAACTTATATTACCATATAATTAATTTAATTGTTCATCTTTACGTTACAGGCTATTAATTTATAGGAACTGTTGAAAAATAGGATTGAAAAGGAGCGAAAATGGAATATATTTCCGTAGCCTCATTTAAAAATTGAACTTATAAATTAGAGTAACACCAAGAAAAACACTACAACATGACCAATATGAGCCATTCCTAGGGTTGTAGTAATAAACTGAAAAATACGAGTCTAGCATTCTGGCTGATGGATTAGCTGTGTAGGGCGCAAGTAAATAAAACGTCATGTGTCCTTTACAACGAATTTACAAAAAGAAAAAAAATCAATGAGTGTTCATTAATTATGCAAGTTATTACGATGAGAGAATCCTAACTTTTTTAATAAATCTCCCAGAGTAGAGTTTTAGAGAAACTGGAAAAAATCTTCAAGAGAAAAGAAGGAATTCCTTGATTCCAATACTGGATAAAGACTAACCAAAACGTCCAGCAGTATAGAAGGTATCTCCAAAGGACTTGAGATATCTGCATGGATTATGTACGCAAAAAGAAAAAAAGGTAAGGCATCAATAATTTTTGGTTAAGATGATCGACCTGCAAGTGACTATGGTATAATTACAAAGACTACTTTGGGTAGGATACACTGCTTGGGTTCTTAATTAGAATGTCTAGGTTGAAAAGGAAGAAACGTTCAAACATATGGTTGTGGTAGAGAGAAAAAATCAAGTCACAGAGTTTGATAACCCGGGTTCTTTAGTACAGAATTTGGAATCTCAAGGAAAGTAAGCTGTGTGTAGTTTGTTGCATTGGATATTTTTTCTTAATTGAGATTGAATGTTCTACCGATCTTGCACGAATATTTTCCAGCGTGTACACAAACAAAAGAAAAATAAATACAATAAAATATTGAAATTATGACCAAAGTAAAAAAAAAATATATATGTTCGTTTCTACACTAACTCGCAACAGATTATGTTACGTCATTTGGTAACGGATAACACTGGTTCAAGTCCTGGTCGAGTCTGCCTTTCTCGCTTAAATTTCTACATAATATTTGTGTCACGAGAGAAAGATCTGAAGCAAGATTTATAAACAAAATTTTCGATAAGATAGGTTAGGTTTTGCAATTAGTTACCAGATCTTCTCCCATACAAAAACTATTTGCAAAAATGTTTGTGAAGATGGTTCTAGGACTTATGAACTATGCAACAAATATTCATTCAGGTATTGCATATTGCAATGGGCATTACTTCTTCCCAGTGTGAAAAGGGGTGAACATCCTCTTTTCAACCTCCATCCCACAGAGCGAGGTGCCTGCGTATGACAACGGATTTTGCACGACACAGGTTGTCCCTTTCACATGTGTGTGCGTATGTGCACTCTTCGTTTGTTGTGTTGAGAGATATGTCCTCTACATTTCCCCAGACTGCCTGTGGCCTACATTTGGACGGCTTTTTTGTGGTTGGGGAATTACTGTCGGTCTTGGAGCGCCTATTTCTACTTTTATCGTCTTTGATAAATGAAATCAAAGGAAGCAGAAGAGCGTATGGCAAGTGTGGAATGTATTCTGCACAGTAGTGATTTAAATGACAGAATTTTAATTGGCATACAAAGTTTAACAGACTTCAAAATTTTGCATGCTTATTATTATTATTATTATTATTATTATTATCCCGACAGTACTTCGGGTGAGGTTGAACCTCGAAATACCTTTAACTTTCTGAAGTTGGTTTGAGAGTCCACTTTATGCACATTAAGGCTAATCGGGACTGGATCTGCAGTTTAAAGTGGGATCTGAACCACTACGTGCCTCCACCGGGTATCGAACCTGGGACCCCTGGATTAGAAGGGTGCGACGTTACCACTACGAAACCTTTATATAAAGTGCGCTACCGTTTTGTAACTTTTCTCCACAAACATTCCTAATTTCTCAAACCAGCTCCCACACACTTACCTCACCATAGAGGAAGATGTTTCATGATAATGAAATATGGACGGAATAAGGAACAGTAAATTCTTGGTGCCGGTAACCCGAGAGAAAATTGGTACTAAATCTATCTGTATCACATAATTATATGGCTTCCCTTCCTTTCCCGCCGTTTCGTGGGCTCTAATTTCTCCTGAGAGAAAGAACACAGGGAAGAACCAACGACTTGGATGCTTGTATCTTCCGAAAACGAAGTCCATTGTTCCTCTTTTTGTGCAGAACTGAAGGGGTTGGGTTCTTTTTTTTATTACATCAAGCCAAGTATAGAATTGAGAGCGGGGTGAAAAAGAGTTGATGAGTGCCGGGTGAAAGTGAATTAGAACCGGGATGACAGGTACTGAATATTAATGCGCGGTGTACACTGCCACCATACAAACACTACGGAATGCTAATCTGCCAGATCTGACAAAATTAGGTCGAACATCAATACAGCAGAAAACATTTCGGTTGTCAAGGGTTGTGGGCGACCAGAGGGGTATATTTGTGTGCGGCCTTCTATTCAATAATAACTTGGGCACATAGAAAAAAGAAAAGTGGACGATTTTATTTTTACAGCGCCAGAGTGGAAGAGATAGGAGAGTAGTGTGAAACGTCCCTCATTCCACCCCTTAACAAGTGAACGTTTGGAAATCTCGCTCAGACAGGACATGAGAAATTTCCTATTTGTTAGAATGCTAACGATAATTTAGTGCTAGGGAATAATTTAACAGAGACAGGGGCGGAGGAGGGGGGGAGGGAGAAAAAGCCCGGGAGAAATAAAAGTAGGACATTTCAGAGCGGCTGGCTGTTGTTCGATTCATAAAGCAATGCTATTTTCCGCAACGCTGAAAGAACACTCTTTCATAATTTTGTTTCCCATTATTAACATCACTGGCGTTTGATTAATGGCATGATCGTAACCAGTAATTTCGATTAGCAGAGTTCCATCATGAACCAAATTACTTTTTCTTGGCGCAGGGAGTTTAAATTACAAAATTTACCCATCAATGTCACTCCTGCGCGTGCATAATTCAAACAATGCTCATACATTATCGATACAAATAATATAAAACACTCATAAAACCTGCATCGTGCTCTACGCAAACCCCAAGTTGTGGTCTATGCACCACGTTCGTAATTCCATATTCATTTCGAACGTTATTGAATTCGGGGAAACTGGGGAAAGAAAATAGGGCGGAAAAACCGACGCTGTTAGGCAGATACATTGATACTTTTTGAACCATGCAGGTGATGGCCATAAAATCAAATTCAAATTTGAGCTAAATTCATAAACGTCATTCGGAGTTTACATCGAAGGGAGACTAACTTGATATATGTCAATAATGAAGAAGTTTAATTCCAGTAGCAAAAATTTAATGAATTCAGGTGGCCGAAATTGCGAGCGAGTGAATTATGGTTCGAAGGGTGTGCTTGCACCATGCGTGTTCAGTGACCTTTAACGATCGGTACACAGCCCAGGATCAGATTAAAGCAAGTCTCTAAATTTACATTTTATTCCCTACAGCACGAATCACGAACACTGTCTACCTGCTAACTATGCAGTCCGTGGGTGGTTGTGGATAAAAGATGGTTGTAACTCTCAAAACTGACTTGTGGGTTCGTTTGCATGGCAGTCATCTGTCAAAACCTGAAGATGCAGCTGCTACACTATGTCCTGCAGCCAGAAAATTATTTGTGATGAAGGTTTCTCTTATGGGTGAAGGGAGAATTAGAAATATTTGATTTATTAATTTACACTATGTATATTTCGCTCGTTGTGCACACATTTTCGTTGCCTTGTTAGCCGAACGCGTTGAGTGTTGACTCACGATGGTTCCAGGTTCGAGTCTTGGCGTGGGCATGGGTGTTTGCGAGTGCCCTTCTTCATCTAACGACCTTTCATCCTCACCGCGATTAGCCAAAAGTGGCAGAAAAGCGATGCTAAATAACAAAAACTGGGTATACACAAAAATGTACCGTCACCCGCAATAAAAGTGGGACACTTAGATCCTGAAAAACTCCCAGCAAGGCGTTGTGTGTTGCCTAACTCTACGGAGGTGGTAGAAGTTGCCATTGAAAATTCGCTATTAAAATCCACTTACTGCCGTAGAGTTAGGCAACACACATAACGCCTTGCAGAGAAGCAGGATCGGTGTCCCATATTTATTGCCGGTGACTGTACATACTTAAGGAGCTCAATGCTTATTCGCGAAAAATTGAAAAACTTCTAGTGGTGATACGTCTGAATTCTTCATGTAAATACTGAACAATTATCAATCACACTTTGTAAAGTACTAAACCAGAGTAATTTGGGGGGGTTCTATTGAAAAGTTGTGTCCCCCCCAAAAGTAGGGATACAAACAAAACAACAATCATCTGTCAGGTAGTGTCAATTACATGTCAGGAGATTCCACACATAGGAATTCCTGACAGGAAATGTTCTCAGATTAGGACTGGCCCCTTCATGTTGCTTTGTGTATAGACCCTGTACTGGGAGTGTATATTTATTTATTTTATTTATTTAATAGAAGATTCCAAATACAGCGTTAGCCATTTTACATTGGAACGATTTTATAGAACATGAGGACAAAAATAATAACATACAAAAATGACATGTGGTTAAGAGACTTAGATACTTTTAGTTACCTTTCTTCTAAAGCAGTCCAGATTTTCAAAGATATAAGATGATGGTTGTATCTTTCATCAATTTATTGTGAATCCTCGTCTGAAGAAGACCCTGTTAGAAGGTGGAAACTTTTACGTTTTGAGTGTGTAATTTTTATACAATAAATTTTGCCTTGGTCAGCATTTAATGTTTTAATAAAAATGTCTGTATATCTTCAGCTTATATTTTTGAGTCTACGCACTGGCTGTAGAAAATATGCACAGAGTCGGAATAAACCGTGATATAACACCTAATTGACTATTAAAGACCTCCATTCTTGGTGTGGTTTGATGCAAATGGTGTAACAAGACACCAAAGATGGTGCTAAGTAACGTCAATTCTACATTAACACCAAAAGAAGGAGTATCCTGTTGCCACTTTTTTCAACTCAGTTGTATATATTTTTATTACAATAATAATAATAATAATAATAATAATAATAATAATAGAGTGCACTGATGAAGAATTAATGAAATGGGTGTGGAACAACTACAATGAAACATTCGGGATCCGAACCCATGCATGTACCGCTTTATGCTAACCACTACATTTAGGGAGACAGGCCAAATTGAGTTTATGGTCCAACTTATAATTTTCTAAGGTGTGGATTACATAATAATCAACGGGAAAAGCGGCAGTGTGATAAAGTGTGCCACTGAAGTTACCTCGGCTTCAAAGTACTTTCAAAACTCTCCAAGTTACGTCTCAATTGTCATATGGAACTTTGGTTAATGGAGGACCCGTCCTGTACTTCCGTCCTTTTTGGGGAAACTGTGGGGAACACACGAGAAAGTTTAATCAGGCTAACCCCATCATTCTTAAACTACGCACGTCCTACAGAAATTAGCAAGCGGCGGTGGACCAGTAACGCTCTCTCCACGTTGAAAAAGATTCAACGTTCCATATTCTTGTCGAATGCTTTGGTATATCTTCTTTCCCATTACTCACATGACAATGTCACCTCCTTATGCATATTCAGATTATGTCTGCCAGTCTCTACTTAGAATAAATTTGTATTCAGTCGCCGGAAAGGCGCTTCCTGCCTTGTGTGGAATTACCATCCACTATGCCAAATGCCACGCGAGTTGCCGTAAAAACGTGACTATGTAAAACCCCCAAAGTGACAAATGACATAATTCAATGTCAGCCGCGTCCCCTATGGCTGCCTCCCCTCTCTCCCCTCCGTCGCCCATGCACAAGAGCACAGAGCCATCCATGTCCGCAGACATAACAATATCGCAAAGTTCGTTGCAACAGCCAATCGGAAACTCTAATATTAACGATAGATCTCCTTGCACGAAACCGAAGAAAATATGAACATTTTGCGAATTTCCGTGTGTTTGACAACGAATTATTCGACTGGTTTCGGCTGTAGTGTGAATAATCCCCAGAATATGTATGTATAAAAAGTTGTTATAGTCCAAGTCCACTTGATGCACAGATAGGCTAATGGGGACTGGACCTACAGTTTAAAGTAGGATCCCAATCAATATGTACCTCTATACGTTTAAACTATGTATGATCATTTATATACAAAGCACGGAATGTTATCTCAAGATTATATGAATATTCACTCCTTTTACAATCATTCAGACTTGATTTTTATTTAGCGTCGCTTTTCTGCTGACTTTGGCTAATCGCGACGATGGGGATGAATGACGATATGATGTAAAAGATGCAGGAACAAAAGTAAGGAACGCCCATGCCCGGGTCTGGATTCGAACCCGCGACCCCTGACGTCGTAGTGCGCTGTGCTAACCACTCCGCCACTGAGGTCGACGAAATATCCACATACCGAAAAGCAATTATCTGTATATTTTTATTACGAAGCTCCCCAAGCAAATCTAGATAAATCGATGTAAGTACTGTCGTTGTCTTTCAGGTAAGAAATATGAAAAATAATAAAAAGAAACAGAAGAAATAAGTGGTGGTATGAAGAAAAAAAATAAGAGAAGAGATGAAAAGAAAAGGGAAAAAGAGGTAAGAAAAGAGAGGATGGGAAAGAAGAGGGAGGAGAAGTAGAAGGAAAAGAGTGTGAGGAGAGGTAGAAGGAGAAAGGGAAGGGAGGAGAGAGTGAGAGAGAATGAAAAAGAGAAGGGAGGATAGGTAGATGGGGAAAAAAGAAGAGAGGAGAGGTAAAAGGAAAATGAAGAGGAAGGTGAGGTAGCAGGAAAGGGGGGAGAGGTAGAAAGAAAAAGAGAAGGGAGGAGAGGTAGAAGGAAAGAGAGAAGGGAGGAGGTAGAAGGAAAGAGAGAAGGGAGGAGAGGTAGAAGGAAAGAGAGAAGGGAGGAGAGGTAGAATGAAAGAGAGAAGGGAGGAGAGGTAGAATGAAAGAGAGAAGGGAGGAGAGGTAGAAGGAAAGAGAGAAGGGAGGAGAGGTAGAAAGAAAAGAGAATGGAGGAAAGGGAGAAGAAAAGAGAGAAGGGGAGAAAAGTGAACAGATTAGAACAAGAAGGGAAAAGAAAAGTAAGAGGGAAGAAGAGAAACAATCCAGACTGGCAATTAATTACCATTTTCCACCGTGTATTTAACCGAATAAAATCCACATTGTGCTGCATACGGGACTTGCAAAACAGCATCTACATGTATTATTACGATAAACGTTAATAGTAAAGTTAACAATAATAACAAGTTCGATTTCGTGGCGCGTATTTTTATAAGTGCAACGTTAGGGATTACCTCTGAGGAGAAATGTATGCAACGAAAATCAGGAAAGAAAGAACCGCAAGGGCAGGTCCGAGACTAAACGATATTGTACAATCTAACAGATGTCCATTTTTCTGTCTCGTTTGGACCTGCCAATGCCTGGCCTTGTCCTCGATATCTAACCCTCCGTCTCGTTTCACTCGGTCTCGAAGGGAAGTCTCGAACTAGCATAATAATAATAATAGGAGACACGACCGAAACTTGTCTCTGTGCCATCAGTTTAATTTTTTTTTTAATCTTACCTCTACGGAAAGAACAAAAGAAGGATTACCTCCTTTGAATGCTCGAGGATTTTCATACCCGCTGAAATGTTGAGGTTCAAGGAAAAACAAATGCAAAAGTTGGTGGTATTTCAGCTTAGGGATAACGGAATTCTTCTCAGCGGCAGTAATCAGCAACAGAATTCTTCTGGCATTTGTCCCAAAGAATAAAAGATGTAAAGCCCAGCTCCGTGCTTATCGGGAAAGAGACAGCCATGAGGTTTGTGAACCCGTAATTCGTCTTATCTGTAATTGGCCTGGTAACAACTTCAACGTTTCATCAGCCTGTTCTCATCCTGTAGTTTCCTCCTCTCCCGTTAGAATTTCATCACGTCCATCCAAGATTCTCGTTTTCATGATCCTATTTTTTTAAAAAAAGGTAATATATGATACAGAAAGAGAATTTTCGAGAAGCACTCTGAAATGAATGGTTGTTACATTAGCTTTGCTCTCACTTTGAGATGTTCAGTTACATTTTCCAAAAGATATCTGATTTGCAAGCTCCGTCTCGGGTAACATTTTCCATGGCACTATCTACAAGTACCCATTACTTATTTTGAAAGTCGTTTTATCCTTTGTTGAAGGGAAGAGCTATTTTTTTCTGAAGGAAGATAATTTAAAGTGTGTCTTAAAGTAACGATTTCCTTACTTTAAGTATCAGAAATTACAGAAATGAAACATATCGTAACAAAGCACAGAGCTGTAAGAGTTCTTTATAATTTTATTCAATCTCAATCTTTACAGAAAGAATACAGAGCATTATATCTAGGAACACTTGAACCTCTGATTTTCCCGTGTTATAATTTTAATAGTATAACTTGTAACCTGAATCAATGCAATAAATATTGAAGTATGCATAGAAATTCATCAATATTCGTAAATTTACCACTAAAATTCATTCAGTCCTTCAGAAGAATGATTATTCTTCGATTCATCCGAATGGTTCAAATACGAGTGTTAGTGATTCGTAACTGGTACTCTGCGGCACCTATGCAACAATAATAGAAGATAGCATAGTCTTGAAGCTTTCCTGGGGACGAATTATGAATAGATTCTCTCGGGTTATCGACCAGGTGGGTTAAGGAAAGGTTTCCAGGCTTGGAAACTTATCCATAACTCACCTAGTCGATAGCCCGAGAGAATCTATTCATAATCATAAAGACGTTGTTCGTTTGATGGTTTACATATGGCAGACCGTAAGCAGTCATTCACAGATAAATATATACGAAGTAACCATCAACAATATTGAAATTATTCCGAAATAGTCGCAGATATTCAAGAATTTTCAGAGCATCTATGCTGGGTTTCAGCTCATCCGCTAACATGGGGGGATGGGGGTAGGAGGCGAATGCGGACTAACCAAACAAGGGGGGAGCTAAAATTATTGTCCCAGTCCCAATTTGTGAATGGCTTTGACCAGAATTAATGCCTGCCAATGTTTCTCCTTGTGTGAATGGGATATTGATGGGATCAATTACCGCATCTGTTGTTAACTTATTCAAAATCTGTCCCTGATTTAATTGGTATCTCTTGTCAGGATGCTTGACGGATTACGGTGGATCCCGGCATAGCTAGATAAATAGCAGTGATGTGTGATTTTCGATACGACAGGTGATTCTTGAGTTGCATTAATCACGTGAGGATTGAAGTCTGCACTGGCCATAGGATGACAAAGATAAGCATTGATTAGTGAATGCAGTACGCAAATGCACCAACTCTACTATCAAGAAAATCCTTGCTAATGTTTTTTTCTTTCTTTTTTTTCAAGTTGACAGGGGAGCCCCCGTCGTCCGATTAATCCGCGAGTAACATCTCATATGTTGCTTGATGAAATATTACTCATGCATCTTCCTAATTCATCGATTATCATTCACGAACCTTTGTCTTTTAAAGTAAATATCCGAAGTTAATACATGCCACGTAAAGATAAGTGGGAATTTTTGTATGCTTTTGTTAAACTTGTAAAAATATATAAACGTGAAACATACTACTGCTACAGTTGTTTTATTTGGATAATAAGTTTGTATACATACACACCAATTATATGTCCTGGGTTAGCGTTTGATGAGTCGCACTTTCATTCTAATTGCTCGTGTCAAACGTTTACTACAGTTGTTACAGAATATCAATTTTCTCTCTTCTATGTCACCAGTTGAGAAATGTTATTGTCGTTATGGGACAGGGTAGGCTTTTTTTGAATTTTCATCTCCTTGTAAAAAAATGTTATCTAAAATCTGAAAAATGACATCTGCTTAGAATTTCTTTTATAACATTCACGTGAATCTTCGTGTTGTTTGCTTTCGCAGTTGTCTAGATATTAACTATAGACTTACGCAGCCACGAAACTATAGATAATATCTAGAAAACAGCGAAAGATAACCACACGAAATTCACGTGAATTTTAAGCTATGTAACTTTTCACATTTTAGAATATCATAACGATTTTTTGCAAGGAGGTGAAAATTCGAAAAAAGCTATCTTGGCGTCGACCAAAAGGTCAAGCCGAGCCTTAAATACTAGTGGTAACTAAGAAAACCATCCGAAATGTGCAACAGAGCAGCCATTGCGGAATTTTCATAAGTGATTTCGTTGTGTCCCATTGTTGTTGTTGTTGTTACCAGATATTGTAGTCATTGTACAATACACTATACTCTATCGCGGGAATCTTTGGAGCAAGCGAACAAAAGCAAGTCTCTGCGCAAGTAGTGACTCGAGAGGGCTCGACCAATGAACACGTGCGAGGAAGCTGGATTGCGTGGAGGGGAGGAGCGACTGCAGTTACTAGCCTTTACAGCAGTGTATACTGCTTTTCTCCGCCCAATCATTTTCTCCCCTTCTCTACCGCAATGCGCGGCCTCCAGAGATTCCCGGGATAGAGAAGGTGTTCTCGGCTACACTGTTTCTGTCTGTCTGAACCCATACACTTGGCGTTACATTACGCTCACACGTTTTACATTGAAAGGCGTAAGGACATACAATGCACCTGCGCGTTTTGCATTGTCAGGAGTAATAAATACAATGCACCTGCGAGTTTTGCATCAACAGGAGTAAGAAATACAATGCACCTGCGCGTTTTGCATCGACAGAAGTAAGAAATACAATGCACCTGCGCGTTTTACATCGACAGGAGTAATACATACAATGCACCTGCGCGTTTTGCACCGACAGGAGTAGGAAATACAATGCACCTGCGCGCGCGTGCACAAGAGGTTACAGGTTCAATCTCTGGTCAGGTCCCGATTACATATTGGTCTAGAAGTTTAAGAGGTCTCAAAAACCGTATTTATCCGCCTTTTGGGAAAAGGAAAAAACGCAAGCATATTTCATCCTTAGTACACATTTGGAAACAACGAATATACTCGCTATCTAATTGCAAGAACCCAGTGCACGTTGGATAACCTGCACATTATTTGCGTGCGATTGTTGGCTTACGTCGGTAAACGTTTGCGTGCAGGGACTCTGTGCACATTTATCTGCGGTGAAGCAAGCGGGGTTCTGCTATATGCCGGCGTATCTATTTACGATAAAGCTACCAGTCACGTAATTTTCCAATTTCACTTTTACTTTTGCTCCATCTCTTAGCGTACTTGTTTCCTCTGATAAGTCCGGAGCAGATCTGATAGCCAGTCCATAGCGAGCGTAACTCAAAGTAAGTGTGTTATAATGTGGCGAATTGCACCAAGTCGTGCAATAATAATAATAATTCCCATCGCGGGTAGAAAAATATAGGACCCGGTCGCCATGGCACGTGAATTTTCAAATTCAGTGCCATTTTTTTCTTTTAATATTTCCAGTTAGCTTATAAAATTTTCATTTCCTTCTTTTTTTTTTAAAAAAAAAAAAACTTTTTCCTTTTTATGTTTTTGTGTTTTCTGTGTGACTTGTATCATTAAATCAGAATAAACATGCATTGTTTTACTGTTGCTAGTCGAATTTTAAAATCGCCGGCGATATGGCAATGTCGACCATATATTGGAATGTTTTGATTTGATTTAGTTTATTTTACTTCGCGTTTTGTGCCTCTTGGCTAATTTTCGAAGATGGGGATGAGTGATGAAATGATGAAATTGATGAATGGACATTCACAAACAACCAAGCCCGACCGGGATTCGAACCCGGGACCCTTGGCGTCGCAGCGCGATGTGCTAACCACTCGGCCACAGGGTCGGGCATATATTGGAATGTATTGCATAGTTATTCATAGTGTTGCCTTTAGGAATGCCACTCTGACGGAAGAATTAAATATTTTTAATCCAATCTTGTATTAATTAATAAATTAAATGTTTTAAGATCATATTTAAAAATCCTGTAGCTTTATCTTAATTGGATTCTTGGCGTCTTACTTCTTATTTGGAGGCTGGCTGGCTTCTGAATAGTTTTTTTTTTCTGCTCCTGATTCCCATTATTATTATCATCAGAGTCCTGCGAAGCGTGTAATTCCACAAGCAGTGCGGTTCGTAAACGGATCAATGACCGTCTTGCGCATAAAATTGTGCACTGCATTATGCTTTATTGCAAGGCGGAATAATTATGGTTGTAAAGTTACGAAAGGAGATTGCCTAGCCAAAGTGCGAACTAGGAGGTTTCGGCTAAATTCTGGAAGAAGCTTTACGGCATTTTAGAACCAGTAACAATGCAGTACTAATGAGTTCTTTAACATGCGTGAGCACGCCAATCAATAGAAATGTGTTAGGCCTGAGTCACGACATTTACAGCTGCATACTCTCCCATGCCTCGTTCTAACGTCTTCAGTCTGTCAGAGGAGCATTCTTCCTTTCACAACTTGGTCTAGTAACTTGGCAGCCAGCTCTTGCCGGCTTAGAACAGTCAAAACATAGAAAATAACATTACACATACCACTGGAGTCTGTGGTATTATTTTTAGAATGTTGTACTGTTTGGTACATACCTCGAATGACATCGTGTCATTCTTTCTTTTTTCGTTTAACTTTTCGTCAAGACTTTTTTCAGCTTATATTGAGTAAGGTTTCAGTGTTAGACAACTTAATGATCACCGAGTTTACAGTAAGTTGTGTTTATGTGTCCGTATTTTCTATCATAGCAGAGTTATTTATTGATTTAGTTTATTTTACTTCGCTTTTATGCCACTTTTGGTTAATCGCGAAGATGAGGATGAATTGTGATAAGATTAGATGGGTGAAGGGACAATCACAAACACATATGGGCAACATATCGCGAGCCCCATGGAGGATTATACTGGTTGTGGGTTCAGACGCCTGAGCCTCGCTAGTCTGCAAAATGGAGTCCAGGATGTACTATGTGGAAGGGAGGTTGACATTTGTGTCTCTCTAGAATAGGTCACCTCTTACACTCCAGCAGAATTATTGTCACGTAGACTATATACTCCAGCAAAAACTTATATCCATGCTCGGCTACACTTTTTTACGTGGCCAATTTTACGTGATCTGCAAGGATCGTGTAAAATTTTCATATTTTTTCCACATGAAGAATGAGTGAGTTTATCGAAAAAATGGAAGTAATTTCGAATTTGTCACCGCTGTCATCTACCATACGACATCATATTATAACTCAAGATTTGAAACAAACTTATATATCTGGGGGAAATAGTTACTAAATCGAGATTCGTTCTTGGGGAAAAGTCTAGTTTCGATAGTCTAGAATCCTCTCCCGTATGTAAGTTTGTCATTTTTCCTCATCTTATAGCCACTCATCCTCATCTTCACGATTAGCCAAAAGTGGCAGAAAAGCGAGGTAAAATAAAACAATCAATCCTTTCTGGGAAATTAAAGGAATTCTGAGGGTGGAAGTTAAGACATTAAGGGCAAGTTTTGAATGTGGCAACCAGCCTGGAAACACGCAGGTATTTAGAGAACTTAAAACTAACACGTTTCAGTGCCGAGGTGTTTAAGGTCCCGTGAATGGTGAAAAAAAGGCCTTCGGGGTCTCTCTCTCTCTTCCTGGTCTAAACAAAGGCCTCTCGTATGGATCTGTTTATCTTCCTCGTGAACAGTTCCAGCATCCACCGAACTAACGGTGCGTCACGTACCGATTATTGCACGTAAACAAAAAGCGGTTTCAATCCACGTTCGGAACACATGTGGCATAAATGCGAGATCCCTCGCACGAAGATCACACGTGGATATACTGTCACATACTTGCTTAATCGCATCTCCGTGTAAGTAAATACAGAGGCTGGAAGAAATTAGTGCTAAGAAATGCCTCACAGCAGGAACGTTGTTAAGGAGGGGTTGGAAGGGGGGACATCCACGTGTCCCCCTCCCCCGAATTTCGGTCTTAAACAATTTACTTTAATATCAGAAAAATACCTTCCAAATTATTTATTTAGAAATCTTTTCATGCGGATCGTAATCGGTTACTATTTTTAATTATTGTACTTGTTGAGATACAGACTAAGTTGAATATTAACGTAATAATGCGTCTCTGGCAAATTCGAAAAATAGTCTACGTTTATTTTTTATATATTTCATAAATATTCGACACGTGACCACACACCACTGTTCATGTTATATCTATATTTTTGAAGTGATTGACATACCAGTTGCACGCACACACACACACACACACATTATATATATATATATATATATATATATATATATATATATATATGTGTGTGTGTGTGTGTGTGTGTATATGTATGTATGTATGTATGTATGTATGTATGTATGTATGTATGTATAATACACACACGTCACTGTTTCATAGTTTCAAATAGTAGTTCGCTGTATTAAACGAAATACGATATTTATGTAAATTCACCGTTAAAATTGGAAATAGAATTATAGGGAAAAGACATGAATAGAATCAAGGAACTATTACAATTGTTAAATTCTGACACAAAATATTTGACATAGTGGACCACATGTGATTCAAGCAACCAATCACAATACGCTATCCACCGCTAAATGGATCTTCCGTGATCATTAGTGCTTCTCGAGAAGAGGAATCAGTTGTGTCTCGCGCACTAGATGAAATGTGACAGCATTGGAGCATCCGAAAAAAACAATTCAGCAGAAGGACTGGATGGCAATAAAATGAAGGTAAAGTGTAAGTCTGACGAAACCTGTTCTCATCTTCCAATTGAATGATAATGAATTGAAAGGGTTTCATAAAAATAAGAATAAAAATAAATGTTTGTGGCACTTCTGCTTACATTTCTCCAAAGACATGCCAATCCATATTTAGCTACGTTAACGTGCAAAAAACTACGTTAAGTACATCTTGCAAAAAGTTACACAACAGGTTTCAAACTTGGCAACACCATTTATGGTTCGACTTGAAACTACAAATATATAAATTCAAATTCAGCTTTTCCATTGATGTCTCGAAGAATAGTAAACGAAGCACAGAAAGAACTTCTGCTATTTGTGCTCCTCTAAAGAGTTCCACTTTACATGCCGTGCATAATTTATGCACTGTTACCTCTAGGTCAACTTTACGCAATTAAAGTTTTTATTTTACCAAGGTATAACTTTAATTAGAAATTCTTATCCCTAAATTAAATCGCAAAAATTGTGTTTTCCATTAATGTAAATGAAGGTACGGACTGCTCCTTTCGCCACTCTTTGTATTTACAGAAAACTAACTGTTAAAAGAATTTTCTTTGTGTTTGTATTTTGAGTATATTCGTATTTCTTCCATATTCGGCTAATCGCGGTGTTGAGTGTGAAATGATAATTACAAGCGCAATGGCGAGCCCAGGCCGGAACTCGAAACTGTATCCTCAATAGGAAGTTCATGATTGATTGAACTGATAGAATTTCTGCCACCTTTGGCTCATCGCGACGATGATGATGAGTGATGAAATGATGAAATTGATGAAGGGACAATAATAAAGAACACCCATCCCCAGGCCGGAATTGATCCCGGGACCTCTGACATCGTAGCACGCTGTGCTAACCACTTCGTCACATAGGTCAGCCGATCAACAAGCTCGGCAATGGAAGAGGCTCGATTTTGTTTGCGAAAGTGTAAAGCATCATTGTACTCTGATTGATTGATTGTTGTTTTAAGTACACTTTATGCACAGAAAGGATAATCGGGACTGGGCCTACAGTTTAAAGTGGGATCCATTGTACTCTGTATGAAAGAAGATACATATTATTCTACCCCTCACACCAATAAAAATGCCAAAGTCCCGCTTCCGCACAAAATATCCCCTGGTGTTAATTTGAACAAAATAATCTAATATGTTTGAGACTGTGTTTCCCTTCAAATGAAAAATAGCGATGGGACGCAGTTCCATTTGTCGGTAATAACCCATCAATGATAGAACAGTAACACAATAGGCTCGTCGTTGATCAATATGTCTGGCACGTCATAACATGAAGGTGCAGGAAGCACGCACACCAACAACACAAACGACATTTTTTGGGTGGATAACATTCTGATGGAGAAGCATTTGTTGCGAAAAAATGACGGTAATATTCCGGCCAAAGGAAAGGCTGTGTAATAACGTTTCACTTGCATTACGACTGCGAGCAATTGTCAATGAATGAGGAATGCATTTCGTACTACAAGCACGTTTTATGGCGCCCCATTTTCAAAGAGAAAGCAAGTTGGAACCGAGTGTACGGTGCGCATTTGTGATGGGTTCCATGGTAACTTTGGTCACTTTATATACATTGTTGACTCTTACATTCAAATATGCTACTGATAACAAATATGTATTCATGGTTGCAATTACATATCTGGCGTAAATGAACATTTTACATCACCCAAGTTGCGCTTGTACACCCAACGGCGAAAGAAACAGTAGGCGAATTGTCCACCACTATTTTAATTCGGTCTGTATTACACATTGTGATCACAATGAATTGAAATAATGACGTCAATAAGCAGAGAACAATGCCTGCTTCGAACCAACATAGTTTCATTCATTAAAACAACACAGGATGTAGAATATTAAAAAAGTAATTAAAATACCATTATCTTTGCCGTTGACTGTACATTGTTCGCAAATGTAGAGGGTGATTCTTTCGCTATTGTTACAGAAATACCTGAATTACTCATAACGTCTGGTAGATTTTAAATTTACGCAGATTATCTTTGCCGAGCTCCCTTTGGAGCAATCTGTCCCAGTTTGAGGGAGGCGCCCCATTTTTCAATTGGCGACCCACTTGATAAGAAAGAGTCAGCGGACTAGAAAACAAAAAAAACAGGTGATGGAACTCTTATGTGATGATCATGCCTCGATTAATAAAAAGCTACTTGGCAGTTCAAAAGTTTTTAGTTTAGATTTAATACATTTTGATCACATATTGAAGATAAAATATTTCAATCTGCGTTTTTTTTTTCGTTTCTAAGATCAATATATAAGATTGCGTTTCTTAAGGCAACTTTATTGATATACTTTACTTCCCTTTTCTTCCACTTTAGGTTAATGGCGTGGATGAGGATGAACGATGATGATATAAGATTGATGAAGGGACAGTTGCAAGCATACGCAGACGACACAACAAGAGGCCCACGGAGGATTATACTGGCCGCGAGTCCAGACGCCAGATCCTAGGTAGTCGGCAAAATGCAGTCCAGGATGTGCTATGCGGAAGGGAGGTTGACATTTGGGTGTCTCTAGAATGGCAATTTGGAACGCACTTTTGCTCGTGACTGTACAAGCAAATGCGCCGGATGTAATAAGCTGTGGTCCTACTTCTAAGGGGCTGAAACTCGAAACTTCCAGCCCCGCTGATGGAATGGGGCATGATGTGCCGAAGGCCACAAAATTCACCCATGCTAAGATTTATGACCGCGTGTTTATAAAACAGAATCACGTTACGACCTCTGTGTGACTGCGGCCGTCTCGTGCACATCTTGCACCCAACACGTGCGTGTGTGCTTTCAGGAAGGTAAGTTGCTGAGCACGCGCTCGTGGGCGTAAGTTTGCAAGGGTAAACGTATCCCCTAAGAAATCAAAACGATCGTTCGTGGCGAATATTAACCTTAACTAACCTTTGTAGTCACGTTTAGCACGACTTTCTTTTAGCCTTTGTAATGGTTTCCAGATGAAAATAAAAAATAAACGTGGGGGATTATCCCTGGCACACGTTTGTAGGTTGTTAAAAGTACAAAAAGGAACTCCGAGAGAAAGGCTCTTTTAGTCGGATTGGTTACGTGACCCAATATACCATAAAACTTTGCACATTACTTACTTTATGTCACATTTGAACTTCCCTATTTTACTACGAAAATGAAATGAAAGATTAATTCATGATACAGAAGGTAAATTAGGACTATCCAAGCCTTGACTTGATTCGTACCCAGAAAGTAACACTACCGCCTAAACCCCGTACCAGCTAACTGTAGACAAGGCGAACGAGAACAAGTCTGCGCAAGTAGTGACGCGACGCGACTCCACCAATGAACAGGGAGAGCAACAGGATTGCGTAATGGACGACTGGAGTTACCCGCTTTCCCTGCTTCAATCTGTCAGCGTTGCAAACTTTTGAACCGATAATACCGTACGCATATGGCAAACGGACAGTTCTTTTTTTTTTTTTTTTTTTTTGGTCCAGGTCCGTACGCTTGGTTTAAGAATGTTTTAGGGAAATGTTAGGGATAAAACGGCAAGTGCAAATTTTGACAAGTCGTAAATTTGCGTACAGACTAAGGTCTGGACCGTACGTCTGTACATACCATGAAATTTCCGTACATGTACCGTCAGGATCGTACGGTTGGCAACGTTGAGCTTTCACCACTCGATTTCCGTCCTTCTCCTCTGCCGCTATGTGCGGCCCTGCTCTACAGTTAGCTGGGACAGGATATAGATTACGTGATCTACTCCTTACCAAGAGAGGCAAATATTATACTCTGTCCAGGCTCTGGAGCAAGACCGCGCATAGCGGCAGATAAGGGATGGAAATCGAGTGGGCAGAGCGAAGCAGTACACGTTGCTGCGAAGGCTGGTAACTGCAGTCGCTTTTCTCCCCTCCACGCAATCCCATTCCCTCTCACGTGTTTATTGGTTGGAGCCGTATCGCGTCACTACTTACGACTTACTTGTTTTCGTTCGCTTGCTCCAGAGACGCCGAACGAAAATAAATTGACTCAACGTTACCGGGTTTTGAAATGTGTACAACAATGCTGTACCTAAATCCCACCCAATTAGATTACTTTCCCATCTATTTGAGTAATCAATGAATACGACAGCATAAAATGGAACAATATAACATCACTGATCAAGTAATTAAACTGGGAACAAAGAAAATATAAATTGATTATCGCAATACAGCGCTAGTAGTAAATCAAAGTATAAGTTTAAAATTTCCCTCGGGGTAAAAATAGGACTGACATTGATTTTGGTATTTTACTCGGCATTTCTTCAACTCTTGGCTAATCGCGAAGATGAAGATGAATCGTGAGGGATGAAATTAATGAAAGGACAATCACAAACGTACATGGACAGGAGAGTACACTAGTCCCACAGATGATCATACTGGCTGTGACGCCAGAGCCTCGTTAGACAGCAACAATGTAGTCCAGGGTGCACTGTGTGTACGTGAGGTTGACACTTCCTTCCGTGTCTTCTGAAAACCCATGCTGCCGGCTCCCGTGGCGGAGTGGTTGCACATCGCGCTACGACGCCAGGGGTCCCGGGTTCGAATCCCGGCCTGGGCATGGATGTTTGTGAGTGTCCATTCATCAATTTCAACATATCATCACTCATCCCCATCTTCGCAAATTAGCCAAAAGTGGCACAAAAAGCGAAGTAAAATAATGAAAATCAAATCAAACCTTCGATGCTAAATGCACATGTAAGAAAATACTGCTATAACAACTTCGCAATCTACAGATAATTCTCGCTTACAATCTGGGGGGGTTAAAGTTTCAAAACACCGCCGTAAAACGACTTCAACTGTAAAGCGATCGCATTAATTCTTTGTACTCACGCATGCATGCAAGTAACGACTAGTGGCATTTTACTAGAATAGTATTTCAAATGCACAATAGGAGTACTCATAAAGAGGATGCACTTCGGGGAACAGACGTAAGAGAAAGTCAAGCTCCGAAAATAACAATAAACATGGATATGCCGTATTAACGAAAAAGATGTAAAGCGAAGCGCCTCTAGAATGGGACGTCTGCAATAAGGCAAGTAGGCTAAGGACCGAATGTCGGCGTTGTGGTCTAGCACTGCATAAGTATGAGACAAGCAGGAAGCTGTACATAGAATTCCACCACTGCTTTTGGAGGGCAAAATTCTACGCACCCAACGTAGGAACTTCCTTTTTCCAGGGAGTACTAAAATTTTAAGGACTGTTGTCGAATTTGTTCAACAAGAAGGAGAGATTACGGTTCGCTCGTAAACAACAGAGATTAGACTTCAGAGTACCTGGCTAACGGACATTACAACAAACTCACTGCTTCACTTCAACATGGTAGAAACCTTCTTTGACTAATTCATAATCCATGAGACTGAGAGACTGAAGTCTCTAGTGTGACACGAACAAGTTAATGGGGCTTTAATGGTCAAGAGACCACAGGAAACCCACGTCTATCAGGTGCTCGAATTCTAACATATCCCATTCTTTATTTATAAAATCCTTCGCGCGGGAACGTACAATTGCTCTTTTACTTCTCATGATAGCCCATTTCCACTAAATGACGCAGGTAAGAAATCTACTTGGTGATGTTCTGGAAGGAAGGAAAAATTATAGTCGTTAAGTTTCCTCACGAGAATGGTGGTTAGGCTATGCAGTGAAAATTCTCTCCTCTCACATCTATCCAACTATGCATCATGGCTTTGCTTCAGAAATCATATCAACAGAAACACGTATAAATATGAAAATAAATTTTGCGAATAATAGCCCCCTTTCTCTCTCCCCAATTCTGATATTAATATTCAAGATTACCCAAAGTGACAGAAAAGAAATGTTTAAAATGTAACAAAAAATCTGATAATATTACAATACGAATTAATTGTATTGCGGTCACCTGATGAGTTTCTTCACGTATTCCAAACTATTCTTGGAGTAACAGCAGAAGTTTCATCCCTTCTCCATGAAGAAGAGCTCACCTCTAACGGCGGAATGGTAAACACAGCATGCTACGACGCCAGGGGTCCCGGGTTCGAATACCAGGTTGGGCATGGGTGTTCCTTACGAGTGTCCCTCCATCATATCATATCACTCATCCTCGCGATTAACCAAAATGGAAGAAAAGCGACGTAAAATAACCTAATTCAATCAATCAATCTAAAAATAAGAAATGTTTAGGAAATTTACGAAAGAATTAAAGTGTATTGGACACGTGCAAGTAACATTCCATAGGCCTAATGTCCCACATCATTCGTGGAACGAACTGCTGCAGTGAAACAAATCTACCATCAACAAGACACTCCAATACACAAAAGAGTTCGAGTTCTTGTTTAAAGTACACTTTATGAAGAGGTAGGCTAATAGGGATTGGACCTAGAGTTTAAAGTGGGATCCGAACCACTGTGCCATGTGCCTCCACCCTTTAGTCTACTATTCCAGTACTATTTCTATTATCCCGTGTTGGTGCCAGACTAAGGAAGAGCAGGCCGCTCGTCAGCGTTCAAGCACATGGAAAACATTCACTGATCTGTCTCTTGTCACAAAGAACGTCCGCTTAATCAATGGAGTTTCTGTTATTTGGTTCAAGGCCGACGCGAAGACCGCTTGGACAATAACGAAGCTATAAAGGACACCAAACTTCACGAAGGATAGAAGGACGCATGCAAGTCCTTCCAAGTTACCAGTCAACGTGGAAGGCTTCTCTCGACACCCAACGCAGAGGATCTTCCGAGCCTATTAAATATAAATGGAAGCGACGTGATTGCAGCTTTTAGAGGGAATCTCCCTTCTCCGTCTTCTATTATTCAGATGCGTTTCATTATGACTATTTTCTTCAAATCTCCTTCACCTTGTTCAGCGCCATTATGTGGAAGGAACCAGAAACCCTCTTCCCTTCGTCGATTCAATTCACTCTTTGCGATGCGTGGTAGGGTGCGGTCACAACGGGAGCTGCGTACTGGAATTTTAGGCTTGAAGACAGGGAACAAAGACGGTTGATGAAGTAACAACGACGCATTGTTTTACACCAACAAACTGAACTTTCCCTATCTGCTCCTGACTGTGAAATCTCTCAACATGCTACAAGATCTTGGGAGTACTCCGAGAAGACAAAGCAAAAACAAGGATTCGCCTTAATGCGTTTTGGTTGATGTTTGATGCATAGTAAACGAGCTGCTCGATCCATGGCATCTTTCGTTCTCCAATACCACTCTCGCCCTCGGAAGCCCTTGCTAACCCTTCTCTTCTGCAGGCTAAGGCCAAAGTACCTGCCCTGGGGGGAAAAGGGCAGAAGTGGGGGCAGGGGGAGTAAGAAGTAACGGGGATCCAAGGAGTGGAGCAAAGTTTACACAATCGCAGTCTCTATGTCTAGAACCAATTCGCGCTCAGTGAATTAAGGTGTTCATGTTTATGCAAATCCAAGTCTGTGGATTGCCTCCTTGGGCGCACTCAGTTTCCCTTAAACCTCACAAAACTTCGTTCCTCATAATACACAAAGACGGAATGAACTTTCTCTTGGAAAAGTGAACTTTTGGTTTGGGGTCTGTCGCTGCATTTTTCGTGCAATTTAATAAAACTATTAAGGTACACAAGGATTGGAATGAAAGTGCATTATGAACAATTCAGCAGAAGGAGGAATTTGTCTGGCCTGTTTATTCGCAAGTAGCATGAAATGACGAAAAGCTCTATTCCTTACTGGTGTTTAGACTTCCAGTTTTTCATCAAAGCGTCTTTACCTATTCAGGAGTCTACGTCTAGGAAAATTATTTCATCAGTGCTCTCGTGGCGACACTACTTTGTGCCAACGTTCAGGAATCTGTGAAACGGCTGAAGAAAATAGTTTCCAACACTGAACATTCTGAAAGCAACAGTAAATTAAACTACAACTAATTTTGTAGTCAAGAATGAATTACCAGAAAATGTCTTTCAATAGTGCTTTGTCAGTATTTCTGGTGAAAATGAATTTGATGGTACCAGAAAATGCTGAAACGGCTTTTCAGTGACACGTGGTTTTCTACGAATAAGCATTTTAGGCTTCGAAACTTTCAGGGGGAAAAATGTAGAAATCACACAATTAAGACGTCGTTGACACTACCTCAACATGCCATTGGCCACATGTGAAAAACTATCGGTAGATAAAAGCGGCAAAAGGATGTCCTTGGCTAGAAAACAAATCGTTGTTGTATTGCATACATGGGGGGAAACTTAAATAACAACAAACTCAGTGGTTTAATAGTCTACTCCGAAGCCTTTCACTGCCCAGTGCATTGAGTCCCATCGCCGCTTGACCACTATTATTTTCAAGTAATTATCCAGTTGTCCAAACAAATGCGAGGTCGTGCCGAATAACTCGCTTTCCACCAAGTTTCGAACCCAAGTTTTCTTATGTGAGAACTCTATAACTACCTAGGTATTACGATAAATGTTAATCCTAATATAATACTTAGGGATGAAGAGAATAAAGAAGACGCAGTGTTGTCAGATATCACATTAATTCCTTACACATTTTTAAGAAAACCTTCTTTTGTCCTGTTGTCGTAAGCTGCTTATGTATTTTCCTAAGGCTTGTGGGAATTTAATAATGTACTTGTGCAGTTAGCGTCAAAGTGTTTGAAACATAATACGAAATTTTCATAGCATGCAATAATGATGAGCAAATTGTGATACAAAACAGGCTTCTGTTACGAAATTGCAACAACTTTTCTATAATCTGTATTTAGAATATTGGTCACAATCAGCTTTACATTTTTGTATATTTAAGTTTAAAAAACGTTAATACAATTATGTAAGCAATAAAATTAACTTTCAAGCTTTATTGAAATTTTAATTATCTTCATGATGTCATATTAATTAAATCAATCTTTTGACATGATACAAGAAAACATGTAAAAGCACACCTCGATGTAATCCTGTTGGTCCTTAAAAAAATAATTAAGTTAACTACCTCAATACCACCGGTCTCTAATGAACAATGTTAAGTTCCAAAATAGAGCGATCGCTACCTCCCTTCACCACATTCTACTGGAGACACACTGCCAAGTCGATTGTGGTGAGAGTTGCATCTGCATCAAGACGTAGCCTAGAAAGTTCCTCACACAAGTTTGGGGAGAGACGAGAAAAAAAATCTTTGGCGCCATATTTAGGGAACACTTTGGTCCCAAACTTGGGCCTTCACCATTCACCGTGCTGCGAAACAACAGATAGCCTGTAACTTCTCCTTGGCCTCTACTCAAAGGAACCGAATCCAATTAACTTCAGTGGAACGTCATCTAAGTTGTGAAACCCACTGCAAACAAAGCGAACCGACCCTGCTACCCTCACTCCGATTTCATTAACTCGTCCAACATGAAGGGACTCCGGGACACCACAGCCTTCGAGATCGACTTCCATTCAATAGCCAGACGGTGTTTGCACAGGATATGGAATCGAGACGTTTTCATCAAAATCCGTTTTATTTAGCACTATCTACTCTTTATTTCTCATACAGTCCTTTCGGAAAGAACTCCTAGCAATCCTTCGCCTCTCCTTATATATACTTCCAGTTTTGGATTTCCTTGCACCATCGCATTTTGTGAATCATCCCTACTTCTTAATCACGCAGACACAATTCATGTTCTATTTTAAACTTAGTCTTCTGATGCAAATGTACAGGGTGGGTGAGAAGTAACTAGACATTGAAAATTTGCTGTAGTGTTTGTAATATTTAAGCAACCTCAATGGAACTTTCTGTACATGTACATTATAGAATAGGATTATACATGTGCATACGAATTTCACAATATCGTAGCCGATAGGGTTGCAGGTCCATATTTTCTGCATGACACTATGAATGGCGAACGCTACCTGACAATGTTGCAAGGTCTGGCCCATCGTATTTTGCTTGGAAACATTGGCGAGCTTGTGTTCATGCATGCCGGCGCGCGGCCACACTTTGCACTCACCGTACGGGCCTGGTTGGGCCACAATTTTCCAGGATCTTGGCTGGGACGACGACGAGGACCTCACGAATGGCCTTACAATAGTCCAGATCTCGCGACCTGTGACTTTTTCCTGTGAGGCTGGGCAAAGGAGGAAGTGTGCAAGACAAAACCCTGCACTGTGGAACAATTAGAAGCACCTTCGGGTTGTTCCGAAGGAATTCCTATAGAAGATCGTGGATTCCACGCCGTTCCTTGGAGGAAGCTGGTGGATGCCGCCGGTGCCTGCATTGAATTCTGACTTGGCACATATGTAATCTTATTACATAATGTATATGTACAGAAAATGTCATTATATTACAAAAACTACAGCACATATTCAATGCCTAGTTACTTCTCACCCACCCTATAGTTTGTTATATTTTTTCTTGCCTGTGACTAATTCACGTTTTGGTAAGTGTTTTAAGTCTTTCCAAGTTCAGTGCCCATAATATGCCAGCAGTATGACCATAATTTAAAATTCTGACATAAATCAAATCTACAAGGGTCGTTCAAGGTTGACCGGGACTTTCGTACGTAAAAAATCGATGAATAGCCGGATCATGATGAAACGTGCGGGTGACGTAATGTATTCCTTCGTGAGTAACTAGCGCCCGGCATGACGTATTTCGCGCATGCGCATCAGTTGCAGCGAACATGGCGGCAAGCAGTGTGTCTGTGGCTGTGGAGCAGCGGTGTGTAATCAAATTTCTCGTGAAGGAGAAAGTGAAACCAGCTGAGATTTTTAGACGATTGCAAGCACAGTATGGTGAACAAACGATGTCGCGGACAAGAGTGTACGAATGGTGTGAGCAGTTTCGCGAAGGACGGGGGCTGGTGACAAATGAAGCGCATGGACACATTCGCCCGACTGCAGTCACGCCAGTGAATATCGCACGTGTTGAGCAAATGATTCTTGAGAACCGGCGAGTAACAGTGCGGGATATTGCTGCCGAGGTGAATATCAGTGTCGGGAGTGTTGAGACAATCATTCACGACCACTTACGCTTCCGCAAAATCTGTGCAAGGTGGGTTCCCCGCCAGCTGACATTCGATCAGAAGTGGACACGCAAGACGGTCTGTGAACAGCTTCTGAATCGGTTTCGAGCAGAAGGTGATGAATTGTTGCAATCCATCATCACGTGTGATGAAACATGGTTGCACAATTCAACCCCAGAGACCAAAAGACGCAGCATGGAGTGGGAAGAAATTCACGACAGACGAAGCACTGTGGAGCGATGTCCTCCAGTGGCTACGACACCAACCACGTTCTTTCTACGCCAAAGGAATTCGGGAGCTGCCAGAACGATGGCAACGGTGCCTCGGCGCGCACGGAGAATACTTTGAAAAACTGACATAGTTTGGTGTTTCTTCTGCTACCTATTTCCTCTGCAGAAATAAAAGTCCCGGTCAACCTTGAACGACCCTTGTATTAAACCACTCCCACATGAGAAGCAATGAAATAAAATGATGCGATTGACCGCATGTTTATTTCACGTTAAAGGCTATTCAAATGCATGCCTGGCCCTTTCGGGCAACCAGTCGATAAATTCTAGTGCCGACACTGATGGTTTGATTCAAACGTTGTCACAAGACGACCCCGGGCATTTCAACAGCAATGCAAGCGAAATGAATACCTACGTACTTTACAATTTCACCAAAAGCTATTTTAGGCTCGCAAAGTGACTGCAATTATCTTCCAATATATTGATGGCAGCCGTGATAGAAGCGGCGATACCTCCCCTTGTGATTGGCAGAGAGCATTTGTCCAATGGGAGGGTGTAAAACAGTTACATGCGACAAAGTACGAGGAGATGCCCATATTAACAAACATCCATCACTCATGGTGTGGGTACTCAGGGCAATCGGTTTCAGTGATAACACGTCTGCAGCGAGCAAATGTACGCCATGAAATCAGTCGAGGTGGCTAGTTCAATGTGTCGACATTCGCTGCCGCCGAACCCACATAAATCGTGCTCAGAGCACGGTAAAATTTCTACAAACATAGGATTATACCAGGTTATAATACAGAACCATGAGGAATGCATACAGCATAAACGTTGGAGTGTTCATGTATCACGCAATTCTCTAAATGCAACGATGATTCAGTTAGCGTGCTACTAAATGCATGTCGGTTGTGCAAATTAATGACTATGTTTGATAATTAAAAAGGGCGATAGGTGCCATGGGGTTACGCACGGAGAAATTTTTAGAGGCTCATCTTTGTCGAACGGGAATTAAATCAGTATTTTCTAACTATCTCTATCTCTAAATGATAACTGCTCTTTTTCAGATAAAACAATCGAAAATTAGTTTACTAAATACACGATCGCCTAAATGTTAAGTAAACTAATGAATCAAGATTCAATAAAACACAAATATGAACAATATAGTACACGATTCCCACATTTTATTTTACTTCACCATGCAGAAAAATCTATTGAACATTCTATATAAGACAGCATTGCATTTCTGGGGCCAAATACATGAACACGTGTTCAAGTATAAAAATATTATTATTATTACTATTATTATTAATAATAATAATAGTAGTAGTAATAATAATATTCATAAGAATGAGTGCATGTTTTATTGTCGAGCAGGAGCACGTGGAAAAACCAAGAAAATGTGACGTGGTGCGTAATTTAATTAAACTCACAACACTTCAAATAAAATCACTTCCATTTTACACATTTTCATTACACGGAAAAAAATGGATCACAACACTGATAACTCGTGACAGTTTTTATTCTTCATAGCTTTCGCACTTCCCTTTTTATATTTCCTATTAATTAGAAAACGTTACTTCTTCAGCACCTACGATGTAAATTGCAAACTTTCCACTTCTCTTACCAAAGCTGCAGAAGGTGTAAGCATTGCAGTAATTATTGCTCAAGTTATCCGCCAATTGCTACCCAATTTGACAAGGGCCTTCGGCGAGAATTTCAAAGTCACGAATGATGCCGAACAGCATCCCTACACCCCTACCACAAGTGAGATTTTGTCACGAGATAATTGCCATCAGAACTGACAGTCGAAAAGCTCGATCCAGTTTCGCCAATCAAGGCTGAGTACTCTCTTCTCATTCCGTCAGCAATACGTTCAGCTTCGAACCTCAATTTTTGAATGGACAATGACACTCTATGCAGACACAAAAATCCATTAGTTTCGTAGATATATTTTGTACATTTATTGCACGTAATTCGAAGCAAGTAAAAGAGGTGACAAAGGAAATGTGACTCATCAAAGCTAGAATATTAAAACGGGCTTTGCAGCAACGGAACGAAAAGTTTCACTGAGTATCTGAAAAGTGATAAAACTGCATGTTTATATTTGCATGGACGTAGAGCTTAGCTTATTCATAAAATGATGATTTCTACATTGATTTTAATGTAAGTAACCCACACAGCAAATACTTATTCATTTTTTAAAAAGACAGCCTAATAATTTCTCAAAAGTATGAATACTACTCTAGAAAATTAATAACTAAGTATATTCATTTACTTCTTCCGGAATTAAATTACTTCTGAAGAGCTTCTTTAAAACACATTTTGATACTTGACATATGATAGTCTGGTTATTTGCACGTTTTGTAACTTTGTCTTTTTAACTCAAACCGTGCCCAGAAATCTGTTCAATGGCTGAAAATAAGTATATATTCAGTTAACAAAGAAACATATCGTAATGAGTACTGCAGAAGGTGTATCCGTGAGCCATGTCTAAAACACATGGCAATGTTTTCTTTCTTTTTTTATTTATTTACAACTGTTTAAAACATTTATATGGATGAAATAGTTTTGTGTGTCCGAACAGCCACTCGCATGTTACATATTAAAAGCACACAAAATACAATGAAATATGATTCACGATATCGCACTGGTATAACTTTCATATTGTGCGATTCAATGTCTTTTTAGTGGACGGCAGAATTACTTTAGACACTGTTTTTTAAATGACAAAATTTGATACTGCTTCGTAATTCTGCATACCTTACGGTAATGCATTTTAAAGATTTATCTTGAGAATATATATCCGCATGTAGGTTCCTACGATAGTTACGGTAGTGTGTGGTCCAAGAGAAAAATTACAATATAGGGCCTCCCCGATGGCGCAGTGGTAGCGTCTTCGCCTTGTAATCAAGGGGTCCCGGGATAGATACCCGATGGAGGCACAAGTGGTTCGGATCCCACTTTAAACTGTAGGTCCAGTGTCGATTAGCCTTACTGTGCATAAAGTGGACTTAAAAACAACAAATCAAATAAACAATTACAATAAAAGAGTGCCAAAAAATCACTCAAAAGCTACATCCACAATGCAATTCACGGCAGGAAAGGGAAATGAAAAGCAAAAAGTTATCAAATTTCAGGTTTCTTGAACCTTCGTACTATTATTTTCATAATGCGTTCTCTTCCACCGGGTTTTCTAGTGATATGAACCGAAAAAAATGCACTGTGAATGCGTGTAGGTCTGAAGCTGTCCCTATTTCACTGCATTAGACCATTATCTCTACACACAAAAAGCTAAGGCTGTCCGCTGCGACAGCAGAGAGCGTATCGCGCTTCGATGTTATCGAGGTTTAATGGATGCTCAAAGCGAGACGCCGAGAGGTAGAGGAAAATGCCCCGAGGTCCCATGAAGGTAATGTTTGATGCAGCTTCTTATCTGAGCGTCTCTTATTGATAAGTGGCCTCCCAACTCCAAATGAGGATAGTCTTGGTCGTTTGGTGTCAAATAATTATACTTGAATAATTTTCGTTATGCGAGGACGGAGTGTTTAAAGTGTTCGGAGGCGCTGGAATAGAACACCAAGTGCGCAATAGCTTTTACGGTAAAGATAGTTAAGTGGAAAACATTCGGAAGTTGGAAGATAGAGTTCCCCTGTGCGCATTATTAGCTTCCCCAAAACAATGAGCCAAGAAAACCTGGTGGGCCATTAAGTGTGAAAGAAACAATTATTACAACAAAAAACATATCACTATACGTGTGAAGGAAACTGTTGAAAGTTACAATGGAAAATGGAAGTTTTACTTTTAGCAATAGAAAGCAAGAATCAAGTTTCATCATTAAAAATCAGTTTTACTGTCTTACAATCGCACACAATAGTTTAGGAATTGGTGACGCCTACTTTAGAAGAAAAAGAATTCTGAAACTTTTCAGTATTTAATATAGAGATTAATGATAACGGGGCCAGGATGGAGCATGCAAATGTGAGAATGCATTTTTTTGGAGAGGGTTCTACAATTCCTCTATCTTACTTTATTTAGGATTTTATTTAACGGAACTCCAAACCCTGTAGTCTAAAAGTAAAATTATTGTAACTATTAATGTTATTAATTGGTTTATGCTTTTAGCATAAAAACTTCAGCTTGTCATTTCCTGAGTACTTTTTCGCAATATATCAACGGCATCATGCTTTCAAAAAATATACAACTTTTGTTACCAGATGCACTGTTCAGTCAAGCTGATAAATTATAATGGGACGTGAAAAAATAATGAACATAACTGTACAACAAACACTTATTAATAACCAAATGCATTCCACAAGCATATTTAATATACTTTTTTATGGAATGGTCAAAATTTCACCACAATCGTCTTTCTGTACACAAATCTGGTTACAATAAAATTATTCATTTACTCGTTAAATAAAAATCCAAATTAAGATATGAAATCTACCGTTCCAATGCAATTTGGGAACAAAAAATATCCATCTCTTTATGGAATATTCTCAAGCAAGGAAAGGGTTCAATGAACACCGGCACATCAAACAAAAACTCAACCCATTAAACTTTACACCATGTATGCGCGCGTGCTGATGTAAATTTTATACATAATATTGCTCCTCTGCTTGCGAGGGATTTGAGTTGAAGGGGATACGGCGCACATCACAGATAAAATTTCTGGGTCTGTTTAGCAGAAAACACACGCTTGATATTAGTAAAGAGGCTATCGACAGAGAAAAGCGGCGGGCGGATGCTGCAGAGAGAGGGAGCCCAGGCCGCAGAGAAATTAAATGAAACTGCTCTACAGGAAAGAACGGCAATTGAATTATGTATCCAATGTACCTGCGTATATCTCGTTTTTGCCAACGCTGTTAGTAATTAAGTAACTCACTGCTTCTATTTTGGTGCACTTTATTTTGATTGATAGCGTTAGAAGTCGTCTCTCAAAACGAGATATGAATCCAAAAACATCAGCATCTCCTATCCTGAATACGAGGCAAAGGTAGGAACGCATACTTTTATCAAAACTCCAAACACACATTATATGATATTCAAGTTTTGAAAAGGCATACCAGGGTGGAAGATCAATGTAGGTTAAAATTCACATTAAAAGTGAATCTTTCTGGACACAGCGATAAAACAGAAAGACCGAAAGGCTAAAAATATAAAATTGTGAAAAGAACCGAGAATGACTCACCAGACTGCCTAAAGATTTATTACGTATTATATTTCATGGTGTTAACCGTAATCCTTCTCTCCACATGGGATGGTGCGAAATATAATAATCTTCATATTATATTGAAGGTGTATCTTTCATGATTATATAACTCACTGTTTTTATTATGCTGCACTTTCATCTGACTGACTGTGATAGACACTGCTGCATTACTTGCACTTGCACGTGGTTCGGATCCCACTTTAAACTGTAGATTCAGTCCCGATTAGCCTATCTGTGCATAAAGTGGACTTAAAACCTCAATTCAAATTCAATTCAATATATGCACTGCCACACACAAACACTTGTGTCTAGTGAAGCTGTGTTGGTCCACTCAGTAGGGCATCTGATTGCCACACGAAAAACTCTGAGTGTGTGATCTCAAACAGGAATATTTTCGTTGATGTCCCTGCACAAGCGACTGTGGAGATCACGCAGCCACTCATCAATTAGTGTTGCCCACGAGACGAGACTTTGGCATGTCTCGTCTCGTGGAAATGCTGTGAAATGCTGTCTCTTCTCGAAAATATTCGTTTGTCTCGGGACACATGATCAATCTCGTCTCGTCTCGAATTTTTAAAAGCCTGTCCCGTATCGTCCCGTGGGCAACACTATCATCAATATGTTCTGTGGGAGGAAGACCCCTGGAGCGTGATGCTGATCACATCACCTCCAATGTGGATGGGGTGGAGAATATGTAGGGTCCTTCCTCCACATCCTATGGGTGCCTTCACACAGGGGATAGCTTTATCCTCTAGTAGTATACCACAAATCAATAAATGTAAGATTGATGTGTTAAAATGAACGATTTGGTTTATTTTACTTCGCATTTCTGCCACCTCTGGCTAATTGCGAATATGAGGATGAATGGTGATGAAATGAAGTGGATAAAAGGACAAACACAGAGATGGCACAAACCCAATTCTTACAGAAAATTATACTGGCTGCAGGTCCAGGCGCCAGAGCCTCGTTACTCTGCAACAATGTAGTCCATGGCGTACTACGCGGAAGTGAGGTTGCCATTTGGATGTTTTTACACCCCGATGTGTTGAAAGTATTATTCTTCATTCGTTCATTTAGTTAGTACATATTTATATGTATATGTTAATTTAAAATGGAAGTACGTATATACCATGGTAATGCAGGAATGATCGTGTGTGTAGGTTTATACAGTATATACATAAAAATTGTCCCTATACTCTGTCCCAGCTAACTGTGGAGGAGGCAAACGAAAACAAGTCACTGCGCAAGTAGTGACGCGAGACGGCTCCACTAATGAACACGTAAGAGGAACGGAATTACGTGGAGTGGGGAAAAGCGACTGCAGTTCCCAGCGGCGTGTGCAGCTTCGCTCTGGCCACTCGATTTCCTTCGCTTCTCTGGCGTTATGCGCGGCCTTGTTCCACAGTTAGCCGAGACAGGGTATAATGGTATTCTCGTGAGAGAAAGAGTTCTGTCATTATTTTCTGCGTAGACCTATAGAAATGAAAGCGGTTATATCACATTTCTTTCTACAGTCCAACGGACGACAAGGATATACTTGTCCTGTTCGCCCCTTACAAGGTCTTCCACCAAAGTGTGCCACAGGAGGAATTCCAACCAGCATATCGCACCAGAAAAGCAATGACACAAGAAAACGACGTCGTCCTGAAAGTAATCAGAGAAAGAGGTGCGAATATTTGTAAACATTGGACGAAGAATGGGACAAGAGACCCGGTCCCAAAGAGTCGAGGCTCCATGCATTAGAGTGGGCATGTGTCGGTATAAGACGGCTCGCGCCACTTCCCATCTGTCGCATCCAATTCACTCTCCCAGCATCCCTACAAACCCAGCATGCATCGCTGTTTGTGTTCCCCGCTACGCTCGACAATTGTCTACCCGCGGCCATCCCACTACCGTTTTTATTAGATTACCTTCTTCCTCTAGGAATGAATAAAAGCTGCTCTTACCTCTTCTCCAGGGAGCACCAGCCACAGTAAGGATCCCTTGCTTCCAGACACGCCGAGCAGTTTGTGTAGGTGTTACAGTGCTCCACCTTCACTTTGCTAACCTGCAAAAGGAAATGAAGAAAGGTGAAAGACGACAAAGGAAATCACATTCGTTTACAGTTCCCAACAAAGACTTAATGTATAAAGAAAGATAGGGGGGAAAAAAAACAGTTCGTTTGAAAAATCGTTTGGTTTCTCCGCTCGTTTGGAAACAAGAAAAGATAAATCGATGTTATGCATAAGTTCTACTTCGGTTCTACACCTGTAGTGCCGTGCTTCTTTATGTACCGACTCAAGACTTAATATATTGATTAGTTAAATATAAATGTTTTTCATTCAAGTTCCTACAATAAACGCACATAAGCGTTTGTCTTAATAATGTATATACTTTCTTATTCCCGACTTAGAATGTATTTTCAAGTTGTTTTTATATGTGTGTATATATATATATATACACCCCCACCCCCCCCCCCACACACACATACATATATATATCCTTCATTTCATAAGGGTATTGATTACGTTGTCTAACGAATTTGTACCACGTATTACTTCAAATTATAAATCACCCATTATCCGGTCTTTCATAGATTATCCTATTTATCTTGTGTACTTTCTTATTTTATTCTATTCTGCACTTAAAACGAGAATGACAAAATATATAGAATATGGAAAAAATACGATAAATATTCATTTAATTATTACATTAGAAACACATACAGTTAATTGATAAGCATATAAAAAATTAAAGCCACCTTACGCTTTGCAAGATGCCATGAGGGTATATAGGAGGATGTAGAAGTAGGGTTCCGCACATTCACAATCTCGACACCACGCTCGGCTAACGACTGGACCACTACAACTTTTGAAAAACCATAAATCGTGCTATTTGCGTACCAAAAACGTATATCAATTGCATCAGAAAGATAATAAAAGTGAAGGTGCTAGAGAGTTTACATTAATATTTACTGTCCGGAATATGAACCCACATGAAATGATGACTATCTTGAAAAAGATTCCTCTTTTTGTTTGCGATATTTGATTATTAACGTCGCATGTTTCAACCACCGAGTTAACAGAGTTGATGATAATGAACGAGATTAAAGGTTATGGGCTACAAAATCTCGTGCAGTCCCTAAGAGCCATTAAACCTAAGCGAACGAAATATCGTCAAAGTAAACCGTCACAACATTAATTCTTATTCGAAATCTATAAGCACGTTCTTGGAAGATACAAACAAATACGGTCACACTTATAAACTTCCTCTCAAACGATACTTTCCTTTGAGTACATCTACAAATTGGACCAGTATATCGTGACGCGGATCACATGCTATATGCAAATTTTTAATATGCATGTCTAGCCTTGACGGTGAATTCACGTGTGTTGGATCTTCTGTACTAATATAATAAGAACGCACTTTGAACTTTAGATGGAAGATATGAGTCAAAATTGCTGATGCGAATAACACGAACTTCGCAGAACGAAAGGGTTGCACGCAAAAGTCTCCTCTTCGGAAAAGGTTCCATGTGAAAGATCTTTCGAAGTTGAAGGTCCCACTTGAATTTGGTTTCATTGATTAAAATCCTAGTTATACCAATACGAGCTTGCACTTGCTTTGCGTGGCCTATTTTCTGGTATTGCGTGATCACAGAGCAAAAGGGGACACACCACAGACAAAAGAAGATCCAGCGCATTAACATTCGAGCTATGTAAGGCAGATTTATCCAACCTTTTGTTAAGTGGAATGAACTGTACGGTGTTGGTTGCAGCCTGCGAATAATTTAAAACATCGATGAATATCCCAACAATTTCCACGAGTTTTCTACGAATTACATGAACATTCCCCCAGGAGGCCTGGACCGTCGAACCCACAAGGAATGCAAAGAATGGTCATTGATTTAATATGAACACTAAATGCATGCATAAAATCAGTATAAAGTGGAATTTACAGTTTTCAAATAAATAACGAGTTGAAAAATACCTCGACAGAGCCTGGACATAATTCGTTTAATGGTTTTCAGCTGCGTTAAAGTTAAACGATACGTGTGTATTTAAACTATAAGATTGGCGATTGAACCTCATTTTTCTAAAGTAACTCCGACATAATGCTCATTATCGAGTCATTCTAGCAACTATGATCTTGCGTGGAAACCAAATGAATGTGTTGCACACTCCTGTTCACATAAAGGGGCACACTTTATACGGTTTAGCAGTTCAAACATGTGCCACTTTATCTGAACAACAGTGTACAGTGACTTATATTTTGCACCTACAAATCATTTCACAGTGCTTATGTGAAATTGAGTATCCCATTAAACATACCTACATAATCGAATAACCAGCCTGATGCATCCTTTAGAAAATATATATTTATAAGAATTACAGAAACCAATAAAATATGATAGTGTCCGCTTAAAAAACGAGTTAAAAGTTTTGCACGAATAATATCAGGGGATACAAAACCACCATACAAATGCGTCAAACCGACTTCTTAAGGGAGTGGTTTACGATGCATTTCTGATTTCAATAAATCATCCAGGTGGATAATGAAAAACTAGAATGGTTTCTTCTGATATATCAATTATTTACGTGTGATTTGTATGATGCCAATATTACCTTGCGAACATACTGCCGCATATTAGAAACGCTGAAATTAACTACTAAACTTTCGGTCATTTTGAAAAGTTTACTCTGTTAGAAACTTTCTTGTCTGTATAATAAACGCATTGTGAAAGTTTTCCTTTGCGTCACTTAGCAACGGAATTGGGTGCAGTTTCTAAGGCAACATTTCCTAAAAGTTTTAACAATGAGATAACCCTACTCCAGAAAAACGTTCTCCAACGAGAACTGGGATATTTGGAATCAGGATATAGTTAGCTGTAAATTTACTTTGTAATGTCCATCCGTTATTGTTAGAAACAAAAATATGAGTAACTAAATTACATTTCATTGATTTCGATTGATTGATTTAGTTTATTTTAGCGCCACTTTTGGCTAATTGCGAAGATGGGGATGAGTGATGATATGATGAAATTGATGGATGGACATTCACAAACATCCATGCCCAGGCCGGAATTTGAACCCGGGATTCCTGGCTTCGTAGCGCGATGTGCTAACCACTCCGCCACGGGGCCCGGCAAAATTACATTTCAAAATTATCTTGAAGCAATTTGTAAAAATGTTGAGATAACATTTGCTACTTCAGCTGAAGAACACACGGCAACATTTTTGTTGTAATTAAGATATATGTAAGATAGTATTTTACTACAATTTAGATTGCTATTGTGGTAAACATTATTACGTTATAATGCGGGTTGCGGGTTTCAAGACAATGCAATAACATTTCTTCAGTAACAATTAGCACGATTAAGTTAAGAAGTATTATACAAACAGATTATCATGTAAAAACAACTATCAGATTCAAGCAGAACAAATCAGTCCATGTTTATAGTTAATAAGGATAATTTAGATGAAATGATCCTTGAATAAACGAACTTGAAATTCTTAAAGCGCCGAGATGCAATGAAAAACTAAATTTGGTTAACATTGGGATAATATATAACTTTCTTCCATAACTTTTTGTACCAAAAAAAAACAACAACTGAGACCATATCCGTGAGAGACTGGAGAGCACTGCCATTAAATACACCGATTCGGATGAGCATTTGTCAAATGTCTAGGCAGTGTAATTACTGTCTACTTGAAGGATCCCCTAATTTGCCATGTTAGTCACCGCGATATGCCCGACAAATACACATCTCTTTTCGCGAATTTTGTAATTCCCTCACATCATCAATGGAGGAGTAACAGGACGCAGCCACACCTTAGGGATCACACTTTCCAGGATATCACCGATGCTCGAGTGCCGATAAGAGGGCTGGGCTATCAACACTCCACGAAATATCTGTGAAATATTAGTACTAAAAATATAGCCTACATGCAAAATTAATTCTCTTTCATTTTCCACTTTTTCATATTGGTAGTATTTATATAAGTCGCAACGTAATTTTATTAGCCAAAGTTGCCGGCCCCCGTGGCGGAGTGGTTAGCAGATAGCGCTACGACGCCAGGGGTCCCGGGTTCGAATCCCGGCCTGGGTATGGATGTTTGCGAGTGTCCATTCATCAATTTCATCATATCATTACTCATCCCCATCTTCGCAATTAGCCAAAGGTGGCACAAAAGGCGAAGTAGAATAAAGCAAATCAATCAGTCATTCAATCAATTATTAGCCACAGTTCGAGATTAATTGTTTCGTACACAACGGACGGCAATATTCTCTTCGACCTCAAACTCACTCGAATATTAGAATATTCCTCGAAAAGTACATTAGGTCTCATGTAAAGTAAGTAAAACGTAATATGATTCATGGGAAGTGTCAATTCATTCAATTTTTTAAAAAATCAGTAGAGGTATGTGGGGTCGAAAATTGCTTGGAAGTGTCACTCCTTCATTCCAGAAATGAGAAAACAATTACTTCGTGGAGAAAAAGTGTGTAGAATTCCACATTTCTACAGAAACATATAAATGTATGTATGTATGTATGTATGTATGTGTATATCAATGCTGAACTTGAAATAATAACAATAATAGGCATATTACAATACGCAAAATGTGGGTTCCCGAGATTATTTGGAAAGGTCATGTAATGGATTTAAGAAGCATAGTGTAATTGTTTGTGTATGATCGGGCCATTGTACAGATTTTATGCAATATATACCTCTAAACAGCAATTTTTTGTCTGGACACGAATGTATGCTGTTCACAACCAAACATGGAAAGTTACATTCCCTTTGGACATTTTGGTATACAGTGCAGTGTTGTATCTTTTGTTACACAGTGTTGTTTGTTTCTTCTGTTGAAGTCATATTCACTTATTTTTTCACGTGATAAACAACTTAAATTGTTCCCAAGTTCTGAAATGGAAGTCTCCATTCGAGAATTCTGCATACGAGCATAGACAATCAGCATTGCACACAAGGGTGTAGTATTGTTTGTCAAACAACTTCTACCCTGTTGGGATTCTAATTCAATGCAACGTTAGACCGTGATCTACAGCCTTTTGTAGTGCCCGATGCAGTCCACACAAAAACCAAATAAAAGTGTGCCACAACTCGGTTATGGAATAAAACCTCGGCGCCGGCTCTTATTTTCTAGCACCGTCGCATTAACATCCATCAACATCAGCAGAGAAAGTAGGTCCTGTATGAACGATGTCGAATGATTGTCATTTCGAAGTCATCCGAGGGTCCCTAAACACGAGCTTTATTCCGAAATCCCTTTCGCGGCTCGTAAACACGTCACGTTGCAGGCGTACATCATTTTTACGTTGGGCTTCAATTGCTCACTCAGGGCACGATTCATTTTCAAGGCAACAACGGAAAGGTCAATGGTGCAAAAATTCTGGAATACACTTTAGGTAACCAGAAAGGCAGCCGGGGGGGATGGTAAAAAAATCCATCCACGCATCGAGCGTATGCAACTTATCCACGAGAAGGTTGGCCAGCAACCTATGTTCCGAGCGACGCATCAACTGTCAGGAGGCAGAATGTTTTCTTGTCACATGGATCTCTACTGCTGGCGAGAGAACATCCTTTTATTGACCTACGGCAGCCGTTTCTGCAGACTGTCTGGCACTTGTCTCTACAATTCTCGTTCTACGGGCGGGCTACTCTCTAACTGGCTTGAATCGTAAGGTTGACACGGCGCCATCACTCAGTGTCTGACAGGTCTATATTTCCCCTCCCCTCTTCTCCCCGGGAAAAATGCCTGCAAACCAAAAAGTCTTTCTTTGTGTAGACCCATCCGAGAATTAATTACTTGTAGCGGACAGAGTCGGTGCCGCAGGACCACCGAGGTGGATCCCGAGCACTTAATGCCAGGTTGCCAGAATTAAGAGAGCAATGGACCGATGTGGTGAACGACACTGGTGCTCTCTGGTGAGGAAAAAGCGAGCGAGCACACATGTAACGCTGCTCTCAAAGGAGCATCCATTGCTATATATAATCAGACCACCACGAGAGTTCCTTTCCATGCGGAAGGATTTCCTGGATTAGGAAAGCAGGAGCATCCCACGTTTCCTTTTCTTCTTTAACCATATCCGCAAGCTACATCCTGCAGGTATAACACTTGCTAAAGCACCGTGCATAACGGGCAGATGTTCAACCATTAGGTATTGCCTTGCTTAGCTAACAACATCCCTATTACACGGTGCAATACTAAATGGGACCCCCATCGGCTTTCTAAATTTAATAACCAACTGCAAATAAAATACTGCAGTTTCTTGTAGTCAGTGAGTTTTTCTCTGGCGGCACCTTTTTATGGGTGAGAATAAAAACTAATAACGTTTTATTTTAATGAAACAAATTGTGTGTGTGCGCGTGGTGCGTATAACTGCATGAATGCACGATCATTTATGAACATATTTTGAGTAGTTCCTACATGGACGTCGGCATAAAGTTTACATCCTTAAGTTAAATAAACGGTAGAGAAACAGATCAAAAGGGACAAAATAAATAACAGAGACAACATGAAATTTAGAAGGAAAACAGGCAGAAAGAGATACAGAGAGAAAATAAAGAAGAAACTGGCAGAAAATGGAAGCCAAAAAATCAAGAAGGGAGGAAGTACACACGATGAGTGCTAAAACACGAGGGATCAAAAGCTATAAAAATACAAGGAAAGAAAGAGGGGAAAGAGTCACAAAGAGAGGGAGGATACAGAAGTGCGCAATTCTCCTTATTTCAAGGGGGAGTAAAGCGACCGCTATCACCCTTCCTGCGGGCGCCCACGATTTGCTTTATTTTACATCACTTTTTGTGCCACTTTTGGCTAATTTGCGAAGATGGAGATGAGTGATGAAATTGATGGGCACACAAACATCAATGCCCAGGCCAGGAATCGAACCCGGGACCCCTGCGGGCGCCCACAAGTTCTTATGATGAACACAATAACAAACTAAGCTGAAGAGTACAGGAACTTTGCTTTCCAGGAAAAAAGCACTACTTGCAATATATATTCCATATAATTACAGAATTTATCCAGATAAACACTAACAAAAATATCTCATACCATGATCTGGCACCATGATGTTTGAGTGAACTTCAATATTACTCAGTCTGAACATAGCAACCCAGTTCAGTATTTAATTTATAACTCTTATTTAATTTAGTTCGCTCTTCTGCTACTTTTGGTTAATCGCGACGATAATGATGAAGGGACACTCACAGAGAACACTTATGCCCAGGCCGGGATCCGAACCCGAGACTCCAGGCGTCGTAGCGCGCTGTCATAACCACGCCGCTCTAACCCTTGTAGTCATTGTCTTAATATTACGAAATCGTGCCCAAAATATCACGTTTACGGCACATCTGTTTTTATCTAGCATAGTCGTAGACGCACATGATCGATTGATTTGGTTTAAATAATTATTTTACTTCGCTTTTCTGCCACTTTTGGCTAATCGCGAAGATGAGGATGAGCAGTGATCTGATGTAACTGATGAAGCGACACTCGTAAAGAACACCCATGCCCAGGGTGGGATTCGAAGCCGTGACTTCTGGCGTCATATTGTGCTGTGCTAACCACTCCGCCACGAAGGACGTAGAGACACAAGACGATTGTCTTTCCCCGATTCAAATTTAATTTTAATTTCTATCGTTTTACTTATTAAGTTTACTTAACTGGATATAATTGTCAACATAATATGAACACAATAATCTCAGTGTCGTGAAAAGACAGAATTCTAAAAGACAAAACAAACTTGCAGGATAAAAAAAAGATACCATTTGCCGATAAATAAATTCCACGAATACCCATCTGAAAACCCTACGAGACTCCTCTGGTTACGCCGAATTAAGATTTTGGGACTTCTGCCACCTTAACCTACCCTCAGATAAATTGTGCGGAGAGGGAACACATACTGCATACCTATGATCGAGCTCATCTACAACGTGCAGACGCATTTATAGCTTTTTTTCTACACAGGAAGACACGCTTGCTGTCATCTTGAAGATATTTTCTCAAATTCCTTTCGGCAGGGTTTCCAACTCGATGCTACAGGAAGTTTAAGGTAATATATTTCCCTCACTCCCCTTTAATTAAGCTTTCCACGTGTTAACGACGAGACATACACGCTTTAACATTGAAATCGGTTCTGTTTCACGGCTAATTCTGAAATGATCTAGAGACGAACAGCTGTTGAATGCCTTTTTCCTCACACATCTCTTACAGTGAAATGGGTGTCTTATGTCTAAAGTGTGTGTCAGCTGATCTAAATGAGGCACTACAGATTCAAATGACAGTTGCTGTCGGCTAATTACATATCAAAATTAGGCTTTCAACAGCCATTCTAAAATTATAAACATCCTTTTCAGAGGACAACCGATTATAATTCTTCTGGTATGCAAAAATGATACTGTAACCCTTATGTCTCAATCTACAAGATGGAGCTTGTGAATTTTAAGATGGATGTGACATTCTTATATGGAAACAATGTAAGAAGATAAGATGTTGGTTCCCAATACTCTTCGGATACACTCAAATACTACCCTAATATATCCCTGTAATCAACGAAGATATATGTACGATAAAGAGAGTTTGTACTTGCTGTAGCGCCTAAATTTACAAGAAATTTAGTTCATGTATACACAGTATATATTATATTACTTGATTTAGCGGCTTAATTATTTTGATGTATCACATTGTTTTATACATTGTGTTGGAAAGGTGTACTACTATCAAAAGTACAAAACAGCTTGTACTTTTTCGAAATGCTATCTACCAAAACTCAATAACATACTTTTTTACTAAGCCTAAATTTAGGTTTTAATTTAATAGTCCTTTTTTTAACGTAGTTCCTAAAATATACTATCATTCAAGGTGGAAAGTTGTGTAGTGTATACGGATAGTCAAGATACGAGAAATCGTTTACACTACGTCACTATAGCAAGTACTGGATTAAGACAGTAGACAGAAGGTCATAAGCCTTTCACTTGCATGCCCAACTCACCATTCTTGGATGTCACATTCTTAATATTTTCAATGTTATGCATAGATGCACCCAAAAATGTGCGGGTAGCAGTTAGAGTTTTGTGCGTAGTGAGAACAGTATCACGTTCCGATCTGAGAAAATCGAAAGTGGACCATTCATGTCAAGTCATACTACTAGTTTATGATGAACAATTTTGCATTACATATAAAGAAGGCACTGGTGACATAAAGGTCAAATTGTATTGAGGGAACGTTTAGACAAAAACGACACGCGGTATGTGTCGCTTTGAAACGAGCCCACAGTAATACATGAAACCTTTCGAACCAAAGCGATACGACAAGTTGCGCGTGTCTGGGCCGTTTTCTGAATACAGTGCGTCGTGTCGCCTCGGTCTGTAGTTCGCGCATGAGCGGTGAATGCTTGCTTATAGACAGAACGGGCCGGCGTCGTTTGTCGCTTCGTTGTGAAACTCTCGTGTCGCGTGCCTCTTCCGTTGAATACTACCTTAAGACTATTTGGATCGTGCATTGCCAAACCTCTACACAGATTTGGCTCTCTTGCGTGGTGGCAACGAAGGAAATCAAACTGAAGGTAATCGAAAACAACATTAAGAGAACTATAGCAGGGTGTGTTAAGAATTTTTGTCGGAGAGCCCGGAAGAATTTTGGGAAGCGCATGCGGCGTAAAAACACGCACCTGCTCAGGCACCTGCAACTACGTTAATTGACTAACAGGATGGTCGTACATAATCATCAATTTCACAGTCATATTTTTGAAGGAAACATCAACTCGATATCAAATACACTCCACTTCTTTATCATACTACGATATTAATTTTAAAATACTTAAACAAGTTTTTATTTGCCGTGAGTAACCTATGTTTCTAAGAGATGAGTGGGGGCAAATGGAAGTATAATTACAAAGAGATCGAAGTTGTTTCCCCGCTGGGAGGAATAGTATATAGGATTTCTCTTGGTGAGGTAAAGGGGAAGGGCAGTGGGAGAGAAACAGAAGCGCATATGAACATCCCATTACCTTCTACTAAGTAAGTGACACTATTCGCAGCATAGTGTATATTCCAAATTGGAGAATTAGTAATAAAAATTATGCACCTTTTATACCCAGCTTCAGACTAAGCTCTTTTACTAACTTGAAAATTTCACAATTATCATGATATATTCAATAGTTATTTCAGTTTGCTTAAATTTAAATATTTTAAAAACCCATACTTAAGCAACACAGACAGCGCGGATAAGCTAATAATATATTACTAAACAGTGCTTCTCCTACAACAATACATAGCATTTAAAATTAGGCATATAGCCAGTGGTATTATCAATAAACAGATTTCATTATAAATATTTACGGGATTTTTTGTGGGCATATCATTGAACCAATAAAATTGTGACCAGTGAAACAATGACATTTCTGAGTCTTCACTACGATTGTTTCTCAATCTTAGAAAGACCGATAAAACATTTTCATTTTTACAGCATTCCAAAGTAAATGTTGATAACTTCGTGAAAAGAAAAAATGACCGAAATATTCACAGAGGATAACAATCTTGTTAATATTTGTGAAAGTTAAATAAAAACTGTAAAGTACATACAACAGGCCGAAACACAATGAAAAATACAGTTAAGAGAAAACAGACATATCGTAAACAAGAAAAAATGTGATATGATTACAAATTTTAAGAGGAAAAGTTCCTCAGTATTTCTTTTCTTTGCCATACTTCATCTGTTGTGCAAAATGAAAGTCCAATGTTCCCAATCAACCTAAAAAGAAAGTAACTTAATTTACCTGTTACAGGGTGGCTACAAACAAGCAAAAATGAAATTCCCTGACTTTTCCAGGTTTTCCAGGACAAAATTTACATTTTTCCCTGACAATTACAAACTAAACTAAAGCGATGTTTTTGTAAATTGAAATAATAAACTCATACAGATCCAGGCATGGATTTGTTAAGCACCAATATTATCTTCAATGAAATTGACTAAATTCCTCTATTCTCTATGATTTGAATTCAAACTGCAAAATAGTGAATTTGGAAAATTATTACAATTCACAAGCTAAGGAAGAATTACGGAATTTTGTTGTACCCAGTAAGTTTAAAATAAAATACTTGATTATTTTTAAAGTTACGACTAAATGAGATAAGAGTGAAGAGTGAATAATTAAGAAATACAATTTGTAATTTATCAGTCTCCTTATCCATTCTCGGTATTATATGTTGATATTTCCACTGAAGTTTGGAAGCCTCTGCTTGCAAGAACCATGAGTGTGGACTCAATTTTCAATGCATAAAGCTACTTCCCTCTTCTCTGTAAAGCAAACAACTTAACTCTTTCATATAAGTGAAACAATTGAATCGAACAAAATAAAGTGTCATATTTCCTTACATTATCAATGGGATTTCTAAATGCTTCAGTACAGTATATCCAAGTGAAGTACTGTGAAATTGACAACATGCAGTTATACCATTAATGCTGACGAAAAGGGTATGTAGATATTAGAAATTTAATGCAAGGAATTTATAGAATTGCATTGTATAGGTACCTGATTTAGCTAACCACACATTAAAACACTAATAATAAAAGCTTCTGAAAGTTCATATACGAGGGGAATCCTGAAAAAAGCTCCAATGGTGTCTATACGCAGCACTAGTGGTCGGAGAGCGACACACACACATGCAGGCAGGAAGAAGTGGCATTTAGCTGTAAATGGTAATAGTCGTAATGCAGCCGTTTTAGGAGAGTTCTAGGTTAAAGATTGCAGCTTTCATACAGTCTCCCACAGACTGCGATGTAACCTACATTGCACGCTCGGAATTTGGCACAGAACCACCAGCAATTGTGTGAGGTGTGCAGACCGGACGTCGTGAACGATAGTATGGTCAGACGATGTTGCAGACAATTCACGGAAGGCCAATCGAATGTGCACAACCCCATACAGCACAACACAGGCCCTTTGCATCACTTCAGGTGAGAGATCTTGGATCACTCCATGCCCTTTAATGTACCGACTTTCATCTCCTGGTTTAACTGAAGATGTTTCTGGCAGGGCAAGAATTTGACAGCTACACTGCGGTAGAGATAGTTCCAGTCTTTGTTTGTCAGACACATATACCATGGGCATACAAAATTTAGTGACATGCTACGACAAATGCCAGAAGAACGATGGTGATTATGCCGAAAATTAAGTTAGGACTCACTGTTACTAATGCAATAAATTACTACTGATATTCTTGTTTTATTTATGCCTAATCGGTAGGGACCTTAATATTTTGTAGTTTTTTTCTAAATTGGTGTATTTTCTTATTTTTTAGTTTTTACTATACGGTGTTATTTTTCCCAAATTCACATTTTCATTTTAGCGCATTTTCTGGCAAATATCTGAAATTATACCTTGACGGTGTTTTTAAACTACTGTTTCACATGGCCTACATATCTTCATGAGAGTTTGATATGTTGAAAGTTGTTTTGAGAAAGTTATTTTCCATACATCTTTTTTTAAATTTTAAGGTAAGGATTTTAGATAATGGAATTTCCCCCGTATATACTGAAGGGTGCATAATGACCATAAGTGGCGACGCACCAAAAAAATTTTAATCAATCAATCTCACGTGACAGATATCGATATATTATAGCACCAAAAATTGGCATTATCTTTTTTTGACTTGTTAGTGTTATGTTTCCCAAAATTCGCGTTTTTGTTTTAGAACATTTATCTGCCAAATATACCGAAACTTAATACTTCATTGTGCTTTTAAACTATTATTTTAAATTGTAGGTCACATGGTCTACGTATTTTCGTGACAGTTTGATATGTTGGAACTGGTTTTTGAGGAAGTAAAAGTAAAGTGCTCCCCTGCACTTTTCCATGAAGGTGTATAGGGGTGTGGAGTTAGGGTCCCACACTTTCTTGATCACGGCTGAAGGTGGCTAGTGATGTGATCAGCACCACAGTCCTGGCTACCTTTATCCCTCAAAGTTTCCTCAAGGTACCAGTTTCATATTATGCTGGCGCCGGAGCAGTCTGAATATGTGGAAAACATCCCAGTTCTCCCCCGCAGGGGATCTACCCCGGGTCTCTCGCATATTAGTCAGATGCCCTAACGACTGAGCTCCATTATTACTCGCTTGACAAATGCCGATGGTGCACACTTAGCTTGGTAATTCAAAACATATCTTCTGTGACAAATACGAAGATGTGGCTCCCTTGTGACGGTAGATATGCACTCGATCTCCTGTTAGAACCCTACCACTTTGCTCTGTGATGCAAATGGTTTTGATAGAAGTTGAAAAAATTGTGGGAAATACATGATTTAATGTGTCTATCAGAATTATTCCATGTACGTATAACCCTACAATTTACTCTTGAGTAAAATGTTGGAAAACTTGCATGTTCTATGTACATAAACATGGCCTAGAAAAGACAAGAATGTTGGATTTCATGGAATTTTTCATTTTTTTAAGGACATTTCTTTTAAAAAATCGTTAAAAATGCCAACAATTCGCATTTTATGCCAAATTCGCATTATTTCGATATTTCGAAGGGGCGAAAAATGTGTCCAGACATCACTGCACATTCCTAAACATAACTTCGCAGCAATTACCATTTTTCACGGTTTTGGCGTTTGCGAAAAATCAATGTCCCTACTAATTGGAAATTACTTTCTGGCCACCCCTCATATAAATCAGTAGATGGAAAGTGAAAATTTAGCAGGGCTGGTAGAGAAAAGTCAATCCTTGAAGAAAGTGATTTGCTTTTATGACTGAATGAATCGAGTAAATATGATATTAAAATATTTACGTATTTATTATTAGTATTTTGTTTCATAATATTGGATATTAACCTTACCCTGTGAGAGATTAATGACCATCTCTCATGAGTTTAAACAGACAGGACAGAGAGTGGCGTTAATTTCAATGCAATACTAGTGTTACAGTAAATTTGAGGTTGGGAGCATGCTCTTGCCAATTTTTATAACTTTCACCAATGCAGTTTATGTTTCACTTTTTCGTGATAGTATTCAATATATATCCCGTTTGGTTGAATTCTTCTTGATATCTAAGAATAGTGCAATGTCATTGTAAACGTATGTTAACTTGTGCGAAACCAGTAATACGTCAGGATGATGAAAGAAGACCTACATTAGCACTGCTACATTAAATAAGGTGAAGTGAGCCAGGAGAGTAATAAAATTCCAGCATCATATTTGCAGTCCATGCAATTTCTGTCGCATGTTGTAGTGAGATACTTTGTCAGGTGGCGATATTCAACAAAAATCGTATGTATCAATGGAACCTATTTGTTTCCATGTTCCTTCAGTTTGCCCAACAAAATGCTTTACTACGTGACAAGTCCCCTTACTACTCCCATATGGACAAGAAAAAATGATAATTCAATGCATTTTGCACGTAATATTTAGAGGCTTAACCTTTACTCCCCCAATGATACCATATGTTATCATCAGAGTAAGGTCGTACTGGCCTGATGATACCATATGGTATAATGGTGCTGATTACGAAATGAATGTGCTTTTTGGACATTCATACTCTTATGTTTGGGTGGAAACTCTCACACAGGTCTGGAGCAAGCCTGGGAAATTCATATTGATGACCAACCTTCCCCCTCTCCGCAACATATCCATGCCACATTTCCGAACAGAGTTTCACATTTTGGCTCATTATTCAATCTGTATGGCACCCAGGAAAATGTAATATGTTTCATTCTCTTTGGAAACGACCATTCTTTGAAGAGAATACTAAGGTTTGCGCCTTTTCACTAAAATAGCGGGAGAAGAGGGGGCAAACCTCAGTTTTTTATGTTTTTTCATTGAAATTCGGTGGTCGCGCCCTCAAACCCCCCTTCCTCCGTTCGGCGATCTGAATTGTACACGGTTGCATGCTCTGATGTTTTATCTGTAAAACAAAACTTATCCGCAGTAGATTGCTCCCATAGTGCCCGAGTTATAACAATTTTCCTCCAAAAATGCAAATTACCTATTTTTCGTAAAAAAAATAATCACATTTTGGCTTATTATTCAACTTGTATAGCAGTCAAGAACATGAAACATGTTTCATTCTCTTGAGAAATGCCCATTCTTTGAAAAGAATACTAAACTTCGCGCCTTCGTCCCAAATAGCGGGAGAAGAGGGGGCAAACTCCAGATTTTTATAGTTTTTAATTAAAATTCAGGGGTCGCGCCCCCAAACCCCCCCCTTCCTCAGTTCGGCGTTCTGAATTGTACACGGTTGCATGCTATGATGTATTAGCCGCAAAACAAAACTTATCTGAAGTAGATTGCTCCCATAGTGCAAGAGTTATAACAATTTTCTGAGCAATATGCAAATTACCTATTTTTAGTAAAAAAACAGTGTTTCACATTTTGACTTATGGCACCCAAGAACATGAAACATGTTTCATTCTCTTTGGAAACGTCCATTCTTTGAAGAGAATACTAAGGTTTGCGCCTTATACCCAAAATAGCGGGAGAAGAGGGGGCAAACTTCAGATTTTTATGTTTTTTTCAATGAAATTCGGGGTCGGTCTCCCCCAAATTCCCTTCCTCGGTCAGGCATTCTGAATTGTACATGGTTGTATGCTTTGATGTTCTATCTGAAAAACAAAACTTATCTGAAGTAGATTGCTCCTATAGTGCCTGAGTTATAACAATTTACCTCCAAAAATGCAAATTACATCTCTTTCGTAAAAAAAATAATCACATTTTGGCTTATTATTCAACTTGTATGGCACCTAAGAACATGAAACACGTTACATTCTCTTGAGAAATGTCCATTCTTTGAAAACAATAATAAAATTCGTGCTCTGTACCCAAAATAGCGGGGGAAGTAGGGGCAAAATCATTTTTTTTTCCATTGAAATTCGGGGGTCGTGCCCCCAGCCCCTATTCCTCGGTCCGGCGTTCTGAATTGTACACGGTTACATGCACTGATGTTTTATCTGAAAAACAAAACTTATCTGAAGTAGATTGCTCCTATAGTGCCCAAGTTATAACAATTTTCCTCCAAAAATGCAAGTTACATATTTTTCATTAAAAAAAAATCACATTTTGGCTTATTATTCTACTTGTATGGCACCCAAGAACATGAAACATGCTTCATTCTTTTGAGAAATGTCCATTCTTTGAGAAGAATACTAAAGTTTGCGCCTTCTTCCCAAAATAGTGGGAGATTTTTGTTTTTTCTATTGAAATTCGGGGGTCGCGCCCCCCAAACCCCCTTCCTCGGTTCAGCATTCTGAATTGTACACGGTTGCATGCTATGATGTTTTAGCTGCAAAACAAAACTTATCCGAAGTAGATTGCTCCCATAGTACCCGAGTTATAACAATTTTCCTCCAAAAATGCAAATTACATATTTTTCATTTTAAAAAAATCACATTTTGGCTTATTATTCTGCTTGTATGGCACCCAAGAACATGAAACATGTTTCATTCTCTTGAGAAATGTCCATTCTTTGAAAAGAATACTAAAGTTTGCGCCTTCTCCCCAAAATAGTGGGAGAAGAGTGGGGCAAACTTCAGATTTTTGTTTTTTTCTATTGAAATTCGGGGGTCGAGCCCCTCAAACCCCCTTCCTCGTTCCGGCGTTCTGAATTGTACACGTTTGCATGTGCTTATGTCTTAGCTGCAAAACAAAACTTATTCGAAGTAGATTGCTCCCATAGTGCCCGAGTTATAACAATTTTCTGTTCCCGTGCAGAGTTTCATAACGATATCTTTAAATAAAAAAATTTAAAAAAGTCAATGAAGACAAAATTCCCTGACATTTCCCTGACTTTTTTTGACACCTCAAATTCCCTGACTTTTCCCGGTTTTCCAGGTTTTCCAGGTCTGTCGCCACCCTGTGTTAATTCTACAGTGAATGTCTGCGAGGAGATAAATATGAAAAAAGGGCCTGCTGTAAGGGCAAGAATTCTCCCTTTACAGACCCTTTACTGCAACATCAATGGAATCATCCTGAAACCAAGCCTTGCAATTACATTGCAATTTCCGTCTCTCGTGTACGACAACCATATACGCTTCCTAAAATTTTTACTCCCCGAGGTTTGGAAATTAGATTACAACTGTGGTGTGTATCGTATCCTGAACTAAAATGTTGTAAATAAAAGTTTTAATTCTGTTATAAGCTAACTGTAGCACAAGCCGACATCTTCCCCCCTTTTCCGCTATACAGACACACACTAATTTCCCACCAGCCATCCAAAGTGTTGAAACGTTTCGGTTATTCGTACAATGAAAATACCACGACTTTTGCTACTCTCCTAGGGTCATCATCCTAGAGGACTTTCTGTCAGCTAATGACTGTCATTCAATTAGGAACTTGCCTCTCGTTTCGAGAGGAAAAGCACAAACACAAGCACAAATAGGAACAATAACATCACCAGCTGGCCAGCAAACTAAACCCTCTCCTCAATGCCTCTCCCCGACATACATCATCAATGGTTAGTTTGATGAAAGCCGTAAAAAGAACATAACAAGACAAAGCAACAGACGGGCGACGAAACGAAAAGTCACGTTCTTTCGTGTCACTTTTCCAAGAATTTTATCTTATATTGCTTTCAACTTATATCCCTCTAACGTGACCACTGCATTTACTTTGCTACAAACGTAATGCGTTTGTCTGAATTACATTTGAAACTCGACTGTCATGGTGCACCATCAAGTATTTCTTAAGGTCTAAAAGGAGAAAAATGCCAAACACACTATTATTACTACTTGCTGTCATTCTTTAGCTAGCTTATAATAAATGATGCAGCTACTATTGACAGTGCTAAGGTCCGTTAAGATTTTCTTATTCAAAACATCCCAGAGGAAACCGAGAAAGGTTTTATGTAATTTGGGCGTGATGATTACTAATAAATTATTTAACAACTGCCAACTTAGCTCGGTTGGTTGGTTCGAAGATACGTATTTTAGTGTAGCTTCAGTGATATTAAGCGAGGCAAAATGTCTTTCAAATTTATATTTAGGCGCCAGTTACCACCTGCCAAAAATAACAAGCATGAGATTCTGAATATCTTCTCACGCACACACATTATAAAAGGCACATTACGATGAAACTCAGAACCCCATAAAAGTCAACCACCATAGCTTCTGTTTCATGTCTTTCCTTACTGGCAAAGGTTCAAATCCTTCGTTTAGCCAAGAATGTCGTAGACCACTAGCCCACGAGGCAACCAAATGAACAAAATTAAGAATATTCCCAGACTACCGTAATGCATCAAAAACGTGTCAACACACACTATTCTGAATATGATATTAATTAATAAAAAATGACTTGACTGAATACACGAATAAATTAAAAAATTGTGGTACGTAAGTACTTTCGGCTATTTACACCAATCACGATTATATGGATTGTAAGCACCTTAATCTACAATCAAACTTTGTTCAGATCTTACAAATTAACACAAAATCGGTCTCGATTGAAACTTACGATACAGAGATGAACTCCTCACAAAGAATGAAAACAATAAATGTATGAGGATTAAGTTTAATTTATCCCAACCAATCAAAAAAGCTGAGGCTGTATAGAAGCAGTCAGCACGCACAAGAAGAAAACACAGCTTCACGGATGGGTTATCGATTCTAAGTCCAGGCGCCATAGCTTCGTTAGCCTACAATCACGTAGTTCCTGCGGTGTACTGTGTGAAAAATAAGGAAAACTGAATTATATGGCAAGAATTACAGCTAAATAAAGTCCAATAATAATCCCTCTTGTTTTTCTCATAGTGTAAAAGACAAGAAGTTACTATTTTTCTAGTTTCTCTCCAGTGCTTCTAGGTAAACGCTCTCACGAGACCATTCTTCTTTCCACTTGGTAATGGTACAGGTTTACAATATAAAACAATACATCATTAAATTAAAGAGAAACATTAGTCCCTCTCAACTGACAAGTACTTCCTCTTGTAACTTCACGAGCAAATGGCATGTTTTGTTTTCATTTTGAATCTTTAATTGTTATTACAGAGATAATTAACGCTGGGTGTCTTAACGTTTGTTACTTTCAACAATACAGGAATGACAATAACAGCAAAATAATGGATAAATATGAATGCATCTTCATGCTCTAGATTCAATAAACCAACAGCTGCTAGCCGAGTTTAGGTAGAGCCATATTAAACCACAGGAATATATTAGCCTGCAATTCACTAATGAGAAAATTACTGTTGCATGTCACTTCTCAGTTTTATTACAATTTTATGTCCTTTACTTCCATAACACAGACTAAATCTTGTGTGCATGAAGAAAGGAAAGGAGCACAAAATAGCAGTGACCTAAATGGAAGTCAAGCTATTTCTAAGCATTGACATTGTACCTATCTTTAGGAATCATCATTAAATGCAATGCTACAATTTAAGCAAACTCACTCAACAGAAATTGTGAATCATTGTGGTCTTTGTCTACATGTTCTTGTTTACACTACCCCATAATGGTCTCTGCGTACATGTTCTTGTTTATACTACCCCAGAAAATACACAAAGCAAATTTCAAGTACTGTACATTACACGCACACAGTAAAGTAAAATGGACTTAGTTGGTACGGTTTGTGGTAAACACAACTATATTAGAGCAATGAACTTTTTGTACAGCTCCTTGTTTTCCTTAGTTAATTCCAAAGGTTCAATTTGCTACATATAACCGCAATAACCATCTCTACCTTTTCAACAACCTGAACACTGGAAAGTAAGATATGGGTGGGGTACAGAGAAGGGAAAGAAAGAACTTTAAACCAATAATTTACAGTATGAATATGATGTGATCGTTTCATATACTAGCTCACGTCGCTTGATTATCAATTTTCCCAGGAAATATCATCCCTACTTTTTTCTTCTTCTTTAACTTTGGACAAGGATGTAGATTATTCAAGGCCCGAACATTAGAATTAGGAGCAGTGTAATCTCTTCGTTTCTTTATCATGCAAGAGGCAGTGCCAGTTTTTGCTTCGACAATTGGTTGGAAGGAAGGACAAGTCATGCAGACGGGACCACAACGACATAGGCGATAAAGCAGGTTAAACTGGCCCCTCCATCACGTGCTTGTAGATGCAGCATGTTTGGAATGGAAAAACCTGATACCAATCCACAAATGCCCCTCAGCTGATTTATTATTTAATTACACAGTCCGGCAGTTTTCACAATTACGATGCAACTCCTTTTCCTAGTATGGACCCCAAACCATAGCGAAGACAACAAGAGCCGTGGAAGTTTTTCTCTACTTCATACATTGCTTGAGCATTCAAAAGACTCCGACATCATCTTGACCAGGATCGCGGCAGATACGAGGTAACTTACATGCCAAGTCGTCTCTTAACTATCCCGTAGAAGACTTGAAAGAACAGAGTGAGGAGAAGGAAAGAACAATGGCTTATACTATACGCATCATTCGAGGAATGTGAGAGTGTATGAGTATATAAAGTAAAACCATGTGCATAAAACATTACGGTACGACGAATAAGGTATTAAAAGTTGCGTGAAGTTTGAAAGAAGTTTTTTTTATATACTCTCATTTTATCAAGAACTCGAGAAAATGCTCTCCCACATTCGTATTCACATGCAGAAGCAGGGGACTAAACGATAATAGATCCTCCCGTGTATGTTCCTTTCATAAAAGCCACAAATACAATGGAATCTCATGTAAATAGAATGCGTGGCCCTGGGTTCTAACGCCGATAAAAGCCCATTGGAGAGTGGTTTAGATCCTTTTTTAAACTGTAGGACCAATTCCAATTTGCCTATATGACCACAAAGGAGACAACATAAACCTTGATAGACTTTTTTTTAAAAAAAATAAAGAGTTCGTGAACAATCACAGTGCAACCCACTCAGTCATAGAAACAGGTGTGGACAAGTATTCAACAAATACACCGAGTCCTAAATACAGACCAAAGCGTGTACACAAACATACACCGAAATGGCATACATGCATATTACATACAATGCCCAACGTTAATTGGTACTGATTAATACATTACCTGTAATGCTATCGGACCAACGATATTAGGCCCTTTAAATTACTTATTCTGCCAGTAATCTGCTCTTAATACTTGAGAATATACTAAGTGTGCTTTGCTTTTTATGCAAAATATGTCATTAAAATTGGATGCTTTCAAGATGTAATAATCTGAAAACAAAAAAGTGGTTGTTATTTGTCACTGTAACATGCACAATAGCAGGTCTGAAATAGCGCAATATTCAAAGCGTTCTGTAAATGATGGGTCCTTTTCAGCTGCATATTCTCCGCCTATTCATATTTGCAGCCCGTCCATTATCTATTGTTCATTCTTTTCTCTTCTCTTTCATCCTTTCTTGTTAAAGGAAAAAAAAGATTGAGACTAGAAACATATGCATTACGTTGGTATATGGGAAATGTAAATTTGCTGCTTTTCCTCTCTTCATGTGAGCCTTCCGGGGGTAAGGGAGAGGAAATGAAATAGGGAGCATTGATGTCTTTTCCAGAACCTTCTCCATTCATCTTGCACGTTTGCTCCCTATTCACTTTAAGACTGTGACAAATTGCAAAGCTAGAGACTAGCCAAGCCAAATAATTTTTCTCTACGGTTTGGTTTTCTCCTGGAACCACGATACTGCCTGCTATACATTATTCCTTATCTTTTTTTCCAAAGACAAAAACCACCTATTCCCTCTCGGCATCGTGGGATGGTCAAGTAACCCACCACTGACCTCTTTTTAAAAATTTGATCCAACAATCAAATGCAGGAAGACAAATTACTTCACCATACGCTCCAGTAGAGTGGGTCCTTCCAAGATCGAACGAAACATCGGAGAAATCTCTCCAACATTAAAAGAAAGGAACAGTCTTGCATATCTTTTGCTGATGAACTTACAAGGATTCTTGTTTATTCGAGAATAACATTGGGGAGAAGCAATAAATCTTGCTGAATTCTGTTCTCTGACGATCACGTTGAAAACAACTTTTTAGACGATGGCCAATTCAATTCCAACCGCTGGGAAAGTCGCCACAAACTGCTCAGGACAGCAAAACGAAGCGGAAAAGGGAGAAGGCACTTGGGAACCCTAAATTTTCTTGGCTGACATGTAGCACCAAGGAAAATTTTCTTGTCATCCAAGGAATGAAACCTTCCGAAAGAGATGAAGATCTTCAAACAAAATGTTCATATCTACATTCTTTGGACAAGGCAATTGTATGCATGCGCTCTCTAGAGAGAAAAAAATAAAAAAAGCTGGTCTCAATTGTGTCCATCATATTTTCAGTAAAATTTACTTGTGCTTCAACATACTTTATTTGAGAACAATAAGCAAGCACTGCTCGAGAGAGAAAATAATAGGTATTGTTATAAAATCTAATATTTTTATTTTATTGTGTTACTTCCTTTTACCAGCTATTTGCAAGTCATAAACAAAAGAAAAATTTCCTTGCTTGATTATTTCCGTGCATAAACACACCAGTTTACAATTCCAACTTAAAGCGTTGGTATTTAATGAAATAGCCAACCATATTTTCACCCTTATCTGCACAGGTTATTCTGAAGACGAACGAAATAATCAACATTATTTTCATCACTTCCAAGTAAGCAGACAAATTACATCGTTTTCCTCATTATCTACATGGTCTTCAACTTGTTAACTTGATTACACGTCAAGCCGTTGAAATCGCCCATTTTACAAAGGTACGCAAATTATATCAAAATATTGTTATCTTAGAGGGGAAACAATAATAAGCTACCTTGAACGGTTTTCCTTCTCGATCTCATCTTGTGAAACAGCCAGTAATCAGCGAGTTGTGCCCTGCCCTACCCACATTTTAAGCAATTAACTATGGGATCGATAACTAAAGGTTCTTTCTTTGGGCTGCCTGAGGCACTTTCATTCTGCCCAGCACTGTATGGAAGATGTTGTGATTAAGAGGAGAGACAAAGGGAATGAAAAGGCTAAATCTTACCACATTTCAACAAACGAAATATTATTATACATTAGACCAGTGTGTACGCTTCATTGCAAACTCGCACCGATTGAACAGCCTCAAACATATGAATTCGCTCTTCATTCCGAATAATATAACGAAACTGCTTTGTGCCAAACGATAAATATAATTTCATCTTCCCACATATGTAGCAGACTACAGTACACCTTTCGTTCTCAATTTTAAGAATATGATAAGATAATACAATATATAAAACACGACATTACTTTATTTAATATTTTTTCACAAAAGTGAAAGCCAAAATGCAACGGAGAACCAATGCCACACTAAATAAAAGCTATACGTATATAGAATTAACAATGCTAAATGTGTGGATAGTATCTTGCAAAACACGAAAATAGAGATATTCGAGAACTCAAAAGTTTTGCAAGTGTTAGGAATAATTTCGGTCGCATTAGACTGTAGTAAGACAACCTCCGTGGCGGAATGGTTAATGCAGCGCATCACGAACCCATGAGTCCTAGGGTCGAATCTCTCATCAAATCATCATTCATCCTTATCATCGCGATTAACCTAGAGAGGTACAAGAGGCACAGATTCAAACAATGTCAACCGGCAGCCCAAGTTAGCGTACTCCTTTCATCAATGTTGCCAAGATCCGTATTCGATGTAAATTACATCGCTAGAAATATTTTTCATGATCTATTGGAAAGTACTGATATAATGGCAATTCATGTAAGTGTGCGAGTATCGCCAGCATAATTCGCTCCATGTTACAACAATTAGAATAGGAGGAATTGGAATAAGATGTGTTTCCGCATGAAATAAAATTTGGTGTGAAGTGAACTCTCGTGATACCGGAAGTGTCGTAAGGAATGTCCTTATTTTTTCCCCAGAAACCGCAGCTTTGTATATCCTGAAACCTTGCAGCAACACCACGGAAGTCGGATACAGTGTTATTATCAATAGAAGTGATAATCGCTAAGTTTTCCATTCTCGTAATTAACCAAATGATTAAAAGTTGGACATGTGTTGACTTTATGTATCCCATTCACATATATTTTTTTTAATGGCAAAACGCAGAATGCTTCACGCATCCAAAAAGCCTCCTCAATTACAAATATATATATATTTTTCAAATCATACAACACGTTGTCCTTGTACAGCATTTTTATTATAACTAGAAAACTGAAGGTTTTTTTCTAATATGAAAGTTACTAATATAGTGTTAAACTTATACTATTCTTAAGGATTATGCAAGTATCATTTCGCCAATATGAACCAATTCACAGTCATCTTTGAGCAATCTCTGGTTACCTGAATCTTACGGATGTCCACTATAATACAACCTTCCTGATTACGACACGAAAACCGCGACTCCTCGATTATAAATATTTTCCACTGTTAAAGGTAAAGGTAAAGTGTTCCCCTGTGCATAGCACCACGCCATGAAGGCGTATAGGGGTGTGGGGGTAACGCCCCACACTTTCTTGATCCGGTCGTGAGTGGGGGTGATGTGATCAGCATCACGCACCTGACCGCCTTTACCCCCCAGGGTTTCCCCCAGGTACCCATGTTATTCGACGCTGGGTAGGCGCCGGGGCCGCTTCCATCGTTAGAAAAGTTCCCGGATTTGAACCGGCCAGGGATCGAACCCGGGACCTTTAGCATGGTAGTCAGACGCGTTACCGACTGAGCCACCGCGGTCACTGTTGCAGAAGCAATCTTCAGGAAACAAGTTACTTTATTGCATTATAAAATGTTATTTTTTCAAATAGATTTACGTATATGTTGTCGAGTCAGAATTTCACCTATGATCGAGTAAATATAATCCTCCTAGCAGTAATCAAATAGACATTTGAATGCAAGCCATTTATGTTCAGGCTCTTTGATTAACAGAAAGTAAGTCGTAGTAGTCATAATCGGGACATGGAAGCTCTTGTTTTAGTGTATTTCTTCATAGGATTACAAATGGTTCCCAGCCTAGTTCTTGTCTTTCTTCTCTCACACATTCACTCAGATGGTATAAGATGTATGATATATTCTATTGAGTAATAGAATGAGAGAGAACGGCTTTGAGAAAGAAGATGAGTTAACAGAAGGTAAGGGAGAATCAGCAATTGTAGCAAGATAAGAAAAGATGATGCTCTCGATTTATATTTTCCTACCGTTCTTCCTCTATCTCTCGCTTCTTCTAGAGAAGTGACTAGTGCTCTTTTTAAAACTAAACCGAAAGTAATGTATTTCTGTTGCCCTTCACTCAACTTGCATTTTCAATACTATTCAGCATCTTCGAATTTCGCATTTGCTTTGTGGTACGATATGGTTAACTAGCAACACAGCTTCTTGGGATTCTATCTATTCACATGCCACCCGCTCTTGGTAAAAGGGCATCACTCACGATAGTGGGTAAACCCGAAAAAATTGTGTACTTGCTTGAAGTTGTGCAAACGACACAAAGGAAACGTGTGCTCAACAGAAGGTTAAGATTGATATTCTATATAAAATCTGGAAAAATCTATGGTATCAGGTTGGTAAACTGAATTTGATGGAATGTTGATAATATGGGAAGTGAAGAATTTAATGTCCTCCTATTATCATATTTTTTCTTGCTGAACAATTTGCATAAGCTGCTTGCAATTAGAGTACTGGTATTGTACGGATATGAATACGGCTTAACTGTTTACTAAACATGTTTGTGTACAAGTTTCGCATCCAAAGACAGTATGGTAAGCGGGAATGTACTATCGTGCGAGCATCACGTACGTTCATAGCAACTACCTGCAGGATCACGAACATCAAGAGGAACTGTCTGCTTCAAGCTAAAGACTATTCTGAAAAATTCGTTCCGCTTTTCAATTCCAACGCTTCTTCCCCCACCCTGCACCCCGCAGCCGCCACCAACGAAAAAGTCAGCGGGAACCCCTGAAGGCTCACGTGTGGATCTTCCATGCAATGTAGTCGGTACCTTCACCATTCTGCCTCGCAGAAACCTGGGAGGAAGAGAGAGACAGACAGACATGCACATATGGGTTTGTGTGCGGTATGGAAACTTTACTTACTGTTGCTGTGGATAGCACGTAGAGAAATTCGCCGGTGGGGTCGACCGTTGTATCAGGGAGGAGGGTTCGGCCTGAATCCACCACAACTTCCTCGTACTCCACCGCCTGGGTGGTGCCTGAGAGCAGAACCTAGAAGAGAAGAAGCACCTATTAGGAGACACGTATCTAGAAATATATTGCGGGAAGTCCGAACCAAGTGTATAATAATAATAAAATAATGTTTAAATTAAAGTAATTATATTAATTAAAATATTTATTAAAATTGCAAATTAATTATTATATTATTTTTGGCCGCGACTATTTTCACCAGATGCTGAGGGACAGCATATGTGTATTTTCATCAGCAAAAGTAATTATCTGAATCATACAATGATATTTTATTTTATCTTATTTTATTACACTGGCAGTGATGCTGAACTTACTGCTAAAAAGTTATTTCAATTAACAATGGGTGCGTCACCTGGTAGAGAGAATAGCATGAAGTGCTGAAGACCAGAAATTACATGATCAGGTATTGGTAAGTATTTACAGAAGTAATTTTAATGCTAATAGACCCTAAACCTGACCTGCCTAACCTAACAATGAAAGCATTTAGGAAAGCAATACCCCTTCATACTTCCGTAACGCAATGTTAATACTGCGTTGGGATCGAACCGCAGACCCAGAATCGTCTATTGGGTGGCGTAGCTATTAGTCATTTATCTTCCAGATGTTTATCACTCGCTTGGCCTATATGCGAGATATGCAAGAGGTTACGTTCAAAGGAATGGCAAAAGACTTTAGATGTACAATAAATGGATTTTGTACTCTCCACGACTGAACCGATATGGACTTTGTTAAGAAAAGCATATTACTTGCCTCCCGTGTGGATGATGATTATTCCCACAGATTGTCCTTCAATAAGGGTAATTGGCACACATCTGATCTCCCTGTCAGAATTCACTCTCCTCAAGCACTACTGTTCAATAATCGCGTCATGAAACACATTAGCAGAAATCAACAGGTAGGTCAAGAAAAAGTCAAGAAATTATGGATGTGGTCAAGAATTTTTGCTATTTTTTTACACTATAGTGAATTTACATTGTTATATACCCGTACTTGTGTTTGATAAAATTGAAAATCTAAAATTGTATTGGGTTGTGGTTACTTTTTTTTCGCTTTGTTTCTCAATTTCCAACCATACCTAAGTAGCGGGGGCGATTAAATACATAAGAAAAAGGGGGGAAATGTCAAGAATTTTGGATTTGTTATTTTGGCAGATACCCTGACATGCAGTTTAAAATCTGGTGAAAATAGCTCAAAAGCTAGCTTCACCACCTGGTGAAAATAGTCACTCAGTTTATTTTTATTACATGAATAGGCAAAAATGTGGTATAAGAATACTGATACAACTGCACGAATTCATTACCTAGATTACGTACAGATAAGATCGCCAAAATTTGTATAAAACTGCCCTGGAAAAGAAATTAATGTAAAATAAAGAATTATATATGTATATATATTGAACAACAAAAAAGGATGTTAGATCCTGCTTTTGCAAAAAGTAAAGTTCTTGATTAATATTTTATTCATATTATTATAAGTATGCCCTGTATCAAATATCTCTGGAGCAAGGCCGCGCATAGCGTCGGAGAAGTGGGGAAGTGGGGGAAATCGAGTGGGCAGAGCGAAGCAGTATATGCTGACGCGAAGGCTGGTAACTGCAGTCGCTTTTTCCCTCCACGCAATTCAGTTCCTCTCACGCGTTCATTGGTGGAGCTGACTCGCGTCAGTACTTGCGCAGAGACTTGCTTTCGTTCGCCTGCTCCAGAGATATGTGGGACAGAGTATAGTAGTGTGAATAAATCTTCTATGGTACTGTAATTAAAAGTCGTATGATCCCAATATAATCCTTGCCTTCCAAAGTTCGATGGAAATAAACCTCGATTAAACAACAAATGCTAAGCAAGTATGTTTTCATTATTTAATTTTTAGTACTTGGTAAGTTATTGTGGTGGGGAGGTCCGGACCCCCTGACCCCCCCCTAACAAGCCACAATAAACACGGCGGACTTCTCGCATTAGAAGGGCTAAAATGTACAAAATAGTCACTATTTATCGAAGAGGTTCCTTGTATGCAGCCCGGGCAAATTCTGGGGTGCATACCAAATATCTACCATTAAACTTTAAAAAATAAGCACATATTTATGTAATTTCATTATCCATTAAAGATAGGAAAGATTGCGAAGAAAATAATATGCATCCATGCTCAAATAAGTCCTTCACAAGTGAAACGCATATAAAAATAATCTTCTAAATTCAGAGTCAAAATTTGCACAGTAAATGAATTTAACAAGTTACAATGTACAACATTAGATCGATTCAACAGAAAATGTAATTATTCATGTGACGAAGGTATCTGTGACACTTTTCAACTTGCCTATAAGTAACTGAAGCAACACAAAATTGTGTAATTTTACTAAAGAAAATATTAATAAATTAGATTATGATTTACAGACATATAAGAAGACGTGTATTACCACTGACGACTTGATATTTCTTTGTTTGCGTTGTTTCTTTTAATGTCGCAAACAGAACATACCTAGTGCAAAAATACATGCTCATTCCAGAGGCTATTAACTGTTTGTTGGTAGAAGCTCATGGATGGAGATGATTAATTATACACTGAGTATCAAATATCGATTTTAAACACAGGAATTTTCATGTGATGAGACTAATAAAACGGCGAATTACAGTTTTATGACGAATTCCAAACGAGACCATAGGTTTCTGTGCCAACGGATTTTCAGATTCCATACAGAGGCATTTGCACTGCCCAATTGACAAACGAGCGAGTCGGTTGAGTTAAGAGATACAGATATGCGAAATTGCGAAGTTTTTCTTAGAAGATTGCATGCTCACTTGGGTAGCATTGACATTAATTGGCTCGGTGGCCAAGCATTTAAATGGTCGACTCAACCACTGAAGGTTTGGGGTTCGAATCCTGGCGTGAGGATTTACGACACTGAGTGTTCCTTCATCTATTCCATCTAATTATAAGTCATCCTCATCGTCGCTATTAGCAAAGAAGGTAAATTAAGAAAAGCAGAAATTGAAAGGATCGTATGAAATTCGGAGATGCATATCACATGATCTTTCATGAGGAAAATTGCACTGATACGCACACGAAATGTGAGTATAAGAAGTACTCTCTTTCAAGTTCATCCGAGCCACTTCCCTTTGACCTATTTCTTTCTGGGTAGCATGCCATCCCAGGACACGCGGCTGGAACATCTTCAATGATCTTTGCGTGTATCATGGTTTGTAAAAATTTACCAGGGGAGTCACGCGAACCCTTTGCATTAGTAACTCCCAACCTGCATTACAAGAAGACTTCTCTCCGGAGACAAAAATGTTACTCTAAAGAGAGGTAGGAACAAAGTACTACTAAATTAAGGGATATATTAAAGTGCATTATGCAGTTCTTCCTGAATAAAAAGCGCGTTTGTTTCATTCTCTTACAGAATCTGCATTCCTATGTTGTATGATTTCTGCAAATATACTGAACCTTTCACCATTAAATCATTAACGTGCTGGTAAATAACAACAAATTGGGTCCATTCCTTGGCTTGTAAAAATCGACAACAATATTGTTAGGTTGGGCAATTGTATTTGTGTTCAACAAAGCACTAGGGTAAATGTACTAATTTGATTCAGGAGTTTGTCTGTGGTAAAATATACACTGGTGTTTAATAACTAAGAAAATGCTGAAATAGTAGTTTTTCTTGTGTAAAGAATAATTTTATGAATATGTGATATTGTAATTCTTAATTGAAAAGTTTGCCATTCTAGTTCAACATTATATTTTGTTATTTGTTCAGATAAGTAAAAGCATAACAAGAAAATTTTCTTCAAATATTAGATTACTGCACCGACAGAATTTTCTATAAAATATCATTTGAATGGTTAACGTGAAACAAAATTTTAACTTTTGCGCCTGATATTTAAATTCGAACTAAGTAAAGGTAGTTTTCGACTGGAATTTCAACATTAAATTATAAATGATCTTTAGTTTATGTTCGTCAACAATAATTTTACATAATGTGGAAATGCAATCTTTGATACCGAAATGGCAGTGGTATAGAAACAAATTACACTAAACCACACATTGCGAGGGAAACAAACAACAGAATGAACTCGCAGCTAACGAAAGGTGTTGTTTTTCGAGGTATAAGATCGCAAGAGCGAAGTTAACATTCCTCTGTGTCTATTCCAACCAGAAAAAGCATAGTGCCTCAATTGAAACAAGCACACCGGGCTTCAGAATCCTTTGAGAAACATATCCAATTTCGGAAACTGAGAAAATTAAAAGACAGTTCCTGAATTACTGCAGTGTTGAGCACGTCTTGAAATTCAAGTCTTATCTCTAGTTCCCGTCTCGGGTGTTTTTCATTCTTCTTTTTTTTCATCGAATTCATAGTTTTGAAAGTATATATATTAATTATATTTTATTGATGCATATTAATATTACACATGAATGTGTATTAATTGAAACAAAAGATGATGGCGACTTAGTAGCCACCGTAATTCGTGTAACTCAACAGCTCATCGAGTAATTGCCGGACCCCGTGGCCGAGTGGTTAGCACATCGCGATGCGACGCTAGGGGTTCGAATCCCGCTCGGGCATGGTTGTTTGTAAATGTCTATTCATCAATTTCATCATTTCATCCCTCATCCCCATCTTCGCAAATTAGCCAAGAGGCACAAAATGCGAAGTAAAATAAAATAAATCAATCAATCATCGAGAAATTGTTGTTGTTGCTGGACAGCCAATGACGTAAAGAAATAGCAAGGGTGCTAACAACGCCAAATCTACATTAGTACCAAAACGAGGGTTCTGTTACATAAAGTTGATTATTTCTAAAACCATGCTTGATGTTACATTGCACATTGTTTTTACAGTGTAGCAGAAACAGCTAGTTACTACATTTTAAAAGTGAATAAGTAAAATATTAGGAAAATCAAGTTCGGAAACTTTTTAGACAGAACCCCTGTTGTCCATGCAATACTACGATCAAGATAAGATTATTACTGAGCTTCCAAATAACCATTCATCTTCCTTGGTCTTGGGGGGAAAATACTAATGTTAGCACGTGTGTGGAAATCAAAAAGAGAAAAACGAAGCATATATTTCCTCATGCACAACCACTGCTTGTTTTTCACATAGTACCAATAAGTAACGGGAACAGCTAAGCTGGGAGTAAATATGCATGAATGGGAAATGCATTCTCATACGAGGAGCGTTTTAATCACTCTTTGGTAAAGCGAGACAGAGTGGAGAAAACGTAACGGTACGTATGAGCATACATACAAACAATTAAGCCGTCGTGATCAACGCATCAAAGCCTGATTGGCGTACTAAAAGCTGTGATGTGGTAACACATGTACTCTTGCTTTCAATTCATGTATGCTGAACAGTTTACCAAAGCGCCCAATAAAAAGCAATTTTTTGAAAATTATAAAAAGCATATAAAAATGTTGAAAGCATGAGAAATATTTTTCTGCCTTGCATCATCATACTAGCTTCTAAAGGCACCAGACAGTATGCATTCCATTTCACAAAGCGTACCTATTTGAATCCGTTTATAAATTGAAATGCATAGGAGTTATAATAACAAATGAAAACTATACTCTGACGAAAATTAAAAGTAGGCTCTATTCAGATAATGCTTCTATTCATAAACGTTATCCTCTAATATAAAAGAATATAAAAGTCAAAACATACAAAACAGTAGTTTTGCCTGTAGTTTTGTATGGATACGAAACGTGGTCCCTTACACTAAAGAGGAAGTTGACCGTAATTACGGAAAGACAGAGAGACAAAGACACTTGGGTTTGAAAGATTGTACTAATTGTACCATTTTATGCCGCTTTTCTGTTACTTTTGGCCAATTGCGGCGAGCGCTCGAAACAGATAAGCCAATAGTGAGTGGAGAAGATTGTGCAGTTTAGTAAGCATCCTCCGATATAATGAGAAAAATTAAATCAAGACGACTGCGGATCATGTAGCACACGCATGGGAGAGGAAAGGGAAGTTTAAATATACCTTGTCAGTAAATTTAGTAAGGTCAAGAGGAAGATATAGCAATTTGGACCTGAAGGAAATGTAAGGATGATCAAGAGTCGATTTATCTTGCCCACAGGGACAGATGGAAGTCTTGTGTTGCTGCGGCAATAAACCTTAGGATTTAGGGGCAACAGATAGTTAGTTTTCAAATAGTAATCTTCAATAAAAACAATGTATCTTCATTGGATGCTATTGACATTTTCTTTTCTTTACATACTTATATAATTATGCGCGCGCGCGCACGCAAACACTTTTAATATTATGGAATAAATACCCGTTACATGAAGAAAAATTTACGAAAACTTACTATAGAAACAAATGTTAAAACTGCATATTGTATACCAATAAGCTCTGCAGTGAAGAACCATTGAAGAACAATACTACTATTGGGAATGAACCTGAGTTTAACTTAAGCCACAATAATATTAGTTACTCTTTTTTTTTTTAAATTTTAACTGACGTCAGGAAAGCGATTCGGTCATTCAGAAGTTAGCTTCCACGAAAGGCGCCATCATGAATGTTATCAATAGAATCTAAATGAAATGAACAACAATCAATTAATTGTTTCCATTGATGAGAGGCGTCAGTTATTGAAATATGCACGCGTAGCGCAACACATTTTCGTTTAATCGAGTTTCGGTATGTGATTGCATGGCTTTAAAATTACAATGTGGTTAATGGGTGAACAGAATTGTTCACTTATAGATAATTCAACTCTTCAGCAAAGAGCTTTGTTACTTATTAATGTATTTTAATATATTAATTCTATGTGCATGGGCGTACGCGCTCTCACACAAATACACACACACTAAAGTTTGGTTCTTATCAAAAGTATCTTAGTAAAGGTACATACAATGAAACTAAGGGGTCGTCACATTATGATGGGCCGGGGGTGATGCATGACGGTGAGTCAAGTAAGTATGATACAAGCATTTAGTGTCAAAAATATCTTATCTTCTGCTTCAACTTAGCTCAAGGTTTCTAGACGTCTGAAGCTCTACGTTGTTAGTGTTTAAAGGAATGAAATTACAAATTTCAGAATTCGCTTTGGCCCCAGTTTAATAGGTATCTGGTTGCAAGAAATCACACTTAAAGACAAGGAACTTCTCAAATTTTGCCAACGTTTCCGAAGGAGAGGTACTCAGTCTTGCCCCATCTTGGACCAATGTGATATCAATTCTAACTAACTAACTAACTCTCTAGCCTTCTTAAACCCGAAGGTTCATGGCTGCAGCAACACAGGCCTTCCATGTTTCCCTATTTTGAGCAAGTTCTATATACTCTTTTCCATCCCTACCGATTTCCCTTAGGTCCATCTCAACAGTGTGGATTTCGAGCTAGGGTCTCAAATTACACTTACAACTGTAGGTCCAGTACTGATTTTTCTTTAATCAGAAAGCACTAACATACTTTCTAAAAAGCTTGTTTTCTAATGGAGGACATTTCTGGGGAGTATTTTTCTCCGTTGGAAAATTAAAACAAGTGATTAAAGGTGCCGTCTCCACGGTGAGTCCAATTTTAGACATAGCCGTCGTGGTATTTGCTCAAAGCAGCTAGCTGCGTTTGATTACAATTAGAAGCAGCGTTCCTGCAGAAATGACCTCAGCTTTAAGTTTTTTCCCCTTCTGTGTAAACAAAGAATCCAATGTGCGTTGAACTGTAAACTTGATGCTCTTTTTGGACGCACGCAAATTGCTGGCTTCCTCTTGGCTGTTGAACGCGAAAGGACAGCGCCGCATGAAAATCGGTACAAGTCAAAGAAAGTCCCTGACACTTCTTCCGAGTCCAATGTTTCCGCTATATGGAAATATACATCAAAGCCTTTACACACCAAATCCGCAGAGGAAAAGTACAGGAATTGCTCTTCCGCCGTCGTGTATTTTTAAAACCAAAATAATTTTGCGGATGTCTCGTTTCGTTTATATACGTATGTATCCGAGGTGGTATGATCAAGTTGTGTTCCATAGAATGTGGAAGTTATTTTTGTAAGGCTTCTGAGCCACAGACAAATGTAATGTTTGTGATACGCATATCATCTTTAAGTGCAAAATGCAGTCCTATGCTTCGTCAAAATCATTTCGGAAGGAGGAGATAAAACTGAAATTAATTCTATTCTACAATTTTAGGGAAACTGGGAAATTATTAGAAGCTTATGTTATTTTATTAAGGATTAAATAATTGTAACAAATTAAGTAATGGGGTAGGTATTTGACTTCAATATTATAAGTAAATAAAGGTTGTACGAATATTTTTGCGCCTCGTTTAATCTTCATTTTTGCGAATAACATTTTTCCCGACTTCCTAACTACTCTTTATTCTAAGAGGTATCACATTGTAAACCATAACGAATGCAAATAGTCGAAGTGCTGACGCACCCAAGCAATCCCAGTTCTATTATATGCTAATTATTTTCAGTAGCTATTTCCTTAAATATTCTGATTAATCGTGACGATGAGGATGAATAATACAAGGAACCTAACAAAAGAAGAAATGTAGAGAAACTAATGCCTTACGGGACTCAAACCAGAACTCTTGTTTTCACAGCTTATGCTAAGCACTACGTCATAAAGGCAGGCACAAGGAAGCTTTCTTTAATAAACAGCAGTGATGAGGGTTAAGGCATAACTAATGAAACCATAACCAAGTGAACGTTGACCTTCATTGTGTTGAAAAAGAATGAAAAATTAAAGAGAAAGATTCCGAATATGTAAACCAATAAATGAAAGACGTGGATTCCAAGATTCAACCAGTTCATCTCCAAATTATGCTTTGACTGAAACAACACTTTCCTGGATTAACTAGAGGCAAGTTCCACAAGACCAACTGATGCAGAAAATTTAGAAAACGAGTTTCATTCCATCTCGTGTTGGTCATCGTCCCCTGGCCATTCTCTCCCATCCAGAAGAACCGTAATATATTATTACTCCTACCTACCTACCGTGTTTTGGGAAATCAAGAGGTCCCGGATCTACCGGAAATATTATGCTTTAACTACACGTTCGCTGATATTAAACCAGTCTTCCTGCCCTCCAACCATCCTAGCACTTTTTATGACACATTTCCTGTCGTCTGAAGAGGAATTAGGCACACTGGAAAAGACACGCTATCGCCGGCCGTTGCTTGAGAGAGAACTCTCGACACTTTCCGTTTCTGCTTTTGTTCACATGTTCTCCCTTTACTATTATTATATATTCGTCAAATAATTGTTGTTTTGTAGCGAATCTTTAATCAAAAAACGTACTTACGAATTAATATCGGATACAGTCTTTTCTTTGGTCTGTGAAACTTTGCACGAGATGACCTCCTTGGTTAGCTCAACGCGATGCGACGCCAAGGGTTCCAGGTTCGAATCTCGGCCTGGGCATAGGTGTTCGAGAGAGTCCCTTCATCAATTTCATCATATCACTCATCCTTATCTTCGCAATTAGCCAAAAGTGGCAGAAGTAAAGTAAACCAAATCAATCAATCAACTTTGCATGTATGCCCATCGAGGACAAGTCATGATTGCAATGCAGTTGAATGCAAGACAGTAGTAAACAGTGAAAGGGAAGTTTGGTTGCTTGATTTAGTTTATTTTACTTCGATTTTCTGCTACTTGTGTAGGGGTCCCGGGTTCGATACCCGGTGGAGGTACAGTGGTTCGGATCCCTCTTTAAACTGTAGGTCCAGTCCCGATTAGCCTTACTGTGCATAAAGTGAACTTAAAACACCAATTCAAACCAAACTCTGCTACTTGTGGCTAATCGGAAAGATTAGAATGAATGATAAGATTAGATCGATTAAGGGACAATCACAAACATATAGTGACGACACAAGACAAGTCCCACAGGGCTGTAGGTCCAGGTGCCAGAGCATCGTTAGTCTGCAAAATGCAGTTCAGGGTGTAGTACGTGGAAGACAGGCTCACATTTTGGTATCTCTAGAAAGGGTCACCCCATGTACATACATGGTATTTTGTTAAAAATCTCTGGGTTCAAACCTGATTGCTTTCCTTGAATACGTCACTGGATCATAGTTTTTGTTTTAAATATACTTTGCAAGGCGGTGGAAAATGTAAATACGATTTAGAACGCAAAAATTGCAGTGTTTCGGATACAATTTTAAACAGTGGGTGGGTGCAGTCCAGATTAGCCTATATGAGCATGAAACGAGCTTAACACAAAGTTTATATTAATGCTCTCGAGAACATTGATATTAGTCATACTGCAGCATTTTTCACCTGCTTCCACTGTTTGCATAGCTCAACGTAGATCAATACAGTACAAGCTCCCATGGCTTTTTTAATTTTTTCTCATGAAAAATCGTTATTGGATTAAACGTTTACTCAACTAACAATAATTTTAGCCACGCCAGGAGATGGGTTGAAGCGTTTTCGAACGAACAATATTCACAGCTGCAGGGTACGTTCAACCGGAGGAGAGCCCGGCTATGTGAAACAGCTGGTGTTTAACAACTCTGGTCATTGTTCAAATATTGATGGGTATTGTTTGTAACAGTGTTTACCTTTGCCCGGCGTAAAGCAAGAGGTTTGTTCAGTTTTAAGTTTCCTTCTGTGCTGTGAGCATTTCACACTTTACTCATTGACATGCAAACAATAAACTACATAGGCCGTTCTCGTGCAAGTCCTTCATTTTCCTCAAAGTCCTTGACAATTAGGAAGCAGAAATGAGCCTATGTGTAAGCAATTTTGGAACAGTGTGTTTATCTTCATTTCATATATTGATTGGTTGTGATAGAATATTCTGGAATTACAGGTACGAACTAAAGCATCGTAAATTTTTATTCATGTACATCAATGCCAATAATATATTCCAAAAATTGTTTGCCAAATCAAACTGCCTCAGCACAGACCGATTTCATGTTAATTATTTTATATTTATTTATAATTTTCATCCATCATTTAATGCGAAAATTGCCTTTAAAATCTGCCACTTTCCAGTTCCAAATATCTTTAAAAATTATAATGTAATTGCTTTCACAGAAGCATCTTCCATCAATGATCATCTTGATCGATTGAGTTAAAATTTGTTGAGTGAGTCAACACTCAGGGTGTCAGCCCCTGTCAAACTATTCGAGGGAAATTCCGCTTATCTATAATTCGTATCTAAATTAGAAAGGCGTTCGAAAGCTTTCTGGTTGGAATAAAAGTGCAAAAATAAACAAAAAACGCATTTGAAACGTATGTCACTACAATCATATTTTTACATTAAATGACGAAAATATTCCATTTTGCGGGGGGGTTATGATTTCAAAACTATTAGACATTACGCTTCGTTTGTGGGTTGATCGGAGTTGCTGAAATTTTAAAGATGATTTGAATCCATCCCTACAAATTAGTTCTTTTCATTTATCTGTTTTTCTTCTTTTTTTACCTTTGAGGCAGTCACATCACACGGTAATTGATAACGAATTTACGATGTTTTATTATTTTTACAGATATCGTTATTCTTTTGCTCTTTTAAAACTTTTTTAGGATAAACTGACGTGGATTAAACAACTCTTATTTGATTATCGTATAGGTTTCGCACAAAATGAAATAGTTTTCATCGTTGTAATTGTTTTCAAAAGCATCCCGATCGCCTCCTACTGTTTTTTTACAAAGGGCTGCCGGAGTGGGAAAACTAATTTGTTGGTAGTTTAATAATGGTGTTGAACAAATAAAATTCTCATTCATGCCACTGGTCGATTATTGAATTTATGCCCGTGTTTTGTTTGGAATTCACAGTATTTTTTTTCTGAACACTTCTTTTGTTCTAATATTATCGCGAACAAAATGAAGTTTTGGGTTTCTGATTAACAGTTTTGTTTTGCTCGTTTTTTTTTTTTGTAATTTGCCACTCAGTGTCACTTGATGCTTTTAGAAATGTTGAATTCAAACATGGTTTGGGCGAAAGTGTGTAAATTAATTCTGTGTAATGTGAGCTGTTGGACTGGTGCCTAGCATGTAAGTTGATCTTATTTTGACTTCTCTTCAGGGCATGCTTAACCGAAGTTAATTTCTGACAGGACACAAACAATAGTCACGTTTTGTGTCTCAGAGATATAAACCATTCTTGTGGAAGCAGCGGGTCAACTTGGCTAGAATTTTTGTTTCTGGGAACGTTGACTTTGTTTAGTTCTGAAGCTTGAAAATTCAGCCATTTTCATGGTCTTGAAATGCTCAGGGAATACAGGGATCGACTAGAAAATATTTAAGTTAACTTCTAAGCTGAATCACATTTTCTGCATAATTTTAGGTATTACCACAAGTAATAATTGTGTTAATTAGTTCTAATGTGTATCTCGTACCTCTGAGTAATCTGCGTAAGGAACAATTACAGTCTATTGGGTGTCAAGAAATATTTTTTCCTAGAAAGAAAATTGATGGATGAACAGAAAGAAGTACAGACATAGACAATTCTGGGTTGTAACAACCGCATTGATTTTCAATGGGGTCATTACAGCCCAGAAGTGTTCCTGACTGTACAAGTTGTAGTCCTGGTAGAAATAACGACGTGGCTGTCATTCCAAGTTCCAAGTCGATAAATTTTATGTACAGGAATTATTTGGACAAGCACAAACAACGATAAAGCGTAACGAATGCTCTTTTTAAAGGCAAAGAAAAATCTTAAAAACAAACGCAGATGAAAAAGTTAATACATTCTGACAATTTCTACAATACAAATTACGAGAGTAGTGGAAATAAATGTTGCTCTCGTGGTTATATATCGATAAAAATATTATTACTTCCTGGATTAAGTAATTTTAAAACTATTAATAAATTGACTGACTCTCATCTCTCTCTCTTATGTGTGTGTGTGTGTGTGTGTGTGTGTGTGTGTGTGTGTGTGTGTAGATGGTCTTTACTACTGAACGTTATGGACTGCAACAAAGCACTGGAAATTGCTCTCCTTGGCTTTCACAAGGATAGCAATGCAAGGTCAATGCCCCAACAAGGGGACAATGAAATGCTATAAACATGCTCGTTTTTTCCGTGCTTTGTGCAAGATTCCCATGTTGTGTCCTCATGTATAGTTCTCTGCAACATATCATGCTACTACACTTTACACGAAATGCAACACATGTCTTCCACGAGAAAGAATTTTGGAATGGCCATGCGATGTGAAATTATGCATGGGAGCAGGCAGCGTGTAGCTGGTGTGCGTAAATGTATGTGTGTGTGTGTGAGTGTGTGTGTGTGTGTGTCTGCCTTGGCATTTACCTCAAGTGACCGAGCGGAAGCTATTAAGGTCTTTACATACACGCCATAACATATCGACGGATTTGTATGAAATCAAAATACTTCATCGGTGTGTAATTAACATTCCTTCTTTTGCATGTCCCCTTTCCCGCGCTAGGGAGCGCTCCACAATTTCGGTGCCAATGAGAAACGAGGAAAAAATCGTCTGCTGGGCAGCGAGGAGCGAATGGAAGCCAGAAGAGAGGCGCTTACGTAGACACTGTTGCGACGTTGCGTATTTTAATTGGCTGCCTGGCTTTGACTTTCCCCAGCACCGAGAAAAGCCAGGGAGCAACTAGCGCGGGAACCGGGACAGGTTGTAACAAACGCGGTATAGACTGCATCTCGAAAATCAATTTATGCAGTAACTATCTGGTAAGATCCTTTCATTACTTCGATAAAAAAAAATCTTCAGACGGGATCTTAGCCTCTCATCCCTTGAACGTTGCATTGTTTTGAAATTTCAAATCTTATTTTCTATACATCTCTGTTGTCTTACGTGCATCTTCTACTTATTAAATTAATCGCGACGATGAAGATGAATAATGACCTTGTAAAATAAATGATGGGACAAACACATTGAAACAAGCACGCCTTACCAGGGTACGAACCTGGAACCTCTGGTTCCGTAGTGCAATAAGCAGACCACTCACCCGCGGATACATTTCAAATCAAATAGACAAATGTATGTAGAGCAATCTTATCAAAATTTATGCACAATATAATATTTAATGGTTGTTATATTTGCTGTTTATTGTTGCGTAACCTTGGTATGTAGTCTGTATAGTTCATTTTTCTCATTTATTGTCTGATAAATCCTACTTGAACTGGTTAGGATAATTGAAATCATAAAAGAGGACTATATATATATATATATATATATATATATATATATATATATATATATATATATACATACACACACACACACACACACACACACACCCACCTCTCAGGAAAAGTTTGAATATTGTTACATTTTGCACAACAAGTTTGTAATATTCCAGCAGATAGACAGATACCATGTGTTGTCGCATGCCAAGCCTGTGCTTGTCACCTAATGCCTAATATAACAATATTCCAAACTTTTTGTGAGGAGTGTATGTATGTAAATGTAAATCCCTTTAAATTAGAGTTGAGTTCAGTTTTAGTTTTAAGTCCACTTACCCGAGCACGAATCAGCGTTGCTTTTTGGAGAGCGAGACGAGATGAAACCGAAAACGAGACTAGACAGACTTAGTCACACACGATACGAGACAGCTGACTGCCAAGTTTCATCATTAACTAAGAAACAAACAGGCAATGTGTGTTGTGAACTGGGAATTTCACGCGCCTTATCGTTCAACCAACACTTTTACCAAACGTTTCAACAGCGAGGCAACGACTAATTCAACAAATTCTAAGGACAGTCTGACCGCCTGTAATGGGGCAATCACTCAACGATAACCCCCGCGAGGAAACTGAATGCAGCAGCGAAGAAAGTCAACGCTTGTGCTAGTGATCGATCTTTATCCTGAAGCTCGACACTAGGCAAATTGCCTTCGAATTCAATCGTGTCTGATCCACAAGCCTTTCCTATGATCCACCTAAGCAATAGATTTTTTCAATCGCAGTCGTCCCTAAAGCGGGCACAGTAGCTTTGCAGGGAGAGACACTTTCCTGAATTAGAAAGGGGCAGCTTCTAAATTTTACCAGTGTGTTGAAGTTTCAATACAAAAAATTATCGCACGACTAATAATTCCAACATTAGAAAGATTGCAGATTTAGTTAGATGATAGTTCTCCCTGAAGACGAAGATCACACATTGATTTTTATTTTGGGAAAAAAAAAAACCTGACGGCCTTTACCCCCCAGGGTTTCCCCCAGGTACCCATGTCATTCGACGCTGGGTAAAGTTCCCGGATTTGAACAGGCAGGGGATCGAACCCGGAACATTTAGCATGGTAGTCAGACGCGTTACCAACTTTTATTATTATTATTCTAAAAGGAAAGCCCCTAAGCGAAAGCTTCCCCCATCACACTTCATTCACTCATATTATTTCATTCACATTTCTATTTCAGGGCTTTTCAGGACAGACAATCACAACTACCCATGCCTTACCCGGGACTCGAACCCGGAACCTCTGGCGTTGCAGGCGCGCTCTGCTAACCACTTCGCCACGGAGGTCGACTCGACCGAGCCACAAATTTTGATGTTTGTTATTTGATGTCGCTTTTCTGCCACTTTTGGCTAATCGCGACGACGAGGATGAGTGATAATGATATGATGAAACTGATGAAGACACCCACAAAGAAAGCCCAGGCTAATCCATGAAGAATACGAATGATTAATTTATTAATTCATGCATGTTATCAAGGGGCTGTAATATATTTTGCTTTAGAAAAAGAAACTGTGTATCCAGACATTTAATTTACAATGATTATACCTAAATATTCATGAAAATAAAATGATAGAATTTTTTAAGATTTATAGAAATATCAGATCGATCAAATTAACGACAATTTTACTGATACTCAGTTCAGATTTATCTGCCTCGTTACCGCAATAAACAAAGGCACACGAAACGATTTTATCATTTTCCAGCCATATTTTATCAACTTTCTGAGACATTTAAAGCCAAAACGCCGGGCGCATATTTATCAGAAATAAAAAAAGAAAAATACTGGACCCGTGCTTCCGGATTTGATCAGCTAAGCCACTGTGTCTGATATTGCAAGACCAACATGCGAATGGGAATTAGAGTTAAAACCTGCCATCCATCAGAGGTCCACCTACACAAGACTGCTCTAACATTCTAATCCCTAGTGCCAGCTTGCTCTGTAACTCAAGTGTTAAAGTTCAACAGGGGAAATTTGGTAATTTAGAGGAAAGGGAAAGTTTTAATCCAAGTTTAATTAGGAGTTCAAACACATTGTTATTGAGAAGTTACATTCATTGCATTTCGGGAAAGAGGGTCTGAATTACTGATAGCGACAGGACGTTCAATAAATCACATTTCATTCAACCTCTGTAACCCGCACTCCAATTTTTGCACATAAAGTTTGTCTATTTCTGTTCGCCTTTTATGGGTTGCAAAATGCCGCTCAATATAAGGTTGGTTGAGTAGTGATAATATATTTCGGTTAATTCGTATGTGCAACGTTTTAGTTTTTACTGGCTACAAATGACAAAATATTAAAATTCAGATTAGAAAATCCAATATTTTAGAAACTACGCCTATTCAGCAGGTTTACGCACATCCGAAATAGTTTCCAAATAAAAGATTTATAATTACGTTCTGGTATATTCACTCTTAAAAGTGAACCATGCTGGGTTGCATGGTAAAGATTTCCAACATCATGCCCTCGATGGTATCTTAAGTCGGTAATTTTAATTAATTAAAATTTATATATAAGTATATATTACATAAATATTATTTATTATATGTATAAGTATTATTTCTTGTCATGTTTATTTAAAATATAAACTAAAATTATATAATTAACGATACTATCTTTTTCATTTTAATCATACTTTCAGTGATTTACTCGATAAATGTACTTCATAGAGGATGCTACGCAAAGAATCTATTGCAATCATTATCAAATATTGTATCTATTCCATTGGAGCTAGAAAGTTACATAATTAACAATATAAAAAGTGTGTGGAAATTATGCACATTTATGTATAATATATAATGTGTGTGTGTAAAAGGAAATATAATTTGGTTCACGCATACTACAGATAAGATTTTTATCTTGAGATCCGTCTTGAAGACGAAACCGAGTAGTTCAGATCTTGGCACTACAATGCCTATTTTTAGTCTTCAAAGCAAAACACTATAAAATACGGAGAATTTCCACAATTTCAGCACATTTCGCAAGAAAGTCAGCCGCACGGGGAAGACCCCGACACTAAGATAAGGAGGTAACAAAAACCGAAGATGAGAAAAGGATGGGTGGAAAAGTTCGGAATGATTCTGTCACCTTGAAAGAAATATGAAAAAAAAAATCTATTGAGCTGGGCAGGCTCCGTCCAGTCAGCCAGAGAAAATACCACGTTGCTCCATTAAAACGACATCCATATTTTACTTGGGAGGGACGCTGTTTGTATAGGAAAGAGAAGAGAGCACTGTCGCTTTCATATAGCCGACAGAGGTTCGACATGCTAAAGAAATTCGATATAGGATTCCCAGCCTCATAGAAACAGATAACGTGGAAGGTGGGATGCAACAATGCCTTTCCTATAATGACGCCCGTACATCAAGTGACGGAATACCTTATCAGAAGAACAATCCAGCATCCATCAAAACGGGTTCCAACCTCGCATTTCTTGATCCGTTCGCTCTGCCTCCAACAGAAAGCGTGGTATTTGACAGAAAAAAAAAAGCCAATGTAGCCAGTTTCTTTTACGAAAGATTACCAAGGAGAATGCTAATGCACTGCCACAACAATGCATTAAGATGATTCTAAGTTCTTTCTTTTCCCCATCAAGCAAATGGTCCTTGTTTTCCCGTTAGGCAACGTTAAAATGCTGAGAAGAAAAATGGATCCGCAGTATTTTTACTGTTACACCTCTACTGATTTTGAGTATTATGCCAGGAAACTAGGTGCTAAATAAACATGGGCGTCCACTAACGGGTACTGGAAAATGAAAAAGATAATAGTATGCTTTATTAGTTTATTTCTAATATTTGTATTCTATTTACCTCTTTTCCTTCTTGTCTTTCCTGAATTTTTATCTTTCTTCCTATGTCATTGAATCTATTTATTCTTGCTTACATTCTTATTATTTTTATTTTTTATTCATTCGATCGAACTTCTTTCTCTCACTCTCTGTCTCGACTTTCTTCAATTCCTTTTACAAGAGTTTCTTTTTCTCTCTCTTTCTCACTTCCTTCGATTTCTTTTCTGTCGAGCTTCTTTTCTCTCTTTCTCATTTTATCAACCTTCTTCAATTTCTTTCTCTCTCTCTCAATTGTACAATAACCGTAACCACGACGTCACACGACTTTCAATATACCACCCTTCAAAACACTTAATTAATTTTTCTTATTAATTTATTTTTGGTATTGTTAACACCATTAAAAATTCCCCTTTGATGCCCATGAAAGCAATGATATCCTATTGTAATAATAAGTATAACCAGAGTTAATTTCCTGCCCGACCCTGTGGCCGAGTGGTTAGCACATCGCGCTGCGACGCCAAGGGTCCCGGGTTCGAATCCCGGTCGGGCTTGGTTGTTTGTGAATGTCCATTCATCAATTTCATCATTTCATCACTCATCCCCATCTTCGCAAATTAGCCAAGAGGCACAAAACGCGAAGTAAAATAAACTAAATCAATCAATCAGAGTTAATTTCCGATTGGGGCATATTTCAGTGACCCGTTTCTCACTTTAAAACTGAAAGTCAGTGCCGATTAACCTCAGAGCAAGGACAGTTTACTTTTTCATGGTAGACAAGGGTTCATTAAGAGGCCATAGTGGGGGGCAAAAGTGTCAAAAATTGTGGGACTGCCCCCTCCCTAAACGCCGCTATTGGTGATGGGACAATTATCCTGCTATTACTTTCGCCGTTGCGTGTACTATCTACGCCTGTAGCCTGTGAATGTTCTTTAACCTGCTTCGAATGCTTAGATTTCTGCAGGAGTAGGACCGATACTCTTACCTCCGTAGCTCACGGAAACATAAGACGCTGTGGCAAATATTCATAGTGCTTTTCGTGAAAAAGTTTTTCAAAGTAAAATCCTTTTCCCGTTGCACGCACTCCCGCGATGGACCCATTCGAAGTGAAACCACTGGAATCGTCCCCTGGCGACATCCAGACCAAAGCCACTCATTTCCACACAACGCTTGGGCAGGCTTCGAAGTGATCGAACATTTTTCGACGGTCCTGTGGGCCCCGAGTAAGCACAACTTGAGGTTAGACGAGGGTGGTTTAACGATACATTCCCGGCATGTGTGTGTGACTGCCTCTCGCATTCATCATCGCTACGTCCCCCCAACGAGGACTGCCAGACTCCTTGAATTGCCGATGAAACTTCGGAGAGAGAATTTGGACCAAGTCTGTTATCTTCAGATCATCGAGGATCTGTAGTGTGTGTTAGGGAGGGAGGCTGGGAGGGGGAAGGGAAGAATGGGGAGTCATCCGGGGCAGTAACGACTTCAGGCTACAGTCCAACTATGGCAAGAACGATGCTTTTCCCCTTAGTTGCTTCCTTATCAGCTATGCCCCTCCAAAACTTGGGAGAAATCGTCAGATTATCCAGGGAATAGACAAACCCACGGATTGGCGAGGGTGAAGAGAAAAACTAGTGTTGCAGACAAGAACAGAGCTTTGCAACTCCGTTGGAAGGTTTTGGTGTACGACACAAGATACGCTAGCTTATGAAAGTCTTTCCAAGAATAACTGCGTTTCAGAAAAACGCAGAACAGTACGTGCGGTTGTGACATCACTTCTGTGCTTGTTCTTTGCAAGCAGGGGCGCGTCGAGTATCTGGGCGTTCAGCGAGCAACGTGATCACTCGGCTACTTGACTGCCAAATAAGCGTTGCTCCATGAACGCTGCTCACTTGCACGCTGAGCGAACTTGAACCTTGCTCACCAGAGGTTTAAGAAACAGAATATATCGTTTCTAAGTCTCCATATTGTGAAGCAAAGAGAAGAGGAAAATTGTTTGAAGATCCGGCAAATGTAGAAGTATTTGTGATTAACGGAATTCGATATAGCGTAATTACAGTGGAAGTTCAAGTAACAGAAGGTAATATAATTTTCCACCTTTTGTAATTGTATTAAAATGCAAGTGTTCATTCGAAATATACACCGTAGTCTTGGAGCGAAAAGAAGAAAATTTCGTGCACATCAACCATTTCCATAATTAACAGCTTATCAGAATCACTGGAATCTTATCCACTCGACGCAGCCATATTGCGCACAGGTCAAAGGCATGATATTTTGATCAATGAGCGTCAAGTAAATGGTCTGCCTGCTCAACGAGTGAAAATCTTGCTCGGTGAGCAACGCTCAGATACTCGACTCGCCCCTGCATAACAGTTCTTTCCCCACACTCAGACCCTACAATTGATAGGTCTTTCCCGGCTCCCCCTGGCGTTCATTTAAATCAGACGAGGAGGATCTTTGTGGAAAGGGGACGAAGAAATAAAGCGCCTTTCCGCTGTTTTATGGGATACCAGGGCGAACGCGAGACGCCCGCGAACGGACTATTTCGCAAAGTTTTATTAGCAAATCATTTCCCAAATATCTCCTGCGTCAGTCGATTCCACATACAAGCCGTACTTTTTATGGCACACGACTTGGCTATGTACGTCCCAAACACGTATTTGTTATGCCAATGTGGTGAAAATTGAAGGAACGGGGAGATTGCCCTCCTTCCATTCAGACGGCAATAGGAATGTTAATGTTTTAACGAAGCATCAGCTGCACTTCATATTTCCTCAATATTAAAGTCCATATTCATCTGCCTTTTACATATAAATCACCCATGACCGTGCTTTTTATGAAGGGCTAAATAATTTTCCCAGACAAATATTCGGCTACCAATTCATAAAACTCTCAAAAGGTTTCCTGTCTAAAAGTATTACGACTTCGGCTGTAAAAGGACTCCGGGAACTTGTGAACGAATACTTATAAATTGTGGGACTTGGACGGAGGTTAGATATCCAGTTTTTTCCTCCATCGTACGTTAACTCTGCCTAGACCTTGAGGAAAAGCCGAAGAACATGGTTAACGAATACAAAACAACATAGTACGACCGCTGCTTATTCAATTTAAAAAAATGCAGTAAAACAGAGAGAAGAGGGGGGCTATAAAACTGGCAATTTTACAGGTACTCTAGGATGTGCTAAACTCACTGATGAGTTCGACACTGGAACGACCAAAAAAAATAAAATAAAATAAAAAATAAAAAGTTGCTCTACTGGTTTCGTTTTATGCTAGAATGAGGGCAAAAAGGATAAACACTTAATTCAATTTAGTCTCAGACAGACATTTATAAGCTCGTTTGGATTCCCTAATATTTCATTTCATTCCCGGTGCACCAGCATATTCATGGCGAGATAAGGATCAGAAGCGGAGAGATAAAGCAGTTTTACAACCCTGCTTCGCGCGCAACTTGACAGATTCGAAGTTGTGATAAAGAAACATGTTCACTGTAGCCCGGCTTCTTCTGAACAACCATTCTCTAGTAACGCTGATGCCGCTCAACAATAAAGAACTCATTTGATTATTACACTATTATAGCCTGTGATTTCGCGTTTTTCCTTTCGCGAATGTCATGCAACTTCTTCAACATCACCTCCATGTAGTCATCAATCCATTGCAACCAATTTAGCTGGACTATGTGAAGTAGACAGAGTAGAGAAGAAAGGACAATGACGCACCAAGAAATGGCAATGCTTGACAAGCAAAGGCAGATTAGTTACACAAACACGCGTTCGATATTAGGTTACAATTTTTCTGTAGCCTACGTAAGCATCTTCAGAGATCACAGAGACTGTCATCGGCGTGACTACAACACGGGGCAAAGGCGACCTCAGCTTACTGCTGATCACATCACCTTATGGCCGAGGTCAAAGATGTGTGGAGCACACCCCTTTAATTTCGCGGTACACTAACGCACAAGGTAGAACATTACCCATCATTTTTTTCCATCTCTCACGAATGCAACTGATTAATAATTCCAATAACTTCACTGTACTATAGACACGAAATAACTTTACGGTCACGACTGGCAAAATTAATTTATATTCAGTTTACTATCAACTGTACTTTACAAGTCCTTAATTCTACATTAACCTCCCCAATGGCGCAGTGGTAGCGTCGTCGCCTTGTAATCAAGGGGTCCCTGTCCCTGTGGGTCGGATCCCATTTTAAACTGTAGGTCCAGTCACGATTAGCCTTACTGTGCCATAAAGTAGACTTAAAACCAACTCAATCAATCAATTCTACATTACATTATATTTGTCGATAATCCTTTTTTTTTACGTGCTCTTGTGATTAGATTACTCTTAATATGGAACAGAGCCTTCAGCGGCCGGTTCACCATATCGTCACCTGAGGTAGGTTCCGGGTTCGAGTCCAGATCTCAATATTATCCTTAGATAAAATAAGAAAATTGATGTAATTTAAATAATCTAGTCATAACATTTCCTGTCTTAAATTGAGGGGAAAACATACAAAAAAGAATAAAAATCCTTTTGTTTTGTATTTTTTCTCCAAAATTTAAGACAGGTTAGATCTTTGAATTAGGGTACATTTATCTCGTTTATAGCACATTTATCTCACTGCAAAGGTCCTAACTTTTCACGTGACGTTGCCAGAACACAATAGTGACTGCACCGATCGTTGTCACACGAATAATTCAAGCAGAACGTATCAGTGAAACGCTACTGATCTCGGTTGCTATTTGGCACAGCCAAATGGCTGTCGTGTTCGTGCTACAGATGTTCCAATGCATATTTCATGGTCAACTCCTGATTGAACTCAGATTGGAACAAACACCGAGACAAGAAAACGGAAAGTGAATTCGTCCGTTTCGCACTTTTAGTTTCACTAAAATAAAAACAAACTTCATCTGAAAACTGTAACACAGATCGGTTTCAGGTTTCATTTACATTGAAACATACATTACATTGGTGTATCAGTTCGTGGCATAAATTCAGCTTGTAATTGATATGGATGAAACATACACTGTGTATAGTCTCGTCTAAATCTCTTCTAAAACACTGTTGTTGTTTTTTTTAATTTAATTGCTTCATGCTGCTTTTTGTAGAAAGGGTCAATTTACCCAAAATTCAAACCCACACACAGTTACCGTAACCAGAAGGTCAATAAATGAAATTTTAGAATAGGCGTGTGCACAATGATGCACTTCCCCACTTTTTCTATTTCTGACCATCAGAGAAATATAATATCAAGCAGCAGATGTTGTCTATGTTACGCTTTACACACAGATTACGAATGCGACATAGAAGACTCGTCTCGTTCGCTGCACTTTTTGTATCCCGATGCCAGGCTGGTGAAATGAAATTACGTTCAACCAAGTAGACGAAAAGCTGTGTTCCATTTCAGAAGGTTCAACAAGTGCCTGTATGCTGCTTAAAACGTTCATTTGATTAGTCAGCACCCACTACGTGATCATACACCACACCGCTCCAGAACGTAGTGCAAACGGTGCAGACACCAAGTACACTACTTGACACCAAATCAATGAAGTAGACGAGTCTGTGTTGCACCTTGTAACCAACTAGACGCGCAAGTGCAGAGAGTCAAAAGGTGCAGCGAATTAGACTGACAAAGAATTTTAAGAGGGGTCCAAACCATTGCAATCAAACCAGCTAATCATTAATTACACAGTGATACAGTTTTAATTGTAAGGTTTCGTAAAGAAAGACTAATAACTAGTAATTACTCATAGTATAGCGTTATAGTCAAATCTTATTACAATATTTCGCACTATCTCAACTAGGACAAGCAAGAGGATTTCAACTCCAGCTGAAAAATATATGATTAACCTTCCATAGATGAAAGCACCTTCCATATTAATCACATAGCAAAAAATTTACTAATGCATAGCAAACTGGCAGAAATGAGTCGCTTAGGTAATACTCCACAACCAAACGCTATTGACTATGCTTATACAAGCAAAACTCATTTGATTGTCTCCATTCCACTGCGTTGACTAGTTTAATGCACATGGGCATCATGCGACAGTGAATGTGTGTACTATGGCAACCCGCATGGCTTTTTTCAACTGCTTCTTGGTTTGTTGAATTGGTTTCACGATGAACACCGACCCGTATCCTTTGAAGAAAAAACATGGGAACCCAATGTCAATGGACAATAGACACCACACACGATCAGTCTCGAACACGTACATATTGCCCATTTAAAGGGCATATCGTAGAGTTCGACGGTACCCCTTTAAAGTGTCTCAGACGCACTCAAAGTTGTGCAGAAATATTTCTAATAACAAGTAAATCAACACAGAGGCTGGGGAAACTTGTTGCCATGGGAACGCTTCAATTGCTGAGCTCCTTAGCTGAGTGTTGCTACTCATCTCATTAGTAAACAAATTCTCATCTTATTGCTAGAAGGAAGTGAGCGTGACATGTATATGCATAACTCCAAATGGCACACATGCAAAACTTTGTATTCGATATTATTATTTTTTCTCTAACAAGACTTTTCTTCACTCAGTGCAGAAAAGGTGACACTGTTGCAGAAAAATGGACAAAGATCCGAAATGTGTTCAAATTGAGAGATAATTTTAGCTTTACGACTCGATTCAGAACGATATGTACAGTCATGGACATGTCTGGATTGACAGCAATTCCGTTGGAAGTCACAGTAGGGTAGTTAACACACAAAAGTATCGATGATCTACAAGTTTTTCATCTTCAGGGTTTCCTGCGAGAATTTGATTCATATTAACATTTCCGGGAAAGAGTGGTGAATCGATAACATTACCTCCAAGTTCCTAGTAACTGATACAGATTACTGCAGGCAAAATTTACCAACTGCGGTGGTGAAGTTGTTAGCATAACAACCAAGCATTGGTGTAAATTTATAAAAGTAAGATTAACGTAATGAGTTGGAACAACATATTACACCATATGTAACCTTTAAAAAATGTGTAGCCGACCTCCGTGGCAAAGCCACAGCTCGCTACGACGCCAGGGGCCCCAAGTTCGATACCTGGCATAGGCACGGTGTTCTTGGCGAGTGTCCCTTCATCAATTTCGTCACATCATCACTCACCCTCGTCGTCGCGATTAGCCAAAAGCGGCAGAAAAAGCGAGGCTGTATAACAAAAATCAAACCAAGTTTTAAAAATGCGTTTTGCGGGGGGTACACAGGGGGTACACAGAAGTTTGGGCGTTTCCAGGTTTGGGCTGCTATCACGAACAAAGCACGCGTTTGTGTTACATTTTAAAACTGACCTTTGTGATATATTACGTGTTGTAAAACCAGGGGCATTGGGTTCGAATCTGTACTTGTCTCACCATCTAGTTCATGGTAATTAGTGATCAATTCGCAACGCAGCGGTCAACCTAACGGTATACATACAAAGATCTTAAGTAACCGAATACGCAAGCAACCGAAGCCTAAGAGCGCGGACGTTAAATCTTGAGAGCATTTATAAATCGACTGTTTACGTCCCTTATCGCACTGAAACAAATTACCTTCTTTCTTGGAAGAAACTACGCACCACACCTTCAAGAGCAACACGGCAGTTCCACATAACATGCACGCGTGTGCACGCGTGTCTCTAAAATTGGTTCTACACTTTGACTTGTAGTTTTTACAAGCAGAGAGGCTTAAAATTGCTTCAAGCAGATCGGGATTCCTAAACACACAGGAAGGAGAACAGGGGATATTATGCTCACCACTAGAATGCAGGCAAAGAAGAAAGGTGCCTTGTATAAGACGCGGTGGTTGCGTATCGTGATCTTCAACGTGTGTGTCTAAGGTAAAATTATTTTGCCTCAGAGTTTTTATGGGGGTCGTCCCATCGCCCTGTGAGCATCAGCTTTGAAGGAGACGTACGTAATATTCATTTAAATCGCATTACGGCCACACAGCGGAATCTTCTCAGTGATGTAAACCCCTCTAGTAAGTCCCCAGACCTAGGTATTAGGTGGCACCTCTCCTGTCTAAGGCTTCCATTTCTTGGTGTGAATGCGATCTTTCCTTTCTATCCGCTGGGTAATATTTTAAAGAAACCTTTTCATTACCAATTCCGAGATAAGAGGCGGAATGACAATGCTTCTTCAGTCGATATCCGTGGCGGAGTCATCAGCTTAAGGAGCCATGAAGCCAGAGGTTCTCGGTTCGAACCCTCGGTAAACAATAAGTGTGTCATTCTGCTTGTCCCATCATCAATTTCATCAGTTCATCATTCATCTCCATCGTCGCGATTAGTCCAAGGGGTAAAACAGCGATGTAAAATAAATGAAATAGACTATATTTTTCTAAGAAAACAATTATTCAACAACAAGGATTCGAAGACAACTGGCGTGGTTCAACTTTATCCAAAACGGAAACTAAATCTCATATTTTCATAAATTTTGTTAACTCTGGACACACATACCACCAGTACATGGTATTACCTGCGCGATCAAGTGAACAGCAAAGCTTGAAGTCGCGGGTCAGTCATTATAAAATGGATAACAGTGTAGCCTGGTTTCACATTCACTGTTTAAGTTTAAGTGACAGTTTCGCATCACTTGTACATTTATTTCAATATCGTCGGAATGGGCACTGCTACCAAAAAAAATCTCCAGTCAACAGAGAGTATGAATTTCTCCCTATTTAGCAAGTAGAAGCGTTTTTTTTTAAAAAGTTGATTATTACGCTAGATACGATGATTGAAATATATGATAAATAAGAATTTTCAGAATCCCATGTATTCTTTATGGAGAAAAAAGGAACATCTTCAACTGCCGCCTGCCAATCAAATCTCTAACCTGTTCTCTCTCCGTTCATCTGTTTTTCTGTGGCATCCGAAGTTTGATATTCCCAAGAGAACAAGTGAAATAACACTCCCATAAGAGTAATTCTAAGTTTTCTCCTCCTTCTACGACCATCCAGCGCACATACCTCTTTATCCCCAGGTCACCGCGAGGAAAGGTCGGTGGGGAGGAGCAGTTTAGGGTCCTCGCGTCTGGCTGGACACAAACTATTCCTCCTGCCCTTAATATATATTGATTTGGTTGATTTTACTTGGCTTTTCTGCCACTTTTGGCTAATCGCGAAGATAAGGATGGTAGAATTGAAGGGACATTCACAAAGAACGATCTTGTCCAGCCTGGGATTCGAACCCGGGCCCCATGTGTAACCACTCCGCCACGAAGGTCGCCGAAGTTTGTAGAGATGTATCCGCGTTGTCGTTCATCGCCCACCCACCTATTAGCCAAAAGTCTTCTATCAGATACTGGCAAGAATTTTTCAACGCTTTGGTTAGCAACACTACTCGAGCATCAGCTCCCTTCCAACACGGTAAGCACACGTCACGTGCCGGTCTTATCTGAGCCATGCAGCCTGAAGATCACATCACACTCCACATTCTACCCTACGCAGACATCACAAGACCACAAACTCGAATTCGGTTCGTAGAAAACAACGTGCAGGAAGAAAAGAAACTGAGCCGCAGAAGACGTTTGACGTCATGGAAATTAAATTCCTCCACCTCAGTTGTTATTCGGATGAAATTAGAACTACTACAGTTCTAGAGCTTCGAGGTCGTTTGAAGTGAGCGGCGAAGAATTCCTTTTGCAACAGAAATCCCTCCGCGTAGGTAGGTAACCAACCTGTTTGGTATCTGAATGAACAATGGCAGATGAAATGTAGCTACTTCGCAAATTCCAATAATTCATAACGTCGACGGGTTTTTGTTAATGAGAGTTCATTACAGGTTCCCGGGCTAACTGTTGAGCGCATCGGGAGTGCAGTAAAGAGGTTTGCAGAGTTTTACCTCCACATGACATGTTTTATTTTCCAGGCTGGTTGGAGCAGGGATACAATTACAAGAAGCAAAGAAGTTGTCTGTAATGGCGAGCAAGAAATACAAAAGGTGGTTGTCCTTTATTGAACGTACAATAAATTGTCAAGAAATCATTGTCCATCATCGTCTTCGGAAAAGACAAGTGTTCACAAAGAAAATTTTTATCGTTATAAATGTTACTGGCGGTGGTAGATATGATAGAAGAACATTAGAGATGATAAAAATAAGTTCATATGTACAGTCACCGGCAATAGAAATGAGACACCTAGATCCTGAAATAGCAGCTTCCCTGCAAAACGTTATGTGGGTTGCCTAACTCTAAAGCGATAAGTGGATAGTAATAAGAATTGTCCATGGCAACTTCTACTAGCGCCGTAGAGTTAGGCAACACACATAACGCCTTGCAAAGAAAGCTAGTATTTCAGGATATACGTGTCCATTTTTATTGCTGGCGACTGTACAGTGGAACTCATATACAACATTAAATTGAATTTCCTCGGTCACCACAGTTTGTCTTTAACTCCACAGATTACTGGTTGATGCATCGATCAATTGGAACTACTGGCGTACGCAGGGGTGGAGCTGATGGGGCTACAGCTCCCCTGAAATTTTGAAAAAAAAACAACTAATTTCAAATGAAAGCAGTCAAAAGCTTGGGAAAGTCAAACTGGTAAATGCAAACCCACATAAAAATGGCCCCGATTACCCCTTTCGTCTCTGAACAACTTTTAAAAGGAAAGTTAAAAATGGTATTACAAAATATTTTATAGTGTGTAACGCCCATCCCTAAAACGCCGCTACGTAACATTCGTCTTTACAATTCCAGTCCCACCCGAAAAAAAAAAAAAAAAAAAAAAAAAAAAAAAAAAAAAAAAAAAAAAAAAGTCCTGCGTACGCTAGTGATTGTGACATAATACTGTCACATTAGCAGTGTAATATGAATGATGCAGGAAAAAGTGGGGGGGGGGAATGGTACGATCAGCAATAACATGCAAATTACCTAATTTAAACAATCAATTTCAAGGTAACAAAATTTTCATAGAAGTGATTGGAAATGTTTTACCAGTGAAGAATAGTTGTAAAAATCTTTTCGTAAAATTCAGGATCAATGCTTCAGAGACATTGAAGCCCTCCTTACTACATGCGTGTTACTGGTACAAATAGTGCAAAATGAATTTATGTACACTTCTGTAGCAAATTCTTCTGAAGTGCAAATAGTGGTATTAATATATTTATGAAAATTGCTTTACCATGGGTTCGTATCAAGTCGTTATTGCGTCCTCCCTTCAGATAGTGTAGGAAAAATTCAGCTCTACTCTCTACCCGAAGGACTAACGACAGCACTTATGGGATCTTCGTAGGGAAAGAAATGTTTGAGTTTTCTTTCGAACTTGGGAAGGAAATTGCTGCAAGGGTATAAACGTCAAAAGCAATTTATTGACGTCGTGTGAGAGAACCATTACAGAACTGGCAGAAGTTGGGAAGACATATATTGTGCTTCGGTACATCTATGAAGAACCAGTCTGGCTGTTCTGGTTATTTCTTACATCAAGAAAGATGTATTTACAATATTTTCAAGCTATTGAAGCGTCATTACAACGAATAACCTAATGCTAATAAAATGTATATATATGTATGTGTGTATGTATATATACACATATAGCATATACAGTGTGTCCGTAAAGTCATGGTGCACTTTTGACCGGTCACAGGAAAGCAACAAAACAAGATAGAAATGTGAAATCTTCACCAAATAAAAGGAAAACTCTCCAAGTTTCCGTACTATGATGCGCAAGCGTGTGCGCACACAGGTGATGACGCAACACCACGAACTGCGCAGCAGCGGATCTGCCCTCGCCCACGCCAGTCTAGATGTGGACTGTACAGAAGCGCTTCGTTGTACACGCGACGATATTTACATTGCACTTTGCTCACGGATTCGAACTTCGCAAGCCACAGAACACACTGGACTTGCCTCTGTACCGTCCATATCTCGACTGGCGTGGGCGAGGGCTGATCCGCTGTTGCGCAGTTCGTGGTGTTGCGTCATCACCTGTGTGCGTACACGCTTGCGCATCAAAGTACGGAAACTTGGAGAGTTTTCCTTTTATTTGGTGAAGATTTCACATTTCTATCTTGTTTTGTTGCTTTCCTGTGACCGGTCAAAAGTGCACCATGACTTTACGGACACACTGTATATGAAAGTATGATGAAAGTCGTAGAGAGTTGGCGCATTAATATTTCAATGAGGAAACTTGTATTAACGACAAATGCATGGAAAACATTTTAACCTGCTGATAGAGCGTTAATATGGACTTTCATGTGTATTCTGTTATAGCACCAAGGAAATATTAACGTTCACGGAGGTGTGCGCTCGTGATGTAGCAATCCAGGCTTATCTAAATATAAAATACAGTTTCCCTTTCCTGCTAAAAAAAAAAAGGATTAAATAATCAATTCGAGATGCGGATGTACTCGAGGCCGGAAGGAGATTTTTTTTTCATTCGTGCAACGCTATTATTTCTCGGCTATCACACGAACTCTTAACTGTGTTGTTATAAATTCTCACCTTTTGACTTTCTTTTGTTGAAATTATGCGTAGAGTTCAAAGTGTGTTATTCTTTGTTGTTTTAAGTCCACTTTATGCACAGATAGGCTAATCGGGACTAGACCTACAGTTTAAAGGGGAATCCAAACCACCATGTGCTTCCAGCGGGTATCGAACCCAGGACCCCTTGGTTACAAGGCGGCGACGTTACCACTACGCCATCGGAGAGGCCTCGCGCATTTCAAAGCTTCTTATGATGAATATATATTATGCACAAATTCATACTGTTACATCAGAATGCATTGCATAATGAGCTGGGTATTCCGATAGCGTAACGTTATCGCCTAATGATCAAGGAGTTCCGGGTTCGAGTTTAGTGCACAGTGGGTCCAGTTCCGATTAGCTTGTCTGAGCATGAAGTGGACTTAAACCTTTGCAGGACAACATTGCTCCGTGCCTCCAGGAGGTGAGGCTACACACATTCTCGATCACAGCCATAGTGTTCTGGGCACGTTTAGCCGCCAGGTGTGGCCGGCCACCCGCATCCATCAACGAAGGGTGCGAGGGGAATGACCGGGAAGAAAATCCAACCCGAGGTCACCAAGCCCAGACGAATCCACCGTGGTACTATTCTAAGGAAGTAAGGTGCAGTATTTAATGTCTGAGAAGTCTGTAGTCTCATGTAGAGGTGAGAGTTCGAGTCTCGTATTTGGGTGTTCTAGGTTAGAATCAGTGTTGTAGTTCAAAAACATTCACAGGCTATACGGTAAGTTTCGTGAAACGTTAAGTGGAGACCATGTATCCATTATGGATGAAAGCATTTAACTTCCACAAAGAATGCCACTGATTATAGAATACATGATAATTACAATAATTGGTACAAAAGAGTCACATAAAGAATCTAAAACGTGTGTTTTAATGTTTGCATTGAAATATAAAGGCTGCATTATGGCATGTTACTGAATTTTATTTTCATGCTGATACTGCTTTGGTGAACTGTCAGTTTGTATGCTGTTAATAACTTTTAATAATACTTCTAAGAACATTAAAAGCAGAAGGTATACGGTAATGAGTAATGTTAACCAGACTGTATACCCTCGACTACAGCCCTGATACTGCACCTAAAATTAACTACTTGGATGTAAGGACAGTATCGCAAGATAGGCCAGTGATATTTCGATAGGTTCCATGTAAGCCTTTCATATGGTGCTGTAGATATATGCATATGGCCATTACGAATTAAGAAAAATATGTATATTTGTAAACACAATGGTGGGAAATATGTAATACAGATTCAGTTCGGCAATTAGGTATGCATTGTTAATTTGGAGAACATGCTGTTCACACGCTCACTTAGCTTGAGAGGATAATTTAATAATGACATTCACTGCAGACCATTTGTAACTAATCGTGTTCATGAAATCGCTCAGTTTATTTATTTATCATCCAGCTGGAATATGAGGCGCATACATCCTTATTGTGCATGGAGTTCGGAGCCAAGGGCTACGAGAAGTAGCTAAATAATTTATTGCAGCCTCTTCGTAACAGCTACAACAACGAACACGTTGGAATATGGGGAAGAGGAACTCGATCCCCACCCGAGAGTGAAACCTACTATTTTATTGATCCAGGCGTCCATACATGTACATGGACATAAATGTGTATGAACCTAGAAGGCTCCCCCCTTTAACATACGAGAGCTCCATAGTTATCCGCGCATGTGGTTCGGACGAGAAGTGCAACATCTGTAGGAGGATGCCTCATGACGAAGATCTGACAAGTTTTTCAATAATGCAACTCTCTTTCATCTTTCGAGAGGACCACGGCGTGCCGCTGATGAGAAAATGTGCTGCCCTGAAAACCAAGCACCTAACTTAAAAACCTAAGCGTCACGGGAAAAGCTGCCCTTCCAGAGCGCTGGAACTTGAAAGCTTGTAGTGTTGCCTCTAATGCACATTCGTATAGTGTATTTTTAGAATACAGAACAGAGGAATTTCACTACGGTAGGTAGTGCAACGATATTTTTGTTAGCTAACGTCTGGGATCTAGGTTCGAGTCCTGGGCACGATTTTCACGTTTCAATTAGTTTTTGTTCCTGTACTTTCATCTTCATTTTCACGATCAATCACTTTCATCTTCATCATCACGATCAATCTAGAGAGATTGAAAAGCGACATTAAATAACTAAAATAGAAACAAATACACGATAGTACACGTATTCATTAAATTAACTGCAGAGGGTAAAGATGAAATATTCATTGATTTACTTCATTTCACTTTTCTGCCACTTTTGGCTAAGCGAAGATGAGGATGAGATGGTATGGTGAAACTGACGAACACCCATACCGGGACCCATACCGCGCTGTGCTAACCACCCCGCCATGGACGTCGGCGATGATATATTAAAATTATATTTGTATTATAATTTAAGAGACGCATTAATTATACTTTCCTTGTTTACATAAGTTTATCTGTCTCTTTAGGCTAATTGTGACAATGAGAATAAATGACAATTACATGAAATTGAAGAAACGTCACTCGTGTTCACGCCGGGACTCAAACCAGAAACCTTCAGTGTTGAGACATGAGGTGCATTACGCCAAGAGCGTGATATCATCTTTGGCAGACTCCGATTAAACGGTTACCATAGTTTGCTGTAAGATCATAGACTCTACAGTTCAAATCGTGTAGGACGGTCACCAATGACCAGCAAGACCCTGAAGTTTAAAGTAGGAAATTATATGTGAAATCAAAATAACTCAAAATAATCATTAATATATTTGAGATTACTTAACAAATGCAAGGATCTTAGGAAATCTCAAATCTAAATGGAACTGAACAGTGCGTGCGAAACCGAAATCTCGGTGGAAAAAATTCGTGAACACCAAGTCCAAATGATGACGACAGATCCTACAGAAAGACTTCTCTTTAATAAGACTGGATTCCGAAAGCGGAAAAAAAAGCCTAGCTTGTTGAAACGTTCTTATGACGTCAGCCTTTCCCAGCATTCAGCACAAGATACGAAACTCCGTCACACTTTGATGATCCTGTACAACAGGAGAACATTTGACGAAGACCAAATTTCGCGAGAGGAACTACCACGGTAAACGTTTAAGCTTCAAAACTTCGTTAACGGTCGAGGTGAAAAAAATCTATTTCATTACATTTTTTCCTTTCCTTCAGAACTTTTGTTTCCCAACTCCGAGAATTTTCCCTCTCCCTGTTTTGTCCGTATCTTTTCCAGAGAAGATGGAACTTAATTGAAAACGATATTCCCTTGGAAGCTGCCTAGTGCAATGTCCATTAACTTAGCCTTGTGGACTTCTTCTATTCCACATCGTACCTTCCAGGTAGAGGAATATAAGAGTTCATCTTGGAACTCTGATTATAACTGCAAGCCTTGGTACTGAGCTACAAAGCCAGAGGTCCCAGGTTCGCATTCTGGGTAATGCATGAATATTGTATTGGTCCCTTCATCACTTTCCTATTTATTCTCATTGAGACTATTTAATCTAGTGAGGTAAAGAAAAATATGGAAAATAACACAAAAAGTGGCTCAAGTCAAATTATACTCAAACGCTCAAGAAAGATCTGAAGGAAATATTGAACTGAAATTCTAATAAAATATTGGAAAACAAAGTGTTCAATGGAGAAAGGAGGGATTGTTCAGAACAATTTTCTTAAAACTCTCAACTCGTAACAATAGTTAGTAACGCATATGTTTCAGCACACATACGATTATATTTTCTAAATCCCTTACGATATATACCCATATCAGATACAGATCAAATGAATTATAGCCATAATAACTGATAATTCTTTGAATCGTTTGGGTTTATACATTTTAAACGATTCCATTGCAGCATTCGATGCGATAAAAAGTGTATTCGAAAATGAATGTGGGCGTTGTACTTGTTTTTGTAGTTGTATTATCTGACGTTGCTTTCTTGCCACCTTTGGCTAATCGCGATGATGAGGCTGAGTGACAATTAGATTGAAGTAACAATTACAAAGAACACCCATGCCCAAGCCGTGACTCGACCCCGGGAACTTCGATGGCGAGATTGAAAGTTGACTAACGCGGTAGAAAGTATGTTAGTTGAAGAATGAAGATTAGTATAAAAGGCATGTGGTCCGTGCCAATGTTATGCCAGTAAGCTTCTGTTTTCAGTATCCGCAGAGGCATTTATGACTATCTAGCTCTGATATTCAACGTGTGAAATACTTCAAGCGAAGCGAGATATGTCTGAATCGGCAATTTCGTATCGGCGGTCATTGAAAATATTAAACATGCAAATTTATGCACGTGCGTCCTTCTTTCCCCTTACGTTACGCAGATACAGTTTTATGCATAGCTTGTCCTCAGAGCAGAACACAGCGGGATATCCATGCAATCTAGGCAGCCACATTGACAGTTACACGTGTTTAAATTTATCAATTGTACCGGGGCTCCTTGTTTAGGAACTGCGCTTTCAAAATTCTTTATGCAGTGCAGTGTTTGCATCTCGCAGTTTCTACACTTTTCACGTCAACTGGGCATTGCCAGCAGCGGTTTTGACTAATCGCGACCATGAGGATGATTAGATTAAATTGATGAGGAGACACTCGGAAAAGAACACCGAAGCCCTGGAGTCGACCACTCAACGCGGTCAACCACCGAGCCGGCGAGATGTAAGGATAAAATTGTACTCCCCCCATAATTTCTTCTCATATCTTCTCGGTTCGTATTTGAATATGTTTCAAGAAAGTGAGGCGAAAGAAATAGAAATGAGGTTAAGGTAGAGAGAGATAGAGAAACAGGAAGAAAGAGAAACAAAATAAGAAAAGAGGAAGAAAATAAAAACAGAATAATAAAGGTAGAGAGAAATGAATGTAAAAATATAAGTGAGAGAAAGAGAGAAAGTGATAGAGAAACTTGAAAAGAGAACAAGAGATAGGGGAGAAGTAGAAAGAAATATTGAGAAAGAGAAAGGGATGGAGACAAACAGTAAGGAAATAAGAGAGAAAGAGGAAAGAAAGAAAGAAGAGGACGATAGAAAACCTTGTAAAACAGAAAGATCATAACAAACCTTGACCACCAAAGCAGTTACCACCTCAAAATATTTCGCCTCCCTTTGAACCCACCCAAGATGAATTGATGAAATACAGGAGAGAAGCAACACAGTGGCTTGCCAGGATTCTCATTCCTGGTTTAGTAGCGCCATACATTACCTAAACGACGGAGGCCAGTTCATTTGCACTAAAATTAAATGTTGCTATTTGAGTATTTGCACATAAATATTGCAACTATGGAACAAAGTGTTCATGGTCAGATACGAATATATATAACAAAGTTTCACCGATTACAGGTTTAATGCCCTAAATATTATTACTATTTTAAATTAATATGTAATGATCATTGACACAGTGCACTATTCAGCGAATGCCCGTTATACTTATATGTCCTCTTCTATCAATTATGAATGATCAATTTGATCATAAACCAATACTGAATATGAAAAGTAGTACATTTCTGCTACTACCTGATAAAGATGATTTAATTGTATGTCCATTCAGAAACACGGGATTAATTTTGCACATCTGCTTCACAAACAAATATAATTTCACCTTTGCGATCAGACGCCATGCCGGTTTGGACCACCGCGGCTCTCATACATAGCTATAACCAGTTTAAAAAACAGACCAAACTGAATATTCGTATCAAGTTCAGTATAGTTAGAAAACTGTAACTGTTCCTACCTTTTTCAGCACACCTTCAGCAGTTCCCAAGTAGGCAACGGTGTGTCGCTCCGTAGTTGCCATAGAAACAGACGTTACAGATGTGTTGGGAAAATGGATGGCTGCCTGACTACTTATTGGTGTAACTCCAGAAATTTTCAAGCCAGCTTCGCAAAAGTTCAATATGTTCCCGGTAGTCTGAAAGAGAAAAAAAGATATAAAACATTTAATATAACCAAACGTTTGGTGTGATTGCATATAATATGTGAAAACAAACATTAAACTGAGGACAAACATATTTTACTTAGACAAAAAGTAAGTCAAAATATAAATGATACACTACAAGTCAGGTAAATAAAACTTGTATTAATCACACAAAACACTCTACTAAACTGTGGAATAATTTGTGAAAATTGTTTTCTTAATAAATAGTTCTATCTGTAAATCCAGTTATTACACAAAATAAGTGAATTAACTTTGGAGAAACAGGTTCCGTAAAATATTCAAAATGCTCATGTTGGACAATGAACACGTGGAATAAAGATTTTTACTAATTGGTATATATCTTCTGTATTAATAACAGTGATAATTATACATTTCCACGTTACTGGTCTACAATATTCTTGCATATGCAGCATTTCCAAGACGCTCAAGAATTATTAATAAAATTCAATTAAAATGTAAACAGTTTATAAAAGATTTCTTTAAATTTGTTAACATGAAAATTTAAAATTGTGGGATCACGAAAAACTAGATTCCTTCCATGGCAAATCTAATGAGAAAATACATATTTTACTTCTGTCTCAACAGACTGTCTTGTCTCGTACTTCTGATAACGTGCTGCCCAGTTCAACCTCCTGGTTCTGCTACGACGTGATGTGTGGGTTTTGTCCTTTTCATCCCTATAAACACAGCTCATCTGACGATTCAAACTCATTATTAATTAAAGGAAAAATAAAAAGGCTGTGTAAAAAATTCCGAACACGAATGTCGTGACTAATTGCATATAACTTTGAGAACTTGTGCCTATTTTGCATGTTTCTCTAACGCTAATTATCCCTGAAAAATTTGCTTCAAAATGAACGGAAGTATGAAACTACTTGCTACATGTTAACGGATTCCGCTGTGGGCAAATTACACTTGAGGTAGTATCGTCTGGAAAAAGAGGGGATTAAGATTGGCGGAAAGGCCTCACATCACTAAAGGCATTTCTCACTCACTAACACATGAATACATTTGTAGCTTGCGGACCTGGTCACCGCCATAAAAAAAAAAAGTCAAGCTCCATTACATTTCAGGGTAAAATGTCTATGTTTCGTAAAAAGTGGCGCATACTAACAGCTATAAGGTGTAAGGTATAACAGTTTATGTATAATGAGATACGCTAAAATTTGAACTTGAGGAAAAAGCAGTGAAAACTTGTACATTTATTTCAAACTGCAAATACATTCATTATTTGCCGTAACCTTAAAAAGGATTACTGAAAATTACGTAAACTAATTGCAGACTGGTAATCTGCAAATATAATGTATATCCAAACGTGAAGTTAGTGGTTACTTCCGCTAGCTATGCTTCTGCGGCACGAAACTATAATTCAATGTTAGTGATAATGTCTTTATTATTAGTGTTAATTTTCAATCTTAACTGCACATTATGTAATTATAGTTTGCCCTTTACGTACTCTTAACACTGCAATTTATTCCTACTTAGGATATTTTACGTCATTTTTTACACATCTAGAGTTAATCGCGACAATGAGGATGAATGTGAACTGATGAAATGACTTAACACAATAACAGCTACGCCATAGCTAGAATTCGAACTTAGGACCTCTGGAATCGTAGAGCGTTACGCTAACTAACCACCAGTGAGGCCAGGCACGCTACATTTGGAGAGAAACGAAGAAAAGAGAAGTGCTTTCTAACCACAGGCAGAAGGCAAACTATACTCTGACCCGGCCCCGTCTATACTCTGTCCCGGCTATCTCTGGAGCAAACGAACGAAAACTAGTATCTGCGCAAGTAGTGACGCAAGACGGCTCTACCAATAAACTAGTGCGAGTGAACGGGACTGCGTGAAGGAGGGGAAAACTATTGCACTTATCAGCCTTCGCAGCAACGTGGACTGACTGCTTCGCTTTTCCTACTAGATTTCCTCCCCTTTTCTGCCGCTATGCGCGGCCTTGCTCCACAGATTCCGGGGATAGAGTATAGACGATAGACGCAAACGGCAAAGATTGTATACTGACGCCACGAATAACCGATAGACCAGGGAAGCCAGCTCCATCTCATAGGATCACACGATCATACTGAGGTCAGATTCTCGCAGCTTCCTTCTTCGTGTTTTATTAATATTAATACATTTCAATTCAATCATAATATTACTTTACGAGTGGAAAATAATTGATTATTTTCGTACTAACTTTTAAGGCCAGTTATTAACTTTGACGTATGACTCAATTGAGAAACTGCTATTTCGGTTTCTTTCGTGAAGAAGTAATTGGTATGTATCTTACTGTTCATGGACGGATAAGTAAACAACAAGCACTATGCGCTCCAATTCCCTAGTCCTAATTTAATTATATTTGGGAAAACGAGATTTGGAAAACCACCTCAGTCTTGGAAAACTAAAGCAATGCTGGTAAAAAGAGGAAATGATGAAGTAGCCAGCAATCAATTACCGATTCGTACAAACTTTAACGAGGGCCAAAACTGTCTGAAGCGAGGAAAAAGTTGGAAATGAAAATTAATGTGTTAGTACTTATTAGGTACTTTTGTAACATGATTACCGTCGGACGAGGGAAGGGGTTAACAATGGACAGCTCAACCAGCTCATATTTAGAGGACCATTCTTTGTTGGAGTGACTTCGGTTGCGCACAACTGACCTTGGATCTAAAGAGTTCTATTCTGCTTGAAATAAGCCGATGGCCATATCCTCTTGCGTGCTGACCACTGCCCCGACAATGCAGACACTTAATCACGAGTTATTAGAACAAAGGGATAAGTTCCGAGAGGAGAATGACGATAAAGATCATCGGACAAGCAAGAAAGAATGCAGAAGAACATGTATCAGCGGCCAAGAGCAAACATACTGACTGGGAAGATCGCTCGATGTGGACCAAGACTGGGCAAACATCTCTGCCTTTGAATGTTTTATTATAATAAGAGATCGAGGAAGAGAGATACACAATACCGCTGGTCTGTACAGAACAAACTAACTACTTCAGTCACGAATTTCTTGATTAAAAAAATAATTATTTTTCTATTTTTTTAAATGAAGATGATAAATAGGCTTCGAGGTTTGTGCTCAATAATATGTTTCATTTGTTACTTCTACATCTCAAACAAAAAAAAATGGATGAATCAGATTACCATTCATTTGTGTTGAATTAACTGCAGTTCTTAAGTAAGTTCCTCCCCGATGGCGTGTCACTATCTTGTAATCAAGGTGTCCAGATTCGATACCCGGTGAATGCACATAGTGGTTCGGATCCCACTTTAAACTGTAGGTCCAGTCCTGATTACTCTTTCTGTGCATAAAGCGGACTTAAAAACAAAAATAATCATACGGACAGTTCTTGAGTAATGAGCAGAACTGTTGCCTCAGTGTCAAAAACTGAGTGGTGAGCACAGCTCGCTACAACGGCAGGGGCCCCGGGTTCGAATCCTGGCCTGGACATGGGTGTTCTTTGTGAGTGTCCCTTCATCAAATCATCGCCCATCTTTATCTTCGCGATTAACCAAGAGAGACAGAAAAGCGAAGTAAAATAAATTAAATCCATCAATGAATGTCCCCCAAAAAAACGTATTCATCCTAAATATGTCTGTTACCCTCAAGTATTGCTCCATCGTCACTTTCTCTTCCTTTATACCCACGCTGTAAAAACAAAGATGAATTTGTAAATGTTTATAAGCTTCCAAATCCTGATGTGCACCGGCAGATGTTCTTATATTTGTTTGGTAGGAATTAAAATTGTATTCGAAAAAGGAACAGAAGACCGATCCTGCAACCTTGAAGTCTCTCTCAATCTCGTTTCACCTTCAAGTATTAATTTCTTCTCTTTTCGCGAAAAATCCCGGTTTGGTGTTCTTAAAGTTAAAGCTTTGCTCGCCTTTCCTCCATGTGTCTTACGACTTTCACGAAATCGATTTCGTTAAATGATGCGACAGGAAACGACGAAATATCATTCATTTTTCAAGCAGTCTACCTTTCTTCAATCTAAACATGGATATTTCACCTGTTGATCTTGCAATTTAAAGTAATACAAAAAAGACAAAAACGTAAGCTTAGCCGACTGGGAATACCCAAACATTTAACTGCTACATGATAGTTTCCTCTTTCATTTCTTCTTCACTTCTTGGCCTCTTCATAATCTCATTTTATTTTTAATTTTCTGCAAACGTCACTCACTTCACAGTGGGTGGGTTTTCTAATTGGGTCTGACTCTTATGTAAAGAGTTTCTTTCTAGAGCCGCACGTGACCAATAGAATTACCTTTAGTGAGAGGCCTCCCACATTAGAATTTCATTTCTCAATTTCTCCTTTCTCTTCCAGTCTCTCACTACAAATTTTATTCAAGGCCATCCTCTGATCACGGTAAAGAAAAAGACTACCGACAACAGAGGAATTGGATAGAAAGGTTTATATCATGAGATGAGAAAATGTGTACTGAACCATGACCACAAGTCAGCCTCTTGATTGAGATCAGAATATTTATTTCTCGCAGCATGAATACTTAATACATATAGATTGCCATTTTGAAGTTGTGGTTGGATGGATGTGTTCAAGCGTGACACAAAAGGTGAGTGCTTTCGCTTAAATTGTGCGGTGCGAGTAATAAGATGTACACATAAAAATTTGTAACGTCATTCGCTGATCTAAAGAATCGAAGGTTCATCAAAGTAAGGATAATCAAGAGGTGCCGGGTTCGATTCCCGGTGGAGGCACATAGTGGTTCGGATCCCACTTTAAACTGTAGGTCCAGTCCCGATTAGCCTTACTGTGCATAAAGTGGACTTAAAACACCAAATCAAACAAGCAGTAAGGAGAAAAGTCTTGTAACTCCTGTCTAATGTATAAAAGATAACACTGAATGGAAATACCTCCGAAAGGAATATTGAACAGCTACATGGTACTGACGCTATTAACTTACCAGTTTTATTCCAAAATACAAAAATACCAATTAATAATAACCAACTTAGAAATGCAATGTCTGAAAGTACATGACAATGTAATCGAAGGAGATAAGCAAGCAAGTAAAGTGTATGTTGGTTTCACACAATGTGTTCTAAGGAAAACATGTGTGAAAACTTACTTTCTATGGATGGAGACCAGAATAAAAAATCTTACTAATAGATTCATATTAAGTAGTCCGAAGACCGGCTTTATTTCTTCTACGTTACTGTTGCAATAACCGATATGCTCCCCACTCACTAACATGAAATGATGTGGTATCCTCACTGAAAAGTGAATGAAGTAGGCTCCTTGCAGTCGTGGATGTTATATCACTTAGCAGTTCTTAAAAATGTCATTCATGTCATTCAGTCTAGCTTGTTCAATATTTACAGACTCCATTCAGCAACTTGTCACATCAATTACGGTCGACAATCGACATTCGAAAGGGAGGGGGAGGGAATTCTAGAGAGCTTGTCATAATAAGACTAAAAATCGAACAATTCTACATACTTCTTGAAATGGCACCTTATCACATTTCCTAACCTATACCTTTTCTTCTTTTTATTGTTCCTTTAAGGCGTAGAGATCGTTCTCTGCTAGTCATATTAATACCATTTGCCAGAAACGAATGAGGTAAAATGAAAAAAGCTAATAAAAGTGAGCCATTTCTATTCGATATCCCTTGAAGAGCATTATTCTGCCAGTAAAGTCAAACGTCCATATTTTTTCAGCTCAACCTTCCAGTCCCCCAAAGTGGCAAATCAGAAAATTCTTAGAAGCTTCTAAGAAGGAACGCATATCGACTGAAAGAGTTTTTCACAACACATAAATAAAATGTATACGGCTCCTTTCCGGAACGTGTCTTGATTTCATCCACTTTAGTAAGCAATCTTCTCGATTTCTTTCCATCCCGTAAATGGATCTTGCAGTTAACCTCATCGACTCAAACCTGACTGGATATTCGATTTGAGAACTGACAATTCATTTTGCTGGCGACCCTCTTCGTCCTCTCGTTAAATCAGATTGGGAATTCCCCTTCCAGCCTCACTCTTTATGTACTGCAGCAGCAAACCGTAGGCGTGCATGGACGCCCGGAAAACTGGCGCCGACGCGTTCGACGCCAATTTCATCTCGCCGACGCGCCGACCCTACCAGTCTTGCTCATCCCAAACGTCTGAAATCCGACAACTTCTTCATTTGAGCTGTACAAAGTGTCTCCGCTGCTGTTATCGCGACACCACCTTCAGCCAGCTGAGCGGCTTCTACTTCTCGATGCGCAATCGCAAGATACAGTGTAGATTTGCCTCATGACCTCGAGGGACATCCCCAGAAAATAACTCTCTCTTAACCCAGGGGCGGTTTGGCGACTGACCGAGGCGCCAAACCAGGGCGTCCTCCTTGAGTGGCGCTAAACTCTTCATTTTAATTATATAATCGTGGTGTGGCTATTTGTTACAAAAAGAGTTGGTACAAACCAGATATTTCAACAACACGACATTTAAAGAAAGGAGTTTCGAAAACGAAACATAGATGGCAGCACAAGATGAAAATAATATATATAAATTGTTGTAGGATAAATATTGATTTAGTGAAAGTAAAATATGATTAAAAGCAGTATAAAAAATGAAAACAATGTATAAAATATAGATAATAGATGTAAAGGAAAATAAAAGTGGTTTTCATTATTCAACAAGTTAAAAGTGTATAGTCGATTATTTGGCACGCATAAAGAAGTATTCAACGAAGTAAAAATTTACGGGCTCCATCCAAAGAGGAAATCTTTTGATTTACTGCTGAATAACATTATACATACATTGCAAAGTCGCGGAGCAATTTAAGTTAAGAGATTAGTGTTATTTTGATATAATGATATAATTATGTATGTATTAAAAATAAGGCTTTTATTTTCATTTGAAACAGTAACATAGTCAAGGTTTTATTGGGATTGGAAAGTAGTAGGGGGGGGGGGCAAAAATCCACCGCGTCCGGGTGAAAATTTTATTTTGAGCCGCCCCTGTCTTAACTGATAGAAGACACCTGTATACATATACGCCTTGTTCTCGAAGAGGCAAGCCTTATCGGAAACACTTATGTGAAATTCACCAACAGGTGGGTGAGAGTTGAGACTCCTGGGATCAAAATCCTCCAGCTCAATTAGAAGACCTGGCAACTATGGGTTCAATCCTCATGAGAGCTATGCTTTTAACTACGGTCAAAACCGCTTGTCTCTCCTCGCCCCCCGTCGGCCGTCGTCAAGTGCGATTGGGAGAAAAGAAGGCTAACGCCGAACCATTCGATTATCTCAGACATTAACTCATTTGGAATAAATTGGTGGCGAAGTAATTTACTACGAATTAATCTTAGCTAAAACTAAACGTAACATTAAATGCTGAGTCCTAATTATTGATTGATTTACTTAATTTTACTTCGCTTCTTGTGCCACTTTTTTGCTGATTTGCGAAGATTGGTATGAGTGATGATGTGCCACGGGGGCCGGCAAGAGCCCTAATTATAGCTACATAAACAAACATTCCACAAAACTTTCTTTTAAAACAATTTGACACGCAATAAATTCTAATTATTTCTTTTAAAGAGTTTGAGAACTGGAATATGGTACGAGGATAGTGTACTAAAATTTTAAATTTATGTTCCTTCACTTGCATCCACTTTGCACCAACTCCTAGTACCAAACGTCAGTAATGTTCGGATGTAAAACTCAAACTGCTGAATAGACAAAGTGAATACTGTGTTCATATTATTTATTAATTTATTTTCCTCAAGTTTCAGACCATTTCATAGATATACTGTATGTCGTCTAAGACGTTTCATACATATTCTGGAACAAGTACAACACAAAACAAGATGGCATAGGGGAAAAAATTATACATGCACATACATTACGCAGAAATGCCAAGGCTTTGGACGATAATTTTGCCCATGGAATCACGTTAGTTTAGTAGAGGTCTGGCTTTAACACAAGTAAGTCTTGTGCATACTTCAAGTTTCAAGAAGGTTTTTGTTTCTTGATTCAATTGAAAGAATAAATCTATCTGCTTTGTCATGATAGAAATAATACACGCCAAGGAAAGAAATAAAAAGCCAAAACGCGAGAATACCCATTCGACGCAGCATACATCTCTGTAATATGGTACACTATTCCGAATGTGTGCATGCCATGTTATCTAAAATTCCCAATAAATCTCTCCGAAATATCTCTTAAGAAAACCACAAGCCAGGAGCAAGCAATTATTTTCATCCGGAGCCTGAATTAGTTTAGAGCTAATTATAAATTCCACTTCCGTCACCATGGTGCTGAAGAATAAACCAGTGCAATCCAGCTAGAAATAATTAGCGATTTCATTTCAGTTTTTCGTTGTTTTGTGGCGGTGGCCCTTCCCGTCTTCAACGCTCTTCCTGGTGGATTAGACCTTATTTACGTAGAACAATGTTGGACGAAGCACAATCGTCTTGGTTTATGGAGTAAGATGTGAGAGCAGAAGATAATTAATATCATACAATGCACTCTGCTTCGTTTGTAATAAGATAAGAACCAAATAACATTGTCAGACCAGATTTTCTTGTTTGTATCTAAAATCAATCGAGATAGTTGTAATGTAGGCTTCAACAACTTGCTTGCATTTGTGTAGGGCAGTTCCGTGCGGTGCGAGCTTTCCGCCTGCTGCTCGCTCTGCAGTCGACATGTGCATACAAGAACGTTCTTCGACAATTACAGCGAGTTGACCAGACCTCTTGTAATGCTTCGAAATGTTGGGAGAGGAAAGATCAATCACTAAACCAAGTCAGAATGAAACTTACTTATAATTTTATTTGGTATATTTTACTTCGCTTTTCTGCCACTTTTGGCTAATCGCGACGATGACGATGAGTGATCGTATGATGACATTGATGAAGGACACTCACGAAGAACACCCATGCCCTGGCCGGAATTTGAACCCGGGACGCCTGGCGCCGTAGCGAGCCCACAGAAGCCGGCTTGAACTTTTGAAATGAGTCATGTGTGCATCTTGTATAGAATTATTTTTCTTGCTGATGTCCAGCATGTTGGAGCGTAGACATAAAATATAAATTTGCATTACATTTCAGTGCAAAATTACAATAAATTTTGAAGCCAATATGTGGTTAGTGTATGGTCGGTCATTTCTTGAGTTCCAATGGGATTTTTTTGTCATTCGTGACATTCACACTCATAAAATATTTCATGCATGCCTGTCTGCGGCAAACTACATTTTCACGCGATTGCATCGTGATTAGAGAAACGTATTTTTCATTCAGTTTGAGTATTTGAAAGAAGTTCATTTTAGCCTTTACCATACGTTAAGAGCGATGCATTAGAACCGACAAATATTTTTCTGCAAAAGAAATAATTTACGGAACAGAAATGTTGATTTGCACATCTTTTAAAATTTTCATTATTAAATATTACGATTTGAGCTGTTGAACTTTCAAATAGCAATACGTCAATAAGACAACACATACAACTAAATTATTAAACTTAAAGAGAAGGAACAGATTCGAAAGTGAATCTGCTGCTTGGATACAAGTGGCCCAGGTTCCGATGTTAATTGCCTCGCTGGCATTAATACCTGTTGCGTTTTCATTTAGTTTTCGCTTTCAAGCATGTTGAATCAATTGTGCATCCCCTTCGCTTTACCTTTGAAAGCGAAACGACGTCGCAAACATTAAGCTCATACTGTGAACAAATTGCAGGAACGTGAGAATGATGATCGCGTTGTACCATTCAACCTGGAAGGAGCAGTTTCTTTGAATTTTATCACATCATCAGAATTTCATGGAGACAGTGGCAAATTGCTTGCTGTGTTCCTGGTTACGAAGGAAACATTTACGAGCTCGACCTTAACGAAATACTGTCTGATATGATGGAGGAATATTGCATTCTGCTCTGCTGCAATTCATATAAGGGTGTCTGGAGAGAGACACTGAAGTAGCATCCCTGTTAGATCTCGTTCTCGACTTCCAAACTTTAACCCTATCTCGGTCATTGTCTCGGTGTCCATAGTTCACTCGTTTCTGGTTGGTGTTCATATTGCTGATGCTGTTTTGTCTTCACTACGAGCAAATCTCGGTGGGTATCAATCACCTCGTTACATACATGAGCTACAAAACAAGACATCTAACATTCGGAAAATTCCAGGTAGAGCGCATATGCCAGTTCAGGGAAAGGGTTGTTTTCATCCTACCTCAATTTTCCTTTATGAAAACTTACAAATGCTAGATCCATGGCTTTGTGAATCACTAAACCTATTAGAAGGACGAACTAGCAAACAGGAAAAAGTTATTTTTCATACCTTCCTTGATGACACAATATTTTCCTTTGAAGCATATATATATATATATATTTGACATGAAAATTGAAAAATATTTAGTAGGCTGCACGACTCAATAGATCTTTTACACATTCAAATTAAAGAATCTGTTGGTATTGTGGAAGGGTTAATAGAAAGAGCTAACTTTTATAGAATACCTATAAGACGATAAATATATCCAGAGTAATTAGTTCATTACAAATGCCAACACCAAAGGGCTGAAATAGAAAATTGTTTGCTCAGAACATAGGAGAAATGAAAATGCTACAAGTTACGAAATAGCTGTTGCAATTGACTAGTTGTAATGGATTTAGCAATGAATGATGTTATCAATAATAAGAGAGCTGTGTAAATTATCCCCTATTTCTCCAGAACCCAATGAGCAACATCGGCACAATTTGCAATTTCGTTTCTCTTAAGTTAAACATTGGATGATTCTTCTAAAGAAATTTTGTGTGCGTAAATAATGCACAAACTGAGACAAATACACTCCTGCTCCCACGCACATATATGCAGATACATATATGGTTGCCTCCGTGGCGAGGTAAAGTGTATTTGTCACATCATCGATTAACCTAGAAGTAGAAAAGCGACGATACATACATACATACATACATACACACATACATACATACATACACACACACACACACACACACACACACACATATATATATATATATATATATATATATATATATATATATATATGATGAAGAAATATACATGTATATATTGTTTGTGTATATATATATATATATATATATTGTGTGTGTGTGTGTGTGTGTGTGTATGTGTATGTGTGTTTACATCCATATACACACGTGCATGCATACACATAATAAAACAGTATTGGCAATTCGGTAGAAGCATCAGGTGAACACCATCCCCCCCTCTAATATAGCTATTTACATTTCAACTTGACAGCTGTATCGATCGCATAACACTAGCAATTGAAGCAGCTTGCCTTCCTCAAAATACATTTCTAAAAACTCGCAAATACTGTATGGAAGGCTATTGTATATGCACTCAAGAATGCTACGCGTATCAACATGTTCATACGTGTCTTCTAGCGTCAATAATTAAATTGTAGCTTGCTAACAGTTCACACACAGAGTAAGTGAGTAAGCGAAAATTGGAACACTGGTGTAGATTTTTTCTGTTACCAACCTAGCGAAAGAAGACATGAATTTGTTGAGTAGATATGCTTAAGTTCCTATTTTGCAAATGCACTTGGAATTGCCCCACACATTATCAGCCTATGTTAATTGCACTAATGGTAGTGATACATGTAGGTAATCACTATTGTATTGATTGCTAAAACTTGCTGAATACTTCAAAAACAAATAGAGAATGTGGAAATCATCGATATGCAATTCCTGCTGATAATTTCAATATTGTTCTGCTATAAATGGCACGAGAAGAAAAGGTTTTACTATTTTCTTATGTGGAATATCAAAGAGTTGCGTTATAAATTACTTTTCAAAAGGCAACATACACCAGGTCCATAATCGTTCATTAATATCTGTTTGGAAAATATTAATTTTATACTGTAATGTCCTAATCAGAGACATCTGCTGGCGCCCTTTAAAAGCAGTGCGTGTGCACTAGAAAAATAAATGAACGACAAATGAGTGGGGAAAATGCGAACTGGAAATACAAGTTTCTTTCCTTCATATGAGCAAAAAGAAGGTACCCGTATCGGTAATGTGTGATAAGAAGATCCTTCCTTGAACTAGAAGGAAAAATATCCAATAATTTGTTTACTGGAATCAAAAAAGTATTCGTAACACTTAAGAGCTATTACCAGAGGTCTGCACATCACAAGTTTCCTAAAGATGTGTTTCCATTCCCTCTTCCTACTTTATTAGCAGCAATAAAATTACACCCCGTTCCGTTTTTGTGTCGTTGCGTGCACTTCATCACTAACTGTAGCCTTAGGAAGAAGAAAAAATAGTGAAATTCCAACTCCACTGCGACTCCAACTTTTTTCATCAAACTTAGGACGAGTTGAAGGAGGATGTTTCAAATTTAAGAGCGATAGTGAACTTGCCAAAAACACGTCTTGTATCTTTTTCGCATGAACAGCGAAAGAAGCGACACTTTTTTGTTGTTGTTTTCTGCACGGAAACTTCTTCGTAAGTAAAAATGATGTAGAATATTTGAGAACATCGCGCAAAACTTTCCCAAAAGGTATCCAAAATAAAAATAAAAAGTTTGGAAATGAAGCCACGTAGCTTCGCAAGGAAAACAAAATTTCTTATACCGTGAAGGATAGGCATATATTTTGATGTCTAGCATGGTGGAAAACGGTATATTTCGTTACGCACGATAGCCCTTTTTTGTCCTCTTTTTCTGTGTGATAACGCCATAGACTATTGGATCTTGGACAGGGGCAGAGCTCACCGCATGATATATTCGAAAGATCTTGTCCGATCCCCTTAGCTATAAATATGAAATATGATACCGTAGGCAAGTTAAGGCCGCCCGCTCGGCACTACTATTCGTCCCTATTCTTCCCCGGTCGATTGATATGCTCAAATAACTTCCCGGTGTTGTATGAGCTTGGATCCGAGTCCACGAATGGCGCCAACGACCACAAATGAAGGGCATCGGCAAACGGCGTAAGTTGGGCACAGTCCTTCACTATGTATCACAAAGGTTGGGAAGGGCATAAATTAAATGATAAATTACCCTTTAAAGAAAAATATGAGTCATTGGAAGCAAGAATAAAAGTTTTTAGTAGTGATATTTCAGCCACATCTTTTGAAAATGTACACATTAGTGGTCGTTGACTTTGTAATTATATATCAGTATTGTGTTCTCCCCGAAATCGTGTCAGCACTGCCAGAAATGTGTTATAAAATTCCTGCCAAAAGGGGGAGGTGGCAGATTTAAAAGAGAGAAAGAAATGGAGAAAACTCAATGGAAACACTGGATAATCGGGTATGTTTAAATAAGCCTATACACTTCAATCATTATCATCCTAGCATGATTGTATAACAAATACATTGGTGTGCCACTGGTTGGATATGTGTCAAAACAAATCGCTTTCTAACATGTCAAATGTACTAGTGGACGAATTGTTGTCCATCATACTCATTAACTCTCCGCAATTCGAGGGTCATGAATTGAAAACAACAGACCTAATAAACACAGGATAATTCCTTAAAATAACATAGAATGCAGAATAAAGAATTGACTGATTGATTGACTTTTTGGTTAATCCCGAAGGGCTGGATAGTTAGCCTCTTATCTTACGTTGACTCTCACGATCCCAAGACTAAGTTGGAACTGTAATTGGATCGATAAATTACCAGAGAAGCAGTCCCATATCTAATAATTGCCGAAGAATGATACGAAGAATCAAACGTTTAATAATAGGTGTCACAAAAGAAATACTCTGTGCTTCAGTTGTTGAAGCAGTAAATAGTGTGACATTCAACAGTATAAACTGGATTTGTTTCTAGGAAGCTGCAGGTAAAGAAGGTGCAGTCGTTCATTGTCTTCGTAGTCCTCACCGTAACAAATGAAACCTAACCACATGTGTTCAATATACACTTTTCTATTATATTTTAAACTCCGAGGAACTTCACATCCACGATTCTTTTATAAATAATACACATTTAACAAACGAACATGATGAAAAACAACCTTGTTCAAAAGGTAAAATTATTCCAAAGTTATTTAACGTTCATATAGTAATAATTAAGTATTGAATATGATATGGATCGACAGAGGTATATAACATGGAAACACGTAGATAAACATGTTGCTTATCCTTAAACAATATCATATTTAATAAATTCCCTCTATTTTGCAACTTTAGAATATACTTTACTGTATTTAAACACCAGAATACATTTACAATAACTAAGAGCTCTCGAAAAGTATAATGTTCACCGTGAACTTTCAGTAGCAACTGTTTATACCGTTGAAAGTTCTCAGCAGCTCTTCGTTCAACAAACAGAATTCGCTTGAAGCAATACAGAAAAAACCTTTTAAGTTTTCCTAACACCTACAAGGAATAATTTCACATTTCCAGAAAAAGCATACGAATGATCATGTATAAAACCCATTTCACAGTTGAAGATAGCGCCTAACGTGAGTATCTTGTGGATTTGCAGTATTAAAAAGTATCAAAGAATGGGAAAATGTCGATGTTGTGCTTTTGGTTACACGAATAACAAGCCTCGTCAGCATCAGTGCGTCCCCAACTCTAGATCTCCGGGAGACATCAGCGTTTCTATGGCAACCTCTTATAATGGAAGCGATACTTGTCTATATAGACATCAGGACGTCGTTATATGGTTACAGACCAGTGGAAGAAGAGGATGTATATTCTTCGAACTCGGATCGCGCCTCCAGCCTCACAAGAAGTGTTTTTTTTCTTTCTTTTTCTTTTTTTATGTGATCTTGTGAATGAGATAACTAATAAAGTAAAAGGGAAGATCAAATACCTTAATATATTTTGCAACGTTCTGAAGATTGTACATTGGAGTATGTACCTAGATAAGGAGCAAATAGATTCTACCTTACCTACAGCCAAGAAATTCTATTTCTGGAGACAGAGATCTTACTTGGTTCCTTTAAGAGCACCTACACCGCCTGTTTTGTGTTTTATCGTGAACTAAATATAATTGAATTTGTTATTGATATGCATTGCATTTAGGCGGAATAAAATACAGGGTTAAAGAAATCACTCATGCTATTGGTTAGGTATTTGCCTAGACCGAGAAAAAAATACAGGGCTCACGATTTAGATTTCTTAACTAGTTTATATAACCTAAACCGTTCCTGCGATTTGTATATGTAAACGTTGCGAGTTATTTCTGTGTTGTTTTTGTAGATATTTACAAAACTAAGAACATTACATTCAAAGACACGAGTCTTTTAATGTGTGGTTAAGCCGCAGATTCTGTATACATATATACAAATGCCATGTCATTCTTAGATGTCAATTAAAAGGAACATAATTAGTCGTAGGGTATAACATGCTTATAATAGGACCAACTATTCATAGTAAACTGAAGTGTCACTAGTGTTCTTCAAATTATTTGATTTTGCAGGTTTTCTAGTATTTTTTGATTGCGATTCGAAATTAACTAATTGTACATGAAGCATTCCCTGTCAGTAAACGAGATACTTGTTGTCTGAAAGATATAGTATTTAATCTGTTCTTAAAAAGTATGGATTGTTAAGTGTGGAAATTATATTTTAAGATTAAAAATTATTATTCAAAGTGATCGTTAGTTTATGGACATGGAACACTGTAAAATACGTGAATAAGAATGAAGCTACATATCTTTAAAACTCGGAATCTACTTCGGAACTTGCCTATTCGATAATCATACAGAGCAACTTTATCAAGAAAGCACAACTGAGAAAAACGAATGATGGCGTCCTACACATGTAGACCTTATTGTAATAGATATGTACGTGTCATCATGGAAAACTAATTCTATGTATTAACTGCAAACTATTTCGAAGAAAGGTCGATTCTACGTAGTGCTTCAAAACGTATCTATAACTAATGCCACTGCTCTTTTGAGTCAGTAAATGCATATCACATTAGCAAAGAGGTCTAAATTGGCCGAGCTCCTACACACTTTGACAGCAGATCACGGTGGCCTTATTCTGTTAAAGCCATTCACAGCAGGGCTGAAAAATACTTCATTAACAACCTGGCCTCGAAACAGAACATTCCTCCACGGTCGCTTTAAATTAGAAAGGGAGTGCAAATAATTTTGGTTTACGAGTACACTTGCTAAGTGCTAACTGATACCTGTTGAAATGAGTCTCTTGAAATCTGACACGGGTAAGTAACAAAACACTAACTGTAAGTGCTGCGTCGTCGTGTGATGAAGAGCCAGGGAAAACGAATTAGTAAGAGTAGGTGGCTAATTAACTGGCACGGTAGACAGCCGAGTCAGTGCTTAGTAGCATATTAGTGCCAATTATCGACAACAGAAGAAAAACTGAAGGTGATAATAACAAAGTAGCGTGGGAGGTCTGAACAGGAATACATAAGAGATTTGCTACGAGAGGCGTGGGATGAAAAAAGTTCGCCTTCATTGCAAAGGAGCAGAGAACAGCAGATGAGTCAAGTTCATATGATGTGGAGCAACTTGGGGTTACTTGTAGAATCTTAGAGACTCTTCTACAAATGGATATAACTCGGCAATTACATAATTCGAGATACGAATGACTGTGACACATTCCAGGTTACATGCCAGTTCAAACGTTCTACATCATCTACCCTCAGATTAAACGGCATCAACACTCGCAAACAGAATGTCAAAAAATGGGGGGTGGGGGGGCATGGGTAGAAAACGCTTAAAATAATTCAGGCGCCAGCCACTTTTTCTCAGGAGCAAGTTTTTTTTCTCAACTGGTCTAATAAAGCCATGAATGCAACTAAGATCAAGCTTTACCATTTTAAAACATTTTATATATTAATTAATACAAGTTTGGATTAAAAGTAATTTAATCTCTCCCCGGAGTGGCCGTCTATACCATATCGCCGCAGATTTTAAACTTCAGCTAGCAACATTGCAAAAATGTATAATGGCATGTTTATTATTCTGATTAATTATACATGTGATACAGAGAACACATACTGTACTTCTTGTTTGAAAAAAAAAAAGGTAATGGAAATTTCAATAAGCGAACCCGAAATTTCATGTAAAAAAAAAAAAAAAAGAACTGAATTTGAAAATTCAGGCGCCATGGCGACTGGGGGCGCTCTATTTTTCTACTCCTGATGGGGGTTTCACATTGTGGAATCGATGCTGTTGTCGACCACACAACCACTTTTTAGTGCCAATATGAAGGAGTTAGGACGCTTTCGTACAAACTAATGGATTAGCCTTGAATCCAAATTTCTGGAAAACATTCTCGTCTCGTTATCCGTGCGGAAATAAACACGCTCGCACAGTGTACGCTTTCACATATAATGCTGCATAGATATAATCCAGCTTTAACAGCAAGTCTCAGACTCTATGCTCTCGACCCAATGGTTCAGCCTCCAGATCATTAGCTAATCCAGTATTAGAAGAAAACTTTCTGCTTCCAGAGCAAAGGCTTAATCAATGAAAGAACGGTGACCAGACACCTTGCATTCCCACGCTATAGCTTCTCGCATGTTTTATCCATATTATAAAACCATTGGGGTGTAGAGTATAAAGATTAAAAATAGGTTGATAAGTAATTTCACCGAGTTAAGGGAGACCATTTGTACTAAAACCAATTGCAATTGAGCAATGTCTGTGTGCTCTACAAACAGACTATAAAACTCAAACATAAAACCTCAAGTGACTGAAGTTTCCCACTGGAATTCAACCTAATGTCATGAGAGCATCCGTATTATCGGTTCCAATTCTGAAAGCGTGCAAGGCCATCACAATTTCCTCATAACGACTTCAAACATTTCGTTGGTGGCATTATTATGCTTCCTATCATGACTTCCTGCACTATCATTCGAGAAAAGGCAGAAGCCTCAGAAAACTCCCGGCATATGGAAAATTTTTTAACCTCTTAGGAAACCACGAAGAGGCGGCATTAAAAAGTTTAAAAAGGGGAAGAAAATCCAAGACGTAAAATTGCCTTAGAATCCCCCATCCTCCGACAACCATCTCCAAATAAAACTCTTCTGCTCTCATCTTATTTGAGGCTGTAATGGGATACGAAATGGAATTTGAAATTCTCGCTCGTGCATTTCTTGCCTTTACGACCGAGTGCTGGTATCCCCTTGTAGGAAACCGTTGAACTTAGAAATATAAGTAGTCTAAGAGTATGTAAATAGCATTGAACACACTCAAGTGAGTGATAAATCAATCAATCGTTTTGACTGCAGTGCGCTTACCATAAAAATTGAATGACAAAAATGAGAAGATTAACAGAGTATGTATGCATGCACTTCAGCTTTTCAGAATTACCGTTAACAAAAGATCAAGCGAGAAAATCCTGAGTGATTATTATAATTATATACGGCTTTTCCTGCAGTTTTTATCGTAGGTGAGAATAAAATGTAATAATAGTTTTGTGTTAACAAAAGAAATATAGATAAATATAAGTGAACGTACGCTCACATATGAATTTACCGCAGTAAACACAGTAGTCCCTATCAGTTTTGAATCCGCCAGCGTAACAAACTGCCTGAAGTACGTCGAGTACTGGCACTTTTAATTTTTCCCAGTGTGTGTACACACACTCAAAACACTTTACTGGGACGTGTAAAATAAACTCCAAAAATTCCGTTTGTAACTGATATCCCAAGCACTATTTGCGCTAGGAAATCTTGAAAGCAAAATCAATATTTATATAAGGGCCCAATTTTTTTTATATATTCAGGGATATGAGTAATTACATCCACACTTGGTCGAGGGGTATATTACATAATACTTAAACTAAATACAATGTCTCAAAAGAGAGTTAAGATATTCTGTAAGTACTAATGCTGGCCCGCTACAGTAGTTTGAACAGCCCTGGTTATGTTCTGTCCGAATTTCATCCACAACTTTCATAATTTCACCAAGAATGGAAATGAAATTTGGCACAATAGCTTACGTATTTCGTGTGTTGTGGGTGGATGAGAGGACTGCGGCAGTTTCTTATAGCCTCAAATGGGTAAAGAAACACCATAGCTGAGTATTAATTTCTTCTGTCACTTACAGGACGTTTCCCAGTGTAAAATTACAGAGCTTTATGAGCAAAACATTGCTTTATGGCATGTAAAGATAAGGAAAGCAATGAACATTACGATACTACAACGCAATTTAAATCGGACATTGATCCGCTCCATAACCTTCTTTATATACGTTAAGAAGCTGAAATTATCAGGCATGACAAGACGCTGCCAGACGTACGATTTGATTAATGTTTTTTGAACGACCCTTGTCATTTATGTCTTGTAAATTACACGTCATCCTTCTAAACATAAATGAAATTGATAAAGGATAATTTAGTCAGAAAGTGTTGCAGCTGAGCTCTTGATTCTTTGTTGCTTTCGAAGATCAGAGATTATCGCAGGTCAAGAGGAAGTGTTCTGAAATTATCTTTATCGTGGTTCTGCCCTTGACAACGAACAAGTTTCCAATTCAGACACTGGTGTACACAAAGAGTGTTTTCGGAATATGTCACCTTGTATTATCTGATGAGCTGCGGTAAAATGCTTGTTATTTGAAACGTTCGATAGGGATCATTGGAAATAAACATGTATGGACTTCATTTCTTGGAAGTAAATCACGTAACTGCTAAAAATACTATTAGTTCATTTATTGTTGAATTACGAATTTTTAGCTTCTTGAATTACGGCTCCGCCTTACACACAAACGCACGTGTGCGGTACATTTTGTAATAAAGAAAAAGTTTCCCGTTTCTTTTTACATTTATCAGTCTTCAATTTCTGCCACTTTCTTGGAGTGGGTATCAATTTCGTCTAGAAATATTTCTTCTCTCGCTAAGGTTTGTGCAGGTTAATTCATTTCAACATTGGTTTCATATGGCTTCAAATTGTTCAACGATCCTTACAGTGGAAAGAAACGTCAAAAATAGGGAGGAAAAAGTCTGAAAATGTTGTCTACGACAAAAGAAGCAGCAAATTAAAAATTTATATCGCTTGCTACGTAACAGTCATCTTATGTTATAAGTACTACAATAATATCAATTAAATTATAACTTCTAGGACGGACCGAAGGTCACATCAAGACATTTTAAAATATTCTATTTTGATCATGTAAGAACTCACATGATGAAATGTATTTGGTATGATAAAAAATAAAACAAAAATGTTGGTTGTAGTTTCTAGGTACTTCAAAATACAATGACATCTCACTACTATCTAGGGGTTAGTTTTGAAACATAAGCTTTTAACTCGTTCTCTTTTTTATATGTCCTGTCATTTTATTGCCATTCATTGTTTTCATTCTGACCTAAGTGGTCCTCGAATATGGCTGCAATCTACACAGTGAAAGCTTGAGTCAGTCACTGGTAAAACATGGGTTGCAATTTTCTTCCATCACCACCCACGTATTCTGAATGATTCGATTAACCTGAGTTACAAATACATGACGTAATATAACCAGAGCTCTTTTATCACTGTCACTCATGATACCTTGCCATCGACGTACTTTCCCTCCGGGCGAAAAGATACCGTAACAAGAAACAAAATGGCCGCATTAGTGTCCTTTATGCCGAGCCACAGAGATGCAGAACTCCCTGGGGGTATTCCGCAGGTCACAGTCTGGTTCGTAATTAACCAACGATTTGCCCGCACTGACCTTGCAGGGGACTGGCTCCGTATCCTCCAGTTGCCGCTAGCTGTCTGGTTTGGCTTGCTTTTAGGTAGTTCTTGCAAACAAGTTTAAAAAGATGAGCGCATCGTTTTTCTTCCAACAGTTGCTTAATTTATTACAAAGAGCAGGTAATGAAAAGAAAGTAAACTGCCCTCCCAGTCGGTACGGAATGCCTCCTACAAATTACAGTAATTCAGCTCGATTCTCATCTCAAAGCTGAAAAAAAAACTATCTGGAATATCAAACAGCGAAGCTTGAAAGTTTCTGCTAAAACGTGTATTTTAATGACACCGCGTTCTTTCTTAAGTGATATCTTCCATCATGTAATCAAGATATTAATTCTAACAACGAATTGGCGCACGATAAGTGAATATATATGAGCTATTGATAACCGCCCCTTTGGTGTTTTTACTGAATAACATATAAAACGTGTCCTCCTTTCAGGTGCTCCATGGTAATTTAATATCTCTCCGGTATTGTTTTACATCCCCTGCAGGACATTCGTGGGCGGGAGTCGGTTCTTTGTTGAGCAACTTTCACAGAAAGGAAAATAAAAACGGTTCGTCTAATGTCGGATGGAGGCAACGAGCAGTTGTGTAGTCTTTCATGAAGATCAATGTAAAAACAATTTGGAATATGAAACTTCAGTCTTGAAATGGGGACAATTGTAAAATTATAAAACAAAACTTCATAATTCCCAAGTTTCTTTAATTAAGCTAAGTCTAATTAAGTGTGCTTTATTGATGAAAGACTCCATTTCAATTTTCCACGTTTGCTTGTAATGATACATGGAATCTAATTATTTTATAATTCGGTTATTTTGCGACACTTTTGACCTCTCACGTTAATCGCGGCAATGGGAATGAATGATGAAGGGAATGATGGTACACAATGCCGAACTGGATTCGAACCTGGGACGCGTCATGGTAATTTTTTTTGGGGGGGGGACAAAATTTTATACCAATTCTATATATCTTTACTCAAAAATGGGGGGAACATTTCGTTTGATTGACTTGTTGGAAGTGGTCGAAAAAAGAAAACTGCTTTTTTGGGGGGGAAACCCGCGGGTTTTTTTCGGCTTTTTTCACAAAAAAAGTCTCAAATCAATGAAAATACAGGAGTTGGCAGTATTTTTCCTGTTCCATGATTTTCGTTTATCTCCCTACTGTAAAGTAGACACTAATTTCTAAATATAAAATACAATTTACAATATGAAATTCGTAGCTAGACAAAAACAGGGTTTTCGAGAAAGCTAGCTTTTTTGAATGGGTGGTTCTTTCTGAGTGTTATCTTTATATTCCGGAAGGCTTATTAAATATATCTGTATTGCATAAACATATTCACATAACTAGAGTAGTTTTGTATGTGTTTTTAATAGACCCTAAGAGTATGATATGATTTCCAATGCTTGAATTTGTTATACGAACACATACATGAAGCAAAAAATAAAATACTGCTTTACCTTTTGAAAATCTAGTATCAAATCTCTTTGCATTAAATTTTGTGTTCAGTAACATATATTTGTATTCTGGTTGTCCAGTACATCATGTATAATTTGGTTAAAAGGCCGCTAAACCTGGTCACGGAGCAACTCGTGATGTATTTTGGCTGCTTGTTGCAGTGGTTCTCGACCTTTGCGAGACCACAGCGCAGTCAATTTATTTCTTACAAGTTGATGCGCTGATCTCAACAATTTCACTCAAATACATTTCTGATCTTTAAAGTTTATATGGAAATTAATATACAACCTTAATTAATATTAATATATCAAGTATGGCATAATCATAGTTCAAATATGTATAGACTTGCTGAATTAGAAGCAAATAAGACTTGCCGCAAATGGCAAAATAATAATAATAATAATCTGGCATGGACCTACAGTATGAAATGAGATCCAGAGCACTCTGCCTCCACTGAGAATTGAACCTCAGACCCCTTCATATTACAAAGCTACAGCATTACTTTATTTCACTCCAGAAACCCATTCATGATTATAAAAGGAACATTCTATCAAAAAGCAGGCCTTTTCCATCAACAGTACTTGCAATTTGTTCTCTATGATTTACAGGCTAAATAAAATTTAATCTCTGATGAAGTAGCTAACAATCTTGTTAAGTATAGAGAATAATCAGACCGAAGCAACACATGACAGTGCGGGGGGAGGGGGTCACATTGAAGTGACAAGTGACATGGGCCCCTTCGGTCTGTAAGCAAGCATCCACCACGCATGCACAAACAAGACCGAGGTGACATGATGCGTGCCATTAAAGGAGCTTTCAGACTGAAGTCGCAGATGGTAAGCGACACAGACTTCTTCAGTATAAAGCAAAACATTCAACATGCATGTAAGAAAAACAAACCGATGCAACCGTGCACGATGCATGCCATTGAGAAAACAGTATAGTCCGAGCAACATGCAAGTGACATGTTTAGCTCATTGTCGTACTTCAGTTCAAAAGGTTGAATGGATTACCGGATTACTGCTTCCAAGTGACACATGTCACTTGTTGTTTCGGTCTGAAAGTTCCCTGAGAAAACGGTACAGGCCAAGTGGCAAGCGACACTTGCAGCTTGGTTGCATTTACTTCTAAAGGTTGGTTTCCAAGAACCAGGTCTCTCTTCCGTCTCAAAGCTCCGTTAAACAGGATATATACAAACATTCACAAAAAAAAAAACAGTCCCTTCAAAAAAAAAAACGGCTTTTTTGCAACTCTACTTGTTACTGATTTTAGTTATGGTTATTATGTACAGTTTCCTTACGTGCCTGTGGGTGATCGCGGTGATAGGGTTGAAGTGCCTTTAGAATCGGTTTGGAAGAGGGGGGGGGGGGGCGTGCTGCTCGCTTCGATACAAGGTTAGTCAAGCAGACAAACTGCTAAGAATAAGGATCAGTACACTAACAATGGCAGTGAACCTGAGCAGTTTTGTACGTTTTACGTTAGCAAACATGAAAGTGAGCCTACACTACCTAAAGTAAACATACATTGCTTAAAGACCAAAATAATGTGAGTAAATAATTCGGCATAAAGGGGGTCGGGGGCGAATGTTCTACCTTTTGGGAGGGATGGGCACCCCTGCTGGTACATCTTGCTTCATAGCTCGTTCCACTTCCACCACGGAACAAGGTGATACGTGTAATAAAATAAGGTGATATGAGTATTCTTTACATGTGGCATACTTTCCAGCTACACATCTCTTAGTGCAATTGTGTTGCTGAAACGAACACACTACGTTGTCGCTGTGTTAGTTTACTTACAACAAAGAGAATCCAAATTGAAAAGTTCTGCTGTTTCCTGTTCTTCTTCCCCTCATTTTTATCATCTAATTGATTTTCAGCTATTGCCATTTCCGTTATAATTAGCAACCACAGTTGATAACTTATTTCCGGCATTAATTATACGTCTTCACTCCACATGCTATCCAGTACTTCGATAGAAGCGACCACACAAGTGCGCAGTCTATGAGAAACTCCACATCCCACTCTGCGCGTTGAATCTGAATGAACTAACGTGCAATTTGGCAATCCAAGTTAACTTCAGTTAAATGGGATCTGTTTACTCATTACCTTTGCTGTACAATTAGTGTTTGGCTGTCTGTATGCAATAACGACCTTGGAGACTTGTCTGCAGAGCTCAGAGCAATCGTATGCTGGGGTGATTGAGGTGATGGCGTGTTAGTGATAGAAGTGGTGGGTGGGGCCAACCCATGATCGACAAACGGTGGTTTATATCAGTCGATTGTGGAACATGAAAGTCGCGTGAGTGTTGGGGGAACCATGGGAGGAGCAGGGACAAGAGGACATTAACAATAAATCGCTGGATCCGCTATATTTTTACTATACTTACAAGCAGTGGCCATTAAAGAGAGTAGAAGACATCCGGCGGTAGAGTCGTCTGGATGTTAACTTGTACTCGGTAATTGCTACGGGAATATCACATAAGCAAAGCGTAGGCTTCCTGTAATCAACTCCATTCCATGCAGCAAAGATGCATTTGCTGTGTTCTCAATTGGTTCTGGTAAGTTTTATGACGTGTCGTTAGTGTTAAGGTCCATAAACATGTAAAAACAGTACTCTTGTGACAAATGAATGTATTTCTTTCTATTGGTAAACCATTGGCAATCCTTCACTTGCCCCGATGAACACCAGAAGAAACTTTTGAAATTTTCTTATTTGTCTGTGTGCGAAATGTATTTGTTATGGTTAAATTTCAGCACTTGAGGAAATTGATTTATTATGGTTAAATTTCAGCACTTGAGGAAATTGATTTATTATGGTTAAATTTCAGCACTTGAGGAAATTGATTTATTATGGTTAAATTTCAGCACTTGAGGAAATTGATTTATTATGGTTAAATTTCAGCACTTGAGGAAATTGATTTATTATGGTTAAATTTCAGCACTTGAGGAAATTGATTTATTATGGTTAAATTTCAGCACTTGAGGAAATTGATTTATTATGGTTAAATTTCAGCACTTGAGGAAATTGATTTATTATGGTTAAATTTCAGCACTTGAGGAAATTGATTTATTATGGTTAAATTTCAGCACTTGAGGAAATTGATTTATTATGGTTAAATTTCAGCACTTGAGGAAATTGATTTATTATGGTTAAATTTCAGCACTTGAGGAAATTGATAGGTAGGGAGGAGGTGTTTATTCGATCCCTTGCTGGGATAGGCTATAGTTTAGCATGATGACGAGACACTGGACTGTAAAAACGTTTGGCAATTTTAAGTTCGCTTTATGCACTTATAGACTGGGGCTGCGACTATGCATTACTAAACGTGGATCAGAATTTAAATGTCTTCTACAAAGAGTGCGAAATCATTGAACATTTAAATTAAAAAGAGAGGTACATTTAGAAACAATATCAGGAAAATTTCGCCAAAGACTGGTGGGGAGGGGGAGGGTGAACTTAACGTACACACACATACGCACACACACATATTTGTTAAACATAAAAATAAATTTCCAAATATTTAAAAATATATGATGATCAAACAAAAATAAAGAAATTAATTTCTTACTTTTATTCATATCAGATATTTATAAAGTAACAAACTAATTCCTTTACTAACTGGTTAAAGATGCCAATAAATTACAAAATAGTTGGAATAGTTTTAATATGTATCAGTTCTTGTTTAGTTTTTTGCTTTCTATAAATATAAATCAATTAGATTTTATAGTTATATTCTTTTAAACTTTTATTGTGCATGTATGGTTTATGGTGTAGATCTGTTATTTATGTCTTGGAAAAAAAAGGGTTTTCGATATTATCCTTAGTAAAGTATGTTTACAGTCAAAACTACTTGCTTATTTTTATTGCTACAACAAAAACTCTTCCTCCGGATAAAAAAACTGGTGGGGGGATTTTTGAGGACAAGAGTGTTGGTTGGAGGAAATCAACCCTGCCCCCCCCCCACCCCCGCCCTATACTTGGAATCGAACCAGGGGTCTCTTCATTGCAAGGTAATCAACGTTAATCATTACGAGATTGGGGAAGCGTATATAGTGGGTGTCCTTCCTGGAACTGTAACAATAATTTAGGCGTCGTGTGTTTTCCGGCTTCGTCACGATGATTCAGTCTTGCCCAGAAAACAAATATAACTCGAGACCATATAGGGGATAGTTTAATCTCGGTGCTGCGGTTAACCAACAGCAAGGATTGTTATCGTACAATGGTCGACATTTATTATTTTTCAGCAAACCATCACACGGGCCGTTGACATCAAGACCTCTCTCTCTCTCTCTTGCAAGAAATGAATAAATAACTTCCTTCCTACCTCTCCACTCAAAAGTTGACCGAGGAAGTCCCCTATTCCCTTTACAGGTTGAATGCACGAGCTAGGAAGGAATTTCACGCGTCAGAAACAATAATTTTATATTTTTCTCGCAGTTCGGAAAGCAGCTATTCCACGTCCTTCACACCTGACACACATAAACTGGAGGCGGAAAAACGTGAGGAATAAATATGGAAATAGGGAAACGGCAACGTGGCGAGTTTGAGAAGTGAAGTCCTGGAATAAAGTCTTACTTAACATTTTGAAATAAAAACACTGTATATTTGGACTCGACAACGTTAATAAGATTGCATATGAATCTGTAAGAATCTATCGCTATACATCAGTTGTACTTTTTATTCATGGTTGATGCAGTCCTAAGGGGAATATACAGGGTTACTGGATAACATGATGGTATCCACTACTTGGGTAGTGCCCCATACTTTCCCGTCTTGGCAAAACCAAATTACACCAATTGTTTTTTTTTAATAACTAAATCAATAGTTACAAACTAAATGTCACTACAAGCCTTATACCTCCAAGACTATTACCGCACGAAGTCTAAGGAAGATGAAACCGAAACTTATTATACAGTGACACTTAATGTACCCTAAGAGAAATACGAACCCTAATTGTCCATATTCCATGCATTGTAGAGATGAAAGAACGTACCATATATAATATTACCACTTCAACCACACCAAAACATACTATCAGTTCAAACGTAAATGAAAATTAGTGATGAGAGTTTATACATACATTTGAAATATATAACATAGTGGGAAAATTGATAAACATTGTATAATGCAATCACATTGATTTTGCTGTACACCTTGTGTTTAAGAATTTTAGTTTTGAATCATTTATGTTATTTCCTGTGCACATTTTATCGACTTATTGGCTATAACATAGCACGAAGCGCTTCAGCTCGGGCAGGATTATTGTTTGATTTATTAGTATCCTTAATTGGTTCCAAGCACGCTCAGGAAGTGTTTCATGTGGAGCCCAATCTACTACTAATACAAAACACACAGTCTTCTTTCCACTTTCCAAGCCACAATATGCAAGTTTCTATGCTGAAAGGCAAAGCAGGTAACCACGGGCATTTTAATGTACTTGCATGCATTGTTAACTCTTGATGGGGGATATCATGAAATGTGGGATGAGGAGGGGAGAAGGAAGGGAGGGAGAGAGAGAGAGAGAGAGAGAGAGAGAGAGAGAGAGAGAGAGAGAGAGAGAGAGAGAGAGAGAGAGAGAGAGAGAGAGAGGACGAGAATGGCGAGGGAGACGGTTCTTGAAATTGCTAACAGCTAACGACGTCATCCAAACGCGCCTTAGACATAATATGCAGATTCATAAAAAAATCTTGCTATTAAAAAAAGTGATGTTAGAATGTTCAATGAGAGCACTGGCAGATGTTCAGCATCAAATTTTAACCATGAGATGGCCCTGGGAATTAAATTGATTAGGTGTTTGTATTACGCACAGCCAGACCAAAACCTTCAGCATCTTCAGGAATGAAGATTAGAAGTAAGGCGTCTTAATGGAAAATCACTATCGCTCAAGATTGAAATATTACAAAATATCTAAAAGGGTGATCTTACTACGAACGACAGTTTTATGACAACAAAATAGATTGATTCAACTGATATACATTTTCACATCAAAATATGTGGGGTCCAAATTTAATCACTCACTACCCACACCTCTTGCCACTCTTACATACACTGAAAATCTAGGCCAGAAGTCGTGCTTACAATAAATACAACTGTAACAACAAAAATTAATGCGAGATATTAAGTTATCTTTCAGTTTCAATTTTCAAATATTACCTCACATAACTAGAGTTAAAGAAAACATCTGAGGTCTTCAATTAGAATACTCATTTTACTTGTAGGTGCTTTTTATCAATGTAGGTTTTCAAACTAAATTGAGCCTTACAGGTTTGTAGTAGACAGTATTTGTTAAATTTGTTTTTGTACTACATACTTCAAGTGAAAATTTTATCACTGTTTATAAATTAGAATTACTTGTATAAACATGAATGGCTTACTTTCTTGTTGTTAAACTAGCTAAAAACATTTTATATTCATGATATTTCTTCTGTCAATCATTCAAATTATAATAAATAGTAGTAGGAGTGTGGATTTCCTGTACAATATTCGAGTTTTTTCTATTACACTGACGATCAGTTTGACCAGTTTCAAGTACCGGCGCAGAATTTCAGGCCTGTAACCTGAACTACACACTCAAATAATCATGCAAGCAGTACAATTTTCATATAGAAAGCTGAAGCGCTGCGATGCTCCAAATTGGAAGGTTGATCCTCGAGATCAAAGGGAGGAAAGGACATAGGATTGAGCTCCCAGGCAAAAGCAATGCTGTGAAGAAAACCGAGGGGATCTGGTCTGAGCCGTCAGTTCCACAAGAGCACGTGTTGCAAAACATTGCTCTCGGCGATGTTACTCAAGAGTCTGAATCTCAAAGGTACCAGGTGAAATATGTCTCACAAAGCACGATAATTGTAATACAGCAGCTAGTGACGTTAACTAATATCACAGGGCAATTGCAAAGCCTGAGAATATAAATTACATTCATGAATATCTCATTTACAGTAATTATGCCCATTTCATCAACAAAATATTCATGTTAACAAGCAAATTTAATCACTTCCTGAGCATGGATTTATTATTAACGCGATCTAAAATCACTATTCTGAATATTTTAAGATATACTATCATTTCCAGTCCTAGGGCAAGTATCTAGAATTCCAGCCAGAGTTTCTTATGTCAGTTCCTACTATAATACGCATGTCGTAAGAAATATTTTGGTATACTATTCTTTGGGAGAGAATATATAACCTAACTACCAACACCTGAAAATCAACAATCGATCTGTCTTCCCCGAATGCAGATTAGTAACGTCGTTGCCTTGCAGTCAAGGTGTCCCGGGTTCGATACCCAGTGGAGGAATTTTGATTTCGTATGCCAGGTTAACTAAATATCCCATGCGAAGTAAGCAAATGATATTAGCAAAGTTACCACCACAAAGTGATTGAAAAGTAAGTCGATAATAAACAAAACATTTTCATAATAACAAGAAGTTTCTTCTCAAATAATTTATTGTTATTTTTTGTAAGTTTTATGTGAAATAATTCTTACAAGTGCATTATGGCACATAGTGGTTAGGATCAAATTTTAAACTATAGGTCCAGTCCAGATTAGCCTATCTGTGCAAAAAATTTACAAAAAATAATTAATAGGGCTTATTTGTGAAGAAAATTCTTGTTATTATGAAAATGTTTTGTTTATTATCGACTTACGTTTTCAATCACTTTGTGGTGGTAGCTTTGCTAATACCACTTGCTTACTTCATATAGGATATACAGCTAACCTGGCATATGAAATCATAATTCCATAAATTTGTAGTTATACAAAGCCAGAACTCGTACTCTATATTACCAGTTTCAATAATCTTAATTTGTTTGCGTCTATGTAAACAAATCTTAACATATGTACTGCACGCATGCATGCAGAAAAAATTTAAGCAAAAAAAAATTACGCCATTAGTTGGTTTGTTGTGTTCATTCATTTCAGCTCAATGTTCAGTTAGAGTTTAATGAAATAGTTATAAATGTTACATGTGATATACAAGGTGCAATTACCTTTCACATGTTTCAGTTATTGATTTTATTTATGTTGTGATGGAGGGAAAACATATCTGCACGATATTACATTTTGCTAACATTGTTGGTGAACATTTTTTTACATAGCGATTGTGCTTTCATAATGTACGTGGTTTATCACTTTAGGTTGAAAAGCTGCTTTCCCCATCGGATTTTGCTTGATGGGATAAATAATTTAGTTGAGACAGCAGTGTCCAGAATCAATGTAATTAATGAGGATCTTGTTTGCGGGGGGGGGGGGGTGCAAATTTGTAGTTCCAAATTAAGTTATGCTGGAGAGAGTAAAAAAGAGGTAGGAGCATCGCACGAGCAGTGCATGGCACTTCAAAATGTATCACAGAATACAAAAGGCTATGAAAGTGTCTTGCTTTCTAAGTTTCATTAAGCTGTAAACACTTTCCAATGAGCGAGAACAGCTTGTAGCTGTGGTTTCAGTCTCATTCGCTTTCTGCTTGAACGCTGCCCATTAGTTTGCTCCCTTGAGTTCGTTCTTAAGTATACTTTATACACAAAAAGGCTAATCGGGACTGCAACGTAGTGGGATCCCATCCAGAAAATTTAACTCTTTCGGAGCCACCGTACGTATAATATTCAAGATGCTAATTTTAATTATAGAAATAGGCTAGTAAATAAATTCAAAAGTGGCGTGGTAGATAATGTTAAACATTTTTCTAAGAAGGTGCCGGTCCTTCTACAAAATTTGGAGAATAATTACTAGGTCGTTAAAATGCTGTCCACACTATAAAAATTATCTGACGAATAATTGAATTCACTTCCGTATGTTGTTAAAATTATGATTTGGTGTCTTATCACTCATCCTCATCTCCACGACTTGCCAAAAGTGGCAGAAAAGCGAAGTAAAATCAAATCAATCAATAAATAAACATTGAGTTTCTGTCCACTTTATGCATCCTTCATTTTCAAGTGAGAATCGAAAACTACCAAATCCAAATTAAATCTAAAACAACTTGGATGTCACAAAAAGCCAATACTTTTTTCGCTGGATTGGCTGATAACCCCTAGTTTGCAAGTTGTGAAAGTTTGTGCAGACCATATTTCAACTTCCAGTTGACATTTATCATGTCCGCATAGAATTGGAAGACCAACAATAATATATTCCGTCAAATTCGCAAAGTTTCTGGTACTTGTAAGCCCTGTTCACAAAATATTAACAGATAACAATAGTGTGCCAAAATTTGTAATTTCGAATTTGTAAACACAGTTCAATTTTCCAGTGTTTCGGTCAACCATTTCTTAGTCAAGGCATCACAAGTTCGTATCATCATCTGCCAGGTCACAGAAATAAAGCACATGAATATTTCAGGACAACGACTCGCGTGAACTTGATTCCTTCAATGTGGCGAGACTTTCCAAATAAATTGTTAGTTTCAGACAAACTGAAGACTGGCCGTACAACAGCAACACGCAAACCGCGGAGGAGTCGAGTGTTACCATTGGTACGTGTGTGGATGTTCAGACTAACTTTGGTGCGTGCATGAATATCGATTCTAGTCAGCTTATGTCATATGGTCGTGCAGCATGCAACCACTTTTACAAGAAGGTTTAACCTACTTTGTGTTCATCAAAAAGATGGGGGGGGGGGGATTTGCTGTGTGCCACTGATAATCATGAAAGGAAAAAAAGAAAAACGTTTGTTACGCTGCATTATTGTTTTCAATGCAGATTTGCTCATTTAACAAACTGTTGTTTTTATGTACCGCACAGCGATTTCTACGGGGAAATGAATTTAACTGAGTAATGAATTAAAATTAATGTCGAGTTGTTAAAAGATCGTGATGTTAATCAATTCAACACTTTCGGTTTCCACATACAAGGTTGAGCTCTTTGTCTTGAATGAATGCCTTAAGACCGTAATAGTTTCTTCAAACAAATTTCCCCATATTAATATTATAGCTAGAAGATTCAGAGATAATCGCGATAAAACCTATCTCGTATATCAGAAGCTATACGTATGTCATTTCGACTCACCTATGTAAGTCTGCCGACAATATGGATGAATCTTTCACTTTTCCCTCAAGTAATCAGTTTCCAATGTCATGGTTCATTATTTCTTAGAACTGCTCAAAAAACACTATCTCACATATTTTTATTGTAACAAATCAGTATATCTCAATGTAGACTGACGAAAGTACACTCATGTTATTCGAATTTTAGTGGAAAAAAAAGCCCAAATGTAGGATCAGTCGCCCAAACTAATGTTTCTTTCAAAAATAAAAATGTTTGAGCATGGTTAACAAATGGCACTTTTCCAGAGGTAGCATTTATTAGTGGAATTATTCTTCTAACAAATCTGAAAACCTAATGTAGGTATCATTCTGAAGGACTTAATACATTGAAAAATATATTCTCTCTACTTTTTAATCGGATCATGAACATTGAACAAATCATCACATCAGATCAGTCAATTCGAGAAAACTTCACGAAAGCAGATTTATTAAATCGTTTCATAGCTGAATGTTCCAGCACGTATCGATGGCGATTAATTAGAAGTTAAGGAGAACGGTTTTGAGGAACAAAAACCTAAAATTATTTTTATTTTGTGGAATTCCTCTAAATGTAGGTGCATGCAGTGAACAGTCGAACGATTGACGTTCAGGTTTGGCAACATTCCCAGATCGTTAAATGTGAGGAGTATTGATTATATCTCGGAATTTCATTGAAAGATCCGCGTAATCACTGTGTCAGTCGTGAGTTTATTTTCCCTTATATTTTCTTCCTTAACAAGATACCTTTCGTGGAGTTGAATGGATAATCAATACTGGTTACTCTGTTTTGCAGTCGAGATAATGGCATTACCCCAATCAAACGTAAATTGGCATGCTTCATTTAATATCAAGCCGAAAACAATTCATGTCAATTCTCCTCCTCATCCTTCACCGAATGTCACTGGAAGACGAAGCTCCCTCATTTACAATCTGACCGACGTCGACACGGTAATTAAAACTGACAACGGAAAGCACTTGTTGCATGCTCGGTTTGGATTCTCGTCGGAAGCTAAACATTTGCTATTTCGAATAATACGGCATTAAAGCAAGGATTTCAGTTCTCGACTATTCAATCTCCAATTGTCTAAATTCGGATTATGTCAATCTCACCTAAAACAGATAAACAGTTCATCTCTTCCATTTCATACAACATTCTCACTCGACTCTTTCACAAATGATAGCAATAATATGACCTATTCGTCTCAGAAATACACACATTATATTTCCTTACATAACGCTATTTCTTGAATTTGGTCATTTAAAATTCCAATTGAAGTACCAATAAGTGTACACCTTAATCGAATCATGACTTTTCACGTTTGTATATTTTATACTAATATACATTTTTGTCTAATTTTTAACAAGATTCCTTCGTCAGTAAAGAACATATGAACTTTCACATTCATTTTTAAAAATTCATTCAATTTCAATGCTAATTAACAAATGGTTATGCAATATATGGACAATTAGTAGCTCAATTATCGGATGTATAGGCTTGCCCTCTCCCTATGTGATAACTTGGAAGAGGAACATTGTGTAGTGGCAAGCAAGATCTATTTTGAAGTCTACTAATAGGAATGAAGAATATCCTTACTCTTGTGAATACCGTAGTGTATTTGAAAGCCAAGGACCTTGATTTCGAATTTAGGGTATGGCATGTAAGATTGGCCATCTGTACTCAAACTTCCAAGCATTATCTGAGTTACCTTTCATTTAGGAACTGAATTCCTAATATTTGTTAATTTTTTGACATGTCATGCTGCAGTGAAAGATCAGAAAATATTCAATGTATTTTTTAGTACAAAAAAGTGAATCTGTGGTGTCGCATATATTATATCCACTCACAATGCTCTAACACCCGCCAAATTCTCATGATATCATTATTTTTTTTTTACGAAGTCCTTGTTTGTGGTTGTTATGGCGCCAAATTTAAATTCACATCACACAAAAACGTTACACTCTCCCAATATAAAAAAAAATGATAAATCGCAGTTTATGTGCATATATAAACGTGAGAAAAAGATACTGGAATAGTTGTAGTTAGTTACATTTCCAAACTTCAGTACTAAAAAGGGCTGTTTTCAGTCTAGTTTTGCTCTTCTCAAAAGTCCTGTTATTTACTCCGGGGTAAAAAAAGAGGCCTAGTTTTTCAATCTCGATATCACAGAATAGTTTGATCAGAGCCTTGTAGCTGGTCGCTGCGAAATAAAAACAAGTTCGTAATGTATGACGTAATTTTTGTGGTAACATGGTTGGAGATTTCGAAAAGTATGATTGATTTATTTTCCAAAACTCCGATTCTATGAAGCTTAAATATTAATCGGTAACGCTTGCTCTCTATGGTTCAAGAATACTATTTAGAATAAGAATATTATAGTTTTAATATACAGATTTATATTGCATCTCTCTAACTACAATAAGACTGTAAAAATTAATATGACAAAGACGGAATTCTTGTAGATTTTAATTTCTCGATTTACTTTGTCGCGGAAGTAAATAAATAAATTAAAATATACTAGAGGTTAATTATCTTATGTCGGTTACGAAAGTAGTATTTAAATTCTGTTCCATAAAAGCGATTCTTCCAAAGGTGAAAGAATCGTTGAACATACTCGAATTAGTGAGAATTTCTAGCTTTACGTGATTTGAAAGAACATCTGTTTTCTGACACACACCAGATGGCTTCCATCAGCACTTTTTACGAATGAAAAAAACAACACTGTTGGCAGCATGCTACAACAATGGGCTCTGTGAAGATTGGCCAAGATCTAGAAAAGTCTGACTGAGCATATATGTCTATCGTGGGTGAAACTTGGAACATGTGTATGCAGTAACATGGATTCCAATGGCTACCCTCACGAGGGGAAATCAAGTTTTCATGAAGTTTGTTTGCGGAGTGGTTAGCACATCGCGCTAAGACGCCAAGGGTCCCGGGTTCGAATCCTGGCCTGGGCATGGATATTTTTGAGTGTCCATTCATCAATTTCATCATATCATCACTCATTCCCATCTTCGCAAATTAGCCAAAAGTGGCACAAAAAGCGAAGTAAAATTAAAAATCAAATCATGAAGTTTGTTCAAGTTTGCTCTATTTTGAGGCTAAGCGGGTCTGGGCCTACTGTTTAAAGTGCAGTACTCCCCACCTGGGGTCGAACGCAAGACTCCCAAGAATACAGAGTGGCAGCATATATACACACGCCCCTGAACCTTACATTAAAAAAAAAAAATAAGGTTTTCATTGACTTGACTATACCCTACTGTTTCAAACTGACAACTTTGCAAAATGGTGGTATATGATTTCACTTCGAATTTTTTTCACCTCGCTAAATTGCGGTTTTCCGCTGAAATAATAAAGCTCCCAGCCTTATGCATAATCTTCCGAATCTATCCCACAGGATATGTTATTCACCACTGCTCAGAAATCCGCACATGAAAAATTCTCACGCATTAGAATCGCGTATGGCATTCATTTAATTTTTCAGCACTCCACCTGGTTTTAATTTTCAGCAGTACGACACTCCAGACATTTTCATTCAATGTCCCTCTTGACTTCGTTCACTTTGACAGTTTGTATGCACTCGACCAGCGTAATTTCGTTAAGTTAAAGGTAGGGGGAGGACGGTACATTGATCAATTCACGGTGTCTATCATCGTCCTCTGTGTTCCCTCCTCTGTCAATGAAACATACAATTCTCGGTCATGTCCGTGCAGCGAGAAATAAATTCTCTCCTCTGCTACGAAGGGAGCTGACGCTAGGAAGTAGTGGATGACTGCAGAGGAGACCCAATTTACATGCTGAGCAATCTATGCGCTTCTCTGTGCCCATGAAAAGAGCATTCGAGTAGCTTTTTCAGCTTTCCTTTTACAACATGGCTCCTGGAATAATAATAAAAAAGTACCTTTTATCACAGCATGTGCATTTGTTTTATCTCAACTGAGTAGATATTCAATCTGATCAAAAAAAAAAAAAAAAATACATTCAAAATTCGAATTCAAATTTGAAATTTATGATCCCATATTTTACTTTAAAAAATAATCATTCGCATAACCAACATAATTTTGAGCCTTATTTAAATCATCATCTTACATGTTTATTGAACATGGCTTTAAAATAACACATCTGACAGGAAAGGATCGATTAATGTGACAATTAATACGATAGTGTTAACTAAAAGAATGAACCCATATTTTCAGGATTTGTTATTGAGGAAGTTTCATTGCAGTTTCTAATTTTCGACACAGTATTACACTCAACAACTTGATTGCTTACGAATCTATTACGGCACATTGCACAGTGATTTGGATCCAACTTTAAACTGTAAGTCCAGTCTCGATTATCATATCTCTGCATAAGTGAACTTAAAAAACAACTCAAACAAACGAACGAATCTATTATGTAGAAAAACCCTTTCTTAATTCTGTGGCATATCGAAACAGTGTATTGAATATCACAGGCTACTTTCAGGTAATACCATTTTCTGCTTTAAATTTGGACACGCCCGCTCTTGTGTTACGTTTCTGAGCGTATCGGAACTTTTGTTATGCGAAAAGATTGATAATTAATCACGTCAATCAATTATTAAAAAAAAACACAATCCTAAATATGTTTACCTCTATTTATAAACAAACAACAAAAAGGTGGGGGAAATGACTGCCATAGTTTAATTACCAGTTTCGAACTTTACTTGTTTCGTCGAGATAAATCTTTTTTTAAAAAAATCTGATAACTACACAAGAAATAACATTTTTCCAAAATATATTTCTTGGGTATGTTTCTGACTTCAGGGCGTGTGAGAAGTATATCCTAATTCAATTATTATGAGCATTCGTTCATCTCTTTACAGAGACCATGCCTATTTTGGAGAATTCAGCAGAAGTACCCTCCCCACTACAAGAACTTACGCATTTGATAGAAATGCACCTTGTACTAATGACGTTTTGTTTTTCACCACCGAGGAATAAAGAAAGGCCCAAAACCAGGCAAACAAAGTAACGGCAATGTGCTTGCTTCTGATACATCTTTGGTAAATTCAAGAACTACCAAAAAACACAATGGAAATTCTTTGAATTAATTCTCTGTGTAATTAATGTCTAAGAGGCCTTGTAAAAGAAAAGTTCATCAGTATTTTTGCAGAGTTGTTGTGTGACAAACACATGAACACGTACAAAAACTACATGAAGTAGTGGTGCCAACTTAGATGAAGTCACACACAACGAATAACAAATGGTACTAGCATAGCCGATTTCATTCATCATCACCTTTGTAATCCAGTGGTTCGATGCCCAGTGGTGATGCATTTCAGTGGCTTGGAAACCGTGCAACCGATATTGACCATCTTGTTTGTCACATACAGAATGTGTAAAGCCGTTTATAATTCAACCTACATACTTCACTGTAGAATCATTATACAGTATTTTCACCGTAGATAATAATAAACTAAATGAAAATTGTTGTAAACTGTTTGTTCCTATCATGCGTGGTGCACATTGATACTAAGACGGGAAAGCAAATTTCATGAAAGTTGCTATTATAATAATAAAAGCCTCCCCGATGGCGTAGTGGTAACGTCGTCGACTTTGACGGAACCTTAGCTCGTAACGTTAGGTTAAGCATGAATGATGATAAAATAGTGTGTTGAACTGGTCGGGATTCAAATCCAAAACGTTCGGAGATCGTGAGTCGAATACCCAACACACTCGGCCACCGAGTTGGCTAAGGCTAATATATTTCTCGAACATACGAGAGAGATATAAAATGGAAACTCAAAATGCATCGGAGCACGATAAGATTTTTGGCTTTATTCCTTCCACCAATATACCGTAGTTGTTTCATTTATCTTCTTCGTTGGGAGTATTTACCCTCATTAGCCGGTTAAGGAACCAGACTGAAATTACCAGTGTATCGAAAAAGTTAACCGGTAGAACATGAGTAAGCACTCAGGCACTAAAAAGTCCTCCGAGTTTAGTATATGTAAGCAGCACTAGAACTACCGTGTCTCAATGTTACCCCATTTCAGCCAACCTTCTCATAAATGAGCGTGTAGGCAAGGGCACTCGCGTGCGTGCGTGCATTCATGTATGCATGTTGCCGAAAACCCCGAAGGCTCACTACTCCAGGAACTTTTTGCTCGAGGCAAAGGATTTAGATCATGTTACACTACAGCTAAACAATACGGCAAAATTTGTCCACGACTGAAACTAGCCTAACTGGAAATGCAGAAGCGATATGAAGGATTTGGAAAAATATCGATTTCCACAATGGTTACCTGAGGGGGGGGGGGCGGGGGTATCGTCTTCCATATGTAATGATGGCATGAGTATTTCTTATCAGTTTCCTCAATTTCAACGGCTTCGGTACAGTATCTGTAACATCGCCATATTCGGTATGCGCGCGCATTTTTTTCCTTTCCCTTGCACTAACACATTGTGTTGGATGATTAGTCCTCCAACACTGCTCTCCAAGCCCAACATGAAAGGGGCCGCCTCGGCTAATGGTACTGCAGATTGTCACGCTATCAGCCCACGGTAGAGGTCTCTCTCACCCTTCCCCCTTTCACATGGTCAGGGGGAGGGGAGGTGGTTGGGTCAATGGTGAGAGAGCAAAGAAAACGCTAGCGCTTGCAATATTTAGCATATTTACTCGCATGGAACTCATAAGAATGTATGAGAAAAAAATGGAAGGCGTGGACAATGAAGGTCGGGAGGATTTTACTGGGCGGAGTTAAAAGAGACACCTGGCTGCTGAATTAGAAAATCTAAACTTAATGTCGGGGCGTCTCCTCGATTCCTCGATTGGCAACAAGATTCCTCGATCTTTAACTCTGGCCAATGGAAGCGTTGTTCACACGATAAAAGAGAAGTTGGCAAGTGGCAAGTCATTCAGTTTTCCTCCTCTTTTATTCCACGGCAAAACAAACGGCAAGAAAATCAAAATGCGCCTTAAGTCCGCTTTATGCTCGGATATGCTAATTTGGTGGATAGGCAATTTAAGGTGGACTAACTCTACCGGGAATCGAACCAGGGACCCCTTGATTTGGAAAGTTTTGAGAAACTTGTAGCATCTCCATTGCTGTTTGGTCGTATCCGTATTCTAAACCACGTTACTTCATTCATCCGAGTATAATTGTCACCGCCACTTCCAAATGTGTGCCCTTAAGAATTTTCTCTTAAGAATAACTCTTCTGTGTCTACATTTTAACGTGTATATTTTGAAAATCATTTGTATTTTTTCTCGCTTAGGATATATGAATACTTACTTTGGAATTTACACATACATTTGTTTATAAATCTTCTACAGAAATCAGCAACTGGACTGTAGATTATCTATGCAGCTTTGGAACAGAAAATACTCGTTTTAAATGTAACCCTGACACTTTAATTTACTTGCAAACACGTCTTTGTGTGAATTATTAAATAACGGTGTCATTCTCGTTAAATACAAATAGTTTGAAATGTTCTTCTTAAAATGCCTTAACTCAGATGATCGCATAAATATATTTGTCTAAACAGACTTGCAAGTTGATCAGGCATGGAGCTAAAGTAATAATCTCCCAAGGACAGCAAATTCAAATATTCTATGCGGACCAATACCGCAAATAAATTTTCAACCTCGCACTAAAATTGCATTCTGCAAAACTTTCCTGAAGAGCACTTAGCGAAAACTCGTGAGTTCCATGCAAAATGCAATTAGCAACTTGCCCAAACGTTTTCAAGTAGCAAACAACCTACGTAAGAACACACAAGCCTCAGAAAACAAATACATGCCTTCGTTTGTAAAATGTAAAGTCGTGACAAGAGTAACACTCTTCACCTCAGTAAAAACAACAAAGAATTTGTTTAACCTCTAATTGCTGAACACTATGCAGCTTGTTCCTTAAAACTTTAAACTTTTCAGTGCTTTGAAGCAAGCGTAGAAGATGTTTCTGTGCACATCCCGGATTTGTACTGTCAGAAACTTGCATAGTAAACACGCTAGCATCACCACTTTGACTATACTTCACTTAAGTCATTGTATTTCCAAGACGTACTTCAGTTTTAAGATTGTGTGTTGACGTTAATAGAGATTTCGTGATTCAAAACCGTTACCGCATTTGGTTTCCTACACAAACAAAAACTCTCCAGGCGATTATTTTGAATGTCTCATCCTCCCTGGTCTATGCATTAGGCATCACATAGTACAAGCCAGAGATCTCTGGAGTGTAAGGGATGGCCTCTTCGGAAGACACTCAAAAGTGAAACTTATTTCCACGTAGTACCAACCTCCCCCTCCCCAGAAACAGCAATATTGCAGGCCAACCAGGTCCTAGCGCCTATACCCATAGTATAATCCTCCGTCATGTCCATGTGTGCTTGTGATTCTACGTTCAACCACCTCACCAAATTAATATTCATCCTCATTATTTCGATTAACCCAAAACGACAGAAAAGCGACATAAAATAAAACAAATGCTATGAGTTCTACTCCAAATAGAAATTAAAAATTAAGGTTTTCAGAAATGACACGGGGTTATGAGGACAAATGGAATGATGTTAAAATGAACTGCAGAGTAATAAAACATATACAGTGTTAGTCAAAAGTATCGGGACAGGCCAGTAATACCGAGACGCGTGGACGGAGGAAAATCACAGGTTGCAAGTGGGTATTGGTGCGGAAACTGCATTGAATGGGGGTGTGGCCATCATGGCAGCCATCTTGGATTCCGCCATATTGGATATCACACAATATTTTCAAATGGAAAGAAGGGGTATGTATGACACACCAATTTAGGCTAGAATCGTCCCATAAACGACAATCCGAACTCATTTTGGACCTATCGCCATTCGTGGAAGAGAGAGGGTGTGCTACGTTTGACTGCAAAAAATGATATTTGTCTGAAGTAATTGTTTACTGAATTCCGGTGGGTAACTGTACACTGCAAATTAGAGAGAGCAGGAACAAGAAAACATGACATTGACTTACAGAATGCCTCAAAGCAAGTGCTCACACTGCTTCCCGTCGACTATCTGACAATATGCCAACCGATCGTAAAAACTGCAAAGTGACCGTTGTAGCATATCCCGAGAAAGTCCTCTTGTTTCGTCCAAAATGCTATTCCGTAGATCATAAGCAAGCATTATAATTACATTACACACGCGCGCATATTACATACATATTTCAGAACGATTAGTCTTCTATAATATGTGTATACTAAAGACAAGTAATCCAAAAAGTGTAATTTTTTTAAACACAATATTAGAAAATTAAGGCTAAAGTTTCGGGATCACTCTGTTTCTTTCCAGGAATTTGTTTCAAACCATTTTCCACTCAAAGTAACTCGTCCTCATAATTTGCTTCAAATCATTATTCTAAACTTATGTTGTATTTCAGCAATGAATATCACATAGAAATCTATTTTCTTAACAAACAAAGCTACGACATGAATCGTGAAATAACAGCTATTCTATATTATCAGAAAACATTTACAGTTCGTACTGAAATGAATGCTATGATGTGATTTACTGACCGAGAAAAAGCAACCAGCAAATCCAATGTGATACGGTTTTAAACAACTGAAATATGAAGACAAAACAGCGATTGTGCATTTCATTTGCACGAACAACACACAACAGCAATTTCATTTATGGAAAATGTTAAGTAAGCATCGGGGGAAAAAATTGGAATTGCTTGTAGTGTGACAAAAGTTTGTTTAAGTCAACTTTATGCTCAGATAGGCTAATTAGATCTGCGCCTACAGTTTAAGGTGCCTCCTCTGGGGATCGAACCTGGGACAACGTTACCGCTACTTTGGGCAAACTGGTCAATAACGTTAGTTTATTCTGCAACAGATTTGTATGTTGTAGGTCAATTGGTATACTAAATTTCGTCTATATATCCGCAACAGTTTCTGAAGAATAAATATACGTACATTTGTTTGTTCTGTATTGACTGAATATTGTTTATAATGTGTTAATTTGGAATAGTATAGGTCTTTCGGTGTCTACAATTGTATATTTCTGGTTTCAGTTGTTACCGATATATTGAAACTTAAATAGATGTGTTGGACTAGATCAGATTAATGGATTGGCTGATCGAGGTAAAATTCAGGTATGTATGTAACATTTATGCGAAAAGAACACACGTATAGACAAAGTGTTTTTTTTTAGCAACGGCTGTGCTAGACGTAAAGTCGGAATGAAATATGAATCTCAGAAGATTTCTCCTGGCACGGTTTCTTGCTAAGCACTAGCGAGTTTTGTGATATTTTAGAACTCATTTGACTATTGGAAAACGGAGTTGTTAAAATTTCAATGACGGGTGCTGAACCTTTTCATTTCGTCTTCCTTGCGAGAATTCGAATAAAAAGCACATTTGTTATTCTCGTCAGCTGCTTCCAAAAAAAAATCCAATAACGGCAAAACATCTCAAGAATCCATTGCCATGATTGAGATAAAGACTGCCTACCCATTACTTTGCTTTCCTGCAGTTTCCTTGGAAAAGGAATTGCTGCAAAATACGGAACATCAATTACTGCATGCAATCGATTTCGAGTGTGTCAGAAGATTTGTTTTCTCCTTATTCACCGAAACTTAATCGGATGTGAGAGAAAAATCACAATATTAATTGCGAAATGGAATATTTAATTTTATTTAAATTCGATTTACCTGTTGAAAAACAGCCAATGAACCTAATACATCAGTTTGATACAAATGAAACAGTTCAAATGCAGTTACAAGTTCCCCAAGACATATGCCTTAAACATAACTACACGACGAAACTACCCAGTGGAGGCACATAGCGGTTCGCATCGCACTTTAAACTGTAGGTCCAGTCCCAATTAGCCTTTCAGTGCATAAAGTGGACTTAAAAATAAACAATGAAACTGTGCCTAAATGAAACATGAATAGATCTGCATTCAATTTGTGCATTGAATACAATTTTTCAAAAAAACATTGTTTAGTTTTAAAAGAAAATTTCAATATAGGTATATTGTTGGTGTAATCAGAGTTAGCTCAAATAGGAGTGTTGTCATTAGTTCGTTGTGAATAATGTTCTTCTGGGCATTTAGAAATACATTTGTAATCATAAACGTTTCTCCGTTCTAACAAGAGTTTGATTTTAAATATTTCTCATACTGTAATAGTCTTAATAAAAATAAAAAACGCTGAATCAAATCTCCTTCGATAAATGCAGATACATCTCGGTAACAAGATGAAGTGTTGAGGTCAATATTATGCCCCAGCAACCATTTCTTGTGGAATGCCGGCGACTGTATATTACAGGGGTTGGAGGAGTTAAGTATCGGACATAATTATGAAGATATAATCCAGGCACGCGCGGCAGGAATCTAATAGAGTCATCCATTGTATTGTGAACTATGGAATCAACCTTGTACCCTTTCTCCAATTTATTGGTGCATGAACCCCATTGAAGATATCTACCTACGCACAAGTCTCTCTGAAATGATAGGTGGTTAACAAGGATCTGGCGAATGAAAAAGCTAGGATGTACATGTCTAACACTTAACTTCTGTGTCTCTTCTCCCTGCCACTATAAAGCTCCGAATTTAGCATAGGCCTGAGAAATATTCAAACTCCTCAGGATTTGATTCCTTTATTGTTATCGTTCCATTTCAAGAATTCATTTTCGCTTAATATAGGTCAAGAGCACCTTATGTCACAAAAGGCATTCATTGCAATCTTGTGGTTACAGTTGAAAGTAGATCTTTAAGGCGATTATGGAGCTAAAGGAAGTTTATTAACAATTAATAAACGGGTTTTCATTCCCCTATATATACTCTTTGGTATTTCCTTTATTTTCGACCTCTTCTTTCAGTTCATATGATTTGTACAGTCATATTACGTAACACATAAGCTCCCATGTAAAATTCTACCTTCAGTCTTACAGAGCCCTACTGGATTCAAGTAGGAAACTTTCGTCGTCTTTAAGCCCAAATTACGCCTACGAAGTTGTAGAATTAAAATATCTAAGGATTTTTTTCTAAGAAAGGACATGCAAAATACTTCTTTTTTCAAACAAGGACCTTCCCTTCCCCCGTCACACAACATTTCAATTTGAAATTCTGGCTTTCTTCCAACAACACTGTGCCAGTAATGAAATTATGTATGGAATGTTATTTAGGACTAACATTCGCTTTCCAGAAAGGGTGGACTAGGATTGCATTCCTCTACCGCTTTTTGGAAGCCTATCTGAAATGAAAGAATATCTGAAATGTTGCTCCACCGGGAATTGAATCTGAGACCCCACGATTGGAAGACGTTGACTAACAGATAAGCTATACCCCCACGCGGGGAAAGCATAGTTAATGTAATTTTATTGAGAATAAGAAAAGCAAGGAATTGTTATGAATTATGGCTATCATACAACTGTAGCAGGTGTTCAATGGTTTTTACCAATAAACATGCATTTAATTATTTCACCCGTCCATCCGTTGCTGACTGTGTGTAGTCACGGGCTTCTGGGATGTAACGATTCGGTTGAAAGTTAAGGGCAGTGGTAGCGTCGTTGCCTTGTAATCCAAGGGTTGCCGGGTTCGATACCCGGTGGAGGCACATAGTGGTTCTGATCCCATTTTAAACTGTAGGTCCAGTCCCGATTAGCTTTACTGTGCATAAAGTGGACTTAAAATATCAAATCAATCAATTGAAAGTTAATGGGATTGTTACAACCCAGAACTGTCCGTGACTGTACATTCAATAAAAAGAGATCAACCTTCCAAGAACCTGGCAATATTTCTACAAGATATGGAAGTTAACAAAATAACTGTGACAGTAAGACAATTTACAAGCAGTTTCCGCAAAATGTCCGCAGAGGAAACAGTTCTAAGAGGTCTTGAAAAATGCGAAAGTTTTGGGAAACTTTTCTGTAACATGTCGCCCAAAGTTCAGTACTGTGGTTCGGAAACGTTTGAAGATACATCATAGTGTTATTTACAACTGTTTTTTTTCTCTTTATACTAGTTTCTAATTTGCCAAGCTGTTATGCGAATTTAATAAAGTAAAACCCACAAATTTTGAAGAAAAAGCTAAGACATTTATCGGAAATCGGCCATGTAACTTTACACTCAAATATATTCAAATTGCAACCTGAATCCATTATTACAGCATTTTAGAAGTTTGAATTTAAAAAAAAGTAAAAGTGCCATGAGGGCGTAGTTAGGTAGGGGGTTTATAGTTAGGGCCCCACACTTTCTTGATCACGGCCTAAGGTGGGGTGATGGGATCAGCACTACGTCCCTGGCCACCTTTACCCCCAAGAGTTTCTTCCTCCAGGTAAACACTTTATTCGACGCTGGGTGGGCCGCTTGAACAGGTGGAAAAAATCCCGGTTCTCTCCCGTCGGGGTAGTCAGACGCAATAACGGCTGAGCTACCATGGCTTCACAGGATAAATATAATTAAGTATAAATATAGAGTATGTTATAATATATACAGTGCTTTTATTATGACTGTACGCCATACCGGCACCTTTTTTCAGGTGAAAATAAAAACAAAATAAATGTGTGCGTGAATGCGTGAATTTACGAACATTTAAGTTAAATACATTGACATGATGTTTAAGAAAAAGGTTAGAATAAGAGTGATGAAAGAAGCGCTAGAGAACGAGAGAAACGAAGAGAATCAAAGAAACCAGAGACAGAGAGAGGAGAGAAAAACAGGTAGAAATAGAAAGCGAGGGAGAGAGAGAAAGAATAGGGAAATAGACAGCGCAAGGGTGTGTGAAAGAAATACAGAAGTCTGAGAAGAGAGAAAGAAATAAGAAGCGAGTTATAGAAGGAAAGAAAAGCGAAATTGAAAAAAATAAGTAAAGATAACAAAAAGAGCAGGTAAATTGAAAACAGGCAGAGAGAGAGAGAGAGAGAGAGAGAGAGAGAAGGAAGGAAGGAAGGAAGGAAGGAAGAGGAGTAGTAGAAGACCGATAGAGAAAGAATAAAGAAGAAACTGACAATATTAGAGGGAAAACATAGAAAAAGAAATCAAGAAGAGAGGAAGGTCAGAAGCTAGAAAAGGAAAGAGAGAAAACAATTACAAACATAAGGTAAAGGTAGGAGAAGTACGCATTTTTCCTTATTCCAAACCGGGGCGACACGAGGGTTTCACACCGAAGAGACAAGGTGCACGCGACACGCGGCAAGGGTTTCGACATTGTGCATATCGATACTTTATTATATCAGCAAATTAGAGGTTCAAATATGATCCCGGCTGGGCTATCTTCCGGAGTCTAAATATAGCTGGTGGCAATGAAGCATTCACTGCGCATACGCGAACAACAAACTGAAGCGACACGCTGCACGGTATTGGGAAAGCAGCACAGTCCGAGAGACACGTAAGCGAGACGCGACACGTGTATCTTGTCGTGTCTTTTCGGTTCGAAAGGTTGCATTGATTATTGAGTGTTGACTTCCAAGCGACACCGATTTCATCACAAAAGACGAAATGAAGATTTTTGCTGATCCAAATTTCTTAAATATACATTAATTTTTCATTTTACATATTTCGCAACTCGTCAAATTGCTATCATTCTGAAATCGTTCAAACAGAAAAAATATATTTTAATGCCTTATTAATTTCTCCTCTGAAGAGCAGAAAAACATAGAACGTCTATAATATCCAGTAACTAAAATCCTTATATATATATATATATATATATATATATATATATATATATATATATATATATACGCACAGACACATACATGTATACTATTGTTTGGCTAGTAATATACAACCTCCTACGGTTTACATATAAATTAACTCTCTTCATCTTACGGCACTAATTAATATCCCTTGGCCTTGGAAGTCAAGCAGTTTGGGAGTACAAGTTTGTTAGTTTGACCTCGTCATTAATTTCACAGTGTCACGGCTTAAAAAGATAGACTTTAGAATTTCACAACCCTTTTTTTTAATACTCTTTGTGAAAGAAGTAAGAAACCTAAATTGGTTGAACGCTCAATATTGATTTCTGTCTAAACAGGATGTCGCAGTAAGCTTTTTAGCCATATTGTTGCCATTGTTATCATTTAATTTCTGCCAAGAGTGAGAATCATTGTTCAGTACACATCGTTATCACTTTGAAAGTTAATACTATACGTGCTTGTCTTAGATAAATGTGGACATAATAAAACATGGCAAACAGAAAAATATCCTTTCTACTCTCCTTTTTTGTTATCTGTTTCCGCATTACAAAAGGTTTACTTCCTCTGAAGTAAATCCGGAAAGGCGATTCAGGAACGCCTATAAGGCACACTAACGAGTGGCACTCGTATTTGAACTTTCGATTACATTTCACGCTAGCAGACCTCCGTAGCTGAATGGTTAGCACAGCGCGCCACGATGCCAGGTGTGCCGGGTTCGAATTCCGACCTGTGCATGTGTTTTCTTTGTGAGTGTCCCTTCATCAATTCCACCATATCCTCACTTATCTACTGTACATTTATATAAGTGTTGTTTTGACTCATTAATTTTGGCTTTATAGTTAATACATAATTTTGGACTGCAATTTCAAGGTAATAAAACTTGTATTGAGGCCAGGAGGAATAGCCTTTTAATTATGGCTTTGAAGGTCATTGGTTTTAAATTAACTTAAGGGCTTAGAAGGATATAATAATTGGTTGTACTAAAATGATTCCAAAGATTGATGTAAAATTGCCATTAACCAAACGTGGCAGAAAAGCGAAGTAAAATAAACCAAATAAGATAATATATCTACTAGCTCTGATTATGGAACCGATTCATATATTTCATTTTAGATAAGATACGATAATTTACTTATTTTACATCAAGACTTAAGCCAGAAGCAAGTGAAGCAGACATACTAACAGCTGGGTCCGATACCCGGTGGAGGACATAGTGGTTCGGATCCCACTTTAAACTGTAGGTCCAGTCCCGATTAGCCTTACTGTGCATAAAGTGGACTTCAAGCACCAAATCAATCAATCGATCAATACTAACAGCTATGCCGAACCCGAAAATAGAAGACACGATTCCTGGTTTCGTAGCAGGTTACTCTAATTACTACATGAAGAAGAAATAAGAGAAACGAGTATAATTTAATCATCAAAAATAAATATGCCGCCAACAGCAAACAAGTTAATTTTGTCCTGTTTCCATGCAGAAAATTAAACGTTAAAGTATATGGTAATTTTATTAGACACTAAATTCTCAGTTATAAGCAATAAAAGAATCCTTTATAGCAAAGCATATCGCTTCTACACAGCAAAAATGCAATCTTTTATGTCATCAAGAACTATTACAAATGCATCTACCATAAAAACGTTTATAAGCTGAACCAATTTCACAGACTATTTAGATACTAAACATTTTCTCCCAAGCATTTACAATCACAAGAACATGCTCCAGTAGTTGCAAAAAAGAATTGGGCATAGAATGAAATAAAACAACATAAACAAGAATAACGTTTCGATGTTTATATTACATGCTATAGTGCTGGAGATTACATTGATTGATTGCTTTGTTTCTCTCATTTCTGCTACTTTTTGGCTAATTCCGAAGATGACGATGAGTAATGATGTGAAGCAATTAATGGACACTCACATAAACACTCATGCCCAGGCCGGAATTCGAACCCAGGACCCTTGGATACATAGCGCGCTGTGCTAACCACTCCGCCACGGAGGCCGGCTCTGACTGTTTATGCATAAAGACTTGTCCGTATTGGATTCGATTGTAATAGATCCAATCGATTGCGCTAAGAGGGCGAAGAACCCGAATGAATACAGATTGTTTAGTTTATTCCCTAATTTTACCAATGGAGTTCCGTTCGATAGAACCAACAAACAGCGGCAATGGGACAAGATGTACTAATGATGCATCACACAATGAAAAGCTGCTATGAATGGCTTGGCCCCTGGAAGTGTTTCTAGCCATGGACTTTACAGTTTACCAATAAGGAGGAGAACAGTATTATGAGAATGAAGGGTGACAAAATAGTGGATGGAAGAACAAACAGTCAGCCAACCACTACACACCGGAAATAACTAGAAAAAAATACAAGACCAGATGATTACGATGAATATTATACAACAAAGAACTTCGATTTATACTTTCTAAATATTTATAATGTAACCAGTACTTTTCTTTCTGGCAATACGCAAAGGTAAGCCGTATCGGCACCTTTTTGTAGGTGAGAATGAAACCAATGATATTTTATTATAACAGAAGAAATGTATGTGTAACTGCATAGATGCAACAAGATCACATACGAACATACAACACTATACTTTGAGTAATTCTTAAAATGAACAGAGTAACAATAATAAACCAAATTAAAGAGTACCGGAACTTTTCTTTCACAAATAAAACACGAATGTAACATATATATCACAAGGCCAAACGTGGCTTATATAAATATCCCCATGGGTAAATGTGGCTAAACTTTTAGTTTATCTATAATTTAGTCCTGTCCAACTTCATTACTTCTCTTTCTCTCGCAAAAATCAATATATTATGGCCCATTTCACTGCAGAAAAGTAAAGAGCGTTCACATCCCACAGAGAATTCATGTTTATATATACGGCCACGGGAAGCTTACAGATGATCGCTGGAAGCGTTTTACACAAAGTGCCATATAGCCGGTCTCACGAGAACAGGAAATGTGGACTCCACATTGATTTAACATTTTTCTCCTGATCAAATATTGTTGTGTTTACCTTCTACCATCGACAACAAACTTTGTCAGTAAAATCAATACTTGTAGCTATTAATATAAATATACTGCTATCTTTGACCTGTGCACATCTGCCCAGTACATGAAATACCGTGCACATAATGAGAAAAACTGATTCACCTTTATTAACTGAAGGTTTACTGGAAAAATTAACAAATTTATTTCCTCCACTTTTTCTCCCACAAGCCCAAAGCATTAACTACTAATGGAAGGGCAATTACCTATATAGCTAGGAGATATTCTTTTTTTATTACTGGCTGGAGGCACATGTCCCGCCAGTTTCCTCATCATGACACTAGGTGGCAAACAGTACTTTTTCTGTAACAAGTTTAATACAGTGGTATGATGTTTTTGTAACTTTTATAGCCTTGGCCCAGTGCGTATGATATGTCCTTCATTCAAGCAAAATTATACAAATTTCTTGCACTTTAATGCATTTAAAGATACCTCGGTGGCTCAGTAAGAAAGGCGTCCGACTGTCTCAAGGGACACCCAGGGTTCGATTACCAGAGGGTCCATGACCTACGGTAGAAATTTTCTTCCGTGGGTGTTTCTGCACAAGTGGCTCTGGGGCTCATCCACATTGTCAATAAATTCCTGTGGCTCCACTGGGAGAAGAGGCGCGGCTGAGATGAAGAATGTGCGGAGTCCTGCTTCCCCGCTATCAATGTGGTTTCATGTCATGGTGCAAAGTGTAGGGGGGACTTCACCATTTACCTTCAACCATTTTGAAAACTTGAATGATAGTCCGTCTTGTAGCCTGTTACACACACAATTATTTTTTACCGAATAATTCACATTCCCTTTGGTGGATAATTTTTGAGATTGTTGTACTTTAAGACTCTCTTCCGCAAGTATTTTTTTTAATGTACTTTAATTGAAAAATAAAAGAATGCATGCAATGGCAAATTGAGTTATCACACATTCTGTCTAGCTGTGGTAAAATTATGGAATTTTATGTGGAGTTATGACGTGTCTGCTAAAAGCAATGAAAATATTAAAGCTAACAATAGAATAAACTCATCCAATCCCACACAAGGAACACTAAGATTTGACAATACTTGAAAGTTCCAACTTCTCATAAATTGCATGTGGTCACACAACAAATGCTCCCGGATTTGAATTTCAGGCTAAACATGAATTTGTTTAGAAAGAAGTTGTAATTAATAATCAAATAATCTATGAAGACTTATCAAAACGTGAGAGGGGCCTCCCGATAGCGCAGTGGTAACGTAGTCGCCTTGTAATCAAGGGGTCCCAGGTTCGATTCCCGGTGGAGGCACATAGTGGTTCGGATCCCACTTTAAACTGTAGGTCCAGTAACGATTAGCCTTACTGTGCATAAAGTGGACTTAAAACGTGAGAGATTCGTTCAATGTATCGATCCATTATTAGATATTTTTTAGGCAATTTTGAAAAACTAGAAGTTCGATCTTGATTGTATTTCAATCCCTTCACTGTCGCTAAATCACTTTTTAATTTCGTTCGCGGCGGTAGGGTCTCTGACTGCCACGCGGGAGACCGGAGATCGATTTCCGGCGTGGATAATCTCCAAGTGGGAATTTGCCCCCTAAATACCTGCTTAAGGGGATCTGTGATCCACCCAACCACTCATCAACAGGTGTCTGAGGGCAACTCCCAGGTGCAAAGGCGGCCGGAGCGTGGTGCCGATCACACCACATCTACCAGATCGAGCATGCGAGTAGAAACCACCTCACTCTTGGCAAACGCAATGCACAGGGGAGAGCTTTACCTTTTATTAAGTTTTCATTTGAGTTTTACGTTTATGACTTTTTGGAGTGGGGCGAAGGGCGTTCGTTCAATTGCCTCACTTTGTTTTCATGTAATTTTCCTTTCTGGTAAAATAGTTTGAGGAAAACCAATTCTAAAAAACAAAAATTAAATTGGAATATTGAATTACTAACGAACAATTAGTATTTTAACTTGTAACCTCGTGAATCAATGCTTATTCAATTCGAAGTCTAGAATCACATTACACTTAAGGAGCTTCAGTAACTTCATTTAATTAGAAAAATTAGAGGTCAATGAACTTATATTGTGAAATAAAATGCCACTAAGTGAATAAGTATACAAAGTTCGGTGTCTAATTGAGGAATATAATATGTATAAATTTAAATTAATTCTTAATCAAAATACAATATTTTTACACCCTTCTTTATGAAAGAATATTACGTAACAGGAAGTGAGGAACCCTCACAGTGTTATCAATGCCAAGTATGGTGTCACACATGCGAAACTATCGGCGTTAACTGGCAGATAAAGGATCATGTTGAGCCGCCCTACACTCCCAGATGCAAACTTCCCCTTTTGTCTTTGTGACAAGTGTGGTATCAGCCGTGGCAGGAAGTGAAGAGGTATGCCCAGAGATAAAAGGCTGTCTACTTAAACAACAATGATGTCATCTTGTGTGACCATATCATCCTGAAATTTTCTAAATTTCAAATGGACTCCCACTTTGTGCATGAAAAATTTTACTTTTGTTATGATAGATTAATAACATTTTAGTAACAAAATATGAGCTAACATTTAACATGCATTTGAAAAAAACGCAAAGAAAATTTAACATCTCTTGTTGGTTGGACTCAGAATGTTATTCACAGCCAGTAAGAGACTTTTCTATTGGAAAAGAAAATGCATGGTGACGAAAAATTAACCTATCACAATCACCAGACACTTTCAATTGTTTCTCCCTCGATTATACATTGAAAAAAAAAAAACAAATTTTATATTTCCTATTTTCTCTTTGTCCATGACAAACCCATACAGTAACACCAACATTTTTTAACGTAGTAGAAAAATGAACAATCTAAAATGAACTTTACATGTGTATGTTTCTTTGTTTCATAAAAACTTCATTAATTACATATTATAACAATATGTTCTCTCCCTAGTACCCACTTAATTTCTTGTTGCATATTTCTTGACAGTAGAAACATCAGTGAGAACTTTTAATCTCTCACCTTCGGAGATGAATTTTTTACAATTATATATTTCTTTCCTTATGATTTCAAACATCAGAATCATATTGTGCATTCAAGTCCGCTCATGAATTCATTGACTCGGTTGGGGTTCACAAGAATATGGAAAAGCAACTTAAGACTCGGCTATAACTAAGGGACAGGGAACAGGTGTGTCTAGAAATATAAATAAACGGAAAGAAACCACTAGGAGTGTTAGTTTTTGTGAAACTAATACAAAATGTGAAGTACTATAGAACCAGTAGATTAACTCTGGCTTGAAGATATATCTAATCCGAGGAGAATCAACATTGAAAACTTCTAGCATTAAGAACATGTATTGTAAGCAGATGCTAAACATCTGGATGATAAAAATACATTACATACAACATAAATAATCTTCTGACAGAAACCAGGAAATTAAAAAAAATAGCTTGCTAAAGTGAGGTTTTCAATTTTCAAAGAAAATTTGTAGGAACTTATATACACGCCCACAGCCTAGAAATGTTTTCATGCTTCTCTAGTTATTAATTCAGAACTTCATGGCACATTTGACACATCATTGTTGCAAGCATTCAAATTACTTTCTCTTTTTAATTTCTGAACATACACAAGTCTCTTCGCTTTCCTTATACCAAATTTTATGATTTTTTTTTCACTCTGGTTCCACACACATGGCCTATATTAGCAGACAAATATTAAAATAAATTTAGAACTACTAACAGTGTAAATAAAAACTACAACGAATGTACATTGCACATCTAAACATATTTTACTAGTCAAAGTAGGTATATTGGTAAATGCTACAATGTGCTGAAGAAAAAATAAAATATATTCTAAAACACAAATGTATGAAACAAATCCATAACTAATTTCAAAAACTAAAAAGAATATAAAAGTGTTTGACTTACCCCAGCTTTCGGGCATTTTCCATCCAAAATAGGTCCTGAAATGTAGCCCATATTTCTATATTTTATGCTTCCATTAAAACACATGTGAATATTTTCGTTGAACTTAATTTCAATATCTTGAAGACTATAAACACACATGACCGACTGTGGCTGGGGTTGATTTGTTATTCCACGACTGGGACTAAACACTCCCACAAATATTGGATCACCAGCCTCAATGCCAAGGTTATGGGCAAGGTCAGGGCCAGCTCTCGTCATCTTTGCATCTCTGAGGATGTTATAGTTCATTCCGTCGACAGACTGACACTGGAGGGTCACCTCCGTGTAGCTGTCGTAATTCGCATCATTGATGCAGGTTCGTGCAAGGCGTGATACGTATCCCTGTTCCTCCTGACCCGGCAAATGAGACTGTTTCTGAACAATCACGAAATACGCATAGTCACTCGCGTTAAAACCGTACACATACTTCACGAGAAAGTGATCCCTGTATTTCACGTCTATGTTCAGTAGGGACTGCTTCGAGAACGAAAACTCGGCGATATCAAGATTGTACAGGTTCCGACTTGCAATTGCGGGCACATCCAACCGGTAACCGCCATTGTTTGTGAACGTGGTACCCACGTAGAGGACGTTGGTTCTACCCCACGGTTTGTAGTGTTTCGGGCCGATGAACGCGTACGTGGACGAAAATTCGTCGTTGGCTGCAATGCTGACAGGAATGAATTCAGGTTGGAGGGAAATGTTCGCCATCTTGTACTTTTCGCATGCACCTTGCGACACGGATCCGCAAACGATAAGCATTCTGGATTCCGTATCAATCACCAACACTTTGTTCACATTGTCCGTCAGAAGGGTTGCCATCTCAGGGGAGCTGCACCCTGTAGCGTGGCATTCTGGACTGTCCATCCGTGGACCAGTTTTCACGGCTTCCTCCACACGCAAGGAGCTGTTCAGCTGAAACAGTCTATTAACTCCGGCAACGAACACGCGTCCTGTAGTACGATCTACGGCCAGATGCGTGAATCGCGTGGAACCATTTCCCGGAACGTACTGGGTGACTATGTGTCGGAGGGTAGGGCCGGTTCCTGCCGCGTCGGTAGACAAAGAGGCCCCCGACGATCCCGGCGCCGACGAAGAAGCTGCCACGGCCGACGACGGGGCTGGTAGCGACGATGGAGTCAAGGATGATGAGAGAGGTTGGGCAGCTGCGACAGATCCATCTCCTATGCTCGCCCTCGGTTCGGTGTCGACGCTGCCTCCAAAACCGGCTGATAGGGCCAACCCGAATGTTATCCAAAAGGTGGTCACTACTGGCAAGTGTAAGGTAGGAGCCATTCTTCACTGCTGTGGGCGACTTGATCCTTTAGGAGAAGCGATGATCCACCATTTCTCGACCTGAAATGCAGATATAAATATTTTAATGCATTTCCTAAGTGCTCGATGAATAATTCTTAGTTTTGCAAAATGGAACAATACATCAGTAACATAACATTCTTATGTGACGTCAAATCATTTTTACAAACTGCGTGACATCAACATATAAAAATAATAATTACTGCTCAGTAATGTCACATTTCAGGTAAAAATGCAACATATCATAACATAGAACCTACTACTGTTCACACATCATAGTACGTATGCGATAATATTGAAACATTGCGTTACTAACACATTATCCCGTGTGTGTTCACACTGCTGGCCATAACACCAGAATCTTGAAGACTAGTTCACAACTCCATCCCGTTCAAATATTGTTCTACTGGTCGGAGGGGGGAGGAATCGTTATAGCGCACGCGCGATACATATAACACCCATCGAAGACAACGTAGCTATCCACGCGCACATACACCACTCACTCTCCTTTACTATTAATCAACAAAACAGTTCTCAAGCGTGGAAATCAAGAAAGACAGTTCACCCGCATGATTCAATGATTAAACCTCGCTCGCTTGGTAGGAGATTCGGTTTCAGGGTATCATATTTCCAAAAGACTTCTAATGAGGCAAGAGGAACTACTAAGTACATATTTATTAGAGCCCACTTTGAAAATTTTGTGCATGAATTGTTATTTTTCATCATACAATTATATGAAAACTAGCAACAAGCAATACTAAAATTAGCCCATGATATACCTATCCGCATTCATATTTATGTTACATATTTTTCTCATTTTACGTCGATTTCTGCCTACGTGGGCTAATCGCGGCGGTAAAGATGAATGATAATTAGATAAATTTAACGAAGGGGCTCTTTCAAAGAAAGGTCCGTGCTCAGGACAGGATTTGAAGCTGGAACCTTCAGTGAAACTATTGTCGATTAACGTGCTCGGCCATCGAGGAAATTAGTACATGCTATGACAGATACCCTGTTTGTATTTTCACGTAGAATACGCAATCCATAGAACGCTACTCTGTCGGACAATAAAGTATATTTTCAGCGATTCACTACCTTTCGGATGGAAACACAAGTTTTTCGGACTGTCTACTGTGAACATTTATAAAAATGCACCAATTATAAAACAGAATAGAGAAAATTATGAAAATATTTCTTGCTTGATCTGTTGTTATGCTCATTGCGAAAAACCATTTCACATGAAGAGATGAAAATCATTATCATTAAAAGTAAATATGTTAATCACGGGTCTTGAACACGAAGATTTAGATAAAGTAGAGAAAGTTTGTTCCGGCCTAACTTTTAAATCCAGGCTTCCGATTTTCTAGCTCGGGCTCCGTAAAGTTGCCACGCACTTTCCAATTTCTGATTCGTCACGTTGGACAGGGGGCGTTCTTTACTTGTCAAAGTACTCTGTGCTCAATAGGAAAGGCGGCGAATATAAAAATTGCATAGTTTATTAATATTTTAAAATCTACTTTGGCACATTTTCGAACTTCGGATGCGTAAGACTCATCCAATATACCCCAAAAAAATTGCATAAATATTTATCTACGCTGGGCTTTTGCTGAGCAGTGCGAGTTAATTCGTAATGATTTTCAATAAACCTAACGTGCTTAAGAACAAGAAAAACGCTCACGAATATTTACAGAGTTGAAGAAAGGAAAATAATCGATTATATAAAAGGCGAAATTAATTTGATTAATAAATATGCATTTTAACATGCTTTCTACCATATCAAAGATCAAGCTTTTCTATTCATTTGCGCAACATATCATTACCAATTAAATTCTCAGTTCCATTAGATTCCATTACATCCACAGTCGTATTACTTCTCAAGGCCAGTAATGGCATGTCTACCGAAGCTATTCGTGACCGAGCTATCCAACCCGCCTTCCCAAGTATTTTCCACGCTTCATAGCGCCAATCTACAGATCCCGTAGTCTTTCAGATCCATTGAAATATCGAATTTCACGAGCAAGCAAAATGGGCAAGCTTCAGACGAGTTAGACAGACGGGAAATCACAAATAGGGCTTCAACCAACTCTCCTGCAAAATAACATGCATTGCTTTTTGCCTGCACGTATTTTTTTTTAATCCGATCTACGAATGGAGATAATGGTAACGTAAGCGTGCTCCCTACTACCGTAGTGCGTGTCCATTTGTAAAATTAAATAGACACGCAAAACTATACGCATGCGTTCATTCCGAAACATTTAAGAGCGTACTCAGGGGTTACCGATGGAAATGGAATATTTCGCTCCTCTCAGATTCCGTAAACTATCACGATAGAGCACGCAAAAGCTTCTTGTGGGTGTGATTGGCAGTGTTAACAGACCGAAACATACGCCGTACTTCTACGAATTTTCTAGCATAATAAGATTTCTTACTGAAAAAAACTAGATCGCTGCTGAAATATGTAAGTATGCATTACCCCTTACCCCATGTCCTTTCGACAGGCGCAAAGTAAAACGTGAAATCATTATTTGTTCGCTTCGGCCGCTGCTGGTTAACGTGGCCTATCACACAATTTAATAATATATTTTTGCAATATTACGTTTTCATTATTACTATTGTTCAAAGAACGCTAATGTGACCGTGTGGCTTTGTGAATTATTAAAACTTTGCTTGCCTCGTTGTCGGACGCGCCGAGGGACTGCGCCCACCAAGCCGTGTTTCGCAAGCTCTGGCTGACAACGGTGTACCCGCGGCTGGCGGTCATGTCCAACTCCCCCGTTACCAGAACGGATGAAACTACCGCGCCTACCGTATTACATAAACGAAAAAACAACAACACGCATTCCAATCATAACGAAACAAATTTCATCAATTTCACCGATTTTAATAAAACGAAAATTTCACTTTTAAGCTGTTCGGCTTCGCACGCACTGGATTACAAAGGACCGTAATAACAATCCACCTGGTTTGAGTCCTGGTTCAGTATTTTCAAACATGCGTGTGTTAAAAATACATACTCATAAGATTTGACATGCCTCATGAAAACTGCGAAATTATTCGTTAATGAATAGTAACTTCCCTTATAACTAATAACTTCTCTTATCCTCTCCAATGCACTTGACACTTGGTCTATTTCTTACAAATAGTGCCTCAAAAATGATCAGATTTTCCACCCCATGATATGAACTACTGTAGTTTTAAACACAGCTCTGTGTTCATAGCAGAAATGTCACTTTTATATTTCTAGAGCGAAAATTTCTACAAATTCCACAATAGTGCTAAGTCAATAAAAGATGAAAGAAACGTTAATTCAAAATACTTGCTAAATATAATGTACTTGCCTTTCTTCTGCGTTGAAACTACCGCCTATCCCTGTGAGCTTAAAAGTTGCCGATATCTAAGGCGCATAGCCAACCGTCAATTCACCGAGACTAGCCCAACGACAAGCGGTCCCCTGTGACACAAGGTCCCAAGTACACGCCGCTCTTCAACAGATCGGGCGAAGACACTAGGAGAGAACGTTTCACAAGTGCTTTCTCAACTATCTCTGTAATTGTAAACTCTCGCTGTCGTAAATGTGTAACTTTCAAATGTTCATTGTCAGTACTCGCAATCCTCAACGAACGTTTTGCACTGTACCACAATAAATGTCTTCATTAACATACACTCCAACTAAACTTTCACAACGGTTTGCACTATAGTGATGACAGAAACATCCAACAAGCAATAAATATACAGACGATTAGGGTATTTTGAAACTTCACACGATGTACGTCTAGTATCGTCACTTTTGGCAGTACAAGACAGTAAGGCAGCATCTCTTTCGGTTTGCCGATCCGATAGGTGCTGCTGCGTTTGGGAAATAAACGTTAGGTCGAATGCGAACTTGAAACTTCCGAATCGACACCGTCATCGGCATGATGAGTTACACAAAATTCCCCGTGTTCCTCACTGCTGCCATCGGCATAACTTGCGGCGAAACGCGGGGTCTAGATTCGACACAAAGTTCACGCTCAACATTACTGGTCGAACGCCCCGCTGAACACTGAGTTCTGTTCACAGCTAGGTTTCGACTCCCTGCTACGAAGGACGCGGCGTGCGCGATGTACGATTGGCGTTAAGGTCCAGTGATCCTGACATAGAAGCGAGTCGATCGCCCTTATGCTGCTCCCCTACAACCGCGCGGTGTGGTCAGGGTTCCTAGCTGCGGGGCGGGAGAAGGGAATGAATGTTGTTTCTCGTTCCCGACGCGAAGATCCTCTGCACACTGCTGCCATCTACCGACGCGAGCTATCCGACAGCGAGTAGAAACATGCACAGGTGGTTAAAATCCGGGATGAAAACGTTTTGCCTTCGCATGTTGACCGTGCAGCCTGTTTCTTTGCCCGAATGCACCTGCGAAAAAACCAACCCGGGCGAATTAAGCGGCAGATGAAGTATTCCACGTTTTTATCACGTTAGGAATACACAAAATACGTAAAACACAAATCCGAAAATATTTTATTCCTAACGCTACGAGAAAGCTTTTCGCAATGACGAGTTCTATTTCTCGCAAGAAACTAGGATGGATTTATACCTTTTCTAAGGATTCACAAAAGCTACTTTTTCCTTATATTTCACATAACAAAAACACTATACACATAAAAATTTTATCAACAGAGGCCGATGTAGTGGTTGAAATTGAGCAACTATTTTATTTTTGCCTGTCAACACATTCTCACACAAACAAACGATTCTTCCGTTATATTTTATTGAACTATTTTTAAAAACTGCTAATTACAGAGTAAACTGGCTCAAAAATACACAATAAAATTTGTTCCTCTATCAGTCAAGCATGAAATTGCTTAATTTTGTATTCTAATGCGTCTTTTGTAATTTAACGTCGCCACTACTAATTTACGCAAATCGCTTATTTAGTTAATAACTTATTGATAATAACTAAATGTTAAAAATTGTAGCAGATGGCATCATGCAATTGGAGAAGTAATATCTCAATTCTCAACAAAAAATTTACCGTGCTTGTGGATGGCAACTATATCGATAGCAAATTTTCTCGCGTTTAGAAAGACATTTTTAAATCCAAAACTTCAACTAATTCTAATGTAACTTTTAATTAGCAAAGAAACGTGCACATAAGCTGTGCTAAATTGGAAAAATGGTTAGTAAATGTGTCTTGTTACGGACCTGATGTAGGCATGCCAACCCTCCCGGAATGGCTGGGAGTCTCCCGGAATCGAACACACACTCTCGGTCTCCGGAACATATTTGTTATCTTCCGGAATGACGATATATAGTAATATTACATTTTTATCATTATATTTTTATTTTATTTTTGTGTGCATTTGTCGAGCGAAGTAATTTATTATTACAAACCAAACAATTCAACTTCTCAATCTAATTTTGAATACTCGTGAAAAATGAATCATTGTTTAAGTAAGTGGGAACAGGGAAAATAGAAAATTAATAAAGGTACGTTTTCCTAGACGTGTTCTACAAATTTCTATCGATCGACCAAATAGCTTCTCTCAGTTGCAAGAAAGGGAAAAATGCAATCAAATTAATATCATGGTCACTAACATTTCCATCTTGAGGAAATTGGGGAGCTACGAAAGAGTAGCGTAACCCGGTCATGGAAACCTACAGGGCACTAGGCCTCACCCGTTAGAATAAGGAAAATTGCCAACTTCCCATTCCTCCCTCCCTTTTATTTCTAACTCCTTTGTCTTTCTTTCCTTGTATCTTGCTTCTAGCTTTCTACCTATTCTCAGTTTTAGTACCTATTCGATCGGTTTACTTCCTCTGCTTTCACTCCTATTTTCTGACGGTTTCTTCTTTATTCTTCCTCTATCGATCTTCTGCTACTTCTCTCCCTTTCTGCCTGTTTTCATTTCGTTCTTTCTTACTCTCTTTTTCTTCCATGTCTCTCTCTTTCTTTTCTCTGCGTGTGTCGGTTTTGTTTCTTCGTTTCTCTATTTTTATGTTTCTCACTTATGTTTCCCTTCTCTTTCCTATTGCATGATGTACAGAATAAGGGGAAGGAAATTTGCGTCCGTTAATGGAAAGTTTAATACAGGCTCCATTATCCACCCCTGTGTCGCTGGCTGGAGGTTTTCCGTTTCATCCTTGGCCATCGTTTGCAAATGTGTACACGCCTGCACGCGTGGTACGTAATTGATCTTGCTTTTTCCCTCTCTCCCCTCTAAACTTCGCGCTTGCAGGAAAGGCTCGGCTTTACAATACCGTCTGGTAGCTATCCAAGTTATGTACAACAACAATCAAATTAAACTTGCTCGTGGATTTCCGTTGGCAGGAAATGTGCAAACTCACACGCCAAATGGAATCGCTATTCAGATATTGTCGGGCAAAATCGCGCTAAATCACGTTTACTTTCCTGGCTGTAATTAGGAGCCCGGCTGATGAAATGTGGCCTGGCTCGACAAATTGATTTGCCTACCGACGCGAGCTCCAATGCGTCGCCAATGCCTTCCTCGCATTCCGAACCAAGCACCCACTCACGGTGTCAGTTACAGCGAGCATGGATGCCAAATAATATAATTCCTAATGGCTTTCTCAAAATAACTAGCCTATGACGATTCTGCAATATAGTTCACTGTGCAAATTAAGCTCCTAATGGCTAAAAACAATCAACCTATTTCCTTTATGCAATTTTTACACACAGGGGAAAACATAGTTTATAAAATCAAAATTAATATGTGCTGGAGGCCAAACTTTCGATTAAGAAGAACTTTTATGTGTACCAACTTTTATGTCTGTGTCTTACCAAATGTGTTTAGTATTACCAACACAATTTAGTAAAGGTGGTGATTATGTTTACCAAAAATCTCAATGAAACGTTTTTGACCAAATCAAACTAATTAGTTTGTTATCTGTATGTCTTCTATGCTTGCTTGCTTGTTCATGTGTTGTCTTGTGTATTTGCTTCTTTAACATTGTTATATCAATGCTTCTTCATGTTTCATTGATTTGGCTATTTTACTTCGCATTTCTGCCACTTTGGCTAGTCGCGAAAATGAGAATGAGTGATGATGAAATTGATGAAGGGACACACAAAGAACACAAACGCATAGGCCGGTATTCGAACCCGGGACTCCTGGCATCGTAGCGCGCTGTGCTAACCATTCCGCCACGCAAGTCGGTTGAGTTTGCTCGAGGTGTATATTCAACGTAGGTTTCCTTATGTATAGCTGAAACAATCAAATATAATATACAATTGTCTCATCTCTATTTGCACATCTCTTAATGTGTCATATATTTACATAGAATATATTACTCGTAACAAAGAGCTATCAGAACTTGTAGAAATTTCGTTTTCGATATGATCAATCCTTAAGAATTAGTACTTATACCTACTTACGAGAGAAATAATCAGAATAATATCGCAATTACTATAATTATAGCCTGAACAAATTATTAATGGACTTATTATCAATTATTTCTGTCACTTTATATTTAAGTGACAGAAATCACAGAATAAAGTTTCGGAAGATCAACAGCTGTGGATGATGTTCCTTTCTCATCTCTCTCTCTGTTTACTTTCATGCCCAGTTTATGGCGAGACAAATCGGACCTGTGAAGGAGCTTTCACAAGGATCGACTCCCGGATTTCCTGATCCATCTCATCAGAAGTGGACGTCACTTTTGAGAGTCTTCGCTCATCTTTCTTCCTGCCTTGTTTTATGGGTTTTGCATGCGGCCAGAAACTGCTTGCAGCACAGGTTGGTTAGACTAGTACGGGAGCTATAAGAAATGATGACCGTTTAGCCGGTACCAAATGCACGTTACAAATCCATACTATTCACAGAAGTATAACTAAACTGTGCCTAACAGAAGCATACTCCAAGGAAACTAATAAGTTCACTAAGCTACCGATACGCAGGGATAGAAAAATACAAGGTGACCGGTCGCCATGGCGCCTGAAGATTGACACCTGGTGCCTGAATTTTCAAATTCGGTTCTGAAAGAAATATATATTTTTTAAAAAAATATTTCGAGTTCGTTTGTGGAAATTTCCATTATATTTTTTTTAATAACAAATACAGTACCGGTATGTGTTTATTAATGTTTGTGTGTTTCCTGTATCACATGCATCATTAAATCAGAATTCTAACATGCCATCAATTTTTTTTATTTTTTTTGGCTGTTGCTAGCTGAATTAAAAATCTGCAGCAATATGGCAGAGTTGGCACATATTAGAATATAGTACATAATTATTCATGCTGTTACCATTTGAAACATCTTTAGGATAGCCACTATGCCTCAAGAATTAATTTATTTTAATCCAGTCTTCTATTAATTAATAAATTAAATGTTTTACGATCACATTTCAAAATGTGGAGCGTTACCTGAATTGGATTCATGGCTTTCATACCCCGCATTTGAAAAAAAAACTCTGGCTCCTGAGAAAGATGGGCGGTCACCTGAATTATTTTTAGCTTTGTCTACTCCTGTCGATATGCCATATTATATTGATTGTTCGAATCTAGGCCTGAGCATGGGTGTCCTTGTGAGTGTCCCTTCATCAGTTTCATCTAATCATCACACATCCTTATCGTCGCCGTTAGCCAAAAGTGGCAGGAAAGCGGCGCTAAATAAAAATCAAACAACTAAATTTTGTATTCATAGGCTCTACTAACTCGATAGATCACGTGATATCGCTTGCTTGCTGTCCATTTCCCGGATCTCAAGTACAGGTAGATTGAGAGATTGATCGAAATTCATGTAGTCAATATGGTTCAGTAGCGTTTCGTCCGAGTTGCAGTTCGTCCGAAAGCGAAATTCGTAGGAAAATGCTACAGTTCGTCCCCGACGGTTTAAGGCGAGGAGGGACAATTTCCCCTAGGTCTTTCTCGCTGGGGCAGCTGCCGATCACTGTTGCAAACTTCGCTTTTTTGGAGCCAGATCTGGCTCTTTGGTGCACTCGTTTGACTGTGAACTGTGGCACCCGCACTCTGCCCCACCATGATGCCACCATTGGCTCAGGCCAATAAATACCAACCTTTACCATGAGAGTACATTTTGAACGTGACGTGATATTCATATGTAGGCTGCATCACCAACCACCTCTTTCCTCCCCAGGTATTTTTATATATAGCGCTGTGGCTAAGGTGAAGATGACAATATTATTATCCGGGAATCCTTTATTTTCGATTTCATATGAACATCATTGGATTATTGAGATGGGTGATGCCGCCAAATCTAGGCGGAGAAAACTAAGAATAATTGCCATCACTTTAAAGCTAACAGTAATAGCAGCACCCCCACCCCTCTGACACCTAAAATTACCCTAGAAGGCACTTTAGGCAGCCTTCGTTAGTCTAGCTCCTTGAAAGTCATTTTTATCTCTATTAATGGTGAAATGTAGCTCTTTTATGCACATCAGGTTTGGCAACACTGCCAGGATAGCTGTAGGAGGCAAGGAGAAATACATTAGGTTTATGGGGCCATTATTTTATTCGTTCTTTCTGGAATATCAAACATCCAATGTCGTGGAAAAGTACATGGACGGAAAAGGACACGTTGAACTAGGTCATAGTAGAAGGAAAAGTCGAAACTCGCATTTGATTAGCCGTAATTTGAAGTTGAAGTTAATTTCCCATAAGGAATACATGGGATTCTGTAAATACTTATTAATCATAATTTTCAAACATCGCGTATAGCTTACTAATCAACTTGAAAAACAGTTTCCACTTGTAACATTGCGAGAAATTCATACTCTCTTGCATACTAAACCCTTTTTTAAATAGCAGTGCCCAATCCGAAGATATTGAAATAAATGCACAACTAGTGCGTAATTGTCCCTCCTCGCCTTAATGAGTTGCGTTTCGTCCGAGCTTGGATCCAGAAATTTTAGTCATGGCAGGTGGCAACACTTTCTTACAAGTTGACGACTGTGAAGGTGAGAGATATTAATATTTGCAAGTTCCAGAGGGAAAGAAATATTAAAACAACAAAAAAAAATTTTCTTGGATGGAACATTTAAGAGTGTTAGCAAACAGTTTGCTCAGTTTCATACAGTTCACGTAGATTTAGGAAACGGTAGAGAAGAGACAAATGTTACGCCTGCAGTTTTTTGCGTTTCTTCCTGACAAGAAAAAGATTACCTACATTCGCTTATTTGAAGCTATCCTTAAAGTACGCCGTGATTCAAAAATAATATACGTATTACAAACCAAAATGCTGTTGAAACTACTCATCGGATTATAGTTCAGCGGTTCTGAACGGAAGGTAACATCGTATAGTTTCGTTCAATTGCCGGTAGATCGCTGCCGAGTGCGGTAATTTCATGGAGCTGTTAAGCATTTTAAACATTCTAAAAATAACTTAAAATATCCATGGATTATCCGTGTCGGTCCATGCCGAGTGCGAGGCTATACGGCAGACCTACCTCTATTTTCATACAGATGGACCTTATCGCACTGTAAACCTAAGCAATGATCAATAGGTTTTAAAGCTTCATTAAACCCTGGAATTCGGACGAAACGCTACTCGGTCAGGTAACCGTAAGCTGCCTGTTCCTGGAATTCGAACGAAACGCTACTCTGTCAGGTAACCGTAAGCTGCCTGTTCCTGGAATTCGGACGAAATGCTACTCTGTCAGGTAAACCGTAAGCTGCCTGTTCCTGGAATTCGGATGAAACGCTACTCGGTCAGGTAACCGTAAGCTGCCTGTTCCTGGAATTCGGACGAAACGCTACTCGGTCAGGTATCCGTAAGCTGCCTGTTCCTGGAATTCGGACGAAACGCTACTCGGTCAGGTAACCGTAAGCTGCCTGTTCCTGGAATTCGGACGAAACGCTACTCGGTCAGGTAACCGTAAGCTGCCTGTTCCTGGAATTCGGACGAAACGCTACTCGGTCAGGTAACCGTAAGCTGCCTGTTCCTGGAATTCGGACGAAACGCTACTCGGTCAGGTAACAGTAAGCTGCCTGTTCCTGGAATTCGGACGAAACGCTACTCGGTCAGGTAACCGTAAGCTGCCTGTTCCTGGAATTCGGATGAAACGCTACTCGGTCAGGTAACCGTAAGCTTCCTGTTCCTGGAATTCGAACGAAACGCTACTCTGTCAGGTAACCGTAAGCTGCCTGTTCCTGGAATTCGGATGAAACGCTACTCGGTCAGGTAACCGTAAGCTTCCTGTTCCTGGAATTCGAACGAAACGCTACTCTGTCAGGTAACCGTAAGCTGCCTGTTCCTGGAATTCGGATGAAACGCTACTCGGTCAGGTAACCGTAAGCTGCCTGTTCCTGGAATTCGAACGAAACGCTACTCGGTCAGGTAACCGTAAGCTGGCTGTTCCTGGAATTCGGACGAAACGCTACTCGGTCAGGTAACCGTAAGCTGGCTGTTCCTGGAATTCGGACGAAACGCTACTCGGTCAGGTAACCGTAAGCTGCCTGTTCCTGGAATTCGGACGAAACGCTACTCGGTCAGGTAACCGTAAGCTGCCTGTTCCTGGAATTCGAACGAAACGCTACTCTGTCAGGTAACCGTAAGCTGCCTGTTCCTGGAATTCGGATGAAACGCTACTCGGTCAGGTAACCGTAAGCTGCCTGTTCCTGGAATTCGGACGAAACGCTACTCTGTCAGGTAACCGTAAGCTGCCTGTTCCTGGAATTCGGATGAAACGCTACTCGGTCAGGTAACCGTAAGCTGCCTGTTCCTGGAATTCGGACGAAACGCTACTCGGTCAGGTAACCGTAAGCTGCCTGTTCCTGGAATTCGGACGAAACGCTACTCGGTCAGGTAACCGTAAGCTGGCTGTTCCTGGAATTCGGACGAAACGCTACTCTGTCAGGTAACCGTAAGCTGCCTGTTCCTGGAATTCGGATGAAACGCTACTCGGTCAGGTAACCGTAAGCTGCCTGTTCCTGGAATTCGGACGAAACGCTACTCTGTCAGGTAACGGTAAGCTGCCTGTTCCTGGAATTCGGATGAAACGCTACTCGGTCAGGTAACCGTAAGCTGACTGTTCCTGGAATTCGAACGAAACGCTACTCGGTCAGGTAACCGTAAGCTGGCTGTTCCTGGAATTCGGACGAAACGCTACTCGGTCAGGTAACCGTAAGCTGGCTGTTCCTGGAATTCGGACGAAACGCTACTCGGTCAGGTAACCGTAAGCTGGCTGTTCCTGGAATTCGGACGAAACGCTACTCGGTCAGGTAACCGTAAGCTGGCTGTTCCTGGAATTCGGACGAAACGCTACTCGGTCAGGTAACCGTAAGCTGGCTGTTCCTGGAATTCGGATGAAACGCTACTCGGTCAGGTAACCGTAAGCTGGCTGTTCCTGGAATTCGGACGAAACGCTACTCTGTCAGGTAACCGTAAGCTGCCTGTTCCTGGAATTCGGATGAAACGCTACTCGGTCAGGTAACCGTAAGCTGCCTGTTCCTGGAATTCGGACGAAACGCTACTCTGTCAGGTAACGGTAAGCTGCCTGTTCCTGGAATTCGGATGAAACGCTACTCGGTCAGGTAACCGTAAGCTGACTGTTCCTGGAATTCGAACGAAACGCTACTCGGTCAGGTAACCGTAAGCTGGCTGTTCCTGGAATTCGGACGAAACGCTACTCGGTCAGGTAACCGTAAGCTGGCTGTTCCTGGAATTCGGACGAAACGCTACTCGGTCAGGTAACCGTAAGCTGCCTGTTCCTGGAATTCGGACGAAACGCTACTCGGTCAGGTAACCGTAAGCTGCCTGTTCCTGGAATTCGGACGAAACGCTACTCGGTCAGGTAACCGTAAGCTGCCTGTTCCTGGAATTCGAACGAAACGCAAATCGGACGAAACGCTACGCCACGGTCAATATCATTCACGCCCGCTCTAATAAAGACGAATTTTATTATTATTATTATTATTATTAAAGGCAAACTTCATAAATTTATGGGAAAGAATTGTACATATAGGCAATGCGGTGCTGATCATTCCATACATCTACAACTACTTCAAGTATTTTCTCTACAGCTGGTGTGTTATACACAAGAAATAACTCTGTGGTATTCTTAAACCAGAAGGTTTATTGCAGCAGCAACACAAGGTTTCTATCTATCTCTATCCTGGATACTAGCAATTCAACGTTGAAAATCCGTACCAATTTATTTTAGGTCTATCTCAACATTACCTGTTCATCTGCATTTTTGCCTTGGCCTCTTTAAAGGATTCCGACTTACGAGCACAATCTTTTAAAGCCTCAAACATATTTTGATGATCAGATTTGTGAAATTTTGGCACTAGTGATAGGCAGTCTGACAGTGGCACTTCAATAACGGAATAACACAAGTTGAAAACTACGCCTTTAGCTCTTCACGGCTGCCAGAATTTCTTGTCATATAGAAACGTTTTGTCACCTTGTCGTGTTAAAATCAAAGCTCCAAATAGAAAACAGGCAAGAAAGATGAGAATTCTACCATTGAGGAAGAAGGCAGAAACGGTGGCTCTGACGTGGAAGACTTGATATGTCACCAAGATATATTCTCTTTTCAGGGCCGCCAAGGGAGCACATTTCGCACATTTTCAAGTTTACAACATAATGTTACACGAAGTTTACAAGGACGTGTTTAGGGGTGGGAGTCTAAGATAATGAAAATATGCTTGATTAGCATTTGTTGTACAGTTAAGGTTTATTTATTTCCGGTTATCGATGGTTATTACTGAAAGGCAAGGATTAGATTAGAATCATACGACTCTGAATGACACTACCAAGGAAGATTTATGCAGACTACTAATTAGTAATTATGATAATATGCATAAAATATTAATCAGAATCTAACATCTTTTCCATGTTATTCGATATAAATATTGATTTCTACATCTCTTTTTGACAATAATTTTATTGCCTGGACAGTTGTTTTTATACATATTTTGGCAATCTGAACTACATAGTTACACACGTAAGCTAGATAACGAATACGTCATGTTATATCTCTATTCTTATACCGCGTTTTTACCTATTCATGTAATAATATCAATACAATATTAATTTACATATTATTACATAATTTTACGGGGTGTAAGGGGTGACCCTTCCATGTAGTACGCGCTGGACTGCATTTTACAGACTAACAAGGCTCTGGCGTCTGGACATACGACCAGTATAACCCTCTGTAGGACTGTGTATGTGTTGTCCTGTGTTTTGTCCTTATGTGTGCTGAGTGTTCCTATACAGCCTCAGCTTTTAACCTAGGTAAGATTGATTGAGTTGTTGTTTGAAGTCAACTTTATGCACAATAAGGCTAATCGAGCTTGGACCTACAGTTTAAAGTGGGATTCGAACCACTATGTGCCTCCACCAGGAATCGAACCCGGGACCCCTTGATTACAAGGCGACGATGATACCGCTGCGCCGCCAGGTAAGAATATTTTCGTTCTCCGACATTAGAGTTATGTTATATTAGTATTTTTTTTGTTATGGTAAAGGGCTGGACCCCGTATAATGTGACGGGTGCAAAATAGCCTAAGTGCTTACGCTCCCAAAATGTCCAATTCAATCAATCAATTACATGATGTTACATAATACTTAATTACATAGCATTAATTTACATATTATTATTAAATATAAATTATATTAACGTGTTAATTTATATTATTATTATTTCTGAGACACTTTAGTTTGGTTTGAGTTGGATCATTAAGTCCATTTTATGCACAGTAAGGCTAATCGGGACTGAACCTACGGTATAAAGTGGGATCCGAACCACTGTGCCATGTGACTCCACTGAGACACTTGGCTCGGAATATATATATATACACACACACACGCATATATATGTGTGTGTGTGTGTGTATGTATATATACATAAATATGTATTTCTAGACACGTGCCTGGAAGTTTATTAAATGTATTACTTTAATTTCATTGCAAGCATTGGAATCTTAAGTGCCTCAGCTAAGTTCCACACCCAACTAATTAGGGATTGCATTAGAAGCTAAGATCCCAAGCTGTTTGTTGTCTGTGAAAAACTACTCTAGCCGTAAGAGAAGAACGGCTGGGACGGGGTAATTTCGTAAAGAAATGGTTCCATAGAAGAGGTTGCGCTGATGCTAGTCATATACTATCCATTTAACAGCTAGAAACAGACGACGTAAAGTTCAGGAGAGGGTGAGGTCGGGTTGGTTCAGGGATCTGCATACACTCACGACACTCACCGAGTTCCCGGATCCTCTTCTCCCTCTCTTTGTTTCCCTGCGTTCCCAGGAGTCGCACATAAAATCAACGCCATTCCAACTCTCCTAACCCAAATTACCTACTCGCGTTAACAGCATTTTCCAATTAGGGAATCCACTGCGATAGTTGTCGAGTTTTGACTTTCCACGTGAGGGCCCGGGCACTACGGAAAAATATTATTCATCATAACCGGAAGAGTTCGCTAGAAAAACAAGGAATTCTCAAACTCTTGCTGGTTTTACCACGTTACCTCGTTTTGTGGGGTTTGCGTAGAACATTTTTTTTTTCCGCGAGTCGTGAATTTGACGAGGAACTAATTGCACTCGTGCGAGGGTTAATGCGTAGCAATAACAAACAGTCTCCTAATACTAACCCAATTTGTAACTTATAAAAAAAGCACATGGAGGAAGACATTGAACTCTCGGTTGGCATACTAACCAATTAAGACTACATCATCGTTATAGATAGACAACTGGATTGCACAATTAAGGCTCCCCGATGGCGTAGTGCTACGTCGTCGCCTTATAATCATGGGATTCCGCGTTCGATACCCAGTGTAGGCACATTGTACCATGGTTCGAATAGCACTTAAAACTGGGGATCCAGTTCTGATTAGTCTATCTGTACAGAATGTGGACTTAAAACAACAATTCACACTTTTCAGTTGCACTATTAATAGATTTTATTATTTCACACATAGTTGCAACGAAACACTCAAATGTTTAACTAAATCATTTCTTTCTTTCTTTCTATTTCAATTATTTTACGTCACTGTTATACTTCTTGGGTTAATCATGGCGATGAGGATGAATGATTAACTACATGATGGGACAAACAAGGTGATATATCCATGCCATACCCAGGTTTCGAACATGGGATCTCGTAGTCCTACAAAGCTACGCTGAGCATTCCCCCGCAGAGCATGAAAATTAATGGATTTGTAAACAAATATAACCGCTATGTACGTTCCATCATTACCTATACATGTTATTAAAAATTCACTAAAATGTGTATTGGTAAGGCATTTAAAATTTGGATATTATGATCCACAAATAAACACTCGAAAATATGATTGGAAATGCAGGTATACATAAAAGGACTGGCCAATTATTCTCGAACCACTTTTGATATTACTTAAACATCTAATTTCGCTTTTTACATCATTTCGTGTTAATTTCTAACAGTTTTACGTTATTACCACACGTGCCCATAGTTATACGTTTACCATCATTATTTGTTTAACGATTTGGCCTGTTCCATAATTTAGTCAATCGTTTTAAAATAACAGTGTTTTTCAATTATACTATTTACGTAATGGGTTATTGGAAAATTCATTGAGTAGCGAGGACTGCAGACTTCATTTTGAAATGCAATAAACTGTAAACTCCATTGCATTCTCGCCCAACCACGACTCCTGTTTTAGTTAATCACGAGCGTGTGCGTTAATGTGTAGTTAGAATGGAAGTTATAGAACTGAATGACGGGAAAAATGTAGATAATTCACAGCCTTAAACTGGCATTAGAAATAAACGCAATTCCATAAAACTAGACACAGCCGGTCTCTGAGCTGTTGATGTAGTGGGAAGCATAATGTGCCACGAGGACAGAGGTTCCGGGATCGACTCGTTTTCATAAAGCCTTCCTTTTTCGATATCCGTTGCTATTATTCAAAATATCTAAAAATAAATCATGTAAACCCCATAAACACAATTGTTTCTTTCATATACTAACTACACTAGTCTAATTTGTATTAGTTATAATACTAGTGTTGTCTGCAAAATCCAAAGACCACCTTGGTGGTAGACTCGTGATCTTACAACGGAAGGTTACAGGTTCGAATCCTTGCCTGCTCTTTTCTTTATGACTGCCCCATCATCAATTCATCAATTGCATGTGACTTCATAAAAATCGATTAATTTTTCATTTTCAAATACTGTTTTTTTTTTTAAACAGGAAACGGAAGTACCAAAATAATTTCAAAAGCAGTATTTCCTAGGGAATAGACTGTGGCAGTGGCAGCGATTAGGAGGGGCAAGAGGGCACTTTTTGCACTTTTTGGCCCTCACTATGGCGTATTAATACTAAGTCTTGTTTACGAAGAGAAAGTAAGCTTTCCTTTCCTCCCAGTTTCGGCACCCAATCGCCGCCTCCGGATTGTGGCGCATCAGTAGGCAAATTTTTCTAGGACTGCATATTGACAAGAATCACTGCTTCATGCGCATGCGCAGCTGTTACAAAATCAACCCCACTTACAACATACATAAATAGCTTCTTGCTCTTTCTTCGTCACATGATTTTGACATCGCATCGCTGTTATCATTCTGGCGATCTATGAAGCATTCAAGTAATAACCGCTCGGAGAAAACAACATTATCGATCCCAGTACCTTGCTTTTAAAGGACATTTTCCGACATCCAGCAAACAGACATTACGAAGTTACCGCTTGCGAAACATGAAACCCAGGCGTTGTTAGTGAATTACGTGTCACAAAGGCGGAAAGCTTATAATTTTACGAGATATCTCTAACCTGTAACCATCTTATTTAGTAAAGTTATGGCAGAAAATATGAAGACTGCAGTTATCTCCGCGAAATGCATTGACACAAAGGGATTTGAGTCCACGTTATGCACAGATAGGCTAATCGGGACTAGACCTACAATTTTAAGTCGGATCCGAACCACGATGTGACTCCACCGGGCTTCGAACCCGTGACCCCTTTATTAGAAGGCGACATACGTTGCCACTACGCCATCGGGTAGACCCGATAGAGAGTAGAGTTAACACAAGAATAGTCGTAAAATAGACGATTTTTTGTCTTGTTCGTGGTATTATATTTAAAGTATTTAAAAACTTTATAAAGCAGGATAACGCAAGTGCGTTTACAAAACAATGCTCTCACAAGAGCCTCACCATATATTTGTGTGGCCACTTTACTTTAGGGTGTCCATAACACGGTAAAAATAAACTATTAATATTAGCAATTATTATATTATTTTACATTTGTAACGAAATTTCCGGGATTGCGTCCTGGCCGGGCAGGGAGCTTTATTGGATCCTTTTCCTTCATCAGTTCACCATTCATCCTGATCGTAATGATTAGCCGAATGTGGCAGAAAAGCAAATACAAATAAATTCAAATGCAACGTAAAATGTGAAACTGTTTTTTTTTTTTTAGTAGTTCACTATTATCTTATTTGCAGTTTGCCACTAGCGCCCGTTATATGTATGAACTTTTGTATTTGTATTGTTATTTTAAGTTGCTCTTGTGCCAATTTAGCATAACCGTGACGACAATGACGGATGATGGTTAGATTAAATTGAAGAACGGGCGTTTACAAAGGAGCATACATGCCCAAGCTGGGGCTGGAACTAAGAACATTCTGTGGTGAGATCGTTAGTGTATATGTGTGGGTGCAATCATGAAGTGTGCTGTAAGGTACTTTTTAATAATTGACGCCGAAACAAAAAGAGTTTGGTCTCAAATTAAATCTTTAAAAGGCCACTGTGGACAATAATAGACGAAAAGTGACATATCCATACAGAAACCAGAGATCGAAAATCGAAAGAGAAAATAATGGTCTTTGAAGTTTTCGGATAGTTGCGGCATCATATCCCATGAGAGCACCTACAAGATTTTCCTGAAGTTTTCCTCAATCCCTGAAGGTCAATGTCAGACTCTATTCGATTCCTTTGGATCTGCATTCACCCATTCAGTATTCACAGTTGTAGTTTACCAAGAACCAGAAATACGCGACTTTAAAAAATCCTCAATAATAGTAATCCAAATAAAATAAATAAGTCTGGCCAGCAATATACCTAAGAAAGGGAACATACCTGATAACTGAGTGCAAACTTTTGTTCGTTATGTGTTTTAAAAGCGCGTGCATGTGGGGCACTCCAGCTGCTATCTGGTCAATTACCTTAGGAGCAAATACTTCTGGATAATTGCCGTGGAGAGACTCCGAGCTATCACGCAAAGACTTTCAGACATTTATTCATCACGCTAAAGTTGAAGAGACAGAGTGAGGAAAAATATGCGGGCGTTAACAAAAATTACTTTTAGTATGTTTGTATGTGAGTACACATGTACTTCCCATCTCTCAAAACTTAGTCAAAGTTTGTTGTTAGTTCACTTTAAGCTCGGATAGACTAATTTGCCGACCTCCGTGGCGGAGTGGTTGGAATCCCGGCCTTGGCATGGGTGCCTTTGTGAGTGTCCCTTCATCAATTTCATCGTATCATGACTCATCGTCGCGATCAGCCATAATGGAAGAAAATCGACGCTAAATAACAAAAATAGCAAACGTAATGTCTATCCACGTTAAATACTCTCTTGATGCTAGGAAAGAGTCTGCAATTGTACTACAATCAGGAAGAAATTGGCGTTGTTGTTTATCTGTCAAAATGGAGTATAAATTATACGATTTTTAGATTTTGATTTATTTTATTTACTTCGCTTTTCTGCCACTTTTGGCTAATCGCAAAGATGAGGATGAGTGATGATATGATGAAACAGATGAAGGGAAACTCACAAAGGACACCCATGTCCAGGTCGGGATTCGAACCCGTGACCCCTTGTGTCGTAGCGCACTGTGCTAACCACTCCGCCATGGAGGCCGACACAACTTTTAGGGAGTGTTTTTATGATTCCATAAGTATCTTGAACCCATTACAAATACATTAGCGCTCTTGAAATAACTTGACAACTGAAGAGAGTCAAACTACAAACTTATTTAGTTGCAGATCGAGAGAAACCTTACCCCTACACACGCGTAATGTGCCTTCATGTCACAATGCTAAATACAAGAGATTGAAAATCCCTTGTATGATACTATTATGTAGATACCAAGGCTCCAATGGATATGGAGGTAATTGCAAAGTATTTTGCCCGAGGTCTGAATCCACAAACACCTATCGTTACTCATGCAGAATAATACAGTGACGTTCCCCGTTCGTAAATGAAATAGTGGCCAGTAGCCGAAATGCAACATACGCTAAACCCCATTATACAACCTCATACTCCGTGACAGTAATAACTCTAATGGCGGACAGCTAATATGACGTGAAAATAACAACAGATAACACCACCGTCACTGCCAGCGACTAATCGCCAGGGCTGCCAACACACAACGTACATCACTGCCATCTAACTATTAATCCGAGTATTGTTTTTCACTCTTGTTGCCAATCATACCATATTATTTATTCCAATGTGGGCTTCCAAGTGTCGAGTGGAGCGGCCTCTCGTTGACTCACCCATATCAGCTAACAAGCACCAACTAATTAGTTTGTGTTCGTTTAAAACTACCGTTAATCGAGTTTCAACAGATGTCCGCGGCCAGAGGTCACTTTCCAATTCAGCTGCCTTAATTACACATTTCAGATGACGCGCAATGCTGTAATCACTAAACTTGTATCTACTGCAATTCATCTTAACCCTTTAGAGATTATGATAAAATAGTACCTCATATATTTATGGAAATACTTCCGTAGAATTTAATTCATAAAACAAACATAATTTTACAGCCCCTAAAGCAACGTTAACACATTTAAAATTATTTCGTAGATTGAAAGTGTATTATTTTCGTCATCATCACCATCATAAGCTTAGGCGCAATTTACCCGAACTAAAAGACCACCTCCAATATCTACAAATCTCTGGATATATGTATACATACATGGGTATATCTTATTAAAATTTTATATAAAAGGTTTTACACCCTTTGTATTATATTTTATTTGTACACATTTTCAGCCTGTTTCATAAATTACATGAACGTCCTTTTGAAGGCTTCATTTTTGTGATTTAAAGTGTTTATTGTTCATAATGTTTCTTGGCGCAATATTAGAAGATTTTTTTTCCTCTCCCAGTTTCGAGTTATTATAAAAGATTTACAGCAATACAAGTTATTAGTGGATATATATTTCTATGTTATATTTTAATTTCATCCTTTAATTAAAGTTATAATTGATCTGCGGCAACCGTACAATTTAGAATGTCATTCACATTTAGAAAAATGTAGCTCTGTCAAAATTCACTTCGTTTCCTACACGATTAGTTTCTTTCTATTTCTATAATTTTCCGTTCATTTTCTACGTATGAATGACGAAGTGATAACACTGATGATGGGGCAAACAAAATGACACATCCGATTCGAACGTGAGACCTTTGGCGTCGTGGACATGGGAGTTGTAAGAAATAATTCTTGGGTTAGGCAATTGATAAAACTTGAATAGTAGTAATAACAATAATAATTATCATGGCTGTTATTGTTATTATACACTAATAACTGCTTTAAACAAATCCAAATTTATTATTTATTAATCTTCGGGAAGACTCTTCTACTCGATCTACCAGATGAGTGAATATCCAGCCCAACTCCCTTTTATTACTTCTTTACATTTCATACAGTTATTGAACTGAAATGAATTGTTATTTTATTTTTATATTAAGTTTTACACAACTCGTTCAAGGAAAATCTTCAAAGTTAGAGGGAAATTTTAGTCGTAAAGTTTATGCTGTGTGGTTTGTCACATAAAACTAATTTATAGAATTCTGAATACTCTGAAATCATTTATTCTTTGGATTAAATGCTAGAATACTATTAAAGAAAAAAGACGCAACTTGTTTCCTGCATTTTTCGATCTAACGCAGTATTTACTTTGTTATTCTCTTCTAATACTTAATAACTTAATAATATTAACAATAAATATAAAAACCTTTCTGATTTTTTTTTGTACTTGAAATAAACTATGTCAATTTTCAGGGGGAGTCGACGGCCTCTCGACGTCCATGGTCGTGGAGCATTACGCTAACCACTCTGCCACGAGAATTCACTCAGCATCTTGTGATTATTTGACATGCTATTATGTAAATATAGGTTGAAATAATACATCTATAATATTTTAGTTCCAACTCAAAAAAAGAAAAGCAACATCGACAGCTTTATGTGAAATTCAAAACTGATTTGGAGTTATGAAGATGTAGAGCGAAGTAAAAAAATCCAGAATTGGAAACACTAGCTGACAACGGTGGTATGGTCCAGCTATGCCGAAAGTTGGAAGGCCAAACAGAGAAACGTGACTCGGATTGTGTTGGAAAAGAAGTGAAGTTCGAGACAGTGTATACAGAGGGCTGGACCCCTAACAGCGTCTTTCCTGTTAGGGCCCGAGTCTGGAATTCCTCACAGTTCAGACTTAATATGGTAATTTCGTTCTTCGTTTTATATAAGAGCCAAAGGCATATATATGGTTTTATAGCTTCAAAGACCCATAGCATACAAGACGTACCGGTAAAAGAAAGTTACCCACTTATAACTTAGTCATTGTTGACATTTACATTTAGTAAGGAAGCGATATCAAGAAGTGATGAGCGGGAAATCCAAAATGACAAACCATACTACTGGTTTTCTCAGAAACCGTGAATTGATAAGTTTTGTATAGCATTTGTTATAATAATAATTCTTATTATAATACGTAATTCCATTTTCGTCTTGGACTTCCAACAGGTCACTAGGTGTCTCCCAACAAGTATCCTGTAAGTCTTTCTATCCTCTTCCATGTCCTGCCCACCGAAGATTTCTTGATATCATTTTTCAAATAATATCAAGGATAAATAGAGAGTATGCAGTTCAGTATTATGTAACCTTCATCTCTTGTTGCATCTGTAATATAAAAATCATAACCTGTGGCATTACAGCCCTGGAAATCTGCCGACTGCCAGTCTTCCTCCCACAAACCTACCTAGAGGTGTGAAAATCTTCAACCTGTAATGGGGTGACGTGGGGTCAGCACGTCGAACACTCAGCCCAGTGGCGTGCCCAGGGGGGGGGGGTTGGTGAGGGTTATAACCCCTTTTGGTTCAGTATTTCTAAAAAAAATAATGTCAAAGGCAGGAAAATATAGCAAAATGAGGACTGACTACTTAAAAAATGTCACATAACCCCTCCCTTTCAAAGATCCTTGGCACGCCACTTTCAGTCGTTATAGGAGATTTAACAGACCGGGTAACGCTACTCATTCCTAGCTCCCCAATTTCCTCACGATGGTGGGTTGCCACCGGTCCTATACACAGGCCGAACACCCACAGACTGAACCCAGGCGGACTCGAACCCATGCCGTCGGAGTCCAAAGCACCGCACGGCCACGGAGGAGGACTTGTTGCATCTGTCTTGGGTGAAAATCTCTTTTGCTTCCACACCTCCTAATGTTTCCTGTAAGGAGACACATCCATGCAAAGTTACAGAAAAATTATTTGACAAAACATATTTTTTCACTTCTCAATTTAGTATTAAAAAAACTATAAAATCCTATAGGTAGCAACTAAACATGTCATTGAAGATCATCATGCATGGTAAACATTACAGTGAAAAACGTTTCAACTCTGAAAGTCTTTTCCTCGGATTCTTCGAGCATAAACATGCGTAGGTCATCTTCCGTATGCATGTAACTCTAATGAAAAATGTCCTCTTGCTTATGTCCAGAAATGGCATGAACAGATGTCTTGAAATATTATTAAAAGGATTCGAACATTAAACCACACTCGGTTTACCCATATACGATGTGATATATATTTCTCTACATATATTCTAGTTGTACGAATACGCCTTGTACAGTTTAGACAAATTATTGTTTTACTCCTGGCATTCTAACCCTCGTCTGTCACATTCCCCCCAAGAAGCATGTGGCGGCATATCTTTGTGTTAGGTTTGTTGCACATGCAATCCACACATCGAGCCTTTTCACCACTGTGTGTTTAGGGAACTGCAGTGGGTTCTGGGTTGTGTCTTCCATTTTCATGCAGGCTGTCAAACACGAGATCTGCTTTCGCCTTGAAAGGTCTTCAAGATAGCACGTTTCTTTCCTAATGTAGGTTATGGACAGGAAATACAAAACCAAATCCCTTCTTGCACCCGACTGAGTTTTCGAAAAAGAAGATTCTTTTAAGCGGATCTACGTTGTTTCCCTTGGAAATATATATACTAATTATACATTGATTATCACTTATACCACAATCATCAGTGGGGCAAGAACAGGATAGAGGATAAAGTACCCCCTAAATCCTTTGATCCGAATTGCACCCTTGTGCACCCTCAAATAATATCACAGACCTAATATTTTGCTGTTCAAAGAATCTCAGTTTTAGTAGCTAAAGGAATTCACACCACCATTGAAGCCTAGAATTGTACATGCTTTTAAAACCTGTTAAACACTAGCTTGGAAAAAGCCATAACATTTGTAAAAAGTTCAAAATTCTTTTGTGAATATTGCTTCTTTATTGGCAGTACAAAGTTATGCAACTTTTAATTTACAAGTGGAGAGCTATGTGGGCAGTTCTTAAATAGAATGACCCACGCTTATATTATACATGCATATGGAGATTGAACTTTGTACCTCTCAAATCGAAAACCTTCCTAGACCACAGATTTTCATGTTACTTAATATTAGAAGACATGCTCTGTAGCAAAGAGTTTGTTTAGTCCATTCTACACTCAGAATGAGCACTGAACCTAAAGTTTAAAGTGGGATCCGAACCGCGATGCAGTGTGCCTCGTCAGGGAATCGAACCCGGGACGCCTTGATTACAAGGTTACCACAACGTCCTCGGGGAAGATCACATGAATAGCACCAGACCGAAACGAGTGCAGAAGCAATATTGCACATTATCAAAGCAGTCATCCATTGACAAGAATTCACCTAACTCTCTCATACCAATTTAACAAAATTCACACGGTATCCACGGGACTATTTCAGTCCTGGAAACGGGCAAACTCCTAAGACCTCTCTCCCCAACTATAGAATGCCAAACGCGTTAAATTCCATTTGAACCGTCCAAATCATTATCCCCTTAATGCAAGTTTAATTCAATGTTATAGGGTAAGGGGTAAGGACACTTTCTCGAGTAGAAGGGTAAACCGATCCAATCACAGCTGAATTCTAAACAGCTGAGTGTCGTAATGTGTAGAGACAGATGTATCTCCGGGGCAAGGCATCCGTGACTACTGGTGAAGCAAACAAAGGTACATTGCTATTAAGCTAGTCAACTGTAGTGACTACAGGTCAGTGGTGTTTCTTATTTCTCTCTGCAAATGGAGAGTGTGTACATTTAAGTTAGACCATGTGTGTTTAGTGTTTTCTTTTCGTACATTTTCGTAATTACATTAATTTTTTGCAATATTGATCACTTCATCTAGCCAGATCAAACCTGAAGTGACATTAATCATTGGTAAAGGATCTAAGTGCTAAATTGTATGAGTTCGATTTAATCCCATTTTAGGCTTAGGCAGGCTAATCGGGACCGGACCTACAGTTTAAAGTCTAATCAGAACCACTGTGCCATGGGCCTCCACCGGGGATCGATCCCGGTTCTCCTTACCTACAAGGCGTCAGCGTTACCACTACTCCATCGGGGAGGCCGCAAGTGCTAGATTATACAAATCTTATGATGTGTGTATTGTTTTCAAGATGAATCTTATAGGACTTTCACATCGCGCTACGACGCCAGGAGTAACGGGTTCGAATCCTGGCCTGGTCACGGATGTTTGTGCGTGTCCATTCATCAATTTCACCATGTCATCACTCATCCCCATCTTCGCAAATTAGCCAAAAGTGGCACAAAAAGCGAAGTAAAATAAATCAAATAAAAAAATATATAGGGCTTTCATGATAGCTTAGTGGTTAAAATGTCGATTTGGAATGAAGGGGTACCTGGGTTAGACTTCTTGGACCAATTGGATTTCTATTTCTAATTTCTGTTCCAATTAGCCTCTGTGAGTAAAACCTTTAACAAAATAGAGGTGTTCGATTCGATGGTATATGACTGGCAAGCATGTTAAAATGTTATTCCAATCGTTTTACCAAATTCATTAAACTCATGTAAAGCTATTTGGGTGATGAGCAGAATGTTGGGGGCAGACAGTTCGTGGAGGGGCTGTTTCCACAATTATTGTACTTTCTCCTGTGGCGACGCCGCTATGTGCGATACACATAACAAGATACGGACTCAGAAATTCAGAGGCGCAACCACGATTTTTTGTCTGGGGTGGGGTGGGGGCAAGTACCAGGATAAACGTGCCAATAATAATAATAATAACAATAATGGCATTATCATTATTACTAGTGGTAGTATCAAAGATTTGAAATATTTTTTCAACATCGTCAATTTCACATTAGCTAATAATGGAAAACAAGCAAACAAACTGTATTTTTGAATGGCAGAAAATGAATGGTAAATGCATTACGAACATAATTATTTTTGCACATATATAACATGTATAACTTTCATATACAACATATGTTTTACACATATGCAATATGGAGCGACACATAATAAGAAAATGCATATGCAACATGGTAACACTAAGTTGTGTACGTATTCAAAGTTTATACAACACACATTATTTAAATACATCACATTACAGAAAACAATTTAGATCTTTTAGATCCAATTTTTGTAATTGAAAACAATATTGATTTAATTTGGCACAAATAAATGTAATTTCACTGGACGCCATGGCATTCTCTCTTTTACAACGTTTTTCTTTTCATTTAGATAGCTCGGCATCCATGGCCGACTCCCGCCGCCCCCTAGCTACGTCTCTGAACTTGACGAGATTGAGAAAGGAAGGTATTGCGAGGGAAGCGAGCAAGATAATTTTACGAAATGTATTTTTATTTGCAAATCATTTGAAATCAAAGGGCTAATTGCTCCTCTGTGCCAACCCTGCAGGTGTCCTTGGCCGTCAATGTTTGCCCCCCTTGCACCCCCTAGCATTGACTTCCCCCTCTGCCCTACCTGTGGTTGCGCCACTGCAGAAATTTCGAGTCTTCACACGACTCGAAAGTTTCAAGTTGTGTCACATAGATGGCACTGAACCCTTGTAACTTTTCAAACGTTATTAATTTGATTGTTGTGGAACACCTTTCTGAAAAAAGACTTTGGAAAAGATAAGAATAATAAGTGTTACATACATACATGCTTGTAATTAAATACACTTAAAAGGTGGTTTAAGCGCATAGAAAAGAGGGGAAAAACTCCAGACGAAACTTTAAGAAGGGATTTAAAAGTAACAAATGCGAAGTGGTAAACAATTACATTTGATGTTACAATGGATTTGTTGCTCTTAACGCGATACTATTTAAATACATTGTATAAACAAGGGTGCGTATCCGCTGAAAACAAAACATTTATCCTTCAAAGTTACAAAGCTACCTCAGGTAAAAGAAATGAATATTTATTTGTGTTCATACTCTCGCACATGTCATCCAATTTATCCTCCTCGCGGAAGAAAAGCGACTTTATACAATGTAATATGACACTGTGTTATTGTTTTTAATATAAATTTTACAAATATTCCTCTTTTGTAATAATAATAAAAACAAGTTTGTTTTAAATTAGTGTCCACAGGCAGAAATACTTAAGCTCTTTAAAATATATGGGGAAGCAAGCAACTGGAAGAAAAAAAGGTAATATTCTTCACGATCGCTTCACTTCCCTGGCATTTTTTTCATAGAATGTTAGGTTTAGTACCTGAGAGTTATGTGAATTACACAATTCTTATGTTCATGGACTTGCACTTAAGGGAGATTTCAGACCGAAGCGACAAGCGACGAGCGACTCATGTCACTCGGGAACGAGCCAATCGACAGCAACGTTTCACAGAGTAGCGGCATGGCAGGCCGCACAAGCTTGCGTTCGATTGGTGAAATACTAAAGCGACACGTGTCGCTAGTCGCTTCGGTGTGAAATCTTCCTAAGAGTTTATTCATGAGATTCCTTGGTCGTACTGTAGTCCGGTATATTCTATACTAACTACCATGCTTTGTCTCTATCGATCACGGACCTTGGAGTGGAAGTTAGACGCCTATCCGCCTAGGCCTATGCTGGTTTCCAAACATGTCACGTCTTAATTAATGGAACCATTGGTGTCGTTAATTGCTATACGACTTTCCTTCAAAAGACAAAGCAAGATAGTATCGATGCACTAATCACAAGAAACTTCGAATGACACTCTGCACTATACTTCCAAGACAAAACGCTGTTGGTGGTACCGGGTAAGTCACCCTCCGTTTTCCGTGCTGTTGAAATTAGCCATCTTTATTTAGCATGGTGCTGGGCATATTTACAGAAGCTTGGGAGGTGAAACAGGACAGGAAATCCCGTATTTGTAGCGAAAAATGAAAGTAGAGGGGGAAGTGTCGGTTCGTCAACATCAGCCTAACCGCTGGGAAAAGGGTGGAATGGAGATTTTTCACTTTGACAACGCAGGTTTCATGGACAGTGAAAGGAGGGTGGGTAGAAGTCAGGTCGGGAGGCCCAAATGTAAACAATTCCTAACATTTTTGCCTCGGCGGTTCTTAACAATGAAATCGATCTTTCCTACACTGCAACGTTCGTTAGCTTCCGTGGAAAATAAAATCAAACCATATTTTGAATCCTGAAACTTCTCCATTTACAAGTCATTTTGGGCTATATTAATCCATGGTGTTGACAAAATGTTTGTCACCTATACACTGTTAGATATGCATGGTGTTCCCATCCGTACACACACAACGAAGCTATTTCTTTAAAAGTTGGTATGTTTTTAGCTGAAATAACAATACTCAGATTGCAACCATTGATTGATTATCTTCATATGCAGATGATGTAGACTTACTGGGGGATGATGTAAATACAATTAAGAATAATGTTAAAGTTTTTTTTTAAAAAACAGCTAAAGAGATATGTTTGGAAGTTAGCAAAGAGAAAATTAAAAATATGCTTTCAGGTAGAAACCAAGTGTTAGGTAATAATCAAAATCTAATTATTGATAACATCTCGTTGGAACCAGTTTCAAAATTCAAGTACTTAGCAGTAATACTAACAAATGAAAATGATATTAAAGAGGAAATAAAAAGCAGGCTTAATTCAGGAAATGCATGTTACTTTTCTCTTCATAAACTTTTATCTTCTCGTATAATATCTAAGAAACTAAAAGTTAAAGTATACAAAACAGTAATCTTGCCTGAATAGTATTATTTGGATGCGTAACTTGGTCCCTTACATTAAAAGAGGAACATAAATTAAGAGTGTTTGAAAATAAAATCCTTAGGAAAATATTTGGACTTAAAAGAGATGAAGAGACAGGTGAGTGGAGAAGGTTACATAATATAGAACTACATAATTTTCATTCATGTCCGATATTATTAGAATGATTAACAGTAAATCAAGAAGACTTAGGTGGACAGGCCATGTGGCACGAATAGGAGAGGAAAGAGGAGTTTACAGGATTCTTGTTGGGAAGCCTGATGGTAAGAGACCAATAGGAAAGCCAAGACGAAGATGGAGAGATAACGTTGAGATGGATCTAAAGGAAATAGGTATAGGGATGGAAAAGAGTGGATAGATCTTCCTCAGGATTGGGACAGATGGAAGGTCTGTCTTGATGCAGCCATAAACCTTCTGGTTAAAGAAGGCTAGAGATTTAGTTAGTTAGTTGATTGATTTTATATATCTGACTCTCCAGGCGCTTGGAAACACATTGCACAGCGGTTCGGATCACACTTTAAACTGTAAATCCAGTCCCGATTAGCTTCCCTGTGCATAAAGTGCACTTAGACTGAACCAACCAACATAATAAGAACTTACGCCAACGTGAACATGAGGCGAACAGGGGTGCCTCCCCATAAGATAGTCTGGCTGTGCCAGGTGCTACAACAGGACGCCGAATGATAACCAATATACCTAGGTAACACACAAGTGGGGATTCCATGGCGTGAGGCCAAGGCACTTGTTACTTCAGCCCGTTGAACTTCAAGCTGTTTTAATACTGAATCCCTCCAGGAACCACCTGCCGGCTCCCAGGCTGCCTCTTGCACCGCGAAACCCGGTAACAATTAAAATCACACAGGGGTGGATCCTTTTTTATTTTTGTTCTTTTTGGCAACCGCTGTTGGAAACTCGGCTCCAAATAACTGGAAATGAGATTTTAGCGAGGACAGTGTAAACTTGATACATATTTGGTTTCGTACATTGAGTTGTTAGAGATCTTCAAATTTTGCGGACATTTTGTGTTTAAGTCCACTTTATCCCCAGATAGGTTAATCGGGAATGGACCTACAGTTTAAAGAGGGTCCCGAACCACTATGTGCCTCCTCCAGTATCGAACCCGTGACCCCTTACTTTGCAGAAATTTTGATACAAAATGAGAACACACACACGTACTTTCCACCCACATAACATACACTACATTTATACATACAATGCAGTGCATCCATGTAAATAAATTCAAATAACAAATTGCATTTTTTAAGTGTTAAAATGTAAACGTAACAACTCGTCTTAAACTGATACACACTATCTTGTCTCGAATTTCAACTTCTTGTCCTCATTTCCAAGACTGACTCCCGAACTCGAACCCAGTCTCAGAGACTTCATATATCAATTCAGAATTGCAAAAACTAACGTATTAGTCTGTACGGATGCGAATATATGAAGGGTCACTCACAAGGAAGACCCGTGCCCGTGCCGAGATTCGAACACAGCAACCCTAGCGGAGTAGCGCGCTGTGTTAACCACTCCGCCAAGGAGATCGGCGTTTGTGTTTTCTCATCAAGTCTATTGTTAATAGAGTTTCCACTAGCAAACAATGAAGACTGACACTTCTATTGGACACAGGGCCGTATTTATACATGTAGAGGCCCGGAATCCCCGTGAGGTTCTCTATATGCAATTTCAGTTATGACTTTTGGGACAAGAATTGGCAGATGGCTAGGTCCTTTTTTTAAAATACATTTCAAATATCTCAGTTTTTCTGGTCCTTTTACAAAGCAATTTTTCCCCAGTGGAGGTCCTGGACGGTAGCCGCCTCAATCTCCACTACATGTACAGTCATGGACAGTTCTGGGTTGTAAGGATTCTGTTGAAAGTCAATGGGACTTTTACAACCCAGAAGTGTCCGTGACTGTAAATAGGGGAGAGTCGTACAGTACCGGCCGTCCTACAGTATCGGCCAATTGCTAGTTCGAACATTTGACGCTACATAGCAGTAGTTCACGGGAGTAGTAGGGAAGGGTGTGTATTCGTGTGCGCTATAGTTCGGGATCACCCGTTTTCACGCAGTATTGTGAGAGCTGTGCCTGTGTTACTGTGAAGAGTCAAGTCGCTGCGTGAGAGAAGTTATTTCTAGAACCCTGATATTCATGTTCGAGGTAAGTGTTTGATTTTATTGTCAGGTTCAGTTTATCGGCATTCTATAATGATACGAAAACCTGTAAATAGTTTTGCAAATTGATTATAAACAACGGAACTTTTGTTACCACCTAATGATCGTACAGTATCGGCCAGCAAAATGTCGTCCAGTATCGGCCACACAGAATTTCGTACGCACCTGCTACAGTCCTGCTTGCTTCTGTTTTCAGAGTAAGATGGCAGACGAGGAGGGCAACAAAAGAGGTAAAATGGACTGAAGAGGCCATGAAAGCGGCGGTAAATGAGGTAACGACAAACAAAATGACAGCAAGACAAGCAGCTAGTATATTTTGTTTACCAAGAAGCACGTTAGGAGATAGATTGAGAGCAATTCAACGTGGTATGGATGTGGACCTGACACCTAGATGGGCTGATTTAAGAAGACGTTTGATGACGAGATGGAAAAACAATTACTTTCGTATATGAAAGACTTGGACAATAAGTTTATGCCCCTCAGTAAATAAGAAGACAAAGAAGACAGCACAATGCAGAATTTGTCTAGAGTCATTTGAGGAAGATTGGGTTCAGTGTACCGAATGTGGAGTTTGGCACATGTTGAATGCGTATACCAAGAAAATATTTTGTATTTTTGTGACTATTGTAAAAAATGTGATTTCTACTCCGATTTAACGGACTTTATTTCCACATTTGTTAACTACCACACCTTTGTACACATAGTTTACAGTTTCTTCATAAAACTGAAGCATTTATCAATAGTTACCACCACCTAAAATTAAAATATTCACTGGCCGATACTGGACGACAATTTTTCCACTCATTGAAAATTCAGCTTTTTGTTTTTTATTGTAGTTCTGAAAACATTTCAGAGAAATTAAACCCGTGTTCCTTGAAGTATGCATTGAGGTATCATATTACTATGTTCAATCAGACTATCTCCTAATCCTTTATCAGTTATAATCAATAAGCTTAAGGTGGCCGGTACTGTACGACTCTCCCCTATACATTGCTTTCTTTTCTAGGAAGAAAGGTTTCGGTACTCTTCAACTTGGATCAGGAAAAATTGTCTACTTCTCCTTCTAGCTTTTGTTCGACCCTTTCTCAGTTTTAGTACCTACTTGTATTCATTCGTGTTTACTTCCTCTCTTCTTCATCATTAATTTTTCTGTTTTCTCTCTCATTCTCTGTCACTCTTTTCTTCTTTCTCTCTTATCGATATTCTGCTATTTCTCTCCCCCTTTCAGCCTGTTTTCTTTTATATTTCTCTTTTCTTTCTCTCACGCTTTTACATTTTCTTTTCTCTCATCTTCTCTCTGGCTTATCTATTTCTTTCTCTCGTCATTCTGATATCTCTATTTCTATCAGATGGTCTAATAGGGACTGGATCTACAGTTTAAAGTGAAATCCGAAGCATCGTGCAATATGCCTCCACCGGGGATCGAACCTGGGACATCTTGATTGCAAGGTGACAGTGTTATCACCATCGAGGGTGTCACCATGGAATAAGGGCGTGACGCATTGTGAAATGAACGATCCATGTGATACAGCCACGGACCCTTGGAAGACAATGGGACCGTTACAACCCAGAAGTGTTCGTGACTGTACAACTCCCGCAAAATGAACAGATATTCAAGACTGACTACATGTACTTTTCCTCATTTTAACCATTCATTTTCAATTTTAACTTGACTATTTATGAATATATTTTTGTTTATTTTAAATGTTTTTAGTTCAATGTCTTAAACTCTTATGTATTATTATTACATAATGTAAAGTAGGGATGGCTAAGTGGAACAAATGGATTGTGCCTTAACTTCGCCATCCAAAACAATAAATGAATAAGTACCGCTATAGTTCATAGACTGCAAACTTTCACCGCCTTTGTTCCTTACGATAACACAGGTTTTCGGGTTTAAATGTTTTAATGAGATGCAAATTTGAGTTAGTTGGGACAATTAGTACTGTCTAGACACACAATCGTATCTTCTACCCGTCGCTGAAGTCCAATCAATAGCTTTAAAAATAAAACAGAAAATAAAACACATGCAATTACGAACATGTGTCAAAAGTGAAAATCAAAGTTGTATGAGCAAGGTTGATCGTAAACGAAGTATTGCGAGGTATTCAATTATAACGCCATTGCCAATAACTTTGATTATCTAGCCAATAACATTTGAAAAATGAGTGCATCAATTGTGCTTTCTTCATTTTCATCTGATTTTTTATATTGTAGTGACTCAATCCATCTTCAGCATCTATTACATGGGACAACGATCATTATTTACTGAATAATAACGAGCCTGTTTTATTATTTTTAATATACGTATTCTAATAGGCACACCGAAAGGAATTATGAGGTCAGAATGAAAGAATCCCACCTTTGGACTCAGTTTCGCTGAAGAAAATAGGCCCATATAATAATTTCCCTTCATTTTTCTAACCTTAGTGTTTTTGCAGCAGTTGACCCCCTCCCCCCTCAAAAACAATAACTTTCTGGGTGCATTTATGTGCATTTTCCTGTTTTGAGAAGCCAGAGTGATAGTTTACATATATCTTATATTTTTAAAAGAAATGCTATATTCAGTGAGACTTGTGTATGCCACGTCTAAGGGAGGCCAGATCTACATATTTTAAAGTGACCCTGGTTGATTTTTGAGTATCCATTAAGAACATGTGACTATGTGGCGTAAAGTGATCGAAAGAATGTATATGCTATATTTCCTAATATTATGTTTCAAAATTTCACGTAATGTTTTATAATCACCCATACTGTCATCTGCTTTTCACTGAAAGAAACAAAACCCATAAGTTCAATTTGTACTGCAAGTCTGCATCGACTCGCCAGTATACTATCATATGTGAATGTCATATCAATGTTTTTCCTGTACCTTTAAAGATACTGGGTAAAGGAATTAGGGTGGCCGTGACAAGTTCTAACTTTCCAACATGTAAATTATTTAAAGAAATAGGGACCTCCCTGTGCTATAAAAGCATAGCATAAAGCCCATGCTGGATCGCAGTCGTATATAGAGATGGTGTTGTTAGCACCGTGCTGAGATTATCCCGTCAACAAGATTTAACGATAAGTTATTGTCGACGTTTGTTTAAGTTTTATTCCCATGTACTTACAGTTTAAAGTGGAATCCGAACCACTGTGCAATGTGCCTCCACCGGAGATCAATTGATTGATTTGGTTAATTTTACTTCGCTTTTCTGCCACTTTTAGCTAATCGCGAAGATGAGTATGAGTCATGATATGATGGGCACAAATAACGCCCAGGCCGGGATTCGAAACCGGGACCCCTGGCGTCGTAGCGCGCTGTGCTAACTACTACACCACGGAGGTCGGCCCACCGGGGATTGAATCCGGAACTCCTTGATTACATGTCGACAATTTCACCACTACGCTTACAGGGAGGCAGGCCATCAATGATAGGTCGAGTGTTCCCAGAACCCTAAGCACAACACACGGAACACTTGTGGATCGAACCCATGTCCTCCTTGTAGCCAAACACCATACTGATTGGAAAAAATAATTCCAGAGTACAAAACTTAAGATTTCCCACCTAGAAAGCAAATGACATTGAAATAAAACGGTCGCACTGATGATTTAGCCTCAACATGCTATGTCTATATGTCATGGTACAACGTCATAAATGTGTCGAACTATAAACAGTGTTCTCGTCAGTCGTGTTGTTATGCACTACACAATAATATATACACATGGCAAAAGTATCATGCACACAACATTGGCAAACTTACATTAAATGTCGCCTTGCTTTCGCACGGAACTTCGAACCACTACACTTTTCCTCTATTTATCTGTCATTCTTGTAAACAGTTACACGTAATACGTTCGCACTTTTCACCAAAAAAAACTTCCATGTACCAACAAATGTGCGTTTGTTAAATGTGGTTACTGTCAACCCTATAAAAAGTTTCTATATCACTGAATAATGCCAAAGAAAGACCGCTCGTTCATCCCTTCGCGTTTCAACATAACACCCCACGGTTTCCGGACAGTCTCCACACTTCTTGCTGTATCGCGCCCGATTCTGACACTAGCAGATCAGGCACCGACTTCGTTACAAACCGAGTCCAGCCGAACGCATCCGTCGACTAGCCGAGTATGCATGTGGACATTCGAACGTCCTGCATGTTTTGGCCCTCTGGTTAAACCAGACTTCAGCGCCACGAGTGGCACAACCTCCAATTAGTCTCCAAGTGATGGACGAACACGTACTGCCCCTTGCACGACGTTGCCAAATTTTGATGTTCGGAGAGGAAAGTAGAATAAACAACGTAACAAGGAGTGTGATCTAAATGCTTCCATAGAAGACAAGGGTGGAAATGTTGACCGTTGAAACGCGAGGCAGCTTTAAGCATTATGGTTGGTTTTGTTATTTGCACCATAATGTAGCGATGATGATGAACGTACGGTGCGATGCGTAAATATTACCAGGTGAATTGTGATATTTTTTTTCACCCCTTGCGCCTTACATGTTTGTAACAAAAACAAACTATTGATACTCTGCATCTTGTTGGTATTTTGTTTCGATTCTTGTGTCTCCTCAGCAGTGGCGTGCCCCGAACATTCGAAAGGGTGGGGAGAGGTGGTTATGTGTACTTATGTGTACTGTTTTATGTGTTCATTTTGCCATTTTTTCCCTGCCTTTCACGTTCTTTTTTACTAATACTGAACCAAAGGGGGAGTTTATGGCCTCCACTACCCACCCCCTTGGGCACGCCACTGCTTGAGTGACGTAGTGGTAACACTGTCCCCTTGTAGTCAAGTGGTCCCGGGTTCGATCCCCGGTGTAGGCACATAGCAGAGTGGTTCATATCCCACTTTCAACTGTAGGTCCAATCATGATTAGCGCATCTGAGCATAATGTGGATCTTTCAGACCGAAGCGACACGCGACTCTTGTCACTTAGAAACCCAACCTGCAGAAATGAATGCAACCTTTCGTACGGAGATGACACAAGCTGAACGTGCTGCTCGTATTGGGCGATTTTTCAATATCGTGAATCGCGTCGCCTCGCTCTGGTAGCACATGCTTTTCTACAGACTTGTTTACAGTCCTCGTCACCAGGACGATTTTTGCCATCGCTCTCACCTCTTCTTCGCGATTAGCCTAAAGACACAAATACACTACTCAATTTGCTAGCATGGCTGTAACGTCCATTGCATTCAGTACAATTTGTTATGAGGTAATTTCTCTTTCTGCTCGATGTTCCGTGTGTCACTAATTTTACTGACAGATACGAAAATAACATCTGTGCTAACCAGTCAATTATCATTTTAATTAGCCTATTAATTAATTCTAGGAAAGGAAAATGTAGTACAGTTCAAACATAAAATTGATGAGCTGTGTTGTATATTTATAGTGCACCCACACGTTTTCAGTGTATCATTACATCTCAGATCAGATATTAGGAATTTGATTTGTGATGTTTGTTCACGAGTTTAATTGCTTTGTAATACAAACGAGTAAAATTTTTCAGATTTTGTTATGAAATACGAAACGTCATCTCTGACGAGGCTCGGTGAGAAATTAAATAAAAATTGTGAATTTTTTTCTATGGACTTTATGGAACAAGACGCAAATTTTGCCCTTTATATGCATTTTCTTACATACATATGTGTGTGTGTGTGTGTGTGTGTATGTATGTATGTATGTATCGATACAGTGTAGTGTATATCAAGGTGTTTGACTCATCGTTCATCCTCATCGACGCGGTTAATTCAAGAGGGAGGAACGCGACGTGGAACAACCAAAAAGGAAATGCAGAAACAACTATAATCAAAATAGTTCACTTCTAAATTGTGCACATGCATATCGGATTGCCACTGTTAAAAGCAATTCAACAAATAATTTTCCACAACGAGGACCTTACACCCTGTTCAGAATTTGTACGTTTTTCTTTTTGTTTTCTTGTTTTTAATTCCAGCCTCCGTAAAGCTTAGAGAGTACTTTTTGATCACGACTATCGCAAAAACTAATGGGCAGAAAATATTACACTTTTGCTTGAACACCAATAAAGCATTCGATTTGCAATGAATTGTTGGAAATTTTCAATAACTTCAACTGAATACAATGCTGTCAGGGTCAGTGATGCTTCGATCATCTAAACCAGCTTCATAGACAAGCAGGGATTGTGGACCGACGTGTTGATCTGGAGCAAAATACTTGTGCTGAGAAAACTTTTCAACCTTCTCCTTTTCATACTATGACGTGTTTTGTCCTTTCCCCGTGAACACGTTCTGTTTGTTTATATGTCGAACACTGAACTTATATGTATTACCTTGAAAATGTAAGATTTCTTGAAACAACATTTGGCCACGGTCCATTTTATTCTCATTGATGTAAACGTTGAGCAATGCCTCAGAATTTTCATGAACCTCTGGCTACCGTAAGATTCTTTGAGCAGTCCCTGAGAATTTCCATGAAGCTATAGCCACCGTAGGATTCCTTGAGCAGTCTATGAAAATTTTTGATGAAGCTCTGGTCACCGTAGGATTCTATGGGCAGTCCCTGAGATTTTCATGAATCTCTGGTCACTGTAGGATTGTTTGGGTAGTCCCTGAGAATTTGCATGAAGCTCTGGCCACCGTAAGATTATTTGGGCAGTCTCTGAGATTTGCATGAATCGCTTATCACTGTAGGATTATTTGGGTAGTCCCTGAGAATTGTTCATGAAGCTATGGCCACCGTAAGATTATTTGAGCAGTCTGAGAATTTTCATGAAGCTCTGGCCGCCGTAGGATTCTTTGAGCAGTCTCTGAGAATTTCCATGAAGCTATAGCCACCGTAGGATTCCTTGAGCAGTCTATGAACTCTGGTCACCGTAGGATTCTATGGGCAGTCCCTGAGGTTTGCATGAATCTCTGATCACTGTAGGATTATTTGGGTAGTCCCTGAGAATTTGCATGAAGCTCTGGCCACCGTAAGATTATTTGGGCAGTCTCTGAGATTTGCATGAATCTCTTATCACTGTAGGATTATTTGGGTAGTCCCTGAGAATTGTTCATGAAGCTATGGCCACCGTAAGATTATTTGAGCAGTCTGAGAATTTTCATGAAGCTCTGGCCGCCGTAGGATTCTTTGAGCAGTCTCTGAGAATTTCCATGAAGCTATAGCCACCGTAGGATTTCTTGAGCAGTCTATGAACTCTGGTCACCGTAGGATTCTATGGGCAGTCCCTGAGATTTGCATGAATCTCTGATCACTGTAGGATTATTTGGGTAGTCCCTGAGAATTTGTATGAAGCTCTGGCCACCGTAAGATTATTTGGGCAGTCTCTGAGATTTGCATGAATCTCTTATCACTGTAGGATTATTTGGGTAGTGCCTGAGAATTTGCATGAAGCTATGGCCACCGTAAGATTATTTGAGCAGTCTTTGGAACTTTCATGAAGCTCTGGCCGCCGTAGGATTCTTTGAGCAGTCTCTGAGAATCTTCACGAAGCTCTGCCCATAGTAAGACTCTTCGTAATATGAGGCGAGGAACTCTAGAGAAAACGAAGATTCAAAGGGCAGCGAAGAAAATAGCAGAAAACAGTTTTCCCTCGCGTTCACACCTCCTAAACAATTCTGAAAATATTTCCGAAAACTTAAGCAGAGGAGGAAAAGGAACGTAAAGAACCGAAGAAAGATAAGAGGCGAGAATCGGTTACTGCAATTGTCTCTAAGAAGACAAAAAAAGAAAGAGAGTGGAAAAAACGAACGAAACAATTCCCAATCACAGCTACATCTAGCCGTTAAAGAGGCATAAAATTGAATTAGCACCCAAACAAGAAGCGATAAGAAACGTAATTTCAGTGTCGGAAATGACGCTCCTTTTGCTTCACTGAACTGAAAAGTATTCGGTCTCTCTCAGGGTTGTATTATTAAACCATAAAAGGAATCTGTACTGGTCTGGAAATTAGATCGGGCCGATTTACCGCCTCCATGCATACGAGGAGAAGGGGGATGGTCCATGCAAGACCTCTCACCACCCTTCCTTCATTACATCGACCCCATTTCCCTTTTCATCTGTACACGTCCTTTCCGAAGTCTTAGCATGCCTTTCAGGCGACGGTTTCATGACCCGATTAAAGCCTATACTCACGGTTCGATGCTTGGTCGAGGCAAAAGGAAATAAAAACTCAACTGCTGCAACAGTTTTATGTCGTGTATGGTGGGACACGACTTTTAACGGCACTTTTCTTGTGTCTTAAGAAGTTTTAAAAAAATATTTCATAGTACAGAGTGTAACGTATGCTTGCCGAAACAAAACGTTTAAACAGGCCTTAACATGGCAGCACGGTCACTTTTAAATTTTATCTTTGTGTTTCACTGGCAGCTAAAAAAGAAATGAAAAGAAAATAAAGTTCCCACGAAGGATCATTAGGGGTGGAGGTGAGGCTGTACACATTCTCGATCTCGGCCATAGTGGAAGTGATGTGATCAGCATCTCGTTCCAGCCGCTGTTAATGAGAAACTAGTCAACCAGAGCAGTTTTATGCATGGACATCGTCGGGAAAATTCTCACCCCAGGAATCAAACCTGTATCTCTAGTGTGGCAATCAGACGCCATATCGATTTTTTTTAAAAAAAAACCTGTCAATTTTATCTTTTTTCTGTGTCTTTATATTTTATTTGCTTAATTATCTTTTCATTTCTCTTATTTTCTACTAACTTTTCTTAATGAACAACGCAAAACCCATATCTTCGCGATTAGCCAAAAATTGCAGAAATGCGAAGTAAAATAAATCAAATCAATCAATCTGATGATTGGATTTTAGTTATTTAGCGTCGCTTTTCCGCAACGTTTGGCTAATAGAGATAATGAGTGATGATAGATGATGAAACTGGTGTGGGCAGAATAAACACTCAATCCCAGGCTAGAATTCGAGCCCGGAACCCCTGGCGTCGTAGCGCGCTGTGCTAACCCCTCCACCACGGAGGTTGGCCAATCAGTCAAACGAACACCTATGCCTTGGCAGTGATTGGACCCCAGAATCCCTGGCGTCGTAGCGCAGAGCACAAACGCGGTGGCGTTATAACATCTCTTGCCAATCGGTTTCACAGTGGTTGCGTCGTTGTTATCCGGTTTTCTACACTGGAGTCCGCTACTTCCGGCTGTTCTTACAATGCTTAGTCAACACTGAAATTTTACAGCTCTCACCGAAGGCGAGAATGCTAAGCATTTGGGTACGTGTTTGTGAGAGAGAGAGAAACAGAGATGTAGAAACTGAGCAAAAAAGAACTAGAGAGAGAAAGAGAGGGAGAGAAAGAGAGAGAGAAAGAAAGAAAGAAAGAGAGAGAGAGAGAGAGAGAGAGAGAGAGAAACAGGAGAAATTGAGAAATGTAGAAACTAAGAGTGACAGAGGGTGAGAAAGACAACAGCGAGGTGTAGAAATCGAGGAAAGAGAGAACCGAACAATCCGGATATAATGAGAAATGTAGAAACTAAGGAACAAAAAGAGTGATAGAGGGAAAGAAAAATAGCAGCGGAAAAGAGAAGCAGGTGAAAAAGAGAAGGAAAAGTATATAGAAACCGAGGAAATAGAGAGAGGTAGAAAGAGAGGAGGAGGGAGAAACACGGGCAAATGATAAGCTGCAAATGGTAAGCCCAGGCCGGGATTCGAACCCGGGACCTCTGAAGTCGTAGCGCAAAGGTCTGCGATTATTTATATAAAGAATGTCCATTTATAGTTTATAAATTAACTTAACTAAAGTCAAATTTAACTGCATATTAGAAGTGATTGGCAAGAATCGTCGAAATCATACTTATTCTATTGGCTTGTGTTGATCTGTGACATTTTCTTGCTTCTTCAGTTCTATCAGGCTCACTACTTTCTTCCCCTCTGTACAGATTTCTGTGTGCAAAATGTTAAATTGAATACCAGAAGTCTTCAAAGCACATAATCGCAGCAAATAAATGGCAGTAATCGTTAACGATCAACCCCATTCAACCGTCTGGAAGTTAGATGTACAGCCAGCCTAACTGCCATCTAAATAATCCATTTTTAATGGATTTTATGCACCTGCTCGTTTCTTGTTCAGAGTCACAAAGCAAGTGTTTACTCATTTATAAATGAATTCGGTTGGATTAAAATTTAATGAAACTTATTGATGAGATTTTTGCCAGGTGACTTTGTTCATTCTTTGTTAGCTGATCCAGTCTCCGATTCACCATGAAGATCGAACGCCGAAGAATAGAAAGAGAGAGAGAGAGCTGCCGGTGGAGAGTGAAAAATTCTTTGACACGAACGAGTTTTCAGCTTGACAGGAGTTTACACATCGACTGGATCGTTACCTAGGTTTATTTTCTATGGTGCCGCATGTGCCTTAAGCAAACAACTTGTGCCAGCTAGTTGTATGAGGTAAGTGACAACAAGCAGTTTCGGAAAGAGTCTGGAATGGAACGTCAACAGAACTCAGCTGTTTCCCGTGCTGCAAGTGGAACGCGTGGAGCTCACAGCGTTCGGGAAATGTTTGTTCGTTTCGTCAAGGTTTTCCAGCGTGGAGAGTTTCGGCTGAACTGGTCACTGCAACCGCAGCTGACCACGGGAGCAAACACCAACCCCATGGTCTGACTCACCCGCTGGAATAACATTAGAGCTTCTATGGTCAAATAGAACTACCAGCACCTAGTTAGAGGAAAATATTTTGACCATTTTCTTCTTTCTTCTCTCCATACCCTTTACCCCTTCTCGCTACTTTATTTATAATCTCTTTCCCGGTGACATTGGGTGGCAAATATTGGCTTGTCAACCCTAAGCGCATTTTCTCTCTATGGAGAGCATTTGTCGTACAAAAACTAGTTCTCGTGTGTAAACAGAACCATCTGTCACGAAGTTTAGTCTTGTTAGGTCGTTGCTGTTTTTGCCAAAGAACGGTGGGCGTGGTTTCTAACAATACCATATACAGTGCAGCCACTATACAACTAAGGGTTTACCAAAGTTTCTATGCTCCGTTTCGACGCTGTATGGCTTTATCTATCAGTCTCTCTGTGAGGACATATAACAAGGTTATTTTGATGCAATGTTACCGAGACGAGACAGTAACCAGTCTGTTTGATTCTCGGTCTGAAGTTAAAACTATCTGCCTCCATCTCGACTGTTTTCTCTCAAAATTCATCTCGGTTTTGAAGTAGCTTAATCATATTTTTGACAACGCTAAGGATGGTTGAAATATTATTATTATTTTGTAGTAGTTTTGTTATTTGGTGTCGCTTTCCTGTAACTTTTGGCTAATCACGACGATGAGGATGTGTGATGATTAGAGCTAGGAATTTTAGGTGCAAAAATTTGCCAATAAAGGTGCAAAAAAGGTGCCAATTTTTGTACAAAAAAGGTGCTAAAATAGGTGCTAATTTTCAGATGTAAAATTTATTGTGAGCAGTGCATACATATATGATTCAACTTGTCTGGATAAACACATAGAGTATTCTCTGGTTTTAAATCGTTTAATATAACATATATGATTCAACTTGTCTGGATAAACACATAGAGTATTCTCTGGTTTTAAATCGTTTAATATAACATATATGATTCAACTTGTCTGGAAAAACACATAGAGTATTCTCTGGTTTTAAATCGTTTAATATAACTAAGCAAAAAAAATTCTCTGATACATTAGAAAGCGACATAAAGGAAAACATGCTTCTTCTTACTTGCTGAGAATTAGTCATCTAGAAAACTGTTAAAATAGACAACATTCAAAATTTCTATGTTCTTCTGAGTGAGACTACATCTGCGGTCACTAAGCAGATACTTGTAAGTTGAAAAAGAACGTTCAACATCAACAGACACAAGTGGTGCATATTTTGTTTTTAACCGGTAATCCACATCCTTGTTGGTTGCGACTTCTTGAACATCAGGGTTTTTGGCTAAACTTTGTTCTAACTTCTCTTTCCCGACCCCTTGCAGCTCTCGTTGCACATCCATCAAAACAGCCCACTGTGCTTCCTTTTCAGGACACTGCTCCTCCAGTTTTGTGATTGCAGTAGTAAGGAAAGAGAAGCCATGTACAATATAGAGTTCATCTTGCAATTCCTGTTTAAGTGCAAGTTTTTTGGCTTTTTCTACAGCTGAGGAATCACTAGGCAAAGCATCTAAAAATATCGATATTGTATGGAAATGATTGCAAATAAACACTGCAGCTTTTAACCATGTACCCCATCTAGTGAGGATGGGAGAGGGTGGTAGTGGAAGTTTCGTAATTTCTACGTACTTCTGTATTCTAGAAGGAACCTTTTTCAGTATTTTCTTAATGCTAGAAACAAATTCGTTCACATATGTATATTCATCTTTAAGAGCTTCACAAACTCGATGCAAAGCATGAACAATGCAGGTCACATGTTTTAAGTTAGGATACATATTCTTCAGATTAGAAAATGCAGCTAACATGTAAGATGCTTGATCTGTAAGAACTAACCACACACTATCATATTTTACGCCCTCTGGCCACAATACAAAACATGCGTCATTGAAACTTTGCATTACACTTGCATTGTCTGTTTTGCCGAGAAAATAAGTTTTTAAAAGCATGGGTTTCATTTGATGTCCATTGAGAGGTGCTACTAAAATGTTCAAAACGTACCTGTTTTGCCTATCTGTGGTCTCATCTAGTATGAAATAGACTGGATGGTCAGCTACTACTTGCCTGATCTGCGAGATTTTAGCTTCATAAAGAGGTTGAAGGTAAGATTTTCTTAAGGTGCTCTCATCTGGAACTGACTTCCCAGTATATTTTTGCAAATATGATTTCATGACAGGATTGTTAAGTTTCGAAAGAGGTATTCCACACGCTATAAATGTCCTTGCTGTCTCACTGAAAAATTCATTTGTATTTCTGGAACTCAAAGATGCAAGCGCCTCACCAATGAATTGCTGTCGCTTCCCACCTTTACCATCTCGTAGTTCTTTATTCCTGACGTGCTTCCCACTTTGTAGATGCTGCACAACCCGAGTGCGTTGGTGTTTGTCATCAACAGCAATAGAAATATCACACACATCACACCTCAGAACAGATCCATCACTCTGAATGCCGTCACCGCTAAACTGTTTAACGATGTCCTGCAGTTTCCCAATATTTACTTTATGTTTTGGCATGGTGAACAAGCAAATCCGATGCATCGATCAGTAGATCACAGACTGCAGTTACCTTGGTCGCCGAGACGGGAGAAGGAAACGAAAACAAAACAGCTTTCCTACAACAATTCGTAAACAATACAGCATAGGACAAAAAGAACACAACTTCTAGCAATTGTAACGCGTCATTGTTGACACTGTTTAAAGTCCATGCGCTTACTACATTAACGTCCAAGAATTGAAGAAAGCCGATTCATTGTTGTACGGTAAACAAGAATCGCATGCCAAGAAGCCGTGTGTCGAATGTGGGTGGGGTTAAACAGCGCGCGAGTTGTATTTAAAAAAAATGATAAAGATGCAAAAAGGGCGAAAAGGTGCAAAAGGTTCTGAGATTGTGAAAAAGGTGGAAAAGGTTCTGAGATTGTGAAAAAGGTGCAAAAAGGTGCAACTGAAACACCATGAGTAGAGTTCAATACGTGCTTATTTTGGGGATGAGTCACTTTTTTACCCATTTTCACACAAAAAAAATTAAGGTGCAGCACCTAAAATTCCTAGCTCTGGTGATGATATGAAGAAATTGACAAAGGGACACTCACAAAGAACACCCATGTCCCGGAACCCCTGCCGGTTGAAGGATTAATTAAAACACCATTAAGCCTTCTTTCCATAATATGAAAAACTCAATATGCTGACCAAGGCAGAAATTTATTTTATTATAAAACATAAAACTAAACGTAACGTTTCAACCTTCTGGTAAGGTCTTCTTCAAACTCTGCACCAAGTACAAATGTTTGTTACGTTTAGTTTATGTTTTATAATAAAATAAATTTCTGCCTTTGTCAGCATATTGAGTTTTTCAGGATTATTTAAATAAATTAGGAAATACATACGCGTGACACACTTGTGAAAACAATTTACTTAAGAACGAGCTAATTGACATTTTTAACACGATTGAAATTTTGATATATTTATTCTTTACATTTATGGTTTACATGTTATGACACCTTTTGTGATTTAAAAATTTCTCTTTTATGATTAACAACAATTTAAAAGGACCAGCAATTAAATTAGGACTTAATGTGAACAACTGTAAATTTTCCTAAAAGAATATATCATATTTTTTCTTAAAATGTTTTGAAAACGACATTTAGCAAGTGACTAGCAATTATCATTAGTACGCTAAGGGCAATCATGCTCAACTCTATACATTATGGAAAGCTCCATTATCGATTATGACCATTTTGAGTTGTATTCTTCACAGTGGGTTCATCCTAGTGGAAACAGCGAGATAGATGATATATTTGCCAGTTAATACAGTGACCTCATTCTGTCCTCTCTGATTATTCACACAGACATGCGACGAGTTTTTATTAAGCAGGAGAGGGGTAAAAAATTCCTGTTGTACAAAGCATTTGTCCTACTCCATTTGTCGTGGAAATGTCAAGGATTTTATACTCTTGAATTGCGGATAGAGATCATAGTTATCCAGAAACCTATTAATAACCCCATAATAACTAGTTGTACAGTCACGGACAATAATAAAGGGGGAACCCCCGAATGTTACCAAACCTCCACCCGTATGCATTCGAGGGCATACGCTTTGTCCCAGTGCCTCTGTGAATAAACTGGGACGTCTTTTGCTCGAATTACGGTTCCCCCGTTATTGTTTTGCTCTACCACTTTATTAAATTTCCCATTACAATATTTGAAAGTATACAAGAAAATAACATTACTACATACATGAAATGATTACATAAAATAGTGTATGAACACAGTATTACAGTGCACAATTATTTCTTCGTGAGATGGAGATTCTGTATGAAAGTGTTTGCAGTTTATTGTAGTTTGGTATGGCTGTAAGTACCGGATTCTGTGGTACCAGAATCTAAGAAATTGAGGATTTGTATGGCTCGAGTGCTCTATTTAATATAGTTGGTCACGGACACTTCTGGGTTGTAACGATTCCATTGAAACTGAATGGAAACATAACAACCATGAAGTTTCCGTAACTGTTCACACTTCAAACAAAGCCAAGATAATGACTTGCTGTCTGCGAATCAGATGGGTTATTGCAAGCTGAACATTTTTAATGATTATTGTTTTTAATTACGTTATCTTGTATTTATTTAGCAGAAAAGGTTTCAATTCAGCAACGGTTTTGAGGGAAAATAATGACATATTCAACCATTTATATCCGAGTAATATGTACGTACACGACAAAACAAACGACCGACTTTCCGGCAAGGCAATCAACTTCACTTCCTTGTAGTTTACCCTGGAAACTGCATTCATGAGAGCTGTCGGTGTTTTGGCGCCTGGACTTACAGCCAGTGTAATCCTCTACGAAGTCACTGCTTTCTGTATTGTCCGCCGCTTGAAGTAGAAATTATTATTTCAACTGTTTTGGGAATTCCCTGTTGTAGAAATAAATTAATCTACCAATTTGAGACATTAATGAATTTCCATCCTATCTAATTAGTTCCAGTGGTATATCCAAAAATCACACTTGGGAATGTCGAAATTATATCAGCTCCATCGAGGAAAACCCACAGAGGACTCCAATATAAGGCATCATGCTATAAGACTACATGTATGTGTATTGCGAAGATGGGGATGGGTGATGAAATTGATGAATGGCCATTCACAACCAACCATGCCCGAGCGGGATTCGAACCCGGGACCCTTGGCGTCGCAGCGCGATGTCCACAGGGTCCGGCGTTTGTGTGTGTGTGTGTATATATATATATATATATATATATATATATATATATATATATGCGTGTGTGTGGGGGGTGATGGTGTGTGTGTGTGGGGGGGGGGTGATGGTGTGTGTGTGTGTGTTTGTGTGTATAACATTTGTTATAAAAACAATAATGGAAAGATACAACTGTATCTACACCAATATCCATTATCTCCCTCTCTCTACTCATATGCATTTCTTTCTACACACTTTCAACTGTTTCTCTCTATTTAACTCTCTCTCTCTCTCTCTCTCTTTGATTCATGAAGAGAGCATAGAGCACATAATAAAACTTTCGTCCTCAATAATATTACGTATTGTTACACCTAACACCCATGTCTTGGCAGTTGAAGGGGTTGATCGCCCCATCTCCCCTCCTGTGGATACGCGCCTGTCAGACACGTATTTAGAAATATGTTTCGGGGGGTCCGAACCAAGTGTCTCAATAATAATAATAATAATAATAATAATAATAATAATAATAATAATAATAATAATAATAATAATTATTATTATTATTATTATTATTATCACTATTCGTATTATTATAATGTTTTAATTGAAATAATTGCATTAAATCAAATTAATACTATATGGTAGTATTAATTTGCATTATACTAGATGGTATAAGAATAAAGATATAACAGCGCATATTCATTATGTAGCTTACCTGTAGTCTAGACCGGAATAATTTATATAAAAACAAGTGTTCTGGCAATGAAGTTAATGTCAAATACATGAAGTATTGAATATTTATTGAAAAACAAAAACAATGTTAGATGCAGTTGGAGAAAAATAAAAGTTTCTGATTAATATTTTATACACATTATTATGAGTAGTAGTGTTTGATTTGGTGTTTTAAGTCCACTTTATGCACAGTAACGCTAATAGGAACTGGACCTACAATTTAAAGTGGGATCCGAACCACTATGTGCCTCCACCGGGTATCGAACCCCGGACCCCTTGATTACAAGGCGACAACGCTGCCACTGCGCCATCGAGGGGGGCTGAGTAGTAGTGTGTATAAATCTTTGTAATGTCATTCAAAGCTGTATGATCCCAATATAATTCTTGCCTTCCAATAAGCTCAGAGGAAATTAATAACCATCGATTATACTACAGATGCTAAACAAGCATATTTTTATTATTTAATTTTAGTAATCCTTTCGGGGGGTCTGGACCCCCTGGACCCCCCTAAATACGTCCTTGGCGCCTGTATTAAACAAAGTTTGCAGTAATATCAACTGTCTTTAGATTTAATGAGAATAAGACTGCTTTTTAGCGATATACTAACATAACAGAGTTTTCAAGAAGTAACGAGTAATAAGCAAAACACCATGGGCTTGTACAAATAAGGGTTGGTAATTTAATTTTCCAAAACAACTTAGCTTCGGAAGTTCGGTTAATATACAAGATGGCTATTGTCCAAGATAAACCCAGGCGTAACCACTCTCAGAAAGAGTTAAATATGCATCCACATACATCTAAATAAAAGTCATTTGTTCCCCATAAATATAGGGACAGTGTTATTCTATCTACTTGGAATGAAAGCAAGTTCTACTTTTGTTCGTCTTTATGCATGCGCTGAACTGTCAACTTCTGTTTACTTAATAGGACGATGAACTTGTACTAGCATCTTGCAGCATCTTACCAGTCACACAAACACAGTAACTGCCTGTGTCCTCCAGAATGGCTTTCAAGCAGATTTTTCTCCCCCCCCCCCTCTCAGCATGCAATGAAGAACCAGAGGGTGCTTCCAGTGTAAAGGAAGACTCTCTTGTTTTATGTAGGTTGAACATACTGTTGAGGACTCTTCGCAGGATTCCTTGTGAAGATTTTTGTACAACCAAGAGGAAAGCAAACGAAGCCTTAATTGGATCTACTTCAGGCGCAATAGTACAGAAGATAGTGAACATTCAATGTATAGTTTGACCAAACAGGATTCCTAATATTTAATGCGGGAACGACAAATAAGCCCTTTTATGTTTCTGCTGTAGTAAATGTACTGAATTCACAGTGGGTGGTTGTAGGTCCATGATTTAGATAATTTCCCCCCTGAAACGTTTTGAAAGATACTATACCGAAATATTATTAACATATCCACTATTCCATGTGGATATGTTAGTTATTTAATTTCATTTATGGTTAGTGCTGGGTTAACAGCGAAGAAGGAACAACTGATGGAAATGGTTCACCGCGTTCGTAAAAGTTACTATCCCAACATTGCCTGAAAAGACGGACGTAATATCTGGAAATTACAGAAACCAGTTAAATATTAGTACATACTATAGTCATGGAGCCGGGGTGGTCTAGTCGGTATGGTGTCTGACTGCCACCTGGAAGACCCGGGTTCGATTCCCGGGGTGGGTGGGCCTTGTCCTCGCATAAAGCGGCTCTGGAGCTCACCCAGCCTCAAATCAATGGCTACATGGGGGCAACCCTTCGGGGTAACGGCGGCCGGAGCGTGGTGCTGATCACATCACCTCCAAAATAGCCGAGATCGAGAATATTTGGGGCCCTACCCCCACATTCCCTAAATGTGCCTTCATGGCACGGTGCTGTATGTGCAAGAAACTTTACTTTTTAGCTGTGGTTCATATGAGTATCAATTGTAACTCACAGAATCTAAACTTGAACAAAGGTGAAGGGTCATAAATATTTGTCGACAATATACCAATAACTCACGAAGATGCACATAGCAAGTGGCGTCTGTGGAAATCGATCGTCCAAAGGAGATTCAGAATATTGCGCCATATTCCAAGGCATGAAGGAATAATGGAAACAATAAATAAATGAAGAAAAGTCATATTGGTAGGCCAAGGATGCATTGCACCAAGCAAAACGCTAAGGATACAAATTGCAAAAACTACAAAGAAATATAGGAGAAGAGAACAAATGGAGAAATGCAACAAAGTAAAAACAAAACATGAGACAGTGCCATGACCCACTTTCTTTACACAGGAAGGCACGAGAAAAGAAGGCAAAAAGGATACGACAAATATGGAGTAAGGATAAAAGTGACTGGGAGAAAGTAACTCTTCGTGAGGGGAAACCAAAGAGCTTGAACAAACCAGTCTCTGGGTTGAGTACTTAAGAAGAACATATTTATATATATTCCTAAAGCTTACTCAAGATGAAATGGCTCTAAAAAAAAGAAATAAGTAAATAGAAAGTTTAAGTCGCTGATATGGAGAACATTTTTCTAAGACCCCAAAAAATATGGTGATTGTGTGAGTGATATTGCATCATAACATCGAATTTGAAAAATATATGATTTTATACCTGAATGATTTGCGAAATGTAGACAACAATTTACACTCTTGACGAACTGGATGTTCAGTACAGAATTTCTTGTCAAGCTACTCTGGTAAAACAATCACATACTGTATTTTACCTTCACCACTTTTAATTGTTAACTATTTTGTTGTTGGTCATTATTTCAAATTCTCTATAAAAAAGATCTATGCATTACAAAATTACAAAATGTTTACAATCTCTTAAGATAATCTCTTTCCATTTGACACCTTAATTTTTCTGTTAATCTTAACCAGTGATAAACTTTCGTAAAAGTGACATTTAACTATAATTGATGATTTAATAGTTTGAACTTCCCGATCAGTAGCATCCTTTGATATTCCATGCAAGAATTATATTGCATTTTTGTTGCTCACGCCAAACAACGGTTCCACAAACAGTGTATTAACTTATTACATTACTTCAATTTTTTACAATAAGTTCCACAACTTTAATAGTTCATTGCATTTACAAACAAACTGTATTTAAAGCTTTATTATTGTAAAATGTAAAGCTTGTATTTTATATTATTATATTTTTACAGAAGTATTTAAAATTTTATTTTAAAATATCAATTTCTGTAAAGTTTCGAACCAATTTGCTGACCTATGTAGCAGAACGAGTAAGAAATACTGTTAACTCCAGTCCCGATTAGCCTATCTGTGCATAAAGTGGACTTAAAACAATTTCAAAAAATCAAGTTAACTCTTTATTAGTTAATTGGAAGAGAATAATGATCATTCTTGATTTTCCATCTAATATTTTGATTTGAAATAACGTAAATGGAAAGTGAACACTGCAATATTGTTTGATATCCTGTAAACCTGTTCGCTGGGCACAATTCCCGTAGCCTTGAGGGGCGTGAAGTGCATAATGCAGACAACTCATTTCCACACGTTGACATTATCGCAACCTCACTAAAAAAAATTAACATCTGCCCTTCAGGGAAAGATCTAAAACAAAAAAAAAAGGAGAAGGGTTACCTGGGAATGCAAATGTATTTGAACCACGTCGACCAGTAGCAATAACCAAGGCAATTAACATATTGAATCTTTATGCTATCTGGAACATAAAACTGCTTACAGGGCAATAGGTTCTTAGGGGCCATTAATGATCAGGTATTCAAAGAAAGCATTCGGAGGCGTGACTCTGCATAGAACGTTATGTGTAACCTTTAAGATCTACATCGTTAGCACAAAGATATATGATAGAAAAATGTATTTATGTTGCCGAGAGTGCAATTTAGATTGCACTGGATTATATCTGATACAAAAAGAAATACTTTCCAAATGGAGAAACGTGTGTTGATTGGGGAAGAGCTTGATCTTAAAGTATCGAAATGTAAACAAATCTTTAAAAAAAAAAAAAAGGACTACAGAGCTAGTAACCGATTGTTTGTAATGATAGATTTAAATGTCATAGTTCAAATTATTGGTCTACAAAGCACAGTTTAAATATTTTCATGTAAATGTATAAACATGGCAATAGCTGTCGTGCTGAAAAAGCTGTTGTAAAAATGTAGGAACAAAAGTTTGAAAATTCACAGATATTGTAAGAAATATCAGAGGAAGAATGTAATTGGAATTTCAAGTTGTAACACAAGCACAATCATATCAATAAATAATCTTGAAAATGACTGCAGCTGTGTAATTTGTAGATATTTTTTTTCTATTGTGACTTTTACTGTTCTAAATACTAACACAAATTTCTACCTTCGTGTTCATTCCGCTAATCCGCCAATGGCTATTGATTATTGCCATTAGTCACGCCCACAGATGCGATTTTCGCATAGGTTTTGTAAATATCTCGAGACCCTTTGCTGGTAGTTGTTAATTTAAAAAAAATATTTAAAAAGCAGAAAATTTCTTTATAATTATTAAAAAGCAGAAAATTTCTTTATAATTATATTGTTTATATAATGTTTGCAAAACATTTCAAAAGGTTTGTAACAATATCCTCTATTGTTAATATACTGGTTATAATTTTATAGACCGTAGCAGTGCGGTTTCTTTTCATTAACAATGGTGACAAAATTACACCATGTAACCTACTGCTTTTCTGTACTCGCCTTCTTTGGAACTAATGGGGACCTTCTTCAAACATGCTGCCGAAGAAAAAATCTCTTCGAGTTCCTCACTGCTTTTTCATGAATGGAGACAGGAAGTTCTTACTGAGTGTTAAAAGAGGAGACGGAATAGAGGATGTTTTCGAAGCGAATAGTGTTGACATCGTGTTCGTTCCTATTGGTGGTGGATTGTGTTTCCTAGTTTCGACCGAGGCTCGGAAGACGAACTGTCCATCCTGGTTAGTGATTTATCAGGGGAGATGGGGAGACCGAGAAAAAAGGATAAATGTTTTCTAGAGAAGCAGATGTGGAAAACTGGATGATTCATGTCCGGCGGCGTATCTAAACAGAGCACATATTCAGATTGGAGCTTCGTCATGGCCCTTTATAAGGGTAGGATTTGACAGTCTAAGCCCTTGCTTTTGTAAACATTTTGCATTAATTTTATAATCAAATCATCATAATGTCAATAATTGGTGAAAACAATGCATTGGTTGAAATTATGTTGAAAGTTATATTAATATCACACACACGCACAACGTAGTTTTTCAAAAATAAAAGCCTAACTCTAATGAAGTCAGATATAAAAACAATATTGTTATGGTTAATATAATTAATGTAGGTCTATAACAAGCAAATATTTATATCAAAAAGGTTTAGAAAGAAAATATTATTGTTATCATTTAAAATTGTTTATTAACAATACAAATAGTAACAATTTAGTTGAACCGTGTCCATTATTTCTGCAAATATACGGTCATAAGCTTCGTTATAGTCCCTAAGATAAAACATAAAACAGACTCCACAGAAATATTGGGATAGTTTATTTAATAGAGCCAATAAATACTTCTTACTTTTATTCTATAACGTCTTAATTAATTGTCGCGATTTACTTGAGTTCTTAAGTCCTCTTTACGCAGACATAGGCTAATCGGGACTGGACCTACCTACAGTTTAAAGTGGTATCCGAACCACTGTGTGTCTTCACTTGTATCGAACCCGGGACCTATTGATTACGAGACGACGGCGTTACTACTGCGGCATCGGGGAGACCCTTGCAATTTACTTAACGGTACAAATAAGCAGCATTAATTAAAGGAACCAGCGAACAATGTACACTTCTTTTGTGTTGTAGAAGGCACTGATTAAACAGAACCAAAGTGTATAGGTAGGATTCAGAGAATCCAAAAAAATAACAGCCTTTGTTCTGATAGCTGCCGACAATGAGCCAACGAAATGAAACAAATCAAAGGAAAGCCACAGAGAAAGAATGTTCTGACAAGAGAACACACGTGGAAAAAACACACAATAACATGCTCAAATTAGAAAGAAAATCGGGAACACATAGAAAAGAAATATACACCGAACACGGGTTTAATTGGATCGCGTTATATTGCAGACAGAGGAAGTTGAATTGCGGTTAGTGGCTAATAATTCGTAACAAAGCCCACAATAAAGGAGTAGAAATAGAACTAGCAACCAATAGCTCACTGCATGGGTTCCAAGAAGACACACAGAGGGGTCCGTCACTCATCTAACTCGGGTATCATCTCCTCTTCGCCGCTCTCTTTGTTCTCCACGGGATTTTCTCGTTTGGCCGTTGTGAGATGAGGGACACCTGCGGCACAGCCCGGTGTGAGGAAACCATAAGTAAAAAACAATCTTTCACGCTCCTTACCTCGTGCAGAGTCCACAGAAATGGAACATTTTTGCGATATATTTACGTCCTGTAAATTGATGCTCCAAAATAAAATTCGTTTGTTTTCAACCATAAGCATTTAACTAAGAAATATTACTTACTTATTTCTTAACTTTAACTTGTAAAAGCTCATCTCCGTCAACTCCAAGGAGATTTATAATTCTTGTCTCCCCGGCATAGTGAAAGAAATTCACAAAGTCAAAGAAATCTCACAAATTAATTACTGGCTATTATCAAAATTATTCATAATAATTTGTTACATATCCAATATGATACTTTTCAGTGCCCTATATTATTTACACTTATAGGCGTGCGCACGGTGGGACAAGAGAAGATTGTTGCCCCTCTAATAATCTCACTTAGAAATTTAGCGTATTAAACAGTATTATCCTCTCATAAAAATTAAGTTCCAAGCAACTACGGAAGGGGTGCATTATTTCCTATGTAATTGAACTATTCACCTTCGTTCTCTAGCAAATTTATCCCACACACTTTATTCGTTAGTATGTTACCTATGTGTTTGCAGAATAAATTGCCCATACATTGGAAATCTGTAGCGGCAATTGGGGGCCAAGACTGGGGAGAGGCAAGGGCAGTTTACTTGTTCTCGGCAGACAAGACTTAGCAGTAGTGTAAGTGGTAAAAAGAAGTTAACCCCCCTCCCCCAACTTCCCCTAATGTTCATAAATGTTGAAAATGAATAGATTTTGTGCAGTTGTTTTGAATCTGCTGTGCATGTTTATATGTAATCTAGTCTCTGAGCCACAGATTAAGGAAATAAATGGGGAGGGGGGGGGGGGGCAAAAAACAATGGTGTCACGGAAGTTTGAATTTTTCTAATACAGTGATTGTATTGAGTTTGGACCCGCCGAAAATGACTGTATTAGAAGAATTCAAACTTCTAATACGGTGATTTTCGGCGGGTCCAAACTCAATACAATAAAACAGTGAGATGAAATGAGGTTTTTCTTTCTCAGATTGAACTTTCATCAAGGCTTTTGATTGCCCTAATCAAAGGGTCTGCGCACGCCTATGTTTACACTATCTATGGTCAAGTCGGTATTAGGAAAGTAAGGGAGGAAGGGCTCATAACCAGGATGACGATCGATAGGCAAGGCATTAGAAACCCTCAAAACCAAAGAACCTAAAAATAAAAAATGGGCGCTAAAATCGGCAGATTTTTCATAATTTTCCAGGTTAGGCACTCAAAATGCAGTTTTCTTTGAAATAGGCACTTATAAGTCGAAAAACCTACACCGCAAAATTCATGTATTCCTCTCATAAATTGCCTGAATTGGGTCTTATACGTTAATACGTAAAAATCTACATTTTCTAGCCAAGGAACAAAAAAAGGAATTTAGGGCATATACTCAGGCTACTTATAAAATTGTAAAACGAATGTACGAGATCTGTTCACCCATTTTTTTTTTCTAAAGTTGGAGCCACTGATTAAAGACACGTACCGAAACAACTGAATGGGCATGGGTGCTCTTTGTGTGTCCTTTCATTAATTTCATCGTATCATCACTCATCCTCATATTCGTAATTCGCTAAAAGCGGTTGAAAAGCATGCAAAGTAATACAAATGAAAAATCAACTGATTATGTTTTCCTACAGCCGCAGTAGGGCTTCCTGCATTGCCACACCCCACACATGCACAGCCACATTTTCCATTTTCAATGCACGGGCCTTTACTAACATGTTCCGGCCACTTGTTTAACGGAGACCTCGCTTGTATTTAATTTTGCATTCAGTGAGGACCACTCCTCCCAATGCCACCGACATTATTTCCATTATTTCGCTTCCTGTTCGCTGGCTATCTGTGGTAGTCAAAATGGCAATCAAAAAGTAAATAAACACACAAAAGCTCTCTGAGGAAAGAACTGGAGGAAGATGAATGATTTTTCAAAATTCGCGAACCACTTTTTGCCTTTGAGTTTTTTGTATTTTTTTTTGTCCGAAATATAATTTCTTATTTAAAGCAAATATAGGGTAGCGTCGATGTAACAGGAATTTTCCATTCAAAGGCTCAAACTGTTTTTAATCACTAAACTTCAACAAACCATTTTGTTATTGAATCACTGCTTCCTTTGTTGATTATATATGTGCAGTTATTTATTAATTATAATAAATACAAATATTACCATAATTAATAGAAAAAACAATTGAAGACTAAAATTGGTAAACAAGAATTCAAACACCGTTTTCTCCACGTTAAACTGTGAAATGTGCCATGCTTTATCATGTGGTAAACGTGAAATTAGGCTGGTAGCCCTCTAAGGAGTTCAAAGTGCGTGTAAAGAGTCACTATGTGGTGAACGATGCGATTTCCCAACACTTTCGCCTTTTGCATTTACAACGTTTACCACGTTTAGTCCTCAATTATTGCATGAGTGTCACACACACATTTTACCATTTACTACAACTCCTAAAAACCATAATGATTTTTCATTAGTGCCTTTTTGTTTATGGAAGTGCAATTGTTTATTAATTATAATAAAGGCAATAATTACCATCATTACCAGCCAATTGTACACTGACACTGGCACGAGTGTCTCGAAAACGTATTGAAAGGTCGCGCCTAATAGGCCCACCAGTGCATTTTGCCTCCTATTTACATTACATTTACGTATTTATGAACGAAAGCAATACAGAAATATTGGGAACACCCTAGTGAACAATGCAATATATTTTCATTTTATTAAAGAAAATATCACAGTTGAAAAATAGAAAATATAGAGGTGGTGGACCTGACCCCCCCCCCCCCCTCGGTAAGCTATAGGGTTAACACGTGGGCAAGACTTTTAACTCTGCTTATGCAATAAAAGTTAGTAAAGGATGCTTAGACGGTTCAAATTTTAATTGGCATTTAATAGAGATCGAGTACAGTCCTGCGTACAGCACTTCCCAATTTAAATTTGGAGAGAATAGTTTCCAAATGTTTCTTGGTGTCACTTTGAGGATCGTCATATACTTGGTAGTCCTAATCCTAAACCCTAACTTAATCCTAACTGCCTGTATAGTCAGGCATACAGTCAGAAGAAAAAGTGGCGGAATAGTGACACTAAATAACAAAAATAAAAGTACATTCCATTATTATCTAAGAATGTTTTCTAAGGAAAATAATGTAATTTTTAGAGCATGATCAAATACAGCTTTACATAAAAAATCATAAATAAGTCATTGATTGTAATTGATTTTCAATGAGGGCAAAACGGTTTGTTGTAAAATCTAATGGCTTACTCAATGGTTCTGGATATAAAAGATGGAATCAAAGTTGCAAGTCTAGAATAAACATGTAGAGTATAACTTCATGTAAGTAAAAGTACATGCAAAAACAAAACATGCAAATCTAGTATACCGTAGTATACATATACCTTAAATGTGTGGGCTCGCACGCGCTACTATGAAGGTCAAAGGCAAAGTATAATTCCGTGTTATTTTTGGCACAAAATTTGTTTTCGTCAGCTACCTTATGTGGTTTTCGAGCCCTGAGAAACATGTTAGTTTTTTATATTACTTCAATACGATATAATGTGACAGTCAGATTTACCGTCATTATTATTATTATCATTATTATTCATGTATGTAGCGGTAAAAAGACGAGTTGATTCAAAGTGTTAAGTGTTTTAATTTGTAAGATTACATATTTGATTTTTGCCAAGCCGACGGGAGGAACGAGACATCCGCTTGTGTTAAGGGCGAGCACCTGAAGGGTCACGCTATGCGGCTAAAGCTTAGGAAATTCGACCGTAATGACAAACATTTAAATATCTCGGTTTCCAACGGTCAGATTCATGTGAAACTTATACCAGCGCAGCGGCATGTGTGCAAGGACGGATATGTGGAGTTTCGTCACGATCAAGCGACAATTACGGACGCCAGATCAAATCGGTTCTAATTGATCAGTTTGTGGACAGCGATTGCAATTGAGCTATGGGCGACAGCCAGGCGGAAGCTTAATCCGCGCAAGTCAACTTCGGACACGGTACGTCCTAGTTTGGAGACAATAGAGCAAAGTGGACTGACCCCTTCGGAAGCGTCACTCCAACGTGCGCATAGCGTCGTTTTTCAAAATCTAAATAAAACGAAGGACATGGTTTTTCGACACACAGTCTTACCGCGATCCTTGTAGGGAGAGCAGCTCCGTGCTACCTCTCCATATACAGTTTTTGCCGCGATTCTTGGAACGAGAGCACCTTTGTGCTACCTTTCGTGTACAGTGGACTTTGTTGTGTCGTGCGAACACCAGTGTGTGTGATAGGCAGTAAGTCTACACGAGTGCGCCTACCTCAACCGCTGGGGGAAGTTGAAGCGAAACGTGTTTCCGTGATTACCTTGCGCCATTTATAATTTTTGAGAAACAAGGAACACCGGAAACTATGGCGGGCTAGAGGAAGAAAGGAGATGAGGGCGTTACGTCGATTCGCCTGATGTCAGAAGAAGCTACGCCGACGATGCCTATCCGCCGCCATGGAGAGAGAGAGAACGTCGAACGCCGCCCCATTGATACGCCGACGATGCCTATCCGCCGCCATGGAGAGAGAGAGAACGTCGAACGCCGCCCCATTGATACGCCGACGATGCCTACCATCCGCCACGTTGACGTCCCGACGACGCTTACCAGCCGCGACAGAGAGATGTAGAGAGAGATGTTGACGTCCCGACGACGCCTACAACGACCGCTCAGATGCGACGTCCGAACCGCGTCATACCACGGAGATCCGCCGATCCCGAGAGGAAGAGGAGCCGGGGAACTAGGTGTTTGAATCCTTCTCGCATCTCCATCGTCGCGACCAAGGAAACCTTCCGTGTGAATACTATGTGTTTTCAATCGCCCATAAAGACGCCAGGATGCACCCCGGGAGCTGAGAGATGGTAAAGTATTCATCTGTGTGAACCTTAACACGTGACGGCCCGATTGGTTTAGAGAACGCCCTTGAAATTCGTCGACATTTTGAAAACGCCCACTCAACTCGAAATTTTACATCAAACTCCCGTCGCGCTTGTCATTTGTAATCTATTCGTCTCAGGTCAATTTTTCTTATTCCTTGTGATATTTTTTTTTATGATCTTAAATTCATTGTTGTTTGTGCTCCTTTGTATTTGTTTAAAGTGCGTACTATTAGAGTAAAGCGCCGCCCGCTTAATTGCATATTCTACTTGAGGTTTGTTCATTTTTATGTGTCAGCGCTGCGTCGCTGCTAGCTATGTCCGGTCGCATATGTGATGATTTGTTAAAGTATTTGCCTGGTAATGTGAATTGCTCGTCGCGGCGAAGTGTTTAAGTCCCGCCTGCTAGAGAGTACATGTTTGCGTCACTCAACGGAGGTTATTTGTTATGTTTGAACCACGTGAGGTCTTGTAAAAGGAAAACGTCCGCCCACGTGAATGTAATTGCCGTTGAGACGCCTTTGTTTATACTGGTCAAGTAATGTATGGTCACCGCGCCGACTAGTTTCTTTTTTAAAAAACAAAAGGTGAACTTAAGTAAGGGCTGGCTAGGATTTAAGTAGCACTGGAGCAAAATCACAAATGACCTGATTAGACAAAAAGTAAGATAAAATTAATTGAGAATGCAATAATTAGGGCTTGTCGTCATAAAACCTGTACATGTCATGTATAATTTCTAGTGTCGATAACCCCATGAGGATTGAATCTGAGAGAGAATGTGAGAGTGCAAGTGTGGGGACCTGTAATGATTCCATTTTTGTTGGTTACAAATAGAATATATTATTTATTTTCATGTTAATTTTGGGCTATATCATTTTCGTATGCATGTCGCTACCCGTGATTTTCAGGTATGCAGCTAGCCGCTTCCCGGCTACAGGTAAAGAGGTGGTAATTTGGAAGTACACTTGTCTTTGTTTTTATTCGATACGGCTTATTACTATGCACTGTTGGTCACCGGTTCCTACACACGAACTTAACCTGGACCGTAACGCTATTTCGCTTGTCCGAGGGAGATTTTGCCGCCTCTATCTAGGTAGTGGTAGCATTTGTTTTCCCCGGGCAAGGGAGGGTGTTTCATTCAATCATACAACTTTTGGCGCCCGAACAGGGACCGGTATATTTTTAAATCGAAAGCACCCTCAGTGCAGAGGTATATGTCGTTTTTGTAAGGGCTACGTCAGGCGTATTTTGGTGTCATGTAACTGTGTTTCATTGTGAGATTTTATTGTTTTATTTTGACGTGAGGTGGTAATTGAGACATTAGGCGTTTATTTTTGTCAAGGTAGTAGGGCAGCTACTTAAGGCGTTAGGCATTTTAAAATTTTTGTTTGGCATATGGCATTAGGCGTTAAGTTGGGTTCTGGCAAAAGGGGAATCGACCGCCCTTATCTTTTTTCGTTTGTGAATTGTTTAAATATATATTGGTATATATTGTGAGCGCTCACGTTTACGCTTGTCAGCGAGCATTGAAAGTCGACCGAGGGTTGAATTTTTGATTTCATGAGATTGCGCAACCGCCGCATCGAGAACTTGAACATGAGTGACGTAAGGGTGATTTGCGATGTCTGCAGCGAGGAGTTCCCAGAAAGTGAAAACGTCGGCACAGCTAGCCTCGTTTGCTCCCGGTGCGATGTCCCGTTAAGTCCGCGAGAAGAAACCAGTCTACCGAACAGCGGGGGGCAAGCCAATGAGACCAGCGCGCAACAGGTTTCTCCGGGAGGTGCAGAACGGGTCAACGAAGCAGCTAGCCTCAGTGGTACCAACTCCCAACAGATCATCGAGATGTTACTACGGATGGAAGCCGAGATGAAGGCCACGCGAAGCGGAATCGAAGCCAAGATGGAGGCGACCCAAAGCAAGATAGAGGCCATCAGCACCCAGATGCGAGTGACGGAAGACCGCCTCCAGGAAACCATCCGTACTTCCGGTGAGGTGATAACGCAAGAACTCGTCACTCGGGTACAGGAATGCGAATCCCGTGTCGAAGCCAAAATCACCGAAATCAACTTGCGGATCGACCGGCAAGAGAACCAGATGGCAACACTGTCTCAGAGCGTGCGCGACCAGGAGGAAGGTATGCAGCAGATGGCCCGACAATGCGTGCAGCTGGAAGCGACATGTGACCGTGGCATAGACTCCCTGGGGCGACAAGTGAGAGAAATTTTAGTTCAAGCCGAAGGAAACTCCGAACGAATTGAGGACCTCGAGATGAAAGTGCGTCAACTGAGCGTGACTAGCAGCGGCACTTCACAATCGTCGCGGCAGCCCAGATTGACGTCACCACCGGCAGCCGACGTCGCCACTTGTTCGAACGGGGAAAGCGACCAGCGAGCTCCAGAAACGCCCCGCCCCCTTCGAAGAGAGGACACTGCGTCACCACGGGTGAGTCCGCGCCGCGAGCAGAGGGACGAGGATTTACAGTTACTACAACCGTCCGCCAGAAGAGCTCTGTTTCCGCCCGAATACCGGAAGCACTTCAAAAAATTTTCGGGTGCTGACAGAATCCTTCCTTCCACGTACCTCGAGGAATTTAATTCTACCGCCCGTGAGTTAGGTCTGACAGACGAGGATAGGCTTCTGATTATGAAAGGTTTAATGCAGGACCGGGCCAAGAACTGGATGGACAGGAACGAGGGGAACTTCAATTCATATGAGGAGTTCAAAGAAGCGTTTCTCACTTATTTTCAACGTCCCCTGCAGGTCGAGAGGATGCTAATGCAGGTGCGAAACGAACGATACGACAGGGGCGGAGGACTCACGTATGCCCAGTACTTTTGGAAACGTTACAATGAATTCAAGTCTCTGCAACCCCAAATGACCACGGCGGAGATAATAGCCGCTCTGGTGTACCATTTTCCACACGAGATTCGTCGTCACCTCAATGGAGCATGCGTGTTTGACGCCGACGCGATGTCCCTCACACTGGAAAACCTGTTTCAGTGCGAGGAGGAGAGGCAGAAAACCAGGGGTGAGAAGTTTAGCAAGCGGCGCCGACCGGAAGATGATTCGTCGCACCGGAATAAACACCCGCGCGTTCATCTAGTCCAGCAGGGATGGAGAGGACAGCACCACGCTCCAGGGGCTGAAAGGAACCGCCAGCTGCAAGATCCGCCTTCACCGCAACGAAGACGCCCGTTCAGAGGCAGGAGACGGCGTGGAGGTCCGACTCGTGCGTCGCCAAGGAGAAACGACGGCTTTTTTCAGAACGGCCAAGTCCGGGATGGATTTTATCAGCGAAACGCACATAGCAGATCGGTCAGCCCGGAGTCAGATCGGGGAGATGCAGGACGCCGTGGAGCGAGGACGCAATGGAGCCCAGCGAGACACCCGAACAGGCCAAATTCGAGACACGGTTCGCCCAGATACGAGAGAGAGAGCGACGTAAGAGCGCAAGCTGACACGTAAATGCTCACATCTTGTTCTTGTTTTGTACATATACTCTTCATATTATGATATATTCAGGGTGTTATTATATATGTTATGTATCTGGAAGGTCACAGTGTCCGTGCCGTTCAGAGAGTAAATTTTTATATACAGGGTGTTCATGTATTTGTTGGTCTATTTTATATACAGAGTGTTCAAGGATTTGTAAACAAAAAAATTTCTGTCCCTGTGTAGAGCGAATTTTTCGCGCTTACGAAATCCTTGGAAGAAGGAGAAGGGCGAGGTTGTGACAGTCAGATTTACCGTCATTATTATTATTATCATTATTATTCATGTATGTAGCGGTAAAAAGACGAGTTGATTCAAAGTGTTAAGTGTTTTAATTTGTAAGATTACATATTTGATTTTTGCCAAGCCGACGGGAGGAACGAGACATCCGCTTGTGTTAAGGGCGAGCACCTGAAGGGTCACGCTATGCGGCTAAAGCTTAGGAAATTCGACCGTAATGACAAACATTTAAATATCTCGGTTTCCAACGGTCAGATTCATGTGAAACTTATACCAGCGCAGCGGCATGTGCGCAAGGACGGATATGTGGAGTTTCGTCACGATCAAGCGACAATTACGGACGCCAGATCAAATCGGTTCTAATTGATCAGTTTGTGGACAGCGATTGCAATTGAGCTATGGGCGACAGCCAGGCGGAAGCTTAATCCGCGCAAGTCAACTTCGGACACGGTACGTCCTAGTTTGGAGACAATAGAGCAAAGTGGACTGACCCCTTCGGAAGCGTCACTCCAACGTGCGCATAGCGTCGTTTTTCAAAATCTAAATAAAACGAAGGACATGGTTTTTCGACACACAGTCTTACCGCGATCCTTGTAGGGAGAGCAGCTCCGTGCTACCTCTCCATATACAGTTTTTGCCGCGATTCTTGGAACGAGAGCACCTTTGTGCTACCTTTCGTGTACAGTGGACTTTGTTGTGTCGTGCGAACACCAGTGTGTGTGATAGGCAGTAAGTCTACACGAGTGCGCCTACCTCAACCGCTGGGGGAAGTTGAAGCGAAACGTGTTTCCGTGATTACCTTGCGCCATTTATAATTTTTGAGAAACAAGGAACACCGGAAACTATGGCGGGCTAGAGGAAGAAAGGAGATGAGGGCGTTACGTCGATTCGCCTGATGTCAGAAGAAGCTACGCCGACGATGCCTATCCGCCGCCATGGAGAGAGAGAGAACGTCGAACGCCGCCCCATTGATACGCCGACGATGCCTATCCGCCGCCATGGAGAGAGAGAGAACGTCGAACGCCGCCCCATTGATACGCCGACGATGCCTACCATCCGCCACGTTGACGTCCCGACGACGCTTACCAGCCGCGACAGAGAGATGTAGAGAGAGATGTTGACGTCCCGACGACGCCTACAACGACCGCTCAGATGCGACGTCCGAACCGCGTCATACCACGGAGATCCGCCGATCCCGAGAGGAAGAGGAGCCGGGGAACTAGGTGTTTGAATCCTTCTCGCATCTCCATCGTCGCGACCAAGGAAACCTTCCGTGTGAATACTATGTGTTTTCAATCGCCCATAAAGACGCCAGGATGCACCCCGGGAGCTGAGAGATGGTAAAGTATTCATCTGTGTGAACCTTAACACGTGACGGCCCGATTGGTTTAGAGAACGCCCTTGAAATTCGTCGACATTTTGAAAACGCCCACTCAACTCGAAATTTTACATCAAACTCCCGTCGCGCTTGTCATTTGTAATCTATTCGTCTCAGGTCAATTTTTCTTATTCCTTGTGATATTTTTTTTTATGATCTTAAATTCATTGTTGTTTGTGCTCCTTTGTATTTGTTTAAAGTGCGTACTATTAGAGTAAAGCGCCGCCCGCTTAATTGCATATTCTACTTGAGGTTTGTTCATTTTTATGTGTCAGCGCTGCGTCGCTGCTAGCTATGTCCGGTCGCATATGTGATGATTTGTTAAAGTATTTGCCTGGTAATGTGAATTGCTCGTCGCGGCGAAGTGTTTAAGTCCCGCCTGCTAGAGAGTACATGTTTGCGTCACTCAACGGAGGTTATTTGTTATGTTTGAACCACGTGAGGTCTTGTAAAAGGAAAACGTCCGCCCACGTGAATGTAATTGCCGTTGAGACGCCTTTGTTTATACTGGTCAAGTAATGTATGGTCACCGCGCCGACTAGTTTCTTTTTTAAAAAACAAAAGGTGAACTTAAGTAAGGGCTGGCTAGGATTTAAGTAGCACTGGAGCAAAATCACAAATGACCTGATTAGACAAAAAGTAAGATAAAATTAATTGAGAATGCAATAATTAGGGCTTGTCGTCATAAAACCTGTACATGTCATGTATAATTTCTAGTGTCGATAACCCCATGAGGATTGAATCTGAGAGAGAATGTGAGAGTGCAAGTGTGGGGACCTGTAATGATTCCATTTTTGTTGGTTACAAATAGAATATATTATTTATTTTCATGTTAATTTTGGGCTATATCATTTTCGTATGCATGTCGCTACCCGTGATTTTCAGGTATGCAGCTAGCCGCTTCCCGGCTACAGGTAAAGAGGTGGTAATTTGGAAGTACACATGTCTTTGTTTTTATTCGATACGGCTTATTACTATGCACTGTTGGTCACCGGTTCCTACACACGAACTTAACCTGGACCGTAACGCTATTTCGCTTGTCCGAGGGAGATTTTGCCGCCTCTATCTAGGTAGTGGTAGCATTTGTTTTCCCCGGGCAAGGGAGGGTGTTTCATTCAATCATACAATAATGCATGACAATATCTCGTTAAAATATAAAATGACTGTCTAGAAGCTTGAATAAGAACTGTTCAACCGAATGAATTTTATGCCATATTCTTTGGTCAATAATTGCTCTGAAACTGTGTGTAATACATATATTAAATAATAACTATATATAAATAGAATAAATAAAACTAACTACACCTAGAATACATGCTTGTTCTTAATTCTAGCTAGTATATTTCTCACAAGAACTTGGATGGCGATTTATTAAGAACACTGTTCCAAAACATCGAAATTCTATTAACCCAATAAGTTTATCTCAACTTCTCTACTTTATTATTTTTAACATCCACATATTGTCAGTTGCAAAGAATGTAGCTCTAAACAACAGTTTCCTTTTTGACTCACTTTTTTCTTTGAAGCAATATTTTGTTTTTCATATGTAGGTACATGACACTTGCAGTAAACACAGATCCAGGAACACAATATTTTACTGCTTTTACTTCAGTAACAAATGACATTTGCTATTCTTGGTAGTAATGGCTGCCGTGTGTTTTTTTATAAACCGTTCTTTGTGTTGTAGAGAAATATTTCATTGTTGTATTTTAATGAGTGCATGATGGCTTATAAATGCACGTGGGTCTTGAGACATCACAGCTACCTGAAAATAAGAATAGTAGGTATTCAGATACCCCATGGCCAGTCCACCTGGGATGAAAGAGCCGAGAGATTGCCTTCGCTACACACGTGACAACCGTAATATGTCCAGGGCCTGGAAAACATTAGGCATTTAAACTTGTTTTTGGTAGCGAACATTCCGCAATCTTACGCACATTACACACACAAATCGACCTGTCCTCTGATTATATCTTCAAGGAATGGTTGGAAGTAACCTGAGATCCGAACGATAAGGCTTGTACCAATTAATAATACGCCTTTGTGAAGAGTCGCGATCGCGTTGTACAATAGCTCCGAAACATAAAAACGGAACATGGAGGTGAAAATCTTTCTCTCGGTTTGTGTTGTGTCAGAAAGAAAATAGCGGCTGCCAAGTTGGAAAATTTGGTATCGTTAGGATCCACCTGTTATACTGCACTGAGATGTGTATCTGAATGACAACAATAGACGTTATTCAATTACTGATCTTTTCTTTACAAAGGGACATGTTCAAACGAAGTTAACATTACATATATGTCTTGTAAATAACACGAAATAGAAAATAATACATTTACATGTACCACTATAGTGGAAAACTGAAATTAACCAAAATTATATAAAAAAAGAGGTAATCTACATATACAGTACCATTAGCAGAAACCGTGAGAAAACAATCCTTACATGGCCGCCTGTCTGGTTAAAAAAAAATCACTGTACAAGCCTGGTCGGTGTGAAAGAAGCAAAGCCACACATCCGCATTCCTAATCGTTCGTGTAAAATTGAACTACACAGGTATCCAAATGCATGGTATTCATTATATGCTATCAGAGCTTGTACTTTTGGCTATTTGCAACAGTTAAGTTGCACCTGTGGGTCTTGTAAGCCTATTTTGGCTTGATGATATCTGTGCCTGGAACTCGTGGGAATTTTCATTTCAATGTTTTTTTGTAGTAAATAAAAAAGCAAAAAGGAAATATGTAGTTTGGAATTGATACATTTCGTAAATGCTGCTTCTTTTTACCGTTAGAGACTACTCTAAATTATTTTCCGAAGATGGAAAAGGTGAGCAACTTCATATTAGATTTTGAAATTAGATTTTCAAACTATCTCAACTCGGCTATTTGTGGAGGTGATGTGATAGGCACCATACTCCCCCCGTCTTTACTCCTTTATTTAGGGCTGGCTGAACCCCAGAGACGCAATTCTTGAAAAATTCCCACATGATATATGCATGTGTGTGTGTGTGTGTGTGTGTGGTGGAATGGGGGATGTTGTGATTTGAAGACTAAAATTGGTAAACGCTGTAAATGCCACAAGAATTAAAACACCGTTTTCCACGTTAAACTGTGAAATGTGCCATGCTTGATAATGTGGCAAACGTGAAAAGTGGCTGGTAGCCCTCTAAGTAGTTCGAAGGGCGTGTAAAAAGGCACTAGTGTGAACGTTCGTACGGGCTGATGTGCTGAACGATGCGATTTCCCAACACTTTCGCTTTTGGCACTTACAACGTTTACCACTTTTAGTCCTCATTTCATTAAAACAGCGAATTGCTGGGAAACTAGTAAACGATAAATTTACTTTTCTGAAACGTTCGAAACTGCGCCGGAAGAAAGTGGGGCAAGAGCGAGTACCTAACAGATTATTGCTTTCATATCATATTCTGTCGCCATGAAGACCGTAGTAACAGAAAATAAAGTATTTTATTTTAAAAATACTTTTGACAAGAAAATATCAAAATATCCCGTTTTACCCCAGGAAAATTTTGTTGCATGTCTCAAGGATTCATTCTTGGAATTCAACACATTGGATCCAAGCCACTTTTAATGTGGACATTGTTATTTTAAAATATAAATTATATTAAATATTCTAGTCCAATAACAGTAAAAAATCAAGAAATGAATTAATTTCCCTTTTATCCATGGAATTACGCACTACTCGATTTTGTCCCACTTTCCAGAAAATAGTTCAACCTCTCAGATAAAGCGTTATCAACATGGTGTTCATTGGATCCAACGTAAGACAGATTTGACTATTTATTCCTCAACAGATACTTAACAAAACTGCACAAGACATCGATGAGAAAATGAAACCTTTTTCATATCACTTTCCCATTATACTTGATTTGTGCATTAATTTAGGATTGATGGCTAAATACTATGTTATTTGGAGAATGCATGCAAATTAATATGACAGACCACTTTTAATCCTGTGTAATATAGAGAACCGAAGGAAGCATATAATATAATAATCCACATGGACATTTTCCTAATTATCCTCTTGTTTGCCTACACTTTGAAATCTCATGTGCTTATATTAATTTATATTTTCAATTAACATGCATTGCAAATTAACTTTGGGAAGGTCACATGTTCACGTATATATCCATTAAAGAACCAAAGAAATTCATAATTCTGAATTACATAAAATTAAGAAACAGTGAAACAAATACAAAATTGTATTTATATCTGCATTTTCTGTTATATAAAGGTTAATCGCAACAGTGAAGGTGTAATATGAACGGAAAGCACAAAGGAATGGCTATGCCCTGGCAAGAACTCATGCCCAGATCCTTCGGACATTATTTATATATTAATCTATTTCTTATTAGGATTTTATCAATGCATGTGTGTTGTTATTATTGATTATATTATTAATAATATTTTATATTAATATCTACTTAAAGGAGCCTCCCCGATGGAGTAGTGGTAGCTTCATTGCACTGTAGTCAAGGGGTCCCGGATTCTATACCCGGTGGAGGTTAGTTGTTGGGAACCCACTTTAAACTGTCCAGACCCGATTAGCCTTTCTGTGCTTAAAGTAGGCTTTAAAAGCTCGAAAAATAATAATACGTATTTAAAAGGTAAGTAAATATTTAGAGAAAGCAAAATTTTGGTTGCAATCCAGCTCTTCATAATCTATTGACACTATTGAAGTACTGGGCCTCGCCGATGGCGTCGTCTTGTGTTTAAGGGGTCCCGGGTTCGATACCTGGTGGTGGCACAGTGGTTCGGATCCCACTTTAAACTGTAGGTCCAGTCCCGATTAGCCTTCATGTGCTTAAAGTGGACTTAAAATCCGAAACTCAAAACTCAAAACAAAAGAACTCAAACTCAAAACTATTAAAGTTGTGTTAAGGCTACCATCACGATCATCGATATGTTTTAAGAACGGCTTAGTATAATTATTTTCTCTGTGCGTTTTATATTCCCTTCTCAGAAACATTCTAGTTTCTCTGTTCAGATCATATCGTTGTTTCGTCTTGTTTTTAAAATCGAAAAAAAAAGGAAAACAACGGAAAGGAATAAGCTTGGAATCAGGATGAGACCATTTAGATGCGTAATACGCATTCCCTTGTTTGCATTTCGTTCTTGTAAGCAATATTTTCCGGGCATTCACAAGCCCTTTCACCTGTTTCGTACGACGACGATTGTTATATTCTGCTAAATGATGCCAGGAAGCGAATAGAGGAAAAGTAGATTACTGCCGCGAGTCTGTATAAGATGCTGTTGGTGCTGTCTAGCGACTCTTTATGCCGCCAGTTCTTGCTCTCACCCTCACTTTTCTTCAGAGGAACAACAACTAAATCTCATTGCGTATGCACTACCGGGCCTGTCCGGGGAAGAAACTGTTGCCGGCTACGTGGAGTGAATATTAGGTACTCATTACGGTCCTCCCTCCCTCACGGAGTTCTTCGCGATCCCTTTGGAGAATTCCTACTTCAGATGGGGCACCCTCTTTGTGGGGACAGCTTGAGTGTGCGAGTTCCTCACCGCTAGGCCTTCAAATGGTGCAGTTTGTCAACGAAGGAAGCTGTTTCTCTCGGTAATTTGATGTCGGCTTGCGGCAACCCTCATCTTTGGTTATAGCCTTCTGCCTTGCCTTTCTGTGTCCCAGTCTGACCCCGTGACCGCAAGCTCTCCCGTGTCGGGGACGCGGTAAAATGGAGCCCAGAAGGCGTTTTGCGATTCCCCCAATATGCAACAAATTAGTTACAGCTTTATTAGCCCATGTCGACCTCCGTCCGCGATTCCTATTACACGCTACACCTACTCTGTCCCTCCTTCGATATCCGCTTTGTCCTTGCATACCGCCGCAGCTGGTCATCTGGGAAACATTCCTTCCCTATTCTTGAATACTCTTACCCTATCTGGACCATAGCTTCAAAAACTAATCTCTCCCGGATTGATTCTGTCCTCAGCTGCCATTGCTCGTCATAGAATACCTTATCTATGGTACCTCCATAAAACAGATATGTCTGTCTTGAAAATCTAACCACCACACACTCGTCACGAATTAACAGACATGGCATTTTTGCATGAAATAATTAATGGCAAGATGAAATCCGAATTTATGATCAACAAATTTCATCTACGAATACCTACAGGGCCAACCGGCAACGTAAAAGCTCTTTCACAATCCCAGTACAAGACTCTCCCTTCTACAGTGGTCCCTTTCCTAAGGTTTCCACACTCATATAATAACCTGCCTCCAATGTTGACATATTCTTGTCAGAGAACAGTTTCAGAAAATTGTTAACAATGTATGTGTAATTTCAAACATTTTCTGTGTCATCTTGTTTTGTTGTTATTATTGTTGTTTTTTTCCTGCTTTTACTGTTTCAGTATAAAACTTTAGGTAAAATAAAAATAGTAAATAATTTCAGGGTTTCGCTCCACTTTTTTTTTACTCTCTTGCACTAGTTGGTTACAAAATGCATCACCAAGTTTATTTGGTGTCACGTAGTGTATTTGGTGTCTGCACCGTTTGCACTACGTTTTGTGGTATACAGTCACGTGGTACTTGCTAACCAATGAAATGACCGATGAAAACGGCTGACTCGCATTTGTTGAATCTTTTGTATTTGAACACCTCTTGGTCTCCCCGATGGCGCAGTGGTAAAGTCGTTGTCTTGTAATCAAGGAATCCCGGGTTCGATACCCGATGGAGACACATAGTGGTTCAGAACAGACTTGAAACTGTAGGTCCAGTCCCGATTAGCCTTACTGTACATAAAGTTGATTTAAAACACCAAATCCATCAATCAATTGAACACCGTTTATCGTGTACTTGGTTGAGCACGATTTCTTTGTACCACCCTGACACCGGGATACAGTTCCGTACCCAGGATTTTCTTTAGGGAGGGGCCAGATCCGTGTTTTGTCTCTTGATGCTTATCTACCAAGAGAAAATAACTGTCCCTGCCCCCCCCTCCTTTCCAGTTGTGGCACTCAATTGCCGATACTGGTCAGAAGTATTCGGATAGTTCTGAGTTTTCGCAAATTAAAGATATTATCAAATTTATTTTATTTGCTTAGACCAGAATTATTGGACAGCCACAATAATTCTACGTTTAGAAAATAATATACTTTCAAATTAAATTATACACATTAGCAATTATTATTACAATAAAGGATTCTAAATATGAGTAAACCCATAGCGCGCTACGAAGGATCGTAGCCGGCTACGGTTAACCACACAAAAAGAGAGAGAGAGAGAGAGAGAGAGAGAGAGAGAGAGAGAGAGAGAGAGAGAGAGAGAGTTTCACCTCGTAGCCAGTAGCAGCGATTGGGTGTCAAAACAGAGGGGCAATGGTTATAAAACTAAAATTACCCAATATCGCAGACTGCAGAAAAATCGTAGATGTTATCTTCGTAGCTTTTCATAGGTTCACATTTAAAAATGTCATGGCTCGAAGTGGAGGGGGCATGGCCCCCATGGCTCCTCCCCTGGGTACAGGCCTGCCGGGATACACCTGCACTACACCTGGTGTCAAAAAGTCAAAAAGTGCAGCGAACTAGACGGGGCCAATTTTTGTTAACCTCCTACGACCTGAAGAACAAAGAAATTGAGTATTTTTTTTTTATTTCTGAAATGTAAGAGTTATTTAGCAAAATAGTCCTGGATGCTATTTTTATGGGATGGAAATTTTTCGATAAAGTTAGGCTCCAAGTTCGATTCTGCTCCCCCCTCCAAGTTAGGCGCCAAGTTCGATTCTGCTCCCCCCCCTCCAAGTTAGGCGCCAAGTTCGTTCTGCTCCCACCTAAGTTAGGTCCCAAGATAAACCCCCCCAGAGTTAGATGCCAAATTCGATTCTACCCCACCCCCAAGCTAGGCGCCAAGTTCTATTCTGCCCCCCCCTTAAAGTTTAGCGTCAAGTTCGATTCTACCCTCCCAAGTTAGGCCTCAAGTTTCGTCCATGAAAACATGGTTTACTCTAGTTTCACGTGCAGTATGTTTAATCTGGATGAGAGATCTTCACGTTCCAAATTAGCACTTGTTCACTTCGTCTTTTATCTCAGAGGAACATTTTCATCATCTTCAGTCGCAGCGTCGCGTCCCCGCGAAACGGAGACAGGAATCTGCGCCGTTGAGATAAAAACTAATGAGTTTCAGGCTGGAAAACTATAAGGACCTCGGTCCTCGAGGAGACCATGTGGCACGAAAAACACACAACTGGTGTTCAAACACTCGGAACAGCCGCGTGTGTCGCAAAAGGTTTTCAAAGGAACGTGCAGGGAGGCTTTCGTTGATCACGACCGACCACACCGAGAGAAAGCACGACGGAAACATCAAGCTATGGGACAAAGGGTGGTTCTTCTTTTGGCTTCTGTGGCTAATTGGATTCAGACCACATGGAGAAGGAAGACTAATTGTCTGAGAATGGAAGGGGAGAGGAACATTGAAATTTTGTGCTCCAAATTTACATTCAGAATTCTGCTCAACCGATATTTTACAGAAATAACAAACTATATTCACACGTCTAAAGAAGCTTCTTATTCATTATTATATTTGACTTTTTAATTGGTTTTTGTTATTCAGCGTCACTTCTGGCTAATCGCGACGATGAGGACGACCGATGTCTGATGATATGATGAAATTGATGACAAGACACTAACAAAGAACACCAATGCCTAGGCCGCGATTTGAACCCGTCGTTGTAGCGCGCTGTGCTAACCACTCTGCCACGGAGGTCGGCACATTATTATAATTAGCGATTCCTAATTGAAAGTAAATTTACTGCAAAACCTTTGTGGACATGTTCATGCGATTCTTTCTAATTACCATCTAACTGAATAGTAATGTATGTGAAGTTCAAACAAAAAGCTATTACAAGTAGGTATTTTAAAACTTATCCAAATCTCATAACCATATCATTACTTATTACAATTGAATAGTGTTGGAAAATTAATAACTAAAAATTGTCATTTGACTTGAAATTTCAGTTTTATGCTCCAATAAATACGTAAGGGGTGCCCTTCGCTGATGACCGTCAAAGGGCAGTCTCTCTTCGGCATAATGCACCCTGGGCTGTAATGAGGTTCTTCCGCCCGGACCCACAGCCAGCATAATCCTCTGTGTCGTGTGCTTTGGAACGTCCATATGTGCTTGTGATTGTCACTTAGGCTTGCCAACCCTCCCGGAATGTCCGGGAGTCTCCCGGAATCAAACTCACTCTTCCGGTCTCCCGGAATGACGAGATTTAGTATTATTATATTCTTTATCATCATCTTTATATCGTATTTTTGTATGCATTTGCCGAACGAAGACATTTACTATTGCAAACTAATTAAAATTCTGAATATTATTTTGAAGACTCGTGAGAAATTTAACATTGTTTAGTTTGAGTTCGTGTTTTAAGTCTACTTTATACACAGCAAGGTTAATCGGGACTGGACCTACAGTTTTAAAGTGGGATCCGAACCACTATGTGCCTCCACCAGGTATCGAACCCGGAACCCCTTGATTACAAGGCGACGACGCTAGCACTGCGCCATCGGCGAGGCCCGAAACATTGTTTAGATAAGTGGGAAGAGGGAGAAATACATTTTCCTAGAAGTGTGGTCCGACGCGGTAGGAAATAAAGAATTGGACAGAGAAAAGGAAGAAGATAATTAAGATATAGAAAAAGAGATAGAAAAAAGGGAGATACAGAAACAAAGGAAGAAAGACCGAGAAAGAAAGAAACGATAGAGTAAAAAGGAAAGAGTGAATGGTGGTATAGTGGAAGATAGATTTGATTGATTGATTGATTTGTTGTTTTAAGTCCACTTTATGCACAAGAAAGCTAATTGGGACTGTAACTACAGTTTAAAGTGTGATCCGAACCACTGTGCTATGTGCCACTACCGGGTAGCGAACCCGGGACTCCTTGATTACAAGGCGACGACATTACCTCTACGCCATCGGGGAGGAGATAGGTAAACGGATAGCAACATGCAGAAAAGAAAGAGATAGAGAAACAGAGGAAGAAAAACCGAGAAAGAAAGAAACGATAGAGTAAAAAGAGGGAATGATGGTGGAGATAGAGCAAGAAAGAAGGAGATAGGTAAACGGAGAAAGAGAATGCAACAGACAGAAAAGAAAGAGATAAAGAAAGAGAGGAGGAAAAGTCGAGAAAGAAAGATGTAACGAGTGCACTCACGGTCCCCGAAATGACGTGTCAATCATACCCCGGCACGGGGCCAAACGTCGTTATGTGTACGGGAAACCGGTCGTGACTCACGGTCCAGTTATCAAGTTCGGTACTGAGACGGTCGTTTATTGTCATACTATTGCGAGGCGGAGATTAATACCTTGAAAAGTTACACTGTTTTGTTCACCTTTGATATGTAGATTCGAACAATCATAAAACACTAATAGCATAATATCTGGTACCTGAAAAACGTCAAATAACAACACTGACGAACGGTAAAAAAGTGAATATATATTGTAACAACAAAAAAATATTGCAATCAACAACTGTTTACAAAGCCTCCTCACTCTCACAACATTCACTCTATCTTTCTTTCACACGCATGAGGTATTTTTACATGTGAAGTATGGATACAAATTATGGATCTCATTAACATATCATTCCTTTTAATTTTTAAACCTTTATGTGAATTTAGGGCATTTGTCTGCCAGCTCCTGTGCTCTTTTAAATTAACTTAAGTGCCAGCCCTCGGAAAGCGGTTAACTAAGACAATTGGGTCGGCGTGGTTAAATCTTTCGTTCGAATGAACGTATGCATCGAGTCGTAAGCACGACATTATACAAGTTTCTCGGACGGGGGTTATACACATAAGCCTCTCTCGTCCAATGAGAACAACTACTCAATTACATAGGGATGCAAAAACTTAATTGGCTCCAGCTGCCGGAATACACTAATCAATCGTCGGCGCGAGCAAAAATTACCTTAAAAACCACTATGCAACATATAATACTATTTCACGCACACGACCTTGCAATAAAAACAACTACGCTTTCCACAATTAAAAAGGACTCATCAGTCAACTATTGACAAATTAAATGGCGCGACGGGGCGGTCGGTTACACAAGAAATGGAGCACACTTTGCCCATTTATACTAAATATTAAAGAAATAAAATGGAGCTTCTAACCCTGAATGCAGACAATTAAATTAGAACATCTGAACATGAAATTACCCTTTTTTATAACAATACCAAAAATTATCAGACGCGGGGGTTAGGTTCGGGGTTTCCTGAGTAACTTTGCGAATAAGTGAGACTTCGGCGTTAACTGTACGGTGTTGATACTAACGACGCACGTTTACATGGACATGAGACCCTCTGAAGTATACTGTACCAGACTCTGCTACGTGGCGTGGTCATTCATCTCTCCTGGACGCGGGACTTGTACACGGTTCCTTTGTGGCGAAATTGTCCTCCGAGGTCGATCGCGACGAAGAATAATTGCGACGATCTGGTGTACTTGCACCTCCTTAGTACTTCGGGCGTTCCTCTTGCCACTAGCGTCGGATGTACGTGGTCACGCGCCGGTCAGGAATCTCTCCAGTGTCGGGCATCAATTGGACGTCGATCTGCAATCATCTCTCTCTGGAAACGTCCTTCGGGCTTTGGTTGGGACGTCGATCTGAAAGCGTCCTTCGGGCTTTGGGCAGTGTTTGGTTTCGGCGTCGTCTGACTGGCTTCGGCGTCGTTGCAGGCGTCAGGGGAGTCGACGGACTCCCTTCTCTATCTTCTTTAGCCCTCCATCCTTATGTAGTCCACGCTTGGCAAAAACAAATCACCGCGTAATCTTCACCAAAATAAGGCGCACACTGGTAACTCTCTATCTGCAACTCGCTCGCGGTACGTAAGGAAACAAAGTCCACGGACACAAAACAATAATCACGCGAGAGTGTAGCGCGGAGATGCTCTCTCGGTGAAATCCGGGTAAAAACTGTGTCTGGGATGGTAGCACCGTATATTTATAAGAGAATCAAATTCGTCCGTTGAAAACCCACGCTAAGGTGGCTTCGCTTTGGTTTCGGAGGGGATGCGAATGACCTGTGTCCATTGTCTTGAAACTCGGTCACCGAGGCGTCTTCGATCCTTGCAGGCTTGGGCTCCAGCTGATTTTCCTGGTCATCCGTGAACGTGGGTTCGAACGCCTGCTGCGACTCGAGCCCTGTAGCGGCGAAAATAATCTTTCCTTATCTCCGTGTTGGTGCAAATATGTCATGTTCTAAGCCGAAAAAGGCAGTTACGCTGTCACTCAAGAAAAACTCGTCCCCAACTCCCGACGTCTGGCTCGGATACAAGTTTATTCACAAAATAAGATCAAACCTCACACTTTCATGTTTGTGCATAAAATGAATCAATAAACAAAAAATAATTTATATCGAACTGCGTTTCACATGTCACTAGATACCGTGACAAAGATACGATGTAAAAAGGAAAGAGTGAATGGTGGTAGAGGTAGAGAAGGAAAGATGGAGATAGGTAAACGGAGAAAGAGAATGCAACAGGCAGAAAGGAAGAGAGAGAGAAACAGAGGAAGAATGGCCGAGAAAGAAAGAAGCGATATAGTAAAAAAGGAGTGAATGGTGGTAGTGATAGAGAAAGAAAGAAGGACATATGTAAACGGAGAAATATAATGCAACAGACAGACAAGAGAGAGAGAGAGATAGAGAAACAGAGGAAGAAAGGCCGAGAAACAAATAAGCGTGATGGATTCTGTGTGTGAACCCATCTACGATACAGGCTTATTCTCACAGAAGCGACGTAAAATTTAACGCCCAAGCGCGATTAGTATTCTTTTTTGTTTTTAACAATTTTTATGAACATTTTTCCATTTTGTACTTTCTTGGTTGTATTGTTTCATTTATGAAATCGGCACTGGTTATTTGCTATTTATGTTGCATACATTTATGTTTTTATGAACTTTCTTCTTTTTCTAGTTTTATTATTTTATTTATGTAATCAGCACTGGGTATTTGATGGATGCGCCGCAAAAATGACGGTAAATGAAATGGCAGAACGCACGCATGAGAATGAATAATAGCTGTCGGGTTTCGAACTCTGAAATCCATCTTGCATGACCAAGCATACCAAGTGAAGGTTTCGTTCCAACTGTCCTGTTTTCGTGACCCTGCAAGAGCGTGGTAATTTTAGTGTGTTGAGCCACTCGCCATACTGAGGGAAAATTTGTCGTGAATGTTTTGTTATTATTAGGCACACAAGAGCATCCCTATACTTATTGATTATTTACACTATAAATTGTAGTTCGTTCTCTTCTAGCTCCTGCTTATTCTACTATATCGAAGAATTCATTCAGAGACCGTTGCAAATACAGGGTTGTTCAAAATGATTGTCGTGGTTTCAATTTTTGTGTGTGTGTGTGTGGGAAGGTCATGAAAGATATGGTGTTTAAAACACATCAGTTGATGGAGATACTCTCATCGTAATAGGCAATGTTCTGTAGATTTAAATTTCAAGAGACATGGTGCAGCATAAAGGAAAAACCAGAAGCCCAAGTGAATCAGGTTAGAGAGGATTTCTAATTGAATCCTAGAAAATTAGAAAGAACTCAGCATACCAAACTGACAGTGTGGCATATTTTGGGGAAGCGACTAAGAAAGAGGCATATTGACATTACTGCTTCGAGCTTTAACACTTGAGTCTCACAATCGAGTGTTGGACAATGGCAACTGACAGACTGATGAAATTGTAAAATCTGCCTCCTATCTACAAAAAAAGACATTGCCTATTACGAAATCAAACTTTAAGTGTGTCTCAATCAATTGGTGCCATATGTTTCATGACCTTCCCAGAAGAAAAAAAAAATGGAACACCGACAATAATTTTGAATAACCTTGTATAATTGCCTCTCATAAACGTTCAAAACTCTGGTTGAAACACCATTGAAAATTCGCATCCGCATTGCTCTTGCAGATTCCTAACATTCTCTCAGTTATTTTCTCAGGTGGGTGAGATCTCTTGGGGATTTCTTTTCGCGACAATCAGTGCTAGCATTGGAATAAGCAAAAGAAACTCTTAACGTCATAGCAAGGGCAGGAAATGTTGTTCTTGGGGCCCCTTGTTTAAGTGCGGGCAGGTGGGGAATCCACATGGACACTCAGCGGGGCTTGAAAATCTCTCCATTCACCGATCAAAGACCGTTTGTCATCATACGCAGCACTTCAGCTCGTCTAACAGTAGGCATTTGAGCCATGATCCATTGTAGCCCGCTTCTCAGCCCAATAATCGTCCCCTTAGACAGATAGGAAGAATGGACGCTCGGAGGGGATTCTGGGGCCACATGGTACCTTCTCTGTTTCGAGAAGCAAGGGGTATTTCTGAAGGGGTCACTCCATTCCACCCTCCGGTCCGCAGGATGCCCGTACGCCCCCTGGATTTCCTGCAACCCCCGCTGAGTCAATTAGACGGCCATGATTTCTTATTCGGAACGGAACCCAATTTCCTGGCGATGGTTTAGTCAAACTAGGATAATCCACTCTTTGTCTCGGTAATGTGTGGCAGCGAGATTGAAAGGAACAGTGATGTGTACGAGGAAAGCCAGGACGATCGGTCAGGAGCGTGGCAGAGCGGCTCTTCAATAAAACCCTTATCAACGCCGATTTGGACGGCCTTCCTTCATCCAGGCATTGCAATTATAAGTCAAACGCCGAACCGTCCTCATTGCGGATATTCTTTACGCCACCCCTCTCATCCAGAAATCCTCTGTCTCTCACTCCAACAAAAGGAAGGGAAAATTAATTCGGTGAGCACTGGGACATTGCTCTGCCCTTCGAAGAACAATGCTGATTGACGGATGACCTTTGGTAGCGAGCTATTATTCTTCGCAGAGAAGGCGGGAATTTTGTAACTTTGGTTAATCTTAGCGGCTTCGGGAATAATCGCATTATAGCTAGCAAGAAAAACAATATCGTCATTATTCATTTGTGTTTCATAATCACACTTATTGCTTCCGTTTAGAACGTTCGATTGTACAAAGGCAATTTCGTTGACCGATGCGTGGTGAGCCATTCGATCGATTGATTGATTGATTTGTTGTTTTAAGTCCACCTTATGCACAGAAAGGCTAATCGGAACTTGACCTACAGCCTAAAGTGGGATCTGAACCACTATGTGCCTCCACCGGGTATAAAAACCCGGGACCCCTTGGTTACAAGGCGACGACGCTACCACTGCGCCATCGAGGAGGCCCGTGAGCCATTCGAGTCACATCGCCTACTTTGTCTGGTTTCTATTTAGACCGAAACATGATGTGCCTTATGCTATGCTACTTTCGATACTACTTTTTACTTGATAATTTAAAATATATATATATATATATATATACTGAAATTTTCTGAAAGTAGATCAATGGTAATCTTGAAAATGTTTTATGGCTCGATACGTCTACATTATAGAAAGCAGAAATTTTATACTTTTGGTAACTAGGTTTAATTATCACCCCAAAATCATTCATTACATGAATGCCTTCTGTATGGTGTGCTATCAACATTAACTAAAGATGTTCATGGTTTGAACATAAATTTGAATTGAATTCAATTGAAATTTGACTTTAGAGTGGGATGGCCCCAAACTAAAAGACTTGGTTTCAAATACTCGTGTATTGTGCATATAATTTTATCACTACACTATAATATTATGTTTAATTTTATATAACATAAATGAGACCTCAAACATTCAACTTACTAATAAATCAAATGAGCTTGTCACAATCTGTATTTCCTCGGCGTTTGTTGGAAGTAGTCAAAGAATTTGTGTGGCCGTAGAAGTTAAATATCTGCATATCTAAATATAAATACATCTTAAAGATTGTTAAACACTGACATCTTGGCTTTGTTATCGGAGATACATATGACCCGTGCTATCAGTAAAGTCTTCAACAGCACAAGGGATCACTGAATGTCGAAACCTTTGACGCTTTAGAAATTAAAAAAACATGCCCAAGTCCATATAAAGAAATGTCCTTAGGTAATTAAAAAAAACTATTTGACCTTTCCAAAGGGTTATCTACTATCTTCGTAGGATTTGAAATGAGATGTCAATTAGAATTGAATGTTTACAACTTCATTCTATGTTTGTTTAAGTTAGGCTGGATATAATTATGATTTTGTTTTTTTACAAAGTCACTTTGAAAATATACCTACCGGCATTAAACTTATTTGAATGTTGGATAGGATTGGATTTTAAGCACCGTTTTTGTTTTCATTTCGGAGATATCGCCTATTTCTGTCTTCAAGGATTTATACTCAAATGATATTCGTATGCTTTTTCTGGGAGGATTTTTTAAATGGTGTTCAAGGTTCCTTCGTGTCCAGGTAGAGTAAGAATCTCTAACGAAACCTTGCCAAGGGTGCCGACTGCCGAGTTCGAATCCCGGCCTGGGCATGTGAATTCTTTGTGCGTTTTCCTTCATCAATTTCATCATATCATCACTCATCATCCTCCTCGCGATTAGCCAAAAATGGCAGAAAAGTGAAGTAAAATATACCAAATCAAATCAATTTCATCACATCATCACTCATCATCATCTTCGCGATTAACCCAAAGTGGCATAAAAGCGACGCTAAAATTTCAATTGATTAAATTTGATTTTCGTTATTAACGAAATCTGTAGTGCTGTGTACTCTAATTACGAGCTGATTGTGTGGATGATTTTAAACGAGACTATATGATAGGATAATTATGTATTTCACATCTCGGTCTTTAATTCTATATACAGGAATGCTATTTGTGGTTCTACCTATACATGTCACGGTACATATATTAACACATCAATACGCTGATGATGGAAACGCTTGACGCCTTGTAATCGATTGATCTCCAGTGGAGGAACAGTACACATTGGTCAAAATCAAACTTTAAGATCAGCCCGGATTAACCAATATTGACTTCTTAAAAAAGATTTACGCTGACCTTTAATGTGTTTGTGTGTAAAGGTCAATGTGGTCGTTGCAACTCAAAAGTGTCCGTGACCGGCACCTTTTTATACGTGAAAATAAAATCTAATAACGTTTAATTTTAACGAAAGAAATGTGCATATGTGTGTGTGTGTGTGCGCGCGCGCATGATACTACATGAATACACAATAATTTATGAACACTCGACAATATTCTGAGTATTACTTGCATGGAGACACCAAGGAAATGTTCCAAGGGGGTGTAAAAATCGACATCACTTTTACATGTCATCATAAGAAAGAAGTGTTTTAAGGGAGATAAGAAAAAAGCACTGTGGCACTGTATGTGTGAGAGGCGGCAATTAGGATGTCGTTGGTTGTTCAGTTGCCTCCCACCCGTACGTTTTGGCACTTTTTGCATCCGCACTATAATCTCTTAATGTTAAGCCTTGTCTACCAAGAGAAGATAAGCTGTCCATGACCCCCCCTCCCCCAGTTTTGGCAGCCACTCGCCGCTCCTGCATTCATATATATATATATATATATATATATATAGTACATATCAGTTTAAATCTTGATGTCATCAGCATAAAAATATATATTTTGAACTTGTGTGGTATTATTGCAACAAATGGTGAACTGAAGTTTTAGTAAAAAGGACGTTAGCTACACGTAAATACAGGTTTCATAATTTCTATTTCATTGTGCTTGACTCTTTTCTTACATTTCCCAACGGCAACACCCTTGCACGCGCAGCATTTATCATGACCTTCTAACAAAATATCAAATGCACGTTTCGTTGGTGAAATCGATGATTTCATCGTAGTGATGAACATTTATTATTATTTTTTTTTTGTAAATATTTTTCAAAAATTACCAATTCACTTGAGCGAAACGGTCGGGGGATAGAAAATAAATGGCACGAATCTGAATTTGACACAAAGGTTCGGTTGTGACACTTCATTTCCTCTACATTTGTTAGAATCGTGGAAGAGCGTGTTGTGCAGGCCCTTTTCAGTTCTCACAGTCAATCTACAAAGGGTTTACGATAACATGACAAAATCAAGCGCAAAACAGTTAACCTTGACTGAGCCTATCCACCTAACTTTTCCCCCTCCATACCCCACGGACGTGTGGTACGACGTAAAAATTCCCATCATTGAGAGTCCGACAGTTACAGCAGTTGGGATCGATCTTGAAGTCGTAACAAAGTTTTAGCCATCGCGTTCTCTTCCTCTGCCCAAGCGGGCAACCAAAAACCACCTCAAGCAACCCACCAAACCGACTCCCCCAACCGCTACCCCTTTCCGAAAAGTGTGGCGTTTTTCGTGCTCCCTTGGGGCCAGCACACGCTAGGGAGCCATGCGATGCGATTCTCCGCTCACAATATCCCAACTAAATGCCTCACACGCGATTGATCCTCCAAGCCATGAATAGAAGATTGATACAAGGATGACTGGGAGCCATGGAAATCCAGCTTCTCTAATCCCTTTCTTGTTCACGAATTAATTCGACACAATTAAGCGTAAATGGCATCGGCCATATGGGTCGGGATAGACTGCAATGCATTAGCAGCACCCTGGCCGGGTTGCTCTCACCCCGTCCCTCCGCCATTGCAGAATTAGGACATCAAAACTGACGTGAATAGAACAAGAGCCATTTCGTCTGACGCAGAAGAGCGCTAACTTTGCACCGGGGACTTCAACAATGTAATTGCCAGAGTGTCAACACAGAGTAAAAATCTGGGCAAGAAAATGAAAGCTTTGGAGAAGAAAGCTCCGTCCTTGTCAGGGAACGTCTTCACTTATCCAACGGCATTGCCCGACCACTCATTAAGCAATGAGGCTAATCAGATAGGGGAGTAGACAGGTTTTCTCCTTGTAATCGCAAAGACAAACTGTCAAGCTCCCTGACTGAAACATCCAGGATATTGAATCAGACCCATGATTTATGAATCGCTTTAACGATGCACTCGTTAAAATGCAGAGGAAAGATGTGCGGACCAGCGCTCTAAAACACCGGAATTTCTGGATTGGAACGCCATTCCGGTCCACAGCTAGAGGAGAAGAATGGGTCGATCTTGACGTAAACGCTTCAAAATATTCAAAGCTTGAGTCCAGAAAGAGGCAACAGAACTATTTTTGCATTTTTTTACAAAACTTTTCGTTCTTTTGTGCTTTTGTGTTTATACCAACATCATGAAAGTCTTAATTGAGGCATGTAAGTGTTACTAATTTGGTTTCATTTCGTTTGGGTAACCGAAAAAAGTTTGTGTTTTTTAAAACCTTCTCCCCGTCTTCACCGAACTAGTCTCATATGTATATGCACACAAACACCACCCAACACACACACACACACACACACACATATATATATATATATATATATATATGTATAAATACACACATACATACGTATAATACGTATATATTTTCTGCAGTTCTTACGATGAACACAAGAAGAAACCAACTTGAAGAGTACCGGAACCTTTCTTCCCAGATATAAAGCACTGTGTGTGTGTATATATATATATATATATATATATATATATATATATATATATATATATATATATATATATATAAGAGAGAGAGAGAGAGAGAGATTTAGATGTGAAGTGCACAGTGGTGGATGGAAAAACTTTCCCCAAAGGGCTCTAACAGTGCTTGATACCAGAGTCCTATGGGGAAATATTTCTTTCTGCGACTGTGCATATGTAATAAGAAAATGCTACGGCAGATACTTATTTATTTATTTATTTATTTATTTTACCTAATGTTTCCGATACAGTACTGAATGACCATTTTACACTGAAACAGTAACAGCAGGAAACTAACAATAACAGCAACAACAAAATTGAGTACAAGATGGCACTGAAAACAAATCAAAATTATACATATATCGTTAACAATTTTCTAAAACATTGTTCTGGCAAGAATATGTCCACATTTGGAGGCAGGTTATTATATGAGTGAGGAAGCCTGTAGAAAAGACACCGCTGTAGAAGGGAGAGCCTTGTGGTGGGATTGTGAAAGAGCTTTATTTATTTATTTTATTTATTTATTTCGTCTTCTTTTACATGGCGAAGTTAAGGCTGTGGAGCCTTTTCTTCCACTTGACCATGTTTACAAAAAAATTGAATATGAAATAATTAAAATTTTGGAAAAAAAGGAAGAAAAAAAATATATAAAAAATTACAGAGAAATAAAAAATACAAAGAGAAATTACATATAAGAAAGGTAATCTAACCTATAGATACGGACACACACACTCACACACACACATACATATCTTTGCCCTTACACACGTACAAGCAAATACATAACACTACACTTACTTAAGCACAGTCCAATATTACACATACTTAAAACACAGTCCAATACGGTATACTTTGACGATAATTCATCTTAACTATTACTCTAATTCATTTTAATTTACGTTGCCGGTTGGCCGTGTGGGAACACGTAGATGAAATTTGTTGAGCAGAAATTGGGATTTAATTTTACCATTCATGATTTTGTGCAAGAATTTCATGTCTGCTACAGTACGCCAAAATTGGAGAAATGCGAAGTAAAATAAACCAAATCAATCAATAAATCAAGCAAACGAATTGTAGTACAATTACAACCCTAAACGAAGACTAAGGAAGAACGATTGTGCACCCTCAGAAAGCAAATCTCGTTGATGCGTCATCTTCCCAGTTTCTTGCACTCGATCATGTCTAAACATTGAAGCGTCACCAAGGCATTTGCTTATTGTACATTCCAGAAAGCTAATTGCAAATGGACGTCTGAGCAGAGGCAAAGACATTGGATCTTTGCTTCGGGATTTCACAAGAGCGTAACTGTTCTTTACAGTGAGGAAGCGCGTTGCGGGAGGAATGGGGGCACACAATGGCGCAAAGCTTCGAGTTGAATGAATTTCAGCCTCCCCCACACACCCCTTTTACCTCTTTGTCGTTGTCCCTTCTGTCCTCTCCGGGTGCAATAAAGATTAGGAACGGCGGAGGGAAACTTCACAAAGCTGGGCATTTTATCCTCGTCCACCCCACTTCCACTTTTGTCTTTGAGGTTCTCTTGCCCAGGCATGATCGATTATCGTGGTGCATATTTACCAAGAGTTCTATCATCAATAATGAAAGAGCACTTTTTTTAAAAGCTGTTTCTTCATTGTTGCTGGCACGTCTAGGAGAAAATGCCCAATGGTTGATAATGACTGAAGGAGGAAAGAGCTGGACAGATTCAGCAAGAATGTTTTCTGGATTTGCATTGATCGAAACGTCAGGAATAGAGGGAACTGAGGTCATTAGTCATTATTAGGCCAGCTTTGCATGCACTGCTGGTTCTCTTTTTTCCCCTTGTTTCCCTCATGTCGTAGACTCGCTACAAGGAAGGTCAGCGGAAACATCTTGGCCGGAAAAGAAGAAAAGAACTCTTGCGGCTTTCAGTGTGAACGGTGCTTCACAAAGATAAAATGCAGATTGAAATCAGCTCAGGTTAGAAGCAAGAGCGAAAGCAACTTTGATGTATGTCGCGTTCCTTTGTGTAAATGAAATTTGTTTGCAGTTACGGGTTCCGAGGTCGACGTTCTGACAATGATCAATTTGAATTCGGGTAGTCAATATAGACTCATTCATCACTGCTACTTGCGGCACAAAAAAAAAAAAAAGAATTCTGAATCATAACACTTCCGGAAGTTGTTAAAAAAATGTCTTCCGTGAGGAAGAGGGTCTCACGTACGAGAGATCAGATTAACGCACCGCAAAGTCAAGATGCCTGAGTCCGAATTCCGAAAAGAACATAGAAAAACAGAGGAACCAAGAAAAATAGAAAGGCGACTTGAAATTACTAAATTTCAACAAATATAACATTTTCTAAAAGCCTCATTAATAATATTTTTAGAAATATACATTCACTGATACGTGCCAAATGTGATGCTTGATCTTGCAAGATCAGAACTGAACCACTGAACGTGGTGGAAGGAAAATAATATTTAATGAGTGCGTAAATTGGAGAAGTCTCAAGATAATGGTAAAAATCCGAAGCAAGAAACTATAAGTACCTTCACATCTGCTATTAGTTAATTGAATTACAAATTATGTAATTCAATACTTCTCTTTGTTTAAGTTTCCAGCTTCACACAGTTCAATGGCTCTGAAGAGTTCTTGTAAACACTGCCAGATTCTGGATTGTCATCATTTAGTTTGAAGAAAGAAAGTTGAAGACGACGAAGGAAGAGGGTCCAATACAAGAGCCCTTGAGGAAACTTGTATCGAAAGACAAGATTTCCAACAGTCAATTGAATGAAGATCTGTAAAGTGGCTCATTCTTAGTTTTGTTATGAAATCTTGAACGGTGAGGTAACTTTTAACACACTTCAGAAACTACTTACTGTAGACGATTTTATGCATAGTTCAGGTACAATTTTATACTTTGGACTTCTGTTGTTACTAAGTAGTTTCTCAACACACACACACACACACACACAAAAGTATGTTTTGTGTATTGTACTGTGTCATGCGGAGGCTCCACACAATTTCTAGAAATCTGCCGTAGTGAAAATAGCCTCATATATCCTTCAGGTTCATCCCCTGTTATTTGTAGTTGAGAAATTGGAAGAGATTGATTGACGATCTCTGGAAATGAACACAATTTTCTGGTTGATAGCTAGACGCCTTACCTAATGGACCACTGCCGGTCTCTCAAACAGTATATATTATTATTATTTACTTTGCAGTAATATGTTTCTGTGAGAGAAGACTACTAATCTCAGCAGAATAAAGAGTGTTGTTTGTTTGAGCGTTTACTTTCTCCACTAACTTGTATGAGACATTTAACTTTTTCTTAATAAATCAAATCAGGTGAACCACATTTTAATAAATTCTATGGTCTTTGTTGGCCTCCCCTAGTGGTTCGGATCCCACTTTAAACTGTAGGTCCAGTCCCAATTAGCCTTACTGTGCATAAAGTGGACTTGAAACACCAAATCAATGAAATAATCGATCTATGGTATTTGTTGATATTTAGAAGTAAAAGAGCAGGAATAAATTTTGTATGTAGTAACGAAATTAATTCCTTTTTTATTACGAAGTGTGTGTTTATGTATTAAATAGGTATGTTCTATTTTAACAATCAGTGCGCTTTATTTGCATTGTATAGTGAAAATTATATTTAAGTAGTGTGTTGGATATTTCAATGAACAAAGTGATCATGGGATTATTAAGAGCAAATAATCGGAATATAATACTTGAAGCTCTTTTCTTGTATGTCGGTTATTCACTGTCGCTTTTCAACCACTTTAGGTTAATAGCGACTATGGATGATGATTGCCGAGAGAATACATTCGATTGGATCACCCACTTTGAGCCGGAAATCGAAGCCAGAACTTTCGGAGCCGAAGTATAGTTAATCGACAACTCGCTCGACCACCGAGATGGCTACAACATGCTCCAGGGGTAAGCCAACATATAAAGAAGGAAAATTCCTCCTCATTACAAACCGTCTGACAAACGCGAAATCCTGCCCTTCTCAATTCAGTCAGAAAGCACTAACCACTGACCCAAATCGCACGGTTCTTAACTTGCGATCTATCTAAAGTGGGAGGGAATGGACGGAACGTTTTGGAAAAAGAGAACCCCTTCTCTGCAAGCGACTGAAGATGATTTCCATTCCGCATGACAAGACACACAATTACACCGTAACGGATGAGCTCCAGAAAGCTGCTTTAAGTATTCTCTCTCTGGCAAGGATTATTTTTAGTTTGTTATAAAATTGACAGCCCCCAGCACGCGAATGGTAGATCCTTGGTGTGGTCCGAGCGGTTTGGAGGGTTGCCGGCGCTTTAGTCCGAATCTCCTCCTCTCTTCACTCCTGGCAATTCTTTCCATCTTCAATGTTCACTTTACTGCGAAACTTCGCCGCAGCACAAAGTTTATAATTTATATGACCTGAAACGCCAGGAATAAATGGTGTTGGGAATTCTTTCCGAAGAATCTCAGGCAGCTGAAATAAACTGTGTTTTGGAATAAGAAGGAATAAATATGAACTACTTACAGCAAGTACGTACGGTATGAACTGCTGTGGTCAAGGTGGTAGGGTCGGCCGCAGTAGCGGAGTGGTTAGCACATCGCGCTACGACGCCAGGGGTCCCGGGTTCGAATCCCGGCCTGGGCATGGATGTTTGTGTCATCAATTTCATCATATCATCACTCATCCCCATCTTTGCAAATTAGCCAAAAGTGGCACAAAAGCGAAGTAAAATAAAGCAAAATCAATCAATCAATCAAGTTGGTAGGGTGTCTGACTGCCACGCTGAAGACCCAGGTGCGATTCCCACGTTAGGTGATCTCAGATGGATTTTTCCGATATGTCTCTATTTTATTTCTTCAAAAGGGAAACCCCCTGAAGAATCGCAACTCCACCCGCCGTATGCGCTTATTTGCTTTGCTTTGATTTGCTTTATTTTGATTCGCCCTTTCTGCCAATTTTGGCTAATTTGCAAAGATGGGGATGAGTGATGACATGATGAAATTGACGAAAGGACACTCGCAAACATCCATGCCCAGGCCGGGACCCCTAGCGTTGTAGCGCGATGTGCTAACCCCTACGCCACAAGGCCGACTATATGCGCTTATTGTGATGAAACCTTTAAATAAACCTGAATCACGGTTCGCCTGTTTTTGTGTGCTGAGCATTTTATTTGTATTTTATTTGATTACATTACTCTACATTACATTTGCATCTATTACATTACAATTACATATTGGTCATTTTCATTAATTGTGTCCATTTTGTAGGATAAGTTGTTCCTATAAGTTTCTATTGGTAGCTTTTGTTCTTTTGATATTAACATCTTGTTTCAATGTATTCAGTATGTTAGTGAAAATAATGACAAAAGATAGAAAAAATAGTATTAATGAAGGCAGAGTTTATTTATTTATTTATTTATTTATTTATTTATCGAACTCAACAGGTACATACCTAATTACAGAGCCCATGTGAAGGATACATAGTGAATACAATTACATATATTTCTGTAATATATATATATATATATATATATATATATATATATATATATACACACACACACACACACACACACACACACACACACACCTACATAAAATACATTAAAATTATTTCCTATATATATATACACACACACACACTTGATCACATATTATTTCATTAGGAAATTATGTGTTTAAGCTTAGGTTATTGTGTTAATAGTGGCTTTACTGAGGTCCCTTAGGTTCATAGAAAAGATGTCAATGGTGTTATTCTTGATTAGCAATTTATTGTAACTGGTGCACATTCTCCACAATGGAGATTTCTTTTTAATTTCCGATCTAGCCTTCTTTATAAGAAAAATTTCGTTCTTGAGTCTAGTTTTCGACGACGGGATTCGAACATTTATCTGGCAGAGTAGATGTTCAGCATCTACCTCGTTATTTAACAACTTCCACAAGAATACTATTTCCTGTAACGTTCTTCTATGGCACAGCTTTGTAAACCGACTTTCATATATTAGGTTGTCGTAGTGTTCAAATGTGGGGTAAACTTTCTGAAATTTGTATTTTAAAAATCTTAGAAATCGTGATTGGACTCTTTCAATTGCTTCACTGTACTTTGCTGTGTCTGTATTCCATATAACAGATGCATATTCGAGTTTTGGTCTTACATACGAATAATACAAAACTTTTAGTGTCTCTATATTCTTGAAATCCCTCCCCATTCTAAGAATGAACCCAAGGCTCTTGAACGCTTCACTAATTATTTGTTCTACGTGTTTATTAAAAGTAAGATTTGAATCAAAAATAACCCCTAAATCCTTGACTAAAAAATTTCTTGCTAGAGTATGGTTGTATATTTGATACTGAAATTCAACTGGGTTTTTCTTTCGAGTATATGATACAAAATGGCATTTATTGATATTTAGTGTTAAATCATTGTTTATTGTCCACGTTTCTAAATTTGTAATATCATTTTGAAGTTGAACACTATCATCTTGTTTGCTTATTTTCCTGTAGAATTTCAGGTCATCTGCGAAAAGCAATTTGTGTGAATTTTCAAATGAATCAGGCAAATCGTTAATAAGTAACGTGAAAAGAAGTGGCCCAAGGTTAGACCCCTGGGGTACTCCAGAGGTGACTCTTATCTTTGAAGATGTGTGGCCTTTATACGTCACGTACTGCTTACGGTTCTGCAAATAGGAAGCGAACAATTGGCGCAGTGGTTCAGAAATATTGAAGCATGCTAATTTACTTAATAAGATATCGTGGTTAACCAAGTCGAATGCTTTGCAGAAGTCTGTATATATTGCGTCAACTTCAAGCAAGAATGAAATGTTGGAATATTAAATGAGAAAAAAAAAACATAAAATTTTGTAACTCTTATTCTAGATTGTATATTATAAATCCACTAATTTGTACTTCATTCATGTTTAATAATATATATCTGTAAGTTATATATCGGTATATACTACAAAACAAACAAAGCAGCTAATGTAATAAGTTTTTAAGTGAAGTAAAATGCATATAGAAAGTATACATGTAGAAGATATAATAAATAAGTATGTAAAATATGGTTGGTTTATTTGTGTATATGTGTGTTACAGGTTGCAATTATTTTGAGGGTACTAGGAAAGAGGGTGGATGTAGGAAAAGGATAATCGACTATGCTTACTCAGTTTTTCATCAATGTATGCCTGCTGGTAATCTTTGTTGGGACGGAGGGGCTGGTAAAGGTAGCCGGAGCGTGGTGCCGATCATATTCCCACTTTAGCCATGGACGGTTGTGTATAAAACTGCTTCTACACCCTAGTGTCGCTTCATGACAGGATGCTATGTACAGGGAAGTGGTTTACTTTTGCCTTATTTACATGTGTAACATCCTTTCCTCCCCCACCCCATTATCTGTTTCTCTCTCTCTCACACATATATTACTTACACAGCAGAGTTGAAGTGAGAGAATGGAATATGGACGTTGAAGCTCTAAATGTGTCATCATAGCACTGGCATACAGTGACTGTTCAAAACCATACAAAAAGGGGCCTCCCCGATGGCGCAGTGGTTGCGTCGTCGCCTTGTAATCAAGGGGTTCCGGGTTCGATACCCGGTGGAGGCACAAGTGGTTCGGATCCCACTTTAAACTGTAGGTCGAGTCCCGATGAGCCTTACTGTGCATAAAGTGGACTTAAAAGAACAAATCAATCAATTAATCAAACCATACAAAAAGAAAAACCGTCTCAGTGAGGATGGCCGCCGAGGGACTTTGAACCTACGACCTCCCGGATAAAATATTGTCAGCCGAAGAACATATATAAAATCATTTGACACACACTAAAGCACATATACATATAAATGCTAGATCACTTATTTTATGTATATTTTCTTTTCTTTTACTGTCAAATCTAAGACATCTTTAAGTTGTAAATATTTTCCATTCTTCCTGCAAGAAAATTTCTTAGCGTTTTTTGTTTACTTGCAATACACGAAGCATAAGAAATAAGGTAGTCATTTCATGATACTTATATCAGAATCGATGTATCGAAACTACATTTTCCTGTATCAGACTATGAAATGACACGAAGACTAGCTGTATTTGATATAACTATTGGTATAGATGGTTTTGGTATTGTATGAAACAGTTGCCGCAGCAGATTAATATACTCTTGTTATTAGTGCTATTATTTTTAATAATACTAAACTAGACTTCATAATAAATATTATTTTACTTCCTTCAGGACTCAAGAAAAATAGAAATGAGGAAAAATTATAAACTGAAAGAAACTCATAAAAGTTTTGGAAAATAAGACGCGTGGTTGAAAAATATGAATTCATTTTCTTCTGGAAGACTTCGCAAAAGCCTTTCTTATTGACGGAGCACAGCAAGCAAACAGCATGCTCCAATCGCCGGGGTATCTTTAATTAACTTCCTTTGGATCTTGTCGGAAAATATTCATACGACCTAATATTGATGCAGGAGGGCTGTGGATTTGATAGGACTTGGGAAACAACATAACCAGAAGAAGTATTTTTCAGAGCTACCAAAAATATCCTGACTTGCAAATTTTCATTATTTTTGAATTTCTTTCTTCCAAAGAAGAAGAAGAAGGTATTGCCTGGGTATGTGTCTGCAAAGGAAAAGGAAGAATTCAGGTAAAACTCGTTTATATTATCGACCTAGAATATTAAATATTGAAACACCTTTTAATACATACCTGCTCCTTGTAAATGGATAACTAGGTAGTAAGGGACAGAAGAATAAATGTGCTTATAAATTAGGAGATGAAGTTCGTTCTTGGCATATATGCTTTTTACTACAAAGTAGCACAAGGTGTATGATATGCTAAATCATATGATTTTGCGATAGCAAACGCAAATAGAGATGAGAACGAATGTACTCTCCAAGAGTCCTTCTTGTTTGGGACATTAGTTAATTAGAATATAAAATAATAATGAAAATTTAATCTAAGATTTGCATTAGTGGCTGATTCAGATATACTACGTTGGTCTTCCCGATTGCTTAACGGTTGCAATGTAATCGAAGGGTTCCGGGTTCGATTGCCAGTGGAGGGACATTGTGGTTCCGATCCCACTTTAAACAGTCCTGATTAGTATATCTGAGCATATAGTGAACTTAAAATATTTTTTTAGTGTTACTTCGCGAGTCGAGACGAGAACGAGACTTTTCTTTTGAGACTGAGATGAGGAAGAAATGAGGGATAAAAATCGAGAATAAGACATTATTTTTCTTAAGAGACCAAGACAAAATGAAACAAGGAAGAGATGAAAGAATGTAGAAAAATCGGAACGAGGTACCCGTAGAGGCACATAGTGGTTCGGATCCCACTTTAGGTCCTGTCCCGATTAGCCTTTCTGTGCGTAACATGGACTTAAAAACAAACTCAAACAAACTCGGGACTAGGCCGAGAAATTTCCCAAGATTGAAACAACAAAGAAACGATGGTACACTCCTGTTCAGATAAAGTGACACATGCTTGAACTGTTCAACCGTATAAAAGTGCCATTTTATGTGAACAGTTGTGTAGAAAAGTATAGACTAGGCCGAGAACGAGACAGACATTTGCAACTCGAGAGGAGACCGTCCCAAATCTAGTCTCGTCTCGATATCATACCTTGCTTGACTAATCTATACAACCTCTGAACTAAAACCCCAAATTTGACATTTTTTGTGGTGCAGGAATCATACCAATCTTCTAATTTTCAAGAATCTGGCAACACCGGAGGCTGTTCTGTAGAACAAGCTCTCTCGTCTTCTGCTAATAAAAGCTCTCGGTAAGGCGGGGTTCTCTACCTCCAAGCTGCAGAAACTGAGAACGTGTTCAGCATCTCAAGTCGTGTCTTCACAGCCACTTGAAGCCACGTGTGCTCCTGGCCGCAATTCAATAAACACAACGATAACTTCACCACCCACACCGTCACTAACAACCCCTCAATACTTGCCTACTTTGTTTTCAAGAGTCCGGGACAGCTGAGAACAACAGAGCAGATGAGACATTATTATGCATGCTGTGATCTCGAAACGATTGTCGCAAGACATTTACCTTGTGTTCCTTGAATTAGCTCGGTCAATAACAAGGATAAGAGAGTAGTTCATACCAAAATCAAAGATATCACATTTACATAATCAGTGTTGCTTCATGATAAATTAACCACATTGATTGGTTGATTGATTTGGTTCATTTTACTTCGTCGCTAATTGCGAAGATGAGGATGAGTTATGATATGATGAAACTGATGAAACGACACTCGCAAAGAACACCAATGTCCGGGCTGGGATTCCAACCACTCTGCCAAGGAGGTCGGCAAATTGACCAAATGCTGGCTTGTATTTTTTTTTATATATATATATATAGTATGTAGTATGGTCAAACAAATTATATGATAAAAAGTAGCAATGTACGATATAACAACAGTTATTGTTTGTAGAAAGCTGAATGTTTACCAGAAATGTATAGTTCTTTGCATTACAACCGAAATTAAAGACGATAGACAAATATGTAATAAAAAGTATCAATGTACAGGGTCAACGAAGTTAGTAATAAGGTGTGTTTTATACAGCACATATTTATATACTTGTAGGTTGAATTGTATCTTCTGTAAATATGCTGTATAAAGAAACAAACTGCCGGAGTACTAAGTGAGGTGAGTGTACGTTCTATAATAGATATTGACAAGCATATGTTCAAAAGGTTACAAAATAAACGAGAAAATATATAATAACAGTTAATTGAAAGAAACTTGCATGTTTACCTGAAATGTATAGTTCCTTGCATTACAACTGAAATTTAAGACGATAGACAGGTTGTAAGAAAGTCACTATGTCAAGCAATCACTTTAGGAGCGAAACTTAATTTATTTAGATGAAAGATAATAATCTTGCGGGTGATTTTTGAAGGGTTAAAGGGGTGAATATAAACCTCAAACAGTGATTCGGGAGAGATTCTAATTTTAAAATTCTCAATCCAACGATGTTTGACGTGAATCTTCATGGGAGGAAAAAAACAAGTGTTAACAGAAGTGTTATTGCTGAGAAAGTTTCTGTGTGCCCGTGTCCATGGAAAGCCAAAGATGGATGAATGAGTGACAAACGAAAATTTAGTGCTGTGTAAATTAGAGTTGATTCCATAACATTTCTGTTTTGGAAGATGAGCTTAAGCCATAAATATTCCCGTTTCATTTTGTCCACTGAATCACAACACTACTTCGTTTCCAGTATGTACGTAAATGGATGCCTTCAGTAGAAGTATGGCGTACCACAATGTCATAAATATACTATTAATAACTTTGTATTTCATCAATGTGTGTTTTGGTTATTCATCGTCGATTTTCTGCCATTTCTGGCCAATCGCGATTATGATATGATGAATATACGTATATATTTGTGCAAATGTCAATTTTAGATTTACTTCATATGAACACATTGAGGCATGTTGGCATTTAGCTGTAACAAATCAATGCATTGTATGTACGTGAAGAGACCGTTAGTCTCCGTGGCAAAGTAAGAACTGATTTGTTTTTCAAATAATGCCAACTAAAATTGTTAACAGGAGAAGTAAAAACATACGAATTACTTCAAAGTTCAAGGGCAATTAGAAATCTCAGAGTACTGATTAAGTTAATGCTGAAAGCAATCCGCATTTGCTGCTGTTGTTGTTGTTGTTTAAAGTCTACTTTATGCACAGACAGGCTAATCGGAACTCGACCTACAGTTGAAAGTGGGTTGGTTGGTTGATTTGGTGCTTTAAGTCCACTTTATGCACAGTAAGGCTAATCGGCATTGGACCTACAGTTTAAAGTGTGATCCGAACTACTATGTGCCTCCATTGGGTATCGAACCCGGGACCCCTTGATTACAAGGCCACGGGGAGGCGCAATTTGAACCACAGTGCAATGTGCCTCCAGCGGGTATCGAACGCACGACCCCTTGATTACAACGCGACGACGTTGCCATAATGCTATTGGGTAGGCCCCAATCCACATTTGCAACGTTAAACAATTTTTCAAGCATTATTTCATTTTTTTGTACAATGAAATTCCTGAAAATAATCTCTACCCAATCTGTTCTCGAGATACCATTAAAATTGCAAAGGAATATATAAACGTTCTTCACACGACCAGAAGATCATAGGAAATCCGAAGACTTAGCAGCAGCTTCCATTTTAAACAATTTCACAGCAGACCCATGATTCCTTACAACTACTTTCCTCACTGATCGTGAGTCTAATCGAACTCCAGGAAGGATTTCTCACTTCAAGTGGCATCAGTCACGCGACGTTTCAAGTCAATCAAAAGTCTGTGGATTTTCCATCTTGTCATACAATGGAATGGAAAAAGGAATCACCGCATTGTGGAAATAAATTCCATATATTCAAGCACTACAGTTACATTTTTTTTTAATTTCTTCTCGATAAAATGTACTGTCCAAGAGAGAAAACAGATCTAGGGGCAAAAACGATCTTCCAACACACTTCTCAGAAGTATCCTGATGTGAATGCTTTTCTGCACATAACTTTGAAAGATGCATCGGCATACAAATAATTAAAAAGTTTTAAAGAACTTGTTCATGATGATATTTTAACTATTAATTAGTCAGTTATCTAATATGTTCCGCCGGCCCCTGTGTAGGAGTGGTTAGCACATCGCGCTGCGACGCCAGGGGTCCCGGGTCTCGGCCTGGGCATGGATGTTTGTGAGTGTCCATTCAACAATTTCATCATATCATCACTCATCCCAGTCTTTGCAAATTAGCCAAAAGTAGCACTAAAGGCGAAGTGAAATAAAGCAAATCAAATCAAATCAAATCTAATATGTTCCATAAAAAAAGATTCAAATTAAATAGTTGTCTGTAGTATATTTGCCTTATTGTACTGAACGAATTCTATAGCTGGTTAATTAATAGTCAGACTATCATTGTGATTTAATTGTTCTAGCTCTGTGCTTTATTCATTCCAATATCAGATTAGTACCATTATTATAATGCACCTATGTATTTTTCGACTCCATTTTTCTTCACTTTGTTAGTATTGTGGCGTTATCTGTATACTGCAATATAGTAATAATTCGAACTCATCCCATTGCATATTGCTTATTGATTTACAAATAAACTAAAGTAGAGCAATATCAGTTTTCAGCAACAGTGCATTACACAACAATAATAAGGACCATCATTATTAAAATAGTTGCGATAAATAAAAATCTCAAGTTTCATTTATCTTTACAAGCCTTAATACATATTTTAAAAATATCAGATATTCAATAATAGAAATAATGTGAAAATAACTATAATTGAGATACATTCCCTTTGTTAACTAAGTTAAGATTTAAACAGAATATGAAGGAAGTTAGTTGGATGCCGACAAAATATTTCCGTAACCATTTATCAAAACAAATTCATTTGGAACTTTGGATTCATACAGCAGTTTTGTAATTTTACAAACTTAACTTGAATAATTATTTCACTATCAATTTCTCGTGGAAATTTTCTTATACAAGTAAATCCAGGTATACCAGTATTCCAGTAATACAATTCTAACATTCTGACTGGTACCTTTTGTGTGAAAATTTTTTTCGCAAGAAAATAAAGGAAATAGAAAAACAAAATACGACGCGCAGTATTATTTTCTGTTAATCGGCATATCGATTTCATACCGAAAGAACAAACACGTACAATAACTTGATTTACTTTGTCTTACTTTTATTATTTAATGCCTTTAATTTGATTATCTCTATCTTTCTTTCAGTTTTTCGTTGTAGATTCTGCATTGTTTCTTACACATTTCTCATTTCTTTCTTACTGTTTTTCTCCTTTTTTGTTACCCTTTAAAACTTCAAATACTGACAACATGTTTTGGTTTCAGTGGGACATTTGTAATAGCTGGTATGATAAAAAGAAAAAGTTTATAATAACCATAGCCAGAGGCAACAACTGACCTATGATCAGGAGAGATGGATCGGTTTCAAAGCAGACCTTGCTTGGTTGGTCAATCTGACAAGAGGTTCGGATGATGGACTGTCTAGAGCCCGCCCATTATAGAGCATTAACAAGTCCATGTTATAAATGGAGTATGTCATGAGACTCTTCTGACGGAGAGAGATGATAACATTGTGTATGCCCTTACGCCATTTAACAGATTAGGTAGAAAAGGATGGTAACATGAGATATTCTTGACTCCCTGCTCTCACTGACCTGCCATGAGTCATGATTACCATAAAAGCATACCAAAGGTCGTACCTCATTTAAACAATATTTCATTGGAATCTTTTCATGAAAATAGTCTCAATTTTAGTAGTTCGGGAATATTTTTTTTTTAAAAAAGTATAATTATTACATTTAGGCCTATATGCATTTTGCATATGAAATATTTATTCTCCAGGTCTTAACGCATGGCATGCAACTACAGCAGTATACAATGTATCCATATTAAAGTGTACATACATGACATTACGAATAGGAGAGATATAACAGAAGACAGTTAGCGTGGTCTAGCGGTTAGCGCAGCGGACTACAAGGCTACAGATGTTGATATATAAACCAATTAAAATGTATATATGTTACTTCATTCATTCAATTATCCCAGAAGATAGAAGGGTTGAAAATAATAATAATTGAAATGCTACAAAATTTAACAAAATTTTTATAATTGTCCTTCCAGATTTATAATTTTGAATCCTGGTTTTTCAGTTTTATTGGCTTATATTTATAAAGAAAACTGGATTTCATGAGTTGGTTATTTTAATACATTTAATATATTGCATTTAATCTATAATATTTCAATACAGACTCGGACAGAGTTGCAATAAAAATCCTCCAATACAAATTCTTCCCATTATTATTTGCTATAAAAGTTTTCCTACTATTATTGTTTGCTATAAAATACAAATCAAGTATAATTTTTTGAGAAAGTTTCTCCTTTTTGTGTTTTCTTTAAATTTTCTTTGATATTTTGAATTTTTGAAGTTTTATATTTCGCAAACTGTTAGATATTCAACTCAATTTGTAAAATGTAAAGTAGAGATGGTTAAGTGTAAGAAAAGGCTTCTGCCTTAATTTCGCCATCCAAAAGAAGAAATAAATAAATAAAATAAAATAAATAAATGTAGTTTGTAAGTTTTGCTGTCTTTATCATAACACATTATTTAAGTATCGGATATGAGTGTGTTTCAAGAAACCTCTCAATTTGTACAATTAAGAAAGTAAAAAAAAAAGTAAAGTAAAGTGCTCCCCTGTGCTTAGCACCACGCCATGAAGGCGTATAGGGGGTGTGGTGGTAACGCCCCACACTTTCATGATCCGGTCGTGAGTGGGGGTGATGTGATTAGCATCACGCCCCTGACCGCCTTTACCCCCCAGGGTTCCCCCCAGGTACCCATGTTATTCGACACTGGGTGGGGGCCGGGGCCGCTTCCAACATTAGAAAAGTTCCCGGATTTGAACCGGCCGGGGATCGAACCCGGTAGTCATGGTAGTCAGACGCGTTACCGACTGAGCCACCGCGGCCGAATTAATTAATTATTAATGGTAATATTTGTACAAAATATATGGGAGTTACATGCGCTTTACTGACATGGTCGATAATGTGCTTTGCCTGTAGACATTAGGTTCAATTTTTTATTTCCAGATCACCGAACTCTATAAGAGTTAATGGAATAGCGAGATTCGATAATTGTATAACACGACTTTCCAACCATAATTATAAAACCATTTGCGATCTGCTTTCCAGCCAATTGAGGTTAGTTGTGTTTTTAGAATCCACGTGTGAAAATCCTGTGTGAGAGTTCAAATAACGACACATTTTCTTTTTCGACTGTTACAAGAAACGCGATGTGCAAAAAATAGATATAAAATTGCAATTTCAAAACCAAACAGCTACTTTACGGGTATTTGTTTGTATTTATATATTGTTATTTAGTGTCGTTTATCTGGCTGATTACTTTTCTAATCATGGAAGAATTCTACATTTTGTCTAGTCGATTGTCTTCTGTTGGTTTTGAAATCCAAGTTATTGATGTTAACTTATCATTTTAATCAATATGTAGATCAATATACACATATAATTTTCACACATATGGCCTATACATATGAACGCGGTAACAATGTGTGAATGACAATTATTACGATCAAAAAAGAATGGAGAGATATAAATGTAAACAATCATCATTCCTATAGTAATTTATTTTATTGGAGTAAAAAGGCATTTAATGAGTTAACCACTTAATTTGTTTCAAAATGTTACCCTGTGTTGGCGTCTTTCTACAATGTAAACCGGTTTTATGCCTCTGGTGGAAAGCGCACGACATCAAAACACCAAAAAGAATATTTTAAATTTCCTCTTTTCTTTTAGTGTTTCATATTTCAATGTGGTAACTTGATTCAAATCATAAAGATGTTTCGACACTGTTGTGTGGTTACAATCAATGCATTTTTTTTTGTTTTTTCATGAGACTGACATTAATTTTCTCGATTTCCAAATAATGGCACTTGAAACCAATTGCTTGTTAGAACAGCATATAAATTTACATTTCCAGTTTCATTTGACTTGCTATTATCAGCAGTTAATGAATGTTATACTGAATAAACTGTGCGAGATGTTTTTTTAAGAAAAAAGTCTTGATTAGTCTAATTGGGTACCATTATTATTAATGGATAGATAGGCTATGTTAATTAAATGAACCAACAACCAGTCTTTTAATAGCTGGCTAAAACTATGTTATGTAGGCTTATTCAATTAATTTCATAAATTCTAGACCAAGGGTGGACAACCAACGACACGCGTGCCAGTAGTGGCATGTGCAAAGTCGCCACGCATATAAATATAATATTAGGTTAAACAATGAATGAAATATGTTGATACTCAAATTAAATAACATTTAACAAATATGCCATTCAGGAGGTATTCAATTTTTAGTAGGGATGTTAGTAGCTCTCCCCTGCCCCCGCTTCCGGTCAACCATGGCCCCTCTGTACACAACATGAGCTCTCTCCTTCCTTCGTTTTTGAAGAACACTGTTCTCGCTTGTTTATTTCCGATTGCATACAGATTTCAAATATAAAATTATTTCTCTCTTTTTCGGAATTTTATATACATAATTTCTGACAACCATTGGAGGAAGGACACATCCAAGACTCTACACAGAAAAAGTGACATATGGTAATTTTCAAACAATTAATTTTAATTCTCATGTTTAGTAGTAATGAGTTAAATATAAAGTAGAGGAGAGGTTAGAGCAGAGCTTAACGTAGTGCACTATGGTGTAAAGAATCCAGGTTCGAATCCCATGTTTTGTCCCGTCATATATTTTCTATAGTTCAAAATCCATCCTTATTGTTGTGATTAAAATAGCGAGTTAGAAAAGCGTCAGAAAATAGCCTGCACAGTGTGAGAAAGAAATTTGTACTTAAATCAATAATTACAAAGGGGGACGAGAGAGACACTAACCTCAAACCTTGCACATCAGGGGTGAAACATCAGATATTAATTATTTTTTTCCCCCTAAAATGCTGTTTTTCATGACTGTATACAAAACGGATCTTTCAGACTTGAGAAGCTTTCAATTTTTTTCTGAGCCTCAGGTGAAGAATATGATCCAGGCAGCATATCTACGGCTATAGAATGTAGAAGAGTTTAATACCTGTGTAAGTCAGGAATATAATGCAGATTAGGCTATATAGGTGAAAAATGTTCATTATAGCCTTTTTTGTCGTTTTCTGCTCTTTTTCATAATTCAAATTCAATAGGAAAAAAACTTTTGCAATGGCAGACCGGGACATTGGTCTCACAGTTTTGAAAATACATGGTAGCATAAGAACATAGTAATGAACCCGACTTGTAAGCAAGCAGGCGGTAGATGACTTCAGGGCAATGAACAGAAGTCTGGTAAATGTAAGAACGTTACACGTGGTACAAACAATGAAAAGATTAGAGTGACAGAAATGAAAAATGTAGTGGTGTAGAATACAAGGAAAGGAAGACGAGTACATAGTTGGTAAAGCCAGGATGCGGAAAGAATAAATTGCTGGTGCATTTAAAACTGATGCCTAAGGAGAGGAACAACTACAGACGAAAAACTCGAGGGTACGACCCTGGGAGTGAGAAATATTCTTCCTGTTCTTCGGATGTGTCTGAAACTGCACCTCGATCAGATCATAGAAGCAGAAACTTCCAACACGCTTTTAAATTAAGTGACTCTCATCGAGAATGGTTGGCGTCATATGTGCCTTTTTAATTTTTATGATGTGCCTTAAAATGGTCTTACTATAGGCATAAATACATTTTCATATTTAAATTTATGTTATACGTGGACTAAAACATGCGTAGGTTTAATGGATACGAGAGTACTATGTTCAAAACTTCAACTATCCTCCTCCTGTTTTGACGTCTAAAGTCAAACGATCGCTCCCTAATTGGCAGGAAAACACATCAATAAATCTTCAATATAATTGGCGGTCATAGACACATTCTTATACAACGAAGTTCTCAACTGGATTAGGTTTAGAACTCCAAATCCCATTGGCCGAATGCTGCCGGACCCTGTGGCCGAATGGTTAACTCATCGCGCTGCAACGCTAGGGGTCCCGGGTTCGAATCCCGCTCGGGCTTGGTTGTTTGTGAATGTCCATTCATCAATTTCATCATTTCATCACTCACCCCCATCTTCACAAATTAGCAAGAGGCACAAAACGCGAAGTAAAATAAAGCAAATGAATCAATCAATCAATCAAATCCAAATCCCATGAGTCCAGGACGAAGAACGTACCTACTGGGACTATTCTTCACTTTCGGCCATTTTGGAGGTGATATGATCAGCACCACGCTCCGGCCGTCTTTACCCCTCAAGGTTACCTCCAGGTACCCATTTATTTGAGGCTGGGCGAGACCCAGAGCCGCTTTATGCGGGGACAAGACCGGAAAAAGTCCGACGTAGTTCAGCCAGACGCCCTACCGACTACACCACCGCGGCTCCTGTGCAAACTCAAAACTTTATTGTTAGGCAATAATCAAATTAAAATATCTGATGGACAATCTGATTTCAATTTTGAATTCGACTATTCCGCGGCAGAAATGACGCCATTGCAATTCATTGCGTTTGTTCAATGATGAATTTGTCATTGGGCGGGGGGGGGGGTGTATGTTTATGTTTAGATGGTGTACGGGTATGTTTAGAGCCAAAATGACCATAAATTGGGTCTTTGTGAAAAACTTTAGGTGGTGTTGGGGCCAATGCTCTTCCTCCAGTTTTCTAACACAGTGTAGAACAGACAGAATTACAATCAGGGGACCGAGTTAAAAAGATCTAGACGTTACGGATGAAAATTCGAAATAACTTCATGCACAGTGGCATCGTTGGAAGTAACAAACAATTCATGTTTCTTGATCAGCTTGGAAGAACCTGGCAGAAAAATCGCCGGGGCCGATCCCAGACTGGAATCTGTCCGGGTTCGAGCACAAAGCCCCTCTCTGTTGTTGGGAAGCAAACCAGGAAATCTCAGATTTCACTATTAATCACTCGGGCAGGGCGGGTGGAGGTTGCCCGCGGGAGAGGTCTGAGTTACTCCATAGAGCAGTCGTTATCACAGAACCTTATCCCTGCTCCAAAGCACTCCCATGCTATCTCTGGCGACGAACAGCCAGCCTCCACCCTGGACTTATAAACTTTTGGGGTGAGAGAGTCAAAGAGAAAAGAAGGAAGACTCTTGACTTTTTTTTTTACTTGTGCTGGTTGTTTGGCGGAGAAAAACCCCTTGATCAAAGGTGAAGTAGTGTAGGCAGTGCTGAATACTAAAATGTCGTGAACTTTAGCAGCAGCAAAGATTCTCAAGTTACAAGTACTTGAATGCAAGCGTCTAAATTTTTACGGTTACACAGTGACGGACTGCAACAATTTTCCAACAAACTTTATCGAAAGTTTTGGACCACCCTGAGACAAATATCCTGGCTACGCCTTAGGAAGAGAGATCTGGAAATGAAATTTTACATAACTGAGAAAGAAATCCTGAACTAGCCTACAACACCATATACACTTATCTTGGAAGAAACAATGACAATTCGATTTCATTACCTCTGAAAGGACTTTCGGTTTCTAAAACCCAACAAGATTCCACATTATTTTATTTTAGGCCAATTTATTATAATCACATGACAATAGGACCTAACTTAAATGAAAAAACTGCTGTGATTAACATAAACTACCCAACTATCTACTTTACTCCAGGGGTCCTTTGGAGTAGCCTGAAGAGGATCTCCTGGCAAGAATTCTCGCTGCCTGTGATATTGTTCGAACGACCCCGGGGTTGTTCCAACACGTACGCCGGAACTTTGTGCAACGATGTCATGCCTGCAGCAAAGCTGGGGGACGCCACTTTGAACAACTGTTGTGAATGTAGCAGCTTGTGAAACTTCTGCAGGTAATAAAAGTATTACATCTTCGTACACCGATTTTCGCTTATAGCTTTCTACTAAGTCGTTTCCGGACCAGGGTTCCTTATCTTAAATTGATACATCTGCCCTTCTCCATCATCCCTGAAAGTTTGTATCATCAGCCCGGAAACACCCTGTATAGCAATTCATATCATGAAGAAACTAATAACATTAAGGTGCATTTTAAGGGCATATTTTGGCATAGTTGGCCATTACTGCGCGATAGAGCATATTTTGATAGATTTTCGGTCATATTCAGCATATTTTTGCATTTTCAAGAAGTATACAGTCATTTTCGAAGCGGATTCGTTCTTACTCCCATGTTTACTTGAGAGTTTTGATTTCTTTGGACTGTAGCAAAATATTTTTCATTTTTATTTGAAAATTTAGAGAAAGTATTCATTGTGCATTGCAACTCAGGGTCCATAAAGTGAACTAAAAATAGTACGTATGTGAAAATATCTCAGCATTTAGATATTGATGTTTGAAACAGCCCAGTTATAAGGGCATATTTTTCAAATTATAGTGCATATTTTGTAAACTTCTAGGTCATAAGAGCATATTTTATTTTGCAAATTTTGGTGTTTTTTAGGTCATAAAAATCCTAGCCCTACTCATCACTCAACTTCATTGTCGCGATTAACTAAAAGTGGTAAACATGGACGGCAAACAACATAAATCAAACAAAATCTACTCTAATAAAGCACTTCATCTCCCTCATCATTGTTCTATTTGGCTTGTACTATTAAACTGACCAATGGGAGAAATTTAATTTAGTGTGTCGCTGCTGAGATGATCAGTCAGAGATCAGTCAGAAGTGATTTTCTTCCCAAGGTTTCCAATCCTGCGTACTTTCCATTCGTCATAGCCACGGCCCTTACATTAACAATGTCATCTATTGACAAAACAATATATCCTTGCTAATGACAATATGGCGTTGAAATGAAGAGAATTTTATAGAAATATGAAGAAACAGGAAACAAATAAGAGAAGGAAAGACAAAGAAAGAGATAAAAACGTAAAATATAGAAATGAAGACAGAGTTAAGACAGATAAAGTAATAGGAAGAAAGAAGATAAACAAAGACAGGGAAGAGAGAAAAACATGAGAGATAGAAATGAAGACAGAGAGTTATAGAAAGATAAGGAAACAGAGGAAGAAAGAAAAAGAAACAGTAGAAGAAAAAGAGAAGGAAAGATAAGCAGAAGGAGAAAAACATGAGGTATAGAAATGAAGACAGAGAGTTATAGAAATGTAAGGAAACAGAGGAAGAAAGATAAAGAAACAGTAGAAGAAAAAAGAGAAGTAAGGATACACAATGAAAAGAGAGAAAAAAATTAGAGATAGAAATGAAGACAGAGAGTTATAGAAATGTAAGGAAACAGAGGAAGAAAGATAAAGAAACAGTAGAAGAAAAAGAGAAGGAAGGATACACAATAAATGAGAGAAAACATGAGCGATAGAAATGAAAACAGAATTTTATCGAACGATAAAGAAACAGGAAGGAGAAGAGAAAGAAAGACAAAGAAAGAGAGAAAACAAGATGTAGAAATGAAGACAGAATGCTATAGAAAAATAAAGAAACAGAGGACGAATTGAGAGAATGAAAGAAAAACAAAGAAAGAGAGAAAAACATGAGATATAGAAATGAAAAGAGAAAGAAAGAGAAAACATGACAGATAGAAATGAAGACAAAATGTTATAACAGGAAAAATGGAAGAGAAAATGTGAGAGTGAGAGAGAGAGAGAGAGAGAGAGAGAGAGAGAGAAATCATTTGATACAGAATCTTAGCACCAATGGCCACAGAAGCAGAGCCCACCTAAAAATATTTCGTCAACCTTTGAGATCATCCGAACAAAATTCCAAAGCCACATCACTGATTAGTATTTGACTAGTCAGTCGTATACAGTATGTTTCACGGCTTTTTTCATATATTTCCCGACGATAACTGAAGCAAGGACAATCCAGTCTGTGACTGCTTATACATTTTAACCCACGAAAATTATCCAAACAAAGGGAGAAAAATATAATAATTGCATGATAGATATAAGAGTTTCATTACATGTAACATTACTATTCTTTTTTAAAAAAATGTCCCATTGTAATGCACATTTATTCCTCATAGCGGAACCCAAATTACGATGGCGAGATATTAGAATTGTGTGTATGGGGGGGAGGGCGTTTATGTTCATATAGAGGAATGTGATAGAGAAATTAGAGAAATTTGATAACATTATGTGTGAGAGGTGAGTAGGTGTTACTTGAAGTGATTTCAGTAGTAAATCACGGGTTATTTATCATACAATTAATTATTCATTTCATTAATATTATATTTATCAGTGAAACTTGAAAATTTGGAAACAAACCTACCAGCATTTTCTTCTAGAAAATTTCTGTTCCATCTACCAGTTGAAGATTATGCACATAGATTGGGGTTTTCTGTAAACAAATGAATTAAATATTTGTGGATTCTGAACAATGGTCATATTTATCTTAGAAAAACTATTTACACTATTCATACATGCCAATTCTAGTAACGCTTCAACTTTCTACAGGAAGTCATAAAACATTGTCAAGCAATGACATTTTTAAAACTGTAATAAGTTTGGGAGTGTCGAGAGTCTGGTGATGGCTCTATTGTAGACATGGCATTTATACGACTCAATTTAGTCACACTGCACAAGGAATGGCTCTGAAATGACACCAACACGAAGGGAAAGACTGGGAAAAGGTCAGCATTTGGGCACCGCCAAGATTCCCAGAGAAGGATTAAGTCTGCACAATATAGATAGCGTGAAATGCGGGGTGGGTAAAAAGCAGAACCGTGTGCTTCCGAAGAAAAGAAGTAACCCCTGTTGGTCATTAGGCAGGACCTTGCCGCTCCATTTTAGGGGAGGCTATAGATAGCCGGAGTCTTGTAAACGGATACCGAAAGAGCGCGGCAAAAGCCCTTTCAGAATATTGGAAGGGAAGCCACTTTAGATATATGGCTGGGAGCTGAGTGGCGGCGGCTGTAAAACAATAAATGTCTCTTGCACCTCAGAATCTTCTGCCTACGTCCCTACAAGATCCAGACGCTTGTTGTTCCTGGACATATCTACCCAAACCGACTTTTGTCAATTCCTCCTCCACTTTCTTGCTTCCCCTCCAATCTGCAAGCCTCGGGGGGGTCTGGCAACTGGGGAAAACAGTCCACTACAGACGTCGGTACGAACGGGACCTTGGGAATAGCGAAACATCAACCCAGGAAGAGAGAGCACATAACAAATCTCATTCCGAGCAAGCGACAACAAGGAGAGCTGTTGGTCTGGTGGGGAAGCAACTGGGAAGACGGGCGGAGATGGTGCTTTGGCTGCGTCCCTTGCAGAGTTCGCGGTGTCTAATTAATGAAGTGTTTTCTGACGACAAGGAAAGTAGAGGAGGGGAGCGGGAGGAAAAAGAAGGATCAGTTTGGAAAACACGATCCTTGCCTACCTCGAAGTTTATGGTCTGCCTCCCCTCGGTAGGCCTAAGGAATTTACAAGACCCACCATGTCAAAAAGGGCAGGCAGATAGACAGAGAAGAAAGGGCTCGCACTTCCTTTCAGAGATAAAAGAAAGAGAAAGTTTCCTTCATTCCAGATTTTGAGAACATGTTTCCACAACTTCGACGTCCCAGAGCTTGAGAAAATATAACTGAAGCAGCGCAGTAATATATATTATGGCTTTACAACGTACTGTACGTATTTGTCCAACTTTGTGGGTTTCACTTTATTCATTCATTCATTCATTGTTTTCTGCCTAATTGGCAGGTTTTTCACTGCAATCTCCAGCTTTCCCTGTTCTCTGCCTTACGCTTCGTAACAGCATACGACCCAGTTAATTTAATATCATCCATAAGCTGATATCTCTTTCTTCCACGGACTTTTCTTCCTTCAACCATTCCCTCCAAGGCATCTCTTAGCAGGCAGTTCCTTCTTAGACAGTGTCCTAACCAGTTTCTTTTCCTCTTCTTGATGGTCTCCAGTATTGATCTTTTTTCACCAACTCTTTTCAGTACGGCTACGTTTCTTACCTTGTCCGTCCATTTTACACGCTCCATTTTTCGCCATGTCCACATTTCAAAAGCTTCGAGTCGTTTCTCTTCATTTCTTCTCAATGTCCAGGTTTCTGCACCATATAGTGCTACACTCCACACAAAACATTTCACTAATCTCTTCCTTAGACCTATGTCCATGGGTCCACAAAAAACATTTTTTCTTCTATTGAAAGCTTCTTTTGCTATTGCGATTCTCATTTTCACTTCTTGGTTGCAGCTCATGTCACTGCTTATAGTGCATCCGAGGTACTTGAAGCTATCCACTTGCTGGATTCTTTCACTGTTTGCTCTCACATTAATATTCCTTGGTTTCCGTCCTATAACCATTGTCTTTGTCTTCTTGGTTATAGATATACTGACTGTAAATAGAATGTGATTTTAACAGCCGAACTTTACTATAGAATCTCGAAGCCCTTCGAATTGAAAAATTTCATTGAAGTCCAATTTATGCACAGATAGGGTAATCGGGACCGGACCTACAGTGCAAATTAAGACCCGAACCCGGGACCCTTGATTACCACTACGTCATCGGAAAGGTCCTCTTTTAAATTGAATTTGTTTACAATTTTCTGTCAGGCTATCTGAGGTGCAGCCATAGGCGTAACTTGGCGCGGGCAAGAGGTCACTTCCCCCCAAAATTTTCAGGCAACTACATTTAAAACTTAATGATACTTTTGTTAACCTCTTGGTACCTGAGTAGCAAAATATTGAAGTGTATTTCTTTATGATTGTGCAAATGTAGGCTATTGAGCAATATAGTTCTGGACGCTATAATTATGGGATGGAACACTTATTAATTCTGCCCCCCCCCCCAAGTTAAGTGCCAAGTTTGATTATGCCCCCAAAGCTAAGTCCCAAGTTAATTATGACCCTCAAGTTAAGTCCCAAGTTCAACAAAACGAGAGGATGTTCGGAACATTTCAATGTCTTACAAAAGGAGAGGATGTTCGGAACACACAATCAGTAACAGAGCATAATTATTGTAGAATTCAGTTGATAACCAACTAATTAAGATGTTATGAAATGTTATGGATTCTCAACACTCAAATTTGTATCCCGTCGTTGCCTTGTAATTAAGGGGTCCCGGATTCGATAACCGGTGGAGGTACATAGTGGTTCGGATTCCACTTTAAACTGTAGGTCCAGTCCCGATTAGCCTTACTGTGCACAAAGTGAATTTAAAACACCAATTCAATCAATCAAATTTGTATCAGTTTCAAATTTCAAAAGTATGCTAAAAATTAGAAGTTTTTGCACAAAGGAGTTGCTATTTCCTCAGAAGTTAAGTTATTCGGACCCTACTTTAATGTGAAGGTCCATTCTGGATTAGTCTATAAAGTGAACTATATTTTTACTGTTACACCTTTAGTAGCAAAAAGCACAATTTTGCAGACGTCTTTTATTGCATAATTTGGCATTAATTCACTAGCATTAATATGTGTATTGAAAAGAATCGTGTATAATTATATGTTAAATGCATTATGATGTAATTACGTTGCTTGAAATTATCTTCGGCTTTTTGGGATAATTTGTACATGCGAAACATGTTTACGGAGTATATTTTGAGCTTGCTTCCTGCAACTATTTATGATTTGTCGTAGAAAAGAATACATGAAACTATACGGCCCAGAAAGTCTTCTTGAAATGTTACAATGTCAAACTTATCGTACACGAGTGTAATTTGCCTGTCTTATGTGCGTTGTGTGAAAATTTGACCTGAGGAGAGGCACTTTCGCGCCAGAACAACGACCTAAAAAACATAATTTACATAATTAAAAACTTCAGGTTTGGAGAATTAAGGAACATGATTTATCATGAATTTAAAAAGACTTTGTCACATTTTAAATAGAATCACAGGCAACAGAAATGGAACCTTAAAGTAATTTTTGTACTATAAATGCCCCAAATGCATCAATATTAATAGTAATAGTGTATCCGTATTTTATTGGTTTGTGGATTAATATTACGATGTCAAAATGTATGTCAACATGACAAAAGTGAAAATACACTTCTTAGGTTAAAATCGAATTGCAGGAATATTGATAATTGGTCTTTCAGGGTCCATTTTAATCAAAGTTTCACTTCATACTCATGTAGGCTAATCGGGACTGGACCTAAAGTTTAAAGTAGGATCCGAACCACTGTGCCATGAGCCTCTACCGGCAATCGAACGCGGGTCCGTTGATTACAAGGCGACAGCGTTCCCATTACACCATCGGGGAGGCCGGGATGTTTGAATCGAAACGCATTAAATGTGTGAATAACATTTCCTTTGTATTCAACTCTAAGATGCAAGAAACATGAGACTTAGCAACGTCTTTCATTGTTCGTTCTCTAACTTCCTGTAGCACGTAAACCCACTGCTGAAAAATAAGAGATTTGCACGCATGAATACCAACCAGCTTGGAAGAACCCTCGAATGAACGCTATTTGAAACAGCACTGTTGAATATTCTCCCTTTGATCATGCACCATGAATGAGAGTGTTGGTGTCGTGAAAGATGAATTCGTATGGAAACTCGATCAATTTACGTTCTCCATCATACATATGCCATGTTTTCTACCTTCAAGAGATTTCTCATTCGTGTTAATGCATGCAAATAGATTGATTTAACAGTTTTTTCTTAGCGACTAACATGTTAATCAACCTGCATGTATGAAAACAACTTGTAACCTTTTGTTTATCTTGCTACATTTGTTACCTAATGCCACAAATTTCAGTATTTCCAAGAATAGCTGCCAGTACGCTGACCAAGGCTGAACATAAATAATTATGTCCATTGTGTCTTTAAACGCTATATTTGTCCTCCATATACCTTGAACAACTAATCAAGGAACAATAGGAAATAACTACCGAATGTTTCAAGTCGTTCTGAATTGTACAATAAATACATGCAGTGAATTGTTCACCGAAAACAACATTCTGAATTCCATGAAGTGGAAAGGTGCTAACCACCCCACATACTTACATCTCCAATTTTACCAGCTCCCTCGGTAACTGTGCACATTATGCGGTCCACTTATGCTCTCGCCATCGAAGGTTTCAGGTTCGAGACCTGACCTGGCCATGAATGTTTCTTTGTAAGTGCGCCTTCGTCAATTTAATCTAAGCATCATTACACACCGCCAAAATTGATAAACGGCGAAATATAAGGCATATAAGAGTCTGCAATCTTACTGTCCCAGCTTCTGTGGCCGAGTGAGTTGACTGGTCAATTTCAAATCCAAAGTTTCTGTGATCGAGTTCTAGAATGGAAGGTTATTTTGTGCGTGTTCTTTCGTCGATTTCATCTATTCAGCATTCATAATCATTGTCCAATTAACTACACAGGTAAACAGTACGAAAAGCGGTTTCCTGTGTATTTCACCTTACCATGTAGCATCCAAGATTGCTCCAGGGATGGAGGCTGGATAATTATCAGAGCCACTTTCTTCGACGGAAGAAATTCCGACTCCAAATCACTCACACGAAAATCAAACCTGAATCGTAAAATATACAAACTGCAAATAAATACAAGTCTACTTCTAATTTCAATTACTCACAATTGCACATGCTTTGGTATTTAATGCACGTAATAAAATTTATCAGATTTCTCTCTCATTCAATAACTTTATTATGGCCATACTTCCATTATCTGGGAGAGATCATGCTCTATGAATAAGTTGAAAGCATTAAGAAAGGATACATTACAAACAAGACGAGACATTATGAAGTAGATAGGCTCCAAAGTTAATGTATTGATTGAGATGCATTATAAGATATTATCTTTGTTCCTGTGAGCGCCCTTGTATTTTGGAAATCTACCTGAAATTACAAGAAATTATCTTCTAAAAAAATCCATTTTTATCTTTAAAATTTTGAATGAGCAACACAAGTAATCTGAAATAAATTTTCCATATTAATCTGATGCCATGATTAAAAAGTATAAAGATAATAGTGGTGCAAAGGCTTTCCGTGTAGCTTACGGAAACACATACCACTATTTTTCCTTCTTATTACTTCATTTTTGTTAATCTGCCGATATTGACTGCAATAATTTAATGATTAATTGGGTGGGAAGCAGGAAACTGAGACACACCACTTATCTGTAATATAAAATTTAAAATTACTGATCACATTAGTGCATCGCGTGTGGGATGTCGAAGAAAGGGAAAGTCCTCCATCTTACTCTGACTAGTTTACGATGGTTGCCATTTTATCTTTTTTTTTTCATCAGTTGAGCAAGACATAAACAAGGTTCTCATTTTAACCAGACTTAGAACAATATCTCTGGTGTTAATTTTTTAAGCGTGATATCACTACAAGGACATCTTAAATTACTGAGATATTGAGTATCTAATTCTATGGGACCAACAAAACAGAAAGTATCAAATAAACTTCTTGCTTTCGGTGGATGTTACTTATTTATTACTGATTTGGTTATTTTCTATCCCTTTTGGTTAATCTATAATTTACGTTTCAAGTAATGCGGGCGCATTCTTGTCGTCACCTCTTTGTGATGGTTAGATTGAAAAGAAAACATGGTGTCCGTAATGGTTTGGAATATAAATGTGTGTGTGTTGGTGTGGGTGTGTTCATGAGTGTATGTGTAAACAGATAGAAAGATATAGGCAGGCCTATAGTACAGCATCGAGACACATAAGACAAAATTCAAACTTAAATTTGTACATTTTAGCTTGCATAAAGAATAGATAATGATTAGAAATTGCAGTTCGGTTGTGTACAGTGGTGGAAAAAAGTTCTTCCCCATAAGACTTTAATGGCAGTAAGTAATGCCGGAAGGGTAGGCAACACACATTGCACAATTAGGTGATCGGGTGATTCTGTCTGTCTCAAGAGCAACTCGTCTTTCATGCAAAAGCCAACAGGCACAGGAAATGTAGAAAAGTCACGTGACTTGTCAGGTGGAATGTTGTTCGTCAGAAAGTCGCCTTTTCTCAACCCAGGTCGCAGAACCGACAAGTGCTACACGTTATATCTCCGAAAATGATTCCCCTAAAAACGTTGAACGAAAGGCTAAAACAATTATTGCCTTAATTACTGTATGTGCCGCAGTAGCACAGTCGTTACGGCGTTTTATTACCATGCGAGAGATCTGGGTTCGATCCCCTTCGGGGGATAATCGGGATTTTGTCCACCTGTTCAAGCTGCTTCGGTGCCCACCCAGCGTCGTATAAAGTGGGTACCTGGAGGAAACTCTGGGGAAGGGGTGGTATGGCGGCCAGGGGCGTGGTGCTGATCACATCATTCCCACCTTCGGCCTGATGAAGAAAGCGTGGGGCTCTAACTCCACTAACTCCACACCCCCTATACGCCTTCATGGTTTGGTGCAAAGCACAAGGTAGGACTTTGCATTTTAATTTACTATACATCCCAATTTTGTCGTGAAAAAACTTCCCAATCTCTACGTGGGCTTTCTTCCAAGATCCGTAGGGATGTGAATAGGCTCCAATATTTCTTGACACAATTCATACATGTTATATTTCCTTATAAGAACAACAGCCGATATATATTTTGTGTCTTTTTTTGGCGGGGAGGTATAATCCAAACATGTGAGGTGATCCTTTTCCCACTACTCACTCCATTCTCAGAAATAAATCTCAATTCCACACACTGAAAATGCAGCACTTTCTACATCTTAGCATGCAAATATCTACATAGTAGCAAAGTAATGTGTGGAAAGAGAAAAATTAACGATTTGTAACGACACTCTGGAAAACTTTTAGTTTATTTTTTTTCAATTTGAACTGACATTCATAACATTCATTAACAATTCCAATATTGACAAAAGAATAGCTTAGGCGTTCTGCTACTTTCAATTCTTCATTATCGTAGTCACCGTAACTCTCTCTCTCTCTCTCTCTCTCATCCTTCCCGATGGCGCTGTAGTAGAGGAGTCGCCTAGTAATCAAGGAGTACCCTGTTCGATACCCGGTGGAGACACAGTGGGTAGGATCCCACTTTAAACTGTAGATGCAGTCTCGATTAGCCTTTGTGTGCATAAAGTGGACTTAAAATACCAAATGAAAATAAAAATCAAAATCACCGTAACTCTCTACAAAGCCAGAGGATCCATTTTTGAAACCTGTTGAGGCTTAGATGTAGCATTGCATTCGTATCATTACCCATCATCTTCGTCGTCGCGATTATCGCAAGAGGTAAAAATGCGACACAAAATAACCCAAACAGAAGCTTGGAATCAATCTGAATATTGGTTACGTTTGATACGTGGTAGAATTGTTTTAAATATCATTTCCTGTGATGTAATAGGGTTTTTTGATTAGAGGCCATTTGTATAATGCATATCGTTGATGCGAACAATAAGTAGTTTCACGTTCACCACACTCTACGGTTGTTTAGAAATCATAAGGATGAAGGATCTATAAATTTCCTCTTTCACATGTCAATGAAACTTTAAAATAAGTTCAGTGTAGGTCACAAAAGAGATTTACATATTGTTATGATATCTTTTAAACACCACGAAATCTAATTCCAATAGAATACGATACTACTCCTTACGTTCCTGTAAATGTTCACCATTAGTCTGGTGAAAGAAAGTAACTAAGATTTCCGTGTTTCCTTGAGGAAAGATAAGGCGCCTGCTTGTAGTAAGCAAGCACCAAGTGCTTCGATCAGTGACCTTCACTGCCAGAGTGACTCACAGCAGGCCTGCACCCGTTCCAGTGTGCGTATGAAACAGGTATTTTATTTCGTTCGTTCCAATCCACAGTTATATCAAGCTAACATTCTAATATTTTCGTAAAATATGTAGTAAACAAGTTGTATACATTGTGGTTTTCTAGAGTGTTGTTGCCTACACGCGGGAGATGGGGGTGTTGTAAACATTTCTGAACCCAAAGGTCGAGCACGAAGCAAAAGTTGTGTAAGCATTGGAGGTAAGAACAAGGTAATGGAGGTTGAAGAAAATGCTGGAATAAATTATATCAGAAATTGAGTAAAAACAGTTCTCATCACACATAGGGCTATCAGATCACTCTTCAGCGGAAAGTAGGACAAAATGTCTCAAAATGTTGAACACGATCGTATTTGCAGTAACTATAATAGGTTACTAGGACATCTTAGCATATAACGAGAATATGACACATCTTCAGCTGAAAAATTAATGTTGAAGTGAACGGTTGAGTTCAAAATTCCTGAACTGCTAATTAATAGCACGGCTGTATGTGATTTCAACTTGTGTATGTAAGACAGAACGTTTTTCGTCGATGTGGGGCCAGGAAGAGAAAACAATCCATGAATTCGGGAAGGAAAAAAATTACAATTTCGTAAACAAAGTCTGGAAGTTCTTGTTTATTAATATGTAAAAAAAAACTACTATACACTGGGAAAAAAACAGAATTGTGTGCCTTATTTCTCCAATAAGGAGAAAAATTACTTGTTACTTCGAACAAATTACCGACACTTATATCGATAAAACTTCACAAAGTAAGCATTTTATACATATATCCGGACTTTTTCGGATCCAGAAAATCGTGAAGTAATTTCTGAGCTGGGATTGTAATTGTTTTCCCGAACATCCAGTAGCAACCATGCACACTCTTTGATTTAAGCATACTTCTCCAAGGAACCACGTTATCTTAGGCTTTCCTCAGTTTTTCTGTTTCTCCATCTAATTTGAAGTTACGTGATGCTCAAAATACGTATAAGACATTTGAGATTTCTTTCAAATTCCTTCCGGAAGCCAGACACAACTATAAAATGTAGGACACGTCCGGAAATAACAATGATTCCTATAAGTCTTTTTATTTTCTTATTTAGCGTCGTTTTTCTTTCACCTCTTGCTAATCGCGACGACGAGGATGAGGGATATGATGAAATTGATGAAGGGGCACTCACAAAGAACACCCATACGCACGACGGGATTCGAACCCAGGACATCAGACATCGTAGCGCACTGTGCTAACCACTCTGTCACGGACGGAATTCTTATAGCTCTAATCGTTCCTCAAGCATTTGTCCTATCTTTAACTACACACGAAACATAAAGAACAATCTAAATAAACAGGTGCCAGTTCACACTCTAACCGTAAAAACACATATGCATGTGAAAATGCAAAATAATATTTATTTTTAGGTAGTTGTGACTTATTATTGTATATTAAAGAAATATATTAGTGATAAAATGACGGAAGTAGAGGAACATCTCCAATGAAACACTCATGCCTTATGGATATTTTTATTTCTTGCCGAACAAGGTTCCGAGTTCGAGTTTTGACCAAAATGGATTCATTGTGTATGTTCATTCATGTCTTTAATGTAATCATAAATCGTCGTCATGAATAATTTAACTTCAGAGGAAGAAATCTGAGGTAATTACTAATAAAAACAATAACAAAACAAATTTGATCTTAAAGCCCTGGCTTTGCGCTACATATTCCATCACGGGGATCATAGGCGTGCGCCCATGGGGCCAGGGGGAGGGCAAATGCACCCCTAATCATGGACGTCTGCAGATTTTTTCCACGAAGAGACAAGCAAGGTATTTTTCCATGGGGCATATTACCCCGATAATAGTGTTTCATTATCGCATTCCTGCATCCTCATTATAATAATTAATGTAAATCATTATGACTGAAATCAAATTATACATGTGAAAACGTACTTTTTGGTTGACATTCGTTTTCTAAGGGTAAGATGTGGCAATCCTTGCCTCCCTTTCAGACATCTATGCCCCTATATTATTATATTTTCACCTAGAAATTTAGGATAGATGAATCCTATCGCCGTTATTAAACTATATTATACTCTTAAAGAAAATTAAGTATTTTCAAGCCGATGAAAGTTCAAGGCAACTACGGGGGAAGGGGGTGCAGTGGCGAAACCACAGCCCCCCACAACCTTGAACGGAAATCAATTTTAGGGGCAAACATGGAAGTAAAGGTAAGCAAGAGTAGCAGAATCTAAGAGTAGCAGGACAAAAGGATACTCAAGATGGATTTTGTTTTCACGTCTTTCTTGCATTATTTCTTCCAGACTGCCAAGAGCACCTGTGGGGGGGGGGACAGAGTTGCAATTGCCCCCTTGATTTCAAATTTTATACAAATATAAATACCTTTTGTAAAATGTCAAATATTCTAGTCAAGTTCAGAGCCGTAGCTAGGGGTCGGCGGGAGTTAACCCTGGACGCCAAACGATCTAAATGAAAAAAATTGTAAAAGAGAATAATATGGCGCTCCATGAATTTTTTTCCCCATATTAAATCGACATTGTTTTCATTTTGCAAATATTTGGTTCTGAAAATTTATTGGTCGCTTTGCTCGCAATTTGTTTTCTGTAATGCATTTTATATTACCGAGGAGAGAAGTACTGCTGCTAAAAGGTTTTCTCTTAAGTGCATGAACAATTGTTGGGAGGAAAAGGAACGCGCAGATTTGAGAGACAATTTATATGATTTTTACTGTTGGTATATATGTATATATATATATATATATATATATATATATATATATATATATATATGTGTGTGTGTGTGTGTGTGTTGTATACATATATATATGTATGTATGTATTTATATGTGTGTGTGGGGCGGGGGGAGGGGAGTATATATAAACACACCCATCAATGCAATAAAATTTAAACAAGTGAGATGAAATTACGTTTTAATCAAGGCTATCCCCCCTAATCAGAGGGTCTGCGCACGCCTATGACGGGGACTGACACTTTACGTATAATTGACACGCTTCGTACAATTTGATGATATCGCGATTACGTAATGGATGTGCAGCCACTTAACTGAAGCCCCCAAAATTCACATTTTATTACTAAATTCTAAATTAGCATAATATCACATAGTTTACCTATTCATAATATGCGCCGCTTTGGTGCACTTTGTGGATTGTGCATTCATCAACATCAGGTTAATCGCGGCAGACAAAGTGGAGGGAAAATGACAATGAAGCAGAGCGAGGGGGCCCTTGGTTCCCGATTAATGAAACTTTGTCTACATGCAACTGAGTCGCTGCGTGAAATCGCTGAAAATGTCATTTATTAATTTCTTAATTTTGCTTATTTTATATTGCTTTTCTAGCACTTGGCGTCAACAAAGGCGATGAGGATGATTAATGAAGTTATGAAATGGATGATAGGACATGATGATCCATGTCTTACACAAAATTCAAATTTGGGACTAATGAATAGCGATTCGTCTTATCATTAGTCAAGTAGTTGTTTTTAACTCCAATCTTTTTCAAGGTCTTCTGGGTTGAAAGCATGTGTGTTGCGCGATGATGATTCGACGAAAACCACCATTTCAGTGAACTTTCTTGACAATGACTCTAATATCAGTAAAGAGAACATTTTCTTACGAATAGCTGTTGTTAAGAAACCAATTCCTGAAACTTTTTCTGGTGGTCTCACGGCACCCAGCTTTTGTTTGTTATGGCTGGGCTTGGGGGTATGACTCACACTGCTGTCAATACTCAATCATTCCCGAGAATCCAGGTCCGCCAGGCAAACCCAAGCGACAATTTTGTTATTTGGGTTGCATAGACAACAGGCTTTAAGATGTTACGATATCGTTGGTCTCGTGGCCCAAGAACTACTTTCCATGACTGTACACCAAAGATATAATTTTTATAAAACTCAATCACTAAAATTGCTTAAATTACGGTTAACTTTTAGCAGTCTTTAATACTTAAAAATGGGGTGTAAGGGGCGGCCTTCTTCTAAGGCGCCCAAAGGTCAACCTCACTTCCACGTAGTGCACCCTGGACTAAAGACTAACGAGGCTCTGGCGACTGGCATTATGACCAGTATAATTTTGTTTGTGTTGTCCTGTTTTTTGTCCTTGTGTGTGCTGAGTGCCCGTTTACAGCCTCAGCTTTTAACAGAAGTCAGAACATTTTAAGATTTTTAGTTATGCAACGTTAGAGTTGTTATTTGTAATGGTAAGGGGCTGGCCCCCGTATAATGTGACGGGAGCAAAATAGCCTAAGTGCTGACGCTCCCAAAATTTTAAATTCAAATTCAAAATTCAAAAATACTTAAAAACGATCATGGTCAAATTTTTGCGATAGTTTGATGCCAGAGGAAATTGATGGTACTAGACTGTTATTTCTCCAGTTAACCTTTCACAGTGTACATGACATACAAGCAGATGACGGCCCTGAGTTACAGTTAATAACTTCAAGAAGTAACTAGATATACTTACCATTGCTTGAAAAAGTAAATATTACTTGTAACTCCGTTACATTTTTCTTAACTGTGTTACTCATCACCTCCAAAGAATGTGTATAGAGAACACTGACTGGCGGTTTTGAACGTTTCCAAACACAAACTATTCGTCTATGGCTTCTTTTCTACACCTAAACCAAGGGGGAGAAATTCAGGAAAGACTGCTTAAAAATTCATTTATTTGAAAGAGAACTACACACGCAATGTCGCGTTCAGCAACTCCGCTGAGAATTCCTGATCCACAATAAAAAAATGCATTCAGCTCGCACCTTTATAAGAATTTGCAGTAGCCAAGTGTGGTGCAAGGGTGTCGAGAGAGAACCAAGGAGCACTTGAGGTGATGCCAGTGGCAGGAATGAAGTCTTGGTCTACATCAAAAGTTGTCGTTGTCCTTGCCCTTGCATTGTTACCCTTTAATCCTAACTCGGTCAGCTGCGTTGTGGCCAATCGATATTATCTGGCTTCCCAGTATTGTTATTTCAGATCTTGACGCAATCTGCGTCATATGCCGCTGCAGAGTTGAACGAAATGGTATCCAAAAGTATGAAACTACAGACAAATCTTAATGATAATTTAAAGTTCAAGTTTCGAATTTCCTGAGATACCATTCAGGAAACAATGTATCGTCCCTGTTCATCTATTCTTTGAATGAATGTGTGTGTGTATATATATAATATGCGAGGGGTTGAACTTTTGGTCCTCCAAAGACACGTAAGTTATTATAACAATAATTATTATACTAACCAGGTTACGGTTATGCAATAATATATTGCTACACACATTCAGTGTTAATAATAAATTGATCTTGATGCATTACGTTAATTCTAGTGTTCATCACATAATTTTCAATTTTAATTTTTATTTCAGTTATGTTAGCATTATTATCAATAAAATGTGTCAACATATACATTTTAATAAAATTATGAAGAGACCTAGAACCGAGGAAACCATATGTTTTCCAAAGTCTTAAATTTGGGTGAGTGCGTATGTAAATTTGACATCAAAACGGTTACACACTAATTAAACAAGTTTATGTGTTATTGATTATTTGAACACACAAGTCACGCAAAATGTTTAATAAACTTGTTAAAACCTCCTTTTAGATAATGACATGCTCTAAGATTCATTGTTACCATTGAACAACTGTTCGTGAAGCAAAAAAATTTCTCTATTTAAAACATGACCAGTGTAAACATTTAAAATATTTATACCTTCACTAAGGAGGTTATCCTTGACTAAAAGTAATTAACTTTTAGCTCGAACTTTTTTTGTGGAGTGTTTAAAAATTAATATATATGGTCTTATGGTAATCCAAAAAGACTGTGAGGAAAGAAAAATGTGTATTGGGGATAAGAAAGACACGCACTGTTGAGAAACTTATAAATGGGAGACACGTCAACCATTTTCATTATCAGAACATGAAGTAGGAGTTTATGCTTGGTAGCCCCCGTATGCAAGATGATCTAAAAACAGAAATGCAGAGTATTGCAATGAGAACCATTCGGCTGCCGTAGCACCAGAGGCGGTCAACGTGTCGGAAACCCACAGCCACCATCCATGCAAAAATATAGGAAGTAACAAACGCATTGGGGGCGTTTAATGATGAGAAACCACTAGACAACGTTTGGAGAACCCTCGCCGATGCTCCTGTGATGAGAAAGGGTTCGGAGGGTTCTCTTCGCGGCGAGAAAGGTTGATGTTCATATGCGATGGGTTGAAAGTGTTCAAGCTAGAGAAGATTTCAATGAAAAGGTTTCATTATTATTATTGCAGCCGCCTATTGGATTCGCTCCCTCGCCCATGATTCAAAATTGAAATTCGACAGGGCGGAAAGTGAGGCGAGGACGCGGAGATGATGGAGATTGGGTGAATGCGTTGGCAAGCGAGGAGACGCTGGTGTTATTGAGGACTTACTAGTTGAGTTGTCATTAGGGAAGATTCAGGAGACAGGGGCCTCAAGTGGAGGAGCCACATCAGCGGAGATTTTGAGTTTTAAATCAAGATGTGAAACAGGTCTAGAAGAGTGATATTATTTCCACTTCCAGATCTTTCGTGTGGTTCCTATTCCCGCATCTATCTTAATTTTTTTTTGTTTTCGCCGTGTGCACATTTATTGAAAGTTCATCAAACCTCTCAGGTCACTGAATTTTGAGCCATTGAAGAAAAAAACAAAGGGGTATAGGAAAAAGTGTTATGAGAAACCTAAGCTCTTGAAATTGGACACCACTACTTGGATGGCATTTTATTTAACATCCCTCAAGCTCTCAGAAATCGAACACAATCTACATAAATTTATTTTTGTTTGTAACTTCGATCACGAGAATATACTATAAATAAAGTTATCGATAATGACAAGTTTCACTTTGAATAAGCTCAAAACTTGTTACAGTTATTCAGGCCTGATATTGTTAATCCTTGTTTTGCATATTTTCTATTTCTATCTTCCTAATAAAACTGTTCTCCCTTTAAAGATTAACTTCATAGGCCAATCAAAACTTCAGGTGTGTTTCCAATCTGTAGGTAAGTTAAGAAAAAGAAATTGTGATCAAGTCAAAGATCAAATTAACTTGATGTTGTATCTTGGTACTCAGATAAACCTGATAAACCAATTAATGACAACGTTGTTGTTTACTGGTAGTGAATTTATACTTTAATTTACAAATAAATTAGTGGAGTTTATTTTTTACACTTTGTACATATAAATCAATTACAATAATTTGAACTGTTTCAAAAGTAATTTTAAATTGCTGTTCAGAACTCGAGGAAATAATCATTTAGAACTTTAAACGGTCAACGGTTCGTGGATAAGATTTAAGATTAAACATGTTTTGGCTAAAGAGGTACTCTATCCTTGCAATTGGATCATAATTATAATACACTAAAGTTGCTGACCAAGGCAGTTTATTAAAAGCACTTCACACGTAACGTTTCGACCCTATATCATGGTCTTCCTCAGACGAAGAACTAAACTAAAATGATGGAATAATACCCAACCACGAAGTATTTATACACATAGCAGAGTGTCCATACACACAAAAACACATCATGTTGACAGTTCTTATCTGGTTGTGTATTCCATCATTTTAGATTAGTTCTTCATCTGAGGAAGACCATTATATAGGGCAGAAACGTTACGTGTAAAGTGCTTTTAATTTTTTAATAAACTGCCTTGGTCAGGAATTTTAGTGTATTTAATATGCAAACAAGACTTAATTGTGTTATAATTATAATAATATACATTTTTAATAGTAGATTTCGTATGTAATTTGCCACTTGGTACTTCGATATGTAATTAAATTGAACTTTAAGAAAATTCAGAGTTTAATGTTAAGGACTTATTAAAGTTACCAATATCAACCCCATTCATTTAATTTCTGGAGTCCTTTTGAAAACTTGAGTAAACGTTATAAGACCCGTTCTCTCCAATTTAACTTTCCCCCGCTCACATATATAACAATTTTTCCTGTCCTATGCACATACCTAATTTTTTCCCCTCGTTCCTTTCATTTGAAAGTGGAAAGCATTTTTTAGCGCTCGTAGCAAGTCCTCAGACCTTCGAAAGTTCAAGAAAGAAAGACCAATATTCACAGCACACAACGAAAAACTTAATTTGCATATTCAATTATATTCCAGTGTATTGGGAATAGAGTTTCGCTTTGTTTTCTTAAAGAGTTCTCCTGCCCCGCTACAGTCCTTTCGAACAGGCAAGACTGTCTTGTTGCTATGGAAACACAACGTCTTGGGACAAGAAAAAATAAGGGAAGAAAGACGAAAGGGGAACCAAAGAGTGAATGGCAAGGGGGCACCGAAACAGTCCTTGGAAAATTAACTGTTCTTCTCTCGCTTCCAGTTCTACTGGTATCCGATTGGAAAGTGTAATATTGTGATTAAAGTCAGAGAAAATTTCCGTCAAAACTTTTTAATCCCTGGAAGAAAGGGTAAGGGATGGGAAGTGGTTGTTGGTGGTAGGAGGCAGCTAGATGATGGGCGGAGATATGGTGAAGTCGACCTCTTTTCGAATGTAGTTGCTCTCAGCCCCTCTTCTTGCTTGTAGACCTCTTTATTACAACTTGTGAACTCTCAGGAACCGGCAAACTAAGGGAAGAGTGGAGAACGAGAGATATAAAGTTAGTTGGCATGGGTTCTGATCTCCTCTCTCTTTTAATTATCTAGAACATTCGGCAACTGAGCGCAGGAGACTGTGTCAACAAGAGTTGAGCAGTGTCTGCGGGAGGAGGGAAGAAGTTGTTGGAATAAAAGGGGTTTCATTCTTCCATCATTTTGTAGCTGCTTGCACAAGGCGCAACAACTTAACGAAAAGTCTCTGTATAAACACGACATGAATCAGTACCTTTAGAAGGAGCTAAATCACATTCAGATTCAATTTCTGGATACTCTGAGGCTGAGATATAGGAGATTCCTCAATCTGCATTTCAACGCAGCTAAATGTTGAATGCAATTAATGGAGAAAATAATATTAATAGAGATTGGTTGACTGCAATATTCAGTGGTATAATTAGAATGTTAGGTTGATTCTATGTGTTCCTCGTGATTCGAACCAACGGTGCCTATAGTTTTGCAGCATACCACAAATCTCTACACCAATAAATGTTGGTGGTTGGATATTTTTAAAGATAGCAGTAAATCTAGAAAAAAATACACACAAACTTGCATTAGTTTACGCCCTGATATGTGTACGTGGGGGGCTGGGATACAAATTTGCTTTGCGATACATATACATACACAGACTCGAGCCCATAAAGAATCCATCAATACAAAAATAATATCACTTTTATCTCAAATTCCTCCACACCTGTTCTGACTTACTGTAGCAAAATTCACCTACGACAAAATTGTCTCGCAACAAGAAGATCGAAATGTGCATTTGTTATTTTGTATATTGTACATTTCTCTGTTCTGTAGGTAATATACAACGCGTTGCTGTGTAGTGCATTGAGTACAATTATTACTGCATTCAGAGAATATTAATATTTGTAATAGAACAACATTGGGAAAATGAAGGTTGTGCTTTAAATTAACGTAATATAAGACCAAAAGTAAGTGTTATTTAATACCTTAACATCAATAATCACTACTGAGAATACCATTTATGTCTCGTATAATAATAATAATAATCCGTTGCGCAACAGCCCATGAAGGGCCTAGGTATACCTACCGACTGCCGATCTCCCTCCCACGCTTTCCTTCGTCACCTCTAAGCGTGGAGATCTTCAACCAGTATTGGAATAGTCGGGGGGTCAGCCCGACGTATCCCCAGCCGTTATAGTAGGTCGTCTCGACCGGATTACGCTCACTCACTCCTCCCCAATTTCCTCACGATGGTGGGTTGCCACCGGCCCTATACGCAGGCCGAATAAATTCCGACCAGAGCCGGATTCGAACCTACGCCGTCCCGCAGCGAACGATCTCAAGACGAGTGAACGCCTTAACCCGCTCGACTACGGAGGAGGACTTATGTCTCGTATACGTTTATCTAAATGCCTCTGCACATTATTATATTAGACACGCGGGTGCCTACCTAGGGCTTTGAGAAAGACTGACAAGGCAAGTGTGACTGCACATTTACAAGTACTTTCCATTACAAATAAGATGTGCAAATTTATGCCTGTTATAATAATTGTAGCTGTAACTGGTAGGTTAAGATATGTCAGATGGCTAGTTGTGTCTCACATCTTGGATCAAATTTAAGTATCTCATTATTTTTATTTTTGTGGCCTTTTGAAACAATCTCTTCTTCCAAGTGGAGGTCATTTTGCAGATGGAGATCGGGGCCTGTTTCCAAAGACATATACACCAATTTCATTCTGCTTGCTGAATAGACACTTCAACTCAGATAAAATGGCACGTTCTTTAATTCTTCAACAATAATGAGTATCTGTAGAGAAGTGTGCAATTACCAGGGCGCCGACTTGTCAAACTTATTGGGGGGGGGGGCTCTGATCACTGAAATAAATGAATGAATGACTCACGCCCTCCCTTTTCTAAAAATAAAAATTACGTCTTCGTATAGCAGTTTTTAAGCAGGTATTATATTCCTCATGCAAATAAAATGTAACATGAAAAACTTTTAGAAAATGTTTCAAAGTCTCTTTATGTCTTCTTTTTTTTAGGTAACAATTAAAGTTTTTATTGAAAAGTACGTATGTATTTACATTAACAGGCCAACCTAACAGTTTTACGTCGGTCTCGGTAGCCGAGCGTGTTGGTTGGTCGACTCAACTCGCTTTGATCCAGATTTCTCGGGTTCGAGTCCCGGGGAGGGCATAGGTGTGTTTTAATGTCCGCAACAGACATGTGACGGGTTGCAAATAACCTTAGTGTTGACGTACACATAAAATAACGAATATTTACAATATTTAAGTTTTATTGAATTATTTACATAAATGCAAACACAAATCGCAGGAAAATAGTTTTACTTTTTTATTATTGCTACAATATTTTACTTTTTAAATTTAATTTTGCAATAATAAAAAACAAATAGCATGTACACTAAGATATAAAGTGACATACACAACAAAAACATATGAACATGATTTAAAATTAAAGCAAAAGGTGCTCTACGCACTGGGATATTTTTTTATGAACTCATTAACGAGCGGTCTCATGTCCAAATTATCAAGCACAGTTTGATGTATGTGGGGTACCGCTAAGCTGCTTAGTCTCTTCTGCCCCATTCTAGATCTCAAATATATTTTCGGTCGGCGAAAAGCACTGAATGACCTTTCGGTTCTGGCCATGGTTCTGGCTGTCGTCACTGGAACAGTGCGGAGGACCATCATGAATTTGGCAACTTCAGGCAGAAGCTCCTGGAGGGTGCTGTCTTCCAAAAGAAACTTCCTTATCTCACGCATGGTAGTTAGAACCACTTTCTTCTGTTTGGCGATATCACCAAGCATGGACATGTGTAAGGAGAGCCTATCGGCATCCAAATCTTGGCGAAAGAATTCTCGCATTTGCTGAAAGTTTGTTGTGCAACTGTTCACAGCTGAGATGCATTCTTTCTCTACAGCTGTTACTTTTTGTAGTCCTGTAGATTCATGTCCTTGTTTAACACATGATTTTGCTGTGTCATACACGTCAGTGTACCCATATCGATTTATAATACTATTTTGGGAGTGTAGAAATTGTGAGGTTTGGCAGCATCAGGTTTTTCAAGTCTCTTAGGGACGTGATGTTGCTGGGGCAATTCTGGCTCATCAACGAGACTGGGTTTGCCCTCTGTGCATTTTTGCCAGAACTGCTCAAAACCCATTCGCTTTTCTTGAAAGATGTCAGTCAAGTATTTTAGTTTTGATTCCACTCCTGTAGCACCAATGCGTGGAGACTGAATCTTACAGCTTACCTCTTCTATTGGGTCCATCACATGGCAGTAGAGGGAGAGAATGAAAAATGTCTTGAAGTGAAGCATTGTCTCCAGGTATCCAGCACATTTTGATGCTCGCGTCAGTAGAATCTTCTTCAGAAAAAATATTGAGAAGGTTTTCATAGTTCCTTAAGATCTGTTGCATACTGGAGGTATTCAACGTCCACCGACGAGGGCAAAGTGGTCGCAGTCCAGTATGGCCAGCCTTCTCATTCACATCAATAATATTCCTAAATATTTGCATTCTTTTAGGGGATTCCGAAACAGTCTTTAAGAAGTCGTTGGCTAAATTCATTATGTCTTTGATTAATATATGTATAATAGTAAATAATAATTATATACTTAGTATATAGTAGGTGTCATGTGTTTTGCTGTCTCCGGTCATAGCCCCCCCCCAAAAAAAGTTGATGATTTAGCGGTCTCAGCCCCCCAAATTGATGGTCTAGAACATTTCAAATGTGTATTTAAAGTTAAGTTCATGTGGCACAATTCAGAGTAAACTTTACAAGAGAAGCAAAATAATACATTAGATTCTCTTAAGCAAAATTATTTGGGGGCTCTGCCCCCACATCGTTAACATTGGGGGGGCTTGAGCCCCCCCAAGCTCCATGGGGTGGGCGCCTATGGCAATTACCTATCTAGAAAGTCTTGGCTTTAAAAAGGTTGTTTTGCGACGGAATTAAGTAGTTCAGTAGAATAAGAATTAAGCATCATACTTTTCATTATAAACATATCCTCGCACATGTATATGATCAACGTTCAAGCAAGCATTTACAGATAAAATAGGAAATTGGATATCAAATATATGCTTGATCTTTGTATCACATGCTGTAAATTAATTAGAAGCTTGTTATCTGTTCACACTTTAGAAAAGTCCCGTTACAATCACCGTAGACCTGCTGCCAGCCTGCTGCAAAGTTACAGCCATTGATCAGACGCAGAAGCAAAAAACACATAGCAAAATATATGAAGAGAGCGTTTCTCTGTTTTGCCTTGGAGACATGGACAAGAAAAACAACGAGAGCCTTATAAATTTGAACATCCCATCTTTTCGGCAGAGTGTAAAAGTATAGGAGAGTCTCGGGGGAAAAATCTCAGCCAGTCTTTTTAAAAATTTGATTTGCTGCAAGGAAGAATCTTTGTAGTATTAATCACGACTAGGATAATGGTATACGGTGCTCTAACGCAATGGCTATAGTTTTTCCCCTTGTATAAATCCTATTCAAGAGATGTCAAGAAAAAGCACGCGTAACTTTCTTCCTAGTTGAAAGCAATACGGCTTAACATGATTTCTTCGTTTATTTTCAAGGAAATTCCAACCAAAGGGTGGTCTTTTAACTGAATTTAGAGGCAGTTGTCATCTATTACCACCATTTTCCAAACACAAATGTATTTGGTAGGCGGAACCCAAGCAACTTTATTTTTTGTGGAGCTTGAAAAATTGTTCCAGGAAGAAGGGAAAATACATCAAATCACTATAATGCAAATGATCATATGTTACATTTAGATGAATTTAGTAATTCTAGTTCACTTTACTAGTTTCCAAGCAAAGTACATACTGCTCTCCGAATTTAAACATCAAGTTTCACCCATATAATGTTAAATATATTTTTTTTAATGAATTTATTCAACTCCACAGGTATTCTATAATTTATACACCAGTGGCCAAAATCTATAAAAAATATGTAACACAACTACAAAATTTGCGTTTCTAATAGAAATAGAAACTAAATAATATAATATAAATATATAACATTCCAATATAAAATATAAAAAATAGAAAATAAATTTTATTGACTGATCTTATCTTTTAATTTCTAGATTAATGAGGGTCATATTCCCGATCTTGCTTCCGACGCTCATCTTTTAATGATTGCCATTCATTTATTTTCAGCTTTCAGAATTAATGCTTTTAAATCTACCTGTTCGTAGCATTTCTAATTATCTGTTAATGCAACATTTTATGACAGTTCAAGATGGTTTGTGGGAAGTCATAATTAAACGTGTATGCTACACATAGTACTTTCGATCAGTTTGAATATAAATCAAAAAGGAAATTTGCGGTCAGTTTTTTTTCTTTAAATGCGAACTGATAATTACATTACATAGTGGTTAGGATACAAGTGCAAACTGTAGGTCCAGTCGAAAATTTCTTACCTGAGCATAAAGTGGAATATTAAAATTTTGCAAACTGGGAGTGCACTTAACAAATGCTAATTACGACCTACGAGATAATATAGTCGTAATTAAACCAAAAATGAAATTAATATTTACAATATTACAAATTTACATAAGAAAATGTAAATTTTAAAGAAAAGGTAATGCAACTCAATAGAATGTTACAATAAGATCCTTATAGTCAATGTATTTTTGCATATTTTAACTTTTCTTTACTACCAGCGTAGACTAATCGTGACAGTGGTGATGGATGATGAATTCATCAAATAAATAAGGTAACAAAAGCAAAGGAACATCCATTCCTTAAATGAATTCTAACACTCTACTCAATGCTATCTAATCTTAGATTTGGGCTTGGGAATTTTTTACGCATTCTCAGAAGTATGTCAGATATTGACAAACTTCGGATTAATTCATTCAAAATGAAGAAAGTAATAATAAAAGAGCTTGTGAAAATTGCAAATTTGTGTAAATGTAAAAGTCGAAATTTTAAGATTCGTCTATTGAATTATGCAAGAAGACTGGAGGAGAAAATATTTTATTGGTCTAATACTGGATATCACAGTAGAAAGATGCTCAAGTTGCTTATAAAATTAGGAAGAACCTATGGAAAACTAAATTATATTAAACTTCCTGTATTAGAAATCCAGAAACAACAAACCACATCTAACACAAAATTGGACAATGATGACAGGGACTTGATTACCAGTGGGTGCAGTCTCAGTTGTGAAGGATTGAGAAAACAATCTCCCAGATCTGGGGAAATGGCTGTAGCAAACGATATCTCCAGTTGTGAAGCTGTCATCGTTTCTCTTCACGACCCCAGAAAATGCTATGCCAACAGCTGCAAAAACAGACCTGGAAAAACACCCACTCTATCAGCACATGGATTTGTCTTAATCTAATTTTAACAAAGTTCTGCTCCCTCTTGGACAATATGATATAAGTATAAAACCACTTGTCCTTGTTGACAAGGAAATTGATCAGGTGATACGCAGGTGTTCGGTCTTACCATGTGTCTTTGTCTCTTTTTGACACTGAACTGAATTATTATAAGAATACTATTTATGTTGATAATATAAACAAATATAATATTAGTAATTCTAAGCAATTTCTTATACATTGCTAGTCTATATTCTGCGAGTGGCATTCTACTACATTTCGTGCGATTAGTCGCCCTCCGTGGCGGAAAGGTTAGCACAGCGCGCTACGACTACAGTTTCCCGGGCTCGAATCCCAGTCTGGGCATCATTGTGAGTTTCCCTTCAATATCATCAGATCATCACTTATCTTCATCTTCGCGATTAACCAAAAGTGTCAGAAAAACGAAGTAAAATAAACGAAACCAATCAATGAAACAAAGAAACGTGTGTTCTACACAAATATGCATCTAACATGATTATCAACAAAAATGGATAAACAATTGCCATTAGGAATAATAACAGGAGCAATGAAATATCTAGTAATGTGTCATTTACAATATACTCTCTGTAAAATTGAATTTGTTTGCTATACTTGTATTTGGTAACTAGACTATGACTTTCTACCTTAATAGATTAAATATAACAGTAGGGATGACTGCGATTAGAACCAACGCAATGAACCTGACTGGAAACTGTAGTACCAAATTTGAGTTGGCAACACCATAACATTTCAAGAAATATAGCCTATGCTAGGAAGTCCCAGTACAATTACAAGTATGCTTACATGCTAATGAAAACGCCAAGTTTTCTAATATAGCAAATACTAAGCACTATGCTGATAATATCAACAATCTACTGCATGTAAATAGGGTTTTAAACTTTCAATACAATTTTTAATAATTACTAACCCGCGAATATAACTGTGCTATAAATAAAAGTAGTATGGCGTTCCTGTACATTTGTTTTATCACTATGTGACGTCATACAGTTTGGTGCAATCGGCCAAATAATGAATACAACATTCGAAAACTGTTAACGTTAACTAAACAACCTGATTGCAGGTTCTGAAAGTTCTTGTAAATTTACATATTTTATCCGCAATATGTTCAGATCTATGTAACGAGTGCACTCACGGTCCCCGAAATGACGTGTCAATCATACCCCGGCACGGGGCCAAACGTCGTTATGTGTACGGGAGACCGGTCGTGACTCACGGTCCAGGTTTTCAAGTTCGGTACTGAGACGGTCGTTTATTGTCATACTATTGCGAGGCGGGGATAGATACCTTGAAATATTACACTGTTTTGGTTTACCTTTGGTATGTAGATTCGAACAATCATAAAACACTAATAGTATAATATCCGGTACCTGAAAAACGTCAAATAACAACACTGACGAACGGTAAAAAGTGAATATATATTGTAACAACAAAAAAAATATTGCAATCAACAACTGTTTACAAAGCCTCCTCAAACGCTCTCTCATTCATTCTATCTCTCTTTCACACACATGAGGTATTTTTACATGTGAAGTATGGATACAAATCATGGATCTCATTAACATATCATTCCTTTTAATTTTAAACCTTAATGTGAATTTAGGGCATTTGTCTGCCAGCTCCTGTGCTCTTTTAAATTAACTTAAGTGCCAGCCCTCGGAAAGCGGTTAACTAAGACAATTGGGTCGGCGTGGTTAAATCTTTCGTTCAATGAACGTATGCATCGAGTCGTAAGCACGACATTATACAAGTTTCTCGGACGGAGGTATTACACATAAGCCTCTCTCGTCCAATGAGAACAACTACACAATTACATAGGGATGCAAAAACTTAATTGGCTCCAGCTGCCGGAATACACTAATCAATCGTCGGCGCGAGCAAAAATTACCTTAAAAACCACCATGCAACAAATAATACTATTTCACGCACACGACCTTGCAATAAAAACAACTACGCTTTCCACAATTAAAAAGGACTCATCAGTCAACTATTGACAAATTAAATGGCGCGACGGGGCGGTCGGTTACACAAGACATGGAGCACACTTTGACAATTTACACTAAATATTAAAGAAATGAAATGGAGCTTCTAACCCTGAATGCAGACAATTAAATTAGAACATCTGAACATGAAATTACCCCTTTTTATAACAATACCAAAAATTATCAGACGCGGGGGTTAGGTTCGGGGTTTCCTGAGTAACTTTGCGAATAAGTGAGACTTCGGCGTTAACTGTACGGTGTTGATACTAACGACGCACGTTTACATGTACATGAGACCCTCTGAAGTATACTGTACCAGACTGCTACATGGCGTGGTCATTCATCTCTCCTGGACGCGGGACTTGCACACGGTTCCTTTGTGGCGAAATTGTCCTCCAAGGTCGATCGCGACGAAGAATAATTGCGACGATCTGTTGTACTTGCACCTCCTTAGTACTTCGGGCTTTCCTCTTGTCACTAGCGTCGGGTGTACGTGGTCACGCGCCGGTCGGGATATCTCTAGTGTCGGGCATCCATTGGACGTCGTTCTGGAAGCGTCGTTCTGGAGTCGTCCTTCAATCTCTCCCTCTGGCTTCGATCGGCGTCGTTCTGGAGTCGTCCTTCAATCTCCCTCTATGGTGACGGGCTTCGATCGGCGTCGTTCTGAAGACGTCCTTCGGGCTTTGGTTGGGACGTCGATCTGAAAGCGTCCTTCGGGCTTTGGGCAGTGGTTGGTTTTGGCGTCGTCTGGCTGGCTTCTGCATCGTTGCGGGCGTCAGGAGGAGCGACGGCCTCCCTTCTCAATCTTCTTTAGCCCTCCATCCTTATGTAGTCCACGCTTGGCAAAAACAAATCACCGCGTAATCTTCACCAAAATAAGGCGCACACTGGTAACTCCCTATCTGCAAGTCGCTCACAGTACGTAAGGAAACAAAGTTCACGGACACAAAGCAATGATCACGCGAGAGTGTAGCGCGGAGATGCTCTCTCTGTGAAATCCGGGTCAAAACTGTTTCTGGGATGGTAGCACCGCATATATATAAGAGATTCAAATTCGTCCGTTGAAACCCACGCTAAGGTGGCTTCGCTTCGCTTTCTCAGGGGATGGAAATGACCTCTGTCCATTGTCTTGAAAGGCGCGGTCGGCGACGCGTCCTGGATCCTTGCAGAGTTGTGCTCCAGCTGGTTTTCCTGGTCATCCGTGAACATGGGTTCGAACGCCTGCTGCGACTCAAGCCCGGTAGCGGCGAAATTTAATCTTTCCTTATCTCCGCGTTGGTGCAAATATGTCATGTTCTAGGCGGCGGCTGTCACTCAAGAAAAACTCGTCCCCAACTCCCGACGCCTGGCTCGGATACCAGTTTATTCACAAAATAAATCAAACCTCACACTTTCATGTTTGTGCATAAAATGAATCAATAAACAAAAAATAATTTATATCGAACTGCGTTTCACATGTCACTAGATACCGTGACATCTATATAGTTTGGGAATGGCAAACGGTTAACATATATGTAATATAATATATATATAATACGTGGAAATTGTTGCATATTTTTGTTATTAACATGCAATAAAATAACCTACATAAGGTAAAATCTTTTAATTGTTGGATTATTTACATATGATTTGTGTGCTGTACCACTTAAGAGATCATTTCATCATATCATCACTCATCCTCATATTCGCGGTTAGCCAAAACATGGCACAAAAGCGAAGTAAAATAAACCCGCATGTTAGTAATGCTTGAAAGTTTTAACACTTCTCGTATCACACGTTTATTCTAATGTATTAATTAACCGAATGTAACTTAACTTAATGTACCCTTACAAATAGATGTTACTCACGTAAAAAGGTATGCGAGTACGTTCAATATCCTTAGATGATTGATCTAGATGGATATTCATTAGTAGTAACCCTCCTAGAAATGTTCCCCAAGTTACCTAATTTTCTGCATTGCAGTCACATGAAAGCCCCTCAGCTAATTTTGCCTTTCCCATCTAATTTAATCACCAGATCATTAATAACATCCAAGAGTCAATCTGTAGAGTACATTTATGATTCGTCTATATATGCTCAACATGGTTGTTACCTTCAAGAACATAGCATTGAAGAGTCAAAGTAACGTTACAAGTTGACTTTTTTCCGAAAACTTTCTTCCTTGGATCATAACTATTTAGAAGACGGGGAACATGTAACAAGCATTACCCAAGGAAAAAGAGAAAGCGGGAGGAAGGGGCGAGGCAAAGTAATGAGTGCGGCAGAGGTAGAAAGACTCATAGAAACAACGTCTGTAAGCCAACGTTTGAGGCGAATCTCTCAAATTAACCTCATTTAGAGTCACTGAAAAGCTTCAAGATTAAGGGGCCCAACCTGCCACTGTACTTAAAAGGTTGTTGGGTGGGCTCTGTTAGGTACGGCAAAGGGACTAGATTTACAGCGTCGAAAAAGTAGGGGAAGTCTACCAGAGACGAAGAAGGAGGATAGTCTTTGAAATCCTCTTGGTGCTTCTTGAAAGCGCTCTCCCTGGATGACTGGCAAATGAAATCTGCAGAAGGCTTCTTGGATATCATTTTCTGTGGCCTACCGCGTGCAGGAACGGGCCAAGGGTGGGTACGATGGATGAGATTCCCTTGCTCGAATCCGCAGCAGAGGGAAAGGTGGATTTACTGCATTTGTTTCTGTGAGAGCATCTTTCGGGAAGAGGCTTTGACTCCTACAAAACGACGAAGAAAATTCTTACATTTTCTTCCTGCGGAAGACGGGCCTCGCGCATTAAAGTTAATTTGACGTTGGGGACCAGAAAAAAATACATCATAATTGCAAGATCTACGGCAGCTTCAACCTTTAACTCACAAGATAAAAATCACTCAACTAATATTGCAGTGAAGATTGCAAAGGAAGAGAACACCAAAACAAAATCACGAGGTGGGATAGAAAGGCAAGCAAAGCAAAGATTAAAGTAGGAAAAGTTTATTTTAAGCCCACTTTATGCACAGATAGGCTAACGGAGACCGATCCTAAGTATAAAATGAATTCAAACCACTATGATAGTAGATAGAAAAACAGGGAAGAAGGAAATAAAGATAAACGGAAGAAGAAAGAAAGAGAGAAGAAAAGAAAGAAATGGAGGAAAGAAAAATGAAAAGAAAAAGAGAAATGGAGGATTAAAGATAAGAAAAGAAAGATAGAAACCAAGGGAAGAGAGAAAGGTGAAAATAAAAAAAAGGAGAGAAACGGATGATGAAAGAGAAGGAAATAAGATTGATAAAGAAGGAAAGAAAGAAAGAAAGATGAAAACAAAAAGAGAGACGGGTTTGAAAGAGAAGGAAAGGAAGAGAGAGAAACAAAGAATCGTGGAAAGAAAGAGAGAAAGGGAGGATGAAGAGAGAGAGAGATAGAGAGAGAAAGAGAGAGAGAGAGAGGGGGAGAGAGCGAGAGAGAGAGAGAGAGAGACAAAGAGAGAGTGAGAGTGGGAGATAGACAGAGAAAGAGATACACACAGAGAGAGAGAGAATTAGAAACACACAGAGAACAAAAGAAGATATAATCATAAATAGGACGACAGGGAGAGTCAGCGTAGACCACTTCACCTGAAAATATTCGTCCATCTTTGAGCCAATCAAAATTCCCTGGTGACGTCACTGCCCCTAGCATGAGGGGAGCGGTTCCGTTTAACTTCTTTCTTCTTCTTTACTCTAGCATTTCCTACAACAATGCGTAAGAAATCATACAGAGAGCAACACAACAGGATTAAAATCTAGAAATGAGGCTGGTTAAAATGAATGGCCGTTGGGACAATGTGGGGTCTTTAAAAGGTTCCCAGTAATATATGGGAAGCTTGCTTTAGTTCGTATCTGAAACCTCTTGTGTGACTTCAATTGATTTGTTCCAGTATTCTACCTGTAAGTTAAGCTCGACAATGAGGATCAATGAAGAGGGGACAAAAGCAATGATAATTCTATGAATGTTAGTGACAATGGTTCTTTATTAGTATGAGGTATTAATTGGACATTATTCATTGTCTAGTGTTTTAACATTGCATGCCAAACGCAATCGTGCTTTCCTCAGGATTAGTACCCAGAACTACTGGATTCACAATGCGTCACACTAACCACCCCGCCACAGAGATAGGTGTCGTCGATAGTCCTGTGTTTAAGGGCTTTGAATTATACCTATTGGGGTATGACTGAGCTAGTACACCCAACTTCGATTAGTCTTTTACATTCAACACAAACAAAATAAGAATACATTTTCTCACATTTAAAGATGTTCTGGTTCTACCCATTTGAGATGGCACTCACAGAGTGAGGGAGAGTGACAATGAGTAAAAAGTGTGTGTGCGATGGGGGGTGGCTATAATATTGTTCCATTATACTTTGGTGGTGAGGAAATTCAACTATGACTCAGGGGAGAAGGGCGGGGAATGCTATAATAGAAACTAAATGTAATAAAAGAACATGTCTACTTGTCTATAAAAAGGCTCAAGGAGGCATGGAACTATAAATGTCCCATGTAAAGATAACAACACTTTGCTTTTTCATTATTAAATTTTTAGACTTGTTCAATTAAAGCGGAAGCAAGGAATCCGATTAAATTGATTAAATTCGTGTTTGGTGGGGGCCGGGAAAGCAAGAGGAAAAGAATGAGGGTCTATTACTTAAAGACCAAAGTCGTCGTTCATCTCTCCCTTGCCTTATTTTGCATCACAGTGGAGATGCGATGGCAAGCAGTCCCCATACTTTCCCTCATTTCAGCTTGAAAAAAACATAATCCAGCCCCTCCGAATGCCTTTCACTTAGCTAATGAGATAAGGTGGCAGAGAGGAGCGATTTCGATTTAGCTCGCTGGTGCAGCTAATGGCACAGTCCAGGTGATGACCACTACAACGGGCTTCCTCAATCACTCCAATCAGACCAATCGGGTCTTCTGGAAACCACATTTTCATATAAATCAACCGCTTAAACTCACCCAGACCCTCTCAACGGCAGCTGACCGAGCGCTCTTTGATAGTCATGTCACTTCCGTTCACAGAGGGCCCCACCACCAAGCCACCATCTGCTTCGGAGTGAGCATAGAAGCGCCCACAGCCCTCAAATCTGTCCCATGTTAAAGCAAGCAGAATGTGGAGGTTGTCCAGAATTAAATTAATATTCAAATGTATTCAAGCTCAGTACAAGAAAATTGAATAATGATTGTATGAGGGAAGTACATATTCAATAAACACATTAATTAAATATGAGGTTAAAGTGGAGTTTCGACATGGTTCCCCTGTGTCCACAACTAGAAAAATGTAGACATTACAAAATTATATATATTTAAAATTTACTTTGCATTATCCGTAGTCAAGTTTGTATTCAGTGAATCATATTGAAAATACACATATTGATGTAAAACGGAAAACAACTCTAAGGGATTTTTGATTAGAACAACAATTTTTCTATTCAAAATTGATTTTTCAGTTGACAAAATTTAATTACATAACTTTCTTTTTTACATATAGACAAAGAATATTCCTTAACGATGAATGACAGCTGGTCCTACCACTGTAAAGCTGCAAAAATATTAACTAATTTATTGCTAACTTACATTTTTTTGTGAATTTGAAGTGATATGAAGCCCAAATTAAGAATAGCAACAATTTACAATGGAATTATTTGACGCATACTTGGTAAATTTGAATAGATATAATGATTCTATTCAATCGTTGATTGAATAAAAAATAATGTAAATTAGTGCACACTTATATAAATTTATACATTTTCAATAAGGAATAATGACAGCTTGTTATATAAAAGAACAACTTGAATCAAATGGTTTCCTTAAATGTTCTGTATAATTCTGCTCCGTACTCATACGGGCTAATTGGGAATAGATTTCAAAACTGCTTGAACCATTGAATTGTGTCACCGTCGATAATAGAATTCGCGACTCTTTGAGCAGAAGACTACAGAGATAACTACCACGCTATCGGGTAGGTCCGTTCCTCTCTTGTATTTGCATGTATGTAATGTAGCGTCGTTTTGCTTCCTATCACTTTTGGATAATTGCGACGATTAGGATAATGATAAGGTGAAAGGCAGGGGGAAATTGTGAAGTATTGCCTTGTGCTTAGCAACTAGGTAGGTATTGATTTGGAGAGTATTCAACAACAAACTGACATGCTGTAAGGCACGACGTTACAGCACCTGTAAAGATTGATTGAGTGAATTGCTTTTTTAAGTCCATTTTATGCACAGAAAAGCAAATCGGGACTGCACCTACAGTTTAAAGTGAGATCCGAACCACTCTGCCATGTGCCTCCACTGGGTATCGAACCCGGGACACCATGATTACAAGGCAACAACGCTACCACTGCTCTATCGGAGAGGCCACCTGTAAAGCTCCAAGTGTTCATTTGATAGAAGGTCGGGCGCAGATTCACGGGGAGGGCGATAGGGGTGATAGCCCCTCCCAACTGCTAGATTTTCGGATATATTATTATGTATTATGTGCCTAATATTTCTTAAGACTCAAATGGTCTTTCATCACAAAGTTTAACAGGCTCGAGAATACTTTTTAAAGTTTGACTCAAGTCCACTTTATGCTCATCTCATGATAGGCTAATCGGAACTAGACCCACACAAAATTTGGATCCGAACCACTGTGCAATATGCCTTAAAAAGGGATCGAACCCAAGAATCCTCAATCAGTTTACCGTGGCATCTATTCCAGCCCTGGACCAATTTTTCGCTAAACAATACGCTGATCTCTAGAACATGGATCTGAGCTGTTCCCTGCTTATAGTACTACATACTCTTTACATAAAACAGTGCAAGTGTAGGTTAGATTTGATTCTTGGCAAGGTGACGCACCCTACCATAATTCGCCCCTCCCAACTGTAACTTCTAGATCCGCTACTGTAGAAGGCTGAGTGAATTCTAGATCTAGGTAACCAATGAAAATTCGAGATACGTACCTCATCTCTGCGATCATGAGACCTGTTGCCACTTGACCTAGAGTGTAAATATTTATATATTGTCCTTACCATGCACGAAGTAGAGACTGAGTTGGATGTTCCTCCACTTGTAATGTGACTGAGCAGTTCCAGAAAACGATTAAATTTTCACCCGACGTGCACAGAAATCTGATCTCTGTTGCGTCATGCATTCTTTGCGACGACATGTTGCAACAAAAGAGGTGGCACTCTTCTTCAACCGCCTCTGCGATGTTCCGCTTCTGCACAACGTCACGTGTGAAAAACTGTCGAGAATACCAAGGAAGTTCAACGAAATCGGAAAGAACGGGGATTTTGCTGTCTGTTGAGGAGATGGGAAGGTGAGACTCTTTCTTTCAAGATCAATTTCGTGACGGAGAAGTTTCTAGCAAAAACGCCAGAGTTCATTTTGGAGTTGGCGCAACCAAATGCAAGATCTCATATACGAATGCCAATTGACGACCTTTACAGATACGGCGAAAGAGAAGCTTATTGGAGTCCGATCCGTAGTTCCTTGAAGAATGCACTTTTGTACTTCCCCCGAAAATGAATCTAGTACTAAAGCTAAAGCCATGAAAATAGTCCATTTAAGGTCACGCCGCCCATCTACAGTGTTACCAACAATTTCAACCGACGAAATCAACCGTATAAGTACTACAACGCGCGAAGTGGCGACTGAGCAACTTAGAAGAAGTATGGCAACTCTGGAGGGCCAGGGGTGTTGAGGATGCAAGGTGAAGCTCCGACCTTGACAGGTATATTTTCGTGGAAAGAGCAGTAACAGAAATTGAACATTTTATTTTAATGACGTGTGCCACGACACTGTAATGCAATAACAAATTAAGTATGGACTTCGTATTGAACATTTTTTGGTATAATATAGTTTGTAGATGGTAAATGAAATGGAAACATATCTATCTTGGCTTCAAAACTTTATTTTTGCTTTATCCCCACAAATTAATTAAATACGTATGACAAACCGCCGTCTTTATGCCTCCCGATACCGTAGTGGTACCGTCATCGCCTTGTAATCAAGAGGTCCAGGGTTCGATATCCGGTAGAGGCACGTTGCACAGAGGTTCGAATCTACTTTAAACTGTAGGTCCAGTCCCGATTAGCCTTTCTGAGCATAAAGTGGACTAAAAACAATCTCAAACAAACAAACACCAATCTTTGGGGGTGGTTCTTGTATTTGGACTATGGTCTGTGAAAGAAATATAAAGAGAACAGACAAAATGGAAATTGCTTCATCGTCGCGTTTAGCCTATAGTGGCAGGAAAAGCAACGTAAAATAATAAAATACAAAACACGAATAGAAATGAACAAATCTAACAAAAGAGAAAATTATATTTTTTTCTTGAGAGTTCTGCTTCCCCTTTGCATGTATGAATAAGAAAGGATACTTTTGGGTACTGATAATACAGTAGGCTCAATTACTATTCTTTAAAATGCAAGAGTGAGAAGACCTTTGGAATAGGGGGAATGCTTAGATACCAAAATATCTCGGTGGCCTAGCAACGGCGACAATGTATCTTGAAAAAAACACCCTAGTCAGCTTTACGCTTGGTTGCATTGTTAGGCCTTAGGAGGAGATATTTTCTCCATTAATACTTATCTGTCACGTGACACGAGATGAAAAAAACACCAATTGTGGGCAGAACAATTCAAAGGATAAAAGAGCTTGCGTGTAGGTTATCGCTCCATGGTTACCAAACTTATAAACAGAATTCTCGTAGGTCCCTGAACCGAGGCACTCTCGCTTGTCCTTCCATCATTTCAGCTATCGACTCCAGTTGACCCCCTCCCCTTTTTCTAAACGCTTCTAGGAAGATGAGACAGGATTGTCCAATTAATTAAGGCGCAGAAGGGGGGAGTGTTGGATGAAGCGGCATGTTAGATATTGATCCAATATATGCGCCATCTTTCGGGAAGATAGCAGGGATATGGAGTTTTTATACCCTCCTTGGATCTCACCGAACTTTATTAGATTTCCAATCAAATTACCTTGTGACAAATAACAACCACTTCCATGTTCATAAAATACATGTTTGTGAATTCCCACGTATCAAAGCGCCTTGGGAATTGATGTAAGCAACTATAGTTTTTAAGACAAAGGGTCAGCAAAGGCTGAGTTAGTGAAAGTTCATTTATGGTTAATGCTGTTGCTATGCATTCTGCTTTGAAGGTCAGTATTCCATTTCCCTCACGGTGTGGTGAGATTGCTTCGTAATTTTACTACAGCGTATTCGCATAATATGAATTAAAATAGCTTTTTAGGTAAGAGGAATCATGGAATTAAATCATAGGGTGTAAAAGCTTCGACCAGCCGGAACCTTGGAAAAGATGAAGTGTTGCGTGAAAAGAGAAGGGGTTTCTTGAGAGAACATATGTATTGAAGTGGGTATATATGTGGAGGGATGGGTGTGAAAATGTGTATGTATGAGTTTGAGCATTTGTCTTGATACCAATACAGTGCAATGCAATCTACGTATTTTACACTATTCGGGAAAAAGCATGTAAGTAAAAAAATTCAATTTTACAGCAGACACTTATTTATATTTATTCCTTTAATAACAAACGTTGCAGACATGATATACATGATGGATCATCACTGTTTAAAATCTTTACACATACTTAATATAAAATTATACTTATAATATTTTCTTTAATTGATTCAGTGTGACTTCATGAAAGCAACAGACAATCCCAGTTGGTGACTTATGTGCCTTTTCCCGAACACCTTAGTATTAATTACTGGTAGTAAAAATTATATCTACTGAGACTATAGCTTATTTGTTAAATATTTAATAATGTAATAATATATTATTTACAACTACTGATTTGAAATTGAATTTTGGGTGCGTCAGCACTTAGGCTATTTTGCAACCGTCACATTATGCAGGGTCCAGCCCATTACCATAACTAAATTAAAACTATACGGTATAACATAAATGTAATGTCGAAGCGCTAAAGTATTCTGACTTGGGTTAAAAGCTGATGCTGTAAAGGGCACTCGGCACACATAAGGACAAAACACAGGACAACACACACACAGTCCTATGAGGATTACATTGGCCGTAGGTCCAGACGTTAGAGCCTCGTTAGTCTGCAAAATGCAGTCCAGGGTGTAATACGTGAAAGTGAGGTTGACAATTGGGTGTACTACGTAGAAGGTCACCCCTTACACCACTATTTACAACTACTCATGCACTAAATTATAATTTATTCATATCACATTAAGCCTATATATACTTTCTTACAAATACTTTTATAAACTCTTCAGACATGAAAATCTAAAGTATTCAAAGTGGAAAAAAGTCGACGCAAGATAAACAAAATCAAAATCAACAACTGCAAGCATAGAATTCTCATCAATTCATCAGCTCATAGAATGTATTGAAATTAATTTTATCTGGTCTACTAGGAAAATTTATATTTTAAAATATGTTTACAACAAGGTTTTGATGCATTTTAGCAGTTGAAATTATAATTCAGTTAGAATTGACATAAAATTTTAGTGAAATTACTAACATGGTGAAAATAGCAGTTAAAATGAAACTGTTTCCGTAAACAGTAAAAAACCATCACGCAAGATGAAATCAAGAAAAAAGCACTCTCGAAGTTAATTGTCAGAGTTATTTACTTTACAACTTTCGGATATTAATTTGTTGGGGTTGCGTTTAACCAGTCCTTACAAGTGAGAAGAAAACTGGCTTTGTTTGTCAAAAACACACACTTTTTTGTTTGCACTTTGACGAGAAGGACTTTGATTACGGGCCTCATTATTGTTGCATGCGTCCATTAAAGTCTCGTACCCTCCATCTCGCCCGTGAGCCAAGTAGCAAAGGTGCGGTCCATTTCCGAGAAGGTTCCCAAACGCATCCATTACAGCCTTCCTGACCCTATGCGGTTCCAATGCATTATTTTTGACTTTGATTAATACATGAGCTCCTCACCTGACGCGGCGCTAAGAACTTGAAATGAACTGGGATATTTCTCCCCAAATTTAATTGTGACTTAGTAGGATTGTGCTATTTATATCATTTTTGTGATCTGATTTTCTAACATAAGGTAAATTACCGTGCACGTACTACATGGTTACACCGAGGAAGATAAGCAAAAGCAAAAACATTGAAATTTGACATTGTCTCAATGCTGGTGACGGTGATTCTCTATTATTATGCATTCTTGGGTTTGTTTCTTTTATGTCACTTTCGTGCTTCCTTTGGTTCATGGTCATTTAGATGAGAGAAATTGTGCAAAAAGCAAACAAACGCAGGAACCAGAATGCAAGGTCAACAGAGGAAAATACTGACTGTGTATCCAGGCACCAGCGCCTCGTTGGCCTGTATGAATGTAGTTTTCAGGATGTACTACTTGGAAGATACGTTGATTAATGCGATCTCAATTGGATATTATTTATCCAGTGTATGTGTGCGTGTGCGCACATCTACTCAAGAGATTATTATTTCGTCTTCAGGTGAACTCAGTACATTTCCACCACTGTCTATTTGAGTTTTTAAATCCACTTTATGCACAGGAAGGATAATCGGGACTGGATCTACAATTTAATACTCCACCGGGTATCGAATCCGGGACCCCTTGATAACACGGGGACGACTACACTAACGTCGTCGGGGAGAATTCCACCACCGTCGTGCAGTGTATTATACACTGTGTATGTATATATGTGTGTGTATGTATATATTATTTGTGATCGTCCTTTCATCAAGTTCATCTTATAACCTTCATCCTCACATTCTCGATTATCCAAAAGTGGCAGAAAAGCGAAGGAAAATAATGCAAATAAAAAACACCGGCGAGGAATGATTTATGCAAATTTTGCTTGCTTGAGGATTGACTGACCATATTGCTTCACTTACAGTACTCTCTGTCCTCCCCCACCCTTTTAAAAGTGGCCCTTTCACACATTTTCTATCAATATCCTAAGCATCAATAAACATAAATTTATGCCTAATGGTGTTTTTCCGTTAAGTTAAAATTAACACGGAAGATTAAGAAGAAATAGAGTGGTAATAAATTAAACGACAAAATGTGCAAAGCAACGTTCTTGTTTTCTTTTCTGAAAATTTTTACACATAAACACTAGTGTCTTCAAAAGTAAATATTGAGTTGATGATAAATATAGACCTAAGTAGGCTTTGTGTGTTTTTTAGAGCTAATATCAAGTTCTACGTTATTAGGAAGTCTTTACTCATATCTCAAGGTTCTCCAAAGAATAAGGTTAAAGTCAACAGAAATTACCATACATAATACCTAGATACTTTAAGCAATACCTCTGAGTACACACAAATTTAATTTGTGATGTAAATGAGAATCCTATTGGAAGTTAACCATTGAAATTTAAAAAAAATATTTTTCGGATGCCATCTCTTATTTATTTTAAACTACTTCGCATTTTGATTATTGATTTATTCTCTGCGAAAAACTTGAAATTAATATCCTTTCGCATTTTGCTCAATGTAGATTCCTGGTGTAAGGTAAGGAGTGGCCCTTTCCGAAGACATCCAAATGCCAACCTCCCTTCCACGTAGTACACCCCCGCCGGAGTGGTTAGCACATCGCGCTACGACGCTAGGGGTCCCGGGTTCGAATCCCGGCCTGGGCGTGGATGATTGTGAGTGTCCATTTATCAATTTCATCATGTCATCACTCATCTCCATCTTCGCAAATTAGTCAAAAGTGGCACAAAAAGCGAAGTAAAATAAAGCAAGTAAAAAATCAAAAAAATCACGTAGTACACCCTGGACTGTATTCTGCACATTAACGAGGCTCTGACTTTTGGGATTACAGCTAATATTATCCTACGTGGGGCCCGTATTGTATTATCCCTATATGTTTGTGATTGTCCCTTCATCCATCGCATCTTATCCCCATTCATCCTCATTGATTGATTTGATTGATTGATTGATTTTATTTTACTTCGCGTTTTGTGCCTCTTGGCTAATTTGCGAAGATGGGGATGAGTGATGAAATGATGAAATTGATGAATGAACATTCACAAACAACCATGCCCGAGCGGTATTCGAACCCGGGGCCCCTGGCATTCATCCTCATGTTCGTGATTAACCAAAACTGGCAAAAAAAAAGGGAAGTAAAATAAACGAAATCAATCAGTCAATGTAGATTAAAGTTTAGAACGCACCGCACAGCTTATTTCTTGGCTGTGATTTTGAGCAGATAGAAGCTAAATTTTTCATCACAGAACATCTGATGTTAATTATAAAACAAAATTCAAGAAAACTTTATTGTTGTTTGTGGACAGGCTAAGAAAACAAGGCGAAGAGAGTGGAGTTACATTAAATTATTAATGCAGAGTTGAAACAAGTTTTAAAACTGTTTCAGATAACAATGCGTTAAGAGCTCAAAAAGTTTCGTTTCCCTCACAAATGCAGGAAAACTTGTAAACACTTTGCAGGAGGGCAATAAATACTTTAGGTACCCATCGTTTACTCCGAGTATTACTTACTTTTACTTACTCATCGCATTGCTTCGTGTATCTGGAAGTCATGACGAAATATATATATATTTTTTCCTGTCTTCAATGATGTCCTACAGAATTCTATCCCGTACACAAAATAAATTTCCTACTATTTTAGTCTAATAATAAACTAATAGAAACTTAGTGGCTGTGAATGACTGGCATGTAGTTTCTTAGTTTATAGTGGTTTGTAAAGATATCTTAATATTTCATGTAATAAATTTCCCTTTCTTCTTGAAGCACATGAAGTTATAGTCGATCTTTCGTTATGGTAAAGGAGATGCAAATTGTGGCAAATTATAATTTTGAGTATTTATAGTACGACCACTATAACTTCACTTTATTTTTCTGCCATTTTTGGCTAATGTGACGATAATGATTAATGATAATCGGATGAAGAAGTACTCGCAAAGGAAAATCTATGCCAACGCATAAACTTGGTGAATTTTAAAGCGGATCTGGAAACACAATTCTGAATCATATTGCAAAAGGTAAGTCGAATAATATGTGTTCTTTTCTTAGAAATAATACGTAGATGAGTTGAGATGTGAATTGCCATTGATAATATGCGATGCCCGAACACTTTCAGTAGTCGACTCACAATCTCTCCACCAAAGCGTTCAAATGTGAATGTCTCCCAAAATCAATCACATCTAATCGTTCATCATCATCGCTCCAATTAGCCAAAGATGGCAGAAAAGCGACGAAAAATAAGAAAAATACAATAAACCGTGCATCATCCTTTCCAACACTTCTACATATACTAACTTCTTATAATATGTAAATAATTCCTAAAGATGAATACCTTTTTTTTTATTTTAAGTTCACCTTATGGCCACACAGGTTAATCGGGACAGGAGCTACAGCTTAAAGTGGGATCCGAACCACTATGTGACTCCACCGGGTATCGAATCCGGGACCCCTTGATAACACGGCGACGACGTTACCACTACGCCATCGGGGAGGCCCATAATTTTAAAGATTATAAGCTAATAGGGTTTATTACTGTGAATGTTGAATTTCTCCTGAAGAGACAGAATTACCTCAGGGAGAAAGAGATTCTCGTTTTGTCTGTTTACAGCTCCACTATAGCCAACATCAGTGGCGCAGGAACGGGGGAGGGGGAGGGACAGGGGACATTGTACCCCCCAAATTTTTGAAGGAGGTATTGTACCCCCTAAATCCGTAAATCCAGTTGTACCTCCTGTACCCCCTTATATAATTTCACAGAGGCAAGGAACTACTGTTAAAAGAACCTATTTTCTATTCGCTCAATAAGAAAAAGTTTATATTAATTACATGCATTATCTTTCTTACCACAGAAATGCAAACCAATGTAAACTTATTCTACTGCATTGTGCTTGCTACTAGTTAGTTCATTGGCCTGTATTCGGGTTTGAAAACCTCTCTAAGGAGATGAAAATCGTTGAAAATGTTTGTGGAACCATAGAATCAGGTAAAGTTTACTCTCAGAAAATCACTCTCCAGGTGAATGCTCTTTTGCGTAAGGGAGGTACACTTTTCTAAAGACTTGGTCGTGTCAATTCGAAGATAAGATACAAATCTTCATCAGAAGAGTATATGACTGACCTTTTCATTTGAATTTTTCACATGGAATTTTCCGAAATGAAATACTTACAAAAACGACACGAGACCGACTTGGGGGTACAATGTACTGCTGTACCTCACGCATAATTTTCATATCTTTGTAAGAGGGTGCTCTGTAAACTATACTTAATCCTATATATTAACATATTTTTTTGAAAATAGAGATGATACTGAGACAAGAAAAGTCTGTGTTTTCTCTCAATTTTCGAGACGAGACTGAAATAAATCTCTGCAAAATCAAAGCGAGACGATCCTTGATGTCCGTGACGATCTCCTTCGAAATTCTGGAATCATATTTGAAGAAATTTCTTAAAATAAATTTAAATTACTATTAGTCTTATCCAGACATATCAAGCTTATATCTTATTGCTTTTTTTTGAAAAAAATAAATCGTATATTTGTTTACTGTAGGGTAACTTCGGTGAATAACGCCAGGCGGGAAACAACGCCATTTCAAAGTTTCAACTCTGAAAGCATGGACGCATATAAAGTTAAGGGGTGACTCACCGTTTTGCGATAAACAATGGTGCCTGGTAGCATTGCCGATAAGAACGGTTGCCATTGTCGAGCCTTCATTTAAGAGAAACACTTTGAACAGTGTAGACGTTTGAGTTGCGTTTCGAGAAAAAAGGGTCCACATTTTCATCGCGCCGACAAAGATGAGTGTTTTTCTATTGTAGGATTAGATTTTAAATGTTAACAATGTTGTACGTACACAATACGTTTATTACGTAAGAGAATGATGAGTGTACGGTTTTCATGGTCGGTGTCGTAAGTTTAGAACAGTTGGTTAAACTGCAATCTGTTGTTTCGGGAAATAACGCCATCATCGTGTCGGGGAATAACGCCACTCAATTTAAACTCAAATTTAAGGAAATGTTGATTTCGAAAATAGGTGTATTCTTGCTCAGTTACCTTCGAGGCGTACAGATATTTATTTTCGGTTAATTTCCTCTTTCAGATGGCGAGAAAATGTAGAAATATACAGGCCAAATGGTCAGTAGATGACTTTAGGCAAGCTATGGCAGCCGTCAAACAAGGAATGAAGATAGCATGTGCTGCACGTTTGTTCCAAATTCCTCGCAGAACTTTGAGGGACTGGGTATCGCGAAAAGACAAAAAAAGACATGCTTTTTCTAATAACTTACTACAGTAATTATTTTTCCTAGTACAGTTTAGTAAAGAAAATGTGAATGTTTTATTTGTAATTAAGATAATGTGAATGTTTTATTTGTAATTAAGATAATGTGAATGTTTTACTTGTAATTAAGAACATGGCGTTATTACCCGACAGGTCTGGAAATAACGCCATTTTGCATTAACAGAGAATTTCGTATTTTATTGCTTTCATTATAACAGTGCAATCAATATTTTATTATTACACAATAGAGGAAAGTTCATTCTCCTAAACATGTAAGTTTCATGTTCCTAACAATAAAAATGTATGAGTTATAGAACAAAATGACCAATTGGTGGCGTTATTCACCGAAGTTACCCTAATTGTAAAGTTAATCCATACTGACAATTACGAGCCAGTGCTGACCGGTTTAATTTACTCAGGATAAAATTTCATATTTCGACGGTTCCCAGCGTCGAAACAAAATGTAAAGCAGAAAAATGTTATATAGAAAAGTTCTTGCTTTAATGTACGTTGTGAAAGTTTGAATGGTTACACATGTACGTGTTGCTTATACTAAATATTTGTGAGTCAGGAAGAGATACCTCGCTTTGTAGTTAAGGGGTCCCACGTGCACAGTGCTTTTAATTCCACTAGAAACTGCAGATCCATTCCCGATTAGCCTACCAGAGCATAAAGTGAATCTAGAATAAGTTTTAACAACGTCTGATTGGAAACCGAAAGAAAAATAAGCACAAACAAGAATGAGAAAGACCTCACTACACAGGAGACGAGATGAGGCTATGACAATTCTCGACTCGTCGCATCGCGATATCATTCCTTCGTGAAATTAAATGTTTCATAGACATTAAAACAGGGATCAATTTATGATTTTTATCAAAGGGGAGAGGACTTATTTTTAAATATATATAAAGTGTACTTAGAATTGGACATTAATTGCTTAAAATCTAATTTTGATATCGAATGTAACACAAACGCCATTTTATGTTAAACTCTAAAGTCAAACTGTAGGAAAATCACATTAGTCAGATGAATGCACGAGATAAATGAGACTCACTGCAGATTCTATGGTTTGCTTGCCAAGGGCACTGTGATACTTAGACTTGGTCTAATTTCTTGCAAATTCTTCTGTATGAAAGCAATGAACTGGGGGTTAGAAAGGAAAAGTAGGTTTAAAACTTCTAAGAGATATCTATAATCAGTCAAGGTTAGGTTTATGGCATTGAGCCCGCTTTCACATTCGGCTGTAGACATTAGTAGATTTTGGATTGGATTCACAAGATCTTTGAGTGAGATGGAATAATTTGATTGATTGATTTGGTTTATTTTACTTCGCATCTGCCACTTTTGGCTAATATCGAAGATGAGGAGGAGTGATGATATGATGAAGGGACACTCACAAATAACACCTATCCCAGGCCGGGATTCGAAGCCGGGACCTCTGGCGTGGTAGCGCGCAATGATAGCCACTCCGTCAAGGAGGCCGGCGAGGTGGGAATGTGTTTTGGATTTTCTTTGTAAATGCGAAAACATTTACCTGTGATGTGTACATGCTTTTGCTTACATTAAAGTTCACCTTTTCACATAAACGAGGAATTAGCATGTCACCCTAAAACAGACGCATGTACCTGCATTCAATACCACTACATACAAAAAGAAACGTTGGCGGGTTCTTCATGGCCACCAAAGATTGAATAGAAAAAAACAACTTTCGAGCGTGTTGTTTTCCTGGCTTGCTCTGAGATCTGAAGGATTTCGGTTTTGTACATGAAATGAATAATACTGCAGTACTTTCAATGCTTGAGAGCGTCATTAGGTACAGCTAATTATACGAGGTCAAATGTTTTAGGAATATTCCAAAGTTAGACCTCTCACGAGTTGATCAGTAACCATCTAAACTAATTTTTTGTTTTGTTTTATAATACAACGTCCTCTAGACGTCTGAGAAATACCGGTTTCTATAAAGCATTGGATGTGGTACACATCAGCCAAAAATTGTTTAAATATCTTTCTATGTGTAGCTATGGGACTTTAAAATTATATTGAACTGAATTATATGGTTTCTATATCCAGTGGTTGGGAGATGATTATTCCTGGTTAGGATAGCTCAAGATAAAGGACGAGGGAATCCTCCTTAGTCGTTTTAATCTCACCCTGCATTAAAATGAATAGATGTATCTTTATTCACTATTTTCACATTTCTAACTCTTGGTTTTCCGTTCGGTTAAATTCAAAATGAGCCCAGAACAAGGTCCAGAGCTTTGTGTTTTGGAATTATTATCTGGTCTTAAGAGTTGTTTTTAAAATAACCATAAATTCTAAGAACAAAGAAATACAAATCATTTATGCATTAAAAAAGAGAACAGGAAATTCGTGTGTTCTCATGCGTTCACATTATACCTAGGTATAGGCAACTGTGAAGTAGTATATGTGTGTGAGTGAGTGTGTGTGTGTGTGTATATATATATGGGAGGCTGAATTTTGTACTCCCCGAAATGAAAAACGTTCCTGCCCCACTGGCCAACATGTTGATGTTGCTATGGCAACCAGGCAGCAGGCAGAGAGATCGGGAGCAGCAGGTGAGGGAATGGTCACAGGTAGCGTTCCGCGAGTGGTATTTTGATTATTAGCGCCAACCAAGTGCATGGTCATGGTAAACACCTCCTCCCGACCTCACAATGCATACCTCAAATTACTTTTCTTACACGAGTATAATTGAAAACTAAAATTGGTAAACGCTGGAAGTGCCACAATAATTCAAGCACCGTTTCCACGTTAAACTGTGAAATGTGCCACGCTTTATAATGTGGTAAACGTGAAATGTGGCTGGTAGTCCTCTAAGTAGTTCAAAGGTCGTGTAAAGAGGTCACTAGTGTGAACGTTCTTACGGGCTGATGTGCTGAACGATGCGATTTCCCAACACTTTCGCTTTTGGCACTTGCAACGTTTACCACTTTTAGTCCTCAATTACTTCTCAACTATACTCTGTCCCTTTTATCTCTGGAGCAAGGTCGCGCATAGCGGCAGATAAGGGGGGAAATCGAGTGGGCAGAGCGAAGCAGTAGACGTTCCTGCGAAAGCTGGTATACCCTAAGTCTTCTAAGCGTCACCAGTTCGGCATCTTTGACACAACCCCAGAGGAAGCCGACCGGACCCGTATCTGGTTTCGAGCCACCACCTGTTTTTTGGCAAAGCGCTGTTGTCACTTTTGCCTGCAGTGTTTAGACATCCATTCATTCACTGTGACGTTTTACTCCCATGGTGTTTATATTGTATAAAAAAAATAGCACAGCACAATAACACAACCTAGCAAAGATAAAGAACCGCAACCTCGCGTTCAGTAATCTCTAAAGAAACTGCATTAGCAACATCTCATTTACTCCACGGGAGTTGACAAGAGCTGTCATTTCTTGGACGGACGCTATTGGTGGGACAGTTGTCAGGGGTGAATTTACTGAACTCCACGTGGACTTGATATATGGTTGTAAGAGGGAAAACTGATCTTTTCTCCAAACTTTCTTTGAAGTAGAGTGAGGTTGCTTTGAAGAACAGCACTATAACGGCAGTCGCTTTCCCCTCCTAGCAATCCCATTCACTCTCACGTGTTCATTGATGGAGCCGTCTCGCGTCACTACTTGCGCAGAGACTTGTATTCGTTTGCTTCCTCCAGAGATAGCCTGGACAGAGTAAAGAACCGGCGGAGAAAAGAGACGATGCTATTCTCCAGCCACTGCAACATCAAAGTTAATGTAAACAAAAACACCTGACTTCTGAGAAATATCTCCTTTCCTTTGTGTTAGTTCTGGTTTTATTTTGCGCATGAACACATTGGTTGTAGATGTACAGCTCATAATATCAGTTTCTACAACTTGAATATAGCAGCTACGTTGAGTAAGTAGCAGTAGCGTAGCGTCCTAATACGCCCATACGCCCGGCGTTCCCTGATTTAAAATTTTAAAAATGCGTAAATGCTGTAAATATAAAGTAAAACGTGACTAATTATATACATGTTTGAGCATAATGGCATTATAAAAGCTATTTTTAGCGATCCGTCTACAACGCTCAACTAACAGCTCTCCTTGTAGGATTTCTCTAATGTCTTTGCTTGCCGGACGCCGGCTAGGTTTGGCGTACAAGACCATGCCTGCCTGTAGGCAGAGAGAAGGAGGGAAAGCTTGTGGCTTGGATCTCTACAGCACGGGCGAAATGCTCTCGCCATACGCTGGCGTACGGAGCGGAGCACCTGATTGGTTCTAGGGGCCATGTGACCTTTCCTGCCTTCCGATTCAAGGCGCTGTACTTCCGATGCAGACGACAGAAGTAGAATTTCTACCCTGTTTTTCGTGCTCGTGCCTCTGCTCGTGCTGTGTGATGCTACAATACGCAATATTGACTGACGTATCTTTAATGACCACTGCATTGGGTAATTTATCGCAAGAACAGTGAAGTGCATTAAAAATTAAAAGAACAAAACAGTTTTTGTCAAACAAGTTGATAAAGTCCTCGTGGTAGAAGTTCAGCCTGTGGCTGCTCTACCACCTAACCCACAAAACTATTTATTTTTTAAAAAATATTTTTTCGTTAGTATCTAACTGCCTAATATTGTGCCAGTGGAAATGTTTAGCATTCGTTTCAAAACTCTTAACATCGTATGATCTCTTGACAAAATTATTTTAAAATGTTTATCAGCATTCTCAAGATACAATAAACAGTGGTCTGAAACTCTGAATTACTACTAATAGGCACTGTTACGTCAGTAGAGTGTACGATTGTTGGATCATCCACCCACCTTCGTGTCAGAGTGTTTTGCACAGCGCGCTAAGACGCCAGAGGTTTCCGGTTCGAATCTCGGCCTACGCATGTTCTTTGTGAGTGTCTCTTCATCAATATCATCACTCATATTCATATTTGCGATTAGCCAAAAGTGGTAGAAAGTGAAGTAAAATAAACCAAATCAATTAATAGTTGTATCATCCACAACAATGAAGTCTAGTGTTGTTCTAGAGGCGCTTGTGATTCAGGTTACTTCCGTCATGCAGAAAGGTTTCCTTGATTATAAAATACTGTTTTGCTACACATGTGTTACGTGTGGAGCAAAATACTCCGAATGGTGTACGGTGTTTCTGACTTGAGCAATCTATATAATTAAAAATGGTATAAAACAGTGCTCCAAGCATTTATTGCGCACTGAGGCATCTTATTTTCTAGATAAAACAAGCATGGATCATGTTTTATCGGAACCCGTCTGACTTAATGTAATAAACACAATGAGATTTTAAATAGACAATACATATGTCGGCTAATTCCATAAGTAAACTCTTAAGCAAAAAAAAAAAAAAAAGGCCTACCCTTCCTTCTAACTTGGCGTTCCCATCCGAAATGCTCATGCTACGCCACTGGTAAGTAGTACCATAGCTTTATTACTTGTTCTATATTCCTACGTGCATGATTCCTGCACATCTGCCATTCGAACAACCAATAGGATTTCTCAGAAGCCACGTGTATTTGTTTACATTGACTTTGATCTTACAGAGAATAGATAATAGTAATACATGGACACATATATATTAAATACAAATAGTATTAGTGTAAAGTGGAAGTAGTACTCGAACAAAACTAATTATGTAACTTTATTTAATCCACTTGCTTAATTTAATTATTTAATTTTATTTAATCCACTTGCTTAATATCTGACATGGAAAAGTTTTTCGACATCTTCAAGCGCAATTGAGCTTATTTATATCCATATACTTCAAATCTTCAATAACTACATTTTGTATTAAGGATGTACAGTCACGGACATTTCTGAGTTGTAACGATTTCATTGAAAGTTAATGAGATTGTTACAACCAAGAAGTGGCCGTGACTGTACATTAATACAAGACGTAGAATGGAAGTTCTGAAGCATGTGGACATAAATAAAGTCAATTGCTCTTGAAAATCTCGCAAAACTTTTCCATGTCAGATGTTAAGCAAGTTGTCCAGACTCTTCCAAAATCAAATCCTCCCAAGAAACTGGGGAAAGAAGTCCTATTATAACTAATTTATGTCCACGGCACTAAACCCAAACGTAAGCTACCGTGGTCCGGTCATGTTCCGATTGTGCTTCGACAGTGGCGTATCGTGTGAACTTGCCTCTCTAGGCAAGGCTTCGTTTCTACCTGACCGAATAGTTTGATTCGTCTATCTTCGTTTACATAGAAAAATATGCCAACAGTGAAGCTGCTTGCGGGTGCCAAAGCGCCGTAATATTAATAATAATATTATTATTATTAAATAATATCTTGATTTAGTGGGCGAGGTTCAGCCACTGGCTACTCAACCATCTAACCCTCGTCAGTATCTACATGTAGAATAATACTTATTAAAATAACAGTAACTAAAAATAATACATACGCATGAGAAGCGATTACGATATTTCAACCTACATATGTAGGTACACGTAAACATATACGTAGTTGTAAGAATAAGATATATACACGTGAAACAGTTAGCAGTGTGCGAATTAAAGGGGGGATAACGGGATAATCCCCCCACAAAAGAAATTATCCCGGCAAAATAAAATTACTTTATCCCTGCCAGGGATGTTTTTACCCCCTGAAGGAAAAAAAATGAATTGAAAGCACATAGTATACGATTTCTTAACTACGTTAGAAACACAATTGAAAAATCATATGTGTACATCAATGGATCAGTCATCAAAGATAAAATATTTCCCTATCGAAAAGTGTGCAGCCCAGTGGATTAAAGGACTCCATTCTTCAACTGAACAACTCACCGACCAGAGACAACAGCATTGAACTTCTCATGGCAAAGTGCTGATATTTGACATGCATTAAAGTATTCACAACAAACTTGTAGGTGGATTAGATGGGCGTTAAGTTTGAACTTGGCAATAGAAATTTGGTCAAGTTTTCGGTGTTACTAGTTCGAGAGATATTTTTTGTGCATGAGTTTGGGTTTTCGTAGAATGTAAATACTGTATATGTACTAAGTGTTTCTCAATTACGTTTATTTGCCTCCCCTATGCGCAGTGGTAGCGTCATTGTCTTGTAATCAAGGGGTCCCTGGATCGATTCCGGGTGGAGGCACATAGTGGTTCGGATGATCGGATCCCACTTTAAACTGTAGGTCCAGTCCCGATTAGCCTTACTGTGCATAAAGTGGACTTAAAACACCAACTCAATCAATCAATTAGGTACTTAGAACCGCCGCAAAGTAATAGTTAAGTACCGTGCGTCCATTTCGATCTGCAGCCGAGAGATCGGGAGAAGCGTGGCGGGCGGCGCTGGCGAAGATGCCGACATTTGCGGCCTGAAATGCCCGCTTATTTTTATGGACATATGCAGACATTTATATAAATATTGCACAACGAGCACTAACCTGTGTTATAAGAGTATGGTTTTAATTTTAGTAGCTTAGTGGCTGTATGTGCTGATGATTTTGACACTCCCATCTCCTGTGAAACACGGCGTAGAGGTTTGTTTGGATAACTTTCTAACGCTGCCCCAATTTCATCGAGTTCATCGAGGAAGCTCACGAAAACCATTGACTTTTAATGGTTTCGTCGGCAGCGTAATCTTGATACAGTGTTGCACATTTGAAACCTCCAAACGATCCCCATCGTCACAAAACTCTTTCAAGGATATAAACTTAAGCAGGACGTTGCTGGTCAAAACTATGATTAAAATGTTTTATTATCTGTGACTCTTATCGTCACTTCTAAAGCGTATTTTTTTTGTGTATATAATTGCAGAACTTGGATGAATTACAGATGATGAATTATAACCCAGGTTAGTGCTCGTTTTGCAATATTTATATAAATGTCTGGATATGTCCGTAAAAATAAGCGAGCATTACAGGCCGCAAATGTCGGCATCTCCGCCAGCGCCGCCCGCCACGCTTCTCCCGATCTCTCGGCTGCAGATCGAAATGGACGCACGGTATATTGACTGATAAAACATACAAATTTACACACCACCCAAAAATCTACCTCCTGAATTGAAATCACAAATACGCCACTGAGTTGGTTGGCACCCCCCCCCCCTCCAAAGCAAAAAGCTTAATTCCCACAGTGGCAGTAAGTAATGATATTAATATCAATGTTACTTACATGATCGAGTGAAGGAAATAATTGAATTTCCTTGGTACATGTAGTACATCAGTTCTATGTTACTTAGTATGTGGTGTGTTGTGCCGTTGCTCGCGAGAAGCACTTTCATAGTTTGCTTTTGAAATTATTCCATTCATTGAAAATTTTATATTGGTTGGCATTGGATTCCATGCTGTTGGGACCGATACTGAAACAGAGGACGTATACACACTGGTAGATAGGTGAGGAATACCTTTTTCAATATTAAGGCGCGTTTTGTTTCCATGAATGGTATTGCGAGGACGTAGTTTTTTATATAAATATACTGGTTTATGTTGGTGAAATATAATCCCGTCTTTGGGTCTATACCTAGAACCTAGATACATGAAAACAGCAATTCGTTCTGCCTTCTTGGGAGCAATGGCTTGAGAAAACAGAAGAACTATACTCTATCTCCGTAATCTCTGGAGCAAGCGAACGAAAACAAGTATCTGCGCAAGTAGTGACTAAAGAGGGTTCAACTAATGAACGCGTGAAAGTTGAAGTGAGTACAGGAAGAGGAAAATGCGACTGCAGGTGCCAGCTGTTATGGGCCTTTTCTACTCTTACGGCGGGTGCTCTATATGCGGTTAATACGCAGCCGACCAACCATACAACAGCAGTGGCGCCGAGAGTTACGACGTCGAGGAGAGGAACTACTACGCTCACCTTGTTCTACAGCTGCTGCTGCGTTTCTTATCACACTGGATTGGTCGCTTCCCAGCTCCACACTTCTCTTGCCAGCATATAGAGCGCCCGCCGTAAGACTGGAAAATAGCTATAGCAGCAGTGTGTACTGGTTCGCTCCACCCACTAGCTTTCTTTCCTTCTTGACTTCGCTCCACACGTTCCCTTGACATAGTATACTCTCGGTATTAATATGTCCTTGTCGACTTGTAGCGGGGGTGTAAGGGGTGACCCTTCCAAGTAGTACACCCTGGACTACATTTTGCAGACTGACGAGGCTATGGCGTCTGGACCTACGGCCAGTATAATCCTCTGTAGGGCTGTGTTTGTGTTGTCCTGCGTTTTGTCCTTATGTGTGCTGAGTGCCCATTTACAGCCTCAGCTTTTAAGCAAGTAAGAATATTTTTATTCACCGACATTATATAGTTATGAAATGTTAGATATGGTTTAGCTATGGTAAGGAAGCGGACCCTGTATAATGTGACGGGTGAAAAATAGCCTAAGTGCCGACACACCCAAAATTTCAAATTCAATCAATCAATCGACTTGCAGCACTGATAATTGTGATTCACTGTAAAGCCTAAGGCTAAGCGAGAATAACTCCTCTCCTAGTACTGAAAATACACTATATCCAAGCTGATATTTTGATCGCAATTTGGCGGACTATTGTCTTCAGCGGGGATTGAACTTCATCCTTCCGATTACTGGTTGATGCAACTAACTGGGCTGTCATCTCCTACATGTTACTCATCAGGATGCGTGCACTAGCACTGCATTATGCAATGCACTATGGAAGCATCTCCGTCTGCAAATTGAATTTCGTAATGCATTGCATGTTGCATCTAGTGGCACCATGTAGTTGGAATTTCGGAAATTACTCAGAAATAATTTCAGCAATGCAGAATAAAAAAAATATATCAGAATGCAAAGACATGTTAACTTGCGTATTTGAGGTGAGGATTCTTTTAAATCTTGTAGGTGGAGTCATGGCTTTTTATTTAAAAAGTACTGAGCCTATATTCATTAACACACTCAACAAACATTTCCATAGTAGGTTCATATATACAGTATCAGAAACAGAAAAATGTATATTTGCATATATATATTTTTTTATTTTCTTTAATCAAAGTGCTCAAATATTTTTCAGGGCAGTTTACCAGAAAAAGCCATGGTGTCACAAACCATTCAAGCAAATTTAAACGCTTTTAAAAAAAATTAAAATCGATTAAAAAATCAACAAAAATGATTTCTTAAAATAAAAATCATGATTTTTATCCACCCCGCCCACAGGCTGTTAGTCCAGACGCCAGAGCCTCGTTTGTCTAATCAGGATGTACTACATGGAAGAGAGTTAGACATTTTGGTGTCTTCACAAAGGGTTGTCCGTACACATCTGAATGTATTCTTAGCGTTATGGAGGTTGGACAACAATTGACGATAGAATGTAAATAAAAGAGGCTGTTTATCTAAGAAACCATCGGAAATGCACCAATTTTATGGATGTGAAAGGGACGGTAGAGAAGAAACCAGGAATAGAACTGAATAAGAATAGCCTCCAACTGCACTGAAAGAGCAATGACTATGTTCCGACGCAGAACGAGAGCAAGGTTTTTCCATAATGGAATGTAGAATTAACCAGAGTTGACGATATAATTTAATCTAATCACAAGCTGACATTTTCGCAGTAATTACTGCAACGTTGAGGTTGCGTGTGCATTCGTGCTGTTGCTAGAACTGATCAAATTTACCGCTATAAACACAGATCAATCTTCTGCAGCGCGCTTTCATCACGCAAATTATACCTTGCCTTGGCTTACAGATTTAGGGCGTTTACTGTGAGCTGATTTCATTCGTGGCTTGTGGTAGAACTCAAAAGCACAACGTAAGTTATCCCTAAACATTTTCAAGATATTGTTGAGTTTTGCTATTGCTCTTATCATTGTTCACACATGGAAATCGAATAATTCTTTAGCCTCTATCTATACAACCTTTCTACGAGGATTAAATTACAAGTTATGGAACTACAGTATTGTAAGTTTTTAGTTTTTCCACATCAGCTAAGTGGGAAACGTTGTATCAAAAGATAATGAACATCTTTCATAAGCAATCTTTAAATGAACGTACCCATAAACACACACACACACACATCTCCCCCACATGTAGATTCCGTACTCTGATATTATCATGTTCCGAATTGGAAATTTAAGTGGAGAAAATTCACTTACGTTTCATTCATATTCACTCCTTGTTTTCTGTTTGCATGTTTTGATGGGAAAGTACACTATATCTCGATCTTCTGCCTTACGCTTCATAACTGCGCATGATTTACTTAATTTAAGTCATCCATAAACGAATAACTTCCTCGTATAAGCACCTATCCCTTATTAACCATTCTTTCTAGTTCATTTTTAGCAGATAATCTTTTCTTGGTTAATGTCCCTTTATTCTCTTGAACCTCTCATGTTTACCGATTGCGAAAACATTTCAGTGTGTCAGCAAAGTTCATGATAGAGAAGAACATAACATATTGGTTCATTTATGTTTCAGTGTAAAATATCCTCATAATATTTATTCAACATATAACAGTTGGGCTGAAAAGTTCGTAGGCTGACTCATAGATGGCGTTACTAGAATTAAATCCATGTGATTTTTACTTAGTACTAACCTTCAAAAGATACGTGTATAAATTTCACAGCTGCCGGATAATTAGATCGTGAGATATAGCATTGTGAGTGAAGCAGCTTTTGTTATTGTGAAAAAATGGATAAAAAAGAATTTCGTGTGTTAATAAAGCATTGCTTTTTGGCGAAAAAAAAATACTGTTGAAGCCAAGGCTTGGCTTGATAAACATTATTCGGACTCTGCACCAGGAAAATCAACCGTTGAGAAGTGGTTTGCTAAATTTAAACGAGGCGAAATGAGCATCGAAGACGATGCACGCAGTGGACGCCCCAAAGAGGCTGTTACCGACGAAAACATAAAAAAAGTCCACAAAATAATTTTAAATGATCGTAAAGTGAAGTTGATCGAGATAGCTGAGACTTTAAAAATATCAAAGGAACGTGTTGGACATATTGTGCATGAATATTTGAACATGCGAAAGCTGTGTGCAAAATGGGTGCCGCGCGTGCTCACAATCGATCAAAAGCAACAACGTTTTGATGATTCGGAGCAATGTTTCGCGATATTCAACCGTAATAAAATTGCTTCCCCATCCACCATATTCTCCAGATCTGGCCCCCAGTGACTTTTTCCTGTTTGCAGACCTTAAAAGAATGCTCGCTGGAAAGAAATTTAGCACTGATGAAGAGATAATCGCCGAAACTGAGGCCTATTTTGAGGCTAAATAGAAATCGTACTATAAAAATGGCATCGAAAAATTGTATGACCGCTATAATCGTTGTATCGCCCTCGAAGGCAACTATATTGAATAATAAAATCGAATTTTGTCAAAAAAATATTTTTTACTATGTTAGCCTACGAACTTTTCAGCCCAACTGTTAAATCAATAAATATCGTACAAACAACATTATTGAAAAGATATAGGTACTTGGTGAAACCAAAAAAAATACACAATCAACGTTTTTCTATTGTATAAATTTTATGTTAATTTATAAAATGTTCACATATTTTTGTGCAATACAAATACTCGCATATTAACTGATTTTTAATTTGTACAATTTTAGCTGCAAAACAAAAATAAGCTGTTCAGCATTACAAGGTTGTATTTAGGTTCTAAGTCAAACTGTCTCTGTCACAGTTACCTAAAATTTTCATTATTACATATTTTTTAAGTTGTGAATTGTACGGTAAATAGCAAATTATATGAGAAGTTCTTATGCCCAAGCAATTCGCAGGAATGGCTCAACTAACCACTCCAAAGCTATAATTACCCATTCCCAGCGCCAACGCTACTCGCAAAAAGAGGTTAAACGAAATTCCCTGGTTGCGATTCAGGACAGCTGTCATACGCTGAACTCTCTTTGTGGTTTCATAGCAGCTTGGACAATGTGAACGAGTCAAGCACTCCTGAATAGTTTACATGCCTCTCGACACTCTTCTACATTGGGAGCTCGCTCCAGGCTGGTGACATGACCTCGCCACGTTCTACCAAACAAAGCATGGAAATTTTCAGTTCCTTTCGCTTGCTCTGCTGTACATTTTGCCTACACCATACTCAACGAAAGCATTTGTTTCTTCATAATTTATTCTGAGTAACCAATTAAAAACTATATACATATTTTTAAAATATTTTAACGAATTTATTAAGATCATTACATGTATCGTATTTCTCAGTTAGGTTAATAGTTATGACTTGGCTGACAGAGGTTCATTACAGCCTTGTAAAGTAGATGGAATCATTTATTAGTTTATTATTTATATATTTTATGTTAATTTAAAATATATTAAGATTTCTTTGAATCACGCTCACCAGCGATAAAATTATATGACAGAACATCTTTTGGTTTTCAGGTATTTCTGAAATTTTAATAATTTAATTCTAATTTATATATTAGAAAATCTTCAGGGAAATTTGAAGCGAAGTAATGATTAAAAAAAGCAAACAGTTACACATGTCTCTAGATCATGTTATTTTTCTTCTACATTTCAAATTATAAAAATATATTATACTTTCAAATAAGAAATGCATTTGCTTTTCCCATTAAATAAGGAATCTAGTGAAACCAAACTGAAGTGTTGCTTGTATATGAGGCTAGTTTATAAAGGATGAAAGACAACGGAATGTTGGAATATTTCAAAGTGCTGTTAATCTGCTTAACTTGTATTTTTATACTAAGGATCAAACTACAAAACTTCTAAAACAATACGAACTTCTAAGTAAATAAATGTACAATCAAATAATTGATAATTGAAACTTGCTTGCTGCATTGAAATGTTTGATTATGATTGTTTATGGGGTTTAAAACAGCTCCAAGAAGAGACATAATAAAAACCGTAAAATACAAATGAATCCTAAAACATATTCCATTAAATTAATGTCAAAGCAAACATTTCCAAAAAGGTTGAAATATATATGTTACAGCGTTTCTGTTTCGAAATTGTGAACTCATGTGCTCGAGTCTGTCAACCACCCCCCTCTTCTCAATATTTCTCCCAGGCCAGGTCAACTTTTTTAATATTATTACTTCACGTAAGGAATTTCCACATTCAGACTAAAACAAAGCCATGCATGTCTTAATGGCACTGCACAATTTAGACACTTAGACGAGTCTTTCAGTCGCTGTCGGAATTTTGGTCTTATTCAGTTTGCCCCGTGTCTTTTCTGCTATGCACACAGTTTCAATTCCGTGATACGTATAATCAAGCACAGCGAAATTGCAGCATGTGCCTCTTGGTCCCTTTAATTCCATACCCATTGTTGGAACGGGAGACGCTTTAACCACTTCATTGGATCAATAGGTTCTATTGCCTCAACGTCTTCCAGCCTCCCTCCCGCCAGGCCTGTTTTAATTTGAGGGAAGGACTGGAAATAATTTGTAGGCTGTATTATGGTAAGGAGATTTTCCCAGACGACGCGGCTATGGAATGAAAATAGGTCTTAATGCACTAGAAAATGAAATAAAGAATCCAGGCATAAATTTAATCTGGGAAGAAAAGACATAGATTCTTGTACCCTAACCAGAGAAAATCTCAAGATGGATTAAGTGAGTTTGTAAATTGTATACTTAAATTGCCAATTCTGGTTGTTCCCAAGAATTTTTTCCTCTTTTTTTCTTTCCTTTTCCACTTCAGTCTTCAGTGGAAACTTTCCCGAACTTCCCTCAAATCCCTAGACTTGACCCGGAAAAATGAGACTCGACTCCACAAAGCCGGACACTTCAATTTGCGTTGCATAATCCCATTGTTGTTCCAATTTGTTCCAGAGCATTGTTGACTGGGGCTCGAACAAGGAATATGGGACATAGATTTCTCGGACAACCAGCGATGTTTACGCACCTCTCCTCTTTGATTGTCATTTACCCGGAGGTCGCAAGAGGCAAGACCAATGTCTCGCATGCAAATAGGAAACTGATATTGCCTGCTGAAGTTAGAATGAATTTGGTGCTTTGAGAACCCCATAAGGATTGATTGTTGAGAGCTTTTACCTACACCTTCTCAGTTTCCGTTTTTAGTTTTTGGTACCACTTCAGTGTATTCTCTGGACACGTTTCAATGCATATTGAACATTCCTGATTTTCGATTAGATCCGAACTGTGGAAGTGGTCAACTGAATTATACGTACATTTCATAACATAGAACAAAACTCCTGTCCCCTGTTCTTTCTTGCACCACAGACATACACAGCCCGATTCTTAAAACTTGTTTATTGCAGAAAAACAAACATAGAAAAGAGGCATATTACAATATTTGCAAATTTGAACTTCGAGAAAACAAATTCTATATTCATTATTTCTTTTCGGACACTTTTCTGTTTCTTTAGACCAATCCTAGTTTGATACACGGAAAAGTAAATGCATCACTTAAAATAAAAACAACACAGACCAAATGTTAAGTCCATCATCGGGAAAGATGCAGGAAGGTGCATCAAAAAATGCATCAATAAATGCATTAAATTACAGCTCAACATGGAAAGAAATACTCACTTGCATCATATGATGCACTTTGGTGTTACCTTTACAAATGATAAAAATGCATCAAACTGTAAACCTGATTCTTGGTAAAGGCCAAAAACACACTTTAGTGCATAATTTAGTGCAGTTGCGTTTCTGGTGCATCAAATAGATTCGACGCATTTAGATTTCACTGTGCACATGTTTATTGTGTGGAAATGGTATTATAACTAAACCAGTAGGTCTGTACGCCAGACAAAAAATAGTCGCATAATTTGACAAGCACTTGCGTGTAAGTATCGATTATATGCGGTTTTGGGGGCAGTCAAACGATTTCGCAACGTAGCGGGTTCGCAAATGTGAGCACTTGTAATATGAGAACGTGCGAAACCTGTGAAGCACCAACAGATTTTAATATTGATGGCGCGAAAGCCGAGAATTTTTGGTGTCATCGATTGAAACCACGGCAACCGGGAGACGCTATCAGCGGAAGCCTGGGCGTTACAAACTGCGACCAGCGGTCACAGAACGCTCGCAGTAAAAACGAGAAATAGAGACGATAAGGTGCAAGGCGGCAATAAGAACTAATTTGCATATGCACGCATGTTACTCAGCTTTAAAAAAGATGGGAGGAAACGTAGGCGAGAGAGAGAGAGAGGAAGGCTTGGAGATAACATTCAACCCCCCTTTTTTGCGCAACATGCAAGAAAATTGTAATTTTAAAGCAAATTAGTTAACTCCCTTAATTAAAACTCCTCTCTTATCTGTAAATTGTAATAGGTTTCTCTTGCCAATGAACTCCGAATACACACATAACTTTTAAAATTAGAATGTGGGGGTCTTTATTTTAGAAGTAACTCAAAATTGATTCACTATAAACTTTGTGAGTATCTTTTTATAAATGTTTCTGTTGTATGTGTATAAATGCTTCTAAATACTAAATGTAAGATCTTAGCATCTTTGTTGCAGGGGGAAGAACTGCAAATGCAGTTTTAGTGTTTAATGTGAGGTATATCATGAAATTCATTGGTAAGCACAGCCTAAGGGTCAAGCCCAGTCAATAAATATCATATCATTACAAACTTAAATTTACAACTAACTTTCACATACTTGTTAACAGGGATGTTACTGGGCTTGAGTGTCCTACGAAATTGTTCTAACCATCAACATCTTTCACGTAATGTCTGGCTTATTAGAAAATTGGAATCAACAACATACAATTTCGGGTACACGAAGGGTGATCAGGGAATGGAAATTACTGTGTATGAATTCAAAGGATTAAGACAGAGCCAATTTACAAAATGAGAAAAAAAAGAGCAATTGTTTCATGAAAGAATTCAAAGCCATCAAAAATTTTATCCTTGAAAATGAGCATATTACGTAATATTAATTAACTAATCAAGAAGTAATGTCCTAATAAATATATTGACTACATTATATTTAGTTCAAGTGTAATTGGAAAACTATACAAAAATATGGAACTGAGTGGTGAAAGTGGTGGCAACAGGACACTCACTCCTTTAGGTGTTAATACGGAATTGACGTTTTTTGGTGTTGCATATTTTTTTAGAATGTACTTTGTTCTTTAATTTTAATATATTAATGTTTTTGGGGCATTCCATTGTCACGGGTGGGGAGCACAGACTACAGTTTTTGCCATTAAAGTCTACTAATAGTTAAGTAACATTTTTCTTACAGTTTCTGTGGAATGAATTATGGAACTAATCACTGTTGATTAAGCATAACCACCCTTAGAATACTTTCCCAGATTTATAGCTACAGGTAAAGAATTTTCTGTCGCGGGTGAGACAGATAACACACTTCCTTTTTACTTAATAAGACCTGTATTTTAATTTCTATGAATATTCAAACAATGAAAATAAATTATTGAAGATAAAGAGAGGAAGTAATTGACCATTGAATAGAGTAAATGTAACAGTAAAGGAGATTTTATTTTGGTGTCACGGGTGGGAGACAATACAGAACAAAAGTAAATCAAGAAGTTAAAATAAACAAATCTTCTACTATTACCTAAATTACGTAAAATACTTGAATTTCTACACAAATGATAATTTTAATTGTTGACTAACAAGATAGAGCATTGCATTTAATTTTAAAAATACACATTCAGGGGCACTTTGTCATGGAATGTTATATCAGAGCTCAAACTATATCTGTGACTTTTAAGTAAAACAGAGCGAAGAATAAAAAAGAAGAGTGAGACAATACTAGAAGTGTTCATGCATATCCACATTCTCCATCTGAGTATTTGCAAAGGCTACTCAGCTTCACTTATGAATGATTTCAAGCGTAGAATTGCTTCTTTATTGGCTTTTCAAGGACTTCAGATTTCATTCAACTAAAATATGATCCTCGACATTCATTATTCTTCTTGACTTCGTGTCTTGAGAAAGGCATTTGAGTAATTTGCATTCTTAGCTATTAAATAAGTCCTTAAGCATGAGAAAACCGCAGAACCTGTTTGTCAAATTGACGATTCGAAGAGTATTTGTTCAACTTATATTGCCGTTTCTCAGATTCCGGAGATAACTAGCCTACTGGCCTCGGGTTGTGAAGTGTAAGTTTTTACTTTCCCGATTGTTTGCTGGACGTTTGTATAGTTTTTACTAGACATATTTCTCCCTGTGTTTCTTCGTCTACACACCCAACATGAATTTCGTATCTACTTACATTCAAGATATATTATACGATCACATCGATTGATTTAAATCTTGTTCTGATGAAGAGAGTCTCTCGGGATATCGACCAGGTGAGTTCTGGAAAAGATTTCAAGTATCAGAGAGCTAAAGTCACTCTCATCGCCAGAGTAGAGAGTGACGTTAGCTCTCGAACGCTTGGAACCCTTAACAGAACCCTGTTTGACAGCCCGAGAGAACCTTTTCATAATTTGTTGCCAGAAAAGCTTCAAGACTTACTTCAAATCTTGTTTTATTATAAATTTACTAACAAGGAAGAGGATCCAAGAGTTGTCGCGCAACTACGATTTGTATGTACGAGTAGTGTGTTGTATATACCTGTACTATAACGAAATATCCATACAGCAAAATTTATAGCTACGATGGAGCCTCGAAATATAGGCTATATACAGTGACAAGAAAGCAAACTATCTATGTATTAATTAGGTTATCAGCTAAATGTTTTAGACATACATGCAAATGGCTCCAAGATTTTGTATGCATCAGTCAGGCACTCTTCAGGGCATTTTGCTCTGCTTGTTTTGTGGCGATGGAGCATACGAAGAATTACTGGTATCTTCACTATCAACAAATGATGAACTTCGTTCTGGAAATTACTCTACTTGTAACGCTTAATAATTGCTGAAATCACTACCAATTTTCTGAACATTTCAACAACAACCTCTTCTTCAAACAGTTCTTCCCTCGATGGCGTTTCCTCCAAAATATCGTAGGAATCCACTAATAACGACCACAGCTTGTTTCATTGGTCCAGTCTAGTTCACTTTCTAATGTTGATCACATCACCTCCACAAATGGTCTACTGTGAAAGTATGGAGTCCCACCTCCACATCACAACATATCCATTCATGACAAGTTGCAATGTGCAGTGTGTATCTTTACCTTTTATCTATAAAGGCTTCGTGTTTTAATATTTTTCTTTCAAATGCCATTTCAACAATGAAAGTTTCGGTAGTATTTGTTTATAGAAATAAGCAACTTTGCGCTCTATACGTTTCCATTGTTTCACCCACCTCCAGAGCGTATAGTCTCGATAAGCAGCTGCAATGAATTTTATAACTTTGATGTGCTACGTGTGCATCCGACAAGAGAATTCGCGGTGGATCTGTCGAAACTTCGTCGTGTCACAAAGTCGCCCATTTGCATCTGAGCTTAAATTTCCAATTCTGCATGCAGACAGAGACACTATAATCCACATTTTGATCCATACAACTTTCGCACTAAGTTGATGTTTAGGGTATAAAGAATTGAAATTTTCTATTTCCAGAGTATATATATGGCACATAAATTCTTGAATTTATTATATTTTTGTTAAATTTAATTAATATTTCTACGCCCTACTTAGTCTTTTATTGAATCTTTGATCTATTTTCTTGCATATTTTTATCATTGGTATCAAAACCACATTTATTTTTCCAAAGTGTCTACCAACATGTTTTCGGTCATTTTGATTTTCTTCTTTAAGATCTTTTCTTGATGTAGGCAAGTCGAAGATAACTAATGTAATAATTTCTGCCATAGATGCATGAAGAGTTCTCCGTTCATAATATTCATGGTCATCGCGGGTTCGAATCATTGTTTTTTCAATTAAAAGAATGAAATGAACAGAACATTATTGTCACGGACTATACCCGGACATCACCGGCTATACCCGGAAACCCTATCCTAAGCATTTCCCAACTCCCGAGAGCGCTATAAATGGGGTTAACAACCGGCCTCAGGGGGAGAAGCCAACGAGGACGTCAAGGATCAAGATCGGGTCGCAAAGAGCGCGACAGTGCCGGACGGGGGAATCGTCTACAGGGCCGCCCAGAAGACGTGGGGCCCAAGCCGGGGCCTGTCCAGAGGTGAGACGCCTCAGACCAACCAGCGGAACCAGCCCCCAGCCGACCGTTCCAGCGTCCAGGCGATCCGGAGATAAGTATCTGCCCCTTTATGGTGCTAATCCTTCTCTCCTAACTTCTCCCTCTTAATAAAATATTGGAGTGCTTTCCAAACAATAAACTCAGTCACTTAAATATTCAATTAGTGTTTCTTTAATTTAACTGCTTTACCTCTGACTCGTCACCCATTGGTCAACGTTTCCTACCCTCTAATACAGAGGGTGAAATCCGGTACGACTAAGGTTTTAACGCCCCCAATTGTGTCTCCAAAGACCAGCCCTGGGACAGAACCTTAGCTCGTAACGTTATGGTATCTTACGTGGTCAAATATACATTTAATTGTTTTAATTGTTAATATACTCCATATTATAGCCTATACACACACACACACACACATATATATATATATATATATATATATATACATATACATACACACACACGTATACATATGTGTGTGTATGTATATGTACAGTGTCCCAAAACAGTATTTACACTTTTTGAACGTTTATAACAGCAAGTATAAACATTTTTAGTGTCACATACCTTAAAGCTTTAGATTTCAAAATTACCGCCATTGTAAGCAATATATCGTCTGCAAAGCTGACCAGATCTAGAAACAGCAGATATGATTGCCACGGGAAAGGAAGCACAGGTAGTCTTAATCGCATGTCTCATGTCATCCAGGGTCCGTGGTTTTGTGGTGTACACATCGTTATTCACAGTTCCCCACAGGTAGGAATCTACCGGTGTTAAACCAAGAGATCTGGGTGGATATTAGACACTTTTTACGTTGCTTGAAACAAAAATTGCCCACCTCTGTAATTTTGTCTACACTAATGCCTACAAGCTGGCGGGCTGTAACGGAAGTAAAAACAAGACAGTGCCTACACGCTCACGCATACTCAACGCAGACATTACAGCTTCAAATACAAAAAGTCCAGTCAAATTATCTTTAATAATTTCTCAGTTATTAACGTTCAAAGAGTGTAAACACTATTTTGGGACACACTTAAAGAAGGGCCGCGAATTAACTTGTATTGGCAAATGTGTATTCTTCTATCTTCCTACATATGACATGACACATGCTAGCTAACATAGATGTATGGTCAAGGACGGAGTGAAATTCTATTAGGAGCAGATCAAGATCAGATTGTCTCCAACACTGGACCCAACGCGTAGGTATGTCAACCCTAATGCTTGCTCTAAAGTAGCTGAATATCGTATGAATAATTAATATTGACACTATAGATAACCATATCAATAATTGATTTCACATGGTCAGTGTAATATCGTGCATGAATATTCATACTTTGCGATAAAGATGATATAATATAACACGTAGAATTCTTGAAATTGTTCCCTCTCTGTTAGAATGAAATATTAATATTTAGTTACATATTAGGTTCAAAGAGGGCAGATTTTTACATTCTAATTCTTAAGAAGAGCAGTGCCATGAATTTCTCATTGGAACACAATTATTGCCATGATATGTTGCATTTGCAAGTCTAATTTTAAAACAACAAACATTAAATTAACATCTGGAGACTTCGGAACGGAAAATATGAAACATGGATTTGTGTGTGTGTGTGTGCATTTAGAAGATTAGAAAAGGTTGCCCGTACTTCATCAGAGGACACGCGGGAATTTATTTTGTAAAATTCTGAGTTTCCAGTGTAGAAAAACACATTTGTAAGATTGTTAGTATAAAAGTTTCAGTAGCCAAAATCATGTAATATCTCATTAAACACAAATTGCCAATTAAGTCCTGGTGCAAACGAAGGGTATTTGGCGTAGCGAGTTTGCTGCATAAAAAATCCTCTTATGTGCAAAAGAGCTAAATGTCTCATTTTAGTTTTTCATTTTTCTGATAGTAAATTAATTTCCTTTCTTTGAATTTGAATCAATTTTTTTTGGGTGCGTCAGCACTGAGGCTATTTTGCACCCGTCACAATATACGGGGTCCAGCACCTTATCATAACAAAAATATAAGTGTGTCTGAAAACTAAAATTTCGTTACCTTGGTTAAATGCTGAGGCTAAAAAGGGTGCTCAGCACAAATAAGGACAAAACCCAGGACGACACAGAATTATACTGGCCATGGGGCCAGTCGCCAGAGCCTCGTTAGTCTGCAGTCCAGGGTGTACTACGTGGAAGTGAGGTTGACTATTGGGTGCACTACGTGGAAGGAGCACCCCTTACACCCCTTTTACTTCTCACAAATACTGAATTCATACTAATCGTCTAGATTAATCGACGTAAAATAATCAAAATACAAAAATATGAAACTTTCAGAATGGAATTTATACTGCACCTCAGACAATGTTATTAGTTCTGTTCTTTGCAATTAGTAGATGATACATTGATTGATTTTGTTTATTTTACTTCGCTTATCTGCCACTTTTGGCTAATCGCGAATATGATGATGAGGGATCACATGATGAACTTGATGAAGGGACACTCACAAAGAACACGCATGCCCAGGCCGGGATTAGAACCCTGGCAATTAGAATATGTTTCGGAAACATAAACAACGGTAGAGTGCACGTAAATACAACCGAGTGTGTTCTTAGCACGTTTGGAACAATGTATTGATCTCGACTGACCAAGGAAAATGTCGATCGTGCCTTCCAGACACTATCAGAAAACGAAGTTACAGTTATTGCAGTCGATTCACACGATCCAGTTCAGCTTGTTGTCAGTGCTGGTGCCATTGTACCCATTGAACACGGTTGCGACGTCGAGCATGTCCACCTTTCCCAGTCCACACCTTGCCCTCAAACCTTTTAGGCGTTTCAGATGCTTGGAATGCGAAGCGTGACAGGAGCAGTCAATTTTGAGCTAGTTCTCTCTAAAAAGGAACCGTGGAAGCATGTGAAATTCACAGAATGTAGCATTGGGACAAAGAGAAGAGATGACTTCCTTAATATGTACATCATAGTCATCGCGTGTTGTCCTGGAGAAAGGACAGGACATGTAGAGACGACTTTATCAGCGTCAACCTCCACTCACGGAATTTGCAGTTTTCTTCAGGAATATTTCCTTCCTTTACCGAAGCATGAACTTTGAGACATCTAATTTTCACCTTCTGACTTGTGGTTTTGTTCCATTTTCCAAGAAGGAACATTAACTCATCTTTTGCAGAAGAATTTACTAATCTATTATTCAAATTGTTTCCCGTGTCGTTTGGTTAGAATGAGTCCCTGAACACTGCTAAATTCTTCCTAGAGGCTACGAACGACACGCCAGAGTTCGAAGACATGTGCCTCTGTGTTGAACCTGGTAATTAGTACCACTTTCAAGGGTTGTCTTTGGCAATCATGGTTGCTTAAAAAAAACAAGTCATGAATATTCAGTTATTTCAGCGTTCGTGAATATTAACAAGTCACTGTCCCTGCATGCAGAAAAAGTACCCGATGGCAGTTTTTTTAAACAAAAAAAGTAAAGTTTTTCTTATGTGCCTTAAGGTAAAGTAACACATTAAAAGTTCTTGTAGCTTCTGGAGGATTTTCCATTAAGGTTTTCTGAGATTTCTTTACATGGTAACATATTTTTCCATTATCGAGTTGAATTGGAAGATGTACGTTTGATGTTGTGATTCTGGACAGCAAATTCAATACATTTTCCATTTTTTTTAATGGGTCGTGCAGATAGTCTCACGTATCATTTCCACATCCATCCACTAAATGCTCTATTCCTTTACGTCTTGATGTGATGATATAACTCACGAGTGTTGAACAGAAAGTAAAAACCTTTATCTCTGCATTACAAATAATATTTTTTTGTTTCGTCCATATTCAGTTCCTTGAATTTATTCCTTCCATCTTCAAACATAGAGAAAGATTCAAATTTTTACTCCTGAGAATGGGACATCAGGGACCCTTGTGGAACAAAAACCATTTTACTTCCCAGAATTGCCGCCTAGGTAAATATTTGATACGTCTATGTGAAATAGTATCGCAGATAAACAACAATAAATTTCTCTGTTTTCAAGAAGGTTTATTGGTATGGAGATAATGCTCAACTCCAAGTGTTTTCCTCCAGATGAACATTTCATACAGGACCAAGTGTTCCTCAAGAAGAATGAAAAATTTCCAGTTTCATCCGTGAAGAAAACTTGGTTTCCTTAACTCTTCATAAAGGTATTTGCTAAGAAAAAAAGGGCAAAGAAATGCACATTATGCATTATATATTCTTACAATTTATTACGTATTATCGGCATGAATTAGGAAAGAAATACCAGAATTTTAAGTTTTTTTTACTGTGACATACATAAAAAAGGAGACACTTTGTGCGTGTAAGAAGAAGGGTGTAACTTCGGACATGGAAGCCTGAAGCCGTTTATTACACTGTGGTTAAAAACCGAAGAATACAAGTTACAAAAAAAAGTCTCCATTCTTCAAAAATTGCACTTTTCTTTCTCACGGCACGTGTGTTGCGTGCAGAAGATGTTTGACTTGTCGAATGTTGTTGAGTGGACTAGTTTGCTTCGGGTGGCTTATACCACACGAATCCACCTCTTCTCGCCACACTCTTCCACACACAAACACATACCCACATGCGTGGTAGTTTGACAAGAGTCGCCAAAAACTTAGTGCATTCAACCTGACAAACGCAACTTTAGGGCAAATGTCTTATTAGCACATTTTTCTTCTTGTGACACAGATCACGTTCATGTAGCGTTACGTGTAGGGTTATGGTACTTCAACAAGACACAGATGGCAACCTATATATATTCAAGTAGGACGTTCATATCCTAACTGTATTAAACGGGCACGATTTACGATGCACAAAGTTATTTTGATCTGGAAAGCCGATTGGATTTTCTTTGATGAAAGTGTCACTACAATGTGAGGTTGGTCTTCGGGATATGAAAAACCGGATATGACTATTGTATCCTGGAACTAAACAGCTTGAGAAGAGGCGTGGTCTGAATTTATATAACACTACATGTGTGTACTACACATGTTACTGAGGGAAGAAGGACAAGGACACAAATTGAGTAATAACTTTTCATTTCTGTTACTTAGAAGAAATATAACATTTGAAATTTAACTAGAAAAGTGTACAAGAGCATAACTTACGATACGTTTGAATATTAGTTTTAGAGAAAGATCTTGAGGTACCTGGTGAATGGCCTTTTACTCATAATCATGTATTCCTGGCCAGGTATGGATGTATCATTGTGTTTGTCCAAGCATCCATTACATTTTCATCATCACGATTGACTCAAGAGGCAGAAAAGCATTGTAAATAGAACGTAGAAAAAATATAAGTACAATAGGAACATTTCCAATTCGTTTTTGTATTTATGTGTAAATTGTAGAAAGTTGTTTTTGACAGTGACAATCTGCTTCCCTACAACATCTCTTTCTTTTGGTCTTTCAAATGCCAGCTTCCTTTGTTCTCAAGCGTGTGGAAATTCTATTCCAAGCTTCAAGCAAACAACCGTTCCAAGGAACGCTAAAAAAATGTTCTTCTAAACCACTTGAAAATGCACTGGGAAGAACTAAATGGCAAACCCTTAAACAAGGTTACAATTACTTCTTGAGTGCCAGGACACAAAAAATTTCTCCACTTTAATATCTTACTTATTTTAATTTCAAGTTAAATATTTTTTTGCAAGGAATTATTCATCAGGTTCGTTCCGAGATTCGAGCGAGCATTTGCACAAAGTCTGCAACAAGATTTGCCGAAAAGGACCCTTCTTCCCCCTCTCCTTCGCTTTCATCAGGTAAACGACACGAGCAGAGAGTCTCGAAGTGGGCATTAATTAAGGTTGAGTAAAGAAAAATAACTCCATACTTTTCATCACAGGATTCGCCGTTGCGTTACGAAAATATATCAACAGTGAGCTTAGTGTTCAAAACCATCATATACGTCACGAAATGCTTCCACTTCAGGACAACGTTTTTCTATCTGCAAGTTCCGGAATGGAGACGATGATTTATTTACTTCGTCTCTCAAGTTTGGTCATGACTTACAAGAAGAGGTAAGAAACCTAAGCGGCATCAAAGTAATGGCTTTCATGGCAATGGAAAAAAATACTAAGTTCGTGTCGCAGAAAGAAACGCCCTGTAGCCTTTGCAGAAGATTATACTTGTGTATGTATATTTATTTTCTTGTATTTTTTGTGACGTGAGGCTAAGATGCTGAAACACCCGTGGACCTTGTGGATGTATCACGAATATTTTTCGAAAACTTTATCGTCTCGTAGGATATCACTACATCACTGATATCCCAAATTCAGAAAAGTTCGATCTTTTTACACCTCCCCCCCCCCTCAAGAGTAACCAGCATAATTATATTGTGTAGCAATAAATTTAATTTTGCCTAAATATTTGCACAAAGTAGTAGACTCACATCGCCTGGAAACCACTCTGCGAGAAATGGGACAGTAATATAATTTTTCGGAATTGGAATCTTAGCGTAGCTCTTCGAAACGGAAGTCATTTTTGAAGAAAAGAAACACGCTTTAGCTACTCTTATTTGTTTTCTGTTTTTTTCTTATTTTACGTCCCTTTTCTGTCTCTTTACGATAAGGATGAATGATGATTAGATGAAATTGATGAAGGGATGCACACGTAAAGGTAAAGGGACACTCATGCATATGCCGAAACTCGAACCAGTAATCTTCAGTGGCAAATCGTGAGTGGACCACTCAACGCGCTAATCCGCAAAGGCGGTTCTAATGGTGTTAAATAAACGTCGTTCACAAGCAACGTTTGTATATGTAAATATATTAGCACTCATTTTTAATATTTCGAATAAGTTTTACAAAACAATAATTATTATAATGCTGCAACGAATGACACAAAACGGGGAAAACATACATCCCAAATGTACACCAAACTGAATAAATTTGTTTTATTTATTACTGCTAATTATTTTCTTGTGTGTGTTTAAACATAAAAAATGTTTTGGTCAAGTTTGCCTAAGTACACTTTATGCTCAGGAAAAAAGGGGAACCAGTATTTTAAAAAATACCCGACCCATTTAAATGTGCCTGCACCTTTAATCAAATCCTCAATCGCTATTGAAATCTGATTTATTCAACCCCCCAACTCGAAATTAATTTATAAATACAGTTATCGATTTATTGTCTTTTTAATAATGTGTATTTAAAAGCGATCCCATTGTGTTGTCGAATTTTTAAAGCTTGAAAGGTCTCTCCTCTATCCCGCAGGTTCATTTAGTGTCCGGATCTTTGGATCCGACACACTTTTGTTTTTTTCTTCATGGTTCACTGACTAGACATAATTTTTTTTAGAAAAAGTGCTGACCAGTAATTTAATCATCAGCTTATATTGACGAAGCACTCAGCGTGTCTCCATGTTATTTCGAAAGCGAAAAAGTGGAAGGTCGAATGAAATTCGTCCAATCTATCCAACACTAACAGTTTGTAGGGATAGAAAAGAGCCAATAAGAGCTTAAATTTCGTATGTAGTGGACCAATTACTTTTGCATGCGCGAATACGTTTCAAATATAAAAAAAACTGAGATCAACACTTCATACGTTCCACTTGAAAATCGTTAAGTATTGGCTGAAATTTTTGCCACTTCCATTTCGGGCATCAAGTAAATGAATGGACGAACAAAACAACAATACCACCGAAAGCGTTACCATGGTTACGCTGTATGCTGTAGCTTTCGCTGCTCCGCTTATAGCCATGCCGTGGAATTCTTGTGGAGCGTAAACAACAGAGATGAGTGAGTTCGATTTGTGAAATTCAAAACCAGATCGTTACGTAGTCGAAGATCGAAGCGCAAACAATCGAGCTTGGAATGAAAAAGAAATTCGTGGCATTTCTCTGAACTAGGAGAAGAAATATATTCGCCATTCATTTCCTTATTGTGTAATGTAGCGTAATTCGTCTGATTCCTAGGTTAAGAGGAAGGATGGAGAGTGATAGCAGTATCAGAATATGCAAGGATATGAGATAGTGTTTGAAAATCTTCCACACAACGATTGGAATGTCAGGATTCGATATTTCTTACTTCAGTACTCTGAACATCCTCTGTCTTCAACCACTTGCTCTAGTTTCAACTTTGGGCGCAACAATTAGAATTTTGAGAATGTTTATAGTAAATATTTTGATATTCTAGGTACACATTTTGTATTTTAAGCATGTTACACTCGCCTTCTTTGGAAAGAACACTACATTCTTTTGAACTGAGTACAATTTAGAAAGATATAGCCCCCTTTATTTTAGGTTTCAACCTTGCAAAAATTTGTGTAACGCTGAAAATTTGTGGGGAGTTACTTTACACATATCAGAATAACACACTAGAAGTGCCCAAAAATCCCATGAACATCATGAATACGATGAATGATATTTAGGTGATATACTAGAACCAACATAGAACGGTCAAAGCCCTGAGTGGAACTTCAAAGTACACTCGATCAGTTGACGTGGAAGTAGAAATACATACAGTGTGATTCAAAAGTCCTGTCCCATCGAACAACATTGTTATTATTGTACCTAGCGAAAAATGTAAAGAGGGGGAAAGTTTTGGAAATACGTGGGTTTCAATCTGAAGTGCTTGCAACGTAGCATTCACCGTTGAAAATTCAAGCTCTTTAGATTGAAACACATATATGTCGAACCACTTTCTCGTTTTCCATTTTTCGCTATGTGTACTAACAACGGAGTTGCCCTGTGTGACTCCACTGTTAAATCATCCTGCATACACATAATTGACTCAATCAATATTGCAGCTCACGTAGCCTCTGGCTACGTGTAAGTATGCGCACTAAGGGGCATTGTGGTCATCTGCGCATGTTCTGTGTGCGAACAACGAGCAGTTACACTCTGTCCCGGGAATCTCTGGTAGTGGTGAACGCTTTTTCCCCTTCTCTACCGTTATGCGCGGCCTTGCTCCACAGATTCAAGAGACAGAGTGTCAGTGAGCGGGGTTTTCTCCACAACGTCAGATTCTCGACTCCCTTGGAATGAGCAGAAATGTCCCGAAATTAAACAAGCTCTACTGATATTTAGACAACGACTACGGCAAGAAAATTAAATAAATACATACTCAGTAAAAAGTACTTTGTCTGCAAATAATCACTCACATATTTATGCACACCTGCCTGTCAGCAAGGAAAAACTCAATCACCACCACTGAATATCCAGCTCTACCTTCCGTACAAACGCTGTTGTTTCGTGTCATTTCATTAAAAAAAAACTCTAATTGCTAGCTAACTTTCCGGCAGCATCTCGTGCCGATACCAGAAAAGCAGCAAGGACAAGAAAATTAGAAGGAACGAAGTTCATTCCACGGCAACAGCACTTCCAGCACGCGATCGACGAGGAAATGGATAATTATTGAAGACTCATTTTTCCTCTCTATCGCCTGCGGTGAGCACCTGCAGCCATAGATCCTTTTAGTTTGCATTTATGTACTGAGTCACGTGGTCAGTGACCATCCAGTTCAAGATTCCTAAGGATTTCTTTGTCTCTCTTTTTTCCCCATTTTGCTGTATTTTTTTTTAGATGTAAGAGCATGCAAGTTCCCTTAAAAATATGTTGAGGAGATTACAAGGGATAGAACCTCACAACAAACGGATTGAAGATGAGTAGGCGATTTATCCATCAGTTTATCATTGTGCATACAACAAAACACACACACATACCCTCACATATTCATGACAGAAGTTAGGAATTTGAAATATTAAGTTGAATAAGGGGTTTGTGTTTTCCTGCACTTAACTGTATTCAATTTGTCACTAACGTATAAGCTTGCACTAATGTGATAACTATTTGTGCCCAATAAAAAAATGTTTCAATTGTGTCTTAAAGAAATATTCTGAAGATGAGTTCCGGGTTTCGAAGGGCAGTGAGTTCCAAAGACGAGAAGTGTGAACGGTGAAAGATTTCGAATAAAAATTTGAGTTTTGCTAGGGGAAGAGTAACGGAAATAGAAATAATACTGACTAGACAATTTCTACCAATTGAATTAGTGCTCCAATCATGATCTCGCTGCACAAGAAGGCCGATCTCAGTGACAGTGGTTAGCACAGCGCGCTACGACGCCAGCGGTTCCATGTTTGAATCCCAGCCCAGCCATCATATCATCATCACTAATACTCATATTGTCGATTAGCTAAAAGTAGCAGAAAAGTGAAGTAACATAAATCAAATCAATCAATCAATCGCCCCTGAAGGTTCTAGGTTCGATCCCCGGTCTCTGGACATGGGAGTTTGGTGCCCCTTGGTCAATGTCGCGTAATTATCATTCATCCGTATCGTCACGATTAGTCAAAACTGGCAGCAGAGCGCCGAAAAATAAAAATACAGATGCTACCACGGAATGTCAAAATTACTTGTGCTTGAAGAAATGCAAGATATATACAGCGGTACTTTCATGGCAGCACAAATCAATATACCGAAAGTATTCGGAAGGTTGTTGGTTTAACCCTCGTGGTTGTTAATCCAGCATTTCTCCTCAGTCACTACATGCAAATTCTCTAATTACTCTGACACTTCCTCCAATTTTGTTGTTCCTTCTTGTTTTGTCCATTCATCTTCCCGGTCACGGATAACTTTAAACAGTGCTTTTTTCTCTGGGAAGAAAGGTTCTTGTACTCTTCAACTTGGCTTGTTAATGTGTACATCATATGAACTCATGGGCGTTCACAGGGAGGATCAAGGTGTCACTGGCCCGCACCTCCTTTTGAATAAGAAAACATTGCCTACTTCTATTACACTCTTCATTTTATTTGTAACTCCTTTGCCTCTCTCTTTCCTGGTATCTTCTGAACCATTTCTTTTTCTACGTTTTTCCTCCAATTTTCTTCTTTATCCCAACTTTGTATCGATCTTCTATTCTCTTCCTTCTCTCTCTCTGTTTCTGTATGTTTTTCTCATAAATTCCTTTCTTTTTTTCTCTCTCTCACTCTCTAGCTTCTCTATTTCTTTCTCGCTTCTCTTATTCCTTCTCTCCCTCTCTTCTCTATTCTTTCTCTTTCTCCCTATCGCTTCCGTATTTCTTCTCGCTTTCGTTTGTCTGTATTTTTATCTTTCTCTCTAGCTTCCCTATTTCTCTCTCTTTCTTTCTCACTCTCTCTCTCTCTCTCTCTCTCCCTCTCTCTCTCTCTGCGTGCGTGTCTATTGTCTTCTTCTTTAACTGTTTCTTACTCATGTTTCTCTTCTCTTTCCTTTCCTCTCCCCTTTCCCTCTTTATGTCTAGCTTCCTTTGTCTCGTTCTCTGCAGATTCTTTCAGCTCTGTTTTTCTATCTCCCGTAAACACTTATTTCTTATGGTGACATATAAACACGATGTCAATATATCGAACTTAACGATGCAGTTTCTCGATTTTGACACTCATTTGGAAAATTTTCTGCGGGTAGTTCCATGTAGTTACACGTGCACAGACAACCCCCCCCACACCCACACACACACACTTATTTATTTCGTTAAAGAAAACGTTATTATTTTTATTCTCATATACAGGTAGAAAAAAAGCCCTCTATATGTGCAACGTAAAATATTAGCCACTTAGCCACTCGGAAAAAAAAAACTATTCGGTTAGCATTACAACAAAAAATTACACGAGATATCAGAGGTAAAATTGTCCGTTTCATCGACACATATTTGCTAATTTATTTGCTTCTGATGTATTTTGGCCGGTCAGCCTTCGTGATATAGCGGTTTGAATATCTCTCCAAAATTCGAGGTTTCGGAATCGAATCATGAATCTCTTCCACTTGTCATTCATCCACTCCATGTTTATGAATCATCACCTCCACTGGTTGCTTTTTAATTAACATTCGACACATGTGACGTTAATTGGGATGTAAGGGGTGATCCTCTGTTAAGATACCCCAACTTCTCTTCCACGTAGTGCACCCTGGGTTGCATTTTGCAGACTGGCGAGGCTCTGGCGTTTGGGGGGCGTGTGTTTTTTCCCGTCCTGTATGTTCATGATTGCCCTTTCATGTTTTCATTTCATCCCCATTCGTCCCCATCCTCGCGATAAGCCAAAAGTGGCGGAAAAGAGAAGTAAAATAACCTAAATCAATTAATCAATATGTCAGAGGTAGACTAGCAATGGAAAACCAATTCATTATATACAGATGTTTTCGTAATATCCTACATACCTCGACGCAGGTTAGGTTATTTTCAAGTTACACAAAAAAATCTAATCAATGTCATGTTCTTCGTTGTCACTAAGGAGCTTAAGGAATTTCTTACTAGTAGTAAGCCAATCAATGCAAAGTTAATTAATCGAAAAATTATCCCTCACTTATCTTATTCTTTAATACTCGATGAATTTAATTTTTCTTTACTAAAGTTTGACTCAAGGAGATGTTAATAGATTGACGAAATCATTTTTACAGGCTGTTTTATTGCTTTTAATTTTCAGATACATAAATATAATTTTTGTTGTAAGAAACCTTCATCAGTTCTTTTTGTTGTATATCGCGCATACAAAATGCTACCATAATTAGTTCTATTATGTAAAGAAAAATGAATGCAGTTTGATCTACGTCTGAGAATTCAGGCGATGCTGCTGGTACCCGAAATCTTTGCCGCTTCTGGAAGACAATGCTAGGGCCACTTCTCCGTTTATTTGACAAACAACAAGCCTCGGAAAAAATGCAATACAGCTTGAAATGAAACCCGAGGCAGTGAGGTTTAGTTTTACACATGAGAAAACATGCAATATTGCTAGACTTGTCTACAATGCAGAACGGAAGCGTGCATCGTGGAAAGCATGCAATTCGAGATAGAATTTCCAAAGGATGTGCGATTCAATGAAAGGAAGGCGCTATGGAAGAGTTGCTACAACCCTCCTCCAAACAGCCTCCAAGTCGGAAAGGGAAAGAAGAGTTCCAATGTTAAATAACTTATTGTGTGACATGGTCTTTTACTTTGTCCTATTTCTGCTTCCATCTTCTTTCCCTACTAACACTTCTTTCATCTTCTTTTTAAATAGATATTCAAATGCAAAAAAAATTCCAAAGCTTTATTTGAATTGCAAACATAATAAAGACTTTCATGAAAATACTAAGGCTGTATGTATGCAGGAGAAATGATAGTCTGAGTGGAAGTCTTAGAAAAATGAAGTGTTTCTTACACACATCCTAAGGATAATTTCAGTTGTCGTATCCCCAGGATAATGTTGACGTAGATTTCAAACCCTGTTCGATAATGGACAAAATTTGAAATTGACAATATAGATTAAAATTTTAAAGAAGTTCATTTTTGTTACTTTTATTCCATAATGTGGAGGAGATTTACACATAAGTTCTAAACAATTTAACTGGAATCCGAAATATAAATGATGTTTTTGGCTCTGGACATAGATGCATTGTAAATCGATAAAATATATTTGATTAATCTAATAATCTAGACCAAAACAATTCTATCTGAAAACGCAAGCAAATGCTCCGCCTGTCGCAGGAAAAAAATGGCCATAGAAAACGCACACCCTCTTTGTATATTTGTGATAATTATTCTCCAAGATTTTAAAGAATCGATATCTAGGGTTATAGCTTACATAATTTTGTAGTAAATTATATTTTCTGCAATAAATGAATGCAAATTAAGATTTCCTTGAGTTTATATTAATGGGAATTTTTTTGTCTCTATCCAGTAGAGTTTATATTTTTCAAGATGTCGAATTTGTGTAATCAGGAGTCTTCTGAAGGATACAAATGTGTTTTTTAGACTGGAGATAAATTTCAAATTGAATTCTGACTATTGTTTTGAATATTTTGGTAGATAGCTGGTATAATACCATATTTGACGTGAACTGATGATATTGCATAACTGAGTTTGAAATGAATTCTCAAAATATGATGGTGGATTGTATTTCTTTAAACAAGTAATAAAACCTCGACATAAAATTTTACACTAGCTTCCAACATAATTACATCAGCTATATAATTATAGCTCTTGGTGCATGTGTATAAAATAATATGCACTAACTATCCGTTTATGTTAATGTAATACGATTTTTCGGAGTTTAGATATTACGCCCTGTCTTCTTTTATGCGCACAAATACTTGATTTTCAATACATAATTTCAAGGCTCATGGCTTCACCGTGAAACCATAGCTTTGCAAATAGTAGGGGAACACACGATTCTCTATGTTGATAATGGAGGAACCTATGCGCTGAATTAGTTTGCAAGGCCAGACTTCATAAATATTCCTTTGCGCAGCATGCAGTACGTTTCCTGGTAATGAAGTTGGTATATTCCTCGAAGCAAGAAAATTTACAACGCAGTAACTTTTCGTTGCTTCCTAAGCCTCCTGCATCAGGAAAAGAGTATGTAAAGCAGCCTTTTTCTTCTCACGACATTCAAAAGATGCTAGGAAGAAAAATTCTGTATATAATAATAATAATTCCTTTATTTAGCGGGCGAGGTTAAGTATATATAGGTGCATATATATGTAATCACATTACCTTTTAGAACATCATACAAACAAATATTCGTAATGTATCCAATACTGAAATATAAGAGGCTACTGCTAACCAAAACATCACAAAGGCCATTGTGAAGACGGTGAACTTATTCTTGCAGTATTACAACAACTTTTAAATATGTGACGTTCAACTAGTGTTTATCTGTGTTACTATGATAATGTGCTGTTATTTCCAGAGCTTATTACGCTTTGCACATCTTCAACCTATGTCTGCTCTCGTCGATATTACTAGCCGACCTCCGTGATGGAGTGGTTAGCACAGCGGCTGCGGCGCCAGGGCTCTCGGGCTCAAATCTCTGCCTGGGCATTAGTGTTCCTTGTGAGTGTCAATTCCTCAATTTCAGCAATCATCATATTCGCGATTAGCCAAAAGTGGCAGAAAAGCGAAGTAAAATAAACCAAATCAATCAATCGTCGATATTATTGAAACTGCACATTTGAAATCTGACTCAAATATCTTTAAAATTAATGATTTACTTCAGTTCCATTCATTATGGTTCATATATAATAATCATGATCGCACATTATACTCCTTCCCCGGCTTGGGAGTGGGTGTTCTTTGCGAGTGTCCCTTCCATCAATTTCATCATAGCATCACTCATCCTCATCTTCGTGATTAGCCAAAAGTGGCAGAAATGCGAAGTAAAGTAAACGAAATCAACAATTATACTCCTGCTTTTGCTACATTTCGAAATGAGTAATTTTTTCTGCATGATGGTTTGATTTGATTTGTTGCTTTAAATCCAGTAAGGCTAATCGGGACTGGACCTACAGTTTAAAGTGGGATCCGAACCACTTGTGCCTCCACCGGGTATCGAACCCGGGACCCCTTGATTAAAAGGCGACGACGCTACCACTGCGCCATCGGGGAGGCCTTTCTGCATGATGGGATAACACTTGTATTAACATAATGATGCCTATGCACAATTCACAGGTTATTACCAATGCTATTAATTTCTTCTCTTAATGGGAAGACAAAAAGTTTTCATCTGCGAGAAGGGTGCATGTGACACAACAACTAACCTACATTTACGGCGTGATAAGAAACTAAAAAAAAAAAACATTATCACCTCGGATGCTGATTCAGTGAACTCTGTTGTTCACTTGTGTGCTATCACAATCGGACCCTCAATGAATGCAATGCAGAGGAGGGATGTTCATTGTTGCGGTGCGAATATAAAGTTTCAACGTGAGCTTATTTACGGGAAAATGTATCATTGCAAAACAACAAAAGGACTCCCTTTTTTATTATTCTGTATCTCTCTCGCTCTCTATTTCAGGAAACCAGATGAAAACAAATGGGCTATTACACTCAACCTGCTCACATCGTGGATTGCCAAGACCACGATGAGGTGTACCAAGATGGCAGAGTCAAATTACAGCACATTTTGTGGAAAAACATGCAAATGTACTTACTCTCTGCCTTTATGATAGTTCGTCTTATGATATTCTGCAATAATAATTCAAAAGCACGGAAATGGAAAATTTAAGGAATATTAGCTTCTGTCATTATTTCTTTGTATCCTTATTAGATATAGAGACTGCGTGAGAACAGTGTTGTTCTACGATAACGCATTAGAAGATATATTACTTTCCTTCTAAGAGTAAAATATTATCGTTACTTTGCGCAAAAAGTAACATGTTACTTTACTTTGAGCCAACAAAGAAATTTCAAGTGAACCATATATAAACATGCTATACTAATCCACACACATCATTCAAGGTCAAGCCAAGGTCATTCAAGGTCAAGCCAAAGTCTTTCCAGTACGGTCAAGGTTATTTAAGTAAAGTCCATGTCATGCGTATGTTCACATCATTGTCATCCATGGAGCTAATGGTTTCTGATTCTTAATTTTAAGAAATCTGTTTTACTGTTTTTGCGAATAAATAGCTCAGTGGATGTCCAGCCTTAACAGGTCTCTTTAAAAAACTTCCTACGTTTGAAAAGTTATATTCGTTTACGCAGGTTATTATTGTTCTCTATGAATTTTGTTCCATAACGTAAGTTGATCTTGAGTCACAACAAAAAAGGCACTTGATTGTGTGTACTGTTATGGTCTTGATCTTGATTTTTGTTATTTTCTGTCCCTTTTCTGCCACTTCTGGCTAATCGCGAAGATGGAGATGAGTGATGATATGATTGATGATACTGATGAAGGGACTCTCACAAAGAACACCCGAACTCAAGCCGGGATTCTGTTATGAAATTGTATTATTCTTAGTCGTTACTGAATTGAAATAAGTCCAATTTCTAGAACTCTTCTTTCCCAACTATATATTCGTATATGCAGTGCTTTTTTTATGGTACGCAATGGCACGCCTTACCGGCTCCTTTTTACAGGTGATCATATATGAACACACCACAATATTTTGAGCAGTTCTTGTGATGAACAAAAAAACAAACCAACTCCAAGAGCACCGGAACCATTCTTTCCAGAAATAAAGCACCGTGTAATGTGTGTTTGTGTGTATATATATATATAAAACCAAGACAGCAACTACATATTTATTTATTGTTACTGTTTTATTCAGGGTAGAGAAAGAAGCAGTTTATTGTTCATTTCCCAAATAACGTCTTTATTAGGCACTTCCTATGCCCTTCTAATGGGTTGAATTAGCTGCAGGTTTTTCTTTTCTCTTTCTCGAACTTGGTTGATGATGAAGAGCAAATACTTAGGTTTCCCCAGTTGTCTCAGCTTCAGAAAACAACGCTTTGTTGGCGCCAACTCACTCACACTTAAAACTGGCTTACAAGCAAAATCCTTGCCCCTTTTGACAATAAAACACTTTCTCCGTCCCACTCGCGGGTCTTTTATTTTTTATTTTTTTTTAAGGCTGAAGGATTTTATAACCGGACACACACCAACACGTCACATGAGCTCGCATTAATTTCGTACGAAGAATTCCAACGCTTTGAAGAACATTTCAAGTCACAAGGAAAATAATGGCGGCAGCCGCATACAATCTTCGGTATGTAATGGCCCTTTTTCTCAGAAGTGAACCGCTGCAGATGGGACGAGAGTAAAGCGACCACATTGCAACGTAACACCTTTAAGGATCAAGGAGGCGCCCCTGGAACAGTCAACGTTCCAAATTATAGCACCGTGGCATTTGTGGTACGTTTGGTTAATATCCAACTCTCAGACTTTGAATAATCGCGTGGGCTTTCCCAAAGCGTTTTGCGACGCCTTTGTGTTGAATTGAGTTCCTTGTCTACGCGTTGAGCTTAGACTATGATTATGGACTTCCATACAACTGACAAACCTTGCCAAGTCTAGTCGAGCTGAATGAAGTCTTACACGACAATAGATGCGTACCAGGCTTAATAAATGGTTCGTAGTGTGTGTAATGTTAAGACATGTGTAATACACCTGTCTTGGAAGCATTCAACGATTTATCAGAATGCCTCTAGAATCTCCACCAAATGTGAATGTGAGTTGAAACTTTTTCGAAATATTAGTCTTGTCTGGAGGGTTATCGCCAGTTGTTAAGCAGCTTAAAAATTTCATCGATCACAAATATTTAACATATTGCAATATTTCATGGGACAAATTATATTTAAGTTACGGAAAAGTGACTGCGGACTCAAAACCTACAATGTTCTACTACACAGATAACAAATCAAGGATGAAATTTACGATGGCTTACTGGTAAATAAATACAAAGATTAGGACTTCGATCCCTTCAAACGCTCACAAATCTGGATTCCGAGAAAAATCCTTGACACTTTCGCACATTGAACTGTAATAATTGAAGACTGAGAAGGAGATGGGAATTGGACCTATACTCTAAGTGAGATCCGCATCATTGAAATGTGACCCCTCGCGAATACATCGCAGGACCACTTGATTAAAAATCTGCAGCGTTAAACAATACCGCCACGCTAACACTAGAGTTGTTTAAAAATAGCTCAGAATTCAGATAGCCAGAAATTGTAATGAAACGAGATTACTAAGCTGAACATTGAGCTAAGACATGTTTATTTGACACAACTCTTAATGGAATGCTGCCAATCATCATTGTGTTTTAGAAGCCTTATTTTGGATTAAATATTCTTAAAATATCATCTTATAAACTTTACCTTGGTATACTTCATGCATTCATTGTCTTGTTTTCACCATAGAGATCAAACACACAACGACATTATATGAAGTTGATACCAAATTACGAAAAGGCATGTTTTTGGTTTAAACTTTAATATGACACATTTATTAATTTCCAATTTCTTAACTTGAAAATGAATAACTAACGTCATCATTTCAGCAAATTTGAATGAATTTGTTTTTCTTTTTCCTGAATTAACTTCATTGTTCGCATTGCATATCAACTTTGATTCACAACCTGGAAGAAATTGGTATACATATATCTATGTGTACTAGAACTAGTGAGAGTTGAATAATTCATAGTTAGATAAATTTTGCTTCTTGGAATTGCAATATTTCCAGATCTAAGGGCGTTGACTCTTGGAAGGACACAGCTAACAAATACACACTGCCATTCCTAGAATTTTTGAGCTGCTGGTGCACGACAACAGTTGTTAAATCATTAGAACTACGGTAGAATGAGTTGCAGGAATTTCAGGAAAGAAGCCGCTGGTTATAGTCGAGATGGTTCACACGCGAAGCAAAGGTCGATGATGTGTCTGCCAAAACAGAAACTACAATGACATTAATCGGTTGAGGTTTAGTAATATCATTTATTGTAAACCGATTCAAACAAGTGCTTGCTGATGCCAGCTTACATTAACAATCGCTAAATCACGTCATTTCGAAGCTTAGGAAAATGGGACGTGATGATGACATGAAATAGAAATGCACGCCCGTGTTGAACTGAAATCGAATTCATGTGACCGTTAGTTGGGTTTTGCTGCGTTGGATATTATGTTTCCTTGTACATGTACAAATAGGATCAGATTATAAATGGAGGTTACCGCCTGCTTTTCTGTACGCTTGAAACTTTGCAGAGTTTTCGGAGTTGATATCAAATTACATTCGTTATGAATATATTTATATTCTATGCCTCATTTGAATGTAGATTGATGTTATAGGTACACATTTTTAAGAGCAATGGATGAAACTAGATAACTTTGATATTTGGAAAACAGAGAGAAGAAACCCATTATCTCACAAACTCAATCCCACGTTCTTGGCGTAGTCAGTCACTTCGTTCACATGTCATGGTACATTTCCATAATTTGAACACATGCTGTTGTGTAAAGAGATCCATCCAACCTTTTTATTCTTACTTCGGAACTCAGGGATTGTTCTTGACAAGTCATATTTTCCTGCTCCTCCTTTATCATTGGAACTGGGATTTTATCTGCCTACTATCCATTTGCATATTTTTGGTTGATTCAGTCTAGTCTTCTTAAAGCTAAATTCGTCCACTGTTAAATGAACGCTTGTTTCTGTGTCTGTTGTTAGGAGTTAGAGGTAGTTATTATGCAAGTCCATTTAGACTAACGAGGGATTAAGTCTAATGGACCATCCTCCGCAAACAGAACCTGAACCTCAGATAACAATCTCAATTATTGGGTTATCCGATTACTGCACATCTGCTAAACTTTGTACTGAAACATTTCAATAATTATCTCTCTTTGAATCCATGCGTGCTTAGTTTTTATAGAGCAGAGACCAACGCATAGGTTGGGTCTCGCGTTCGTCTCCCTGTAAAGGCAAATTGCACAGCGTTTCGGACCCAACTTTAAACTGTTCAGTTCCGATTATCCTATCTGAGCAGACGTGTTCTTAAAATTTACCCACAGTGTAGAAATTTCTATCACAGTCTCACAAACCCTACTACACTTTTAACTCTCTCTGCACTCACGGGTCTAGTTGGTTACACGGTGCAACACCGACTCGTCTACTTCGTTGATTTGGGTGTCAAGTAGTGTATTTGGTGTCTGCACCGTTTACACTACTTTCTGGAGCGGTGTAGTGTGTGTGTATGGTCACGTGGTGTGTCCTAAATAATGAAATGAACGTTTAAAGCAGCAGAGATACATTTGTTGAATCTTCTGAACTTGAGCACCGACATTCGTGTACTTGGTTGAACGTCATATCCTTGCACCAGCGACTGGGATACACCTGCACTACACCTAGTGTCAAAAAATGCAACGAACTAGACGGGCCCAGTGTTTTGGATCAAACTTTAAATTGTCCAGTTCCCATTATACTATCTGAGGAAACGTGTTCAAATTTACCCATAGTGTAGGAATTTCTATGACAGTCTCACGGAGTCACTTGAAGTCGGATATCGGTTGATGTTATTTTCAACTTTTGTCGCTGACAACAGGTGCTTGGAAATACACTAGGAGTAACTGGGCGCCATATGCATTTCAGGAGCTGTAATTTTCTTGTAGACCAGCACTATAATAATGACGTGGCCCTGGTTATAAAAAGACGAGTGGGGGGGTCATTGGTAGATATGGTCACCACAAAAGAACAAAAAAAAAAAACTTTCATTGTAGCTGAGGCACGAATAACATTACTGAGAACCCTATTTCGACAGAAGAGCTTGTGATCAAAATTCACTGGGTTCTATTTCACGCCTTGCATTTTACATCTGGTCTCCACTTCCAAGTCAAGCATTCGCCTGCACCGCCAGGAAAAATAAAAGAAAGTTTCAATGCAACAAACAGTCCAAGGGCAACGTCGTTGATTGTTTCGCAGGGCATGAAATAACTTCACATTTTTACCCGTGCAAATTAGGTGTCTCGATCAATATTGCGAGATGGTTGAGACAAGCGAAAAGATTGATAGCTTCCTGCAGACTTGTAGTTTTCGGTCCTCCAAACAGTTTCCATTTAGCTGGCTCTTTTCAATTGCTCGAAATTACTTGAGAGTTAAGTGAAATTGATAGAGAATTCCCCCACTCTTTATCGTTGCGAAAAACTTGAAGTTGGCTGGCAATAGCTTTGCTGTTTCAAGGTAAATCTCACGAACTCTCCCTCCACTTGAAGGAATTTTCCAAATGCCTCTGAAAGACTGAAACTAGGTTAAGCAGGAGGGAGAACGAAAGAAATAGAGAAAGACTGGTGGGGGGGGGGGGGCATGGATTTCTTAGCTGCGTCATGGAAACAGTTGTTGTGGCGGAGCGGATGTGTTGTCCAGGTTACGTATTTTAGCTTGTTGAAAAGTAGGAATGAATGTAAAAGTGCTTTTAGAGGAACGTGAGGAATTTCAGTATTAGGTTCAAGTTATGTATCTCTCAGTCTAACGTGATATTAAATTTGTAATTGTGTGTAACAAGAAAGAAGCAATATTTTAATGTTTTAGTCATGGCTCCTTCAGAGCATTTGCATATGTGTGTGTGCTGCGTGTGTGTGTAACTATAGTCTATCTCAGGAATCTCTGGAGCAAGGTCACGCATAACGGTAGATTGACTGATTGATTTATTTTATTTTACTTCGCTTTTCTGCTACTTTTGGCTAATATGATATGGTGATGATATGGTGAAATTCATGAAGGGACACTCACAAATAACACCCATGCCCTGGCCGGGATTTGAACCCGGAACCCCCAGCGTCGCAGGCATAACGGTATTGAAGGGGAGAAAGTGAGTGGACGGAGCAAAGCAGTACACGCTGCTGCAGTCGCTTTTCTCCCTCCACCCAATACAGTCGCTTCCCACGTGTTTATTAGTCGAGCACTCTGAAGCCACTACTTCCGCAGAGACTTGCTTTCGTTTGCTCGCTTCAAAGATTCCAGGAACAGATTATAGTGTGGAGTCTATAACACCCTGACTAACCAACTGATACTCTTCCTCCCCATGGTTTATTTTCAATTTATAATTTTTGGGATTTCCAAGGGTCCCGGGTTCGAATCCCGGTCGGGTATGGTTGTTTGTGAATGTCCATTTCATCATTTCATCACTCATCCCCATCTTCGCAAATTAGCCAAGAGGCACAAAACGCGAAGTAAAATAAACTAAATCAATCAATCAATCAATTTTTGGGATTTCTCGATTAACATACAAGTTTGATTTTAGTTTTGTTGTTGAGCGTCGCTTTCCTACCACATTTTACTAATCGCGACGATGAAGATGAATGATGATATGATGAAATTGATGAAGGGGCATTCACAAAGAACACCCACCCACTCCCATGCCGGGATATGAACCCGGGACCCCTGGCGTCTTAGCGTGCTAATCTAACCCCTCCACCACGGAGGTAGGCTTAATATGCACGTCGTGCATTTTTTTGCACAAGAATCAATCAGCTTCGAGCCGCTCTAAAGTTAACTCCGAGTCAGTGGCGTGTCCATTTTCTTAAGGAGAGGGTTATATATACTTTTGTGAATAGTCAGCCCTCATTTTGCTATATTTCCTACCTTTCATGTTTTTCTTAGGAATACTGGGACAAAGGGGGAGGGGGGTTATGAACACCCCACCAATCACTCCTGGGCACGCCACAGCTCCGAGTTATCCTTACGTATTTGTTTTTTATCATATTTTACGCCACTTCTCTGCCGCTTTTGGTTAATTGATGATGAATAGATTATATTGATGAAGGGACACTCACAATGGACACTTATGTGTCCAGGCTAAGCCTCGAACCCGGAACAATGAGTGACAAGATCGTGAGTGGATCGCTCAACACACTCGGCCACCGATTGTAAGTACAGTCACCGGCAATAAAGATATGAGACCTAGATCCTGTTTGCTTTCCCCCAAGGCGTTATGTGTGTTGCCAAACTCTAAGGCGACAAGTACATTTTAATAGCAAATTTTCAATTACAACTTCTACCACTGCCGTAGACAACACACATAACGCCTTGGGGGAAAGCAAACATTTCAGGATCTAGATGTCCCATTTTTTTCCCGGTGATTGTACATTCTTATGGGCTGGTTATACATTTCAGTCTTATGTGAGACATCCTATTCACTGATTAGTTATCCACAAAATATAAGCCTTTTGTGGACATTTCTGAAGTTCAGTATGTAAACAAAGAACTCACCCAAACCTATATAATACCAGTTTTCTTTAAAATCCACACTATATAGAGAGTTTGTTTAGTTGAGTTGGTGTTTTAAATCCACTTTATGCACAGTAAGGCTAATCGGGACTGGACCTACAGTTTAAAGTGGGATCCGAACCACTAATGTGCCTCCACCGGGCATCGAACCCGGGACCCCTTGATTAGAAGGCAACGACGCTACCACTGCGCCATCGGGGAGGCCTCTATATAGAGGTAATCTGGATGTGAGCTAAATGTTATAGAAAAAAACACCTTAGCCTCTAACCTACGAAGTTTTTAATATTTTTTTTTCTTTAATAATTCACTTTTAAATTTTCAGATTCACATTTGAAGCAAAAATACAACTATACATTCAAACTAGACTATTTTCGTTCTTTTTAAACTGAAACTGAATTAGCTCTCTATCGCTTCATTCCAAACGAGCAGTTATCTTCCAGAAACCTGCGTATTAGAAACACCCACTTTTTCGTTATTTTACACAGCGTCATATTAAATCGAGGCTTGCTACCAGGTAAGAGCTGTATTTTAGTACGAGAGCATTATTATTTCGAGCCATAACAACGCAAATGGACCGTGTTGGAGTACGGCCGTGAAACAAACGGGCCTAATGGTGGCATTCACTCGGATCAGCAGATGCTGCCTCGGCAGAGAATTGTTTGAAAAGATCAGCTGAGACCGAATCGGCTTTCAGAGGAACGACCTGAATTTCAATTATGACCTTCCAGTACTGAGATTTAGCCACACTGCACAGAAATTGTCTAAAGTTCAGTACAAATTGCATAAATTTAATCATTAGTTTTAGAAAACTGCTTATTAACTAGACTACCAAAATTACATCTTGCATCAAAATTTAAATTTTGTTCTTGTCCTGTTGTCATTGTTGTCATGCGTCGTTAACTAAAATATATTATGTTGAGCCTTATTTTATTTTCTTCTCGTATACGTATCTTTCTCGATTATTCAAAAGTAGCAAAGAAGCGAAGTAAAATAAAACAATGAACCATATGCTGGTGTAATGTTATTTCTGGATTTCAGCAATCGGACTGATACTTGTGCAAAAATATGGATCTTGGAATCGAATCTTGTTAATGTGTATAGGTTTGACATACCTATTTAGGCTAATGAGTTCATCATCCATTTTCACCCTTTACAGTACATTAACTGAGAGATATGGAAAAGAGAAGGGGATCAAATAAAGGATAAAATAATATGAAAAAAAATCAGCCAAAAAATTGATTAAGAGCTTCCAAGACAATAGAGAATCACATTTGACCTTGAACCTTAATTCTCATGTATTTCTTTCTTTTGTGTCGAATTTCACTATATAATAATAATAATAATAATAACCCAGGGTTTTACAGGCCTGGAAGGGCCTTGGCCTATCTCCCGAATGCCAGTTTCCCTCCCACAATCCTTCCAACCGGTAATGGGGTGACGTGGGGTAAGCACGTCGAATCCTCAGCCGTTACAGGAGATTTCTTAGACCGGGTTACGCTACTCACTCGTAACTTCCCAATTTTCTCACGATGGTGGTTGTCACCTGTCCCATACACAGGCCAAAAACCCAGAGACTGAACCCAGGAGGACTCAACCCCATGCCGTCCCGCAGTCGGAGTCCAAAGCGCAGGGCCTTAGATCGCACGACCAAGGACTCGAATTTCACTGTTTGTAAAAAATTGTACCTTGCAAATTTGTTTACTGCATCACCATATTTTAGTTAAACCGACATCAAGCATACGATTTTATCGAAGATACGAATGGTGTCCATGACCTGTGGTCAATATCAGTCAGGTTTTCTAGATCAGAGTCCGCTACTTCTTTCAAGTTGCTTCCCAACTGCAATATCGTGGCACCAATACCAAAACCAGGAATGTGCTAAACCTTATTTTAATATTCTGTATTGGGAAAAACAGGTTTTACATTTAGATAAATGTTGTCATCGGTAAAGTGTATGCCTACTTATGACTCTTTGTTAGGTCATATTAGTTAGCATAGGATATATATCAACATAAAGTAGTCAGAAGCTGCAAGTCAAAATTTACACATTCGTTGTATTGGAATTGGTGCGACGATATGTCAACATAAGAAATTTGGAGCTCACAATATAAGCGAGAGCGCTGTAACAGTACATTCTCCGAATATTATATTTTGCGTAAAAAAATGCAGACTTTTAGAGAAAGGTCCATTGAACACCATTCTTCTCAGATGATCACAATAACGATTCGGTCTTGGCAAACTTGGCACACTCATGTCGCTGTCAGTTTTTGGCTCAATTTCAATTTGGTCCTTATTCGCACTTTCTTTTTGTGAAGCAGGAGCATGCGCAACCCCTAACCACTGAGAGAAACATTGTTCCTTGGCTCTCTGAGCCCGGAGTAGTAAATCTTGCAGTTTGACATACTGTCTGCCTTAGGAAGTAATTAGAAGCTGCCGAGAGACATATGCGAAGTAGAAGCAGATAGGTGGAGGCTGCGCGTTTGACGCGGGGGTGGCTCAAGCCTTGATTTATGCTGTGCTCGCAGCGTTAGAAATATGTCTAAAACCTCCTGAAATGGAAAACAAATATGCGCTCTCCAGATTCATTGCCATGTGTGTGTCCGTGAGAATGGCAATTGGCAGAAGAATCCCATCCATCAGTGGAGCTCTGGCTAAGAATTCAAACATTTGCACGAGGTGTCAAGCCACATGAAGTTGTTTGTGAGAACTTACTACTCTGGACGACTGTTTAACTCGCAATTAATTACTGCAATTAAGGATCTTACCTTCCTTATTTGTGAATTGACTCAGAACGCCCCAGTTCTCATTTTGATGTCATACAAAGCTTCGAAAAGTTCTCAGAAAAGATCTGCAGAGACTACCTAGATCCCTGATCATACCTAGTACAAACCTTATGTAATATACCATCTTGAAGATGCGACATTATGTTATCTATGAAATTTAGACGCAAATCCACGTCGATAGTCAATATGACATACACCTTATTTACATTACTTTACTTTCAACAATTCTTACTTGATTTTGATTTGATTTGTTAAGAAGAGTCGGTTTCTGACATTTTTGGCTAATCGCGACGATGAGGTTGAGTTATGATATGATGAAGCTGATGAAGGAACACTCACAAATAACACCCATGCCCAGGTTGGGATTCGAACCCGGATTACCTAGAGTCGTAGCGCGCTGTGATAACCACTCCGCGACAGAGATCGGCTCAATAATCTTTACATGGACTCCATAGTGAACTGATTAGCGTAGAACGCCACGAAACCAGCGGTCGTACGTTCGTATCCTGGATCACGTTTGAACGTTCATTGTGTTTGTTTCTTGATCTACATATCATACATTAACTATTGATATTCATTCACTTGCTGAATTAATCTTGACGTGCCCCATAAACAAATCTGGAAGGGTTTTCTTAGTGTGAAGGCATGAGTTCAGGTAGTGTCGCAGAGTACTGATATCTCAAATAGCTTAAAACACTAATTTTCCCAGTAAAAGCACTGTATAAACAAAACATTTGAATATTTCAGCACTTTAAAATGTCACCTGTACTATACATATCCAAGTGTGGGTGTATGACTTTATCTATGCAATTTCAGATTTCATATCCATGCTGTATCTTTGAAATTCGCAGGTGGACAAATTTATCTCTCAAAAATGTGTAGAAATGCTTGGAAAAATAATGAAGTTAATTTAATTAAGTATATACTCGTAGTTCTTTACAGATAAGGCATGAAACGGGTTTGCGGTTGAAGAATAAGGATAGGAAGAGAATCTTTTGGCTCTCATTTGTGTCAATTTATTTTTGTTTATTTAAATTATGTATTTATTGTAACATATATAGCTATGTATCTGTCTGCCTAAGTGTATGTGTGTTCATGTAGGAATGGGATTACAGGTTCATCAAATACTCGTTTCTAAGCGTCCTCTAACAGTCTTGGTGGCAAAGCGTTTTTTAATATAATTTAATTATCGTTCATCCTTGTAATCGCGATAACCGAAATGGCAGAAAATCGAGGTAAAACAAGAATACAATACAACAATATTAGTAACGTTTCTCTGATTTTGATGTAAGGTGCCAATTATCCCCGGAGATCTTGCACTCAAAAGTTGAACTGCTTGAAGGATCTTTGTCAGACACTTGAAATTGGATATCATCTTATTCATGAAAACCGCCTACCCTCAGCAACATCCTTACTCGAGAACTTTCCGAAGAATGTTGATGGATGATGGATGGGAATCTGACGTGAAGCTCAGAAGCCGTTCTGCTCCAAAAGCCTCGACCTGGATTGAGATGAAAAGTGTCAATGTGACCTTTTTGGTGACCTTCAGCGTGAAAGATGGCAGAGAAGCTGTATCCGGTTGGAGTCTTGCGGACAATTTGTCTGTTGCTAAGTGACTGGGGTCAGTTAGCGAGATCGTCTGGTGCAGGAGAGAAAGAAGGTAGAATGTTTGGTTCACAACCATTCATCATCATTTCCCCACCAGAACTTGACTGCTGCGAGGAAGACTGAGACAAGCCCTGTCGTTGCCTCGGCTCAATTTTTCACACCGTGACACTGGGTGGCAATTAGGACGTTGGTTTTCCAGATGACAATATTACCTATTCCTTGCGACATTATCTTAATTAGGCTTTTCTGCAAATAGAATTAAATATCCAGGGATCTCCTCGTTGTAGTTGATGGTGGTTTCTTTTCGTGCAAGCCAGCATTCATGCTTAATTTACATATATATTATTCAATTGATTTGTTTAGCGAGATTTACAAAATTAAGATTATAAAATACTTTCGTCTACATTAATATATCCTATACGAGTGTGTAGTTAGTTGGATCATTGCAAAGACACAAAAAGAAAAGACCATTCGTATGTACAGTGTCTCTCAAAAGTTTTAGGACAACGACATTTTAAACTAGGCAACCCAATTTACACAAGGCGTTGGTGGGTTGCGTGTAGAGTTAGGCTCAATTTCAGGGTTGCCACATGCACAATATATATTTATGAAATACGCGAAATAAATAAATCTAAGTACGAGTATTATTGTATAAAACTAGAAACAATATAAGTACTACATTTGTTGTAAATGAAAAATACTTTCTGAAAGAAAGAAAATCGATTTTCTAGTACTTCATTCCTGATGAGTTTACACAAAGAAAAGAGGAGAGAGGAAACGGAAGGGGACAAAAGAGAGGAGAAGAGAGAAAGGGGAAGAGGAAAAGTAAAGGAGGGAAGAAAATAGAGGACAGAAGTAGATAGGAGAAGTAATGAGGAGAAAGGAAAAAAAGATTCGAGGAGAGATGAGGAAATGGAGCAAGAGGAGATACGAGGAGGAAAACGAGATGAGAGAAGAGGAGAAGAGATGTTTGGAGAGGAGAGGAGGAGACGGGGAAGAGGGGTGGAGAGTAAAGTAAAAGAGAGAAAAGAGAAGAACGAAAAGAATAGGAGAATAGTGCAATGTAGTCGGAAATCGAAGAGAGGAGAGGAGATAAGAGAAGTGGAGAAGAGTGGGATGGAGACAAGATGCGAGAAAAGTATGGGAGGCGATATGAGATAAAAGCAGAGGAGAAAGAGGGGAGAGAAGGAGAAGAGAAGAACAGAAGGGACTGGAGACGAGAGAAGAGAAGAGGTAGTTGCAGAAAATATAGTCTCAGCCTCAAGAATTGATGCATTGATCAAATTATCGACATCAAACATTCAATAACATTTTGAAATGTATTGGAGAATGTATTAGATCGGTGCGAAATGCTTTTTGGCTGAATTCAGAGCAAGCAAAAATCTTCCACGCAAGATCTTTGATTTTACCTGCGATTATATCACTAAAAACATGAATGTAATTTTAATATATATAAGAATTATCAAATTTTTCTCCACTTCTCGGTTCGTTCAAATGGAGATTTGTAATTTAATATTTCCCCTCCCCCATCGTTAATTCCAAACTGAATTATTCCGTTTCACACGGCGTGGACAAAGAACAAACACAATGGGATATGTCTAAAACTTACGAAAATTTTCTGCCACCGGAAGGGTTTGAACCTACGACCATCAGGTTGACAATCCTTAAAGTTAACCACTACCCTACAAGCATTGTTTCAAGGCTCCATAAGATTTGGCAACTTTCAATTCATCACTGAAAATACAGTATATGTATACCAAATTTGTAACATTACAATGTTTTTACTGAATGCAACTTTATTCAGTGGTGCAACCACAGGGGTTCCAACCTTGGTTGGAAATGAGTTCTAGGGGGCAATGGGGGCAAACATTGACGGCAAGTGTACTTGCAGGGGGCAATAACCGCCCAGAGCTTCAAATTTCAAGTTCAGGACCATAGCTAAGGGACGGCGGGAGAAGGCCCTGGGCGCCGAACGATCTAAATGTAAAAAAAGTTGTAAAATTTATTGACTGATTTGTGTTTTTCTGTCTACTTTACGCACAGAAAGGCTAATTGAGACTGGGCCTATAGCTTAAAGTGGATTCCGAACCACTATGTGCCTCCACCGGGTATCTAACCCAGGGCCCCTTGATCACAAAGCGACGATGTTACCACTACACCATTGGGGAGGCACACAAGTTGTAAAAGAGAGAATGCATAGGCGTTCCGTGAAATTATTTGCGCTCTATTAAATTAATATTGATTTCAGCCTGCAAAAAAAATTGATCCAAAAATTTTCTTCCTCGCTTCGCTCGCATTTTATATTTCTTCGCTGTAATACATTGTAAATCACCAGACAGAGAAATATGACTTGTCTTAATTGATTTTGTTTTAAATGCATGAACAATTGTTTTGAGGTAAGGGAGCGTGCACATTTCAGAGACAATTTATGTCATTTTTGCTGTTGGTTTATTGTGAGATGGATGAATTGGTTGTGTAATGTATTTAAATAATATATGCTGTATATAATATTTATTAAAGAAACTTTGAATACGTACACAATTTAGTGTCCACGTCACTCCACGTTGCATATATGTCAAACATATGAAAGTTATGTTAATGTAAAAAAGAATTATATTTGGAATGCATTTATCAAACATTACTAATAGTAATAATAATGTTGGTCCTGGGTTCGAATCCCGGCTTGGACATGGATGTTTGCGAATATCCATTCATCATTTTCATCATGCCTTCACTCATCCCCATCTTCGCAAATTAGGCAAAAGTGGCACAAGAAGCGAAGTAAATTAAAGCAAATCAATAATAATAATAATAATAATAATGTTATAATAACATTATTATTAACAATATTATTATTAAAATTATTATTATTGGTACGTTTATCCTGGTACTTGACCCCCAGACAAAAATTCGTGGTTGCGCCTATGACTTTATTCATTTTTATATGTACAAGGGATCTCCGCTTTTTATATCTGGAGTTCTCATAACGTTCGTTACAGTCATTAATTTCTGTGAAAGTTTGTAAAATCATATACAGTATATCCTCGTTATAGCTCTTTTCAGTTCTTACGGCGGGCGCTCTAGAAGCTGGCAGGGGAAGTGGGGAGCGGGGATTACGCAACAGACCAACAAGACAACAGCAGTGGCGCCGAGAGACACGAAGCGGCCGGAAAAAATACTACGTGAAACTCGTTCTACAGGCTGCTGCGTTTCTTATCGTGCTGGATTGGTCGCTTCCCCGCTCCCCACTTCCTCTGGCAGCTTCTAGAGCGCCCGCCGTAAGAACTGAAAAGAGCTATAATCCGGACTAATGGGGGATAAGTTGACCGGTTTAACGAAAGTCCGGATTAAGTGAAATAACCTAAAAGAACAGTAGAAAGTGCATTAAAACTCCGTTTATAGCAAAAAAAAAAAAACCACGTTTATTATGATGTATTTAAAGAGCATACACAGAAAAAACTGGTTTGTTTGGAATTACCAAAAAGTTTGGTTGAGCTGTTTGATTATGCTTTTAGTTTCCGATAACCAAATGTTGCTTGTAATTACTGAATAATTTTGTTTAAGAATTCCAAAAAATTTGGTCAGACAAAATATTGTTGACTTGGAGGTAAAATATTAGAAGGTGTACTTGAAACGAAACATTACGGAGACAGGATGTTCTCGTCGGTTTGGAATGCAGACCTTACAAATTCCATTACTTGCCTCGTCCGTGGAAAGGTACCAGCCTGACAGACGGATATGAATCGACAGGTATTGGAATTTGTATAGCGAAGCAACCGAACCGATCTGAGAAGATCGGAAGTGAATTTCAGGATAAGTATTGGATTTGGTTTTGGTATGTGTACATCGAGGAAGACAGCGCAGGTATGTACCTGGAGGACGGAGGCGTCTCTCCGAACATAGAATGGTCTGAGCCTTGTTACTAAACCTCTCGCTAGTACCTTTTCTTACTTACACCCCGGTAATAAAATAATGAAATAAGGGAAGGAGGAAACAATATGGTATTCGTAAACAAAATGATACATATGTAAGTAAAGAGAAACAAAACTTTTGGTTAAATTTACTATATGTGCGTGAGCGTGCTTCCGAATTTGAAATAACGATTGTCCAGTTTCGTCGAGTGTAGTATGAAAGTCCCTTATCGAAAATTGAAACTCATGTAGATAGATAATTACTCGAAGCGAGTCTTTATGTTGCTGTGTAAGCTAATATTCTGAAAAAAAGCTCAGAATATACTTACTTTATACTGAGTTTCCTACACCAGCCGCTAGATGGTTCTGTCAAAATGTGTACAAGAAACATAAGTTTTTGTACAACAAATAATGGGACGTTTCATTGTAATCATAATGAAAAATTGTGCTTTAACATTCTTCGAAAGATATGTGAACATTAAAGTTACAAATTAAAGAAGAAAATGTACTGCAGTGAATAAAATTGAATCTCCCACGAGCAACCTTTTGATTCTGGACTATATAAGTAGAAGGTAAGTGTGGCACTGAGATACAAACAAGCTCGAAAATAGGTTTACCTGAACTTTCTATTCTGAATGTGTATTTTGAGATCAGTTAGTTTCTACAAACTATCCACCCTAGCTAAAATTATGAATAAATTATTTAACAAATTATTTGGTTTTCCTAAACAAATGGGCTTCATTTTGTTAGATTTACCAAAATAATATTTGGTCTTGGTAACCAAAAAATTGTTTACGACAAACAAATAGAACTTGACCAAATCTTTTGGTAATGGTGAACAATTGTTTGGTTGATGCCTATTTAAACAAACGTTTTGTTCACCACTACCATTTTTTTGGTTACTCCAAACAAACATTTTTCTCTGTGTAGGCCTAAATACACTATACAGTACAAAGTCTGCGGGGAACAGAATTTCATCAGGGTTGACTGCCTTTTCTTTGGGAAGTTCTCTTGTTGACTTCTAGACACATTTAAAACCTTGCATTCTGCTTTTTTTTTTTTGCCTGTCCGTATTAAGCGAAGTACGGCTTATCGGGGAGCGGATTAACGAGGTTTCACTGTACTAGTTATTAAAAATAAGAAATGTGATCTGAAAATTTGAATTTAAAATTCGTAGAATGTAGATTTGAAACACCAGTTGCGAGTCCTTGGACATAAATATTCAAAGGGCTATTGTCATCCTTCGGACTTCAGAAAGAGCTCCCTTGGTGCATAGAGTTTTTGCTTTCAAATCCACTATTTAAAACAACTGGCCTATTTCAGGGATGTCGTAAAGAGGCCCAAAACCCGTGGTGCTAAGAACGTCGACACAACTTGCGCCTTGTGCTGGCTGGCAAGCATGCTTCCTTCCGGGCATTTCGCCAGTGAAAACATTCACAGCTGCCGCTTCTTGAATGAAGCACTCGTGGAGGGGCTATTTATTTTGCTGCTCAAAGAACGCGTTTCTTGGTCCATGGAGTTCCTAACGTGTCATTCACATGGTGGGCTGCTGTTTCCAAACTTGCAGTCGGCCACTTCTGGTCCCCCCTTCCAATACTAGGTGACAGAGACCAGACAAACATGTCATTTGAATCGAAGCAATATTGCGGGGAAAAGTAAACATGAACTCGCTTCCGCAAAGTTGTATTTTTTTTTCCAGTCAGGAGCAGTTCAAGTTGATAAGATGGGTTGTCCTGCACTACAATGTTTCTTAGGCCCTTGAACAGTATGTTCTCCAATCAAAAGACAAAGATTTCTTTTTTGTCAGAAGTTTTGCACAAAAAATATTCCAGACTCCACACATACTCGATATCGACCATAATGGAAGTGATGTGATCGCCACCACGATGCGGCCACTGTGCCTTTCCTCCAGAGGGTGCTTGATCAGAGGCTGAATGAACCGAGGTGGATATCGAATTTTTGTTTCTTTGAATTATTGTTGTTTTAAGTCCACTTTATGCACAAATAGGCTAATCGTGACAGTACAAAGTGGGTTTGATTGATTTATTGATTTGGTGATTTCTAAGTCCACTTTGTGTACAGTAAGGCTAATCGGGACTGGACCTACAGTTTAAAGTGAGATCCGAACCACTATGTGCCTCCACCGGGTATTGAAACCGGGACTCCTTGATTACAAGGCGATGACGTTACCACTACGCCATCGGGGATACCCGAGGTGGACATCGAAGGAAGCAATACTACTGTGCGACCACAAACAAGAGAACCTTCAGCCAGAAGCCTTAGCGCATCTTCCCCTCGATTCGTTCAGCTCAGACCACGGGGAAGCCAGGTTCACTCCACCCCTCCCCACCATGCGCGAGTACGATGCGCAGAAAACGTGGTTTTGCGCAATTTTTTTTCTTGTGGTTTTACTTTACATGAGATCATCCGCTCCGGATATCAAACCCGAGTCTCCAGCGTGATAGTCAGTCGCCATATCGACCGGACCATCACGGTTCTTTCAAAAACGATTAAGATATCAAAAACACTGGTGTTATAACGACACAGGGTGCCCCAGGAGGTGCTCACCACATATTTGGTCAAAGTTTAACCAGTGGTGCAATATGGTGTTTATCACAACCATTTATCTGCATTGTTTTATCACCAAAAGGTTAAACGTTGACCAAAATATTGTGTGGAGGATTTCCTGGGACAACTGTCTGTGTCGCTTTAACACCATCTTTTTGTAGTGAATATACACTAAGATGAAATTACATTTCTAATTATTATTGTTATATTGTGGTGTAGTTTATAAATGTTTGTGTAAGTGAACTTCGTCAATTAGGAACGATACCCTTTGGTGTAGGTTTCCATGATCAGGAATAAAAATTGATAGTAGGCCACGCGGAAGTCTGTTTGTTTATATAATACCCTTACATATTCCAGATCGGCAATATAAGCTATTTCAAGGATGGCATGGACTGGAGAACAGCCATTTTGACAACCAGGCAGTATTGTGCTAAGTGAATATGTGGAATGAAGCAATTACACATCAAGGTTTACCACCACAGACCTTTCCTCTGGTTAACCCAGTGACGTTTGGATAGCTTTGAGGTGCCTGCTGGCTGTAGATTGTTTCCTTACATATGTCCACAACAACTTCCCTCTGGCTGCCTCACGCTCTCGTTACCACATCCACATGCGAATTGATCATCCTTGTGGAATGCAGCCCAACGAGGAAAATAGAAATTCCAGCCGGCCCTGCGATGACCTCATGTCAACTGCGGTTGAAAACTTTCGGTACTGCTCGTTGCAGTCTATCATATTAACGCGTGCTACATGCAAATTTCGCGTGCGGTGTGTGATTGCTGGATCTCTACCCCCTTTCTCCCCACTTTTATTTCCTTCTCGCCTTTACCTTCTCCTCTCGTGCATAAGAGATAATCTGTTTCATGCGTCGGAACAAAACTCAGCGCAAGGCTTGGCTGTGTAAATATAAAAGGCACATGAACCCCGACAAGGGCGGATCTATCACCAGTGCACTTTCGTTTTAAATGTCTTCATACCACCTCTTAATATTCATTAAATCTGGCCTTTTTTTTCGCCCTTTTTTGGCTGAAGAGATAATCTGAAGTATGTACCCTTTATCTGCAAAGAAAATCTCAAGCTTCAATTTAGTTGTTGATTAAGATAAAATAGTGGTCAATTCCATGCGGGGGCACATCTCAGTAGTTCTTGTGTAACTTTAAGCCGTAGGTCTAGTTCCGGCTAGCCTATCTATGCCTAACGTTGACGTAAAACAAGCTTAGCCCCAAGTCAAAATATTATACTCGTGGTGCCATTTGGGAAAATCATTATCTAATAGTCACAAAAAACATACACACGAAAAAAAGCATCCACGGCAATTATAATAGTAGCGTATCAGAAAGATTATATTGAAATTGAATTGAAATGTATTTATTTAAGTGTTGTTAACAGTTTAGCCTTTATACAACACTGTGGTTTAACACACGTGCATAAAACTATTTTACAAAATAAGGTTAGAATACATAGAAGAGGGTTGCAATAATATACATTCAATACATACATCAGAATTAAAAAGAAGAATCTATATAAAAGTCAAGACACAATTGTTCTTAAAATAGCTTACATTCTTGTCGAATTTTAATTTCCATAGATTGCGACATTCACCTGTGGTAACCATACTAATTTGTCCATCCAAGAGTTGGATTTCAAAACTGTAGTTGCAATTATATTATGATGTCTTCTGGTGTTATAATTAGGCACTTTCATGCATAATTTTTCCAGATTTGTTTTACTATCTATTACACCTGATAGGATATTTTCTATAAACTGATGACAGAATATACTTCTTCTACTTTCAACGTTACGTAATTTAAGTTTTTTACTTAGATTACTGTATTCATACAGAGGTGACGAAGGAAAGCGTGGGAGGGAGACCGGCAGTCGGGTTGGTAAGCCAAGGCCCTTCAGGGCTGTTGCGCAAAGGATTATTATTATATTATTGAGACCTTGAACTTTGGGAACAGGTATAATTTTAACACATTTCCATTTATTTGGAAAAATTCCTTTCCTTAATGATAAGTTAAATATCTTAACTAATACAGGTGCCAATGTTTCTATATTGGCTTTTAGTACATAACTGGGAAGAAATGACGGTGTAAAAGAGCTCCTAGGTTTAATTTTCTTAACCGCTGCTATAACATCACTTACATCTATTCTAGGTATGGGTATATGTATATGACTGTCTCTCGTCTTATATTCCCAACTCTGGCCATTATTTTTGTAGTTAGATTCGAAATATTTTGGAAAGGTGTTAGCAGCAGTTATACCATCATTGATAATGACATCATCATTAATAATAATATTGTATAAATTTTGTGTACCTTTTGATTTGACTTGACTCCAGAACCATTTTTTGTCTTGGGTGCAGCTAAGAAGTAGTTTATTATTGTAATTTTCTTTGTCCTCAATTATTTTTTCTATACATGCCTTTCTAAGTTCCATATACTTAAACAAAAATACCAACTTCCCTGATTTTCTATATTTATTATACATATTTCTTTTTTTGTTTAACAATGTTTTAGTTTCCTTGGTAATCCAAGCAACGTGATTATTAATGTAATTTGTTTTTCTTTTAGGAATGTTTTTATCAATTACTTTGGATAGATATTCATACAGATTTTCTACAAAGATATTAACATCATCATGTTCAATAATCGTATCTAGTAGGTCATAATATAATTGTAAGAAATTACCTTGATTAAAGACATAGTGTTCAGTACCAACATTAGCATTTTCTTTGTGTTCTTTAAAATCAGAGCTATATTCCAGCAGAAATTCAAAACGAGGATGAAAATGGTCTACATTTGTTAGAGTAGACAAAGTATTCTATATTAGTAATCACTAGATCTAGCACATTATTTGCAGATTGAGAGTAGAATGCTAAATTTACTTGTTTACAATTAATTACTCTCTCTCTAGTAATTCAAACAGTTTACTACTTTTCAATTCAGGAGGTTGGAAATTACTACTATTGTATTCACTCCAGTTAATACTATGAATATTAAAATCACCAATTATTAATAGGTGTTTTGATCAATCAATAAAGTTATCTACTATAAAATTTATGTATGCTTCAAATATGTTAGTGTGTACATAATCAGGGGGATAATGCAAGCCTAGCACAACACTGGTATTCGCATAGAAAATCTCTACCCAAATTATATCTAAGTCATTAAAAGTGATATCCAGCAATTTATACTTAACATTTTGTTTGAGGAGGATGACACAGCCACCTCCACGAGACTTACAATGATTTTTGTAAATTTCTATCTTTACGTATTACTTGATATTCAGGTAAGATATCAGTGAAATAAGATTGATTTTCATAAAACCAAGTTTCAACATAGTAATATATCATAGGATTCAGACAATATATTATTTTGTAAATCATCAATTTTGGTATTTAGACCTCTTACATTTTGATAATAACAGACAATCTGCTTATGGTTCATATATATACACACAACATAACATACACATGCCACTAAAAATGAATATGCACTCGATTATTGTCTTCAGTTAACCACTGTTGTCCATTCTTACAAACTGTTACAAGAAGCTGTGGATAGTGGATATTATGTAAGACTATGAGAACAATGATTTATTACGACCTCTTAAGATTTAAAAACATCCACTAAAAAGTGTACATGTTATACTTGTTTAGTAGCTGTGTTCTTGAGACAAACAGAAGTTAATACATCAGGGTGTTGTTGTTTTCTACAGAGCTTTTATTTTAAGAAGTCATCTTTGTTAGTGCGAATGGATTAATGTTCCTTGCGTCGCAATTGTAAACGAAGGAAAAAAGAGCAAGAGAGGGGAAAAATCTATTCGGACGGTGACGACAAAGAGAAAGGTTTTGTTTTCAATTTTCTTTGAAGCTCCTGAAGACGACCAGCCTCTGCCAAAAGACGTATAGCTTCCTGTTTGTAGCATCATCACTTCGTGTCCTGGTCTCATTTCTCTCAATCGTTTCCATCTCGTGTTGTTCAAGATTCCCAGCCACTCCTCTCCCCCGCCCAACCTGTCTATCTGTCTCTGAATTTATTTCTTTGCTCCCACTAAGACTGCTTGCTCCATTTGTGAAGCTGCGTTGGTAGAGGCAGCGGTCCGTGACTTATGGGAACCTGGCGAGTCAACTCCAGATAATAGACAAAACCTTCTTCTCGCCACTATATTGAACAAGATGTGCTCCGGACAATTCGACAAATCACTTGCTTCTTCCGCAGATGAATTCCAGAATGGACTCCAGACAAAGAAGCAGATTGCCTCTTTATGATTCGACACTAAGAAAAATCAGTTCTTTTCTCTCTCTCTCTTGAAAATTTCTCTATTTTCCCCCATTAATTCGGTAATGGTATTAATTCCACAAGATGTTTCATATTATCTTTATTTTGTTTGTTAGAAAAAGTAAGTTCGGTACCTGAGTCCCTAAAGGCTTCTTGCACCTTTCTCTTACTAGTGAGAAGCTCCTTAGAGACAACAAAGAACATGATGAGCAGGGCTCGGAATTTGATGACCTAAAAATATCTGACTGATTGATTGATTTGCTTTATTTTACTTCGCTTCTTGTGCCACTTCTGGCTAATTTGCGAAGATGGGGATGAGTCATGATATGATGAAATTGATGAATGAACACTCACAAATATCCATGCCCAGGCCAGGATTCGAAACCCGAACCGATGGCGTCGTAAAAACTATCTAAAAAATTATCTATAAAATGACCTAAAAATATCAATAAAATTACCTATAAATGACTTTCAAATGTTTAATTCAAGGTATGACAGTTAGTATGGCACAGCTCTTATTTCTCTAACGTTAGATCTGAAATTTCAAGGTGTTTGTGAATTTCAGGGGAAAAAATCGTATTCAGAATTATTGCAGTAGGTAACAGTCAGTATACGAAGGTTCTCGAAAGTGAGGAAACACCCTGTTGTTGGACAACACTCCTTCACGGATACAATTTGTTGCAGAAAAAGTTGCATGGATTTCTTCTTACTTGCAAGTTGCACTACCACGACCAACATGTCGTCGCATTTAGAATCAGCTTTCGGCCGATATCTTTGTTTCACCGCACATCTTACAAAATAATGCTTTACCGTCCCGTCCGTAGAAAAAAAAAACATCTCCGAATTCAGATACGATCAGTCTTAAATGACTCGATAAAGATGGCTTTATTTTAGGCACGGCTGAATGAAACTTCGGAAACAGAAAAGCAAAATTTCCTCTCTGAAAATCTTCTTTTGCTAATTTAAAAGTGTGGCGTGACAATAATAGCCAGGTGTCGGGAAAAATGCGCCCGGGAAAATTGCGCTCTCGCAATAAAAGTGGGAAAAATGCGCCCTCTCAAGAGTAACCACAATGAAAAGTGGGAAAAATGCGCCCAGCACACACAACCTTCACCAATATGATAATATATTGATTAAAACAACCTTTACGCAGCTTCTCCTTACACTTAACACAGGTTTGGGACTGTCAGGAAAGATAATTTTGTTTTTAAAGTACAGTAAAAATATTCATTTTTCTGGCGTGTTTAGAAGCTGGAGATGATGTCCGTTGTCATAATTTTTTTTAATTTTACTTTTGTAATTTTGATTTAATATGTTGTAATTTTTATTTTATTTCATTAAAGTTTTTATTTACATTTGTATTTCCATTTCTTGTGACCTCCGTTGACGATCTTTTACTCCATTTTTTGGATGTACGCCAGACTTCTCAGGCACTTGGTAAGGTCCTTGGGTGTGCTTGTTTTGTAAGTATGTAAAATTTTGCTAATCTGTTCATCCAGTTTTATGTACGTTCATTTCCTCTTCGTTCCTTCCAAACCGATGATAGCCCTGTCATATTTGTATCCGCTGTATTCCACAGTGCCACACATCAATTGGTAGATTTGGATTTTGCAGCCATTGTTGCACAAAGTAGTCAAGAAACGCTGTCCGTTTCTTCTGCTGACTGGTCATGTGTGCTGGGCGCATTTTTCCCACTTTCTAATGTGGTTACTCTTGGGAGGGCGCATTTTTCCCACTTTTATTGCGAGAGCGCATTTTTCCCGGGCGCATTTTTCCCTGATTCAATAGCCAAGGCACCGACTTTCAACATGTGCATTGTTGAGCGGCATGTTGCTTTGTTCCTGCAATCGCATGGCGGAAGAATTCGTGTTTTCATTGTTTCCGATATCAAGGCGATAAATGCCAGTTCCTGGCTAAAATGAGTGAGTGAAACGTAATTCAACAACATTACGTTTTTTTTTGCAATTACGCAGAAAAAGACGTAAAACGCGAAATATGACCAAAAATGACGTAACACGCGAAAAGTGACAAAAAAATGACGAAGCTTGAAAAAATGACCTAATACTTAAAAAATAGAAAATATGACGAAAAATGCAGAATAAAAATCACATTTTTATAACCAGAGTTTCGTATTCGGGTTTTAACACTTAAGAGCAATGCTAGTAAAAAAAGATGACGGCATCAAAATCCGAGCCCTGATGATGAGTTTTGTTTGTATAAGTTGAAAATCGCCTAACATGCGTCCAGGTATGTAGGTTATTACGAAAACATTTGTTCCCAAGGAAATTGATTTTCCATTTCTAGTCTACCTCTGACTTATTGATTGATTGATTTAGCTCATATTACTTCGCTTTTCTGCCAAGTTTGGCTAATCGCGAAGATGGGAATGAATGGTGATAAGATGAAATAGATGAAAGGACACACACACATGGACAGCACACAACAAAGTCCCATAGAGCATTATGCTGGGCATGAGCCGCGTTAGTTTGCAAAATGCAGTCCTGGGTGTACTACGTGGAAGTGAGATTGACATTTGGATGTCTTCGAATCTTACAATGATTTGAAACACTGTACAAGAAGAGTATATTTGAATAAATTGTTGTTTTCATCAGCTTAGGCACTGGCAATGTAATTAATTTAATTAACGTCGCTTATTCGTACCGTTAGGTAAATTGCATCGATGAGGTGAGAGGATGATGGAATGAAAGTGATCAGGACGTTTTGGAGACTCTGCGATCCCCACTGAAGGTACCGTCCCAGCATATTATTGGAGTGACTGAGTAAAACTACGAAATATTTATGTCAGGATAAATTTCAGTCTTATAATGTGAAACGGATTATACCTGAAATAGAACAAATGTTTCAGAAAGTCCTGTATTACATTAGGTTCTGAATTCAATCACACTGGTTTCCATACAGTAGAAACGTTTCACTAGAAATTAAATCTAGTTTAATTTACTTATGCGTCAAGCTGCACCAAGTTTTCCAAACACATACTGACAAAAAGTAATAAACTAAAACTAGAATGTACAGAAACATCCTTTAGTACGAGAATAAATAAACTAGAACAGAAGACTATGATATTTAATAAACGTATGCACGATTTTGTATACAACTTTAACACTGCAACAAATCAATCTAATCATTTACGTAAAATTACAATTTATACAGCATATTCGTACTTACATTATGTGTGAATATACATACATTTTCACGCACATTAGTACAGATATCCAACATGCCGTGCAAACATTTTTGTTAAAGAAAGGTTGAAACTTTTGAGGCACCTTACAACATTCTCTCATACTTGATGTTTCCTCAGAAGTTTTCGACAGACTCTTACTGGATTATAAATTTGAAGGAAGAGTGGAAAAAAGTTTCTCAATCTTGAACTTAGATTCCTTCTTTCACTTTTAAAACTCGAACGCAGAAGAGGATTTAAAAATAAACTGAGATTTTGATTCCACTGAAACCGCTATTTCTGTGAGAATATTACAAACGGTTCAGTGGAGAAAGGATCTTATATAAAACGCAACTCCTAAAGTGAAAATGAAACAAGTTGTGATCATCTAGTTTATTTCGCTTTATTGCACCTTTTATAATCCATAAACTCTTATAGAACTTCATTGAGAATTAGAAAAGAGTTATTACAAACTGTACGTGATACTGGTAGTCTTACTGTTATTAATTTCAGTGCCTATTTCAGAATTAACGGGTAATATTTGTATTAAGTAGATTTTTAGTAATAAGAGTAAGATATAACACGGAAGAAAGTGAAGATAATCTGAAGATATCGTTATCTGAAATTAAAAAAAACAACTTATTTTCGTTTTATGAATAGTACATTTCTTATTTTTAAAAAATATATTTACGTAGATGTATATGTGCATGTCCACAATCATCTAAGAATATGTATGGAATATTAGTGAAAAATATTAATATTAAAAATTTTCATAAGCGAGGAGTGTTGTGAATTCATGTTCGGAAAGATAAAGTTTCATATTTCCGAAAAAGCATTCTTATTGATAATGATAATTTTTATTAGATGTAAATTAACACGTTAGTTGCACAGCAATATATGACGGTTTTATAGCAATGTGAGAAAATAAAATAACAATTCAGTGATATAGAGACATTAAAGTTTAGCTGTGGTTATCTTATTGTAAAGACTTCAATGTCTTTAGCAGAGCGCCAATCAAAAGTATTATGGAAGGTTATGTAATATTGCCACTGTCTCTCTCCACAGTTTGAAGGAGTTAGAAAGGTAATGACCCTTTACCTTCAGTTTAACGAGAAACTCAATAGCAGGGACCAAAGAATAGCTAGCTATTATGATGAGTTGTTTTGAATACTTCTCAATATATATTCAGATTGAGTTGAGATAGACGCAAATTGTTGCACGTGTCTGTAATTTATTGTTTCCTTTTTGCACATGATAATGGCTAAACGGAAACTCTTAGCTTCCCTTTGTATGCAGGAAATGCCTGGGTGGTAAGAATATCACTATTTGAATGATTCTGCCACTTCGAATTCCAATTCCTGTGAATGGAATACTAACAGTTCAACAATCGGTCACGCCTCTTTTGTTATGTCCACTGGATTATGTGAATATTAATGATTTCACCAAACATATTACGCGGAACAGTCCGACAGTCGAACATACATTGTTCATATTGTTGGCCATGCATGGACACAGTGAGATTATAATCACATTACGGACAAATTTTCCCCTAGGCAGGGTGTGAATTAACGGGGATGGGGAAGATTGCACCCTCATAACAAAACGTTGCTTTGAAGTTCAATTTGTTAGCCCTACGAGCCATGACTTTTCACCCTAAAAACAGTGTAGAAACATGTAGTTCAAAGTTATTCTGGAAATCGAAACATTGTAGAAGTTTGGTTATTATATAATATCCCCTATCCCTGGGGGTCAATGAGACCGGAGGGTGAGGATGATCACATCACATTTACAAATAGCCGAGATTGTGAATATATATGGCCACACCTCCACACCTCCTCCTCTATGTGCCTTCATGGTATATAGGAATGCGAAGTGGTAGCTTTACTTGTATAATACATTTTAAAACAAACTTCTGTGTTCCAGTATTTTGTTGTAACTTAATGGTCCTTCGTTACTTATTTTCATCATACTTACAAAGGTTCATCCGAATATCGATCCTAAAATGAAATAACTGCTATATCAGAATAAAAACAATATTCTCCTTTCATTTGAATATTATTAATGCATATACGCCAACAGATAAATAAGCTACACACGATTAAATTTTATGAAAGAAATAGTAATTAGAAGTATTTATAATACAACAAGACTAGAAGATACAATTAGAAAAGATAGTTTCCATAGACATATGTAACGAAGTGTGCTAAGGACGATAGCAGTAAACATATGAGAATAATTTAAACTTGTTACCAACACTACAAGATTACTATAAAGTTATAGCCTACGTCTCCAGATTGATCACTAAGCAATTAAAAGGACAACGTAATAGACATAATGCAAACATCCAATCTAAGTGATATCGTAGTTCACGGAGGAAATTCGGAGACCAGAATTACCTCCGACAGGTGTGCTTCTTCCTCACAGTGTTAAAAAGTTACACTATAACATTATAATATAGTTTTGTGATTTAAATATTTTACGATCTATCGATCATATTTCCATATGAACCAAGTCTTTCCTAATACGTGTTGTTGTCCAGAAACGAAAGCAGTTCTACTTTGCCATAAAACTAACTTAGGCAGAATGATAGAGCTTGCAGTACATTTCAAAACACAAATCTTCTAAATAGACATTGACCGATTTTTCACCCTTCCAAAGTAGCTGGATTGAATTGTAGAAGCTGGTTGTTATTTACACAGGCACATCTTACAAAGTTGATAAGCGTTGACAGCAGAAACAGATTAGTCACATAATGAGATCATCTTGAGTCCCCCATCTACAAAACCGCCATCGAATATGTTCTCCAATTCTTTGAAGAAGATGCTGTGGCAGATGGTTTCGGTGCAAATCTCCTCCATCTCCCCCTTAATGCCTCAACTTCTTAATGTCATGGCTTTCCCTGTGTTCAAAGCGAATGGGCCTTAATTTCGATGGAACGGCGAAACGCTCAAAATAATTCCCTTTTCTCTTTCCCACAACGGGTAACTTCGAGCTCAAATATTGGAGCCTCATTTTGCCAATTTCAATTCTTTCCCTGCTCCTCCCTCCTATCCTCCCTGTCCCTCCCTCCAACCCATCAGAGATTCCCTCTTGTCTTTTCCTGGGTAACATTGCCGCGATTTTCAACTCAAAGGAGCAAAATGCTGGTCTTGTCTGCCTCGTCTCTTGATGAGTTACCATCAAATTGAAGAAACAGCAGTTGTGAAAGCAACAATGTCATATAAGGGGTTTGCCACCAACCCTTCCTCTTCAGCCCCCCTATTTCCATTTAAGCTACACCAGCCCCTCTCACTCAGAGAGAAAAAAGAGCAGTTTTCACAAAACGATTAGAATTTAGAGACGGGGGCAGGGAGTATTAAGGACAGGAAAAATTAAAGGCGCGAAATAAATGAATGTAACAAAAGATTCCAACCCCTCTTCAGCCATGAGCTTCAACGCTGCGAGCAAAGCTAGGCTTAATCAATCATCACCAAAGATGGCGTCCCAGATATCGCACTTCTGGCTTTTCTTAATGAAGGAAATCTGGGCTAACAGCTCGCATGTAATTCTGTCTCCCTTCCCCCCATATACAGGAAGAAAGAGGCGACGATAAAGCAATTACTGAAGACCATGTAAGTCTGTAGAAAAGGAGGAGGGAAGGTCCCTTATTTATTGTTGCCGTAGCCGTTTTCTCAGTGGCACCACAGCTTAGGGAAAGGATACAGCGACAGCTTGAAGCTGACATGAGTTATTCTCCCCACCCATAACGAAAGTCCCCCCGCTATTGTATTTTCAGCATAACAGAACGTTTTATTAAGTCAGCTAGACAAATTACATTGCTTCGTGGCTGGCAATTATGGGGTATGAAGTGTGTACGGAATTGCATACAAGGATGCCAACAGTTGACAGTCGATATGAATTAATTTAGCACTTGCGTTGTCCACACGGAAGCACTTCTCGCCTTCTTAATATGCTGAAGCCCCCATGCCTCCTCCGTTCTCAATAACTACCTTTGAATAATATTAACGCCCAGGAGGTAAGTTTTAGACACACGAACTTAAAGGCTTATTGATTCTCCAAAGCAAATGTGCGTTCTACATAAACGTTAATTAATTACCTTTGGGAGTGCCCCTTCGTCAATATCATGTAATCACCATTTCATCCTCATCGTAGGAAGTTAGCGCAGAGGTAGGTAGCGTCGTCGCCTTGTAATCAAGGGGCCTCGAGTTCCATACCCACATACTGGTTCGGATCCCACTTTCAACTGTAGGTCCAGTCCCGGCAAGCCATTCTGTGCAGAGTCGACATAAAACCAAACTCAAATCAATTTCCATTGTGAAGTTAAGGCTGTGCAGCCTTACATTATAGTTTGCTCTTCTTGCACTCAGAAGGGCACACGCATGAGAACCACGATAAAAAGACTTAAATTGGGCAGGACATTAATTAAATTAAAAACAACAGGTAAGATTATTTCCTTTAATGATCTTTTAGCATTAGAGATAATATTTGTGTTTGTGAGGGCAGAAAAAAAAACATTTCAGGGTGCAAATACACATTGTGTTTCGAAATTTTCTTGTTTCAATCTGTTACTGCCAAGAAACTATTGAGGCTGAGTTAGAGGAAGAAATGAATCAGCAAGCAAGATGAACTCTTAAAATTTATTGAAAAAATATAAGTACATTTTGATGAATTTATTATTTTGGTAAAATGAGTGGTTTCCAGCCCGAGCTGAATCCAGGAGCTCCGCAGAATATCCGAGGTGATGTTATATTTAACTATTTTTATAAAAGTATAAAATGAAGGGCTCGGGTGTAAATCATGGTAAGTGACATTTTGGTCATTCCTGAGTTCATTAGGAAAAGAGGTTATTAGAAGCTATACTATAGATAAATTGTTTTCGTGTTGTGTTTACCAATTTCAGAAGGCTTCACCGAGTAAAATGCAAATTGCATAACATGGCAATTTCACTCAAAAATTGAAGGATGGCACATTTTACTTTTTAACTAAAAAATGACCAAAATGTCACTTACCATGTTTTACACCCTTCAAATAGTAAAATAGCTACCGTAGTATCTAAAATCCATAATGGCATATTTGTTTTAAGTCAATTGCGGAAAATAAAGCCTTAGCATATTATTTCTTCCCTGATATTTTTGTTAGTAAACCTGATCAAACTAATGTAACACATAAGATCCATTAAATAGGTTTGTTCAATCTCGAAGTTAATATCGTTATTAAATTAACAGCTTGGATTAACGGAACGTAACGTGTTAATGTTCTAATTAATCTAATTTTGTTAACATGTTAACATATTCTACAAAAAGGAAGGATAAAATGTAACTTTCGGGCAAATTTTAATACAAATGTTATAAAAATTAAACTGAGTTTGAACTGTGTTCTTTAAATTCTCGCAACGTAAGTTACATATTATTATGGAAAACCCAAATATGTGAAAAGGACTTCAAATTCAACTTTTAAATTGTTTAAAAGTCTCCTCATCGCCCACGTATGAACTAGAAAATCAGTGTAATGTACAGTTGCAAGAAATTTGCTACAAAAGTTTATGAGCAAAAGGGAAAATAAAATCATTTGGCAGTGACGTTAACTAACTGACTCTCTAGCCTTCTTAAGCCGAAGATTGATGGTTGCAGCAACACAAGCCTTTCATCTGTCCCAATCCTGGGCAAAGTCAATCCAATCTTTTCTATCCTAACCGATTTCCTTTAGGTCCATTTCAACGTTATCCCTCAATCAATGTCTTCGCATTCCTACAGGTCTCTTACCATCAAGTTTCCCTGTAAACTCTTCCTTCCTCTCCCATTCGTGCCATATGGTCTGCCAATCTAAGTCCTCTTGATTTAATTATTCTAATAATATCTGAACATGAATACAAATTATCTAGTTTTCAATTATGTAACCTTCTCCACTCACCTGTCTCCTCATCCCTTTTAGGTCCAAATATTTTTCTAAGGATCTTATTTTCAAATACTTTTAATTTGAGTTCCTCTAGTGACGCTACTGAAGAAAATTTCTGGTTTCATTCTTCACTCGGTGAAATTTGAATATTTTGTCTACACGTTGAAACACAAGTAGAATAAACCATCTTCGGAAAGCTGTAAGCGGACAAGAGTTGACTGTCTAGTCTCTCTCCCCCACTTAATTATGCATAATATAAGCAAAGAAAATCAATAAGTCGGAAGAATGTTAATTAGGCTTTCTCCGACTCTTTACTTGTATCCGACAAAGACATATAGATTGATGAAAGAAAATGCCCATCAAATCACGATCGAAATCTATGCAAATTACAGCTATTTGATCCATTATAATTGCAAATAAACGGCTTGATTGAGACAGTTATGAATGGGTCATCATAATTAAAGCACAATTATTTAATGCTATTAGGAAAGGTTGTCTCACTTTGTGAAAGTGAAAGAAATTCACGAACATGCTTGAGGAAAGGAAGCAATTAATTTCTTACAATACCTTCTGTAAAACATGCTCCACATGGGACAAAATCGCGAACTGTTCATTAGAATTTCACACTTTTACAGTGTTGCCACAATTTAAACTATTAATGTTATTTGTAATTGTGTTTCTTTGAGTATGAAGTTACTGAAATCAGTAAGTTATTATAATTACGTGCAGTGGCGGCGATTAGGGGGCAGTTGCCCCCCCCCAAATTTTCGCCACTTTTGCCCCCGCACTATGCTAAACCTTATATACAAAGAGAAATAGGCTATACTGTCTTTTCCCCCCAGTTTTGCACTTTGTCCCCGGTTTTGGAACCCAATCGCCGCTATTGATTACGTGTGTGTATGAAGGGAAAAATGAAGAATATTCTCTTCCTGTTTTAGCCAAGAAATATGAGGAATTGTACTCGTATTTCTACACAGTTATTTGAAAGTCAATATTGCAATTGCAAATGTCTGTGAAAATTACGGGTAATACCGTTCAAACTGTGTAAGATTTTATAAACATTTCACAATATATTTAAAAGAGTACTAATGTTTGTAAAACAAAAAATCGATAGCAGTAGTTTTCCTGACATTCACAGGGATGGGTTGAGGATGAAATATCACTTTTCCATCCTGAGGAACACATAACTGAATGTTCCTCTATAACTTCATCAACAGCATTCATGAATTCCAGTTCTTGAGGAGAACGTAGATAATACAAATACTAGAAGAACAGTATCATAGATTTGAAAAAGTTCATCTACGTCGTTACATTCAGTATGGCTTCGTACACTCAAGAACAAATGTGGATTGGCGTTCGGAGAAGATAAGTCTAACGTCTTGTCTTCAAGGGGTCCCTGGTACGATACCGGTTAGGTACATAGTGGTTCGGATCCAACTTTAAACTGTACGTCATGTCTCGATAAGTAGATCTGCAAATAACGTCGACTAAAAACAAAAACCTAAACTCAAAAATATGTCTAAATTACAACAAAAAAGGGTTTCTACTTAACGTGTGCAATTACCCGTAAAAACACGTAAAATATGAGAAAAGGTAAATTAAGTCGGACGAAATCCAATGAACAATTGCACTTAACATAGAACATAAGTTTATACGCCCTCAGAATGTCGTAGAATTATATACTTGAATTGTTTGAGATGTTTTGATTCGGGTATTTTTTTAATAAATCAAGGAAATTAGGTGTACGTTAAAACGGTTTTGTAGACCAAGTAATTTTCTGGTAAAATAATCATAATTTATGTAAAATTACCTCTCCAACCCAGTCTGCAACTCCATTGACTTCGGACTGAATATTATTTTGCAAACAGTTTAAATAACATTGTTGCTGTACCACTGGGTTGACGGTGAAGGGGGCATAAGAGTATGTAGGGTATCTTCATTACAGCGTTCGAGGTCTTCATTAAAGGATGCATCCCAGTGTTCATCTGAGTTGACTGACAAACTATGGAACAAAAAACTTTGATTAGGGCTACCAGTCGCGGGATTTGACAGTAAGAATTCTCAGAATATACAAACTGAGAAAAACTTACTGTTTTTCTCTCTATGTCGGTTCTTTTGCGTCATTTCTCTGTCTTTTGGATTAATCGCCACGATGAGGAGCTGACGAAATACTGGGTGAGTCTTTTAAAAGAGGCCCCGTGGAAAATGTGCTCCTTGCTTGTAGGCAACCCTGGTACACCGAAGAGAAGAGCGGGGCGGGGCACAGAACAGTCTAGGATATGTCATGTCATGTTGTCGAATATGCTTGACACCGATATCCTGGACTGTTCTCTAACCCGCTCTTCTCTTCGGTGTACCAGGGTTGCCTACAAGCAAGGAGCACATTTTTCACGGGGCCTCTTTTAAAAGACACACCCAAATAAGAACAAAGATACATTAATGTTTCATCCAGAGTTCGAACCTGGGATCTCTCACTTCATAGTACAATACACTAGCCACTCCACCGCTGAATTGTTGTTTTAGTCCACTTTATGTACAGATAAGCTAATTGAGACTTGACCTACAGTTTAAAGTGGAATTCGAACCACTGTGTAATGTGCCTCCAACGGGTAACGAACCCGGGACCCTTTCATTACAAGACAACGACAACTCTTTCACGGAGGCTGGAACGAAAATCTTACAGTCGTTTAAGTTTAAGTTTTAAGTCCACTTTATGCACAGATAGGCTAATCAGGATTGGACCTACAGTTCAAAGCGGTATCCGGAACACTATCTGCGTTCATCGAGTATCGAACCCGAGGCTCCTTGATCACAAGGTGACGATGATACCACTACGCCATCGGGTAGGCCCATCTTACAATCGTATGGCGTTAATGATAGAGGATGTGTTGATTTATTGACTTTTGTTATTCAGCGTTGCTTTTCTGCCACTTTTGGCTAATCACGACGAAGAGGGTGAGTGATGATATGATGAAAGGACACTGACAAGGAACACCCATGCCCAAGACGGGATTCGAACCCGGGACCTCTGGCGTCGTAGCGCGTAACCACTCCGCAACGGAGGTCGGTTTAGTGATAGAGGAAGGAGGGCCTCCCCAATGGCGCAGTGGTAGCGTCGTAGCCTTGTAATCAAGGGGTCCTGGGTTCGATACCCGGTGAAGGCTCATTCCACAGTGGTTCGGATACCACTTTAAACTGTAGGTCCAGTCCCGATTAGCCTTTCTGTGCGTAAAGTGGACATAAAACAAGAACTCATCGATAGAGGAAGGAAACTGTTTTCCCACACCGGGTTTATTCATTGAGAATATTGTTTGGAGTTGAAGAAATTGTTTCAATAGCGGCGATTCTTTGAACAGAATTTCTTGATGCTCCAAGTTTTTTTTTCTTGTACGAGCTAACCGAGCGGGAGAAGGACAGAGAACAAGAGAAACAAAAGAATCCATCTGTGCGGATGTACTCAAAGGGGCTGCTGTAGTTGTGCTGCAGAACAGGATCGATTTGGTCGTTGCGCAAATCACTGCGTACAGATGAAGAATAAAAGGACGCATGTAGAAGCTGATTTAAATATTCTAAAACAATGTATTGGATACGCGCGTGACATTGGGAGAAAAATTGCATTCGACCAGACGTTCACTTTGTTACTTATTAAGATATATAACAACAAAGAAAGCAATAAATGCTCTATCTGCACATATATATTTATTCAATGTACATTTCATGCTGAAACATTGATTACTTGTTATGCTTCATCTTTTTTATTATTTTGGTTGCTTTAGGTTCATTTTCTACCTCTACCTAGGTATAGGTAAATCGTGACGGTATAGACGAATGATTCCATTAGCCATAGATCTATCGTTAGTTTCGTAGCATATTTTCTACAAAATCTTTCCCAGTATAACGGAATTAGCAGTGTGATATTATTGTCACATCACCATCACATCACTAAACATCCATGTGGATGCGTAAGCATTAAACAAATTAACATATTATAAGTTTTTGAAAAAATCATCTAAGTTCTTGAAAACATATTTTACATATTTTGTCATATTCAAATATTGCATAATATATACCGCAAATTTTAAGCCTGGAAAGAAGAAGAAATGTGGGTGAACAGAATTAAAAGCGGTATAATTTTTCTACTGTCTTTTTGTTACTTTACGTCGATCTTTTCACACTTTGGGCTAATCGCAACGATGAAGATGAATGATTAGATGAAAGAACACTCATTATGATGCCCAAGCTGGGTCTCAAACTAGGAACTTTCGATGTGGAGATCGAAAGTCGAGCACTTGAAGTGCTTAATAAAGTAATTTTAAAAATATGCATTTATAAAGATTACCAGTAAAAAAAACACTTGGTATTTGGAAAGGCTCAAAGAGAATAAAGCAAGTAATTTTGGAAAATAGGTGATTATAGCAACAAAGTAATACCAAAAGAAATAAAATAAGGTTAAATGAAACTAAGGAGAACTTAAGTATGTCTTTATAATTCAAAGCAGGTCTTTAGAGTGAAATACAGTGTGTACTACAGTCACGGACACTTCTGGGTTGTAACACTTCAATTGAAAGTTAATGAAATCGTTAGAACCCAGAAGTGTCGTTGACTGTACAAGAAATACAAGTATACTGCCCGTAAAGACAATGTTCTCATAGGAACTTGTAAAAGCTTCACCCTGAAGTGAAAAATACACACCATCAAGTGATCAATGATGTAATACAATATTTATGGCTTGGTTTAACGTTTGTCTTACTACTTTCTGAGAATTGACGAGTACAGAATAGTGCATTGACACTTTTTTATACCCTGGAAAGATTATCCGCTTCTGACTTTGCTACTTCTCATTGCTGTTAACGTAAATGGGCCATGTGAACTACAGCATTGTCTGTAACAAATCTTTCGGACAAGAGGAGTATACAGTAACCGATTTCAACATCGTCACAATATCTCAGCTGTCACATGAAAGCCAGCAAATGGAACGGCTTATCGTTTAGATCCTTCTGTTTCTCGTTTCGTTACTGTCTACAATAGATAAATCTAGCGTGGCTCGCTTTCAAGGTTGATGTAAAACTATTGCGTTGTTGGCCATTCGGATTCGTATCTCGAAATATCAGGTAACAATTTGTGAGATGGCACGAAGGCGACTCTCTTTGCTTCTGCCTTGCAGTTTTTGTGTATCCGGTACAGCAAATTTGTATCCTCGGTCATATCATTTTTAAAAGCAACTCAGGAAAACGCCCTGGCATTGCGAACACTGCACAAAACCATATTAATTGTTGCTACATGTTTTCCTTTCTGAGCAGTGTAAGCAGATTCATTGTGAGTTACAGCTAATGCCAAGTAGATTGTAGTTTAACAAGCTGTTCACGTGGATGAGTTACTTTAATGAAGTAATGGGTAATTGATATTGGTAAAACTTAAAAGTGCTTGATTAATATATATTATCCGTGATAGAAGATTAGAAATGCACACACACGTTACTTGTGAAATAGTGAGAACTTCATATGGTCGTGCTTCTCCAGATATTATGTATTATTTACTTCTGGAAAAATGGTTGTTGTTTACTGTCATTATGCAAGCACGCACACAAACACACTATTACGATTTCCCTTAATTTATATGCTTTGTGAGGTGAAGGATATATAAATATAAACAACACCAAGAACAACAAAAATGAATAAATCTTTGTGTTATGTAAATGTTACAGGGAAAATAATAGCTTAATTTTTACACCCCCTCCAGTTCTGCGTATACAAGATTATATTTATAGTAATATTTTGTGCGTGTGTGTATGTATGTGTGTTTGTACGTGTATATATATATAAAAAGAATCTCACATGTGTTGATAAAAAAATAAACACAAGTATTAACTCAATAAGCAACAGCATAAAATTGTCATATCTAGTCATTAATAAGTAAGAGCTTTATTATCAGAAAGTATCCCGTTCTGTCATTGACTGTGCAGTCTTAGTTGTAATGTGACAGCTCACAGCTACGACGCAAACGATTTGTATGTTTCCATTCTAATTTTAAATCTTCGCTTGGGAATGATACAACGTAATAGTCACAATAGCCTTTATGTTGACGCATCGATAATAAAGGAAGGGGGAGAAGATGAATTAGTAAACTTTGGGAGTTCGAATTAGTGAGATGTGATTTTACAGAGGCAATGACGTTGAGGACATTGACAACCTTTGACCGCTAAGTTTCACATAATTCCACAAAACAACTTATTGAGAAAAAACACAATTTTTGGTTAAATCTTACATTTCTTGACCAGGCAAAAATGTACAATTTGCTAATGTTTGATGTGAGATAAGACATGGAAACAAACATACCACATCGACACATAAGTGATGATTACAGATGGGTGACTCAAAACAAAGCATTATTCCAGAGCCCTACAGTAAAACATATGTACCTATATATCAGTTATACACACAAATATTTTCACAATTTTCATGATTTGCATAAAACTGTGCATTTTTGTTTATCAGAGTGCTTGCTAATCGGATTACAATTCGAGTGCCTTCATAACTTAAAAAAGCAACACCTACAATACAAATATATAAACAAAACAAAACACCCTGATAAACCAAAACAAGTGCATGAATTAAGAAACTGTTTGCACAACATCCCTTTATGCCTTCAGAACGTAGTGAATATTAATATTTGAAAATCCATATATTGATATTGTATACTCAATCAAAACATTTGAAAAGGAAACACTACCTATAACTTCAATTGCTGATACATTTTAAAGAAATGAGTTCTGATACATCTTACGCAAGAAATCTTCTTGATGAAATTGTTAAGGAGCACTATATTAAAAATATTTTTTTGTAAAGTAAATATAAAGGTTTTACACATGCTAATAGAAGAAACAAAAAAAATATGCAAAATCCTGAAGCGCTACTTAATCTGCATAAAAATGTGTTTAAAATATCATTTTATCAAGTAAAAACTACTTTCCGGCAATAATCAACTCTTTTCGAGGTATCGCGATTGTGAAAATTTAAGTTTCCTACATACACTATTTCCTATTACACACATACATACGTATTATATTATAACAACCTTGCCAAAAAAGTCCCCAAGTTCGAGTTCCTGCCTGAGCATGGGTATTCTTTGTGAATTGATTGATTGATTTGTTAATTTTACTTCGCTTTTCTAGCACTCTTGGCTAATCGCGAACCTGAGGATGAATGGTGATAAGCTGAAATAGATAAAAAGACAATCACACAAGGATTGCGTCCCATCTGGGATTATACTGGCCGTGAGTCCAGACGCCAGAGCCTCGATAGTCTGCAAAATGCAGTTCAGGGTGTACTACGTGAATGGGAGGTTCCTTACACCTCTTTTTTTGCGAGTGCCCCTTCATTAATTTAATCTAACCATCGCCTAACCTCATCGCAGCGATTAGTCAAAAATGACAGAAAAGCCACGCTAAATGACAATAGAACCTTATATTATACACGTAATTCATGTGCAAGGTTTCATTTCAACTAACAAAACGTTCTAGCTTGTGTGGTTTGTTTGTGACAGCACTTGGGATGTCAATCAAGACTGTCTTTCCAAGTCAAGTAATGTGACGACATCCGAAATCGCAGTTGACCCGTGAAAAATGAGCGGAAGACGACACTTTCGAATGAATTCCTGGAGCGGAAGAAGGCGACGAGTTAACTTTTCATCAACTCCCATTATCAGATCGACTTTGACAAATGCAACGCAAACTGAGGATAGGCGACGAGAGCAAGGTATTCCATCGTAACAAGTTCAATGTTTCAGAAGTATGCTAACGAGTTGTAAGAGGAACGGGACAAAAACGCAAGCAAAGGAAGGGAACCACTCCCGCGGTTGAGAGAGAAGCACTGGATGGAGGGAGGGGGCGTGGGGAATTTTAGTCATGTAGCCTCGAAATAGATTCATTCAGAAAAACAACTTTATTTCTGAGGGACTTAAAGTTAGCAATATTTGTCGCTTTCCGTTTCCTGTTTCCGGAATTTACGTCCAGTTGTGCGACTTGGTGGCGGCTGGAGCGTGGTATTGATCTCGTCACCCATGTCCGAGATGGGGAATGTATGGAAGTCTTATCTCCGTATTCCCCATGTGCCTTCATATCACAGAATAGCATACTTTTAGTTTACATATGAAGAAAATCAATGTTGTCAGGTAGCTTCATTTACAATCTGAAAGGATACACGTGTAGAAGGGGGCCTCCCCCATGGCCCAGTGGTAGCATCTTTGCCTTGTAATCAAGTGGTCCCGGGTTCGATACCCGGTGGAGGCACAAGTGGTTCGGATCCCACTTTAAACTGTAGGTCCAGTCCCGATTGGCCTTCCTGTGCATAAAGTGGACTTAAAACAGCAACTCAAACTAAACCAAACGTGTAGAAGGGTGGTTGTGTATGCTTATGTGACTAAAATTCTGTGACCATACATCTTCAAAAAGAGGCGGGGGGAGGGGGGCTGTGTCAGTTTGTTCCCGGTAAAGCATAATATATCATGTTTTTATTACGGACACGAGAGACTGATGTCTGGGAAGAATGATTAAATGACTAAAGCGCTAGGATAATAGTAAGGGTTGTGGCGATGTCAGAATGGGCATTCCATTTTCACGGTGACTCACGCGGACTGCATTTTTGATATTATATTAACTATTCTATTGATAGTTAAGCAACATTTTTATTACAATTTATATGCAATGAAATATAAAACTTAACACTGTTGATTAAACATAACTACCCTTAAGATACCTTAGGAAAACCTGGGGGGTAAAGGCGGTCAGGGGCGTGATGCTGATTACATCACCCCCACTCACGACCGGATCAAGAAAGTGTGGGGCGTTACCCCCACACCACCTATACGCCTTCATGGTGTGGTGCTAAGCACAGGGGAGCACTTTACTTATTTTTTACTTTACCCTTAAGATACTCTCCCAGATTTGTATCTACAAGTGAAATATTTTGTGGGGTGGGACAGACGAAACACCTCCTCTTCACTTAATAAGAAATTTATTTTAATTTTTCGGAATTTACAAATGATGAAAATGTAAATTATTTATGACAAAGAGAGAAGATAATTGACCTTTTAATATTCTAGTGAAGTTGAGGGGGAAATGAATCTTCAATATTCTTTTATTTTTATTTTAATCTGTACTTTTTGGGGTTAGGTGGTAGCTCAGCAACAGCTGAACCTCGCCCAGCAATAAAGTCAATTCAATTCAAATGTAGCAGATAAAGGAGAAATTAATTGTTTTTTGGTGTCACGGGTGGAACACAATAGAAAACGCAACTAAGTAATGTGTAAAATACATTCTACTTTCAAACTTAATTATGTGTAATACTTGAATGTTTATCCAACAGACAATTTTAGTTTGTTCAGTCACAATATATGATAAAGTTACAGCATTGTCTTTAATTTTAAAAATTGAGGTATATATATATATATATATATATATATATATATATATGACACATACATACATACATACCCATAGTGCTTTTTTCTGTGAAGAAAGTTTCCGGTACTCTTCAACTTATCTTGTCATTGTGTTCATCATTAAGAACTTAATGGTAGTCCGTAGGGAGGGCCATAGCGGGTAGGGTAGCTTGAGCTTTACTCCTCCTTGAAATAAGGAGAAATTGCGCACTATTGCATCCTCGTTTTTTTTTCTTTTTTTGCATCCCATTTTCTGTTAGTTTCATATTTATTTTTCCTCTCTATCGATGTTCTGCTACTCCTCTTCCTTCTCCCTGTCATTCTGTCTCACTCTATTTCTGCCTGTTTTTCTATTAAATTTATCTTTTCTTTTCTCTATAATTTTAACTTTTCTTTCTTTCTATGTTTCGCTTCTATATTTCTCTCTTCGCTTGTGTGTTTCTTTTCTCTTTTTCTCTCTCTAGTTTTCTATCTCTTCCTGTCTTTCTCTCTCTTTTTCTGGCTTCTCTATTTCTTTCTTCCTCTCGCTTCTCAATTTATCTGATTCTCTTCTATCTCTCTCTTTCAGTGGCTTCTTTGATTCTCCTCTTTTCTCTCATTCTCTACCGTTTCTTTAATCTGTCCATTTTCTTTCCCTTTAAGCACTTTTATCTTATGATGACATGTAAACATAAAGTCGATATATCTAACTTAAGGATAGAAACTTCATGGCGATGTCCATGTAAGAACTCGCTGGCCCCCGTGGCGAAGTGGTTAGCACATCGCACTACGACGCCAGGGGTCCCGGCCTGGGCATGAATGTTTGTGAGTGTCTGTCCATTTATCAATTTCATCACATCATCACTCATCCCCATCTTCGCAAATTAGCCAAAAGTGGCACAAAAAGCAAATAAAAATAAAACCAATCAATCCATGTATGAACTACTCAAAATATAGTTGTGAGTTCATAAATGATCGTGCATTCATGTAGTTACACATGCACCACACACACACATTTCTTCTAATAAAACAAAACGTTATTAGTGTTTATTCTCACACATAAAAAAGATGACGTTACGGCGTACCGTTGTGTACCGCCAGAAAAGAGCACAGGATTTTCACCATTGATTTAGCACACGGAGAGGAATGAAGTATCATTTGTATAGGTGTCTCTCAAAATGAAACTCGTTATAAAAGTTATTTTTTGCAGAACGTCCTCCCCCTCCCTCACAGCCTCCAACGTTTGGTCAATTATTGTCTTCAACATTAAAGGAACAAACACAAACAACGCGCTTTGGCGTTCAAAGGGTTATATTCAACATTTTATCTTTGCCAGATCGAATTCTAAATAAGGTTATCTAATTGCATACATAACAAATTCATATATTCCGGATATGTTCTAAAGTAATAGACTTGTGGCACTAGTGTGTAGGGTAGTGAAACTAAACCATTATTTTGTTTTGTTTATGCACTTTTGAATATTTGTAATATCTTTGCAAGGTGCATCTTGGAGATGTGGTTTTATTTCTGTTCATTTTACTCCACATAATGTACTATAATGCTTATTCATCTTATTGTGCTGTATCTCTTGTTCAGTTTAATTTGTGTTGTTCAAATCAGTAATATTAGCGAACAAAGTCAAGACGAATTTTATGAACATATTTGAAAGAAAATGGCAGAGAAGTTCATGGTCTAATCATTGGAGTTGGTCCATATAATTTCGAGAAGAAATAGGCAGATAATGATTCAATTAAATGTCAAACAATATATAGCAATTTTTTCAATGTAAGCGATTAGTTGAGTCGCTGGAAAGAGTAATAAAACCAAAAAGAAGCTCCACCCCTTTCGCTTACGTACGTAGAAGAGGTCAAGAGGAAATTCAATATACTACCAAATGATTTATTTCATCGCAATTCAACAAAATCTGGTTACTTCAGACAGTGAGAGAGATGAGATATGTTTGGTAATTAATTGATGAATTAAAAAAGACTCTACGAATTTCCAATAGTTAATTTTACCTGTGTAATTTCGTCATACAGGTATCTTTTTTGTCAATATAAAGGCACATAATTTGTGGACCTTTCTTTTTTAAATACATTTCTAGGTCATTTTTTTCTAGGAAAAACTCATTAGACATTGTGACATCTTAAATCTGGAGGTGTTATTTAATTTCAGGTCTTGCAAAATTTCCAAAAAATATTCTGTAATTAAGGACAAAATGCTGTCATATTTATATACATTATGTGCACATTTTATGTCTGATCAATATCTAATCGGCTTTTGGTGTTGATTAATTTCATATTAATAACCTATTGATACTGATACAAGTTCTTATCGGTACATTCACGTAGTAAAACCAACTATTCAATTGTAGCGAGCCATTGTAGATTTGTCCCGATGTGTTTCATGAGAATCATGTTTTTACAAAAATACAAACAAGGTACTTCAACCCAATAAGAACTTTACACTTAATTTTATTTTGCACTCAGTGATAAAACCAACATTTCAACGTAGCAATGGAATTCTAATTTAACTTAGAACATCACACAAAAGAAAGAAGCTGCCCTGAATCACATCAACATTAATTAGAATTGTGTAGGATATCGTCATGGTACATGAGTTTATCGGTAAAAATATTGATAATCTTGCTCATCTAACATTTCTCGAAATAGTGTAGTATATTATACAGTATAGTATACAGTATAGTTTAGTGACATGCTTCTAAAAATGTGTAACTGCACTTATAAATATTTTGATATACATTTAAAAAAATAAATTAAGTTCTAGAAGGTATATAATTCTTCAGAATCTGTATGAAATAGTCCCATTTTAGTCCCATTCAGTACATTTTGTACCGGTGCTTTATTGGTGCATCAGAATAAATTTAAAATATTAGAATTTTTACCACATGGCACAAATGTGTTGGAAATAATGAAAATTAGTTGCATAAACCTTGAAAAATCTTCAAGATAAAGGAATACATAGGCTTAATATCTGTCAAACAAGGAGTAGCAAAAGCTGTGTATTTTCCTAAACATGATTCACCGTGAAAGATAGAAACTTATCTTAACAGTCATTTTGCACGAGTGCCGTGATAGTTGGTGATGCGTGGGAAGATAGCAAGATTAGCTACGAACACGCGTCGCTGTAATCAGAAAGTTTTACACGCGTAATTATACAATCTTTCCGTTGTCCGGCCTTTCCACACTTTTCAAGAAAGTTTACGGCAGACGACAAACTTTCTGGGTCCGCGTAACTTAAACGCCTTAGAGACGAATGGGGCCTCAGCAATTGGATTTCCGGAACCTCTCAACTCGGTGAGCGAGCGACCTTTCAAGACAAGTAGATCTCGAGAATTAGAACTTGGTCACTGTAAATCAAATCTGTCCAGTATATGGCTTCCATTTGAAAGTACTATTCCTTTTTCTTGTTATTCTTCTTCTTTCACTTCCACCCCTTTTCCGATTCAATGACATGATTCAGTGGAACCCACGGCATAAGGGAAGAGATAAAATAAGAAATTTGCAAGAATGATCCCCGATGATTAGTTCATTACAGCCTCACACATATAATTTTTCGAGATGTATCTTTTCTGTTGAGGAAATAAATACAATACAAAAATCCTTTAGTGTTCTTTTAGTTTTATCTTGTCTAGTTTCTCTGCCACTTTTGGCTAATCGCGACGATGATGATGAATGATGATATGAAAACACTCGACACGTTCAGTCATCGAGGCGGTTTTCTTATTCTAGATTCATGTGCATTCTTACACAATAAAGTATTCCAGAGACCGTGGACATTTTTTAAATTGCATGCTTCAATTTTACAGTAAATGTTTCATCTTGGGATGTAAAAAGTAAGCCAGCAAAGACGAGGAAGTAGGTGATGAGTTTAGTTACCACCATCACTGTTGTAAGTGAAATATAGACAACACTTCATAGATGATTCTCCATGTCCTTGCTGAGCAACAGAGTTTGTAGATCAAATAGTATACCTGTGAATAGATTGATTGATTTGGGTAATCGCGAAGATGAGTGATGATTGATTGATAGATTTGCTTTATTTTGCCTTTTGTGCCACTTTTGGCTAATTTGCGAAGATGGGAATGAGTGATGATATGATGAAATAATTGTTGAATGGACACTCACAAACATCCATGCCCAGACCAGGATTCGAACCCGGGATCCCTGGCGTAGCGCGCTATGCTAACCACTCTACCACGGAGGTCGGCGTTTCATCTTGCAGTTTTGCAAGATATTTGAACAAGTGTAGTCTAGTTTCAGAAAACTATTTTGCACATTCAAGAATTCATGTAAACTGACTCGATTTTTCTTTTAAATTTGGAAGGTATAGTATATTTCTACTTGTAAATGGTTTATCTAAAAAAAATAGGAGAAAAGTAAATGTGAATAAATATTGCTTAGTCGTTAAGCTTCAGTATTTTCACGACCACCATACTAGAAAGTACACACACACATACACAGTTAGAGAGCACCCACCTTCCACACGCATAAAGTAAAGTTGTTCTCTGGGTATTGAACCGTACCATTAGGTCACATAGAGATGTGGTCGTAGAGTGACACATTATCCACGCTTGACGATGTAGAAGTTATGTGGTCAGCAACGAGCCCTTACGTACGGTGCAATGCAATATAACTTTGCTTTTTATGTGTCTGGGATATTGGGGCTGCGTGTGTACATATCTAGCCCCAGAGCTGCATACACAGTGACACAAACGGAAAAATTCCTACCCTGGGGATCGATCTAGGGTCTTACAGTAGTATGACGGCCAGAGACCCTACGGACTTGACCACAGCCAGATATTTGTTGTTGTTGTCGTCTGGGTCGTTCGATGCCCCTAAATTCTACCATGTGAATTGGCTGAGGAATGCGAGGTTGAAGAAACGTAAGGCAAGAAAATTCTATAATAATGATAATAATAATAATAATAATAATAATCAAATTGCCGTTATTGAGCGGACGTGTTTCGGCGCCTCGCGGACCAAACTGAAATAGAATAATAAAAAATATATACTTTTGATATAAGCATAATATACTGACGATAAAGAGTTACATTTAAAACCTCGCTTTGTAAACTATTATTACAAAGTTGAAACTAAAACCAATACCTCATTCCTGTTCATTACAAAACCAGGAACTGTTGTTTGGCCAGTAGATATTTATTTAAGTTTAATTTATATGTTGCAGGATTGAGCTCCCCTGAGATCAGTGGTGGGGCTAGTTCATTCCATTCATTTATGGCTATGAATTTGAACGAATTTCCATAGAGTGTTGTTTTGTGTACAGGAATCACGAATTTAGTTTTCTGACGAAGGTTAATTTGTTTTCCGGTCTTCCTGCACTGGGCAATTTTGTCATGTAAATATTTAGTTTCCTTGTTCAGAATCCTGTACTGGAACTACAATGCCAGAAATGTTCTATTTCTAACGTTTAACCAATGAAGTTCCTTTCAAGTAATCATTGAAAATAATCATGGAGACACTACATGAGACCTTGTAAACAAAGTCTAAAATTCGTTATGAGGTTGGCATCTAGAGGGAGTGGAACATAAATTAAAGAGTATTTGAAAACAAAATCCTTAGAAAAAGATTTGGGCCTAAAAGGGATGAGGAGACTGGCGAGTGGAGAAGGTTACCCAATTTAGAACTACATAATTTGTATTGGTCTCCAGATATTATTAGAATGGTTAAATCAAGAAGACTTAGGTGGGCAGGCCATGTGGCACGAATGGGAGAGGAAATAATAGTTTACAGGATTCTTGTTGCACCTGGTGGTAAGGGGCCTGTAGGAAGGCCAAGACGAAGATGGAGGGATAATGTTGAGATGGACCTAAAGGAAATCAGTAAGGATGGAAAAGATTGGATTGATTTTGCCCAGGATGGGAACAGATGGAAGGCTTGTGTTGCTGCAGGCATAAACCTTAGGGTTTAAGAAGACTTGAGAGTTAGTTAGTTAGTTTAGTTAGAGAAGCAAGGAATATTGATGTCGGACATTAGAATACGTCATAAGAATATCAGTTGCACTCCTATAACTCAGGGTAATTTCATACGCAATTAGGATGATTCCAATCGTGTTTGAGGTCATGTTTCGTCATATATTAGCGTGTCTTTAAAACTGCTGAACCTGCTAATAGAAGTGACATATACGACAGTAGTACATTCCAAGTTTCTGGAGCAACAGCTGTGAAGGGCGATTGACTCGATGAAATGTGAATTGATGAGTTGAGTTTTTACGCCAAATGAGAAAAGCTACGTCATGGCTGGAGAAGGTATTTGCTCACCAAGGCTCAGGTAAATACCAAGCTTTACAGTCATGAAATATTGTTATTACAGTAAAAGTTTCTTTATGTAGTTTCCAGAGACTAAGGTGGGTGTATTAAGTAACGCCTTCTTCCACATATGCAGCGTATGTAATTGGGTTAAACCCACGTGGGGAAGTCCATATCAATTTGCAGACAGATGCCCCATAATAATAACAAAAATAACTATTAATGACTAATAAAAATAAACCACTTTTTCCAAATCTATTATTATTATTATTATTATTATTATTGACGAGACTTTTATACTTGATCCAACAGATGAGTGAATATCCAGAACAACCGTTTTTCATTACCTTTTCCATGAAGTTCGTTCAATTTATTCTATATTATTAACTTTTACACACCTCGTTAAAAAAAAAGATTTAGAAGTTAAATTTTACTCTTCAATAAGAATCCAAATACATTAAATGTATTTCGTTTCACCTCTCGCATAAAATTCTAAATTTTAGAATTTTAATAACTGTTGGTATGGATTCATTTAATCTTTGGATTAAATGGTAGAACATGAAAAACATAGATTCCTGCATTTTACACTCAATTTTTCGATCTAACGACTTTTTTATTTGGATATTCTGTTCGTATACTAACTAACTGAACTTTATTTCTGTTATTTACAATAAAAATAACAAAGTTTCTGCTATTTGTAACTTGTGTGAATGAAGCCAAATACCAGGGGGTTTAACGGACCTGTAGTGCGTCCTTCCCATTCCTGACCCTTCAAGTCTTAGCCCTTTCACGGTTTTCCGCCCTTCTCTTCTTTCCAAGCAGTGGCACGTCCATCTAGAGAAGTCCCTTCTGCAGCCCTTGAAAACCGTTAGGTATATTCCACGTGCAACTTGTGTGTAACGGAGAATAACAAGGGCGATAATTTGATTGGAATTGGCTTTTGGTGTTGACGGACTGTCGTGGGGTGGCGCGACACTTGTTTCCACCATGGCGTCTACCCTGATGGAAAGGAGTTGGGAGGAGGTGAAATTGTCCCTGGAGTGCGTGATGAGGGAAAGGGGATTGACGGGTGGGGGAATGGAGATGCCGTTGCCATGGAGACGATGGCGTCTTCAGTCGACTTAGAGCCACTGCGGTGGTAGGAGTGGATGATGTCACCCAGTGTTTGCACAGGATTGGCATGCAAAGCAAAATTGAATCCAAACATCATCGCTGATGCCGGGAAATGTACATTGCGTCTGCATGTGTGAGTTGCTGAGGGAACACGCTCATGAGTGCGTGTGTGTGTGCCTGTGCGTGGGTGATCGAAGGAAACCGGAAAGAGGACAAGCTACAAGAAGAGTCCATGTTTTTTCCGTAGTCGAGGGGGATGTATTTTTATTCAGCAGACGGGAGCTGGATGAGTGGAAAAGATCCGTCCGCGGTCTTGCTGATTCTTGCACCACTTCAAATCGCGGCACATCAAAGGAAATTGGACGTCAAGTTCTCCTGTGTAGGCTACTTCAAACAGACGTGAACGGAGGGGGGAGAGGAGGAGAAGAATAAAGACTAGTGCTTCCGAAAAAGAAGCACAGATACACTTTTCCTGAAACAGTTTCAAGCTTCAGATATCTGAAGCACTTCAGGAGACAGAAAATTCCCTCTTCCATAAGAACCGAGAGTAAGAGATCTTGAAGAATGGAAGTAGTGCGATTCAGCAGCTTAGGCCCTGTAATATTGCCTCTTAAGATTAAAGACACCGCTTTTGTTCAACATAGCCACGAGGACATATTTTAAAAGTGAGATCTGGCATGCATAAAAAAAGGGGAAAAAAAAGAAGAAATCAGATTTGAGAGAGACAGATGGGGTGGGTAATGGGAGAGAAGAATATGCGTAATGCGTGCTTCTTCGGGGACAAGACCGAGTAAGTTAAATGCAGGCAAAGTCTACTTCTATTATTAGCAACTCATTGTAGACGTGATGTAATATTTTCCTACAAACTTTTCTTGGAAATTTGTATTTATGGAACCACCAACTACCTCTGGCTAGTTATTTTAGATGACTTTTATTTCCATTTGACTGCGATGACGAACATGAGTCTAGGGGTGATGAAAAATAACAGGTTCAAGGAAAAAATAATTTCTTAGTTGCGATTCGAACCCAAGAGCCCTGGAGGCACTCTACTATAATTAATAGACCGCAGAGATCGACATAGACATAGCGTCATGAAGGTCATCTTGACCGTAGGACTATTTGACCCATTTCAAAACCATACCAACATACCTATATAGCCTTTTTGTTACCTGTTCAGTTCTGAAAATTAAGAGAAAAACTTCACTCAAAAAGTACCTATCTGGATAGTAAGGAAGATTGATCGATTTGGTTTATTTAACTTTACTTTTCTGCAACTTTTGGCTAATTGCAAAAATAAGGATGAATGATGATGTGATGGAGGCATACTCACAAAGAACACCCTTACCCAGACCGGGATACGAACCCGGCATCGTAGGGAAGATTTCGTCCATCTATGATCACACAAAACTCTCTAAAACACATCTGCACACCTGAAGTCCGACGATAAAATCCTTAAAATGAGTTATAATACCAAAGGTATACCAACGGGTTGGGGTGGAGGTATTCAGTCATAGCAAGCATCTTTGGCTCGAATCTACCGTAACCTTACGAACTTCTTGTAACTTAAGAAATCTGTCTAGGATCATAGGAAAGGGTTTAATTCTTGCTTTACTTTTTCGTAACTTTTGATTTAGGGCCTCCACGATGGAGAGGCAATGTTGTTGCCTTGTAATGAAGGCCTCCTGGGTTCGATGTCCGGTGTAGGCTCATAGTGGTTAGGATCCCACTTCAAACTGCAGGTTCAGAACCGATTAGCCTATCTGTGCATAAAGTGGACTTAAAAGCTCATATGACTTTCGATTTAAATTTTGGTGATAAATAATCGTGAAATTTCTTTGATAGTTATAATTACAATTTTGTATCATTGTATTATTGATATTGAAGGAAATACATAACAAATAAAACCTAATTCTTGCTTTTTTTCCCCCCTTTGCGACGAACTACCTTAAGTGTCCTACTGGGAAGTCTGGGGTATTCTATTCGAACTCTGGGTTAGCCATGGATTTTCCTTTGTATTTCTTCCCTCATCTATTTCTTCTATCATTTCAATTACTTTTACGTCGCTTTTTAAATCCTTGTGTTAATCGTAACGATGAGGATACATTATTGAAATGATGGAAATGGATAATTGGACAAACACAACATATCCGCCATGTCCTAAGCATGGTCCCAAACAGAAACAGTGATTACACCGTTACGGAGAACAGCCCCTCATCTATTTTATCAACCTAAGTGCAATTCTAAATGAACATCTAAATCTAAAATCTAAATCCAAAACTAATAATACACCTACCACTGAACAGAGAAGAAAGTCAACTAAATAGAATGGATCACTACATTCAACACGAAATGTAAACTCTGGCGCTGAACAGTAGAATGTACTCTATTGATGGATTCATTCGGTTTATTTTACTTTGCATTTCTGACACTTTTGGCTAATCGCGAAGACGAGGATGAGTGATGATACGATTAAATTGATGAAGGGACACTAACAAACACCAATGCCCAGGCCGGAAGTCGAACCCAGAACCCCAGGCGCCGTAGCGCGCTGTACCAACCACTCCGCCACGGAGGCTGGTTAGATATGTAGCTACTCTAGTGAAAAGGAAAAGAAAAACCTACATTACTCTAAATTTTAGCTAATTTGTGTAAGAGAAACAGTGCTGACAATGCAAGGGTTGACCTGGGCGTTGTTCATTCACTCCATTGTTGCAGTATGGGTCATTGTCTGCTCTTGCAAGTGCCTCGCTTGCTGCAGTTGTCTCGTGAGCTCGCCAGGCAGTTGCACAACCAGCTAGCTCCCCTGAGAATGGGCTGAGGGTGTTACCGTTTGGCATGTTGCGCAACGGTGTTCTGTCACACGGGACTCCAGAGGCGTGTGATAAATACGTGTATCTGCATTGACAACAAAGTGGATGAAGGCAAAGAATACTCTAGTTGTTGTTAACAACACGCATTGTGAGAGGCATTACAAAATTGGTTGTATCACGCCCGATATTTCAGACTTCATTTTATGACTGTTTTCCGTCCTTGTTCAATCCCCAGCCACTATTGTAGAATGGAAATAAAAAAACTTAATAAAATAATAAAATATATTGCTTTTTTTTCTGGACGTACGTAATGGTGTGCCGTACCAAGACTTTCTCAATAGCCCATGAATAGAAACTAATAATCGTTTAATAGCAAAATAAATGTATGTATGAAAATATGATTGTTCTTGATCGTTTAGTAGCTCTTGTGAAAAGCTCTACATGAATATAATTTTTTTGTGTCGCCATAGAAAAGCTAAATTGCGAAGAGCCGGTCTCCGTGGCGGAGTAGGTAGCACAGTGCGCTACGACGCACGGGGTGCCGGGATCGAATCCTTGCCTGAGCATGGGTGTTCTTTGTGAGTGTCCCTATATCAGTTGCATCATATCATAACTCATTCTCATCGCCGCAAATAGTCAAAAGTGGCAGAAAAGCGACGTCAAATAACCAAATCAATCACTTAAATTGTGAAGAACGCGGAAACCTTTTCCCCAGAAACAAAGCCTTTCGTTCTATAATGTGGGCAATAAATAATTATTTATCAAATATAATAATTAAACTACACGATAAAATATTAAGGCAACTGTAAAAATAAAAAGAAACAACATTATTATTTTCAAAATAATTAATAATTAAAGCATTCCACTTGTAAATAAAGTTACTGATATTTATATATACTGAATACTTTGGACGCAAATTGATTTAATAATTTATTAAACTCCTTTACTAACATTTATGTTGGAATATGGATTTGAGTTTTGAAGAATGGTCTCCAATTTTAATACAACTTCCTCTGTCAGTTCAAAAAAAAAAAACGTTTTAGCCGGTTTTCTTCTCTAACAATTCTCTAAATCATTTAAAGTACAAAACACTGTTGCAATTGTGTTTATGCGAACAGTGTAATTTTATCTGATAACTTACATGGAGTTTATTCATTACATACAAAGATATTGTTCATTATACCATCCAAAATTTTATTAAGAATAACGGCTAAATTTACGTTCTCACAAACTCTGAATGTACGGATGGAGAAAGGAAGAATCGAAAATGTGATGAATGCAGATTCTTTAGTCCCTTTTCAAAAAAAATAAGAAAAGAGGTAAGTGGTGATTTCGAGAACCAAGATGCCCTTGAAGGACTGTAAATCCAGCGTGTTTACTACGGATGTGAAACGAACGTTTCCTCTGACGTAATAATATCTTTTAACATTTTACAGTAAGATCTCACACAAGGGGCTGACTTTATATCCTTCGTGGAGTTTATTCAATTTCATTAACTGTGGACAAGCATCCCTCAATGCTGATAATAAACTGCACAAAATGAGCTCGGAAGCAGATTAAGAAGACATTCCCTCAAAGGGAAAATGGGGGAGGGGTCTTACCGTATTTACGGAGGGAGAAATAAAGTTTTACGAGTTGATTCTTACCGTTGAAAGGCTCTAGAAGAGTAATGCGTATGCAAGGCGCCAAGTCTGTTTAACCAGGTAAAAGTAAATGCATTTGACCTCGCTATAAAGAGGATACGTAAATCGGCGGCGACCTGGAACGGTGGATATAAGTGCAGACTCTTCTGTATTTCGAAGTTTACTTTTGTTTTTAGATTCTATGAGGTACTTCAACGAATTAGCTTCCGAGATATCTGAATTTTGACTTTATCTCAGAGTTTTATACAGAATTTTCCATCTGGGGGGTGTAAGTTTGTATTTAGGGGGTGTAAGTGCAAATTTATAGAGCCAAAATTACCATAAATTGGGCCCTTGTGAAAATTTTGAGGGGTGTGTTGACGAAATTTTGGGGGCGTGTTGGTTGTGTGTGTGAATAAATCTCTGCTTTATCTTATTCATTTGTCGCTAAAGGAATTAACCCCCTAAACTTCGAGTATGGTTTCTCGATAAGACAACTTTTTAAAACTTGGTGAGAAGCCTGAAATATAATTTCTCGGCAAGGCAACCTTTGTTAGATTGTTTGATTTAGTTCATTTTACAAGTACTTCCCTTTTCTTCCATTTTTGGCTAATCGCGAAGATGAGGAGGAGTGATATGATGGAATTGATGAATGGACACTATGCCAGGTGGATTCGAACCCGGGACCCCTGCTAATCACTCCGCCACTGAGGTCGGTACAACCTTTGTTAAACTACAAGAATTCTCAGGTGTGGTTTTCGTGCAAGGTAACCTTTGTTATACTTTATATGAGGCTTCAAATATGATATCTGCGGAAGGATTTCTTTGATAGACATTGAAGAAAACTCGGACATGAATCTTCGGCAAAACAAGCTTTGTTAAACTTTGCAAGAAACATCAGGTACAGTTCTTCCCCGATAGCTTAGTGGTACTGATAACGTCGTCACCTTGTAATCAAAGGATCCCCGGTTAGATACTCTGTGGAGGCTCATAGTGGTTCGAATCCTAGTTTAAACAGTAGGTCCAGTCCCGATTGGCCCATCTGTGCATAAAGTGAACCCAAAACAAAACTTAACGCGAAGGTTTCTCGACGAAGCGACTTCTTCTTGGACTTGACAAGAACCAATGCCATCAGCAAGTAAGCTTGACAAGACCTCGCAAGCAGCTTTGGATGTGATTTCTCGGCAAGACAACCTTTGTTAGACTCTACGGGTTTCTTCTTTGAGGAAAGGCTAGCAACCTTATTTCAGCGTATCCGTAAATGCCTTGACGGATAATTACCGGAACTGACAAGGTGGAGTGTGTCTGCTCTTCGTTCGATTGCGGCAGTCGTAAACACAGCAGAACACTGCCCACGTAAGATCTGTCGAGTCAAGAAAATTTCATGGACCCTTTCCAGCCAGACATTGTTAGCGTCTATTTTCGGCGAATCACATCTCCAAGTGACGGAACGCTTGTCTTCAGAAATGAAAGTAAGCACCTGATTGTCTGCGGTTGTTAGTCAAAGCCGGTAGTGGTTAATAATGTACGTGTAGCTTTTGGGTAACTTAATCAGTGCAAGAACAAGAAATTTTACCAGAGATCAAGAAAATTGTAGCAGAGGAGGGAAATTTGATACATGTTTGGCACTTAACGTCTATATTTATTATTTACGAAGACAACGTATTTAAAGTCGCGCTATTCTATATTTGGTTGCTCCAGACGATGAAGGATAGATGGATAACTGAAGGAAGGACTGGTGCCATATTCCATCATCACATATCTTCCTCCGGGTTCGATACCCGGTGGAGGTACATAGTGGTTCGGATCCCACTTTAAACTGTAGGTCCAGTCCTGATTAGGCTTACTGTGCATAAAGAGGACTCAAAAAACCAACTCAATCAATCAATCCAAACATATCATATGAAAGAATGCAAAACAATGTTTCGAAACAAAATTTATCAGAATAAACAGTTCAACAAATTTACAACACAAGTATGTGATCATCTAATTTTTAAGAACACTTATTTGCAATTGAATATTAGTTTTGGACAGTCGTTTGGAAGTTCGAAAAAATTAATCTTCGAATGGTTCAGATTGACGAGTTAGAATTGTATAAGAAAAATGCATTAGACTTTACAGACAGTCAGTCTTTAATTCTAAATTATTTCTAACTAGACCATCAAAAAATATAGAGAAAAATGTGTTTAGGCCCAGTTTAGGCTCAAATAGGTTAATCGTGATGGGACAAATAGTTGGAGTGCAGGCTCCAAACCACTATGCAATATGACTCGGGGCCCCTTGAATACAAAGCCAAAATAGGTGGACAGAACCTATCAATTTATCTTTTTCCAGCTGAATATGTCAAATATTATACTGAAATCTTACAAATATTTCATCTCTCCTTTAATAATTACATTTAATCGGCACATATACGCGAGCGCGTGAACTTTAATATAATTGCATGTACACTTTGATGTAAAGCTTGAAATGAATGGACTATTTAGTGAATAGAACTCATGTAATTATGGGCTTAATTAGTGTTAATTTCTCGTTAAGAAAGCTTGCAAGCAGGCCTATTATATTCGACTTCAACTGGAATGCCAGAGACTTCCCCATCTTCGTATTGTGTTCCTCAAAAGACGAAGAACTTTACTTGATCTTTCGCTCATCGAGATCACAACAAGAAAAAACTCTCGGTTCTTGTTGTGTTCCAAAGATCAGAAGGAAAAGTTGTCGCGACATTGTTACCAGATTTAATCGCAAGATAGCAAAAAAGGGAGGAAAGGGGCAGAGTTGAGGTGTTTGGGAAGAAAGAAGAAAAAGCGTTAACAGTGTAGTGTGGACCAAGAGGTTACGAATTTTTCCCCCCAGCTGTGCTCGTAGTTCCGTGACAATTAGAAGAGTTTTTTTCCCCAACTTGAGATCTCCACTAAAACCAAAGCAACAGTAGATTTCGCTTTCATCCCGAAAATCAGTGTTTGAGGTTTCTGTGTTCCCTACTCTGCCATTGCATCATGCAGAAATTTCATTTTAGATTCTTTGTTTCTGGCTCTTTCTTTCCCTTCACCATTTCAATTGGACCAGCTACCTCAACATCAGCCTCCGTTCTTTGAACCCCTCCGGAAACGGAAAGAAATTAAGAGGTTAAAGTAGAGAAATTAAAAAAAAGATTGAGAGGAATGGAATGGGGGGAAAAGTTACAGTGCTTCAAACGGCTACGCTACACAGCCTTAATTAGTCCTCAAGACAACAACTTACTTCTTCCAAAAATTCGTTTTCACACCTTGTGATTACTAATGCTTAATAAACCTCAAGGGTCCCCTGCTAATGAAGCACCCTCGAAGACGACTTCCTTATTAAGATTTTGTCATTTGCCAAGAGTGTCCTCGTGCAATCTCCGAGATGCTTCTCACCGAGGAGAAAGATCGATCATCTTAGAAAGTGGGATGTGACTCCAAATGGGGCGGCTGTAATGGAAGAATCTTCGGGAATTGGAGAGTTCACAACCAACCAAGAGCTGCACTTCCAGAATATGACGGTAATATTTGTACAGTATCCTGATGTACTTCTTCTTTCTCACGTTTCTAAACATTGATGTAATTAGAGAGAACTGCAAGATGAAAAATCGAAAGAAAAAACATGATGAAGATACTAATACTAATAGATGATGTGGAGTGTAAGGCGTCTTGCATGACTATTCAGTCTAGATCACTTTAAAATGTATATATATTTTTTGCTTTCTACTTCCCAAACTTTCTCGTCTCTTTCCTGACTAATTGCGAGGATGAGGAGGAATGTTTATTACATGATGTTGATGAAGGGACGCTCAAAAGGTGCATTCACGCCCAGTCAGGACTCTAGTCCAGAACTTTTAACCCGTAAGAACGCGCGTATGGGTAAAAATTACCCAGTCGATTTTGTCGATTTTGAAATATAATTTTTCATTACTTCCGGTGAGTATCAGAGATCACCCTTCTCAGAACCTTTCGAATGAACCCTTCCGAGTGTCGAAACCTTAAATCTGCTCTTATTTAGTTCGTTTGTTATGCTGGCAGGGCCGTAGAGACACTGCTTGGGCAAATTTCATCCAACGCGCGCTCATACGTTTCAGTTTGACATTTCAACATGTTCTTTTTTTATGTTTTTATTTTAATTTGTGTGACGCAATGCAAGTGTTCAAAATTAATAAAATTAGATTAATCATTGAAAGTATTTTATGTACATGCTTTAAATCAATTCAAATTTGGACTTAAGGAATAATTTTGATTGTGGGTATTCGCGCGTCCTTGTGTTATGGCATGAGTACTCGTCTCTCAGAATTTTTTCTCGTCTTTTTCTTTGTGTAATGAAAAAAAAATGTTCAAATTTAATAAAATTAAGTTAATTATTGTAGGTATTATTCTTTACATGCTTTAAAACAATTAAAATTCGGACTTAAAGCAATTTTTCTTGTGGGTATTTTTTACCCAGCGTGCGTTCTTGCCTCCTAGCGGAGAGCGCACGTCTTGCCGGGTTAAACTTAAAATATTATTACCAGTATAATATCAAAGTCACTGACCAGTTATGACAAGATAATATAGACAATTAAAACAACATTCACACCTGCACACACACTATCAAACAGATGGAAAAGACTGCAAAATCCTGAAAGCCGAGTCTTCACCGGAATTGCTGGTCAGTCATTCTTCTGTCCCTGGCAACATTTCTCCTGTCTCTCGGACAAGAGGATCTAACCCAGGATCGTGTGTATTGGAGCAGAGCACGATGATCGGGAATGGCGAAATGCCCGAAGGATATGGCAGTGGAAAACGGGGGCAATTTAACTCATTCCAGATGACTGGCAACTTCCGCGTGAACCCCACGATTGTTCGCTTTTGCCAAGATCCAACGCCCTTCTTTGCAAACTCCGATAACATGTGTTTCGGGATAGGACTCGGTTCTGTTAGGCTAAGGCAAATACCAAGAGCATCTGCTGCAGAGAAAGATTTTTCTAATGGAAATTCTTGTCAGCTTAGTACATGCCATGAAGGTGAACACGTATCTAGAAATATGTTTAGCGGGGGGGATCCGAACCAAGTGTCTGAAAATAATAATAATAATTTTCAAACTAAAATAATTATATTAAATTCATTAAATATTATTAATTAAAATATTCAAATTAATTAATATTATATGTTTATTACATGAATAGGTAAAAGGACTGTATGAGAATAGTGATATATCTAGCTTACGTGGAGTTAAGGTTGGCAAAAAAAAAAACCTGCCCTGGCAAGGAAATTCATGTCAAATAGATAAAGAATTGAATATTTATTGAATATGAAAAAATAATATTAGATCCAAGTGATGAGAAGTAAAGTTCCTGGTGATATTTTATGAATGTTACCTTATGAGTCGTAATAAATCTTGCATAAATCTTTTTTGGTACTGTCATTCAAAGTCGTACGATCACAATAAAATCCTTGCCTTGCAATGAGTTTGGCGGAAATAAATAACTCTTGAATAAACAATAAGCATGTTTTCATTATTTTAGTTATTTTATTATTTCATTATTTAATTTTTGTACTTGGTAGTAAGTCTTTCGGGGGAGGATCCGGACCCCTGGACGTCCTTGGATCCACATATTCTCGACGTTGCTTGCCGCAAGTTTGCCACAAGCTATCCACCTATTAAATATGGACTCCAACAGCGCGGCTTTTAGAGCTCTTAGAATAGTTTCGCGAGACTTGTGAAGTCGCTAGGGCACATTCTTGAATGTTTGATAACTTTCTACTAAACCAACCATGCAAAACTCAGTTCTCAAGTTTCACTACAAACTCAAGATTATTGGGGTTGTGTCTTCACTACTAGTGTATACTTGTATATTATGCTAATCGGGAGTCGCTGGTGAGTAAAGTAGGTAGTACAGTAGTGTTCAAAATGATGTTTTGACACATGTTGTCACATTGAGATTTACAAACGTAACAAAAATAAGTGGCACAACTCAGATAAGGGCTTGTGTTGTGAACACTATGTGCTTCTTGATCTAGTAGGTGTAAACAGGGAATGTATTAAAAATAATCCAGTCTGATTTTGAGGAAGATAAATGCACATTATTACTATTGAGAATAATAACTATAACTATAACAAAATATTAAAAATTACAAAAAATATACAATGAATAATTCGCCCTCTCCCCCCCCCCCCCACATATTGTCTCTGACACTTAACTGTAAACTATTGGACTACAAGGATTTATTTTTATTCTTCACTTATTATCAATGCATTTTAGAGTACGTTCATTATTTTTTTTCTACACAAATGGTACTGTTTTTATAGATTCAATATTTAAATCAAATTAGCAAATTTGAGTCTTTACATATAAACTACCGAAAAGAAATCATCAACCCCATATTCTAGTTCCAGGATTTAATGTAAGAATAAAGAAATGAGAACCTTTACTATGTCGCCTGTATTTCAAGACCCTCTTTCTGATTTAACCTGATGTCTTGCACCGTAAGTTCAATATTTCTGATAACAACAGATTAAAAAATGATTTTAAAAAAATATCTACTAACGTACATTCTGTTCTTCTTCTCTACATCACAAGCTTGGTTTCATTATGCAGTACCACGTTTGCAGACCAGCCTCGTCAACGCTTCTGAACCATGTGCAATTAATTCTGTGTTGTACTCAGCCTGAAGAATGCCTGCTAGATGTGTTTACAGTTGCCATGGTTTCGTTCTCTCTATTTGAAGTAGGTATGGTTACATTTACCCCCCTTCTTCAATTATTTTTAGATCAGTTGAAGATGTAGGATTTAAAATATTATTTACTTCCCTCCTACTTTTTTTTCTTTACTCTGCACCACATTAATGACAGAGACACCGTCTTGGTTTTTCAATGGCAATATACTTTTTTATTATCAGTATGTTGTGCATATATAGTGTTTATCTATCTAATGGTAAGTTGGGCGTTGTTATTTCTTTTCCCCATTATGGAGATCCAGGTAGCCGCATTGTGGGTGTTCAACTGTTTCTGTTTGGTTACCAATGAAACACTTTTTTTTTACCTCTTAGTTATTCTTCTTTCATCTTGTGAAACCGCGCCGCCCAAATGTAACCATCGCTCCTGCTGTTTCTTTTGGAATAATCTGTCATGTAGAATTCTTGTTTATGGACTGTTAAAACTGGACTCGTTGTAGTGGCCAGCCTTAGCAAATATCTGTCTGCTCAACATGTTTGAAATGAGAATATTTACTTTCGTCTCATGCAGAGTAACAAAATAAGATATATTTTTCCATGTTCCTTTGCGAGTGCAATTTACGGTAATTGTGAAGTTTATACATCTGAGTAAGTAAATGCACATAATTAGTTTACCGTGGACATGAAAATGACTAATGTGATTTCTTCATTTCTTACAGTATACTTCTTAGGGTCCACATAATTGTGGAAGAGGTTGAATGTGTTCGGAGTAAACCGGAAACAATCAGATAACACGAATCTTGATATTTCAGAAAATCAACTTAACGATCACTTTAGTACATTACCGATATTTTGCCATGCAACTAAAACAAATACAATTGAAGATATAAATTCCTCGCCAGTATCACATTCTGGTCCAAGAGTCTCTTATGTGTGGTCCAGAAGGAATGAGGTAGAAGTTGCAATCAATAAAGTAAAAAGGAACACACAAGGAACCGATGACATTTCTATTACTATGGTCAAAAAAAAATATTCCAGTCATACTTGAATATGTCACTGACATTATCAACTTTTTGCTCACCTCTGGGATTTTCCCATCATAATGGAAATTAGCATATGTGCGAGCACTTCCTAAAATACCATCTCCGGTTAATGCTTCGGATTATAGACCAATTAGTATTCTGCCTGCTTTATCGAAAACCCTAGAGTATGTTGTCCATAGCCAAATAAACAAACATCTTATAATAAATAATATGTTAAATTCTTTCCAATCAGGCTTGAGAACTAACCATAGTACTTGTACAGCCCTCGTAAATGTCACAGATGATATCCGTGAAGCAATAGATAACCACCAAATAACTATATTAGTGTTACTGGATTTTAGTAAAGCCTTTCAGACTGTGGATCATGATATACTTTTGAGTAAACTTGGATACTACTTTAATTTTTCTGTGGGTGCAGTTGATTGGGTTAAATCGTACTTATCTGGTAGAAGTCAATGCGTTGCATCATCGTTTGGAAAATCTGACTGGAAATCTTTACACTCTGGTGTTCCTCAGGGTAGTGTATTGGGTCCATTGTTATTTTCAATGTATGTAAACGATATAACAAGAACCATAAGAAATCTTACACATCATATGTATGGTGATGATTTTCAGTGTAACATATCAAGTTCATTGTCGAATTTATCACGTGGAATTGAGCTGATGAACATGGAACTGTCAAATATTAATAATTGGGCTACCCGTCATGGGTTATATATAAATTCCAATAAATCAAAATGCATACTAATTGGATCACGTCTGGTTTTAGCACGTATAAATTCGGCTAATATGCCAACTGTACAACTAAACGGTGCATGCATACCATTTTTTAAATCTGTCAATAATCTAGGGGTGATTATAGATACAAACCTTACCTGGTCTGAACACATTAATAATATATGTAAGAAAGCCTATGCCTCCTTACATCTATTATACAAATAAAAAAAAATTCTTCCGCCTGTTATTAAAGAACGACTTGTACATACAAGCTTCGGTCCTCTCACATCTTGACTATTGCGATAGTGTATATGCTGATTGTAATGAAATGCTGGCAATGAGAATTCAAAAAATTCAGAACTCATGCATAAGATATATATTTAACCTTAACCTTAACTGAATATTATAATAAATTAGGCTGAATTAAAATGAAAGAAAGACGGAGGTACAGGAAACTAGTGTTGCTATATAAGTTACTTCATACAGGAAGTCCTTTATATCTCACAGACAGATTGCTTCCCTTAGGAAATCCAGAGATATCATACACAAGATCCCAAAGTTCCAATCTTCTGACAATTAAAAACCACAAAACTGAATTTTTAGTAACTCTTTTACTGTATCAGTGGTTAGGGACTGGAATGCGCTTTCACATGAAATGAGAAAATCAATTTCCATAGGAATCTTCAAAAGAAGATTAAGAGAAAGTTTCATGGAGTGATTTTTTTTGTCAAATTAGTACATGTTTAATAAATATTTGTAGTGGCCTGTTATGTATATAAACCTATGTATGAGTGTGTGTACATGTATATATATATGTTTTATGTATTTCTTTGAATTACATATTTTTACCGCTGTTGGTTTGACATGAAATGTATATGTGTGATAGTTATTTTCAATATTTATATATGAATCAATTTATGAATATGTTCTATATTATGAAATTTTGTATTTGGTTGAGTGTATGAAAAGGCATGAGCCTTAATCTCCGCCACAAATAAATAAGATACAAACAAATAAATAAATAAATAAACAAACTATGCAAGAGTTGCAATTGTGAAACACAAAAATAACCTCTTCAAACTCTCTTGGGTGTTTTATTATTAGTTTTACGTTGCAACGCTATTCGTTGAATTAATTTCTTTACAAAGACCTGTTTGAGTTTCAAAAGCACTCGCTTTTAAAATAATTTTCTAGCAGCAAAATCAACAACAGTGTCAAATAACACTGCAATAGAAGGAAATATCATGATTTGACTCGTACAATATTTTGACGATATATATATATATATGGGTGTGTGTGTGTAGTAAAAATTTTGTACTAGTAAATCTATTACAGTGTTCTTTGACATTGTTGGTGAAATTGCTGCTAGAAAATAATTTTGAATAGAAAAATCTATTTGTACGAATACTTTTTAAACTCAAAATATCCGAATAAACATACCTTCTAACAGTGAAACACGTCACGACTATAACTGAAGCTTACTTTGACTGTGGCCTTCATTGCATTGAGAGAAACATAACAGTTCTACGCATCGGCCTTCTGTATACGGCCTAAGGTAAAAATGCCCTGTCGTGAAGTAACCGAGTGGAAGTCATTCCTGCTGTCTGTTGTTAATCTTAATGTCACGACACTGTAAATATCTTCACCTTTTTCTTAACGACAGAAAATGCACGAGCGCCGTCGGAGAAGAAGAGAGCATTTGCCATCAGTCGAGCGAATATGGTCAACCACTTGGAGCATTTTCACGGCTCAGCTGAAACCAAAGCCTGGAATCCTACATCACGTTGTCAAGTTTCTCTTTGTTCCTTTCGGTTCCGGCCAATCTTTTAGTCCCCGACGTCTCAGAGTTTCTCGACTATGTCTCCCACACGGCTTTTCCTCATCAGCAGAAGATGAAATACCAGCCAATGTTTCATGTCTAAAACAGAGCGCCTTCCTTCAATGGCCCATTTGACTCTCGGGGACCTGCCGGATGCTTGGAATTCATCGCGTTGCAGAAACGGCGATAGCACACGAGGCCACACGTTTGGAAGTATGTTAACGGAACAAGAACGTCGGAAAGATTCGAGTTTATAGATCAGCTGAACGTCGCATGGTAAATAACGTTTGAAGAGCGAATGGAGATATCGACGCTGGGGTAACGCTAATGTAAAGAGTGGTAGCCTATCAACGGACCATGAGAGTCTCCTGACTATAAAAACACTAACGAGTAACATATATGGGGGAACATTGTTGCTCTTTCACTAAGAGACATCTTTATTGTTTCCATCTTGTTCGCAGTTTTAAATATAACTTCTAATTTCACCCTGGCCTCACGTCTCACCATATTCTCTTCTGTATACTCTAAGCAAGACTATGTTGACGTAGATGTGGCACCCACATCATCTTGGATATTATCGAACCCTAAGTCAATAATTTATTGCCCGTGTGATAAAATTGTTGAGCTGAACGTGGAGGAGAAATGTAGTTTCCTGGAAACTCTGCAGAAGCAGTTTACTGTTTACTGACAAAGCCAGAGTATTGTTTAAAACACACAGTTGTAGCATAAAATAACTCTCCTGGCATTGAGCGAAATTGATGTTATGCAGCACCAATATGTGAGCCTATCACTCTATTTACCCCGGAGACTAAACTCACAATTTTGACAAATGCACAAGTTATTAGTTTCTGGACTAATTAGGTGTAGTGCTAGATTAATTTTGGTGGCAACTTAGTGATTATTTCTTCTCTGGGACATGTGATAATACAATATCTTTTCCCAATGAATGGGTATTTTTAGTGTTAATGATGGGTACTTTAGTGGTAATTAATATCAGAGTCATAGCTAGAGATTTCAGCGCCCGGGGCAAGAACAGAATTTGGTGCTCCTTTCTACTAATAATGGTAGACCGCATGATTTACATAGCGGTGCGCCAAGAGGATTTGTAAGATTGAGATAGCAACTTCATTTAATAATGATTTTTGTTATCGAGTCAGATGCTCTCTTTCCTTTTGACGAAAATACGATTAGTACCAAGAAAGGCTCATAGCCTTTACAAACGTTTCTAGCCATGTAACTTCTACAATCGGCAGCAAAGTTAACAAAAGTCAAATTGGCCACGGACATTTTTGTTCTGGTTTCATCTTCATCTTATTATTATTATTGTTTGTTAAGAAATTGGATTATGTTCATACTTGAGCAAAGGTTATCTTCTGCTTATTGGTTTTTCTACTGTAATTCTTGAACCTTACATTGAATAAAAGGGTGTAAATGAACATGTTGATGGACAGTTTGTCCACCATTACCTTTGTCATTTACTGTACGTGCGTATATCCTTTGAACTTTATTTTGTATTTGTGATCCATTTTATAACTGCGAGAAATTTACTGTATTAGTGATTAATAGTAAGAGCTGTTAGATTTATAATGATACACTTTCAGTGACGTTAGATTTCTCTCTATTACTTTTCCCACATTGAACTTGTATTTGGTTTCTTACTGTAGCACAGGAATCCACGTTCTAAAGAAAGAACAAATTCTAATATCATATCCAATGAAACAATTTCTTAATCCGAGCTGCAGGAATGGAAAGAATGTGTACTAGCAACGGTTTGCACTTCATAATAATATTAAGACTACGCTTTGATTAACACATTTGGAAATATGAACACTGTTATGCTGATCATTCGGATATTTTTTCATACAAATTAGGCATGAACAAGCATGAAATTATTTGATTGCTTTCTTTTTTCTACTAGAAGAAGCACACTTCGGGTACATCAGAAAGAAGTTCGGAAAATGCTGAGATCAAGTATGTACTTCGCTGAGATGAACATTTCTTTTGAACCATTTTCGAGCTAACATCATGCCTGCCTTTCTTTTTACAGCGAAGAAGGATGATGTATATGTATATGTACGCTCACATGTAAGTGAAAGGGTATTAATTTCACAGTGGTTGTCCGAGCAGGGCTTTTTGTTGTCAATGCCCAGCAAGAGCACCATGCTTCCTGCTTCTCGGGGTAAGTTTTTATAACATCTCCTCTCTCTCCTCCGAAGTCGCTATTCAACGTCAAACAAGAGGGCCTCCGGACCCCAGGCTCAGTTGTTCTCAGCCACTTGATAAATAATTACCGTCATTAACAATGCTCCCAGAATTCCTTGTACCTCTTGAGTAGTTTGTAGGGAAAACGGGAAGTTACATGAGCTTTCAAAACAAACCATTCAATAGACTGGTTGTCGTTCTGAGGGCCTGTTTGGTTTAACCTGCAAGGGGCCGTTTTACCCCTTTCCTCAACCATTCCTCCTCTGAAAGCATCTTCGTTTTGAATTTTTCCTTGTGTAACCTACTGTCATTTTCAGCTAAGGTGACAAATGCCAACAGTATCTTCTGGTGAGATTACAAGATGGGTTGGAGGTGTGTGAGAATTCAGAATGGGCAGAAAGGGAAGGTACCACCTTTCACCCCCTCCACAACCCCCATTTCTCTAGTGCCTCTGGGCGTTCTGTCTTCCTCAGAAGGAGTGGTAAATAGGAAAACGCGACTCACCAAGTCCGAAGCCTTTGTTTCAAACCGCCGTGGCCACGTTTACACCGTGTTGTAAATGAATGCTGGCAGAGGCAGCCATTACAGCAAAGACAACAGGAAGCAAGTTGCTAACTTAAGCGTTAGCATAGAATGAAACTTGCATACCACGAGGACAGCCGAATCAAATGGAAATTGTTCATGTTTGTACTCTAGAATTTTAAGTGTTTCCAACGGAGATAAAATGTTAAGGCAATTTAAGATGTCACATTGAAACATTAATCGCAACAACAATCGTTAGCAAATTGACAAGGACTGTTGAAAAAGGCAAAATCAATTCAGTTTACAATTAATTGACAAGAACTGTTGAAAAAGGACAAAATCAGAATTCAGTTTACAATTAATTGACAAGGACTGTTGAAAAAGGCAAAATCAATTCAGTTTACAATTAATTGACAAGAACTGTTGAAAAAGAGCAAAATCAGAATGCAGTTTTCAATTAATTGACAAGAACTGTTGAAAAAAAGCAAAATCAGAATTCAGTTTACAATTAATTGACAAGGACTGTTGAAAAAGGCAAAATCAATTCAGTTTACAATTAATTGACAAGAACTGTTGAAAAAGGACAAAATCAGAATTCAGTTTACAATTAATTGACAAGGACTGTTGAAAAAGGCAAAATCAATTCAGTTTACAATTAATTGACAAGAACTGTTGAAAAAGAGCAAAATCAGAATGCAGTTTTCAATTAATTGACAAGAACTGTTGAAAAAAAGCAAAATCAGAATTCAGTTTACAATTAATTGACAAGGACTGTTGAAAAAGGCAAAATCAATTCAGTTTTCAATTAATTGACAAGAACTGTTGAAAAAGAGCAAAATCAGAATGCAGTTTTCAATTAATTGACAAGAACTGTTGAAAAAAAGCAAAATCAGAATTCAGTTTACAATTAATTGACAAGGACTGTTGAAAAAGGCAAAATCAATTCAGTTTACAATTAATTGACAAGAACTGTTGAAAAAGGACAAAATCAGAATTCAGTTTACAATTAATTGACAAGGACTGTTGAAAAAGGCAAAATCAATTCAGTTTACAATTAATTGACAAGAACTGTTGAAAAAGAGCAAAATCAGAATGCAGTTTTCAATTAATTGACAAGAACTGTTGAAAAAAGCAAAATCAGAATTCAGTTTACAATTAATTGACAAGGACTGTTGAAAAAGATAAAATCAATTCAGTTTACAATTAATTGACAAGAACTGTTGAAAAAGAGCAAAATCAGAATGCAGTTTTCAATTAATTGACAAGAACTGTTGAAAACAAGCAAAATCAGAATTCAGTTTACAATTAATTGACAAGGACTGTTGAAAAAGGCAAAATCAATTCAGTTTACAATTAATTGACAAGAACTGTTGAAAAAGGACAAAATCAGAATTCAGTTTACAATTAATTGACAAGAACTGTTGAAAAAGGGCAAAATCAGAATTCAGTTTACAATTAATTGACAAGAACTGTTGAAAAAGGCAAAATCAATTCAGTTTACAATTAATTGACAAGAACTGTTGAAAAAGGCAAAATCAGAATCCAGTTTGCAATTAAGAACGCAGGGGGAAAATTATTATAAACAGAGATGATCATAGGAGATTATATCGCAGTGCTTGGAAGCAACAAGTTACTTTTGAACGCAGTTATATGTAACAATTACTTTTTAGGAATTCTAACTGTAACTAGCTACTTTGATAAGTAAGTAGATAACTGTAACAGTAACTGTTACTTTCTCAGTAAATGTGACGCTAGTAATGGCGTTTCCTAGGCAACTTTTGTTTTGATTTTACACACGAGTTTATTAAATTGCGTTATGTACTAAATTAGTTACTTAATAAACTAATTACATTTATTAAGTTACTTATTTTCCAAAAACTAATAAAATCCTTTACAAAATCATGAAGCAAGCGGTCCATTTAAATACAATTTTGAATGTAGAAAAGTGCATCTAATCTATGATGTATTATGGATATCTATACGTAACTTCGGACAGATTTTAGATGTAATTGGTTACTGGAAATGATAAGTTTGCATAATATAACGCTAGAATACTTGACGACTTTTGTCCTCTCTGTACTCCCATTTACACATTTCTTTTAAAGTTGAACGTGCACTGTTTGTCTCTGTTGTTCGCAAGATCTCCACATTCATTACAGAGCGGATGTAGTGTTTGCATAAAGAAAGGGTTGACTGAGAAGGGTGATTCCATCCCTCTTGTTGTGATCTTTTCTCCCCTTGTTTTCCCTTCGCGGGCCAATATGGACGAACACCGAGGATGCTGCCTGGATCAGACACTTCCCATTACTGGCTAATGAGAGATGTCACTTTTCATCTTTCATTTACGGACTAATGTCGTCATGTAGCGAGGTGGAAAATCCTCACGATCTGGCAGAAGGTTAGATGGTTCCGCCGGACATTGGCGGGGCAGCGCGTTACACCATGGAAATCACAAGTGAAGCATCGTCCATCACTGCTTTGTGCATGTGGAAAAGGAAGCATGGAAGGGACATTTCCTCGCTCGGCAGTCCGAGTGATCGACGAGCACATCTTGTCTCTCTCCTCCGCTCCACTTCCCCATTTCATGCCCGGTGCCTTTTTTAATGAATTCCTTCTGCATTTTACGGCGAACCGAACGTTGAATCACTAAAGATTTTTAAAATAACATTTCCGTGGTTGAAAGAGAATTTTACAGGGCACGCTCGTGAAATAATCTTCTTGGATGGAGAGCCGATCTCCGTGGAAGAGTGGTTAGCACTGCGCGCTATACGACGCCAGTGGTCCCGGGTTCATTTACCGACCTGGGCATGGGTGCGAGTGTCCATTAATTTTATCATATCATCACTCATCCTCATCTGCGCGATTACCAAAAGTGGCAGAAAAGCATGGTAAAATAAACTAAATCAATCATGACAATTCCTTCTGCATTTTACGGCGAACCGAACGTTGAATCACTAAAGATTTTTAATATAACATTTCCATGGTTGAAAGAGAATCTTATAGGGTACCCTCGCGATAGAAGTTTCTTGGTTAGAGAAAACACTTTGAGAAGAATTTGAACCGATCTCCGCCACGGAGTGGTTAGCGCTAAGATGCCAGTGGTCCCGGTTTTGATTCCTGGGCTTCGTGAGAGTCCCTTCATCAATTTCATCACATCATCACTCATCCTCATCTTCGCGACTAGCCAAAAGTGGAAGAAAAGCGAAGTAAAATAAACCAAACCAATCGAGAAGAATTTGAACACTTCAGTTACAAATCTCATAAATCCTCCCATGTGTATACTACTAATGTACTACACCAACAATGCATTCCTACTTATTTTTTTGCATGTGTTATTTACTGACTTCGTTAAGCAATTCTCCACAAATCACGATTACAAATATAATAATAATAATAATTATTATTATTATTATAATGGCGCCACTGCATGCTGTAACACTATAACAAAGCTCTGCGTCGGAGGCTTCTGAAATTGCTGTAGGTTGAATATCAATTGTATAGCGCAAGACGCCAAAGCAAAAGTTTAGTCACTCCCATCTCGAGTACCTTCGTCGACTTGTAATGAAGGCGTCCAGATTCGATACTCGGTGGAGGCACATAGTGGTTCGGATCCCACTTTAAACTGTAGGTCCAGTCTCAATTAGCCTTACGGTGCATAAAGTTGACTTAAAACCAAATCAGCCAATCAATCTCGAGCTCGTGAAATTAAACTCGTCGCGCTGTTATGAGCTACACTTCTTGCAATGCACAAACGTATATTTATTTCTATCTGTTCCATATGCATTACAGCTACTAGCTTACATCATATTGATTCTTTCTCTTTACTTACACCAGGAATTGGAGAAAGAAGTGCAGATGTTGCGTTCAAAGGAAATTAGTATTATTTTTATGAATGATATTAAGGATTTCCCATTATAATTCGCAACAAGCTTACAATTAACGAATAGACGAAATACTTACACATCCACGCTAGTCACCTTATAATTCAGAAGTACCTGTGGTTAGATTCCCAAAGGTGGCTCACATTCAGTCAATTCTATTTGAAATTTTAGATGTAACACCAAAATGCCTAAAACGGGCTTCACAAAATTATTTCAGTTATATTAGGCTATCACATACCTAGAAGATAACCGATTCTTACAGGTTAACAATTATAATCAACAATTGTTTTAGGGGTCAAATTTGCCCTGTATAACGCAAGTAACTTCGTTAATCTGTAAAACATTTAAGATAAAATAAATGATTACTATAAAATCAGCTTAAAACAAGAAGATACATGCTGTACACACAAGCAGTGTCAAACACTATCCTACATGAAAAAGAAAGGAAATATCGCCTCACAGGATATTAAAATCCGCATAATGACGACACGTAAAGTATAATAAAACTTGCAAGCTTTTAGACTTGAGTAATAAAATCCAGAAATGGCGTACTTAACAGAGGAAAACCAGGAGTACTTTACTTTCGCTTGTCTGTGCTTCGTTAGCCTGCCAGCTTAGGAGAGTGCTAGATACACCCTTATATAAAATGAATTCCAAATTAATTCATACGGCAGAGATTAATCACATTCTCCTACCCTACCTTCTCTCCGGCCTCTATTTTTCAGCACATATCTTATTTTCTTGCCTTCTGTCTTCTATTACCTTGATAATTTCATTTTTATCATCTTTCCTCTCATCCTCTATCGTCTATATCAAGGATTGATTCTCTGTCTACTTTCATTCCCGTTACCATTTCCTCCTTATCATTTCTGAATACATCCTTAAGCTTTATAAAGATACTTTAGTTTCGTTTCTTCCATCTTCAATCATCTTCATCAGTTCATTCTTATCTTCTTTCTTTCCTTCTTAAATCATCTTCTTCAATTCATTCTTATCTTCTAGTCTTCCTTCCTCAATTTCGTTTCTTCTTTTCCTTCTTCAATTTTCACAATATGGGCAAGAACAAGGTGGATGAAAAAGGGTGGAAATTAAATGTTTATTGGCCATGTGCAACAGTGTAAGGCTGTGTGGTTTAGCGGTTACCGTCATGCACTTCGAAGCCAATAGTATTCTGAGTTTTGGTTAAATGTCCACTTTATGCGCATTAAGGCTAATCGGGACTGGACCTACATATTAAAGAGGGATCCGAACCACTGTGTGTCTCCGCCAGATATCGAACCCGGGAACCCTTGATTACAGAGTGGCTACGTTAGACAATATAATCTTAATACAGGCACAGCGCACAACATTCAGGTAGCTATTTACCACTCCTTTCAACACTGGCTTTCAGACTACCATACTTATGCTCAAAGTTTTTGTTGATTTACTACAAAAATTAAACAGGACTTAATTGCTCGCTTGTTAGTGCTGTATTTTTCACATATCTAAAGTCCTCCCTTTTTAGTTGAAAGAACACACAAGCAAATAAGGGATATGATACTTCAAGTGGTTTTGACGCCTGATAAAAAATCACACAATATTTACCAGGACGAAACATTGTTGTTTTAAACTCGTGCATTGGAAGTTACACTGGGAAAACACGTTCTGCAGAGAACAGATGTATAAACAGTTAAATGTTTCTTTTTTAATAGTATGACAATGTAACTACAGCGCATTACATTTTTGAGTAGCTACCTTACCCAACTTTACACATAGTTTGTTGGAAACCAAATATTTGTTGTGACATCTCAATCTCACTAACATGGTCTACTGTTTTAACAAATGTAATTGATGCCTTTATAGGGGACATGATATTTGTGAAACAAATGCCTTTCTGAAATATGTAGGCTACATTAAAAATAGTTTTTTTAAGTTTATATTTCTAATTACCTCTCTCTATCATATTCATTATTCCTCGACGTCCTGTTCGGTGTCCCCTCTGCCCCTCTCTCTGCGATCCTGACTCCTTCCCAAATAAACGTCTGTCCAGATAAAATCTTCGAGCAAATACAACCTTTAAACTAACCACAAACTGGAAATTTGGTCGATATCCAATAGTACAAGGTGGTTATAATTAAAGTGACGGTGTTCAGAGTGGTACAGCACGGGCTGTAATGAGAGTAGCAGTCTGAAACTTCGTAGATATGCTAATGAAGCAATGCGCTCGCGAATTATGCAAAAAAAAAAAAAAAGTTCCAATTCTCGCCACCAGGGTAAAAAATGGCGCTGTAAGCAGTCAAAACGTGGTATAGTTACAGGAAAAAGGCAGGAAAGATCAAACACATGAGAACAATGGCTCTGGCATGTTTATTAGGAACTATGGTTACAAGAACTGTTCAATATGGCCTCCCAATTCAGCAACATGCTGCATTCGTAACACGGCATGGTCGACGGTTGCTCGCAGCATGTCTGGTGAAATCTGAGCGACATGTCGTTGTATGCTAGCCTTCAGATCAGGCAGAGACCGGACATGTCCCTGATAGACACGATCTTTTAAATATCCCCACAGCCAGAAGTCACATGGATTAAGGTCGGGGGATCTGGAAGGCCAATCATCTGGAAACTGCCTAGAGATGATGCGGTCATTAGTGAAGGTTTCTCGCAGCAAATCTTTCACGTGGCGAGCGACATGTGGTGTTGCCCCATCTTGCATGAAAATGGTGGTGTGTTCACAGTTCCGTTCTTGCAAAGCTGGAATCACGTGTTGCACAAGGAGGTCCCTATAACGTGCAGATGTCACTGTACACCTAACAGGCCCTCGAGGTGTCATCTCCTCAAAGAAAAACGGACCAAGAATGAAGGAGCTAATGAACCCACACCATGCAGTCACGTAAACTGAGTGCAATGGTTGTTCCTGCACAACATGTGGACGAGTGGAACCCCATATGCGACAGTTCTGAGTATTCACTGTACCGACCAGAGTAAAATGCGCTTCGTCAGTCCACAGAATATTCCCCGGCCACATGTCATCCACTTCCATGCGTGCCAAAAACCGATGGGCAAACTCACGGCGTTGTGGAATATCTTGGGGTTTCAATTGGTGCACAATTTGAATCTTGTAGGGATACCAGTGTAAAATGCACCGCAAAACCTTGCGAACTGTTGGCCAGGGGAGTGACAATTCACGTGCCACAGCTCTAGCACTGGTTGCAGAAGTTGAGGCATGTGCTGCACGGTCAGATACAGCTACAGCAACTTCGTCCACAACTTCCACGGGGATGGGCCGCCTTCCTCTCCCTGGTGCAACATCCAATTCACCTGTTTCCTCGAATTTCTTCATCATCTTCTTCAGCCCATTAATTGACATGGGCCCTCTTCTCAGCCCTTTCTGTTGGCGATATTTCCGCAGTGCAGCGTTACTATTGCTCCCATTCTGGTAAAACAATTTCACTAGCAGTGCACGGTCTTTCTTCGCAATAGCCATTGCTTTTTACACGGGAAAAATCAAACTTTTAATGTTCGGCGAACATTCACATCACTAAAGGAAAAAAAAAGCAACAAGCGTCACCAACAACAACCAGGGAGCTCACACAATGGTTAGGCAATGTCACCGACTTTGACGTCAGAGTTACGGAAAATTCCACGTTTTGACTGCTTACAGCGCCATTTTTTACCCTGGTGGCGAGAATTGGAACTTTTTTTTTTTTTTTGCATAATTCGCGAGCGCATTGCTTCATTATCATATCTACGAAGTTTCAGACTGCTACTCTCATTACAGCCCGTGCTGTACCACTCTGAACACCGTCACTTTAATTATAACCACCTGGTATAAGAAACTGGAAAGAAGAATACATAGAAAGAAAAGGAACGAAGACAAATAACCTACGGACTATACTATACAATTACGTGTTGAGTTTGTCTCCCTGGTGAAGTGGTTAGCGTAATACGCTACGAAGCTAGAGGTCGCACGTTGAACCTTGGATTTGGGTGACATATTGTGTTTGTCCCATCATCAATTTCATCAACTCGTGATTCATTTTCACCGTCGCGATTAACTTAGTGTAGAAAGATTACGTAAAATAACGAGGAATGGAGAAATAGTGCCAGAGTTAACGGTGGAACAAATTTCCCAAAATTCATATCTGATCATAGGAATTCTATTCCATTACTTGCAATAGCCGATAGGGGGTGAATTCACGGAAACCAAACGTCTTTGATTTGGTTTATTTTACTTCGCTTTCTTGCAACTTTTGGCTAATGGCGAAGATGAAGATGAGCGATGATATGATGAAATTGATGAAGAGACACAAAGAACACCGACGCCTAGGCCAGGATTTGAACCTGTGATCATGATGTCGTAGCGCGCTGTACTTACCACTCCGCCACGGATTTCTTTGTTATCTGGAAAAAAAAGGAAAAAAAACCACCAAATTTTTGGAGTGCAGAAAGTTTGAACGTTCCCTCTTGTTCGAAAGTTTGGTCTGGTGAACCAAACTTTCCCGATTATTTAGTCAAATGCCGTACGAACCGAACCATGGCCCACTTAACACAATGTATTATTATTATAAATTTCGATTAAAAAATAAACCATACGATCAAAATCTTGTACGTTATTAATTTTATTTCACATGTTTCGACCTTCTTACCTGCATCGGGAAAATGAGGACTGGACGCTACACGAAAAAAAAAAAACACTTTCTGGTAGCTATTTTTGATTAAATTTGGTACACATTATCAACGTTTGGAAGTGCTCAAAAAGTGTATTAAATGCATACTTGAAGTGTACCCAAAACTTTTCCAAAAGTGTGATAAAGAGTGTTCCCAATTTGTTGGCATTTCCAATGTATAAGTTTCCTCACGAAACTACTTTTGATGACTTTTAGTACACTTTTCTCACTTGTCGGCCTCCGTGGCGGAGTGATTAGCACAGCCAGGGATCCCGGGTTCGAATCCTAGCTTCGACTTGAATGTTTGTGTTTGTTCGAAATGAGTAAAAACGAGAATACAGTAAAAATTGACATGTGTGAAAGTTTGAGAAATGTGTGAAAGACGGGGTATACTGCAGTATTCCTTTTAAGAAAAAAAGAGTGGTTAGCACCTCGCACTACTACGGCAGGGGTTCCGGGTTCTATTCCCGGCCTAGATATGGTTGTTTGTGAGTGTCCATTCATCAATTTCATCATATCATCACTCATCTCCATCTTCGCGATTATCCAAAAGTGGCAGAAAAGCGAAGTGTAATAACCGAAATCAATCAATCAACTTTTCACACTTAGGACACGTTTTGAAGAATTGAAAAATATGTTTAGAACACTTTCAGGACGTATTGAAAATACCTTTTGCACATAATGAGAGACGATAATATTTTTTTATGCCGAGGAATAAAAGTAATTTGATTTCCCTTCCCACTTTCTACATATTTATGTCTTACTGTGAACATACAGATTAACAATAACAGAAAAATCCAAGAAATCCAGAGCACGCCACTGCGTGTAATGCAAGAACAGTCCATGCTAATTCTGAACCTCATCGATTAATCCGACATAATCGTTTGAATGGTTGAATAGTTTACGCTTCTCCCAACGATACGATAACACATATGGACAACATTCTTTGAGGCACTTCCCCTCCGTATGAGCTCAACCAATCAATAAATAAAATGGCAACACGCAAGTGTTGAAACCTTTGCCACGTTGTGTAAGAGATTGTAAACATTGTCCGAACCATTGGAAGCTATTGCAAGATTTCCCTAGAGGCTTCTAACGTGAACGCTGCATACGAATAACGGTCAGGTACACACCGTTAGTGTTAAATGCATCCTATTTGGCACGACTAAGCACGTGAGCCGAAGTTGACCTTAGCAAATAGTGGCTCCTTGGAAACAAGGGTGCAGCCAACCTTATTATAAGTAAACCATTAATGATAAAAATCAGTCGAGATGTGTTGGGACCGAAGGCCTCAAAGGATGATAATTACAAGATTATTACGTCTCTTTTGGACGGAGCACGAGTTGCGGAAATGCTGCTTTTCTTAACTTGTGACACTCTTCGGTTTAGCCTCAAGTGTGCAAACAATGGTCATTGATAGCGGAAGATGATAAGCACGAATTCATCGCTTTTGAAGAATAATGGTTGGTTCCTGATTCACGTTTCAAATTACCTACGCTTACAGAAGTACAGCTGTTGAGCTAGCCTTCCCACACGGAAGCATCTAAACCACTAGGCAATTTCATTCAAATTCACAGCACGTCACTCACGATCGCTTATCGTTTGATCCTGGAAAGCTTACAGTAGGTACCCTCTTCTTCTGTGCAGGAATAAATGGGAGGAATTTCATGACGCATCATTATTGTGGATCAATGCAAGGCTTTACCATGATTGCACAGTTCAGGTGAAGTTGAGACTTCTATTACTTCTGTATTGTGACCATCAGGGCTTCATCCACTGTGAGTCTTCGGCAACAAGACCAAGAAATTATCGAACGGGACAAACAAATGAACGTGAACGAAACAGAAAAATAAACCAGAAGCTAGGTAAGTTTGGAAACACCTTTTGTCTAAAAACTCAAATGCCCACAACCAGTGGCGTCTCGTGGCCTCAAATTTGGCCGGGTCTTATTTTTTAAAGAATTTAAAATATAATGACAATTCACATGAATTACAAAAAATAGGTATTTTTTTCTTCTAGACTACAAAACTGGACTTTCTTTTTTGAGAGAATTTAAAATGTAATGACAAATTACATGAATTACAAAAAAAAACGGGTATTTATCTTCTTCTAAACTACAAAACTGGACTTATTTTTTTGAAGAATTTAAAATATAATGACAATTCACATGATTACAAAAGAAACAGGTATTGTTGTGAAACATACCTTTCTACGAATGTTGACTCCTGTTCTTCTGCTCAGCAAATTTTGTTATTACTTTTTCGATGAAGCCCTCTATGTTTGAAATGTATTCTATCTCTATTGTAAGCAAGTGCCAAGGCATTTGGTCTGTCTTGTCCCATTGCATTTCTTAAGCAGGTTTTAATACGCTTCAATGTGCTGAAACATCGTTCAGATTCAGCTGTTGCCACTGGAGTTATTAAAACTATGTTTGTCATTTTTACTGTTTCTGAAAAGGTACCCTCTAAATAATTTTAAATAAAAAAAATGAATGCAATCTACTGATAGAGTTTATGTTTTTCAACTCTTCACTACAATAAAGAACACGAAGTTCCCTCTTTAGTTTTCCCTCTTCTATGAAGGGATAATAAATCTGGGAAGATGCCTCTGTTTAAATATTGTTCTCTTTCATTATGTCCTCGTAGAGCAAGTTCATGTCGACCACAGAATTTTAAGCAATCGATAATTCTATTTAATATATGCCTATTTTTTCGGACAAATTCATTGTGTCTTGTAATTGACAGCCTATGTCCTTCATCAATTTATGTTCGAACATCAACCCTGCCAAACTCACTCAAACATAGCGAATGAAAGCCACCAAAACACTACAGAACAACACGCGAGATCGAACGCGACGCAACGGAATCAGCACTCAAATCCATTGCACTCTTCCCTCCTCTCTCTGCTAGCATGTGACCTTCACTGTAGCGTAGGTGGGTGTAGGCCACGCCTTCCTTTGCGACTTGCCCCGGAAAACGATAATTGACATCAATGCCGCTAGGAGCGCTGTCGTATCCATTGCAACAGACGATGAATTTACGTGCGTAAAAATCGCCTTTTAAAAGACTGTGTGATAGTTATGCGTTATGGTGATTGATAATTATGTGCATACGTCCGTTTTTCTTTAGGGGCTAAGCCCCGGAAGCCCCAAGGGACGAGACGCCACTGCCCACAACTGATATAGTTCAGGTTTCTTTTCTGGGTATTCCAAACACATTTCCAATTGCAACTTACCACCTCATGTTTATTTCTCACGAATGAAACTGTACAGCAATATGAAAATGCACTTGGAATGGACAGATATGAAATTGTAACAGATACCGATAATGTACCTACATAAAACATTCTACCGATTCGATATAAAATTGCAAATGTTCCATAAACACTGTGAATGGTTCATTCACGTCCTCAATACATGTAAACAAGTACCTGAAATGGGATTTGTTTTGGGGGGGGGATCGAGTATCCGGATCTACTATTTCATGGGAACTGGATAGTTTATGATCCAGGTCTGGTCAATGCATAGTGTGGATACTACACTTCATAAAACTCTTGGTGATTTGTTATACAATCGGCGGGCTAAAGTAACAGTAGAAAAAAAAATCCATCGCTATTTTCGTTGTTCTTTATTTATTCATTTATTTATGGAATTGTTCAGATGCTAAGCAGACATTTTTCTCTGTTAATGGTTATGTTTAATTCAATTCATTACCCTCACGTTGTTGACAAGAGATTTATGAACAATTCGTCCACAATTATTTTTGCTGTTGGCTGTAGATATCTACTTTGTGTCTATTGGTACTAACAAAGCATGGCCCACGATCAAATTAGCTTCGGTACGAGCAACATAATTTACAGGGTAAGTAACATGTTCATTAGATTCAGACTTGTTGCTAATACTGAGCTATTGTGAACATTCTTGTCATAAGGTAATTTATCTCAATTAGAGAACATAATGAAAATTAGGAATTTCTGTTCAGGTGTATATTTTACTACAAGTATATTATCCTTCACGGTGCTGGACTTAATTATTGCACGCTTCTTTTGCGTACCAATTTGTATTATGAACACGCCGTCGTACCCCTTGGTGTGCCAGCAGTAACCTACTGTTTTCTGTACAATCCGTTTCGCTGTGACAGAAAGGATCAAGGTGTTTGAAGGCTAAACGAGGCGTTGTGATGGACAGAGTGAAATCTGTTAAAGGCGCATTTCCTTTGAACCCCTGCTGGGACAAGGAAAAACGTCCATTGTTTGGTAAACACCTTGTACCTGACTCCTCCTCTTACCGCAGGTGTCAAAGTATTAGGGGTTAAGAAGGAAAGTTTGGCTGGTTGAAGACATTGTAGACATAGAAGCGTGTAGCCAGTTGGGAGTCCGACCAATCCCAAAAGACTTTTGTTGTGGTCCCAAAGCAGCTGTTGAACTGTCGCTGTTGTTCTCGTGGGCTGCTGCTCTTATCAAGCCGTTCACACTTTCAAAACGGTATGGCGATTGAAAATCTTCCGCTTAGTGTCGATTTTAGATATTATCAGCAGAACATTCTTAGCTGTGAATCCTTACTTCTCAGCTGGACATCACTGGAAAACGTTGTGCACAATAAACCTTTTGACCGGACAGAAACTGGCTATCCTTCCTTTTGAGGTTCTATCGTTTTGAACACTGCTTTACACAGAGAGAGAAAATCAACAGGAAACAGGTGTTTCACTTCATATGTTCACATCTAAAACTGGGCAGTCTAATGTTTAATCTTATCGAGTGTCACGTTCGATTCCCGGCGAAGGTTCCGTGATTTGAAATGTATGTTCAGGTCAGATTAGTTACTGCTCACAACTGGTAAGGTGGTAGGAAACTGCTTCGGCACATTCAGTTTATCTCCACATCAGAGTTGTGAAGATTTTGATAGCGGAAAATTTTAAATATTAGAAGAGATGGTAATATGAACATTATACATAAATGAACACATCCACACGCGTACACAGTGCTTTTGTTCTGGCAGTACGCTACGTTACGCCGTACAGGCACCTTCTTTTAGGTGAGCAATAACATTTTATTTAAATAAAATAAACGCTTGTATGTAACTACATGTACGAACATTTATGAACATATCACAATATTTTGATAGTACAGGCAAAAAAAATTCCAAGGAGGTATCAAAATCAAAAAGTTGCATCCGTAAGTGCTTTAAAGAAGCAGAAATAGAACAAAGAGAAATGAAAGAAGCGGTAGAGAATAAGAGAAAGGAAGAGAAAATAAGAGAGAGAGAGAGAGAGAGAGAGAGAGACAAAGGGAAAACAATTAAGAAACAGGGAAAGAAAAATTAAGAAGCGACACAACACACACGCCCGATGCACGCAGAGAGAGAAAGAGGCGATGGAGAGAAAGAGAGTAACCGAAAAAGAGATAGAAAGAATAGAGAATGGCGAGACAGGAGGCAGAAGGAAATAGGGAAGCGACACAGACAGAGGGAGAGAGAGATAGAGAGAGAAATAGAGATGTGAGAGAGAAAGAAAGGGGTGATGAATACAACAATGAACGAAGTAGAATAATACCGCAACCTTTCTTCCAAGAAATATATATGTACTGAATGATTGATTTGGTTTATCGCATTTCTGCTACTTTTAGCTAATCGCGCAAATGAGGATGAGTGATGATATGATGAAACTGATAAAGGGACACTCCCGCAAAGAACACCAACGTCCAGGTCGGGAATCGAACCCGGCACCCCCTTCCCCTTAGAATTGATTGATTGAGTTGGTGTTCTAACTCCAGTTTATTCATAGTAAGGGTAATCGGGACTGGACCTACAGTTTAAAGTGGGATTCGAGCCACTATGTGACACCACCGGGAATCGAACCCGGGACCCCTTGATTACAAGGCGAAGACTACCACTGCGCCATCGGGGATACCCTTTCTTCCCCGTAGAACATGCAATATAAATTGCAGACTTCTGTGATAAGGAAGCATATAAGGATACTTAGTCCATCAGATTTCTCTCTTTTATGGTCAGTGGTTATAGCGTAGGGTGCTACAACACCAGGGGTCTCGGATTCGAATCCTGGCCTGAGCATGGGTGTTATTTGTGAGTGTTCCTTCATCAATTTCATCATATCGTCAGTCATCATCATCTTCTTTATTCGTTGCAGAAAAGCAACGTAAAATAAACTAATTCAATCAATCTTTTTTGGTGGTGTTTAGTGTATTTGCTAATTTATTAAGGCAACCATTATTGATTGGCAATATAAAGTAACATTGAGCAGCAACAACATGTTCTCCATCCTCAGTTTTATTTCATACCATGGCCCTCATTAGTTTGTACATTACTTTGAGAAACGCTCTTCACCGATTCTCTTAGAGATTTATTCAGTCGACCCACGAAAAAAAAAAAAGAAAAGAAATGGGCAGGAGGGAGAGTGCGAGATGTCTTGGAAAGTGGAATGGGGATGGATGGCAGCGGGGGAATTGGATGCATGTAAAGGAAAGGAATGAAAGCTTTTTGAAAAGTGGGCTGGATATCAATATTCTGTAGAGAGCATTAGAATCCGGGATAAGGAAACTATCTGCATGCAAAAATAGGACGAACAGAAATGCGAAATTCTCTCAGTTATAGAGAGAAGGCAATTTGTTTCATTCGCAGGTCTAGCTTCTGGAAGTGTAACAAGCAAGTAGGAACAAACTTGGTCTTATTTTAAGTTTCTGTAGTTCTGGGCGAATCAAATAAATGTCAGGATAAGAAAATTTTGATAGAAGTAATACATAATTTACATGAACAAGTTGAAATTCACTAAAAAAGAAAATTAGTAATTACATATATGCTCAATAATAATGTAGGACCTATTAGTTTAAAATGTAATAAAATAGAATAAAATAACTTCGTCATTTTGTACTATCAGGTAAGAAAGCTATGCCTCTGTACATCTATTATACAAAAAAAAAAAAAAATCTTCCGCCTCTCATTCAAGAGCGACTTGTAGTACAAGCTTTGGTCCTCTCACATGCTGATTGTAATGAAATGCGGTTGGTTTGACATGAAAGGTATATGTGTGATCGTTATTTTCAATGTTTATATATGAATCAATTTATGAATAATATATTTTATATTATGAACTTTTTGTATGTGGTTGAGTGTAAGAAAAGGCATGAGCCTTAATCTCCGCCACAAATAAATAAGAGACAAATAAATAAATAAATAAATTTGTGTATCCTCTTGGACACACATCATATTTTATAATCATCACATTATATTATTATTATATTATTATATTATTTATAATCATATTTTTTTAAAAATTCAACACATCGCCTGGCACCTGGTAAATAGGCTAATCTGAAATGGACCGATACGAACCACCGTGCAATGTGCAATGTGCCTCCACCGGGTATCCACCTGGGACCCTTGATTACAAGGCGACGACGTTAACACTACCATTTACAATTTTCAAAATACACGCCGATCACTAGGCGCTTTGCAAATTGCACCATCATTAACAAATAGTGTTCAATAATTATTCATGTGTGACTCACAGAAATGGCCACATTGCGAGTGAAGTGAGTAAGAACATTTTTAGGTGCATGTTTTTGCAAACTGACAATAATCTTATTTATTATTAAGGTGATGATAACCTAAAATTTCTGCATTCAGTAAAGTCGATATTTGACGCTCGTGGGATTCACAATTATAAGAAGACACCTGTTCAACTTCAATGTACACATGACTATGGGGTGCGATTATGTAACTTGTTTTTCCATGACAAAATGAAGTACGTGCTTAATTCCTGAATATCTACTGCATTGCTATTGGACTAAATTCTCATTTTTGATAAAATCGCCAAATTCCCACTCAAGTAGTTCTGAGTGGTACTACCATTACAGACCCTCTTCCTTTCTGACATTTCCAAACCTGTGAAAATATATCGGTGTGCAATGGATGTGATTATGGACAGCGAGGAAACAATGAACTCAGAAGCCCGTTTGACAGCCACGCAATACGAAATCAAGAAAATGGAAGCAAGATATTGGTACTTACCTTTCGGCTAACATCGATTCCAACTTGACGCCTTGACTAATGTATTCTATTAGGGTAAGAACTTACTCTCTCATAATAAATGTTTCCATATTGTCCATTCTGTCTACCTCCATATATCTCGAACACTCACTTCTGCACAGCAAGTCCATGTCTGATTCTTATCGCACAGATAGAACGAACAAACCTTGCTTCACTACAAGCACAAACAGGAGACACTGGTGAGCAGAGCAAATTGGCTTTTGTATCCCCGCAATAACTCCCTCTGGAGGATTAACATAGAACCACAAGCACCACCTGAAGGTTCGAAGAAATTAGAAGGTTTGCGTAGCTTTTAGACCGAAGAGATGCGACACGAGGATTTCACACCCAAGTGGCAAGAGACGAGCGACACGGGCCCATCTAGTCTCCAAAGAACCTTTCAGATCAAAGCGACAAGCGGCACTAGCAGCTCCAATCTCTAATAAAAACATTCACTTCACATGCGCTTCCACCAAACCGAGGCAACATGCACGCTATTGAGAAAACTGCAAAGTCCGAGTGACACGCTAGCGACAAGCGAATCCCGGCCTGGGTATGGGAGTTCTTTGTGGGCGTTTCTTCATCAATTTCATCATATCATCACTCATCCTCATCTTCGCGATTAGGCAAAAAGTGACAGAAATGGGAAGTAAAATAAACCAAGTCAATCAATCAATCAAAGAAAGAATATACTCATGCCAAGGATTTGATTCGAACCCTGGTACTTCGGTGGCAAGATCGAAACTCGACCACCGAGTCGGTAGGACTCGAACACGCAATCCGTGGTGAGATTTTGAGTTGATAACTATGGAACTAAAATAATAATAATAACGATTTTGATAGTTACTTGCAGCTGTTACGCAACGCTACGCCGTACCGGCACCTTTTTACAGGTGAGAATAAAAGATACAAACGTTTTATTTTAACAAAAGAGGTATGTGTGTGGGAGGAGGCGGGATGTGTGCGTGTATTTACACGAATGCACGATTATTTATGATCATACTACAATATTTTGAGTATAGTTGTTACAAGGGCCCCTACCCCTTAACTTGTGAGGTGCGGTCTCACAGACCGCTTGAGGTTCTGGAATTTTCAGATTACCGCCTTTCGTTCAAGCTAGTGTCGCCATCTTCCGTCTACCTTACTCAATAGTGTCCTTGGCCCTCCTCACAGCATCAGTTTTTCTCCAGCTTATCGCGTGTAAGGAGTGAAGCTTTGTTTATTGCCAAGTGCGGTCTGCCTGACGTACCTCACAAGGAGCGTTATGGCGAATGACGCTCAGTCTTCTAATAGAAAATGAAAATCTAAAAATATATTTGAACACTTTTTGCTTTCTGTAGTTAAATTGTACTTACTAGTTGCTAAATATATCGTAAAAGGTTATTTTTTGTGTATATTTGTGTATTTTTTTGACAGTTCGACAAGTGAAATGAATATGTTCACATTTATAATAATTCTTGTAGATGAATAAACTAATGAATATAGTAGCTATATATAACTTACCTTCTGGCACTAATTGCTGTCAAATCAGTCACTAATAACCATAATGTATTATTCTTCAATATCAGAAAGTTAAATTGGTAACTTATGATGAGGCAGATGTGAACAATTCTGAGCGGTCTGACAGACGTACCTCACAAAGTATGTCACAGTATAAGCACCTCACAAGTTAAGGGCTACATAAAATTTCTATCCTTAAGTTAGTGTATTGACATCAAGATGAAGAAGGGAACAAAATAAAGAAAGCCGCAGAGAGAAAAGGAAAACAAGTAGGAGTCGAAGAAGGAGAAATAAAGAAGAGAGAGCGAAAGAAATACAGAAGCCACAGAGAGAGAGAGAGAGAGAAGAGAGAGATAGAGAGAAAGAAATACAGAAGCGAGACAAAGGAAGGAAGAAAAGCAGAAAGAGAAAAGAAATTAGAAATTTAGAAGATAAACATGCAGAAAGTGAGAGATAAAGAGAAGAAAGGAACGGGAATAGAGAGAGGAACATCGACAGAGATGAACAAAGAATATAGAAGAAACTCAATAACAAATTAACCAGAAGAGTAACGGAACCTTTCTTTCCAGAAAAAGAAATACGAAAAAAACACTGGTCGTTCGTCGCATTTATGACCATCTCTAGACTGATCTGTGTTATATACATATATCAATAAAATAAAATAAAATAAAAATGCGGACAAATTTTCACGAAAATGTAGAGCTGTTTAATATAACAGACCTTTCTGGAAGTCCGTAGCTGTGAGTGGTTCAATAATAATACGCCAGAGGGAATATTTGTAGAGATTAGTCAAGTTACTTCGGCTGATGCCAGTGTGGGTCTCTTGTGCGAGGTGTTGCGAAGCAGGAGTTAGTTGTTTGTTTCGAGGTATTTTCAGTGCAATACGAATCAGAGCCGGACTTGTGCAGCCCAGGCGAGAGTGTCAAAATTCTAGACTACAAACTTCCGTAATCGAAGAGGGCGAAATGCGAAAGTGTGTACCATGAGATAATTGCTTCGTACAGCAGTCAAGTTGGGCTAGCGATTGGCCCAAAGGTGAGTCCCATTTTCCGTTCTTCCATTTTCTTGATTTCACGTTCTGTGGGTAGATGTCAGCGATATGCTGCTTGTGACTTTCGTCCTTGTATTTGTTCACTTCCAGCGCGGCACTCACGAATTAGCGTTGCCATATATTTTTGTAGGGGTGATCAGACCCTAAAATTGAATACCTGATTTTTATTTTATTTTTATTTGTTGCTTTAAGCCCACTTTATGCAAAGTAAGGCTAATCGGGACTGAACCTACAGTTTAAAGTGGGTTCCGAACCACTTGTGCCTCCACCGGGTATAAAATTGAATACCTGTGGGTGGGTGTATGCATATATAGTAAACTCTCAAGTTTCCTTCAGCTATGTAACACCATAATGCTGCCTTTGGATTACTAAGGAAGGTAGAAACCTAATTAATTTGTTAATTGTACAGGGCCGGGCTTGAGGACTGGGCTTAAGGGTTGGGCGCCTCCCTCTTGATTAGAGTCAAAACCTTATTTCTGATTACATAAGCGTGGCTATTCGTTTGTTTGATTTTATTTTTCAGTCCACTTTATGCACATATAAACTATTGTTCTGTGCCAATTTATTATACTAATAATAGTGGCTCAAGTCACTACATTAATGAAAATCAGACACAATCGTTTTCCTTTATTTTCAGTTAACACTCACATATCTTGTTCAACAAAATTATTTGTAAGTAGAGAAGGAATTTTAGTCATGAAGTTCAGCTATGTTTTGTAACCTTTTACACCAAAATCTTATTTTTGGAAGTTTGTAAGCTCATAAATGTTTGTTACTTTGATTCAATTTTATTTTCATTATTCTGATGACATTACTTTATTTCGGTTATCGACTAATAATAATAATAACAAACTTTTTTCTCAAATTTAATATAAAGGATGTCAATTTCCAGGTGAGATCGACGGACCGGTTAGACACCCCCCTTCCAGACCTTATGCAGTACAGCCACGGACACTGCTGGGTTGGAAAGGTTCCACTGAAAGTCAATGTATTCATTACAACCCAGAAGTGTCCGTGACTGTACACTACCCTCACTTATTACTGCGCAATTCACTTCATTAAACAGAATTTTAGTGCAAGACTTGATTGATTGATTTGGTGTTTTAAGTCCATTTTATGGACAGTAAGGCTAATCGGGACTGGACCTACAGTTTAAAGTGGGATCCGAACCACTTGTGCCTCCACCGAACCCGAACCCGGGACTCCTTGATTACAAAGCAGCGACGCTACCACTGCGCCACTCCTTTAGTGCAAGACGAAGGACTGTAGGACTCCGAAATGTTCTCTTTTCCTTTTCTCCCCTGTAGTCCAATGGCTTAAAAATACGTTTCCTTGAGCTATGTAACATCATAATGCTGCCTTTGGATTACTAAGGAAGGTATAAACCTAATTAATTTGATAATAGTACAGGGCCGGGCTTGAGGGTTGTGCTTAAGGGTCGGGCGCCTCCCTCTTGATTAAGAGTCAAAATCTTATTTCTGATTACATAAGCGTGGCTATTTGTTTGTTTCAGGTTTTTTTCAGTCCACTTTATGTACAGAAAGGCTAATCGGGACTGGACCTACAGTTTAAAGTGGGTTCCGAACCACTATGTGAGTCTACCGGGTACGTGGCTATTTGTTTTAAAAAGAGTTGGATTTATTTTGACAAGAATTAGACTAACTGAAGTTACTGCTGAATAGCATAATAAGTATATTACAAAATCATGTAGCAATTTAAGCTAAGAGATTACTGTTATCTTGATGTCATTATGAAATCTTTTGAGTTATACCGATGTGCATGGGTGTATATACACACATGTATGTACATTTTTGACATATCTTTGGGTAATATCGCCAATTACGATACTTTGCCTTCTTAATTCCATTGTGACACCCATCATTTATCAACATATGTAACATATTACATGTGTCAGGGGCATAAATGTACAAGAGAATTTAAATTACGTGTTGTCTAAAACAACCAACAACATAGGAAGATGCTAGTATTGTTTTGTCCACATGAGCATAGTATTTAGAATTGCAGAAGATGCTCCCTACCAAGAGAGAGAGAGTCGTCCAACATATGTCAACGTCTTGAAGCTGCAATCTTCTCTTCATGATGCGTTTTAGCATATTTATGTTAATTAAGACTCATAAGTAACTTCTGACAAGCGAACCATTCTCACTAGGCAATATTGTAGCAAAAGGCTGGACAAGAAGCCCATTTGCATAATGAAGCCTGTTTACAATTTCTGAGCTGCGAGCTTAATGTCGCGATTTGAAAATGCTCTGAAGGTTTGTGAAGAAGTCCAAGATTCAAAGCAGGAATAATCTTGTATGTTGATTTTGCAAAAGAAAATCTGGTGCTTGAAACACTACTGCCGGTATAAAAGTTTATGACATTGCATAGGCACTAAAGCGTTCGGGCTTATTATTATTTGTAATTTTGGACGCTTTCTATGAGAACAAGTAAAAGAATGAATAAATGATGGAAAGTTGACAAATTGAAACTCTAAAAAGTAAATCGACCGCATGCTGACAAGCTGACAAAGTGTCTTAAAGGAATTTATTCCTCTCAATTATGTCTTCCAACGTACATTATTTCGTTGTTATCGTAGAAGTAACCATAACAACAGAAATTCACCATATTTCAATAAAATGGAAAATTATATCTAGACTTTCTTTCGAGTGTATTACATGTGAAAATGCATTTTTGAGAGAATAAGTGTTACGTTTAAAAATATATGTTTTTGTTGTCTCTTTGACAAGTTAACATGTTCACTTTTGCTTACTTTCTGCCAGTGGCGGCGATTGGGTACCAAAACCGGGGGGAGAAGGTTTAGCATTGTGCGGGAACAAAAGCGGCAAAAAGCAACTGACTCCCCCCGCCCCTAATCGCCGATACGGCTTTCTGCATATGAAAGTAAATTTCAAGTATGCTAGGCTACAGAAAGTATTGACATCAATTTTCTATTGATCTGAAAGAAGTTTGTAGTGGAAATTTAATTTAACTATGATTTTGAAGTTCACTGCGATAATTTTACTTGTTGCTAAAATTCTTGTGTTATAATAATGTTTAGACAAGGATATTTTCCGTCAATACTATTATGTCTAATAATTTATTTTCACATTAAAATGACAATTGGACCGTACAGAAAACAGTAGTAAAAAAATAATAGAATTCATCTTTTGTCAAGAATATCGGCCGTGTGTAGAGATCTGTATACGTATTTGGCGTTGGTTCCGGGTGATTCCCGGTAGAGGCACTTTGCGCAGTGGTTTGGATCCCACTTCAAACTGTAGGTCCAGTCCTCATTAACCTATCTGTGCATAACGTGGACTTAACAATTGAAACAACTCAAACGTATTTGGCGTCAAGCATTTTGCAAACAAATTATTCAAAATAAGTAAATAATTTCCAAGAATCCTTCAGTATAATTTCATAATTAGATGAGAGAAGATATTCGCAAAAACGGCATATCTAATTGCAATTAATGACAGAAATTAATTGAAACAGTTATTGGAAACTAGCAAAAATAGAATAATTTGGCATGGAGATACTGCCCACAGGCTGTATGTATTACCACATTACCAAGGTGCTTGTGGTTCGGATTCCACTTTAAAGTGTAGGTCCAGTCCCGATTAGTCTTACTGTGTATAAAGTGGACTTAAAACACCAAATCAATAGAGAGTAGGAATTTTTCAATATAAAGCTACTTTTGGTGCAGTCTGGATATATATTTACATTTTAAGAGAATTGTACATTGGTTAAGGGGCTGAAATTCTAGAAGCACTACGCCAAACACATTTCAAGAGTTTTAGCGATAATCATTTGTAACTTCCAGGAACTTGCTCAATTGGAACTTTTATTTTTTTGTTATTATCAAGCGAAACTCAAACGAAAAAAATAGGACATTTGGATCTACTAATGAAAACCAAGCTTCTACTTTTCACAGACACGATGCAGTTTTTAATTCCACCAAAAATCACAATTTTGGCTTTATTGTTCTTTGCTTTCCACTTGTCAGCTCCCCTTATTGACGCGATAGCAATTTTCCTGCCAGAGAATTTTTTGATTCGAAGTACGGAAAAAGAGCGAGCGAAGGGCTTGAAATTAGTCGACTCGGTAACTGAATGTGATGTGAGGATTGACCACCCACGAGCGCCAGGGCAACATTTAACTTGCGTACGAAGCTTGCAAAACACAATTCCAACTTCCTGATGCGTGTAATACGGTAGCTGAACTTCCACTGAATGCGAGATTTTTTGAAAGCGTGCTCTGCGGAAAATAACCATGGACCTTCAACAATCACACGTACCGTAGGATGCTCCTGCGTGATGCTGCTAAACAAATGTGTCATACATGCGTTGATACATTACATCCTGTTCGGCAGGCAAACCGCATTTCATGTGCGTGTGGCCAGATAAATGGGCACTGTCCTCGCATTTGTGCATGTGGATTTCTCTAGTGGGAATGTGATTCATCCATAGTCGGCGTTTTAATCGAAATCATAAAGTTCGCCTATTCAGTCTTGTATGATGATTGCATATGATCAACGAACTACGTCATAGCACGAAGATGAAATGCGTTGCGCATTTTGGAATCGCATGGGTCACAGAACAGCGTGAAGTGACATCCGTGGGTTGCATGAACGATGCAGCTGCATACTAATGCACTGTTTCATTTTTCTGCGGAAGCAACACATCTCTGAAATTATCTTCATGATCATTTTTTCTCTTATCTCTTCTTGTGAAGTTCAGCAAAGCTACTCATTTTCCTTTTTTTCATTGAAAACACAAATAATGTTTATATTTTTCTCATAATTCTTTCAGCAAAAATCAATATATGTTCGTGAAATCCTGGTTCAATAACGTGAATAATTTTTAATTGTCATTCCATTGTTAAGTTACTTGAAATCCAACAAAAATCTAATACATATATTACGCTATTCCATTGTGTTCTAAATTTTCATTAAACTAAATCCCACTTCATTCTACATTATTTCTTTCCTTAACCATCCATCTCATTATCAAATACGCCGACCTCCGTTACGGAGTGGTTAGTGTTCTCTGTGAGTGCCCCTTCATGAATTTCATCATACCATCACCCCTCCTCATTTTCGCGATTAGCCAAAAGTGACAGAAAAAAGTAAAGTGCACTCCTGTGCTTTGCACCAAGCCATGAAGGCATATAGCGGGTGTAGAGTCGCCCACACTTTCTTGATCACGGGCGAAGGTGGGGGTGAGGTGATCAGCAACACGCCCCTGGCCGGCTTTACCCTCCAGAGTATCCTCCAGGTACCCACTTTGTACGACGCTGGGTGGGCGCCGGAGCAACTTGAACAGGTGGAGAGAATCCCGGTTCTCCCCCTCCGGTGGATCGAACCCGGGTCTCTTGCAATTGCTAACATTATAGATCATAAAGAGACATAATACTCCTTCAATTTATTGGAGTATATTTAGAATATTTTTACCTGGAAACACAACTATCATAGAACGAATCCTGATAGCCAATCACCGAAACAAATACTATTCAGGATGAGCAACATATGATTTTACTCGTAAACATGATGAACTTTCACTCACAAGCATAGGAATTAACCATGAGTAAATTTTTTGAAACACCTTAACAGGAACTCTAATTATAAGTAACACTTCTTGCGCGTGATTTGCCTAAAGAGGCAAAAAATAAAGTAACACCGGAAGGAAGTAAGAGGAAAGTTTACTCACAGTTTTCCACAAAAATTACTTCTTGACTAACCTTAAAAATCAATAGTACGGTGGAAGAGATAGTTCTTATGGATGTCCTTTTACTTATCTTCAAAAGAGAAATACAAAAAAAAATCTATCTTCATGTGTAATCTTTCTTGACACTACAGTACTAAGTATATACATTAGCTAAAAACTCAAAATGCTGACCAAGGCAGAATTTATTTTATTTTAAAACATAAACTAAACGTTACGTTTCATCCTTCTAGCAAGATCTTTTTCAGACTCTGTACCAAATACAAATGAAATAAGGTAGAAAACAGGAAGATATATATACACAAAAATAACTCCCCTCCAGACACAAGATAATTAGAAAGTTATTCCTTTCCAGGTGTTCTAGCAGGTGGCCTTCTCCTGTCAACTGTTGTTTCATCTGGCAGGCGATTTTGATAAACATCTTCCTATCTTTTACCTTACTAGAAGGTTGAAACGTAACGTTTAGTTTATGTTTTAAAATAAAATAAATTCTGCCTTGGTCAGCATATTGAGTTTTTGGTTATCATGGAAACAAGGCTTAATGATGTTATAAAAAATGAATACTAAGTAATAACAGAATATAGTAACTAATGTATGTATTTAGTACTGTAGTGTTAACAAGGTAACACATGAAGTTAGAAATTTTTCATGGAACGTGAAATTCGGTTCTCTTCATTGTTTTATTTTTTTAACATTTCTACTCACACTTCAATTTTGTCTAAAAAGAATCCATTTGTAAAGGTTTCCTGAATACGACACCAATTATAATTGTACTCACTTCAGCACTCTTTTAAAGATGATGAACATTTTATTTTCAAAAAATACTCGGAACCGCCTCGAGTGGTAATTATAGCTAGGCGCTCTCTTTCTACTGAGTTAATTAGGGTGTATTAATTTCAATCCACTATCCTCAATTTTGAGTACGAAGAAGAGAACACGGGGTGGATTCAAGAAAAATTAATTATTTCAAGGCTATTACAGCAATCGGTTACTAAATACCTACCCCAATTTTCCATTATATTAGTTTGTTAGTATCGACCGTTGTAGAGGAGTCGAGGAGAGTTTTCCCCATAAGGGTTCCTAAGAGTGTACTATCGAATAAACAGCAGAGACTCGCCCTCGCGGCAGCAGCAAAATTTGGAGCATCACGTTCCTACCGGGAGATCCAACAGACTCATTACAGGAAAATTACAAGGAGATTACATGTGAGAAACGCTGAACGAGTCCCCCCATCCACTTGCGCGGATGAAGCAACGCTGGTGCAATGTTCAACGATTAATAAGCGACTGGATTCGCATTGTAGTTTAATGAGAAGTTTGTTTCACTAATTGAACTATCCAGGTCAATCCCCACTTCAGATGTAGAGTTCTGCCGCTACCAACTTCTTAACTCTGACATACAGGAGGAAGAAAATCCGTATTGTAACTCAAACCGCTTAATTATCAACGAGAAAATATTCGGAAAGGCACTAATTTGAGATCGAATACTAATTCTTGTTACTGCTAGGTTTTAAATTAGCAACAAGCACAAAATATATAAATTCTTGTTATAAATAAAATACAGAAATCAACTTACGAGTTCGTGTCTTAGACTATATATCCCATAATACATTTCATAACAGTAAAAGTGATAATAAATTCTCCTTCTTCTTATCAAAGGTTATTATCGTGACAATTTAATTGTGAATGTTATAAAGAATGACAGTCACATTCTCCAGGATTCCTTTTCGTGTGTAAAGTAGTGTAGAACTGTTTGGTTTCGGTGTGTACTGTTTGGTTTTTAAAAAAGGTGATAATGAAAATAAAATAAAGATAGGAGTGTCCTTTCATCATATCATCACTCATCCTCATCGTCGCGATTAGCCAAAAGTGGAAAAAATGCGACGAAAAATAACAAATATTAATTCAAATCAAATCAATTTAAGTTTCAACCTCACACGTAGTACACCTTGGACAGCGTTCTGCCAACTAACGAGGTTCTGGCGTCTGGATTTACAGCAAGTATTATCCTCTCTGGGGCTTTTGTTGTGTTGTGTCGATGCGAGTTTGTGATTATCCCTTCATCCTCAACTTCGCGATTAACCAAAAGTGCCAGAAAAGCAAAGTAAAATAAAGAAAATCAGTCAATCAACAGTTTTGGTTCGAGAGATGAATAGAAAAACACTGTGTTGACTTTGATCTTCTCACATTTCTTTTCAGCCTCTCAAGGATAATCGCGACGTGAGAGATTTATTATTTATAAGGTAACAAACAAAGAAATATCGGCACCACCCAGTAGAGTTTGAAGTTAACACTTTTAGACTAGTACGAAATATAGTTGTGAATATTAACATAACTAGATAAGGATGTGGGTTAACATGAAATATAATAAATTATTCAAGAGCAACATGCGCAGGTTGGGTCTCGAGTCCGTGAATTTCGGTGGTGACTATTTTACTTTGCTTTTCTGGCACTGTCGGTTAATCCCGAAGTTGAGGATGAAGGGACAAACCCACATCGACACAACACAACGTAAGGATAATACTAAATCCAGACGCCGGAATCTCGTTAGTAGGCAACTTAATGAACTCTGCCACTGGACGGGCTTGTATAATACCTTTCTTAATTTTATGTTACATTTAATTGTGCATTACACTGATTAAAATAACTTATAGGCCTTTGACAGCTGTTAGTGACATATTGTTCCCAAATATATTTCAAAAGTAGACAGAAAAGCCTCCCCGATTGCATGATGGTAACGTCGTCACCTTGTCATCAAGGGGACCCGGGTTCGCCCACAGTGGTTCAAATCCTTCTTTAAACTGCAAGTCCAGTCCAGATAATCCTATCTGTGCATAAAGTGGACTTAAATACTCAAACTATAAAATAGACAGAAGTGTTTTGCGTCTTACTTTTGTTAATCAGGCCGACTTCCGTGGTGGAGTTGTTATCAGAGCGCGCTTCAACGCCAGGGATCCTGGATTCGAATCCCGGCCTGGGCATGGGTGTTCTTTGTGAGTGTCCTTTTATCAACTCATGCCCATCGTCGTTATTAACCAAAAGTGGCAGAAAAGCGACGCTAAATGACAAAAACCTAATCAAATCAATTTCTTAATCACAATCAAGTACAATAAAATATTGTACATTTAACCTCGGATAGCATAATCATTTCACATTCATGAAGACATTTCTAAAATTTTATGTAAGTAATATTTTCTCCGAGCGTGGTACTGGATGGTTCATAACATCCGAATCCGAGGAATTTCTTCCTAAAGTCTCTCTCCTACTGTTTTATGCAGGCACCGTTCCCGGAGAGCGAGGGAGAGAAAGGATCAGCTAACCGAGGGAAGTGGCGTCACACTTGTCACCAGATTGAAGGTTGCCTTACACAACCTGCATATAGATGCTGTGGTGATCAGCATATGGAACTGTGTTAGGCACCCGGGCAAAAAAAATCCTGGCAACAATTTTCAAACAAAATCCTAGCTTCGAAAGTGAAAGGGGTGAAAAGGAATAAGTAATCTGATTACTGGGAGAAGGAAAAGTGACAGTGCGAGAAAATTCAACGGTGGATGATGCTGACTTTTTACGTCAGTTCCACGTGCCTGTCGCATGTTCTTTTCTGTAAAAACTGTGTCATTTGTGTTCCAATGTTCACAGTACGCTAACGTGCGAAAATGCTGTTGGTTTATTTTGAGCAATTGATATCTGTGTTACCAGGCGGTTACTTATTTATTCTTATTATAATCTGCATTTAACTTATGAAGTGTTCCTCCAAGTAGCCTTTAGGCCCTTCAATGGTCTAGTATATTGAGTGGTCGACTCAGGACCTCACCACCGAAGGTTTTCCGACTTCCGTGGTGAAGTGTTTAGCACAGCGCTTTACGACGCCAGCGGTCCCGAGTTCGAATACCGGCTTGGATGTTCTTTGTGAGTATCCCTTCATCAATGTCATTATGTCATCACTCATCCTCATTGTCGAGATTAGTCAAAAGTGGCAGAAAAGTGACGTTAAATAACAATAATCCAATCTAATCAAACCACCGAAGATTTAGGGTTCGAGTTCTCACATGAGCCCGAGTGTTCATCATCGTCGCGATTATTCGAAGAGGCAGAAAGCAACACAAACTAAGAAATAGGATTGCTAGTCTTCAGCAGTGTGTATTTTACAATACTGTATTTGTTTAATTGCAACATTCCAATAACGCAGTAAATGCTATATTCCTAATTATCACATGCAAAATGTGTACTGCAGGCAAGAAGAATGCGTTAAATATTCATGCGTTCCTTTTTTTTTCAAGGGAATGAAAATATAAAGGCAGCGGATCCCCTGGCTCTCTTTGATTTGCTCATTATATCATGCTTCATTTCTAGTGAAACATCAAAGCTACATGGATATTCCATCAACTCTTCCAATGTTTACAGTCTAACAACACGTCACTCGTAGAGTTTTACATTACTCATTTAATACTCTCCATTTTCCCTCTGTTTGAACAGATTTCCGAAAATAGACGAAACCAGAAATATAAAAATAAGGTCAAATATTGGACGGACTAGTAAAAATTAGTAACCATAATTCACCTCTCCTTTTTTCTTTTTTCTTTAAGGGGGTGCAAGGGACGACTCTTTCTGAAGTCAGCCAAATGACACGTACTACATCATGAACTGCACTTTACGGACTGACTGGCGTTTGAACCCACAGACAGTATAATTCTCTGTGGAGCTCGTGTTGGGTGTCATCCATGTATGTTTGTGGTGGTCCGTTAATCCATCTCATCTTGTTGTCACCATTCATCTTCATCGTCGCAATTAGTCAAAAGTGGCAGAAAGGAGACGTAATGTCAACTATAAATAAATAAATCAATCCTTTCTCGATTTAATTTCCTTGTCCTTAACAGAAGGCTCTGCATTGACCTCTGGGTTAAGGCAGGTTGAGGCAGGTCGAGACAAGACTTTCACTCCTCGTTGCTGTATTGAACGTCCTTGAGCCATTTGCTTCTGAGCATTGTCTGTCCAGAGATCCAGAGAATCTGCCTATAGTTCCGTATTTTAGTAGTTTTATCGTAAGGAGCATCCTGCGATTGTCTTCCGATTTTAGGCTAATCGGAAGGCTAATCGGGACTGGCGTACACTTTAAAGTGGGATCCGAACCACTGTGCCATGTGCCTCCACCGGGTATCGAACCCGGGACCTCTTTATTTATTACAAGGCGACGACGCTACCACTGCGCCATCAGGGAGGCTCTGTGCTCAAAGGTAAAGCACAATTGTAACATGTAGTGAAACATGAGGAAGACGTGGATGTTGAGACTCGCACATTCACAATTTCGGCCATTTGTAGAGCTGATGTGATCAGCACCACGTTTTGGTCGCCTTCACCCCCCCCCCCACACACACACACACTCCAGGTACCCATTTATTAGAGTTGTTCCTTGAAGGGACATGGCACAGACTAATAAATACTCTCTGGACATGGCTAGAAGAACTCTCACCTAAAATTATCCAATGAGGGTCTCCCGTTTGGCGGTCAGACGCTCTACCGACTGAATCACCATCTCTCTCTACCAAATGGCAAATTCTAAAGGATCGTGTAATTTTGAGCCTTCAGAAAACCTGCTCCTTAATCCACAAACTACTAAATTCCTGGAAGCACATACTTGAGTATGTGAACTCCCTTATATATCGAAAACTTTATTTCGCGTATGCCTCATATCCACCTTTACCAAATTCCATGTGGTCTCTTGCATCGTATATTTACTTATATATGAAAGAAAATAAAGATGATTACATTTGCCATATATATTGCTTCCTACCATAAGCTACTGTGTCTCAATGTTCGACATCATGTTGTCATCAGTAAATAAGAGTGGAAAAAAAGTAAATCTTTCCCATAATTCTCATCTCAGGTTTACGAGATGTAAAGGAAATGATTCACACATTCTCAATCTTGTTTTTAATGGTATCATTGTTGCCAAATTATTATCTCAAAGGATTAGGGCAAATAATGGAATACCTTATGCTGGAATGTAACCGAAATTGTGGCTGACGAATGATAAGGCTAGAAATTGTACCTGTACTCTTTGAATCCAATGCTCTAAGATTGGAGTTTGCATTTGTCGTTATCATCTTAAACACTTACTATTTCAATAATATTTACTTTCCTAAGCAGTATTTCTAGTTTTGTGCTTCAAAATATAATAATGTTCTTCAGTGAAGGGTACTGTAATTTTTTGCCACATTTTTTTTTATGTAGGAGAGGGATTTTAAACATTGTTTAAATATTAAGTTATGAAAAATTAAGTATGGCGAGTTGATTTATATTTTGTGGGAAGACACAATACAGTATATAATATCTCTGTAGTATGCATCTATTACTTTCCTTTTTTGTAAATATAAGCACATTGAATTCTTCTGCATTCTTAAGGACTACTTAGAATAGTAATGTATTCATACATTAAGTCAAGAAGGGTCTGGATGGATGGTTACTCCCACCTCTTACAAAATTGTGTCCCAAAGTCAATACTTCAGTCTCAGAAGTGACGAAAGAAACGCGGTGTTTGTAGAAGACTGTTTCGTAATCATGTGTGTGTGAATTCGCTAAAGAAATCACTAGTTTTAACGTAATTTGATGTGTATTAAGTCTACTTTACGCCCAGACCTGCAGTTTGAAGTGGGATCCGAACCACTATCTGCCTCCTCCACCCAGTGTGGAAAACCCAGACTCCTTCATTACAAGGCGACGACGTTACCACTACGCCAGCTTTAACGAAATTATTAGATTATTTGACAGTCATATTTTTGGTATCCTTCTATCTGCTACCATTATGCATTGTTCAGTTTTAAAGACATTTTCGTGTGTCTTTACATATTCGTTATCTTAAAAATCGTATAACACTTTTGTTTAGTTTTACCATTCTTCTTCCTTGTCCATAGCTGAAAATTATCTGTCCAAAAACTCGAAGGGGTCGATGTATAAAACAGTATAATACACATATTGATATATCGTTGCACCATTACTCAATGTCAATACTAGGAATGTGCAAATTTTGACTTTTTCATCTAGTGCAGCTTCCGACTACATTTTGTTGATAGATTCCTATACTAACTAATATAACCAAATAAACAACCATAAGTAGGTTCCATATTTTACCGATAACAAGATTTATCCAAATGTAAAACCTTCTTTTCCCGGGTCTTGAAAATTAATACTGCTTGTGTCCAAAAAGTAAGTTTTAGCACATTCGTGATTTTGGCATTGGTGCCATGATATATTATTACGAAGTCCTGTTCAATATTTGTAGTACGCAGCGGTTCTGATCGCACTTCGTATCTTGAGTCCCGATTAGCCCGTCTTTGCATAAAGTGGACTTCAGCTTAATGACAAACAACTGACTAAACTATAGGCACATTTTGTAGGTTCGGTTTTAAACTTTTCATTGTCGTACGTCTTTCTCTTGCCCTTCTCAACGGCTGTGTACTTATATATTTCACTATTTAGACCAGCCGAAAGCCTCAGTTACAGATAACGTATAGGGCCCTTTACGCATGAGGTGCTTGTAGTAGTACAATGCACGAGGCCTATTCAGAATTTTCATTTCAAGGATGTTCTTCCTAATGTCGAAGAAAAGCTGCTTTGAAGTAAGACTTTGATTCTCCGGATTCTTCCTCAAAGATAGCTCAAATATTCCAGACAGATATTCAAGTCACGAGGTTCGGGAATCCCCTTGCGGTCTTGGAAGCGTGCACTCAGGATGCTCCGTTGACTGATCAGAATGCACTCTCGTCCTTTGAAAATGCCTCATATCCCTGAATCCAAAAGCTCTCCAGATACTACTTTGCTCTAGGAGAGACTATTGCAGGGGACCTTAAATGGGATCAAAATAGAGAAATAACAGCCTCCCTCGGTCCACTTTCAGTGCATGTTAGTAGGTCACTTTTTCAATGTAAGGAGTAATACAGTTTCAATTGTGGATCTCTCTTTTCCCGGCGGATGCATTAAAGAGAAGCGTTTTCACGGCTACGGACATACGATAGAAGTCATATACCAATTCGAAGATACCGTTCCTCGATTATAAAGCAACAATGTTAACCACTGATATATCCAGAAAGCTCAGTACTTCGATATATTTATCCCCCTAAACCTCTAAAATGTAATCAATGGCCACTTCGTCCTTGACTGACAACCAAAGTCTGCCGTTTCCAAAACGATGACCTCCCCAATACTCTCCCCTTTTTATCATTGGATCAAGAGTTCGACTCCCGGTTGAGACAAAGTGCTCCGATTGGAATCCTACTTTACAGGCCCGGTCTCGATTAACCTATTTGAGCATAAAGTGGACTTTTAAAAAATGTGTCACCACCGGAATATGTTTTCAAAGAGAATTTTCCCGTTTCGAAAGATTAATTGCAAAATGAAACATGAATATTACTCTGACAATATACTCATACTCAGATTCACCTTCAAAACGAAAGTTAAATGTTTAGAGACGCCATGAAGTATTTAATTTAATATAAAATAATACATTTTTAACTTCCATTCTTATAATTATAATAACCCATAGCGCGACAGCCCGTGAGAGCCTTGGCTTACCTACCGACTGCTGGTCTCCCTCCCACACTGTTCCTCCGTCACCTGTTCTTATAATTATACAAATATGAATTTACAAATGAATTCCCGACAAGTGTGGCAGAATTGGTTGTATTTTTTAATTTTCCCAGATGGATAAATTCTTGTCTTTCTGCTTTCAAACTCCCACATGGAAATTAGTTGCAAGTATATTGCCATGAAACAAAAGCTGATGTGTTTCGAAGTTCTTTATAATGTAGGTATTTAAAAGAACACAGCGCAAAAGCGTATTTAGTATCTAATGTTACTATTCTCTAGAACGTCTAAATATGATCATTTATTCTCAAAATGTTTCAAGAATGATGATAGAAGTTCCAAAATGTAAGAACATTCTGTGTGTGTGTGTGTGTGTGTGTGTATATATAATACACAAACACACAGTCTTCTTATAATTTGCATAATTGCTAACAGAAACACAAAGCAAGAACAAATTTAGTGAACACTAATTGCTCGCGAGCTATCAGAATGTTTACCTTTAAAATTATATTTTTCTCTTTTAGATAACAGTTAAAATATATTATAAAACGTATTCGGGGTCTCCCCGATGGCGTAGTGGTAACGTCGTCGCGGTTCGGATTCCACTTTAAACTGCAGGTCCAGTCCAGATTAGCCGCCTTACTGTGCATAAAGTGTACTTAAAACAAAAAAAACTCATACAAACTCAGACGAATTCAACAGGTTCTAATACCGAATAATGCTAAAATAAAAATGCTTTTCCTTTTAGAAGATGGATTTTGAGACAGGTTTAAATCTTCGTCAGAAGGAAATTTATTTTGTCCCTCGCCAGAAGCTTAGAGAAAATCACGTGACAACCTTCATCTTGTTGCTGCAGCAGGGTGCTCTGAAACCTGAAGAAGAGAAACTTGAGCTGAATCAAAATCTCAGCTTAAACTGCTTGACATATGACGTAGGATATTGCTCCGCTCTCGACCAATGCCACTGTCATCTCTGATGTGAACTTCTCTTTCTGGAATCTTTCATCAGTCGCAGAGAAAAATAACTTCTTGTTTTTCTTGCTTGACATTCCAGTTAGGATCTCATTGTATGAAGAGTATTATCTACACATATCTTAATTTTTATATTTTTGTTGTGTTACGTCTCATTTCTGACACATCCGGCTAACCACGACAATGAGATTGAATGATGAGATGAAACTAACGGGAGGGCGCTCACAGGAAAACACCAATGGTCAATCCAAGACTTCAACTTTGAACCTTCGGAGGCGAGACCAATGCGACTCATACTTCTTCATGTTAACTAGACTATTAAAATAGTATTTATTAATTTTATGTACAGCCACATAATAGTTTAAAAAGTAATTTCAAAATTAAATTACATGAAACTATTTATTTACTTAAGTAATTGAAACACAACAGGCGCATGCTCAATTACAGTGTTCAATATGGGATGACACCATTACATAAACAAAAACATAACTAAGAAAATTAACAAGAAATATGAATGACGCAATATACATTTTACATGTAAGAACAATTGTAAGAAGACTTTAATTATTAGATTATATAGACAAAGGAAACACAGAGATAATACAATAATAAATGACGCTAAACTGTTGGATATAACCTTACAAGCTGAATGAAAACCGAAATTCTATGAACAAAACAAAACATACAGAAATTCAGCAAATATATTTAATGTTACAATTACATTTAAATAGGCAAATGCTTGGCTTATTCTTAGAAACTGAATTAAATAACTTGCACGTTCTCCTCATGTGTTCAGCAGCTTCGGCCGTTTTTGGTTCTTCCAAGGGGCATTTGAAAGAGGTTAGTTCTGGGCCTTAACATAAAGTTTGGTACATAAAAATTTAAATTCGACAACAAATTAAAATAATCTATTTTACCAGTAGTAAGCTTGGAGAGAAAAGTTATTTGACTTGTTTGCCTCCTTTCGTCGAGTGACGAAATATTGAAGATTTCGCGTAATATGTTGCTAGGAGTGACATATTATATTTCTATCAAATTATATACAGTAGATTCTTTCTAATTCGAACTTGGATAATTCGAATTACTCTGTAATTCGAACAGAGGTTTATTCCCCTTGAAATAATCTTGAGCAATATAAGTTTTTTTTTTATTGTTGATATTTCGAAGTTTCGAATTTTTTTTGGACTTCAAATTAAAAAGAGTGCACCATACTTATTAAATTATTTACCAAATATCCACTGGAAAAGCTATTTTATGGAAAGAATAAATAGAAATAAAAATATGCAACAACATTACAAAATAGCATGGAACGTTAATTGAGCATTATCCATTGTCTTGTGCTTATTATACCTATACTTATTCTCACAGTATGTTTCGAGAGAGCGCCTCCTCTCTCGTCAAATTTAATTTTTGTCTGGTGGGTATGGAACCTAGGACACATCTCTGATTTTACAGCAAATCCGTTGCGTTTACCAACTAGTCCAAGAAAACCAGAATCAGCACAGATAGGTAATGCAGAAATCTTGTAATGTAAGTCATTGCAGGTGGTTAATTGTATTTTTAAAGTTTTGATCTATTGTGGTTAATGATTTAATAGTTTTGACCACCGAATATATTCTTAAGGCATTAAATCAAGTTGCAAGATGGACTGTCCGTTTTTTTAACCACTCTCTTGGAATGTTCGATATAAGGCTTTTATTCTTATGAAGCATCATTGTAAATATAATTGAAAACTCTCGGACATAGTTCGTGCAAGATTTCTTTCGTTGTATGCTTCCCTGATTTTGAGCATGAATGTTTCTTCCTCTCTCTCTCTCCCACGCAGCCATATGCGCAACATAGATCAATTGAAGTTTGTCAAGAATTGTTTTAAGTTCACTTTATGCACAGATAGGCTAATCAGGACTGGGCCTAAAGTTTAAGATGGGATCCGAACCACACTGTGTCCCCCATTGGGATCGAACCTGGGATCCTTTAATTTGAAAGGCGACCTTTACCACCGCACCATCGGGAAGGCTATTGAATTAATGTAGAAACTTGAGAAATTCTCCGAGTTCGAATCTTATACAGTACGAGTTGCGGATAATTGTGGAGTACCAGTTCTCTTTATTCAATCATCGTTCTGGCTTGTTTGTCGTGATTAACCTGTCAGTACAAATACTCCACGGCAATATTGCAGATTAGGGTATACTGCAGAACAAATTATGCTGGATAATTAGAAAGATTTCCAAGGGTCATACATCACTTCCAACAGAAGCTAGGATCTCGATGCATTTGCAGCCGGAGATTTCAGGTTCGCTGTACGCTTTAGTCTGATTTTCGACCGAGAGAGAATTTTTTTTTTCGGTGGGAATTTGTCAAGGACAATCCTACGAGCTGCGTTTGCCTGCCACAAATCTCGATTACGAAAATCAGATTCATCCGATTCTGACTGGTGTGAAAATGGAGGTATTAGTGGAAAATTAAATTTTGTGTGCCTACCTTTTCCAGCACGCTTGGCTTTTAAGCTGAAATGACACCGTCAGATCTTGCTTAGTTGAAGAAGCCAGGTGTTTCACCCAAACTGTGGACATATCTGTGTTCCTGTTATGTAGTTATCAATCTGTAATAAAATAATTCATAGATTGTACTTATATTCAAAATATTTATGTAAAGAAAGGTTCCGGTACTCTTCAACTTGGGTTGTTGTTGTGTTGTTGTTTTTTTATTGTGCTTATCATAAGAACTTAAGGGCGTTCGCAGGGATGATCATGAAGGAGTCACTTGACCCCTCCTTCATTGGAGATAGGAAAATTTCTACTTCTCATTTCTTCCTGCCATTTATTTGTCTCTTTCTTTCCTTGTATAATTTTTCTATCTTTCGACCTTTTCTGTTTTAGTACCTGTTCAGTCGTGTTTATTTCCTCTCTTATTGACCATTTTTCTGCTTTCCCATTTTCTGTCTGCTTATTCTTTAATCTTTCTCTCTACCGATCTTCTGCTATTTCTCTTAATTTTCTCTGCCTCTCTTTTTCTTTCTTCCTGTTTTCTTCTAAATTTCCTATCTTTCTTTCGCTGTTCTATTTTCTTCTAGAATGAATGCTTCTATATTTCTTTCTCTCTTTCTGCCTGTTTTCTTCTAAATTTCCTTTTTTTCTCCCTCTTGCTTCTATAGTTCTCTCTCTCTCTCTCTCTCTCTCTCTCCTTCTGTCTCTCGCTTCTCTAGTTCTCTCTCTCTCTTCTCTATACTCTCTCTCTCTCTCTCTCTCTCTCTCGATTTCTATTTATGTCTTTCTATTCTCTCTTTCTCTCCCTGTTTCTGGCCTCTCTATATGTTTCTCTCTCTACTGCTTCTATTTTTTTTATTTCTCTTCTCTCTATCTGCATACCTTTCTACATTTGGCTTCTTTGCTTCCCTTTCTTTTTCTGTCTCTGACTTACGTTTTTCTTTTCTTTCCCTCCCCTCTCTCTGTGGCTTCATTAACTAACATTTTTCTCTAATTCTCTACCACTTCCTTCATTTGTTTGTTATCTATTATGAGATGATGAGTTCTAAACTTATCAATATACGTAACTTAAGGATTTTGATATATTCTTGGAAAATTTTCTGCAGACGCCCATGTAAGAACTACTCAAATTATCGTGGTATGTTCATAAATGATCGTGCATTCATGTATATACACACATCATATTTCTTTTGTTAAAATAGAAAGTTATTACTCACCTGTAAAAATATGAGAAGATCTGTATTAATAAATTTACAATTATTATTATTCTGAATCGTGGCGATACCCACATATGTACATTGGATTTCAATGAGACGTACCTATATTGGTAAATGGCCGTGGGACTTTATACTATAAGTGCACAAGCCACAAATTTATAAACTAATCCCAGGTTGAATTGTTGTTGTATACATACAATGTTTAGTGTTATTTTAGCAAAAGTGAGCAACTCTACTCAAATTATATACCGCGAACCTTTTCTAATTAAGGACAGACAAGTGCGAATATTGTCTAAGTGCTAAATAAACAACGAGTGCTAGTTCTAAAGTAGTTAGAATTCACGAAAACAATATGGGCTAAATGCAAATTGCTTAGCCAACACATTTGACACACCCCTTGAACATTAGAATTAACCGCAGAGAATTGAACATTCATCTGAATGTATTCATATATTTTCAAGTTTACAATTTATCTAATTTCTTTCTTGAACACACACCCATAACTCCCTCCAAAAACATACCCATGTATAGAAATGCCGCAGTGATGGCTGAGCTTTCTTATTTCTTGTTTAGTTTTTAATGGAGAGGAAATTTAGATTCTTACGTGTATATTGAAATAGTGAGACCAATGCTGATGAATTTTGTACATTAAGTAGGGCTCCTGTGCATTTTCTTTAAAGATTATGATATTCCTGTTTGATATGGATTAAGGCCTTTTGAAAGGGCAAAGCTCAGGAAAGCAAACAAAGTTAACGATTCTCTTCATAAGGGAAAAAATGAGCTAGTTATAAGTTCCGAATTTGCTCTCCGAAGTTGAACTTTTGAAGAAAGTTTTCGGCGCAGTTCATAATCCTTTAGTTAGCCTGACCATGTCTATTAAACTTGCAGTGCATTTAAGAAATTATTTAAGAAGACTAGGACGTTTGGTAACATTTAATTTGCACAAAACTATTTCTATTGACTATTGTTCTATTGAAGACTCAGAAACTGAATATTGAGTGTAGAATATTTTTGTAAGATTCGAGGGAAATAAATATATTTATGAGGAAGCATGCAACACTTTAATTACGAATTACGGTTTTCTAATTGAAGCATCATAAAAAGAGAATAACTAGCATCTGGGAGAAGGGTAGGTTATACAATCTAAGTAACATTTTGATGCAGATGCTGTAAAAAATAATAAGCGCTGTTGAATTCAAATTAAAACTTTGAAAACTCTAACCTGAAAACAACTTTAAAACAACAAGGTTATTACAATATGTAATTGTTTACATGGTGCAAAATTAGCTTAGGCCAGAAGATAACCTCGAGCGTCGTTTTCCCCTGCTTGGGAGAAACAAATGAATTGCAAATCAAGCGCGTTTTGTTTTGTTTCCTTGTTCATACACTAAACGTAAACAGAGAATCAGAATTTTAAATGAACACATAGGGAACTCCACACTTTTTGCGTTCCACTAGGAAAACAAGATGAAAATAGAAAGAGTTGTGCATTATTATCGGCTTAGTTGAATGGTAGCATGCAAGCTTCGGCTTGGGTATTCTCATTCCCACTGATTTCAGTATATCTGAGCGAGTGGGCTCTTCTGATAGGAGTATCAGAGGGGGGAAAAAACCCAGCGAATCCAATAAAAACATGCAAATATGGATCGGGTTATCAATTCAAAAATTGAGATGGAATGCATCTCTATAGCCACGTCTCAGTCTCTAGGGAATGGTCAAAGCCAAGTCTGGATCCGAGAATTTCAAAACTCCAGAGAGGCTGCGAGTACCGAAGCACTGTCTTCGCGCCGCATGTCCTTATTTCCCAGCGGGCAAAGAGATCCAAGAATGAAGAAGTGAGTTTACAGATCTGCGAGGGTAAGGATACCTTGAAGGTAAGTAACACAGCTTGGGGTGTTATTCTCAGGAGGATTACCCTGTTTTCGTTTCTATCTCCTCTGCAACTTCGGTCAGTTTACATGTGCCCTTACAGAAGCAATTTATCATTCCACCCTTGTGTTTCTCGTATTGCCAGAGGAAAGCAAAATTGGAAATCTCTCTCTCTCTCTCTCTCTCTCTCTCTCCATACAAAGGTGCGTGTAAATGATGAAGTTCCAGGATTTGCTCTCTGCAGAGATAACGTTTGCAAATTTGGGAATTTCTCCTGCAAGGGTAACAAGCTGCAAACGTTCCTTGTAGAGGTGTGTTTATACAGTTCAAGTTCGTACACTGAAGCCTCACGAATACACAGGGAAACCTCAATAAATATTCAATACCTCGTAATGTATCAGAATGAATACATGAACTTAAACGAAAGGAAAGCCAAATGCCCATTTATAGTATCATTCGTTACACGAAACTGAAATTTGAAAAACATAACAGCAAAAAATTTAGGTAACTATCATGAAAGAACCTTAAAATAGGAAATCTGATCAATAGCGTTCACACAGATATCCATAAGCTTCAGCTGTTATCAGTGTTAAATTTGTTATATTTCGGGGCATCTAATTATCCCTTTACTATCAAATTATTTTTCTCAATAATGCAATTTGTGACATATCCTTAAAGTGTGATTGAACACCATTTGAAGCAAAACGTGCCAGATTTGCAATTAATTTGTTTTTCTTTGTTTGGTTTTTGGAAATCATGAATAACTCTTTTACTGCCTTACTACTGTGTTTCATGGGACGTAAAAATCAGCTTTGGAAAGGATATTTCCAAAATCCATTCCAATGTGTAGTAAATTGTGGAGAAGAGGAAGGGAAAAGAAAACTTTGAACTTCAAAGTTGAAATAGATTTCCATTATTCATATAGACCATTACATGGTATAACCACCATATATCATTGTATATTAGCGTGTTAATTTCATATACGAGAACAAAAGTTTTAAAAGTGAAGGCGAAAGGTTGCAGCAGAATAACTATCGAAGAAGTATGTCATGATCAAGGTAAAACGCTTTTGAAAAATATGAGATATCTACTATACGTTTGTTACAATTGATCTTAGGTATGAATATGCTAATGAAGAGAAAAGGGCTACTGTATAATCACCCCGTTTATTTCTTGAATCTCAGTAGTGTGTGCAGTATCATAGCAATGCAATGGAAAGGATCCCAAATTCAGGAAAGGCAAGAAAAGAAACTACTGCTGTGGTTGTAAGTCGACTACTGTGGAACCACGTAGTTCCTTAATTTCTTAAGGACATGAGTGTGTACAGTATCAGTGCAATGCAATGCAAGAAATAGAACTTCCTTTGCGCTTATGAGATCGGCTTCCTTAAGACCACGTTGTTCCTTTTTTCCCTGCCGAGGACAGATTTTGGAAGACGGACAAGTGCAAACGAGCTCTTGTCATCGTTCCTCAGGAAGGAGTGTACTGCCTTTGACAGGCACGAGTCGGACTTCTTTTTTAGATAAGCCACTCAATTCCAGACGGTCAGCTAAGGAAACACGCACAGTTAGGAAGGACTTGACTCAGCATGTGGACAGTAGCATGTCCCTCGCATGGTTGAATTTCATTTTACTTCAAAAATCCAGACATGGTTATTTTTTGTTTCGTTCTTTTCTTGTTGATAAAATGTTCACATTTCACCACGATTAACCAATACTTTCTGCACATCAGAACCAACTGTTGTAAGTTTAATTGTATGAAGGCGGAAGTGGACTGCAATAATCAATTGTTTTTACTGCGAGGTACATTGAATGCATATTTAAATTTATTTAGATAAAGTATCTTTTTAGTTGCCAATGTTTGTTTTTAACTCCACTTATGTACAGATAGGCTAATTGGTACCGGACGTTCGGTTTAAAATGGAATCCGAACCACTATGTGCCTCCACCGCTTATCGAGCCTCAGGACCTCTTGATTACAAAGATCCGGCGTTACCACTACGCCATAAAGTGGCACTGTATCTTTCTCTAATATAAAATATGATTGTACGAAGAATGGTGACATTCATTCATAAGGTGCATACTTTGTGCAGGGGCTAATATTGACTCTATAAACGTAGTGTATAATTTCTAACCACATATGGCTTGGTAAACGGATGAAGACGGTGTGGAATGAATGATCATTTCTTTGTTTGACTGTGTGTGTGTGTGTGTGTGTATATATATATATATATATATATATATATATATATATATATATATATATGTATATGTATACTATATATGTGTGTATGTATGTATGTACACATACATACATACATACTTACTTATTATACAAACTTGATAAACTTGGGTTTTCAGATAGTTATTGTAAATGGTTTAAAAATTACCTCTTTGACAGAACATTTAAAGTTAAAATTAACAATTGTTATTCAGAAATAGCCAACATGAAGATTGGTGTACCGCAAGGGTCATCCCTAGGACCATTTTTGTTCTTGCTCTTCATAAATGATATGGAACATTCTGTCACAGGTAGCAATCTCCTATTATATGCAGACGATGCTAAGGTGTACAAGGAAATACATTTTATGATTGTTATTTGTTACAGAAAGATTTAAATTACATAAACAAATGGATGCAGAACAATCAATTGCAACTAAATATAAATAAAACTAAATTTCTAAGGTATACCACGACAACACAATATACAATATATAATTACAAGGTTAACAATGTACCACTACAGAATGTAGACAATATCAAATACTTACGTCTTATATATGATACTATGCTTACATTTACGCAACACAAAAATATGATTTGAAAAAAGCAAGATCTATTATGGGAAACCTGATACGAAAGTGGAAAGCAAGCGGTAATTTGGAACTTTTCATCTTCCTTAGAATATACTTGTCGTTAAATTTAAAAAGTGATACATCGCTAATTGAAAATGTTCAACGCACGTTTTGTAGATTTATGTATAATAATTTTAAAATGTATCATGTCTATTATGAATACAGTAATCTAAGTAAAAAAAAACTTTAATTACGTAACGTTGAAAGTAGAAGTATATTCTGTCATCAGTTTATAGAAAATATCTTAGCAGGTGTAATAGATAGTAAAACAAATCTGGAAAAAATATGCGTGAAAGTGACTAATTATAACACCAGAAGACATCATAATGTAATTGCAACTACAGTTTTCAAATCCAACAATTGGATGGTTAGCACAGGTGAATGTCCCAATGTATGGAAATTAAATTCGACAAAAATGTAAGCTATTTTAAGAACAATTGTGTCTTGACTTTTATATATATTATTTTTTAAATCTGATGTATGTATTGAATGTATATTATTGCAACCCTCTTTTATGTATTCTAACCTTATTTTGTAAAATAGTTTTATGCATGTGTGTTAAACCACAGTGTTGTGTAAAGGCTAGACTGTTAACAATACTTAAATAAATACATTTCAATTCAGTCAATTCAATTCAATATATATATATATATATATATATATATATATATATATATATATATATACTGTATATATATATATATACGCGTATATGTATCAACAGTTGGTGATTCATCCCAGATTACCTACACGGTAACATTGCCTCGAATGTTGGCTACTACTTTTTATATACGGCGCTTTCTTTGTAGCCGTACGCGGCACCTTTTTATAAGTGAGAATAAAAATTATAATGATTTTATACTTTTACGAAAGAAGTGTGTGTATTTGTGTGTGTGTGCCTGTTCAACTACATGCACTATCATTTGTGAACATACCACAATATTTTGAGTTGTTCTTACGTGGGCAAATTAGTTATACTGGCATCATGTTTACATGTCATCATAAGAAAGAAGTGTTTCAGGAAGATGGAAAAGTAGAGATGAAAGAAACGGTAGGGAATGAGAGAAAGCCACAGAGAGAAAGAGAGAGAATGAAAGTGATGAGAAACTTAAGAAACAGATGAAGTAAGAAAACTAGAAGAACCAAAGCAACACACATAGACAGAGGAAGACAGAGAGAGAGAGATAGAGAGAGAGAGAGGAAGACAGAGAGAGAGAGAGAGAGAGAGAGAGAGAGAGAGAGAGAGAGAGAAAGAGAAATAGGGCAACCAAAGAGAAAGACAGGAAAAGGGCGAGAAAGAAATAGAGAAGGGATAGTGAGAAAGAAATAGAAATGCGAGGGGGAGAGAGAGAAAAAAAATAGGAAAGCGGGAGGTACAAGAATATAGAAGAAAAAGGGTAAGAGAGAGAGAGATAAAGAGAAAGAGAGAGAGAGAAGGAAGAAGATTGATAGAGAGAAAATATAAAGAAGAAGGTGACAGAAAATGTGAGGGAAAATATGGAAAATGAAATGGTCAAGAAGAGTTGAAGTGAACACGAAGGAATAAGTGAGAAAAGGCCGAAAGCTGGAAAGATACAAGGAAAGAAAGAGTCAAAAGAGTTACAAATAAAAGGGAGGCAGAAAGAGGAAGTAGGCAGTTTACACCCTGTCCCAACTATCTCTGGAGCAAGGCCGCACATAGCGGCAGAGAAGGGAGGAAATCGGGTGGGCATAGCGAAGCAGTACACGCTTCTGGGAATTCTGTTAACTTCAGTCCCTCCCCCTTCCACGCAATCCCGTTCCTCTCACGTGTTCATTAGTGGAGCCGTCTCGCGTCACTCCTTACGCAGATAATTAATTTTCGTTCTCCTGCTCTAGAGATAGCTGAGACAGAGTGTAGGTGCTAAGGGGAGCTAGATTCTGAACAGCTTGGTTTCAGGAAGAGAAAAAGGTGTGTAGGGTGCGGATGTGGGTAAATATTCACCAACTGACACAGGTATTGATCAAGCATCTTGTTTTTATGTCATACTATGATGTTTGGTAAATGTATATTTTGTGTGGGTTTTGTGCATGCATTTTACATAATGGGATTTCATGTAATAAGTAAATTACACAGTTTGTTTGTAGGTGACTTATATTTAATTTTTTTTTTAAAGAGCTTCAGATATTAAGGTCATTTCTACAGCTTAGTTAGAGATGCACAGGAAGCAACCGCAAAGTAAAATCATTATTTGTTACCATAATTATCAATAGTTTCTTAAGTGTTACTTTTTACTTTTATGATTAGTTATGGGATTAACACATAAAATTAATAAAGGATACATAATTTGTATAAAAGTAATAATTTTCGTGTGATATTATTCGGTGTTATACTTAAACACATACACATTCCACATCAAAATAAAGACACACCCACTAATTAGGGTATGTCTAATTGCTATTTCATTCATGTAGTGCTCTACATTTTTTCTGTATTATTATATGCAGTACTAAATTATTATTTTTATTGGGTTAGGGGTAGATGGACATTTGCTAAACATTTCTTGAGAATAAAGCTAGTCCTGGGGCTTATCTTCATTTATGTTAAAAATTATTGCATTTCTAAGGATTAGTAAGAAGAACATATTAAGCATATTTTGTACAATTTCAAGTTGACAAAATATAAAAAACTGGTAAACGCGAGGTAAGAATGAAAGCCACGCAGAACATCCATGATTCACACATCGACGAATATTATCCATCTAAATCATTGTCGGAAAGAGAAGCAATCATTGTTCGAGGCAACCAAGCGAAGGAATCATTTCGACGTTCTGGCGATGCCTCATTAGATATTCATTAGAGCTCTTTGCTAACACTGGCATATTTTAAACACAGAAATCCAATATTATCACTGCGCCACAACAATGTACGAGTAATTTAGGAGAGGGAATTGAATAGTGTGTTGTCATTTTTTGAGGGCGGACATGCTTTCATATTCCGGCTTACGTTAGTTCGTTGCTTCACATTCAGTGAATAGTGTAGTAGGGCATACTACAATTCTGTCAAATTTATTGTATTGGCCTTTTATAATCAGAATTATAATAAGTATTGAATTAATACAAATACTATCACTGTAAATCATGCACACTTTTACTTCGATCTACATTTAAAGAATGCGTATATTCTTAAATGTATGTGTTACAGCATAATATTGAAAAATAATAATTATATTTTATATAAAGTGCTGATGTATATCTGAATCACTATATCTAATAGCATATTATTTGGGATATGGGATATTACTGTCATGTTTTTTTTTCTTATGTATTCCGTAATAAATTATAATCCGTTAAATGATTTATTTGATGAACTTGCACTCACATATGGAATTGAAATTTCCAGAATATATAATACAATTTATATAAATATTATTATAATAACCTTCAAGAAGTTTTGAGCAAATTTATTTCACATTTTTAAAATAAAATTAACTTTTGATATACTCATAGCTAACTGCAGCATAGGCTATTTCTTAACTTTGCTCTTAGAATGACTGTACTGTGAGGTATCCTATTTCGAAAGATAACCTTACCCCATGTTTTTACCAAAGAAAGCATACTCGCATTAACCGAGTGCACAATTTCACGCACATAACCACGAAATGGGATGCTGTAAGTTGAGATTCTACAATCACCTGAACAACGCCTTAGGGAATTGGAAGCTGATGACGTTGGGAACTGACATTCTATCCACTAGTGCCGCAACCGGTCGAAACCACAACCCACTGCTACTGCTAGTTTTGCAGATTTAATATCAGTTGTCTGTAGTTGATGTAAACAGGGATGAAGATGAAATTTTTGAACTAGGGATGTGGAAAGAGTTTCCATTTTGTGTGGAAGACTCTGTCAACAATGATTAGATTCTAAGGAATACAGAAGTTTATATTTCTATGTGTGCTCCTCTAGGTACCGGCCTGAAATAGACTACCTCCCTGAAAGCCATATCTACCTGAGCTCGAATATTTAAGCAGGTGTTTTGGTCTCATGGGCCGTTCTTACAACCAACCCTTGTCAGGGATACAATAAATGAATAAAAACAATGAAAGAGAAAAAACAACATAATGATCATGATAATACAATAATAACAATGTAAAGATTATACAGTGATAAAATAATACATTGAATTGATTAGTATGTATACTGTGGAGTAAAGGTAAGAAATAAGACATCAGTAGTGCATTGTAGGGGGATGTGATAGGTATGCGTAATATGATATGTAAGTGCAGGTGAAACTATTAAGATTGATGTAGGTTAATGTAGTTGTTGGGACAATAGTAAGTTCTTTAATTTGTTCTTAAAACTATCATGGCAAATAATGTTAATCAATGGTGCAGGTAGTTTTCTCCATTCCCTAATCTCTGTAACAATGAAAGACTTGTTATAGTTGGCGGTTTTATGTTTGGGGATCCGTGGACAGACTATCCTTATGTAAATATGCACAGCTCTATCTGCCTGTGAAAACCAAATAAAATTGGAGCGGATAGGCGAAGTGGGTGGAAGGCCACCAGTCCCATTTGTACAACATTCTTGTTCTTTGGTGGTGTTGTAGAGCTAACTCTAGAATGAACTCTGCAGATGACTAAATATAAACATATACAAGCTTAAATCAATAAATTATTTTGAGTGTGTCGTCTCTTTCCGTGAGATCAAACAGCGCATCGGTTGAATATGTTGACAGGCAAAAAACGAAACTCACTGAATAAATACGTGGTGCACATACAGTTTTTCCACAGTGAGACTCCAACATTTTGAAAGTTTATTTCTTTTCCATTTCAGGTCATACTGTTGGGATTCCAATAGGAACAGAAGCAGAAACTCAAAAATTTTACGTGGTAATGTTGTAGTTCGCACTAGAACCACGGTGGCGCTAAAGCAATAAATTGTTTCTAAAATGGCGATTCCAAACGAGCGTGCACAGATTGTGTGGTGGCATGCAGAAACAAAATCCATTTAGATTTTTTCTTATGGGGGTATGTCAAAGACGGAGTGTACAAGAGTTAACGATATACTGGACTTAAAGCATCGTATGAGAAATGCCATACACTCTGTCACAGTAGACATGGCATAACATTGACTACAGAGGTTACATTCTTCGTGTCACCAAAGGCGCCCATGTGTAAGTGCACTGAACTGAATTTTGTGAGTTTTGTGAGTTACACTGAAAACTTTGTGAGTCACATTTATCATTCTCATGTATATTAATAATGGTATACAAATTTTCATTTGCACTATATTTGTTTAAAATATTGGAGTCTCACGGTGGACACCCTATATATGTACACACGGCGACCTACTGTATGTATGCATGCGTGTATATACGGACAGACCATGTAACCAATAAAAGGAAAGGCCGCTTTGTAGAGGTTAAAAACGTCTGGACAAAACTTAAGAAATCACAGTTCAATGCACAAATATAAACTATCATATGTAACATGTGCATGAATGCTGATACATGCCTTATTTTAGGAGAGAAGGTTAAAAAAAGCAGCGCCATTGATTTGTGCCTAAAACTGCATCGTAGGAAACTTTTTCATCTCTGTTGAATAAATCTCCACTTATGACGTAGAGCTCGCTTCTGATTGGTTATGCTCAGGGGCGTGCCCAAGGCGGGTTGGTGGGGGTCATAACCCTCCCCCTTTGGCCCAGTATTCCTAAAAAAAATTCAAAGGCAGGAAAAGATGGCAAACTGAGGACTGATTATACTGTGCAACAATGGTTTTGTTAAAAGTAAAATTTCAACGGCTCTTTATGTTTTGCCACCTGCTGATTCCGTAAATGATGTCAGAAATTGTCAATCACCCACCATTTTTTTGTAACAATAAACATATAATTCTGCATTATTATTGCACCATGCAGTCCATAATAAGCTGATTGGTAGGTAATATTTAATCTTTTTTTATGTCTTTGCTCCAACAATACACTAGTAACTTTAGGCCATTGATGTCTGCATGAATGACAACAATTAAACTAGTTAAACAATCCAACTGAAAAATTTGACAATAATTATCTTTTCAACACAATGCTGAGAATTAACTGTCATATCTACTTCTCATATCAGTAGCAAGTTGTCTGGAGGAAAGAAGCTTTTCCTGAGTGTTTTTCAGTTCCAGTGAGTGTTTCGAAGCAAAGACAGAATCATATCAAGAAGTTGCGTAAACGACATGAACAATTTCTGTTATATCTGTGGTGAGTTGACCTTAAAAGCAAATAGGAGAACATGTGTAAGAAAAGCTTATGAATGGTACTTTGACAATAAGATAGACGATTTTTGATTGATTGATTGACTTAGTTTATTTTACTTCGCGTTTTACATGGCTAATTTGCAAAGATGGGTATGAGTGATGAAATTGATGAATGGACATTCACAAACAACCAAGCCTGAACAGGATTCTAACCCGGGACCCTTGATGTCGTAGCGCGATGTCCTAACCTCTCGGCCACAGGATCCGGCAATAATATAGACGAAACAAGAAATGGGCCCCTGATATATGTTGTGCGAACTGTGTAACGCTTTCGAGTGGTTGGCTGAAAGGTTCTCGTCATATGCCTTTTGGAGTTCCTATGATATTGAGGGAACCTAAGGATCATATAACAGACTGCTATTTTTGCTTGACAAATATATCTGGTATAAATTCGAAATCAAGGCATACAGTACAATATCCATCACTAGAATCAGCAACTCGACCGGTGCCTCATGGACCTGGAGTTCCCATACCTGCTCCACCAGATGACATAAGTATAACGGAAGAAAGTGAAAGTGTTCCTAACAAATTTAGTGAATTGCATAATGATCTTGATCCTTAATAACTCAAGAGGAACTTAACGTTTTAGTTTGTGATCTAGAGTTAAGTTTTTAGATACGTATGCTGAAGATAAGGACCTTGTTTTCTGTTGTAACGTCGATGGTCTATTAGTGTCACTAGGTGATGTCCATAAAAGTGAAGAATGGCGTTTGTGTTTAGACTCAAGTTTGAAAGGAGTGCTACTGCACAATGGAATTAAATATCCAAGTATTCCCGTAGCATATTCCTATGGCATGAAGGAACGTTATGAAAACATGAAACTATTATTAACAAATATCTAGTACTGTAAATACTCTTGGCAGATATGTGGAGATTTAAAAGTTATTGCTTTCCTCTTAGGATTGCAACTAGGTTACACCAAATTTTGCTGTTTCCTGTGTAAATGGGATAGCAGAGATAGAAAAAAATCATTATGTTAAAAGGAACTGGCCGAAGAGAGAGTCACTCATCGCAGGACAGGAGAATGTTGTTCATCCACCACTTGTAACTACAGACAAAATCTTACTGCCTCCTCTCCACATAAAGCTTGGTCTGATGAAGAATTTTGTAAAAGGAATGGACCGTGAGGGTAGTGGATTTATGTTCCTCAAAGAGAAGTTTCCGCGAATTACTGAGGCGAAACTAAAAGAGGGAATATTTGTTGGCCCTCAAATCAGGAGACTAATGAAAGACAATGATTTTGAAAAGAGCCTAAATGAGCTGGAATTGGCTGCTTGGCAATCTTTCAAGGAAGTTTGCATAAATTTCCTCGGAAACTACAAGTCAGAAAATTACAGAGAACTTGTCAGTAATTTGATTCAGAACTATCATGCTCTGGGGTGTAATATGTCTCTGAAGATACACTTTTTAGACTCCCACCTCGATTTCTTCCCGCAAAACCTTGGGACAATGAGCGACGAACACGGAGAACGTTTCCACCAGGAAATTGGTGAAATGGAAAGGCGCTACCAGGGAAAATGGACTCCAAATATGTTGGCAGATTATTGCTGGACACTCAAACAAAATACAGCCTAAAATCAAGTTCGAAGACATTCTAGATATGCCATTGTAAATAATATTGCATCGTATCACTATGAGGCTATATAAGACTTGTATGTACCTGATATTTTGTATGTACCCTGTTACTCAAACTTCATGGGTGATGGAAAAATTCTGTAATTAGATTTGAAATCAGCACATCAAATTCAATTAGAATCACCCACAACTTTTCTTTTAACAGACAAAAACTTCAATTTTGTTGGACAGTGTTATTAAAAGAAGTATACGTACCCCACCCTCTTTTCGAAAATCCTGGGCTCGCCACTGGTTATGCTACGCGAGATGTGAAATATGGCATCAAAATGCTACAAAATTTCTTTACACGGTACAATTTTCGACAGGTCGATTACCGTTCGTTTTAAAGATAATGTAATTACGACATAAGACAGTGACTACAAATATTCATTTCTATTTCTAACTAGGTTATTTTACGTCGCTGTTCTACTTGAGTTAATCGCGACGACGAGAATGAATAATAAAATGGTGATGGGACAAACACAATGATACACCCATGGCTGCTGACCAGGGTTCTAACGTGCGACCTCTGACCTGCGTCAGGCTGACAAAGTGCTTATTATATAGTGTAATAGGCTTTGAGCAAGGCACCCATTGCGCCTGAAAATTTTCACCTGGCGACTGAATTTTGAAATCCAGTTCTATTCTTTTTTTTAATAATTCGAGTTCACTCCTGCAAATTTCTATTATTTTTTTTTTTTACGTAGTGCAGTAGCCTCTATGTTTTTTAAAGGTTTGTGCGTTTTCAGTATCAGCTGTATCATTAAATCAGAATAATAAACTTGCCATTATAAGGTTTTGCACTGTTGCAAATCTGAAGCGATGTGGTAGAGTCAGTCATATGTTAGAATGTACTGCATAATTATTTATGGTGTTACCGGTAGAGCCTTTTTTAGGAAGGCCACAGAGGCGCAAGAATTAATTACTTTTAATCCAAACTTGTATTAATTCATAAATTAAATGCTTTAAGTCCACATTTCAAAATGATGCACCCGTGGTTTTGAGCATCCTTCATACGTGCGGGAATGATCTGTTGAGATTAATGATTGAAGCAAATACCGATATTTTTCTGTAGCATTGCTATCTACGCTACCCTCAGCATATTCTGGAGAAACTACAGGGGATGGAAGGAAGAAAGAAAGAAACGAGAAGGAGGGGAAACTTGGGAGAGAAGTTTCAATGGGGTGGGGGTGTCTTCTTCCTCTCCTTCATCCTAAACACATACAGGAACATGCACCCTCAGCCCCTACTATTAATTTCCTTCTTTCACGTTAATTTAATTTGTATTTTGAAGGCTCGCAAACTTTGTACACAGCCTAAGGCTGCGAAACGGGGAAACTGGGCGGAAATTACTTCGATGGTTTTCTGGAATATTATCAAGACGGGAGCTAAGCTCAAATACTTTCATTAAGGGCCAGAACTCATCATCCAGCGCATTTTTGCCTCGCCGGCCTCATTTTAAATTTCAGCATCGTGCCGGCGAACGCTTCAGCATAAGCTTTAACTGAATACATTTATCGTTTTTCACATTAAAAAATTATTCAGTGTAATTTCGTATGCGCTTTTCTCTTCAATTACGTCCATAGTTTATGTCTCTGTGATTTTTTTTGTTGTTGTTAGACTTTGTTCGAACGTTCCCTACAATCTATCCAACGTAGACGATGTGGGGATTTCATGTCACATTTTTATATATCACTTAACTTTGCTCTTATAATGACGCCGACCTTCGTGGCGGACTGTTAGCATAGAGCGCTCCGATGTCAGGACTCTCGGGTTCGAATCTTGACATGGGTGTTCTTCGTCATATCATCACTCATTAGCCAGAAGTGTCATTAAAGCCACGCTATGGAACAAAAATCAAACCAAAGCTCTAAGAATTAGTGTAAATATGAGGTATGCCAATTTGGAAGAGAACATCACCTTATGTTTTTTCCCGTAATTGTACACTTGTGCATATTAATATAATAACATTTTAATTATAATACTTTAGTGTTAAGAAAGCTTGAAGGCAAATTATGGCACAACATTCATTATAATAACGAAACATGTCTATTTTTGACTGCGAAACAAGAAGTTAGCTCATAGGATAACATAACAAATATTGAGTAATTAAGAAAACAAACAGCGATAGTAGTTTATCGTTAATATCCATACAATAGTACTGCATACAGTGATTCTCAGTACAATTATAAGTGAGTCAAATGCTACCATGTCGTCGCACCAAGGCCAAAATACCGAATATGCTAAATCTTACTTTGAGATAAAAAAAAATCCTGGAAAAGAACAGGTTCTATATTTGGATAAATGTTGTAATCGATGAAATGTGTATGACTGTTTGTCAGGTCATATGAGTTAGCATAGAAATCTACCAACATAGAGTATTCAGGAACTGCACAAGGTGAAACAGTCAAAATTTGCACATGTATGGTTTTGATATTGGTGGGACGATATATTTAACGGATCTGATCTACTTTACTTACTTACATTTAGTTGTATACATAGATTAATTTTTAAGAGTTCTCTGCTCCCATTTGCACCAATGGTGTCAGAATGTAGTTAATAGGCAATATATACACATACTATATATACACACACGCACACACATACACGTTTTTTTTTCTGGCGGAACACAACGGTCTGGTGTATCGGAACCTTTTTATAGTTGAAAATGAAACTAATAACATTTTAACGAAAAAAATGCGTGTGTAACTACACGGATGCAATATCATTTATGAGCATGTCATAATATTTAAGTAGTTCTTATGATGAACATAATAACAAAAACAAACCAACTTGGAGACTACTGGAATTTTTTTTCCCAGAAAAAAAAATACTGTATAATTTCACATTAGTGGTTTCTTTTGAAAGAGTGTTGTGGTTCACTCCCCAGTGGAGGCTCAGTGAGTCGGACCGATTCCCGACCGGGTTTTACCACAACTTATTATTATGTGTGGCGTTGCTTTCTCGCGAAGGACATTCTTCAAATTTATTTCTAGCAGACTGCGAGACAATCATGCCTGTTCTTACTTCATCATCTGAACAGCTTATGAAGCCTTGATCTGCTGCGAAGTGCAGTTTCGGCCAAGATAACGGTTCCACCGAAAGTTCCTTGAAACATACAAAGTAGAATCTGCGGTGGAGGAAGATTTTCAGAACACAAGGGTCTTACTTGAAACTTCAAAAGTTTGCCATGATTTATCTGCCTTAACTTTCTGCTTTAGTCGCGAGGCCAGTCTCCTTCCCCAGACATGAGGTATAAGATACCAACAAAACCCATTGTGACACAACAAAAGATCAGCCCAACCCAAAATACAAACCAGCATGCAAGCTCTGCTTATGAAAAGGCCTTCGGTCTGAACACTTTTATCCTTTGAGGCACTGGGACAAAAATATATCCTTCAAAGGAAAGGCCGTGGAGGGCAACTAAGAGAGAGGCAGGGGTGTTTGAGTTCAGGAAATGAATGCCAAGGAAACAAATACATAGGAATTCGGCAGCTTCCTACTGTTCCTTCTTCTTCAGTGGCTCTTTGCTTCATAACTTTGGACTGTCCCCTCTTTCAACCTCACCGTATTATATTTCATGAAATTCATCATTGAACACTCTCTGACAACTGTTCAAGAATGCAGTAGAATATGTACGGTTACCATACGGTGCAAGCTTGATCAAAGTTCTTTATTTCACACAGTATTTTAAAATGTAATGTACAGTCAACGGCAAAGATAATGGTGGGCAAATTGTCTACCGCTATTTTCATTACTTTTTTTATTCTACAGCGTGTGTTGTGTTAAGGAATGAAACCATGTTGGTTCGAAGCAGGCATTGTTCTCTGCTTATTGAATTCATTATTTCAATTCATTGTCATCTTATTGTGGAATCCAGACTGAATGAAAATGGTGGTGGATAATTAGCGTACTGTTTCATTTGTCGTTGGGTGTACCACACATATACACAGTACTATTTCATGCTTCACAGATATAACACTAATGGTGAAATGCATTGTCCGGTTTCAGAATACCAAGTTACAAATCAAGAACTACCACAGTAAACAAAATAAATCTACAGTCTGTCCCAGTTATCTCTGGAGCAGGCGAACGAAAACAAGTCTCTGCGCAAGTAGTGACGCGAGACGGCTCTACCAATGAACACGCGAGAGGGAACGGTGTTGCGTGGAGGGGGGAAATTTACTGGAGTTACCAGCCTTCCCAGCATCGTGTAGTGTTCCGCTCTGCCCACTCCAGCCCCTTCTCTGCCGCTATGCGCGGCCTTGTTCCAGAGGTAGTGGGACAGCGTATAATTTATCTTGATTTCAGGGTAAAGTGGAATCACCAGCAAAAAAGTTTGCGCTGACCCGCGATTCCTGTGCATCGTACTCGCGCGTGGAGGGGAGGGTAGAGTGAAGCATGCTTTATTATCGCCTGACTACAAATATATAATTAAATTATTAAGTCTAACAGGAACATACGTACAACTCCCCTCCTCTGAATTATTGAATGGGTCATGCCCCCAGTCCCCCCGATAACGGTGCCCATGCTTTAGACTAGGACCGACCAGTCCTATTTGTACGAAAAGCAGACATATCTGCGTATTTTATCAACAATTGTACAGAATTACTGTCCTTTGGAGCCACTCCAACTTAATAGGACACAGTTGAGAAATTCTGCATTTTTTTCTGATATGTGTGTGTCTGCATATTTGTATTATTCTCATTGCACTTTCATATTCTACCTCTCTAGGTTAATTTCGACGATCAGGATGAATGGGGAATTTATGGCATAGATGACGAAGCAAGTACAATGCATAAATAACCAGCAATCCTACCTATACTTTATCCTGGGAATCTGGAGCAAGCGAACAAAAACAAGTCCTCTGCGCAAGTAGTGAGTGACTCGAGGTGGCTCGACCAATGAACGAGTGAGAGTAGAAGTGAGTGCATGGAGGCGAAAATGCAGCTGCAGCTACCAGCAGCGCGCACTGGAACCTTGCCTCACAGATTCCAGGGATAGAGTGTTAAATCTCTGACTAATCACATGGGGGCTGACATATAATTTAAACAGCCTCCCCGATGTCGTAGTGGTAACGCCGTCGTCTTGTGATCAAGGAGTCCCGGGTTCGATACCCGGTGGAAGCACATATACTCTGTACCGGGTATCTCTGATGCAAGGCCGCGCAAGAAAGAGAGAGATTGGGTGGGCGGAGCGAAGCAGTACACGCTGCTGGAAAGGCTGGTAACTACAATCAATCTTCCCCCTCCTCGCAATCCCGTTCCCTCGCACGCGTTCATTAGTCAGTCCTCCGGATTAACTACTTGCGCAGACGCTTGTTTTCGTTCGCCCGCTCCAGAGATACCTGGGACAGAGTATAGTCGTTCGGATCCCCATTTAAATTGTAGGCCCAGTCAATTCCAATTAGCCTATCTGTGCATAAAGTGGACTTAAACGACAAATAATACAGACTAAGAAGCGTTACGGTCCTTGGGGTAATTTTCGGGCTAATTAATTGCAGCACATATTCATGTGACATCTAGCAGTGGAAAGCGTCAAGATTGTTTCCCAAATCTCCAAGCTTTGCCAGAGCTTCGTTGTCTCGCCCCAAACCTCCCACCCCGGTCTTTCTTGTTGTCACACAAGCAGTCTTTGCGTCCTTCTCTTGACTGAGATTTCCGCCAACCTCTTGGAGCGGAGACATATATCTGTCAACAACGACGGAGTGAAGCGCGTCGTAAGAAACGTGCAGACCATGTGACTGACTTGCAGCCAGAGCCAGACAAGCGGTGACAACATTCCCTACACACCCAGCAGATCACAGGAACCACTTCTTGGTGGCCAGGCGTGTGATCGTGTTCTAAATAACTGCTCCACCTCAAATTTCCACGGAGGTGATTGGGAAAGGTTGACATATTGCAAAGGGAGAAAAAAATTCGGGGAAGGAGACGAATTGATTTCGGAAACACTAGATCATTTTCATTTTCCTTTCCATTAAAATTTGTCAGCCCTTCTTCCCTTCCAGTCGTGAAGTCCTGCGAGAATTAAAATATATAGAGCTGAAAATCAAATTTAATTTAAATCGTACGTTCACGATTGTTTGAGTTTTCGTTTTAAGTCCACTTTATGCACAGAAAGGCTAATCGGGACTGGACCTACAGTTTAACGTGAGATCCGAACCAGTTGTGCATTCACCGGATATCGAACGCGGGCCGTTACCACTACGCCATCGGGGAAACCCCTAGTTCACGATTGTATTTACAGATTAAAATACTCAAGGAAGGTTAATTTTTCGTTATCAAATATTCTGCTTAGATTGTAATCAATATATTGGAATTATAGAACAAAATGTGAAAGTATATATTGTAAAAGTTGACAAAAACTCAAATCCAAAACACCGAATTAAAGAACGTGATTTATGAAATCATGAATATTCTTTATACTCTATCCCGGGAATCTCTGGAGCAAGCGAACGAAAACAAGTCTCTGCGCAAGTAGTGACTCGAGAGCGTTCGACCAATGAACGCACGAGAGGGGAAGTGAGAACACGAATAGGAAAATGCGGCAGCAGCTACCAGCTGTTAGGAGCAGCGCGTACTGCTTTGCTCCGCCCACTAGCTTTCTCACACTTTCTACCAGTCCCGATTAGCCTAACTGTGCATAAAGTGGACTTAAAACAACAAATCAATCCAATCAATCAATCCAATCGTTGATGCTGTTCTGTTGCATTCCTCCATTTGTCTTTTCGCCGGATCCTGTGGCGAGTGGTTAGCACATCGCGCTACGACGCCAAGGATCCCGGGTTCGAATCCCGCTCGGGCTTGGTTGTTTGTGAATGTCCATTCATCAATTTCATCATTTCTTCACTCATCTCCATCTTCGCAAATTAGTCAAGAGGCACAAGACGCGAAGTAAAATAAACTAAATCAATCAATCAATCAATCAATCATTATTCCTTCATGTCTCTGTTGTATCTTATCTGATTTCATTTGATTTCCGTTATTTAGCGTCGCGTTTCTGCCGTTTTCGGCTAACCGCGACGATGAGGACGAATGATGATGTAAGCCTATTATAATGGGAGCCAAAGCTCTGTTATAGATGAAAATAAATAAATAAATAAATTATAAGATGAAATTGCTGAAGGGACACTCACAAAGAACACCATACGGTTGTAATTCAAATTTAGAGGCTGCACGGATGACAGTGGCTTTGAATTTATTGATTGATTGATTGAATTTGCAATTCATTTGCGCCGAGGGTTCTTATCGGTTCATTTCCGCCGTGACATATGTCAAGACCATCCATGGCTGGTTTTCCCACAATCCAGAGTGTCATCACCGCCGCGCGCACGTGTGTTTATGGCCACATAAAATCAAACGTATCTTTATGACGTTACACAGCTGTGTTTACGCTGAAATGTTAAACCTATCCACAGAGTCAAATATGACTTTACTTATTTCAAAAGACGTTACACAGGAGTACTTGTATCAATTTTATTCCACAGCACAAAATATATAAATCAGCATCAGCCTATTAACTATTAATCATTTATCGTTAATCGTCAAAAAAGCATTGTAAATACAGTTATTTTTTGCAAACATTATATAAGTAATATCTACGTATATAAACACAATATTTCGATATACTTGCACAAGAACAGTACAAACGTTATTTGAATTCTTGTAGGTATGCAAGTGCTCGAAGTCATCCTCGAAGATCGCCTGAGCTTCTGTACTTCGAAAGAAGACACTCAACACATTTGTCCATTTCGATGTATTGATATTTTCATTCTCAGCCATCTTGTCGTCTCTTACAAAACTCAGTTTTACATAAATACTAATTTCCCAATGTAGATCCCTCATATGTACATACTTTCATCTTACATTCATTTACCAATAACTTTCCTTTTCAATCGAAGATAAACACAGCTATAGCTGGGCAACGTCATAAACATACGTGCGCGCGGCGGTAATGACACTCCGGATTGTGGGAAAACCCACCAAGGGTTGACATATGTCGCGGCGGAAATGAACCGATAAGAAGACTCGGCGCAAGGGACACGGACTCGTTACATTATACGGGGTCCAGCCCCTTGCCATAACTAAAATATAACTAACGTAACATAACTCTAACGCCGGACTAATATACTGTAAAGGGGCATTCAGCACACGTAAGGACAAAACACGGGACAACATACACATAACGATGTCCAGACACCAAAGCCTCGTTAGTCTGCAAAATTCAGTCTAGGGTGTACTGTGTGGACGTTAGGTTGACAATTGGGTGTACTACGTGGAAGTTTCACCTCCTTACACCCCAGCGGCTTTGAATTCCCACCACGACTATCACGAAAGCATTTTCTGTTATTAAGCAGTGGAAACACCGAACGAAAGGCCGTCGTTCCAGGTGGTGGCCAAATCGGGCTACAAATCGCAAACTTCAGGAGAACGTCTCGCGGCTCGGCGGTTGAGAAACACTGCTGTAGATCTTTACTCGTGACGCACGCTGTGTACTCGAAACCTCTCGTAGACGCAAAACAAATGTAATCAATGTTTTCTTTTGATGTTAATGGTGACGAATTCCCTTGCCGCTCTCTTCGTGTCATTCTAATTACTCTACAAATTCTTCACAGTTCATTATGACTTGATTTAATCTAAAGAAAGAAAGCAATAAACAGAAGAGAGGGACGTGAGCAAATTCGGAAAGTGGTGTCTCTACGGTACTAGTGGAAATTGTGAAGCGGAGATGACGTGTTTACATATCCCACATTCCAACTCCGGGACCCCACCACCCACCCTGCTGGTGGGCCGCAGGAGGCCATGGCACCGCTGATAGGTTTATTGTTATTACTGCGCGATGTTCGTAATGTAAGGGAGGTGGGTCCACCCTACTGGGAAAATCCTTCAGGGAAAAGAAGTTCCCCTCACGACTCGAGCCAGTCTGAAGTAGTTTCATCACCTGCTGCTTCTGAAATGAAATAAAAAGTCGTCGGTGGGTGGTGGGAGGCAGGAGACCTCTCCAGTTTTCCAAGTTGGAACTCGCGAGGGGGTCCTTTGCCATGGTGCCTTGGCTTCTTAAGTAAAGACCACCTTTGTATCTGGTGTTCCCGTCCCGGGATAAACTCGGGAAAGCTGCATAAAGTCAATACATATTCCGATGGCTGTTCCGAAGTCTCGCCGACGCATAAATCAAAAGGGGTCAAACCGTGGAAGCGTCTTGGGAACCGTTTTATCGTAGCCCGGTGTTCGGTCACTCGAAGAAACTGCTTTGATTTACGAGCGATTACCCGTCAGGTTTATGGAGAGAGCGTGAAAGTGAAATGGTTTTCCTAAACCTGATACAGAGTTCCAGGTTCGAATCTTCAGAATGAGAGAAGAAAGTCTTCTGCTTTAAAAACCCATTGCCTTTTTTATTATTATTCATTTTTTTCCTTCAAAGTTTCATGTATCGTAAAATATGGCCATTGATTTGCCATGTTAAGTTGAAATTTGTTCTAAGCATATTGAATTCCTCTGTGGCTGATTTGGTTTATTTTACTTTGCTTTTTGCCAGTTTTTGCTAACCGCGAAGAGGGGGATGAGTGATGAGTGATGAGGGGTAGAAAAAACTTAAAATAATAATAATTATTATTATTGTTATTTATTATCCCAATAGGGTTACATTTAAGCTATACAACATTTCATTTAGAACAGTATTAATAAAAATAATGACTTGATGCCCTATGTTGTGAAATAAAAAAAAGAAAAACATATAGGCTATACAAATGCTACATCTAAGAAAGATGAGATGAATTTTCATGAGCATGTAGAGTCTTACATAGTAGCAATTAAATAAGGAAAGTTTGAGTGTTATTTTAAAGAAAAGAAGGTGTATGGGTTTGGATATGAGTGTGTATGGAATTACTGTTTGAAAAGGATAGGGATGAAAATTTAAATCATATGTGCGTGGGGGGTGGGGGGAAGCACTGAAAATAATATTATTGTGAATTAGAATTTATAGACATGTGAACGTAGAAGACGACAGAACTGCGCTTTGCTGGTACTGAGTTTGACCTTCGTCGGGAGTGAAGTCCAGGTTACCGCTGCTAGGTACGAGAAGGACTTCTGACCAAATCTGCTTTTGTTAGGTTTGGGGATTACTAGGTCTTTATGTAAGGACGATCTGGTGTTTCGGGTGCTGAACTCGGAGCGGAGCTTAAGCCTATGATGCAATGGAGATGATTTGTTATGAATACTATGGAATACCTTATTCAGGTAGATGTAATGTATTCTCGAAGTGACTGTGGGTATGTTGTAAAACTTGCGTAATTGTTGGGAATTATTTTGTTGGGGGTGCATGTGAATGGTTCTTAAGCAATTGTTTTGGATAGTTTCAAGTTTCTTCAGATGAGTTAAGTTACCGCCAAAAATAAGACTAGCACCATATTCGAATACGGGACGAATAAAGGAAAGGTAGAAATGCCTACTAAGATTTCTATTGAGATATTTACGAATTTTTCGAAATATGTAAACATGGTGATAGATTTTACGAATGTAGTTATTTATTTGGAGGTTAAAATTTAGCTGGGGGTCGATAATAATTCCGAGATACTTTAAATGATTGCTCAAAGGTACTCTGGCGTCATTAAGGGTAATATCTATCGGGATTCCCTTACCGGTGTGAAGCACCATGGCCTTCGTCTTTGCAACATCGCCATTACAGCATGGGTGGGGGTGTCTGCATAAACGCACGGGAGGGACTAAAACTGCATTCGTTGTCTTTCGAAATCGAAGGAGAGGTTGACGTTGAGTACCTTGCAGCTACGGTTGAAATAAAAAAGGAACGTCTCGGTATTTGTGTCGTATACAGGCCTAAGCGTATTCCATATACACAGTTGTCAATTTTAGAAGATGTATTGACCGAAATGTATCCCTTAGTTAATGATCTTGTTATAGCTGGAGATTTCAACATTAATTTCTTACATCCAGACTGTGCTGACGTGGTTTACATTCAAGATTTGTTTAATCAATTTCAATTAACGCAAATAATCAATAAACCGACCAGAATAACCTCCACGACTAAGTCATTAATTGATCTGACGTTTGTCAGCAACATGCAAAATGTAATCCAACATGGTGTCGGTGAGCCAGTCAGCAATAGCGATCATAGAATGACGCACGTTGTACTTGCGTATACCAAACCAGAAAACGTGAACAGAATTATATACCACAGAAAATACGGTGATATTGATTATGATAAATTCGTGAAGGATGCAGAAAAAATTAACTGGGGAAAAATATATAACACCGATAACTTGGATATGAAAGTAGAGTATTTCAATGCCAACTTACGTGATCTCTTTGACAAGCACGCGCCAGTCCGTAAAACACGAGTTCGTAACAAACGTATGCCGTGGATTACATCGAATGTGAAGCTGTTGATGAAACTAAGGGACAATGCGTTTCGTAAATTCAAGCGAACCGGAAGTGAACCTGCATGGAAGGAATACAAGGAACTGAGAAATTTCACGACATCCGTTATTCGGCAAGAAAAAAAGTGTCACTTTGAGCATAACATCAATAAAACACCAAGACAACCAAAGCATTTATGGAAGCAACTGAAATCTGTAGGCATTGGCTCAAATAAAAATGATCTCCCCTCCACGTTTGACAATGCGAACGAGATAAATGAACACTTTATTAATTCAATTGATAGTCTAAATATCGACCAACGTCTGATATCTCAAGAATGTTTAAAATTTAGTAACCGAAAGTTTAATAATATGCTTCTCGAATTTGCTTTTCAAGAAGTGGATGACTATACTGTAAGAAAATGTTTGTACGAAATCAAGTCTACTGCTATTGGTACAGATGGAATATCAACTACAATGCTGAAGTTATCGCTACCTTTTATTTTGCCTATTATTATCACACATATTATTGACTTTTCGCTCGAGAAATCCGTATTTCCCAGGAAATGGAAAGAAGCTTTGATAACACCACTCCCTAAGACGACCCGACCAACTAATGTAAACGACCTTCGACCTATTAGTGTTCTGCCTGTATGTTTAAAACTACTAGAAAAAATAATCTATAAACAGACATTTAGCTTCATTGCCCAAAACAATATTCTTCCACCCTCACAGTCAGGATTTCGGCCGGCACACAGCACTGCTACGGCTTTGCTGAAAGTCACAAATGACGTCCTCCAGGCTATGGATAAGAAATTCGCCACTGCATTAATATTATTGGACCTGTCCAAAGCATTTGATACGGTACAACATAAATTACTGCTCAGTAAACTGAAATATTACAGTTTTTCACAATCTACCCTTAACTGGTATTTTTCATATCTAAGTAAACGAAATCAACGTGTAAAACTGTCGCCTACTTTATTATCTAATAATTTATATATTTCATCTGGTGTTCCACAAGGATCTATACTAGGTCCCTTATTGTTTACGATTTATATTGCAGACCTACCCTCAGTTGTCAAATACTGTAACGTACATTCATATGCTGATGACACTCAACTAACCAAATCATTCAATCCAATAGAAATTGCCATAAGTATTGAATACATAAGTAATGATTTGGGTGCGATAAAAACATGGTGTGATGCAAATGGCCTTAAAATTAATGCTAATAAGTCATGTTATACATTTATTGGAACTCGAAATGCTATTGGTTCGGTCGAGCACACTAATACAACAATTAAAATAAATGATGATGTCATACCTAGAGCTCAAGTAGTTAAAAGTCTTGGACTGATATTTGACACTCGTCTATCATGGAATGAGCATATTAACCGCCAAATCAATAAATCATTCGGAACACTTAGATTCTTGTTTAAATTTAACAAACTATTATCTTCAGAAATCAAGCAGCGATTAGTTGAAACACTTATATATCCATTTCTCGACTATTGTGACGTAGTGTACTCTGGTAGAATAAATAAAACTTTACAAGCAAAAATTCAAAAATGCCAAAATGCGTGCATGCGGTTCATATTTTGCATCCCGAGGCGTGAACATATTTTACCTTCCATAAATAATAAGAATATCCTCAATATGTACCGTAGGCGACTACTGCATACATATTGCCTTATACATAAAATTATTACATCTGGCAAGCCGTCGTATCTGGCAGACATGTTGATCCCTCGCACCAGTATTCACAGCCACCATACAAGAAATAATTTCAAATTTAACCTTCCACTCTGCAACACACAGGCATATCAGTCGTCGTTTTCATATTTTGCTGCAAAAATATGGAGTGCCCTACCTAAGACCATGTCGAGCATATCTAAAATAGAATCTTTCCGAAATGAAGTAAAGAATTTTCTTTTGGCAGAGCAGAGATTGTGTTCAAATACTATGACGTAACTTGTATGTTTATGTTATGTATTTTGTCTACATATTTTTATTTATTTTTTATTCATTTTGTTTTATTTTATGTAGTTGTCTTTTCACAATTTTTGTATCATTTTATTCATACATTTATTACAATTACTTTATCAATAGATTTTGTAACTAAATCATACAGTTTATTGTACACTGTATTAATACTGTAATAACATAAGAAATGTAAATTTAAATGTAATCGATGACACGGGTTAGGTGGCAGAACAGCCTCAGGCTGAACCTCGCCCAAGCAAATAAAGAATTTAAATTTGAATTTGAATTTGAACATTAAGCTTCAAGTTGTTGATGTTATACCACTTTAGTACTTTGGGGAATGAGTTTTCCATTTTCTCCTTTACATCCTGGTACGTTTATCCAACATGGACGAGAAGGCAGTCATCTGAGTACAGAGTAATCGATAAATCTTAATTTATTAGTGTGATATCGTCAATAAATAGGTTGAATAATTTTGGGCCAAGTAATTTTGGCCGACTATTAAAATTTCTTATTATTGTGATAATAGCAAAATAGAGCAACTTGTCAAGTTCTTTTACTTGCTTATTTCATGAAAGAAGGTAAAACTATGTTTTAACCGGAGTGCAAGTCTGTATGGCAGACTGCAAAGGAAGTCCTTCTAAGTCACATATCAGTGCTCAAATATAAACAATTGTTCCTCGGAGAAACGAACGTTAATATTTTGAATGCCAAAAAATTGAATGTCAAGTGGAGGGATATAATTTTTAATCAGATGTGACTATATTTTAAAGTTTACAAGTGTTATTAATACAGAGCATTTAATTAGTGAAAGTGAAGTACCAAAACTGTAAATAGTAATAATAGAATAATGTCGGCAGAGCCCAAAACAAAGAATAGCCTAGAGGCCCAAATTTTATAATCCCCCCCCCCCTGTTTTGAATCAGCATCTATAAGCAGTTATTGAAGAGGACATGTTCTGTTTTTTCCACACCAGACATTTCTTCCGATAATTACTTTTTTTACAATGCTGCAATCTGCAAAAAAACTTACAAAGGATGTATCTGTATTACGATGGTCTGACTTATTACAAGGTTCAGTATGAAAAACTCATGATCCACGCATATACAAATACAAACTGGAGAAATGAAATGGGAAGAAAAGATGCACGATATGCACGTGGAAAAGAATGAAAGAGATGAAAAAGAAGACAACGGTGAAGAAGGATCAAAACCGTTTCTTTCGATCTTCGGCTTGTCTGCCGGAATGGAAATCTCGGATTACTGCATCTCCAGTTCATATGGTGAGCTACCGTGTGCGTAATTCTAAACACAAAACGTCCTGTCTTTCATCTGGGAACTTCTTTTATCTATCCAGTGCAATTCTCAAGAACATTTCATTTTTTCTGGGGGGGGGGAAATGAAGGACTGCAAACGAGAAAAATAATAGAGGATAAGTCAACCGTCCGTTTCGCTCTCGTCTCCAGCTACTTTCTTTTCTTCCCTTTCCCTGCAAGCTTCGTTAAGGGAACTTCACTTTGACAGCACTTTACGTAAAGGTGCCTCATCTACAATTGCTATTGTTCAAATAGGGCGCGTTCACTCTTTGATCCGACTCTCTAATTAGCCCGGTTGGTCCTCGGAGGAGCTTCAGTTTAGCTATCTCTTTCAGACTCTGATTAACGTCGCTGGATCTTCCAAAGTTCACGGGAGGAGACGAAGGAGCGCGTCTTTTGCTTATTCTTCTGTTTGATTTACAGTCTGGTAATTGATTGACGATATTCCAAATTTGAAGAAAGGAAAATCTGGATCCATAATATCTAGGGTGTTCGGGAAAAGGCACATAAGTCACAAACTGCGATTTTCTGTTGCTTTCATCTAAGTCACATTGAATCAATTACATAAAAAATGATAGTATAATTCTATATTGAGCATGTGTAAAGGTTCTAAACAGTGATGATTCAACGTGTCTATCACGTCTGCAATGTTTGTTATTAAAAGAACAAACGTAAATATATGTCTAGAGTAAAATTACATTTTTTTTTTACTCAAGTGCTTTTTGCCAAACAGCCTAGACATTTGACAATATTTTATAATGTCAACATCTTCATGCTCCAATGTTAGGTACCGTTTGCTTACCTAGACGCACGGGCATGAATTTAGGCGGGTGGCAGAAGTTCGCGCTGTTGGCCAGGTCGGAGCACAACCCCGTGTGTTAGGAGGTTTAAGAGAATGAAAGCTCTCGTTGTAGACGCGTACATATACCGTAGGTCTTAATTTCTGGGGCCTATAACGAACTTTCAATTCACGCAATCACCAGATCTGCATCGAATGGGACTCGAAAGTGCTCTGGAGAGAGGTCAGTCTGACGCTCGAACTAGGCAACGCAGCTCGGTTGACGTTGCCACACAGTGCGCGGGAACCAGCAACTTTTGTCCCGCTCTCGCTTTGCTTTTCCCATATGTGGCAACAGCGTAATTCTACCCACCCGCCTATTCTCAAATATCACCTGATTTGGCATTCCTAACACTACAGTTGGAAGAAGTTGTTCTTGTCACTTTCATTCAATTCAATTAATGTAACGGATTTTATGTAAATCATTCTAAATATAAACACAGTAGACAGCTTTAAACAAGGAGCGTAAACTATTACACTGAATGCACCTGAATTCATTTCGACAAGTTCAGGAGAAGGGGAGCTCCGACTCCAAAAATTCAAATTACTCTGGATGCCAATTTGCGTAATTTGGTAATTAACTTTGTTAGATGAGATTTAATGGTAGGTTTAGTTGTCGGAGCAACCAGATCAAAGTCTTTTCAGTCTTAATGAAGAATAACCTTATAATTTTGACCTTTTCCGCGTCTGGTAGAAAGCTGACGATCATTTTTGGATTTTCCAAAACGTCAACCCTAAATCAGCCACTGACATCAACATTATTTGAAGATCCTATAATTTGATATTTCATAATTAAGTAGTAATGGTTATAAAATAAATTATTATTAATCATGTCAAGCATTTCAAAGAAACAAAAGCTTCAGGGAATTGTTTTCATTGTCTTTCATATTTTTCAAAAAAAGTATATGACTAATGCTTTACAACGATATTAAATATATTTAACTATAATTACAAAAACAACAAAATTGTAATATTTACGGGATATAAATAACAATTAATAATGAATATTTAAAATATATTTCCATGATCATCAACTTTCTCGGGATGATTTCAGATGTCAGTGTAATTTCCATGTTTCATAAACTTGTAGGATGATGATAATAATAATAATAATAATTATAATAATAATAATAATAATAATAATAATAATAATAATAATAAGAAAACAGCACAATGGATTATATTCTGTCCCGGGAATCTCTGGAGCGAGCGATCGAAACCAAGTCTCTGAACAAGTAGTGACTTGAGAGGGCTCTGAACATGTGCGAGGAAACGGGTTTGCGTGGAGGGGGGAAAGCGAAGTTGCCAGCCTATGCAGCAGCGTGTACTGCCTCAGCTCCGCCCATTCGCTTTCTCCCAATCTCTGTCCTTATGCGTGGCCTTGCTCCACAGATTCCCGGGATAGAGTATATTTCATCTAAACAATATCCATCTTCATCGTCACGATTATACTGAATAGGTGGAATGGCGTCGTAAAATAAAAATTCAAGTAGAAATAAGTTAACCGTCGTCAGAAAACTTAATTCACGACTTCCCGTACACAAAACAAAACTCTACCAAAATACTTTCATAGTCATAGCGATAAAATAATGGAATAAACTTACCCCCAAACTGACCTCAAGGGAACTCCACCCTGCATCACACACATTAAACTTAAAGAAACATTTTCTCTCCCAACAATAGTGCCTGTAATAATAATACACTAATTGTCGTTCTAGATTTTATTCTGTATCTTCAGTACATTAATTGAAGCCATCCTTCAAATTTCGCGTGTAATTGCCATGTCATTTGCATTGCACTCATTGAACGCTTCGGAAATGGGTAAATAAAACACGAAAACAATTTCTCTACAGTATAGCTTCTAATAACATTTCCTCTTAATAAACTCAATAATGACCAAAATGTCAATTACTATGTTTTACCCCCTAGTCCTTCAATTGTTTATATTGTATTACAAGTATATGTGTTTAACTTTTCATATCTTAATTTTTATACTGTTACAGTGATTTCCAGAAAGTGTTGTTAAAATGCGAATTGTTATAGGTATTCAACAATGGTTTGTTGTAAAAGGGGTTTCCTAGGCTGAAATACGCCTTCCCAATAAAGGCGATTCCACACTACTCCATACCATTGACATGTAGCCCGAATAGACTTTCAAAAGAGGGTTTGGTAATGTTGAACTAGACTGAAAGGGGGGTGGGGGCTTTATGAAGAAAATTAAGAATCTTGTGTCGATTTATAAGTGTAGAGATTTCTGAGGAAAGGGTAATTCGAATAATTACGACGAAATGACATTTTTGTAAGGCATCTAATAATGTTGCTGAATTCACTTTCTCCTTTCTAGTAACGTCTAATTTGGCTACACAGACGTTGAAGAGCAAATCCCCTGTTTTCCTACCGTCTGAGAGTAACTTGAAGCCGGGCGCAAAGCTCTTCTCCCATCACCATGGCAACCGGATTGTGTTTTGACAGCGAACTGCAGAATGGTCGCTTGCTTATCCCGGCTCTGGAAATTGATTCACAAATTTAACCTATTACGGTGTTTGCTCTTGAGCCATTAATCATGCGTCCTAATCAGCGAACCTTCCTTGCCCCCGCGTTCAGGTAACTGGAGTGACGTGTTAAGAGCCCATTTCCGCTTCTTGTCCGTAAGAACCGACCCTGAGAGGAGCAGACCATGGTACTTACTCCCTTGGCAGTGATGTTTCTGCCCCAGAGGGAAATTTCCCTGTCGTATGGCAAAAAAGTCCCTTTTCGACCTTAATATTCCCTGTTGTATAATTTTTTTTCAAAAAGATATTTACGAAAGGAATGTTTTTTTTGATTTACGTGCTAGTTTGAGAGTGCTAAGTTTCCGGGCTTGAGTCCAGGCTGAGAGTCTCGCCATCAAGATTCCGTGGCGGAGTGGTAAGCACAGCGCACTACGTGTCACGGGTTCCAATTCAGACCTGGACAAGGATGTTCTTTGTGAGTGTCCCTTCATCAATTTCATCAAGTTCGCGATTAACCAAAAGGAGCAGATAAGGGAAGTATTTTTTTCTCTCTCGCTCTTTTTCTCTTTCTTTACTCTCTTTCTATCTTTCCTGTCTTTATTTATTACCAGATCTTGTTCTCTTTTTTACTCTGTTGTTTTCCTTTCCTGTCTACTTTTCACCCCAGATCTTTCCTCTTCCTTTACTCTGTTTTTTATTTTCCTACCTTTCTTTCTTCCCAGGTCTTTTTCTCTTTCTTTAGTTTGTCGCTTTCTATTCCCATCTTTCTTCCTCCTCAAATTTTTCTTTTTTTACTCTGTTGCTTTCTTTTCCTATCTTTCTTTCTCCCAGATCCTTTTCTCTTTCTTTACTCTGTTACTCTCTTCTCCTGTCTTCCTTTCTCACCAGATCTTTTTCTCTTCATTACTCTGTTGTTTTCCTTTCCTGTCTACCTTTCACCCCAGATCATTTTCTCTTTCTTTACTCTGTTTCTTTCTTTTCCTACCTTTCATTCTTCCCAGATCTTTTTCTCTCCTCTACTCTGATTCTTTCTTTTTCTGTCTTTCTTTCTCTCCAGATCTTTTTCTCTTTCTTTACTCTGTCGCTTTCTATTCCCATATTTCTTTCTCCACAGATCTTCTTATCTTTCTTTACTCTGTTGCTCTCTTTTCCTGTCTTCCATTCTCCCAAGATCTCTTTCTCTTCTTTACTCTGTTGTTTTTCTCTCCTGTCTACCTTTCATATCAGATCTTTTTATCTTTTTTACTGTGTTGCTTTCTTTTCTTACCTTTCTATCTTCCCAGATCCATTTCTTTTTCTTTACTCTGTTGCTTTCTTTCCGTGTATTTTTTCTCCCCAGATCTTTTTCTCTTTCTTTGCTATGTTGCTCTCTTTTCCTGTCTTCCTTTCTCCCCCAGATATTTTTCTCTTTCTTTTATCTGTTTCTTTCTTTTCTTGTCTTTCTCTCTTCCCAGATTTTTTCTCTTTCTTTACTCTCTCCTCCTCTTTATGGCTTTTTCTTTATCTCGTCCCTTTTCTCTTTCTTTACTTTATAGATATTCAATATTCAGTAACCGATATATGAAAAAAATATATAAATATGTGCATTAGTAAGTAATTTTACTCTTTTGTAGCAAACATGGATGTCGGAACGAGCAGACAGCCAGCCTACCCCTCACGATGCCCCGCAAAAATATATTAGGCTATGCGTATGTATGATATTGGTGTATTATACACTATATCGCCCTCGATAATAATTCAAAGTACCGACGTGTAAAGTGACAAAAGGCGTGTGGCTTTCCGTTGTAGTGAAATATATTCTCCAATTTGTTTTGCCAGTTATTCTGAGTACGTACATAGAAAGTTATGTTATGTGATTGCACCGTGTCATGAAGACCTGTAGACATTGCTGTAGTTCTAAAATTTCCACAGTTTCCACAGCTAAGTTGTTTCCCGTATGCATTATGTTTCCGTTAAATACATGAATGAAATTAATTATCCTAAAAATGTCATTCCCATATTTGGCATAATAGAGGCATATTGCAATAGAGAAATCATTTTTAGAAGAAATATGAAACGCGTATTTTAATAATTGCATTTAAACATAACGGCTACTGTAGTATTTTATATATTACACTACAACATGCTATTCTGTTTTACTTTCTTGTTGATATTGATTTTGTGAATTATCATTGTGTACACTGTTAATAAATTTAATAATACTGTTAATTAGACCAGAAATGAAAGACTTGGAAATATGCTTACATAAAAAAAGCAAAAAAAAAAAAAAAAGAACAGAAAAAGCAACAATTCTCGTTTTTATCGTTCTGTCAGTGTTTAAAACTAAAATACAAAAGACTTCAATTGTCGTTTTTAACAGTAAGAGCCTTTATAGTTTGCAACCAATTGTTGCAGGAAAGAGAAACAAGAATATTGTTAAGACTTTCGCATGGTGTTCCTCCATACTTCGAAATCTCAAACCAGTTAAGTTAAACTTCTACAATAGTTTTGATAACAAAAAGCAGATCACATATTACTCAAGACCTGCATAAAGGACCAACCAAGAAAGCAAAAATTCGAAAAATCGCGCGCATTTTTACAAAATTAATATAGTAGTCAAATGATGGCGATAAAATGCTGACGGGAATCATGTATTCATACTCTGTCCCATTCTTAGCATTGTGTTCCCAATCACGTGAAACCAGAAGTATTTGACGGCAAAAGCCCATTGGAGTAATGGCCAAATTACATAAATAATATTAACCAGGTTAATAGTGGCCCTATCTGTCTAAGGTGTCAGACTTTGGGTTCGGGCAACGGGACGCACGCTGGTTCGAGTCTCCTGTGGGAAAGCGTAACAACGTTTACCCTGAGATTTCAGCCAGTATATGATACCGTTGGCTACCCGCCATCGTAAAAAAAACTTTGGGAGCTACCAGCTACGAATGAGTAGCGTAACCCGGTCATGGGAACCTACAACAACGACTTGGGATTCGTCGGGCTGACAACATATCACCCCGTAACTGGTAGGAGGTATGTGGAAGTGAAGCCGGCAGTTGGTGGTTAGGCCCTGGCCCTCACGGGCTGTCGCGCCACGGATTAGTATTTAGCTAATATAAACAAAACGAAAATAGATAGGTAGCAGAAAATATACGCTAATGAGTAGGGTTAACAGCATAGACTCGAATACAGCCCTGCTTGTAGGGGATATGACCGTATACATTCTCGACCTCGACGGGTTCGATATCCGGTGGAGGCACATAGTGGTTCGGATCCCACTTTAAACTGTGGGACAGAGACAGAGAGAGAGAGAGGGAGAGAGGGAGAGATAAATATCGCCAGTACCTGGTGTTGCAATGGTATTGCAATAACACAAAAGTCATTGTTGAATTAATTTATTTTAGGTAGCTTTTCTATCTCTTTAAACTCTGTCCTAGTTATCTCTGGAGCAAGGCCGCGCATAGCGGCAGAGAAGGGGAGGGAATCGAGTAGGCAGAGCGAAGCAGTACACGCTGCTACCAAGGCTGGTAACTGCAGTCGCTTTCCCCCACTCCACGCATCCCGTTCCCTGTCACGTGTTTATTAGTGGAGTCGTCTCGCGTCATTACTTTCTCGTTTGCTTGCTCCAGACACATCCGGGATAGAGTATAGGCTAATCGCGACGATGGGGATGAGTGATTATAAGGTGAAACGGATGAATGAACAATCATAAATACACAGGGGACACAACAGAAAAATCGTGGATCAATGCACCAGAGCCTCTTTAGCCTTCAACATTGCCGTTACGTGGTCACCTTTTCAAAATGCCACCATTTCCACCCCGGCATCAAAGTCGTGTAGAACTACAATACCATTTTGGAATATTTTCACACCACATTTTTCATAATGCATGATACTTGGAGCAGTGTATTCTTTCCAGGTTTGATCAAATACACTGCGGGTATTATTTTGACCATTTTTCACTCAAAAGTGCACACAAAACCCAAAACTTGTCAATTGACACATATATGTTGACTCCAATAACACATTAATATGTACAAACTGCTAATGAAGCACTTTTTGGTGTGTCAAAATACACACAGAAATGCATAAAGGGCACTTTTATTAGCTTGTGTTCCGTGTGATGCACTAAATTGGGAAGATCAAACAAGATAATTTCAAACATAACAAAATTTCACTTTTAATGCATAAATTGACACAGCTGAATGTGTACTTTTATTATCTTTGAAACGATCTTTTCTGATCTTTCCAATTCATGCACAAGGAACACCAGCTCATAAAAGTGCCCTTTTATGCATTGCTGTGTGTATTTTGACACACCAATAAGTGCATCATTGGAGCCAACACACATGTGTCAGTTGGCACGTTTTGGGTTCTGTGTGTGGTTGAAAATTAAGGCAACTGACCTGTGACGCACTAGAAGACATACACCAGGGCAGAGAAATTCTCTTGTTTCTTGAATTCATATCCTTCCATTACTACCCCAGTCTGCCAGGCGAGGACAGGCCACGATGTCCTGATGTCTAATCGGCTGCTATATTTAGCAGTGGACCACACAAACTGCGCCACGTAACTGGACACTCACTTGGCATCCCCTCTTGCAGCAAATCTTTCTGTTTTTCACTCCCGTTCTCAAAGCACATTTGTCTAACCTAGCAAGAAACTGAGAACAAATTTTAGCCACGGCCCAATTGCCTGGAGGGTACAGCTACAGCTGGTGCCAAACCAAGAGCACACACGTAGCACACACATACAGCTGGCACCAAGATCAAGAGATTTGGCTCCCTTACTAAATGGTTTCCTTTTCACTCTGCTAATCTGATGTCTCCAAGCATTTAAAATCAGTTCTTGACGTTACCAAAGGCTCCGAAAGCCACCATCGTAATTACCCAAGATAATTGCCAGCTATTAGATACCTCATCCAGCTTGTCTTATGACATCCGCCGTACGATCTATTAATAGTTTATTTTAAGTCTCGCTCCAGCCAGCAAGCAAAATCCCAATGTGAAGGGTCTTCCTTCACCTGGAACAAATTACTGTCTTTCGGCACACTGTTCTACGGAGTGAGATACTACCACACATGACTTTCGCATGTGCTTGAAAATGTCCTTTGAAATCTTTGTGCCTATCTTGGTTGTTTACGGATCCAGCCTGCTTGCTTCGAAACCTTGGATCCCAGGTTCAAAGTCTCATGTATTGCACAGGATCATCATCCAATGCGATCACGTTTTAACTAGAGACTTCATATAATTGACAAAATGCAAATTTATTCTTGGCAAACATTTCTATTGAGAATTCTACTCCATAAGCCTTGCCGGTAAGGTAAAATGAAGATCAACACTTTATTTAACGCACAACAAAATTGAAATCACAAACGACGCATTCATTAAAACGTGGAAATGCATTTATTTGTTCCCAGTTCTTGCTGGTCAAGTTCATTTCATAATCAAGAAATTAACGACCATTGAGATGTATTTGCAGTCTAAACGTTTGAGTTTCAAATTTCTTATGCAAGGGACACATGGTACAGTGGTTAGGATCCCGCATTAAACTGTAGTTCCAGTCCCGATTAGTCTTTCTGTGCAAAAACTTGGCTGAAAACAACAATTCAAACAAGCAAATAAACAAACAAAATGCTTATGCTGTGCACGTGTGCAACTATTTGATAACATTCCCCGAAAAAAAATTACCACCAAATTTAATTCTATGATTTAAGTTTTCTTAAAGATGAACTTGCACAATACAAATAAGAAAGCAGTGATTTGTTTAAAGTACTGTTCTAGTTACGTTATATTAGAATAAAAATGTTAACGTGGAAAATCCTACCAAGCGTATTGTTGGAAGTGTGACAACTTCCAGCGAAGTTCCGTAATTCCAGAAACTGTGTTGGAAATGACTGACAGAAGATATTTAAGTAAGGTAGCTTAGAGGGCTGGAGTTTCAAGAGCTATGCTTGCTTTCCCACCGAGCTACCTTTTCTCCCGTCGCTTCGAAGCGAGGAAACTCCACAACAGCTTTAATTTCGTCATTGTTCGCAGATTATTACGTTAAATTGGGACGCAAGAACGTGGAGTTGCCTGGCGTTTCATTACAACGGAGGGAAATTACTTCGCTTCGAAAAGACCAGATCTCAATCCGCTCTCTTTTCACATTTTGCTTAACGAGATAAATTGCATAAACCAATAAAACTTGCAGATGAAGAGAATTCTAAGCTGTTTCTTCCATTTGCACTTTCTCGTCACTGTCGCCATTTTGTGATGAGCACTCACGTTTCGAATGGAACAGAGAGATTTTGCAAATATTTTGCGTAAAAACTTAGTTTTTTAATATATTGAAGGTTGATTCATGTCATTTTAGGTGATGCGCAACTGGGGATGAATTATGAATGGTACAGACAAGAGAACAATTTATGGTAACTTTTATTTAATCTAAGACCTGGCTACGAGGACAGTCAACTTATTGAATTGTTTCAAGTTATAATAAAAATGTGTGGCGATATGTTTCCAAAAATATTTCAGCCGGCCTCCGTGGAAGAGTTGCTAACGAAGCCAGAGGTCGCAGATTCGAATCCTGGGTAGGAATGGTTGCCCCCATTATATCAGCTGATCTTTTATCCTCGTCGTTCTGATTAATCTGAGAGGTAGAAGGGAGTCTATGAATACATTTTTACTTGTAATTTAATATTTCTATTTTTCACAAATTCATATCATATATGTGTGTATATATATATATATATATATATATATATATATATATATGAACAAAATTTGTGGCTTACTGAAATCTCATAATAAGTAGCATGATATGATCATCACCAGTCTCCAACTATTTTACACACGATTGGACTGGATGGGAACACCTTGTTACCAGGATTTGGGCCTGTCCATGGAAAGTGGTCCCCAGTGAGCTTATTTTAACTAATGCAAAGTATAACATATCATATATCATTTTAAAGGTGGAAGTCTAATCTTTAAGAATATAACAACATTTTAAAGGTTTACTCTAAGAGGAAATGCCCAAAGTAATGTAAAGTTGGTACATTTGAATAACAAATTAATAAATAAAATTGTGCAATTGGCAACATTGCATTATTTCATTAGCCTATTGTTCTTCACGCTTGCAACTACTGTAATTGCTTCCTGTAACCCAACTGTGCATGTTTAAGTGAAGATACCAAGAATTTGAAGTTTCAGTAGGTGAGTACAACAAATTATAAATTTTAAGTTCTTACTGTAGCATCCGGCACCGAATAATTGTTAAAGTTTTAACAGCTCTTAGCATAATTTTTCAATGATGATGAATTCTTGTATGCAAAGCAGATTCATGATGGTTAAGTCCATGGTGAAGTTAGATGTAGTCTGCTAATTATTTCTTGTGGTAGTTCTGGTAGTGCTGGATGCTACATTCCAAAGGTGCCGGATGCTACAAATGTAACCCGTAGCATCCGGCACCTTGCTACAAATACAACTGATAAGCCTCTGCACCTTTTTTGTAAATTGTTAGGCCTACTTTGCAATGTTTCTGTTTCAAGTAGTCCTATTGAATTGTTTCTTTTAAATTTAGGTAGGCCTACATTGTTTGAAAATTATTTCCATGAAAAATATAAAAGGTTTCACTTGCATTACTTATGTAGGCCTAGATCTTTATTTGAACATGGGTAAGCTAGTTTTGAAATATAACAGTAGGCCTAATGAATACTATAAAATTTAACAAATCTTGGCCTACACAAAATAAAATAAACTCTCTTAAGTAACCTAACATAATACACTCAAAATTTGGTAGATTTCATATAAATATGACATAGGCTAAATTACTCTAGGGCCAGAATTGACTTTGTAGATCAGTTTTTCATTTCAGATTGCTATATTACATCATTTGTTTAGGCCTAAGTATCAATTTGTGCAATTTTGGGTAAATTACACTTCTTTCACTACTTCTAAATGACATACCACAGTTTCTGAGACGTGTATTCATTAAGAGAACACAAAGCAAAGCATTTGAACGTTTTAAAAAAGAAAGTGGTCATGGTTTAGTTGTTGAAAACTATACTGCACAATATCAAAATGAGATTCAAAGTGCACATTGGAATCAAACCCAGATCACACTTTTTATTGTTTTATTACTTTGTGTTTCCTAGGACATATGACAGTGACATTGTTTCTAAACATATGATAATTCAAACATTCAAACACCCACTGAAATTAGAGGACAGCAATTTTTTGAAGACTTGCCTGAATGTTTGAATTTTCAGTAGCCTAAAACATTAGAAAGTGAGGCACCAAAATAATTAACATGTACATGTCACAAGAACACGGGTTTCTGTTTAAGTGTATATCTAACGCAAAATATGTAACCAAAATTAATTATTTATTTTTTCTATTTTTCAAGTATAGCTTGTATATTTTTATTTTACACTGTAGTCTATGCATATATGTGTACACACATTTAGTAACGTTTGAATTAATAAAGGTATTGCACAATGTAGCGTCCGGCACTTTTATGTTATTCCGGCACCGACATATAAGTGACAATATATAAAAAACAGAAATGTTTTAAAGCACAAAAACAGACTGAAGAACTTGTATACCACTATGTTCATATTTCTGTACAGCAATTATGTTTCTTGGATAAAAAGATTCACAGAAAAACTGCTCAAAGTTTAAAAGTAAGAAAAAACAAAATTATCTGTGTAGCATCCGGAACTAAAATAAAATGATCTGTTTTACGTTGTATATTTGCTCAAATTTTAAATTCTAATATTCCAAAATGTTGCATATTTTACTCTCTGTTCAACCATATTACAATAAGGACAACTTTCAATATGGGTACTGATAATATACAAAAAAAACGAGACATAAACACATGCGAATGTAGCGTCCGGCACCATGGACAGGCCCATTTACTACCCACTACACCACCAATCAAGAAATCAATTAATGTACGCACCAGGAACCAATTAATAACTGTTAATTCAAACATCGTTTGAATTGTACAGTTATTTAAATGAATCACATCTTTTATTAAATTATGTATTTTATGATAATTTTATTTTTACAGATATTTTGTAATGAATTGTTAAGTGTTTAATTTTCATAGAATTAAATTATAATATATTAGTAGTTAACTTTGTATTGAAAATTGACAGTTTCCTGTGTTTCTCTTAGGATTACGCAAAGGTCGATTTGACTGATGAGTTTGAAGCATCAATTGGGTTGGAAATAAATAGTATTTTTTGGTTGCTTTCTATCTGTCATTTGTTGTCATTCCTCTGCGTACATGTTTAACACGAATTACATAACTGCATGGGAATTAAAAAAAAATACCTCTGGGTCGATCGTGGCAGTTTTATTCATTTTTAATCATTGTTAACTAAATACAACAGCAGTACTGGGAATAAAATTGAGGAAAAGAGATGCTCGAAAAATTGAATGTTTTCGGTTTGTTCATTCAACGCTTACAACTCCCAGAATTACCATTCAGAAGTTAATCAGATAAATCATAATGATGTTTTGAAACGTTGTTAAAATTACTTGTCTGCTTTCTGATGTCGCTCCAGATTAGGCGTACATGATAGCAAAGGCCACAAAAGGACATTGTTGCTTTGGAATAGCAAAGAGAATGCATTAAACGAGAAGGAATGACAACCAAGCATTCGTTACTCTGCTTACTAAGTGGGCACAACCTCTTCTTCCCTTCCTCATGCATTGCGCCTTTGTATGTACACAAAGAACAGCCCTGCGAAAGAGCAACTGGAAGGCCAAGTAGGGTGTTTGCACTGCTCGACACTAAGGGAAATGTCAATACAGGATGAGATTCGTGCTATCTGTCCAGACGAACCGGTGGTTCATCTTTACTCTATGTACTCTCCATCTTCTCTCTATTATGTAAACGACATATGGATTATGCGGAAACATAATTTGTCGCCCAAGCTATGACACGCTTAAAATGTATTCGGATTATTACTTTTATGTCATAGGAAGTTAGGAATCAAATTTTTCTTCTTGGGTGATCCTTTCTGAAGACAATCAAATGTCAGCCTCACTTCCACTGGACTGCATTCTACAGACTAACGAGGTTCTGCCGCCTGGACTCACAGCCAGTACAACCCTCTGTGGGGTTCGTGTCGTGTCGGCAGTATGTGTTTGTGATTGTCCGTTCATCCACCTCGTCTTATCACCTCACATTCCTACAGTCGCGATTAGCCAAAGGTAAAACGAAAGCGACGTAAAATAAACTTAGTCAATCAATCGATCTTTTCTTCTTCAATTTTGTATTTGTTTACTTACTTACTTTTTCGGCTTCTTTTAAGTTAATCGAAGTGTTCAGGATGTAATTATTAGAAACAAATCCTTATTTTAAACGGAACGGTTTGGAATAATATTTGTAAAGATCTGATTCTAAAATTTTGCATGAACCACATAGGAATTGAAACCAGCTACTATTCAGGCTGATTTTAATGAACAGTTTTGTGAACAGTTATTGTGCACATTTTATATTTTTTGTTAGTGTTTTTATTCTGCGAACTGTAAATATTATCTGCAGTGCTTTTTGTATTAGTCAAAGTTGCATGAACTACGTGGAAATTGGAGCTAGCTACTATTCAGGAAGATATTTCATGAGTTGTCTTTGTGGACAGTTATGCACATGTTATATCTTTTGCGAACTGTAAATATTATAGTAGTGGTATTGGTGGTGGGATGAGGACGAGAAAGTACGAGCCCCTCTCAAGCAGATTTGCTACACTTAAAACAGGCTCAACATGCCCATATGAGCTTTTTTCTCAAGTGTGGAACTCTTGCCTAATCCAAGATTTTTGTAAAAATGCCCTCATGGATTCCATGAGAAAGTACGAACCCCCTCAGATTGATTTGTCTATACTTACAAAAGGCACTTCTGTGAGATTGTTGTCCATAAACCTGTCAAAAATATGCCCCTCTTGGGCCATACTTAAAACTAGGCTATACCCACCTATATACACCTACACCCACCCACACCCACCCACACCCACCCACACCCACCCACACATATTCACTTCCGGTCCACTTCCGGTCTACTTCCGGTTTACTTCCGGTCCACTTCCGGTCCACTTCCGGTCCACTTCCGGTCCACTTCCGGTCCACTTCCGGTTCACTTCCGGTTTGCCTACTTCCGGTCCACTTCCGGTCCACTTCCGGTTTGCCTACTTCCGGTCCACTTGTGGCCAAGTTGTGGCCTATTTCTGATATTTTTATCCAGCATAGAGATTAGATTTGACCCCCAAGAAATTGTATATAAATACCAAAGCCAAAAATATTAAGTGTATACACACATACACACGTACACACACACACACAGCACAGTGTTGAACCCAGCTGATATTTTTATCCAGCATAGAGATTAGATTTGACCCCCAAGAAATTGTATATAAATACCAAAGCCAAAAATATTAAGTGTATACACACATACACACACACACACACACACACAGCACAGTGTTGAACCCAACTGATATTTTTATCCAGCATAAAGTTTTGAATTGAATCCCAAGAAATTTTATATAAATACCAAAGCCAAAAATATTAAGTGTATACACACATATATACATACACACACACACAAATCACACAGCTGAACCCAACTGATATTTTTTATTCAGTATAAAGTTTTGAATTGAAACCCAGGAAATTGTATATAATAAACAACAACAAAAATGCCGAATCAAAAACATTGTAATCAGTGCAATAAAAATATATCCAGCTCCAATTGGGCCAAGCACCAAAAGATTTGTAACCCAGATAAATACAGAACTCCCACAATAACTTGCCACAAATGCCATAGAGAATATAACATGGAATATTTCACATATAAACATAAAGATACTTGCTCTGCACAATCATCAACATCTGGTCTGAAAAGAAAGCACGAAGCACCTGTTAATGCCAGAGCAGCAAAGCAGCCACGCTATGAACCCATCCGTAGCAGTTTTAACGGCCAATTAAGGGATCACAAGTTTGTATCAGAGCCAAGATGTGGAATTAATAATTTTTTGAACAGTAAAAAACCTGATATACAGGCAATTCTAAATGCACAAAATGGCTCTTATAAGCTGTCCCTCAAATTGTATACTCAATATAAGAAGCCAAATGACACAAAATTTACACAGCCCCACATAACAGAAACTGTACCGGTTTATTCAAATACAAATTCGGACAAAATAATAAGCAGGTTGATAGATCAATTGAATATGAAACACTCTGAATTTGCGGCAAAAGAGTCAGGATGGAGCCTATGCGGCTCTCCACACAAGTTATATGTTAATATTTCTGAATTCAACCCATTACAAGGTTCTACATATCTGCCATTACCTGCCAATATCAAAAACAAACAAGCCGTGGTTAATATAAAAAACACCGACCAGAAATGCTTTTTGTGGTGTATTTTAGCTGCTTTGTATCCAGTTTCAAGCCATCCTGAGAGAATAACTTATTACAAACAGCATGAGCACGATTTTGACGATGCAATGGAGGGTTTAGAATATCCAATGTCAGTTCAGAATATTGATAAATTTGAAAAAAAGGCCCGGGATATCAATGGCAAACAATTATCTATTAATGTATTTATTTGTTCCACTGGCAATTGCCCGATAGCACCTCTCAGAATCAGTACACTTGATGATGAAGCTGCAATTCCGATTGATTTGCTCTTAATTGAAGGAGATAGCACATATCATTATACTCTGATACACAGTCTTCAAGCTTTAGTGAGAACACAACTAGACAAAACTCATACAATATTCAAGTTGTGCAGAAGATGCTTAACTGAATTTGATGGCAGGAAAATGGTTAAGGGGGTTCGGGAAGAGAGTGCAGAAATTGCAAAAAACAAGTTAATTGAGCATCTGAAATACTGTGGGAACCATAAACCTGTTCATATGGTGATGCCAATGCCAAGTGAAAATTGCAAATTCAAAAAGTATGAAGCCTCGTTGGAACACCCAGTATATATTGTCTGGGATTCTGAATCAAACCTCAAATCTCTTGCATTCTGCAATCCAGATCCCGAAGAATCTTCAATTACACCATACCAGCAACATGAACCTTCCAGCTTTTGTTTTATGGTTATACGGGATGGTGTTGTTATTAAAGAATATTCATACAAGGGACCAAATGCCATCAAAATATTTGCACATAGAATAGAAAATGTGTGCCGTGACATAGCATCTAACATCTTATTAAAATCAAAACCTATGTTGCCTTTAACAGAGAAACAGATTGAGGATTTCAACAATACAGAAAAATGCCCGGTATGTGATTGTGAATTTTCAGATACAAATATCAAGGTGAAACACCATTCTCATACAGATGGTAAATTCTTAATGGCCCTGTGTAATAGCTGTAATATTAAGATCAAGAGACCAAGATTTATCCCCATATTTTGCCATGGAGCATCCAATTATGATTTCCATCATCTGATCAGGTACGAGGGGTTTGACAAGCAGAATTTAAATATTTTAGCTGAAAATGATGAGAAATATATATCTATTAGCAAGATAATTAAAGTTGATGGTGTTCCTATTCACATAAGATTTCTTGATTCTTACAGAATTTTATCTGCTAGCCTGGCTATACTGGCCACTCAATTATCTGATGATCAATTCAAAATCACACGTGCTTCGTTTCCAAATCAGGACCTGAAATTAATTAGGCGGAAGGGTGTATATCCATATGACTATGTTACAGATTTTTCTAAATTTGATGAGTGTTCTCTGCCACCACAAGAAGAGTTTTATAGCAAAATCAGAGGATCTGGAATCACTGATGAAGATTATCACCATGCTCAGTTGATGTGGAACAATTTAAAATGCAAGACATTTGGTGATTATCACATGGCATATTTAAAACTTGATGTCACCCTCTTAGCTGATATATTGCAAGCATTCAGAAAATCTTCCATGCAAAATTATAAACTGGACCCAGTGTATTTTTTCAGTGCCCCGGGCCTAGCATGGGCCGCAATGTTTTTCAACACTAAAATGCAATTGGATCTGATCCACGATCAAGATATGTATCTGTTTATGGAGCAATGTATAAGAGGAGGGATGGTGCAATGTTCCCAGAGATATGCCAGAGCAAATAACAAGCATATGCCTGATTATGATCCAGCACGGCCATCAAATTATATACTGTATGTGGATGCAAACAGCCTCTATGGTTATGCCATGATGCAAAAACTGCCATATGCAGGGCTTGAATGGGTTGAAAATTACAATATTGAAGATCTTCAGGACTTTGATGACAGTGACTATGGCCTCTTCTTAGAGGTTGATCTGGCCATTCCTGATGATTTGCACAACAAATTTTCTGATCTGCCCCCAATTCCCGAGGTTCAGTGCTCACCTGGCTCTAAACAGAAGAAGCTCATGATGACTCTGGAACCAAAAGAAGGCTATGTCACATATTACAAAAACCTCCAGTTCCTGATGAATCATGGTGTTCAAGTGACCAAAGTTGGCAAAGTTTTGAGGTTCAGGCACTCAGAATGGTTGAAACCATACATTGATACAAACACAGAGCTTCGAACATCTGCAAAGAGCCAATTTGATAAGGCCTTGTTTAAATTGATGGTGAATTCTGTCTATGGCAAAACTATTGAAAATGTCAGAAAACATACCGATGTTAAAATAATTACTGACCCCAGCCGGAGCAAAAAATTGGTTGCAAAGCCTAATTTCAATTACAGAAGAATTTATGATGAGCACATGGCTCTTTTCAACATGAAGAAAACAAAGATCAAGTTTGATAAACCTATTTATGTAGGGGCTGCGATATTGGAATTGGCCAAATTACATATGTTAACATTGTATTATGATGTGTTGAAACCTTTTTATGGTGATCGTGTAAAATTATTGTACATGGACACGGATAGTTTTATTCTTGATATTCAAACAGAAGATGTTTATCAAGATATGTCACAGCCTGAATTGTTTCAATACTTTGATACCAGTGAACATACAAAGATTCAACCCCACAACAAAAAGGTGCCTGGCAAGTTAAAAGATGAGACATGTGGTGATGTTATTGTGAAATTTGCTGGGTTAAGTGCCAAGATGTACACTTTTGAGACATGTAGTGGCACTGTTGCCAAAAAGGCCAAGGGTATTGGCAAAGTAACTGTTGAAAAAGATCTTCAATTTGAAGATTATGAAAATTGCCTCAAATCCCAGAATTCAATCAAAACATCAGAATCCAGAATCCAGAGTGTGGATCACTTATTGACTTCAAATATTGTAAGAAAAGTGGCCCTGGACCCACATGATGATAAGAGATGCATTTTATCATGTGGCATACATACTTTACCATGGGGTCATTGTGATTTGAAAAATGGGAAACAATGCCCAATTACAGAGCATGATTTGAAATAAATAAACATGCCTATGAACTTATTTGGGTTCAAGAAACAGGCTATTATGGACCTGCCAACACCACAACCCTCTTCTGATATGATGTCTAAACTGAGTGGCTTGTTAATTATTCATCTGAACAGCATACTTACAGATGTTGATGATGAAACAGGTAAAATATTGTACATATTTAACAATAATTTAAATCATTACCAATTACCTGTAGGTGGGCAATTGCAATTTATTACAACCCCTGAGGGTGATGTCAAGATTTCAGTAGGGAGAAATATTTATAGAATTAAGCACTCAAACATGATTTCTGGCACTGTATATACTGTTTCTGCTGGTGACTGCTTATATATTGAGGTCCCTGGATCATATGACAAGCTTATACCCTTTTTTATAGAATTAAGAATCAGATACTCTATAATAAATAACCATTAAAAGAAAATGCCTAATGATATTTTTGGCCATACAAGACATGAAGATCACAGTGACGAGATTCTTATGCTTGATGTCAGAGTCAAGAAATTAAGAAGTGATTTACAAGCTTTACAAACCACACTCAATGCCAGTCTTCAATTAGAAATTACAAATTTACAATCACAATGCATGGACCCTCTTCTTAAAATTGATTCTGAACTCAAAGTGCTGCTTCAGAAATATACTGATTTGGCAACATTAGATAATTTTCAAAGTTTAGAAGAAGCTGTAGCAGCTCTTCAAGCCAAATTTAAGACCCAGGCCACCAATTCCGAGCAATTGAAACAACAATTGGAAGAGCAAATAAATAATGTCCAGGCACAGCTCCAAACAATTGTCAAAAGCATAAAATCACAGGAAGATTTTGATCTAGTGATTTCCACTCTAAAGGAACAGATTCAGTCACTCCAGATACCTAATCTGGACCCTCTGAACAATGCCATAGCCGAGGTTAAAGAAAAAATTGAGACACTTGAAAATTTTATGAACAACTTGCCATCTTCTGATGCTTTGAGTGCAATAACTCGGAGTGTAGCAAATATTAAGCTGCAACTTGAAACATATGAAGATTTTGGAAAAATTCAAAGTACCATAACCCATCTTGAAGGTACAATAGCAGCAGTGCAAAGTGATTTGGCAAATGTACTAGAATCCCGCCTGCCCGGTATTGTAGATACTCTTGTCAGTGTCCAGCAACAAATCACAAAGCTTGAAAACCTCAACACTGAATCTGAACTATCACATTTTCATCACTTGATCGATGATATCCAAACAAAACTTGAAATTTTACAACAATCCACACCCACTCAGGCAGATATAGCCCTGCTCCAAAATGCTATGCAAAATGTGGCTGATGCATCTGAATTAAATAATGTGAAATTGGCACTTGAATTTTTGCAAAATACAGTATCAAATCTTCCCACATCACAGGAACTTAAAAATATTAAGAGAGCTGTGAATAGGATATTGAAATCAGAAGATATCAAGAATATCCAAGCAGAGATCAAACAACTCACTCAGACAGTGGCCACTCTTCCAACCAATCAACATATTAATGAATTGCATGCCCTGTTTGAGGATATCAGAAGACAGGTCCATGATCTTACTGCTCAAAATTCAAAATTGGCAGTTGTTGAAAATTTACAACAAATTGTAGCTAATATCAAGCACCAGCTAGGGACCATGGAATCCAATCAAGCAAATGCTCTGTCTGTTTTTGCCACCCAGCTTCAAGAGATTGTGCAACAATACAAGAAACTTGTTGTGGACATAAAAATCAAGCCAGGCCATGATGATGTTGTTAGGACCATCAATGAGCACCTTGAATCTGTAACAAGCAGATTGCTTACAGCAGAAAAAGAAATAACAGGCATAATCGAGAATCCAAAACATACAGTAATTCTTGAATTGTACAGCATCCCCAACAAAGAATATGATTCTCCATTTACACCAGGTGGCAAAATATATATGCTGTCCCCTGCACAATTTTATTACCAGTTTTTTGTTGGGGGCACATTGAGACCAATCAAGATCAAATATTGGCTTCAACCACAGGCACACCACTACCCTACCTTATCAATAACAAATGCAGAGAACAAAGTGAAAATCACCAGTGTAGAGTTAGAGGATTTTACAGACCCCAATACATTAGAAACAGCCTATACTGAAGATGATGGCAGTTTGGAATTTAAAATACAAATAGGAGACAAATTATATTTAGAAAATCCTGTAGTATCAGCTGCTGAACACCCCATAGTTGCAATATTCTTGTTTACATATTATGTCTAGTTGTTGATGAACTACACAGACAAGCCAGGCATAATTTTAAGAGACTCCCAGTAGTCTCAAAGGGCATAGATGATTTATGGCAGAGCGACTTGATTGAAATGGCAAGTGGAAAGTTGAAAAACTTAGACAAAATCAACAAGGGCTACAAGTATCTACTCACTGTAATAGATACATTTTCAAAATTTGCCTGGGCTGTGCCACTCAAATCCAAGACTGGAAAATGTGTTACAGAAGCCATCAGAACAATCATCAATCATTCAGGAAGATCCCCGCGCTATTTGCAAACAGATAATGGCAAAATTCAGTGTTCCAACAATTTATTAAAAGCCAGGCAATAAAACATTACTCGAGTTACAGTGATCTCAAAGCCTCAATTGTAGAGAGATTCAACAAAACTCTAAAAAATCTTATGTATAAACAATTTACACTTCAAGGTAATTATAAATGGATTAATATTCTTCCAGAACTTCTACATAAATATAACAACTCTGTCCATTCCACAATCAACATGAAACCCTCTGAAGTAACTTCATCTGATGAGCAAAAATTGATCAGCACTGTTTATTATCCTAAATACCAGCCAACAACAAGAAGGGCCAAATACAGGGTGGGTGATCAAGTAAGAATCAGCAAATATAAGCACTTATTCAAGAGAGGCTTTACAAGAAACTGGAGTACTGAATTATTTACAGTAGTTCAAGTTAAACCTGGGACCCTTAACACATATATAATAAAAGATCACCGAGGAGAAATTCTCAAAGGCAGGTTCTATGAACAAGAACTCAGTAAAACTAAACAGCCTGACACTTATCTCATAGAAAAAATCATCCGCAGAAAAGGCAACAAGTTACTTGTCAAATGGCTGGGTCATCCGGAAAACAGCTGGATCGATGCAGACAAAGTGATAATATGAGCACCTGGGATGTTATAAAAAGGCTGCCAGAACCTGAACAACAGAATAAGAGAAATGGCAACTTGCTGCCTGATAATATTAGGTGTCTTATTGTTGGGCCATCAGCTTGTGGCAAAACTACACTAATGGTTGATTGGCACCCAACTGGTTAGACTGGAAAAACAGGCACTTGTATGTTTTCTCTAAGAGCTTGGAACAATTAAAATATCAGCAGCTGATGAAGCTATATAATGGATTGGATATTGCCACATTTGAACCAGATGTTAAGCCACTTCAAGAATGTCTCGATAATTCTGTTGTTGTGTTTGATGACATTATACTGGATAATCAAAACAAGGTTAGAAATTTCTTTACACAGGGCCGACACAAAAACATTGATTGCTTCTACCTGGCACAGACTTTTTCTAAAATACCGAAGCAGCTGATCCGAGACAACAGCAATTTTATATGTGTGTTTCATCAAGATCATACCAACCTCAAACACGTACATGATGAATATGTAGGTGGGGACTTGAGCTACAATGATTTTTCTAAATTTTGCAGCAAGTGCTGGAACCAGGACAGTTATGGGTTTGTCACAATTGATATGACAAGAACACCCAGTAGCGGCAAATACAGAAGTAAAATCAACGATTTTCTAGACGTTGAAACATAAATAAACAACCATGAATCGACCAATCATTGATGATCTTAAATTAAGAGATTATCTTGTAAAAAGATTTAAGGGATGGAAATCACAGAACCGGGGAATTTATGAAAAACACAAACAAACAGAACAGCCTGTAATTGATGCTATTAATAATTTAGGTAAGAATATCAAAACTGTTACAGAGCAAAATCAAGATTTGATCACAGAGCTTGTGCCTGTAGCTGCAAGGAACATATTAGATTATCCATTCACCCCACTTTCCAGTATTCATACACCTAGTCCTGTTGCTCCTAGAAGAATTGAAGCTACACAGGATCCTATTGAATTGGGTCTTCTTGCTCAAAAATATTTAACCACACCTAAAGACAACAAAGATGAGGTTTTTGGCTTATATGCTGACACAGAGCTTGACGGCAGCATCATTCATAGAATTGGCAATTTCAGAGTAACATTTATGGGAGATGATATAATTGTATATTCAGAATCTCGTCTCGGAGAAAAAGGTGGTTTTGTTAAGTATCCCGGCACACCTGGATTGTGGGAACTGATGACTAGGAAAAGGCCTGGCAGCTATACAGATCAAGATTATGAGTATTACAAAGAAATATTAATAAAATCAGATGCTCTATACCAGAACAATGATCCCACACAAAAAAGGGTCAAGTCTAGCAGTGGGGCAAAATACAATAACTTAATCAAGCCCATATGGTCACAAATCAAGACAGGTAGTGGAATCAAACAATACAACACCCTGCCTAAAGAATTTGTATGGGTTGATGATGTCAGGAAACTTGTAGATAGGTTGCTGGTGATAGCTGGGGAGGAAAATGCTGGCAACCACAATTTTTACAATGAAAAGGTTGGAATTATGGACATGATAAGCACAAAATTGTCTAATTTTATAGTGAATGACCCTAAGGGGATTGGATATCTCATAAAAATTATTAATACTCTACCACCTAAATTTTGGAATATTTCTGAGGGTCGGGGCCTGGTTAATGACATTATAAACAAGTTGCCATTTGAACTACACATTCCAGGCTATCAGTATTGTGGTCCAGGCACAAAATTGGAGAATAGATTAAACAGAGGGGATCCTGGTGTAAATCCTTTAGATGCTGCTTGTAGAGACCATGACATAGCATACAACACACATTCTGATCTTGACAAGAGACATGTTGCAGACAAGAAATTAGAAGAGGCTGCATTTGGCAGATTTGTAAGCAAAGATGCTTCTTTGAGTGAAAAAATAGCAGCATTGGGGACCACCATAGCTATGAGCACCAAACAAAAACTGGGGTGGGGGCTGTGAATATGTATATAATAAACCTACAATGAAGGCCAAGGGTGTTATGTATCAAATACCTTATGCAGGTCTTAAATCTCTTAAAACTATTGACGGCCTTTTGACCAAAAAGCAGCGCAAGAAAAAAAGCTCTTGTCTTGCAAAGGGCCATGGTATGAAATTGTTGCTTAGTACCCCCCAATTAAAAAAATTACAGCAATCAAGAAAAAAATCACATGTGGGGGGTTTCATATTTACCATCCCTGCCATCTTAGCTGCTCTCGGGGCTGTTGGGAGCTTGGCTGGGGGATCAGCTGCCATAGCAAAAACAGTAATAGATGCCAAGAAAAATAGGGCAGAATTAGATGAGCAGAAGCGCCATAACCTGGCCATGGAGAAAAAAGGCAAAGGTGTTAAGAGAGCCATGAGTAAGTTTAAAAAAAACAAGAGCCGCTTACAAACCAAGATATTGAAGCTTTAATCAAGCCACTGGGCATCAAAAATTTTAGAGGTGTGTACATGTCTGATTCTTTACCGGAACAACCACTCAACAAAGAGTGTGGCATTGTTAATTTGGATGAGTACAAAAATCAGGGCACTCACTGGATTTGTTATCTTAAATATTTAAACAATGAGGCATTTGTGTTTGATTCATTTGGAGGTGTTCCACCTGAAAATTTAGTAAAATATCTAAAATCACCTAATCTTTATTACAATAATGCCCGTGTTCAAAACTTCAAAGATGTTAATTGCGGACATTTGTGTTTATCTGTTCTCAGATATATGTCCCAAATAAATAAACCATCAATTGAAAATTTTCAAAAGGCCTTGTGGTATCTGAAACATCATGGGGGTATTCCATCTCACCAGCCAAAATTCAATATTGAAACTCAAATTGCATGATGACATAGTGTATCCCAAAACAATAGCTCTCAGGGCATTTTATGGCATGTACCTGATCCCTAATATTACACACCACAACAACAAAATTGCAGTAGGGGATCAAAAAATTGTCATCACTCCAGGGCAATATAATCTGTCCACTCTAAATGCTCAGTTACCCAGAGGTGTAGTGTTAAGTCAAAATTCTGTCACTCACAGAGTAGAGATTGTATCTGCTACAGAAACAGTGGATCTGGGTACTATAGGAGAGCTGTTAGGCTTTGAGAACAACACAAAACTTGAACCGGCCATCAAACACACTGCTATTAATATACCTAAATTCTTAGCCATAGAGACTCTGAATATTCACTGTAATGTGGCGGAGGGTATGATCACCAAATCAAATGGCATAGGCACTCACAAACAAACCGGCATCATTGCAACATTCAAACCTAATTCTGAATTTATGGAGCCAATCATCTACAATCCATCCCCAACATTATATTTTCCTGTGTGCCATAATAGAATAGATTACATTGAATTGATGGTCACTAATGAAAAAGAAGAATTAGTTGATTTTGCTGGAGCCACAACAACTGCTATCATAGAGATTAACATTTAAATAAAAATACATACAATGGAAAATATTGAGAGTTATGAGCTACAATCATTCCCTCCAAACAGGAGGACCTTTGCAAATTTAAATCAACCCAACACAGAGATTGAGGTTGATCTTGATGTAGGGGATGGATTTATACACCCCCACAGAGCAGATCTATACATCAAATTTGATGTTGTAAAGCTCGATGGTACAGATTATCCGGCAAATTCAAACATAAGATTGGTGGATAATTTTGTGCCGCATCTGTTCTCTGAAATTGAGATCAGAAAGCATGGCGTTGTTATAAACAGAGTGGATTATCCCGGCATTACCTCCACAGCTTTGGCCACTCTAAAATTATCCAAAACCGAGGCTTCTTACTACAAAATAGGTGGATTTGAGGCTGGTGATAGGATATTAACCAAGAGCCACACTGTACTGTTCCCCATGCGCCTGTTGCCAGGATTCTTCTCGGATTACAAAGAAATTATGTGGAAGGGCGGGTTAAGAATTACATTTAGAAGAGCTGCAAATGATAATAATGCTTTGATGAGATACAGCACATTAAACCCTACAGGGGAAGCTCTGCCTAATACCTTACCTGATGCAGGCAAATGCATTATTCAGACTATGGAGTTAAGAATCCCTGTTGTTGAATATGAGGCCAGTTACGCTCTTAAACACAAAGCAGATATAGTAAAAAATCCACAGATTCCTCTGCAATTTTACACATATCAATGCGTACAGAAGCCCGCATCTGGCACATATTATGAATTTGATGCCACAAATTCATTCTCCAGTATTCAATATGACATGCCCGATTTTGTAGTGGTACTGTTTCAGACTGGGAGACACAATAATCAGGAAAAAAATTCAAGTAGATTTGATAGCTGCAACATCAAGAATATATATCTTAAAAATGGCAGAAATGAGGTCTTTCCTAGAGAAAATTACAATTTAGACATTTCCAAGGATGATTTTCTTAAATTATATGAAGCTTTTTCGGCTTTCAAAAGAGTCACTACTGGCAATACTGATATGTATTACACACCAGATGAATTCAAAACACAGAGACCCATGTTTGTAATTAACACCTCAAAAAGAAAACAGGTTGTGGTTAATGACAGGACAAACATTAAAATTATCTGTGAATTCCACGAGGCATTACCAGATGACACCATTTGTAGCGTTATTCTCATAGGAGAAAAATCATATGTTTATGATGTAAGAAATGAGCGGGTCACAGAGCAGTTCTAGAAGAATTGCATTGTTTTAATAATAGATAAACAAATTGAATGGTATCCAGTTGAACTTAAACCGGAAGTAGACCGGAAGTAGACCGGAAGTGGACCGGAAGTGAACCGGAAGTGGACCGGAAGTGGACCGGAAGTGGACCGGAAGTGGACCGGAAGTAGACCGGAAGTGGACCGGAAGTGAATATGCGTGTTGTGGGTGTGGGTGGGTGTAGGTGTATATAGGTGGGTATAGCCTAGTTTTAAGTATGGCCCAAGAGGGGCATATTTTTGACAGGTTTATGGACAACAATCTCACAGAAGTGCCTTTTGTAAGTATAGACAAATCAATCTGAGGGGGTTCGTACTTTCTCATGGAATCCATGAGGGCATTTTTTACAAAAATCTTGGATTAGACAAGATTCCACACTTGAGAAAAAAGCTCATATGGGCATGTTGAGCCTGTTTTAAGTGTAGCAAATCTGCTTGAGAGGGGCTCGTACTTTCTCGGGTTTATCCCACCACCAATACCACTACTTATTATCTGTAGTGGTTTTTGTATTAGTTGAAGTTGCATCAGACCTTGCAAATAGCATGATAATTGATGGCATGTGTGTATCTCTGCAGGAACAGTTGGCTGATAGGAATATTGGTAGTTTGAAAATTTATCAGTATTCTTGTGAATCCAACCAAGTCTACCCTATTCTAAACACTGTAACTTCAAACATATCGATAATTCAAAAGTCCTTTTCTACTGGGTTGATTAGTTCCGTAAGAAAATTCATTTCAGAAATTTATGGTACGTTTCTATAAGAAACCTCTTTTACATCCTGAAGGAAAAGAAGAAGAAGAAGAAAAAAATACATGCCCTCCTAACTTTCAATACCCTTATTTCCCTAAACTCGTTGCCTTCTCTGCTGCACTATTTTCCTCTTTCTCATTCCTCGGGAGGAAATTTACTCGCAGAAACACAGACTTTGTTATGTGCTCTTCATTTCCATGGAGCTGAGAAGAGGAGCACGTGGGGATATCTGACGTCACAGCTTCCTCTTGATTCATGTTTTTCCTCATGGTCCCCATGGGACTCGTTTCCATGTCAAGCCTGGTCGGTGTGGAGAATCCTGACCTGCAGTTCTCGCAACTTTAACAGTAAGCACTCTTCAGCTCTTCTCAACTTACAAAGAAGTCCATACACAGAGCAGATTCCGCCAGGAATTGAAATGAAACCTTATGATCTAACTTCAGCTCTGTTTCCGCATTAAGGCCCTCGTTACTTACGTCACAATAAAAGTCAATCTGCGAAGAACACTCAGGAATAGGGGCTCAAAAATTCCATCCAGTTCATTGGGTCATGCCTGCTCTCGGATTTGTGGAATGATCTTATTCCACATTCAGACATTTGGCGACGGCTTCTCTGCAAAAACATCTATATTCATTAAGAAGATTCATTTGAATTCAGCTGCAAGAAACGCACTTTTTTAATTTAACATAAGATTCGTAAATCAGAAAGTTTATATTGTTACAAGAACTCAAACATTTGAGGCAACCAATTTTCAAGATATTATTTTAGACTACGCTTATTATGGTGCTATCGAGTTTCATTTTTGCAAGAAGAGGATTTAGCTAATGTGAGAGAACGATCAAACATTTAGTAGGACTTCAATCATAGATTCACATTCAGGGGTTATATTTTTGGTTAAAATCAGCCAAATAATTATTGCTCCTACTATTTTCAACATTGTACCATAAAGAATCTGTGTTGGTAAGGCCTTTTCTAGCTCCCACCTCGCTGAATGGATAACGTTCTCGACTTTAGTACTAGCAGTCCCTGGTTCGATCTCTGGTAGGAGCTCCAAAAAACAATGGTAGCAGTGTCCGGTCTGAAAATCCAGAAAATAACGGCAATACTGTATGACTCGTTGATCTGATCAACCAAATAAAAGCCGCTTGGTAACCCTAGATCTTCAAAAGTTTCTTGCGCCGCTGCGATAATTTTTGATATCATTAATAGGCATGTCAGTTTTCATCTACAAAATTTCAACAAACGTAGGAAAGGTGGTGAGTTGATCATGTTGACAGAGTTTTATGTTTGGTATTGATTGTTTAATTTTTGTTATTTTACGTCTTTTTTCTGCTACTTTTGGTTAAACGAGACGATGAGGATGAGTGATGATATGATGAAATTCATGACGGGACACGTACAAAGAACATCCATACCCAGGCCTAGATTCGAACTAATCACTCCGCCACGCAGGTCGGCGACAGAGTTTTATACGTCAACTTTTTCCGCTGAATAGAAACAACAAGTTTTTTTCCCCTTTGTCAATTTTTATGGTTTGTCATAATTTCCTTCCTGGTTACCATAATCGCATAAGTAGTTAGCAATATTTTACAAATAAAAACAGCGAGAGGAACTTTAGTTCCACGCCATTGTCTCCTAAGGAAATTAATAATCGCTGCTTGATCAAGACATGACCCATAAAAATCTCATGACAACCCTTTGATGGTGTAAAATTGGCCGTAGCGTGGGGTAAAAATCGAGATTTATATACGCGTCAAGCCCCTGTTTTCATCGATAGAAAGGTGTTATACACAAATAATGAAAATACTGTACACATATAGTATGAGCTATGTGAATTTATTTTGGCATTCTTAATAGCTGTTAGATAATACAAGGAAATAATGCAAGTTTCATCAAGGATGTATCGGGGTGAACCCAAACGTCAATTTCTCTTCCAGGTAGTACACTCTGGGCTGCATTTTACAGGCTAACAAGGCTCAAAGCCAGGATACTTCTCTGTGGGGATTGTGTTGTGTTCTGTGTGTGTTTGTAATTGTCCCTTCATCTATGCCATCTTATCACCATTCATCCTCATATTCACCAAAAGTACCAGAAAAAGGAAAGTAAATAAAACCAATCAGTTAATCAATCATCAAGGATGTACCATACATCTTACATAAGTACGTATTAAGTACCGCTTTGTCTCACTCAAGAAAAGCTACCATCACGTGTGTTCAGGCTCCAGGCTGTGGCTCGAGCGTTTGGTCTTAATTGATTGATTAATATGGCTTATTTTACTTCGAATTTCTGCCACTTTTGGCTAATCGCGAAGATGAGGATGAGTGATGATATGTTGAAGTTGATGAAAGGACACTTACAAAGAACACCCATGCCGAAGCCGGGATTCGAACCCAGACTCCCTGGTATCGTAGGGCGTTTGATCAAAAATGTGACTAGCCGGCAGAGTGGTTACAGCGTGCTACGAAGCCAGGGGTTCCGGATTCGTTTCCAGACCTTGGCATGGGTATTTCTTGTAAGTGTCTCTTCATCAATTTCATCATAAGATCACTCGTTCTCATTTTCACGATTAGCCAGAAAGTGGCAGAAAGGCGAAGTAAAGTAAACCAAATCAATCAATCTAAAATGTGATAATTATCTTTACGAGAGTGACTGTTACCGAATGGAACTCCAGGTACAATTAATTGTGAATGTTGAGCACAAAAAGTGGACCAGGAGTAAATTTTTTCTCATGGAGATCTTTTTATATCCACCTCACCAATGGAAGAGTGGCGTGTTTTCTCTCAAAGCATACAATCCTCTCTGAAAAAATGAAAGTACCATGCCTATAAGGTTTGCATGGCTGCCCAAGAAGTACGGATAACAAATTAAGAGTTACTGGAGAAGGAGGGGCTCCCAAGTGCTTGCCTAGCGACAGAGGACAGTGTACTACTCAACTGGTTAGAGCGCAACAAGCAGAGAGGCCAATTGACAAAACGACAAGCATTACACTTACAAACACTGGACACATTAATGACTGGTAAGACACGCAACTCAAGGAGACCATGCAAATACTTGAGTAAAATAAGATTGATGAGCAGTACATGACTTACGCTCGCAGAACTGCCATGTGGGTTGTTCGGGGGCTGAATGCATGTACGTAATTTGCAGACATAAGACTGGACAGTGTAAATACTCGCTCGAAGCCCGTGTAAACCAAAACCTCGCATGGACAAGGAGTGCAACGCTACCTCTTTTGGTCGGTAAAGACGCGCCGTAAGAAGGAAAAAGCAAGTAGTTCAACACATAAGTAGATGGATATGTGATCTCTAGATCTTAATTACAAGTAAGAGAGTGTATATAATAATTAAAAATAATGGAAAGGCACTTGAAACGATTCGTTGCTATCGTTTATCCAATGGGAAATGCATCTAAATTATTTTCGTTAATTCTATTTAATATAAAATATATCTGCATAACTTCTTTATCTCAAATTGAAGGAATTATTGTATTTTTCATTTATTTTTCCAAACATTTTTCTCTTCAACCTTTATAAGATAGTGTGTAAAAAGATTCGAATGTCGTGGCTGTTTACTAAGAAGTCACCGTTCGGCAAATTATGTTCAATAGAACACATCCATGGACGTCCGCAGGATTTTTTCCAGGGAGGGGCAAGGAATATATTTTTTTCCAGGGGGGGGGAAATAGTGCAAGACTAGTAGAGTAGAAGGCTGGGGCCATACCTGATCACGTGGTCCTTGACGTCAGGCGTGACGTCACGCGCGGACAGATCACTCTACGCTCCGGTTTCGCAGCCGAATCAAAGCAGTAATTATGAACAAAAAAGAGCCGTAATTATGCCCAGAAGCTAATTGGGAGTGAATACACAGACTTACTTAGGATCCGACATAACGTATGTCCTTACAGTTGGATTACACAGCTATTTACGAACACATTTTATCGGTAGTTTATAAGTCGTCACATTCCTCTGTGAAACATTAGTTTCATGTAAAATTGCTGTTAATACACCTAGTAATGCATTTTGTTAGGGCAGAAAGAAAAATATATATGTTGAATGCGTAAAATAATTTTGTTAAATAAAGAAAGGCAGAAAGCCAAAATTATGGATAAGTTGAATATGTAAAAGAAAACAATCTCGTCTATTGCTCTCTTTTAGGAGTGAGAGAGGAGCTGTTTTCATTTAACTTCTTCAAATTTGGTAAATTTGCTTCGACTATTGGTATTTATTTCTTAAGTAATTTTCCTTATTCAGATTACAATTCTGAGTCTTATGAATCTTTGAACTACACAGGGAGGAATGTGAGGAAGTTCCGTGTGTATTATGTAACACACACTTTAAAAAACTTTTCACTGAACGAAAACTTGAGACATAGAACTGAAGAAAGTCGAGGGTCACTTTATATACGTATACGTATATATAATCAGTGGAATGTCGAACAGGGGTGCCTACAGGCGGGTATGTGAAAGCTGGTTGAGTCCACTTAACTTTGGGGGGGGGGGGGGATTGTGATGAAAATTTGACTGAATAAATAATAGAACAATGGAGGACGGAAGTTGAACTACGTTGTCATTTAAGCATCACTCGTATATAAATAGCAAGTTGTGTATTTTGAAGTGTATGGTAGCCTGATGTTGTGTAATGAGACTACTGGTATTGCAATCCACTAACAAGTCTCGTTAGATGCGATGTGTTCAGTTATATATTGTCACCCGCTGTTTTTATTTTTTCATCGGAGATCACGACACGTCGCAACACCTCACTGAAGGCATTGTGAACTGCAACACCTCACAACCCACCAGGGTGCGAAATCATTGAAAACTGGTGAGGGGGAGAAAGTTCGTAACCTACAACCCCCCTCCCCACAAACATATGTGTGAACTATACGATGTACATATTTGTAATGTTATTAAAAGTAAAAATAAATTACTCAATTAAAATAATTATTGTGATTATTAATTAGAAATTAATTTGTTACTTTCATACATATCAGATAGTGTAAAGCAGCTAACTAATTCCTTTACTAACCAATTAAAGATGTTAATAAATTATGGCAGTTGAAGTGGTTTTATTATGTGTAAGTTTTTGTTTAGTTTGTGCACTATGTTAATATAAATCAATTAGATTTCATAGTTATTATTGATTGATTGATTGATTGATTGATTGATTTAGTTTATTTTACTTCGCGTTTTGTGCCTCTTGGCTAATTTGCGAAGATGGGGATGAGTGATGAAATGATGAAATTGATGAATGGACATTCACAAACAACCAAGCCCGACCAGGATTCGAACCCGGGACCCTTGGCGTCGCAGCGCGATGTGCTAACCACTTTTTTTTTTTTTTTTTTTTTTTTAAAAGGAAAGCCCCTATGCGGAAGCTTCCCCCATCACACTTCATTCACTCATATCATTTCATTCATATTTCAATTTCAAGACTTTTCAGGACAGACAATCACAAACATCCATGGCCGAGCCGGGAATCGAACCCGGGACCCCTGGCGTCGTAGCGCGATGTGCTAACCACTCCGCCACAGGGGCCGCCCACTCGGCCACAGGGTCGGGCTCATAGTTATTATTGTTTTGCATTCTTGTTTTACTTTTACTGTGCGTATTGATGTAGATTTGTTAATGATCTCTTGAGACAGAAAGCATTCAACACTCACAACTACACTAATTTGTGTGTGTTTTCAATATTATTCTTAGTAAAGTATATTTGAAATTTAAAGTAATTGCTTATCTTTTCATTGTTATAACAGTGTTTTTTTTTTTTTTTTGGCCAAGATTGTTGGTGGGGGGAAATCCCCCTCGTCCCCTCCAGGATTTCGCACCCTGAACCCAACAATCGAGAAATACAAGAAAAAAGGAGTGAAAAGAACAAAACAGATCAGCCTTTCCACGTTTCTTTCCGTATGGGGTAAAGACTCAGCTGGGTTTTGTCCGCCCATGACGTTACACCCGCGGCAGTCGCGAAAAGAGGCGTGTCTGACCCCAGCCTTTCCTTCTAGTAGTCTTGGAAATAGTGTTGTTCCCTAAAAAAACATTGCTTAAATTTGAATTTATGGTGTTCATGCAATAATTAACACACATTATTGTGGCTAAAATGAAATTATATGTGTGAAATACATAATTTTTGGTTGACTTTCATTTTCCAGGGATGGCCACGGCCCCCCCTTGTCCCCCCTTCCGGACGCCCATGAACACATCCTGATGATATAAAATTCTTCATCCTTATTTTTCTAGCAAGAAATTATTCAATGGACGGTCCACACGCTACGTCTTATAGTACGTCTTGCTTGCGCATGCACGAACTGTGCATGCAAGACGTAGCGTGTGGACAGGAAATTCAGAACTGCGCACATGCGGAAATTGTCAACCAAAGACTGAGCCCAAGAGCATAGATGTCTGCGCAACTCTCAAACATCTGCACAAACAAGTCTGTGCGTGTGGATGCTCCTCTCAGTCTTTTGTCCCCCTGTTGCTCAATTCCCTTCTACCCAAGTGCTGAAACACTATTAATGGAATTCGAAAATGTTGCTCTCTTTTTTCTTGATAAATTCGTTTTTGTTCAACGTTGAAAAATCTTCGTCAGTGTTCACGTGAGTTTTTAGCGAGTTCATTGAACTCTACAAGAAATGTCCGTGTTTGTAGGGAGTAAAATCAAAGAACTAAGTGACCAGGACAAGAAGAATCAGGCCTATGAAAGCTTATATTACAAAAATACAAAGAGGTTGACGCTTCAGCGAAAAGTACGGTAGTAAAATCAGTTCGTTCTGGTGCTGGGGATGATGTTTACTTAAGGTAATTTCATTTATTTGGATTCTTGACTGATCAAGAATCTACGAGAGAGTAGGAATTATTTTCTGCCTTTCCAGGCTAATCGCCCAAGGCTAAGATTGAATGTTGATTTTATTGAACAGATGACACATGGTAACTCTGTCGCCACCTAATCAAGGGGCCCCGAATTAAATTATAAATCAAGCCCGGATTAGCCTATATTAGTGTCTGTGGCGGAGTGGTCATCACATCGCGCTCTGACGCCAGAGGTCCAAGGTTTGAACCCCGACCTGGACATGGGTGTTTGTGTGTCCATCATACATTGCCCATCCCCATCTTCGTAATTAGCGAAAATAGCGGAAAAGCGAAGTAAAATAAGCCAAACCACAAATGGTAACAAGGTGGTACAGTCATGTTCAAAAAATCTGTCGCATGGATTTTTTCTAAGTCCAACGTCTTACGAAATTATGTTGGTAGCTCTGAAACAAGGAAGTGTTGTGAAATATACGATCCTCCAATTAGAGCGAAGTTCGATTGGGAGGAACAGGAGGCGTGACTCAAGGTCTTGTCCACAGGAAGTTCAACCAATGCAGCATTTCCAAATATGTGATAACGTCCTCATTGGTTAAATATTGTTTCAATAATGCGAATCGGTAGAAAGATTGCGCAAAAGTTTACTTTGTCGTTTTAATTGCCTTTAATCGTTTCAAATTAGTATTAAATTGTCCCAATTATAGTTCACGAACTTAATATAATGTATTCATGTATGTGTTTGACAATCATATATCACTCATTAGAACAATTTTCACATTGTTTTCACTACATGAGATGACATTTCATTTACACTTACGATAAACTAGTGGTTTGGGTGTAATAACAGTTTTCATTAATTAATTTAGAGATGCATTTTTATTTGTTGAGTTAATGATTAGGTTAATTCGTTATTTCTCGCGAAAAGAGGGAACCACAGCTGAAAGAAAATACACAACTTGTATTACTGAGGTCAAGAGTTCGTTTTAACATCACTTTTTGCACACATAGGCTAATCACGACTCGGGATACATTTAAATTGGAATCTGAAACATTATGCGACCTGACTGGAACTCGGAAAAGGACACACTGATTACAAGACGTCGATACATTACCACTTGGTCTGGCGAACACCAATAATAATGAGGGGTTGTGGGAGTGGGAGAGAGGTGACGGAAAGTAGAAAATAAATAGTATTTTTGGGGGTATTTAATGTTATATTTATACACATACAAACCTAAGAAAATATTTATTTTGATACATGTGTGTGTGGGGGTGGGGAAGGGGGAAAGAGAGGGACAGAAATATATTGGGAGAGATGGGACGAAGAGGTGATTGTGGAAAATGTTTTATTTGACGTTCAGTAATAAAAACAATCAAAACAATGATGATTATCTTATAAATACCATATTTAATGTAAATTTGTTTTTAAAAATGGGGGCGGGGAGCTGTTTGTTTTACGTTCAGTGCAGGATAACAAGTGGAGACACATAGTGGTTCGTATCTCACTTTAAACTGTAGGTCCAGGCCCCATTAGCCTATCTGTGTATAACGTGGATTTAGAATTCAGTAGAAAATAACGTCGATCTAGTATTTTGGATTTTAGATGCGTTCACACCACTAAAATTTCCAATTCTTATAATAAGAAACCTGTCCTCATATTACCATTTTGAAAGAGAGAGAGTTAATTGTATAATCTTTCGTTGTTAGTTTCAAAGAAGACTAATTCAAATAGTAACAATGGGAACGAATAAAGCTTACGAAAAGTTTTTGCCACCTTGGGGATTTGAACCTACGACCATTAGAGTGACAACCCAGTGCGATGACCACTACCCCACGAGTTCGTTCCTTCTTACTGCATGATTATGAGTTAAGACCAATTCGTTCAATATGCATTAGAAATATAATCCCAACCCGTCTCGGTATAAACAACACACCCAAACGCTCCTTTGTAGCAAATGAAATAAAGGTGGTATGAATGTCACAAAACATTTAAGCAAAATCTACTATATTTACGACGCAATCGTTTTACATGGAGAGGCTACAGCTTCGAAAATTGAGGTTGTGACGTGTCTTCTTGTAGTGGTAGGATATTCGTATGGCAAGGTTCCAGCGTGCACTAGCCAGTAATTTCCGAAAAAAAAAAACTTTAATTTTTTTTATGATGGTTTAGTGGTTCGGTGATATACTATCAGTATTACACGCCGAAGATTATAGGTTTGACTTCTGTTCGATTACCCCTATTATTATTATATATAGCAACTAAGTATTGTATTTAATTCATAATTTAAAGAAATGAAAATGTTATATATTTCTTTAAAAAAATAACACTCCTTTCTAATGATTTTACAATGTTGTTTTTGAAAATAATTTTTCAGAGTATGTTTTTGAATTTCTCATCATTTTACTAGGATTTGCATAAAAATGATCCATGTGTCATATTCGACGAAAGCGAAGCGAAAGTTATACATTTTTATTTTAGGGAAAATTATCAAGAAACAAAACAAATAAATACTATTGACATCCTTTTGTGAATAGTATTTATTTTACATTATTTTTTGTTCACCATGCATAGTTGTATTCTTGTAAAAAGCATGAAAAACAATATATTCTCTACATTTTGCAAAGCAAATAATATACGAATTTTCGTAATAAGTAAAATGCAATAAATAATTTTTCGGTTTAGTAAGAAATAAAAATCGCAGAGTTAACCGAACAGTGAATCGAACACAGAATTTTACAACCCATAAAATGAGTTGTAGCCTTTGCAATGAAGTGATGTAGATTCAAGTAATACAATTTTATGCAAAATCGCACGTTATAAGATTGTTCAAATATATTAAATCAATGTGTCCATAAGTTATTATACTGTCAGCCATTTGGCACATCTCGTTACAAAATCTCAGCACATCACCATTCACTAGTTAATCGAATTGAATATTGATTCACTTCACAGTTCAATGTGCAACAATAGTTTCGACTCATATCACATGAGATGTAAACTCAATTCAATTCTCTCATTGTATGTAACTTGTATGTTGAGCTCATGTAGAAATATCAATTATGAGCTCTAAGCTAAATTTGACGCTACAATCGTTTGATCAACTCTTGCGTCTCGCTGCCAGACATTCTACGTTCCTGTTTGCTCCAGGTCGCTTCTGCATTTCATTATCATTGTTTTTACCTCTATTTCATTCTCATCGTCGTTATAAACCTACGTAATTTCTACTGTTTACAGTAGACAGAATCTACTGTTATCAATTGTAGTACTCTACTGTGTCTCTCGGAAACCTACTCAAAATCAATGATTTCCTAGTGAACACTTTCAGTAGGCCTAATGTGTAATTACAGTTGAGGAACTGCAAGAGAAATATTCTCTTCAGTACTACATGTAATATTGCATGTAGTGTGTTTGAATTTGAATTCAAAACTTTGGGTGCATCAGCACTTAGGCTATTTTTCACCTGTTACTTTATACGGGGTTCAGCCCCTTACCAGAACTAAAATAACATAACTGTAACGTCGTGTTGTAACTAACATATTAAAATATTCTGAATTCGGTTAAAAGCTGAAGCTGTAAAGAGGCACTCAGCACCCACAAGGACCAAACACAGGACAACACAGAAAATGATACTGGCCATGGGGCCAGTCGCCAGAACCTCGTTCGTCTGCAAACTGAAGTCCAGGGTGTACTACGTGGAAGCAACAATTGGGTGTACATACTTCGTAGAAGGTCATCCCTTACACCCTTGTAGTGTGTTTAGCTCAGCATGTTAGCTGTAAATATAACTTTTTATTCTTCCTCACTAACAATTTGTTTTTATATCTATTTAAAATTTAAACCAACCTCACTTCCATGTAGTACACCCTGAACTGCATTTTGCAGACTAACGAGGCTCTGGTGACTAGACCTACTGTTAGTATAATCGTTGTAGGACTGTGTGTGTGTGTTGTCCTTGTTTGTGCTGACTGTCTGTCGCTTTACAGGCTCAGCTTTTAACCCAGGTAAGGATATTTTAGTTTTCAGACACGCTTTTATTTTTGTCATGATAAGGGGCTGGACCCCGTATAGCGTGACAGGTGTAAAATACCCTAAGTTTTCAGGCACACAAATTGTAATTCAAATTTAAAAAATCTTAACATAGATGTTTCAAAACACCTATTGATCTACTGAAACCAGTACAGTAGAGAAACTGCAAGTGAAATTAATTTATTCAGTATAGTGTATAAATGTTAAGTTTAATATTTTGGCTGTAAATATTAATTTCATATCCCCTTATTATTTTATTGTATTGATATCTTTTTGAAAATCTGAACACCGTAGATGTTTCACAACACCTATTGATCTACTGAAAACAGTAGACAAAAGTTTCATTGGAGTAAGTAGAAAAGAGTCATGAAATAATACCCAAAGAAGTCAACCATTATGAATTAATGTTACATACATGCGATTTACTAGACAGTCTCCTTTTCTGTGATTGATTCATCGTGCCCAGTCGGGGATTACTACCGTTCAAGGTAAAAGGGGAAGGGGAAGAAATCCACCACAGTACCATGACGTATGAAGTAACATGTTCACAGGCATCCAATACAACTGATAAGGGTTCACCTGACCTTGGAAGTGTGGGAAACACGTTTCACGCTGGTTTCCAGAATTCTGTGGCTAAATCTGGAACTAACGGTGGAATAAGAAATAGTTTGTAACATTTAACAATGACATTTCGCATTTACAAAATATGAGATATATAGACTTTGATTTATTTATTATAGTAGACGTTAGAGAATTACTTACCACGAAAGTCAAGTTCTAAATTGCAGACATCAAAATCTACTCCAGATTGTAAAATAAATTTGTAATAGACAGCAGATAGGTTAATAAGGTTTACAAGATTGCTAACGACTCTTAAGACAAACGTTCAACGAAGGTTATTGAGAGAGAAAATGGGAAATTGTTAAAAATAGCGGCCTAGTTGAGTGAAGATCGAAGGTTCGAATCTTTTATAGAACCGGCTATTTTTTGACACTCATTTTTGGTGCGTAATATATTTAATGTATTGTCGACATTTATAAGAAACAAAATATGAAAACTCTCCTTCTCCGTAACGGTGCTGTCTAAGACTCTGTGCTTTGGACTCCGACTGCAGCGAGACGGCATGGATTCGAGTCGTCCTGGGTTCTCGGCCTGTTATCTGTATAGGACCGGTGGCAACCCACCATCGTGAGGAAATTGGGGAGCTACAAGTGACTGGTGTAACCTGGTTTCAGATATCTTCTATAACGGCTGAGGGTTCGACGTGCTGACCAACGTCACCTCGTTGCCAGTTGAAGATCTTCACAACTCTAGGTAGGATTGTGGAAGGGAGACTGACAGTCGGGAGATAGCCCAAGGCCCTTCGAGGTTTTAAAATATGAAAACTATTCCTTCCGTAAATCTGATTTCTTGTCATTGTCACATGAGATTTCTTTTCAGTATGACTCCTGCAATACTAATTAGTTCCTAAGAGAGATAATGAGATGCACAGAGAGATTTTAAATTATGAGTTCACTGTTTAAAAAATAAGCATTAACACATTTTTATATTCACATACCTCTTTAAAAATTCCTGAACACGTCACTACAAATGAACCAATCTAGTGCACACTAGAACCTTGGCTTCGCGATACCTATGGGGTATCCTACAATTACAGTCAAACTACAACCTCAATTTTCAAAGCTGTAGCCTCTCCATGTAAAACGATTGCGTCGTAAATATAGTAGATTTTGCTTAAATGTTTTGTGACATTCATACCACCTTTATTTCATTTGCTACAAAGGAGTGTTTGGGTGTGTTGTTTATAACGAGACGGGTTGGGATTATATTTCTAATGCATATTGAACGAATTGGTCTTAACTCATAATCATGCAGTAAGAAGGAACGAACTCGTGGGGTAGTGGTCATCGCACTGGGTTGTCACTCTAATGGTCGTAGGTTCAAATCCCCACGGTGGCAAAAACTTTTCGTAAGCTTTATTCGTTCCCATTGTTACTATTTGAATTAGTCTTCATTGAAACTAACAACGAAAGATTATACAATTAACTCTCTCTCTTTCAAAATGGTAATATGAGGACAGGTTTCTTATTATAAGAATTGGAAATTTTAGTGGTGTGAACGCATCTAAAATCCAAAATACTAGATCGACGTTATTTTCTACTGAATTCTAAATCCACGTTATACACAGATAGGCTAATGGGGCCTGGACCTACAGTTTAAAGTGAGATACGAACCACTATGTGTCTCCACTTGTTATCCTGCACTGAACGTAAAACAAACAGCTCCCCGCCCCCATTTTTAAAAACAAATTTACATTAAATATGGTATTTATAAGATAATCATCATTGTTTTGATTGTTTTTATTACTGAACGTCAAATAAAACATTTTCCACAATCACCTCTTCGTCCCATCTCTCCCAATATATTTCTGTCCCTCTCCTTCCCCCTTCCCCACCCCCACACACGCATGTATCAAAATAAATATTTTCTTAGGTTTGTATGTGTATAAATATAACATTAAATACCCCCAAAAATACTATTTATTTTCTACTTTCCGTCACCTCTCTCCCACTCCCACAACCCCTCATTATTATTGGTGTTCGCCAGACCAAGTGGTAATGTATCGACGTCTTGTAATCAGTGTGTCCTTTTCCGAGTTCCAGTCAGGTCGCAAAATGTTTCAGATTCCAATTTAAATGTATCCCGAGTCGTGATTAGCCTATGTGTGCAAAAAGTGATGTTAAAACGAACTCTTGACCTCAATAATACAAGTTGTGTATTTTCTTTCAGCTGTGGTTCCCTCTTTTCGCGAGAAATAACGAATTAACCTAATCATTAACTCAACAAATAAAAATGCATCTCTAAATTAATTAATGAAAACTGTTATTACACCCAAACCACTAGTTTATCGTAAATGTAAATGAAATGTCATCTCATGTAGTGAAAACAATGTGAAAATTGTTCTAATGAGTGATATATGATTGTCAAACACATACATGAATACATTATATTAAGTTCGTGAACTATAATTGGGACAATTTAATACTAATTTGAAACGATTAAAGGCAATTAAAACGACAAAGTAAACTTTTGCGCAATCTTTCTGCCGATTCGCATTATTGAAACAATATTTAACCAATGAGGACGTTATCTCATATTTGGAAATGCTGCATTGGTTGAACTTCCTGTGGACAAGACCTTGAGTCACGCCTCCTGCTCCTCCCAATCGAACTTCACTCTAATTGGAGGATCGTATATTTCACAACACTTCCTTGTTTCAGAGCTACCAACATAATTTCGTAAGACGTTGGACTTAGAAAAAATCCATGCGACAGATTTTTTGAACATGACTGTACTTTTTTCAACCCCGCAGGAATTGTGTTTTGAAAACTTATTACCTATCTCCATAGCAATACTGTCAGAGCAATGCTCTAGAAAGCCAGATGTCCCACGTTCGAACCATAGTCATGTGTTCGTACCATCACCATTTAATCACTTGGTCATCCATTATCATCGTCGCGATTAATAAAAGAGGTAAAAGAGCGACATGAAGTAATGAAAATATAAATAACTTGTACATTGTAATTAATTTGTTATTTATAATGGAAATGTTTTAAGCAAGCTGAATTATGAATACATTTTTCATAAGAGAATCATCAAGAAAAGGTATTTATGTTAACTTATTTTTAACATTATAAAGTATTTTATGGAATTAGGAAAACTAATCTTAGTGAACTATTGGAATAGTCTTTTAGGTAGTGTTAATATAATATTATACGTTTACAATGGAGGTTTATTTATTCACATATTTATAAGAGGGCATAGGTGATAAGTAAATAAGCACAATGTTTCTCACCACGCAATTCACGAAGTAACGTCACGTGAGAAAATTTCTGCATTTTCAGTAGCCAATGCCTGTACGTACCATCCTGAACGCCTCGTGCTCTTAAGATGTTTAATTTGCCTTCTTTTTGGAAAACAAACTGCGAAAATTGACCTTAGTAGCTCTTCCTCCATGATGGACAGCGCGGAACTGAGTAGGAAAAAATGTACAGCAAGACGTAGCGTGTGGACGCGCCAGAACTGTAACATCTCTTCCTGTACAGTTTTGAACTGCACAAGCAAGACTTACTGTAAGACGTAGCGTGTGGACCGGCCTTAGAGCTGTAGCTCCCTCACTGCATACATTTGCTCTTTTATAATACATGCTTTGATTGATTGAGTTGGTGTTTTAAGTCCACTTTGTGCACAGTAAGGTTAATCGGGATTGGACATACAGTTGAAAATGGGATCCGAACCACTATGTAAACCCGGGACACCTTGATTACAAGGCAGCGACGCTACCACCGCGCCATCGGGGAGGCCCCTCTAATACATGCGTGTTGGAATTAATATAATGAATGACGTGTACATTATAAGAATTGCCATCGCTAGACTCGTGTTGTTAACACTTCACATATAAGCTAACAATTAACGAATTGTTATCTACAATTCGTACAGCTTTGTAAATCTTCTCTGTAACATATATACTTATATGTTAAAAATAACCGTGTATTTAATTTGCTTTTTACCCTGACAAATTAATGTAATTATTTTTAACACTTCAACATATCAGCAAAATAATTTCAAACACTCCTTTCACGCTTGTTAAAAATCCTCTTGCATTTGTTGCCATTTCCCCGCAAATTAGTTGCATACAAAGATACTCTTTAAAACGTCTGTTGGAATGTACGTGAGAATAAAAATAAATTGGTCACGCACCGGGGATTTGCGAGGAACACGCATGATCTATGGCACGTTTGGAGTCGCTGAGATAAAGAATGGACCCGATGGGCAAATTAGTAAGGGCAAAGAAACAAGTCGAGAGACGTGCTGGCTTGAGAAGTCATGGCGCATGTAGGTGGGCAGGCCTTGTTTAGGCGGCCTTCTGGAACACTGCTTTCCAGTCTGCATTTCCTCAGGGAGCAAACTCATTAGGAAGTTTTATAAACGCATAATTGTTTATTGTATTCTCAACTCCAGAAATACAGCCGTTGTCCAGAAAATTTACAAGCTTGGGGACTCATCCTGCAGGCGAATTCAACCCACTAAGGGGGATGGCGCGCCGGAGGAACAGAGAAAGAAGTGAGTATTTGGAAGGTCGTTCCTTTCTCCCTCTTCTTTTATTTTATGCTTCCCAGCGTCTAATTAGTTTTCAATATTTATTTTGTTCCTCCTAATGAAGGGGAAAAAGGAAACGGATTGCAAATTTTGAAGAGAAAATATTTTTGACCGTTACCGGTAACTTTATGAGGTAGAACGCACTTTGGAATTCTTAGTGAATGAAGAACTGAAGTTGTGAGGTCATACAAATGGTCTGTTTGACTTTACATTCCTCCGTTCTCATGTTGTTTCCAGTCACCTCTACCAGAAGGCCATGAAAGCATGACCCATTGTATCCCCACCGAAGTCTGGTTTCAAGTCTCGACTTCGACATGAGCGTTATCTTGTGTTTGTCCCTTCACCAATTCCAGCGCATCATTATTCATCCTCATCGACTTCACTATCGTAAAGAGGGAGAAAAATCTATGTAAAATAAACTAAGATTCATACAAGCACCAAGTGGTTTCGAATAGGAATATCAATTTGTCTATCGCCAATTTAGAAACTAAAGAAGATAGTATAATTAACATAACATTTTATGTCGATATTTTGTATAGAAACCCTCTCTATCAAATTCAGCTGCAGTCTACCCTTTATATAGGAGCCTCCCCGATGGCGCAGTGGTAGCGTCGTCGCCTTGTAATTAAGTTCGATACCCGGTGGAGGCACATAGTGGTTCGGATCTCACTTTAAACTTTAGGACCAGTCCCGATTATCCTTACTGTGCATAAAGTGGACTTAAAACACCAACTCGATCAATCAGTCAGTCAATCTTCCCTTTATTTAGAAATTATCTAAAGGTTTTTAGTTTGAATCGTACTTCACTCACCTTCAAACATAATCAGACGAGTAAAACATGTTTTTTACGGTTCAGCGAAATGAAACTCTAATATTTTAATATGTTACAAAATAGATGTAATAATTTTGAGAATTTGAACATGCATTCCCACTTCTATCAAATGTGTAAGAGTTTTAGAAATGCTAAATCAAAAATTACTGTTATTTTTTTACTATGTAACTGGTACTTGGTTTATACATACTCACAAGAGCTGGATAAGTTAGTAAATTAGTTTAACGAAAAATGCATACAAATACATAAATTAATATTATGATAATTGAATTTAAGACACGGGAAGCACCTAACATTATCGTCTGACATACGTATCTTATTTTTTCATGACTGGAGAGATTAAAATGCATATATGGCGAAGAAGAACAAAGATTACATACATTTTATGCACTGAAAATTGTGTAAATCCAATTCTTTATTCTGTTACATTTTTCTATTTTTTGTTATTTTACGTTGCTGTTATACCTCCCTAGGTTAATCACGCCAGTGAGGATAAATGATGAACTGCGTGAATAGTTTATTGGCGAAATACAATACTTTATGGTGAATTCGAACCTAGGGCTACTGACTTCTTAGTATGTCATGGGAGCTCATTCATTACAGAAGCGACACTTTTATTTTGTTACGTATTCCATATTGGTAAGTTTACAATTATCCCACTTAGTAATATATTGTCTTATAAGCCATTAAAAGAGGATGCAATAATGGAAACTTCTGATTACCGACAAATTTGTTGCAAATTACTGACGCAGTGCCATTGCAGATCACCGTCTTTAACCCTGGAAGGGAAGTTCCACTTTAAGTGTTCTTCCTACAGCGGAAGATGGCATAAGGCCATAAATGCGCATATATTCATCCTTCCATGCAACAAAGGGAAACTTTGTGAAACATAACTGACACGAAATGCGAAAGTAGCTAAACATGGCTTCCACGACAACAGCCCCCTGGTGCCTTTAATGGCGTCAATGTCTCCTTGTTGACCGCGCAGACCATCAATGGCTGATTTTCAATTGGAAACTCCTACTGGACAAAAATGATAAGCAACAATGGTTAGGTTTTGTTATTAAGTAGGACTTATTTTGGTGTCCCGTTATTTTAGCTATTGATACTGTTTGAAAGATCTCCTCAGTATAATATTATGCATGTGTATAATAAGAAATGGGGATATGAAGATTTCCTTAACCATAGAATACTTGACCGTATTTTAAGCTTGGTAACTAGACATAACTACCTCATCTTCTATTATAATAATTATTAATACTCTAGATCATAAAGCCGGACTACAACGCCAGTGGTTCCGGGTTCGAGTCCCGGGTAAGGCATGGGTATTTGTGCTTGTCCAGACGATAAGAAACTGAGAAACTGTAAGAATTGAAAAGTGTAAAAGTGAGAAAAATTGTGAATGGCGGGGGAATCCCCCCGTGTAGGGGGTATTTCCTTATAATTAAAAAAAAAAGTGATTAGCACATCACGCTGCGACGCCAAGGGTCCCTGGTTCGAATACCGCTCGGGCTCGGTTGTTTGTGAATGTCCATTCATCACTTTCATCATTTCATCACTCATCCCCATCTTCGCAAATTAGCCAAGAGGCACAAAATGCGAAGTAAACTAAACTAAATCAATCAATCAATCTAGATCATAAAGAAACTTAAGATCCTTTCAATTTATTGGAGTATATTTTGATTTTTTTTACCTGGAAACACAGTTATCATAGAATGAAAGCTAAAAGCTAATCACCAAAAATCAATACTGTTCAGAGCGGTCAAAATATAAATTTACTCGATCTTAGACACCAAATATGATGAATTTACACTCTCAAACATAGGAATTAACCATGAGTTCATTTTATGAAACGCCTTAACAGGAAAGCTAATTTAAGTAACATTTCTTGCGCGTGATTTGCTTAAAGAGGCAGAAAATAAAGTAACCAGGGAAGGACGCAATATATAGGCGTTAATTATAACAGTGGGCTAAAAGAATTGTTTGTTATATTTTTGTTGTTATGTTTAATAAGTAGAATCTATTTATTAAATAATATAAAATATTTCAATATTATCTTTAGTATTTGTCTCCAGCTTAAAGTAATTTTTACTCGCACTTTTCCACAACTAATTATGTAAAAATTACTCCTTGACTAACCTTAACAAATTAATAGCACATACACCGTGGATGAGATACGAGGGTCACTATTTATATTTTGAGCCTTGGCAACACTGATTGAAGTTAGGCGCGATTTGACTTTTGCACGGAACCGTCTGGCATTATTGACCATAACGTACTTCAAATGTTTTGTCAATAGCTTCATTTGTGTTGTTTATGTTGCCTTGGAGATTGCGCGACAACAATAAAATGGAATTAACTCGTGAACATTTTCGTGCGATGATTTTTTACAATTTTCGACGTGGATTATCAAGACAAGAGTGCATCGATCAACTTACATCCACATTTAGCGATGAAGCCCCATCCTTTGCCACTGTGAAACGCTGGTATAACAAATTTAATCGTGGCCGCCGTTCACTCACCGACGAGATTCGCAAAGGTCGTCCAAAATCAGTTGTTGTTCAAGAAAACATTGATGCTGTGCAAAACCTAATACTGCAAGATCGTCATGTGACATACTGTGAGATTGAGGCAACCATAGGCATTAGTTCCACCAGCATATATAAAATATTACATGATCATTTAGCTGTGAGAAAGGTATGTTCTCGTTGGATCCCACATAATTTGACAAAAACTCAAAAAGACGCTCGCGTCAATTGGTGCAAACAAATGCTCAATAAATACAATCGTGGTGCTTCAAAAGACGTATATAAGATTGTAACAGGTGACGAATCATGGATATATGCATATGAGCCGGAACGTAAACAGCAGTCGACTGTATGGGTGTTTCAAGATGAACCCAATCCAACAAAAGTTGTTCGCGCTCGAAGCACATCGAAACAAATGGTCGCCTGTTTTTTCGGGAAAACTGGTCATGTGGCAACTGTGCCTTTAGAGGAACATAGAACGGTCAACTCTGAATGGTACACAACAATTTGTTTGCCAGAGGTCTTCGGTCAATTACGGAAAACAAACAAACGCCGTCGGATAATTCTTCATCAAGACAATGCCAGCTGTCACACATCTCGTCTAACAACCGACTTTATGAACAGTCAAAAAATCGAACTGATGGGTCATCCGCCGTACAGTCCTGATTTGGCACCCAATGACTTCTTCTTGTTCCCGAATGTCAAGAATAAATTGCGTGGACAACGATTTTCGTCGGCGGAAGACGCCGTTGATGCGTTCAAAAACCATATTATGGAGGTGTCTCAAGAAGATTGGAAAAACTGCTTTGAAAATTGGTTCGAACGAATGCAAAAGTGTATTGACCATAAAGGAGAATACTTCGAAAAACAATAAAGCAGTTTTCAATGCCAAATTCCTGTTTTTTCATTGTTAGGCTCAAAATATAAATAGTGACCCTCGTAAACCTTTCGTTAGTTGACTATCAACGAATGATACGAAGCATTGATATTTATTTATTTATTTATTTATTAAAAACATGACACTACAAGCAAATGCCCATTTACAGTGTCTTGTATTATCACATTGTTTGTTACACAGAATATGCAATCAATAGAATCGATAAGGTACAATAATATGATAATATGTGTTAAAGTAATATAAAAATTAATATAAAAATTAATAAGGAGGAGTAATATGAGAAAGGAATAGAAAGTAGCAACCTGTCAAGTGAGGTTCGATCTTACACAGGATATGACAATAATAGTAACAGTAAAACAAAACAACCAAAGAAGAAAGATATGAGCCACGTATTTTATATAAATAATGAGGTATAGAAATAATGATAGTAACTAGCAAAAAACTGGTCCTTAGCATTAATTCTTTCACGTGAACAAAGCATGTAAAATGACTGAACTGCTAAATAACGTCAAATCTAGTTTTGAAAATAAGTTTCAATTTCCCTTTTGAACTTTAGTAGGTAAGGTTGTAGGTAACCTTGTCATATGATTTTGCAATTTCGTTATACAACCTACACAATTAAGGAAAAGAGAAGAATAACAGAATATATTAATTAATATATGTACTTAGTACCGTAGTGTTAAGAAAGTATACACATGAAGTAAAATATTTTCTTTGTATTTAACGGATCTTTTCTTAAAAATTGACATCTTAGAAATTAAAACGTCTTAGGGCTACAATTACTGACGTGATTCTGGCAAAGTAATGCTCATGTAGTTACAACAATATAATGCCTTAGCACCGAATATTTAGTGGAAAATAGAATATACCTACCAATGCAGTTCTAGTAACCAATGTTCTGTTACACGGGTCCCCTATTGCTTAGCGATTAACGTTGTCGTCTTGTAAACAACACGTCCTGGGTTTCATTCAATATGGTGGCACATTTACTTCGAACTGTAGGTCCAGTCTCGATTAAGCTTTCTTAGCACAAAACGATCTCCAAATAAAGTTTGTAAAATTTATCTCTCTAAAAAGTTGCACTTTCACGTTGCAATTTGTGAAAATATATTTATGCAAGATTTGAGATCAAAGGGCGAAATATTGCTAAATAGTGAGGCCTCAAACAGACCGAAACAAGAGTACAGATAGTTCATGAAAGAAAGATCAATTAGATTAGATATAAAGAGGGCTGCTGCTCAGAACACTTTTATCCTTAGAGTACGCACTCTGTCTCTGGAATCTGTGGAGCAAGGCCGCGCATAACACTAAGAATGTAGGCGGAGCAAAGCAGTTTGCGCTGCTGCAAACGGCTGGAAGCTGCAGCTGCGTTTCCCCTCCATGCACTCACTTTCCCTCTCACGCGTTCACTGGTCGAGCCCTCTGGAGTCAGTACTTGCGCAGAGACTTATTTTCCTTTGCTTGCTCCAGAGATTCCCAGGACAGAGTGTAGAGGGCCTGCAGTACACTGGGGGGTTGTTCAAGTATAAAACTTCACTCACAATTATAGTGTTAGTGGCGTTATCAATATATGCTTTACCTGGGAAATATCATCAGGTGTCTGATAAATTTGATTGGTTTATTTTACTTTGCTTTTCTGCTACTTTTGTCTCATCGCGAAGATGAGTGATGATATGATAAAATGGATGAAGGGACAATCATAAAGATCATCATCCATGCCCAGGTTGGGATTCGAGCCCAGGACCCCTGGAGTCCTAGCGCGGTTTCACTCTGCCACGGAGGCTGGCTAGGTGTCTAATAGAGTGATTACATAGTGCAAGGGAAAAGGTATACATTCTTTGGTGACACTCACTTGTAGGTGAATCGTACGTGCCATAAGTACGGATATTGTACCATTTGGATACTGGTTTCTTTATCAAAGTTTAGTGCTTGTAATGAAAGAACATTAACATTTTTCTAGGACATTAAGAGAGAGATGGAAATGCATGTAGGAACAAGGAGGAGGTTAAAAAAAATAACTGTAAGCTTTGGCTCAGTTTTCTCCCAACGCTTCACCTATTGTTAATTGCATTATGGGGCAGAGAGTCCTCCACCTGCAATGCATTTGGGTGTCTTCAGAATTGCAAATATACCGCGCGCACCTAACTTTCGGTATGCTACTTTAAGTTCGCGTTGCCAAAGTCACATTACCGCAGTTTTATTCATTCAGTTGAAACATTTTATTTTAATTTTTGGTGTTGATTCGAAAAGAAACTTTTTCACTCTCCATCATACGCAATTAATTACAAAAAAAGGGGGAAACGAAAAAAAAAATATATGCAGAGGCAGTGTGTATCCCTTTTTATTCCCTCGCTCCGGCAGAGCAGCTTTAAATGCGCCAGTGAAGCGTTCAGAATATCCGTAACAGAAGTACAAATTGTCTGTGTTTAGTGATAAAGAATGAAGGGGATTTTTGGGCTCCTTGTTTCTGGGTTTTGATCAGCGAAGTGAAGCTCAAATACTTTTTTTTTATATATTTTTTTGTCGAATGGAAATGGTACGGAATATTCCTAAGAGATTATTCACACGGGTAACAATTCCTCATGCAAATGGACACCGCTTGAGCCCATTGAGGAATAAAATCAGTTTTTTACCCTGCTGCTTCTGTTTCATGGTCTGATTTTTTTTTTATCAGAAAAGTATGTTCCTAGAGTACTTTAAACTTAGAATTTCATCCCACACCCTGATGGCGATTTTTAATTTTCCTTCAATTCCTGTAAAGGAACTAGATTTTGAGCTGAGTATTCACCACACATGTTTTTGTTGTGCATTTGGAACACATGCAGATCTCACGCAAAGTGTCGAATACATTATAAATGATATGCACGCATAATTCAACATTATTTAATTGACCACAAATTACCATTCAACAAATTATGATGAACTCCATTTATACAAGACAAAACACAATCTCTTTTTACCCACATATCCACAATTTCAAACGTCTTATAAACCATACAGACTATTTACGCAATAAGCGTCACACATACCACAGTTTTGTTAGCACAACTTAATACTACAATTTTAGATTTTGAATGAAATTTGCCTTAAAAAGCTTTAGAATATAAAGAATTAACTTCCTTTGAACACAACATTACTGATTTCAATTGTATACTGCTTTTAAAACCTGACGATACTTGGGGTGTAAGGGGTGACCTTCCACGTAGTACACCCAATTGTCAACCTCACTTCCACGTAGTACACCCTGGACTGCATTTTGCAAACGAACGAGGCTCCGGCGACTGGCCCTGGCCAATATAATTGTGTGTGTTGTCCTGTGTCTTGTCCTTATGTATGCCGAGTGCCTCTTTACAGCCTCAGCTTTTAACCGAAGTCAGAATATTTGAATATTTTAGTTACGACACGACATAACAGTTATGGTTATTTTTGTCAGAATATTTTAGTCTTCCAACGTTACAGTTATGTTATTAGTTACACTTTAGTTCAGGTAAGGGGCTGAACCCCGTATAAAGTGACGGGTGCAAAATATCCTAAGTGCTGACGCACCCAAAATTTTAAATTAAAAATTAAAAAATGACGATACTTTGAACTTACTCAAGTCATGGGCACTTATGGGTTGTAAATATCCCATTTTACATTGGCTTTCAGTACGGTCATTACAACCCGGAAGTGTCCGTGTGACCGTCTGTGTATAATATACACAAGATCTGTAGTGGCGGTGGTACATTCGGTAGAATGTCTGACTTCCCCACGAGGAACCCGGGTTCGTCTCGTGGTGTGGATGATCTCGGGTGGGAATTCTTCCGATACCCCTGGTTTGGGGCCTCTAATCAATGGGTACCCTAGTTAAAACCTTGGAAGGAGGTGGTGTGAGGAGAATGTGACCACCAAGCTGTGGGAAAAATACACACACACAAGGTAGATCTCCCTCCCCACCCTGCGCATTAATTTGATTGATTGACTTGGATTGCCAGCAGATTGTGGCATTCTGTGATTGCATAAGGAGGAAGTGTCGGTAGGGTCCCACACATTCTCAATCGGCTATTCGTGGAGGTGACATGATGAGCACCACGCTCTGACCGTCTTTCCCCCCTAAGGGTACCCACAGAGCGGCTTCACGCCGTGACATTGGGAAAATTGCTACCAGAAATCACCCACCCCTCGAATAAAACCCAAGTTAACTGCGTGGCAGTCAGACGCCCTACGAACTGGGCCACCTCTCTCTCTCTCTTCTCTCTTTATATATATATATATATATATATATACACTTACTGTATATATGTTATACACTACATACATACACTGCGATTTTGAAATTTGAGGATATTTTGTAAAAATTGTAATATTTAAAAAAAAAACATTCTCCTCATATGCAGATATGGAGGGAGGCACATGGCACAGTGGTTCGGATCCCACTTTAAACTGTATGTCCCTCCCCATTAGCCTACCTGTGCATAAAGTGGACTTAAATGAACAAATCAATCAATCATATGCAGATGTGACAATCACGTACCAATCTCTTGACCAACTATTAAACATAATATCGAGAATAATTGCGATATATTCCCAGTTGCAATCTTAAAAAATTACGGAGTAGACCAATCATTGTGAAAACGATTGGGGAGCTACCTGAAAAGAAAATATAACTGCGTACACAACCAGCTGTAGGATTTCTATTTCTCCGTTTTGTTTCCAGCTAGGAAAGCTAAAAGGCCACGGGGTTTTAAGAGAGGGGCTGAGTATGTTGTAGATACTTGTCCAAGATTTATTGCCGTCCCATTTCCGGACTACCATTCCTAACGTGCATGCCCTTCCGGAATCGGAACAACCATGCTACGGCAACTCTTTGTGTACTGTGACCGAACAGCAGGAATTTGCACCGTGGAGGATCCAATGTGGAGCGTCTTGTTACTGCGGGTATCTCATTCTTCCTTTTAATTTGCAATCTTTTAAGCACCACGTGAGAAAGTTTTGACTTTCTCACATGATGAACTATGCAATACATTCATAAGCCCACACAAGTATATTTTGCATATATATATATATATATATATATATGATGAGAATAAATACTAATAACATTTTAATTTCACAAATTAAATGTGTGTGCGCCAGATTAACTGCATGAATGCACTATCATTTATGAACATACTGCTATATTTTGTGTAGTTCTTACATACGAATTTGCATAAGATAAAGAAAAGAGAAATCAAAAAAGGAGACGACACACACGCGCACGCAAGGAAAAGAAGGAAATTGAGAGAGAAAGAAATAGGGAAGCGAAAGGGAGATAGAAAGATATACAGAAGGGAAAGATAGAAAGAAATAGAGAAGTCAGATAAAGAAAGAAAAGAAAGAATGACAGGTAGAAATGGAAATCGAGAGAGATAGAGAGAGAGAAAATAGAGAAAAGAGAAAAAGAAAATAGAAAACATGAGAGGAAGAAGAGAAAATTAGAAGAAAAATATGTTGATAGAGAAGGAAGAGGAGTAACAGAAAATGGATAGAGAGAAAGAGTAAAGAAGAAACTGACAGAAAATTAGAGAAAAAATATAGAAAACGAAATGATCAATGGTAGATGAAGTAAACACGAATGAATATTTACTAAAAGTGAGAAAGAGTTGAAAGATAGAAAGACGATACAAGGAAAGAGAAAAGAGAGTTACAAATGAAAGGGAAGGATGGAATGAGAAATACGTATTTTTCCCTTATTTGCAAGGCGGTTCAAGCAACCTCCCTTGACCCTCTCTGCGGACGCCCATAAGTTCTTATAATGAACGCAGTAACAAGTCAACACAACACACCAAGCTGAATACTACCGGAACCATTCTTTCCATAAAAAAAAGCACTGTGTGTGTGTGTACATTACATTTATATTTTTATATTTCCTGTCGTTTTACAACGTGTTAAGATACATAGTTAGTTCCAAAATATATTACAGCAAGAATAAAAAAAAGACAGACCAATATATTATCGATGCATCTCTGTTTGTAATTTCCACCATGAAATCATAAGATTCTTCTAACCTTGGAGATCTTGAAACAAACTAGATGAAATATACCTTGCCCCCCTCATCTATTTCTCCAGTTCACCATTCATACTCATGGCCGCTATTAATCCAAGAGATAGAAAAGCACCGCAACATAATCAGAATTGAAAGAAAGACAACTGTGTTAGTAATTTCAGTTACATCTGTCCAAGTCAAATTTTCTCTTTACAGTAATCAATTGGTTAGATTCACATTTTTATGTATCCTGCCATGTCTCGTTTCGTAATTAGAGCAAGCTCATTATAATGTCAGTTATCATCTCTATCTACATAATACATAATTTGTTATTTGATGCAGTACTATTTATGCCTGTAGTCAAAATATTCCGGTTCAGATCATGAAGATTTGCTTGATTGATTGATTTAGTTTATTTTACTTCGCGTTTTGTGCCTCTTGGCTAATTTGCGAAGATGGGGATGAGTGATGAAATTGATGAATGGAAATTCACAAACAACCTAGCCCGACCGGGATTCGAACCCGGGACCCTAGGCATCGCAGCGCGATGTGCTAACCATTTTTTTTTTTAAGAATTGGTGAAAGGGGAAGGTCATTGGAAGATAGCGTGACGGTATGGTAACAAGCAGGTTGAGGGTTCAAGTCACGGGAAAAGTTTGATTCTCCATTTGTATTTCAGTGTAAATGCTAAATTTTAACGGTTTTTTCAAGTTTGAATAGAACCACTCGGCCACAGGGTCGGGCAGGTCATGAAGAATTTTATCGAGTTACCTCATGTCGAGTATCATTAAAAGCATGAAACCTAGGTATGGAGTGGATGTGCATGACTCTATATTCATTTCAAGCTTATAAATATACTCTTTAGCAATTAATATAGTTAATATGATGTTAACATACCAAAACATAGTAATATAACAAATGCATATGTTGCAGACATTTTCTTTATGTACAAAATTGGCCATCCTAACAATCCCAATTGTCTATTGGAGGAAAACTACTTTCCAACCTCATTACCCTGGTAAGTCCTGACTAGCAGTATATTTAGACATTTGGAAAAAAGGAAACAAGAGACGAACATTTTGCCAGGTATGTGGTATGTCACGAAGGAAGAAAGAAAATTGATTTCATGCCTTGTTCCTTTCACAACAATATCCATATCTCTCTTCCTTTTGTATTTGCTTGAACATGATGGATTTTCACCCATTTCCTTCTGTTTTTTTTCCTTCTTTATTCTTAACAATGCTGCTGTCTGAAGAGGGAAGAAAAAGAAGGTTAAATGTTGGGAGATACGCATATTGACCGGCACAGGAAGGCATTAAGAAAGAAAATTATATAATGGTGGCAAAATGGGGGGGCCTATTTGACAATGCTGAAGATAACGGACCGTGAAGACGGCTCCACTCAGGATTTCTCTCCGAGTTTCACTTAGGCAGGGGTCATTATGCTGTGCAGCCATTGGTAGTTGTGAATGATCAGCAACGATGTCTGTTAGAGTCGCGTGTAATTCGATCACCTTCTACGTACCAGTAGCCCTCGCAACAATGCAGACAACTTGGTCACGGCTGCTGAGCCCGCTCGGAGCCTGATTATCACAGCAGGACGTCCAGGTTAAGGAAAAACGTGGAACGATTCCCCGCTTCAGATTTATCTAACCACTGTGGGAGGCCTTCATTGCCAGAAATGTTCTGGATCCTGAAGGGATAGAGGTTGAGGAATTTCAATGACAACAATCTGCCCATAGGAGTGTCTTTCAACTAATTTATCTTGCGCACCCCCTTACATAATCAAGTCCAGGATTTCCCTTGTTCTAAAGGAGTGCCGAAACTCCAGAAATGGTGCTGTTGAAAGCAGAGACTTTGGCGAAGTGTGAGCGTTTGAGTGGAATGCAAAGCTGTGGGCACTAGACTGCGTACGGACGTCTATGACTGCTGAAGACTATTTATCTTCCCCACTGCCTCTCCAGAATTTGCCCAATTTTGCCCTCCAATAGGAAGGCGAGGAAACGCATTTCTTGTTCGGTGACAAAAAAGTACTTTTTCAAGTGTGAGCAGTCTCACTTCTCAGAACGATTTCAACCGGAAAGTCCTTGTGAAGCTTTTTCTCTTTTCTTCATTATGTTTCGGATATCTGTTTGCTTTGAACCACGAAAATAGGTAACTAAAATTAGAATTCTCATAAGAACCTTGGATGAAAAAGGAGGACGGGAGAGGAAAACAGAAGGGGGAGATAACCAGACAAAGAAACCCTCCGAAGAAGTAAATTTCTTTTTGTTGGTGCCGAATGGTCTTCCCTGTAAAAGCGTACAAATTATTTTGAAAGATGGTAGTTTTGAGCAACATCTCATCGGCTGCTGGAAGTTAAGGAAAATAATTTCAAGTTATCACAACCTCCATATATTACCTGTTCAACTTCTCCTGCCTTCTCATGCCAGATTTGTAGCTCAGGTTTTTGTCGGCCTCGAGGTACTTTCATCTGTCGTGGAGACGCACAGTCCATCATGTGACGTTGGCAAGTGTGTTCTGTTTGACGCATGGCTGTCCTGAAGAGAAAATCTGAAGAAACTTTACCCTGCTACGCTTATGCTTTTAGGGCCTCCCCATAGCGCAGTGGTAGCGCCATTGCCTTGTAATCAAGGGGTCCCGGGTTCGATACCCGGTGGAGGCACAAGTGGTTCTGATCCCACTTTAAACTGTAGGTCCAGTCCCGATTAGCCTTACTGTGCATAAAGTGGACTTAAAACAGTAACTCAAACCAAACCAAACGCTTATGCTTTTAGCACCCACTCACAACGCTGCAGTATTGCTGAATGGGAACGTTTTTTAACGTCAAACTCGATTTTTATATATATTTTTTGCTTCATAATATTTTCCATACCATGCTTTTGAGTAAAGGAAAATGTTAAATAAAACTTCTACGTAAATGTCGTAGACTATTGTAAATGAAAACATCAACAGACAAAATTCCCACAGACAAAAACATTTAATATGTATTCTGTTCCTTAATACATTACGCAATTATATGTGTACACACAGTTATGATATACTCAGTGGCCCTTGGCAAATTATATGAATATTAAATTGTGGCATTCGTGTATTTGTCTTTGAATTGCTGTAATGTTATTGGATGTTAATGTAAGTCTGACTTCTGAGTGTGCATTGGCAAATTTGCTATATTATTTATGAGAAAGCTGCTGTTATCGTTAGTGGTGATATTCCAGTAATACACCTGTCCTAAAATATCACCTGAGAATTATGCAAATATGATCAAACTTTCCAATTAATGAGATTTAATTCCGGAAACAAAAATTTGTATGTATGAAATTTAGAGCTGTGAACAACTACAGATGTATTGTCAGCAAATTAGAAAGAAATGTATAGAAAAATAGAATATGATGCCAATGCCAAACGGCAAGAATATTAAGAAATTGCCAAGTGCGTGACCTTTTGGTTATCCCTGCCGTTGTGTGCAAGTGTATGTGTGTGTGTGTTGGTGTATTCGTGGTACGTGGATATGATTTCCTATACGTAATTCATCATTTAACACAATACGAATTCCTCTTGTTATTCTTGCAGCCAGCTACATTCCTTCTTCCTAAATTTCCTATACATCTTCTCATCTTTGAGAAATGTTCACGGCTGTAACACCGTGCAATATCATGGTTATCATAAACTTTCCATTCTTTTTAGTGCTGTAGATTTACGTATTTATAATAGTCTAACACTTAGTTATGGCCGACAACAGATTATAAATATATTTCTCTTTACAACAATTTAATTCTATTTTTAAAAATTAAGGTGGGGAGGGGTGTCTGAAAAAAAAACACATTCCAATAACTGAACCTATCACTACCTCGGTAAATAATAATTCCAGTGCATGTCACAAAATTAGATATTTTAGATTGGAAATTTTAGATTTCAGTTTTCTCAAATAGAGTTTTGATTGTCATATATAAACGTTGGTTCTGGAGAACATTGTGTAGTCGATTCACATACTCACCACCTAATGTTTCGGGATCGAGTTCTGGGCATGGATGTTTGTGTTTGTGTGTCCCTTCGTCAATTTAATCTAACTATAATTCATTCTCATTATCGCAATTACGCTCGATTGCAGAAAATCGACGTGAAATATATATATAAGCACACATGCAAAACTACTAAACGTTACTAACCACCACAAATCACAAATGGTGTTGTGGACCACAGTACTAGGTGTTCCACGAACGCCAATCATGCTTGAAGACCAAAAAAATGAAACCAGAAGTCCCAGATTCGAATCCTGGGTAAGGCATGGATGTATCGTTCTGTTTGTCCCATTTCATCTTTCATTCTCATCGTCGTGATTAATCCAGAAGGTAGAAAAGCTACTTGAAACAACCAAAATAGAAAATGGAGAGTTCGTTCTGCTTGAAAACGTCACTTATGATTGAACCTCTTTTTTTTTCGGCTTGGGGAAGTCAGAAAATAAGGTTCCCTAATTATATAATGTTCTGTTCACCAGTGTAGTAGTCATATTGAATATGTATTTGTCAAGATTCAAGTGTAACTGACATTGGAAACCGAAGGCATCTACCAATCAAAATCTAAGATTCATCTCAGCCAAGAAGCAGCTCGACTGGAATAGAACATTACAAGTAGATAGGAGGCACCTGGGAACAAGTTATCTTATCACTCGAGATAAGATAAGATAAGAGCGGCGTACTCTTGTAGGGCATGTTGGAACCTATGTATGACGTAATCATTGATAAGATTAGAGTAGCCTTTCATGGGTTAAGTAAACCTTACTGGTGATTAGCGTTAAAATTGGATCCGCCATTTTGTTTTTCCTCTGTATTCGGAACAATGTTTGTGTTGTGTTTGATGATATGATAGTAGCAGGTCATGGGATGAGTAAACCTCAGTATGACGTTGTATGCATGTCGCCAGTATGTCTGTATCGATGAGAGTTTTTGAGGTCACGGTGTGAATGAACTTTTGTAGTGGCGTCAAGCTGTCTGGGAGTTTCGATGCAGGTTGTATCAAGTTTTGTTTTGACTGTGACGTAGTTGATAATGTAAAATTGGGAGTTTGGAATAGACGTGGGTTGTTTACAAGTCGGTGGATGGAAGTTTTTAATGTTGTAGGATATGAATAAAGATGATCCGCCATTTTGTTTTTCCTCTGTATTCGGAACAATGTGTGACGTCACTTGTTGGTAAGGCTGTGTCTGCCACTGTAGCTGAGGCATGTTCCAGGTTGATGGGACGTTATGACGTCAGAATGGTGATGTGATTTTTATATCCTTCGCAATATGTGTATGTTTCCGCGGCCATTTTGTTTTCTTTTCTGAATTGGGAACAAGTTGTGATTGGCTGATTGTTTTGTATTGTTGTCAGGCTGTCTGATAGTTCCGATGCAAGTGTGTACAAGTTGTGTGACGTAGTTATTTCCATCTGGGTGTTGGTGTGTGCAAAGCCCAAGATGTTTTAATATGCGAGAGCATCGCTAGAAAGTGCAAGGCGGGGGGTTCACTTCGTATTTACCACTATGACATGAACAGCGTGAGGAATTTTGGAATATGAAAGAAGAAATAATGGAAGATTTCAGTTTAACGTCAAGGAACCCGACCCTATTTTAAACTGTACAGAATCTCTATGAATCAATCACTCCATCATGTTTACAACCAGAAATAATAATAATAATAACAATGATGATAATAATTTTGAAAATACGTTAATTGTATTACAGTGGGAATTCACAATGTGAACGGTGATAATATTTATTCTTGCTGTATATTCCCTATGGGGTTGTATTGTTATTTGATTGAGTTGGTGTTTTAAGTCCATTTTATGCACAGTAAGACTAATCGGGACTGGACCTACAGTTTAAAATGGAATCCGAACCACTATATGCCTCCGACGGGGTATCGAACCCGGGGCCCCGTGATTACAAGTCATCGACGCTACCACTGCGTTATCTCGGAGGCCCAAGAGCGTCGTTAAAACTGCAACGCACGGGCAGTATTTTATATTTACCACAGCATGTTTCAAGGTGTTTTAATATAAGAGAGCGTCGCTAAAAATGCAAGGCGGGGGTACACTTTGTATTTACCACTATGAATGAATAGCGTAAGGAATTTCTAAATATAGATGAGATATTTAGTGTTACTATGCATAAATTGAACTTAAAAACAACAAATACGTTAATTGTATCACGATAGTAATTGACAATGTAAACGGGGATATTTTTTTTGTCGGATTAAACTTAAAATTTTAACTTAATAAATGCGTAAAAAAAATGGAGATATATATGAATTCTATTACAATGGAAATTCAAAGTGGACTTGAAACAACAACTCGAAAAATGAACTTAAAACAGCAATTCAATCAAAAATAATGATCTGTTCTACAGATACGTTAATTGTATTACAAGGATGAAGGTGGCTAATTCCGGATAAATAACTTCAATGTGAGTTCTACTCCGTAAACGTCTACTCTGTATTCACCAGGATAAATTAATGTGAATAAAACATGGGAATATTTTAAATATGTGTTTTGTTTTTGTCAACCTGATTTTAATATTATGACAGAATTTTATGTTATTATAGTTAAATCATGTACATAGTGGAGTGCGGTATTTTCAAGTGTAGCTGTCGTACAAATTGCCAATGGCTTCTAATTGTACGAGAGTTTCACTAGAAATTGCAACGCGCGGGCCCCACTTCGTATTTGCATTAGCTATGTAATTTTTACAAAAAAAGTAAAATAAGAAATAATAATGAAATAGAATGAAAGTGGGTGAAATCTTCATTTTGTAATTTTTTTGTGACGTTGATGCTCCTACAATTTGATTTTCCAACTATTTTGTAAATAGGTTTTCTTTTGTTTTTTTTAGAAGAAAATTATATTTTACACTGGTCATAACCTTATTACCCTTTAAAGACAGCTTATATGTTGAACTGTAATTGTTTAACAACAATATATATATATATATAGAAAGTTGAAATTGTATAATGAGATTATATATATATATATGTATATGTTTTGGATTCAAATAGAACACTCGAGTTAAGTTTTTAAATTTTTTATTTAATATACATATATAGAATATACAGAATTTACATATATGAAAAATACTCTACCATAAAGCAAAAGTCACATAGGTATTACAATTTAGCCGGTGCTGAAAGTCTTCCATGAGGGATTCATGGTAAGAGAGAAATTTTCTCCACTGCTCAACATTGAGCGTGACTCCACCAGAGATATTGGAGATTTCCACTTTTATGTTTTCTCCGCTACCCTCGAAGTTGAAGTAAAGTTCTCCTATAATGTTTATAGATCACTACATTGTTTCAAGTTGTTTTTTCTCTTTTATAAACATACACACACATATAAGATATAATCTGTTTTTATATCTGCAACTCTGATGTTTTTTCCACTCTGGTGAGTGTGTAAAATTATTGATCGGTGCAATCTGTGTCGGCATTGACGGCAACCGCTTGTTTGTTGAGGTGGAGCAATTTTGCAACGAGATGACCATTAATGTGTTGGCCCCTATGTTGCTATCAACTGCAAGGACAATTGAGTCGCCGAATTTTGATTTCAATTTCAAGTAAAGAGAGAGAGAGAGAGAGAGAGAGATTGTGAAATTTATGAAATATAAAAACTTGAATTGTGAATAAAACATGGGAATATTTTAAATATGTGTTTTTTTTTTTTGTCAACCTGATTTTAATATTACGACAGAATTTTATTTTATTATATTTAAATCATGTATATAGTGGAGTGCGGTATTTTCAAGTGTAGCTGTCGTACAAATTGCCAATGGCTTCTAATTGTACGAGAGTTTCACTAGAAATTGCAACGCGCAGGTCCCACTTCGTATCTGCATTAGCTATGATGAGTCGGGATGAGTGTTTTTTTTTTTTTTTTTTTTTTTTTTTACGGTTGAACGTCAGAGAGGAGGATGTTGGTATTGTTGGTTTCAAGTAAAGGATGAGTATATTAAGAGTGTTACATTGAAAAAAAATAACATAAAATAATAATAATAATAATAAATATGGTAATATTGTATATTTCCCAAGATGTTTTAATATGCGAGAGCATCGCTAGAAAATGCAAGACGTGGAGGTCTACTTTGTATTTTAACACTATGAAATGAACAGCGTGAGGAATTTTTGAATATTAAAGAAAAAATAATGGAAGATTTCAGTTTAACGTCAAGGAACCCGATCCTGTTTTAAACTTTAGGTCCAGTCTCGATTAATCTTACTGTGTGTGAAATGTACTTAAAACAGAATCTCGATGAATCAATCACTCCATCATGTTTACAACCAGAAATAATAATAATAATAATAATAATAATAATTTTGCAAATACGTTAATTGTATTACAGTGGGAATTCACAATGTGAATTTTTGATAATATTTATTCTTGCTGTATATTCCCTATGGGGTTGTATTGTACAAGAGCGTCGTTATTTGATTGAGTTGGTGTTTTAAGTCCATTTTATGCACAGTAAGGTTAATCGGGACTGGACCTACAGTTTAAGGAATCCGAACCACTATATGCCTCCGACGGGTATTGAACCCGGGACCCTGTGATTACAAGGCAACGACGCTACCACTGAATCATCTTGGAGGTCTATTAAAAGTTCAACTTAATAAAATAATAATAAAAAAAATATTTTGGAGATATATGAATTCTATTAAAATGGGAATTCAAAGTGCGTTAATTGTATTACAAGGATGAAGGTAGGTAATTTCGCATAAATAACTTCAATGTGAGTTCTAGTCTGTAAACGTTTACGGGGATACACTCGGTATTCACCAGGAAAAATTAATAGTGTGAGGAATTTTTAAATACGATATTTTACTAGTAAGGACTGTAAGAATATGAAAAGAAAAGAAATTCTTGGTAGTCCTGCAACTTGGGTTTCTGACTATTTTGTTCCTGCATCTGGTATGTAATTTGGTGATTTCCCTATATTAACCTAACACAATATTCAATAAAACATACAAATGTGAACAGCAGTCGCCATTATACACCCACTTATATGGTAAAGTAGAGGACTAGGAGTGGAAGAAAGAAAAAGAGAATAAAACGGTGTGAATCTATTTTGTTATTTAGTTTTATAGTAATTTTCATGGTATTTTTCAGGTATTACTGTTTTTGATTGATTGACTTAATACTTCTTTATACGAGACTTATTTTTTTCTTTTTTCTTTCATACTACAAAAACTATATGTCACTAAGAACTAAAGTCTATTTACCGAAGCTAAATGCGTAGACTGTTTATTGATTAATCACAGGATAATACAAACTTTACAGACATTAGGTCAACACAGCAAATAAAACAGTTGGTGTATTTTTTTTAAAATTTTAATTTTTAAAATTTAATATACAAATATAGAATATAACAGAATTGTATATATGAAAGGTACTCTACCAAAGTTTGTACGTCATATAGGCGTTACAATTTAGCCGACGCTGAAATTCTTCCATGAAGGATTCGTAGTAAGAGATAAATTTTCGCCACTGTTCAAAGTTGAGGGTGACAGCTCCGGAGATGTTGTTCATTTCCACTTTTATGTTTTCTCCACTGCCCTCGAAGGTGAAGTAAAGTTCTCCTATAATGTTTATAGATCTGAATCTGTCTTCTCTTGTGGGGAATCTGTTCTTGTAAGTGTCGAAGATCCTATCTGATTTGTAGACACATTCCGGGTACTCGTAGTAATTTAAGATAATGTAATTTTTATTTTTATGCTTCAAAGCCAATTCAGTGTCTTTGAAAGTACCTCGAATAATAACATCTATGTTATTATCGATGTTATATAGACTTTCTGGTTCCATGTTTTTTTTTTTTTTTTGGAGCGTGTGTCTGCTAGAGTGCTAGGCTTACAAAGATTTTGTTCAATATAAATACTATTTTTTTAAAATATATATATATACATCAAGTACTACAAAGGAGCAGAAATCATAAAATATACACCAAGTACTACAAAAATGAACGGAAATCGTTAATATATATCCTGAATTGTATCTAAAATTCAGTTTGGTCTTTACACAACCAATATTTGTTATTTCAAATAACTATATGTACCAGAAACACATAGAGCCCAACATTAACTAGTCTTCGATTTATATAATATTAGATGGTAAAAATAGATTTTCCTATGTAAGTATCTATTTATTAACTTTCTTTTTTTTTAACAAATCGTACAGGAAGATGACAAAATACATGAAACGAAGTTCTATAGTATAGGTGATTGTATAAGAAAAAATGAAAAATAAGATTTCTGTAGAAAATGCAAGACGTGGGGGTCCATTTGGTATTTTACCACTATGAAATGAACAGCGTGAGGAATTTTTGAATATGAACTGTATGCATTGACTGTACATACTATTCATTTACTCGTGAAATTAGATCGCTAACGGAAATACGAAGTGGCCCCCCGCGTTGCAGTTTTAGTGTAGCTCTCGCATAAAAAAATAGTTATATTGTTTAACATCTACTTAAAAACACCATCCCTCCACACATATGAAATATTAAAGAAAATAATTCCATTCAAACAGTCAAAGGAGCGTGATATTTCCCAGGTTTTCAACCACCCTATGTTGTATAAAGTGGGTACCTGGAGTAAACTCTGGTGTAAATAAAACCAGAAGTATAATGCTAATCACATCACCCACCTTCGACCAACCATAACAAAGTGTGGTGCCCTATTTCCATACACCCTCTATGTCTTCATAGTGTAATGCTAAGCACAGAGGAGCATTTACTTTTATATATACATATATTTTTCAGTTATCATCAACATAGAGTGTGACATCAAGCATAATTCTTCATAACAACACAACCAAGGGACCCTAGGGTTTAATACCCGTTGGAGATACATAATGCTTGTAGATCCAGTACCAATTAGTTTTTCTGTACATAGAGTGGAGGACTTAAAACTAGAGAACTCGAAGCATGACCAAAAGAATTGCGACATAATTTACTCGTAGCCATAGTCATCGATGACCTTTCTATATATATATATAAAAAAAAAAAAAAAGACGACCCCGGTTTTCAACACCAGTGTCGTATAAAATGGGTACCTGGAGAAAATTCTGGGGGTAAAAACAGTCAGAAGTAAGATGCTGGTCATACTACCCCACACCTTCGACCGTCCATAACAAAGTGTTGTGCCCTAATTCCACACACCCTCTATGCCTTTATAGATTGGTGCTAAGCATAGTGGAGTACTTTACTTTTTAATATATATATATATATATTTTCAGTTCTCATCGATATAGAATGTGACGTCAAGTATATTTCTTTTAACAACATGACCAAGGAACTCTGGGTTCCATGCCCTTTGGAGACACATAGTGGTTGTAGATCAAGTTCCGATTACTTTTTCTGTACATACATTGGTGGAGTTGAAACTAGAGAACTCGAAATATGACCAAAAGAACCGGTGACCTCTTTCATGTCAACCCAGACAGACACACTTGCTTAATTCAAACATTACTTATCCTACACATAGCTTGTATCAAAAGTTGATCAACAAAGAAAGGATGAAATTAACTTGTAGTCATCATCCCTTTGGAACTGTTGGACGTCAATCCCAACAGATACATTTCTCTCATCTCTAGATTGTTTATGTTCCCCAAAATTGTTATCAACAATGTAACCAACAGATATGGTTTACTGAGTCATTATCAACATATCCGATGTCTACAGACATGTCGGAGGTAGACTTGACTCATTCCGAGATTAATCATGCTCCGCACATTTTTTATCTGCAACATGTCCAAGATTAGGTTTACTTATAGTCATTAACGCTATCAACATCTCTGATAACATATGCGAGAGCTACACTAAAACTGCAACGCGGGGGGCCACTTCGTATTTCCGTTAGCGATCTAATTTCACGAGTAAATGAATAGTATGTACAGTCAATGCATACAGTTCATATTCAAAAATTCCTCACGCTGTTCATTTCATAGTGGTAAAATACCAAATGGACCCCCACGTCTTGCATTTTCTACAGAAATCTTATTTTTCATTTTTTCTTATACAATCACCTATACTATAGAACTTCGTTTCATGTATTTTGTCATCTTCCTGTACGATTTGTTAAAAAAAAAGAAAGTTAATAAATAGATACTTACATAGGAAAATCTATTTTTACCATCTAATATTATATAAATCGAAGACTAGTTAATGTTGGGCTCTATGTGTTTCTGGTACATATAGTTATTTGAAATAACAAATATTGGTTGTGTAAAGACCAAACTGAATTTTAGATACAATTCAGGATATATATTAACGATTTCCGTTCATTTTTGTAGTACTTGGTGTATATTTTATGATTTCTGCTCCTTTGTAGTACTTGATGTATATATATATATTTTAAAAAAATAGTATTTATATTGAACAAAATCTTTGTAAGCCTAGCACTCTAGCAGACACACGCTCCAAAAAAAAAAAAAACATGGAACCAGAAAGTCTATATAACATCGATAATAACATAGATGTTATTATTCGAGGTACTTTCAAAGACACTGAATTGGCTTTGAAGCATAAAAATAAAAATTACATTATCTTAAATTACTACGAGTACCCGGAATGTGTCTACAAATCAGATAGGATCTTCGACACTTACAAGAACAGATTCCCCACAAGAGAAGACAGATTCAGATCTATAAACATTATAGGAGAACTTTACTTCACCTTCGAGGGCAGTGGAGAAAACATAAAAGTGGAAATGAACAACATCTCCGGAGCTGTCACCCTCAACTTTGAACAGTGGCGAAAATTTATCTCTTACTACGAATCCTTCATGGAAGAATTTCAGCGTCGGCTAAATTGTAACGCCTATATGACGTACAAACTTTGGTAGAGTACCTTTCATATATACAATTCTGTTATATTCTATATTTGTATATTAAATTTTAAAAATTAAAATTTTAAAAAAAATACACCAACTGTTTTATTTGCTGTGTTGACCTAATGTCTGTAAAGTTTGTATTATCCTGTGATTAATCAATAAACAGTCTACGCATTTAGCTTCGGTAAATAGACTTTAGTTCTTAGTGACATATAGTTTTTGTAGTATGAAAGAAAAAAGAAAAAAATAAGTCTCGTATAAAGAAGTATTAAGTCAATCAATCAAAAACAGTAATACCTGAAAAATACCATGAAAATTACTATAAAACTAAATAACAAAATAGATTCACACCGTTTTATTCTCTTTTTCTTTCTTCCACTCCTAGTCCTCTACTTTACCATATAAGTGGGTGTATAATGGCGACTGCTGTTCACATTTGTATGTTTTATTGAATATTGTGTTAGGTTAATATAGGGAAATCACCAAATTACATACCAGATGCAGGAACAAAATAGTCAGAAACCCAAGTTGCAGGACTACCAAGAATTTCTTTTCTTTTCATATTCTTACAGTCCTTACTAGTAAAATATCGTATTTAAAAATTCCTCACACTATTAATTTTTCCTGGTGAATACCGAGTGTATCCCCGTAAACGTTTACAGACTAGAACTCACATTGAAGTTATTTATGCGAAATTACCTACCTTCATCCTTGTAATACAATTAACGCACTTTGAATTCCCATTTTAATAGAATTCATATATCTCCAAAATATTTTTTTATTATTATTTTATTAAGTTGAACTTTTAATAGACCTCCAAGATGATTCAGTGGTAGCGTCGTTGCCTTGTAATCACAGGGTCCCGGGTTCAATACCCGTCGGAGGCATATAGTGGTTCGGATTCCTTAAACTGTAGGTCCAGTCCCGATTAACCTTACTGTGCATAAAATGGACTTAAAACACCAACTCAATCAAATAACGACGCTCTTGTACAATACAACCCCATAGGGAATATACAGCAAGAATAAATATTATCAAAAATTCACATTGTGAATTCCCACTGTAATACAATTAACGTATTTGCAAAATTATTATTATTATTATTATTATTATTATTTCTGGTTGTAAACATGATGGAGTGATTGATTCATCGAGATTCTGTTTTAAGTACATTTCACACACAGTAAGATTAATCGAGACTGGACCTAAAGTTTAAAACAGGATCGGGTTCCTTGACGTTAAACTGAAATCTTCCATTATTTTTTCTTTAATATTCAAAAATTCCTCACGCTGTTCATTTCATAGTGTTAAAATACAAAGTAGACCTCCACGTCTTGCATTTTCTAGCGATGCTCTCGCATATTAAAACATCTTGGGAAATATACAATATTACCATATTTATTATTATTATTATTATTTTATGTTATTTTTTTTCAATGTAACACTCTTAATATACTCATCCTTTACTTGAAACCAACAATACCAACATCCTCCTCTCTGACGTTCAACCGTAAAAAAAAAAAAAAAAAAAAAAAAAAACACTCATCCCGACTCATCATAGCTAATGCAGATACGAAGTGGGACCTGCGCGTTGCAATTTCTAGTGAAACTCTCGTACAATTAGAAGCCATTGGCAATTTGTACGACAGCTACACTTGAAAATACCGCACTCCACTATATACATGATTTAAATATAATAAAATAAAATTCTGTCGTAATATTAAAATCAGGTTGACAAAAAAAAAAAACACATATTTAAAATATTCCCATGTTTTATTCACAATTCAAGTTTTTATATTTCATAAATTTCACAATCTCTCTCTCTCTCTCTCTCTCTCTTTACTTGAAATTGAAATCAAAATTCGGCGACTCAATTGTCCTTGCAGTTGATAGCAACATAGGGGCCAACACATTAATGGTCATCTCGTTGCAAAATTGCTCCACCTCAACAAACAAGCGGTTGCCGTCAATGCCGACACAGATTGCACCGATCAATAATTTTACACACTCACCAGAGTGGAAAAAACATCAGAGTTGCAGATATAAAAACAGATTATATCTTATATGTGTGTGTATGTTTATAAAAGAGAAAAAACAACTTGAAACAATGTAGTGATCTATAAACATTATAGGAGAACTTTACTTCAACTTCGAGGGTAGCGGAGAAAACATAAAAGTGGAAATCTCCAATATCTCTGGTGGAGTCACGCTCAATGTTGAACAGTGGAGAAAATTTCTCTCTTACCATGAATCCCTCATGGAAGACTTTCAGCACCGGCTAAATTGTAATACCTATGTAACTTTTGCTTTATGGTAGAGTATTTTTCATATATGTAAATTCTGTATATTCTATATATGTATATTAAATAAAAAATTTAAAAACTTAACTCGAGTGTTCTATTTGAATCCAAAACATATACATATATATATATATAATCTCATTATACAATTTCAACTTTCTATATATATATATATATTGTTGTTAAACAATTACAGTTCAACATATAAGCTGTCTTTAAAGGGTAATAAGGTTATGACCAGTGTAAAATATAATTTTCTTCTAAAAAAAACAAAAGAAAACCTATTTACAAAATAGTTGGAAAATCAAATTGTAGGAGCATCAACGTCACAAAAAAATTACAAAATGAAGATTTCACCCACTTTCATTCTATTTCATTATTATTTCTTATTTTACTTTTTTTGTAAAAATTACATAGCTAATGCAAATACGAAGTGGGGCCCGCGCGTTGCAATTTCTAGTGAAACTCTCGTACAATTAGAAGCCATTGGCAATTTGTACGACAGCTACACTTGAAAATACCGCACTCCACTATGTACATGATTTAACTATAATAACATAAAATTCTGTCATAATATTAAAATCAGGTTGACAAAAACAAAACACATATTTAAAATATTCCCATGTTTTATTCACATTAATTTATCCTGGTGAATACAGAGTAGACGTTTACGGAGTAGAACTCACATTGAAGTTATTTATCCGGAATTAGCCACCTTCATCCTTGTAATACAATTAACGTATCTGTAGAACAGATCATTATTTTTGATTGAATTGCTGTTTTAAGTTCATTTTTCGAGTTGTTGTTTCAAGTCCACTTTGAATTTCCATTGTAATAGAATTCATATATATCTCCATTTTTTTTACGCATTTATTAAGTTAAAATTTTAAGTTTAATCCGACAAAAAAATATCCCCGTTTACATTGTCAATTACTATCGTGATACAATTAACGTATTTGTTGTTTTTAAGTTCAATTTATGCATAGTAACACTAAATATCTCATCTATATTTAGAAATTCCTTACGCTATTCATTCATAGTGGTAAATACAAAGTGTACCCCCGCCTTGCATTTTTAGCGACGCTCTCTTATATTAAAACACCTTGAAACATGCTGTGGTAAATATAAAATACTGCCCGTGCGTTGCAGTTTTAACGACGCTCTTGGGCCTCCGAGATAACGCAGTGGTAGCGTCGATGACTTGTAATCACGGGGCCCCGGGTTCGATACCCCGTCGGAGGCATATAGTGGTTCGGATTCCATTTTAAACTGTAGGTCCAGTCCCGATTAGTCTTACTGTGCATAAAATGGACTTAAAACACCAACTCAATCAAATAACAATACAACCCCATAGGGAATATACAGCAAGAATAAATATTATCACCGTTCACATTGTGAATTCCCACTGTAATACAATTAACGTATTTTCAAAATTATTATCATCATTGTTATTATTATTATTATTTCTGGTTGTAAACATGATGGAGTGATTGATTCATAGAGATTCTGTACAGTTTAAAATAGGGTCGGGTTCCTTGACGTTAAACTGAAATCTTCCATTATTTCTTCTTTCATATTCCAAAATTCCTCACGCTGTTCATGTCATAGTGGTAAATACGAAGTGAACCCCCCGCCTTGCACTTTCTAGCGATGCTCTCGCATATTAAAACATCTTGGGCTTTGCACACACCAACACCCAGATGGAAATAACTACGTCACACAACTTGTACACACTTGCATCGGAACTATCAGACAGCCTGACAACAATACAAAACAATCAGCCAATCACAACTTGTTCCCAATTCAGAAAAGAAAACAAAATGGCCGCGGAAACATACACATATTGCGAAGGATATAAAAATCACATCACCATTCTGACGTCATAACGTCCCATCAACCTGGAACATGCCTCAGCTACAGTGGCAGACACAGCCTTACCAACAAGTGACGTCACACATTGTTCCGAATACAGAGGAAAAACAAAATGGCGGATCATCTTTATTCATATCCTACAACATTAAAAACTTCCATCCACCGACTTGTAAACAACCCACGTCTATTCCAAACTCCCAATTTTACATTATCAACTACGTCACAGTCAAAACAAAACTTGATACAACCTGCATCGAAACTCCCAGACAGCTTGACGCCACTACAAAAGTTCATTCACACCGTGACCTCAAAAACTCTCATCGATACAGACATACTGGCGACATGCATACAACGTCATACTGAGGTTTACTCATCCCATGACCTGCTACTATCATATCATCAAACACAACACAAACATTGTTCCGAATACAGAGGAAAAACAAAATGGCGGATCCAATTTTAACGCTAATCACCAGTAAGGTTTACTTAACCCATGAAAGGCTACTCTAATCTTATCAATGATTACGTCATACATAGGTTCCAACATGCCCTACAAGAGTACGCCGCTCTTATCTTATCTTATCTCGAGTGATAAGATAACTTGTTCCCAGGTGCCTCCTATCTACTATTACATATTAATTAGGAAACCTTACTTTCTGACTTCCCCTCGTATGTATTATCCTGGATGAGTAAGTAGTATACAAAAATAAAAATAATAATGATGAAAATAATGACTGTTATATTCTTATTTTATGTCGCTTATCTACCTCCTTATAGCCGAGTTTGAAGATGTGCGAATTATGAGTAAGTAGTTCCTGGTTTCCAGTCATCGGCCTTGAGCGTGAGTGTCCCTTCATCAATTTCATCTAATCATCACTCATCCTCATCGGAAATTAGCCAAAAGGTGGCAAAAAGAGACATAAAATAACAAAAATACAAATGCAAGGAGCACCCATCCCCAGTCCGCAACTCCTAACCCAAAACTTTGTTGACAAGATCCTGACTCGACACTTCATGGCAATGTCACAAATACTACTAGTTTCTTACCAGAATCAAGAAAGATAGTGAGTAGAACATAAGTTTTGCTCTTTCTTCTAGTGGTGTCCTGCGTTTCATTACAAAATAATCTTCTTTCGGACTTGTTTTGCAGACCTTGCGAACTGTAATGACCGTCACAAAAAACGCTCCATTGTTTGTTGGTGTTTCTTCCTTGCACTTTACATTTGTTTGGCTGTCAGATCACAAGCATCACCATTCCTCTTGTTTCCTTGCAGCTGTCTGCCTTTTTTCACCGTGCTCGCGGTTCCGAGCTCGTCCCACGTTGCTTAAGAATTTGTCAACCCTTTTTTTCTTTGCCCTCCTTGTTCTTGTTTCGCGTTAAATTTATTTACCCTCTCATCAAGATTTCTCTGTTTTGGTCTTGATGTTAGTATGTGACCAGTTGCTTCGGCTCATTTGTATTACGGGTATTTCAGCAACCATTCCCCATGTTAGCTCTTATTGCCAATCAAGATCAGAAGCATGGAAACTATACATGTATTTTTTTGGGGTTGGTTGAGTTTTTTAAAGTCCATTTTATGCACAGGTAGAGGCTGGACCTTCAGGTTAGTGTGGGATGTGCCTCGACCGGGTATAGTACCAGGGACCCCGTGGTTAGAATTTCTCTTATATGTAATAGTATTTTTCCTAATTGGAGCCGAGCTCTGTTGCTGCGTGCTACGACACCAGGGGTTCCGAGTTCGAATCCTACCCTGGGCATGGGTGTTCCTTGTGAGTGTCCCTTCATCAGTTTCATCACATCGTCACTCATCCTGATCGTCGCGATTGTCCAAAAATGGCAGCAAGGCGCCGTAAAATAACTTAATCAATCAATCCATTTTTCTAATTTATATTTGAGAAAACAGATAATCATTCAGTGACGACCTGTGTCATTTAACCTTATTTTCACTCAATTCGTAGAAAAATATTACCGTGTATATTTAAAATCACCAGCTCCAAAATATACGGGTGTATTGGTTATCAGAAAAGTTTGCTTTAAGCTCCCTTAATTTTTATATAGGTTAAATTGAGAGTGGATCTATAGTTAAAGTGGGATCCATACCACTGTGCAATGTTACTCCCGAGGATCGAACCGGGGATCCCTTGATCATAAATTGACAGCGTTTCAACTACGCCATCGGGTAGGCCGGCTATTGTAATGCATCGTCAAGTTCGTTTGTCTTTCATCCTTATATTTGCGACGCAACATATTCAGGCCGGCTTTCGCGGTGGAGTGGTTAGCACAACGCTCTACGACGCCTTGGTTCCCGGGTTTGAATCCCGGACTGGGCTTGGGTGTTCTTTATAAGTTGATTTATTGGTTGATCGATTTGTTTTATTTTACTTCGAGGTTTGTGCCTCTTGGCTAATTTGCGAAGATGGGGATGAGTGATGAAATGATGAAATTAATGAATGGACATTTACAAACAACCATGCCCGAGAGGGATTCGAACCCGGGACCCCTGGCATCGCAGCGCGATTTGCTAACCACTTAGCCACGGGGTCCGGCTGTTCTTTTAAGTGTCCCTTCATCAATTTTATTACATCATCACTCATCCTCATCTTCGCGATTAGCCATAAGTGGCAGAAATGTGAAGTAAAATGTACCAAATCAATCAAGCAAACAACATAATCAGATAGAACAACTAAATAACAAAAACACAAGATAATAGACCCTCAACTGTCAATCATTTACACTGAAGAATGACATTCTAGTGGAAGTAAATACATTGTTTAGCATTGCATTGAAATATTGCTTTGCACATTATCATAACGTTAAATAATTCTTGAAAGTATGTAATTAATTTTACAAAATCATGAAATAAAATAGAACTTGTAATGATGCACAGCATTGAGTTTAATCATCTGACAATACGGGAAATGGAAAATCTTCCAGCATACCCCCATTGTGAGCTTTTTATTGATAGAATTTAAAACCTTCAAATACGCGCTTTAATTCAGTTTTGGTCGTTGGTAATTTAACACTTAACACTTGTTTCGTTGCCAATGTTGTACTAGAATTTCAAAGGTTTTTAATATTTGAAATTCCTATGAGCGTTTCCTGGTTACTCTCTCCTGCTTCAGTTCAATAACTACCTCTTTCTGTCGCTGTAATGTTTTTGGATAGGTGGTTTGTACATGCCACAACCTCATAACCTCGCTGGTTATGTCGGTAGGGGTCAAACTGGCGCACGGGAGACCCTGATTCGAATCCCGGGGTGGACGTTCTCAGGTGGGAATTTCTTTGTTAATTTTCATGCATATGCTTCTCTAGTGCTCACCCAGCCCATCACCAATACGGCTGAGCCTGGAATTGATCACATTACCCCTGCTCGTATGACTACGATCGTGAATGTGTGGAGCTTCACATTCCCTATGTGGTTTCAGACACAGTACAATGCAGAGTTAAGAAGGCTTTACCTTTATATACTCAGAACTCTCAGTGCATGATAATTTATATTTAAATGTGTACAATAGAGATAATGGAGCCTCAATAGTCAAATGGGAAATATATTTTATATGGCGACCTCCGTGGCGGAGTGGTTTGCACGCACTTTGACGCCAGGAATCGCGAGTTCGAATCTCGACCTGGCCATGGGTGTTTGTGAGCGTTCCTCCATCAATTTCATCATATCATCACTCATCCTTATCGCAGCGATTAGTCAAAAGTAGCAGAAAAGCGACGCTAAATAACAAAAATCAAATCAAACAATACACAAAAACACCAAGTAAAATTCATGAAGAATTGATATTTTGTTAATACGAACAATGAGGCATAAATGACCAGACTTGCCTAAAATCCGACCCCAGACCACCTGACTGTAAAGACTGTCATTAGACACAATTGATTATATTTATATTATCATAGAAGATAACACACAAAACACTTTCATACATGAACTAAACCAGCATGATAGTATTCCATAGAACGTTCACAATTAACTTTTTGAAAAAAATATTTTCAGATTAAATATATATCTTTAAAATATGACTCTGAAAATGAGGAACGCTTAAGAGCAAGTAGATGAGAAATCTATTCACATAGTATGAAAAACCCAAACTTCTCTTAAATTGGTTGATTGCTATGTCCTCATATCACATTTTAATCATTTACAAAAACCTAAACTGATGAAAAAATAGATTAAGGCTCATCGATTTTTAAATTTGAATTATCGATTCATTTTGTCGAATCGGTAGCATGGAATATAATGTGGTTCATCCGAGAGAAGGTTGATAAAAAATGCTTACTTTTTTTATATAAAGAACTTTCCTTTTTTAAGGCATTTTCCCCACAGTAGTGGCGGCATCTGAAGAAATTCGATTTCGGTGAAATGGTTTCCGAGAGGAACTAATTTAGCTCTTTCCGTTTCCTAGACGAATCCAGAACCGGAACCATTGAAACTGGAACAGACGGAATCGAACCCAAATCAGAATCTTATAAGGCTGCATTTGGAAACGGGGGTGTGGGGTCTGTGAAACTCTCTCCCTCTTCGAAACGGTTGTCTCAAGCAGACAAGGGGAAGGTCAAAAACTATGATTATTGGAAGGAATATATGTAGAAAAGCAGGTCGTAGACTTGCAAATTGAAGCAAGAAATGAGCTGCTATGTTCCTTTACCCTTTTAATAAAGTCCAAGTGGAAGAGTAAGATGGAGTTCAGGAACGTGAAAATTGCGCGATTGAATTCAAAATTCTGATTCTGCGAAAATATCTTTATGGATATTATAAAACATTTAAATGAAAGAAGAGTGAATTCATGGCTAAGTAAGAGCTATGTACGCTCTTAAAATGTAGATACAAGTTATCGGAGGGCATGACTTGAAATATCATATACGGCATAATCTTTTTCCTTTGCATTGAGTAAGTTCCTCATCTTGTGTTAAGTGCTAAACATGTACGAGAATGATTACTATGACTTACGGTCGAATTTTCTAACAATTCAGTACGTTTATGCACCTCCTGGTATGATTTTGTTCAGTTTTCAAAATTGTTTCAATTGAAAATATGTTTAAACATAATGGGATTTTTTTTTTTTTAAAGGTTTTGCTTATCTTTTACATAGTTAAGACTCTCCTTTACTGTACTCACAGAATTATATAAATAATACAATATTTAGCATTAAAAGTGCTAAGTATAAAGGTTTATTGAAAGTTACATTCTACTTTTCTTGAATGTTTTGATGACAATATCAAAATTTAATTTATACAACGAAATAGTTAAAAGGAGTTTAAATTTATAGCAGTATATCAAATATCAATTTCAATTTCCCAATTTTCCTTGTTACTTTGGTGTGAAAGTTAATCAGATGGCATATACACCACCACATAATTAAAATGTAAATGCAATAATGCTTCAATTTAGAAGAAATCGAACATCATTCATCTGAGGCTATGGGAGCCACATCACAACGTTAGAGTCATTGGGGAAATGTGCCCATCGGGGTTGAATGTCCACCCCCTCGTATCTCGCGCAACGTTAATGTTATGTCAACTCTGCGACTTGTTTGAAAGCGCCCTCCGTGGTGAGACGAGGCAGCAGATTTGGAACTTGTGAGAAGAATCTGAAGCCATCCAGGGTTAATATCATGAGGTAAGAAAACAATTTTTGAGGTAATAATTTTTTGGGCGTTGCTGTATTAACAGTGTGCAATAATATTCCCAAGAGAGGAAGGAACTGAATTATATTTGGTGTAAAGATCAAGAGTGAAGGAAACATATCTGCAGAGTGAAACTGCCGCATGGTGTTCAGAGTTGCCAACCCAGTGATCCAATTTTCTGCTTGTAGCTGTGGGGTGATATGCCCACAGAAATTAAGTACAATATCCCCATGGGCACTATTATGAGAAGAAAGGACCACAATGTGTCTGGATCCAGTGTATTCGTTGTAGTATGTGGATGCATGAAATATGTATCAAATTCACGTCCATGTGTCCAAAGTACAATGCAATTTCTCACAAATGTAAACAGTAAATGAGGCTATGGTAAATTCAAAATAAATGTTGTTCGAAACGCTATGCTTGTCTGTACAAATGATGTTCTGTTTACGAAACAGACGTTAATAATCTTCCAGTTAATGCTGTATATTATTTTCCTTTAAATATGTCATGCAGGCCCGTAGCTGTAATTGATCTCCATGGGGAGTTCACTTGTTATGAGGGTGGCTCACGGGTTATCGGGTGGGCTTTGTAAACCAAGTCCAATTTTCAAAAGTTTAACAGTATTAAATGAAGGTAAATTACGTGGAGGGGTCATTAAGTTATATGAAATTTAGAAATATCATACAAATACAACATTTTTTCTATATCTTTTAAAACATCGTTTTCTTATAAGTGTTGACTACTACTCAAATCATTCCTTACTGCACACTTCATACTACTTTTGATGATACAGATATCTATATCACACAAGAAAAGATGCACAATATTCAATCATAGTGCCTACAGTACATTTCACCCCCGGCGGAAGCAATGAAACTCCCCTTCGTTCTGAAAACTTGGGAGCTGTTGACCTTTGACACAGATGCGGAAGGAATTTGCATGGTGGTCATCAAAGTCACAGATTTCTGTCTAAGTGGGGGGTCACAACAGGGGCAGCGAAAGTACAGATAAAGAAGCTCCCCTGTGAAAGAACCTTCTAGAGCCTAGAGAAGAGAATCTTCTAAATACTTGCCGCTACTTATACTTCTTCTTACAAATAAGATGAAGAAATGTGTTACTGTTGTTCATGTTCTGTGAATTTATCCTTCACCAAAGTTGTGAGCAAAATAATATCGGCTGTCTATATTTTCACTCTGCACTACAAGCAAATTAGAGAAAATAGTTTTGCCTAATGTCAAGAGGGCTGAAGGCAGTGTCAGGGAGAGCTGACGGTAGCTCCAGGGGGGGGCTGAGCCCCCCTGGCCCTGCCTGGCTACGGGCCTGATGTCATGTCAAGTATTACAAAAATTGTTTCTTGTATTGGCCATTTTACCCCTAATGGGTGGGCATTTTACCCTGAACACGGGGTGATTTGCCCAAATTGACGTTCATCTGTTTATTTATCTATGGTTCTTTTGCTATAAGACTTACAGTAATACAACTTATAGGTAACAATAACAAAACATGTAGCTTTCATTTGACATCCTTTTCATTGCGACACTCCTTCATTTAGCTAAGCTATAAACTGCCAAAAATAAATTGGGCGTATTCCCCCGAGTGACTCTATATTATTGTTATACGCAAGCATCGCACTTAAAATAAAAGATAATATTGTATAAGTTGAAGAACTAAATGTGTTTACCTAAACATAAACATTTCTTATAAAAAAATAAAACAATCAAATGTGCTTACGAGTTTAAAGTACCATGGGACATATATTGCGTTTCTGTTGCCTGCAGTTGTTGATTTATAATTTCAACCTATTGTTGTAATTGACCAAATGGGACTAAGCGGTGGCCTATTTATCTCCTCTGGGCGAAAACATCCGCTGAAGTGTGCAAACTAAGATAAATTACTATGTTTGTGCCCTCTCAGGATTTTAACCTGCATGACAGGTTCGAGTAGCAGTTAACGCTCTTGAAATACAACACACGGTGTTGCAGAAACGAATTACAAGGGACTTTTTAAGTATGTATTGTTATTATATTCTGCAGAGCTCCATTTAATCGCAATGTGTGATGCAGATCAGTATCCGAATAAGAACACATAATACAAAAACCTTAAATTACCATTCCAAATTCGCGTTTAAAATATTTCACAACAATATGTTTATTGTTGTATAAAAGGAAACGACAGTAGTAGAGAGCGCCCGCGCAAGATCCTTTAATGGCATCATAGCATTCAAGTGGATAAACATGCATGCATGAACACACACACACAAATGTATGTATATATATATATATATAGTATTTTTTTAAATTTTCAGTGAGGATAATTCCTGCAGGTAGTCTTGAGCATCTGAATATTATATACCGGTAAATTATCATAACTGAGAATCAAATCTAAAATTCGATTATGCCGACTTGGTGGCCGAGAGGATTAAATGATAAACTTTTGATCTCGCCATCAAAGTTGCTGGGTTTGAATCCCGGCATGGGCAGGAGTGTCGTCTGTATCTGTCCCTTCATCAATCGTCACTCATATTCATCGTTGCGATTAGCTAAGAGTGGCAGAAAATGACAAAAGCACCATGCAAGTACAATAATCGATTGTGCTAACGTAAGAAATAGAAATATACATATACAGTCACGGACTTTTCTGGGTTGTAACGACTCCATTTACTTTCAATAGGATCGTTACAACCTACGACTGTATGTGGTTGTACGAATGTGCTAACATATATGAATATTATACAATAGAATTTTTAGTAGCTTGAATGATTTTGTAGCCATGGTAAATCGACGAATGATGCATACCGGAACCTATTTGCCTAAAGAAGAACACTACATAATATACATATATTCTGTCTCTGTGTGTGAGTGTACATATATGTACATACATAAACACCCACACACGCAGAGAGAGAGAGAGAGTAAGAGTAAGCTAACGTGATCTTTATCATTATATGTAAAACTTGTACGTACTTAAATATCCTTGCATTTGAGATTAACCAACCGATTAAACATCTTAAGGGTTTATTACTTATGTGAAACACGCTTTTAAGCTTATTTTGTTCGCATCTTTAGCTAATAACCACAAGGTAATTGGACGTTAGAAGCACCTAGGAAACCACTAGTAATGAACATGTATATTATTCGTTTCCTTTGATCCTTCCTACCTACAATTTGAAGTTACGCAGATTGAGGAGGAATGCTTAAAATCTGTTTGACAGGAGAGCCTGGTTTAGAAGAAAAAATATAAATGTCCAAGAAGGAAAAGAGGAGCGATCGGTTTTCAGGTTTTAATTGGTAGAGAGTTTCTCTCTCGTTATCTTGTTAGAAACTATGTGCTCTGAACTTTCTCATCCTTTCGGAGAATCATAGTGCATATCAAGATGACGAAAAGGAAATCTCGAAGTTTGTAATGGGAGGAAAAGTTTGTAGGCCCTTTCAATATGAATGAACTTAAAAGGCAAAACGAAAGAGGAACGCCGTAAGATTTTAAAAGCAATTATTATATTCGTCACGCTATGTACGGAAAGTGTTATTATGGTGGTGGATTGTATACAAGAATAGTTTCAACCTATGTCATACTGATGAGCAATATTGTTAGTCGCATTAATAATTATAATAATAACAATTATTATTATTTATTGCTTCAATCATGTAAGTTTGCTGTATTATTACAATAATTATGAAAATTACAAATTATAAACATACTGTACATAATGAGCATGTGCTCGTGTCTGCCTTAGTTGTCTACATATGTATATGCATTTAACTTTGAATTATGAAGCAATTTTGGAACACCTAATGTATTCCTTTTATTGATTGATTGATTGATTTCTTGTTCAAGTTTATATTTATATTTTTATGCACAGAAAGGTTAATCGGGATTTGACCTTTTATGCGAAGTATTTTTTAAAAAGATCATATTGAAAATGAATTTTTAAATTTATTTTCGAGGTTATGATTGTATTTGTAGTGGCTCCTAGAGAAAAATCTTTCACTTGTATACATATTTCGTGTTTGGTTCCGTTTCCTGAGTGCTTTCTACTTCTAGCTGGGAATATGCAAAGTTTGTAAAAGGTCGAACAAATCACGCTTATTTTGCCATGTGGCACGAATACGAGGAACTCACTTGCAATAGGCGCCTCTCAGCCCGTTAGCTACTTTCCAGACTGTCTGAAAAACGAGCCAGTTTATATCTGCAATTCCACTTCCAGACAGAATACTTCCTGTGTGTGCTCTCACCCTCTTTTCTCTATCTTCTTTTCTTATTTGGAGAAAAGCTTCTGCAAATTTTCTTGCGATTTTTGCTTCAGTTTTGTTCATCGGTGAAGAAAGTGGGAATACTGAACACTTCTCTGAAATATATTGGAACACTTATTTCAGTGCCAAAGCACATATACGTACATTGTTAATTTATTCACTGATCTATCTGTAACATTACGTTATTATACATCTATTATTGGCTGAAGTGACTTAATTGACTATATTAGAGAACAGCCACAAATTAGAAAAACGTATCTTCCAAACATGGATTTAAAAATGACAAATTGCCATCTTTACGTTAATATGTTTAAAATATATAATTTCTCATAATCGGTTGCATGATAATTTATATGAGATAATCGAAACTGAGATTAAAGTATCATTCTTGAATATGTTCATAAATTTATCACCCAATTAATAGCAAACTGTTTCTTAAGCACAAAATATTTGAATGCAAAAGGAATATTTTATTACAGATTTTTTAGGATTTTGATTTTCTATTTTCGTGAAACTACGTTGCCTTTCCATCTCTTGAGTTAATTGCACGATGAGGATGATTTATGAACAGATGATGGGATAAACACAAAACATCCTTGCCTTAATGAGGATTCGAACCAGGGACCTATGGCGTCGCAGTGTGTTACTATGAGCACTCAAACACTAAAGTCTGCTTTCCACGTTTATTAATCGCCTCGCTAGTAGTAGGTAATTAAAAAATAGATATCATCAAGTTTGCAGAACAATATAGTCACAACTATATAAGAACATTTAAAAATTAAGACATCCTTGAATCTTAACGGCCTTATTAACAGACCAGAATAAAGATTAGATGGCAAAGTTAAATTAGTAAGATAGTAAAGAATCATGATAATGCTAGAGAGTTAATTGGTTAACCTAGAATGTTACGGTTTTTAAGTGTGTTTTTTTTCTTAACTGGGAAATGGAATACAAATTTACTTGCCGTAGATATCAAGCGGAAAACGTTCAACCATTTTTACTTTCATTTAAGAATTACACGAAATGGCTTTAAAAACATTCTGTGACGATAAAAAGTATGGTCCAATACTATCATTACTCGAAAATGAGATACATGAATCTTCATATGAATAACGTGGATTGCTTCGATTGCGAGATAAGTTAATTAACATCCAAACGAAGCCAGATGTTGTGTCACACACTGGTCCAATGCGGACCTATTACCAGATGGTTCGCTGGTTTTAATTAGTAGAAATGCATGATAAACACATACACCATTCTTCTAAAGTTCAGTAAGCAAACCCACATTTTTTTCCCACACACTAATTAAACCGGATTGAAAAGGGAATGGTGAAACAGTGAAGAAGCGATCCCAAGTTTTGAAACCCTTATGTTGCATTGGATTCACCTCACTTTATTTTAGAATAGTTGTGGAATGACAACATGTAGATCTCATTGATAAAGTGTACAGTATGTGGGGTATGCGACATACAATATTCAGAGGGTTTTTGAAATGAAACACTCAAAATGCCGACCAAGTCAGAATTTATTGTCAAATAAACACACAATAAACGTGACGTTTCAACCTTCAGACTCTAAGAGTCTGAAGAAGACCTTGCTATGAGGTTGAAACATCACGTTTAATGTGCGTTTACTTGACAATAAATTTTGACTTGGTCAGCATTTTGAGTGTTTTATTAAACATGGAAACAATACTTAATAGTGTTATCATAGGGTATTTTTGAATGAAAAGGCAAGCGTGAAAGCAGTCGATTACTGCACGCTGAACTAGCAGGACAGACACCATGACAATGAAAAATTTAATAGAAAAGGAGCAGAACAGGAGGTGTGTGAGGTTTGAGGGAGGTTTTCACACTCGGGAGGATAACCTCCATCTTCCCGAATTGATCTTCGTTGACCTCGGATAATACAAAAGTGCGTATCTCAGCAAATTCTTAGAGGGGGGGACAAGGTTGTTCAGTAATAATGCCCTGAACGGCGACTGAATGTGAAATAGAAGTGAAAGAGTTTGAGTTTAAAGTCCAATTAATGCATAAAGCAGCTAATCGGTACTGAACCTACAGTTTAAAGTGGGATCCGAACCACTATGTGCCTGCACCGGGTATCGAACCCGTGAACCCTTGATTACAAGGCGACGACATTGCCAGTACGCCAGCCGGGAGGCTCTGGATGTGAAATAGTAGGCAGACAGTCAACCGGCAGATTCAGTCATTTAGTCCACCATAGTGGCATCAACTATGGTTTATTTGTGAAATTTAAACGCTCTGATATTTCTATAAATACCCTTAATTTAATTTAGTATTTTTAATGAATGTAATAGTATAACCCATGCACCCTTGTTATATCAAGTAAAAGTTTAAATAGGCTACATAGTTTTTTCTCTCTAAGACAAAACTTATCGAAGTCATCTTGTTACATTTTGTAACATTATATCAGATCGGTAAATTATCGGTTATTGGTATGGCTCGATGCCGACAAAATTTTCAATACATCCCCGATGTGTGGGTGTTTTATATACAACGTACAGTGCGTCCATTTCGATCTTCAGCCGAGAGATAGGGAGAAGCGTGGCGGGCGGCGCTGACGGAGATGCCGACATTTGTGGCCTGTAATGCCCGCTTATTTTTATGGACATATGCAGACATTTATATAAATATTGCAAAACGAGCACTAACCTGTGTTATAAGAGTTGTTCAAACTTATATCCACCAAGTGCCAAGTTTGTAGACTTTCGGGGAGAATACGTTGAATAGCCTGAAACTTTCGTGCCTGTAGCTAAAGTCCTTCTGGGTCGGGCCGAGAACTTATCAGCCCCCCTCGTAACGTGAACCTTGCGGCTGGCATTCCAATCCTCTCACTGACACAACACACATACACACAGCAATAACACAAACAAGTAACGGCAAGTAACCAATAATAACACTCTTGCGCACAGTATGAAATTAACACGCTCTTGGTTTACATCTGCTCGCCACTATATTCACAGCTCTGTCGCGAAGGAACAAAAAACTCGAGCTCGGAGATTTCGGATTGCAAGGAAGCTCACGAACACCATTGACTTTTAACGGTTTCGTCTACAGCGTAATCTTGATACAGTGTTACACATTCGAAACCTCCAAACGATCCCCATCGGCACAAAACTCTTTCAAGGATATAAACTTAAGCAGGACGTTACTGGTCAAAACTATGATTAAAATGTTTTATTATCTGTGGCTCTTAACATCGTTTCTAAAGCGTATTTTTTTGTGTATATAAGGGCAGAACTTGGATGAATTACAGATGATAAATTATAACACAGGTTAGTGCTCGTTTTGCAATATTTATATAAATGTCTGCATATGTCTATAAAAATAAGCGGGCATTACAGGCCGCAAATGTCGGCATCTCCGCCAGCGCCGCCCGCCACGCTTCTCCCGATCTCTCGGCTGAAGATCAAAATGGACCCACTGTATAACCTCGTGGTTGAGTCGGTAGGGTGTCTTAACTGCCACGTGGAAGATAAACGTCGGAACCAGGTGCTGATCACCTACAAGAAATGTCCAAGAATGTGAATGTGGTGTTACCGTTATGTGTGTGTGTGCGTGTGCGCGTGTGTGTGTGTGTGTATATATATATATATATATATATATATATATATATATATATTTATGTATTCATGTTTGTGTGTGTGTAAACATACATACATACACACACATACACATAATCTAAAAGCGGATTATAGTAATGAGTAATGATGGGTAAAGTTTCCCACCCTTCATTACCATATCTACTAGAAGGACGTAGCCATGGACGTAAGCCATGTGAAAGTGCAATGTGTGAAAACTGACACTCTGTCATTTAATCCATTGACTCTGGCGTCTTAGAAGCATCGTAAAGCAGGCTCTAGAACTACAGTAATGGAGAAGATTGGGGGAAACTTGAATACTGAGAGAAGCTGGCCTCATGAAAAAAACCTTTGAACTGTGGATCTGCATAGTAAATCTCTGGAGAAATCGTCGAATTGTTCTCCATAAAACCGTGTCATATAAAAGACATTACGGAAGTCTGCTATACGGTAACATTTTTATTTTTATTCCAGAAGCCATTCCCACTATTTCTTCACATAACTGGTCTTCCTGTCTAGACGGCTTCAATACCCAATTCTTCTTCATCATCTGTTCTTCTAAAAAAATCCTTTCTTTCCTTTTCATTTTCCTCTTTTCCTTTGCTCTCGTTCGCCTTAAAGCCAGATTTAAGTGTTGCCTTTGTTCCTCCAACTTCTCTGTGTAGTCGATTTCCCCAACTGAGTTGCGAGACTTTGTCTGTAAAAGGCTAATACTGCATTCATGGTAGAAAGGGAAGGGAAAAAGATGATTGCATTGAAAACAGCTTTGCACCTTCCGGTCCAAGTTTTATATATATTTTCCCCCATTTGGCCCTGCTGTATGCAAACGTTTAGAACTTTATCTTCACAGGGTTTTACGCATGTTATCCTCCAACTTCATTATCTTCTCGTCCTTCTCTGTGAAAGTTTTTCTCTGCGTGTGTGAGTTTTAATGTCATTGAGATTATTCTAAATGTCTTATTACCCCTTTGTGTTCGACCTTTATAAACACGTACCTCGTTATAAAGGCCTTTAAGGGCGCCGCTCTTTTTTTATAGAGCATCTTTTATGGTAAGAGACGAACGAACTGCTCTTTATTGCTCGTTGGATTAGTGGAATTTCTTCCTATCGAGTATGATCCCAGAGAATAGTAAAGAATCGTAGTACGGGATTCTTTCCCTCCATTTTTTGCAAATTTCGTTTTGTATCTTTTTCTTTATTTGAATTTCATTGACTCAGATTTGCAATAATCTTTTTTTGGTACCATTTATAATCAACCATTACTTTTAACAAGATCCTTCCTTTATGGTTAAGGGGTTGTGATCAAGAAATCCGACATTCATTTCCATCCAGGGGTAACACATTTTCATTTCAGTGTTTCCCTCTTTGTTTCTAACGTGAAAAAATAAACTTGATTAGCGATTGCCATTCTTTTGGTTCTTCGAAAGATCTGTAGTAATTTTTAAGCGTTATCAACTTTATTTCCACTGCGCTTTAAGTCTATAGGATTTATATATGCATCCTTTGACAATTTCTACATGTAGTAAAATGGCAGTGTCTCGTCCGCTAACAGAATATATAAATAAATATAACAGCTACATGATATATTCTATCATTTACATGAAACGGTGATGAAAAAGAGCAAGTTAAAGTGTATTAATAATATAATTCGACATTACAAGAATAATAACACCAAAAGTCTCCAATCCAATCTTAGCTACGTAGAATAGATTCTGACTGTATTATTACTGATTGTAATTCATTCTACTTTATTCTTTTTTACCACAGGTTAGATAAATGCAGTCTTAATCTGACAAAGCTGCAAACTTTTACGCTTACAGTTCGAAAGTTCCTAATCTACATCGTGAATTTAGACAGTTAATTTTGCTTTTTTAGACGAATCCATAATATCGTTAAAACGATTTTTTCCGGGTTCGATACCCGGTGGAGGTACATAATAATACGGACCCCACTTTAAACTGTAGGTCCAGATTCAATTAGCCTATCTGTGTATAAAGTGGACTTAAAGCAGCAACTCAACAACAACAACAACATTTTTTTGATTAGTTCAAATTAGTATATCCATTGCTTTCCTCCCCTAGAAAAATAGTGGGGAGGTAATTAGAAATGGAATTAATTTGTTCTCTGAAAATCTTGCAGAGTTGCTCCCAATATCGAAACAATGTTGATGGAAATACAGGGTGACAAGAAATAACCCGTACAAAGTTTGGCGTATCCTGCCAAGAATGTAGCGTACCGTAGCCAAATAATGGTTGTGTTATTGGATTCGCCATAGTCTTTTGTAACTGTACCTGTTGTTTCGGCTTCATAACGATCACTTTCTTTGTGTTTCATAATGTCAACCAAACGCAGTGCAATTTTGGAACTGTGGCGTCAAAGAAAGCGTCAATGTGAAATTGTTCGTTTGCTGGGTGTTCCAAAAATGACAGTCTCAGACGCAGTACGGCGATTCAAGGAGCTCGGCCATGAAGGCGACTGTCCTGGAAGAGGAAGAAAGCCTACCGTCAACACGTTCCAGAACCGCAAGATCATCAAAAAGCGAGTTCAGCGAAATCCGAGGGTCTCCATGAGAAAAGTCGCCCGTGAGATCGGGATCAACCACGAATCGGCGCGGCAAATGACGAAAAATATCCTCAACCTCAAGGCGTTGTAAGCCCATAGTGTAATATTGCTCATGAATGACGGATGGAGACTCAACAGACAGGTGACTCTGGAAGGTTCTGCCATTGGCTGGGCTTCTGCGCTGGTCGAGCGAGAAGTTTAGCGTGGCAGATCCTTGCCGACTACGGGAGACTTCTGACGTACTGGACACTGGCTGGACAGGCTGAGTATATTGCATTACAGTCTATCGCCCTTTATAGGCCCTCATGGCCGGGTGTAATTTACCTAAAGTCCATTGATTTATTTTGAGTTCTTAAAAGTGCAAGAAAAGGAAATTGTTTTAGTTTAGATTTTTTTAGGTGGATTGCTCCGGGTCATGTTGGCTGTGGGGGGTTTTGGGCTGGGCTGCGATTTGCTCTGACTCGTGTAGCCTTTACTTACTGACTGCTGACTATCAAATGGGACAAATTAAACTAGGTTAACTGGGAGATAATCCATAGACATTTCTGTTGAATTAATTGTATTTGGAAAGTATAAGTACTAATATGTTTTGTAATAAATATTGGGTTAACGAATATTAAGTTCCAATTGTATACTTTAAGTACCTAATATATGATCATCCACTGCGCCGATAAGACAATCCTCATCTCACTTCTTTATTAATAAAGGGGAAACAAGAGATGTAGAGGATTATAGCGTACAAGCTCCAAAAAGTTCAGCTTCTCACCGACGAAAACAAGCACCTGCGACTCAAAATATGCCGCCCTCTGAAGCGCCGGGACGCAGGTCAGCGATGGGAGCGCATTCTCTTCACAGACGAGAAGCTGTTCACCGTGGAGCAGGCGCACAGCCACCGAAAGGACAGGACCTGGTCTGCAGAGGCTCCCGGTACCTCAGCCATCGTCGAACACCGCCAAAATCCGCAGTCGGTCATGGTGTGGGGCGGAATTTGCGCAAGCGGCAAGACACCCCTGGTTTTCGTGGATCAAGGGGTCAAAATCAACCAAGAAGTTTACCGCCGTGACATTCTCAAGAACGTCGTCCTTCCGTGGGCCCAGCAGCACTTCGGCGATACGCAATGGACATTCCAGCAAGACTCCGCTCCGGCCCACAGGGCGAAAATGATGCAAGCGTGGTGCAGAAACCATATTCCGGACTTCATCGCATCGACGGAATGGCCGCCCTACTCGCCGGATCTCAACCCAATGGGCTACAGTGTCTGGTCGAATTTGGAGGCCAGGGTATCGTATCAATCGTATCAATCGTATCAATTATTATTACACATTATCAACAACACCTAGTGATGGAGCTAAATAAAATTCCCCTCCACACTGTTTGCAGTTAAAACAACAACTTTTCCCCATCTCCCAAGTTCTACGGGTAATTTACTACATTTTTACATTGCCCCAATGCAGTCAAGACGACAAGCAATCCAGAAAGAAGAGGAAGCAGAGAAAACATACATTCTACAACCAGCAGTTCTGGTCACAAACAATAATTACAGAATTGTGCTACAGTGTTTCTACACATACACATGTGAGCTCCTATCATGTGTATCTATTTGGTCATTTAACATGCATTATGGGAAACAGTATTTTTCCATAGTCCTTATATACATTTTCAGTTTTGTGTCATGCATAAGAACTAGTTTTATATGCATTTAAGTTTACATTATACTGCAAGGAAGCGACAAGCATCAGTGGTGTCAATTGACCAGTGCATCAATTAGTGCCTAATTTTTTTTTACGATGAAATTTTGCACTTTGAATAATAAACGGACATGCAAGCAATAAAAAACATAATTACAGCACTTTCGAACATTTTAGAAAGCATGCTTTAGTGACAATATTTTATGCATATGTTTATTGCATGCAGATATTAGTGTGATATATTTTTTTTTCTCTTCTCACCAACATGGAATATTGAAAGCGACACATTTGTTCGCAGAACATTTATTTGATATTTAAACTCAAGCACATAGTTTTGTCACTTGGAAGATTATTAATTTTGTGTGCAGTCATACAAAGGTATTCACCAAGCCATATATATGTATACAGTGTACAGATTAACGTAGAAAAGAAAATTGAACGCTATAATTAAGTTTTACCAGCGACAGTTATCAGTGTAACCAATTATATACATTGAATATTGTATAATAATACATTGGAATGTGCAACATAGCCGTGCAAGTTCATATATTCAACGATGTTAGGAGTGCACTGGCTACGTAGTTCGTAAAACATACGCACTTTGATATGATCAGGTTTTCACACGGACAAAACAGTGAGATGTGACAATGTTTTACATGCTTACTTACGTGTACTTACTTGTGCACCTTTTTAAGGTATTTTTTATTTTTGAAGAGTCTATATCAAGTGCAATATAAACAAACATTGTGAATTTCGTTCTATCTTGCAAAGACGCTCCAGCCAGCCGTTTGCCTCGCGGAAGACACAGAGTCGTTACCGCGTGGCGAGGCATCACAGACTCTTGACTAGGAGCAGGTTGATGAGCAATTATACATAATACACATTACGTACACGCACATGTGATACATTAAGAGTTTTATCACTTAACGACACGAACGTTTGTGATTTCTAGTCCTATAATAGTATATATTATTGTTTTTTTACATCGTATAAACATACGAATTTGTTAGTATTAAGGGTATTATTCATTTTAGAGTTTAGGGAATAAAAATTTTTTTTTTTCATTCAGGCTACGGCAAACAAGGGAAAGTTATGTTTTGGTGGATTTTTTTTGTATATTTGGTTTTTTATGAAAATATATGGAATTGGCGAACCTGAGTCATGTCAAGCTTTGCAATTTGACTTTTAAATTTTCAAAGGAGAAAATTTTTCTTAGGAGGCGCGAACGTATCAATCCCTAAGATTGTATGTTTATTTTATTAAGTCTCTCTGAACGCTTCATGTTGACCAGGGCATTCACTTGTTTTTCTCAGCTGTCTCAAGCCTCTTAGGCATGTTTACAATGCATTGTGTTGTGCCATGCAAACCTCCTGAGCATTCAGGAAACAGGTAACACTTCTGGGTTTGGTGTCAGCGGTTTGCATGGTAGCAATTATAATAAACACGATTCGGCGATTCGGCATCGAGGAAGAGCTCGATGGCCAGGGAATATAGAGGTGAGACAAGCTGGGAAGTGACTGGACTTTGGGAATTGAGTTGGTAGAGAGAGGAGGTCAGGAAGGCAGGAGGTGAAGAGTAGTACAACGCTCTGGTCAACAAATAGGAGAGAAGCTCACAGAGGACTTCGCTATTTTCATTCAGCTAAGAGACTTCAGTTAGACAGGTAATTATCCTACACCCAGCCATGATACAGGTTCAACGGTTCACAAAATCCAACGAGTTGCCATTGTCTTTTCAGTAGTTTAATTCCTTTGTGTAAATTGTACCTTTCGCATGCCAAGCAATAACTCGTCATGTCAATGACGAGTGGTCTCATCAAGAGGATGAATGATGAGTAGTTTACATCACCCCATCAATTAACTGGTTCAGATCCCTTCATTCTATAGAATGACACGGTATGTGCTAAATGCCACCACAGTTTGGAGTCGCTGAAGCAATCGCTGCGTCATGAGTGGAACCGATTGTCGCCCGAGGACCTGCGGCCCATCGCCCAAAATTTCAAAGCCCGTTTGGACCTCTGTATCGCCGCCCAGGGAGGCCACTTCGAAACCAGCTGAACATCTTGTTCCTAAGGTCCCATGTCATTGTTCTTCAGTGTTGTTTTGCTCAATTGTTTCGGTTTAATAAATGTATGATCACAAACATTAGTACGGGTTATTTCTTGTCACCCTGTATATCGCGTGAAATTATGGATACGTTGAATATGTCCTTGCTTTTACAAAGGCCACGCGGTGAAAAGTGCTACGGCAACAAACAAGTGTAAAAGAGGTCAAAATGACGTACTCGTTACTTCGGTGATTGATCTTTCATTGTCATTTGTCTGACGGTCTCGACATTCGATACATAATTTGGCGTATTAAAGATAGATCGAGATTCCTAGTGACCCCGTCTAGTTCACTGCAATTTTTGACACTATACCCTGTCCCAGGTAACTGTGGAGCAAGGCCAGAGCGAAGCAATACACGTTGCTAGGAAGGCTGGTAACTGAAGTCGCTTTCCCCCACTACACGCAATTCCGTTCCTCTTACATGTTCATTGGTGGAGCCGTCTCGCGTCACTACTTGCGCAGAGACTTGTTTTCGTTTGCCTGCTCCACAGTTAGCTGGAACAGAGTATAGTTGTAGTCCCGGTATCAGGCTGGTGCAAGGAAATGACGTTCAACCAAGTAGACGAACAGCGGTGTTCGATTCAACAAATGCCTGTCTGCGGCTTTAAACCTAAGTTCCTTGGCTTTAAACGTTCATTTGATTAGTTAGTACGCACAACGTGAGCATACACCACATACCACACCGCTCCAGAAGGTAGGCAAACGGTGCAGATACCAAATACACTATTGACACCAAATCAAGGTCGGTGTTGCACCGTGTAACCAACTAGACGCGTGAGTGCAGAGAGAGTTAAAAAGTGCAGCGAACTAGACGGAGCTATTCTATCATAGTCCATTCCAGGAGTTTATTCAGAATTTTCAATCTTGATGGAGTAGGGAGAACTTTAGATGTTTAAAGGAAAATTTAGAATCAAAATTAATACAGAATAGACCCTTGCGCAGACTTGATTTTGATTTGTTGTTTTAAGTCCACTTTATGTACAGAAAGGCTAATCGGGACGGGGCCTACAGTTTAAAGTGGAATCTAAACAACTAAGTGCCTCCATCGGGTATCGGACCCGGGACCTTTTGATTACAAGGCGACGACGTTACTCATCCTGTAATCAACGCACCAAACGTGTTAATAGTTAAAATTTGACAAAGTGAAAGCCAATGTAGACTTGTTTACGCACTTCGATTTTCTTAACTCGGGTGCCACCGTGGCGACCTGAGGGTTTTCACACTGTCTCTCTGCAAAGACTTGCAGGATCCCGGCCGTCCGAGGTTTACCAATCTGCCTTCCTTAAGATTTGTTTCTCCACCGTAAAGCCAGCCTAGGCTCCAGATTCCACGAAGAAAACTCTTTACTGTCGGCTTAGGCTTTAGCCTAGTGCCCGAAAGCAGTGGTCACCACCTGAGCCTCATTCCATACACATCGCAAGGAGGACGAATGAGATTTTGAGTTGGGGGAAAACTTTAAGGTGTACCCCTTCAGGTCTCTTACTCTAATTTGAAAGTATTAGGTTCTTGCTGTGATTTTTTTGGTATTATTCTCAATTTTCTTGAACAAAACAAAAGAATGAGAAAAGCACTAAGATTCCTACAAGTACCATCACAAACTTGCACTTTTTATCTTACCCTAAAGTTAATCAGTCCATGTCTGTTTTGATTATTCTGAATTCAAAGTGTGTGTAGAAAAAGTATTAGCTACATATGTTCATGTACATGCTCACACATGTGTCTTCATACAGTTGCCTAGTTGGTCAGGGATTTACTCTACTTTCATTTGAGTGATGGATTTGAAGAAGTTCAGCCCTCAGGCACATACAAGCCTTTAAACTGACCCTCTCACCAAAGCAGAAGCACTTATTTTCTTGCATTTTATATTGAATACACGATTAACTACAATAATGATCGTGGGTTTTTATAACCAATATGAACATGGTAAAGAGAGATCTAAAACTTGGTAAGCCGGATTTAAAGTTTTTTTTGAAAGAAGAATGGGAAAAAATGTGCACATTTCTTAGTGTTTATGACCAGAAATCGGTTGGATTGCGTTAACTCTTTGCTTATTTGCACTTGCCATTTACTATGGGGATAAGATTCTTAGCGACTCGAATCGAAACAAACATTGTATTAACCCGTATTCAAGAACTAAATACAATTTTCAATGCCCATAATAGAAGCTGAGTCTCTAACTAATTATGCTTTCAGAACAAAAGAAGATCAAAGCACTGGACAGTACGCAATGTAAGAAACACAAGAGACGATTATACTGGTTCTGATTCCAGACAATGGAGCCTCGCTCTCCTGAAATAATGCATATTCCAGGACTTGCAGAAACATACGAAGTTGTCATTTCAATGTCTTCTCAAAAGTTACCACTTGCATCTCGAAAAATAGTATATTGTTTCAAAATGTACCAGGTGGTTATAATTAAAGTGACGGTGTTCAGAGTGGTACAGCACGGGCTGTAATGAGAGTAGCAGTCTGAAACTTCGTAGATATGCTAATGAAGCAATGCGCTCGCGAATTATGCCAAAAAAATAGTTCCAATTCTCGCCACCAGGGTAAAAAACGGCGCTGTAAGCAGTCAAAACGTGGAATTTTCCATAACTCTGACGTCAAAGTCGGTGAAATTGCCTAACCATTGTGTGAGCTCCCTGGTTGTTGTTGGTGACGCTTGTTGCTTTTTCCTTTAGTAATGTTCATGTAATTCGAATAGTGAAATTGTAGCGATATTTTATTACAAAGAGTATTGTTTTCTGCGATCTATAGTGTTTTTCCTGTAACTATACCAAGTTTTGACTGCTTACAGCGCCATTTTTTACCCTGGTGGCGAGAATTGGAACTATTTTTTTTTTTTTTTTCATAATTCGCGAGTGCATTGCTTCATTAGCATATCTACGAAGTTTCAGACTGCTACTCTCATTACAGCCCGTGCTGTACCACTCTGAACACCGTCACTTTAATTATAACCACCTGATACATGATAGAAAAATACAAATAAGTGATTGTCAATACAAACCTCTCTTGTTTTGAAGATTTTCAAGTCTCTTTTCTTTCATATTGAATTTCTAATGACATTTTTTGTTTGGATTGTAATGATTTCTTATAGGTTCAGGCATAACGCATCTTTTGACTTCTGTTCCTGAATTGTTGTAAGAAGCAAGGAATGTGTGTCCAAGTTGCGCCTCCAATTTACCTGAGTTAGTCAATGTGGAAAAGAGGTGCCGTGGAAGAGAGAGCCATCTCCCTTGGGGATAAGGGGCGTTCGAGGGGATCACAGTGTTCAGGGGACCCTTAATCTCCTTCTCGGCAAAGGATCACCGTGAGCTCGGAGTCTGACAACTTCAGGCCAGTAATTAATTGTCTCTAAACTCCCTTCATTTTTCCTGGATTTGCATGCCCATTTATCAATCCGATTTTTTCTCTCTGCCCGTCTTTCTCTTTTGATTTTCTGCGTTTTCTCTACATCCCACCGTCCCCCCTTTTTTTGTTTAGCGGACATCCTCTCTTTTGTAATTTGCGAGAGCTCATCGCAGGTGAGCGGGTGGTTTTGTTTTCGTGGAATCACGTACGTGAGTGTGTTCGTTTGCATGCAGTTAACCGCAGCCATCAGGACCAGAGCTCAAAGAACGTGGATCATCATGGGAGTCTGGATTCCACAGCGCTCCTGCTCTGAAATGTTGCAGAAACAATCTCACTGGTGACAGCAACGAATGTGTCCATATATAGAGCTGCACGGTCTTTTTGTCAGGGAAATAATTCGCGCACAAGGAACACAGTTTTTTCGAAGTCAATCTACTGTTACGAGTGTAACAGTAAAAGAAATAAAAGAGTAATGGTAATAAATTGTCAATTTAGATCCACTTGCCTCCCATTACGGAACATTTTCCAAGTAAATAGAGGCCGGTCTGGGAGCTTCCCACATGAAAGAGGGGCAGAAACCCTGGTCTGTTCTCCCCCACTCTGGTGCAGGACAAAGAAGCAAACAAAAGGTCTTCACCATGTTGAAACAAGATTATATTCTGATAAAGTAAATACGCTAACAAAATTGAACCTTGCTACCCTATTAAAAGCTGAATCCCGGTGCACGCAAGGACAAAGGAGGTAAAAAAAATGTACTCGCGAGAAGAGAAAATAACATATTGATGTCATATGATGGCACCAGTGTCATAGCTGCTAGATTTCTGAACCAGAAGAGCCATGTTCAGCTGCCCCTTGTGGAACATCTGTCGCCTGGTGGATCCTTAATATATTCGGCCTACAAAACTATTGTTCGTTGATACTTAGAAGGCTGTCGAACAAAACTGACACGTCACGTGATACCTAATGTCGCACGTCACTTCAAAGTGAACCTTAAAATAACAATTTACTCATTTCATACTGGAAGGGTGTGGGTGTCACGCAAGTGTCAATCTCTCCTGCAATTAGTTGTACATCCTGGAACCTGCATTCATGCAGACCAACAAGGCTCAGGCACCTGGACTTACAGGCTATTGGGTCTGCGTTTAGTTGTTCTGTGTGGTGGATGCAGTGGCGTGCTCAAGGGGGAGTTGGTGGGGGTCACAACCATCCCCCCCTTTTGGTTCAGTATTCCTAAAAAAATAAAGAGCGCCAAAGGCAGGAAAAGATGGCAAAGTAAGAACTGACTACTAAAAGTAACCGCCCTTCAAAAATTCTGAGCACGCCACTGGGTGAATGCTCTTATACAGCCTCAGGTTTTATGGTTGGTGCGGAGATTTTAGTTTTCAAATAGTTCTATTGTTTTGTGGGTAACGAATTCATCTCTGCATGATGAATTTTAATCTAGGCTTAATGATTTTTAATTTCTGGGGTTTATCCAAAGTTTCGTTGTTGATAAGAGATGTCCGCCGACCTCCGTTGCAGAGTGTTTAGCACAGCGTGCCACGACGTCAGGAGAACCGGGTTCGAATCTCAACCTAAGCATGGGTGTTCTTTATGAGTGTCCCTTCACAAATTTCATCATATCATCACTCATTCTCATGGTTGCGATTAGTCAAAAGTAGCAGTAAAGTGACGTAAAATAACCAAATCAATCAATCAATAGATAAGAAATTGTCGAGTCAGTCGTGATGGGTTTAAATAGCCTAAGCGTTGAAGCATCACAGAATTTTAATTTAAATCAATCAATTCCACATTGCAACAGGTGAGATGTTCCATATTTCAACAATCGTGTAAAATATTTTTCTTAGTATTACTATTGTGTAACAGTTAATGGTAAGTTTGCTCACGACCAAGTGTTCTAACCTGGATGAATCCACTTCATGCCAGCATGTTGATATTTAAATATAAGATACGAACTTCCAAGGTGTTCGCTTGAAATATAGTAAATGTTTATTGAATAAATTCTAAGAAAGCTGTGGGGTGTTAACTTTGCTCTTATCTTCCTAGAGAAACAGTGTTGAAGAAAAGAGCACATAAAATGTCAAGGTTAATTTGGATGTAGCTTGTAATTTTGTAATGAATAAACAATTCGAAATTAATGTCCCATTTTTAAGTCGTCTCTGATAAATAAATATAATGTGTAGTCAAGTCGGACAGCTATCTTTTTTGCAATGCCATTTGTAATTCTATTTGTGAATAATCTCTGAAGTTAGTTTAGCTTAGAGAAATGTTTTTCCTCCTTTGTCAGGTATATTGCGTATTAAATCCTTTAGCAAGACAAGGACAAGGTGATCGAAATAATTCATGCTGAGGATTAATTTCAGTTTTCTACTCAAGTGCTAATTGATGAGTTCATAAATGCGAACTCGTGGAAGTGAATGTACTCGTGGAGAAAGTTTAAGCTAAAAGTGGCTATTAGCTAGACGTTACAGGTGGTCACGTATAAAAAGTATGGGAGGCGCAGAAAAACAATTCACTAAAGAACACGGATACATAAGCTACAAGGACAAACATGCATTTTCTAATGTATGGTTCTCGAAAAATTCGTTCTTCTTCTCCCTCCTTCCATTTTATTTGTAACTCTTTTATTGTCTTTCCCATTTTCTGTCAGTTTCTTCTTTATTCTTTCTCTCTATCGATCATCTGCTGCTCGTCTTCCTTCTCTCTCTCTGCCTGTTTTTCTTCTGAACTTTTAATTCCTTTCTCTCTCGCTTTTCTATTTCTCTCATTCTTTCTTTCTTTTTCCTTCGATTATCCATTTCTTTCTCTCTTTCGTTTCCGTATATCTTTCCCTCTCTCCCTATACATTTCGACTCTCTCTATATATCCCTCTCTGTACGCGCGTGTGTGTTGTCTCGCATCTTTATTTCTCTTTCTTTATCTGTCTCTCACTTATTTTTCCTTCTTCCTTTTCCCTCTCTTTTTGGCTTGTTCTATTCTCTTTCCTTCTCTCATTCTCTACTATTTCTTTCATCTCTGTTTTTCTTCTCTCTCATAAAACACTTCATTCTTATGATATGTAAACATGATGTACATATATACAACTTAAGGATGAAACTATGAAAACTTTATGAAGGCGCCCATGTAACTACTGAAAATATTGTAGCATGTTCATAAATGACCGTGGAGTCATGTATTTACACACACAAACACGCACACATATATTTATTTTGTTAAACTAAAATGTTATTCGTTTCATTCTCACCTGTAAAAATGTGCCAGTACGGTGTAGTAGAAAAAAACACTGATTATATTTAATATATATATTAGGCTATGTGTTATCGGTGGTTGATGTATAATATATCAAAATAAGATTATATTTATTGTCAATGAATTTGATGAGAAATTCTTCATATTGATAAATTAATTAATATAAATTAGACACTTCAAATGCCATTGAATACATTTATTAGACTGAATCAATTGAATTTATTTGATAAAGTTTCAAATATCTTTTAAGGACATTTTCAAAGGGAAAATATAGCTTGGTGAGTTAGTGAAGTTAAACATCTGGAGAATTCCCTTCTACATTTTCTGAATGCTGTTGTTTTCATTTTAGTCTGAAATCCTTCAACCCTAAATATGCAAAGTTGGATGTGTTCTCATTAACGAACTGCGGAGAACGGGCGATAGTCCAGGCAGTCATTCTGCAAGAAACGAAAATACGAAGCTCCCCGCCGGTCTTTAAGCAGCGCGTGTTGGAAATTCCACCGGTATTAGAGCTTAACTCGGTCCCAAATCGTACTGGCTTGACGAAGGCGCCACTGATAACCTGAAGCACGACATTTGGTCATCTCGATTCGTAAGATATCCATTTGGCCGTCTTTAGATGGACGATGTCGAGCTAAGCACGCGAGTGGCCAGTTATCTGTAAAACAGGGGAGGTCGGGAGAACGGTACACCCAAAGTTCTTCTCATCGTTTAGCCAGTCTTAGAAATGGTCACTCCAACGAATTCCTCTGATTGAAATTTTTCAGATTACTCGAGTCAGGCAAAGACCAGAAAATACCCTGCAGATCTTACGCTCAAAGCGAATTGTTCATCGCCATTTTCAATCTATCCGTTTTCAACAGTGACGATCATGAATTGAAATAATAAAAAAAAAATAATAGGCCGAGGACAACATCAAATTCGTATCAACAGAATTTCATTCCATAAAACAAGACAAGATATAGGCCGTGTCCGAAAGGTGCAAGACCATATTTGAAGCGAGCATACTTCGAGAATGGTCTGCGAGATCAGTCTCGAAGTCTTGGAAGTCTTCGAATTACGCTTCGACTGCAGTGCATAATACGTTCACACTACGAACACATTGTTTTTCCTGCGGTATATACACTTGTTTTTCACCATAGAAATTACATAGCATTTTAGAAAGTTCTTATATTTCAATTCCCATACAACAGAAGAACTACAACCAGCAACTGGACGAATTTCGACTTCCATGATTTCAAACAAGTGCATAACAAGCACACGAGTGAATCAGGGACGACGATCGGTACAGTTTAAAGTGGGATTCACTTTGTGCCTCCACCGGTTATATCACCAAGGGCCCCTTGATTACAAAGCGACGAAGTTACGCCCCATCGGGGAGGACCTTCAAAAGAGTATCAATCAAATCAAATGCCATGCTGACTTCTTTTCTTATTTGGTTAATTTTACTTTACTTTTCTATCACTTTTGGCTAATCGCGAAGATGAGGATGAGTGATGATATGATGAAATTGATGAAGAGACACCCAAGCCGGGATTCTAATCGGGCACCCCAGGAGTCATAGCACGCTGTGCTAACCACTCCGCCACGGTCGCCCAAATGTCGTACTGGTGCATACCTATGTATGCTGAATAGTCAGTGTGGCACTTACGTATATAAAGGTTATGTACAGTCATGTACACTTCTGAGTTGAAACGATTAAATTGAAAGTTGATGGATTTGTTACAACCCAGAAGTGCCCGTGATTGAGGCTGATTCTTGATTGATTGATTTGGCATTTTAAGTCCACTTTATGCACAGTAAGGCTAATCGGGACTGGACCTACAGTACAGTTTAAAGTGTGATCCGAACCACCATGTACATCCACCGGGTATTGAAATCGGGACCCCTTGATTACAAGGCGACGACGCTACCACTGCACCATCGGGGAGGCCCAAAGAGGCTGATTCTTGATCAGTAATATGATCGTCGCCATGCGAGAGAAAGGAGAGTACTAAGTATTTTTGCACGAGAGGAGGGGGGATAATTGAGAGTAAAACGCTTGACGGAAAGAGAAATCCACGTCTTCTTTGCGGGAGCATTACATACACATTTCACGAAGAGGTGCCTCCATGTTAACTAGTCACGTCTATATGAATGAGATTCGGTTGTAAACAAGGGATCAGGATAATTCACATGCATACCTTCTGACCACCTCGCGTCTCCAATCCTTTTACAGAATGGACCCTCATGGAGAAGTTTACCCTGCATCCCATCTAAATGCGGAAAACGTACCAGCCTGTCGTCTGCCTCCCTCTGAACGGCCGCTATGAATATGAAATTCCCGTCTCCAATCTCTTATCCCGAAAAGTTCAAACCACGACAAAATGGCTTTACGAGACACCTGAGCTAGAAGCTAAAGGTGTGTTTGCTCTTTCTGTGTGAGGAGCAAATGAATGTAATATTTGTATCTGTTGATTTTGTTTTGTGCCGCAACTTATGGGTGGAGGCGTGAGCTCATCTGAGCATAGAAGCGACAGAGTGTGAGTTTCTGGACAAACAGCTACTCGCGGAAGTCTATCGAGTGTGGTTTTTGTAGCGTCAAACGGAGCGAAAATTATTGAAGGGAAATTTCTCTTTTTCTGAGACACACACGCACACACACACACACACAAAACTCTTGCAGAGAGAAATGAACGAATTCAGTAATTATCAATGGTATCACAAAAGTCTCTTGATTATTCACTTTTGTTCACCAAGTTGTAATGTCACCCGTGTCACACCATGAGTCATCTTCTTCTTTCGGCGACCTCCGTGGTAGCATAACACGCTAGGACGTCAGGGGTCGCGGGTGTTCTTTGTGATTGTCCCTTGATCAAGTTTATAATATCATCACTCATTCTCATCTCCCTGGCTGAGATATGTGCTACTACGCACTACAACCCTCGCCCTGGACGCCATAACCTTTGTTAATGAAGGCAATGTTCTTCGAAAAGAATAAGACGACAGAAAAGTGTTTAACGTTTCCTACACACGCATCGAGTAAGTTTCATTTATATTGTTTTGTAGAGTACAAAATGAGAATTAAAGATACAGATTCGTTCACGTTTATTTTACTACAATATTCTTGGTGCACATAGTGTAGCACATTGACAGATTTACCGGGAGGGACACGGGGACACGTGCCCCTCCCAAAAGGGATGACTAAATTTTATTTTAAAGAAAGTGTTCATAGCATTATTAAGAAGCTATAAATGTTAGAGCAATCATTTTCCAGATACGCGTAGTAAAGAAATAAAACAAAGTTTACCACAAATACATATTATGGACTAGATATACGAGACACTTAAGTAAGTAGAAGCCAGAAATCGAATCCGGAATTTGTTAATTTATAAGACAATAACGTTAACTGATGGGAAGAAAAATATATATTATTCTAGGTAAAATATGTATTTCCAATCTTCATGACAGTTTTATGACTCAGAACTACTTCTGTTTCACAAAGAAACCACCAATGCTATCACTTTATAATCAACGGGTCCTGGGATCGTTTCCCAGTGGACGTATAGGTATTGTATTGTATTGAATGTCATTATAATTACTATATATATTATTGTATATATTTGATTGATTTGGTTTATTTTACTTCGCCTTTGTGCCACTTTTGGCTAATTGCGAAGATGGGGATGAGTGATGATGATATGATGAAATTGATGAATGAACACTTAGAAACATCCATGCCCAGGCCGGGATTCGAACCCGGGACCCCTTGCGTCGTAGCGCGATGCTCTAACCACTCCGCCACGGAGGCCGGCTATTGTATATATATATATAATATTATATATATTAACCCTTGCATGTGTATAAAGTTCATTTTAACGCTTCGAAAAATCTGCACATTATATTTCCAGTCTTACATCATAATCTTTGCCCTTCTTAGAAAAATATTTTAGATCCCCTTCTGGTGTAACCCACATCTCATATCCAATTCAGGTGACCATATTGCTGCAATTTCACTTTGCTGGTGATGGAAAAAGATATTAAAATAAGGGAACTTGCCACGGAGGTCGTAAACCTTTTTATAGTAGTTCCTTACTCAGGTTCCGAATTTTTTTGTGCTTTCATTCCGCCCTGTGGATGATGGAATCATCACGTCTGAACCGTTTTTCTTGCCCTTGAATTCAGAAAGAAACGTGTAGTATAGACAAAGGTTGGTTGGAACGTGCGCATTTCATCTCAGGTGTTGTGGGGGGCGATGAAGTTCTCTTCAAGACAGGATTACACCGTGTTATCTTCAGATTCTGTGTCTGCAAGAACGCTTTCCTGAAATGATATGAGATGGCATTCACGTGTCTCTACCAAAATCCGTCATTCCCGTTCTTTAGTGCGCATAAAACTTTAGAAGGGCTCAAGATAGAGAGGACGAGGGAGGAATGAGGGTCGTCGCTGCGTACATTATGGCCGCCCAAACACAAAGAACGTGGTGTAAAGAACAGGCTAACGACGTCTTATCCTACTGTGGCAACCTCTGAAACGCATACATTTACAGAAACGACCGGTTTATGTTTTCAATTGTTAAAAACACTTTCGTTAGGTTCAAAGAAATAGAAAGATGAAGGGTGAAGCAAAGAAATGTGGGAGTACCGAATGACATGCTCTGCAAACAATGACTGAGTTTGCATATCCTTCTGGATACCTTAAGACGGTCGTCTCCACAATGGGAGAACTCCCCTAAGCCACCATATCCGTTATCCAAGATGAATACAGTCTGCACTCACTCGTCTCACTGATGGGGGGTTGTTGGAGGGTTGTTGGAGGGTTGTTCACTGTCACACAATGTTCATATATATAGTATTTCAATTTCTTTCTGTATCAACTGGCTTTCAGGAATATCTCCATCAGTACAAGAAATCAATGTTATCAACTCCAATTCAAGTTCTGTGTTATTGAAAATAAATTGAACAAAAGTTATTGATAATTCTTATCGCGTAGAAGTAACTGAAAAGTTTTAGAAAGATATTCTGAATTCGGCTCAAACTTGTTTTTCATTCATTGGTAAGCCGTAATATGGTTTCTGATATTATGAAACTTCTTGCTCAAGTTGAAATAGATGTTTTTAAAAGCGTCAAAATTCACTGAATTTGTGTACGTGTTTTTGTATATGTGCCTTATTGGAATTTAAATTTTAGGACGCCTCCATATCGCAGCGACACCTCCGTGCAAGCCACTACAACATAAAGACCGGCTTTATGTTTTTAGAGAATGTAATGAGTTTCTCAAATCCAGTCATTTTGGAACGTAGAGATGTTGACAATCTTTATGTACGGCCGCGAAGATGAACTTGTGCAATTCCAAGTAAAGACATGAATATACCGGTTTTTTTTGTTTGTTTTTCTCCCGTCTGGCCAGTCAACACAATAACAAGGAAAGTTGCGTTGAACGTAGAGAGATCTGTATGAGATGTGCAAGCATTTCTTCTTACATCCGTCTGAGAGGTTTTTGTTTATCGTTCAAAACCAGATAAACATGACAGATAATTGCTTCAAACTCCCAAGTATAACAGGGCTGAAGCAATGGATGAGGTTGAAAGGCGTTTCGGATGACAGATGTTGTTGTGCATCGCTACTTGTCACACAAATTTTAGACTGGAGTCTGTCCGCTGATGCAAATTCTTCAAAGTAACACCGAAATCCGAATATTGCCTTGGATTAGAACCTGATAAAAGTTGCATCTAATACAAGTAGCTAACCACTAGGCCATCTTGGAAGCCTGTCTTTGGTGTGAACAACAAAAATCTTACATTTGAGCCCAGAATAGACTGCATTAGTTCTTTTATACGAATTCCCTTCTATTTGCAATACTTTGCATTGGCGATTCCATACAGCATTCGAACACAGAAGTTCCTCTTGTCCAGTTGTGTTTCAATGAGCGGGCTTATGAAACATACCGATCTACTGGGACCACAAAACCGCCTAACGCATATATAAAGCATGGAGGGTTATGGACTTGTTTCATGATGCGTAATAATGCAATACGGCGTATCTTGTAATTAGCTGTGGTTATGAAGTTTCCCTTGTTTCCGTCCAGCCTGCTAACAGTTGCAGAATCATTCAATTAAACAGTGGGGAGTGCGCTTATCATTGTGTTTAATTTTTAATCAGTGAGGGTTGCAGTGAAGGAGAGATACCTTCCGCCAATTGACGTTAACCAATATTCTTAAAACGTTGTTACACATTAAAAAAGATTGACTGATATTGTTATTGGCCACTCTTTCAGGGCACTATCATTGTTATGATCATCGATCTGTGGGTGAATAGCGCCAGAGAGAGCAGATGGCGGACATGAATTCTGTATACCAGCTAAATTTCAATCAGCATTTCCTTGCTGCCGTCGAAAAGCGTGTGAGCAAGCTCAAGCGAGAGGTTTTGGAAATTGAGAGCTGGTGCTTCAAACTGTCACCCTGCGAAAACATTTTATTGGCAGATAATTTAGATATTAATTCTCTAACAGATTACATATGTCGAACTGTTTTATTTTAAGGAGTGCAAATCATTAGAAATACTGGTTGGAATATTCATTTATGGACGGCACAATTCTATGGCTAAACCAATAATGTTGATAGCAAAACTTCGCGAATCGTTAGAGTATGTTATGCAATTTAAGATGCCGAATGCATAAGTAGTCAACTTTTGATCTAACCCCTAATTTTCCGGGTTCGAGTCACAGCCTAGATAAGGCTGTTGTTCTTCGTGAGAATCCTTTCATCAATTTAACCTGATCATTACTCATACTCATGTTCACGATTAGCCAAATGGGCAGAACCAGCCACGTAAAATAACAAAAATACAAAACAAAATGAATACAAGTGATGACAAACAAGTAATTTCATTCCATGGATGTTCGATCGATATTTTACAAATTACATGCTAATTTCTGTAGAGATATATGGCACATTAAATTCATCAGTAATATTTTTTATGAAATCGGTAAGGTGATTTATCCACCCTTTCCCCCGCCCCCAACCCTCAAAAGGTTTTCATAAGTTTCACTAAATTTACTTTCAAACCGCTCTAAAAACAACCTTACAATCCCCACCATCATATTTACTGACTTCTTGGTTAAGAAGTCCCGCGTGTAGTTATCTGCTTCTTCTTATAGTTTCAGCTATTTCTATGTTGTCTATATGTACTTTAGCCTTGACATGTTATTTTTCCTTGGTTACAACCAAATATGTATGCTTACTTGTATTTCTGTAATTTCAAGAACGTTCCTTGCCGTGAAAATCATGTGAACTTGTACACTCAAAGCAAAAAATGTAGAGTGCTCTAATTGGGCAGTTGTCTGTTGTGTTGGATTGATTGGTTGATTGAATTAGGTTATTTTACGTCGCTTGATTGCTACTTTTGGCTAATCGCGACGATGAGGATGAGTGATGATAGGATGGACTTGATGATGGGACTCTCACAAAGAACGCCTCTGCCGAGGCCGGGAATCGAACCCTGAAACCTCTGGCGTCGTAGTGCGTAACCACTCCGCCACGGAGATCGTCTGTTGTGGTCGAAATAAATAAATGATTTTAAGTCTTGAAGCTTTCCTGGCGACGAATGATGAAAATATTCTCTCGGGCTATCGACTAGGTGAATTGTGGAAAGGATTGCAAGTTTTCAAGAGCTAAGATCACTGTCATCTTCTACCCTGAAGATGAGAGTGACGTTAGCTCTCGAAAGCTTGGAATCCTTTCCACAATTCACCTGGTCGATAGTCCGAGATATTATTTCATTAAATGAATGATTATCTCCAACTTCAAAATTATCTAAGAGTTAGAAAAAGCGACGTGTAACTGTGTTACAAAGTTCCGGGATATCATCCCCGCCGGGAAGATAGAATATCTGAGAGGTGAAAACTTGCAGTAAAAATACGAACTTATTCAACCAAAAATTATCTTTCGCTGCGTTAACCATCCATTCCTAGTTATCCGGGAGAAACCTGAGGTTTCTTTTTTCACGAAATTTTTCGTTCCAACGCGAAACCAGATTGTCAAACAATGTTTATACCGGAGTTTTTTTGTTTTCGCTTCTTTTTGCTTTTACCTTGCAACGCTTACTTAACCATTTTTTTCTGGTACTTGCATTTTTCCCTCCCTCCAGAGCGTTTCCTGGCAAAACAAAGAGCCCCCATATGAGCGGTTTAAAATGAGCTCGGTGAGGGTAGAGAGAGAGTCAAGTTCAATCCTAGTATGCAAACCGTATTACTTACGTCACGGTCCCACATTAAACTACTTAATCTGTTCGCGGGACCGTCAGTTGTCCCTCCTGTCACATAAATCCGAAACTGTGGTGGAGCTTACTACGACATGACGTGCATGCATCGCTTAAATCAAACCCACATTGTCCTCGCCTCGCGGAGAGAGAGGTGGGCTTAGAGCGCTGGGACTCTGTGTACGCCAGAAATTTGTAACACGACCACGCAAACAAAATCCGGTAAAGGTTACAAATGGACGGGGCTGTTTCCTTGCTCGCTGGTGTTTTCCAGTCACCTCTGGAGTATCTTCCAGCGCCGAGGTGGCGCTGTTTACTGTTCCCTGAATCCTTGGTGCTTGATTTAACCTTTAGGATGTCTACGACCAGTGCGATCGAGGATGGAAATGGAAGGAAGCGTCCATGGCCTTCGTTGCAAGTTCCATCCCAGCAAAAATAAAGTCCATTTTATGCTCAGATAGGCTAATCGGGACTGGACCTGCAGTTTAAAGCTGCCGAACCAGTGTGCAATGAGCCTCGGCCGGGGATTGAGTGTAAGAGAGCTTTCGTACCGAAGCGACAGGGACAAGCGACACGTATCTCCTGGAAACAAGCTCTCAGAAATTAACGAAACCTTTCAAACGGAACCGACAGGAAAAGCTGCAAGTGTCGCTTGAATGTCTCGGATTTGGCCGGTGTCTCACCGCGCTCTGTCTCATCTCGGCCTGTTGTTCACGCATGCGCGGTGAATGTTTTGATTTAGACTGAGGGGGGTCCATGTCGCTTCATTCTTCAGTGTGAAATCCCCGTGTCGCTTTGGAATTAGCGTTTGATTGGTGAAATCCTCAAGCGACAGATGGCAAGCGACAATGTCCTTTCAGTCTATAAGAAAGCATTCACCGCGCATCAGCAAACAGCAGGCCGAGCCGACACAATGCACACCATTGAGAAAACGGCCCAGTCCGAGCGACTCGCAAGCGACAAGCGACACTTGCAACATGTCGTGTATCTTCGGTTAGAGAGGTTGTATTGATTACTGAGGGTTCGCTTTGAAGCGACACGTGCCGCTTGTCGCATGTCGTTTCGGTCTGAAAGCTTCATCAGAGAGCTTTTCTAACTTTAATAAATCTGGTCGTAGAATCAAATTTACATTGCAAGTGAAAATAGATATCATTATATTTTTGGTGGAAAAAGAACAAAAATATCTTCATAATTTTCTTTCCCGCACGTTTCAACTTCATGCTTACAAAGACAATTAACGGTTTCATCCAGTACTCTACTTTTAGATGACATATTTTTTCCTTTGTTGTTTTTCTCAGCTGCTTCTTTCTGCCGCGCTTTGTTGTTTACAGGTTCCCACCTGAAAGAGTTTTTGAGACATTAATGCTTCTATGTGTGCGTTGTCAGACAATTAACACTTGTATTATGAGCTCTTATTTTTCTGTGGAAAGTGGTAAAAATCCTTTTTTCTTGTCTTTTGGAGAGTGTGGTTGAAAGAATACGAGCTGTAAAACATCTCCAGTACAATTGAACTGAAAGCTGACATTTGAAGGGAATCGGCAATTATGCTTCATGAATTACATTGACGATGAGTGATGAGCAGAGAATTACCCTTATTGTCAAGCTTTCTCGATGAACATGAGACGGACTTTGAAGACGAAAGGGATGATTATGATAAATCAAATTTTAATAAGAGCGTTAACATCAAGACCTCGTAGTAATTCGAAGGATTACTCAACAAGTTCCACTTTTGTTCTAAATTTCTGATTGTGTACAAGTCACACAGAATTTCTACATAAGTAATTCACGAGTACACAAAAATTAATGAAGCTAAAAGAAAGTGAGTTTTGAATTTGAGTTTTGAGTCAACTTTTATGCACAATAGTCTAATTGGGATTGGACCTACAATTTCAAGTGGGATCAGAATCACTATGTGCCTCCACTAAAAGAAAGTGGATATTACTTGTTAGAATTATTAATGTATGTGTGGATATAAGCTCAATTTATACTGAATAAGATTAAATTATGAACAGACATCAATGTTTCAACACCCTTAATCACATCATTAGAAGTTTAGTGTTCACAGAATTCAGAAGTCACGTGTACAATATATATATATATATAATGCAAATTTAAAGTGAAATCTGATTCTAAAACTGGGAGGGGGGCACGGAGGGTCCTACTTTAGCGACACCACTGATGAATATGAATTGATGATATAGATGATTGATCAAAGGCAATGACACGTATTGCCCTCACCCTATATTCGAACTTAGATCCCTTGGCTTTTTAGTGAATTAAGCTACCCACTCCAATAATAGCCTAGCCTGTATTTTAAGTATAAATTTGCACTTAGAGTGTGGATTTCGTGGATATTCTAATTTCCACATCTCTGGCAACATTCACAAAATACTTTTTTGTACAATGTATGCATTTATGAAATGCATAATTCAAGAGTGGTTTTGGAATATTTTGCAGAGAAGCAAAATGCGGAGAGAGGCACGTTCACACTCATAAAACAAGCATTTTCTTACTCATAGCTCATGCCAAAACCATTTTTATTTTGTTTTCTTTTCTCTCTCTCTCTCTTTGAAAAAGAATCTCGGCCTGGCGACGTTCGTTGTGCAGAATCCAGTTCTTAGTTGAATGCTTATCGCTCGTAAGTGGTGTGTGGCTAATGCCCTGAAAAATGGCGGAAGTGGCCGGCGCTGGGGGCTCCAGGCTCACGAAGGTTATTAATTTGTATTAGGCTGATAGGAGCCAACTTGGAAGTAAGTAACAGCCGTGTGCCTTCGGAGAACGTAAATTGCTGGAATCACGAAAGGAGTGTCAACACAAATCACAAGCACTTTGTTTCACTATCGCGCACTTGAAGCCGTGGCTGGGGTCTTAGATAGAGCCATCGTTCTGTCCCCAGTGGCAAGAAGATGTGTCACAAATCACATATTACACTCGTGCGGCCTACGAATATTTTGTATGTAAGAATAAATAATGAAATGAAAGTAAAATTCATATTGTATTCAGAAATTCTGCCATCTGTTAATTTTTCCCAACTTCACCATACAAGGGCAATTAGAATTTTTAATTTGAGAAAATATGTCGCAACCACATTGCCTTTCGGTATCAATTATACACAGATATGTGCAATTGCAATTCAAATTCAATTTGGTTTTTTAAATTTTAAAATCTCTTCCATGGAAGAGGCTCATTCAAAAAATACCTATTATCATTAACCAGCAGATCGTTAAAAGAAGGAATATTATGAGGATAAATTTTCTGTAGATTATGAACCTTAATACTTAATTTTAAATTTACAATTGATAAATGTAAACTAACTTCGTTTAATAATCTTGAAGTGTTGACGATTGTGAATTCTTAGGCAGCATTTCATATCAATTTATGCAAGTTATATGGTAGGTAGATAGTAACCGTATTTCTTAAATGTCAGAAATAAATAATCCATTAATTCTGATTTGGCTATACATACCCAGTTTCATTTACATCCATACCTAATGCGGACAAAATGCAATTTACAATAGTCAAGCTTACCACAGGAGCTCCACTACCTAACCACATGTAAGTACAGATTTAACTATTACGATAAAAATATCTGCGGATAGATCTCTATTAATGAAACATTTTTTCCGATGTATTTACATTATCTATATTTGATATTTACATTTGTATTTTCAAAATATCCTAAGGGCATATTATTACACTAATAGAGTCAAAACATAAGCCATATCAAAATTATCCAACTTGGAGATCGTTCATATCCCCTAACTTATCACTGGTCAAATACATAATTCATATTACTAACACCACCTTGTATCAATATGACAGTTATTTTACTACACAAAATTTACATTTATCTTATTATTCACTTCTTATAGTAATACATTAATATCAGAATGAAGTAATCGTGAAGATGGTAGGCTGTGTAGTATACCAGGTATAAGAGAGAAACTGAACAAGATATTAACTCTATGAGGATTAGTTCTAAAGGCATTGTTGAAGGTGGGAGATTATTAAAATTTTCTACAGGGAAATCCCTAAGGATAGTTTCACAGCGAAGTCTTCGAGTTTATTTTTCAGTCAGAATTCCAGATTAATGATTCCAAGCTGTAGCGGCGATTGGGTTCCAGAACTGGTGGGGGCAAGGACAATTTACTTTCCCTTGGAGGATAAGGTTTAGCATAGTGCGGGGGCAAAAGTGGTGAAAGGAGGGAGAGGAGGGGCAACTGCCTAATCGTCGCCGCTGGCCAGGGATACTTTGCTTACAGCTGTCCACCTCTACCTCTCGAATACTTGTTTGTCTTTAAAAACGAATCTTATTCTTTAAACATAAAATGTTCAAACAAAATCTTTTGTTTTGAACAAATTGTTGAATTTTGCAGTTGTAACGCATGAAAACTTCACCACCGTCAGAACTGCTGTAGCTGTTCAGAAAATTTCCTTTGATCTTACAGATTTTCCTAAATTGAGATTACCGATTGCATTCGTTATTTGCTTTTTAATATTCTTCTTATATAAAATAATAAGTAAGGTAGAAAATAATCTTCCTAGAAGTTCTGTTACAGTTTTACAAAACTCTAAAGTGATTTTAAAATGTCAAGTAGAATGACACATCAGGTGCACTTTAAATAATAATTGCTACAATTAATTCCACTGTAGCTGAATTTTAATTGATTGCATTTGGACTTAGACGATGCCAATAAATGAAGTGATATAAAGACCTAGCTAATACTTACGAACTCAATGTTAGTGGCTAGGAGTGAAATTGCTTTAGATATTATTTACTGGAGTATAAATATTAGGATGTTTTTTCGAACTTTTACATTTTGATATGTAGAAATATATAACTGGATTGTGGATACATTAGAAGTTATATTAGAATTATCTCTTCCATTTCCTAATATCCTTCTCGGCTATGGATAAAATATCAGCTTCCAGCATGGGTTGCTACTTGCTTGCCTACTTGCAAGAACAATAATATGTGTAGCTTATGTATCATTCAGTATACTACATCATGCGGAGCCCGCGAAAACCGCATCTGTTCGCCTAGGAGATGCAGACAGAAATAACTTGCACATTTCACCATTGCTATCTTCACTCCTTCCAGAACAGAAGTTCTCTTTCTGATATGCCTTCGGCCCGGAACACACTGTCTCCATTTCCTCCAAGTCACAAAGTGCTGGAAGCGAAGACAAAAGCGCTAAAATGAAAATGAACATGACATGTATTTTGGTGCTTGTTTCAGGGCCGATCTCAAATGGAAATCCGTATCCCTTCCACTCCCATCCAGAATGACCATCCACTTCCCCTGTAAAACCTACTTGCTGGCTCTGCAGAGATCTAGACGGGATGATAAGGGGGGATGTATAGTAGTCGTTGCGAGATAACGTCCCAACTGTCCACTTTCTGTAAGGGAAGAGAGAGAAGGAAGGAGAATTAAAACAAGACTAGGAAAAAAAATCTCTCTCGAGGTCCTTACTGATGAATTGCTTGTCTGTGGCCTGGAGGTTTTTTTTAACCCTCTTACCACGATGATCTCAGTCTCAAAGGGTCTTTCTGGCGAGCACTTATTTCACAGTTTCCTCCGCAACGTAGGTTTTTGGCTACTGCACAAACCTAATGTGGGCAGTTCTTTTTGCTCCTTGCTCTTTCTTAGTCCATCTTAAAAATAAAAACTAAGCAGCAATTCATATTTCATTTATCAAATTATTGACACTAGTGAAAATAGTTTTACACAATTCAAACATAATTCCTATTTTCAAATACACATAAATAGTGGATAAGTTGTACACAACTGTTCATTTCCAAATACGTATATGTTGGTAACATTGACGTCCGGAAGAGGGACAAGGGGGTCCACGGCCCCGCCTGGAAAATAAATGTCAACCTAGATTATATATTTTACACATCTTGTAGATTCATTTCAGTCACAGTAATTTATGTTAATCATTATAAAAGCGTTGCAGGAACATGATAACTTCAGTGTGAAGGAGTGTTTTTGTGAAAGAGAAATAATATTATGGGGCAAATATGCCTCGTTTTTCACCCCTCTTCTAGAAACAAGTTACCTTGCTCGCCCCTACATGAAGAAAACCTTGCGGACTTTCATGGTTAGTAAGATTCCTGCATCCACATGCTTGCCTATGCACTAAGATATTAGCACTTGGCACATTTGTATTGATTAGCTTGTCATGACATTTGTACTTATACAATTAAGAAGATCAACTATGTGTACATCAGAGGAGAAGGTCTAAGTATGGGCGAAGGTTTAAATATGGGTTTTGGAGTTATCAGAGCTCCCGGCTGCTGAAGCCTGGCAGAGGCTATTGGAACTGGTTATCTGTTAAGGACAAAGGTTGCGGCGCCAATTCGCAAAAGAAAGTGGTGCTTAGTTTCGGCCTTGGACGCTGTTATAGAATTCTGACCTCCGGAAACTTTTTGCAGGTATGTTTTAACTCAGCTTTTTCTGAATTCTCATCTGCTTTGTATAGGTTATGATATTAGCGGTACATAAGACAAATGTGGGCTTTTATAATGCCATGATTTGTTTGTGAAATATGTAACACAGAGAGCGAAATAAAATTGAAGAAGAAAAATAGCGTGATGGTCTAAATATGAGGTCTAATGTTGAGATCACATTTTCAACAAATATTTGGAAGTTTTTCTTAATTTCGATTTTTCCCATTCCGCGTGATTTTCAAAACAACAGATTATTCATGCATATGAATTTTATAATGTTTTAGCGATAAATGACGGTTTTTTAAAAAAAATTAATTGCTTTTTGTTATATTGCCACTAGTAGCCCATATTTAGACCACAATTTTGAAATACATCATTTGACCATTTTTTGGAAATTGCTTTTTTTAAAACAAATGGAGACCTTCTATACTTTAGCATGCTATTTGTTTCATTGATATGCATTTTAAAGGCAGGTGCTTGATATATTATTTTCTTCCTCCGAAAATGACAATATAAAAAAGGGGGGGTATATTTAGACCTTCTCCTCTATTTGTTCCTGTTATGTGTGCGTGAAAAATGTTTATATTGGTCAAACCTGTCATTATGTCAATTTTTGATCATTCTTTTAACAAATTGCTGTACTTACACGAAAATTATCCCCACTTTATTGGTTTTATAGTTACATGTACGACACTGTTGCATACCAAATGTTCATTAAAATGTAGATAAAATTATTGATTGAAGGGAACTGTAGTGTGAGCAATACTATATAAAGGAGTACATACGGAGAACAATGTTGTCATTAGGTGTTACAGTAAAAAGATCTAATACCATAAGAGAATTCGAAACCAGAATGCGTTATGTTGAAGCACGTTACAGCAACAACTGGATCAAAGTTCTGATAAATTTGTTTGCACTCTTCAATTAAATATAAATTAAGAACAAACTGAAATTAATAAGTAATATTTAAAATATCCAGTTCCACAATGTTTAAACAAAAGCATATTTTTAGGAAACCTTCAACAATACTCTTTCAGCATTTACTGGTAAAAATCCAGTTTTGGTTTGGGAGTGATTTCAACTCGCAATCTTGAAATGCGAAACCAGTATTTAAGTACCCTTCCAGCTTCATGCAATATTAAAAATAAATTCATACATTATTGCATAACTTCTCTCAAATGCCTGAGTGAGGAATAAAGTGTGCCATTTGCAGACATCGAATATCATTTTTTGTAAATACAGAGCTGTATGAAAAAAAAGTCAAATTTGAATTCTTCATTTTTCATTTCCTTGCACCGACAATAGCCCTGCGGCTTTGGTGCTCTTCTGATAAAATGTTCCCCAAGCTTTGAGGCTCGGGAATCTATATGTCGGTGGCTCCATCGTGTCGACCAACCCTCTTCCAAGCGGGGATTGTTGATGGAACCAGAGAAGGTTGAAAGCAGTTTAATTGCAGAAACGTGTTACCACTATTTCAATCCGTATCCTTTCAAACCCAGGCCATCTTTCACGCTAGGGTCACGTCCAGGCACTGCTTTGGTCTGGGATGACTGTCTCCACTTAAATTTGTCGAGGTCATTCGTGTCAACACGTTTGAAGAGAAGCCTACTCAGCGTGTTCATCACAATGATTTCACTTGTACTGGCGGGTGGTGATGTTCAAGTTTTTCTACATTTTTCTCCCTCTTCACCCCACCCCTCTTTTTTTTACACAATGAGATCCAGGTTCTGGAGAAGATCCTTGCTTCCTCGCAACTTGAGTCATGAGAAAGCCAGTTATAAAATATGCCAAGCACTTCGTGGTGATTCAGCAAGTTTTAAGTATTTTTTACTTGTAGAAAAGTGATAATTGTGGACTTCTACTTATTGTAGATTGCAGCAGATTGCTACTATATTTCAGTTTAGTAATATAAACTTTCAAAACTAAAAATGTAATGATATTCCATCCAATTCGAACAAGGCCCTTCCGAAAGAGTTGCTATGTACTAACGTTGCATATACTTGTAGATAAGCAACATACATACATGTGCCTTGTAATTTAATTTTCCGCTGTACTTAACATAAAGTGAATTCAATTTGAATAAATTGCTTTTGTATTGACAGTCTCTACTAAAATCAATGTATAACCAACGACTTCACTTTTCCTCACTTGTAACTAAAAACCCAGCTTTTATTATCCTATAAATCTTACCTTTGTGTACTCACATTAACACGAAATTCTTTCATGAAACCGCAGCTTGCATACAAATGTCAAGCTCTTAATTAGATATATCAATACACAAATTGCTATATTTCTATTGTTCTCCATATTTTTAGATCTTTATGTATTTATTATTATTAATACATGCCATACCTTGATTAACTTGATTAACTGTTCCGGAAATATATTTCTAGATACACGTCTGGTTGGAAACATACAATTCTAACTGAAATTATTATGTGCAAAGAAGAAATGTAATACTATAGCTGGTAGAGTTTAAGCGTTGTATATGATGTTAATTTGATTTTCCTACATGAATCTAAAGAACTTCACTGTATATGAACTATAAGTAGATGGTAAGTGAAAATTAAATTAATTTAATTTAATAGTGGTTGTTGTGCAAGAAACAAACATGGAATGGTCTGTTTTTGTCAATGCCCCATACAGTTTTATTAATGCCAACATTCAAACGAATGAAAGGAAGCGCTTTATTGAATTGCATCATAAAATTTCACATGTATGAAAATTTAAAATTTCGATATGCATTCATTATTATTTTGGCCATCAAGCAAGTAATACAAGAACGTTCATTTTCAGCCAGTAGGCCAGTTTCTGACACACTGATTGAGGTGTACAATAGAACAGAACCAACCATGAGCCAATTCGGCACCTGTATGACAGCATGAGACAACATGTGATGTCATTGACATTTCATCGTCAAACCTGTTGCTACACCCATTACTGCTGTCATTGTCCCCATATGAAATTTTGATCGATGAATACTACTACCACGTATACCTTTCACACTAGATAGATGTTGCAATGTTAGGGATTGATATAGCCTAAAACACACATGATTGTATCATTTCCGTTTAACAATGCGCAACAAACATATGGGACTTTATCAACATATGTGTCGAATGGATGGAACATTTTGAGAGATTGTGATGAATTATTGTCATGTTCGTAATTCGTGCGTACTTTACGTGAGTTCTTTGTAATTGACACCCAGAACTAAAGGAAGTGCACAGAATGTTATTTTGAAGAGAAATAGTAAATCGAGTAAAATAACAATCATAATATTGCACCTTTACAACAATATTTCCATAGAAGTAATTATTATCGTGATATAATAATAATAATAATATGTAATTATGACATTATTACTAATTTGTAGATGAATATTTATATTCACACACACATTCTTTCTTCATTTATAATATTATTTTGAGCCGCAGTGGTCCAATGAATACCACACGGAAGAGCATGGCTTGACTCCCGAGCGTGTGATTCCAGGTAAGAATTTTTCAAGCAATGTCCCTGTAAGTATCGGCGCTGTAATTCACCAAGCCTTTAAAAATAAATGAATACGTGGGTGGAGGGTGAAAGCGGCCGGAGAGTGGTGCTGATCACATCACCTCCGCAAATGGCCGAGACTGAATGTGTGGGGCCCTACCTCATATCTCGTCATATGTATTCATATCATATTGCAGTGTGCATGGGATAGATTACCTTTCACGCCAATGCTAGAATATAATAATGATCGATTACTAGAATTGGAGATACCAGAACAAATCTTATACTTTATTCATATTGAACTTCTCTACGGTATATCACACTTTTGAATAATATTATGATATGTGATTGATTGCTTTGATTTATTTTACTTCGCGCTTCTGCCACTTTTGGCTAATTGCTGATGAAAAGATGAAGTAGATGAACGGACAATCACAAATACCCATGGACAGCACGCAACAAAAGTCCCATAGAGGATTATGCTGGTCATGTTTCCAGATGCCAGAACCTAGTTAGTCTGCAATGTGCAGTCTAGAGTGTACTACGTAAGTGAGGTTGATATTTGAGTGTCTTGATAAAGGATCTGAACTGAAAGTATTATTCAGTATGTAACATTGGCACTTACATTTTTTTCAGTATTGACGCATTGAAGATTTAAAGGTTTGAAGATTAAAAGATTGTTCTGGGTGTGCATTGCTATTTTGTCAACGAAAACAATATTTTCTTTTCGTTCTCTTGAAGTACCGAACGGAAGAACTCTGTTTCCTGTCATCAAAAACACCACATCAGGATGAACCCGAAACCCATTACCACACTCTGTCTGTCACCCTGAAAAGAGACCTGTCACCTCATTTCTCATTTCAAGACATCATATGTTTCCATTATTGCCACTGGTAGATCTACCCTACTACTGCTTTATCCTTGCTATTAGTGGAAGGATGATGAGCTACCACCGTTTAAAATTCTCTTTGGAGGCATAGTTTCGGTTGTTCTTCATAAATAGATTTTGAAATTTATTCATAATTAATTCTTAGATTATGGGCTATTGCATTGTCACATGTTTAAATGGGTGACAGAAGGTAACTGTGAGTCCCGCGCAGAAAAAAATATATATTTAAAATATTAATCAATATGTCCCTTTAAGGACTGACAAGCGTGACATTGTCATTTTAAAAAACGCCATTCCGAAATATTATCCTTCCATTTAGTCCAGAGTGAAATATGTTTCAAAGGTAAAAAGAACAGTGTGTAGATGGGAATTCCAAGGATGGCATTCACTAAATATCTAAACGTTATATAGGGGAGGCACGAATTTAAGGAAACGTTGAAAATTATCATTTTGTAAAAGAAAGGTTATCTTTGCGTCATCCTTTTCTCTGAAAGTTTGAGCCATGAATGCTTGTCTTGCTTACCCATTTGTAAATCACAGCCTGGAAATTATCATTAATATAGTATGCCATAGATAAAAGATGGGTAGATAGATAGATAGATAGATAGATAGAGAGAGAGTATTGTGTGTTGATTGCAAGGCTAGTGTTCATTTTTTACACAAAAGGCAAATATCAAACAAGAAATCGTTGCACTTAATTCATGAGTTCTGAAATACTAAAAATTACTAATTACACATTAAAATTAGAAGTACGTACATCCATTAAAATATTAAAATAATATGTCTCTTCCGTAACAAAATATACAGGTGAATGAATATTCATATAAGTTAATGAGAGTACAACAGAATTGTTTCTTAGCGTGGAAATTAATTAGGTTTTATTGGGGCGTTGTTATTGTTGCTGTTGCTATCTATCGTCTCTGCTTGCGCCTCTCCTGAAGATAATAACAACACAAATTGGTAACATTATTGAAGAAATATATTTGTTGGCATCTTTGACACAGAACATTCAGAACGGTATTGAAGGACTAGTGAAAACTACAAAAAATGTTGACTTATCTTTCTTTAGTTTTAGTACATGATAACCGCACCGGGAAATCCCTCCTTAATAAAATGAAATTCGCACTTTAATATTAATTTGTACCCAGTATGAATGTTCCGTGTATTCAAGGTGATGGATATAAATGAGGCATGCGAGAGGGAGTTAATAAATGGAAAAGGACATGTCGTGAGTACCCTGTATGTCTATGTGAGTGTGGAGGAAACTAGGTATAATAAACAAGCTTAAAATTAGGAATAATGGCTGGGGATTTTGCGAAATAACGTGTATAATTCCAAGCCCATATCTCAAGAGAGATTGTTCCGTGCGATCTTGGTATGTATCCAGACCGTATATACACGGTATCCGGGCTCCATGCATATTCAGAGGGTCTCGTTGAAGTGCAAATTCGTGCCCAACAAAGAGAGGGGATTCACAAGAGAGGAGGAAAGTCCGAAGTTGATAATAGCAAACCAACAACAGACCAACCGGTTAGTTGTAGGAACCCTGAAGTTGTGATGTTAACATCACTTGGCTCGTATGAGGCATTATTCCAAAAGGGGAAGCGCTATTTGTAACCAGCGTCAAAAACCATGAAGGTATCACTGAGTTCTTGAAGTACGTTTGAGCCGCCCTTATTGGATAGTTTTAGGAAAACGTTTAGATTTTGAGATTTCTGTTTATATTAAGCGTTTGCGCAACGGGACTCATAGTTGAAGAATTGTCACCAAATGGTGCGTGCTATTGGCTCCCACTGACAAGAACACGGATCAATGAAGAGGATTTATGTTGAAATGGTCTTAGATTAGGGGTCTTGTTTTGCGAGTTACAAAGGTTATTCTTACAGTAGGAATGCTCAAACATTTACTTCACGTGAGGGCATTTTTCTGTTTAGTGTCACAAACTGGATTTTTTTATTGAGGAAAATGATTTTCTATACTCTGTCCCGGTAATCTCTGGAGCGAGCGAACGAAAGAAAGTTTCTGCCCAAGTAGTGACTCGAGAGGGCTCGACCAATGAACAAATGCGAGAGAACGGGACGGGGAGCGACTGCAGTTTCAGCCTTTGCAGCAGAGTGTACTGATTCGCTCCGCCCACTCACTTTCTCCCCTTCTCTGCCATTATGCGCGGCCTTGCTCCAGAGATTCCCAGGATAGAGTATACTCAACTTATTCTATCTACGTTTCCCCTCAAACTGATTCTGCACACTTTCGACTTACAGCATCTTGTCGCATGCATTTTATCGCTGACTGCATGATCTCAATGTTGCTATTGGGGAGGGGATATAAATAAATATTTATGAGATACTTCTTGTGCAACGTTACTCGAATTCTCGTAATTTGCTTATTTCTTGGCGTAAGTAGATAAAAATTTCCCAATTAATGGCAGGTGAATGTATTTGAACTTGTAAGTCTTAAGCAAGTTACTTTAGATTAATTGGTTGATTCATTTGGTTTATTGGCTAATCGCGACGATGAGTTGAGTGATGATATGATGAAATTTATGAATGGGCGACAGCTACAAAGAACACCCATGCCCAGGACGGGATTCGAACCCGGCAAGCTACTTTAGAAACCACATATGTCATATCTGATATGTGAGAGAACTGATAAAAAGTGGTTATTCGAATCACCACTACTGTTTGCATTTTTCTTCCACTTTGGGTTAATCGCGGTGGTGAGGATGAATGGCTATTATATGAAAGGGATGAAGTAACAATTACAAACGCAGAGGACACAGAACACAACCCTCATAGATCATTACAGAGGCTGTGGGTCTGATGCCAGAGCCACATTTTCCCGCCAGATTGCAGTTTGCGGGGCGTACTACGTTGAATACATGTTGGGGTTTGAGCACATAGACTCACTATTAAGAAGAAAAGTTATCTCGGTGTGTTGCATCATGTTTTGAAGGCACGAAGGGGAAATGGAGGTAGGACTTCACACATTTTCGATAGCGATCAAAGTGGAAGTGGCGTGATTGGGGTTTACGCTACACATTCGATCCAAGCTACCAATTGATGGCTTGGCGAGTCCAGAGTCGTTTATAGAGGATCATGTACAGAAAAATTCCAGCCTGAGATCGAACGGGGATCTCTTGCGTGGCAGGCATTGCTTACTGAACCACTGAGACTTTTCGTTCTTGATATTATTACAACTACTCCTACTGATGCTGCTGTTGCTCTTTTATTACAGAACTGAGGTGTATGAGGTTAATATTTGTTTCCCAATTAGTACGTAGCAATAATCTGCAATGAAAACAACATGAATAATACCAGTGTTAGAGAAACTGCTATGAAATATATTCTAGTTCGCCGTCATCACAAATGAAATCCTCAGAATATTGGTGATCATAAAATCTTGCCAGAGCACAGTTTCAGAAAATTGTTAACAATGTACGTATATTTTTTTCTGTGCCATCTTGTACTCTATTGTTTTATTGCTATTGTTGTTGTTGCTCTCCTGCATTATTGCTTCAATATAAAATGGTCATTGACTACTGTATCTGAAACTTTAAGTAAAATATATAAATAAATAAATTAATTTAAAAAATCTAAATAAATCTAATAAATAAAATCTATAAATGAAGATATAAAAGAAAGAAAATGTTGATATGGCCAGAAACATCACCATTTTTATAATCAAAATTTAAAAAATTGAAAATTCATAACATAACAAAGAGTAAAATAAATTAAAGTATGTACATTTATTGTCCAAGTAAAACTTATGTAAATATTTTATTAGCCTTTGGTACATTTAAGAATATTTCGTCGATGCTTTGTAATGAAGGGATTCCGGGTTCGATATCTGGTGGAGGCACATGGTTCGATTCCACTGTAGGTCCAGTCCCGATTAGCCTTACTGTGCATAAAGTGTACTTAAAACACCAAATCAATCAATCAATCAATTTAACAATATTTTTTCCGCTACAGGCAATCATGTTTCAGATCAGTGTCTGAAATCTGAAAGGAATAATTGCATTCATCAATTTCTTGCATCCTTCTAGGCGGAGGATTGTTTTCACGGCTATTTTCCATCTTGAAATGGACGCGATGAACAATGGCAGCCATATACATCTATCTATATATATATATATATATATATATATATATATATATATATATATATATATATCTTTGGGTTCAAACATTTCGGGACGAGTGTCAAGGAAGAGTCAGAAAATGTCGCCGGTTCAGGAAGATTTCTCGAGCCTTTCCAAAATATCAGTTTTCCTCAGGAATGCCATAGAGCCATGGGTGGCGGTAATAAATCCAGGGAACGTTTGCCAACACAGGCGTGGTATTCTTTCAAATAGGCAAAGTTCTCAGAAGCGGAGTGGCATTTATCTTCGCTGCATGGAAGAGTTACAAAGCAGTGGAAGCGAGGAAAACAAAAAAGAAGAAATATGCACAAACGGAAAAATCTGAGCGGGAAGAAAAAGGACGTATTACTTAAAAGGAATCAATATGTTTTCAAACCCGGTATAGAATGCTCTTTTGTGATATTGGCATCCTTTACCATCCTTGACAGAAGTAAAGCGTCAATAATTTTCAATTTAATATATAAATCATTCATAATTTACGTAACTCTGACCAGAACAAATCAATTGTTTTTAAAATAAATTTCATGCACAAAGGTCAATCGAGACGATGCATAACGACAGTAGCGTATTTCAGATTTATTTCGGGGATGAGGCTAAATATTTATATGGGGTTTGATTAATAGTTCTTTCCCGTACACTGACTTCACACACGCACATCGTAATTCTATCTTAGGAATATTCGATATACAACTCCAATGTGGGCTGAATATTTATGAATTCATGTTTTTTTATCATGAAAATTCGTATGGTTTAAGGATAACAGTCATTACAATGTATTTGGGATTGGAACACTTTGGAGAAGTTTTGTACTACGAAGTGTAATTATTTTTTGAGTGAAAAACATTTCAGAAGCAAAGTCCCTCCTCAAATGGTGGTTGAAATGTTTCAATGAATGCAAAAGCCTGCATATATCCGTGTATTGACTTGATTGATTGATTGAAGTAGGTTATTTTACGTCGCTTTTACATAACTTTTGGCTAATCACGAAGATGAGTTTGGACAGTGATACAATGAGATAGGCGATGGAACAATCGCAAACACAGTTCCTATAAAGAATTGTACTGGCTGCAGGTCGAGGCACGAGAGCCTCGTTAGTCTGCACCTCCCATATATTCAATTGATTTGATTTTTTTTAGCGTTGCTTTTCAGCTACCTTTGGCTAATCGCGACGATGAGAATGAATGATGATGTGATGAGATGGATGAAGGGGCACTCACGAAGAACACCCACGTCCAGGCTGGGATTCGAACCCGGAACCCCTGACGTTCTAGCCCGCACTGGTAACCACTCCGCCACGAATGTCAGTCCCTTATACTGACAAATAATAAAGAACATTATTGTGGAGTTTTTGAGGAGTTCTCCAAGCTACTAAACTCAAGGAATTTCTACCATAAGGAAAATTAAATTGGATAGCGCGCGTCTATTCGCAGCTTCCAGAATGTTAAGAAATGTGGACCTGCAAAGTACAGTCGATGAATCAAGTTCACGCTCCAATTCAAATTTCTCTCTTTGCCTATCTCCCTTCTCTCCAGACTTTTCGCCGCACCAGAGCCTAACACCAGTGTCCATAGGAAATTGCTTTTTGTCTCGACCGAAACCTATACTCTATCTTCTACTTCCTCCCATCTTACCACCCTCAACCTCTGGAACTGGTTAAAATATTGTCTTGAGTAGATCTTCCGTGCCGCGCATGGCAATCTACCTCCAAACACACACCTGGAGGGAATACCCCTTCTCGCCTACCCTGTTCTGAATTTCAAATCCGCTTCCTTGAAGAAGGTTGCTGTCTTGCTGACAAGATTTGGGGAAAGTCCACGTATCGACCGAACCACTTGAAAATCTTTCCAACTAGGAGGCAACATTCGCCTTCTTCTCAATCGTAAACTTTGCATACTTAAAGGGACGAATTTCCTACTGCAACTTTCCTTTCCTTCTCCCTTTCCTTGCTTCCTACTCTTCGCAGAAGATCCTTTGAAGCAACAGGGGCCAAGAGGTGTAACTTACAACTACAGATAAGAGTGCCGATTATTTTGGATATTTTGAAACTAGTTCCGAAGGTTATTTCCTAAACTAATTCCTATTAATTAAAAAACATGATTATTATTATTGTTATTATTATTATTATTATAGTGAATACTATTTCAATAATATATCTTATAAAATGCTCATATATTCCCAGAGGAATATCTCAATTCTAACATATCTAAAAAAGGTCAGAGATGTAATCTTGTGATGATGTATAGATTGTATGATGCATTGTATTATTTTATAATTAAATATTTAATTTTGTAATTTCTTATCTCTAATTTGATATTGTTATGTACCTGGTTGTCACATCGAGTTCATCGCTTAAATAAATATTATTATTACTAGCTGATTACCCGGCGTTGCCCGGGTATTTATTTATCCCAATCTTCTATTAGACAGGAAAATAATGAATTCTAACTATAGTTTAAATATCATCGTGAACGTCAGCAATTAGCTTAGCGACTTCAAAAACTATGGATTCGACACTTTATGTAGGTCATTTTTGAAATTTTATTTTTCACCCCCTCTCACCCCCATGCCGATAGGTGATGATCATTTTTACGTCACCCCCTTCCCACCCCCATAGGGGTGCCAGGGGTGTCTTATCCCCACAGTATTTCTTTCCAGATTGTAAGTCATATGTGTACGAAGTTTGGTTGAAATTGCTCCAGGCGTTCGAGAGTTATGCCCGAACAAACATCCATCCATTTTTATACACATATGATTGAAAACAACACTATTAACACAAAATCGAAAGCTATAGGGTAAGTTCCTCTAAGAGCGCTGTCTCTAAGAGTACGCAGCTTGATTTTTGAAGGTTGGCAGCATTGCAGGACCCTACCATTTAGTCATCAGAAGGCTGCACAAGAAGACACATCATTCCTGGTGGATATTGTGGTGTTTGCTGTGAAGTTATCGGCAAGTCTCTGTTTTTTGCCTGTTCACTGTAATATTGAACTCTCACATTTTAAGGGTTATGATCTGGTAATTGTAGTAATTTGTTTTAAGTATGGTAATAAGTGTTAGTATACACCACAACGTCGAACATCAGGCATATGTGAGAACGACCCCCCTGCATGAATTCTGAACCTTGTCTGGTACCTTTAAGAGTACGCAGTGCATAGGGAAGTCAGAAATCAGAAATTCTCACATCTTCACAGTACAAAAACTCACTTCCGGCTTCAACTTCCGGGACTTTGCAAAAACGGAACGACACAGTGACAACTAAACCAGTGCCTCCAAGGAAAATTGTGCGACTCCTGATGATGTAACTCCATCAACGTCAGCACAGGAAAGTTATTCTGCCCTGGGTGTGATGAACAGTGTGTGGAACCTATAACGTAAGACTGGGATCAGTGCGTAGCATGTGCTCAATGGTGGCACGAAGCATGCTCCTGTTATGAGGGCATGGGTATATTTAAATAAAACCCCTGCTAATGCGTACTCTTGAAGGACCTTGTACGCACTCTTAGAAGAACTGCCCTCTTAGAGTGTACAATTACATTTTTCATAAATGTATAAAAATAATACAAGTTTATTATTACCTGGACCTTTGTTCATATGTATTCAAAAGTCAATGTACCAATATGTGTTTCAGTGCAAACTGTTTCTCGTTATAATTATTTCTTTAGCTTCTGTGGGGTTGAAAAGTTAAGTGAGTACTCTTAGAGAATTTTTCCTTAAGTATAAGATTTATGTAGATTAGTGAATTTATTTTTCTCTGTATCTCTTTATTGTATAAGGCTTTTGGAGTAAATGAATGAATGATTTTACTTCGCGTTTATGCCACTTTTGGCTAATTGCGAAGATGAGTATGAGTGATGATACGATGAAATAGATGAAGAGACAATCACAAGTATATATGGACAGCGCACAACACAAGTCACTTGGAAGATTTAACTGGCCATGGGTCCTGACGCCAGAGCCTCGTTAGTCTGCAAAATGCAGTCCAGGATGTAGTACGTAGAAGTGAGGTTAAATTTTGGTGTCTTTAGAATGGGTCACCCCTTACACCCCACAAGGCTCTTGGGTTTGACTGTGTTAATCCCAAATCAGTTAATTTATCCGCATGAAGTAGTAAATAAGACTTGGTGCCTTTCTGCACTTGACTTTTAACAACAATTCCTTTTTTGAAACACTTTATTAACTGCTACACGGAAATTGGTGATGAAATACAAGTATTCACACTTGACTAGGGCAACAAAATAAGTATCACTGGACACTGATTACAAAACTAGTAAAGTACAGTATAACGTAGATCAAGGCATGTGAGCCTACACGAATAAATACTAGTGCTTTTTTCACCCGTTAAACTATTTCATATATAATAGACTGAGATTATGTTTCCCATAAACTACACCTTTATTTCATTTTTGTGAACATGCGTGCGAACATTAGTAAAAAAAGAAAACAGTAAATTGTAGGTTATGGAGATTTGGTATATTCCCTAACAGCCATTTCTGTTTCATAACTTTCTTCTTTCCGTCTATGTTCTTGGCATACAGTCGTATGAAGTAACATGGTTCTAGAGAAATTTGTTAAATAAGACATGTAGGTTGCTGCGACGCCAGGGATCACGGGTTCGAATCCTGGTTTGGGCATGGACGTTTGTGATGTCTGTTCATCAATTTCATCATATCATCACTCATCACCATCTTTGCAAATTAGCCAAAAGTGGCGCAAGAAGCGAAGTAAAATAAATCAAATTAAATCAAAAATCATAATCAAATCGAATGTAGGTTTGATCTTTAAGTGTCCCTTCTTCAATTTCATCCAATCATCATTCGTTGAGTTGGTGTTTTAAGTCCACTTTATGCACAGTAAGGCTAATCGGGACTTGACCTACAGTTTAAAGTGGGACCCGAACCACTTGTGCCTCCACCGGGTATCGAACCCGGGACCCCTTGATTACAAGGCGGCGACGCTACCCAATCATCATTCATCCCCATCGTTGCGATTAGCACAAGGAGGTAGAAAAGGAACGTAAAGTATTTAAAAAAAAAACAAATAAGTGTTTTCTTTCATAACTCATGATCTCATGAGAGTTTGAGGTGAGTTTTTGTTCAAGTCCAATTCATTTAGTATTTATTTACATTTTCCTTGTGCGAGCTGTACGCACTACATAAATTTTACTTTACACACACTTTTTCTTCCCTTAAAGTCATGTATTAATATTGTACCCTCTTTACGTTAGTATACCAATAACTCTTAGTAGTTGATCAGCTACAAAAAAATTAAACATAATAAGTATAGTTTAACAATCCAAATATTGCACATTCAAGTAAAGATGTGTGTCCTGGTCATTTGGCCTCCAATATCTATACACCTGTACTCTGTTTCAATCTTTCACTTCCCACACGAACTCCCCCCCCTTTCCACTATCGGACTGTCTTTCATACTTCCAGCCTCCCCTCTTCGTTATGTGAAAAGGGATGTTTACACTTTGTTACACTCAGTCCACTTTTTGCACACCACTTTTTGCGCCTATGATAAAATTGTTGCATAACAACTGTTACAAATATGTAATTAAAAAATTTAAAAATATGCTCCGTAATTGCAAAAATGGCCGCTCCCATTGCGCATCCAAATGTTGCCCTGTCTCTATACAGAATCCCAACAAGCAATCAGAAAGGATTATTAGCTACAGAGTCATTTGAGTACTTCCACCACTCGAGATGAACATGCAGCTGAAATGGCAAAGAAAGAAGAAAAAAAAAGATGTACGAGTGCATTAGGCTACTCACTTTTATGTGCACAATAAGAGTTTTGACTTAACGACCTATTGAAACTGAAAGGCATAACAGAAGAGGCCTTTTCAAATACGTGAAGGGGCCGAATGTAACAGAAGCTGCCATTCATAGCAACAGGAGACCGAAAGTCAAGAGCCTGGAGTTAAAAGTAGCGGTCATTATCTTACTTGCCACTTCACACAGCTTAAATAATTTGGACGACTCAATTGGCCGACCCATAGTAATGAAAGCGACATTATTTTTTATAAGGGATCGGCAAGTCTTCTAAGATTTTTCTCAATCGATCTCAACCAGTGTACAAACACGCTCTTTCTTTCTCTTTATACACATGTATGTGTGTGTGTAAGAGGGCAGGAGTGTAAGTGTGTATGTGTATATGGCACATCATTGTAGGAATACACAATTGTGTAATTCAGAGTTTCTCTTATTTAACCCTTGATGGTAACAGGAGTGGCGCACCATCCCACCGTAATTTTCTTTTTGTTGTTATGTTCGTACTCTTGCAAAAATTATCAAGCACGATTACGTAATCTTCCTCTCTAATGAGCTTTATTAGTAGGCAGTTGTTGGAAAGAACATTGTTGGTGCTAATAATTATTGTAATCGCTTGTAATCGACCCTCTGGGGGTGGTGTATCACTCCTGTTATCTTCCATGTGTGTAACAATTTTGTTCTGCACTTATGCAAAATGAAATTCAAGAAGATGATCGACCATGAATTCGCTACTTTTGTGTGTCAAATTTCGCAAGAAGACGATGACTTTGATGATAATAACTACGGAGAATTTGAAATTGAGGACAATGGAGATGAGCGTGTGAAAACTCTCTCTTGAAGTGTGTATGTATCGATCGTAACCCTCGTTACGTTTGTGAGCAACTTTACTTAATTTCACTTTTAATATTGTAAAACTTATATAAATTACAATAAAATAAAGTAATGCATCACATATTAATACTTATGAAAATAACTGACATGTATTATCATATTTAAATTGTGTACGAAACCTATGGGGTGTTGAATAACGCCCGTTACTAACGAAAGGTGTGAAATTTATGTTTCCAGGCATGGGTTAATATTTCTATTTTCTTTAAAGTTTTGATCCGCCAGTGCGTTTTTCATTCGCATCTCGCCGGCCCGCGTGGCGGAGTGGTCAGCACATTGCGCTACGACGCCAGGGGTCGGTCCCGGGTTCGAATACCGATCTGGGCATGGATGCTTGTGAGTGTCCATTCATCAATTTCATCATATCATCACTCATACCCATCTTTGCAAATTAGCCAAAAGTGGCACAAATGCGAAGTAAAATAAAGCAAATCAATCAATCAATCAATCAAAATAGTAATAATGTTTAGTTATTACTTCAATTATATACCAACATGGGGATCCACTTCAAGATGTTCCCTTGTCAATTTAATTTAATCATCGTTCACCTTCATCGTTACGATTAGCGTCGAGAAACAGAAAAGGAACGTAAAATATGTAAAATACACGAGGCAAATAATTGCGATTTTGCAAGTTTATATAATTTTTCTACGTGTAGGCTCAATCGATCTGCGAAATAGGTTTGTGTGTCTGAGTTAGAGTGAAAATATTCAAACCCATATTGTACTCTATCTGTCGGTATAGCTTTTGCCCTGGCTCGTTAATATTGGTGTTGAAAAATATCGTATTAACCAGAGGCAATGCTCGATAACAAACCAAAGACTTCGCCCCTGAGGTTCTATTCCACACGATCATTACACACCCTGAGGGACTGTCACTCGCTTATAGCGTGTTTGCAAGAGAATACATACAGAAATTAGATTTCGAACGAGCCAGTTGTGTAGCTTGGTTTTCAGAATTCTGTCGCCATAAATATAAAATATACAGTTCTGCAGAATGGACTCGGCCGATATTCTATAGGCAAAGTTTTTTTCCTCATCTGTACTTCCTCTGCACAAGCCAGTGCTGCATATTTTGTTCTCTCTGTTTTTGGTTCATTTACGTCGTGTTTCTACCCCTTGGATAATTGCGATGCTGAAACTGAATGACGTATTGATAAAGTAAACGGTGTGAAAAACATTACTGACTTTAATTAATATAATAAATTTTTAAAAAAATATTTAAAACTGCTGACAACTTTCACAACCTACGATACTTTTAAATAGTGTTAACGCCATTATTTTATAGAAAACAGATTTTTTTCTATGTGACAGTTTATCAAATTCGGTTTTCGGTTTGGAAAATAAGTTTGTTATCAAAAGAAGAAGTGTTTTAAGGAAGACAAGAAAATAGAGATGAAAGAAGTAGGGGTAGAGAATGAGAGAAAGGAAGAGAGTTAAAGAATCACACAGAGAGTAAAAAGGAAAGATAATGGAAATATAAGTGAGAGACAGATAAGGAAAAAGAAATAAAAAAGGGAGACAGTGCACACACGCAGAGACAGAGAGAGTGAGAGTGAGAGTGTGTGAGAGAGAGAGAGAGAGAGAGAGAGAGAGACAGAAAAAAATGGGAAGCGAGCAAGAGAGAAAGAAATAGAGAAGCCAGCAAGAGAGAAATAAATTGAGATGCCAGAGAGAGAGAAGATAGAATGAAATAGACATGCCAGAGAGGGAGAAAGATAATACAAAAGTTAGAGAGAGAAATAAATTAGAAAATTGAGAGAGAGAAAGAAAAAAATAAAAGAAAACAAGCAGAAAGATAGATAAGGGAGATAAATAACAGAAGATCGATAGAGAGAAAGATAAAAGAAAGAAACCGACAGAAAATGGGAGGGAAAACTAAGAAAAAATGTTAAAGAAGATAGAAAGTAAACACGATTGAATAGCTACTAAAACAGAAAATGAACGAAAGCTAGAGAGAGTGAGAGCATGCAGCACTCACAAGCACACAACTTTGTGTTTTCGATATTATCCTTAGTAAAGTATACGTATTTGAAATCAAAACTAATTGTTATTGTAACTAAAACTCTTCCCTGCGGAAAATGTTAATGGAGGGAGTGATTCTTGAAGACAAGATTGTTGATTGGAGTGAAATCTCCCTTAGGATTTCGCGTAAAGGACATAAAGAAAAACAACTTTCCTTGGTAATGTTTTGTTCGTTGAGACCTCGTCTCGGCGCTACGAGACCTGAAATAATTACATTTCTGTTCTGTATGTATGCAGGCATGCGCCATAGGTTCAATTATTTTCAATGCATTCCATTGTTTAAGAGGAGCTCCCCTCTCAAACATTAAAAATATGTGTTTTTCAACATTAGTAATGAAAACGACATAGCATTTTAAATCCTTATGTCGCACAGTTCATGCCCTCCTTCGTCTCTCTAGAGTAATGCATTAATGGCATATTTCGCGAAGAACAGGAGGACCTTGACTTATATGCAAATTTGTGGAGCATTTGTATCTGATCAAACCCTGGTTCTGAAATCGGCCTTCCTCTCTTCCACGCTCCAGCTCACTGCAAAGCTAAAGGAAGCAAATAGTTTTGGTATTGACGTAACAATCTCGAAATTTGCGTTCAAGAAGATTACAGGGCCTACTCGTGAAACCATCGACCGTGGAGGTAGAGATTTCACTTCACCGGCTCTAAATTGTGTTTGGAACTTGTTTTGCACTTGGCTACACTAATCTGAAAAGTAAAACCGTCATTACGTTAATAGTTAGGTATGTAATTGAGAAGATAAATAAGATGATGGATGTGCAAAAGCAGCAGAATAAATCTTGTTGGTATTGGAGAGCTGTGTGGGATAAAGGTATCACAGGAAGAAAGGATGAAAAAAGGAGCTAAAAAGTTGTATGGTTTGCAAGGAACGTGACACAAACATCAACGGATGCCGTTTATCGATATTCGCATGATGATACAAAGATGGGAGGCCGGTAGAGATAACATAAATTTAGATTTCAGTGATATTTCTCTAGTTTCCACCTACTTCTTGATGAGCAAAAACAGATCATCAGTACATATGACTAGATACAGCATACTTGCGTTGAAATCGAAACAAAATACATGAGCAGATTTGAACCAGAAATGAATAACTTTTGATTTGTGTGAATAAGTAAAATTGTCTTTATGTGATTTATAGTGTTCGTAACTGAAATATTTAGTAGGCATAAATGTAATGGATTACTTGCCTCTATCATAGTTGTATCATATTTTCTGTTTGTTTGACTGTATAAGTTTCGCGGGTACTAGCCACAGGCTGAACTTCGCCTATGAACAAAGCATTTCTATATATATCTAATTTCCAATCTCAGAGGATGGTGTATTATTTTAGTTAATAGCTGTGCTGCTATAATTGTAAATGTTGTGTATCTGTCATTTATACTTGAAGTATGAAATTAAGATCTAGAGGAAGATGAAATAATCTTAATCTTAATAAAATAATGAAATTTCAAATTTTTTGGTGCAATTATCGAACGAAACCTTTTGGTTTTTAAAACAACTCTCTCTGGAAAAAGAATAGAAATGTGCTTAAATTCTACCATCTCTAAGTTCTTTAAAAAATCTTGCTTCTCCAAACGTTTGCACTTAATTTACGTAATTAATTTTAATAATAAACTAGAAAAAATCAAGTTATTTGATATTTTCAAACACTTAGCTAACTAACAGTGTTTATTGGTAAGTGGGAAAAAATGGAAATATTTCCGTGTTAAGATGTTTTCCATTTCCCAAAATTATAACGTTCTGGATCTCACTTGTTCTTTGGGTGTTGCCCATTTTCAGGGCTTAATGTGTGAAGTAGGTTCTGAGGGCGGCCATCGTTCATCCGTAACCCATTTTTATGCGGACGGCCTTGCGTGTTATTTTGCAGTGACTCACAAAAGTGGCGCTTCCAAACCAAAGCGGTGGACAAGTCAAAATTATCTTCCAACATATCACGTAATTTGTTAGTTTTAATTTTATCAGTTGGTAAAAGGTTGGAAATTCTTTTATCACGTATACATCTTCTGAAATTTTACGTTGTAAGTTTAAGTAAGAAAGTTGTAAGTGAATATTTCGTTTTCCTGTACTTTTAGTGCATTTTACGTCCAATTTAAGTGTAAACACAGTGTAATTTATAAAACGTAACCTATCTGAACCCTTCATAAATTAGACAATTACCTTTATTATCCTGATGAAGTTTTTGACAAATCGTGTCGAGAGGAAAACTTCTATTTTGCATCCCATTTCTGTTAAAGAAACGCCTTTCTCATAGTGTAATTATTCAAACAAGTTAATCATATTTTTGCCGGTCTAATTATAATATATTTCTCTATAATAGATATTTCATATTCCTTCATTTAAAAATAAAAGGTAAAGTGTTCCCCTGTGCATAGCACCACGCCATGAAGGCGTATAGGGGGTGTGGGGGTAACGCCCCACACTTTCTTGATCCGGTCGTGGGGGTGATGTGATCAGCATCACGCCCCTGACCGCCTTTACCCCCCAGGGTTTCCCCCAGGTACCCATGTTATTCGACGCTGGGTGTGCGCCGGGGCCGCTTCCACCGTTAGAAAAGTTCCCGGATTTGAACCGGCCGGGGATCGAACCCGGGACCTTGAGCATGGTAGTCAGGCGCGTTACCGACTGAGCCACCGCGGCCACTATTCCTTCATTTATAATTCTCTAATTGTTTCTTTTCAGTAAATTCCCGAAGAGATGCAATGAAATCAGGTACGTGTTCTCTTTTGCTGTGAGCAAGATAGGTTTTTATATTAATTTTATATTATCTAAGTTGAATGTTGCGATAATTTATCTGCAGAACATTAGCATAGCGGTAAAAAAAACATTTTTGCGTATGGGCTCGAGTTATTCTTCTATTCACTGTTGGTCTCCAAATGTCTTTACAAACCAAAATTTATCATCTAGAGTCTCCTGGAAGTCTAAGAAACCATCAAGATTTACAAAAATGTTCCATTGCAGAATTTTCATTCTGAAGGTAACATAACACAAAATTTCCATTAATTTAATTGAGCATTTACTCCAAATGTCTCCAAACGAAGAAAATCTATTCCAGAGAAAAGGGTGGAGCGAAACATTTCGTATATCAACTGAAATTTCTTTAATGTTTATTTTTGTTGCTTTATTCGTATATATTCAAGGAACTAACGTAATAAAACATTGAATTACATCATTTCTTAATAAGTAGCTGGATCTAATTATTAATTTTACAAAAGCCATATCTCGAATTTACAAGGTTTTTCGATGTTATGTCAATATAATGAAATTAAACAAAGTGCAAAATTGAAATTATTCAACATCACTGATAGCCAGACACTTGGTCTATACACGTTTGTATTGTATATTTTTAAAAAGGTCTTCAATTATTTCATGTACGATGGAATCAAGAAGTTTTAAATGGTACACTAGGATACAGAATTTGAATGAACGGAAGGAGAAAAAAAATATTTGTTGTAGAGATTTTAAATGTACGTCAAATTCCAGATATTATTAGAATGATTAAATCACAAAGCCTTAGGTGGGCAGGGCATGTGGCACGAATGGGTGAGGAAAGAAGAGTTTACAGGATTCTTGTGGGAAAACCTGATGGTAAGAGACCAATAGAAAGACGTAGATGGAGGGATAACGTTGAGATGAACCTAAAGGAAATCTGTAAAGATGGAAAAGATTGGATTGATCTTGCCCAGGCTTGTGTTGCTGCTGTCATAAACCTTCGGGTTTGGGAAGGCTAGACAGTTAGTTAGTCAAATTCTCAATCATGAATGGTTGATTTGATGTTTTAAGTCCACTTTATGCACAGTAAGGCTAACCACTCTGTGCCTCCACATCGAACTCAGGACCCCTTGATTACAAGACGAAGCCACTACCACTGCGCCATCGGGGAGGCCCTCTCAATCATGAAAATGTAGTCCTTAACCTAAGAAATTTAGTTAAACTCCAATTACAAGATACGGACAAATTACAGCTGCTCAAAAGCAGGTTAAATGTTCAAAACTCCTTGTAAATATTTAACAAATTTTAACGTAAACAGTTCCATAAAGATTTCGGTCGTTTTTGTGAGGTTTTGAAGTGAGACCTATATTTAAAGGAGAGGGGAAGAGAGAAACTGTATCTTTATGCAAATTTCTTCGATTTTTTTTGCAGTTAAACCTTCAATTAACTTCTGGAAAGTTTACATTGTTTCAAAGCTAACGTTGATGAAAGAAGTTTTGGACGGAATTAAAATTAATTTCTTTAGCAATCTTTTACAGATGCTTGGCAAAATAGAACTGGAAGAATGCTCAATACTTGAGCGTTCTGCCAACTCTTACTTCTTTTTACAGATGTCAAGTCTGGCAAAATTCAAAGCTACATTGGAAATACAAGACTTTCAACTTTCTCAGTTCTCAATTACATGCATCTCCCTTTATTAAATTGCTTCTTCAGTTTTCTTCCCGTTTTATGCATGATATGCAACGAATAACACTGAATACAATTTGAGTGGCTAAAATCATTTCAAATGTTGTTACTGGTTTAAGAAATAAACAGTAAGTGTTAGTGGTTTCGATTCCTAGAATATATTTTGTATTTCATCATTCTTGTTTTTAAAAATGACTGCTGCAAATATCACTTTTTCTTTTAAAGGCATGTCAAACGATCTCTTAAGATTTCTCAACAAAGAGCTTTTCACACAAAAAACTTCTGATTTCGAAAAACAACAATGATGTTCCAAATTTTGAAAAAATTGCATTTGCATTGCATTTCACGAAGATCAATACTCTAGGTATAGCTTCTGTATTAATTTCGTTTCGCCGTAACTCTGTTTTCTACCATATGTATCTAGACAATATCGAAAGCAAATCACAAGAATATTCCTTCTAGAACGCTCTAGAAGGAATTCTAAACAGATGTAATTTTTCAGAATTTTAGATCTAAATGGTATCTCAAATTGAGACAATTAAAGACAGAACATGTTTGCTGGGAAATACCAAAGGACCGGCTGAACTTTAGAAAAACATTATTCAGAAAATTATTCGCTATATTGTATTCCGGTTATTTCACGGCACTTTTAGACCTCGGTGGTGAATCGCGACTATGAGAATGAATGATGAACTGATTAAATGGATGAAGGGACAAACACAATTATATAAATATGCCTTAAGCAAGCAAGGTTTTAACCTGGGTCCTCTGACTTCGTAGCGAGAACTTGTTCATCTTGATGTTGGTTGAATTGATGTTTAAGTCCACTTTATGCACACTAAGGCTGATTGGGACTGGACCTACAGTTTAAAGTGGGATCCGAGCCACTATGAGCCTCCAGCGGGTATCGAGCCCGGGGCCCCTTGATTACAAGGCGAAGACGCTACCACTGCGCCATCGGGGAGGCCCATCATCTTGGTGTTATACGGTGACACCTTTTGTGGCGTATATGTGGGTGTAGGTGGGAGAGGGCGGTGTGTGGGTGTTAATTTCATTTGGAATGAGAAACAGGAATTGTATTCTTTTTAGCCGATTTCAATAAATTTCACGTTAGGATTGCGTAGATATTGTTTTGATAGTAATGATAACAACAAGGTTACAGTATAATAGGCAAATATAGTGAGGAAAATCTTGAACAAATATCCATAATCGCATGGGAGGCATCGGAATCCAATGTTTAACCACCTGAATGTCAATTTCCCCAGCTGCGACAAGCAAGATACTAATTGAGTGCCGCTGTTTACAGGTGACTGCCTGATAAAGTATCACAGCATGAGCAGAACCTGTTCTCCGTGGCTTATCGCATGTATCGCCTTACAATATGTCATTCGATCTCGATTTTGTACAATGAAGTTCGCTGGCGGAATCAGGAGAGGTGCCACGGAACGGAAGGCATGGACAATCAATTGTGTCGGACGGACATTACAACTTGCTAAACCTGGTACAGGGACAGCCAAAGTAAATGGGTAAGTGTTGCGGTGTGAGACTGCGACGGCTACAGATAACACATCTGATTTGCATCCATCTGCCGTCTCACATTGCGGGGTCTTGAGTGGAACAGCGTTAAGAGAGAGAAGAAAAAACAAATTTACACATTTCTTTCTTCAACACCTCTCTTTCATTTGTTCTCAGTGGTCTAGACTGTCGTTGTCCTTCGTTTCAATTGCGGTACCGGCGTGATTGTTATCTAATCTATACCATCCCCTTTATTATTCTGAGAGGTAGAGAAGTGACGTAAAATAACGACAATGCAAAAAATAAATGAAATGAATTAAAAATTTAACACACGCTCCGTTTTTATTATAAGCACATGTTGATTTTCTCGGAAGAATGGTTCCGCTATATTTCATAAGTCGGTTTGTCATGCTGAGAAAAAATAAATGCTGTGATACATATTTATCTCTGTTTGTCTTTCTTTAACAAAGTAGCAATTACTTTTTATTCGCACCTCGTGAAAAAAATAGCAGTATGGTTACCCTTGAGTAACGCGGTGAAATAGAAAAATACTGTGGGTGTGTGTGTGTGTGCACGCGTGAGAGAGAGAGACTGCATACAGTGCGAGAGATCTGGTTTAAAATGTCCAAACTCAGTAATAATATTCCCTGAAAGTTTCAAAACACTAATAACAAAATATGTAAAGGAGTGGCGTATAATATGTTTCATGTCCATTTTAATTCGCACATAGACAAAGCGGCAAAAGACCTGTTCTTAACATTTGGATCAGCCCTACTGAAATATGCCTTCATCTTTAATCAAACACAACAACCAATTCGTGGCAGCGATTACGGGGGAAAGGAAGGCAGTTGCCTTTTCTACCACTTTTTGCTCCCGCACTACCAAGACTTGTCTACCAAGAGACAAGCCAAGCCTTGCCCCCTCTCCTGCCAGTTATGGCACCCAATTGCCGCCACTGCAACCAACACAACTTCATGGTGATTTGGGCAAATCCGTACCATCTAATTCATACCACAGTCCAACGTGCCGGAGTGGTTAGCACATCGCGCTACGACGCCAGGCGTTGCGGGTTCGAATCCCGACATGGGTGTTTTTTTTGCGAGTGTCCCTTCATCAATTCCAACAATCATCAACTCATCCTCATCGTCGCCGCGATTAGCCAAAAGTGGTATAAAAGCGACGCTAAATAACAAAAATCAACTCAAATCTTATCCTTATCTCTTCAGGTGAAGAAAGGATTCACCTCTCACTATCTTAAACTTATATGTCTAACTGTTTACTTCTTGCTTACGTTGCTGTTTAAAAACATTATTCCACCTTTACTAACTCAAATACAGTTATTGCCTAACATGCAGTAAAATTACAACACCACGAGAGGTAATCTCCCAAGAATATTACAGCTTGTAATAGAACATTCATGTGTAACGTTGAAGGGTGAAACGGCGTTTCCTCTTATTTCCTCTCCGATACGCACTTCCGGCTGATCTGCGAGATGTGCGTTGCACTCAATAAAGTGGAAAGCACGGCAAGGTGCTACTTTTCCGCGAAAACTTCGACCACCGTTTCCGTAGGAAGGAAAAGGAAAATGGTGTACAAAGACGAGAGATGATTCCGTGCGCATGTGCTTAATTTGAGGGTAGATCAGAGAGAGGGAGAAAAGTGAACAGAGCATTTTGAGGGTAGTTAAAAAAAATGCCGGAGAGATAGAGACGACATGGAAAATGATGGTAAAGAAAATGGTCGGAGAAGAATGAGAAACAAGGGGTCAGAATTGAGAAAATGGTGTCTAAGAAAACAACGGAAGGGAGACCATGGAAAACTGAGAACTAAGAAAGACAACGGGAGACAGAAGATAAGCAAAGGGGGAAAAGCAACGACTTCGTTTGAAGGGAAAAAGAACTGATAACAGTGGGGAAAATTAGGAACGCCGCAGAAGGAACGCTGGCGTGGGAGTCGCCACAATGTCTTGCGAATGCCCTAATTTGTTTGTCTTTCAGCGAGCTAATCACTTTAGCAAGATGCGGTTCCGTATCTCGCGTCACTTTTCTTCTTTCCCTCTCTTCTGGTCGTCAAGAAAGAAATGCCTTGAAGGTGGAAAATTACGTTTCCCCATATGACAAACGATTTCATTAAAGTTTCTTCCTTCTTTTGCCTCACGTTTCTGTTTTTGCAGGATTCGTTTCACGAACGCCAAAAAGGGAATGGAAAAAAGATGAAAGGAAACACCTTCGGAGACGCTTTTTTGTTGGGATTTTGCGTTAACTAGTAACACGTTAACCGTACATGTCTGTGTATCAATTCTGGTGTAGCCTCACGACTTGCGTTAGCGTTTCACTTTCTATACTCATTTTATTGATTGATTGATTTGGTTTAATCTATTTCGCTTTTATGTCACTTTTGGCTGACAGCGAAGATGAGGATGAGTGATGATAGTATGAAATTGAAGAAGGGACACTCACAAGGAACACTAATGCCCAGACCAGGGTTCGAACCAGCGACGCCTGACGTCGTTGCGCATTGTACTAACCACCCCGCTAGGTGGCGGCTGTATATACTCCTTTGATAAATGCAACTGTGTCTCCTTTTTTAAAAATAGTTGCATCCTGTTAGATGTTATACTTAACTTACTTCGGATAGCTACAATGGTCCAGTCGGTAGCCAGGAGAGACAAGTTCGATTTCTGGGCTGACTGATTTTATGTAATAACTTTTCGGTTGATGGCTCTAGGGCCCACTCAGTATTTCGCGGAGCTTTAATCTTTATTATTAGCGTTGCATTTCTGCCACGTCTGGCAAAAACGCCCATGCCCAGGACGGGATTCAAACCCAAGAATCGGTTTCGAAATTGAAAGTCTACCACTTAACGCCCTCAGCCACCGAGTCAGTTGAGCGTGGTGCTAGCCAGACAATTATACCCAGTTGGCGTTGTTAGCACATCCCAAGACTTCATTTTTATGTTCTGTATTCATTTCAGGACGTTTTCTCTCTCTGTGGGTTGATCGGTTAATGGGTCAAACACAAATACACGTCTTACCCAAGATTCGAACCTAGGTTTCCTGTCGTCGTAGCACAATACGCTAATCTATTTGTCACAGCCAACTTTTCGGCAATTTCTAATTCATAGGGGACAACACTGATTTCATATCACAGCTAATTTCACAAGATTTTCCTAAGAATTTCTTCTTAAGAATATGTTGAAATGGATTGAGAACACGAAAATCACTTATGAATTTCCATTCTGTTCGATTGTTTAAATAAATATAGAAAGTTAAGATCTTAATTCATTAATTTGAAGTAACACAGTTATTTCATCATAAGTGCAATTAGACCCTATGTGTTGTTGTTCGTTAAACATTTTTGGAAGAATTGTGTATGCAGTAATTAATAAGGTATTGTGTTCTTCTTATAATTTAGTCGTTTGGTTTGCTCTGGTCAGTAATCAGTATTTACAAATGCAGTTTTAGTTTTATGCCTATTAATATCAATAATAGCTTACATTGAAAGTCAGAGTGTGTTCCATATCGTTGTATAAGAACCAGAGGAACGTAACTCAAAAAATGCGGATTTCAGTTTTGTATAAATAATCTCTATTTGGTTTTGGAGTCAGATCGACATATACAGTATCTCCAATTCTGACCCTTAGCAGTAAGGTGGAGTTACGTGTCTCCAATTTACTGACTCTATTTAAGAGTCAGACATATTCCCAAGAATACAGTCTCTCCTCTCTCTAAAATTGATAAATTTAAGTTACGTCCCTCTGGTCCTCACACGACGACCAGTTTTGTGCATGGTATCGTTCAAATTGTATTTTTGAGCGGCAGCGGTAATTGTCGGAACACAAGTAAAGTGAAAGCATTACCTCGATTTACGAAAAGTGATTACTGTTCATTTTCGAGTTTCCTAGAAGTTTCAGCGCTTGAACTCGGAGTTGGGAAAGTGACATCATGCTAGATGCAAGAACATACTCGTTCTGTCGACAGGCAATCAAGACGGACAGTGGACAAGGTGTTGCCACTTTCTGCTGACGAGAGGCAATTCAGAGCCTCGATTTCTCTTGAGAACTCGTGTCACTCACGATTACCACTGGTCCAGATTTTTTTACGAGCTCTTTCCCGGAAGTTTGGATCTTCAAAACGTGAGATATTTTTAAACTCAGAATGTAATCTTATAGGTGTTATTTATTTCGTTTATGTTTAAGTGAGCAAAAAGTTCACCACAAATCACAGTTTTTGTGTGATTTTTCATCTCAAAGCCATTGTTCACATAAATAACAACATGATAGAAAATAATACTCCTGATTTATAAAATTAAATATTTCATTTCTATTCTACACCACAACCTGCATTCTTGCAAAAAATGTTGCATATGACAGCTGTTATCAATAATAAAACATTGATGTGGATATGAATAAGGCGATCCACCCATCGTGGCTGAGAAGTCAGCATATCGAGCTACGAAGGCAGATGTCCCAGGTTCCAATCCTGGTCAGGCATGGATGTGCCATTGTTCTAATTCCATCAAGAATTTTATCACCATCATTAACCCTCGTCTTCACTATTAGCCCGAGAGGTAGAAACAATAAGTCAAAGGACCAAAATAGAAAGAGTACATTGTAAAAGGGTCCCCACGTACTTCATAATAGAAAAATCAATACTACTTGAAATAGGAAATAAAGGAGAACATCATTGTTTCTTGTGCAACATCATTGTTGTGAAACACTTCTTGAAGCTTTTCTCTCAGGATATTAGCGAGGAAACAATATTTTATTTAAAGTATTATTTATATTATATTATAATTTATAATATAATATTGTTTATAATATTTTACTTAAAGTTTCAGATACAGTTGGATGACCATTGTGTATTGAAACTGTAACAGCCGGAAACAACAAAACAACGTAAAAAGTACAATACATGATGACACAGATTATTTTAATAAAAGTTACAGATACATTCTTAACGATTGACGAAAACTGTATTCCGACAAGAACATTTGGAGGCAGATTATTATATAAGCGGAGAAGCCTATAGAAAAGAGACCGTTGAAGAAGGGAGAACATTATAGTAGGATTGCGTTGCGGGATGATCGTGTGGGTACTCGTATATTAAATTGATTGATTGGAACTTCGATTTTACTTTGTTCATTAATGATTTCATGCAAAAATTTCATGTCTTCTAGTTCTCGACGAGTGTGTGATAGATGGATATTCAAAAGAGACATAATATCTGTTTTATTGAGGTATCTCAGAGAAGGTTTTCTTTGGCAAGCATTGGCGAGGAAAAGGCTGAGGACAGAATTAATCCTGGAAAGATTAGTTTTAGAAGCCATTGTACAGATAAAGGAGCAGTATTCAGGAATAGGATAGATAAAATATTTTGAAAATGTGCTAACGGATGATTGGTTATGGTTTTCAGTGAACCTGTACAGATGACGAAGGAGACGCTTGGCGGTCTGCACTGATCTAATTAAAGTTTAGTTTTTCGTCGATGATAACAGTAAGATCTTTTTGAGAGGAAACTTTTTTGACGGGATTGTTTTCAAGAGAATTAACAGAATGTCCATTGTTATTTTTAGGGAAATAGTGATACAGGAGCATTTGTGAGGATTCAATTACAGATACCACTGATGACACCACACAAGTGATTTTGTAAGAGCTTGTTGAAGGATTAGCGAATCATGTTCTGTTGAGATTTGCACTTTTATTTAAATTTTGCAATGATCCTACGTCTTCAGGTGTATTTGTGTAAAGAATGGACTTTTGTGTCCTTTCCTACGAAATAAACCACCTTATATCTAGTGTTTCAAGTCTAAAATTCCTCGACATCTTGAGTGCTCATTCGTCCTTCTCCTCGTTCCGCTTGCTAACCTGTTCCTGGTTTCCTCGATAGCACAGAAAGCCTATGGAGATCCCCTTGTACCCAAGTGACAACCGGGCCGTCTCCCCCAGAAGAAACGGTTTGCGGAGACTGTATCTAGATAGTCACATTTTGTTTTTGCAAGCAGCCGAGAGAGAAAGAGAGATTTCCCTGGAGCAACAATGATTCATGGAACCCATCAGCAGCGGGACTCACAGCTCGGACTCCAGGAAAAAGAGCCAATGTTGCCAGACAAAGGAGAAACTTCTCTCTGCCCAAACAAAATATTCTGGATTCTGGTTTCGAAAGTGAACATTGTGAAAAGTAACTCAGTGAATTTAATTGCTACCGTATGTCATAGTACACGAGAAAAATCACGAAACAGTAGAAATTTCTGCAAATATCCCTACACGTATGTGTAAACTCAGTCGTCCATGTGTAAACATTTTAAATTTCTCTTTTAGTTTTCAAAAGAACCATTATCCATAGCTTCGATTTTGCAATGAGATTACCATCATTAATACTTCGTAAGTTTTTAAAGTTGGGAACTACTACTTGCTGATGCAATGTCTATAAAGCAATCGTAGACTTCGTGCAAGATTGGAACCTTGCATTCACATACAGACCGAGATGGAAAAGTCATGTAGTGATGTTATATGTTATTCTGTGATGAATTCATTAGTTTTTGGCAACATTATTTTTATGTAAAATTGTATTTACTTTCGTCATCATTTCATTTCAGCTATGAGTGGGGGGGGCATGTAAATATGCTCATGCATAAAACATTTGTATTCCTGTATAATTTTTATGAATATAAAATATTAGTAATATATTGTTCATCATTCATTAATAGATACTTTGGAGAATATGTTTTTGATTATACCTTCACAATATGAAAATCAGTTTAATATATATGTATTCTTGTTGGATTTCTAAAATAAAATGTAACAGGCAAATGACTGGGTGGGCTCGAACCCCACAGGTCCATATAAGTTGGTGCCACTGTCAACTCTTGTAATAAAAATACTTGTCCTTTGATCGGGCAATGTGATTGTAACAAATAGACTAGCATTGTTAAGAATGGAAACTTTGCCTCACATTCACGATTTGATTGAGGTGAATATAATACGTATAAGAAAAATTCTTCCTGTCAGAGTCAAGCTTTGATTTTTGGAAAAGCAACTCTACAGTTTTACTAACACATTACCTAGTTGGTCCAGGGAGAGACATAAAAAGATTATGCCTAACTGAAGGCGATTTTGCTGTACTATTTATACAGGATATACACTAGATAAGGGGCTCAGCTCTTTACAGAAATAACAGAAATGCAATTGCATATACATCACGTATTTTATTAACGAAGTTTAGTGTTTGCATTTTATGCGTCGCAAGCAAACTCAGTACAATTTAAAATGGACCAGTAGACAGAAGGGAATTAGGCGGGGTGTACTACAACAAAAACGTCGTTTTAGCATCACATTTCCAATGGTTTTACAGTAATACCTACAGATCAACGTATATTAACGGTGACTGATGCGTTAATCTCAATTATCTTGGGGTTAGAAACTCCCGGTCCTAAAGCCAAGATACGATATCGAACTTTCTGCTGGACATTTCGTGCATTTCAGCATAATTACTCACTCGTTTTCGCTGTCACGGCAGCAACTGAAATATGTACCAGATCTAAATTAGCACATTACTCGAACTATTACTGTTGCACCCTTTCTACACCGAGATGAATGTCAGATTTTACTGCTAGAATGAACATATTAAACATTCTTATATTTCGGTTTTCAAACGAGGTCTATTTGAAATACATGTTAACCCCCTCACAAAATTTCTAGATCTTTATGAACTTGTATTTGGTGTTTGACGCTTTTTGGTATCTAGTTTTGCATAATTACAAGATACTTTATGTAGGAGTAACAAGTGTAGAAGTGAAAGTTAATAATCATATGGATAAAATCCAAACGAAATATTCGACCCTACAAGTTTAAGTTTGAATCCCAGTCTAGATTATTTTACTTTGGAGAACAATATATTAAACATTTAAATTTTGTAAAAAAAAATACACTTCATACACAGATATCTAATCTAGTGGAATCCGATCCTATGAAATCTCCAACCGACCCCATCAATTCTTGATTACAAGGCAATATTTTCAACTCATCCGTAACTTGTTAGTTCATTATAGTGATTTTTCTTTGTAAACAACTCGGAATAATATGGTTTCTTCTAGACATTTATTAACTATGTGTTAGCATGGTGTCATATAAGCATTCTTGAAGAGAAAAGTAAATAGATTTGTCAATTTATATACAAGAAATTCAGATAAAAATGTCCTGCAACCCTGCAAAATGATAGCCTGAAGACTCCGGAAATTGTGGACAGAGACGATCGTCGGGTCAAGCTCTGTGCTCGCCTCTGAAACAGAAAGACCGCATCGTTTGAAACGAAAATTCAATCCACGTTCTATATTAGCCCCCTGATTACTACATTCTCGAAAGCGTCGTCTTTGGAGACCGATAGTTGCGCTCTGCAGTCCCTTGGTGATGTTTAACTTAATTCGCCTGGGGTTCTAAGGGAGAAGGCTCCTACAATACACGTACGTTGTTTAGTCACGAAGTTCTCCGAGTGAGAATGATGTCTGTACGGTGCTAACTGGGAAGTATTTATCTACGCACGTTGGGAACAGAAAAATACTTGAATTTTGTTTAACGGATTTTTTACATCATTTAATCAAAGCTTATAAATAGTAAAGTTATTGAAGCACTTGAGTATATATGGATCATAATCAATGTTATTCTAAGACTTGCTTGTGGTTTCCTTAGCCGTTATCTCACGTTGCCAAAACAAGCGGATTTTTTTCTTTGGAAATTAACACAAGATATATCCTCAAAACAATTTTATACCGAATCTTCAATTGTTGATGGTATTTTCAACGAGTTAACGCAATCGAATTATTTTGATTGATTGATTGATTTGGTTAGTTTTACTTCGCTTTTCTGCCACTTTTGACTAATCGCGAAGATAAGGATGAGTGATGATATGATGAAATTGATGAAGGGACACTCACAAAGAACAACCACTCCCAGGCCGGGATGCGAACCCTGGACCCCTGGAGTCGTAGCGCGCGCAATTATTTTGAGCATTTCTATGTTTACGTTAAATTAATCTTAGATATTTTATAGTTGTGTTAACACCTTTGTACACAATAAAGGAAAACATATTTAACCACAATGGATTATGTCCCTCCGGTTTTCATATTCCTGATGACATCAATAAAAATAAAATTTCAGTACAAAAGATTACAACGACTTGGCTTGCATTTTAACATTGCTCTGTGAAGCTAGAGAGGATAATTTATTATCAACTTTGTGAGTGCAACACAAAATAAGCAAATACTACAGAATAGAATATGATGTGTGCGAAAAGTCTTTGTTTTTAAAAGCTTTATTCATATCTTTTGGTTTCAATAATGATTTATATTTTTGACACAATTTTTTTCATATTTACATTAACTCAGACTTCATAAATGAGTACAATGTTACATAATAATTGTGACTTTTGTGTGGAGAAAATGTTTCACATTTGTATGCTACTTAATTGTACATAGTATGGTGCCCAAGAGGTGTAAATATACTTTTCGTGGAAATGGAGTTACAGGTATAACTTAGAACTGTGAAGTATCAACATATCAGTGCTAGAAGGTTCTCTTAAGCTTCAAATTCTTGCTCATAAAGGCACCACTATGTTTGTGTTCTAACAGCTAAACACAGTATTTAGTTATTAAATGTGCCTTTTTTCTCAAAACTGTCTTGAATTACGCCACTTGTGCTCTGAACCCCTCATATAACTCAAAATTGTCTTATTTTTCAAATTTCTAAAGTAGCTATAACCTAAATATCACGATGCATTATAGTGTTCAAATTCTGTCAACCAGCGATTTTGTTTCTATAATATATTGCAAAAGACGACCTGAAATTCTCAAGCGGCACTTTTACATTGCTCTTTGGATATGACTTCGCACCATTCTCTCGCATTCTTCTTCTCCTCAGTCGTCCCATTCTTCCTCTCCACTAACTCCCCTTTTTATCACCCCAAAAGCCGCTGCCGCCCCAAATGAGGGTAGCGTTCATTTGGACCTCTTGATGCTGGAAAAACATCACCCTGTGTAGACGTGGAACATGTTGTCATTTTCCCACACGGAATCACAGATGAAGCTGACAATCTCCGGAGGTGGGAAGAGTTCCTGCATCCCCCAGCTGCCTTCCCTTCTCAGCCGGTTTATTTTATGCTTTCTAAGAACATTGAACTTCATGCAGCATCGTTTTCTACCAATGGGAAACTATATCTAAATTTATTCAAACTTAGCGGCAGCGCCTTCCCCCTCTGGTCCCATCTTTTCGGTTTGTGTTTCTCTAGTGAAAACATCAACAAGTTTATCAGATGAGAATGATTTGCATATCAAGCCATTAACGTTTCGTGTATATTAGCATGTGTTTGCCGTGGATTGGGCGTTTTAATGCCACGCGGGAGACCATGGTTCGATTCCAAGGGAATTTTTCCCAACCATATCCATGCATGTAGCAGTTATGGAATTCGCCCAACCACTAATACATGGGTACCTGGGCAACTGGAGTATAGCCTGCATTCAGAATGCGTGAGCCCCTTTCTCTGCGCAATCTCTGTACCAGGGGCACAGAATAATGCACAAGTGATAGCTTTATCCTCTTTTTAGTAGATTTCTAGTATAAATGAAAACGAGAAAATAGTTTTTGAAGAAGCAAGTGCGTAAAACAACATGCATGCAAGACATTTTAATAATTATGTAAATACATATCATGAGGAGTTTCAGAACACGTTATTGGCATTATATTAGGAATATAAGACACTGTAAGTTACAAAAATGAAAGAAACACTAATAGCTCAAATTCAGAATGATGCTGGAAAGTTATAATAAGTAGTTAAATGTTTAGATTTAAATTAATGGACACTTATTTATCTGTAATTTTCTAATTCAGATGCAAAATTGTCATACCAACAGAAACTTTCATTGTGTATTTTTCTGTTTGACTCCCATCCTAGTCTTGTCATCTTTCAGATCTTCATCTTCATCGCTTTGAAAACTTCCTTTCCTTTCAGACATTCAACAGCGGTCATCTTCTTTATCATTACATACAAATAGAAAAGATACACAGGGAATGAGAGGAACATTGACATGAAAATCTTCATTTTTTCTTGTTTTTATATTACTTATAAGTGTATGGTTGAATTTTTATAGGCTTCAACGAATTTATAATTTTAATATCTTATATGTTCATATATTTATTTATATGCATAAACATGCATATAAATCAGCTGAATCAATGAAATATTGAACCAGATGTGGAATGAATTATTACACACATTGAGACTGAGAGCTGCTAGACCTGTAGAATTTTGTTTACTCGTATATGTAATACAAATTAATGATTTAAGTGTCTATCCATAACCAGATTTAATTTTTCGTGGTAAAGTCATAAATTATATGTTACATTTAACAAGTACTTTTGATTGTTCACCCAATATTTTCTTTAAAAAAAAGGATGGCCGTGGCTTGGAATTGAAAGACAGACATGGTGCCTTGAACCTCCACTGGTATAAGTGAAAATTGCCCACTTACTTTTTTCTTTAGTTTTTCCCTTATCGTTTTTATTTTATCTTCCTTTTATCATCTTCTTTTCTCAGTCTTGCTTTCTCCCGCTCTTCTTGTATACTTCTTCCCATGTTCCCACCCGTTTTCTTCCTAATTTTATTTTCTGTACTCCCTTTATCTTACTTCTCTTTCTCTCTCTTTTTTCTCTCCCTCTTTCACACATTCGTCCACACGCTCCCCATATCTCTCTCTTCTTTATTTCTAATTGTTTTTCATTGTTTCTCTCTTCCTCTTTCCTTTTATCTTCCATTCTCCCTGTCTCTATGTCTCTCGCATATTTTGCTTCTAATTCTTCTTATTCTCTATCGTTTCTTTCACCTCTCATCTTTTCTCTTTCATTTGAGGGGTGTAAGGAGTTGCCATCGCTGAAGGCACCCACAAGTCAACCACATTTCCACGTAGTATACATCCTGGTAACTGCAATGTGGCAGGCCATCGAGGCTCTGGCGTCTGGGCCTACAATCAGTTAATCCTCTGTATGGCTGGATGTTGTCCTGCGTTTTGTCCTTACATCTTCTGTGGGTTCCTTTACAGCTTCAACTTTTAACGCGTTGATTTTAGTTAAAGTAAGGGGCTCAACCTCGTAAAATGTGAGGGGTGTAAGTAGCCCAAGTGCTGACGTACACAAGATTTTCATTTCATACATTCATTCATACTTTCCTTGAAACATTTATTTCTTTTGATGACACGAAAACATGTCCCACTTAAGTACACAACTTCTCAATTTAAACCCCACCCCCTATAGGAAAATTCCAGTTCTTAGTTAAAATACGAACATCCAACCTTCATTCATTTCACCATATCATCACTCATCCTCATCTTTGCGATTAGCCAAACATTGCAGAAAAGCTAAGTAAAATAAACTAAATCAATGAATCAATCAATTAAAATGAGAAGAGCTGATCCCAGTTCAGCACATCAGATTTTTCAGAATACCAGTACTAACGTGTAAACTACAGCCATGTTTGAAAAGAGCGATCCCGAGTCAGGTCCAAAATGCCGCCGATCCTAAAAGAGCATCTTTCTATTTCGGTTCTAGAAATAGCATTTGTGCTGGATCAACTCTTGCTCTTATTTCACCATCCAATAAATTTCCTCGAACGCTACTTTATGTGAAAGTAACGCACATGCAGATCTCTTGGTTATTAACGTTCGCTTTATCCGATACTGAAACTGAAAAACTGATCCAATAATTCACCTTGGCAGCAAGTCAAAAGAAAACACGGAAGGCCCTCTGTGGGGAACGGAAACCAAAGCACCGCTTCGGAATTATATTTTCGACAAGGATGAATGGAGAAAAATATCACACTCTGCAGGTCAGATTTAAATCCATCAATTAGGCACTTCCCTTATCGTTCAAAAGGTTTCTTCGAGGTTCGTTTGTAAGTCATCAGCGCTTGCAGACTCTGAAAACACTTTCTTGCAGTGCTGACAGTGGTAGTAGATCTATGAAAAGACTCTGTAACGAAAGCACGAAACAAAAGAGTGGGATTTAGAGACTGAGAAACCTGAAATAATAAAATGTCTCAGTTTCTGAAGTCTGTTTACTTGGCTTTTTGAAAACATCAGTGGAAGAAGTACTTGTAGATATGAAACTTCCGAATGTAACAGCCTACCACCGTGGAGGAGTGGTTAGCACGCCAAAGGTCCCGGTTTCGGAACTCGGCCTCAGCATTGGTTTTCTTTGTGAGTGTTTTTTCATCAGTTTCATCGTATTTATCATCACTCATCTTATCTTTGCGATTAGCCAAAAGTGGCAGAAAAACGAAGTAAAATAAACCAACTCATTTAATCAATCAAATCAATCAGATAACAAACTGTATAAATACAATGAGGAACATAACCAAATAGAAGAAAGTTAATGAACTCTAAATAAAAAGGTTGAAGATCTATGACCAAGAGAATAAGTAGTTTTCTCAAAAATAGATTTTTGGAATCTAACCGATATCGTATAATGTAAATTTGATTCATGTCAACACATTGGCGCTGATTAGGAATTTAGTTAGGGTGGGTAAAATATTATCTGATGGTGGTTGTGGCTTCTAAGGTGGGCGTTTCTATGGCCAAAACTAATTTACAATTCACTAAAAATTAATTAACATGTATAAAGTGGTAGCTCTTGACGTTCTTTCTTGCTAAACGTGACTGATAATTTCAATAAACAAATAGGTAATCACAACGAAATAGCATGAAATTCCATTTTATGAAAAAGTGTGCAAATATATTGAAAATTGTTGTTCTGAATAGTTATGTTAAACATTACATTTACTAGTTGATGGGGATATATGGCCAAAAGAATGCGGAGGACTGCTTCTCCCCTTCTTCGAGATGCACGTTGTGGTAAACAATACTTAGGAAAAAAGGCCAGGCAGCGAAAGAGCAGGGCTTCATTCTGCGATCTTCCAGATAACCATGATAGACTTTGAAAAGCCGCTACTTAGCCCCATACCTGTTTTGTCCTTTTGTAACATTCGGAGCGTCTTTTCGTTTCCTGAAAGAACGTCCACAAGCTGAAGTCTCCGGTTTTCTTGGAAGTAACGCACGCTTCTATCTCTAAATTTGTTACTCCTTGTCGACCATTCGCCTTTGGTAGTTTTCTGAACATCGGCCATCACGCGGGCCTTCATTTGTCAAGAGTTTACTCAATCAGAAATCCTTTCCGAAGAAGACGAGGAAACAAAAAAGACAATCTTTCGGGGGATGCAAAAGGGAAGAGAGGATGCAAGAAGCTCCAAAGAAAAGAAAGACCAGTTTCAAAGCTTTCACCATCAGCTTGACAGCCTTCACGGGTTGTTGCTCACTTTGTTCAACTGATGTACCGCATAAAAACAATAAGCAAGTCTCCTTGCCGTAAACAGGGACCCTTTCTATGGTTTGAATTGCCTTTTCCAGCCTTTCTGTCCACGAGTTAAACGACTGATATGCGGCAGTGTCGAATCCGAGATTGGGCTTTGAAAGTCTTGGAGGAACTCAAACCAAAGGGTAATTAGTCCGACACTTCTAGAAGAGATCCTTTAATTTCGATCTTCTCTGACTCCTGCTTGTGTCTACGGACGAGGAGAATAATAACGACGTTGTTCGTAGTACGTGCATAACGCATTCTTCTACAAGCCTTCTGTTTGCTTCCAAGTCCAAATTCCTAAGAAGGTTTCGAATATCAACAGACTTCAAAAGCCATCACCTAAGGTCAAGATTGAGCCCCTACTACGCACAAAAAACTAAATGCATCAAATTTATTTGATACACCACAACGCAAAGTGTGTTTTTTGGGGTTTGCCAGGTTTACATTTTGATGCATTTTTGCACTAGCGTAGCAACATAACGCGAGGCCCTGGGCGAGATTAGAATGTGGGGCATCCATCCGTTCATTAAATTTGAAATCTCAATATGAATCGATACAAAATATTCAGTAAAAGAATTATCAAATTTAAATAATAATAGTAATAATATTAATAATAATAATGATAACTGACTAAAATGATGTTTAATAATTTCACTCACTGTTTTATAAATAGTTGACGTATTTATTCAAATTGTAACTGGAATTTAATGCCGGGTAAAAACAGAATATTGTAGTTTTATTAACCACAAAAATTATCCTTTTCAATCTACTTTTGTTCGATTCCCGGTGGCGGCACATAGTGGTTCGGATCCCACTATAACTGTAGGTCCAGTCCCGATTAGCCTTACTGTGCATAAAGTGGACTTAAAACAACAAATCAATCCAATCCAATCAATCTACTTTTCTCCCATCTATTTTTTACTTTTTTGTTGTACACACCCCATGGGAGGCGAGGCTCCGGGCGTTCGGCCGGTTCGTCCACCCTTTGCTACTCCTATGAATTTTTGTGTAAAGGTAACGCCAAATGATGCAAGTAAGCATTTCTTTCTATGTCGAGCTGGACTTTAATGTATCAATTAATGCGTTTTTATGCCCTTTCCTGCATCTTTCTCGATGATGCACTTAAATATTTGTTCTGAGCTACAGACTCTATGCATTTTTTTCCAGCTGATGCGTTAACTTTTCTGTCTGTCCAGGCCTGGGCAACCTGCTGTATTTGTGGAAGAGCGCTGTCGTATGCACGTGTGGGCTGAAGAGCGAGCAGCGGCACTGGAGGGATCTGGAGGGATAGAGAAAGGCAGGAAACTTCGTCGATCGCGTGCGTGCAGAGTGCAGGTGGGCAGCTCGCACTGCACGGCAGTGCTCTCCGTCCTCTACAGGTGCAAGCGAGTAAATAAAGCCTGCCCTGTTTGAATTGATTTGATTTTTTGTTTACAGACAGGTTAATCGGGAATGGACCTATAGTTTAAAGTGGGTTGATTTGATTTGATTTATTTTGTTTATTTTACTACGCTTTATGCCACTTTTGGCTAATCGCGAAGACGAGGATGGGTAATGAGGCCAGCTGTCTAAAGTGGGATCCGAACCACTGTGCAATCTGCCTTCACCGGATATCGAACCCGGGACTCCTTGATTACAAGGCGCTGCCTGTTTGAAATCAATGCATACCAATTTCAGAATCTTCTGGGATCACGCTTCCAGTAAATATGAAGGAACACTCGGCAGACGTCTGTGGTCCCCACCTTTCACGAAATCATCACAAAAGGTTAATTCCGAAGAGAAATGAACTGTGTCTTCTAATTCCCGATGAACTTGGCTACCGGTAATTTTCAACGCGGTTGGCTCTTCTTCTGTTTCGTTCTTGGAAAGAAAGCTATTCCCCCTAACATGCGCCTGTATTCTACAAACAATGCCAAACAATAAGAGAAACGTTGCTCATATCTTCCTTCCCTCGATCTTTGTTGACTCACGGAGCCTCCAATGAGGCTTAGGGTTGTGGGTTTCTACAACAATGGATTTTGTGCTTATTCATCTCCGCGACTATTTCGCCCTGCGTTATCAATTCTTGCAGGACGTATTGGAGAATCCACCCGTCTTTATACTCCTCTCGAAGATGAACAGACTGACTATGTTGATTTTTCTTTCTTTGGTATTCCTTCATACCTAACTGATTAAATCTGCTAAGAAACGCCTCCGACCGTCATCTACTCTTTGAAAGAACAGAATTTGCTTTAGAGAGGAAGAATAGAATTTTTCATCAAGGCATGCCACAGACATTCAATTCACATCTCCGCCTGCATATAAAACGTCAGAGCTTTCATCACAGGCTAGTTGCTTCTTTCAACAGCATTGTAAGTAGCAAAAATTTAGACAGGACTAGACGGAACTGTAGATTAAATATATGAAGACGTGGGAGAGGTATAGTGCAACGGATAAAATTATGGCATTGTTTACATAAAAATTAAACTAATAAATAAACGGAAAGTTTCTCTGCCTTTTAATTCATTACGGGCCCTTTTTAGATTAGAAAATAATCCCTTAACCATCCCCAGGGAATTAAAGTATCAAGAATCGGGGTTCCTCATAGTTACCCAACGTCTGCTCTTACTCGTTGCAAATGGGACCTTTGTTATGTATACATTGTACGCATTTGTTGTGTGATGAAGATTGACTGACAATTTCGTCTCTATTATTGCTTATCTACAATCCAACTCAATTCTGCTCGACACCGGACATTAACTCTCAACGTTGCTGATTTCCTAGATACCGAAACATATCCTCACTTCTTCCTACTCGAATATGTAGACTGCTGTGTTAATAATGTATGTTCATATGGAAAACCAAAATAATTATAATATGCACGACGTGTCTGTTCTTAACAAATCTGATATACTTTATTATTGTTTGACCATCCCTTAAGAGCATTCAAATAGATTATAGACCAAACTAATCTTACCAGCATCCGTTGAGAGAATTCCGTTTAATATTTAAATATATAAAACTTTTAAATAAAATAAGTTGAAAGTAATTGCAGTTCAAAATCTGGGATGAGAATTTGAACAAAGTGCTTTATTTGGATCTCCCCGATGGCGTAGTGCAAAGGTAGTCAGTCGGATTATAAACAAGGAGTCCTGGATTCGATACCCGGTGAAAGCACATAGTGGTTCGGATCCCACTATAAACTGTAGGTCTAGTCTGTGCATAAAGTGGACTTAAAACAAAAACTCAAACTCGAAATGCTTTATTTGTAAGCCAGTCGAATTAGGTTTCGTGGTCCTCTTTGCCTACGATGTATGTTTCCTTTGGAAGCAATCCGCGTATTTCAGTATTCCATCCTCGAAACTCTTTTTCCCGTAGAATACATTGAAGCCGATACTTCTAGGAAATTAGAAATAACATGACATCTGAGCGTGATGATGGCAGGCCTCTCTGAAATATATAACGACTGTTTCTCAAAGAAGATGACGAACAACTCTCTATGGAACTTCATATCACGTACAGAGAACTTAACATTCTCTGCATTCAACATGCATCTATCATCAAACAGAATGTATAACCCTTTTCAGCATACAACATATTTCAAGGATGTCAATTCTTTCCCCTCCTTCTTTGGCAAAATCCACCCTTGCCTCCTGCTTCAATTACTGTACACGTGGAGGAACGAACAAGGCGAACAGTAGGGAGAAGACTTATTTCCTAGTTTCTACTGAAAGTTAATAAAAAAAAAATGAAAATAAATGTGTAGGGAATGCTCAAAATGAAATATTTTTGTAGGTAGAATTTTGACGGATATATTTCAAACCGTATAGGCTAACTTTGCTCATTGTAACGTCTCATCATGGAATATCGGGTCAAGTTTTTGTTGTGAACCTTCTTGCAAAATGCCATTGTATGTCCCACATCACTGGGAAAATGCGCGTGTGTGTTTATCTATAATATAATTTAAATTAAATACCGTGTCCAAAGTTCTATGAGGGCTGAGGCCTATCAAGTGGTTTTCTATTGGGCGAAAAGTAGTCAGCGCATCGTATCCCATCACCACTGTTATCAGGTATTCGTAACCGGAGCCCCCTACTACGTACTTTCAAATATCCATCTCCTCAATTGTCCTCAACATTTTGGGGTTTCCGCTAGGATCAAACACGTAACCTATCGCACCAAAGGTGAGAGTGCTAACCATAAACCTTTCATATATTTGAGTCGATACCAAAAGAGATTTTCTCATCCTTTCATATCTTAAATGTAACATATCTAAATAAAAATTAAGACAATTCCTTATCACGACACGTCCATAACGTCTTCTTAGAGTAGCGATTACCTGTGTCAACTTCTATTTACTTTTCTCTATTTCGATCCCTCTTTCGCGATTTCTATATTTGTAGAACACCTTGAATAGGGTTTTCATTTATATTTAGTTTCCATGATACCATAACAACCCATATAAAATATCGTATTTGGTTCACTGCTATCTGCCATAAAAAAGCTCATATTTATTAAAAGGCAGAAGTAAGATTTTTGGTGTCGTTTAACATTGATTGATTGATTTGGTTTATTTACTTCGCTTTTCTGCTAATCGCGAAGATGAGGATGAATGATGGTATGATGAAATAGATGAAGGGAAACATAAGGACGTCCATGACCAGGCCAGGATTCTAACCCGGGATCCCTGGGTGTTGTTTAACAGAAAACTAATAATAATAATAATATAGAATTATGTTTGAGATAGTGTTGAAACTAGAAATTCGTTCATATTTCAACAGAAGCAGAATTTTTACTTGTCGAAGAAATCGAGAAATTTCTTGATTTCAAGAATTTTAATTTTTAATTCACAAAACTGAAATTTCGCTAAAACCACACTGTGAGTTGATTCAAAATTAATAGCTAAATCTGTGTCTGATAGATTTTAGTTGACTTCAAAAAACATAGTACTGATTGGAATATAGGAGTAAGATGAAACCAAAGGGTCTGGTTTTCTGGTTTCACTTAGCATCCTGTGAAATGACCGACCGTTTTGATTCCCTGGTGATATGTCAGAGCTGAAGGCAGGACTAGACGAGATATAGGCAAAGTTTCTTCTGACCATCAGAGTGGAATAATAGGAAAGTTTTTGGCGAGTAGTTTTCATGCCACATGGGAATCTAACCACTGCTACTTGCATCGCTAATCCAGTTCGCTACCTGTTTCGAAAACTGAAACATAGGCTATAATGCAGTGAGTGATACCGGCATGCAGATGTGTGATTATAGAATTTTGAAGAGTGTGTTCCTGTTGGGAATTGTAATTTTCGTGGCGGTAGGAGTTTTGTGTAATTTTTGATTTGTACAAACTTGCACAAACTTTCCTTTATTTGACTTTATCATTTCTTACAAATATCTTCCATTGCCAAATGTTATTTCTACTATGTTTATATTTTTTTTTCAGTTTTGATGTTAAACTCTAACATGACATGCTTCATTATCATTATATATCCCTATCACGTTTTAGCTTGGTTACTTTACTTGTATTTGTATTTTAGTTTTGTAATTTAACATTGCATTTCTGGCACGGTTTGGCTAATTGCAACGGTGAGGTTGAGTTATGATTAGATTGATTGATTCATTTGGTTTTTTAAGTCCACTTTATACACAGTAAGGCTAATCGGGACTGGACCTACAGTTTAAAGTGGGATCCGAACCACTATGTGCCTCGACCGGGTATCGAACCCGGGACCCCTTGATTACAAGGCAACGGCTTACCACTGCGCCATCGGGAGTTATGATTAGATGAAGGGACACTTATAAAGAATATCCATGCCCAGGACAGGATTCGAACTTGGGACCCCTGGCATGGATATTCTTTATAAGTGTCCCTTCATCTAATCACAACTCCCGATGGCGCAGTGCCCAATTCGGTCAGCCATTTTTCTGGAATGACACAAAATGCATGGGAATCCTCAGCCAGGATTACCAACCGAGGTGCTCAATGCAAGGAAATCACAATTACAACATAAATTAACACATATTCATTGTCGGGGCGTCGCTTTTAGACTAAAGAGGCAGAAACGCGAGTTAAAATAAGAAAAAGAAAAATATATTAACAGTGTGCGTATACAAATGGCCCATTGCGTGGTTTTCCAAACAGCAAAAGCTGTTGCCTATGACGAAATAGAATAACAAATTCACCATAAACATTTAGCCAAGTTTCGCTATTAACTTGCAAGCTTAATTTTCCTTGGTGGTTTTTGATGTTTTCAGTGGAGTTTACACAGGGCGCCAGAATGTCGGACTGTTAACTGCAAGTTGTTTTATGGCAGGGCTCCGTAACAAAACAAATAGCTTAACAAAACCCCGGATGAGACACCAAACAGCAACTATTCAACATTCCTAACTTCAGGCGAAGCATGTACAGTCTTAGAAAAAAATACCTGGGCCACGGGACGTAGAATTTCGTAACGTCTTAAAGCCTGTTGTTTATGCAACCCAAATAACAAAATATTCGCTTAAGTTTGCCTGGTGATTCTGAGTTCTCGGGAAGGATTGAGCTTTGATAGCATGAGTCACATGACTCGTGCCCCAGCCACAACAAACAGCTGGGTGCTACGATGCCTCCAGAAGAAAATTTCAGGAACTGGTTTCTTGACAAGACCTACTCGTAAAGAAATACTATTCTTTCAAGTGATATTAGAGTCATTGTCAAGAGGTTCGCTGAAATGATGGTTCTCATCACAGACCACATGCCACACGTTAATTGTTTAAGTCCAGTTCATGCACTGGACCTACAGATTAAAATGGGATCCGAACCAAATGCCTCTCTATTTGGTATTGAATTCGGAAGCCTTTCATTACATGGCGAAGACGTTACCACTACGACATCAGAGAGGCAATGGAACCCCTTGAGAAAGAGATAAGCGAAAATTGCTACGTGACAAACCATATTTGCCCGCAAATTTTAAAAATAAGACAATATTTTGTACTGACAGTTTCGAACCGTGGGAGAGGCATATATTTTTTTGTACCATCGTCCATTTCACGAGTTTATAATTCTTCCTCACCGACACGAGTAACGCGAGTGGTAGAAGAAAAGCGAAGTAAAATAACTGAAACAGAAATAAAATGAAAAAGCGAAATACATTTTATTCATAATATTCTGCAGTCACTTGATTTGTATTCACGGGATGCTATCTTTAAAGAAAGCCGTGGTCTCTTCCTTGTCTTTTTTGCTTTCTTTGTGCTCTTGCTTCCCCCGTCACGATTGGTCTAAAACTAATTAATGCGACGTTAATTAAACAATCCAAACGACGAAACAATGCACAATCAACTGCACAAAACAACATTCCAAATATTTTCGAATCGGAAAACAATTGAGATGCTGTAAAATGACTTAAGATGCAGTAATAAAGTGGGAATTCGGTACCGTATAGAATTAAATCGGTAGAGATGTTCGATTTGATTGGATGTTTGTTATTTAGATTTGCTATTCTTTCACTTTTGGCAAATAGCGACGATGAAGATGAGTGATGCTATGATGAAATTGATGAAGGGACACTTACCAAGGACACCCACGCCCAAGTCGAGATTCTAACCAGGGACCCATGGCATCGTAGCGCGCTGTGCTAACCACTCCTCCATGGAGTGGACATTATAGCATATTTTGTGTGCTCAATTGGGATCAATCAATGGAATGAATAGGCATATTATATGATTAATAAATTCATATCATAATACCACGTCATATTATTCGGCACGAAGTAACATCAGAGACATTCAATCTTGCATTTTTGCCTTTCAACTAATTCTTTGAATTCAGGTTAATCACAACAATAAGATAAATTATGAAGCAAATGATAGTGAATGTGGGATATTATTACGAATTACCTGACAGAAACAACATTAAGCAGGCTCGGTGGTCAAGCTCATTAAGTGATTGACATTCGATATCGTCGCCAAAGTTCCCGGGTTTGAGTACCGTCCTTGTCGGGGGTGTTTGACTATTTCGTCATCAATTTCATGTAATGGTCACTCGTCCTTATCGTCGCGATCATCGAACAGGGAATAAAAATTATAAAAATAAATACGATGGAAGAGTACTTATTTCATCTCTCACGAAATCTCCTACAAAACCGGAATATATAAAATACATGTATATTCATTCACATACATTTTCTATTTCTATATTTAACTAATCGAGACCGAGAACGGGAGAGCAATTTTCAATTCGACAAACCGAGAGACGGAGAAACTGTCAAGTCTCGTTTCTTCTTGGCACCTCCGTAATCGAGTTGTTCTGTTTGTCATTGGCTTTGTATTGGCAATTATTGTCATTATTCTTCCCCTGCAGGTAAACCATAACGATGAATTATGATGAAATGAAGCAGATAAAAGGGCAAGAACAAGAAAGTCATGCCTGTTCGGGACTCCAACCCAGAACCTTATGTAACGAGATTTGAAATTCTGGAGAAGGCGTCCGTGTTTCGCTTGGTTTTCTCTTTCCTCTACTTCTCTTATATTATCATACATGTATAATAAAAATGGATCTGATACGATATGTTGCGATTCATAATTGTGCTGGTTAGATGCTACAGATGTGAACTCCAACCTGCAATATAGTATTCCCTTTTGTTTCGTATGTGGTTGAACATGAAATTTTCTTACACTGTGACAATTTCTTTCTTAGTTTTGGTTTCGTGCACAGATATGCTAATCTGGACTGGACCTTCAGTTTAAAGTGGGATACTAACCACTATGTGCATCCACCGTGTATCAAACCCGGGATCCACTGATTACAAGGCGACGACGTTATCACTACGCCATCGAGGAGGCCCCATGACAAAATGTTATTCACTCGATCTCTACCATAATTTATTTCAGCATTTACATTTTCGATTTCTTCTTCTTTTTTCCTTTTGTTAACTACTCTTATACAACTCTTTTTGCGTCTTCGAATTTCTTCTTGTTTCAGGAACAAATAATACATGCAGGCTGTATAAAAATCCCCCGTTCAAATAGATAAAACGTTCACTCTCGAGAACTAATTTACATGTTTATCACTAAAGTAACCATTAGGAAGGAAACTATTGAAATGGTAACTGATATAACTGCAGATGAAACAATACAGCCACTAACGAAATATCTATTCTTGTGTAGCCTCACAGACAAGTATATGGTGAGTCATTCACTCTTGCTGACTACGGGCGAAGGTCACTGAACTAAAGGGTGGTGGCAAGCAAGCAGGCTTCTGCTCTACCAAAGACGAGGTCACGTGTTCCAGTTATCAATGGCGTACGAAATAAGGAGGAACACAGCTATCTGCCGTATATTTTGGTCCCGTCATTGCACTTTATCGTCGTGGCCTTGAAGTTCCCTCAGGGCACTCCTACGTAAAGGCTTCTCAGCTAGAAGGATATCTTCCCCATTGAGTGGAGGAAAAGTGGGTGCGTATAGAGGTCCTTCAACTTTCGTATTCTTTTTCATTTCAGAACCCGTGCTGTATCGTCGACTTAATCCAATCTATCCGATGTAGGTTTTAGGTTCTGTTTCTGTTCGGTTATTTCACGTTGTCTTCCTGCTTATGTTATTCGCGACGAAGGTTCTGGATTCGATAATCTGGACAATAACGGGATTGTGTTAGTTGCTTGATTTGGTGTCTTAAGTCCACTTTATGTCCTGTTAGGCTAATCGTGAATGGACCTATAATTTAAAGGGGGATCAGAGCCACTATATTCCTCCACCGAGTATCGAACCCGGGATCCCTTAATTACAAGGCGCCCACGATCCCACTGCGCCATCGGGGATTGTGTTCGAAACGAATGAATCAAATTTGAGTGATATGATATGCAACCATTGGAAGACTATTGAAAGAAAAGCTATGGGAACCTGCCAGTTTTTCTACTGCAGACAGGAAACCATAAACATGGAAGAGAAGCTTATATTCTATGAAACCTGACGCTATGTGCTCGAATACTGGCTAAATATAATCCATAGAGGCATAGCAACGTTAAACAACCTCTTATATGATACATATAGGTTTAAAAAGGTCAAGATACAAAGATTGTGTGCGCCTCACTGATGGCGTAGTGGTAAGGCCTTGTAATCAAGGGGTCTCGGGTACGATACCAGGTGATCGCACATAGTGGTTCGGATCCCACTTTAAACTGTATGCACTTCAGATTAGTCTATCTGTGCCGGTGACTCAGTCGGTAACGCGTCTGACTACCATGCTATAGGTCCCGGGTTCGATTCCCGGCCGGTTCAAGCCCGGGAACTTTTCTAACGTTGGAAGCGGCCCCAGCGCCCACCCAGCGTCGAATGACATGGGTACCTGGGGGAAACCCTGGTGGTAAAGGCGGTCAGGGGCGTGATGCTGATCACATCACCCCCACTCACGAACGAATCAAGAAAGTGTGGGGCGGCGTGATGCTGATCACATCACCCCCACTCACGAACGAATCAAGAAAGTGTGGGGCGTTACCCCCACACCCCCTATACGCCTTCATGGCGTAGCGCCAAGCACAGGTGAGAACTTTACCTTTTTTTTTTTTTTGCATACAGTGGACTTACAACAAAATTTCAACTTGCGATAAAGATTATGATAAGGTATTAAAGAATTGGGTCTAACACATTTTTTTATTGTTTACCAATGACATTATTAACTAATATTCTTAATTTCAGTTTCAAGATGAAATCGGCTACGAAATAAAAGGAGTGGGTTCATATTTCTGTTACGAAATTCTACTTTTGTAGTAGACCTGTGCCACACTAAGTTGTGACAATAAACAAATCTGAGACACTTTCAAAGTATTAAATTTCTATCTACGTATTTGGGAAAAATCTTTCAATATAATACTTTTTTTGGACGCGTCAAATCATAGTATTTAATTCCTGTTTTAGCAGCTTTAAGAAACCTGATTTTTTTGGGGGGGCGTTACAAATGCCCTTTCTGCTCCCGTCAAGTTACGCCTATGACAAACAGGAATTCAAAGTAAAAGACTGTCCCGACTAAATCGGGAGACACGTCTGATAAATTTACAATTGGGAAAATCATAATTAAGCGTGTAGTTGAAAACAACCTATTTTCATATATTGCATGCAGCTCTACTTTTTCTGCAATGTGGATCAAGACCTGGGGACGTGGAGAAGCACAACACTCCACGTAACCAATAGTCACGTGACCCTCTTTGCTTTCCTGTCATGTTGACCTTCGTGTGGAACACATTTCTCGGTGTTAAGACAGGCAAAATCACCCGATCATCGAAGGGTGCAATATGTGTTGCCTACCCTCCTGCATTACTTGCTCCTATTAAAGCCTTATGGGGAAGAACTTTTTTCCATGACTGTACAATACGTCTGTATTGTTTTTGGCGACTGTTAGCCTCGTTAATGGCAAGTGCCCTTGCATAGTTGTCCATAGTTGATTTAAAATCTTGTTTCACGATCTAATGGTCCAGACTGTTCTAGCCTTTTTTATCAACATTTTGCAGAAACTCCCATACTATGTGTTGGTGTCCGTCAACTACTTTAACGTCTTCTTGTTTTCTTGGATTCGTTTCTGGTGAATTTCTATTGCTTTCAATTTTCGAAACAACCCCGTACTTAGGAACAAATTACCAATGTTTCCAATAATTTTACAATCTGTATTCGCGGACTGGAGAAATTGCCTGCCTACCTCCATGGTGAAGTGGTTATCACAGCGCGCCACGACGCAAGGGATCCCGGGTTTGAATCCCGGCCTGGTATGAAAGTTATTTGTGAATGTCTTCATCAATTTCGTATCAACACTCATCCTCATCTTTGTGATTAACAAAAGTGGTAGAAAAGTGAAGTTAGAAATAACAAATTAATCAATGACTGGAAAAATAGCTATGGTGGGAAGCAATGTTGTATTTAATTAAGTGCATCGCCATCATCAGCACATTAATTGATTACATTACAAGTACATATATTTTTATTTTATCTATATTTGAATTTTCCTACTGTAGCAGTCGTTTTCAAAAAGTGCAATGTAAAGTACCACTTGCCACATGTAGTATTTGACACTGACATGAGAGAGAGAGAGAGAGAGAGAGAGAGAGAGAGAGAGAGAGAGAGAGAAGGGATGCAGAGATGAAAATAAACAGAAATAAAGGAAAAGTCAGGGAGATCAAGGGAAAGACAAGACACAATAGAGAGAGAGAGGGGGGGGGGATAGAGAAACAAAATAACATAGATCAAGAGAATGACAAAAAGGAAATACAGAGATGAAAAGCCAAAAAAGAAAGGAGAAAAATGAAGCGAGAAACAAAGTAAAAGAAAAGGAAAAAGTAGGTGCGAAAGACAGGCACAGAGAGAGAAAGAGGGATAGAGAAAGAAAGAACAGAAGGACAAGAGAGAGGGTGAGAGAGTAAGAGAAGAGAGAGAGAGAGAGACATAAGTGAGGAGGAAGACAAAAATAGAGAAACAGAAAGATGAAGTGGCAAATTACATCAAGTATATCCTACCTCACATATTTGTGTGTGTGCATGTATATATATCTATAACGTGTGTGTGTGTGTGTGTGTGTGTAGGTATGTATTTTTCCTTCTTTCATTCTTTCATGATGATTAATACACTATTTTAAAGGCTAATATGAATTTGAACGTTCCAGAATTTTAATAGAAATTCCCTCCTTTTTCCTGCAACTCTACATAACTGTACATATACTTTGAAACGTATATTAACTTTTTTTATTACGTTACACGCTGCTGGTGAACACAGAGAAAGAGGTATGTGTGGTTTTTACTACGGGTTTTGATGTGGTTATGGATCATTTGATGCCCTCCGAAAATGTTTACCGTGCACAAAACCGCACTTAACGGACAGAATATAAATATATTTAAAAAAAAGAAGAAAAAGAGAACAAAATGGATATTAAAAAAATGGCAGAATGTAAGACTAGCGCAATATCCTCAGCATATTCTCGCCATTAGTGGTGCTGTGGATGGTAAGTGTCGCGTGTGTTCAGCTGGCAGCTTTGTGGGGTCGGTTTCCTTTTGAAGCAGATTTCTTCTTTTGTGGTCTCTGGTCAGTGAGGCGATGCACAGAAGGCGACTTCCTAGGGCGGTCTACTCGACATTACGAATGTTTTCCTGTTGCTATATATCGTCATAGAAATCTCGAGATTCGACTCAGGTTTTTTCGCGTCAAATATTGGTCAATTCAAGTGTTCCGCTTCTTCCAGTACAAAGGACGAGGGCCTCTTTCAAAAGGGTGTCCGGAAGGCCATAGGTCATGTCACGTGTCAGACGGAAAGTCAAAGGCGCTTTTGCTGCATGCCACCGTGTTGCTACTTGTTCTTTCTCTAGGCAAATTTGTATAATTTTAATTTAACACAATTTAAAAGCTGCATCACGCATCACGGATGGAAGGACGTAACTAGAAGAAAAAAAAACAAGAAATTATATTTCATTTTTAAAACATAATGCATAAAGTTGAAATTATTATATTTATTTTTTATCTATTTGTACTCATTTCGGTACCGCTAATTTATTTTCTAATATATTCTACAATTATATATATATATATATATATATATATATATATATATATATATATATATACAGGAATAGGTTTAGAAATGGTGCCAGAAGGGCGGATAAATACAAATAATGAAGGAGACAGTAAACACTTACCACACGAATAGAAATAATTCAATATTTCGCGATCTGAGTCGCTTTTTCAAGAAGGTAGATAAAAGATCGACGACACTTTGAGTAGAGGCACAGAATACTGACCGTAGCGTCTCTACGGTCAGTGTTGCCAGAAACAGTTGAAAGGAAACACGAAATACTTTAGCCAGTGTTTACTGTAAGGTGGGTGGGTAGTTTGGGAGAGGAGAGGAAAGAGTTACTGGTTGGCTAGGTTGAGTCCGGGGGGTATAGTGGCGTGCATGCCTGCTATATAGGCCCTTTCCCATCGCCTGCGGAAAGATGTGTCAGAGCGGGGGGGTAAAAGGTGGATGATGGCAACACGGAAGCAGTTATTGAAGGTGGTGTTATGGGTGTTAGTGTGGATGGCACTGGTGAACGTTTTACAACCTAAATGAGGATTGGTGGGTGAAGGGAAAAGCTCTTTTTTAACTCTCCTCTTAGGTCTGGTTTGATGTTGACTTTAAAACTCTCGACGCCAACTCTAGAATACAGAAAACCATGTTATTTTTGTGTTCTGTGTTCTGACGATAGCAGGCATGCACGCCACTATAACCCCCGGACTCAACCTAGCCAACCAGTAACTCTTTCCTCTCCTCCCCGAAACTACCCACCCACCTTACAGTAAACACTGGCTAAAGTATTTCGTGTTTCCTTTCAACTGTTTCTGGCAAAACTGACCGTAGAGACGCTACGGTCAGTATTCTGTGCCTCTGCTCAAAGTGTCGTCGATCTTTTATCTACCTTCTTGAAAATGCGACTCAGATCGCGAAATATTGAATTATTTCTATTCGTGTGGTAAGTGTTTACTGTCTCCTTCATTATTTGTGTGTGTATATATATATATATATATATGTTAAATACATGTAATTTTTGCACAATTTTTTGTTCTTGTATGGTGAAAGACAAGTGAAAGATTCCGATTGGTTAATTAAATTATTTATGATTATGTAATTGATTACTTGTCTTATTGGTTTATATATATTTGTATGTATGCTAACTCCATTGCTTCTGTTTTTGTTTTTTTGTGTGCATAAGCCAATATATGTGTATGTTTATGTGTAATTTGAGGTTTTGCCCCTGATGAGGCCAGTATTAAAATAAATAAATAACAAAAAATATTTACTTTCATCTAACTTTCTTTGGCCACCTTTCAGTATTGAGGAGTTTACCGATTGTAATTAAAACTACACAAGACACGGACTGTAAGTGAAGTTTTATGTCTGCTTTACCTCCAGACATTACTACATAGTAGATTGACATCAGCACTATCAGGAAACAATGTACGTTCATGTCTCATAGTATTTGCTTTGGTGCGCTTTACGTATGTTATATTTACATAGGCAAAGTATCAATTAGATAATGCTTCTAATGGAACTAAACACACAACAACCTAAAGGAGAAGCCTCTGTTTTTACTTTCATGTAAAGCAAAAATATATTATGTTTTGAGAAAAAAATATAAATTATTACAATTATGTAACGTTATGTGCGGCAATGAAGAATCGGAACTTCAAAGCATACACATAAAACACTAAGACAAAACAAATAAACAACGACCTATTCTGAGCTTTATTGTGTTATTTTAGGCTATGTTCATAAAACAAACTTGAATAGATATGCTGGACTTCTGTTGCTTTCGACAATGAATATTTTTGTCATAAATCATATCGTATTGTGGGTAGATATCAATATTCATTTTTCTAATAAACTCTAGCATGCAGGAGTCTTTTCGTGCTTTACAACGTGCTCTCTAGGAATAGGGTTTATATGTAATCCTATTATATATGACAACTGTCTGGGGAGATCCGGCTATTAGCCTGTCCAAAGGGTGCATTGCTGAAGTCATAAATCTCTATTTGGTTCAGTTTATAACAAAAATAAAAATGGTAAAGGTGATAAAATATAGCAGTAAGTACTAAAAAGAAGCAAGAGGCAATCAGATATGCTAAGCGGGATTGTACGTACATACAGTTTATAGTAGGCTCCGATGTACGTTGAAAATTACCTCCATCGAAAATCGAACCCCGGACGTCTTGATTACAAGGCAACAACGTTAATTGAACCGCCTTCATGGTCATATCCCTCCTTAACCCTAGAAAGCTAAGGCTTCGACAAATTGACGACGCGTAAATACAAAAAAAGGTATCCCCCACCCTTCTTACCACATGATGCGTTTGTCACCCTTAGTACCTTCAATTGGCCTTCAACTGTGAGTGATACTGTCTTGGTTGAATTTCTGTCCGAGTGACACATTTTTTTATATTATTAGCCTATCTGAGCATAAAGTGGACTTCAAACAAAGTAGAGAACATCCTACCTTACGAAATATCTGGACACTTGATTTGCAAGGAGTATGAAGTCCTGGGAGCATGTCAGGAAACTGAATGAACACTGAGTGCTGTGAGATAGATACATTGAAAAACAAGCTACGAATAGTTAAGAAAAACAAGAGAAGGGATGTGAATAAATTATGTGTGTGGAGCTCAAGAGAATTTCGCATTGGAATCTGTGATTGATGATGGCGTGTTGCAGTATGACAAATGGAACTGTTTAGAGGATACATGTAAAGGTGAACTTGAGTGAACCGAATTCCAAAGTATGCTAGCTCATCCGCACTGCATGTACGGGTTGAGAGAAAGGTGTAGGGAAGATCAGTTTCAAAAGACGTTATGTTGTATCCATACATGTGAATTTTATATGCATATGGAATGTTATGTCAATATTTCCTTTATTATGGTCCGAGTTGTATCCAATTTGAGCAAGTTATACAGAATACTTTTATTTATGTGGAGGCCCAGGGCTAACAACATCGTGAGACAGCCCCTCCACACACACATATACAATTTCAGTTATAACTTTTAGGTCAGGTTATGTCAGATGTTTAGTAGGGTTTTCAAAATATTTTACCACATTCAAAATATCTAGTTACTTTCATTTTTTTGACACTTTCAAAGTAGTTTCACCCAGTGGAGCCCCATTTGCAGATGAAGATTTGGGTCTGTAGCCCTCCAAGCCCTCTCATTCCGGACTGGGATCGATCATTAATGTTTCCAGCCTTTACGGCGAATTCTGAATAAAAGCATGCATAGAAAATTAAATGCATTAAATGTACATTAAATTAAATTTTCGAAACAATCATGAACTAAATATATATTTGTCTGTTGTTGACGAATAATGCTAATTAGAGTGTTTACTGTATGAAATGAAAGAAAGGAAGTAGTTGACAAATGTAAAAGTATCTACACTAAATAACAAGTTATTACATTTTCATTGCACAGTTCATTCGTTCAATTCGTTAATTTTCTCGGTTTTTTCGTGTGCATATAGTCCCAAACAATATAGTTAAAACTTATCAATATCTAATGCAGTACACCTTACAATGTGGAAAACGTATATAAGCCATTACAGTGGCTAAATTTGGTGTAAGATGTCTAAATATTGTGGTTCTATGTGGTAAGCAGCTTCTCAACAAGAGTTTTTGCCTTCCACCAAGTAATTTTACGATTGCTTTAAACGTAAAGCAGTCTTTACTTGAATTGGCTGCCACTGAATCGCATTTTGTTATGGACCTGGATTTTTAAATTTACTTACCCAATTTAAATCCGTTGCTGAATGAGTGTGACTACCTTTCAAAGGACAGTTTCCTTTTCCTCGAATCATGTTTCGGAGTAAACTAAGAATGCAATATTGGTTGATTTGACTATCTTTGATAACACTGGGGAACAATTTTTTTGTTGCATTGCTAGCAGCACTTGTTCTAACCTAATTTGGTGTGCTGATTTCGAATCTGTAGTTAGGTTTTCACTGTAAGCTCTAGTTTTTATTTCAATTCAAAATTTTAATTTCTAACCGTCATATTAAATTTTCAAAATGCAATTTAACATTTTAAAGTTGGATGCCATTTTGGATACCATCTTTGTGAAGATATTCTTAATTTATTCACAAAAATGTCTAGGTGCACCAAAATATGCATTGCAGTTTGAAAATACGGTAAAGTGAAATCACTTTTTTGAAGTGTTAAACATATATACAATATAGTGAAATATGAATATAAATTTGAGTTTCTTTTCTTTAAACTAACATGTTAAACACATAGAAAGCAGGTAATGTAAAAATAATATAAGCATGGCATGCAAAGTTCAAATAAGTTATTTTCAGGCAAGAATTTGTACTTGTAGCTTTTATGTTTGCGGACTCTCTCAGGACAATCTTATTTGATGTCCCAGCATTAGTCTGTCATCATATTCCTACCCCATCGCCCTTGTTAGCACTCTTCCATCATTTTCATATCTTGATGAAAGCGCTCTCTCTGTTCATCGCTAACAGTTCCAAGGCTTTTGGGGAATTGATCAAGGTGACTGTTCAGGAAATAGTTCTTGACACTCATGTTGCACCCAAAATCTCAGAGAGCCAACAACTACAACCTCATAAGTTGTTGTCTGCCATTTTGTTACCAATAAAGCAATAACGTTTTTTTTTTTAACTCCCGAAAACAGCCATGCTGCCTTCTTCTTGTTCTTTTTCCTTAAAAATTCCTCGCCAAGTTCAAGGATACAAATTTGAGGTCCATCGAACACACCTATTTTGATCTTCTCGAAAGACAAAGCGGGGAAAGGAAGCTATGTACGTACTTATATTTCGGATACAATCACCATTAGTATTCAATGCCTTCACAAACTGCTTCATCAAGCCAAGCTTGATATGGGGATAATGATCCTGTCTCAGCTGGCAATTAGTTCATTCATAATGTTTGACATTCCTGCTTCCAGAGTTTCGGGACACTCCTTCTGCGTCCAGTGCTTCTCTAGAGCTTTCTGCTTGCTGCTCAAGCATGAAGTTGACCATTTTGGGATCTACACATAATGATGCAGTTGTGCTCGTGATATTTCAGTAAGTCAATATCAACTTTATGTGATTATGTTATCTCAAGTGCACTGAGTGCCAAACTGAAACAGCACCATAAACATTCCAGTTGTGTAAATGTGCTTAGAGCTATCAAAATATAATCTCAATTTTTTGGACTATACAAGATAACACCTAAACTCCGTACCAGCCAACTGTAGACCAGGCGAACGAGAACAAGTCTCTGCGCAAGTAGTGACGCGAGACGGCTCCACCAATGAGCAGTGAGAGAAACGGGATTGTGTAATGGGCGACGGGAGTTACCCGATTTCCCTGTAAGCGTTGCAAACTTTTGAAAAGGATAATACCGTACGCACATGGCAAACGGACCGTATTTTTGTCTCCAGGTCCGTACGATTGGTTTAAGAATTTCTTAGGGAAATATTAGGCATAAATCTGCAAGAGCAAATTTTGACAAGCCGTGCATTTAGCGTACGGACTAAGGTCTGGACCGTACGTCCGTACATGGACCATACGGTTGGCAAAGCTGCGCTTTCACCACTCGATTTTCCTCCTCCTCCTCTGCCGATATGCCCGGCCCTGCTCTACAGTTAGCTGGGACAGGGTATAATTGGTTGAGAGGACATGGGATATCATGGCAGTAAGAAAAGAATTTGTCTTCTGAAATAAAAATCCTGAAAATTCTGTTTCCGCTTTCGGAAATATGACTCTGTGATCAGCAGTGCAGTATATATATTTTATTTGCAGCCTGGAGGCTAATAACGCAGCTGCTTTCTTATGTTTACTTGAAGAAGCAATAATTCAGTACAAAAAACAGAAAAGAATGTGTTTTCATCTGTGTCTATGTCAGATCTAAGCGTAGCTGTGAACCTATTCCCAGTGTAAATACGAATGGATGTCCATTTCCGCAAAAGGGGCTGGACCCCATATAATGTGAAGGTGCAAAATAGCCTTCGTGCTGACGCACCCAAAATTTAAAATTCAAATTCAAATTCAAATTTCCGCAAAAGTAAAAGTTTAAAATTGCATAATAACTAGAGCATGTACAGGAAAACCAATATCAAATTTGAAAGCAGCATTGAAAAAATATTCAGAAACAGTTGAAAAATCTAATGCAACAGAAAATGAGAAAAAAAATTGTTCCCCAGTGTAATAGACCCCTCATTGTTTCTTTAAAATTGTTCTGTCACCTGTCTCTTAATACATCTTCAACGTTGCATTTGACCTTAAACGGCAAACAGAGCGACGTAGAAACAAAAGCAAAGTGCAACATATGTATAATATTATAAATGCTGTTGCTTTTGCTGCATATTTAACATTTGATTAATTTATACCCAGGTATATTTTGTTGAATTTAGATTCTTTTTCAGGAAATATTAGTTAGATATATCTTTGACAATTATTTCATCATGTTATCATTTAACTTCATCAACAGCAAGAAACAGAACACCTTCCTACACGCCATTCTCAAGGTTAAACATACACAAAAACTCTCCAATAGTAAGAGTTCAGGAATCGTGTAATGAGTTAGTTATTCCTATTGCATGGTTTGGACATATTTTTCGAATCATATAATGTTATTAGCCTAGATGCAAAATTCTGTGTAACTTTATATTTTATTGGATTTGACTGTAAATGAGTTTTAAGTGTATTTATAATAAGTATGTTGTTACACTATCATAAATTTTAACATTATGTATATTATATTCAACATAAATGGGATTTCAGTCCTGTGATGAATAAATAAATGAAATCAAATGAACGAATTAAAATGTAATTTCTTTAAAAAAAGAATAACCCTCATTCAAAGAAAAATCGTGTACCATTAGTACATTACAACCTTTTGAGGTTCAACTTGTACATTATTTTATGTCTTGTTGCACTTCTGTAGTTCTTGTTTAATTGTCAAGACGCATGTATATAATTAATTCGTTTTATCCAAATTATTGCTTATTTACAAAACTGTACATACTGCATATTGATTTAAGCTCACGTACGTCTCCAGGGAATCATGATGACAAGTTAATGACTTCTCTTAGCGTAGCAAGTCGAACTCAACGGAATTTCTTCAATACATTTTATATGCTTACAGTTAGATTGCAGACGATTCCCATATATCTTCCGGGTAGTTCTGGAAAGCAAGGTTTTCCCCCAAAAAAATCCGTAAATTCTTTAGCTTTGTAGCTGCTACCCCCGGGAACCAACTGGTAACAGTGATTCATGGGGCCAGGTGCGTAGACGTTCGCGACAACAGAACTTCACAAAAATAACATGGTTTTCTGTATTCTAGAGTTGGCGTCGAGAGTTTTAAAGTCAACATCAAACCAGACCTAAGAGGAGAGTTAAAAAAGACCTTTTCCCTGCACCCACCAATCCTCATTTAGGTTGTAAAACGTTCACCAGTGACGAGAAAGAAAACAAAGGAGCCAAAGCTCTCAATGAGAATGGGTAGTTTTGTTCTACGGGCAAAAATAATAAAAAGGGAGATAAAAAACCGATGAAAGCAAGCAAATAAAACATATTGTGTTTTAATTTTTGTAGACGCAAATAACCCGGCAGATATTTGCATTGTCGTTCCATTACACCTCAATTTCCACGCTCTGAGGTCTCAATGGAATGGCTGGCTTCTGTTCTGTCATTATTTGTTGTATCAAACCACGTCAGAATGTTCACCGAATTAACAGTTTTGTTAGTACATCTTTTGTCGGATAATAGGACGAAAAAAATACTGTTACACATAAAAGAATACATTTTTTTTGGAAACAAAAACTTTTCTTGTTTGTTGAACTGTCACCATGAACCACACATCGTTCCCCTGTGTAATGCACACACACGCATAAAATAGGGAAATATCAATAACAACATTTCCCCAACATTGAACACATTTTTATATATTTACCTACAGCTGAAGGTGATGTGAAATCCCTATCACGATGAAGAACTTTGTTTGTGTGTACACACACACACACACACACACACCCACAGACACAAACACACAAATATACATGTATGAAGAACGTCCCTATGAAGGCACATAGTGGTTCGGATCCCATTTTAAACTGTAGGTCTTGTCCCGATTAGCCTATTTGTGCATAAAATGGACTTAAGACTAAAAAAATATATGTAGAAAGTGTAGCAAACTTAATGTAGTGGTTGCTTGTATTTTCATCGCTCTTTTTGCCACTTTTGATTAATAGCGACGATGAGATTAAAAAGCGATTATATGAGGCTGATTAAAGGACACTAATAAATAACATCCATGACCCGACCAGGACTCGAACCAAGGAACATCGGTGGTAAGGTGAAAAGCCAATTTTTTACCCTTCGGCCACCGAGTCGGCTGGAATAGTACAGAATCATATTAATTAAAACGAAATATATTTTTGCTATATCATCTGAATAGTGAACTTGTGCAATTCTATCTCATATTAGCCGCCTGCTTCTATGCAGTTAATCGGTTCGTCATATTTATACCATTCCACTAACCGATCTATGACACTTCCAAAACAAAATGGTCAACAAATGAATTTAACAAACGTAAAGATCAATACTCGTTGCGGGTCTTTGATGTTTAGCTATCACTGATTAGATTTTACGGATTACTGTGAAAACATGAAACGAATGTTGTTACAAGGATACACTTGTCTCACTTGGAACATCTTTGAAAAGCCGATGTATTACGGTGGATTGTCACATTCTTCATAGTGGCAAAATCTACAGCAACTGACTTCTCCCATTCATGGCAGGCAGCCAACTCCCGTGCTGGTGAAGAATAAGATTCCGTCCTCCGTGAATATTGAAGAGATTTCATGCTACTCGAACCGTCCGCATTGGCTCAAAAAAACCTCATACTATGGAGTGTGTCTATGAACCACAGGGCGATGACACAAGGGTCTATTCAGGTCTTTTCGGAGATTTTCACGGGTGCCGGCTGGAGCCTAACTGGCCGCTCCAAAGACCTTTGCATTCAGGGAGTTCTTGACAGAATAAGGCGGTAGTATCAACTACCCTTAGGTAGGTAAACGGGTATTTTATATTTGTGAAACGGGTTACAAAGGAACCCCCGGCTTTCGTAGAGAAGCTGTCAGCCTCCAGACTGAAGAGTAGCCTGCGACCTCCCCACCCAGCAAACACCCAGCAGCTGTTCCTCGAAGGCACTTCTTGGAGTCCCTTGATTTTCTTTACCTGGCTACTTCGCGGGCTAATCTTTTGAAAATTGGGGGTGGAATTTCCAAGTTAAGGGAACATGAAGCAGACAGTATTATGACCACGTTGTGTATGAAACTTTGAAGTATAGAATTCAATCAGTTACCTATTCTTCAGCTTAGAAAATGTATCAGGGGAGGGGAGGACCATTCTCTACTCTAACAATAATGCCTTTGGAAGACGAGTGATTTCTTAGTGCTGAGGCAGCGGTTGTATATTCCCCCTCTTCTTGCACCTACAGTCTTCTTCCCCCGTTTCGTCTGGCATGGTTCCTCGCCACTGTTATCTCCTCTTTTACGAGCAGCGACAAAAGAGGGAGTTAGAAAATAGTGGGGGCATGCAAGGTCCATATTTTTCTCTCTTTTCAAATCGTCTCCGCTCTGAGAGTAATCAACCCAAGGGGGACCATTTTAGGGAACACCGGAAAGGAGAAGGGGGTGGGCTATAGTTGAGGATGAAAGGCACAGAGAGAGGGGGGTGTAACCTGGGTGGTTGCTCGCACATTCTCTCACATGCCACCTCTTTCCTTCCCTCCGGCGGTACGCGAAGCATCCGGTTTCTGCTTTGGATCACTCCCGGCCTTGTTTGCCTTCACCGGCTCATCTGTGAATTATTTACCCCGGAAACCTCTACGAGATTAAAAATAATGTCGGTTCTATTTCCTGGCTTTCCCCAGAACCAGCAAACATTGTAATTTTATTATAATAGCAGGAATATTCTATGATGTTTTGTATCAAGTTTTTATATTTTTTTTTCCATTTTCTTTTTCAAGCGGAAATTCAATTCGGTTCCTGGGAAAGCGGAGATGAAGAACGAGAGTTCTCTGCTGGCAAAGGGTGGAACTAAATGAAGGTTATGTCTCAAATGATATTTCGCCCAGTAAATAAGAATATAGACTTGATTACTCAAATATATATTTACAGATTAGATAAAAATAAAATTGTACTTGACCGTTAAAACTTCATAACACCTTGATAGAACAGTGCAGCACCTACGTGTACAAACATGGCTATTAAAGAAGAGCACAGAAGACCAACTACTAATTTTTTGAAAGAAAAATACTGAAAATAATATCTGAACCCAACAATCTGAAGAATGAAGATACGCAATTGGAAGACTAATAGTGAACTCCACACATTGATAAAACAACGGAAAATATTGAGAGAAATAAAATTTTGACGGATAACTTGGTTCGTGTATTGAAAAAATGAGAAAAACTTGGAAATATTAAAAGGATAACTAAAGATAAAACCATATACATCCAAACCAAGAGGAAGACCAGAAGAGGAATACAAGAACGCCTATGACCCAGCACCGTGAAGAGAATTGTGTAGGAACTTGAAACCACTTGAAAGCTAAATAGCGGCAATAGGACTCAATGGATGAAAAGCAGCTTAGGACGCCCAGGCCCTCTAAAATGGCTATTATGCCATGGAGTTTGTTTTGCAATTATTTAGTGCAAAGGTACATTGAACTATTAGAAAAAGTGTTTTTTTTTTACAGACAGTCAGGGAGAAAAGAAGTGCTGTACAGAGACGAAAAAAGAAGAGGAATAAGTGTTAAGTGAGAACAGACAAAACAACCAGAACTGCTATGATAACACCTGTACGGAATTTGTGGGAAAGTGTAAGGCTATATGGAAAAAAAAATCATAGTAATGTAATAAAGTAGATGTAGTGCGCACAACCCATGGCTCACGTATGAGAAATAAATACTAATACTAATAGTTTTATAAGAACGTTTAAGGGGAATGAAAGTCAAAAATTGTAAAATGCAGTAATGTGTAGGAATGAGTGCGGTGGGGAGGGCACAGTATTGATAAACAGGCCCAAACTCAACAGGAGTTACAGGATGAAGATCGGATTCCTTAGGAGAGGGTGCCAAAACTTTACATGAATTCAGTTTCTCAGTCTGACTTGCGTGTGCGTGTGTGTGAAAGTGTGTGTGAACATTATTCAATTGAGGATTTTGTACAAACTGAATTCTGAAGCTAAGGGAAAGTAAAAATTAACTTCGGTATTTAACTGTTACGTTAAATTTAAGTTCATTTTAATGAAACAACGATTAAAATGCATACCTTATCGTGTTGCGAGTACTCTATGGTACTTATTTGTTACATAATTGCAGTTCTTTTTTAATATATTAACTAATCTTTCTTCTTCTTCTTCACTGTAGCCTCTTCGGAAAAGAGAGAAATGAAGTCAAATAAGAAGTTTCGTCATCTTACCTTAACATTTCAAACTATGATGTTAATAAACACAGATAACAAAATTATAAGATTTCGCACTATGAGGTAAATAAGCACTTAATGAACACACGGAAAACAATATTAGAAGACGTTACCAAAAGCGGAATTAAAAACTGCTGCAGCGAAATACAAGTGCGGCTTATTTTACGTAATTTATCTTACGAACAGAAAATAATGAAAATTGTAGATGGCACACTGAGGCTATCTACGAGCTGTAGCCTATAATTTCCCGGGAGTGTTTGGAAAAGCATAATAGAATTTGCATCCACAAAGAGCTTCCAATGAGGTAGCGTTGTTTTTCAAAGTAATGTTAGGATGCGATGAAGTGGGGCCCGTTCCTAAAGAATAACTTTGTGATGTAATTCCATTCTCTTTTTTTTAAGTGGGCGAAAGAAGAAGCCCGTATGGGAAATTGATGGAATTACTTCTGAGTGTTTCCGGGAATCTTGGCTGAGGCTCCAACACCACGAGTTACCTTGAACAATGTTTATACTGACATCGGAAATGAATTGGGAGAGCCTTTCCGATTTGGAAAACCTCCCGTTCCGGAGCGACTGGAAATGTTTATTTGTTGACCTTTCATCACGAATTCCACAGAGGAATTTCATTTCCTTGTCGCAATCGCAAACAATTGTCCTGTGATATTTGAGAAATTCTGAGCAAGCTATAATATTTTTCTCTTTTTCGTTTTGTTATTCTCTTGATGTTTGAGTTCTCTGCTTGTTCATCAAGAATTTTTCGACTCTTTCCTCATCCGAAAATAAACTATTGATTGAATTCCGTGTGATGTTCTCAGAAATTGTTCCCTCTGAAGTAACAAATCCAGATACTCGTAAGTTAGTTAGGAAATATATTGTTTTATTTCATAATCCTTGTAGTTTATTCGTATCAATATATTGTAACAAATTTAGCTGTGAACCCTCTGAAGTACATTTATGTAATCGAACCGTTCGATACATCAGAAAAAACTTTGCATCCAAATATTTTTTGCGTTACTGTGAACTTGGTAATTTTCATAAGTTAAACCTGCATATACTCCAATAACATAATTTCTTTATCATTTTTACAGCAGCAGATAAAATAAAATAACACAATATTCTACACTTGACATTTCTTTTGATCCAAGAAATGGGCAAGCGCCTTTTGTTTTGGACATTTTTATTTCTTGATCTATCACAACGTATAAAGCAGCTGATAAATGATAATAAATGTTGGTTGGTTATATTCTTAGCTCATTTCTATTCTTGTCTATTTTTACTTTGCTCACAATTTCATGCTATTCTTTTTAATTATTAAAGTTTTAAATTTATCAACGAAACTAAGTTGTAATAAATAAGAGTATTATTAAACTATTAAATCTAAGGTCTGAATTGTCTAACAGGAGCCTAAAATCCAATATATCAAGTGCCTAAAATACAACATTGTAATTTTGTTTCTTTCTCGACAGCTTAAAATTGTGCATTACCCTTCACTTACAAATTATAAGGGTTGGAATTGGTCCTAGAGAGAAGTTCACCCTTCAATATGATATTTGTTCACCGGCCCATCCTGCCTCCCTTGTAGAGCGATTATATGTTGGAAAACTCTTATCCCATATGATAACACAGGGGATATATGGAAATTAATTGAGTGTGAGATTGTTGCCTATGGAAAATAAGATTTTTTCGACCCTTGCCAAATCCGGAAAGGCAGAAGTCTTAGTATCTTTACAATCATAGAATCCATAGCCTTTTAATGAAAACTGGAAGAAACATACTATACAGCCCTATCAAGCATGTCAGTGCAACAATGAGACGGCAATGCTCACATATATAAACAGGGTTCAATTAGGGTGAGTTCATTGTTTAGCCGTGTTTCGCTTTCAAACATCGTCAAAGATTTTGCAGCACATTAGACTCTATCTTTGGAGTTCATTTTCTCGTCTTCGGGACCAACTGTACACGTTCATCTCCGCTTGTAAATGCAATTAGTCAGGGGTATATTAACACGGGTAAATACGACGTGACTTCTTCGAATTGGTTGTTAATACAGCTGGAATTGGATCCATTACCGGCCCCAATTTGCAATTCATCACTATCACCATCAATGCGCCTACATCAGATTCTTCTCCGTCCAAATAAAAAGTTAGGGGAAGGAAATTACTCTTTGATGCAAATGTGTTGTGATGGGAAATTAGAACAGCTCAACTTTAGGAAGTGGTAGGGTACAAGCATTCCCAAAACGAGACGAGATCAAGCAGACGTCTTTGTTCGATTTGGATCTCGTGTTAGAAGTTTAAACGATATTTTGTGCAAGAACTCCACTAACAACCTAATGGATATAGTGAAAGATTTGGAAGTGTAATACACGCTTCAGCATACCATTAAATTAGCTAATCAATATTTTCTCCCTGCAAAATGGGGGGAATATGGGGGCCAAACAGGAGTTAAGTGATCTAATTTCCTTGTATGATGATTCAAGCAAGAGTCTGACAACCTTCTCGCCCCACGTTCCAAATAGCTATAAAGAATATTACTCAAGTAGCTCGAGGATACCAACTTTATTGAAGTATGCAAATGTGCTTTCTCGTCGGGAATTGTTCGAAATATTAGATCTTCGGACCTTTACAATCAAATCACAAGTTCAATTTTTTCGATTCTCTTGAGCATCTGTCCCTACCTTATTTTATTACCACACTGCTTCAGACTATTTAGGGGAACTGTTTTTTAATGGGAAGGGATTCAAATTTTCCGGTTCCAATTATAAACACGCACAATACGTGTAAGTTTACAAAATAAGTTGCATGTACGGAGTGGGTGAGAAGTAACTTGGCATTCACAATTTGCTGTAGTATTTGTAATATTTAAGCTATCTCAATCAAATTTTCTGTACATATACATTATGGAATAGGACAGAACAGAACAGATTTCTCACCTAAATATTTGTTTATAAACTATTTTCCAACATATTTTTGGGATATGTATTTATGTACAATGTTATTTTATTTAATGAAAAGTAAACACAATGGCGTGCAAGAGGTGACACTTTCTAAAATAACCCAAACGTCAACCTCTCTTCCACGTAGTGCAGCTGGACTGCATTTTGCAGACTAACGAGGGAATGGCGTCTGGACTCGCAGCCAGTATAATCCTCCGTGGGGCTTTCACTGCGTTTTTGACTTGCTTGATTGACTCGGTTTATTTTCAACTGATGAAGGGACACTCACAAAGAGCACCCATGCCCTAGTCAGGATTCGAAGCCAGGACCTTTGACGTCGTAGCGCGATGTGCTACTCACTCGGCCACGGAGGTCGGCTTGTCGTGTTTTATCCACATGTGTTTGTGATTATCCCATCTTATTACAATTCATATTCATCTTCGCGATTTGATTTGATTTGATTTAGTTTATTTTACTTCGCGTTTTGTGCATCTTGGCTAATTTGCGAAGATGGGGATGAGTGATGAAATGATCAAATTGATGAATGGACATTCACAAACAACCAAGCCCGACCGGGATTTGAACCCGGGAACCCGGGATCAAAAGTAAGAGAATAGCAAAGTCAAATAAAGTACTGAGCATACAACCTCTATTACCTATGCCTGAGGCCATGAACGTGTGGAGCTCCACAATCCTAATGTGCCTTCCTAACACGGTGTTCAATGCATAAGATAGATATTTAGCTTACATTGCCTGTTTACATGTTGCAGCCATCTTAGCCTTGTTAACCTCCGATAAATTTCACAGCTCCCAGAATGCACCGAGATAGGTTGACAGTTAGTACGCCACCACAATTTGGGATATTATTAATAAATAGGAGACATTCCAAAAATTGGTACTTGGTTTGCGTTGCTGTTTTAAGTTCACTTTATGCACAGTAAGGCTAATCGGGACTGGACCTACAGTTTAAAGTGAGATCCGAACCACTTGTGTCTCCACCGAGTATCGAACCCGGGACCCCTTGATTACAAGGCAATGACGCTACCACTGCGCCATCGGGGAAGCCCTAAGAATTAGTACTAAACATACGGCCATGATAATAGGCGGCTGTGCAGAATTGCGCTGCTGCCACATATGGGAAAAACAAAGCGAGAGCGGGACAAGACTAGCTGGTTCCCGCACAATGCGTGGCAACGTCAACCGGGCTGCGTTGCTTAATTCGAGCGTCAGACCGACCTCTCTCCGGGGCACTTTTGTGTCATCCCTGACCTTTCGAACAAATACTGTTAGTTTGTATCACATGGATTACAAAGACCAACTCAACAACTCTACAACAAGATTCTCTTAAACCTCCGAACACACAGGGTTTGTGCTCCGATGTGGCAACAGCGCGAACTTCTGCCACCCGTCTAATTTCATGGCCATGCGTTTAGTTCCTCCGCTTGTATACCCATAACTCTTATCTTTGCTACTACTCAAATAGTTCGCAACAAAAAATCTAGGTCCGTGGAAATAATAAGGCTTCATAATATTCATGCGTGCTTAGCTTAGCTTACACCCATGAGTGTGATTTGAAAACTTTTAAAATTATACCAAATTAACAAAATTTGAGCTTTATAATGGTAATTTCCAGCTCGGCGAAAGAAAAAAAAGGGGGGGGTATATTGCGCGAGGTACTTAGCAGCCTTACTAGAATGAACAACACGAAGCAACAGCGGAACCTCGGTCACAAAGCGCCAAACGCAATTAAAACTCCATTTCACCCGAATAAAGGAAGGTTAGACTTATGTAAACTCGAAGCTTCCATTTTTCTTTTCTGCTGGAAAGTTTCCAGCAATTCATAAGAATTAACATGAATCTGGAACAGTCATCTTTAAAAATTAATCGAATGGCTACCACGACAGCAATACTAAATAATCGTATTGGCCGGCGTATACATTTTTATTATCACAGTCTTAGCGAAAAAGTATATAGCTATAGTTATTCGACGTAACCATCCAACTTTCTATCGCTATTTCTTTAATGTATTTTTACTTGCCGTGTATTACCTAAAGCAAACGTTACCTCGATTCATTAATTTTTTGTAAACGTTGATATCTCACTTGTAATATGTATCTCTATTTTACGTGGTCGCCTTGTAATCAAGGGGTCCTGGGTTCGATGCCCTGTAGAGGCACATAGTGGTTTGGATCTCACTTTAAACTGTAGGTCCAGTCCCGATTATACTCTGTCCCGACTATCTATGGAGCAAGGCCGCGCATAGCGGAAGAGAAGGGGGGATTGAGTGGGCAGAGCGTAGCAGTGCACGCTGCTGCAAAGGTTGGTAACTGCAGTCGCATCCTCCCGTCTGCACAATCACATTCCCTGTCACGTGTTGATTGGTGGAGCCGTCTCGCGTCACTACTTGCGCAGAGACTTGTTTTCGTTCGCTTGCTCCAGAGATAATCGGGACAGAGTATAGCGTATCTGTGCATAAACTGGACTTAGAAAACAGCAACTCCACTCTATCTACAGTGATTTTTCCACATACCCAAACACCCTCGCTAACACACCCCAAAATATATTCAGTACTCCCCTAAAATTTTTCACAACGATCCTATTTATGATCATCTTGGCTCTAAATATACTCTTACCCCCTTCCAGATGGAAAATTATGGAGAAACCCTGTCTCTCTACTTTAGCAGCTCTTTCTACCTCTCCAAATTATACATATACACACACACTGCTGATTGTTCTTCATCTGAAACTGCACTTCATGCAACATAATTAATTCACAATTAAATTTCAAAGAGGGAAAAAGAGAGGAAACAAATTATAGTAACACCCATGTTGCTAAAACAATTTGTGTTATGGAATTGTAACTTTCAAATTCTGTGTCGCATTAACATTTCTCACTTCATTCTTACCTCCCACATCCGTGTTTTGTAAAGCAACCTTAGCGTTTGGCATTCGTAGATGCATTTTTTTGCCCAGTGCTTTATATGGCGGCCCGCTCGTTACGTTTATCCGCTCTGAAAGGCATGAACAGGAAACGGTAAATCACGTGGCTGTTTCCTTCACTTCATGATGGTTTTGCTTTATCGTCTCGCCCGAAATAAAAGGAAAGGAAAAGGAAAGAGAGCGACGAATGTCCGGGTGGCAAATAAAAATAAAATTTGAGTGGGTGGTTTTCATGCGCTGATAAGACCTTGCTCCATGGTTTAATGTTTTTCGGACCGGGGATCGTATACGCCAGCCCCCGTAGGGGCCGTGCACACTTGAGACCTGGCCCCTTGCGCTGTCGACGGATTTTCATATTTCAGCCACGATTGATGACCAAACGTTGAAAGAAGAAACGGAGCCATTCCTAGGGCCATAGCCTCTTATCGTATCCATTCCAACAGGCATCTACTTCTTTACTTCTGCACTGTGCGCATGGATGGAAAACACATCATCTACTTCCCATCATCCAAGTCGATATCCACCCCCCCTTCCTCCTTCTCTCAGAAGATTTCCGCTTGTCCCCATCGATGCCTTGTGTCTGTTTGCACCCACTCACTCATATTTGTAATTTGTCCGCACGTTGCTATTTTTACATTATTTACTTTTTAATTTATCCTCCCTCTGTTAAACCACAGATAAGGGTACTGTTGAACTGTCGTGCGCTGAGTATACTCTATCCCCAGAATCTGTGGAGCAAGGCTGCGCGTAGCGGCAGAGAAGGAGGGAAATCGAATGAGCAGAGCGAAGCAGTACACGCTGCTGCGAAGGCAGGTAACTGCAGTCGCTTTCCCCCTTCCACGCAATCCCGTTCCCTCTTGCGTGTTCACTGGTAGAGCCGTCTCGCGTCACTACATGCGCAGGGACTTGTTTTCGTTCGCTTGCTCCAGAGATACCCGGGGCAAAGTATAGATAGTCGACCTCCGTGGCTGAGTGGTCAGCGCAGCGCGCTACGACGCCAGGGGTCCAGAGTTCCAATCCCAATTCGGACATGACGCACAAGACCAGAACACAACACGAGCCCCACGGAAGATTATACTGGCCGTGAGTCTAGACGCCAGAGCTTCGCTAGTCCGCAAAATCTAGTCCAGGGACTTCAAAAGGGTCACCCATTGCAAACCTCGATTTCTCCTGGGTATGGGCGTTGACTTATAATCACTAAATCAATTAATTAGATTCATCTATCGTCGTCATTCATCTTCATCTTCACAATTAGCTCCAAGTTTCAGACGGGAGAAAGAAATCTGACTACTTTCACCTGGAAAGTTAAATTATCTACCACTTGCTGCTATTGAATATCGACAGGTACTAGAACTATATTTGAGGAAAGGTCTGAGCCAATTGTCTCACTTGCAACAACCAATAGGTTAATAATATTAAAAATATATAAAATACGTAAATTAATAATAATTATTGTTGTTATTATTGCATGATCAGATAAAAGAAGCATGTATTCATTATCTGGTTTATGTGTAGTACGATCACTAATATTTATATAAAAACAGCTGTCCTACCAAAGAAATTATTGTTACAAAATTTTAATGGATTGTTTATTGAATAACGAAAAGATTGTTAGGCCCAACTGATGAAAAGTAAAGTTCCTGATTTTTTTATGTAACGAAATCACGATTAAACACGTTGCAGTTACAATGTCTCATATGTTTTTGGTTCAGTGCTGGTTGAATGCATAAATGGCACAGTACATTCACATTCAAAACAATCCTTAACTCAATATCAATTAAATGTATCTGAATTTTAGTAATGTGTTTGGGTTGCTTAAGGGCCTCGTCCTCCACAGTATATGTTTTGTTGTCTACACCAGTCATCTCATATCGAGGATGAAGAAAGGGCTTGTTGAGGGAATTGCGACTGTAAAAATAAGTAAGATACACCGACAAACATCTTTATCAACAATTTATGGCTCTGAAAGCACCATTTCTTTGTTGTGATTATGCTTAATTTCTTACCGTATTACAGTTATAATTGATTTTCATTTCAGAATATTGAAGAAGTAGGGGTCTGTGGGCAAGTTCTTCATATCTCCGATCCATTCCAACGTGCTTGTTCTGCAAAAGTTGCTCTTTGCGAAGTTCAACCGAAACACGCGGGGCCATCCTTTTGTATTTTGCGGTTCACTGCGTTTTTCGGCCTTCCCCACCCAGCCCCTCTGAAAATTCCTCGGTCTCCCCCCTCTTTCTGGTAAAGCACACATTGTCCGAATACATCCTATATATTTATACAGAGGGTTGAGCGAAAAATGGAACGGGTCAGTAAGGGTCAGTTGAGATCTCACCCATCTCTGCTCCGGCTCATAAAAAGACTGAAATAAAAGAGGAGGAGGAAAAATGACGCCAAATGGGGAAAGATTTTTTCAATGGAGTTCGGTCTTCAACTGTCGAATGGAACAATATTTCGGAAAATGGGGAATATCCGCAGGTTTTTTATTTGTATGTTAAACTAAGAATTCCTCTTTCCTTTCTGTATTTATTTTTGTTCTTCCTTTCTCTCTCGTTTTTTTCTTCTTCTTCCGTTTTACATATTCCTCTCGAATATCCAGGACCGGTAAGCCCGATGTTGGATCCCGAAAGCATTACGCGTTTTGTGTTCTTCTCTTGTACCCTCACACCCCACCGACATATTTCCAGACAATTTACGTTTGCAACGTGGGTAAGGGAGAGAGCTGTGAACAGGAATAAGGGGTGAGGTTATTCTAAAGAAGGTTGGTAACAAAATGGGATTTCGTGCTCGCATTAAAACAGAATTTATTGTTCCACAAAATAGAGACTGGGTCCAATAATACAGAAATGTACATGCTGTTAAACATTTTTTTATTTTCATAGTCCGATCAATAGGAAATAGAAAGAAAAATTCAATTTTTAGCTTGGGATAATTTCTAACGCAAGGTGAGGAAGTTCTGAAAAAAAGAACAAACCTCACTTTTTTCTTCAAAATTGAGAAAAATAAGAAGAAATGAAACACATTGAAACATAATACTGTTTTACTGTTGTAGTAAAGTATCTCATTTTAAATGTTTCTCGTAAAATGTAATGGACTCTCTGGTTGACGCGCCATGTCTCCACCAAACTTTCTAGCCTGGGTGTCTTTGAGGTGTCTCCATTAATTTAACTTAATCATCATTTATCTTAATCGTTGCAATTAGACAAATGTGTCAGAAAAGCAAATACAAATAGGTATTAAACTCTATTTAACTAGGAAATTGAACGAGCCAATTAAATGAAGTAGCAATATGCATTGCTCATTGCATATATGATACAGCATTAACGCCAACTATAAAACTTACATTTTTCCGAAAAATATCCTAATTTTACAATAACAATCATTATGTGTACGTTGCGAATAGTTTAGTCGTCACATATTTAAAGAAGGAAAATACACATCATTTCAAAATAATATTTCTCTTTCAGAGAATAATATTCTTGAAGAACACAGAACACGAGTCTAATTTCCTAAGTGTACCTGATAACAACATTATTTGATGGATAAATGTTTAATACACTGAATACACAATAACACATTTATACTTTCTTAGATAAAATAAATATTCAAAATAAATGAATAAATGTGTGTTCATAGAATTAAGCTAGGTGTTGCTACATGAAAAATTGTTCTTGATTCTTATAGATCTTATAGATCTTTACTCTATCAATTCGCCAACTGAGTATTTTTGATGCTCAGATGAAATCGCAGTTTTAACAGTGATATAAGCAGGGTAGCATTATATTGTAGTTTCTATCGTGAATTTCAATTTCACTAGCCAGAATTTTGATTGTAACATGTCTTAATTTGGATATAACATAAAATTTTCTCGGAAAGACTGTCATTTATATCATGAGAAAGATATGCGAAGAAGCTAGGACCAAAAAGTTAGGACTAATTATACATAACAATCACAAAAAGTCCTGTTTATATTTTAAAAAGTGCATAAATATACACGGTTCGAACTTACGGTTCTGACTGCTAGTAAGATGCTAAATGCTCTGATGACGGTATGCGGATAATTATTCAGGGTGTGTGGGGGCATCTTTTGAGTTTCAAAGCATTTAACTCCTTCGACGGATTCCAGCTGCTTTCGCAAATCAGTTCCTATGCCACCAATTGTTGAATATCATGACGCACCAAAAGCCACCGGAAAATGAATATCGTCACTGATGACACACAAGGGTGTCGAGGGATTTAAGAGCAATGGTTGTTGGGGTGGGAATTGGTCTCATGTAATCCAATCCAACGGAACACAGAGACGGGGAGAAGAGAAAGAGAGAAGCGGAGAGATTGGTTCGTTCTCTCCTCTTTTGCTCGCATTCCATTTCGAGATGAGTCCCTTTGCGACACCGATACATCCAGGCACCAGCTTCCAGGAATGGGAGAAATTGTTATGCAAATCCCTGCTGGAGAAAATGGGTCGGTTCCGCGCCCTTTGCTGGAGGCTAGCTTGGAGTATCAACCGCCCCAAGGGGAACAGGAGACAAATCCCATTTTCATTACATTCTGTTTCCAATACGGTTTCTCGGCAACCGTGTAAACGGGTACACGTTACGATCTGCAATCAGAATCAGAGGAGGTTGCTGTAGAAGGAAAAGGGAGGAACAAGAAAGAATCGTCATCCTCAGACAGTATCCGTTCACGGAAGCTTGAAGTTTCACGACTGTTATAAAACCCCAGTGTGGTAGAAACTGCCCTTCCTCTACGACGGATGAGAAAGGTTTTTGGCTATCACCACCCGGCACATACTATACGAGGTTCCATGAAGGTGACCACACCCAGTAAAAGGCAGGACATTGGTTCTGTTAGACTTGACTGCAAGATAGAATGCGACAATTCAATTTTCGTGCTTCCTTGTCCCTTGGTCGAGCAGCCATAACACCTCTTCCGATGGTCTTTACCACTTTGAAAGAAGGCCGTTCGGACTTGAAGTAGTTTCTCTGGAAAAGCTTATCCATTACCAGTCTCCCTTCGTTCATGCCATTATGAAGTTTAAGAGCTAATAATGATGTAAACCACTTTTTTTCTTGTCAAAGTTTCTATGTTACCTTTCAAGTTATATAAGCTAATACACTGGTAATATTTTGAAATAAACATATACACATTGTTTATTTGTGAATCATTTCAACATAACATAAAATATATCTCTGTACGTTCCTTTGCTTCTGACTCAACTGCGTCTAATTTGTTACAAGCAAATATATTACTTTGTGGACTGTAAATTACTTTATTTTCTGCACTTTTCCTCTTACCTCTTCCTTTATCCGAATATTGTATATGTATACTTAGCTTTGTTTTCATTTTCATTACGTTCAATACTTTTCTTCTTTCTTTCTTGTTTAATCGGTGTGCGAGGGATGACTGCAATGTTGTAGTCCAGCGAGGCTCATGCGCCTGTACCTAGAGTCAGTATAATCCTCTGTGGTGTACTGTGTTATGTCGTCCATGTGAGTATGTGATTGTCCCTTCATCCATATCACCGTATCACCATTCATCTTCAGCGTTGCGATTGCCAAAAGTAGCATAAAAGGAACGAAAATAAATCAACAACAAATCTATTTAATTTATTGAATTCATGCAAAGAGGGAAAATAGAAAATTATGAATAACACAAAGATACGTATAGTATATCAATGCAGGATTTAAGTTTAAGTCCACTTTATGCGAAGATAGGCTAATCGGGACTGTACCCACACAGCAATATTAAACTCTGATTTTATACTTTTTGTTTCTCTGTGATTCGAATCCCTTTCTTATTTCTCTTTGCATGTAATGAGGAAAAGACTATTTTATTCCAAACAATCATTCTCATATAACAAATACATAAAAGCCTTTTCTATTTTGGTTTTCCTCTTCCACTTCCGTATATTGAATGTAATCATGCTACCTTTTCAAGGCGGATTATTTGTGCAATAAATCAGAGATTTTTGGAGGACGATAGCAATCCTTATCACATGCAACCTTCCGTTCAGTTTCTCAACGGCGAAAGAAAAAAAGAGTCGTGACTGCTATCAGCAAAGCGTAGCTTGAATAACGATATTCATCTCAGCGCTCTGTATTAATTTCTATCTTTGTAGGCCGCGCAATCATGTATTTTAATCTATTTGTTCGTTCTGTTCCGACAGACGCAGTTGCATTTTCAATTCGATACAGCGCTTTTATTTAAGCCAATGTGCCTGTGGGAACCCAGCAGATGGCAACGGATCAGAAATGCGGACTTGATGATTTCTGGAGCAGCGTTTGTGGTTTCTGATAAACATTCCAAGCAGTTCTCATCATCACTCACAGATCCCCCTCTCTTTCGGGGAGGGGAATTACCATTTCGACAAATGACACCAGATGTGCATCATCTCCTTCCTGGAGACATCGTATGCTAATACAAGTCCCTTTCCATTAAGATTTTGCATCTCTCTCTCTCTCTCTCTCTCTCTCTCTTGATGTAGAGATACTAATTTCGCTGATGTATACAACAACTCGAACTTTCGCAGACCTTGATGCTGAAGAAAATGGTGCGAAGAGTATTTTCTTCTGTTTCCCCTTTACCGACTGCTTTTACAATTGTTTCTTCAACGAAAATGTTTCCTTTCTACTTTTCCCTTCCTGGGCGTTTCGTTCAGTTGCGTACAATACACAGTTTCCTATGCGGAAATTTATTTTTAAACAGTGTTGTTTATACTTGTTTTGACAAGAAATAATAACAGGTATATTCGATTTTGTATTTTCGAACACGATCAAAAACTTATATATTTTTTTCTGAATCTTGCAAAATACTCCTGAACCCTCCTATAAAATTATTGATTGAGTTTTGATTGAGTTGGTGTTTTAAGTCCACTTTATGCCCAGTAATAATCGGGACTGGACCAACAGTTTAAAGTGGAATCCGAACCGCTATATGCCTCCACGGTGAATCGACCCCTTGATTACAAGGCGACCTCATCGAGGACGCCCTTTAAAATTATTGATAATTGTCGAATGTAACAACCAGTTTATTTACATAAAGACCCTTCCAGGTGTCAAATTCAACTCATTTTACAGAAATAAACTGTTGCAGACTCTGTGGCGGAGTGGTCAACGTAAGGTTCCTCGAAAGAAGGGTCCGAGGTTTGAACACTGGTTAAGGCATGGGTAGGGTACATCATTGTGTTGGTCCAATCATCCATTCATCACTTCATTATTAACACCAAAAAGGCATAAATGTGGTGTAAAATAATCTAAATATAAAGGAAGTTAACTTAGCTCACACCTTTTACTATATATATATATATATATATATATATATATATATATATATATCACACAAACACGTTGCCACGAGTGATTATCTGTGTTCGGTCATTGGAGTAAACCTTCGGGTTTGGTTGTTCCAGAGAGTTAGTTCCACTAGTTCCGAGAGGCCCAAACCATTGTTTGAGAAGGCACTTGAAAAGGTTCACTTAGGGTAAGGTGGTACATTTTTGATAAAAACAATTAAATGCAATATAACTTGTTAAAAATAGGCAGCAAAATTACAGCTTTTGTGCCAATGAAATGCTTACCTTTTACTAAAGACGCTGCCATAACATGACATTTTTTGTTCTACTACTGTAGACAGCAGAACGAAAATTCGGTCGGATAAACTTTGATCAGAATTGTACCTAGGTAGGTACAAATCTGATCACCGTGCGGTACAATTTGGATCAACATTGAGTGAAGCCTACTACAGGTGCAACTTCTTCTATGGCGTAGACCTACAGGAGCAAAATAAAAGCAAACTGCATGTTCTGTTAGTTTAATAACTCTGTTTGACTACTCAACGTTACATAATTCAAAATATAGGAAAAATATGTATAGCTATGCCTAAAGTATTTTTTCCGTTCTCTTAATATTAGGCTACCTTGTAAGTACTACTCGGATATTATATTAGGGAGATAAGTTTTTAATATATTTTTTACTACATTACAATATTCTATGTAGTTATGTATTTGAAACATACTATGGTTTAAAAATATACAAAAGCAGAAAGATTTTAAACAGAGGAAGATCTTTACGTAATATTTATAGATAGGTCTATTTTTAACATGAAAAAATCACAAGGATTTATTGACGTGTGTTCCTTGATTTGCTGTTAGTATCATGAAAGGAAGTTCGTTGTGTCTACAGCCATTACAGATATTTGCCGCAGGTAAATTGCTTCTTTCCTTGAACGCCAACAGACAACTCGTGATATCAACGATTGCAACTCTGACACCGTATTCAGTCTACTTTAGATTCTGAGGCAACACTAACAACTTATATTACAAAATGCACACACATCATCGTTATTTTTCATTGCTGACGAAGTCTCTCTGCTCTTTTGTCTCTCTGTCGGTGGGAACAGTCTCTTTTTAGTAGGCCTATTGGTTTTTGTTGCTTGTTAAATGAGTAGAAGATGTTTTCATTCTCTTTCTAGCATTACTTCCATACTTTGTGAAGTAATGTGTTGCACGCGTTACGGTAATGGAACTCAAACTGTATACATCGCTGATCGAAATTTTACCATTTCCGCCGATCGAATATGTACAACTTTGTGCATGGAAACAAATATTTCTGTAGTTCCCTCATCTCTCATCAGATGGTTACACATGTCACATGCTACAGCCACCACATGCTTGTCCACGTTTGATCTGAATTTCGCTGTCCTACGTTCAAGCATAAACAAGGGGCAGGCAAAATAACAGGCAGACGTTTATATACAAATCACCTATTCTATCTGCAACGTACTCACCTTGCCATACAAAATTACGTCTGGTTCTCCGTTTTTTTCCGTAGAATTTCTCGATGTTTCTGCACAATACACCCAACATTCAGATCTATCTGAATCTCCAAAACTCGAATGTCCACATTTTTATCATAAAACACATACAGCATGAATTAAAATCCGGATATTCGTCGTCAGGATATTTGGCCAAGCCCCCTCCACCACTTGTGACCAAAGTGTCACACTTTCGATTGGCGGTGGAGTCACATTTCGCAGTGCTTCGAATTCAACTTTATACTGTAGATCTACCCATGATTAAACTATCCGAACATGTTACACATATATGGATGTATTATGTAGTGGTATATTCGTTCAGTTAGAAATCTCACTTTTTAAGAAAGAGTTGAACGGTCAACTCACGAAAAGTTCCTTATTTGAGTACGATCTAGACATGACTGTTTCCTTGTGAGTGTTTCTTCATCTATTTTTCATTTATTCTCGTTGTTGCGAAGAGCCTACGTGGCCGAAAAGCGATTAAGAATACGAAAAATGCAATAGGCAAATAAAAGTGATTAGATTTGTAGTTTTCAAATTGTTAACGCTCTTTTTCCAAAATTACAAATTGATTGCTACAAATTGAACAAGTGTGGATATAATACAACAAATAAGATTGGTTACGTGTTTGATGTAATTATGGTTGCTCATTTGTGCCGTCTGATTAACGACTACGAAGATGTGATAGGGCGGTGGTAATTAAGGAACAAGGGAGTGAGAGATAGATGTCCATGTCTTTTTCCAAGAAGCTATCCAAAACTTTGCCTCAGGTGTTTGGAAGAAACAACGGAGAATCCTGAATCAACATGGACGTCCATGGCATTCAACCTGTATTCCCCTTGAATACAAAGTAAATAAAAAAAATAACTAATTTCAGTTTCCGAAGCACTTTTACTACAGAAGGAGCCGTATAACTCTTACTCTAATTAGGGAAAATATATATTGAATGAAAACTATGCATGCGTGCAATAATAATAATAATAATAATAATAATAATAATAATAATAATAATAATAATTGATTGATTAATTTGTTTTATTTTACTTCGCATTTGTGCCCCTTTTGGCTAATCGCGAGGATGAGGATTAATGGTGATAAGATGAAATAGATGAAGGGTCGACTCATGATCTCGCCACCGAGAGCTACGAGTTTGAGTCCTGGCTTGGTCCCTTGCAAGTCTTCCTTCATCAACATGATCCATTCATCATTCATGGTCTTGAACACACCTAGTTTAATGAGAGAGGAAAGCGACGTAAAAAAAGAGAAATATGATAAAATATAAATTAACTTGTAAAATTATGTCGTTAATATCCGTCTGTTGTGAAACCTTTTCAATTAGCCTGTAGAAAGAAAAATTACAGAAGATATAGTACTGACATACATGTCCCGTGCTGGCGAAATTTTAATTTTGCATCCTGAGTCAGAACGTGATTCAGTTTGCTGCAAATGTACTAATCGATCAGCCAGTCATGCAAATTTCGAGTTTGTCACGGAATTAAGGGAAGGAAAAAAAAAGGGGGAGGGTTGAAGATAGCATTTGTAATGAATCAATAGCTATAAATTTCATTTCTTCTTTGTGAGCCGAAGGAAATGCATTTCAACCGAGTCAAAAGCAAATAATTAACCCCTTTGATGTCACGAACCAGATAAATGGCAGTATCTCTATAGTTCGCCCTTTCGGCTAAACCAGAAGGGTTGAAGAGAGCAAGGTAGGCTGGACCGAAGTGACACACACAAAAGCAAGGATTTCGGTCCATGCGACATTGTTTCCCAGTCATCGATTCTTCAGTACAAAGAGCAATGTAATGAAGCCATTTACTTGTAAGAAAGGGTTGTAGGTAGAGCTAAAAAGAAGGGAAGAAAAAAGACTAGGGGTTGCAGCGAAAGGCAAGGGTGACTGAGTATTCCAAAAGCGGGTGTGAGGCACGTGATGCGAACCACAGTAGCACCCAACTTCCTTCTTTCAGAGCGAGGGAGGGTGGTTGAAAAAAAAAAAGCTCACACAACCTGATTAGTCGACCATATCTCGCGTGCCCTTGTCCAGCCCATTCATCTTCTCTGCGCGTCAACTATGTCATGAGGTTGTGGGTCTGACCAGGAAATAAAACAGAACACAGAAGAAAGAAAACAAGGCGTGACCGAATGGCAAAAGCAGACACAGGATGGAAAAGGTCGTATGTCAAGAGGAACGAAGAAGAATAATAGACAGAAAGAACGAGTGAAGTTCCAACTATAGAACACGCTCTATCTCGGCTGTCCGGAATTGGTTCCACGGCGGACAAGAAGTATTCAGCTCGCTACAAAGCAACTGGAGAGAATGGACTCTGTGCAAGTGTCCTAATTTCCCAAAATCGACCGGGTGCAGAAGTTATTTTGGAAACAAAAGCCACTCGGACGTTCTAACACCAACTTCCAAAAAATTCCTCTCTGATAACAATAAAGTAAAATAAACAATGATGCATTCGTTTGCTCAAACTACAATTCAACAATAACATGAAAGTAATTGAAAACATTTTATTTGATCATATAGGATTGAAATTGTTTAGTGCGGCTCGTGATAATATAAAATGCATAATTATTTAGTGACTAAATATTGCTATTGCTGTCTGCAGATGATTTTTATTTTGTAGGGTTCTTTTTCTTTCATTTAAATACTTATAAATTGACTTATAGGTACTCTTGTTAATATATATTCATGTATATTTCAACATGAAACCTTTGTAAGCTAGTTTCTCTCAAAGACAGCAGGGAAAAAATAATGATTATTTAATTTGTAATTAATTATTAATGAGCAATTAGTAAAACTATAACTTTTAATTAGAAATATTATTTAATTTGAATTTTTATTCTTCAAATTTATATTCCAAAATACTCTTATTTTGGAGCATTTAGGAGAATCTTCCGTTTGGGAGTGGTTAGCGTATCGCACTACAAGTTATGGATCCTAGGTTAGAATCTTAAGTACGTAATGTGTGTGTCCATCCTATGATGATCAGGTCACCAGTTATTCTCATAGTTGCGATTTACCGAGAGAGGTAGAAAAAATGACGAAGTTTCTCCCTAAACGAGAAAAGTCTTTTTCTGGATCTTATATATTTGTGAACTACTTGGTGTACAAACATTTCTAATTCATCTACATTATGCATGCAGAATATATCAAGTATAGGTCCTAGATATAGTAGGTTTATAACCTGTAATAGCATTCTTTGACAGACGAGCGTGGTGCTGTGTATCATGTTCCTGAAGAAAAGCAATCTTCCACCGTGTTACCTCATGCCCTAAGGGCATTAAGAGCTCCTTCCTTGTGTCCACACCAAACCATGGAAGGACAAGATGAAACTTCTGTGTCTTGAGGAATCAATGGCCACTGCTGTGGTGCCGATGTCATTTGTCAACAGAAAAGGAAGAAGCAAGATCCACTAGTTTCAGACCATGCCAAGGCTAATGTTTGAGCTGTGGTCCACCAAGTCCGAACTTCATCGCAAGGTTTTTCTTTTTCTTGTTCTGGCAAAGAACCTAACCAAACTTCGGAAAATGCGTTTGCTTCCTGCTTCCCCAGCAGATTGGCTTTGTTTCAGGGGAAATACTAGGTTCACATTTTTAATTCTGGTGTTTTGTGTTTGTTTGTGTGTAGCTGTCTTGATACAATGTTGGAAAATCTTGGAAAATTCATTGGCAGAACTTTGGATTATTAAGTTTCAAGGTTGCTTAAATCTCACATAAATCACAATTGATGACATATATTTTCAACGCAATGTTTCGATTTTAAACAAATCATTTTAAAGTTTGCGTAACATTAAAAACATTAAGGCAGAAAATGAAGTTATTCCTTGGAATAGAAGTGCCAGTCGGAATTTAACTTCTCGTTTCTTTTAAGTTACTTGTTTGTAATGCACACTATTTCTAAACGTACACGCCTAACTCTATTATAATTGTAGTTGAGAGCGAAGTAAGGAGATTATGAATTTTCTCTGGAGTAGCAGATTGAGGTGGAATATCCTTACTTAAATTCTGAAACTGAAAATCGAAATCTTCTATTTGATTAGAAATTTAAATATAACAACATAATGATGCAGAGAAAAACCAACAGGCTCCACTTTAGCATACAGGCTACAGGAGCCAACAGGCTCCACCAATCACAACATGACACTTTCAAAATCACTTGATCAATAAATAAGTAGTTTTGGAAGTTAAAAAAGGCAAAATATGAGTCGCTTCTGTCTATCTTTTGCCGAGTGTGGTATGACGATAAAAGGAAAAGGCTGGTTAACAGTCGTTTGATGATAACTTTCATAATTCGATAACGATCCAAACTTTAATGCTAAACAAACTAATATCACAAAACAGCATTGGCATCTCAACTTTCAAATTGTCTTTGAAGTGGGTTCATATTTCATAAAACCCTATCCGAAGGGTATTTATGGCAATTTTATTTAGGGAAATTTTCCCCTACACTCCATAATATCCTTCAATGTTTAATTTTATTTATTCATGCTAATGGTGCCGGGTGTTTTCATATAACTGCTCCTTTTACTCTGAAAGACTTTAGGTGAGCACTAACCACGAGACTGAAAAGTAAATTTCTTGACTCATTACAGATTTGAAGGTGTGACATTTCAGTCGATGATTATGACGTCATGGGAAGGGTAGTACTTCCTAATCGCAGTGACGGATAACAGGCTTCTCTCGTGGGACCCAGAGAAAGTATAATTTTTATGGATCTGTCGATACTCTATTCATATATAGGAATACGATTTCATTTATTGTTCGCTTTAGACGCCTGTGGGATGTGGCTGGCTAATTCCTATTTTAGGTATTAATGAGGTTGACGATTTGTTGCTAGTTTTGCAAGAGGCTCGGAGAGGAGGATTGACGTAAAGATAAAAACAAAACCTCTCCTGAGCCTTGCACCATGCCATGAAGGAGATAGGACGCCACATATTCTCGATCTCGTCCATAGTGGATTGATTGATTGATTTGATTCATTTTACTTCGCTTTTCTGCCACTTTTAGCTAATTGCGAAGAAGAGGATGAGTGATGATATGAGGAAAATTGATGAAGAGCCTCTCAGGGAACACCCATGCCCAGGCCAGGATTCGAACCGGGGAGCCCTGGCGTCGCAGCGCGCTGTAATAATCACTCCGCTCGTCCATAACGGGGGTGATGTGATAAGTACCACGTTCCGGGCGCCTATATCCCTCAGTTACCCATTGATCAGAGGCTGGGTGAGTCCCAGAGGCAATCAGATGCCGTGTCGACTGGACCACGGTTAGAGAGGTAGTACGTACAAATCCGGAAATTACACGAGTGTTTGAACTGAAGGTTCTGGAAGAACACACAGATGGCGCGTAACCCCTTTCACATCATTGATTTCAAAGTAGTGGACACAGTAAATATAGACCCTCTTATGCTGTAGCGAGGGTCTGCACGTAAGCTTAGCATTTTCTATATCCCACAATCAGGGTGCGAAATCCTGGGGGGAGGGGGACAGGGGATTTCCCCTACCAACAATCTTGACCTCAAAAATTCCCCCCACCAAAACTTTCCGGGGGAGGGAGAGTGTTTGTTATAACAACAAAATATAAGCAATTATTTTTTACTTCAAATGTACTTTCCTAACGATAATATCGAAAACACACAAAATGGTAGTGTGGATTGGATTGATTTGGTGTTTAAAGTCCACTTAATGCACAGTAAGGCTAATCGGGACTGGACCTACAGTTTAAAGTGGGATCCGAACCACTATGTGCCTCCACCGGGTATCGAACCGACCCCATGATTAAAATGGTAGTGTGGTTGTGAGTGTTTTCATTCTGTTTCTTTCAATAGATCATTGACAGATCTACGCCAATAACAATATAAGCATAAGAAAAGTAAAATAAAAAGGCAAGACAAATATAACTATGAACTCTAATTGATTTATATTAATCGAAAGCAAAAACTAAACAAAAACTCATACATAATAAAACAGTTTCAACTGTTTCGAAATTTATTGACATTTTTAACTAAATATTATAGGAATTAGTTTGCTTCTATATAAATATTGATATATGTAAAAGTAACAAATTGATTCATTTGTATGTATTTAATAGTAATGTATTTTTAAATATTTAGAAATTTAATTTTTATATTTAATAACATTATAAATATATACATCATATAATATAATAATTCATAATTTATTTACTTATTTGTGTGTGTGCAGATTCATATCTCCCCCACCCCCAACAAGACTTTAATGATTTCACACCCTGCCCACAATAACACCAGACCTTCTGCACATTGATTTGCAGTCCATGGTATATTAGGAACACCACAACGGCCTATCCCCCCTCCCCCAACTTTTCTCTCTTTTTCTTTTCAGCTTTTCCCCAAGTGCTTCTCCTAAAATCGGTAGCGTGAGTTGAATTTTCCCAGCAACCTCTGGAGACTATTAGCTGCAATGTTCCAAGTGAACCACTAAAACACTAATTTCAATTTCTCTTTAAGGCGCTTACGCAAAGGCTTCTGAAGGTCATTAGTTTCTATTTAGAGCTGCACTAGAGAAGGCCCTAGGCTCCTGTGACTTGATTGCGTAAACCATTCCTACAATACTTTCAGGTATTACCAACATTCCTGGAAGCACTTGTTCAGCATTGTTGTTGCCTTACCTACTATGGCGGAGCTTTCAGGGTAATAGGAAAAATGGGGGAAGAATGCACGTACTCATATATTCAGCTACTATGAGACTTTTTATTCAAATTTACTACTTTTACAAAATTCCATCAATGGTATGGAATTTAATTATACATGCATACATACATATATACAGGGTGTACCAAAAAAGCAAACCCTTCTGAAACGAATTATTAATAGAGTGTACAAATTATGTCCCTTCTTTCTGTTGCATGTTACTGTGGGTTTGAACTTTTCAACATGAACAGGTGGACTAACCCAGAACGTGCTTCCATCGTTGAACTTTACTTTTCCAATGGACGAAGCATTGTGCAAGCTCAGCGAGCATACAGACGACAATTTAATTTTCGCATTGCCTCCTCAAAACATGTCATACGGCGATGTGTTGATCAGTTCCGTGCTCCAGGTAATGTTGCTCACAAGCCCCGATCTGGACGTCCTAAATCGATTCGCAGTGCAGAGAAGATTGAGACTGGCCGTTCGTCAGTGTTAAACATTCCCCAGAAATCACTTCACCCTCGTTCGCAGGAGCTGAGGATACCAAAAACGTCCCTGCGCAGAATCTTACGTGCTGACTTGCACACATATCGCGAGGAAATTTAAAATTGTTCAGAAAATAACGCCTAGAGACATGCAACAAAGGTTACAGTTTGCACATGAGTTCAACAAAGGTTACAGTTTGCACATGCTGGCAGAACAACCAAATGGAAACATTAGCTGGGCTCCGAGATCACCAGATCTCACAGCTCCTGATTTTTACCTCTTAGGGTTCCTCACACAAGGATAATGTCTACCGGAATAAACCAGCAACCATTGCTGCTCTCAAGGACAACATTCGCACAGCCATTCGTGATCTGTCCCAAGAATCTTTGGCGAAGGTTAAAGAAAGTGTGATACCTCGAATCCGTCAGGGTCCAACATGTTGTCACACATGATCTCCCAACAGTAGGCTTCCCATAGATATATCTATTTTTGTTGTACCTCATAAGGTTGTTTCGTAATACACATGACAAATGGGTTTACTTCTTTTGGTACAAACGCTGTGTATATATATATATAATAACTAGAAACCCTTAAACATAAATTACAGTTAAACTCGATGATGGAATCCCTCTGTGTAAATGTTCTAGTGTGCGTATGGGCTTGTGTGTTCTTCTAAATGAATAATAAAACTAGGATTAATATGTATTCTGCAATTTTATTCATTTGAATATTTATTACTTTTAAACCAACATAGGAAATTGTAATCTCTAATGACAGTTCAGTTATTCATTAAAGATAACAGTAGCTAATAGGGCTATCTTCTTTTTGAGTCAAAAGTGCTATTTGGTTGGGTAATATATTTGAACCTCTTATTTATGCTCAGATGGGCTAATTTATATTGGACCTACAGTTCAGTTCAATGTGGATTTTAGGACGACACTGTTAGCCACAATGTATCTTAATGTCCAGGAATCAATACACGTTGAAAGCTTTTCCCCCCAATGAATAAATAAACTATTAGTGTTATTTATATTATTAGTATATCATCTCTCATCCTCCTTTTTCGCAAATTAGCCAAAAGTGGCACAAAAGACGAAGTGAAATAAAACAAATCAATCAATCAATTAATCAATTATATTATTAGTGACTATCATGTAATGTAATTTGATATTTCTAGTTCGATTATCGCTAAGGTCCCAGTCACTATTGCAATCGTAAGTACAAAGTAGTATTTTCTTGTCAATCAAACTTTAGTATCTCGGGTTCATATCCAGGCCTGGGCATGGATGTTCTTTGCGAGTGTCCCTTCATCAATTTCATCATATCATCACTCATCCTCATCTTTGCGATTAGCCAAAAGTGTCAGGAAAGCGATGTAAAATAATCCAAATCAATCAATCGAAACGTTAATAAACTGGTCGAATTTTATACATTTATGATGCATTTGTTTAATCTTTAGAAATATTTCAATAGTTATTAGGTCTACTTACAACTTTGGTTAAGAACATGAACATTTAATTCAAAATAAATAGGTCTAGTTACTGTGTTTTTGAACATATTTTTTTTCATCAAACTTGATATAAAAACAAAACTAGAAGTTCGTAGTCATAAAAAATATTTCCCTGTATGCGACTTGTATCATATTCTTAAAATTGTATGATGTTAAGAATTGTACGATCAATATTTGAAACTCACAGACAAAAATAATCCTCTTGCTTCTTCTTGACATTACTTTTTGAAACCTTTTTCCTTCACTCTTCGTTCGTTCCTGGCCAAACTCTTCCGGTCTGCTCGGACATGTACGAGAGCCTATTCTGCCCGAATGGAACTCTATGGAACCGGAAAGAGCTGTTCTCTTCCAGCATATGGTGCCGGAAACTATGGCCTAGAAGTCCTTAGGGACATGACCTGGAGAGGGTAGCAGCTTCACCTGCGTTGGAAAATGACACAGTCCAAACGTCAACAGATACGGAACTGAGCCTTGTATAACTTAGACTTTAGACGAAGTTATTGCAAAGCCTTTCTTTGTGCAATGAAGAGGCATCACATATTTTTTCTACATTAAAGCCTAGTGCAGTTCCGTTGTTTCTTTACTCTTACGTAAAGTCATCGAACTGTTTGACTCTCTTGTGGTTTGAAAGCCTTTTAGGTCGACCTCCGTGGCAGAGCGATTAGCACATCGTGCTACGATGCTAGTGGTCCCGGGTTCGAATCCGGGTCTGGGCATGGGTGTTCTTTGTGAGTGTCCCTTCATCAATTTCATCTTTCATCACTCATCTTCATCTTCGCAATTAGCAAAAGTGGCCAAAAAACGAATTAAACAAATCAATCAAGAAAGCTCCTTAAGAGAGCCTGTTCATGAATGCCATCTAAACATCACTCTCATATACTCTATCCCCGGAATCTGTGGAGCAAGGCCGCGCATAGCGGCAGAAAAGGGGATAAATCGAGTGGGCAAAGCGAAGCAGTACACGCTGCTTCGAAGGCTTGTGACTGCAGTCGCTTCTCCCCCCTCTACGTAATCCTGTTTCCTCTCACGTGTTCATTGATGGAGCCGTCTCACGTCATTACGCGCGCAGAGATTTGTTTTCGTTCGCTTGCTCCAGAGATACCCGGGACAGAGTATAGTAGCGATTAGGCCAGATAGAAAGAAAAGCGATGTAAAATATGAATAACATAATTTTCATACGCATCTTACCTGACAATTATGAAACTGAATAATAAATGGAGGATAGTTCTTCATTGAAATATTAATTGGAAAAATACTGTTTTAATTACTTCGTTCAGCAAACATGCAGGAATATTTGTGTGCATGCTTTAAACTTTCGTCATAACTTTAAGAGCGAATTGGCTGATAGAATAAAAAAATAGAAAATTAACATTGGAATTATGACAAATTTACAACGCATATACACGAATGATTTCTGAATTACAAGAGATCGTCGTATTTTATTGATTTCGGACAACTGGAAAAAAATCAACTCTCATCAAAACAGAAACACACATGCCGTTGTAACACGTGCTGCCTTTTCAAGAATTTTTGCTACCCTTTTCTCTTTTGTGTGTTTTTTTAATCCTCATGTGTTATCGATCGTGCATTTTCAACCCACAAACAACACACTACATGCAGTCTGCTTTTCCACAGCGTGTATATAAACCACGCGGGCAAGGTGATCGTGATCATTAAACGCTCACCGCAGCTATCCTAGGATTGAATCCTGGTTAGTGCGTGAAGAGAACTGCGGCTTTAATCAGGTTAGCGGTTTTTTGTGGCTACTACTATCTCCGTATACCCAATATTTAAACGCTCGGCAAACTTTATACGAGATGACCTCAGAGGAGTTTGGATGTTGTGTAGTGACGTGCGGTAAATTCAATATTCTTGTAGCTAACTCTCTGGCAGCGGTCGGTAGTTCCTTTAATGTTATTTTCTACTCGGTCTATGTTTTTTTTTTTTTTTACTAAAACAAGACTTTTAATTTTTCCAGAGTTTAATATCTCTTAGCAACAGTTTAATTGAGTTGTAATAAGATCACACTCAATTAGACAATCCTGAACTCAAACATGTGGATGATCTTATATTCTAAGTCGATATCGCTCTGTGCTTGTAACAGAATTTTCTTGGCACTTAGCGGCAGCATACTCCAACATTAAATAAAGCAACATGTAGATTAAACGACGATATTCCATTCTTCAAAGGGCCTCCCCGATGGCGCAGTGGTAGAGTTGTTGCCTTGTAATCAAGGGGTCCCGGGTTCGATACCAGGTGGAGGCACATGGCATAGTGGTTCGGATCCCACTGTAAACTATAGGTCCAGTCCCGATTAGCCTTACTGTGCATAAAGTGGAATTAAAACAACAATTCAATCAATCAATCCATTCTTCTGATCTAATCGTCAAATCGATAAGTTTACACTATTTCACTCCAAACATTCTGATTTTGATTGATTGATATTTTAATTTGCGTTTCTGCCACTTTTGGCTAATCGCGAAGATGAACATGAGTGATGACATGATAAAACTGATGAAGGGACACTCACACAGAACACCCATTCTCAGCTGGTATTCGAGCCTCGTTTTCGTAGCGCGCTGTGCTAACCACTCCGTCACAGAGGTCGGCCAAAATATTCTGAAAAACAGAGATAATCAATTCTTCTCCCATCTCTGTATCACATCTTATATGGTGTGCTGGTTTGCGTGATGTACTCAGATGTAGGGATCCTGGATTCGAATTCCGTACAAGGCATCTTTGTGTATAAAGAGGGATTATGAAAGATCGTTTTATTATTTTGTACTTCTATTTGTAGGGTTTTTAATGTTTTAATTGTTTCGCCTCAGCTTATCAAAATTATTTTAGGTTAGGGTGACCTAGGATTAGTTTCTTATTGTTTAGCAATTTATTATCAAAATGTGTGTTCATGTGCGACGGGCATATTGACAGCGTTATGAAATCTGATTGAGTTAATTTCTAGAAGTTCGTCATGAATGGTCTATTCTCATTTTGATTCCTTTACGTTATTATACATGTTTAATTGAGATTATAAGGATGAATGTTGAATTTATAAAATCGATAAAGCAACAAGATTTCCTTGCCAAGGATACGAATCAAATATCTCCGACTTCGCAGCGCAATGATCCCTTCTTATTGTCGCGATTCAGCTAACAAAGGAAATAAACAAAATTATGTAAATAAATTCAAATAATCATAACACAAATGTATGTAAAACTTCTAAAAATTTGCCGAAAAATCACGTGAACCACACAGTTTCAAGATGGTTTACATGAGCATGTACGAGGGCAGGATATTGAGTTGTCACCACAGTTACTTGCACTTCTCTCCTCTTTCAATGAATTATTTCATTGGATGCTGGGCTATAACGCTGGTCTCCTTGACAGCTAAGAAACCATTGTCCCTGACAATTCATCCTCATCATCGTAGTTAACCAAAGAGATAGGAAAATGACGTAACATTATCATGCCGACTTTAAGCAATATGACTGACTATACGTAATTAGCAGATCGGGGATGTTTCTGTAACTTTTTTTTAATTAAAGGTTTTGCAGTTGATTCGAACTCACTTCCGAATGTTTATATTCACTCTTTTAAGAGATGTTGTAGACCTTACGTGAGAAAAACATAATCACATTTTTGATAAGACAGTAATAACATTAAAATAGCAGCCGTCGTATTCATTACTAAGTACCACCTTAATTTGAACTAGTATAATTACTTGAAATTGACAAGAACATTACTTTTATTCACATGGAGACTAACAATTTACGTAAGGCTTAAACTGTACAAAATATTAATGTATGTATGATTTTGCGAGATATAATTACATAAGGCAATATTATTTATTTTACTGAGTTGATCATATTTTCTAAAACGCGATACTCAAAATTTATAAAATGTTACTTTCATATTTACCAGTTTAAAAAATTCGTATACATAACATGATGTTTTTGGGAATTCTCATATTTTGTTAAAAATATCTTCACGAATAAACTAGTGAAATTACATGTCATTCTTTTTTGTGTTACTTAATATTAATTAATATGTTTGAGTTTTTGTTTTAAGTCCACTTTATGCACAGAAGGCTAATCAGGACTGGACCTGCAGTTTAGAGTGGGAGCCAAAACACTCTGTGTTTCCACCAGGTATCTAATCCGAGACTCTTTGATTAGAAGGCGACGACATTACCACTACGCCGTCGGGAGGCCCTCACTTAATATGTGTTTTATTGTTTTCCTACTTTTGCCCTTACGAATAAAAGTTGCTAAATTATAACCTAAACATTAAAATAAATAAAAATCATAAAGGTACTTGATTCGAATAGAGGCTGTGAATTTTCTGTTTATTACAGAAAAATAATCTTGGAATTAAACAATTTGAAGGTGAATTTGGAAGTTTACTAAACTGATAAAGTACTTATTATGATTTACTTTTGTCCATATCAAAAATATACTTATTTGTAATAATTTTCAGGTGGGTTTTGTATTGTAATACTATAAACTCATTAACTATTTTATTATCACGTTTATATAATACATTTGTTTATCTTACTTTACATCAAATCCTGCATACTAATTGCATTTGCAGTGCTCATTTGAAATAAATTTCAACTGAGATAGAAAGTTGTTTAGAAAGCCTATTATTAAAATATTTTTGTCATTATTTGTTTATAATGTTCCAAATTAAACTACAAGATTGTGTTAAAAATTACTACAGATATTGAAAACATTCTTAGAATCTACGGGTTCAATAGTTCCAGGGATTGAGTACAATCTCCAACGGCTGCACAAAACATTGTTAAGTAACCTCATTGTCCTGCGTAAACATGTTAAGCACCGTGCAGCTACTAAAAGAAAAATGCAATCTACTTTAATAGAGTTAATGGTTTGAGCTCAATCATTGTAACCTGCTTTAGCACAAGTGCGAGTTCCACGCGGATTTCTCAATTTGAAAATCCATTGGGCCCTTGTTTTGTGACTTCCCCTCTACATATTGATCCAATACAACTTTGACTCTATCAGCAATCTCTGGCAAGGGACCAGAGAGCGCTCTTTTTTTATGTAGCTTCAAATGCCGCAAGCGATACCAAGCATTATTGATGCAAAACAGAGTTTCCAAGTGCGTATGCCTCTCGGTTGTTATAAGTTGGTTTCGTTCGAACCAGTATCACATGACCCTAGTCCTTTGAGGGTAACACGAGCGAGTTGGATTTCCTAGAAGAAAACTTTGAGTATACAGGAATCTGAGGCAGATGCATTCTATCTGTTCATTATGAAAACTATTGTAAACCACTTCCACGCTGTACTAAAACTCGTTATGTTTTCTTTTCGGTTAAATAGGACAAGAACAAATGAAGTACAAACCACTATCTTTGTTTTTCAGAATTGTCACCCTCCGAGGCGTATTGGGCATCGTAACGCTCCTCGAAGCCGGAAACTTCAGGTTCGAACTCTAATTAAAGCATGGCTGTGATTGTTCCATCATCCATTTCAACAGTTCATACATTGTCGTCGTTGCTATTAACCAAGAGGTAAAAAAGCGACGTAAAATTACTGAAAAAGCAAGCAAGCAAGAAAGGAAGGCTTACATAAAAAATTCTTACGTATTCTATTTATAAAATCTTATTTAACTATTCTTAAAACTTATTAAATTATTTTTATGTCTCAGGAAACTGCTTAACATCGCCTGAAGGTACAAACTTAAAAAAGATCAATTATGTGCTGAATATATCCTTTTGACATTAATATTTATTAGTGTGCAAGACTTTGGAGTGGTAGTTATATAAGATATTAAATTTCGAAAAAAATATTTTCGGAAATTACAAAAAATATATATATATTTTATACTTCTACATTAATTTCACATGCAGTTACATGTATCTTGTTATGATCTGTGCGGAGCTTGCTACAGCTTAATGGTTAACACTCACATTGTAATCATGTTGAAAGGGCAATGCACAGTTTTCTGCATGTCACTTTAAACTGTAAGTCCAAGACTGAATAACATATCTTAGCATAAAGTGGACTCAAACCAAACATTGTCAGACTTCATATATGGTTAGTACAGTTTAAAGTATTCACTCATGACCGTAATTTATCTCTTCATCCTTTCCTCACTGTAAATATAAGATTTTTTTAAAAAAATTCTAAAATTAATCAATGTAATGTGCGAGAGTTCTTGTGAACTCGTGGTGTAAGAAGTTCCAGCTTTGTGTAAGGAAACCAGAAAAGCAAATCGAAAGCTACAGTCCCCTCTTGTTAGAATTAGATCTCCAGAATAAGATACCATTGATTGAGACAGGCAGGATTTCCTCCAGCTGTGACACCTTTTCTATTTAAGGTATTTTCAAGCCTTTTTTTGTTGCTGTCCTTTCTCTATACTGAAAAGGTTTTTCAATACACAAAACCTCTCAAATTCTGAGAGTTCCAGTTCTCTGTCTTTGATGCAATCGTAGACGGTGTCCCATTTCGAAGTCTTATCGAGTGTCGAGAACATAATAAAGACACGGATAGCATTGTGTTTCCTTCATTTAAGGGTGGTCTTGCCTATCCAGCCCCGCGATAGCATCAGGAAGTCAGTTCGGAGAAGACAATTCAATCAATTGTGCGAGGAAGGAGGAGATAGACCGAAACGGTGTCTGGGTCTTTCCTCTGTCAGATGATCGCCCACTGCACAATTCAGAATCTATTGTGTCAACCATCTTCCGAAGGTCTGTTGTCGGGTTTTCGCTTGCAGGATCTACGCTTCAATTAAAATGAGTTCATTGGAAGTGGATGTTTTCTGGCTCCCGATTTGCTGTAGATAGCAAACTTGCCGAAACTGGTCATTCATGACGTAAGTGCGGATATTACACAATTTGCAAGTCTGTTTCATCTTTGAACGTAGAAGGTATTAGCACGTTTCTCAACTTCATTGCAAAATAAACTCATTGCATTGGTTAGATGTTTATGAACCAAACCAATACCTTCTCTAAAAGTTTGGCAAAACTTATTTTAAGTGCACTTTATGCTCAGCTAAATCCATATGTGCCGTCACCTTTGACATGATATCTCACACATAAAGTATACGTATATATATATATATATATATATATATATATATATATATATTAGGGGCGACTTCTCCTTGTCCTGCCTGCTAAATACGCCAGGGATATAAAACCATTCTATCTCACTCGCCATGGTGATTTCTTATCAGAGTAAGACACATCTTCCCTGGAAGAATTTACATGTAGTTTATAAATACACACATTACAAACAATTGTAAATACTATAACAATCCCGAATATAAAGATAAAGTACATCAGTAAGAACTACAGAAAGGAAATATACTAAAAGAGTCCTGCTGGCTCGAATGAATTCAAAAACAAAAGTGAATGGATTTTCAATCGTTATCAATTATAGTTTGGGGCTGATGTTTTATTTGAAGCTCTTGATTTGCTTAACCTTAATCCTACGCAGGTTGGTGGAATGTCTTTCAGATAAAAAAACAAAAAACAAAAAAAAAACTTACGATCAATATCTTACGTCCTACAATGTAATTATAAACTTCATCAAAATAAATCTTACTTTATTTTATTCGAAAGACACCGTTGATCATGGTATGTAGACGGTACGGTACGTTAATGATTCGTCATTTAGTGTCGAGATTGGATATTAAGCGTCTTACAGGGAAGCGTTATGAGATGATCGTGATCTAAAATTGCTAATCAGCGACTGTTACGAGGATTGCAAATTAATTTCACTTCCTGGTGGTTGCCAATTATAGGGAGGACTGATTGATCTCAGCAGATGTTGCATCAAAGATCTACATTAAATATTAACAGCTTTTCGATAATGCATTACTATTTTCATGTATTTTTACACACAGATGATTTAATGAACATTGCGAAAGTTGAGAGAGAATGAAAGAGAAGCTATTTCAAAAAAGGATCCCGGGTTCGATACCCGGTGGAGGAACATTTCACAATTCCCCATTAGCACATCTGAACATAAAGTGGATTTAAAACAAACTTCGATTCAGTGTGGTTCCTCATTTTCTTTCTTCTTAAGTGCTCAACCGAGATGTTGGTTTGCTCAAGCTCTTTTTTGTCATTTTAAAATATTTTACTCCTCTGTGGGGCTCGTGTTGTCCCGTTCATGTGTGTTTTTGATTGTAGTTTCACAAATTTTATCTTATCACCTTTCATCCGCATCTTCACGATTAACCAAGAGTGGCAGAATTTCGGCATAAATCATTTAAAAAAATCAAATCACATAATCTTATACTTGCATCATTGCCTTTAATGTTTACAGAGTGTAACATTTAAAACAATAAACTGTGAAATAATATCTTCTCACCAATGCCAAAACCACAAATGTGCTAAGTCTTAATTTTGAGATAAAAGTATTTTAATATTCAAAATCCCAGAGAAAACGGGTTTAACATTTGGCTAAATGCTGTCATAGGTAAAATATGTATGGAGGCACATAGTGGTTCGGATCCCACTTTAAACTGTAGGTCAAGTCCCGATTAACCTTACTGTGCATAAAGTGGACTTTTAAAACACCAAATCAATCAGTCAATCAATCAATCAATCAAGGTAAAATATGTACCTACTAATGGCTATTTATTAGTAATATAAGAAAACATAGGAATCTATCAAGAAAACGTAATCAGAAGCTAGACTAGAAGAAAAGTCAAAATTTGCACATTCGTGACTTTGGAAGCAATGCACATGATTGGTGTAGTTAACCATGAAAATAATTTTAATAATAATACCTTATCCTGTGTTTACTAAGATCATAAATGAATATGCAGAAGATGTCAGGTCATTATTTTCTTATCTTATGGGCTCGCAGTTAATATAAGTTTATTTCCACTGTTGTTCCTGGATATTTTAAATTTAATTTCTTTTAAAGAACACGAGAAAATTGTACGTAGTCGGGAAAATCTTCTTCCGAAGAGAATGGTGCAATTTCTGCTGGATGCCATTATCGCGAAAGGATAACGAAGTGAAGATCGAGGATCCAGTTTCATCACGTCCAAACGACAGAGCCGGAGTACCACATAAAAAGTTTGAGTTTTGAAATAATCCGGGATTAAGACGAACATAACTTTCACGACTATCCATGAACAGCAGCAAGGAACGATTGCAGAGGGAAAGCAATAACTCTTTTCTGAGCAAACCACTATCTCTCACAGGTGGTTGCTTCCGAGGTAACCATAAAACACAGAAAGGGTCTTAAGAGGTGGCTCAGTTAGTACGCAAACAAAGGGCGAGTGTCTGGAACAGGCATTTCCAGAGATATAGAATAGCATGTTGAGCTTTAGCGCTATCTCATTGCTGGAAGATGATTTCATGTGCTTCATCTAAAGGGGTGAATCCCCGGATATCATTGTGCGAACTCCTACCAAGAAAGATTTATGGACCGACGGTGATATCTGGGAAGTGAGGATTGGACAATACTTGCTCAACTTTAACCCGTGTTGCCCAGATATGAAATAGCATGAACGTAGACATTTAAAGACCTCATACCGCACGCATCATTTCACGTGCTTTCTTTGTAATGCTTTTTGGGGGTGTTTCCTCTTCCATATCAGCTTCACGTTTTTCAAAATCCTGCTCGTAAAGACAGTGCCTCGTATTGATAAGCAAGAGGAAAACATGGGCGTTTTAGTAGCATGTGTCTGCAGTACCGACTCATGGTCTGATGGTGTTTGCCATGATGCGCAGTTAGAAATTAGCCCTTTCCAGTTTATTGCTGGCGATCGAGGCGGATAGCATTGTAGAAAGCGTGGACTTTTTAATTTCTTGCCATCCTTTTCATTAACGTTAATGCATTGTGATGAGCCACGAGTGGCGTTTCACTCATTAACCGTTATAAATAGAAGAGTATTGCCAAATGACGCGGAGAAGGAAACATAAAAAGTATATTCCCTCGTGAGAGCTGGCACAAATGAATGCAAGCGTGGGTTAACTCGATGAACTTGCGTGGAAACAATTTATGCTAGCTACTGGACTGGAATGTCCATAACATGTTATTACCGTTTTCAACTTGGCTTTTCAGTACTAGGTCGCAACAAGTGTAATGATAATTACATTTCGATGCTTACTTTTGTAATGGAACGTGGCATGTTGATGGACAAAAACGATTATGGACTTTTATTAAAAACCTTGAAAAGAAAAATGAAACCTTAATTTTTTTGGGCAACATCTGCTTGCAAATCTCGACCATTGCTTCGTCTAAAGTAAAGTAAAAAGTAAAGTGTTCCCCTGTGCTTAACAACACGCCATGAAGGCATAGCAAGATTTACGACAATTTTCAAAAATGATTTCTATTGAAAAAAATCATTAAACTATCATTCCGTTCGTATTTTTACCTGAAGCAATGTCAAACCCTCAAATAGAACTTGCAAATAAATTAACGGAAGTTATTTATATATTTAATTCCCTTCAATCGTCTTCGTTCTTTGCTAAGTAGAAACGGTCGCAATAAATAACTATATACAACCATTTAAGCAAAATATGGTACTACAAACATAAAATATATTCGAGTGATTCGGTTGTGCTACTTCGGCATCCTCTCTCCAACGTTTTGTAATACGTTTTTCAGTCGTATGAAACGATATTCATGAACATGTGACTTCTGAAAACTCTCGAACACCATAAATATAATGAAAATCTTTTACAGAGCTCTTGATTTATATATTTGCAAGCTGCACGGCATTCAGTCTTGCAATTTACGAGTGATAAAATAAGTCAGATGAAGACAAATATTTTTTGAACAGCAATGCAGATAAATGGTTTATGAACTGACGAACAAATTTTCCTTTCTCAGCCTTAAAATGATTTATTTCCCAGCCTATCCCCCCGCCCTTTGCCTTTATTACATTCCACGAATTGTGACTTTACAAGTGTACATTCAGCTTGTGATGAAGAATTATTGATAAATAAACCGGGTTTTTTAAATTCTCCATTCCAGAAATGTCGCCACTTGCAAAGAAGGGAAATCAAACTCTATGATGATCTTTTGAGGATTCAGGTAGAATCAATTTACTGTTATTTCAGTATAGTTTAGTTTTAACATTTTATATTTTACACAAAATTTCTTCAGTTTCCCAGCGGGGACATTTACGGTTTGGATCAAATTTCAAACTGTAACTCCCGTCTCTATTAGTACATCTGTGCACAAAAGTGGACTTAAAATGTACTTTAACAAACATTTTCTTGACGATTTTTTTAGTCAGTAGAGTTTTCGCTCATTTTATATTCGTCTTAACCATAGTACTACTATAAAAAGCAGGATTTACTTTTGAGCCGTAAAAGTAAGTTTTCAGTGTGAAGACATGCTCTAAATTATTGTGTCTAATATGGAAGTAACTAAAGTAAATTGCATTTGATTTATCTGATATGATTGAAGCATTACATAAATACTATTACATATATAGAAAATGTATGTAATTCTAACAAACGTTTTTATTTGTGGAACTTAACGTCAAAATTCAAGTGGGTCATTTTAAGGGAAACAAATAAAAAGAACAAAATTTATTCATTAGATAAGGGCTATTTGTCTCACGACGCTGAGACATGGTTGGTTTTATTTCTGTTATCTTTATTTTCTATTTTTTGGTTTAATTAATACGATAAGGATAAAAGACAGGAATCCTGTGTAGTGCCTTGCACAGAATTCGAACCCTTGTCTTCGTAACGGAGAGAGCTAGATTTGTATATCCTAAATTGGATGTAGGGGGTGACAGTTTCCGAAGGCTCAAACCTCAACCTCCCTTCCACGTAGTACAGGCTAGAATCTACATGGTTACGAGGTTCTGGCGCCTGAAACGACAGCCAGTGTAATCTTCTGTGAGAATTTATGTTGTATGTAGAGACACGAGAATATTTTCATGGGGGCAGGGGGTCATGGAGAGCCAGACTGGCAGGTGGAGGTGCACAGAAAATTCTCTTGTAAGAAATTATTTATTACATAACATTTACTTACATAACACCGTTAACACTTGTATTTTTGCCCATTTAAACTTAAAATAGTCTGCAAATACTGGTTTCTAACACCTTCCAACTACTTTATTTATATATACATTATTATTTTTATTATTAGAACAAATACATAGACACACCTAAGAAAGAAAGAAATTCTCATCAGCATGTATATTAACTAAACTAGACATGGCATGGAAGTTGGACATTATTTTAAATGATGTCATTATGCGTTGATAACAAAATTATTTTGTTTTGAAAACGGGACACCGTAGCGTCGTCACTGATGTTTTGTCCTCCTTGTACTGAATGCCCCTAATGAGCTTCAGTTTATATATTGGTGTGAAGATTTTAATTATTCATTGAAAAATTAATGATTTTTCAAACTACTTATGTTATTTCACTGTATATACATACATTGCTCAATTCTTTTTCTGTTAAGGGACCTGCCCCAAATTATGTTACGGGTGAAAATAGTCACTGTGATGACACGACCACAATTTGAAACTCGCCCAAGCTCGAGTAAGAGATTATTGAAACACTTTCCTTATTTTTTCATTTCGGTTATTTTACATCGCTTCTGTACCCTTTGGGTTAATCGCAACGATAAGGATGAATGATGAACTTATGAAATGGATGATGGGACAAGCACGAAGAAAGCTGAACACCTTAAATAGGGTTTTGATTCTGGGACTTGTGGCTTCTTAGTGCATTATACGGAGGCCGGCACATTAAAACACTATTATCTTTCACTTACAGATCATATTGACTAATATTCGATATTGTGAAGATGAAGATGCACGATGTTAAAACTTGGCACTTCGAGTTCGAATCTCGTCCTGGGCATTGGCGTTCCTTGTGTCTCTTCATCAACTTTATCATTTCGTCACTCATCCCCATCTTTGCGATTAGCCAAAAGTAGCAGAAAAGGAAAGCAAAATAAACCATATCAATCAATTGTTTACCTAAGCTAGGTGTTATAATAGAATTGCCACTTTTTATTGATTGATGTGATTTATTTTTCTTCGCTTTTCTGCCACTTTTGGCTATCGCGAATATGAAGTTGATGAAGAGATACTCACAAAGAATACCCATACCCTGGTTGGTATTCGAGCCCGGAATCCCTGGCGTCGTAGCGCGGTGTGCTAACCACTCCGCCACATACGTCGGCACGGTTGTAAACAAGGTATGGTTTTTCGTGAAATTCGAGAGCTGAAAGAGCGGTCCAGAGCATCATCTTTCTCGGAATCTTCTTTCAAAACCTTCATTACGAATCCCCTGCAACGTTTATACCACCACACACAGACTCGGCGCAGACGGCGATCGATAGTGATCTTAAGAACATCGGGGAAGAACAATTTAAGAAGATTCAAGACTTTTCCCAGCAACCGCGAAATTGGTTCCAGACGACAACAGGATTCTTCTCTATTTCTGCCCATATGACTCGCAAACTATTGAAATTTCCTGAAACATGATTGGAATAGTATATTAAACGTGACACAAAATGAATGTGCAACTTACAACGTGTAAAATTGTGTGTGATTTGAAAACTACGGATATTGCATGATTTCTATTCCATTCATATTAACAATATTAATTTATTGGAGTGTCATTGATTGAATAAAGGAATCGATTACAGAAAAGTATCGAGTCTAAGTTTAAAAGCATGATTTTATTCGTCGCTTTTTATTATTTTTTTTACTTGTGAAGTATTTCAGAAGTAATGACGCCTTGTAATCAAGAGATCACGGATTCGATAACCGATGGAGATAGTGATTTGGATCCCACTTTAAACTGCAGGTCCAGTCCCGATTATTTTATCTGTGCAAGAACAAAATATAACTACTCTACTCTTCAAAAGTAATAATCTTAATAGCATACATGTTTGTCAATTTCTTAACAACACTGGGCTATATTATATTTGCATGATAGGCGTGTTCAGTATTCCGTTCATGTAGATCTCCGCAGAACACAACCACATCGAGATGTTTAATACCTACACACAGCGTATCTGATTAGGACTTCTGCTTATAATATAAGGGGATATGGTCTGTAAACGTATCAATATAAATATAAAAAACTTTAACATGCCTTTTCACCCCCGTAGGGGTTGAATTAGGAAATTCCCTTATTAGTCAGAGCCTACTTCATGAGAGGAAGGCACCCCTAAACTTTCAGGTTTCTAAATTCACGGGTTTGGGGTGTTCGTTGATGAGTCAGTGAATGGGGACAAACTCTTATACTATATTAAGATTGCAAAGTTGATTCAATAGTCTGAACGATTTAGTTATTCCAGAACGCATGGCAAGACACCGATCTAGTAGTTGCTTAGTAGATAGCAAAACAGCTAAACCACTTTAGAAGCTAGATTATGACACATCCAGAATGTTCCATTCTGTTTGCTTCCTTGCTGTCAAGTATGGCGCTGTGTAGAGTTGTACGTTTCTCCAGACGTGGATTAAATTGTTGTTTTACATAAATTAGAACCTGCGTCTTTATTATATTACCGTAGATGGTAACATATAAAGTTTTCGACGAGGATGGAATTCGAGGACAGATTCTGGAATCATTCGACTTGGGAAAAGGTAATGTTGATTCATATTTGGAACGGTTTGAACAGATTTATGACGCTAACAGCATTCCAGATGAAGAGCAAATTAGTAATTTTATTGCAGTCTGTGGAGGAAATCTCTATGATATTTTAATAGAGTTAGTTTTCTCCAGATCCAGATTATCTTGTTAGTAAAAGGTATGAAGAATTAGAAAGATATTATTGGATCATTTTCAACTTAATCATAATGTAATTGCAGAAAGATGCCGTTTTCATCTTCCGAAGTAAGATTTAAATCAACCTGTGTTAGGATATATAGTTATTCTTAAACAATCAGGTTGTAATATTGGAACATTCTTAAATGATATGCTAAGATATTATATGGTATTCTGGGTTAGCATTGATGCTACCACGAAGTTGTTAACGTTTCCCAAAGCTTGTAACATTGCTGTGAATGTGGAATTTGTTTAAATGAATCACGAAAATCAACTAGTATGCTACAAACGTCTCTTCTATATTAATAATACCTACGTAAATGAGATGAATTTTAGTGCAAATTCAGTGTCTGATGCATTTAGATGTTTGCTTGAGGCAACAAGTTTTATGCACTCTCCTGCAGTTTGTCTAAAAAAATGATGGAGTAATTCAAAAGGTAAATTTAGAACTACATGGTCCTCTTTGCTCTGCATAAGTTTTGTCATATAAGACGTATGCTTGATCTCAAAACAGACACTGACTAAAAAGAAGCAAGTGATGACAGTTTTCCGCAATGAACTGCCAAAAGAGGAAAGCGATCGATGTCTCAGTCAATGAAAACAATTGGGAACGAAGTTCTTCGGAATTCGATTCTGTCTATGAAGTTACAAGAGGAAGGAACATGCAGTCTTCGGCCAGAGAAGGTTTTCAGCTCTTTGCGTCTTAAATTCTTACCACAAGAATCATGATGTATTTCGATGCCGTTGCAGCATGAAGAGAATAATATCTGGTACATACAGTACACTTTTACATATATAGGGTTTCCAATGAGAACGATACGATTTTACAATAAAATAAAATAAAAACTATTTTAGATACCGTGTCATTCTATAGAATGAAGGGATCTGAACCAGTTAATTGATGGGGTGATGTAAACTACTCATCATTCATCCTCTTGATGAGACCACTCGTCATTGACATGACGAGTTATTGCTTGGCATGCGAAAGGTACAAATTACACAAAGGAATTAAACTACTGAAAAGACAATGGCAACTCGTTGGATTTTGTGAACCGTTGAACCTGTATCATGGCTGGGTGTAGGATAATTACCTGTCTAACTGAAGTCTCTTAGCTGAATGAAAATAGCGAAGTCCTCTGTGAGCTTCTCTCCTATTTGTTGACCAGAGCGTTGTACTACTCTTCACCTCCTGCCTTGCTGACCTCCTCTCTCTACCAACTCAATTCCCAAAGTCCAGTCCCTTCCCAGCTTGTCTCACCTCTATATTCCCTGGCCATCGAGCTCTTCCTCGATGCCGAATCGCCGAATCGTGTTTATTATAATTGCTACCATGCAAACCGCTGACACCAAACCCAGAAGTGTTACCTGTTTCCTGAATGCTCAGGAGGTTTGCATGGCACAACACAATGCATTGTAAACATGCCTAAGAGGCTTGAGACAGCTGAGAAAAACAAGTGAATGCCCTGGTCAACTTGAAGCGTTCAGAGAGACTTAATAAAATAAACATACAATCCTATGGATTGATACGTTCGCGCCTCCTAGGAAAAATTTTCTCCTTTGAAAATTTAAAAGTCAAATCGCAAAGCTTGACATGACTCAGGTTCGCCAATTCCATATATTTTCTTAAAAAACCAAATATACAAAAAAAATCCACCAAAACATAACTTTCCCTTGTTTGCCGTAGCCTGAATGAAAGAAAATTTTTATTCCCTAAACTCTAAAATGAATAATACCCTTAATACTAACAAATTCGTATGTTTATACGATGTAAAAAACAATAATATATACTATTATAAGACTAGAAATCACAAACGTTCGTGTCGTTAAGTGATAAAACTCTTAATGTATCACATGTGCGTGTACGTAATGTGTATTATGTATAATTGCTCATCAACCTGCTCCTAGTCAAGAGTCTGTGATGCCTCGCCACGCGGTAACGACTCTGTGTCTTCCGCGAGGCAAACGGCTGGCTGGAGCGTCTTTGCAAGATAGAACGAAATTCACAATGTTTGTTTATATTGCACTTGATATAGACTCTTCAAAAATAAAAAATACCTTAAAAAGGTGCACAAGTAAGTACACGTAAGTAAGCATGTAAAACATTGTCACATCTCACTGTTTTGTCCGTGTGAAAACCTGATCATATCAAAGTGCGTATGTTTTACGAACTACGTAGCCAGTGCACTCCTAACATCGTTGAATATATGAACTTGCATGGCTGTGTTGCACATTCCAATGTAGTATTATACAATATTCAATGCATATAGTGAGTTACACTGAAAACTGTCGCTGGTAAAAACTTAATTATAGCGTTCCATTTTCTCTTCTACATTAAACTGTACACTGTATACATATATATGGCTTGGTGAATACCTTTGTATGACTGCACACAAAATTAATAATCTTCCAAGTGATAAAACTATGTGCTTGAGTTTAAATATCAAATAAATGTTCTGCGAACAAATGTGTCGCTTTCAATATTCCATGTTGGTGAGAAGAAAAAAAAAATATATCACACTAATATCTGCATGCAATAAACATATGCATAAAATATTGTCACTAAAGCATGCTTTCTAAAATGTTCGAAAGTGCTGTAATTGTGTTTTTTATTGCTTGCATGTCCGTTTATTATTCAAAGTGCAAAATTTCATCTTAAAAAAAAATTAGGCACTAATTGATGCACTGGTCAATTGACACCACTGATGCTTGTCGCTTCCTTGCAGTATAATGTAAACTTAAATGCATATAAAACTGGTTCTCATGCATGGCACAAAACTGAAAATGTGTATAAGGGCTATGGAAAAGTATTGTTTCCCATAATGCATGTTAAATGACCAAATAGATACACATGATAGGAGCTCACATGTGTATGTGTAGAAACACTGTAGCACAATTCTGTAATTATTGTTTGTGACCAGAACTGCTGGTTGTAGAATGTATGTTTTCTCTGCTTCCTCTTCTTTCTGGATTGCTTGTCGTCTTGACTGCATTGGGGCAATGTAAAAATGTAGTAAATTACCCGTAGAACTTGGGAGATGGGGAAAAGTTGTTGTTTTAACTGCAAACAGTGTGGAGGGGAATTTTATTTAGCTCCATCACTAGGTGTTGTTGATAATGTGTAGTCCGCTATACTGGGAAATGTATGGTTGTACATCCTTCCTGTAAAAGGTAGTCTCTGTGCAGTAATAAGTAAAAATGTCTGCATGTCTCCCTCAAATTGGTGGTGACGAGTCTCTTCTTGAAATAGTACTTAAAATGTCTGCATGTCTCCCTCAAATTGGTGGTGACGAGTCTCTTCTTGAAATAGTACTTAAAATGTCTGCATGTCTCCCTCGTAGAATGATACTCAGTCTTTCTGCCTGGTAATAGTAGACTGCCTGCGGATGTCCGTAATGAAAAATGCCCATGGATGGTGTAGGCATTGCTTGTCCATGGCGTTCCGTATAGACAAGTTAGGTTGAATAAAGGGAAAATTATGACAAAGAAAGGAAATTGCAATAGGATGGGTATATATAATTCAAGTATGCATGTACACAAAACCAACTAATTTCCACTGCCTTTTCTTTTAAAATTAAATTAAATTGTCTCATCAAAAATAAAATATGATTAAAATAAATTGATAAAATAATTGCCATAACTCTTTGAAAATAAATAAGGAAAATTTAAATAAAATATCCAACTGTAATTAAAAATATTAATGTCCATGATTAATGTGTTGCCTTAACCTATTAATTATTACTGCGCTGCTCTAAATGAATCTGTTTAGAAAGCTGATAAGGTTTATACAAATAATATCCTAGGGTTGCGGTTAATAAAACATTCCAAATAACAAAAACTAATATCGACATGGGCAAAGGGTTTAGGACTAATTCTTGAAATGAAATGTTCTTACTAATTGATTGATTAAGTTGTTTTAAAGCAAGTTCAAGTGGAGTCCATTGGGGAATAGTGAAATCAGATAAATTCTTGGGAATATTATGTAGTAATCCAATTTCCTTCATATTGACTTGTTCGAAAGCTAACATTCTTGTGTGTAAAATTTGTTGATCCACAATAATTTGCGAAAAATCCTGATAATTAAAAAATAAAGATTGGCCTTCGTTAAGCTGAACTGATCTGTGCGTGTTCAAATTATTATTCAAATTCTGAATGACAATAAATTGACCTGAACCTGATATTAAAATACCATTGCGTGTTCTGATAAACTGAAATAATTTATTGTCAGTAATAGACTTCACTTCAAAATTACAAAATGTAGAATTAATAAACAAAAATAAGTGTTGCAAGCATGTTCTAAATTATGTTTAAATATAAAAAATTATTATGTCGTGAACCCTTAAAATAAATATATAAAATTTGTGTTGCGCAAAGCAAGCTGTTAGTATCTAAAAGGTTACTTTGGCAAGCCTCTAATGGCCTCCTAATAAATGATAGGCCGGTGCAATTTGCCATGGTTGAATATAATGCAATATAAAACAAAAATTTCAGTAAACGCTACTTCTGAGTTTCGTTGAAACTCCAGGTGGTAACAAAATATAGCATCAGGGAATTAAAAAAGTGATATTCAAATTTGAAACACAATAAAAATAATAAAAACTTTCTCAATTTCAAATTTCCTTTAAACAAAAGAAATGTATCCACTCAAAACTTCTTGAGTCCGCCGTATACCTCAAATCACTTGGTCGTGTAAACAGACCCGCCGCGGAAAGGTATACTTGACCCATATAAGAATGGTGTGTCAATCCCTTAGGTATGTTTAAACAAAATAGATAGAGAATAGTTATGCAATATATTAGAATATAAATAGAAATTACTAGTTATTACCTACTGTACTAACATTAACACGAAGTTAATCAGTAAGAAGTAATGAATTTATTGCTGCATTGTCGAATAAGGTGCAAATTGGGTAAGTGAGCTAAATTTCCTAATAAAAAATTCTCAAATTCAACATTTGTGGTAAACCACACTGTTTAAATTTGGAAAGGCTAACGATGCCGTGGCGACTTTTGCTGCACATGTCTGTGCCAATCACCGAGGCTTAGCCTGGGCCTGTTGCTAATAATCTTGATTACTCTATGTGCATAAAGTGTTAAAATTGCCCTTTTGTAAAATTTCCCTGATTTTATCAAAATTTCGTTTGACTTTATCCAGATTTAAATGAAAAAATGCGTCAATGTCCCAAAAATTTTACTTACTATAAATATATCTATAAAAAACGGGAGAAATTTTGCGAGAAAACGCAAAAAAAAAAATCGTCTTGTTGTTCCTTTGAAAAATTATTGGTCGTGATTAGTCTGAAGTGCATAAATGCGACGTTTTACGGAAAAAATTATCTATATAGAACAAAATATCCCCAACGTTGTTGACATAACGTTCTATCGTGAAAATCAACTTCTGATGGCTATATGCTTAGCTAAACTGATCCCATAAAATTTTAATGGGCGACCGCCACTGAATGCGAGAAAATATGTAAAGCCTATGGTAAGTGTTTCCTGAGCTTCCAGCGTGTTCAAAGTACTCGGGAGAGCGCTTGAGTGCAGAAAAGGAATTCGTTGATACCAGACATTCTAAATTGTGCAAGGTTGCATTTGTGGTCGCTGGACGTAACTGAAAATTTCTCTATGGCGACAACGAGAGCTCTGGCAAGTTCGCTGCCGTGATCGGCGACTTCGGGGAAGTTCGGGTTCCGTTCGGGAGGTGGAGGGGAAAAGGTCGCTGCTTCGAGCAGCGGGCAAAGGAACGGAGAGAGAAAATGCAAGGCGATGGTTCGCTGATACATTGAATGACGCGTAACTGTTTACGAAACTTTAAATTACTACGAACAAGGTCTAGTAAGCGCTGCGGGAGTTCGAAATAAAGTCAAGGACTTTGAAATGACGTAATAAATTGGATGGAGAAAAAAAAACTTCGTTGCGCTTACGACAGCGTGTTACTTGAACACTTCCGTGCTGGTAAAATAACAACAGTTGGGAAGCTGTTAGCAAACTAAATGACTAATAAACCTTGCATAAGGTACAATGAAACGTAAAAAATAAATTATACTTAAAATTTGAAACGTAATTAATATAAAATTCTAGGTGAACATGAAGTCGTAAAAAATATGGTCTGTAAACGATACAACAGGTTCGGGAACCTGAAAGTTTGGCTTACTTTCTGCTTTTAAAGTAACACTTGAAATTTTCTCGACTTTTACTGGTGACTGATTCGCAAATAACTCTTTAACTTTTACAACTGGCTGAACACAGGGTGAAATAGGCAATTCACTTTCCATTTTGCGACTGTTTTGAACAAAATTAAGATCCTTGCTTACGGCAAAAGTCTGAACTCTATCTTGAACGGATAAAATATTCTTCGGCAAATCTATACTGTCGTCTTTAGTGACTAAACTATTTCTGGATACATCTTGAACTGCTAGTTGTACCCTAGGTTGAATAATAATGGACTGAGGCAAGAGTGGAGGAATTGGCGGGTGACTCGTTTTTAATGGTACCACTTCAACAATCGGTGCAATATCGTCGTAAATCTGCTCAATGGGTGGTGAATCATTAAGTTTGCTTAACGGTAATTCGTTGGTACACTCATGGTCATAAGTAATAGATTTCTTGCGGTGACATTGAAAATAACAGATTATGAAAATTATAAAAATACTAATAATAAATGTTGTTAATAATAAAATTGTAATTATATTATAAGGATAGTCAAAGGACTTGTTCAACAGATAAATAAAATTAGAAGCTTTTACGTGTGGAAGTAATCCGTTTAAAATAACTAAAATCGCAATGATTTTCATGTTGCTTAGGCAATCAAAACAAACAGTTCTTCAAAGCTAACACATACTTTAAGCCTGCCTAGTCTAATTAGTAGATATTTTAACTCAACTTTTAATTATTTCTGACTCTAGGCTCAATTTATCTGCGTAATTTATGTATTTAATATAATTTATTTATTCTCTAAATTTATTAGCACTGTTTAACTTATCTTATTTTAAATTTTACTGCAAACTTATCTTATTTTATTTTCAGGTGTTTACTTTATGTTTAAAAACTTTGAAATCAATCGAACCGTACTGAAGTACAAGGTAAGGAAAAAAATTGAGACTGATTTACTCCTGACTACCTGAAATAAAATAATAACTATTATTTATGCGATCTTTAAATGCATTAAAATACTAACATCACTAAAACTTGAAGAATCTTTAATTCTCTCTACTCATTCTAAAATATGCTTAGCATATTATTGTGGCAAAGCTTTAAACTAAAACCGTTGTGGTTTACTCATAATCATTCTGCGATGGCAGAATGGATTTCCAGGATTATCGGTAGCTATCCAATATCCGAAGGAAAATACTTGTTAGTGGAGCGCAAAAAAATCTTGACGTCGACGTCTACATATTCATATAATATAAATATTCTCATAACTGGCGCTTAAAATAAACTTTGCTAATATAATCATATACCTTCTTCTGAAGAGTAACTAAAAAAATTCTAGTGATGTATTCGCTGAGCTAGTATTATTACATACTGCAAAAACTTTTGTGCGTAAAGCACATTATTAAATAATAAATCTGCTTTTAATCTTTCATATTATTAGTGCTATTTTATTATAAATTATTATTATGTCACGCAAGTGAAATTAAAATGTTAAATCTGTTACTTATATAAATTTTCAATTTTAGTGACCATTGTCCGTGCGTGAGTCCGCGTTGTCCTCTTGCTGATCTTCATCTTCACCTGCCAAATTTTCTTCGCCTTCACCGTCATCTGGCGCATAATATTTTTTGAGTCTCTGGACGGCAATAGAGTCCACTACTGTCTTTCCGCGCTTGTTTTGGAATTCCACCAGGTATGTATTGGGATTCTCTTCTTGAATAACTGTGGCTGGGCCTTTATAAATACCTGAAAAGCACCGTGCGGTTCCAATTTTCTGGGTGCTGTCAAAAATTAATACTTGATCGCCTGGTTGAAACTTGATCTGTTTCCTCTTCTGATCATAATATTTCTTCACTTCAACATGTCGTTTTGCTAAGTTATCCGTAGCATTGGTTCTTGCTTTCTCCAATACTCGGAACCGTACATCATTCTCCACATTTTCACAGCTTGGTGTGTGTAATGCAAGCTCCCAGGGCAAAGTAGGTTGGAATCCATGTACTAAAAAGAATGGGCTATACCGCAAATTCTGATTCCTGGTAGTATTGTAACTAAATACACTTGGCTGTAAATATTGGACCCAATCTGTATGTTTTGAATTAACATAGCACTTCATTATACTCTGCAGTACACCGTGGTTGCGTTCAGAAAGACCTATCGAGTTATGAAGACCGACTGGTGAAAACTTGATGTTGATTCCCAATTTATTGCCAAGTTCCTGGAAAAGCTTAGATTTAAATGCTGATCCGCGATCCGTGTAGATATCCTGTGGGGCTCCGTAGCGTAACACGATCTCTTCATACACAAATTCTGCTGCTGTACTGGCCGTGCAATCCGCAACTGGTTTGGCTATTAAATAGCGCGTCCCAAAATCTGTTGCAGCGATTATGTATCGATGACGAAGATTGGATGAAGGAGGATATGGGCCTGAAAAGTCTAGACAAATCCTCTGGAATGGCTTCTGTGCGGGAAAGGTGCACAGTTCCCCTGCTGGTAGACCTGGACGGCGTTTATTCTGCTGGCATGTTATACATTCCCTAATTTTCCTCTGTATAAATAACTTCATATTTGGAAAATAAATTCTTGGTAAGGCCACATTGTAACACTTGGTAAATCCAAGATGAGAACCTCCTATGGGTGAAGCATGGAGTGTCTCAATCACAGAATCACGTAACGTCATGGGAATGCATAATAATTTCTTGGTAGTAGCTCCTAATTTCTGCTGTCTATACAATAATCCATCTTCCAACACATGATGATAGACCTGCCTCTGGATGTGTAAAGGTAATGTTCCATCGTCCCTGTCTGGGTCCTCCAAAACTTTAATAATTGGGCCAAAAAATGAATCCTGTCTCTGATGTTCTGCGACATCTGTGCTTGCATCAAATAAAGTAAGTGTCCTGGGTTCGGGAATGTCCTCTTCAGTGTTGCCATCCTCTACGCTTTCTCCACATTCTCTGCTGAGGGGATCGGCGATATTCTCCGTAGTTTCAACATGGATCGGTGTAAATGAAAAATCCTCCAAAAGGTTGCTCCATCGAAGAAGCTTTGAGCTCAAATTACGGGATGTCCTAATGTACGTAATTGCTTTGTTGTCCGTGTATAAATCAAAATGGCGCCCAACAAGATAAAATCTAAATGATTTGAAAGCATATAAAATTGCTGTTAATTCTTGCTCAATAACACTCAATCTTTTTTCAGTGTCGGTCAACGTTCTACTGCAGTACGCACATGGCAAGTACTCTCCTTCTGCATTGGGCTGCATTAATACGCCACTGACCGCATGAGATGAAGCATCGGTGAAAACCTTGGTGTTCTTCGCTGGATCGTACGGTAACAAAACAGGTGCAGTAATTAAAGCTTCCTTTAATTTCTCAAATGCCGATTGTTGTTCAGGACCCCATGTAAATTTCTTGCCCTTACGAATTAAACCCTGTAATGGTGATGCAATATCAGAAAAATTCTTGACATATTTCCTCACGTAGCTGCAAAGACCTAAAAACATTTTAACCTTCTTCGTGGTGGTGGGAACCTTATAATTCTTAATGGATGACAGTATTCTATCACTTATACGATAGCCATATTTGCCCACATTGTGGCCCAAGGCAATTGTCTCATAGTATCCAAATGAACATTTAGGTACAGCCAATTTCAATCCGGCAGATCGTAAACATTGAAACATTTTCTCTAAATTGACCAACATATCCTTAAATGTATTGGCAAAAACAAACATGTCATCGATATAAAAGGCGAAATTATTGTCGTTCATCCCCGCTGTAGCGAGCTGAACACATCGGGTCATTGCCGCAGGAGAAGTCACATGTCCCATAGGTGTAAAGTTCATCGCAAATTGTCCCCTGGCTGGTATAGTAAAGGCAGTGTACTTTCTCGATTGTTCTTCTAATGGTATTTGAAAAAATCCTTGTTTCAAGTCAGCACTACAGTAGTAGCTCTTACCGGCCATATTGTGCAATATCTCTGAAATGTTTCCAATTGAAACTGCGTCGAAAACGGACCTGGCATTCAATAATCGAAAATCTTGCACCATGCGATAAGCTCCTGATTTCTTCTTGACAAGAAAAACTGGTGAATTGTACGGTGATGTCGTAGGACTGATGACCCCTGCTTCTAGCAAGTTGTCAATTTGCTGGTTAATTTCCTTACGCAGGTGAACTGGTATAGGGTAGGCTGGGACGTGAAATTCCGAATCGTCCTTTAACTTTATACGATGCGTATAATTAGTGGCGCAACCAATGTCTTGCTCAGACCAAGAAAATACATCTACATACTTCTCTAATAATTGTCTAAGTTGCAATTTCTGATCGGGTTCCAATGCTGGATTGATGTCAAATTTAGTAATGTCGTGCACTGGTTTTGTCACGGTGCCAGTCTCCTTGGTCACCATAACGTTAGGTCCTTCGTCGTCTGCAATATGACGTGAAGCTGGTACTGAATTTTGCCATGCCTCTGCGGTACCTAAGCGTGCCCCTTTCCTAATTTTAACTTTGTAAGAATTTGGATTAGTAATCCAAATTAAAAATGACTCCGGATTTACAATGGCTCGAGGCACCATTAAGCCTGTGTCCATTTGAAACTGTAAATCTGGCTCCAAATAAGTTAAATTTTGATTACTAGAATTTGTCAATTTGACAGGAATGCACAAATGAGATCTAGGTTTGATTCTAATTTGTCTGGAAGTTACAAATTCCGGCACATATAAATCCCTGATCAGACTAGCAACTTTTATGGAAACGTCAAAGGTCTTTCTGTGTTCCGTCCTTAACTGGTTTCGCGGAGGAGTACCAAATCTCCTCAATGTGAGTCGATTTTGATCAAAATCCAAATTTGCCTTATGAGCTCTTAAGAAATCGTTTCCCAGGATTGTCCCATGTTCAAAATTTGGAATCATCCGAAAAGGATGGGTAAAATTGCGGCCGTTTATTGCAAATGTTAAGAGGACAATCTCTTTAATTTCAATTTGTTCTTTGGCTACTCCCCTTATGGCCGTATGAATTTTGAAACGTTTGGCGGTTGTAGGAATGCCTCGATCACTGGTGACGGATACTTGGCTTCCGGAATCCACGAGAAACCTCTGACGTTGTCCCCCTAATACTGCGTTAATATAAATTAATTCCTCATAGGGGAAAGTAGAGACTGATATCTGTTTGCCAACGAAATCTGCGCATACGTCTCTTCTATGGGCAGTCATTGTTCGTTTAAAGCCTCCGTGTTCTGAAAACAAGTGGCTGCTGTGTGATTAGGGTAATTACAAATTGAGCAGCGTGGTCACCCCCGTTGCTCTTCCCTGTTTTCCTGGTCTCGCCCTGCTGAAGACGAGGAACCCCGCGAGTTCTGTCCGCGGAAGTTTCCACATCCTCGCCATTGTTGGGTATTACCATATCGCCTATTGCGATCTGTGTTGTTACCATTATTATTACGTCCATTCCTGTACCCCCTATTGAATTGTCGTCTATTATTATTACCCCGATAGGAGCCTCTATAATTATTACTTGACTGATAATTATCCTTATAATAAGGTTCTCTAAATTTTTTTGGAGTAGATGAGTCGGTGCCAGGGTTCTGTTTTTGATCCTCCATGCTATCCAATCTCAAAGTGAGACTGGCTAATCTCGCTTCCAGACCAGTTTCCTGAGCCTGGACTTGAGCTTTGGTATTGTGAGGATTGTTAAATAATTTTAGTTGCTCAACCTCCTTTTGCAATGCTTTGAATTTTGCCTCAATGTCTGAAGTGGGTCGCGCTTGCGCTGACTCAGCAGTAGCCAGATTGTTACTCTGCAGTAAAATCTGCTGCTGTTGCGAAAGTGCTGGTGTATTATGCAAAGGAGAGAATAAACTCTCTCTTTGCTCTTCGTACCTCAATTCCTTCAGCTTGCGCTGTCTCATCAAAAATTGGAGTTTCTCAAAGGATTTTAAATCTTTAAGCAACCCATGCACGGACTCATACTCTTTATGGTGGATATCTTTCATGTAATCCACCTGTAAGCCTAATATGATCTGTTTGATCTGTTGTTGAATACTCATTTTGGGGTCTGCCTTGAGTAGAAGTAATTGTTTGTCCCGAACATAATTCGTAACTGGCTCAGTTTCTTTGTGTAATCTATATCGAATTTGCTCCTCGATCTGGAGTTGATCCAAGGACCCTGTAAATTCGTCTTTAAATTTTTTCTGTATCTCCTCGTAAGTAACTTCCTGATCTTCTGTACCATCTTTCCAGGTCTGGTACCATCGTAATACTGGCCCGGCCAGAAGGGCTGGAAATAATTCCAGTTTACGGGCATTATTCCATCCATTTAATATGGCAAGGCTATCCACTTTATCTAAAAATTTTGAAACGTCCTCCCCGGCTATCCCCTGAAATGGGATACCCTCTAAAATAGTTGGGGGAACAAACTGCGACTGAGCCATTGTTGCGAATTGTGTTTGGTCTAAATCTCTAAAATCCTGATCCTGTTGCTCTAATTGTGGTTCACATCTCTGTTTTTCCAATAATTCTCGCTGAAGGTGTCTAGTTAAAATTGGGCTACGTTTAAATTTGGGGGTGGAACTTGCAGCTGGACTGCTGACATCTAAATTAAAACTTGTAGTCCCTCGTGCTATATCTAACAATTGATCTAATGTTTCGTCGAGTTCATCAGCAAGGTGAAAGCTCGACATCTATCATGGCACCAATAACTTCTTCTCCCCCCATAAATGCAAAAGCTTTAAGCCCTATGTATTTTCAAAATAAAATATGGCAAGGACATACTAACGAAACTAAATAAATGAGCAAAATTTTAGGGTGGGTTTGAATTTAAAACCATGTAACAAAATTTGGGGTGGGGTTGAATTTAAACTGGTTAAAAATTTAACTGCAACTCTTTTCATTTTCTGAAAAAAAAATGAAAAGGCCCGCAACTCTACCACGTGTCAAGCTTTCGTTGGGGTGGGTTTGAATAAAACTGGTTATAAAACTAATATTTCAATTTTCATTTAGTTCATGGTGAAATAAATGAAAATCCCAGCACCTCGACCACGTGTCATTCTATAGAATGAAGGGATCTGAACCAGTTAATTGATGGGGTGATGTAAACTACTCATCATTCATCCTCTTGATGAGACCACTCGTCATTGACATGACGAGTTATTGCTTGGCATGCGAAAGGTACAAATTACACAAAGGAATTAAACTACTGAAAAGACAATGGCAACTCGTTGGATTTTGTGAACCGTTGAACCTGTATCATGGCTGGGTGTAGGATAATTACCTGTCTAACTGAAGTCTCTTAGCTGAATGAAAATAGCGAAGTCCTCTGTGAGCTTCTCTCCTATTTGTTGACCAGAGCGTTGTACTACTCTTCACCTCCTGCCTTGCTGACCTCCTCTCTCTACCAACTCAATTCCCAAAGTCCAGTCCCTTCCCAGCTTGTCTCACCTCTATATTCCCTGGCCATCGAGCTCTTCCTCGATGCCGAATCGCCGAATCGTGTTTATTATAATTGCTACCATGCAAACCGCTGACACCAAACCCAGAAGTGTTACCTGTTTCCTGAATGCTCAGGAGGTTTGCATGGCACAACACAATGCATTGTAAACATGCCTAAGAGGCTTGAGACAGCTGAGAAAAACAAGTGAATGCCCTGGTCAACTTGAAGCGTTCAGAGAGACTTAATAAAATAAACATACAATCCTATGGATTGATACGATACAACCAAACTTTTTAAATTCTTTTGAAGCGTAATCTATTACATTATGTTTTGAATAACACATAATTTAAGTGTCCATCTCGACTTTGTGCACAAGAGTGAATTCGATGAACCCAATTTTTGATGACTTTGTGCAATAACTCGGGCCTAATGTCACGAATGTGGCGTTCAATCTTAATGCATCAAGGGTTCGTGGTCTGTTTGCATAGACTATAGATTTCAAATAACCCCACAAAAGCAATCTAAAGGAGTTAAATCACAACTTCTTGGAGGCCAACTAACAGTTCAGGTAATTTCGTGAAGTGCACGTTGAGTATTCACAAAAGAACGTCAATTTTCATAATTTTTTTTGGATAATAACCAAACGTTCTTGAAGCGTGTATTTAGCCATGATGAATTGTCACAGTATACTAAACACAAATGACAACTGAGGACTAAAAGTTGTAAACGTTGTAAGTGCCATAAGCGAAAGTGTCCGCACATCAGCCCGTAAGAACGTGCACACTAGTGACCTCTTTACACGCCCTTTGAACTACTTAGAGTGCTACCAGCCACATTTCACGTTTACCACATTATAAAGCATGGCACATTTCACAGTTCGACGTGGAAAACGGTGTTTGAATTATTGTGGCACTTACAGCGTTTACCAATTTTAGTCTTCAACTAGTGACAGTTATAACATTTATAGCATAGTTGCCAGTTTATTTCAAAATCATATCATTCTTATTGGAAAACCTTATATATATTTCGTAGGAAAAAAACGTAATCAAGTAGATCTGTATTAACCATTGATTGATACCAACATTGATCCTAAATTGTTATAAATTGAACATTTGTGCAAATTTTAGAGAATTTTACATTAAGTTTGATGCGGCTTGGAAGGGTGCTGGGATGGTGATGATAAATCACTGACCTTCTGCCTGAAGTTATCAGAAGTTCCACACGGTCGGGTAGCCCTTTGATCCGAGAGAGGCTAAAAAGACATATGTCTTAATACATTACACCGTCAGCTAATGCTTATTACCAACGCGCCAACGTCATATGCATCAAATCAATGCAGAATATAATTTATGAGCGAGATATTCACATCTTCTCTGCAGAAGCTCATCCATCCACCTCTCCCTCTCTCTAAACTTAAAAACTGTTCCCAGCTTTCTTTATGAGATAAGAAACTTCTTTCCTTTTCCCTTTGCATCACGTTTACCACCCCACCCTAACACAACTCCACAAAAGACGACTTGGTAGAAATCGAGCTTTCATATTTCTCCCTTTAGGCTGTTTCTGAGTTTTCCTTTGTAATAATCTTTCTGGGTGCAGAAGACTCGGGAGTTTAAAATACGACCGTGCCCTGCGCCGCTGCCTGCCACGGTACGTAAATTATCTCCTTTTCTGAAAACTAGAGACAAGGTTAGCCAGTAGTGGGAAGGAAACGAAGCTTGTTAGATGGGTTTTATAAGATACCTGTCAAAGAGGACCCCAAGTATATCTACGCCTCTTTCTTTTCTCTAGCTTGCGTTCTTATCTCGAAAGCCTCAAGAAGTCACAATACTTTCTTTCTTGTAGTATTTATGTTTGTTTGTTTCTTCCTTCCAAAGCAGAAATAGGCAAGAAGGATTGGAGGTGATCTCTGTGTTGGCATGATCCGAAAGGATGATAATTCCTTGACTCTAAACTTTTCATTGTGTCATTTACCATCTGCTGTGACCTTTTTCCATACAATTCTATAAATAAAATGGAAGGAAATATTCTTTGAAGTCTAGACACTTTAACTACAACGTATAATTAAAAACGTAAAAGCGAAGCTATGAAAGTATTCTGACGACGAGGCTATATCTTGATCGTAGCTGGAAAAATGAAGCCAATAACAGCTGCGCAACCCTTATTTTAGTTATTATTTTTGTGACTATGTTCTAAGAACATAATTTTCACATTAATTAAAACTCTTGTTTCAGTAGTCTTTATAGAACAATAATTTTGAGAATGAAACTAATCTGCAATCGAATGGATATTTTGCATGTTACGTTTAAGTAAATAAAAGAGTAATGGCAATTTTATATCAGTACAATTTAATGAACTGCAAAATATTTAATGCTTTTCCTTACATCGTTGGGGTTTACGTTTTGATTCTGGTGAGAGTACACTTTCGTGGTTAAGATCACTTAATTTTATACGCTTGCGTTAATAATAATATTAGAAATATAATGGAATTTGTAAGATACTTGTTGTACATGATATTATTGCCATACCTCAAGAAGCGAAGGAAACTTCCTGTGTCCCCAGTATAGAAAACTTAATGAGTATGAATACGTAAGAATCGTCTTGCTTTAGCATCAGTAGAAACATAGAACGTAATTTAAAACGAGAAGGTAGTTCACTAATAGCTTACGTAACAACTGAGCAAAACATTTCTATTTATATAGCTTCTAAAATATACTGTCATCCACAGTAGACATCATGTACAGGGATGTGAAAAGTAAAAACCTTCCCAAAACTTTTATAAATTGAAATATTTTGTTAATGTGAGAACGAAGAAAAGAGAACTGTGAAATTACATTTTAGAAACTGTGTTCTATGATTTTCTCTTCGCTAGAACGCCTCACTCCACTAGCAGCCATACCAGTGGAAGGGCAGCTAATCATATAGTCCCTATACAGTGTGTATATATGATGCTGCTGACTGGCTGCTTGATTCATGTGTGTCAGGAATTTTGATTAAACCATTGAGGTCACTCGATTAAGTATGGTGTGTAAACAGTGTATTTTTGTTATTAAAAAATTCAATAATTATTTTGTATTGTTGTAGTTTTATTTTATTCATTAACCTCTGAGCCTTCTGAGAAATCATCGTTCGTCTGTACTTTTTTTGTGTCTGACCTGAGGAATTTGATCATCCAATGAATGATCAATACAACAAATCTTACTTCAAATTGAGTTCTCGATATTATGTTTTTCTTACGCAATGTTCCTTTTTCAAAAACCAATAAAAGAACGAGACTTCGCCGTAGTCAAAGCACGACTTCATTTCTTCGGCCCGAAAGAATCTTCTCTGCAACACTTCCCCCCCACGCTCCACCCACTTCCGCCAAACATTGACTCCTTTGTATGGTTCAGTTTTGTGAAATTTGGCGCAGAGTCGGTAGTTCTTATGAAAGCAACACCTCGCTCTGTGTCGAATCAAGCTCGACGTGTGTATACTAGGCAGCTGGAACGTGAAGCTCGAGAGGTAGAACCGATTTCTTTGCCACCCACCGCCTTCTTGTCAAACTCTAACACAGCTGCTTTTTCACCCTCTTCTTCTTCTTCCTCTTCTTCTTCCTCTTCTTCTCTCTCTCTCTCTCTTCCACTCTTCTCATCTCTTCCACTCTTATTTTATTTATTTTTCCCCTCAGTGGATGATGCCCTGTCTTCTTGTGATAGTTTTCTGGAATGATGGTGGCAGCCCAACTTCGTCTGCTTCTACAGTCGATGATTGAGTGGGATTCAGGCCTTCAGAGGTTTGACCCTGAGTTTACAACATCCGCACACACAAACAGGGGAACACACAAAAACCGAACAAAATAAAGGAGAAAAGGGCCTCTATGAAAATGGTTAACCAATATTAAGTGTGGTGCTCAATCAAACGGGATCTTCCCCTTTTTTATATCCTTATCGAATCTCTACAGAGTGATAGAAAAATGAAAGGCAGTTAGAAATATGAGCATGAAATAAGATGCCTCATAGTAATATTTCTGAAGAAACCTGAAGCCTTTAGAAAAATATGGTTCTTTGTGCTAAAATATTGTGAATCTTATTTTGCAAATATGAGCTGTTATACTGTTAAATGGCAAGAACATAAATGAATCAATTGGATTGGGTGATTTATTATTTCTATTTACTTTCATTTTATTACAAAACCAACAAACAAGTTACCAATAAAATTACACTTGCTCCGTCATAAAATAATAGTCACATTTGTGCAAATAACATTTTATTGACATACGTATGTTGGCAGACAAGTTTTTTTCTCTCAAGGTGGTGTGTGTGTATTTCCTTTTGTCTCGACTGCGTATCCTTTGCACTGTGGCAGTCAATAGCTCAATTTGCCGTGCTCACTTGTTTATTAACTTTTGCTTCAGGATCCAACATCCTCGTTGGAGAAATGCAAGCAAGGGGGTTCGATATCCGGCGGAGGCACATAGTGGTTCGAATCCGACTTTAAACTATAGGTTAAACCTCGATTGGCCCATCTGTGCAGAAAGTGGACTTTGAGCAAACACCCAAATATTTTTGGAAGATATAGTAAATTCAATAAATATACAGGTTTGCCCACATTGTATTCCTGGAATGACATTTAACGACTTGTTTCGAAGAACAGTCCAAACAAAGGCTTTAACATACGAGCACAATACTCTGCATGAGTAAAACTTAAAAGTGATAATATCTAAAAAATTGCAAATAATGAACATGCGAGGAAATAATAAAATATGAGATATTTTAAAATATTTCAACTGTATCCAATAAGAAAATCAAGTATGACTTTTCTTGTCATATCAGAACAAAAAGTAAAGAGCAAAGAAAGAATCATCCCTTAGAATTCCAAGTGAACATCAAACTAACATGCAATCTTCTAAACTATTTTAAGGCCAGATTTCTCTGTAGTAAATGATGCACGAAAATCTTGTTGATGCTTTGAGAAAAACGATTTTTCTCAACCTTTCCTCTTGCATTCAAAACGTGACCCTTCTTTTGCACAGCAGGGATGGCGCCATGTGGAAAGCTTTCACCAGATTACAAGAAATTTTCCACATCATGTTCTCCATCGATCAAACCACATTGTAAGAACCATATGAAAATGGAGTTCAACGTTTCTTCGCTTTAGGCAACGAAAGGTGTTAAAGGAATAAAGCAAAGTGTATTGAAATACGTAGAAGTTTAGATATTGCCTCTAAAAGGTAATTAGTTTAAATTACTGCTGAAAAATATTGTAAGATTTCACATAATTTCACATTGTTTCTTTGAATTAAAGGTTACCTTTTCTTTCTTACTCATTTTGTAACTTTTTGTCCGATTTAAACTACATTTTTCAGTTCATTACATATTTCATGCTTTTCCACTAATAAACTTTTATTGAAAGAACATGATTCACATGCACATACTCGTACAGTACCATTAGATATTTAATGTTGGGCTGTATATATATATAAATATATTGCAATTAAAAATATTATTTGACTGTGATCAGTCACACACTAATAAAACCCAGAATGAATAACTGAGATGGGATTTTTAGGTTTTAGAATTTAGGTCTTACGAGCACACTAACCCTACGGAAGATTGGAGCGTGTAGCGATCAGCGCACGGTCTATATTTATTTACTTATTTTTATATTTATACTCTTTCTCGGGTATCTTTGGAGCGAGCAGGTCTCTGTCGAAGTAGTGACTAGAGAGGGTTCGACCAATGAACAAATGCGAGGGAACGGGATTGCGTGGAGAAGAAAAAGCGGCTTCAGCGGCGTGTATGCTTCTCTCCGCTTACTCGCTTTCTCCCCGTCTCTGCCCTTATACGCGGCCTTGCTCCAGAGATTCCAGAGATAGATTATATCAGACTTCCTATACCTATTTCAGGGACAATTGGAACGTTGAGTGATTTTGGTTTTCCCAACATCATTAGGCTATCGATCTGACTGTCTATATTTTGAGTTGTACATCCGCACGATTATTTCTTCTGGTCACACTAAAACTAACTGTATAAGTTACGGGACTACACGGAAAAGCTGATTTGTTTGAATGAACAAAGCACGTTTAGTTAAGCTCTTTGGTAAGTATATAAAAAAAAATTTTGGAATTTATTAAATTTGGCAATTAAGACCAAACTCTTTGGTAACTCTAAACAAACATGCACGACTACTAAAAGAATTTGGTTCTGATGAACAATCAATTTAATCAAATGTTTGGTTGCCAGATATTGATTGGTAATTCCAAACAAACTGGATTTCTTTTTGTGTTCACACTGAATTAGAAATTTGGACAACACTACGGCCACTTTTCTTATTGTGCTTATTAAAGACCATCATTAGTAAGGCAAGTTATAAACGCACCATTAGAAATATATGTATGTCAATACTATTTGTAAGGCTGAGATGATTCCAGAATTAATACCTCGCATCGAGTGCCATCCTTGCTGTTTGCTGCACGGAGAACGAAGTCTGCCAGTATTGCTTTAATTTAGCTCCCTCCAATTGTATACACGATGCTGGGTCTTCGATCGAACCTGGAACCGCTTGCACCAAAGGCCAGAATGCTAATCATTCGGCAAGTGGTGGGGGGGGAAGTCATAGTGATATATAGAGATGATATAATGATCATTGAACTGAAAATTCAGCATAAACCACAGGATCTAAGGACATACTATATATTGCTCTACAATCACCGGCAATGAAAATGGAACACATACATCCTGATATACTCACTTCCTGTAAGGTGTTATGTGTGTTGCCTAACTCTACGGCGTTGGTAGAAGTTACCATTGCAAATTTACTATTAAAGTCCACTTATCGTTGTAGAGTTAGGCCTTGCAGGGAAGCGAGCATTTGAGGATCCAGGTCCCCATTTTTATTGGCGCTGACTGTACAGTCACAGACACGTCTGGGTTGTAACCACCCCATTAACTTTCATTGTAATAGTTACAACCCAGGAGTGTCCATGACTGTACATTAATATAATATTTTTTTAAAAAAATCTACACTTAACTATGCTTGGAAAGAATTTCAATGATGATAATATTTTTTGAGAAGTAATTAACATTATATAAAATTATTTTCTTGAGTGTCCAACGACCTAAATAAGTTTTATGGGTTACACAAGACGTGTCAGGATAAGTCAGTTAACTTCCAAGACTCTTCTTTCGGTAAGAACGGTAAGTTTTATTGATAAGCGGAGCCGCGCCCCGACTATCCTTTCTTGCTGAACTTTAAAGCCTTGATTCTCGATAAATGATGAGGTCAGGCTTTAGTGAGATCCTCTAAAAGGATTAATGTCAGTAGTCCTGCGAGAGCATTAAAACACAAATCCAATTTAGAAAACTTTGTAAACACAAGATAGCAGGGGAAAAAAACGAACCACCGCTCAGAACTGGAACTATCTATCCATTACATATCCAAAAAAGAGGAAGGCAAAAAAAGACAACGAGTGAGGGATAGAAACCCCCCTCAGAACTCCATTGACCAAGATATAAATTGGGAGAAGATAGGGCCTTTTTTTAGGTCTGATATAAAGAGCCAAAACAAGGGACAACGTATGATAAGCTTAAATTTATTGAACGCTGAGAATTTAGAAAAACTCTGTGGAAATCTTGGTCCAAGATTGCCAGTGCAGCGTTTCAAGTGCGAATCTACCCCTGTTGTGCATTTTATTCGTATTTTAGCGATAATTTGAGTGGCCGCAAAGAGAACTAGTATATATTTGTACATTTTACAAAATTTGTTCTATTAATTAACGAATGATCTCTTAATGAAACTAAAAATTACACTACTCTTATGTTTTTGATTTGAAGAAACATGTTACACGACGAATCCTCTAGTCTGTTTCCAAGTCAAATTGAGTATTTCCATTTCTTAAGAATGAGACTGTTGTAACACGATATAGTCTAAATGAGATTCCAAATTGAGTGTAATGAGATGGTGGTTGGTCCAACAATATTTAGATTTTTTTTATTACGTGAGTTCTTTAGAAAGCCGTTATCTAATTTCACCTAATCGAAAAGTCACTTAGCATTAGACTGTCACAAAATCTACAGTTGTCCATTTGATCATATTGGTAGACACAAATTCAAAACCTCAGTATGTAATTAAAATAGCAATCTGTATCTAATAGGCTTTCGTCGAATGTACTCATTTTATTTTTGCTATAAAGTTGCTTGTAACTTATTTCTATCTGGGTTAACTTCTTTGTCATACCTTCCAGCAGTTATGACAATAATATCAACCTCAACTTATTTATTAATTTATTAATAATTAACGAATTATGTCATATATTGGACCGTTCTAATTAAATGCTTGTATACAAATACAAGGTAAAATTAATTACATGCTTATTAATTAATACTCATCGACTACTCAAGTTTATATATCAAAAGCTCATATTTTTATTCAAAATCAGGGATTGAAGCACGTAAATTAAGCTCAACATGTAAAAACTGTACATATATTCCCTGAAGAAGAAAATGAAGAAAAATAGCGATTTTGGGTTTGATCCGCGGTGATAACTCTAAAATTGTTGTGTTGATTCACCACCTTGAAAAAAATTAGGGAGCTACTTTAAAATAAATAGTGCTGAACCCAGGTAACTCTACCAATGGAATCCGATCTGCAGACCAAACGTCACCCAATTAAAAAAAACAACAACTATGGCTGGCCTTGACCTTCAAATAACTGTTGCACCAGGGATATTAGTTTTACATTTCTAATTGGTGCAACTTTATTCTTACATGTATATTTTTTTCATTTTCTTAAATTTTAATTCTAATTTTTGTGGTGTGTTGTACCGAAGAGGAGGCTAATTTATTTTGTCGTACCATTTAGGATGCACTTATACAGGCTATGTCAAATTCACTTTGTTATACTTTGTTGTGTGAAAATTTTATTCTAGTTTCAGTTAAGACGTATGTTATTACCACAACATAGATATGTGATCTTGTTCAAAATAATTTCCATTTTTCTGCAATCATTTGGTAATTTTGTAGTTATATCTATGAGGCATACCAAGGGGTCCCGGGTTCGATACCCGGTGGAGGCACAAGTGGTTCGGATCCCACTTTAAACTGTAGGTCCAGTCCCGATTAGCCTTACTGTGCATAAAGTGGACTTAAAACACCAAATCAATCCAATCCAATCCTATGAGGCATACAATCACAAAAGATATGCAATACGTAACTATTTTATTTCTATTTATCAACTGCCATGTGAACGAGTACTTTTCACGGTGAACGCGCGATTTTGCCACCAACGGTTCCTGGTCAGAATCCTGGCCTGCGTACAGATTTGTCAGTGTCGTTAATTTATTCTGATTATTATTCAACTTCATCGTCGCCAGTAGAGAAAAGTGGCATAAAAGTTATACAAAATTACAAGAATCAAATTCAAATGCTTCTATTTAGTATTATAGTGTGGTGTATATGGCCTGCATAGGGAAACTCAGCAGTTTACTAAAAGTGCCTGTCCCCCGACTTCCGCGAACAGAATATTGGTAAGAAATATATAGTGCGGTCGGGGGAGAGGAAAAGGCATATCTATATAAGCACATACAATGAATAAAAGTAATAAGAATAGTAAAATAAAAATAAAAACAAAAAACCAAAAGTTTACACAAAAAATCTAAACCTAGACAAAGACATACATGAACACACATACACATATACACCCTCCCCCACACAATAAATAGTGGTTCACTAAATTTGAACACATACTAAACCTTTGTTGCAAGTAAGTGCAAGCAGAAAGTTAGTTACTCTTCATCTTTAAGACGTCCCTGGAAGGTAGGCAGCCTTGTTTTTTTAACAACAAACATCTTTGTTCTCTCGCGTTAAAATCTGGGATTCAGCTCCTTATCAGTTATTCTTCCGTACCAGAAAGCTACCTCGAGACGAACTTAGAAGCTCTGGCGTCTACAAAGCTGCAAATGCTTTCTATCTCATATCCTCGTTGGCTTTGTGGATTTTCTTCTGGAAACAAACAAGAGATGACTCTTCCCACGCTTGCCTTAAAGAAGCTCCTCAATGCAGCGCAAATCCTTTCGCAGCCTTGCATCACTCCAAAGTATTCCCGCTTTAAAACGTTTTGTGGGATTACGCGTGGTAATCTTGCCCAAATCTGTTTCAAAATCAGGGAGGCGTGAAAGATTATTTGCCACGAAAGAGTCAAGGTTGCTGGAATATCAGTCTGCTGAGGAAGGGATGGTCACGTTCAAACAAGGATTAGGTAGAGAAACTGTAGAGCTATAGGATGCAGCTTTGGAAAATACCTACATAGTGAAACAGTTAAATATACATAGGTATCTTACAACATCGAAATATCGTTATATATTTTAAGAAATCATAAACTTACAGAAAAGCCATATTATTTTATATTTCTGATTCTTTTCTGTCTTATATTACGATATCTTGGTTTTGGAATTTCAATACTTGAATATATTTATATTTTAGCAGTGCTTCCCACTTGGAATAATTCTGCTGGGTGTACGTACACAATAAAAACTGTTTCCTCATCGTGTAGCTCCATAGGTTATGCACGTGTAGTCCTCTCCGCAGCTCAGAGGCTAACACTATCCACTAATAATCAAAAAGTCTCAGTTTTGATTTCCGATAGATGCACGTTAGATAGTCTTTCAGATTCCACTTTAAACTACACGTTCAGGCCCGATTAGTCTAATATCCAACTGATTAGCCTAACTGAGCATAAAATAAATCTAATAAGGTTGGTGTGTAGTTATCTTCTATTATCGAATAACTTTATCATATCTTATAACAATATCTTAAACTGGTATTCAAGGTGATCTTTCTTTCGCTTTCCTTAAAAAAAGAGACAACCAGGTCAATGGCAACATGAAGATGAATTATTGAAAATAAATAAAATGGATGATGAGAACGCCTGTGTTCGTATCGAGTTATATTAACTACTCAGACAGGGATTAACAGATTCCAATTCTATTCTCATTCCGGGCGTAGAAATCTCTAGATATTTCTCTCTCTCTCATGTATGTATAACATTTTCCTTGCAGGTGATCTCTACGAGTTTTCAGCCAACCATGGTGCCGGTGCCAGATTTGAACATATTCAATATTCTATATTATGATATTTGGAACTTCTGGACATTTATCTTTTGGAATTGTAATATTGCTATATTATTTCTATTTAGATATATCAGAATTCATTATTCAATAAATTACAATTCTATTTACGTGTATCAGAAAACAGACATGCCGTTCCATCCTGAATGCAAAGGATGATGACCTAACGTAGCAACTGTAACTGGAGGGAGATTTAGGTGTAATTCGAGAACATAAAAGTTAAAATAAAAATACAAAACCACTTTATTCTAAATCTTCTTCGTAGTATAAAGTTTAAATGGAAAGAGTATATTCCCTTCGGAAGATTTCTGGGCATGCACGATGTTCAGAAAGACCAAAGAAACTTCAGCCTTGGTGATTTATTCTGCATTAATGTTGCATGTGACCCAGCACAGCACTACCGAGAGTTGGGTAGCACAAGACAAGCTGGGGGAGAAAGAATGGAAAATAAAAAGAAGTCGAAAGGGAACGCAAAGTCGTTCTCTCTCCCGGCTCCTTGGGGATTGTCCTACTGGCAAGGGTAATAGAACACCACTTGGAGCAACAGCACATAATGGAAAGTTAGTAGTGGCAGAATTTAAAGCGGACAGAACCCTTTCAAGGCAATGCGGCCCATCTATACTTATTGATTAAGACGAAGGACGACAAAATAGTGTCGCAGTGTGGATAAGGAAACAAGGTTGGATGCCTCGGGGATGTTTCCCTCGCAGTGGTCTCAGGCCAGATGAAAGTTTCACTGCGAGTGGCCGGTAGTTGCAGTGTAAGCTCTCGTGAGTCAGTGAGGAGAAGGAAACACATTTAAACCAGTATCGCCACTTTCTAATCTTTGTTTTTAATTTAAGTTGTACTCTATTTGAAAGCCTGGTTATACCGGGTGTTCCCTAAATAATTGAGGGGTTACAAAAATGTATTGCAAGTAAAGTATTGAACTTAGGTTAATGAAACCAGTCCGGAAAGAACGAGGAACTGAAACTGTTCTTTTTACACTTACAAATGTTTAATGTGTGCACCACGGGTGACACGGAACACATCGAAACGACAGTCTAGTTCTTGCCACACTCGCATCAACAGGGGCCTGTCGATAGTGTCTATCGCTGTGATGATACTCTCCCTTAGGGCTGCGATATCAGGCATCGGTGAGACGAATACCCTGTCTTTGATGAACCCCACAAAACGAAGTGTAAGGTTCGGTGATCTTCGAGACCAAAACATTGCACAAGACATTGTTAGTGATGTGAATGATTTGAGTGTCGCCTAGCGGCAGGGATATGAACCCTCAGCTTAACAAAACATGCACGCACAAACTGTTTGAGTTTCTCGTTCGTTCTGGACTGGTTTCATTAACATAAGTTCAATACTTTACTTGCAATAAATTGTTGTAACCCCTCAATTATTTATGAACCACCTGTATTTCGTCGCTCTTCTAAAGTCCATTTTCGGATGAATCGTGAATCGATGGAATGGATGAAGGAATGAGTGCAAATTATCCAGGATTCCAATCGTGGTCCCCTGACTTTTGATAGAAAATAATGTGTTTATCAGAAACCCGTGTCTTGGTCATATTCCCTTCATCCATCACAAAGGGGAAAAAATCACAGCTTATTTGACAAGCTCAAGAATTCCTTGCACACAAACACTCTTTATTTGCTCCGTTAGATTCATCGTGTTGATAAGCATGTGAGTGATGCAAGACAAGGAGAGAAACGTTCGTGGTCGCCGTTAAAGAGTCCATTTCAACATTCTTGTTCAATACCCACGGAGAAAAGCTGTAATCAGGATGATTGGGTTCAAGATTTGAACCGAAGGCCTCCCGAATATCAGTCTATCATCGCGCCCATTCACCTGATTGGTTCGGTTATGAAACTCTCATGGTGGAGTGGTTAGCACAGCGCGCTACAAATCCAGGGGTCGCGGGTTTGAATCCTGGCCTGAGCAAGGGTGTCATTTGTGAGTGTCCATTCATCAATTTCATTGCATCATCGCTTATCCTCATCGTCGCGATTAGCCCAAAGTGGCAGAAAAGCGAGACCAAATAAGAAGCAAAAAATCGATGACTTACGTATTCTAATGGATTCTTTTCCATATTCAGTGAAGACGAAAGGGAAAGAACAAGGAAAGAATTTACTATCTGATTTAATTAGTTACTAATTAGTGAACAATGGACTCCAATGCGGGATCTTCCTCGTGGCTTACTTGGGTGCAGATACTTTCACAATTCTCAGTCGAATATTGCATTCTACCAAGATGCAGACTCCTTTCTCTGGTTCGAATTGAGATGCAGAGATCCACTTAAGGGAGAGAGGGAGTTACTGTCAACACCAGCATCGTTAAAACTTTGCTTTTCGTTAAAGGTAAAGTGACAATTGGTAAAGAGTTGAGGGCTCTAAGTGTGACCGAAGTTTGATTGGCTGAGCCCCACAGCATCGGAAGACAATGCATTTTTTAACACGTTGGTCGGATGGAGCCGTCGCTACCCTCATCCCTGATCAATTTCATTAACTGAAAAGAAAAAGTTTTTCAACGTAGACGGCGCGTGGTTTCTCTGCCGTTTCCGAAAATGGAAACTTCTTTGAGACGCTGGAACTTCTCAATTTGCGGCTAATTACGAACGACATTTCGGATTTCCAAGAAAGCTGCAGTAATTTTAATAACTCACTTCCCTTTAATTTTCCTCGAGAGGAGCGCAGTTCCTTTCTGCTCTCGAACTTTTTTTTTCAGCCAAGGAACTTATCAGCCATGTACTTGTAGAAAATAAATCGAATTGTAAAATCCAGGGACATTAATAATTTTCTAGGTAGATAACCTTCTCCATTGCCAATAAGTTGCTTACATACTAAAGGAACGAATCTGGCTATGTATTTGTGGATAGAAGTTAATTGGTCCTGGATCAAAGGTTTTGTTGTATTTTGTGCTGAAATGGTTAATGATTCTGGTAACTTGATTCAAAACCACAGATCAAGGATCTGAATTCAAGGAAGTTGTTCCTGTGTGTTTGTTCTATATCTTCTTGTTCAACTCATCATCCATTCTCAAAGTTGTTTATTTTTTTTCTTGTCCACTTTAAACTCACAGAGAGAGAGAGAGAGAGAGAGAGAGATAGAGAGAGAGAGAGAGATATCATTAAGTAAACCATTGCAGTATTATTACTGGAATTGTCTGAATATCTATACCTACTTGTATATATTGACTGATGTACAATGTGGCAATTTGTGTGATTTGGATTATTTGACCAGTTCTGTACCTGAGCTCCAACTTTGTTCTGTTTGTGACTAAATACAGTTACTATGCGATTTATATTATTCAAAACTAGGACGAAAGGAACATTTAGGCAAATTAATTAGTTTTCAAAAAGGTACATAAATATTGCCCATTGTCGATGGAAAATTTATTCCACACAAATTACTGCATTATTATTATTATTATTATTATTATTATTATTATTATTGTACAAAGAATGCTCTTGCCAAGAAAATAAGTCTGTCATAAACGTGAAGGAATTCGGAAGCTTAGATTGTCGGATAGAAACGATGAAATAAAATCTTGTACGAAGAAATACACAGATCATATTATCGTTGCAACCTCACTCCCCTGTAACAACTCTCCATTTTACATGTTTTTTTACTGACACTCTCTTCGACGAACGTAAACAAGTGCATAGTGATATTTAACATTACATTTAACACTACAGCGACAGTGGCGGAGTGGTTAGTACAGCGCGCTACAGGGTCCTGGGTTCGAATCCCAGGCTGGGCATGGGTGTTCTTTGTAAGTGTTCTCTTTAATCAATGTCATCATAACACTCATCCTCTTGCTCGTGCAAAAGTGGCGAAAATACGACCCAAATATCAAGAATCAAATCAAATCAAACTATAGTGCCCAGAGGCGCCAACTTTTCAAAAACATTGGGTTGGCTCAAACACTTCAATTAAAAGTTCACAAAAAATCACATAAATCCACCCTTCCATGTATGTGCTCATCAACAATGCATCCTAACTTTTTTAAAAAAAATCTGTTGTTTACTGATGTCAACAAGTACTCCACCAGGAATCACGGTAAGAAATATAATAATAATAATAATAATAATAATAATAACAACACGACAAATTATTGGGTGGGCTCTGGCTCCATGGTCCATATAAGTTGTCGCCACTGATAGTGGCAGTTCTTAATGTATACTTATAATATTTAATCGGGTTATAAATACCGGTATCAGTAAGGCAGGATATGTCAATGATTTATCTTTTGTATATCAAATTTAATCTGAATTCTACTCAGTTACCTTAAAAGAGAAAGAAGGGCAAAGGATAAAGGGTATTGTAAGAAAGGGAGCAGATGCGTTGAAGATCATCTCATGATGAAAGCAGGATTTTCGAGCATGTGGTTGTTTCAACTGCTTCAGTCCATTCATTTTGAATCTATTTATCATCACCTCGGCAAAACAACCCCAGATCTTCAGAGGGAAACATAATGGAGAACAAGTGGCAAGCGGCGTAGCCTGCGGCGTTTTTAAGAGATGCATATTATTGTTTTCTGCCTGGGTACTGTTTTCTGACGTAATTAGCGAAGTTGATGACAAAATTTCGCCTGGTTTAGTCGGAGAAACTTGGTAGAAAAAGAGAGAGGGGAAAGAGAAGACGGGGAAAATGAGATGAAAGCCAGAACGCAGGATGGAGTTAGGGAAAACTAAATAAGAGGAAAGCATGTTGAAATGAGTGGAAAACTTTCAACGTTCCCTTGCTCCCCTGCTATCCCATCTCACGCTTCTGCTCCACACCATTCTGTTAACTGTCTGTCGTATCTGAGTCAGAGCTTGGCACGGACGTTATTGAGTTGTATGTGGGATCTAATTCAATTATAACCAGTACAAGGCATCTGAAGACCCTGTCGGGCTTTCAGAGGAAAACCAGAGATCGCAGGAACTTCGTGGGAGCTGCCTGTTGAGTTTCATCTGCCTTCTCCTCGCCCTCTACACTTGGAATATGGCAAACATTCTAATACTCCATTGTGATCTTCTCGGGACGAGTTTCTCCACAACTATGAGAAGAGGAGCTTGGCTTTTTTTAAAACTAGAAAGTGGAAGGAAAGAGCAAGGTACAATAGACAAGCGCATTATAAATCAGAAGTCTCGGAGGTAAAACTCTTAGCTAAGATTTTCCTCACATCACCACAGTGCTCAGATGTTCTGTAAGAACTGAAATCTAAGTTTTGTCAGAACGTTGTTGACCATTAATGCAAAAACAGGCCATATTACTTTTTATTTACTGCAAATTTTACTTTTACTTAAATTTATATTTTCAACAAATGTCTAGTACAAAGTACGTATATGCCGCGACAAATATTATTGAAGGGCCTCCCCCATGGCGCAGTGGTAGCGTCATTGCCTTGTAATCAAGGGGTCCCGGGTTCGATACCCGGTGGAGGCACAAGTGGTTCGGATCCCACTTTAAACTGTAGGTCCAGTCCCGATTAGCCTTACTGTGCATAAAGTGGACTTAAAACACCAACCAACCCAACTCAAATATTATTGAAATAACATATCTATGATAAATTTTACTGCTTCATCAAAGAAGGGAAAAGTTAGAAATATATTTAGTTGACAACAAAGTTACAAGATAGACAGTATTATGTAACACGATAGACAGTGTTAAGTAACAAGATAGACAGTTGTTCTTTAAGGTAACTACTGTACAAATACTGCATTTACCTTCCTTTCTTAATGCCTCAAAAGTCAAAGTTGGTTTTAAGTACACGTTATGCAATCGGGACAGGACCTAGAGTTTAAAGTGGACCATGCACCTTCACCGGGAATAGAACCCGGGACCCATTGATTTCAAGGCGACAACGTTGCCACTATGCGATTATTATTATGTTATTATGACGTAACTGTTTAAGATAGAAAATCAAACAAGGCACCAGTATAAAGAAAAACTCTGGAAGTTTTCCTCACATGATTCGTATTTCAATGATCCAATAAGGGAACCACATGACGTTCGGCAAACGTCCAAATGATAATAAAGCTCTTTGCCATACAAGCATGTCGTCGACTATAGTTTCGAAGACACTAACAATTCACCACTGTACCTCTGGCAGATCTTTTGGAAGGGGTGGAATATACACATTACTACAGAACTCGTGCAGAAATGTCTTTGCACCAGTTTGATTGAATCAGTCTTCACTAACTCCAACACACAACACGCGTTCTGCTGGCCACTTGCCATTTTGCCATTTTGCCATTTTGCCTCTTGGCTCATTTGCGAAGATGGGGATGACTGATGAAATAATGAAATTGATGAATGGACATTTACAAACAACCAAGCCCGAGCGGGGTTCGAGCCCGGGACCCTTGGCGTCACAGCGCGATGTGCTAACCACTCGGCCACAGGGTCCGGCTCCTGGCGGAGTAGCAGCAATGCTACATAAGCGTCCAAGTGGCAATAAAACTTCCATAGTTTTTCTTTATATTGATACCATGTTTGATTTTCTATCATGAATAGTTACGCCATAATAACTGTGTAAAGTTGTTTCATTCTATTTGACTTAACCTGTATGTGTATATACGTGCATACAAAGTGCTTTTTTTTTCTGGAAAGAAAGGTTCGGGTACTATTCAACTTGGTGTGTTGTGTTGGCTTGTTACTGAATTAATCAAAAAATGTTATGGGCGTCCGCATAGAGGGTCAAGGGGGGAAGCGTCATTGGAACCCTCTTACAATAAGGGGAAAATGCGGACTTCTCCTTCCTCCCTTTCATTTCATTTGTAATTCTCTTGTCTCATTCCTTCCTTGTATTTCCCTTCTTGCTTTTGATCTTTTCTGTTTCATTCCCTATTCATTCGTGTTTACTTCCTCTCCTCTTGACCATTTCTCTTTCTATGTTTTCCCTTATATTTTCTGTCAGTTTTCTTTATTCTTTCTATATATCGATCTTCTGCTACTTCTCTTCCTTCTCTATCTACATATTTTTCTTCTAAATTTATCTTCTTTCACTCTCACTTTTCTATTTTATTATTTCTCTATCGCTTCTCTCTTTTTCTCTCTTCTCTCCCTCTCTGTCATCTTCATTTCTTTCACTCTCGCCCGCTTCTCTATTTCTCTATCTTTTCTATTCTTTCTTTCTCTCTCAATTTCAATTTCTGCCTGTCATTCTCTCTTATCTCTCTCCCTTTCGCTTCCCTATGTCTTTCTCTCCCCGCTCTCTCTCTCTCTTTCCCTCTACGCGCTTGTGTCTTGTCTCCCTTCTTCATTTCTCTTTCTTTATCTTATGCAGTCTCCTATGTAAGAACTACTCAAAATAATGTAGCATGTTTATAAATTATCGTGCATCCATGCAGTTAATCTGGCGCACACACATTTATTTTGCCAAATTAAAACGTTATTAGTTTTTATTCTCACCTATAAAAAGATGCCGGTGCGGCGTACGCTAAGTACCGCTAGAAAAAGAAAATCACTGTGTGTGTGTGTCTGTGTGTGTGGGTGTGTGTGTGTGTGTGTATGTGTGTGTGTGTAATATAATACATGGTAAAGTTGCCGGTCCCCGTGGCAGAGTGGTTAGCATATCGCGGAACGATGTCAGGTGTCCCGGGTTCGAATCCTGGCCTGAGCATGGATGTTTGTGAGTGTGCAGTCATCAATTTCATCATATCATCACTCATCCACATCTTCGCAAATTAGCCAAAAAGTGGCACAAAAAGCGAAGTAAAATAAAGCAAATCAATCAATACATGGTAAAGTTGCCGGTCCCCGTGGCAGAGTGGTTATCACATCGCGCTATGATGCCAGGTGTCCCGGGTTCGAATCCTGGCCTGAGCATGGATGTTTGTGCATGCATTCATCAATTTAATCATATCATCACTCATCCACATCTTCGCAAATTAGCCAAAAAGTGACACAAAGCGAAGTAAAATAAAGCAACTCAATAAATCAAACATGGTAAAGTTGAATAAGGGAAGTTACTTGAGCCACATAGTATTTTAGTTATGCCGCCTAGAACTAAAGTAATTGCGTATCGATTCCATTTTAGAGAAGAAGCAATATCCGCGTGAAGCCAGTGCGCTCCGGTGTGTGCGGCAATGCAGAAATGCATACCCTTTCATGGAACTGAACGTCCCCTCTCACATTCACAATGCGATGGCGTGAAGCAAGGGGCCAAAGGGTTGAATGGGACAAATACAGCAACGATATCCGGTCTCCGGCCTTGCGAGAACCGTTCTGGACAAAACGATACGCGACTATGATTTCATTCACTTCACATAATAAGTCCATTAGGCGGGAAACAATTTCTTTATTCCTACATCGGAAATCGATTTCCAGAGGTATCGACGAAAATGACAAAGGACCGAAAAATAAGTTCCAGGAAGATGAAACGGTCTTATTAGTTGCCATATTTCCCCAAATGTGTGTTGAATCTCCTCTCTATTCCACTTGTTAGATATATATATTAGTTGAAACCAAAGGGTCACTAGTTCTATTCCCGGTGCCGGCACAAATCGCTTCCCCTACAGCATACAACATCCCATTTGTATTTATGAGATGTTACAATGTCTCAGCTATGCTACATGTACTTAATTATAATGCATCTGTCTTATGCATGTTGTATGGGTTGTTCGGGTCGCATTTTAAATACATGTAGTAAGTCAAATTCTGATTTTTTGATGTGTGTGATGTGATATTTAAAATGCCTTGCCAAGAGAGCTGTATATGTGTTGATATTGATTTTACTCAATAGAAATAGAAGCCTCAGTGGTAAAGTATCTTGAGATGTTGACTCACAAGCTCCCTATCGAAAGTTCTACGTTTGAGTTCCTTCCTGTTCATAAGTCTTTCTTTTTAAATTACCTTTTATCCAGGTATTAGGTATTACCTCGTTATCAAATACGTATTATAAATGTGTAACATATATATTCTTACATGTACATACTGTTAGCTATTCTTCAGCAGGATAATATAAGCATAAATAAATAAATTTTGTTTAATTATCATCGTGATTTGCCTAGAGAGGCAGAACATTGACGTAAAATTAAAAAATATACCCAATATATTTAGATTCTTAATATTACAGGACCTCCCTGAGCCATAGTTGTAAAGTCGTCGCCTTGGAATCAAGGGGTTCTGGGTTTGATACCCGGTGGAGGCACATAGTGATTCGGATCCCATTTTAAACTGTTGGTCCAGTCCTATTTAGCCCATCTGTGAATAAAAGTTTACTTTAAACAAAACTCAAACAAGCATAAAGTTGACTTAAGCAAATATATTCAAAACACCTACAAACGCTCGAAAATATATGAGTTTACCTCATAAGTTAAAAACGCCAAATAGATTAATGAAATACCACTACTCTATGCAGTGAAATATGATTTTAATTAAATACCCTTATATTAAAGGGGGAAACAAGAAGAGATTTTTATCCTCAATATTCCACATGCAGGTTAATTTTGTATTGGAATATGTCGGTAGGAACTCACAAACCAGAATTCAGAGAGCTCTTATTTGCAACGTTCCGCACCCTGTTTATTTGCTTTCTTGCAAAGCTTTGCCCCCGAGATCTCTCGGGATCTTAAGATGTTTTAGCATCGTTATTTCCTAGCCACGAGAAAAAAGAGAACAAACGCAAGAGAAAAGAAATGGGGAAAACCTTGCGAGAAAACAAACAAGTTAAGCCCGCTCCGTAACACTTGGTGCACGTATGGGAAATATTTCCAGCGTCCAACCTGAGGGCTCCACAGACGAAGGAAACTTCCTGGAACGTCAATATTATACAAGTCTGTTTACTTTAATAAACAAGTGGGTACGGTACATATGCATGCACGCGCAGCCGAACGATACAGTTCCTCCAGGCAAGAACCCACATCCAACCTGTGGTGTACGATGTTCTACACCTTGCGACGAAGAAACAGACTTCGGAATAACAGACGAATGTTCAAGTTTGAAGGTAAGATTTTTTTTATTTTGAAAAATATATTCTGTACAGCATATGCTATTTACCTTCTTACTCTCCGTGTTGTTCAAACACAAATTGGCCGCCATTTTCAAAGATGTCGGCATGGCATGTATGCTGTGGAAGATTTTAAATGAATTTTGCTGAGAGAATAACGGAGTGGTCGCATCCCAGCCCGAGCATGGGTGTTTTGTGAGCGTCCCTTCATCAATTTCATCATACCATCACTCAACCTCATCGTCGCGATCGGCCAAAAGTAGCAGAAATGCGACACTACATATAACAAAAATAAAAAATATCAAAAAAATCAAACACCTTCGAGTAAAACTGAAATTTCCTTTGTCTTTTCACAATGCAATCAATCTACCAAATTTTTCACTTTAAAGGCTCCTGTGACACCACTGTGTATAGGCAAAAATTAATTGTCTAAACCTTAATGAGAATGGTTCTTCATTAGTACACTGAAAAAAAATGTTGGTGTTAAAACGACACAGAGTGTGGTCCCTGGAGGTCTACACCACATTTTGGTCAATATTTAACCTCACTGGTGTCAAAAAGGTGTTGATTGCAACCATTTGTGTGTCATTTCAACACCAGTGAGGTTAAATGTTGACCAAAATGTGGTGTAGATCTCCAGGGACCAAACTCTGTGTCGTATTAACACCAACATTTTTTACAGTGTATACAATCGAAATTGAACATGACTTAAATTGTCTATTTTACCCTTTGTTTAGCCTGACAGGGATGTAAGGAAGGGGTGGCTTTCTTAGAAGTATGAACCTAACTTCCACGCAGTAAACCCTGTACTGCGCCGTTGCAAGCTAACGAGACTGTGGCGACTGGACTCAAAACCAGTATAATCCTCTTTAGGACTTGTGTTGGGTGATTTTCTTATTGTCATTTAATCATTTTCATCAATTTCATCTTCATCATCCTCATCGTGGGGATTAGCCAAAACTGGAAGAAAAGCAACGTAAAATTACCAAATCAAACAATCAACAAACCTAGTCTAACTCAACATTTCAAGAGCTCACCTCTTCTCTCTGCATAGTCTTTGCCTTCTATAAACTTGCATGTAGAAATATCTTGTAAGGGGTAAATTTAATTGAATGTATACTCTTTAGCAGTCAATATTGTCGCCGTCCTGATTGTGAAAATGTGCATAGTCTTGTTTCTGTGCTAGTGCCCATAAGAGAAATAAAATGTGTATTCGGTTTACCAATCTTTTACATTTGGTTTCTCAGACAATAAATAATGTGCTGCAACCACAAGCACACTGATAGCAACATTTCTGCAAAAAAAAAAAAGTTTTTTAAACTGATTGATTTGGTTTATTTGAGTTCTCTTTTCTGCCACTTTTTGCTAATCGCAAAGATGAGGATGAGTGATGATATGATAAAATTGATGAAGGGTTTGTGTTTTGATTTTAAGTCCACTTTATGCACAGAAAGGCTAATCGGGACTGGATCTGCAGTTTAAAGTGAGATCCGAACCACTATGTGCCTCCACCGGGTATCGAACCCGGGACCGCTTGATTATGATGAAGGGACACTCACAAAGCACACCCATGGCCAGGTCAGGCTTCGGATCCAAGACTCCTGGTGTCGTAGCGCGTTGTGCTAACCACTCCGCCACGGAGGTCGACCCGTTACGATTTTTATACGCTTGTTGCTGGTGTTCACATCAGAGGAGAAAACGTGTATTCGGTTTACCAATCTCTTATGCTTGACAGTACTTGGTTGGAATCGCAAACTGCTAGGAATATTTCAAGCTCTATAATAAAAAATAACGTTTTGAAATTGTTATTTTCCTTATTTATTATTGAAAGGAAGCTTAATTCGGCACGAGCATTATACGTTGAAACGCGCACGTGTTAACGTACTCACGAACGCACTAACACTCGCACTTCAGCTTGTTATAACAGTTTTTCAGAAACACTAATGATCGGCGCCCGCTCGCCAGCCCTATACAGCGACATGGAAAAGAGTCGTATAAAGTTTACACTGTCGTAACGTGGAGAATGGATCCGGGTTTCTGGACGAGGGATGGAGAGGCGCGTATTGATCTATCGTCGGGAGAGAGGAGAGGGAGATGGAAGAAAGAGGGGTTGCTGGAAGTCTGTTACTGAGCATGGAAAAAGATGAAAGTTTCCCACAGTATGAATCAATGTTGCAAGATCAGTTAATTCATCGTAAAATCTTCTTGCTCGGAAAGACACCAAACCGCTTGGAAGTTTCTTGTGCAGTTAGGAACTTAGTCAAACAAACCGAAGATTTCTCTGTAAACATTTTTAATTGCCAGTGCGACACCTTTGGACCAAGATTGTACAGCGTAATTGGAAAGACAGAACAGGCCAAGACATGCAAGAAAACGAAATAAAAAAAATAAAAAATGAAATGAAAATTAAATCCGGTGTCTCGGTCGCGCTTACACTGTTAAAAGGATTTCATCAAAACCGAATGCAAATTAATTGCCTTTCACTAAACTCAAAATTGAGAACCACCATTTAGTCATAAAGTTCTTTTACGAACGTCATCTGAATCTTTCTTCTCGTTGTATTGCTCCTCAAGAAAGTATTTCCTGTTGGTTGCTTGAAAACTGGTAGAGATACACCTTCTTGCCCTGTTCACTCATAGACACTTCTGGTTTGTAATGATCCCATTGGAAGTCAATGGGATCAGAACAAACAAGAAATGTCCGTTAAATACACATATGCGATTATATGCGTGTGTGCGTGTCGCCTTGGTGGCCAAGCGCTTTAAGCGGTCGACATTTGATCTCACTACCTAAGTTACCGGGCTCGAGTCCTGGCCTGCGGATGGGTGTTCTTTGTGATTGTCCAATTGAAGTCGAAGAAAAGTAACACCATATAACAGAAAGACACACACACACACACGCACGCACCCCCCCCCCCCACACACACATATACACATGTATAAAGCTACCCCTACTCATTGCAACATGCTATGAATGCAGGGAACGGAAGTATGAGGGTAACAAACCATCTTACATTCACAATCTCCGACATTTGTGGAGGTGTTGTGACCATTTAGATAAAACATTTATTCGAGTTTGAATTTCTAAAGCAAAATTATACTTGTAAACTATTTACATTCTACATTACTGTTAAGAGGATTTGTTTTATTATTAAACTATACCTCCGCATAGATCCTGCGATGAGCCAATATGAACCCATTTCTTGTGTTTGTTATGATACACTGCCCCGAAAAACAACTTGAAGTAGCAAGAGAACATAGCACAAGATGCAGCATATATTTTTCATCATGTATACTTTCATACAATATACTACGCTAATGAAAATATTGAAGAACATTTAGATGAGTAAATTCTTTTTTACCTGAAAAGCCTTCCCAAACTTCCATACGGGAAATGAAAAGTTCGAACCCTCCCAAAATCTTTAGATCTTTTCATAAACACCATAACCGAAAAAAACACATAGTGAGAGATCAATAAATTAAAAGCTCTGTCTATAAATGGTTTACAGTCATGAAAATAGATTTTGTAAACAACGTGATTTCATTTTCTAATTCAGCTATTAGTAAGGTAAATCGCATTTTTTTTTAAACAAGAAGAAAATTCTCTTGAACTTGGATAATGGTGTGCATCCCTTGAGTCAATATTGCCGATGACGTCAGAGAGGTAAAGCTACACTGATCGAATTCCCGCGGTTTTGCCGAGATTCTCATTCTCCATCTTGGAGACAATCTTGTTTCACGCCGAAGTGGATTTAAAGGACAGAAACTGGGAGCTCTTATCTCGTTTGTAGGAATAGCTTCGTTTTAACAGAGAACAAGAGATTAGTTCGTAATGAAAGCGTATGAAAGAATCTACGCGCCAATACTCTTCAGAGAAGCCAGGAACAAACAGTCTTTGAGCCTTAGCTTGTCTCATGGTAATCTATATATTAAACTTGTTGCTGCAATTTCAACATTGTCTTGTGAGTAAGAACGGATATGATATCCTGTGAAGTTTACACGTTCAATATTTACAATGGAGAAGTGGTGAATTAATGTACTTTTGTCGCTGTTTGGATGCCCTCTTTTTTAGCTGTCTGCAATTAACTTTGATGAAATTTAGTGTTAGTTTAAGATGTGTGCCTGGAGATTATCTCTTAATTTTAGATGCAAAGACCATCATCTTTTAGAAGTCAAAGAGAAAGAGGCGATCGTCTTATAGAATTGATTGATTGGGTTTATTTTACTTGGCATTTAGCCACTTTTAGCAAAGATGAAGATGAATGATGATATGATGAAATTGATGAAGGGACACTCACAAATAACACCCATCCCAGTCCGGGATTCGAACCCTGTACCAGTCTTTCAGAAGTTACATGGGCAGGGGCGATCGTCATTTACTCTTACATTAATCGACTATGTATTGTTATTACTGACACACAATAATTGCTGAAATGCCAGATCATCTTCGTATTTCTCAGTTCTTTTTCTTCTATTTATTACTCTTGATTGATTGATTGATTTGGTGTTTTATGCACTTTATGCACAGTAAGGCTAATCGGGACTGGACCTACAGCTTAAAGTGGGATTCGAACCACTAAGTGCCTCCACCGGGAGACGAACCCGGATTCTCTTGATTCAAAGGCGACGACGCTACCACTGCGCCATCGAGGAGGCCATTTATTTATTACCCTTATTTTTTCCTTATGGTGTAAAAGGTGACTCTTTCGATGTTTGTGTATGATTGTCCCTTTTATCCATTTCTTTTATCACAATTCATATCCATCGTCGCGATTAGCCAAAAATAGCAGAGAGTCGACATTAAATAAATTAAATCAATCAATCAATCAATCAAAGGAGCAGAGTCAATCGTCATTTACTCTTATATAAATCGACGATGTATTCTTATTATTGACACACCATAATGTTAAAATGGCACTTTATGTTTGAATTTTTAAAGTGAATGAGAGAGAAATGCAGAGGAAGAAAGAAAGAAAAAGAAAGAAAGAAATAGGATCAAAGAGAGAAGGAGAGACTGATGAAAAAGAGGAAGAAGAGAAACATAGGGAGATATGGAAACAGAATTAGAAACAAGGAGAAAGAGAGAAGGAGCGGGTGATGAAAAAGAGGAAGAAGAGAAACATAGGGAGATATGGAAACAGAATTAGAAACAAGGAGAAAGAGAGAAACATTAAAGAGAGAAATAGGAATACCTTAAATAAATTGACAGAGAAGAAGAGTAGAAGAAAAGGAGCGAGAAACAATGAAAATGAGAGATTGAGAGAGAGAGAGAGAGAGAGAGGGGAAAGGAATGAAGACAGAAAGAAAAATAGGAACAAGAAAAGAAAAAGAATGGAAAAAGTTGAAAAGAGAGAGAGATTCAGAGTGAGAGAGTTAGAGAAATTGAAATTAATGAAGAAAAGGAGATACAGAAAAACGGAAAAGAAAGAAAGGACAGAGAAAATTATAGAGAAAGCTACTGGGCTCGAGCTTAACACGATTGCATTTGTCTTTTCATCCACTTCACCCATATTGTGTATTTCTGGCACTGAAGTAAACAGTAACCACTTAATATAATGAATAATATAATTACGTGGTTGCTTCTTACCTCAATGTTACTTAGACACGGGCACTAGTTTTCTATGAAATAAATCTATTCGGGAGGGCAAAACTACTAACACAATGTAATTGTTTCTTAATTTATCTCGACCAACCTACCTTAGTATCACCTAAATACACTGAATTTGACGTAACATCCAACTAACCTAAGGCAGTTCGATTGTCTTATAACTTTCGCTGTGCACTGTACCCACATTGTTATTTACGCACAATATCATCAAATTAAGTTGTATGTAAGTGCTCTTAATTCAATATCGAAGTTGTTTAAATCCCATTTTATGCTCAGATAGATTAATCGGAACTGGATCTGCATTTTTTAATGTGATCCGAATCAGTGTGCCTGCGCAGGTGATCGAATCCGAGAACCCTACTTTTAAAAGCAGAAAACGTTACCACCCGAAAGATTGTGGAGGGAAAAACTGTGTTTACTTAAGTGTAGTATAGAAGGAAGGAAGCTTTATACCATAGATACGGTATGCGACTAATTCAATTTACAGTTTTCGTGTTCATCGATAACACAGCAATTGTTTTGTAATAAACGTTATTTCCAGAGACGCTATGTAGCGCTATTGATTTTCCAATAGTGTTTTTGCATTCTTGTCCCAGGATCCCGGATTCAATACCCGGTGGAGGCACACATTGCATCAGATCTCACTTAAAACTGTAGGTCCAGACCCGATTAGCGTATCTGTGCATAAAGTGGACTTAAAACAACAGTTCAATTCAAGCATTCTTGCATCAAATGTTATAAAGTTGCGATTTCGGTAAAATTATATTAATTTAATACGATTAACCATTATGAAACTAGAGTTTTACAATGAAAATATCAACTACACTTCTCTTTAGGTGCCCATGTCTCCAAGAACTGTCTCCTCCAAAGAACCTTCAAGCCTCAAACTTGGCTGATTTTGGCTGTAACAAAAACAGACTTCGGCACCGTATTCTTGCGTCGGGTGGTGCTAAGGCTGTCGGTTTCACTTTTGAAATTGTCAACTGGATCTTCCTTTGCCCATTACAGAAAGGGACATGTGTTGGAACTGGCGTGCGGATAAGTGTGGATGGAAAGGGGTGCGTAAAAGCGAATGGCACCGGTTCAAAGGAGAAAAGAAGGCGAGAAAGAAGTTTCTTCAGATAGTTGCAATGAAATAAACGGTCGGGTTGAATAGGATGATCCCTTCTTAAGGCACCTCACCCTTATTTTTCCTTCCTTCATCTTGGCACTAAATATAGCCCTCAGCCTATGACGACTGCTTCTTGGTGGTCCGACAGCTGAAGGGCTCAGGTTTTGCTATTCCAGCGTTTGTGTAATGTCTTCCGTTACTCTTAGTCACAAAAGAGCCTTGTCCAAGAGAAACGCTACTCACAAAAAAGCCCAAAGCTTCAATATTCTATGAGAACCTCCCCCTATATGGAAAAAAATGAAGATTAAAGAAGCCAACAGGAAGCATTTCGAGTGGGAGTTAGGTTTCGGCTCCGACCATAAAACACAGCAAGGAATTTCAATCAAGGGCAGATTTTGCCTTGGAAAACTTTCAAATAGAAACACAAGTAGTGCGATATTTTTTTTCCTCGTTGCAATTACAAGTTACTTCAAAACACATTTAGAATATTAATATGCATTGTCGTATAGTATGGGATCACAAACTAGGTTGAGCAATAGCTGAGAAGGTAACATTGATTGATGCGTCAGCTGAATGACTATTTGCCCCCGTCATTCAATACGGTGACAAACCATTTGAAAATAAGATTAGTGACAGGTGATAGAATTCTTGCACTAAAAGAAAGTACGTGCTTATAACAATTCATTCATTCATTAAACTTATTACATAGATCAATTTCTTAACAAATAACAGCAAGAAACAAGTCTGATAACAGAATCTCCATTTCTGCGATAAACGCTGAGAACAAGACAGAACAACTCACAAAACAACTAACTGATTGTTGCTCCAGGCACCAGTGTCTCATTAGCCTTCTGCTATAGCATGCAGCTCCAGGTTGTACTACGTGTGTACTTTCACATGTTACTCATTACACCTTTGAATAGATGGAATAGTATTTGCACACTAAAAATTAGTGCCAGTAAAGAAAGAGGCTTGTTTCATTCACTGTAATGAATTCTAGGTTTTTGTATCTGTCTTACATTCTGGCATTCACGTTTAAAAAACTTATGTTTTGGATTTTGAAAATAGCAATTGAATTTTTCTACACAGGTTCATATTCAGATGTTGAGATACATATCTTCAGTTACATTTGTGTGTAATATTATTCGAGGAATACTTATGAAAATATATGTTGGAATCAGATACATGTAATATTTTAACAATTTTGGTATTGAAATCAAGAAGTGGCAGTGTGATGATTTATAGTTCGCATGTTATAAATTGAGCTGATGTATTTGATGTGACTGAGCGTGTTGAGCGTCTCGCCTTACAAGATTATAGGTTCTGTCCCTGAGAGGATATGGGTGTTTATTCTTTTATTTATTTCATCTGTTAATTGTCCATCCCAGCTGCCATAATCAACGTAAAAGGCTGTGAAAGCAAGGTTAAACAAACTACATTACCATGAAATAGTTTAATCGATTTCGACTGCAAGGTCGTGCCATGAGAGGGTTGTGGATATCCCCCGAAATATCTTTGTAATAGTAGTAGTAAATCAAGCATTAAGCATGAAAACTCAGATTGCATCATCTAATTATTTTATATCACAATATTTAAATTTGAATTTCTTACCTACAGATAGAGTAGAATTGTTATTTAAGTATTTCTTGAACATCAAATCCACACCGCCCTCCGTGGCGGAGTGGTTATCACACCGCGCTACGACGCCAGGGGTCCCAGATTCGAATCCCGGCCTGGGCATGGGTGTTCATTGTGTGTCCTTTTATCACTTTCATCATATCATCCCTCATCCTCATCTTCGCAATTAGCCAAAAGTGCCAGAAAAGCGAAGTAAAATAAACCAAATCAATCAATCAATCGAAACCATCAATAGCTCTCATGCAAAATACATGAAACTACTTGTAACTTCATTTGAACCTGCAAGTATGACGGCAAAATGGTCATCATTCATTTCAAGTTCTTGTAAACGTAAATCACTAATATATATATATATATTTCTTGGAAATATGTAATTTACATTGCAGATATTCAAAAACAATTACTTCAGGGAGAAATAGAGTGCAGAAAACGAGATTTTCATGTAGACACACGCATCGCGACAATGACGATGAATGGTGATTAGATGAAATTGATGAAGGGACACTCACAAATAACACCCATGCCCAGGCCGAAATTCGAACTCGGGATCTTCCGTGGTGTGATCGAAGGCACGCCCCAAGTAGATTGTAATATTATTGAGATTCCTCGAAATCATTCTTAATGATTTTATTTTCCATGTAGTTATATTTTGTTTGGTAAGTCTAGTACAAACAGTAACATTCCTTTTTCTCTTTAATGGGTGTTGGTTTAGTTGCAGATTACAACAACCCCTCGATAAGGATCGTATTACAAAGAATATTTGTCTTTTCTAGACTGTTGTATCTCCTGTGTATCTCAGTCTTTTCTCGCTTCTTTGTCCTTGCATCCCTCAGTCCTTGCGTTCCTCCAGTTGTCCATGTGTATCCAGTCCGTATCCACCTGTTTCAGCTTCGGGATATAAGTTTCAAGGGAGACATCGCCGTTTGTTTATAGTAGCGGCATTTTGTCCCTCAAGAGAGCTGCTGTTCTTAGCCAACCAAGCCCTTTCTTTCTTTTCTGCTGAAGCTCTCACAGAAACCGCAGCAAAAACGACTGAAAGAGACGCACCGCACGTCTTCACACGCGCCCCATTTTCCCTTCGAATTTGAATTGTGCTTTGTTCTTCCTTCAGTTTCAAGATTTCTGTCTACCAAGTCATCGATCATAGCAATAAAAAAAAATATATGATTTTGTTGGCAATCGACTGCGACGATATCTATACGCTACACCATAATTTCATTGTAAATACCATGAAGGAAATTTGCAAGTTGTAACTCGAATATTCCATCTTTCTTTTCGGCGTGAAGTGGTCGACTGTAGATCTCGACATCAAAGTTTGCGGGTTCGAGCCCTGCCCTGGGCATGGATATTCCTTCTTAGTGTCCCTTTGTTACTTACATACCATCATCACTTATCCTCATCGTTGCGATTAGTCAAAAGTGTAAGAAAAGCAAGTTTAAATAACAAAAATTCAAACGCACCTCCTTTCCCCCTACTAATATGCAGTACAACGATTTGTTTTCATGAACATGCAATAATATTATAATTTTCGAATTTAATTGTCTCATGCTTTGCATGTGGACACACATCTTAGGTTAAAATAAAATTTAAATCTTAAAAGTACACTTCGTTCGCAGGAAACATTTCATTTCAAGGAAGGTGAAAGGTTGAAGATGGTTTTAAGTCGTCTTTATACACAGATAGGCTAATAGCGACTGGACCTACAGTTTAAAGTAGGATCCAAACCACTCTGTCGTCTCTCCACCGGGTATCGAACCCAGGACCCCTTGATTACAAAGTGACAACGTTACCACCACTCTATCGGGAAAGCTCTCTTGAATGTTGAGAAGATGTATCGTAACAAAATTTACGATGTGACACACACACAGATACACACAAAATTTACAAATTTGTATTCTCCCACTCTTCAATATAAAGTAAAGTATGGTGTCAACCGTACAAGCTCGCAACGTTTGCAGTCAGCAGCTCCTATAGAAACTTGAAAAGAGAAGTAGAGAACTGATGTATACAGAGATCGTTGTTTACGTGCTGACAGCAACACCTGACTTTAAAGCGAACTTCCTCCGATTCTTTCCACATTGATGCTTCCGTCGGCATTGTTGTTCTCATGCCACGTTGTTCCGAGCCAAGAAAAAAGTATTAATCAATAACATGAGATTTTATTTTAAGACGGGAATTGAAAAAAAAAAAAAAATTCAACATATATTTGGTTCATACAGCGATATGCATTTCTGCATTTGTAACGAACCTATTGACTGAAACTGATAATGTAAAAATGTTTGTTCCCAAGTTGTTACAATATGTAATGTGGCTCTTATGAACAAATAATTTGAATTCTGGAATCCCAGGCACATTTAAGCTGTGGTTATTGGTGTAGAAGACAGCGGATTTTCCATTGATTGAAAATAAGGTGAATCAAGATTTTGATATTATTGTAAAGAGTATTTCGTGTATACATAAAAAACACACGGTACCTTGGGTGAACTTAATTAAAACTGCGATAAAGGATATTTGAAGATAAAATTAGTTATGCATTTTTACCTATTTTAATGAAAATTCATGAAGTAATTAAATAATGCAAACGAATTCAGTTATCAGTTCGTAGACTTTTCTTAACTTATGCATAATTATGTATGTAGGAAAAAAAGAATTTGCATTGCATTCCCTCATATACAGTAAATTCAACGTGGTTCTTCAAGTTTCCCTTATTATGCACTAATTTCACTTACTTGGTTCTTTATTAGCTAAGGTTCTCAATTTACTTTTTAATTACTTTACAGTGGATTTATTGATTAGTTGATTTTGAATACTTTTTAATAGACATGAAATATTTTCTTTCCTGTTACTATAAGTTCTATTACAACCGCTTGTTTCTTGAAATTTCAAGTGAAATTGAATATTTATTGTTTTAGAATAGAGGACACAACCGCATAGACTCGAGTGCATGCTGGCTCATATTTTTCAATACATTCCCACACATTAAGCTCTTACACATATTATATCCAAAATTCATCCAAATACATAAATTGTAGGGTGTTCTGGAAAAAAAGAACTTGAGTCACAAACTGCAATTTTCTGTTGCTTTCATTTAAATCACACGGAATCAATTAAAGAAAATATTATGAGTATAATTTTATATTAGGCATGTGTAAAGATTCTTAATAATAATGATCCAACATGTATATAATGCCTGTAATGTTTCCTCTTAAAAGAATTAGCATAAATAACTGTCTGCTGTAAAACTTCATTTTTTGACTTAAGTGCATTTTTTCCGAAAACTCTAGAATTGTCAACACAAATGAAATGAAAATCGTGGGTGCATAATCACTTAGGCTATTCTGCACCCGTGACATTATTCGGGGCCCAGGCCCTTACCATAACTAAAATAAAACCGTGTCTGCGTATTAAAATATCCCTCCTTACCTGGGTTAAAAGCTGAGGCTGTAAAGGGGCACTCAGCACATTTTCAGCACAAAACACAGGACAACACACACACAGCTCTGCGGAGGATTATACTGGCCTTAGGCCCAGACGCCAAAGCCTCTTTGTTCTGCAATAAGCAGTTATCGGAGTGTACTACGCGGAAGTGAGGTTGACATTTGGTTGCCTTACTAGAAGATCCACCCCTTACACGCCCTCACCACATGTATGTGGGTCTCCCCGATGGATCCGAGTTCGAATCCCGGCTCGGACATGGATGTTTGTCCCAATGAGAATATAGAGAACATAGAGAAAATTGATATGTGTGAAAAATTGAGAAAACCATAAAAATCGGGGGAAACTACCCTTTTAAAAATATTGGAGTAGTGATATCGTCGTCGCCTTGTAATCAAAGGGTTCCGGATTCGATTACCGGTAAAGGAACATGGCACAGTGGTTCGGATCCCACTTTCAACCGTAGGTCCAGTCCCGATAAGTCTTTCTGTGCATAAAGTGGACTTAAAACAACAATTCATTCATGTGTATGTGTGTGTGTGTATATATATTATATATAGCTACATATGCATGCATGTATGTGTTTTGTATACACACACACACACACACACACACACATAGTTATTCCAAGCGTTTATTTATAAAGTATATAGACACTTCCAATCGGGTTCTTTCGTTCCTCGAGAGGAATGAATACATTTTAGATTGGTTTTCCGACTAGGTCCTTGAGCAGCTAAGCAGACAACTTTTGATTTGTTTTCGCCTGCTGCTCCAGCCTGTGCGGATGTCATCCGACAGACCCCTTCATAGGTGGAAACCTGTCAGCCCTTGCGTTCTGTGCAGACACCCATCAGAGGATTGGTATGCGAATAGCTCGCTTTGAAATTCTTCCGCTTCGTTGTTTTCCTCGGCAGCCAAGAAAACTCCTATTGGAGAACACATCGCATATTGGTTTCATTTGCTGACACCACACAGGCATACACATGCACGCCGCATCCCCCTCTCTCTCTACCTCCCTTCCCCCCAACTCTTCCTAGCTTTTGCCGCTGCCTGCGTCTTTCCAAGCCATAGGAACAGCACTGTGAAAAAGGGATGAAATTTCAACCGGCAATATATATAAAAAGATAAAAGAAGGTCAAAATGTTTCCTACATCTCCACAACCGACATTTTCCTTTAACCAGTATCGTTTGGAATCGTGGAAAAGCTTTCTTTTGCTAACATCAAAGTAAAGTGTATGATTTTTTTTAATATGTTGATATCTTCGTAGGAAAGTACTTGCGTTCTGGTCAGCCTCTGAAATTTTATTGAATCAGACATATTAAATGTGGCATGGGCGAAACTTGGGGCCTAACTTTGGGGGGAGGGGGCAGAATTGAACTTGGGGCTAAATTTTTGGGGGAGCAAAATCGAAAACTTTTTCATTCCATAAAGATTGCGTCCAGGATTATTAGCTAAATAACTGTTACACTTGTAAAATAACAAATATTATGTAAATGTTAAAAAAAAAGTGAGAGGCAAGTGCCCCCAAGTTACGCCAATGAAATGTGGCATGATTTTTCAGCTTAAAATTTTAACAAATACAGGGTACTAGGAATGGCATGGTTGTCTTAACGTGAAAACCAAACCAGTGAAGCATGTCCTCTTTCGGGAATCGAACACAGAATAGCTTCATAATCAAAGAGTTTTGTAGCTGCGTTAGCCTATTAAACTATTGATAATATCTAGAAAACAGCGAAAGGAAACCACACGAAGATTCGCGTGAATGCTCCAAAAGGAATTTTAAACATACGCAATATTTCAGTTTTTGAAATATCGTGGCGATTTTTCGAAAGGAGAGGAAATTTCAGAAACAGCTGCCCTGGCGTCGGCCACAGGTCCAGTCGAGCCTTAAAGCGATTTCCAGTAATTTGTATCGATAAATTTGAGGGTATATTTATAGAAGATTTAATCCTTAATACAGACTAATATATTATTTTAAATGCCTAGATTTGTATATTGTTGGATATTGTTGACTCTCTCTCTCTCTCGCTATCTCTCTCTCTCTCGCTATCTCTCTCTTCTTTCTTCTCTTCCTTCCTTCTTCTTTCTCCTTTCATTCTCTCCTTTTCTTCATTCTTTCTTTCCTTCTTTTTCCTTTCTTTTCTTCTTTCTTTCTCTTCTTCTTTCTTTTCATCTTTCGAGAGAGAGAGAGAGAGAGAGAGAGAGAGAGAGAAGATAGGTGTCTTTTTTGTTACAATCTGTCTCAATCTCTGGAACAAGACTACGCATAAAGGTAGAGGAGAGAACACGAGTGGGTGGAGCAAAGCAGTAGGGGTTGCTGCAGCCGCGTTTTCCCCTCCATTAACTCACTTCCCCTCTCATGCGTTCTTCTTCAGAAGAGACTTGTTTTGTTCGCTTGCTCCAGAGATTCCCGGGACAGAGTGTAGACTGTGTATAATCTTCAGCGTTTTAAACCCTTAGATTGATTGATGGAATTGTTGTTTTAAGGCCACTTTATGCACAGAAAGTCTAATTTGGACTGGACCTACAGTTTAAAGTGGGAACCGAATCACTATGTGCCTCCACCAGGTGTGGAACCTGGAACGCCTTGATTCCAAGGCGACGACGTTACCAATATGCCATCGGGGAGACCTTTAGATAAGAGTAGGAAAAAGAAAATCTTGCTTTAAGTTTAGTATAATGGGGATCAATTACAAATTTTAAAAAATATTGATTGTGAGGCACACTATTATCAAGCTTCTACATTCATCTTATTCTTTACTTCCTCGTGGTATACATTTTTGCGAAGAAGTTTATTTTCAAACACCCTTAGGTCTCCTTTTCCTTTCAAAATTAGGTTCTTAAAAATTGCGAAGTCTTACATGGGGAGTGAAAAGAAAAACTGGAAACGGTGAAGGGAAGCTTGAAACGACTCGCTAATGATACCACCATAAAAGGACGTTGAAGTTTCCTCGAAGCCCGCAAGAATTTCATCATCCTGAGCACGACCCTTCATCTGCCTCTAGAGACTCACCTACGCTTTGCAAGGGGCTTCGAGCGTCTGAGAGACAATGGTGGAAATTCTGGCAAGTATAACGTCTGCTCTGAGTCAAATTCCCCACATGACAAGCTGCAGCACAAGACATGCAACCACCACACGAGGAAGTTCGTGCAGAAAAGAGATGTTCTCTAATATGTGCACGATGCAGAGAGCTGCAGTCACGTGACACGAGGTTGGGAATTTCAGCTATGAAGAGGTTCGGGAAGACAGGAAATTATTCAAATACTCAATCCCTTATGTGTTCAAACTCTCGATCGTTATGAAATTTTGCTCGAGTTTTGAATTTTTAGGGGTGCTTATTGCTCTAGTGTTGTCATTGTCTGACAAGATGTTTACTTTGTGAACATAAACTGATCGGAACTGGACTGAAGTAGCACTGAAAGATGACTTTGCCTTCAACTGTTCTTTTGTCTTGGTTGATTGATTTGGTATATTTTACTTCGCATTTCTGCCACTTTTGACTAATCGTGAAGATGAGGATGAGTGATGATATGATGAATTGGATGAAGGGACACTCACAAAGAACACCCATGCCCAGGCCGTGATTCTAATTCGAGTCCCCTGGCGCCGTAACGCGCTGTGCTAACCACTCCCCCACGGAGGTCGGCAACTGCATTTTGGTTTCAAGTGAATAAAACACACTATTGTGGAATTTCAACTTGGATACTTCGGATAGTGCCAAGATCGATACCCTATGTCTTGTGCTTCATTAGGCTAATCTCAGCGACGGGGATGAATGATGATTAGATCAAATTGATGAAGGAATACTCACAAAACGGTAACAGTGCCAGAAAAAAATAGTCAGAAGATAGATATAGTGGGCGGAAATTTTTCCTTTGGCAGTCACATTTAATGCACAACTAAACACCACATGAAATGCATAATTGGGTTATAATAACATTTTGTTTGAGGTTGTTCCGCTTCCTCTGGCGCCACTACTCGCACAAAGGAACACTCAAACCCATTCCAAGATACGAATCTTGAACCGCTGGATGGCTAGATTGTGAGTCCAACATTCAACCCTCTCAGGAAACGAAAAAGATATTGATTTTTGACAAATGTTGGAGACAATATTGACTTGGTGCAAATAGAGAAAAGAGCATTGATATATGAAAGCGTATTCATATTGCTTCCATCCATGAATGTTATTTAGGGGAATCAGACCATGTATAACAGTTGAAAAGTAGAAATAATAACAACAATTACTATTTTTATCATGCTTATGATTATTATACAAGAATAACCATTGCAAACTAGTAAAATAAACCAATTCTATTGCATTGTTTTTATTATTATACACATGGGGAAACTTTTATTCTTGATGTACCAGATGAGGAATATCCAGCACAACTGTTTCTCATTATCTTTTCACATTTCATTCAGATCGTGTACTAAAATGTATTGGTCAATTTGTTATTAACTATTACACATCGTTCAAGGGAAAGCTTTAAAAGTTAGGGGAAAATTTTACATAAAACTCTAATTCTTGAAATTTGAAAACTGTGGAACCACTTAGTGGTAGAATCTGTATTTTATACTAATTTTCTTTCGATTTAACGCACTTTTTACTTCGGTTATTCTGTTTGAATACTAACTAACCGAACTTTATTTCTGGTATTAACAATAACAATAACGAGCTTTCTGCTTTTTCTGTAACTTGAAACTTACGATGCCAATTTCGGCGGGAGAGTGAGGTGACGCTAGGACTAGTTAGACCCCCCTCCCGACTAACATCACTACAATAATGAAAACCACCTAATTCGTAATGTCGCAGCGAAGTAGAACGCACACGGTTTATTGTATATCATTTTCACATTTAAAAAAAAAGGAACAGCGAAAGAGTTCTTCAGACGATCAATCTTGAAGTTGGACCCTACTTTGTGCAAATCCCGGTTGTTGGGAACCAAACAAATGAAACGCGATATTGGAGAATGGAAATAATGACAGAAATGTTGGAAGGTACCAGAATTAGTCTCCAAGGAGTTCTTCCGCGATTTTCCGATCGAACTTTCCCACTTTCCATCCAACGTAATTCCACCTTTCTCATTAGAATACCGCAACAGAGTCGAACGGACACAGAAGCCATGGGACCCTGGATACAGAGTGTATTTGCATTTTGATGAACACTCTCCACTATCGCGGGAAGGTGGACGGTGTGTCGAGGGAGAACTAACAGGCAGAATCGTGTTTCGGAATATACCTGCAAAATGCAATGTTCACCTCCTTTTCAAAAATCCATTCCGCCGCCAGAAGTAGTTAGTTTTACCTTCCACTGGGTCGATTTGCACGACCAACCCTGTTCTCTCTTTTCTCGCCTACGTTTATGTCCTGTTGTCAAACGTTGAGCTAACTAATCGTAACTTTCATGGAATTTGTGATTAGGATTCTGTCAGTGTGTGTCGCCCAGATTCCATAAATTATTCACCACGGACATGAGTTGCATACTGTTACCAATGCTTATTCCGAACATAAGAAGTAGTCGGCATATAAGTCCCTGCATCTTGTCTATATGCATAAGTACGATTCGAGAATTGCTTAACTAGCTCAAAGTAAGACAATGCTAAACTTAAAATTATTGGATTTTATTTTTAGACACGAAAAAAATATTTCGATGGAATGAGGGTTTTCATTCCTCTGTTGCTTTTTACGTAAGAATTATTTGGACCCTCTGCCAACATTCTAATCTGATGTACTTGGCCTTGTGGCAGAGTGGTTAACATAGCGCGCTACAATACTAATTGTCTCAGGTTCGAATCTTTAGTAAGGTATGGATGTGTTCGAACCATTTTATTTACCGACACTGGTATTTTACCTGTGATTTGATCGTTTGCGAGCTCCGCAAAAATGCCGTGTGACACTTTCGCAGAGTTCAATTATCCAGAAAGTTACGTAAAATTTAAAGTTCACATTGATTTTGTACCAATATTATGTGAAAAACTGTATTTTGCGATTACGTAACAGGTATTTTCATAGTCTAATGTAATCATCGAATATTTTAAAGCAAAACTGTGGTAAATTGATTCTAATAAAGTGGAATACTTACCAATTAATTTTAACCAATATTTTGAACAACTTTTAATTTCTACAATTTTCAAGCATCAGTATTGGTGTCGCTGGAAATCGGCAAGATAATCGGTATCGGCTCAGCCATAAAATATACATGTGTGTGTGTTTTGCTGCTTTGACAAACGTTATCTCCATTTTTATATGCATATTTTCCAGTCTCTTATATTATCCAAAATCAAATTACAAAAATCATTGTAACAGTACCTTTGGACGGACTGTATATAATGTGGCTCCAGAAAATACACCGCGGTTGCTAATAAACAGGTATCACTATTGTGATCACATGTTTTACAAGAGAGGTAAAAAGCAGAAAGTCATGCAACACAATTAGTATGGCTAACATCTGATCTTGGAAGCAAATCGGCTCGAAGATTTCCAATAAATATGTAGGCAAGCTATTAATCGGAGCATCGTCATTTTTATCTCCATAAAACTTTTGGCGTCTTTTTTTTATTCACTGCCTAGGAAAATGTATCACGTCGTAATTCAAGTTCCCCCTCCACTGCCTCGGCTTACAACAATCGCCTCCACTCAGGGTAAGGCGGTACTTAACACGAAATGTTTATGACGATGCGCGCCATTTCTCACATAGCAAATTAGCAATGCTTATTTTATCACATGTTTTCATCAAGGTCTAATATATAACGCTGCTTAATCATTCGTATCGACGAATAGGGCATTCATTCAAGACAGCTAATCAGTGAAGAAACGAAACGTAGTTTGGGCGCATATTCTTGTTAACTGGATGTTATATAACATCATGTTATCAAACTGAAGTTTTAGACTTAATGAAACTATCACCAGAGACAAACATTATAGGAATTTGATCAGGTTGCAAATAGGGAAAGGCTGGGAATACAGTACGCAAGTGCAATATTGAGACGCAGACAGATGTACGGACGGTAGAGTGAATTATTAAACAACTTGCGTTTGTATTTGCCTATTGTTTACACAACCAATGTGAAATTGTGCCATTTTGATTGCAAATGACTTTATTACGATGCATGAAGGATGTTCCTGGGAGAATTTCCAATAGTTGCTTCAACTTTCGCAATCAAAAAGTACATCCATTGCATATTGTGTGGTCACATGAACGTCCGCAGGACTTTTTCCAGGGAGGGGCAAGCCTGGTAATTTTTATTTCCGGGAGGGGGCAAATGAGGCTTATTTTCCTCCATAATACTGTTGCCCCCTCAAAACACACCCGTTCAGCTTGAAGTAACAATGTTCCTGCAACGTCCTTCTAATAATTAACACAAATTACTGTGACTGAAATGAAATTACATGTGTGAACTATGTAATTTTACGTTGACATTCACTTTCGGGGGGCGGCTTGACCTCCTTTATCCCCCTTCCGGACATCCATGTTTGATTGTTTGGTCAAGAACCAAGGGAGAGAAATGTATTGCAAGAAACCTACGGTGTGGATCTTGTGTTTACATGACTATTAGATTCATAAAATGCCTATGTTTATTTGTTCATACCAATAGATCATACACCCTACATATGTATGTACACTGGGGTCTATCGAAAATGACGCCCTTTTTGCACAATCCAAGATTGATTGATTGATTTGGTTTATTTTACTTCGCTTTCCTGCCACCAATTGCGAAGATGAGGATGAGTGATGATATGATGAAATTTAAAAAAAAAAACACCCATGACCAGGCCGGAATTCGAACTCGGGACCTCTGGCGTCGTAGCGCGCTGTGCTAACAACTCTCCCACGGAGGTTGGCACAAAATTCAAGATTGAATATAATCAAAATTGGATGATTCTCTAACCCGGCACACAAAATATTATTTATTTAACTATATGCGGTGTTTTAGCGATTTATACTAAACTTTTTTTATTCGTGTGTTTTGATGAGTGAACCATTACTAGTTAGACATTTGTCGATTTATTTTACTTAAGTATTGCAACAAAACTGCCACACCCTGGGGACAGTTGCAGGTACCTGGGAACAACTCTTGGAGCTGGGGGTAAAGGCGACCGGAGCGTGGTGCTGATCATATCATCTAGAGTATAACCGGCATCGTGATTATGCCTTCCTGGCACACATGCAATGCACAGGTCTTAGCTTTACCTTTTTTTATCTACCTTTGATAAATTTCACTCGCATCTTGAAAATAGAACCAATTGTTTTTGTTGAATTCATTAATGTACCTGTTGAGTTCAATAAAATAAAATAAATAAATAAATAAATTGTAAGTAGACTTGCAGAAATGATTAATTCTCTACAAAAGAATAGGCATTAGTTTGAGGTAAAACTGATAGAAAAAGTTCAGTTATCTTTGTTTCTTCAGTCCTCTTGAACCTTGAAGCTTACCTTTTCCCACAAGGCCTCCAGATTCGGATTCCGAAATTTGTGTTTTATTCCATCTTTAAAAGAAAAATCCAGCTTCTGAACGCTTGAGATCATTGATTTCAGAAGTATGCATGGTCAGCGCCTTCGTTGGCAAATTGCCAAGTCTACGATGACAGCCAGCAGCTTGTCTGGATCGTAGGGGTTTCCCTGTCTCTTTGGGACCGTGCAAACCACTCCACGGCGAGACTGGCCGGTAAGGTCATAACATGACCTTATCACACAATCTGACATTGACGCCTTGCAAGCAATCTACACTTTACCACATCGTTTCCTGTGTGATTTATCCAGGAGTTGAGAGCAAGAAAATTTAAAACTTGCCAACTTAGAAAACTCATCTTGTTGGTGAACACACACCCCATGTCAACTTTAGCATGAATGAAACTTATAAAATTAACTTCTGCAAAGTTTTAGGATCTAAAACCTAAACTTTAGGGCCAAGACCCGTCAAGTGTGTGGCATAAAATGCAATTCTTGTATTACACTTTAAAAATATGCTACTCAGTTGTCACCCAAAGTGGACCAAGTAAGTAGCTATATGGGTGAAGGGGTGTCGTACTCACGCAGAATATATTTGGAAATTCACAACTGCGAGCCATCAGGCGCGCTACAAGGACATTTAAATATACAATACGTTTGTACATTTTCTATCTTCTATCGAGAGTCACAAAATTTTAATAGGATGTAGAAGACATCTCAAAGTAAGCCCCCCAAAAAGCTCATAGTATATGCAAATGAGAAAAATCGATTTGGGGATGTGTTTTGCTATTCCACGTTGAACACTGAGACAGGACAACACTTGGTCAAAAAGTGATCGAAGTACCCATTTGATAATATGCATTATTGACATACATTGGACCCCTTGTTTACATGGCCACATCGTTTACACTACGCAATTCCGGGTTTGATACCCGTTCGATGCACATAGTGGTTCGGATCCCACTTTAAACTGTAGATCCAGTCCCAGTTAGCCAGTCTGTGCATAGAGTGGATTTAAAAAGAAACACTACGACACCGAGGAGCTCTAATTTTCAGTGGCGTAGCATGGACATTTCGGGTGGGAACGCCAAGTCCGAAGGAAAGGTCGGCCCTTTTTTGCTTAATAATTTACTTATGGAATTAGTCGCCTTTGCATGAAGTCAGCTGGGCTTTCAATAAAGCATCATGCATGCATGTTTTAGCTAGAAAATTAGATGCCTCACTATGCCACAAATGTTTTGAACTCTGGTGTTTTATACCTTTTTTATACCTTTCTGCATGACGCAAGTCATTAAAAAAACCTACCTGAATCACAAGCTCCTATGCACAACAGTAGACGTCATTGTTGTGAATGATCCAACTACTGATTGATTTGGTTTATTTTACTTCGCTTTTCTACCACTTTTGGTTAATCGCGAATATGAATATGAGTGATGATATTGAAGAAGGGACACTCACAAAGAACAACCGTGCTCACGCCGGGATTCGAATCAGGGGCCTCTGTCGTCTTGGCGCGCTGTGCAAAACACTCTGACACGGAGGTGGGTGGATGATTCAACTATAGTACGCTCCTCAACTGACGTAACAGTGCCGATTAGTAATTCAGACCACTGTTTATTACATCTTGAGAATGTTGATAAACATTTTAAAATAATTTTGTCCAGAGACCATTCGATGTTAAGAGTTTTCAAATGAATGCTAAACATTTCCATTGACACAATATTAAGTTAGATACTAACGAAAAATAATAATAATAAAAAAAAATAATAGTTTTGCGGGTTAAGTTGTAGAGCAGCCACAGGCTGAACTTCTACCACGAGGACTTCACCAAGTTAGTTGACAAAAACCGTGTTGATCTTTTAGTTTTTAATGCACATCTCTGTTCGTGCGATAAATTATACAATGCAGTGCCAGTAGCCATTAAGAAGTGGTATATTTGAGTTTGGTAAAGTTACGTCAGTCAATATTGCGTATTGTAGCATCACATAGCATGAGCGCGAAGAATCAGGTAGATATTCTACCGCTGTCGTCTGCTTCAGAAGGCAGGAAGGGTCACATGAACCAATCACCGTAGCCCTCTGCTCCGTACGCTGGCGCACGAGAGAGCATTTGGGCGCGTGCTGTAGAGATCCAAGCTTTCCCTCCAGATAGACAACAAGTCATGTACGCCGAACCTGCCCGGCGTCCGGTCAAGGAAAGGGATTGAAAAAAATGCTAGAACGAGTGTTGTTAGTGGAGCGTTGCAAAAATAGCTATTTTATTGCCATGAATATCAAACATTTATGAAATTAGTCACGTTTTACTTTATATTTACAACATTTACGCATTTTTGAAATTTTAAATCTGGGAACGTCGGGTGTACGGGCGTACTATAACGCTACGCCACTGCTAATTTTACGTTGATCTTCTGCCATTCTGGGGAGATCACGACAGTGAGGAAAAATTATGGATTTTTCTGTATTTTCTGTTTCTGTTACTTTACATCGCTCTTCTACCTCTTGCGACGATGAGAATGAATGTGAATTTATGTATGAATGATAGGACAAACACAGTGATACACATATGCCGTGACCAGACTTCGACCAGCCTAGTAACGCGTTGGGCTGACCACTCCTCCATGGAGTCCGACGTGAAGGCTAAATTGAATCAATGAAGGAACGCTCATTAAAAAATAACAGAGCAGGACTCCAGCCTAGAAGCATCAATAGCAAGATCCTGAGTAGCCGTTCTTCGCACTAAGCTAACGAGGCAGTGAGAAACATTAATACAAAATTAATTTAGAATATACCTTCCGAGTTTTAACAGTTGAGCTTTCAATCACAAAATTAGCGTGATTGACTTTTCCTTCTCATTTTTGTTATGCAAAACATAGTTTTGTTCATGATTGTTCATATCCAGGCTCAATATACATAGCGTCAAATATATATATATATATATATATACAGGGTGTTTCTAAAGGTCGTTTACAACGCTTGGGAGGTGATTCCTCACACGAAAACAAGCAAAAAGTCTAAGTTCCATTTTTACGACTGAGGCTTCGTTTCCGAGATAGGAGCCTCGCAAAAGGTGACAAAGTGAACGTCACACCTGACTGGGACGAATACTATAACAGATAGAGAGGCGGTTCCAAGGGAATCATAAAGGAATCGTATGTGCTCAGTCCGGAAGTCACTATGAAAAGTTCACTGTACGCATGCGCAATGGAGTCCTCAAAGGAATTGGGGATTTCCAGCAAGAACAATACATGGAAAGGGTATGTAACGCAGCAAGAAGGACCGTGACAATGAGAAATGATTTCAAGACAACACATCCCGACCTCAAACATCAAAACATGAGCACCGAACACAAAATCCGAAAAGTTGAGCACGGTTGCATACCCCAGTTACACGCGAGGAATGAACGAATCATGTCATGTGGCATACGAGAGACACATTACTCCACCAGGAGGAGGGAAAGGAAAACAAAATATCAGATGATTGCGACAACGTGTATTTTTACACGCGACAACTACGTAATATCCCCCCCCCACACACACACACAACAAACAACAAATGCTACAATGTCTTATGCACAGACAGTGCGTGTCATTGTACACCAACTGAAGATGTCACTTTCACCACACAAAGGGAGTGGGGAGCAATACCAAAAGTGTTCGCACCCTGTCATTGTGACGTAAAAGAGACCAGTTTTGGAAACGCTGCACAGGCAAGTCTGGCTCTCGTAGTCTACGTTTGACCTTCATGACTGCTGTTCCCGCGAGAGGAGCTCGAAGGGTTGGTTCTCTCCGGCAGTCGTTCCAGTCGTGTTGCAGGTGCTTGGATATGATCAGCAGTTCGCTCTAGGTTATCATAAGCATTGAAGAGTACTAGTATGTTGTATTGAAAGAAGTTGACGTGGTGGAGTGGGCAAGTCAAGTATCGCAACAATTGGTCTGTGGTGTTCGTACGGTGATACGGCCAATTTGTGCAGTGTGCCAGTGTAAGAAAAACAACAATACTTTGCAGTTCCAGCTCCCTATTACACAGATGGCTGCGTATACGACCCAGCAGCAAGCAGACATGCATCTCATGTATGGGGAGGCACGTGGTAATAGCCGTGAGGCAAGGCGTCTTTATGGAGAACGCTTTCCACATAGACGTTTACCGTCTCACACCTTCTTTCAGGTAGTGGACAGTTGACTGCGTGAAACAGGGTCAGTGTTACCACCGCGGCAAGAAGTTGGAAGACCCCGAAGTGTACGCACACATCAGTTTGCAGAAGATGTGTTAACAGCGGTCGCAGAACATCCTGGCACCAGTACGCGAGTGCTCGCTCGGGCACGAAACACGTCTCATGTGAATGTTTGGCGAGTGTTGTCAGAGGAACGAATGCACCCTTTTAAACTGCAGAAAGTACAAGAACTGTTACCTCGTGACTTTCGCCCTCGTATGGAGTTTTGCCAATGGTTGTTGCATCAGCTGGACACAAACTTCACTTGGGGGCAAACGAATTGTGGACAGATGAAGCCATTTTCACCAGGATAGATGTCTTCAATAGTAGAAACAGTCATGTATGGGACTTTGACAACCCACATGCACTTTTTGTGGCCCATCACCAGCACAGGTTTTCAGTGAATGTGTGGTGCGGGATAGTACATGATCATTTAATTGGACCATACATTCTCCCTGTTCGCCTGAATGGTCGCACGTATCATGCATTTCTTAGTGAGGTTCTGCCTGAACTGTTGGAGACCGTACCTTTGGCACTGCGGCAAGAAATGTGGTACCAACACGATGGTGCACCAGCTCATTTCGATTGTAATGTACGACATTTCCTGCATGACGTGTTTCGCAATAGGTGCATTGGTAGGGATGAGCCTTTGCCTTGGCCACCGAGGTCGCCAGATCTCAACCCTCTCGATTTTTTCTTCTGGGGAGAAATGAAAACCCTCGTATACGACACACCTGTCACATCAGCTGAGGACCTCCTTGCTCGCATCAACGTCGCCGCCGCGACGGTAGCAGATACACCTGGCTTGTTTGCTCGTACTCGACAATCCTTGATTCGTCGCTGTCATCTCTGCGTAGAAGTAAACGGCAGACATTTTGAAAACCGTCTGTGATTATTGCCCTCGGCAAATCTCAGTGAGAACACTCTTGGTATTGCTCCCCACCCCCTTTGTGTGGTGAAAGTGACATCTTCAGTTGGTGTACAGTGACACGCACTGTCTGTGCATAAGACATTGTAGCATTTGTTGTTTGTTGTGTGTGTGTGGGGGGGGGGGGGATATTACGTAGTTGTCGCGTGTAAAAATACACGTTGTCGCAATCATCTGATATTTTGTTTTCCTTTCCCTCCTCCTGGTGGAGTAATGTGTCTCTCGTATGCCACATGACATGATTCGTTCATTCCTCGCGTGTAACTGGGGTATGCAACCGTGCTCAACTTTTCGGATTTTGTGTTCGGTGCTCATGTTTTGATGTTTGAGGTCGGGATGTGTTGTCTTGAAATCATTTCTCATTGTCACGGTCCTTCTTGCTGCGTTACATACCCTTTCCATGTATTGTTCTTGCTGGAAATCCCCAATTCCTTTGAGGACTCCATTGCGCATGCGTACAGTGAACTTTTCATAGTGACTTCCGGACTGAGCACATACGATTCCTTTATGATTCCCTTGGAACCGCCTCTCTATCTGTTATAGTATTCGTCCCAGTCAGGTGTGACGTTCACTTTGTCACCTTTTGCGAGGCTCCTATCTCGGAAACGAAGCCTCAGTCGTAAAAATGGAACTTAGACTTTTTGCTTGTTTTCGTGTGAGGAATCACCTCCCAAGCGTTGTAAACGACCTTTAGAAACACCCTGTATATATATATACACACACACACAGGGTGTCATTTTAATGGCGCCCACGGACCACAGATTCGTATAGAGGACATCAAAACAAACAACTTTTCCCAGTAACATTTTTCTCGTTGGTGTGTCGATTCGACGCTACAGCCGTTCCAAAAAAACCGTTTTGCCGCCTGGATGCTGGCAACCCAACACAACATTTGATCGTACCTGTGACGTCATATCCTCCGGCGAAACAGCGCACGGCAGGGTTGTAAGGAACACACAAATGTTGTGAAAAATGACAAACTACCAACCACATTATTAGCTATAAAACGAAGCGAGAAACGCGTCCAGCAGACCGAACATCATAGCCTACCAGCCAGAAGATCAGCAGTCATCTCAGGGGAAGAGGGAAGTGAACCAACGATACGAGAAATGGTAAAAAACTTATTCAAAATGAAATGTCAATGTCGGATTTTGTCTCAGCCTACATCTAAAATATCAAGAACTATAAATTTTATTGGACTTACAGCTTACACGTGGCTGTTTACGCCCAACTACATGTCAAATATTTGCAAATCTCGTTGCAAGGTTGATATCTACAGGTTTGTGTCCAGATGCCATGCGGTACTTTTGTGCTGATAACGGAAGTATCCGAGGTTCACGTTGTTACATTACGACTAAAACACGTACAACCACAGTAACAATCTAATGATGAATAAGTACCGAATATGCTACCCTGTTCACAGATGCAAACTATTACATGTGTATCCGGTGCATAGATAAACACATAGTAGTCTTAGAGCTTGTATTACTACTACTTATATCCCTGTATTTTCAATCATTTTTGCCACTTGGCTCATAATGCTCTGAATATACATTATATTATCTGTTGCTTACGTTTGAAATTTTGAGTTCTTTCATTTCTATTTTGTCATCTGTTCAATGTGTCACAGACAACTAGTATCAGAAGGACGAAATGGATAGACTAAATTGTAGATGCCAACTTGGTAACTAGATTTGCAAATATTTGACATGCAAGCTGATACAAAATTCGATATGACCACTTCCACTTAAATTCTATTTTCTTTCTACCATTTTTCGTATCGTTTGTTTACTTCCTGTTAGGTTACAGAACGTGTTTTCTCGTTTTGTGTTACGGTACATAATGTGGCTGATTGTAGCTATGTCATTTTTCACAGAGTATGTGTGTTCCTGGCAACCCTGGAACGCATCGCTTCACGACGGGATATGACGTCACAAATGCAATCAAATGTTGTGTGTGGTTGCCAGCATTCAGGCGGCAAAACGGGCTTTTTTGAACGACTGTAGAGCCGAAATGACCCTCCAACGAGAAATATGTTACTGAGAAAAGTTGTTTGTTTTGATGTCCTCTATACGTTTCCGTGGTCCGCGGTATATATATATATATACCGCGTGAGGCACCTAAAAGTACCACCTGAAATAGCGAAGAAACCAGAAACAGTAGCGATGTGAGGTTTGCGGGAAACAATAATATCAAATGGTGCTCGTAAATCGGAGGTATGGGGTGGGTCGAAAAATATCGACATCTGGAGCAAAGTCATATTTCTTTTAATGGAACGATATACAATAACGTGCATAATATAAAAGAGCACACGCAGAGAAACACAACGCCGTTGGTCTCATGCATCTACTGCACATAGGAACGAAGATATGGCCATGTGAAAATATTAAACAAACTAACAAGTGGCCCACTTGACCGTCAGTACCACAGCATGTACAAGTATGAGATGTCGGAAGCCATTGGACAAGATGAAGACAGAACGTGTTAAAGGAAGAAAAAATACAGTAGACATCGTCAGCACCATGTATTTGACAGTGTCACAGCATAATGAAAATGACCATGACAGTATGTGGAAGAACCACTGCGTAAGAAGCGAAAACATGTCAAAGTGTGTGTTCAAAGTGCTGGCCGTCAGCTGCGATACAGGCAACGAGGCGCCCACGCAAAGATCGTTGCACAGAATGTAGCATCTCGTAGGGAATGTCCCTACAGGCCGCAGTAATGCGGTGTTGCATATCCCTGGAGTTGTTGGCACATCCCGGTAGACAATGTCCTTCAGCTTTCCCCACAGGAAAAAGTCTAACGGTGTCAAATCTGGGGAACGAGCCGGCCATTTGACAGGCCCTCCACGTCCAATCCAACGATTTGGAAATGTATTTTCCACACATGCTGTAGCGCGTCTTGCAGTGTGAGCTGGGCACCCGTCATGTTGGTACCACATTTCCCTCCTTGTCTGAAGTGGTATGTCCTCCAATAGTACAGGCAGTTCGTGTTGTAAAAACTGTATGTATCGGTCAGCATTCAGTGTCCCTTGTATAAAAAAAAGGGCCAATGAGATGTTCACCCACTATACCACACCACACGTTCACACTCCATAGGCGCTGGCGTTCCACTTGGCGAAGCCAATGTGGATTTGTCACCGACCAATAGTACATGTTCCTTAGGTTGACATTTCCATGATTGGTAAAAGTTGCCTCGTCAGTGAAGAGGATACGAGACAAATCGGGTGTGTCGTGTCGTAACATCCATGTGCAAAACCGAACACGGTCCACAAAATCATTCCCGTGAAGTTCCTGATGGAGGGAGATATGATATGGGTGAAACTTGTGTGTGTGCAGAATGCGCAATACACTTCGCTGACTCATCCCAGCATCCCTGGCAATTTCACGGGAGCTAACGTGCGGATTCACAGCAACAGCGGCGAGAACATTTGTTGCAATGCCTCACCTGTAGTTGGCTTGTTCCGCACACGTGCTCGTGGTGCTACACTTCCGGTGTCTCTTAATTTAATAAATAACTTACCAAACAGACGTCGAGATGGCTGTCGTCTGTCCGGATATCTATCTGCGTACACACGGTAGGCTTCTGAGGCATTCTTTTGGCATTCCCCATAAATCAGGATCATGTCCGCTTTTTCTATGTTTGTGAACACCATAATCTTCGCTCTTACCACTACGACTGCTTGCTATGAACTAACACGATCTCGTGGACCTGCTATCAAAACTTTCTCTGCGTAAAGGCAGTTCTGTCAGGCACCTGAGAAGTCTTACATGCCGTGGTACTGACGGGCAAGTGGGCCACTTGTTAGTTTGTATACATATTTTCACATGGCCATATCTTCGTTCCTATGTGTAGTAGATGCATGAGACCAACGGCGTTGTGTTTCTCTGCGTGTGCTCTTTTATATTATGCATGTTATTGTATATCGTTCCATTAAAAAAAAATATGACTTTGCTCCAGATGTCGATATTTTTCGACCCACCCCATACCTCCGATTTACGAGCCCCATTTGATATTATTGTTTCCCGCAAACCTCACATCGCTACTGTTTCTGGTTTCGTCGCTATTTCAGGTGGTACTTTTAGGTGCCTCACGCGGTATATTTGAGAGGAAATAGGAAAAATTGAAGTTCCTTTGTGTTCTATATCTATATGTAGGAGAGACATTTCTGGATATGGCCACTTTCTATAGAACCAAATAGCTCTACTGAACTTTTTAGTTCCCAAAAGTTGAAGTGAGTTGTTATTTGGAAATGGATGGACATTGCACTATCGTACGTGCACGATAAGTGGTTGTTGAGCCTGGCCGCACAAAGAATGTGGAACACTTAAACTTGACGGGTGTTTGTCATTCAGACACTCCCAATATATATCCCAAAAGGACACAGACTGAACAACACCATTAACGAAATGGCAGGAAACGGTCATTAGGTCATCTCTGTCCCTGGCCATTCTACTCCACCATTGTTGGAAGAATTTTCGGGGAAGCGGGCGAACGGAGCGCTGTTGCCAAATTACGAAAATGTCGCCCCACTGCCTATTGTGGAGGAACGCTAAAAGGAGACATGGTGTGTTTAAAATCGTCGAGTTTAATGGCGGTTTTGTCGGAGCTCGCTGGCATCCAGTTCAATTTCACTATGAGCAAGAGCCAATAAACGATAAAATATGGGCAGGCGGAATGACATAACCATCTCGAGCGCATTGTTTCCCTGGATTGGTCGTTCAGTGCAATTCGCTTCCCCCTCCTCGTCGGCGAGTCGTTGAAATCAACAATAACCAAGCAAGTACAAGGCAAATCGTTGACTGGGCGGATATATATGCTGTCTCCGACCCCTCCTGTAATGGAGATTTCATTGTTAAGAGATTTGTCCAGCCGGCTCGGAAGCTCTGTTCAGATAGTGGAGTGAATCATCGCGAACTCAAATTCACCTCATTGGTTCAAGTAAAACTCCACGCTGCTCTTTTCCCCCCATTTTATTATTCAAAGAAGAATGCCATCGTATTCAACAATGGAAGACAATAATTTGAATGGACTGCAGAAACGTTTTTGGTTGGCAAAGCAACCATACACCCCCAACAAACACATCAAGTTGAAATACAAAGAGGCTTATTTAGTGGCGTGGTAATAAAGTGGTTCCGGGTGCGGCTCTCGGTAAGGGCATAAAATTAGAAATGTTCCACTCATATAAAGTGAAATAATTGTGGAAAGTGACAGCAGCCGGTTTGTTAAGTGGTCGACTTTAGACTTCGCCTCCGAAGTTTCCGGGTTCAAATCCCGGTGTAAAGCATGAGTTTTCTTTGTGAATGTTCCTTCATCAATTTCATCACATCATCACTCCTCCTCATTGTCGCGATTAACCAAAATCAGAAAGAAAGCTCTCAGTATCAAAAATGTACATACAAAAACAAATTTACGGTTATTTGTTTCAAGACATGGAAGAGAATGTAATTTCAAAACAAAATCAAGAAAATATAGCTTCAACAGTCCAGTTCCAAGACAGGACTAATTTTCCCTTCAGCCCAGATTTCGAAAAGATGATAACACAGACTACTAAAAGCAAAAGATGCCTTATCTTTCCTTCTGTTTACTGCCCTATCCAAATCACCGAATAGTAACAAATTACTAGAAGTGCTAGATGGCTAACATTCGGTAAATACGGGAAATAAAACTAAAAGAAAATAAGGAAATATCGAGTATGAATATTCAAAAGTTGTTTAAATAGCACACACACGATCTCATCAATAAATCTAAAGTTGCCTTGTCTATTTTTAAGTCAGTAATACCCCAAGTTTATTACATAGCGCAACAATTGTAATCCAACATTTTATATTGTATACAATTGATGTTGGTTTTATGTTCTTTATATATCAATGCGCACTCATCACCTAGACATTCACCAGGAAATTCAAAGAACTGGAAATGCTACCTTAAAATCTTAGAATATTGGTATTGAAAAATAGACAAACAAAAGCAAGAACTTCAAAACTTGTTCAAGATTAAATGATTCAGAAGCTGAAGGGTAAACAACACTTCGGATTTAATCTTCTTTAATTGGTTCCGCTGGTCGGGATGCAGAAAGCTACTCGTGGAAGTAATATGCCCCGCTTCTGAGTAGTCGGATTACTAAGGAGAAACAGCTAAGTTGTTGAGTGGTTGATGAACAGCGCAAAGTTGGAAACTTAAAAGCTTGGTGCGCGCAATTATTGAGCTAATTAAACTCAAGACCACTTGAATAATTCTGTTACACGCACGCCCATTTGTGCTCGTGCTCTGAAGCAAGCATAAAGGAAGATGTACCTAAGGAGAAAGGTTTTCTTGCCGCCTTGAGATTAATAATTTTCGAGCAATCAACAATATCGATAAAAATTCATACAAGGTCTGGAAGAAAGCCAAACATAACATTTAATATATATATATTCTCAAATGATACAAAAGAGATACTTCTGTAAAACGTTTACAGCCCTTCGATGTATATATAGATGTGTACAAGCCGTTGCCAGCGATGTCGAAGTCGTAGTGTATCTGTAGCAGTGCCTGTTCTATTGATGGTTTGAATGGAGCGGTCTATTGCCTGAAGAATCTCTGAAACAGTTTGGAAGCTTCATCTTAGGATTCAAATCAAAGTCATAGGAGCTGGTAGAGCATCTGCCAGTCCCATCGAGCTAACAAATCAGCCTCAGGTTGCGCTACATGCGCCCGAGCATTGCCCTGCAAAATGATAGGAGAATTCAAGAGAAAGTGGCCCCTCTTCTTTCGTAACGCAGGTCGCAGGTTATATTCCAAAAATGAACAGTAATACTGCGTCTGTCCTGGAGGTACGGTGAGAATCACCAGAACTTTCACATTAGTGGGGTTCTCTGACTACGCAACTTTAGAGCGCCAACTCCAACGATACCCTATTCCTTTCGTCACTGCGCATGCGCCTAGTGTTGGAAGGAAGAGTCCATTTACTGGGAGGTAGCTTAGGTATCAAACTAACATGTGGTATAAGTGAGAAGCACCGGTTCCGTTTCATGTCGTATATACAGCAGTGTTGCCACTATTAAATTTCCAAACCACGTGTGTGTGCGTGTGTGTGTGTGTGTATTGTACACACACACACACACACACACACACACCTATCTATCTCAACTTCTATACCATTTTCTCACTTTATATATATCTCATGATTATCATTGTACAGTCACCGGTAATAAAAATGGGACACCTAGATCCTAAAATAATGCCTTCCCTGCCATGCGTTATGTGTGTTGCCTAACTTTAGAAATAGAAAGTTCTGCTACCGCCGTAGAATTAGGCAACACTCATAACGAACACATTGCAGGGAAGACACTATTTCACGATCTAGATGTCCCATTTTTATTGCCGGTGACTGTACAATGACAATCATGAGATATACGTATATATATAAAGAGAGAAAATGGTATAGAACAGGGGTTTCCAACTGGCGTTCAATGAAGTTCATCAAGAACCACTACAGAAGCCGACTGGCAGATTCTTCACTGCTTCACCTTCTGAGACTTTTAAATACAGAAATTGAAGTGGACATTACAACTTTAATAAAAGAAGCAGATCGGGCTCAATTTTCACATTGAACACTTACTATGAAGGACTCTTATTTGTATGGTGTGTTTTTTATTTCTTTCAATTCATCCATAGGTATCGGGTTTTTGTAAAATAAATTGTAATTATACCATTTTGATTTGTGATATCATTGTTTTTATTGCCTCATTTTAGAAATTTAGGTCATTCGAAAGTACTACATTTTCAGTACAGTACTTACAATTTTTGTAATTTTTAACACCCCCCCCCCCAAAAAAAAAAAATGCGGCCCGCCAATCAACTGCTGGATATAATTTTGGCCCTCGGACCTTTTGAAGTTGGAAACCACTGGTATAGAAGTTGAGATAGATGGAAACAGAGAGAGAGAGACGAACAGAAATGTAGAAAGAAATAAGAAAAGAGAAAGATGGAATGCTAGAAAGAAAGAGCTAATAAACTGAAGAAGGAAAATAGAGATATATAAACAGAGGAAGAAATAGAGAGGGGAGAGAGCGAGAGAAAGAAATGCATTAACAGTAAACGAAAGAGAAAGTAAGTAAGATAGAAAGGTGGAAAGAAAGGGATAGCATGATTAAAAAGTGAAAGAAAGAGATTGTGAGAACGATAGAAACGTGGAAAAAAGAAAGAAAGAAAAAGTAAGAAGAGTAGGAACGTGGAAATATAGGGATAGTAAGAATGTCAGAAACGTTAAAAGAAAGAGATATGGAGAAATATACACAATGAAAGTTGGAACTAGGAACGTGTAAAGAAGGAGATAGTAAGAGAGACACACACGTGGAAAGATAGAGATAGAATAATAGAAACGAATAGAAAGAGATAGTAAAAAAGATAAAACGTGGATGAAAGAGGATGGTTGAACACCAGTGCTGCTCCATTCAGGGACATTTCGGAAAAAAATACCCTCTGATATATCTCCTCGGGAATCGAACCTGGGTCTCCAGCAGGAAAGTTACATGCTCTACAGATCGGCAATTAGGCTTATGATGTATTAAGAGCACTCAGTATAGTGTTATTGTTACTAAGTTATCCACAGAACTGCTTCAGTGACCGATGGAGTTGAGTGGTCGACTCGCGGTCTTGCGGTCTCTTGAGAAGATTCCTGGTTCCTGGACATGGGTGTTCCTTTGTGAGTGTCCCTTTATAAATTTGTAACACTAGCGGCAATCAACACTAAGGAAACTGGCCTCCAATACTGCCAGATGTTAATCCGATTTATCTGGTCTGAAAGCGATTAAGCCATATTACTACTACTACTACTACTACTACTACTACTAATAATAATAATAATAATAAATCCCTAGCCATCTTCATTGTACGTATATTGATTTCAACATGACTTCCGGAATCGTATGTGCCGACTTAAAAATATAATCCCTTTTCCTAAGAAGCAAAACTCTTTGTAGTTCTGTTGACGGACAATCTGGGAAGACATTTAAGTATTTCAGCAAACTGCAGAAAATTTATTCTTCAGACAGTGAGCCCAGACTTTGAAATAGGATGTCATCAAGACAACCCCATGACAAGCTAATTCGGCACTCATCCAAGTCTTTTCCGATCGTTTTCCCCTTCCCTCTATCTGCGGGCAAACTAAATGGAAGACTAAGAGATCCCCTTCCTTCCAATAGGATAAACACAGAATTCATTAACAGCCGAAATCCTACATTGAGAATCTGATTGGAAAAGTTGATTGAAGGATTCAATTTGTAAATTGTTAAGTGGTACTTGGAATGTTTAAGGAAACACATATTAATCAAATGTGCGTTGCCTTCTCGCAACAGAAAATGTCATGTGTTACTGTTTCACATGCGGTTCAGAAATAGATTATACATTAAATTGAAACTCCACTGGCCATAAAGAGAGACGTAGCCGTTTTGGTTGTTTAAGACACTTTCTCACCTCTCGGGTTGTAGCGACGATGAAGATGAAAAATGAACTGATGAAATTCATAACTGGACAAACACAATGCCTTAACCAAGGTTGGAATCTAAAACCGCTGGGTTTGTAGCGCGTTGCTGTGGTCGACTCCTTCACGGAGGCCGGTGATGGCTAAACGCGAAGATGAAGATGAGTGATGATACGATGAAATTGATGAAGGGACACTCACAAAGAACACCCATGTCCAGGCCGGGATGACCGCTGTCGTCGTAGCGCGCTGTGCCAACCACTCCCCCACGGAGGTCGGTAAACGACTTTACAAGGGGCAAATCATACATGGCTATGGCAATCTTTTCCTAATTTTTTCCCTACCAGTTCTATCCTATGCCAAATACATTCTGAGGAAAGACAACTGAGGCAGAGGAGGTTACATTCTACGCCATCCCCTGCTTGGATATACGTATGTCGACTTTTAACTTGCAACTTAATTGTTAGAGATAATGATCATTTCATGGAATGTATATCTGGGAGGCATGAGTCTCTCATCAGCAATGGAGATTTAATTTGATTCTTGTTATTTAAGCATCGCTTTTGTCATTTTTGGCTAGTCGCGACGATGATGATTGCTACATAGCTACTATACAGAGAATATATGAACCTAGAAAATATTAGGTCAGTCAAAAAGTAAATGCATTCATTTTTTTCTATTTTTCACAGCAACAATAGAAAACTTACAATGATATATTTTTCCAACATAGTCCCCCTGTACTTCAATACACTTGGTCCAACGTTCCATAAGCTTTCCGATACCCTGAGAAAAAAAGGTTTTCGGTTGAGCAGCAAGCCACGTATGCACCGCTTCCTTCACCTGTTGATCTGTGTCGAATCGACGGCCTCTTAAAGCATATTTAAGTGGACCGAACAGATGGTAATCCGACGGGGCGAGATCGGGACTGTATGCAGGATGCTCTAACACCTCGAAGCCCAGATTCTGAAGAGTTTGAGCGGTGTTGGCAGCAGTATGGGGACGCGCGTTGTCATGCAACAAAAGAATGCCTTCCGACATTCGACCTCGTCGTTTGCTTCGAATTGCAGGCTTCAACTTGTTCGAAAGCATATCACTGTATCTCTCACTGTTTATTGTTGTCCCCTTTTCCACATAATGTTCCATAATTACCCCTTCTGAGTCCCAAAAAAGTGTGAGCATCACTTTTCCTGCAGAGTGTTGACGCTTGACTTTTTTTTTCACTGGAGATTCAGGGTGTTTCCATTCCATGCTCTGGCGTTTGCTCGCAGGTTCGAAGTGATGGATCCATGTTTCATCTCCAGTGATGATTCGTTTCAAAAAGGCTTCACCTTCGTTAGCATGTCTGTCCAATAATTGCTGACAGATTCTCACATGATTTCGCTTGTTCTCGTCAGTGAGTTCTTTAGGGACCCATCTCGCACAGACTTTATGAAAGTTGAGCCTGTTATGGATAATTTCATATGCAGAACCATGACTAACGTGCATATGGTTTGCCACTTCATCAACAGTCACTAGTCGGTTATTCAGAACCAGCTCACGGACTTGCTCAATGTTGTCATCAGTAGTGGATGTGGCTGGACGACCTGCTCTTTCCTCGTCCTTCACACTTGTTCGACCGCTTTTGAACTTTTCAATCCACTGGTAAACACTTCGCAGCGGTAAAATATTGTCACCGTATTGTACTGAAAGTCTTCTATGGATTTCAGCTCCTGGTACACCTTCAGACCACAAAAAACGGATTACAGAACGCTGTTCTTCTGTGGTGCACACGGACAGTGGCGCAGCCATGTTTACTTGGCAACACTGCACAGCGAACTGAAGTGATGACGCTGTAACCTGCCACAGGCGAAGACAACGATACTATCTATCGGCTTGCGAGCGCAGAAAGCTGTACAGCCAACCTACGGAAGAAAAGAAAAACATTGCATTTACTTTTTGACTAACCTAATGCATAATAAATTGAGTATCAACTTAATGAATATTGGTACGGCGGTACCCACACACACATTCACACATGCATATTTTTAATACAAGTAATTACCTAATTAATTAGCATAGTTATAAAGTATTACAATAAGAAAGAAAACAATGTTGCCTTGTCACGGAGGCATAGCAACAGGATGAGTGATGATATGATGACATTGATGAAAAGGACACTCGCAAAGAACATCCATGCCTAGGGCGGGATTCGAACCCGGGACCCCTGGTGTCGTAGTGCGTTATGCTAACCATTTTGCAACAGAGGTCGGCAAGAATTGAGAAATTATTCCAGTGATTGTTTTGCAAAATGCGGAAGGAAGAGGTGTGTGAACTTCAGAGAAGTCGAAAGAGAATTTGGAAGTCGGAGGACGAATTTGAGAGAGGTAGATCCAATGGCAAGAGCAGGATGCCATCATTCAATACCCAAGAAAAGAATTAATTCCAGATACCAATTTCTTGCATTGCTGCCCATTGATGACACGTTATAACATAGAAAAGTTTTGAAGTATACATAATATATAAATAAATAAGGGGAGACTTATCATGAAATTATCACTTTTCGTTATTCTGTGGCATCTTCAGCAGGTAGGAGGGAAGCACAATTCTAAACTCGACAACTGGAGCAGTCACTTCCTTTAGTCTTTGAACTGTCAGTTGAGGCGTGGGTTGTTATATTTACATACTAGCAAGATCAATATGGTACATTGTGTAGACCAACGGTGGATCACTCTAGATTACCTCAGTTCGTGAGAGATTAACCGACTCACTACATTCATGAAATTAGGTGAGGGTCACATTTTTCTCAAATTTATCTTATCATCTCTCTTACCGTTAATAAACATCGCATTGATTTCTTGTTATATTATAACATAATTAAGCCTTGTTTCCATGTTAATCCACTAAAGTTGTTTAAGAAATAGTTTAGTTCTTCGTTTGAGAAAGGCCCTGATAGAGGGTAGGAATATTACATGTAAAGTACTTTTAATTTTAAATAAACTGCCTTGTGCAGCAACTTTAGTGTATTTTTATATTAATCGCTACCATGATAATGGGTGATAAATTGATAAAAATGACGAATTAAGGAAGAGACATGTTACGCTTGGAATTGAATCCAGGATTTCTTGCTTCGGTGAGGGGTTATGCTAAGCATTATGCCTCCGTGACGGTAGAGATGTTTAATTTCTATGTAACATAACCAAATTTTTACGCCGCCAGGGGTTCCTGGTTCGAATCCCGGTCTGGGCATATGTGTTTTTTGTGAGTGTCCCTTCATAAGTTCATCATATTATCACTCATATCATATCATCCTCATGGTGGCGATTAGTAGAAGATGGAAGCATTTAATTATGATTTTGATTGTACATATCACAGGGTGTCCGGAATGGGAATGGCAGTTTTTAAAAGTTTGTGGTTTTAATATGGATAGAAGTAGATAACAAGAAAAGCAAGCATTTTGAAGATAATCTCACCAAGTTTTATGGTAGCAGTTACAACTCAGCACAGCTCAGTATAGCTCCACATGAGCTCCTTTTGTGATGTCCAATCTGAATTCAATTTCTCTCCACTATTCTGTAGCATCAGAGGCGTGACAGAAGCAATCGTATTCCTAATTAATTCGGTCCTGCAGTTCTTGTAGGTTTCGTACCTTTTGGGCCTGAATACACAATGTACTTCGCATAACCCCAGAGAGAGGGTTAACATCAGGCGAGCGTGGTGGCCAGGAAATTGGCCCCTCACGGTCTATCCAACGATCAGGAAATTCCCTATCAAGATACTCCCTGACTTGTAGTTTCCATCTAGTTGGAATATCACTGTAGGTTGTAAATGACGTAATTGGGGAACTGCAAAGTTTTCGAGCATAACTAGGAACACATTTCCTGTTATTGTTTGCTCCACGAAAAAGGATAAGCCGTGATGGGTCAATTTTCTGGCCACCACGCTCGCCTGATGTTACTCCTTTGGACTTTCTGTTGGGTTATGTGAAAGACAAGAACTGCAGGACCGAATTAGGAATTTGATTGCTTCTTTCACGCCTCTGATGCTACAGAATACGAGGAGAGAAATTGAATTCAGGTTGGACAACCTCCGTATCACAAAAGGAGCTCATGTGGAGCTATACTGAGCTGTGCTGAGAGTTGTAACTGCTACCAATAAAACTTGGTGAGTTTATCTTGAAAATGCTTGCTTTTCATTTTATCTACCCATATTAAAACCACAAACTTTTAAAAACTGTCAGTCCCATTCCGGACACCCTGCATATCTTAATTATGTATATTTTTGTATTCTATCACATAATAATAATAATCGTGTATACACATATTAACATTTATAGTGTATGTATGATGTTTTCTCTCAACATGTTTGTATTTCTATTGTATTTGCACTGTAATTGGAGATTTTTTCTCTATTGGCAAATAACTAAATAATACCTTGGAACGTCTTTACAACAATTAGGAATTGCTTTCGTGATGTAATGGCTAGCGCTCAGTGCATCTTCCAGACATAAAATAACAAACATGCCAAAAATGTAAAGAAAGGAAAATCACAGGTAAGAGTAGATATGCTGTTGACCACAGGATAGTGTTACCAGACTTTCCAGGGGTCCCGGGTTGTAATCTCGACCTGGGCATGAGGGTTCTTTGTAAGTGTTCCCTCATCAATTTCATTAATCATCCTCATCCTCGCGATTATCCAAAGATGGCAGAAAAGGGAAGTAAAATAAACCGAATCAATAAATAAACAATATTACCAACTTTCGTGACAGAGACGGGCTTGGAGCTGTGCACTACGTTCAAATTTTGGGTAAGGCATGGGCATTTTTGTGTTGTCCCTTCATCTATTTTATCAATATTGATCGTCGTGATTAGCCTAGAGATGTAAAAAGCGACGTATCTATTTTTATCAACCAAGTACGATATTTCATATCAAGCAAAAACCCATCAATTTAAATTTAATTCCATACCAACTGAAGAAAAGGACACTGTAATAATTCAAAAAACACTAAGTTGCTGACCAAGGCAGTTTATTAAGATCTAAAAACACTTAACATGTAACGTTTCAACCCTCTATCAGGGTCTTCCTCAGATGAAGAACTAAACGAAAATGAAGAAATACACACACTGAAGGATATATACACATAGCAGGGTGAATAGCCACACAAAAACAAATCCTGTTGACAGTCTTTTTCTTGAACGATTTCTCCAAAGGAATTAAGTCCTGGGTGGCTACTCACCGGGAATTCCTTGAATTCTGGGAATTCTGCGTGAATTCTGCTTGAATTTTTATGTTATGGTATGGTGTGGTATGATATGTTATGGTATATATTGTAACCTGCTAAAAAAATGTTAATTATGTAAGAATTTTTAATTCAAATCTACCTAATAATCTTCAAAAAATCTTATCTTGCAATAATCTTCCGTCTGTCAGATTGCTCTACCTAGGTACAAAGGACAGTAACAAAATTAACAGATCGAGATAATTTTGTTATATTTTTCACACAACATTATTTTTCTTCCTTGATAAAAATAAAAACTCAACTGTGAAAATCTCGCCTCAGGACATTTATCAATATGTACAAGTGCAATTGGGTTAATAAAAGTTGCAATTTTTCACGCCTACGGAGAAAAATTCAAGCAATACTCACGCATAATCCCCGGAGCCAATAATTCTCGCAGAATTCCCAGAATTCAAGGAATTCCCGGTGAGTAGTCGTCCTAGATAAGGACTGTCAAAGTGATTAGTTTTTGTGTGGCTATTCACCCTGCTATGTGTTTGTAATCTTTCTGTATGTGTATTTCATCATTTTAGTTTAGTTCTTCGTCGGAGGAAGACCCTGAATAGAGGGTTGAAATGTTACATGTTAAGTGTTTTCAAATCTTAATAAACTGCCTTGGTCAGCAACTTAGTGTTTTTTAATATGAAAACAAGGCTTAATTATATTATAATCATTCAACTATTTGTCATGACATTCTAAACTGCGACATTACTTGAATATTTCCGAAATGAGACGCGCCTGTATGTTCATGTGTCTTTTTCTAGGTTTAGATTTGTTGCGTTTACTTGACTTTTCCCATTTATGAAATTACTTTGTACTACCTTGTGTGCAATTTCCTTGTCGTTCTTTTTTATTTTTCGTATATGCTTATTCCAATGAAAAACTGTAGACTTGACCATGGTAAACCCTTAACTAGGCGCGCGGGGGTAAATTTGACCCCCAGGTAGGTATTTCTTAACGCTCAGACACTTGTTGGTTGGCCTCGGTGCTAGCTTATCTAGTACCCTCCTAAAACAGTCTGATTCAACTGTCGAGGTCATTTCCTTCATTGTGTGTGTAATTGCAGCAAGGTGAAGCTGTTCCAAAGTTGATGAGGGTCAAATTTACCCCCACACGCCTAGTTGCGTATGTGATTTTTTGTTGTTCATTTCTTTAGAACTTTCGCTTACTGTGCTTCGTGAGTGAAATATTTTAACAGTTTTTACTTGATCTGTGTTGTGTGATCGTGTTTTAAAGTGAATGTTTAATTTTTCTAAGAAATCGTTCAAAAGCTCGTAGTATGAAAGACAGCAGGGGGCGTATACGGTGGCTGTTGGAGGACATTTCGAACCTAGTTCATCTGGAGTGCTTCAAGATGAATAATTGACTCCAAATCAGATCATGATGTAGAATATCATGTTACTGAGTGAGAACATTATATTAATTCTAAGACAAATCTTGATGATGAGAATGATATCCCGGATGAAGATGAAACTTATTTCCTGGAAAAAGACAAAATAACTTTATGGAAAGAAGCTCCCTGCTCATGTTCGAATGTTCACAAAAGAAGTATGAACATTGTTTTACGTCTTTCTGGATCACTTGCAACTGCAGAAAATGCCAAATCTGCTATCGAGGATTTTCACTTTTCACAGATGACACTACTGTGAGAATCACTGTGGAAAATACCAATACGTACGTAGAAATTATACGGGAATATTCTGCAAGCGAAAGAAATGCCAAATTTGCCGATGAAGATGAAGTTTTATAAACAAGACAAGTTTATTTGACATAATATATGATCAAAAACAATAGTACAATGGTCACCTTTAGTTAGTTGTGTAAAACAATTTAGATTTTGAAAATTTATATGTATTGGAACTTCAATGTTTTCAAGGGAAAACGTACTAAAAATATATATTTGTATTTTAATAAGAAATGGATATTTGTAAATTTACACAAATATTTGAAGTGTATACCCTACAAAAAAATATTTTTGTATTGCTTATTCCACACTTTCCTCATTATTATAATTTAATTTAACTATTGCAAGGAAGGGTTTTGAAATGTAAAAAATGCAATGTCTGTCCATATTACTTTTTTGAAATTAATTGAATCTCTTTTCTATATTCAAAAACTACTTTAAGTTCTTGAAAATAGTCAATTTAATCGTATAAAAGTACTTTTTGGTGCATATGTATCTTACTTGATTACAAATAAAACTTTATACCGTGCGTCCATTTCGATCTTCAGCCGAGAGATCGGGAGAAGCGTGGCGGGCGGCGCTGACGGTGATGCCGACATTTGCGGCCTGTAATGTCCGCTTACTTTTATGGACATATGCAGACATTTATATAAATATTGCAAAACGAGCACTAACCTGTGTTATAAGAGTTGTTCAAACTGATATCCACCAAGTGCTAAGTGTGTAGACTTTCGGGGAGAATACGTTGAATAGCCTGAAACTTTCGTGCCTGTAGCTAAAGTCCTTCTGGGTCGGCCCGAGAACTTATCAGCCCCCCTCGTAACGTGAACCTTGCAGCTGGCATTCCAATCCTCTCACTGACACAACACACATACACACACAAACAAGTAACGGCAAGTAACCAATAATAACACTCTTGCGCACAGTACGAAATTAACACGCTCTTGGTTTACATCTGCTCGCCACTATATTCAAAGCTCTGTCGCGAAGGAACAAAAAACTCGAGCTCGGAGATTTCGGATTGCAAGGAAGCTCACGAACACCATTGACTTTTAACGGTTTCGTCTACAGCGTAATCTTGATACAGTGTTGCACATTCGAAACCTCCAAACGATCCCCATCGGCACAAAACTCTTTCAAGGATATAAACTTAAGCAGGACGTTACTGGTCAAAACTATGATTAAAATGTTTTATTATCTGTGGCTCTTAACATCGTTTCTAAAGCGTATTTTTTGTGTATATAAGGGCAGAACTTGGATGAATTACAGATGATAAATTATAACACAGGTTAGTGCTCGTTTTGCATATGTCCATAAACATAAGCGGGCATTACAGGCCGCATATGTCGGCATCTCCGCCAGCGCCGGCCGCCACGCTTCTCCCGATCTCTCGGCTGAAGATCGAAATGGACGCACTGTATTTGGGGGTCAAATTTATCCCCAAGCGCCTACTTAAAGTGGTGAAAGAGGTGCGCCTGGTTAAGGGTTAAGTGATAACCACAGCCTAAACTTGGCCATGGAAAATAAAGCGAAATAAATAAAATAGTAAGAAATATGACATTGTAAGTCACAGAAGCACCACAATAGAAAGAAAAGGTCATGATTTCTAAACCTTCGCATGTGATTGATAGTTTATCTTGAACTTTCCCTTTCTTGTTTTAAATCATTCATTTCACGGTCAAGATTAACATGCCCGGAGAACTACTCAATGCCATATGACAGAAGGTAAGTCTTATCTCTCCCTTCGCCGAGGAAAGATGCTGGCCTAGCTTGCACTAGCTACATGACTCATGTCTTCAACCTAATTTTTGTGCGCCGGGACGTCTTCTATATAGGTGGCGTGATAAGCGTCCTTGTTCAGTAAACAAACAGTTCAAAGCACAGGTGAAGTGCTGTTTTTTTATATGCGTGTGGTTTATTTTAACGGAAAATTTCCGTAGTGATGTGTGTTATCCTTATCGTGTGCATTGTGAGAAGTGTTTGTGCAGTGAAGCTGTTGAATTGCAGCATTCTCATAAGTTGTATTTCTATTTCTCATGTGCAACATTTTTGTCGATCGCACACGTCGATTGCGTGCATTGTAATGGATGAAGTGGCTGCTGGTGAAAATTAACTGTTCATCAATCCACCAAGTTATAGGAGTGTTAAAAGCGGTAAGTTTAGGCTATATTAGTTTCTATACTTCAGTAGGTGGTGGAAATGCATTTATATGTTTTTTTTGTGAGAAGTAAGAATCTCTGTGATAGCATGGTAGTCGAGTGACAGTGTGACCGAGTTCAGCTCCATTTAGTATCACAGTTCAATGATTCGGAGGGGTCCTTGGCCGACTATACTGCTCGATAATTATGTCGAACTCTTTCTTAATTGATAAATTTCCATGTTTTATGTAATATAAACTGTGTTTCAGGGCGCGGAAACTATAAATAACAGAGGTATATTAACGTAAGGAAAGAATTTGGGAGTACGTTCGCCATCTTTCACTCGTAAAAGCCGGCTGTGTGCACACTCAAATTGCGAAGAAAAAACGTACAAATGATAACGTCGCCAAACTTAGCACTCCTAACCTAACCAAAAGAGTAATACTCCTAACGATACATAGTTTCACTTTTATTTGTTAAGTTTTCAGTCCTTCGTGTTTGATTTACCTACTTTATTTTATAATACATTATAATGTAAAAATAATTAATGTTTATTGCATGATCTTGATCCTGGTCTTGTTTGGGTGTTACGTTAACTTGTTCAAAGCCTTTTGGCTGTGCTGCTTCAGGCTAAGGAAATAAAGGTAAGGCTGGTAACTGCAGTCGCCCCCCCCCCCTCCACGCAATCCTGTTACTCTCACGTGTTCATTGGTGGAACCATGTCGTGTCACAACTTGCGCAGATACTTGTTTTCGTTCGCCTGCTCCAGAAATAACTTGGACAGAGTGTACTTCTTTTCTTGTCACCAGCTATTCGGCCGTCTTAGTTGCGGACAACTGCTGTCATCTAGGTCACATATGTGGGGTGCGGTGAGCAATTGTGTAGATTCGAAAATTGCAAAAATGTTTGAAGATTTACGGAGATGTATGTGAAACTTTTCCACACGAGTAAACAGCATTGCAGCGGTGTGTGGATAATGGTTTCCTACCACATATCGTGCTGAGCTGATTAAATTATCACTGACCAAAATTGTGTTTGCCCATCATTTCATTATTCACTCTCATCGTCGCGTTTAACCCAAGAGGCTAATCCGTACCTGCATCAGGATTCGAACCTGGGATCTCTGGTTTCGTAGCACTTTACTCTGACCACTCCGCTTTGAAAGTCATCAAATTTCAAATCAATAATGCATTGATTGATTGATTTGCTTTCTTTTACTTCGCTTTTGTGCCCCTTTTGGTTAATTTGCAAAGATTGGGATGAGTGATAACATGAAGACATTGATGAATGGACACTCACATCTGTGAAAAAGCAATCAAAGACAGACGTACACATTTGTTTCACCATACTTAAGCTCAAACCAACATGGCTTTCTTCCTGGTAGCTCCTGTCTTACAAACCTGTCTGTTTTTCTCTCGCATGCTATGAAATGTATTTCAAATAATTCACAATTAGATGTAATATACTTTGATCTATCCAAAGCCTTTGATACTGTTAGTCACCGCCTTCTGATTCACAAATTATGAAATAGATTCAACATTCATGGCAAATTTCTAACCCTTCTCACAGGTTACCTTAGCGATTGCCAACAACGTGTCGATCTTCCAGGGTCTGTATCTTTCTTTCTGTCCTCTCTGGAGTTCCACAGGGCAGTGTTCTAGGATCTCTCTTATTCATATTATTCGTCGACGACCTTGCCGACCATCTCACAGCTCCCTCTAGTAACTACCTTCTTTTCGCAGATGACTGCAAAATTTTCAGAGAAATCTCCACTTCCGACGATACTCATATTCTTCAGAATGACATAACAACATTTACTTCCTGGTGCCTGACATGGGACCTTACATTACATCCTGACAAGTGTACTACTCTCACTATTTCTCTCAAGAAGAATCTGTTAAAGTCATCTTACTCCATCTCTGGCATTAACATCAAAGCAGTATCCTCTCACAAAGACCTAGGCATTGTTTTCGACCAAAAGCTCACATTTGAGGAACAAATTTTAGGCACCACTAAAAAGGCCATGCGTCTCTTAGGCTTACTGTACCGTTTCACTGAAATTTCTGACATCTCAGCCCTCACCTTGTAGTTCAAATCATTCATTTCCCCAATAATAGAATACTGCTCTCCCGTCTGGTCCATGGCATGTCCCACTCATCTCTATAGAATCGATTCAGTCTTTCACTTCTTCCTAGCTATAGTTCGATACAGAGTTCCCTCTTTACGCAATTTTTCATCTCCGCATCTCTTGTCTTTTCTAAACTTACAAACTGCTTATCAGCGACGTTTGCAGAATGATTTCAGTTATTTATACAAAATTGTCAATGGCAAAATCCGCTGCAACACACTTCTTGAGGAATTCCACGTTTGAGTACCTATGCGCTCAACTCGCAATACAAGATTATTTTATACAGAAAAACCTAGACTTGAAATTAAAAAAAGATCTATCTTCTACAGACTTGACACACAATACAATGATCTATCATCAAGAATCGATATATTTTCCTCAGAGTTTGCCTTTCGGTCATCTATTAGAAGAAATGTTTGTAAATAATACTTGTTTTTTGTTAATTTGCTATTCACTTTTGTGTTATTTTGTTACTTTTATTATTTTTTAAATATTTTTTGCTTATTATTATTATTATTATCTTTGCATTTTCATTGTTGACAATTTCAGTGTAAAATGGCCAAATGTGCTGTATCTGGAATTTTCTCAATAAATAATTTTTACCTACTTCAATGAAGCACTATTTTCGAATATTACGTGCACATTTTACTTATGGGTTTCATGGCAATTGGAACCATTTATCCTTTGGATTAAATGGTAAAAGTTCTGAGAGAACTGATAATTGCATTTTGACGTAAATAGTTTTTCCCTACTGAAATTATTTGCTTTATTGACTATTATACGTATATTGTGCAATTAAATGAATGTTGTTGAATTCCAAGGAGGTAGACAAATCGGTTCGACTAAAACCCGTGACCAGAAGGTAGAATTTTCATAACCCTCTGAATTCTAGTGAAAAATTTTCTACATTGGCATGCAATGTTAATTGGGCATTATCCATTTTCTTGTGCTTTTAACTAACTATTCCAACGGTACGTTTCGAGGGAGTACATCTTCTCTCGTCTTCTGGTAAACAACTTCTTTTTTACCGGTAGTGAAGATCGAACCTACGATCTGTGATTTTACACAGAAGATGTGTAAAGATGAGTATGAGTTGGTGTTTTAAGTCCACTTTATGTACAGTAAGGCTAATCGGGACTGGACATACAGTTTAAAGTGGGATCCGAACCACTATGTGCCTCCACTGGGTATCGAACCGGGACCCCTTGATTACAAGGCGACGGCGCTACACTACGCCATCGGGGAGGCTCTCTATCACAGGTCTGTCGTAAGTTCGAACCCCAGCACCGCCCAAGAGAAACTTGATTACCCGAAGACGAGATAAGAGGTGCTCTCTTGAAACACAGCGCGCTACGATTGCAGGGGTCCCGGGTTCGAGCGAAGGCCTGGGCATGGGTGTTATTTGTATATGTCTCTTCATCAATTTCATCATGTCGTCATCATGAGAACATCGTTCCGATTAGCTGAAAGTGTGTGAAAAGCAACGCTAAGTAAGAAAGATGAAATCATTTCAAAATCGAAAAGTAGTGTTGATGGATTGATTGGTTTGGTTACTTTGTCACATTTCTGCCACTTTTAGCTAATTGGTACGATGAGGATGAGTGATGATGAAGGGACGCTCACAAAGATGACCTATTCCCAGGCCGAGATTCGAACCCGTCACCTCTGACGTTGAAGCGCGCTGTGCTAGCCACTGCGCCACGGAGGTTGGTCATAATGTTAAAATAAGTATAGTTAAAAGCACAAAACAATGCCCAATTAACATTGTACGCTTAGGTAGAATTTTGTTACAGGTTTGTGTTCACATCCATCATTGTGTTTTGGACCATCAAGGAAGGAATATATTATTGACGCACTTTGATATATTTTATAAGGTACAATAATGATACCTTACGTTTGTGAGAGGTTGATTTTTATCAAGAGCCGTGAAGAAAGCTTTATTACGGCTGCTCCCCTGGAGAAGCACAAAGAGAATTTCCCCTTGTCTCAGGGTTTTCGAAGATTGAACACATGCAGTCAAGTAGATGGGCGGCGGATGCGTAGTTGCAAAAGGAGGGATAATGGGAGGCGAATGAAAGTGCAGATAACCCAAAAGATACAACGGAGTTTCCCTGGAGATACTATTTAGACGGTGCAGATCGGAAATCAGCCGAAATCGCCCATAAACGTCCCCATTTGATAGATGAGATATTCCCAACATGTCGACTCCCATTTAAATTGGAAATAGGATTCCTCTCATTTCCCAACCACCATCACGAGAACGAAGGAAAGGAAGTCGGTGCAAAGTTCTCGCCTGCCAGCATCCTTATGCTCTATCTCTTCAATGCCTGCGCGAAAACCGCGCACGAGACAAAACGAACTTAATTCATAGTCTGACAAGGTGAATAGCGAAAGATCCACGAAGACTGCTGGGGAGCTTGTAATCCACCTATTTCGCCATGAAAATCCTCAATGTGCCTCTGAATTTACATTTTTATTGTTTGCTCAGCCTCCATTCCGCCATCTCCCGAGTTGTCCTGTTAAACGCTGGATTACATCCCCATCGAGAAGACGAGACATTCTTACTGATAATCGTGTAAAGTAACGGCACAGCCTTCTTACAAGATAGCAACCTCGCTAGCGAAGGCTTATGGGAGTAGACCTTTTCTTCGCCGCAAATTCATACCCTGAGTTTTTCTTCTGCGGGTCTTCTTCCACATTACATCGCCTAAAGTGGTACACTTTGCCACAGACAGAGGCAACGCATAATCTCATTATTGAACACTTCTGTTCCTACTGTGGAATGCATCGAAGCACCACCATTGTAACATTGCTCATGGGTGTACGACCCCTCTGCCGTACACGAGAACAGCTAATCCCAAAATTACTGGACTACTCGATAAAATTATCTTCGAAAAGATGAGATAAAAGTTTTTAAAATTTGAACGCGTGAAACTTCGCAGAGAATTTTAAAAAGTATAGATCGAGGAAACATGAGTAGATGTTGTGCAAAGAAAAGCCAGTTCCACATTATAGTGTTGCATTTGACTCTTACGTTCAAGTACCCAACAAGTGTTCTAAGTTATCGGTTACAAGCCTCAATGTGCGACTATAATTTTTCATTTTGTTTCTATGTAGATTTTCAAGCAACCACTTTTAGCGACTATATTCAGTATTTTCAGCTACTAGACTTGAATTTTGCTAAGTAGCGTCATTGCTACCATTTGGGATTATCAGCACTAGCGGACCAGACTCTTGACAACAGACGCATGCAACATGTGTTCAAATACTTGCCATATACTCTATATTTTATTGGGAAGAAAACCTGGTGTGTATATACTTACAGTTTTCATGTGATAATCATTCAGAATTAGGGTTTTGCAACTTTTGAAACATACTATAATGGCCTAGGTTTTGATTGATTAATTTGATGTATTTTACTTCGCTTTTCTGCCACCTTTTGCTAATCGCGAATATGAGGATGACTGATGATATGATGAAATCGATGAAGGAATACTAACAAAGAACAACCATGTCCAGGCCAGGATTCGAACCTGTGGCGTCGTAGCACGCTGTGATAACCACTCCGCCATGGTTCAGCTTATATTGACCGAGGCATTATCTGAGAAGAGTACTACTACCCTCAACAGGTACACAAGTAGTCTCACAAGCTCCATGTCACCGGTTAAGGAATAACAGCATTCCAACAGCAATCATTTTAGGAACATATGTGACAATAAAGTTTCACTAAGTTTATTAGAGCTTTCAAATTTAAAGGCCTATTGTCACCCTCCGACGCCAGAGGTTCCGGGTTAGAATCCGGGACTGGGCATGGTCGTTCTTTGTGAGTGCTCCTGCATCAATTTACTCATATCATTCATCCTCATCTTCAGGCCTCCCCGATGCCGCAGTGGTAGTGTCGTCGCCTTGTAATCATAATGGTTCGGATCCCACTTTAAACTATAAGTCCAGTCCCGATTAGCCTTACCGTGCATAAAGTGGACTTAAAACACCAACTCATACTCATCCTCATCTTCGTGATTACTCGTAAGTGGCAGAAAAATGAATTAAAGTAAACCAAATCAACCAATCAATTCATTGCCTATAAAAGTAATACAGCTTGATTTTTCTGACATGTCAGCTTCCAAGCAGCGAGGCATGAAAAAGGGTCAAGTGTTAAGAGCCTGAGAAGAAAAGAGTAAATTTGACTCTTGAAATCTTGGAAACGTTTCTCCAGAACTCACTGGGCGGATATCCCGAGAGAATTCCTCCTGCAAGTAAGGTGCAAGACGTTTTCCGGTGTCTCCTTTGGTATCACCTTTCACGGGAACACAGAAACCAACCTGATAGGGTGAAGTTGGTTCACGTCGTCTTCAAATATCGATCTGAATGTTTAGACACCTGGGTTTCCTATTTGCTTAGCCTACTACATGTGCATCTCGTTTGTTTGCTTTTGTTTTGGTTAATTCAGGCGTTGTGTAATTCTTGGAAATAACAATATTACCATGTGACAGTCGTGTGGGGTGGTACGGCGAAGTAGGGGAAGAAAACGCCCAGGGTTCTGTAATGCCACATCGACAGAATACCGACAAACCATATACCACCTGTAGAGTTTCCACGTTATCACCTGCTGTCAGATTCCGGTATCCGTTTGTACACGCATGATTTCACCCTGAAGCTTATTGAGCACCGCGATAGCATTCATTAGTGAACAAAAATGTGTTACACATTAAATGTTAAAATCAATTCCTCTCTTATAAAAAAATGGACATAATTTCTGAGACTCGCTTACTCCTTATAAACCTCATGTTAATGAGCCTCACGGGAGATGGGGGTGAAGGTTGTAGTCGAATCTCCCTGGCATGGTTCATTTCAAAGTAAAAATTATTGTAAAGACAATAACAGAAATGAAGATCAGTCAGTATTCCAACAAAATAACCGAAGTAAAAAATGCTTTACATTGAAACATAGAGTGTAGATGCATGAACCTTGTCATAACTTTATTTTCATATTCTACCACGTAGCCCACATTTAAAGAAAGTTATTTTTATTTGAGAAGTCATACAACCTAATCTTTGCTCAAATTTCTCCCCCAAAGATTTTTCTTGAACGAGATGTGCAAAACTTAAAAAACAAGATTGAATAACTTTTTATTTTAGAATATTAACTGTATGAATTTCTTTAAAATAGAAAAATGTGCTGGATGATCGTTTATGTGGTGGAACAAGAAGTCCCTCCCTAAGAACATAATAATAATGATAATAATAATAATCGTTTATTTTAAGTGGTGAGCACAGTATGAAACCTAATACAGCACTAAGTCAAGTAAAAAAGTACAAAGTTACACGAATAAAATACGTAAGCTGTAGAATAACATAGTGAGAGCAGCATATTTACACTTCAAGTTACAGTTTTCAATGAGATTTATTATATCTCTGATACTAATAATTGTTTATTGTTATATAATATTGTGCAATTAACTGTGCATTGTTATAATAATAATAGTAATCATGATGATCACGATTAAACAACCATCTATATCACATGCACAAAAGCCCACGTCCATGTTTGATTTCCAGAGTAGGTTATTTCGGATATGAATTTATTATTGAATGTCCCTGGATAAGCGGTTCTGGGGCTCACCTAGCTTCTTACCAATGAGTACCTTAGAAACGTGGTTATGCGTTGAGCGCTATCACAGCAGACCCAATATCTCATTATTTCACTGCAACGTGCACAGGGATTATTATTTGTTAACACGTACGTCAATACATCTGTCTACCAAAGTATTCTGCCAAAGTGCGGTGAACTTTTTTATATTTTCTTAAAATTATAATTTCTTGAGCCGACCTCCGGGACGGATTGGTGGCGCAGCGAGCTATGATCGCCAGCGGAACTGGATTCTAATCCTGGACTGGCCATTGGTGTTCTTTGGGTGTCCCTTCATAAATTTCATCATATCATTACTCCTCATTATTATCTTCATGATATGCCAAAAGTGGCGGAAAAGCGAAGCAAAATAAGAATCAATCAATATAATTTCTTGCCAAGATTAGATTGTGTCACATCATTAAGCCTTGTTTCCATGATATGAAAAACTCAATATGCTGACCAAGGCAGAAAAAAATATTTTATTTTAAAACATAAATTAAACGTGACGTTTCAATCTTCTAGCAAGACCTTGCTAGAAGGTTGAAACGTTACGTTTAGTTTCTTTTAAAATAAAATATTTTTTTCTGCCTTGGTCAGCATATTGAGTTTTAGATTGTGTGTAATATACTATTTGTACATATATATGTATACACATATGTTGGACACAATCTGAACTTAGCAAATTATATTTGTAAGAAAATATAACAAGTTCTTCGCAGATTTTGCAAAATAGATAGACTGTGTGTTGTTGTTGTTGTTGTGATTGTGTGTGTGTCAAAGTGGTACAAGTTAATTAAATGTATTTGTTAAATGGGTAGGTGTCGCAATGAGACAGGAGACGAATTGCATAATTGCGGGACTGGGTGGAATAACAGCTTAAAGCACTTTAAGTCATTAATCCATCCACTTTATTTTCAGCACCCTTACAGTGGGAGGTATTATGTCATAGAATTCGGTTCCTAAACAGCATAAAGCGTGAAAGGAGACTGCAGAATGCAGAACCATGTCACGTGCTTTTTCCGCACTCCGCACAAGCGCCTGTTGTTGAGCTGTTGGGTTCAATCGTGTGTGAGCCTCCATAGCTACAGCGCTCGTTCCACACGTGTTGCGAGGCAGTTTCACTGTATTTTCCACTTTCAAATTTATATCTGAGCACCGAACATGTCATTTGAGGAGTCACAAGCGTTTGAAATGCATGAATTAAAAATTAATTAATTAAATAACTTATAATAAATAGAACATCTATTACGGATAGAAACTCCTAGGCATAGGTGTTCTTTGTGAGTGTCCCTTCATCAATTTCATCATATCATAAATCATCCTCATCTTCGCGATTAGCCAAAAGTGGTAGAAATGCGAAGTATAGTAAACCAAATCAACCAATCAATCAGTTAAAGTAATATCTTTATTTCATTAATGCCATTGCAAAAGTTTCTCAAAAACTGTCACTTATTTCTGATAAACAATAAATTGATATAAGCTTGCACAAGTCCTTTTTCACTAGTTTATTCCATAACTATAATGAAAAAACTTGTAGCATATGGTACTGCGAGATTTTCTCCTATATCGTACCACCCCTATTCTATTCTTTAATTTTCTAAAACTAAAACGCTAGACACAACGTGTTATTCTGGTATTTATTTCAAATAGGAGTCACATTCCCTCTTGTGAGATTCCTGGATACACTGCTAATGTCCGATGCCTTTATTCATTGTTCTTTTTATTCAAGTCGACGTACCGTGGCCATGCTAACACAATGCAGAAACTAGCAGATAGAAAGTTACAGGTTAATTGGTATTGAGTCTGAATTTTAAAGTGGGAGCCAGCCACTTCCCTGTTCTTGCACAGGAAATCATCACTTTTCTTCTTCTTTTGGCTCATCACGGCGGCGAGGGTGAATGATAAGGGGAAATTGATGAAGGAATACTCACAAAGTGTCATGCCTAGGCAAGAAATCGAACCTGGCAATACCTTTGCTTAGCTACTCTCTCTTGCTGACCTCAGTTAAATAGTTGAAATAATATTCAAATGTTTTCCCAAATGTCAACCTCTCTTCCACGTCCTACTCCCTGCAGACTAACGATGCTCTGGCACCTGGACATTCAGCCAAGATACTCCTCTGTGAGGCTCATGTTGTGTCATTCCTATGTGTTTGTGATTGCCCCTTCATCCATCTCATCATCATTGATCTCAATCTTTGTGATTAACCAAAAGTGGCAGAAAAGCGAAGTAAAATGACTAAATCAATCAATCAATCAATACCAATGTTTGACAAAGATATACATATAGAACTAGACTCTGAAGTGATAAATAGGATTTAGAATTTTTGTTCAGTGTCGAATTCCTAAGAACTCTATGAGCAGAATAAGTCCAGTAAATGCGGAGCGAATTGATCCCCATAGCCTGCCATAGCCCGGTACAAACTTTTCAACGAGAAAAACTTCTCCACCGTGAGAGACACTGTTCCAGCACCATCCTTGGAAGTCTCGAGGAGGAGAGACCGCCGGTCAAAACGACGCCAAGATCTTCAGAAACGGGCTACAGATTTACGAACGTGTCTTCCCGCTCAGGAATTGAGTATTCAGAAGTCTATTAGCCAGCGCTTTCCTTCGGCATTGAGAACGAACAACCGGGGGTAATAAACGGTAAATGGCCACAGTAATCAGGGACCACAAGGGAGGTGCGGGGGGATAGGAGGAGGGGACTGGATGGAGGTGGAAGGGGCCAAGTGGCCGGAAGGAAGAGGAGTTTCACCCATCGCTTCCTCCTCTGCGGACAGCATCCTTAGCCCAGTATCCAGTGTTCACTGGAGTTTCTCATATATATTCCCAGTGGGATCGGTGTTCAACTTCAAATCGCATAACAATCTCGATTTTTGGAGGGATATTATTGAAAATAGATATTTGATTTCAGTGATGATGTACAGGGTGAGTCAAAAGTCAGGAACCATAGTGTTTTTCACTTCAGCTTATATTAGACCAGGGTGCGAAATCATTGAAGATTGGTGGGGGAAAGGAAGATCTTAATCTACACACACACACACACGCGCGCGCGCGCGCATATATGTATATACACAAATATATAAATATTTATTATACATATAATACATATTTATAATAATAAATATACAAGTAAATTAATATTTAAGATACATTTTCACTATTATTATTATTATTACGATTAAGTATATACATATACTTTTATATCTATCAGATATTTAAAAAGTAGCAAACTAATTCCCTTACTGACTGGTTAAGGATGTCAATAAATTACAAAATAGTTGAAATATTTTTATTGTGTTTTAAGTTTTTGTTTAGTTTTTGCTTTCTATTAGTATAAATCAATTAGATTTCGTAGTTATATTTGTCTTGCATTGTTATTTTACCTTTATTATGAATATATTATATCCATATAACATTTGTTATAGGTGTAAGATCTGTAAATAGTCTCTTGAATGAGAGAGAGAGAGAGAAAGAGTGTGCATTACTTTGTGTGTGTTTTCGATACTATCCTTAGTAAGATATATTTGAAGTAAAAGAATAATTGCTCGCCTTTTGATTTTATAACAAACACTCTCCCCCCGGAAATTTTTTGTGGGCGGGATTTTTGATGCCAAGATTGTTGGTGGGAGGGGGAGAATTCCTCCTGTCCCCCCAGGATTTCGCACCCTGTATTAGACAATATATGCTCAATATGTTGATCCTCTTCAGCAAGGAACATATTCAGACGACGCTTCCAGTTCTTCTGGACACTGAGAATGGTTGCAGGCGCTATTTGCGCGGCACATTCCGTTATCCTCCCTTGTAGATGATGTAGGTCACGAATCTGCGTGGAATATACGTACCATTGCCTTCAGGTGACCTCATAAGTAGTAATCCATTGGTGAGGTCAGGGGACCTCGCGGGCCACTCAACGGGGCCTCGCCGACCGTCTTTGGTTAGCACCATCTCAGCACCTGAAAGACACATTAGTTCTATGGTTCTAACTTTTGACTCACCCTGTATTTTAAAAGTAACATTTTTTGTTTTACTTCACTTTTTCTTGTAATTCCCTGTCTGCTATGGCAGGAGGCAATGAAGAGATATCGAAGGAGAGAAGAAATGTGCAAGAGGAGAAATACAAAGTAATATAAGAAGGAAAAAGTAATGGGAGAAAATTAAAAAGAGAAACATGAAGTGGAAGTAAAAGGCAAAAGGAGAAAAGGACAAAAATAAATAAATAGAAAATGACAAACAAGAAATGAATAGCAGGAATAGAAGAAAGGAGGAATCGAAAAGGAAAAAGAAGGAAGGAAAAGAAATTAAAACTAAATGGAAGAAGTGCAAAAGGATAGGATGAAAAGGAGAGAAAGAAATGTAGAAAGATAGAAGGGAAAGGAGAGAAAGAAATGCAAAAAGAAAGAAGGGAAAGGAGAGAAAGAAATCCAAAAAGAAAGGAGAAAAAGGAGATAGAGAAATGCAAGAAGAAAGAAGAAAAGGAGAGAGAGAGAGAAGTGAAAGGAGAATAGAGAAAGAAATAAAATAAGAAAAAAGAGAAAATGGTGGAAGAAAAGGAAAGTAGAAAAATAAAATGACAGCAAAGAAGGAAAGCAGCGAGGGTAAGGGAGTAAAAGCGCTATTTGACACGAATCCATCTTTGAAGCTTGTCAAGTGTCTTGTAAGATTGTGTTGTCTTGAACATCTTTTGTGCTGAGTGAATATAATCATATACACCGAATCATGCGGTTCCCGCTTCGAACATTGACTACCCCCCCTCCACCTTTCCGAGGAACGAATGAATTGATTTATTTTACTACGCGTTTCTGCCGCTTTTGACTAATTCCGAAGATGAGGATAAAATTGTGATAAGGTCAAATGGATAAAGAGACAATCACAAACACATGTGGACCACACACAGGTCCCAAAGAAGATTATACTGGCCATAAGTCCGTACGCCAGAGCCTTGTTAGTCTGCAAAATGCAATCCAAGGTGTACTACGTGGAAGTGAGGTTGACGTATTTGGGTGTCTTGACAAAGGGTCACCTCTCACACCCTCTCCCCCCGCGTGTTTGGTTTGAGTTGCTGTTTTAAGTCCACTTTAAGGACAGTAAGGCTAATCGGGACTGGACCTACAGTTTAAAATAGGATCCGAACCACTTGTGTCTCCACCGGGTATCGAACCCGGGACCCCTCGATTACAAGGCAATGACGTCCCCCCAGGATGTAAAGGCTTGATTGAATAAAGGAAGTCATCAACACAACATGCATTGAATTTCTTAACTTGCGTAATTAATTTCATGTCCATTTGATTTTTACTGACTGTAGGGATCACGGGATAGAATAATAAATAAATACTATGTTTATAATTTACACATGAATTTAAGAGACGAAAAATATAATTAAATTTAAACCAAGTAGGGCGGTGATAGAGACAAATATTTCATTCCCTTCTCGATTTTTGTAAAGAAACAAAAACATAAATCAACAACGAATCAACATTTATTAAAGTTACACACGACAGCACGAAAATATTCCAATTTTAATGTTTATTTCCTCTTTAATGAACAAAAATTAATAAATATAACGACAAATTACAGTAATGATAATTAAAATACAGTCACTCTGATTCGTTGGGTCATGATCTAGAACCATTTTAATTTTATTAAGGAAGAGTTGATAAATAAACTAACGAAAAGGGTTTAATGGGAAACGTAAAGCATTGTAACGACGCCCCAATCTTATATGAATATAAAGCTTTCTTTGTACACTAATGGTCCAGTGGTGTTTAAAATCAGAAAGTTTCTACCGAGAAAAGGTTACAAATTATAGTACTTTATAGTATGAAGATTTTTAACATTAAAAATGTTTTCTTAACATTTGTTTCGTTATTAGTATCTCATAATGAATTTGTAGATTAAGTACAATTGTGGAAATAATACACACAAGCGTTCATTCGTATTTTAGCATGGTCTTGTAGTTCGCTATGTTAATTGCAGATCCGTGGAAACAAGAGCAGAAGACACAAAACGTACCGATGTTCAGTTAGGTGATAATATAAACTGACCTGAAAGGACAATTTTCCCAAAGGTTGTTTCAATATCAACACGGCTATTATAATGTTAATGTTCAACATATCAAAAACAAAATTAGGAACTTTATTTTTGGAAATAAATTGAATTCAAAATTATTGATGGCTCCTGAGCGAAGGTAACAAACATACATTTGAAGTGAGAGATAGAGAGCACTAACTAAGAATGACTCTGATGGACATAACTCTAGAACTCTCCCCGTGGGCCTGTCTCTCATTACTATCCCTGGTCTGATATTGATTTTTTTTTTTTAATTTGGAAAAAAGTTAACCACAACATAATCAAGAACCGCAATCGAGCTTTCGTTTGTTGGAGCAACAGTGGTCGTTTGTAGCCAGTGGCGATTCATGTCATTCAGTTATATTATTCCATTTTGGCAGATTATGCAAGATACTTCTTTCCCGTGTACAAGAGGATTATTGAGCCAACCTGTGTCACACTATATCGTAACTTTAGCGCTCCCTGGATTGTTGTTAATATTCTCAAACTGAATTGCATCACGATACATAAATTCCAAACTTTCGACGCTGTTTCGAGTCCAAAAATTGTCTGCGTACGTACGTAGTAATAAACAATGCAACGTACTCTTGGGAACCATGATGTTTTCATGGCTCAGACTGTGTTTAATCGTTCCAGTTTCCGGCAGTTTCTCGCCGAGGCAACAGCGACGTAAATAATTATTTCTCGTTGAAAAACAATCCTGAAAGGTTTACAACGCACCAGACAAACAACGTATCACTCCAACAAGCAACACTTGTTGGTCTTCTTTTTAAATTTCATATTCCAATTGATATTTTGACAGAGCGAATAGGTTCTGTTTTATTGTTTTATGATTGCAGGCTCCTCTCTGTCAATTGTTGTAAACAAGAGGACACGACACGAAGATGTAAGTGGAATGCTACGAATTGCTACTTTTCATTCCAGTTGTCCAATTAATGTTTAAGCATTATGACTCGAATCAAGGTAGCATATAGAGTTGATAACTACTGTATGTTACAGTCCTCCTGCGTTGTGATTTTGTATTACACCCCACTCCTCCCCGTAATGGTAACGGTATCGCCTCGTAATCAAGGGGCCCTGGGTTTAAACTGTAGGTCGTAGGTTCGCTGGCCGAGCGCGATAAGTGATCGACATTCGATATCGGCACTGAATTTACCGGGTTCGAGTACCGGCTTGGGCCAGAGTGTTTTTGGGGCATGACCTTTCACAATTTTTCACTCGTTTTAATCGTAGGGATTAGCCAAAAGTGGCATAAGAGCAAAGCTTAATAACACAAACACAAATATTAAAACTCTAGTCCAGTCGCCGATTAGCCTATTGTGCATAAACTGTACTTAAAGCAAACTTTGACAATAATATGTCCAAATAAACATTACTAATGTAATTTTAATTCAAGCATACCCACGTTCACAAAGCTATTACAAATATTCCATTTTGTGTTTAATTAAGTTTCTAATTTTGATAATGTATTTTTATTGCTATTGTACATTTGAAAGATTATAGCACGTTTATCAATGATCTTTGCTGCAGTTCGTTAGTGAGGTTCATAATTTGTCAGATTTATTACTACTATTACTACTAAAGAAACATTGAAATATAATATTCACTCTAAACTAAAATATCCACTTTCAATTTATTTTATAAAGGCAGTACCATGAATCCAAGTCTGTAGTGTATGGTTACGTGTTTGGAGACCTGAAACAAGAGTTTCTTTTTAATTCTTGAGTCCTTGATTTGATACCTAAGATTTTGATTTTGCAAATAATATCAATTTTTTTCCGAAGAAAAGGATACAATTTAGTCTAGATAGTGTGATAATCGTTTATTACGTTCCTAAATTACATGGATTTTTGATAAAAGGAAAAAGTATTATGTGTATTTTAATCATTGTGCTTTCACTTCACTTCTCTGTCACTTTTGGTTAATCGAAACGATGAAGATGAGTAATGATTAGATGGACTTGAAGGGGCCACTCGGAAGCCCAGGCCGGGACTCGAAAACATAAATTTCGGTGGTGAGATCGAAAGTACTAGGCCACCCAGACGGCAACATTTATTCATGATTTGTTCACCGATTAATAGTGCATCATTATCAATAATATATACCTAAGTTTTGCTCGTCAGTTTTAATATAAGTAATTTGAATTCTAACGTTACATCCGGGAATGTGTGAAAGTGACGGATACAGAGTTTGTCACACTGTCTGAATACATCTATATATTGTCAGGTTGATGGATGTGGGTTCTGCAGGAAGTTCAATAAATGGAAGGAGGGTTGCGAGAGGTTGCTACAGACGTATAAGCTGTGGGACCATTAGCAACAGATCCCTTGGTCCTTCTAGCATCTCTCTAATGAGAACTTTGCACTCACAGCATGACAGATCTTGGAAGTTAACAATCTGCATCCAACGTCGGTCCAGGAATACGAAGAAGAGATTCAAGATCAATACATTGCCAAGACCCTCCGTATCAATTTCTTTCGATTCTTCCAATTTTATGTTTGCGTGAGATCTTTTTTTGAGTGTTTTGAGTCACAAGCTTTCAAACACAACAATGTATATTTTTCATTCTGAGTCTCAGTGGTCTGAAGTTGTAATCATATACTAAATTTAACTTTGTTCGTCGCTTCGTTGTAAGTAAAACAAATATTTAATAATTTTATCTATTGTTGCAATATTATGGTGCCAACAAAAATTCGGACCACATACAACAAAAATAGATATAGCATTAAAAAAACATATGCACACAAAGTTCATTTGACAAATATACAAAACACAGCTGTAGACATCAAAACACAATTCGCAAATTACAGAAAATAATCAGATTGTTTTTAAACTAGCATGGTTAAAATAAGGAGTACACTATCGCATTTACTTCTTAAATACATGCTTAGAATGTGTGGGTAGGAAGGTTGAGGAAACAAGATACAGTGAAATAGTATAACTGAGTTGTCGCATGTGCAGATGATGATGACATACTGGGGAATGGTATAAATATCGTTAAAACATTAATACTGAAATAATTTTAAAAGCTGCAAAACGTTTAAGTTTAGATATTGACGGGCCGATACCAAGTGTCAGGCAAGAATCCGAAACTATTTATATTTAAACTATTGGAATCAGTTCAGATATTTAGGAGTAATATTAATTAATAAAATTTATATTGAATAAGAAATTAAATCAGGCTTAATTCTAGTAATAGATGTTACATTTCTATTCACATAATTTATCGTCTCCTCTAATATCAAGGAATCTAGCCGTTAATATATACAAAAAAATAACTTTCCTTAAACAACAGGTGAGAGAAGAAAAAGCTACATATTGCTTAACTCTATATTAACCCTGGTATTAGAATAATTATATCAAGAAGACTTCGGTTCATGAGGATAGAAAATATCCTAGTGACCTGTGTCCAGGAAGAAGATTGAATGACATTATTCATTTTATATGCCGTGTACTCTCTGCAATTCGAACTTTTTTCGTGTCCCCTTGGAGTTCGAATCACAAAGAGTCCACTCATAAACAGATTCTCTCGGGCTATCGACAAGGTGAGTTCTGAAAAGGTTCTCGTCACTCTCAGCTTCACTTCTACCCTGAAGATGAAACTCATGTTAGCTCTCGAAAGCTCGGAAACCATTTTTAGAACTCACCTGGTCAAAAGTCCGAGAGAATTTCTGAAAAGCTTCAAAACGTATTTCAATACTAAGATAAACCTGCAGGAAATTGGTAAGAATGATCGAAAGTGGACTGGATTTATCCAGGATGACTCACATTGCTGCGGTAATAAATCCTATGGTTTAGGAATACCAGATTGTTCGTTAGTTAACACCGAATATCCTGTATCAAAACTACAAATCAACCATAAAATGACCAAATCACTGCTAAATCAACACTATATCGTTGTATAAAATATTAGTTTTTATGTGCAGTCACCGTTAATAAAAATAGGACACCTGGATCCTGTAATACCTGCATCTTAAACGTTATTTGTATTGCCTAACTTCGTGGCGATAGTCAAACATCTTATTGAAAAGTGGCTATTGAAGTTGGCTTATCGCCTTACAGTTAGGCAACACCCACGCGGAGAAGCGAGTGTCCCATTTTTATTGCTGGTGACTGTACTATCTTTCATATATACTCTGTCCAAATGGGTTAACGTGCTGGTCTCTCGTGCGTGATGACCAGCTCCAAGGCTTCTGAGGTAAGCGTTTGCGTGCTAATCAATTCCTGTACAACGAAACAGCCATCCTTTCCCCTTACATGTCGAGGACGAGACGTTTCGCGATGACAAACGTCGCCGAAAAAAATAATTAATGCCTAGACGACCTTTGCGTTGTATGAGCAAATTTGTTGAAGATATTTTACAGTGTGATTTATGGGCACATCCTTGTACGCAGTGTCCATATATTACCAATTGCGGGCGAATGTCAAACTTTTGTGCCCTGCTCTCCTTGTTTCCTACCCCCCACCTTTTTCTTTCATTTTTTTACCCGCAGGGTGTGAAAATTTATTTTCACCAGTCGGTTTGGAACTTTACAGAACAAGAGGACGCTGGCTCGGGTTTTTCGCTTTCAACTTCGCATACATTGCTCCGTGCTTCGGCGTAAATGCATAGTCCATGTTGTGTGTGAATGCGTTCCCGTAGGAATGTAAAACAGCAATCTATTCACGTCACGCAGACTTTTAGTGTGCCCGTTCATCCTTAGCTATATGCAACCCCGCGCAGCCTCCCTGTTATGCAGATGAGTATAACGGTTAGGAGACAACGTGAATATATTGCTCCGAAATTTGGGAACGATTATGATAAAAAGATGTGACGTCAGCAAAATGAATTTACACCGAGCAGAAATTGTTCGCACTAACTCGGATATTTGCGCCAGCCTATGTCGTTGAGAACAACCCTCTGTTCGTCAACTCTTTCAATATTTGCAGAAAGAGTAATAAAACCACCCGACGAAGCGGCGTAAAGTTGGACGACTTTTCGTGCTTCTTCGAGTTTTACGACCTGTTGTCTCTCGAAACGATGACGCGGATCCAGAGTTAGCAGTGATGCAGTGCCTCTACGGCTCCAGTTGCTTTTCAAGTTAACCACTGATTCCTATCTAATGAAAGTATTGCTTTGTTAAGTACGTGAAAAAAAAGTTTTAGCTTGTCTCGAAAATTTATAGAAGAACAAAGTTTCATGAACTATAACAACTTATAGTTGGTTTCGAATTTCACTAATTAGCCAATATTTCAGTTAACACTCACTTCAAAAGAGAAGTCGAAGATACAAAGCACTCACCCATTCCTTCAAATTTCAAGTATGCATGCATGACACTTTACTTTCACACTCACTATATTGACGAAACTGTTCAATACCTCACCGAGACAGGGATTTCAGCCTACTTAAAGCAGTGTGGTTTTCACAGCGCGCTACGACGCCAGGTGTCTTGGGTACAAATCTCGACCTGGGCATGCGTGTTCTCTGTGAATGTCCCTTCATCAATTTCATCATATCATCACTCAACGTCGCGATTAACCAAAAGTGGCACAAAAGCAACGAAAAATAAAAATAACCTTATTCAATCAATCAATCAAGGTACTGATTTCAGATATACACATAACATATTCATAATTATAAATATTCCCAATGTCACGGGCTGCTAATTTAATAAATAAACTAATTAACTCAACTAACTCAACTGAGCTGAGCTTAGCAACGCAACAACGAAGAATCGCTCGCCTCACCTGCTGGGCGAATTAAACATTACATGAAATATAATACGGTCAGGATAAGTGCCTAACAGTCGGAGTTACCGAGAATAAACCTAGGAGGATTTGATTTTAAATACCTGAAATGACGTTACATAATACTACGGTGTTTCTGAATATACATATATATTAAAGCACAGATAAATACACATTACATCTTGCCCTCTTTCACTCGATCTCACATTCATTCTCTCATTCTATGGCATATTGCGACAATATGACAAATACAAAGGTTAGATTATTTACTACTTTGACCATACTCTTGCTATGTCTTGGCTACATTGCCTTTTACAATTTATCGTTTAGGATTTTAAGTATAAAGTGAATAATTGTTCCTTGTGCGAACCCCTTCTATCTTTTCTGAAGGTATAAATATATTCAATGAACTATTGTTTGCTGTTAACATAAACTCTCATCTTTAAATTGATTATTCCGCCGGAAAACAGATGTCTAGGGTTGCCATAGCACTGATTTAAGTTATGCAATGATTTGATTCACGCAGATTCGCGGTAGATAGTCGTCATCTTTCTCACACACGCACATGGTTGGATCTTACCTTCGCTGCATTCCCTCTGACCTGGGTTGGGTGAAAGTGGTCCTACAGTTTTGGAAGGCCTCCACGCTCCATTGTTGCACCTCGCGGTTATCCTGGTTGGCGAAAGTGGATCAGTCGGCAGCTCCATCTGGCCTCATCGGATCCTGGCTTCACTCGTTCACTTCGCAGGGACGTCCAGGACGGTACACGCACACTGTCGACTCCATACGACAACTTGCGCAATAATAGGTCAGTTCTTCGCGGTCACTCGTAAGTACAGATACGTGACTTGGGCGATGAGACGAATATACGCGATGAGCCATTCGCGGTTTCACATGGATATCAAATGTTATTAACTTTTACTACTTAGGACGTTGTTTCGGACGATTGACACGGGTGGACGTGTCTGGCGTTATTCTCACATAACCACACGTATGTGCACGGATGCGTAGACGGCGAGGGGGAGAAGGACCCCCTGGTTCTATTCTGCTCTACTCCATGGCTCTGAAACACTCACTCGAGGAAAACAAATCCAGACCTCGGGTCCGCTTGCAACTCGCAGCTCGGTCGCGCGTAGCTCACACTCCGGTGGCGATTGTAGGCAAAACTGTGCAAAACTGTGTCTCGCTATTCCAAATCATCCCTTTTATTCCAGATTTGAACGTAGTGACGCGCTACCCTCTATGATCAGGTGCTTGTTTATTGTTTCTGGTGCTTTGACCGTTGTCCTCCTATCCTGGTCAATGCTCACTCCGGTCCTTAACCCCTGGTAGCAGCTCCTCGCGCAGAGATTAGGCTAACTTTTCCTCCATTGTATTCAGTCACGAAAAGCAAGGACAACTCAGTAGGGTAGCTTCTCCCTTTCAATCCAGCGATGAATCTTTAATAATTCATAACTCCCGTAGTTCTGTTCTGATTAGGCTCAAATCTTGGAATCAGTACTTTCATGATGTGGTCTTCAGCTGGTTGAAATCTCATCAAATTCGGTCCATTGGTTTAGAAGTTGCATTTTTCTTGTTATTCCCATAAGAATGCATGTAAATCCGAATTCGGGCGGAAAACGGTGGTTGAGCAAGCTAGTGCTGGCTAAGACAGTTCGCTAGACACCTGTATTCGCGACGGATATTAATATTACCAATTGCAATTAATTCCTACTAACGGGCAATTAGATTAATTATTTGTCACTCAATATTTGACCGTTATAACATTCCCCTCCTTTTAATTATGAATTTTTTCAGAGCGAACTTGCGAGTGACAGGAAAAAATTCATACCACATATTAATGATATTTATAATGATCGCACACTTAGGCGTCTGAATAGGGACTCGAACCCTGGACTGTATAACTTTTAACTCAACATTAGAATGAAGTTATACTTTCTGCAATTGTACTATAATTATGAGAATATAAACGAATATGATAACGTATACAAGAATACAATATAAAGTACATTTTAACATCAAAATCTCAACGCATATTACCACATATATACTAACTTTGGATACACCCTGTAGTTTTATACATAATAAGTGGATACTGAATAATAAGCTAAATAAGATATAAGTAAATATTTGATTTGCAATTTGTTCCCTCTCACACATATGTTTGCATATTTCTTGCATTAATTATAAGAAATGTCTACATTTTTTGCCTTTTAATATAAACAAAAATAATCTCTAATTTTCCTATTGTTTACTTTACAATCGGGGTGGCTCTAGTGCGATATTTTCTTCAGTGCCTCCTTTGACATGAGCCGGACTGACAAAGGAGTCTTCTAGTCTCCCGTCGGGCCTTGAATATCGGTTGTCTGCTCCAGACATCGCTGTTCTTGCCTCAGTCTACTTCGTTCGGGGAGAGTGAGTCCAAGTTACGGCTAGTAGACGGTCTATTCCAATCGAGTAAATTAGCACCAGTCTGTGGGGATACGACTGTTCTAACTGCATTCACAGCACGATTCCTCTCATCTTGTCTTGTGTTGTTTTGATTCCGGCAGTGTTGCCATCTCGCGTTTTCTCCATCTCTATCATCTCTGAAGTGTTGTTGTTGTGGGCGGTGATTGCTGTACCGGCCTCGCTGGGGATAAGCTTCTCTATAGTTCCTCCCAGAGTTCTGTCTCCGACTATTGTTTGTTGCCAAATTTACTTTCGGGCATCCCTCTTGCCTTTCTTCATCAAAATTTCCATACTTTCTTCTGTGATTCTTGTTTTCCCAGGATGCTCGTTTCTCTTGCTCCAGCGCGTCCAAATCGCAAAGAATCATCGACATCGTGTCCAGGTTGGAAAGTGTGTCTCCGGTTAGCTGGCGTTGCACATAATGCGGAAACATTGCGCGTATTGCGGCTAACATTTCAACTGGCTCAATTCCTGGCTTCAGGGCGTGGAAATCACTCACTCGCTGCCAAAAGAATTGTTTATAGGTGATTTTCTGGCTCTCATCAAACCTGCGATTTCTAAGCAAAGTGATTTTGCGTTCTACTAGCTGGCGACCTTGAAATTGTTGCAGAAATGCTTGTTCAAACTCTTCAAAGCTATTAAATTGTGGATTCCGCTGCTCGAGCCAGATCCTCGCACTCCCTTTGAGTAATTTTCGCATTAGCCTCAAGCAGTCTGGGCTATCGACACCGTACAACAAACAATATTTCTTGAAGTCCCCTATGAAGATTGACGGTAAAGCCTCGTCGTGATCGGGGTTGTACGTTTGAAAATGATCTATGCCGACTTTTGAGAAGATTCCGCGAGTATTGGACTCCGGGTTGGAAACACTGCGTGTCTCCTGCTGGGCGAAAGCTTTCAAGCTCGGCGAACTCCCGCTCCGGCCGATGACGTCACGCGCTGCTTGGCGATCTAAGGAAGTTGGTGCTGATTGACAGGTCAGCTGGTTGGTCACGTCTGCTGCGACGAGCAAAGGAGTTGGGTTCGCATCCCTGGACGTTGCCTCCAATCGGCGAATCTCTTCGTCCTCATTTCTTCTCCGTTGCGTGATTTGGAAATCCTTCAATTCACGTGTCTCCGCTTCCAGTCGTTCTAATCGTCTGGTTATGCCCGTCTGATTCTCGGTCGTTCTTGCGTCCAGCGTTCCAATAGTTTCTTGAACCTGACGTAACTCTACACGCAGATCTTTCTCCATTGTGACTACATTAATGTTTGTCTCTTCATGTCTCCTTTCGCATTCCTTCTCCGACTGAAGTACTTTCTCCTTGATTCGGTCATTTTCGGATAGCAGTACTTGGAAACGGCGGTCCCATCTTTCTTCCCACTCTTTTCTTCTTCTTTCTTCCATTTCTTCCTTCTCCCTCCTTTCGGCAGCCTCTATCTTCCGCCTTTCTTCTTCTTCTCTCCTCCTCTTCTGATCTCTTTCTTCATCTCTGGCTTGGATATAGCTGATTAGCTGAGAGAACATGGCCTGCACGTCCATCTTCTCTGGAACTGGCAACCCTGTTACCGACTGATCTTTCCCTAGATCCTTATCAACGTTGCCGGCTGACGAAACGCCTGTATCTGTAGAATGCTCAAACCCTGGGCGGTCCATGGTATTGTTGTTGGCTAATCTCTTGCGGAGCCGAGTAGTTCTTCGCATGCCAATCTTCTTCTTCTTCTCGTGGCTGGCTATCGCCGAAGGAAAAAGATATCAAAATTCTTTTCCTGGTTTCTGGTTTCAGATCCCGGGAATCGCACCCCTCACCTGCTTCCGTGTGTCATAACGCGTGTCCTTTTGTCCTTTATCGTCCGAAGTTAATAACGCCCATTGTTAATAAAATAATAAGATCCTCTAATAATTCTACTATGGATAAATGCTATAGTCGCAACAAAGTATTTTCACAATAACACCATAAAAAACACACAAAATGGTTCTAGCTACACATCGATTGCATATTCAGTTAATTAAAATCACCGTACAAATTACACATTAATACTTTAAATGAACAAGTCTTTATAGATTCTTATCAGGATTTTTAGTTACAGGTTGCAATTATTTAATTTTCAACAAAAAAATCTTAGTTCCCCCTTAGCGTTAAATTCTGGTACCCTGTCGTAGACATTCGTAGGCTGAAAACTCTCTTTAACAACAAGTATTAAATCCCCTTGGGTAATAGACATAACTGATTGTTAACCATTACAATCAAGCTTAATAAAATTCACATTGAGTAGATAAGCAACTAATTAGAATACTCGTGACCTCCAGGTTCCTTACTAGCCTGCCTGTAACATCGTTCTACGAGCCTAATTCCTATTTGCTTCCTATTTGCCTACTCTTCTATTTGCCTATTCGTCGATTATTCGGGCCTACTTTTTACACCCCTACTTGTCTATTCACATACTCGTCGATTATTCGGCGTACTTTTTTAGTTGCCTACAAATTTATTCGCCTACTCGTCGATTGTTCGGGCAACTTTTTATATGCCTACTAATCTTGTTTGCCTACTCGTCGAATGTTCGGGCGCCATATTTTGTTACGGGCTGCTAATTTAATAACTAACTAATTAACTCAACTGAACTCAACTGAACTGAGCTTAGCAACGCAACAACGAAGAATCGCTCGCCTCACCTGCTGGGCGAATTAAACATTACATGAAATATAATACGGTCAGGATAAGTGCCTAACAGTCGGAGTTACCGAGAATAAACCTAGGAGGATTTGATTTTAAATACCTGAAATGACGTTACATAATACTACGGTGTTTCTGAATATACATATATATTAAAGCACAGATAAATACACATTACATCTTGCCCTCTTTCACTCGATCTCACATTCATTCTCTCATTCTATGGCATATTGCGACAATATGACAAATACAAAGGTTAGATTATTTACTACTTTGACCATACTCTTGCTATGTCTTGGCTACATTGCCTTTTACAATTTATCGTTTAGGATTTTAAGTATAAAGTGAATAATTGTTCCTTGTGCGAACCCCTTCTATCTTTTCTGAAGGTATAAATATATTCAATGAACTATTGTTTGCTGTTAACATAAACTCTCATCTTTAAATTGATTATTCCGCCGGAAAACAGATGTCTAGGGTTGCCATAGCACTGATTTAAGTTATGCAATGATTTGATTCACGCAGATTCGCGGTAGATAGTCGTCATCTTTCTCACACACGCACATGGTTGGATCTTACCTTCGCTGCATTCCCTCTGACCTGGGTTGGGTGAAAGTGGTCCTACAGTTTTGGAAGGCCTCCACGCTCCATTGTTGCACCTCGCGGTTATCCTGGTTGGCGAAAGTGGATCAGTCGGCAGCTCCATCTGGCCTCATCGGATCCTGGCTTCACTCGTTCACTTCGCAGGGACGTCCAGGACGGTACACGCACACTGTCGACTCCATACGACAACTTGCGCAATAATAGGTCAGTTCTTCGCGGTCACTCGTAAGTACAGATACGTGACTTGGGCGATGAGACGAATATACGCGATGAGCCATTCGCGGTTTCACATGGATATCAAATGTTATTAACTTTTACTACTTAGGACGTTGTTTCGGACGATTGACACGGGTGGACGTGTCTGGCGTTATTCTCACATAACCACACGTATGTGCACGGATGCGTAGACGGCGAGGGGGAGAAGGACCCCCTGGTTCTATTCTGCTCTACTCCATGGCTCTGAAACACTCACTCGAGGAAAACAAATCCAGACCTCGGGTCCGCTTGCAACTCGCAGCTCGGTCGCGCGTAGCTCACACTCCGGTGGCGATTGTAGGCAAAACTGTGCAAAACTGTGTCTCGCTATTCCAAATCATCCCTTTTATTCCAGATTTGAACGTAGTGACGCGCTACCCTCTATGATCAGGTGCTTGTTTATTGTTTCTGGTGCTTTGACCGTTGTCCTCCTATCCTGGTCAATGCTCACTCCGGTCCTTAACCCCTGGTAGCAGCTCCTCGCGCAGAGATTAGGCTAACTTTTCCTCCATTGTATTCAGTCACGAAAAGAAAGGACAACTCAGTAGGGTAGCTTCTCCCTTTCAATCCAGCGATGAATCTTTAATAATTCATAACTCCCGTAGTTCTGTTCTGATTAGGCTCAAATCTTGGAATCAGTACTTTCATGATGTGGTCTTCAGCTGGTTGAAATCTCATCAAATTCGGTCCATTGGTTTAGAAGTTGCATTTTTCTTGTTATTCCCATAAGAATGCATGTAAATCCGAATTCGGGCGGAAAACGGTGGTTGAGCAAGCTAGTGCTGGCTAAGACAGTTCGCTAGACACCTGTATTCGCGACGGATATTAATATTACCAATTGCAATTAATTCCTACTAACGGGCAATTAGATTAATTATTTGTCACTCAATATTTGACCGTTATAACATTCCCCTCCTTTTAATTATGAATTTTTTCAGAGCGAACTTGCGAGTGACAGGAAAAAATTCATACCACATATTAATGATATTTATAATGATCGCACACTTAGGCGTCTGAATAGGGACTCGAACCCTGGACTGTATAACTTTTAACTCAACATTAGAATGAAGTTATACTTTCTGCAATTGTACTATAATTATGAGAATATAAACGAATATGATAACGTATACAAGAATACAATATAAAGTACATTTTAACATCAAAATCTCAACGCATATTACCACATATATACTAACTTTGGATACACCCTGTAGTTTTATACATAATAAGTGGATACTGAATAATAAGCTAAATAAGATATAAGTAAATATTTGATTTGCAATTTGTTCCCTCTCACACATATGTTTGCATATTTCTTGCATTAATTATAAGAAATGTCTACATTTTTTGCCTTTTAATATAAACAAAAATAATCTCTAATTTTCCTATTGTTTACTTTACAATCGGGGTGGCTCTAGTGCGATATTTTCTTCAGTGCCTCCTTTGACATGAGCCGGACTGACAAAGGAGTCTTCTAGTCTCCCGTCGGGCCTTGAATATCGGTTGTCTGCTCCAGACATCGCTGTTCTTGCCTCAGTCTACTTCGTTCGGGGAGAGTGAGTCCAAGTTACGGCTAGTAGACGGTCTATTCCAATCGAGTAAATTAGCACCAGTCTGTGGGGATACGACTGTTCTAACTGCATTCACAGCACGATTCCTCTCATCTTGTCTTGTGTTGTTTTGATTCCGGCAGTGTTGCCATCTCGCGTTTTCTCCATCTCTATCATCTCTGAAGTGTTGTTGTTGTGGGCGGTGATTGCTGTACCGGCCTCGCTGGGGATAAGCTTCTCTATAGTTCCTCCCAGAGTTCTGTCTCCGACTATTGTTTGTTGCCAAATTTACTTTCGGGCATCCCTCTTGCCTTTCTTCATCAAAATTTCCATACTTTCTTCTGTGATTCTTGTTTTCCCAGGATGCTCGTTTCTCTTGCTCCAGCGCGTCCAAATCGCAAAGAATCATCGACATCGTGTCCAGGTTGGAAAGTGTGTCTCCGGTTAGCTGGCGTTGCACATAATGCGGAAACATTGCGCGTATTGCGGCTAACATTTCAACTGGCTCAATTCCTGGCTTCAGGGCGTGGAAATCACTCACTCGCTGCCAAAAGAATTGTTTATAGGTGATTTTCTGGCTCTCATCAAACCTGCGATTTCTAAGCAAAGTGATTTTGCGTTCTACTAGCTGGCGACCTTGAAATTGTTGCAGAAATGCTTGTTCAAACTCTTCAAAGCTATTAAATTGTGGATTCCGCTGCTCGAGCCAGATCCTCGCACTCCCTTTGAGTAATTTTCGCATTAGCCTCAAGCAGTCTGGGCTATCGACACCGTACAACAAACAATATCTCTTGAAGTCCCCTATGAAGATTGACGGTAAAGCCTCGTCGTGATCGGGGTTGTACGTTTGAAAATGATCTATGCCGACTTTTGAGAAGATTCCGCGAGTATTGGACTCCGGGTTGGAAACACTGCGTGTCTCCTGCTGGGCGAAAGCTTTCAAGCTCGGCGAACTCCCGCTCCGGCCGATGACGTCACGCGCTGCTTGGCGATCTAAGGAAGTTGGTGCTGATTGACAGGTCAGCTGGTTGGTCACGTCTGCTGCGACGAGCAAAGGAGTTGGGTTCGCATCCCTGGACGTTGCCTCCAATCGGCGAATCTCTTCGTCCTCATTTCTTCTCCGTTGCGTGATTTGGAAATCCTTCAATTCACGTGTCTCCGCTTCCAGTCGTTCTAATCGTCTGGTTATGCCCGTCTGATTCTCGGTCGTTCTTGCGTCCAGCGTTCCAATAGTTTCTTGAACCTGACGTAACTCTACACGCAGATCTTTCTCCATTGTGACTACATTAATGTTTGTCTCTTCATGTCTCCTTTCGCATTCCTTCTCCGACTGAAGTACTTTCTCCTTCATTCGGTCATTTTCGGATAGCAGTACTTGGAAACGGCGGTCCCATCTTTCTTCCCACTCTTTTCTTCTTCTTTCTTCCATTTCTTCCTTCTCCCTCCTTTCGGCAGCCTCTATCTTCCGCCTTTCTTCTTCTTCTCTCCTCCTCTTCTGATCTCTTTCTTCATCTCTGGCTTGGATATAGCTGATTAGCTGAGAGAACATGGCCTGCACGTCCATCTTCTCTGGAACTGGCAACCCTGTTACCGACTGATCTTTCCCTAGATCCTTATCAACGTTGCCGGCTGACGAAACGCCTGTATCTGTAGAATGCTCAAACCCTGGGCGGTCCATGGTATTGTTGTTGGCTAATCTCTTGCGGAGCCGAGTAGTTCTTTGCATGCCAATCTTCTTCTTCTTCTCGTGGCTGGCTATCGCCGAAGGAAAAAGATATCAAAATTCTTTTCCTGGTTTCTGGTTTCAGATCCCGGGAATCGCACCCCTCACCTGCTTCCGTGTGTCATAACGCGTGTCCTTTTGTCCTTTATCGTCCGAAGTTAATAACGCCCATTGTTAATAAAATAATAAGATCCTCTAATAATTCTACTATGGATAAATGCTATAGTCGCAACAAAGTATTTTCACAATAACACCATAAAAAACACACAAAATGGTTCTAGCTACACATCGATTGCATATTCAGTTAATTAAAATCACCGTACAAATTACACATTAATACTTTAAATGAACAAGTCTTTATAGATTCTTATCAGGATTTTTAGTTACAGGTTGCAATTATTTAATTTTCAACAAAAAAATCTTAGTTCCCCCTTAGCGTTAAATTCTGGTACCCTGTCGTAGACATTCGTAGGCTGAAAACTCTCTTTAACAACAAGTATTAAATCCCCTTGGGTAATAGACATAACTGATTGTTAACCATTACAATCAAGCTTAATAAAATTCACATTGAGTAGATAAGCAACTAATTAGAATACTCGTGACCTCCAGGTTCCTTACTAGCCTGCCTGTAACATCGTTCTACGAGCCTAATTCCTATTTGCTTCCTATTTGCCTACTCTTCTATTTGCCTATTCGTCGATTATTCGGGCCTACTTTTTACACCCCTACTTGTCTATTCACATACTCGTCGATTATTCGGCGTACTTTTTTAGTTGCCTACAAATTTATTCGCCTACTCGTCGATTGTTCGGGCAACTTTTTATATGCCTACTAATCTTGTTTGCCTACTCGTCGAATGTTCGGGCGCCATATTTTGTTACGGGCTGCTAATTTAATAACTAACTAATTAACTCAACTGAACTCAACTGAACTGAGCTTAGCAACGCAACAACGAAGAATCGCTCGCCTCACCTGCTGGGCGAATTAAACATTACATGAAATATAATACGGTCAGGATAAGTGCCTAACAGTCGGAGTTACCGAGAATAAACCTAGGAGGATTTGATTTTAAATACCTGAAATGACGTTACATAATACTACGGTGTTTCTGAATATACATATATATTAAAGCACAGATAAATACACATTACATCTTGCCCTCTTTCACTCGATCTCACATTCATTCTCTCATTCTATGGCATATTGCGACAATATGACAAATACAAAGGTTAGATTATTTACTACTTTGACCATACTCTTGCTATGTCTTGGCTACATTGCCTTTTACAATTTATCGTTTAGGATTTTAAGTATAAAGTGAATAATTGTTCCTTGTGCGAACCCCTTCTATCTTTTCTGAAGGTATAAATATATTCAATGAACTATTGTTTGCTGTTAACATAAACTCTCATCTTTAAATTGATTATTCCGCCGGAAAACAGATGTCTAGGGTTGCCATAGCACTGATTTAAGTTATGCAATGATTTGATTCACGCAGATTCGCGGTAGATAGTCGTCATCTTTCTCACACACGCACATGGTTGGATCTTACCTTCGCTGCATTCCCTCTGACCTGGGTTGGGTGAAAGTGGTCCTACAGTTTTGGAAGGCCTCCACGCTCCATTGTTGCACCTCGCGGTTATCCTGGTTGGCGAAAGTGGATCAGTCGGCAGCTCCATCTGGCCTCATCGGATCCTGGCTTCACTCGTTCACTTCGCAGGGACGTCCAGGACGGTACACGCACACTGTCGACTCCATACGACAACTTGCGCAATAATAGGTCAGTTCTTCGCGGTCACTCGTAAGTACAGATACGTGACTTGGGCGATGAGACGAATATACGCGATGAGCCATTCGCGGTTTCACATGGATATCAAATGTTATTAACTTTTACTACTTAGGACGTTGTTTCGGACGATTGACACGGGTGGACGTGTCTGGCGTTATTCTCACATAACCACACGTATGTGCACGGATGCGTAGACGGCGAGGGGGAGAAGGACCCCCTGGTTCTATTCTGCTCTACTCCATGGCTCTGAAACACTCACTCGAGGAAAACAAATCCAGACCTCGGGTCCGCTTGCAACTCGCAGCTCGGTCGCGCGTAGCTCACACTCCGGTGGCGATTGTAGGCAAAACTGTGCAAAACTGTGTCTCGCTATTCCAAATCATCCCTTTTATTCCAGATTTGAACGTAGTGACGCGCTACCCTCTATGATCAGGTGCTTGTTTATTGTTTCTGGTGCTTTGACCGTTGTCCTCCTATCCTGGTCAATGCTCACTCCGGTCCTTAACCCCTGGTAGCAGCTCCTCGCGCAGAGATTAGGCTAACTTTTCCTCCATTGTATTCAGTCACGAAAAGCAAGGACAACTCAGTAGGGTAGCTTCTCCCTTTCAATCCAGCGATGAATCTTTAATAATTCATAACTCCCGTAGTTCTGTTCTGATTAGGCTCAAATCTTGGAATCAGTACTTTCATGATGTGGTCTTCCGCTGGTTGAAATCTCATCAAATTCGGTCCATTGGTTTAGAAGTTGCATTTTTCTTGTTATTCCCATAAGAATGCATGTAAATCCGAATTCGGGCGGAAAACGGTGGTTGAGCAAGCTAGTGCTGGCTAAGACAGTTCGCTAGACACCTGTATTCGCGACGGATATTAATATTACCAATTGCAATTAATTCCTACTAACGGGCAATTAGATTAATTATTTGTCACTCAAAATTTGACCGTTATACCAAAAATAAAGTAGTAATATATTTGATTTGAACATCATGATTTGTGTATAGTTTTACATTATTTCAATAAAATGTTAAGTTACTCTTTATAGTCTTCCCGATGTTTTAGGGATAACGCTGTCGCTTTGTAATCAATGTGTCCGGGGTTCGATCCTTGGTGTAGGAACATTGCATGGTGTTTCGGATCCATCTCTATACTGTACGTCCAATCCCAGTTAGCCTGCCTGAGCATAAGGTGGGTTTAAAACAAACTTTGACAAACATTTACTACTATTTTATGAATGGAGTAAACAAGAATCGATGGCGATAATTAGATATTTTTTCCTTCATAGTACAGTAAGACATACATAACGTACGAGACACATTTTACGCTTCAAATGCAAGCACATTCGATTGGAAACCACTTTCCATAATCTGCACTAATGACGGAGGTGTCCCGTGACGTCAAACTTTTGAATCACCCTGTATATGTATAGAGTGTGTGTGTGAGAGAGAGAGAGAGAGAGAGATAGAAAGAGAGAGAGAGATAGAAAGAGAGATCGAGATAGAAAGAGAGAGAGAGAGAGATAGAAAGAGAGAGAGAGAGAGGCTTCTGCTCTGGGCTTTCACCTGCAAATGGGCCTCCATGGGGGAAATTTCTTTGAAAATGATCAGAACGAAAAAAATTATTGAAATGTGGTAAAAATATAAGTAATATAACTAACAATTTGACATAACTTTGTGTTATAACTCAAATTGTATAAATTAATTGTATGTGCTGACATGGTGGATGGGTGCTCACGATAGTGTTCATCCCGAGCCTCTGCATACATAAATTCTGCCCTGAATATTAGAATTACTAATATTCTGAAAGTAAAAGTGAGGGTAGAAACTTTAAATATTTTATATTATTGGTACTCACAATAAATCGGAAGTTAAGAAACTTTAGAATACTACAATTTATATAACAAGTAATATATCTGCACATCTGCAACTCTACAGCAAAAAGTTATATTCTTGGAATTTCCGTGCTTAAAACTTGCCCTCATTTGTATGTATCGCATAACCGTATGTGCTATATATACAGATATAAAACCCCGACGAGAGCTGCTTTTTGCTGAAAGGACAGGATTCCACACCAGCATGCTGCTGATATAAGGGCAGAATGTGCGTGTGCTTGGGTTCTACGCTGGAGAAAGGGTGATCCATCATTTTCGTGGCTGGGCAGGAAATCATTCGTGCTACCGAGAAAGAGGCAGTGGAAGAGAACAGCTACTAGTCTCAATTGGCTAGCCAAAGTTTGGATTTAATACAAGGGATGTGGGTTACATAGCAGTGAAACACTATTTTTTCTTCTCAGGGAACACGTTTCTTCCTCTGTGTAACTGTGTATAATACCTGTAGTATGTAAGAAAGAAATTCGTTTCGAATGTCTCATTCTCATAGATACGTTTGTCGATTTAGTATGTCTTAGAAAGTGGCATCAATATATTAGAATGTTATTTCTGTGTGATTTAAATTGTAGCCAATCGTTATTTTCTATAACTATTTTATAACAATTACAATATTTTATAACGCTTGAAATGTATTCTGCAAAACATCATTTATTGCTGTTGTAAATTATTTATCTATGTGTATTATTACAAATACCAGATATGAACGAAGTGGTAAAAGGGTTAGATAACGTCTTCCGAAACCTTCTTTACTTCGAATCCAGTGTGCGGTGGTGGTCTTTTCCCATGTATTTCATCTGATTATCATCCATACTTATCTTCGCGATTAGCTTCGAGATATAGATGATCAACTTTATAAAGATTTCCATGAAGATTTATATACGTTTGAGAAGCTTGTCTACGATTTCACAATGAGTCTCTTTACTTGATTCTGCCAACTTGAGTTAATAAAATATACAATCATATACTCTTCCCTCAAAACAAAGGAAAGTGTTAAAATTCTGGAAACTAAATTTCATCAGGAAAACTACTGTAAAAAAAATTAATGTTGTGAATAATCTCTTATTTATTTATTCCCTTAAAGTTTCAGATACAGTACTGAATGACCATTCCATTCTGAAGCTGCAACAGCAGGAAAACAACACAACAATTCAAGATGAGACAGAAAAAAAATACATAAACATTCCTTAACGATTGTTGGAAACTGTTCTGACAAGAAAAATGTCAATATTTGGAGACAGGTTATTATATAAAAGAGTTTGCCTAATGAAAAGAGACCGTATTAGAAGGGAGATCCTTGTAATGGGATTTTGAAAGAGTTTAACGTTGCGGGTTGGCCGTGTGGGTACTCGTAGAGTAAATTGATTGACTAGAAATTAGGCTTTAATTTTGTCATTGATGATGATGCAAAAAATCCAGGTGCAATAGTTCGCAACGAGCGTGTGGTGTGTGGATATTAAAAACAGACATAATATTTATTTCATTGAGGCGTCTGAGAGAACAACTATCCTTTGGCGAGAAAGCTGTGTTTATATAATACGAAATTTGTTTAATCTGAGATGTATAATATTGAGTATGCACATTATTTGAAGTACTTGTAACAAACTAAACTTGCACGTCCTCGGTGGCGTAGTGGTAGCTTCGTCGCCTTGTAATCAAAGTGTCCCAAATTCAATACCCGGTGAAGGTACATAGTAGTTCGGATTCCACTTTAAACTGTAGGTCCAGTCCCGATTAGCCTATCTGTGCATAAAGTGGACTTAAAAACTCAAACTAAACCTTAACGAAATCTTTTGTGTACATGATTCTCGAGACCACCCTTTGAAAACTGATTTACTCCTGAAGAAACCAGCACACTTACATGGTTTCGTACAAGCCACCTATCTGGTAGGTTTGATGACAATGCGATTTATAGATTCCGAGATGCGCTCCACCTCATATATCACGTCAAACTCTACAGAATCAGGAGCTGCCTAACAGTTCGTCCCGTGGGGAGAGCCGTCATATAAAACTTATTTGTACACGAGCCTGCAGCCTTAAGTACGATAGCCTTGCCGAGATGCTAAAGATGAAACAAGCCCACTCATGTCACAATCGAGCCAATAACTTCAGCGTCAAGAAAGCGAGATGCTTAGATATTCCTGGGACACAATTTCTCACTAAGGTAAAACATATCAACCGATGGAACCATCTTGCAGAACGAGTTCCACACCAGTCTGATAAAAGTTTCGCTCGAGACACATGATAAGTCTTGTTGGCCTTGACAGACATGGCAAATAAACAACTCTACACGCGAAATATCTACGTCACTAAACACATTTGAGGCAAATTGCATCCATATGTTAATGTCATTCTACGATGACTAAAGAACCTGGTGCTAGGTATCTGGCAATAATATCCTCCAGCTAGAACAGTAACAACTTTTCAAACCGAGGTGGAAGTGCTGTTGAAAGAAGTATATGCTAGGTATACCAAATGCATTTACATTGTCGCAATGGGAAGTCAATGGATCCGAAAGAATCGTGCTTCGTTTTTGCCATTACAAATTACATAACAGATGAATGTGGGTTCAACCCGTTGAGTTGAGTTTCAAGAAGTTATTCAACACATTTACATGTTTGTAAGGGAGTGGTAGGTCGGTATTACCAGTACAACGCAGATGCAGATGTTATTGCAGATTTCCGTTTTAGATCTTGCCAGCTCTATGACCGAAAGCCAAAGTTCCCTGGTTTGAGTCAAGGCCTAATCATACGTGCTTTTTTACTCTCCCTTCATCAATTTTATCCAACCATCACTCATTCTCATCGCTACGATTATCCAAAAGTAAAAAAACGACGTAAAATAACAAATACAAATAAAATAGTAATCCTGCTCCTTTTGATACAGACATTAAGGACCAAGAAACAACTTTTGCACCCTGTATGTTTTGAATCACCCCTTCACCTAAAAAAAAAAAAAATCGATACATCTTTATATATCGTAGTTTGTCAAGAAAACTACGGAATGTTGTTATTGGTGATATCTTGCACGGTGAACACCTTACCAAACGAATGGCTATCTTGTAGAGCTCAGTATCAAACTTCTGCGACGGGATTTTAAATATTGTAAACATTCATAGTATTTACTCCATAACATCTAATAAGTTGAAATATCAACATTCAAGACCATTTGAGCCAGCAACTGCGAAATGAACGCTCCCAGCTGGAGCTATGGAAATAGCATGCTAAAGCCAAGGGTAAGAGAAGTCCGAAATTTCCCGGAGGCCTCAGCTAATATCTCAGAAGTGATGAGTTAGTACGAATGTCACATCAGCGCTCAATCCTGCCTTCGGGTCATCTTTCATATTCCAAATATTGCCTCGCAAAGACGTCCTCAGACGTTCTTGAGTTTTATCAGAGAAAGGTTCTGGAGACGCATATTATTTGCTTTGAGCATAAGTGAACCCCTTTTCATAGAAAGCGCGCTGGAAGAGAAATATTGAGTTTCTCTTGGTACACTGACATCAAAGTTATTTGCTCGCATTCCAATTCAAGGAAGCTCCTCCCGGGATTTTGCAGATTCGGAGAGAATTAAGAAAAGGTCCATCGATTGAGCCTTAGTACACTCAAGGGCACCAAGCAAGAAGTTAAAAGTATCTTGCCAAAATTCCTTGATGCTCCACAAAAAGATGGAAGTGAAAATATGACTTGCATTCCTAAGTACAAGGAAGATAACTTTCATAATTAGATATCTAGTTTAATTTACAAGTTTAAATTTCGTTTCCACTGAAATGATAGTGCAACGATTTACACACACACACACACACACACATGCACACTTTCTGAGGATCTCTGAGAGTGAGAAATGTTCGTTGTGGATCTAGGCCTCGGAAGTTGATGAAAAATCATATTTTTTTCTTGGCCTTGAAGACAATGCTAAAGCCAATAGTAACCAGTTTCCCTTCAGTTAGAACCACAAAGCATTGCCTTTTTTATATTTTCTGGCCTTTTTTGGCTTTTAGGTTATTTTCAGTATTTTTTGTCGTTTTTGTTGCATTTTTTAAAATATGTGATATTGTGTTGTTTATTAAGTATTTAAATTGAATATAATAGATTATTTGTTAGTGTAGATGTTAAAAAAAACATTAAAAATACTTCCTGCCTTATAATTTTATTGTACTTTTCATGATTAACTTGACTTTTGTTCTCTCAAAATTGTTTTTGTAACAAAATTTTGCGTTCGACCTCGAATTTACATTGTCTCATATTTCATGTAATATCATTGGATCTCTACTCAGATTTCATGTCATGAGAGCCGATCTCCGTGGCGGAGTAGTTAGCACAACGCGGTACGACGTCAGGGGTCCCGGGTTCGAATCCCGTCCTAGGCCTAAGTGTTATTTGTGAGTGTCCCTTAAAATAACCAAATGAATTAATCAAATTCATATTATGGGGAATATTAACAATGAAATTGCAAATTGAAGAATTGTATAAGTATTAAACAAACGTTCACACACATACGAATTATTTTGTAGAAAGTGATATTAAAACTGTTATAATTCACAACCTTTCTGTTTATATGTTGTTGTTGTTATGTATGTTTCCAGTAATTTTCGCAAAATAATTTATATCCCTTAACATATGTATGAAATTAATCGTTAAGAAGAATATTATCGTTATTTGCTTTTGGAATACGACAGCTTTGATTTGATTTTGATTTATTTTACTTCGCGTTTTGTGCCTCTTGGCTAATTTGCGAAGATGGGGATGAATAATGAAATGATGAAATTGATGAATGGACATTCACAAACATCAAAGCCCGAGCGGGATTCGAACCCGGGACCCCTAGCATTGTAGGGAATACGACAGGTATTTGAAAATTTCTTTGTTTAATTTTTTCATTACAACAGGAAAGTTTCGTACATTATAACGATTAACGTTTGTTTCGTTGCTTACCTGACACTACCAACAATGTAGTGGTGTTAGTTGGTAATCATTCTGGATAATGCACATACGTTCTAACATTAGAACACGTGTTAGTAATCAATTGCTTATTCAGTGACTTGACGAAAACATTGTCGGATTAGCATAAAATATTAACATGAATAAATTTTTCAGTTGATCATTTGGTCACCACAGATACTATATTGAACAAGGAGTTCCTTGTAAACATCCTGGCGTGTTATACAAGCCGAAAATTATTAAGAAGTCCTATTCCTGGTGAGGTTATTTATACAAGGTACCTTCTCCCTTCCAACTACAATGTGAACCATAATTCTCGGAGGATGAAGACTCATTAAAAGTTGTTTTCAATAAATCAGCAATTTTAGAAACATCGCCGTGAATTAACTTTTTCGGTGGATTCTGTGGCACTCAGGACCCAATTAAACAAGTCGTTCGCTACTGTATCAAAGTAATGCATCAGAAGTTCCTGAAGCTAAAATTCACTTCCTTCTTCACAGAAATAAATCAAATCCACGTAGGGGGGAAAGAACGTCGTAAGTTTTACACGGGTTTCATCTGATTATAACTTTTTTAACTGTTGAAGAAGAAGATTTAAAGTAGATGGACGAGACAACCAAAATTATGTACCACCCGAAAAATCAACTCTGATATGGGGATGAGAGGGTATTGCGGTTGATGATGTTAGGGCGAATGCTACAAGTACTAAGCGTTTCCCGAAAGAATATTAGTGTCTATTTAAAATATAACGTCTACCTATATTAGTTTTCTTGAGTTTAATTCCTTTTTTAAACTTTACACCATACAAATAATTTTAAACGTTACATCCGAGCTAGCTTAGTTAACAAACGAATACTGTAAATTGATTTATTTACCGGGTAATAGACCAGCGTGTATACCAGTCAGGAATGTCAAGAAGAAGTAAAGAAATCAACAGGTAGGTCAAGACAAAGTCAAGAAATTATGCTCGTGGTCAAGATTTTTTGCTATTTTTTACAGTATAGTGAATTTACATTGTTATATATCTGTACTGGGATTTAATAGAATTGAACATTTGGAAATCTAAAATTGTATTGAGTTTTGGCAAAAAAAAAAATTCGCTTTGTTTCTTAATTACATTCTTGCATGCGTAAAGTTTTGTAAAAATATTAAAGTAATGTGGTCATTCCCCATCCAGGATGAAGTATGAAGCATTAATTTTTACATGCATTAGTAATTAAGGCGAAGAGGGACAATTACGCACCAGGCATGCATTTATTCCAATATTGTCGGAATGAGCAATGCTACTAAAAAGATCTCCGGCAGAAATGAAGAGTATGAATTTCTCCCCATGTGGCAAGTTGAAGCGGTTTCCTAAGTTGATTATTAAGCCTTATACGATTTTTGAAAAATATGATGAATTAGTATTTACCGAATCCCATGTATTCCTTATGGGACATCAACTTCAAATTCAAGTTACGGCTCATCAAATGGGAGTTTCGACTTTTCCTACTGCTATGACATAGTTCTACGTGTCCTTTTTCCGTCCATGTACTTTTCTACGTCATCGGATGTTTGATATTCCCGAAAGAACGAATAAAATAATGGTCCCATAAGCCTAGTGCATTTCTCCTTGCCTCCTACGGCCATCCTGGCAGTGTTGCCAAACCTGATGTGTATAATAGAGCTAAATTTCACCATTAATATAGCTAAAGAGGACTTTCAAGGAGCTAGATTAACGAAGGCTGCATAAAGTGACTACTAGGGTAATTTTAGTTGTCAGAGGGGTAGGGGTGCTGCTATTACCGTTAGCTTTAAAGTGATGGCAATTTATTCTTTCTTAGTTTTCACCGCCTAGATTTGGCGGCATCACCCATCTCAATAATCCAATGATGTTAATATAAAATCGAAAATAAAGGGTTCCCGGATAACAAAATTGTCATCTTCATCTTAGCCACAGCGCTATATATAAAAATACATGGGGAGGAAACAATAGGTGGGCGACGCAGCCTACAGCTATACGAATATCACGTCACGTGCAAAATGTACACTCATGGCAAAAGTTGGTATTTTTGGGCCGGAGCCAGTGGTGGCATCATAGTGGGGCAGAGGGCGGGTGCCACAGTTCATAGTCAAACGAGTGCACGAAAGAGCCAGATTTGGCTCCAAAAGACCGAAGTTGGCAACAGTGATCAGCAGCTACCCCAGCGAGAAAGACCAAGGGGAAATTGTCCCTCCTCGCCTTAAAGCAAGTCTACATCTCTCGTTAAAGTACAACTTCAGTTTTAATCTCAACCGGGCTTGTGATAGGATTTTTCATTTAATAAAAATATCATTTTTCTTCATTTCAATCTGTACTCTATAAGGGCGATTAAATAAATGTTAAGAGAAAGGGGGGAAAAGGTCAAGTTAAAGGGAAGAAAGGTCAAGAAAAAGTCATGAAAAAATCAAGAATTTTGGATTTGTTATTTTGGTAGACACCCTGTAGACAGGTTCAGAACTCCTCATATGCGTGTAAATATTTTTGTTACAATCAGAGTAATTTAATGAATGTAATTCGAATAAAATTATTACTTTGACGTACATGGATGCACATGATTAATTTGGGAGCTTTTGTAGGGAAGTGACAAGCGACAGGCTACATATAATCTATCATCCAAGTGAAAGGATATATTTTATTGTAAAAACCCTTACCACAATTTTGTTTTGATAGGGAATTTTAACTCGTATCATTTGAAATAAGCAATTAGTTAATGTGTTGTCTTGCCATAGTTTAAAAAATGAGTCAATCTCTTCAGCACTCAGAAAAAATATTCTTCTTTAGAAGTCACATATGCACTATTTTTATCTTATTGTACATGTAAGTAAGAGTTGTAGAAACATTTTCGTAAGTTGATATAGTTGTTCATTGTACACAACAAGCCATATAATGTCTAAAACCGTTATTTTACTAACGTTTTCTTTCTTGTATTTTTGTCATTTTATGCCGGGCCCCGTGGCAGAGTGGTTATCACATCGCGTTACGACGCCAGGGATCACTGGTTCGAATCCCGGCCAGGGCATGGATGTTTGTGAGTGTCCATTCATAAATTTCATCCATATCTTCGCAAATTAGCCAAAAGTGGCACAAAAGCGAATTAAAATAAAGCAAATGAACCAATTTTGTTATTTTACGTCGCTTTTCTGCCACTTCCAGCAAATTGGAACGTTGAGGATGAATAATGATTAAATGAAATTGATGCAAGGGCACTCAAATGGAAACACCCATGCCCCAGACAGGACTCGAGCTCGGACACCTCATGAGTCCACCACTGAACACTATCGCCTCCCAAACTTCTTGGTTTTCCTGATACTGTAACAGTTGACCTTCCCGATGCCTGTGTGATAACACTATCGCCTAGATCGAGAGGTCCCAGGTTCGATTCCCGGTGGAAGCACATTATTCAGTGGTTCGAATCTTACTTTAAACTGTAGGCCCAATTCCAATTGGCCTGTCTGACCAAGTTTGATCTAACTCCACTTTATGCTTAAACTTTGATGCTCTATTGGTGTGAAATGATGTTGGATTGAACCCCCGAAAGGTTTGCGGTTTGCATCCCACGTAAAACTCTTTGAGTTCTTTCCTACTTAGTCTCTTTGTGCCACTTTCACTCCTAGATAACTTGAAATAAAGTCCAAAGATTTTATAACTCTCACAAGAAACTCCATGGGTAGACCCTAAAGAGCATTTTCACATTTCTTGTTCCTCGGTTTTTCTGAATAATACCATCACATAAACAACCATAGTGGCTACCCTCGAAATGTGATGGCTTGATTTCTCGTGAGCATTGTTTAAAAGAAATGTATTTTTAAGCTTTAGTTATCAAGACTACTTCGCTTAGTGTTTTACTGAATATTTCAATGCTATATAAATGTATAAAGCTGTTTAAATGTTATTAATTAAAACTTATAATAATTAAATTAAATTATTTTACCAATGTTAGTACTAGTTTATCCATCATATTTACTGGCTGACATGCACCGAAGTTTATATAGTGTGTTGCTTTAAATACATAATTACATTAAAATTATTACTAAAAGTGCTCCCAGCTCTTTCGGATACTCCGTGCTTTCTACATGCCACAGCGACAAGAGTAAGGAAGTGAAACACTAAATTTAGCACATGAATGTTTATGTTCCTGGTAAATCTTTCTCCGTCACACCTACGTCATTTTACATCCACTTCCATACATTCCAAATCTGAAGACCCTGTCGGTATCCAAGACAAACGTGCACGACTGGATAAGCAGTCTGATGCAAAGAAACGAACAGTTTTATTCTACACCATCCTCCGCGTTTTATGAAGAACGGAGGCCCTGTAGAGCAAGAGAGCATGCTCAAATTCACTGCCAGCTACGATCTTATTTCCTTCCATGCGGCGACGTGAACTTAATCCTCATTTGTAACATCTACATCCATATTTATGTTGTTAATTAGGAGGAAAGCCAATACAAATAGCGGCTTTGCACGGTGACTGTAAGATTCCCAGTTCCCCTTTAAGGTAATGGCTGTTAAAGCACAAAATTATGAGTCTCACATTTTCTCAACACATTTTCCTCAATAAAATACAGGGTGAGCATAAATTTATTCCCTGATATACATGTTTGATTATCCGTAAAAATCGTTATCCGCATAACCTTCGGTCCCAATTAATGCGGATAAACGACGTTCTACTGTATTTAGTTTAAGATGGGGAGTTTACATTTGCCATTTCACATACTCACGCTCGAAATACAATAGCATTTCAAACTCAAATTTACTTAATCAGCTTCCAAATGATTTGAATATTTATCTCTAGTCCATATTATTGTAGCTCATCATTTGAACTTTACTACAATGTGCTTAGCTCAGACTTAAGTCTAAAGTCATGTTTATAACAAGGAACAAAACGAACACTGTGTAAGGTAGAATCAATATGGCCTACATGTAAATATATCCAAAACTGTATGCAAAATAAAAGGGTGCTACATTTTATTCCAGCAAGAACATCACTATTGAGAGGAAGAATGAGGGAGAGGGAGGAATGAAGGAGAAAGAGGCAAGAACTTCGCTATTGAGAAAGAGAAAGATAGAGAAAGAGGAACGAAGGAGATACAGGCAAGAACATTACTGTTGAGAGAGAGAGATAGAAGGAGAGTGAAAGAGAGAGAAAGAGGCAAGAACATCGCTATGGAGAGAGAGAAAGAGGGAGAGAGAAAATGAGAGAAAGAGGGAGAGAGAAAAAGAGAGAAAGAGGAATGAATGAGAAAGAGGCAAGAACATCGCTATTGAGAGAGAGTAAGAGGGAGAGAGGAAGATAGAGAAAGTGAATTAAGGTGAAAGAGGCAAGAACATTGCTATTGGGATAAAGAGGGAAAGAGAAAGATAGATAGAGGGGGAGAGAAGAAGATAGAAATGGACGAAGAAGCAGAAAGGGAGAGAAAGGAGAAAAATTGCACCCTGATACCAGCCCACTCCTTCCCCACCTCCCGTCCCTTGTGGACCTGTCATTTCTCTGACACTTTTGTCTGAGTGAGAGAAAGATAAAGAAAGGGGAATGAAGGATAGAGAGGAAGGAACATCACTATTGAGGGGAAGAAAGAGGAAGAGTGAAAGATAAAGAAAGAGGAATTAAGTAGAAAGAGGCAAGAACATTGCTATTGGGAGAAAGAGAAAGAGAGAGAGAGAGAGAGAAAGATAGATACAGGGAGACAGAAAGAGATAGAAACGGAAGAAGACGCATTAAGGGAGAGAAAGGAGAGAAATGACTCCCTGACACCAGCCCAATCCTTCACCACCTCCCGTCCCTTGTCGACCTGTCATTTCTCTGACACTTCTGTGCACCAATCCAAACATATACATTCTTTGGCAGAACAATATTTCCTCTATAGAGCTCCTGGACTGCTGGCGGTCACTGTGACAGAAACAAGTGGGGGTGGATTTTAGTTCGCATATTTTCCGAGGGTTTTCTCTTCTTTGCTGAGCAGTAACATGTATGGTGCTTCAGTCCCTCCCACGAAACAACCCTTAGTCTCAACTTTCATTCGAGCACAGTGTGGCCGGCTCCCGTGGCGGCGTAGTTATCACATCGCGCTACGACGCCAGAGATCCCGGGTTCGAATCCTGGCCTGGATTCAATTTCATCATATCATAACTCATTCCCATCTTCGCAAATTAGCCAAAAATGGCACAAAAGCGAAGTAAAATGAAGCAAATCAATCAATCGAGCACAATGTTGTGTCCCTCTCCCCTCCTGCCTTAGTCACTGCCAATCCATACAATTTATTTTTGTTACATAGCGTCGGTTTCCTCTCACTTTTGGCTTATCGCGACGACGAGGATGAATGATCATATGATGAAATTGACAAAGGGACACTCACAAAGAACTCCCAGGCCGGGATTCGAACATACGACCCATGGTGTTGTAGCGCGGTGTGGTAACCACTACATCACAGAGATCGGCCCAATCCAAACGAACCAAAGGAATTGCATTCTTTGGTAGAGTAATGTTTCCTTCACGAGAGCACCCAACAGGTATGAGCCTATCCTGCCTGCTCCGTAACTACACATCTAACCCTGATGGACACAAGTTTGTGTTTCTTGTCACTTCTCTCCTTTTTTTAAAAAAAAACAGCCGACATTTTATAGAAAAAGATTGGTTGATTGATTTGGTGTTTCGAGTCCACTTTATGCACAGTAAGAATAATCGGGACTATACCTACAGTTTAATTTGGGATCGGAACCACTATGTGCCTCCACCGGATATCGAACTGGGATCCCTTGATTACCAGGCGACGACGCTACCACTGCGCCATCATGGCCTATTTTATCGAAAAAGAAAACATCCATTCAAGGAAGCCGGCTTTTTTTGTAACTCTTGTGGTACACAACATAATGAATGAAAAATCGTACACAATTTAGAAGCAGTTAGTGATATTTGTAATATTGTAGTGAAATAGATAAATACATGCGTTGTTTCGTCCTTCAATGCTCTCGATGACGGACCGCATGTGAACAATTAGTTTTAAAAACATATGTTTACTTTTCATCTTGAAAATTGTTATCTACCATATCAGTATGCGTGCTCCTAATGTCAGAGGAGAAAGAAAGAACGGAAAATATATTTGAAGTTAAAAAATTCACGTGCGACTCAGGATCAATATAAGGGCAACCTGTATTCATGACACCATCCTAGGCTTCTGGGTTATTTCTGGTTCTGTAACGGCGATCTCTAGTTATAAGAGTGGAATTTAGTAGGAAATAGAGGTTCCATACGCCTCGACCATCGTTTCACACTGCTCTTGAAAAATTCAAGGGGGAACGTGCGGTCCTTCCGAGAAGACCTAGTTCTAGTCATATTGTACAGAAGTCTTCCATAAATGTAACATGGGATCTGACTGCAGACACACATCCTCTACTCTCTCAACCAAGAGAGATTGGTTTACGAAATAAGGACATAACACAAAACGTATTACGTTATTTAAATGAAAGATGAGTCAAGCAAGGAGTGCAAAATTAAGAGCAGAAATATATATATATATTTTTTATTAGCAGCCTGTACTGTGATCGGCTGCCTTAAAGGAATACATTAGACAGTGGCAAAATGTATCTGTATGTTAATTATTTAGAACAGACTTCATGTCGTTATTTGTCGCTATGACGCCAGGTGTCCCAGGATCGAATCCTTGTCTGGGAATGGATGTTTGTGAGTGTCCATTCATCAATTTCATCACTCATCCCCATCTTTGCAAATTAGCCAAAAATGGTATAAGATGCGAAGTAGCAAATCAATCAATCAATTTCGTTATTTGTGAAATTGAGGAAAAAACGCTTTCTCGTTCGCAGATTTATAGCTCAGATCCTTGTTCTGAAACTTAGGGTAGATTTGCTACACTCTGTCCCAGTTATCTCTGGAGCAGGCGAACGAAAACAAGTCTCTGCGCAAGTAGTGACGCGAAACTGCTCCACCAATGAACACGCAAGAGGAACGGGATTGCGTGGAGGGGGAAAGCAAATGGAGTTACCATCCTTCTCTGCAGCGTGTACTGCTTCGCTCTGCACACTCGATTCCGCCCCCCTTCTCTGCCGCTATGCACGGCCTTGCTCCAGAGATACTGGAATAGGGTATAGTATTTGTTATTTTAACTTTCATGTCTACTCAATGTAATGTATTTTTTTAATTATATACATATTTGTTACAAATTGCTTTATCCGATTCTGTAAGTCATTTGACAAAATTCCTATGAAGTAGGTTTAGGTGACTTGACGCTATACACATGGAATTAGAGCATGTTATTTTGAGCAATACTCTGCTATACTAACTGCCACACAAACTGGTGAGTTTCATTGATAACCATTTATTTCTGTCAACCAAAAGTAGCAAAAAAGCGACGTTAACTATCAAAAATACCAATACAGATTCTTTTCTGAGCGTAAAAATGTTCGCTCAAGGACAATGCCTACTGAGTAACGTCAAGTAAATGAGTGGTCAATTTACTCACTGAGATCTCGGATATATGATACGCTCTATGGGTTGATTTGCTTCGGATAAAATTTACTGTGCTCGTTACAACAACACAAATCATCTCTTGGGGACAGATTTTTCATTATTTTTCATCCAGGCGAAAACTGAACTTTTGGTACAGAAAAAAACAACCCATTTTAGCCTACTTGCAGTAGCGGCTGCTGCCTATTCACGCACACGCACGTGCACACCAAAAAGAAATGTGAAATGTAATTAATTGTTATTATATTTATTCATTGAATGTCATTTCTTCAAAACAGCAAATGTTCCCGGGCCACATCACCTTCCATTTACTTCCTTATGTCAGCTTTTCTATCTGAGTATCTCGCGTCGAATGGGCGACATGAACACAATTGGAAAGTGCACACAGCTGCACACCGAAGTGGCGCTGTGTTCGACGGTGGGTAGAGGAAGCAGAAAGACGCTTATGACTTGGATGAAGGGCTTTCGGACTCGCTTCGCACAAAGAATTGTGACATAGTAGCTACGGGCATGCGCTGTTCCCTCTTCGTCATGTAGTGTTGCAATCTTTCCATCCTTGCTGTGTGACGGAGTCGAGAACAACCCATGCATAATTGCAAATTGAGGGATTTTTTCTCAGCAAGGGAAATTTTGATGTCTCTCACCTCACGCGGTTCTGAGCAAAGCATTGAAATCCGAATGAGGGGAGTACGGGAAAGGAAGGGGAGAGGGCGTGGCGTGTAGTGACAAGCGTATTCAACCATGCAAGGCCAGATGCGATGAGTGGAATACGTTGATACAGGTGCTGGAAAAATAGTTTGGTACCAGTTTCATAGATCGGAGACATATTAAAATCTCATATTTTGTGTTTCGCATGGTTCGTACTTACCAATTGTGTATTGCGGAACATAGTTCAAGGTGCCATTATGCTTTTTACACTAAAACAAACGCAATTTTTCACATTCTGAGTGCTTTTTTTTATTCCTTTCTTCGCTTCCGGAACACACAATATGACGGGCACATATTGACTCACGTTGTGGGTATGCAGTGTTTCAACCTTCTTCACTGAAAAATACCTACTAACGTGTTCGTCACCGGTGGAAATTATACATTATGCACGGGTAGTTGACGGATAGCCCCATAAACCATACACTGATAGCCCCACGAACCATTTCCGATAAGATTAGGTTAGGTTTGGTTACGTTAGGCAAGCATAGTAAATAAAAGGGGGTTGAAACACTGACAGGGGCTTACGTCATCAAACGTACGCAGCATCCGGTTGTCGTAGGGCAAGCAAATGAAAGTAATGGCAATTGTGCGTCGGTGAGATATTTCTCTTGAAAAATACATGATTTCCCGGTCAAATATATTCCACGATGAAAGAAAATACCTCGACGACGAACATTGTAAACCTTAGAGAAACTCATTTCCGTAAGTAGTTTCTTGTGTAAAATTGAAGAAATGTGTCTCCGATGTATGAAACTGTTACCAATAGTTTTATAAAATGTCAGCGTTTTGAATTAAAAATATTCATAATGTCCTAGGAATTGGTGCATTTAGACGCTCTGGCTTGTATTTGGAAGTTCAACGAAATTTTCAAATAATCAGAGTTTAATCTTGTATTTTTGTCACAGAACAGTCAATCCAATTCTCTATTCAGTGCATACGAGAATCTGTAAATTATACTATATGTCACTGATTTGAGATAATTTTTGTGGAGGTGCTGGCAAGAACTAGTTGCATTTGATTAGGGATTCGAGGATCCTCATGACATGACAAATAAAGTACATTAAAAATGGTAATTAACTTAAGTGTACGATGAAATGTTTATGTGGGTTTCTGATGGGACATATTTACATTGAAGAAAGATAATATACATTATTAAGACACGGCAATTATACAAAATACTGGCAATATTATTTTCCACTTCAAACCATAGCAGTTTACGGTATAGCGTTGTGAGTGATTTTGTCATGTCGTCGAATGCTGAATTTTCTACACATCTTGTCTCGCGATCGATTAAAAAGATCACTAGGGTATTTCGATTTTGTAATAAACCTTATTTTTTTTACATTTTCATGAAATAGACTATATAACTTTGATATCGTCTCATTATCAGGGAAAGGTGCATCATAACTTGGATTACAAATGCGATTAGCAGAAACGGGCAGGAATAATTGAGTGGGAATAACAACACTTCATCTGGTCCAAGGTCCAAGGTGCATACCTATACATGCAGATCACCAAGTGCCACTGCCTACTTGTCATTAATAAATGCCCTTATCTCGTTTTAATAGTGTAGTGTTGTTTTGTTGCGATTTGTAGTTTTCGTCGTTGTCTATTAGCAAGATTAAAGTTCTCTTGATATAGAATTCTACATGTCACATGGAACAAACGGCAAATACCAGAAAATCCTGTCCTCCATAGCTACTACATGTTCTACACGTACATATACATTTATCAGATATGCGCCGACATTTTCGCATAGGCTAATTGTCTTTTACATGTATCTTCTAAAATATTATTTCACACGTAAAATAAATGCACTTGATGGAACAAAACACGATAAGATGTAGAAATGTATTTTCCCTGACCGGCAGAGAATTTACCGATTTTCTTATTTTTAAAGAATGTTGGTAAACTAATGATATACGAAGAGTGCGTGTTGCTATTTCAGAATGAACATTGTAAAGGCAGATATTCAGGACAGCTGGTGATCCTGAAAAACAATATGTAACTACTTTCTCCATCTTATCGTGTTGTGATTGTGGGTCAGATTGGCAGAAAAGCCATAACAAAATTTTAGCCTCAATCCTTTCCTAGGGCCTCCTTGATGGCGTAGTGGTAACGTCGTCACCTTATAATCAAGTGGTCCCGGGTTCGGAGGCATATAGTGGTTCGGATTCCACTTTAAACTGTAGGCCTAGTCCAGATTAGCCTCTCTGTGCATAAAGTGAACTTAAAACAGCAATTCAAACAAACCAGTCGATCTTTTGCTGATACAAAACAATATTTGTGTTAAGGAATATGAATTAATTACGTTGATTGATATCCGTTGTTTGACCGTACTGTTCGAATGAAATAATTATTTTTAGAATATTTCCAGCGGATACAAGAGAGAGAAAGAAATCATGTGACGTGTGAAAGATCATAAGTTATGATTGCCGTTATAGTTTGACACAACCTGCAGCAACGCAGCGTTTAAGTTTCTGAAGAAAATATAATACTGTATGTGAACTGTTTGCATTTTTTTTTTTACATGTAGAACTTTAAATTGAAGAAATTATACTTTCTCGCGTGGTGAGATATGAACATACGGTATTACATCTCACACAACGAGATGAGAATTCCCGTAGCCCATGGGAAATATGGAATATCCATGTAGTTCTCCAATGAGACATCAGCTGATATTTCTGTTAAATTTAAAAGAGAGTTTGCAAATAGTGGATGATACCAATGTTCGGAACAACACTACGTTTTAAAGGCAGTACAAGAGTCTATAAAGTGGAAGAAATTATCTCCCTCCCCCCTCCCCAAGATACTCTCAATATTACCAGGGGTATTTGTGAGGAAATAATTATCATGAGGAAAGAAGAAAAGCAATAAATGCATGATCCACGGAAACTACATGTTGCGAAATTTTGGTATTAATTAACTTTATGATTTTAACGCTCAGGTTCATGTATAATCTCCGCAAACCATCTGAAATAGGAGTGGGAGAAAAAGGAAAGAAGAAATTCGAATGTTTTCAACTGGGAACCATCCAAGCAGCCGCCTTTGTTGTAACCGATTGTTTTTTCTCCGCGATCCAAAAGCTTAAGAAAACAAGAACCAAAAGGGGCGTGCGAAAATCCACACTAAGAGCATCGTGGCTGTAGCATTGTCTCTATCAGAGACGATCTACCATTGTTTTTAACGCATTCATCTTCGTTTTTCCTTTCCACCCTCCGGTCTGGTATTATTCGAGGGAAGCGTGATCTGGCGAGATCTATAGGGTCGAATAGCACGGAGCATGTAGCATTCAGGTTCGATCCAGTAGCACATATTTCATGACGCTTCGAGTAATTTTCCGCGTGAAAATTAAGGATCATGCCCGATCTCTGAACAATAGCTGACACCACTCTCTCGTTAGCACGATATTGCGGGTACGCCGAACCAATAAATTTCCCAATTGTTACTAAAGTCGTGATGATAATTCAGAAGATACAAAAGCACACTCGAAGAAAAATCTGGAGACACAGGAGAGAACAGAGAACTAGACTTCATAACTATCAAGCTCGTAGAAGATGAGCTCCTTCATGCCAAGATAGTGCGAAAATGAGGAATGATTTAAGTATAAGTTATGAAGTCCCGTCGTCAGTATTACAAGATGCGACCCTGTGCCTGTAATCCTGAAAAAATAATTTCCTACAGCATTACAAATTACAATATAAATTAAAATAAAAATTCCAGAATGAAAGCTACATGAAATATAAATCACTAATCACTACATATATAATAAGGCGTATAACAACGGAAAAAATAGAATTTTAAAAAGGATCTGCGAAATCCATTTTGCTTAAGAAGTTATTTGTGTAATATGTCTAATAGAATTGATTGATTGATTGATTTAGTTTATTTTACTTCGCGTTTTGTGCCTCTTGGCTAATTTGCGAAGATGGGGATGAGTGATGAAATGATGAAATGGATGAATGGACATTCACAAACAACCAAGCCCGACCGGGATTCGAACCCGGGACCCTTGGCGTCGCAGCGCGATGTGCTAACCACTCGGCCACAGGGTCGGGCAGTGTCTAATAGAAGGAAAGTTCCCCACATATATATATATATATATATGTGTGTGTGTATGTTTGTGGAGGGCAGGAGATGATATGGAATTATGACAATAACGATATTTTCTTCTGCGCCCATGGAAAGTAGAGGATTGTTTTGACTAAAGACAAGGTGACATTTACTCTTCTTGGACTATTCTCCTTGTGTGTAGAAGTGAAGTTGAAGAAGATAAACTGTGATGCTCTCTGTGTAATTATTCTGGTTGTAAAAGAAAATATGCTGTCACAAAACCAGTCGGCAATGGTAAAGAACAGCGACTCCATTACCAATTCTGGGCGCATGCTTGTAGTGATAAGAATTGTGTACAATCTTCATCTCTTGCAGAGGTTAGTGGAGTTTTTGAAGTCTAGAGTCTCTTACATTAACATGCAGTTGGCACAGAGTTGATTACCGGATGTCGGTAACAAAACACCTCTTTAGAGTGTGGCAGGTCTGCGCACTAGCTGTTGGCTGAGCGTCAAGTGTATATCAAGACAACTAAGTTTGTCTTGTAAAGTCTCATTTCTACTTCAACGTCAGAAAAGTTGTTGATATTTCGTATGAATATACGACGCCCTATTCTGTGTGATTGTACACAATATATTTTTTCTTATAACGTCTTTGAATTCATATGTTCTCTTCTTAAGGGAATGTATAAATCAAGCTTACACCATAAAGAAGAGAAACAAGAATTTCATATTTTCTTCATGTGTTACTTGCATGCCTCAACTTTATACAATCATGAATACTCCTGAAATATGTAATACAATTTTAACGATTGAATTTGATTCAATAATAACGAATTAATGTCGTTCAATATTATCCATAGAGGTTAATGAGTGCTCATGAGAAGAATTCATATTCAAAATGCCCTCCGGAAATTTCTTCATGCTACATTGTTGAACTCTAAACCTGTTTGTGGCACACATGTTCATACTATCGGTTCATATTACTTGTATTCGGTTCATAATATCTTGATCAAACAGCGCACTTTGATCATCAATTTTTTTTATAGCTTTGAAACAGTCATATCGCGTACTTCCCAAAAGTCACCCATGACCAATGTTGTCTTTCTTGTGAGGAAATTGAAACTGCAATTAATGTAGAGCTATCATAAAAAGTCAGGCATTGGAAAAATAAAATGAGCTTTTATGAGAAATGCCTATGGATATTGTACACTGAACATTCCTACATGGAAGGGAGTTGAAATGTGTGTTAATTTTTATGTTCTAGGAACCTAGGGTACGCAATTAGAATGAGTAAAGATTTTAGGAACAATAATATTCAGGTGCATCATCTACTAGAACATATACACATACGTGTTCCTATCTCCAAGACACGATCCAAAGGGGGCCTCTTTTACTGTAGTAACAGAAGATCGAACATCATAAATAAATCACCTGTCAGGAGAATATGTGAACTGTACAACAGATGTACAAATGGAACCAAAATTAGATATATTGCAAATGCTTATTGAGACCTTCAAAAAAGCTATTCTAAGTATGGAAGAATAAATGTCAACAATGTAAACATGAAAGCAATTTTTGGAAATATATATTTCTTTCGTAGTTTATACTCAATTACATATATGTACGTACTTTTTAGTGTGTCAATTATTCACAGGTTTTTATTACATACATAATTAATGTATTTCTTCATGGTCTCACACTTGTTGCATATGTCGATATGCAAATGAATAAACAGGCACTGTAAAATTATCCTATAGTTAATTAATAATTTACCTAAGGCTTTTCTTCTAAATAATACTCAGGAAGAATATGGGTTTCAGTCTCAAAAGTTTCAATTTTAATTCACTGCAGTTTAGAAAGTAAATAACTTCTATCCTTGATTTTTACTTTGTTTATTTTATTTCCATATCTTATGTAATTTACCTGTATAATGTATTATATTAGTATATCCTTATATATATTTTTTGTACATGGTGGTAAAGATCTGAAATACTGAGTATAAAGATAAATACGTTGTGCATAGTAATAATTGAAATATTATATTCATGTAGGCTATTTTTGTACATAATAGTCAGATATTTTATTCCACTCTCTTCAATTAACATGTATTATTATTATAACTCGCTTTGTTAACTATTGTATACACATTTAACTGTGCGTTGACGTGTTTTATGTTTATTTACATTTCTGATCAATAACACGGTACCCCGTGTTCGAACCCGAGTTGAAGTATGGGTAAAGCATGGAACATAGATTATAACTCTATCTCAGGAATCTCTAAAGCAAGGCCGCGCATAAACGCAGAGAAGGGAAGAAAGCGAGTGGCTGATCGAATCAGTACACATTCCTGCAAAGGCTGGTAACTAAAGTCGCTTTCTCCCTCCACGCAATTTCATTCTCTCGACCTTGTTCATTGGTTGAACTCTCTCGAGTCACTATATTCTGTCCCGGGAATCTGTGGAGCATGGTTGCACATATTGTTAGAGAAGGGGAGACTGCCAGTTGGCGAAGAGAAGCAGTGCGCGCTTCTACAAATGGCTGGTAGCCGCACTCACTTCCCCTCTCACGAGTTCATTGACCAAGCCCTCTCGAGTCACCACTTGCGCAGAGACTTGTTTACGTTCACTCGCCCCAGATATACCCGGGATAGAGTGTACTTGCACAGAGACTTGTTTTCGTTCGCTCGCTCCAGAGATACCCGGGATAGTGTGTACTTGCGGAGAGACTTGTTTTCGTTCGCTCGCTCCAGAGATACCCGGGATAGAGTGTACTTGCGGAGAGACTTGTTTTCGTTCGCTCGCTCCAGAGATACCCCGGATAGTGTGTACTTGCGCAGAGACTTGTTTACATTCACTCGCTCCAGAGATACCCGGGATAGTGTGTACTTGCGCAGATAACTGTTTTCGTTCGCTCGCTCCAGAGATACCCGGGATAGTGTGTACTTGCGGAGAGACTTGTTTTCGTTCGCTCGCTCCAGAGATACCCGGGATAGAGTGTACTTGCGGAGAGACTTGTTTTCGTTCGCTCGCTCCAGATATACCCGGGATAGTGTGTACTTGCGCAGAGACTTGTTTACGTTCGCTCGCTCCAAAGATACCCGGGATAGTGTGTACTTGCGGAGAGACTTGTTTTCGTTCGCTCGCTCCAGATATACCCGGGATAGTGTGTACTTGCGCAGAGACTTGTTTTCGTTCGGTTGCTCCAGAGATACCCGGGATAGAGTGTACTTGCGCAGAGACTTGTTTTCGTTCGCTCGCTCCAGAGATACCCGGGATAGTGTGTACTTGCGGAGAGACTTGTTTTCGTTCGCTCGCTCCAGAGATACCCGGGATAGAGTGTACTTGCGCAGATAACTGTTTTCGTTCGCTCGCTCCAGAGATACCCGGGATAGTGTGTACTTGCGGAGAGACTTGTTTTCGTTCGCTCGCTCCAGAGATACCCGGGATAGTGTGTACTTGCGCAGATAACTGTTTTCGTTCGCTCGCTCCAGAGATACCCGGGATAGTGTGTACTTGCGGAGAGACTTGTTTTCGTTCGCTCGCTCCAGAGATACCCGGGATAGTGTGTACTTGCGGAGAGACTTGTTTTCGTTCGCTCGCTCCAGAGATACCCAGGATAGTGTTTACTTGCGCAGATAACTGTTTTCGTTCGCTCGCTCCAGAGATACCCGGGATAGTGTGTACTTGCGGAGAGACTTGTTTTCGTTCGCTCGCTCCAGAGATACCCGGGATAGTGTGTACTTGCGGAGAGACTTGTTTTCGTTCGCTCGCTCCAGAGATACCCAGGATAGTGTTTACTTGCGCAGATAACTGTTTCCGTTCGCTCGCTCCAGAGATACCCGGGATAGTGTGTACTTGCGCAGATAACTGTTTTCGTTCGCTCGCTCCAGAGATACCCGGGATAGTGTGTACTTGCGGGGAGACTTGTTTTCGTTCGCTCGCTGCAGAGATACCCTGGATAGAGTGTACTTGCGGAGAGACTTGTTTTCGTTCGCTCGCTGCAGAGATACCCTGGATAGAGTGTACTTGCGCAGGGAACTGTTTTCACTCGCTCCAGAGATACCCGGGATAGTGTGTACTTGCGCAGATAACTGTTTTCGTTCGCTCGCTCCAGAGATACCCGGGATAGTGTGTACTTGCGGAGAGACTTGTTTTCGTTCGCTCGCTGCAGAGATACCCTGGATAGAGTGTACTTGCGGAGAGACTTGTTTTCGTTCGCTCGCTCCAGAGATACCCGGTATAGTGTGTACTTGCGGAGAGACTTGTTTTCGTTCGCTCGCTGCAGAGATACCCGGGATAGAGTGTACTTGCGGAGAGACTTGTTTTCGTTCGCTCGCTCCAGAGATACCCGGGATAGAGTGTACTTGCGCAGAGATATGTTTTCGCTCGCTCCAGAGATACCCGGGATGGTGTGTACTTGCTTGATTTGATTTTTTGATTTGGTGTTTTAAGTCCACTTTATGCACAGTAAGGCTAATCGGGACTGGACCTACAGTTTAAAGTGGGATCCGAACCACTTGTGCCTCCACCGGGTATCGAACCCGGGACCCCTAGGTGTGTACTTGCGAAGACTTGTTTTCGTTCGCTCGCTCCAGAGATTCTCGGAACATAGTGTAAGGATACATGCATTCATGAAGCATAGATTTCACCACGTCGCGATTAAACCAAGAAAGGTAACGAAAAATAACAGAAATGGAAAGAACCACAATTTTTCCAGGTTTCATCCACTTGCTGTGTTTTTCACTCTGCCGGGAGAAGGATGAAAGATCACCTTTAAATTTCGAATCGAAACACACACGCACACGCAGAAAAAAAATGCTTTTCGAGAATAGTTAACTGGCTGCTATCATGCGTCGTCTCACTCTGCAGAGTTTCCATTTTCGTTATCTGTGTCGGCCAGGGAAGCGCACAACTGCCGAGTAGGCGGGATAATGTGATTGGCTGCCCCCCATCACTCAAGAATCGCTCTGTTTCAGGTTTTCAGTTTTCTTCTCCCTTTCCAAATATTCAACAGCACGTTCTCTTCCTTTCGGAGGCACGCTGCCGACCGTCTTCCTTGTTTGAGGAAACCCATTCTCTTCTCGAGGCCTGGGAATAGCAGGGAGCAGAGCTAAGCAAAATTCAAGCGAAATTTACATTCCTAAGTACATACTTCCCGGCATCGACCGGGGAAAAAATATACGTTATGTATTTTCCTCGATATCTATATTTGTTACAGAGACACAAGAGGTTGAAGATATTTTCAGAACATCTCTAAGTGGATAGGTGCGTAGGTTCAAGATAATGATTTTGTGCCTGTACCACTACCGATAGGCTGCGACATGGTTCACTCACCTCTCATCACCATGTATATTACGTATGCATTCAGTCCTTTTTGGATTCTCTTTCTCTCTCTCCATCCATCCATATATAATATAGAATGTATCAGAATATAGTAAACAATTATTTCGATGAAAGTATATGGAATACGCCAATGATATTTGTTGTGTATCAATCAGTAACACTTCAAGTTTCTACAAATGGCTACAAGTGTTCAATGTGGCTTCCACCAGTCATGCATGCGACACACATCCCATCGAAATTCTAGTTCTTTGCCATACTTTTCCCAATAACTGCTGGTGCACCAAAGCAAGGGCGTTTCTTATTTTCTCCTTCAGCTGTTGCACATTCTGCGTCATAGGTGGCACATAGACTTTGTCTTTCACAAAGCCGCAAATGTAGAAGTCTAGGGGTGTAAGGTCTGGGACATTTAAGGCACAGTCTGCTTTCTCTGCTCCTGTGAAAGTCGCCATTTTCTTTAACACTACACCAGCGCCATAATGACCGTGCGTACATAAGCCTTGTGCATGAAATCAAAACTTGAGGATTTACTCATTGTTATACAACAAACCTCATTGTTGTGTTTCAGAATTATTTTTTATAATAAACCTGATAATTTGTTTACTCTATTATGATACACGCTGTATATAAAATATGGAGAGAGAGAGAGAGAGAGAGAGAGAGAGAGAGAGATAGAGAGAGAGAGAGAGAGAGATCCCCCCACGTGCATGCAAAAATGAATACTTTTTCTTTTTCCTTATATGAAGTTTATTATGGAGACAAATTTGGCTGGGAAGACCAAAGCTGCATGTAATACCGATGAATGCATCAGATAGTATATAAGCCTTTCCCTCAAGATAATCTCTTTCGAAGAACACTAACATGTAAGTTCAATGTAATAATCAATTTTGGGGGGAACATGTTGCGGCGACTGCGACAGCATTAACAGAAAATATATGCAAGTCATGCATTTGATATGTTGCGGCGACTGCGACAGCATTAACAGAAAATATATGCAAGTCACGTTTCTTCCATCTATTATTGCAATCCAAAGTCAAATATTCAAGTCTATATTATACGTGCCAAATTAGGCGTGTCCATATGCATTTGATATTGAGTTGTTCACATTAATCTAATATCAAGAAGGGAAGTTGAAGAATCTGTTAGTCTATTTACCACTAGACGAAGAAGTTCAGAATAATAGAAATTAACGAGAGATTACGAATTGCCTCCATGTCCCTCTTTTTTATTATTTGTATTTTTAATTTTAAAACAGCCTGTCCTGGACTATGCCCATTACAGGAGTCAGTTGTTCCATTTGTGTAACGGATGCAGGCCTGCACTCCTTGCTGACAGACCGTACGTCACAAGAGGAAAGTGTCCCAGGACCAGCTCGTCTATCTTGGAAACTATTTCCTAGGGAGAACGATAATTATCTCGACTCTGTCCAGTGGACGGAGAGAAATGCCAAGTCCCTTTCCACCCATTTGCCCCGTAAGGCCAGAAGGGACGCGCCCCCTCGCATGTAATTCCAACGGCCCGACGCGGCCCTAATCCCCCTTGACGTATATAGCATGGACGTGAGCATGTTATACTGGTGTCGCGCAGCCTCTGCATAAATATTCGTCCTATCGCACCCCCTTCAGTTAACCATGCGTGTCCTCCCGTATTCATTACATTGGCTACCCAAGTCATATGCATATGACTATATCTTTGTGGAGAAACTATGCTGTCGCCCGCATGCCTGAAATATTTTTTTTATATGTTTTTTCGTCTTTTCGCTAACGTTACGTGTGTTGTTTACTGATATAGCCGTAACATTCCGCATCAGAAAGTTTATGGTTTTGAAACTAGTGTGTTTCAGTTACTGTACACACTGATTGTTATCGGTACTGAAGCTGAAATAGTTTGGTAAGTCCTTTTTATGTGCACATGTATGAAGTGTTGTAGTCACAAAATTTTGGTGAAACGTTGAGCGGAAGTCTTGTGTCCATTAACATAGGATATATTTCCAAATCATTAAACTTCTACATGAATAAAATCATTTAACTTCTACAAAAATATTCAATTGATTGTAGAATATGCTCATAATTGGCATACAAAGGCATATTACAATAGGGAAGGCATATTAAATAAAAAAATATTATTTTAACGATGGTATTTAAATGTAAGGATTTGTACAATAGTATTTTACAGGCTACAGTACAGCATGTTATAGTATTTTATTCTCGTCTTGATATTGTTTTTGTGAATTGTGAGTTTGTATATTTTTAATAAACTTTAATAATACTGCTAATAATAGCAAGAATGAAAAACTTGGGGGAGGGGAGCACTTTGAAGACAGCGCTATTTACACTGAGACTGAACAATACTGTATTCTTCAGCTGTTTCTGCCAGTGTACAAAAAAAAAAAAACACTCCAAAGTGCCTCTTTTGATACATCAACCTTGCACAAACTCTTCAATTTGTGTCATTTGCACCATGGTGATTTTGAGGCATATCTTCACATATGTCTGAGGCTTAAAAATTCATCAATCGGTGGGGTCTCTCGACATTACGTTCCCGTTCACGTAAATCCAGTATTAACTTCATTGGATTCATGGTCAAATTACATAAACAGGTACAAACTAAACGAAAGTAGGAGGTATACGCTTTGTATACTCTAATGAGTAGGGTTAACCAGAGGTTATACGGCGTATACTACAGCCCTGCATTGTCACAGCCCTAGGGGTCCCCTGCCAATTAGGACTGGAGTCACAGTATGATACGAACTACTGTGTGCCCACACTGACAATAAAACCCCCGAGATCTTGATTACAAGGCGACAGAGTTAACTACTATGTTGTCAAGGAAGACCCTGACTTGAGCTGAAGTATTGTGTCCTTGCTAGTGAGGAAATAACTAAATCAACAATACACTCATATTATTTGATTCATTGATTGATTTGATATTTTACTTAGCTTTTCTGCCGGCCCCCGTGGCGGAGTGGTTAACACATCGCTCTCCCGGGTTCGAATCCCGGCCTGGGCTTGGATGTTTGTTAGTGTCCATTCATCAATTTCATCATGTCATCACTCATCCTCATCTTCGCAAATTAGCCAAGAGTGGCACAAAAAGCGAAGTAAAAAGCAAATCACTTAGCTTTTCTGCCACTTTTGTTTAATCGCGAAGATGATGATAAGTGGTCATAAAATGAACTTGTCGAAAGGACAATCATAAAAACACAGGGACAGCACAAGATAAAAGTCCCACAAAGGATTATGTTGGCTGCGACTCCAGACGCCGGACCATTGTTAGTCTGCAAATTGCAGTCCAAGGTGTACAACGTGGAAAAGAGGTTGACAATTGGGGTCTTGAAAGGAGATCACACCTGCACCCCTATATTATTTTGATTCAGACTTTCTAACAATAACTTATTTTTCGTATTAACTATTAATTAGATTTGCATTCGAATATTATACAGATTTCTTCCAATGCTTGATGATTATTCTAAGACTAGACGTATATTTTTCTACATTTCAAATCGTGACAGTGATTATGAAAGTTAGGAAATGACGACAATATAACCATGTCTTGCCCGGAATTCGAACTCAGGATTGCAGCTTTTCATTCCTATATGTAGCAAAATCTTTATAACTAGGCTACACCTCGACGGCAGACTTTTTTCGTGTCGTTTATTTCCTTAATACAAGTGCGAGGATGAGGATAGATGATAAACTAATGAAATGCAAAAGCAAAGATTCGAACTCAGAACTCATGCATTCACAAAACTTTAAATTTTGAAAATATGCATGTTGTTTTTATTTTGTAGCATGTCGTAATATTACACCAATCCACGCGTGTTTCGTTCAATAATTTATTAATTTACTATTTTATTGATATTAGTATAAACATTATCGTACTCCTCTACACAAGACTAACGAGGCTCTGGCGTCTGGACCCATACCTAGTATAATTCTCTGTGGAGCCTGTTTCTTTTTAGATGGGTGCTGTCCATTTGTGTTTGTGATTGACCTTTGATCCCTTTCATCTTATTACCATACATACTCATTTTGCGATTAGCCAAAATTGTCAGAAAAGTTAAGAAAAATCAATCAAATGAAACCAATCCCTTCTGCACAATTTTATACTGTGTCCATTTCACCTGACTCTTTAGTTGTTATTTTTTTTTCTGTTTCCGGCTTTGAAGTAAAGAACTAATAACAATACACCAATTGTTGCTACTACTAATTTGCTTTTACCGACTGTACGTATACTCTACTGCAGTGGTCTTCAACCCATGGCCCTTGGGCCAGAGGTGGCCCGCACAGTCCTTTGCCGTGGCCCGTGCCTGTTTGAAAAATTAAGTACTTAACATAAAAACCTGATTAAGTAAATGGTAGATGGAAGCATCTTACAGTTCTCAATACCGTAATGTAGCTTCGTGGCCCGCGAGCATCATTGAAATTGTTAATGTGGCCCGCAATGTCTGACGAGTTGAAAACCCCTGCTCTACTGCGACAAGCTATGGATTAGAGAATTGAAAGAACATTGGTGCATGTCGTTTCTTCAGGCAACAAAACAAGAGCGCAGCAGAGAGAAATGCCTGTCTGTACACGTGCCATTGCCATAGCACGTCTTCTCGTTTGAATCCAATATATTTCCAGAGATACCATCTTCCTTCTTCGGATAGAAACGTGAGAAAGATACGTCGATGAGCGGGTGATTCCATTTAAGTGCATATTTTAACACGAAGGGTTCAGGCACTTTAGACACTTCCTTTCCTCTTTTTTCTTTAATCAGTGTCAACTCTGGAGGATGGAACTTTACAGAGTTACGGATTAATGTGAGAATTATAAATAAATAACATTTGATATAACCTGGTACTAGAAAGCGCATAGTACAACTAAAATCCTAGGGGTGACCATTTGGTTCTTTGTTTAAATGGGTTTGTTTTCGGACAATTTGGGTAGAAATTACGTTTGTTGTTATTTTAACGTGAATATCCAGAGCACCTTAATAATGAATTTTTTAATGAGCAGCTTATGCAGAAAAATTGATAAAGTATTTTTAGCAAGTCGGTTTAGGGTAATGTCCAAAGAGGAGTTCTGCACGCGTGAAAAAACGGGCTTGTATATCACTATTGACAACGACGACACAGTTGCGATTTCCATGTTACTGGAAATATGGTTCTTGTAGTCCAAATATTAAATTATTTCCTAATGAAAACTTTAAATTCGTGTTCCGTCTGCTGAGCCGCGAAGTTATTGCACATGGTATTCATTTTCTTGTTTACATCTTTCACATGTGAGGGCCTCCCCGATGGCGCAGTGGTAGTGTCGCTGCTTAGTAATCAAGGGGTCCCGGGTTCGATACCCGGTGGAGGCACAAGTGGTTCGGATTCCACTTTAAACTGTAGGTCCAGTCCCGATTAGCCTTACTGTGCATAAAGTGGACTTAAAACACCAAATCAATCAATATATCTTATCATATCTTTCACATGTGGCATGTTTTTCTTTGCTTGCTAAAATGAAACAAGAAAATATCCTGTTCCCAGGGAGGATCGATAAACGAAACTTAATTTAACACTTACACAAGAGTGCAATTTCTTTGAATATTTCCACTCAATTGTTGCAGACTTTGAAAGAGCCATGCCAATCAACATCCACCGCGAATTAAATTAATCCCCGTTAAAGTCAACATAATAACAATTTTAAACTCTTTATTGGAGAATGCAATTGATTTCCGTTGCTTTGTCTAGTTCCGGAAACTTTCCAGAGGCGTTTTGATGAAAGACGTTAAGCAGGTGAAGAATTAATTTGAAAGCCTCTTCTGCAAAACAATCTGCGTGGAATGCAATGTGATAATATTGGCTTACTCCAAGCTTTGCATGATATTCTCTTAAGGTTCCCTTCACCTCGTGGCTCTTTGGTCTCCTTTGAAGAAGTCTTTGAAAATTTAGTAGCTAAGGTAGTGCTTAAACAATGCCAAGGAATGCCAGGAGTTTTGATCGGAGAAGCGTGAGGCTGTTGTGTGTTTATCAAGGAAACACTGTTGAGTCGGCCTTCCTTCCGGGTTCTATTGAATGAAAATTGAATTTCTTTGGGTTGCAGTTAATAAGAGGAGGAAAATGAAACCAAATAAAAAGGTAAAGATCAGAGGAAGAAGAAGGGAGAAGATGATGAAGGAAAAGTGGCGGAAACGGAGTGAAGGGGAACACGTGAATAATGCTTAGCTCCTGTTTCTTGAATTCCTCAGACATTCCGGGCATCCCGAACTCTGGCGGTGGAAAGGAACCCCCTTAAGATCTTAGAAAAAGGAACTGACAAGGTTCTCTTTCTTTAGGGTTCGGAGTGATGGTTCGAAGAGATGAGGGGGGGAGTCCAATGGCCCAGAGATCTACAATTTTCTTCGTTCTTTTCGGAAACTACTCAAGTTGCTCTCCGTTGCTGCCCATGTTCGCACAAAGTTCAATTACCCGAACACATTTCTACGGTATAGGTCCATTAAGAGGAAGATGCTGGCTTCTCATTGGCGTGGGAGCAAAACAAAACAAGGCCTTTCAACAATTATTTTGCTCGAGTGCTTCGAAATCTAATGCACTGTCTGGAGACAGATGGAAGCTCCGATTGTCCGCGGGAAGTTTAAGAAGAGAGTTTACAGGTGAAGACATAACAAAGAGGGGGGGGGGGAATTACTTTCTTTGTTTCTATTTCTATTGTTTCGTCCTTTGGTTAATCGCGACGATGGGGAAGAATGATGAGCCGATGAAATAGGTGATGGGTCAAATGCAGTGATACGCACATGCCTTACACAGGGTTCGAATCTGAGACTTCTGTCTTAGTGGCGCATTACACTGACCCGTCACAGACAGCCGAGGAAAAATTTGCAAATGTTTCGTACAATAGACACTCCTTTGCTTTGTTTCGCTTCATTTAGAATTTTCTCCATCGATATGAAGATCCTTAAAGCTGAACAGTTATTATTTTGTTTATTTTATTTCACTTTTCTGCCGAATTTGGCTAATCGCGAATATGAGGATAAGTGACGATGAGACATTGATGAAGGGCACTCGAAAAGAACATCCAAGCCCGGGTCGGGATTCGAACCCAGGACCTCTGGAATCCTAGCGTGCTGTGTTAACCACTCCGCCACGGAGGTCAGCGAAGCTCATTTATGTGTTACAATTTAGAATTACTCTCTCTCTCTCTCTCTTTCTCCATTCTCCCTCTATAATCTATCTTGTCAATGAGAATGGCGACTATGAATCAGTAGCTAACTTATAATAACAAGGAAAGATTGAAGAAAATGGTCGATTCATTTATTCAGATAGTCGGAAGATAATTTGAAAGGCTGTATTATCTTATTCGTGGTTGTTCTTTACATTGTTGAGAAGCACTGGTTAATAAGCTGATTTAATAGGGGTAAAGATTCTCTCTCGCAAAAGGGGTGAGTGTAATTGTGTGCCATTACTTTTACATGGGCGAACCCACGGATTGTCAACAGAGAATTGGATCTCACAGTACTACACTCGCAAAGGACAATTTGATGTTCTTAAATCAATAATGGAAAGAACGTGTTACAAAAAGGTTACTTGATATCTGGATATTTCTCTTGTAAAAAATATTACCTGGTAGTTTTCATACTTTCTGCCACTATAATCATAAAAATCGTAGAAGTAGTGCATAAAATTTCCAAACAATGCTCTACTCACAAATCGTCGAAAGCAATAAGAGATCTGCGATAAATCTATCCCCAGAGATGAGAATGGACAGAAGTGATGTGGGGAGAGGAATGCGGTTCCAGCTTGATGTAATGAGCTTGTTCCAGCAGCAAAACTACAACCGCCAAATTGCACGCTTTTGATTGGTATTCCCTGTACTCATAAAATGTCAGCGTTCCAGCGATTGCGGTTGTGAGCTGGAACCCTCCGTGGCCAGCCAATTCAACGTCATTCCCCACACCCCCATGCTGATATCATCGCTCCCCGCTATTTGTTGATGTGGCTTCTCCAGATCTTTCCTCAACAGAGACAGCGGTGGATATTCTGGAACTGATATGGTGAGACGAGGTCTGGTCACCTTGAAGGGAACTGCGGTATATCATGATGCAGGAGACGGGATCCTAAAAGGTTCAAGAACAAGGAATGGAAATGATATCCCCATGTCCGTCTCTCTCCTCTCTCCTCTCTCTCTCTCTCTCTCTCTCTCTCTCTCTCTCTCTCTCTCTCTGCAGTATAGCAGCCGCCATATTTCAGAATGGGGCTCACTTGGAAAATGGGACTGATGTACAAAAATACTGCCGAGGTCAATATGATACCGGTTTATTGAAGTCGACACGATTTATTGGAGTTCCAGATAACGCGCGAAACCACTCCAGCGGCAATTAGTTTGTACTTTATTGACTTCCACGGTTGGTGTGACGACTCGAGCTCCCCCTAGAGATGCCTTCAAGAAGCGAGAAGAATGTATGAGGGAGATGGAGACTGACAGACAGAACTAGGGTGAGATGGAAAATATAGTTGCTGTACGGGAATGTGTAATGGAGCAACGGCGTCATTTATATGGAGCGATTAGGCTTCGTCGCTTCAGCAACAAAAAGGGAAAGCAAACTGATTTCAAATGGACAGAGTCACAAACTGCTTCAGATGAAGGCAGAATACATATATACGCATTCTAACGTAACGCAGATCTTTGTTACCTCTGGAAAAGCCGAAACTACTCTACATCAGCAGATGCATTTATTTATTAATTCAAAATGATAGGCGATGTAGACAAATGCCAAGTCATAGTTTCTAGTATATCGTATGCTACATAAAACGGAAATTCAGATTAGTAGGGTTTACATATTTTCTTTTGCAAAAATTCCCTCTTTTCTTATCTTTTAAAATCACAGATTTCTTTTTTAAATATTTTTGGTACAACTGATTATCTCTTCACAACAAATTTGCTTTTAACAATTATGTATCGTGTACCACAAAATATTTCACATATATTTCAAGTAAAATTCAGTACCATTTTTATTTTTTATTTATTTTATCTAAACATTCAGATACAATACTGAATGACCATTTTATACTGAAACAGTAACAGAAGAAAACAATAGTATGTAATGGTAGCATGTGCAGTGGTCAGTATTGAACGGACATTTCGTCATGTCTGTTTTTGAATTTGTTGTGACATTTTCACAATAACCTATCATTATATTACTCTATATCAGTGTGTTGTATTTCTGTATATGTATGTGTGGGGGAGGGGGGTCCAACTTTTATTTTACTTTCCAGTTTTAAGTGTGCATTACATATTTATATTTTTGAACCATTAGAAGTCGAGGCTTTCGATGGGTTTAAACAATCTCCATGTATGTTGCTCACTTTAAGCGATTTTGAACGGTATTAAGTACATTGTTGTAATATAACACAGTACTTACTATGTGTGAGTTTGAATTTTAACAATTCCATTATTCACTTTCAAATTTAAATTTCTTACATCGTTGTTCGACCTCCTGTGTTAATGGTGACTATGAAGTTGAATGATATATTTGTATTTTAATATGTCACTTTTCTGTATTTTTAGACTAATTGTGACGATGAGGATAAATAATGATTTTATGAAATTGATGAAGGGAAACCAAGGATGCATGCATACATCCCTACAATCTTAAAATGTTGATGTTTCTGTTATTTATGGTAGAGTTGGGTATTGCCTTATTTGTATTTGTAATTCGGAATTCTTCACTTCATGTATAACATAAATGTGTCTGGTGCGTATTAAGAGTATGATAATCTGGCTACAATATATTGGTTTGGAAGAGGATATGGATTAATAATCAGGGACCATAAGAGAAAACTGTTCTGAATCCTGGCCTTTTCGGAGAGCCAATGCTTCCAACCCATGTATCATCGGGTAGGACTTCAGACTGTGGTTGGAAGTTGCTTTTTTCTCTGTTCTTGAGAAGGGGTAGAGAAGATTTATGGCTGAATGTACCACATGAACAGCAATCTGGATTCAAGGTTAGGAGTGCGTGTGACATCCCACCACAACACAAAGCATTTATAACAAACCGCTAGGATCTCTGTAGTCCATTAGCACCATCTGCGTACTCCAGCTTACAACTTTAGGATTACATACAGCCTGCAAAACGCGCGGCGGTATTAATTCCAAATTAAGAGATTTTTAATGTGATCACACAAAGCCTTCTAATCCTCTTTAAACAATGGGTGCTGTATTCGCATAATTAATTAAAAGTGGAATTAAAGTCCGCTTGGAATTCCAGCCAATACTCCAGTGATTATTGTGGATACACTTTGATCGTATCGTCATGCGAGAGCTGTAACTTACTTCTAATTAAAAATAATCACATTGCCCTCATTCTTATTTCCTGCTTAAATAGTAGAGTTTTATTCTAGTACGATTTCATGACGACAAGAAGACACAACAAGTATTTGTATCGTTTGTCGCACAGTAAGGCTAATTGGGGCTGGACCTACAGTTTAATGTGGGATCCGAACCACTATGTGCCTCGATCGGGTACCGAATCCGGGATCAAAAAGACGCATAGACCAGCATGTGGCATTGTTAAATGTTTTAATTCGATAGTATCAACCACTTCATCTTTCGGTTTCGAATAAGTTCATGTTGTTTTGCGCACTATACTGTTAGCAAGGACGTATTTAGGGGGGGGGGGGTTCTAGCGGATCCGGACTCCCCCGAAAGACGTATCAAGTACTAAAATTAAATAATGAAAAATATATTCGTTTAGCCTTTGTTGTATAAATTCCTCTGAACTTATTGTAAGACAAGGATTATATTGGGATCATACGGCTTTGAAGGATAGGAAGGACGTATTTAGGCGAGGGGTCTAAAAGGTCCGGACCCACCGAAAGACGTACCGAGTACTAAAATTAAGTAATGAAAATATTAGCGTTTCTTGCATAATCGATGGTTATTAATTTCCTCTGAACTTTTTAGAAGGGAAGGATTGTATTGGGATCATACGGCTTTGAATTACATTACAAAGAAGATTTATGTACACTACTACTCAAAATAATATGCATAAAATATTAATCAGAAACTTACTTTTCTCCAACTACATGTAACATATTTTTTGTTATTCGATAAATATTCAATTATTAATTATTTGACATTAATTTCATTGCCAGGGCCTTTGATTTTATGTAAATTATTTCGATCGTAACTACAGGTAAGCTACGTAATAAATATGCGCTGTTATATCTCTATTCTTATACAGTATTTTAACCTATGTGTGTAATAATAATATAATATTTATGTATTATAATTAGTATTAATTTGATTTAATATAATTATTTTAATTTAAACATTATTATTTTTATTACTATTATAATAATTATTATTCCTGAGACACTTGGTTCGGACACCCCTGCCGAAACATATTTCTAGATACTTGCCTGACATGCACATTTGATATGATATTCAAAGGAGTGACTCTGGTTCTCTCGATGATTCAATTCAATGGTCTTTATTCATGGACGAGGTTCAGCAAATGCTGATCTACCACCTAACATAGGCGCCGATTTCTTTCGATATTTGGGGGGGGGGGGGCAAAGGTAAGCAAAGCATAAATTCAGACTTTTTCCGGTTGCTGGCGGGGGAGAGGGGTTGTTTTACTAGTAGGGACACACACGAGAAAAAGTTTTCAAAAATTGCAATTACAATAGCCCTGAAAACAAAACCATATATATCAGGATCAAATTTTATTAGCTGTTGTTGATTTGTTGTTGACTTGCTTAATTTTACTTGGCTTTTTGTGCCACTTTTGACTAATTTTCGAAGATGGGGATGAGTGATGATATGATGAAATTGATGAATGGACACTCACAAACATCCATGCCCAGGCCAGGATTCGAACCCAGGACCCCTGGTATCGTAGCGCGATATGCTAACCACTCCGCCACGGCCCGACCCTGTGGCCGAGTGGTTAGCACATCGCGCTGCGACGCCAAGGGTCCCGGGTTCGAATCCCGGTCGGGCTTGGTTGTTTGTGAATGTCCATTCATCAATTTCATCATTTCATCACTCATCCCCATCTTCGCAAATTAGCCAAGAGGCACAAAACGCGAAGTAAAATAAACTAAATCAATCAATCAATCAACCACTCCGCCACGGTGGCAGGAAAACTTTATTAGCTCGACAAAAATGAAATGCATTTTTATTATATAGTAATTATTCCACAACACAATATATAACTTTTGATTGACACTAAAGGTTCTGTTTATAATAGATCCCATTATTTTTTTTGAAGTTTAATATACAAATAATTTTCCAGGGTGAGAACAGTGTTTTCTTTTGTGAAACACACAAATAGGCCAGAAGCCGTTCTGTTGTCCTCTTTCTTCGTAAGTTCAAGAAAATAGAGAACAAGTCCATATTACTATTGTCTCTAATAAATTAACTGTGTACTCGAAACATGAAATACAGAAAAAGAGAGGCTTAAACGTACAGGCATGCTGGACACTATAGAGACTCATTGTTGATATGCCCATTTCAGAAGAGAATCGTGCAAAATTTACAGACACTTCCCATGCAAAGTTCATGTGTTTTAAAGTTTCATAAATCGTAAATAGAATAAACAATTCGAATTAGAAAACTTAGGAAATAATAACCAAAAATATTCACACACAGAAGCCTCAATTATTTTATGAAATTTTCATCACACAAATAATATGTTGTTCCACAATGAAACTTTGTTGAAAGTTATACTTTGGGTCTCTTATAGGGAGGACCCAAGCGAGGTATGGGGGGCCCGGGCCCCTCCGGTCACCCCGTTTTGGCGCCCCTACACCTAACCCGATAAAGAAAGACGTAGCAGAGTACCTAGGTACATTATTATACATGAAGATTATAAGACTCTACATAAATAACATAAAAGAATGTAAAAAAAAAAACTGCTACTTCTGCAGAGATCAAGATAACGAAAAATACCTCGCAATGAAGATATGATTGATTGATTTGGTTTATTTTACTTTGCTTTTTGCCACTTTTGGCTAATTGCGAAGATGAGGACGACTGATAATATGATATAATTGGTGAGGGGACACTCACAAAGAACACCCATGCCGGGATTCGAACCCTGGACCCCTAGCCTCGTAGTGCCAATCCATCCCTCGATCCACCTAACGATGTCACTAATTGCACGTCACCCACTTCTTACAACTTCAGTCGCAACCTTGTCAGTCCATTAATTCCATTATAGACCCTACTTCACTTTTAATGTAGATTAGAGAGACGGGACAAATTAATAGTCATGCATCATTGAAACATAATGCGGAGTAAATATTTGGGTACTCATTGTATTCCATACAGAACTCTCTTCAGGTGCGTGTCGGATGATGATAATGCACCGCAAGAACAGCTGTTGTTCGCTGAAAGGAAACAATGACAGAATATTTCGTATTTAAATACTGTTCTTTTACAAAAGCCAGGAAGTTGTCTCTCAGGATTAACACAGAGAAATTACGACAGAGGTTCGTTTCAAGCAAGTGTCTTCAAGTATCTGCTCCATAATAGATAGCAGAGCAGTTGCTGACATGAAAAGACAAAGATGCTTCAGTAGAGGTGCGGTAAGGCAAAACGAAGAGGCAGAAGGTGAAAAAGGGAAAGAGAGAAGAAGACAAAAAGGTAGACGATGGCAACTTCCGCTCCATCCCCTGTCCCACTTCTCATTTGGTGAATTTTTTAACAGCGTCTTCTCTTAGCACCGGGGAGGTCTGATTTGATCTAAATCAGATAGTTCCTTGTGAAAAGAAAACGCGGGACTACCACAGAGAAAACAAAAAGACGGGAAAAAATAACTGCCACGTCCTGAAACATCAAAAAGATGGGTTCGGTGAAAAGAAAACATATTTAATATCTTAAAAGACCGTAATGGTATATCTTAAAGTTGTATAGGTAGTGATTAAAATCGCACAATAAATGTTTTCAATTGTTAAAAACATTTTCTTGCATTTGTATTTCACTTAACTTACTCGCTCTTTTTATATTCCTAGTTTTGACGTGAAAATATAAGATTAGATGACGAGCTAAGCCCCGCGACAGGTTAAGTTTGCAGCAACTTTTCGTATATACAGACCCAAACGTGCGCGCAGAATATAGTTCCGCTGCAATACTGCCGATTTTCTCACTGTCGGTGATATGGACAGCTCGGCGGTTGAGGTAAGACTCGCACGGAAGATTCTGAGCGCCGTTCTCGCGCGGATTAATACATACAACCTGCTGCAAACTTAACCTGTCGCGGGGCTTAGTGGAATTAATGAGAGAAAAAAACTTAAGGATCCATCTACTAGCCAGTGTGTTGCACTAACCGCTACACAACAGAAAGCAGATGATCATTACTTAAACCAAGTACCGGGTTTAAGATAGACATTGGATGGGAGGTTACAACCTCCACTAGGAAAACAGTTTGAAAATTGTAACAAAAAAGAAAAGAAATTTGAAATGTGGTAAAGATCCAAAAATATAAACTTGGCCTAAGAGGTATAACTGAAAGTGTATAAGGTGTGTGTGGGGGGGGGGGGGAGGGGGTCAAGATTTTGTTTGCACTGGACTTCTACATCCCATAAATCCAGGCCAGCTTAAACCTATTTTTTATTCAGCTAGGTTAATCGCGTCAATCTGAAAATATCGGCTCCGTTGCTGAGCGCTTTAATTTGTCCACTTTAGATCCCGCCACCGAATTTCTCGAGTTCATGTCCTGGCCTACGTCGTCTTCATCGTCGCGATTGGTCAAAAACTGAAGAAAAACTACGTACAAAACGAAAATACAAATAAAAAATGCGATCTAGAAAAGTGATATTATCGGAAATTTTGAAGTTTTATCTTCGTTAGTATAGTAAGTAAAAAGACAATGGGAGGCACACACACACACACACAGAGGGAGAGAGATAGAGAGTCTGGCCTTCATTTGTTGTTTGCGTGTGTGTGTGAATAAACGCGATGATTGTGTTGATGTGAATATGTGAACCGACAAACACAAATCGCAAGTCTAAATAGATTCATATGTCTCTTTATTATACTTCCCTCAGGATGTATTTCGGCTGCTGTTTATAAAATTAAATGGATTACTTTACAAATTATTAATATGAATAGTGTTGAATCTTTTAACGATATTTTCTTAACACATTATTGTGCTGAAATATTCCCATTAGCGACATGTCACTCCCTAATAGCGATCCCTACTTTATTTTTGTTTTGAGTCACAAGAAGTACAAATATGTTGTTTCATAACCAAAAATGCATAGAAGTGCCCAACTAACACATACTGCCATTCCTGAACTCCAAGGTAATCTTCCATCTGTGCCCATTCTGGGTAATATCAATCCATTCTTGACCATCCTTACCAATTCCATTCAGGTCTACCTTAATATGTCATTCCATCTTTATCTCTGCTCAGTGTTCGGAAAGTTACTTTTAAAATGGTAACTAGTTACATTTTTTAAAAAAAGTAACAGGTACAGTTACATGTACTTAAAAAGTAACTGAAATTTACTTTTACAGTTACTTTCTGCTGAAAATTGTCTTGCAACCAAATAACGCAAATCGATCATTAATTGTAATAAAATATTTTGTGAAGACTAACATGTCTTTTACTTACGTTACTGGTACATAATACGTTTTAAGTCTTCGTATATTTATATTTATTACAAAGTAAATGTAAAAACTAAATATGATGACCAAGGCAGAAATTTATTTTATTATAAAACAAACTAAAAGTAACGTTTCAACCTTTTAGCAAGGTCTTCTTCAGACTCTGTACCTTGGTCAGCATATTTAGTTTTTATATCATGGAAACAAGGCTTAATGGTGTTATAAAATAAATGCTCTCCTGTGCTTTGCGCGACGCCATGAAGGCGTATAGGGGGTGTGGAGTTAGACCCTCACACTTTCTTGATCATGGCCGAAGGTGGGGGTGATGTGATGAGCACAACGTCTCTGGCATTCTTTACCCCCCAGAGTTTCCTCCAGATACCCACTTTATACGACGCTGGGTGGGTGCTGGAGCCGCTTCAACAGGTGGAAAAATCTCGGTTCTCCCACACCGAGGATCGAACCCGGGGTCTCTCGCATGGTAGTCAGGCACCCAAACTACTTTTTAACACTTTTTTTTTTAAGGAATACCACTATGCGGTATTATCCCCCGTTATTAACATTTTCTCAGTTTTCTCGTATGTCAATTTTCTGTTTTCTGTATTCTCATTGGAACAAATACAAACACCCATGTCCGAAACGAACTAGAATCCGGGACTCCTGACATATAGTGCGTTGTGCTAACCACTACGCCACGGAGGTTGACCTGAGCTACTGCAACTTAAACATTTGTATAAATTATCATTGTTGTTCTTAAGGAATGTCCATTGGAGTGGGGGGAATTCTAGAAACTGTATAGAAACAGAGAGATCTTCCTCTTCCGAGGCGTGTACAGTCGTGGGAAAAAGTTCTTCCCCATAAGACTTTAATGGCAGTAAATAATGCCGGAAGCGTAGGCAACACACATTGCACCTTTAGGTGATCGAGTGATTCTGTCTGTCTCAAGAGCAACTCGTCTTTCATGCAATAGCCAACAGACACAGGAAATTTTGGAAAGTCACGTGACTTTTCAGGTGGAATGTTGTTCGTCAGAAAATCGCCTGTTCTCAAAGCAAGTCGCAGAACCGACAAGAGCTACACGTTACATGTCCGAAAATGATTCGTCTAAAAGCGTTGAACGAAACGCTAAAATAATTATTGCCTTAATTACAAAGGCTACTATACTATATGTGCCGCGGTAGCTTGGTCGTTAGGGCGTTTGATTACCATGCGAGAGAGCTGAATTCGATCCCCGACTGGGGAGAATTGGAATTTTGTCCACCTGTTCAAGTTGCTCCGGTGCCCACCCAGCGTCGTACAAAGTGGGTACCTGTAGGAAACTCAGGGGGGGGGGGGTAAAGGCGGCCAGGAGCGTGGTACTGATCACATTATCCTTCGGCCGTAACAAGAAAGTGTGGGGCCCTAACTCCACACCCCCCCTACACGCCTTCATGACTTGGTGCAAAGCACAAGTTAGCACTTTGTTTTTTCATTTACTATACGTCACACTTTGTCGGAACAGAACTTTCTAATCTCTACGTGAACGTTCTTCCAAGTTCCGTAGGGTGGCCTCCCCGATGGCGCAGTGGCAGTGTTGTCGCCTTGTAATCAAGGGGTCCCGGGTTCGATACTCGGTGGAGGCACATAGTTGTTCGGATCCTACTTTAAACTGTAGGTCTAGTCCCAATTAGCATTAGTACTGTGCATAAAGTGGACTTATTATTTTATCTCCTTTAACAAAAAAAAAATCGAAGAAGCAAAAAGAGTCATATAAGAGTAGTTAACAAAAAGAAAGAAGAAATAAATTATTGTATAGATCGAGTGAATAACATTCTGTCACGGGGCCTCCTCGATGGCGTAATGATAACGTAGTCACCTTGTAATCAAGGGATCCAGGGTTCAATACACGGTGAAGGCACGTAGTGGTTTGTATCCCATTTTAAACTAAAGGTCCAGTCCCGATTAGCTTATCTGTGCACAAAACAAAAACTAAAATAATATTGTCACGGTGTAAGAAAATTTCATGTTCAAAAAAATAAGAAAAAAAAATAATTTATTCCATATGGAATTCACATCTGTATAATCTAAACAACACAATAATGGATCGCAACATATTTTCTCAGATCCATTTTAATTATATGTGTATGATAAAATAACAGAAGTAGAGGAAAGTGAAAGCAAGCGAAACACGGATGCCTTCTCCAGAATTTCAAATCTCGTTATGTAAGGTTCTGGGTTGAAGTCCCGGGCACGCATGACTCTCTTGTTCTTGCCCTTTTATCTGCTCTATTTCATCATAAATCGTCGTAATGGTTTACCTACAGGAAAAGAATAATGACAATAATTGCCAATACAAAACCAATGACAAAGAGAACAACAACTCAATTAGGGAGATGTCAAGAAAGAAACAAGGCTTGACAGTGTCTCCGTCTCTCGGTTTCTCGAATTGAAAATTGCTCTCCCGTTCTCGGTCTCGGCTAGTTAAATATAGAAATCGAAAACGTATGTGAAGATACATATATTTCATATATCCCGGTTTTGTGGGAGATTTCGTGAGAGATGAAATAAGTACTCTTCGATCATGTTTATTTTTATTATTTTTGTTACGTAACATCTATTTTCTTCCCAGCCGTGGACGAGTGACCATTACATGAAATTAATGACGAAATACTCAAACACCTGTGACAAGGACGGTATTCAAACCCGGGAACTTTGGTGACGAGATCGAATGTCGACCACTTAATGAGCTTGCCCACCAAGTCTGCTCAATGTTGCTTGTGTCAGGTAATTCGTAATAACTGTCAATATTCCACATTCATGTTTCATAATTTATCTTATTGATGTGATTAACCTGAAGTCGAAGAATTAGTTGAAAGGCAAAAATGCAAGATTGAATGTCTCTGATGTTACTTCGTGCCGAATAATATGACGTGATATTATGATGTGAATATATTAATAATATAATATGCCTAGTCATTCCATTGATTGATTCCGATTGCGCACACAGAATATGGTATAATGTCCACTCCTAACCGACCTCCGTGGCGGAGTGGTTAGAACAGAGCACTACAACAGCATGGGCCCCTGGTTGGAATCTCGGCTTGGCCATGGGTGTTCTTGGTGAGTGTCCCTTAATCAATGTCATCATATCATCACCCACTACTCATCTTCATCGTGGCTATTTGTCAAAAGTGAAAGAATAGCGACACTAAATAACAAACATCCAATCAAATCGAACATCTTTACCGATTTAATTCTATACCGTACCAAATTCCCACTTTATTACTGCATCTTGCTTAATTTTACAGCATTTCAATTGTTTTCCGGTTCGAAAACAAATGGAATGTTGTTTTGTGCAGTTGATTGTGCATTGTTTTGTTGTTTAATTAACGTCGCATTAATTAGTTTTAGACCAATCGTTACAGAGGAAATCAAGAACACAAAGGAAGGGGAAAAGACAAGTTAAAGACCACGGCTCTCTTTAAAGGTAACATTCCGTGAATACGACTGAAGTGACTGCAGAATATCATGGATAAAATTTGTTTCGCTTTCTCCCTTTATATCTGTTTCAGTTATTTTACTTCGCTTTTCTTCTACCACTCGTGAATTGGACGATGGGACAAAAAATCTATGCCTCTACCACGGTTCGAAACAGTGTCCACAAAATATTGTCTTATTTTTAAAATTTACGCCAAATATGGATTCACTCGTCTCTTTCTCAACGCGTTCCATTGCCTCTCCGATGGCGTAGTTATAACGTCTTCGACATGTAATCAAAGGCTTCCGAATTCAATACTAGATAGAGAAACATTTGGTTCGGATCCCACTTTAATCTGTAGGTCCAGTGCATATAACTAAAACTAACTAACTCTCTAGCCTTCTTAAACCCGAAGGTTCATGGCTGCAGCAACACAGGCCTTCCATCTGTCCCTATCTTGAGCAAGATCTATATACTCTTTTCCATCCCTACCGATTTCCTTTAGGTCCATTGCATATACTAGACTTAAACAATTAACGTGTGGCATGTGGTCGGTGATGAGAACCATCATTTCAGTGAACCTTCTTGACAGTGACTCTAGTATCACTCGAAAGAATGTTTCCTTACGAGAAGCTCTTGTTAAGAAACCAATTGCTGAAATTTTCTTCTTGAGGCCACGTAGCACCAAGCTGTTGTTTGTTGTGGCTGGGGCATGACCAATGCCCAATCCTTCCCGAGAACTCAGATATTTGGGTTGCATAAAAGCAGGCTTTAAGACGTTACGAAATTCTAGGTCACGTGGCCCAGGTAATTCTTTCTCTGACTGTACATCGCTTTGGAATTTAGGTCTGCCAAACAAAAGATGAAACATACGATAAACCTTGAAATTTCTAGCACCTGGCTGGAGCCTACCGACTGACCACCGCCAGGAAATAAATTTAGTACAACAACTTTCTCTTTTCCTCTTCATCTATTGTTTGCAAGAATTAATGTATCAAAGAATGGGCTTTTATATCACAGCAAAAACTATATTCCATCTCACTTTGAGTCCAAAATCGCCAATACTTTATGTCACTTACATAACAATTTAACTATCGCAAAGTAACTGTAAAAGTAACTGTTAAAACGTTACTTCTATCGTAAAAAGTAACTCAGTTACAGTTACTCACTTTTAAAAGTAACTAGTGACAGTTACATTTTCTCATAAAAAGTAACTGTTACTTGTAACTAGTTACTTCCAAACACTGTCTCTGCTTTCCTACAGGTCTCTTATCATCAGCTGTCCCAACAAGGATCATGTAATCTTTTCTATCCTCTCTCATACATGCTACATGATGTACCCACCCAATTCTTCTTGATTTAGTTATTCTAATATCAGGGGATAAATATAATTTGTGCAGTTCAGTGTCAGGTACCCTTCTCATCCTTATTAGATCCAAATATCTATCTTAAACTTCAAAAACTCCCTTCTTTAATGTGAAAAACCACGGACCACATCCAGACAAAACTACTGGCAAATTACTATTTTGTATATTTAACCTTTAGATATTAAATGAGAGGAAAGCGTGTGAATTGAAAAGCAGTATGTATTACCCAAATTAAGTCTACTTTGCATTCCATCTTCAATATTGTTTCGTTTGTTAATGTTATGACTACGTATTTTTTTCGTATAAAAAACTAAATTTTGCAATTTCAATCTCCATGGCGGAGGGTATTCTTTGCTTGTGTCCCTATATCAATTACATCATATCATCACTCATTCCCATCGTTGCGATTAGCCAAAAGTGGCAGAAAAGCTGTGCTAAATAACAATAATCAAATCATACCAAAAAGGGTGTTACCTATAATTAGGTTTTGATAATCACGTAACACTTGATTTCAACATGTGAGCATGTTTGTCTTTTCTGTGTTTACAATACGTCATTTGGTTTGAAGTAAGCCATGAAGTCGATTACACTTAATTGTTACCGTCTCATCACTTCTGCAAAGACAGAAGAAATACGACGAAACCCATGCCAGGAAGTCTAACCCAGAATAGCTTCTCTGTATTCATTATTTTCTCTGTAATTAACGAAGTAACTCACGAGGTTAATTAACTACATGTTCTCTCTGGGACCAGGTGTATTATAAACACCTAGCAGTTGGATTTCCAAAATTGGCGACTTGGACCCAGTATGCTTTGGAGTTGCGTATAGGGATCGGTTGGGTTGTGTCGGGTCAGTCTTGACCAAACCCATAAATTAAGATTGTGGTGCGGACAAGGGACTGTGTAAACCCTTCTCAATCTCTCTGCTAACTTCACTTCCTCCCCCTGTTTATGTTTCTGATTTTGCCTCATTTCATTCACGTCGTTGCACATATTTAGCACCTTATCGCCTCAATCTGCTTGGTGGAAATAACCCTCCGGACCACAAATAACAGGAATGAAATATGAACTGGGAATATTCCCCCCAGATTTAGAACCAAGCACGGACCACCGTATCTCCCGATATTTTCATCTTTGTTTTTCGTGTATGTTTTTTATACATCCTATACATCCCCACAAGGGGTTAAGAGAGAGAGAGAGAGAAAGAGAGAGAGAGAGAGAGAGAGAGAGAGAGAGCGCACAAAGTTAATGGCGGGAACAGCAAACATTTCTGAGCGCTCAGCTGAATAAAATTCACAGCGTTATTGTAGTACAAAAATGACATCACCCACTCTAGATCTCAACCCTGTATTTATTCTTATATTTCTACTAAAAAACTGCACCACATACTTATGAAAACATTGCAATAACAATGAATACATGTATATATCCGAACCACTATGTGTTTCCACCGAGTATCGAACACGGGACCCCTTGATTATAAGGCTACGACGTTACCAATACGACATCGGGGAAGTTGCAAGTCTTATTGTTTGTGCCGACCTCCGTGGCGGAGTGGTTAGCACAGCGCGCCATGACACCAGGGGTCTCTGGTTCTAATTCAGTTCTTGGTATGGGTCTTCTTTGTGTCACTTCATGAATTTCATCATACCAACACTCATCCTTATATATCCGCGATTAGCCAAAAGTGGCAGCTAAGTGATGTAAAATGGAATGATCCTTTCTCAAGACACCCAAGCGTCAACCTTGCTTCCACGTAGTACACCGTTGACTGCATTTGCAAACTAGCGAGGCTCTGGCGTCTAGCTGCATGGCCAGTATAATCCTCCATGGGACTTGTGTTTTGTGCTGTCCATATCTGTTTGTGACTGTCCGTTCATCTACTTCATCTTTTCATCATTCATCCACATCTTCGCAATTAGCCCAAAGTGGCAGAAACGCGAGCTAAAATAACCTAATAAAAACAAAGAAAGTGATGTGAAAAGAACCAAATCAATCAATCTTATTCCTTGTGTGTTCTGTTTGGCGCACAAGGCGGCTTAGCGAGAACCTTCTACCGCACCCAGACACAGTGAATCATGCATAGAGAAACTAAAAGCCTTTGATGCCACAAAACCGCGCAGCCCTTGGAAGGGTCGTTCCCGTGCTGTACACCACCGATCGGAACACTTGCCAAATCAATGTCATTTACACGTAACAAGAACACTGTGCTGGAGTGGCGATTAATCACTCATTTAGCATTAAATGCGCAGCCGTGTTCACAAGTTTTGAAAGAGTCTTTCCAGGCTATAAACACAATGCAATAGTAGACTCCCCCTACCCTCAAACTCCCATTTCCTTCTTTTTGACCCTCCTATTTATTTTTAGCTTTAAATGGATGAGTTAACGCTTTAAATGTTTTACTGGGTTGACGGGTGGTGATTTATGAAATGGCATTCGTTGAAACCTTGGAACGTCAAAACGTGACGTGGGGCTTAGGTCCTGCCATTATGCTCGCAGCGTCGTCCGTCTACGCTTGGCATACACATACACATACGAACTAAATTTGCAGACATAGAAGCATGTGCGCGTACACACACACACATTAACTAACTCTCTAGCCTTCCCAAACCCGAAGGTTTATGGCTGCAGGAGCACAAGCCTTCCATCTGTCCCTATCCTGGGCAAAATCAATCAAATCTTTTCCATTCTTACCGATTTCCTTTAGGTCCATCTCAACGTTATCCCTCCATTTTCGTCTTGGCCTTCCTACAGGTCTCTTACCATCAGGTTTCCCAACAAGAATCCTGCAAACTCTTCTTTCCTCTTCCATTAGTGCCACATGGCCTGCCTCCCTAAGTCTTGATTTAATTATTCTAATAATATCTGGACATGAATACAAATTATGCACTTCTAAATTATGTAATCTCTAGGTCCAAATATTTTTTTAAGGATGATTTTATTTTGAACACACACACACACAAAGTATACGACCGTTTAGTTATGTATATTGTATTGTACTTCAGCTACTTTTTCGTCTCGTTTTTCACGTTTTATGTTAATCGCAACGATGGGGATAAATGATGAAGTGATACAATCAGGGCTTTCTTTCTGGCTGTACGTCCTACCGGCACCTTTTTATAGGTGATTATTTATGAACATACCACAATGGTGTAAGTAGTTCTGATGACCATAAAAACAAACGAACTTGAAGAATACCTGAACCTTTCTTTCCAGAAGAAATGTACTGAATGTATTGTAATGAATAACAAATCTGGCTGGTAACGGCGGCGGATTCGTATTCTGCAGGTCGTCGGTTAGAATCCTGACAATCCTGAATGAGCTTTATCCAAGCTCGCATGAGATAGCTGAGATTGATCAGCTTGACCAAGATACGAATGCTCCTGTGGGACTGTATTTTCAACCGTAAGCGAGCGGAGGAATCTTTGGGGATGCAATCATCTGCTTGCATTGCTCCCGTGTTCATGCGTTGCCAAATTGTACAGCACTGCCAAAAGACAGAAAAGGGGATACCTCGAAACAATAATTAAGCACTGTACCCTTATTTACTCCCTTTGTTCTTGTTTTTCTTCGTAAACTGGCCACGTAGACTAGAGTAGCATACAGCATGTTGCGTGCAATATGGACGTACAGTGGTGAAAAAATATTTCCCATTTCGTCCTATGGGGGAAATATTTTTTCCACTAGTGTACACCGAATGATGTTCATTTTAAAAACTGCAGAAACCAATGGAAGCGTTCACACTACACTGGAGTGAAGAATTACATGCTCGAGTAGAAAGAAGCATAATTGTTATATTGTGGTTTCTCTATTGTGAGCAGGTACGAGTGCTTATAAGAGCTACTATATTCGGAGGATATAATGTTTTACGTATGCAAAGATAAATTTAATTAAATAAAAAACGCAGGTAGTTAGGCATTACCAGAATTAACCTTTGCCTTGGAGACAAGCCCAGTAGCGTATTTAAGGAGACTATCTAGCTTTCCCCACCAAAATTCCATCGAACAGAAAAATATGTGGTTTTCATTAAAAACTTGTTGACTATAGTATTCGTTTCATGAAGCACATATTTAGTGTCATGAGGGATAACTGGAATACAATCGTACTTTTTGCGAACTGCAGACATGGCTACAAAAAAATAATTAAAAATAAAATAATAATAATAATAATAATAATAATAATAATAATAATAATAATAATAATAATAGCACCCCGAAATGAATTCTTCAATGCACCTCCGGACAAGGCAATTTTTGCTTATAAAATTATAAAGAGATTTTATTTTATGATTTATTACTATGTTATGAATGACATTTGCTGAATAATATTAATATTTATTAAAGAGTTCTGATGAGACAAACACTAGCAACGATTTATGGAAACGGAAGTAAGAAGCTGTTTACTATTATACCTAGGTAGAAGAAAAAAATCTAGTCTCTGAAAATTATAAGAAAGGTTGCTCGACGGCGGAAATACAATTGTTTAGATAGTTTGATTTGTCTTTTGAATATAAAAACTGAATGTTACGTACTTCTCTACTACATCCCCGTGGAGAATTGTGCATTATTATATCAGAGGTTTGCGAATTTGGAGCATGTTCTTGATTAACTGGCATTTTTGGCTGAAATATATGTTATATTTTAAAACAGTTCTTGAATAACTTTATTTAATTTTACGCTGAAATCTTTTTGCTTTTCTGATGAAGTAAATTGGATTTTGCCTATTTTCTAGTCTCTGATTATATCTTTACATATGTTAGGCTGATTCACAGGTAGAAAAAATATATCGATATTCATGACAGCTAATATGAATGTGCGAATTACATCAAATCAGTTCGTATTGTATCACATGCTAATTTTGCCTTTTGGCAAAATTATTAATGTGTGTATGTGTGTGTGTGTTGATTCTAGGATGCGTGGTAATTTGTTTGAGAGAACGTGTTAATTTAACAATTGCACTGCAGATTCGTTTTGTGACATCCAGTGAACAAGAGCTCCAAAGAGCGCTACTTGCAAAGGGCACTTAAAAACCAAGTGCTTTTCTAGGGGTAACAGCGCCATTGTAGATTAAATGGACACTGAGAAGTAGAATATTATCAGAATAATAATTCCCAATGGCTCCTACTTTGTCTCTCCTCTGTGTCTGTTTTATTTACATTTGTGGTGGTCCTCTTTTTGATCTTTCATTACAGACATGTTCAACCGTTTCTAAGACTTGCATACATGGGTTTATCCAGAGTTTTTCAATTGGGGGATGTAAGTTCGTGTTTAGGGGGATGAAAGGGTATATTTAGAGCCAAAATGAGCATAAATTGGACCTTTGGGAAAAGTTTTAGGGGATTGTTGAGGAATATTTTGTCGGGGGTGGAGTTAGAAGGGTTTTGGGGGTGTGTGGATAAATCCCTGATCGGATGATAATTTTTAATAAACTATTGCAAGGACTTGGCTACATATATAGCTGGAACTATTAAAAAACTAAGGGGGTTTAAGCACCCAAATGTCATTCTCACTTGCACGTAGCACTTACTTGATTCCATTTTTAAGACTAACGAAACTTTGGCGTCTGGACTCATAGCCAATATAATCCTCTATGGGACTTGTGTTGTGTGCGGTCCATAAGTGTCCCTTCATCTATTTAATCTTAACACCATTCATCCTCATCTTCGCAATTAGCCAAAAGCGGAAGAAACGCGAAGTAAAATAAACAAAATCAATCAATCAATCAATCAATCATAAACTAAGGTTAGTTAAGGCTCAGCTGGCTCTTTGGCCGACGCCAGGGCAGCTGTTTTCGAGTTTTCCTCTCCTTTCGAACCGCTACCATATTCCAAAATCTAAAAAATTAAAAATACATTAAAATCCCTTCTAGAGCATTCACGTGAATCTTCGCGTGGTTTTCTTTCGCTGTTGTCTAGACATCATCAATAGTGTAATAAGCTTACGTACACACGAAACTATTGTGCTGGGTGTGATTCATTCATTCATTGAACAAACTATATACCTCATTAACGCAGCATATTTGGAAACACTCGACACAGGAAGCTCATAATTTGCTAATTGCAGTTAAGTAGGCGGATTCCATTATTTACTTGTATTATTGCTTTCCATCTTTGGCGACCCGTCAGAGGAATGGCAAGGTCTATCTCGTCTCTTCTGGCGCTCAGGAGCATCCTTGTTCACATCTCAACTCAAAGTTTCTTTCTGGAAACACCTGCCTCAACTTCACTACTCTAATTCCCGTGGCAGCAGCCCTTCTTCCGACCACCCCTTTTCTCCACTCAACGTCCTACCATTCCTGCCACTTTCCCCCTCGTTTTCCACCCCTACGATCAATACTGGGGGTTTGGCCTATTGTTACTTGGGGAGCAGTGAGCAGCGGAGGGAAGAGGGCTGGAGGGAGGGAAGCGTGGGTCTCACATCACTGTGTTTCCAGGCAGGCCAGACTCCAGAAATCTTCCAGTCACCGGAGGCGGGGTCCGAGCATCTTTCTCTCCCTCTCTCTACGTCTTGACCGTCGCATCTCGCCGGAAGGTATCGTCAGGAGATTTAACTAAGGCGTCTTAACAATCCGTCCCTCATAAACTCTCATTAGGTGCTACGGTTCGTAATCAAACTAGTTTCCAGACTTGAACTGCTTAACGGCCCGAACGACTACTCGGCAGTATTTTAGTTTTCCTTTCTGGAAAGCCTTTGACGTCACTGTGATTAGCATGAATACCCATTGTCTATATATGCTGTAGGCATTCTACAGTAGGTATAGATATCTTCCAAGACCCGCTTTAAAAAGGAATTTATAAATCAGTTACATGTAAACATCGAATTGCGAATTTATTCCCAAAGTTCTGGAGAAAAATGAGAAATGATGTCCCGAAACGAGATGTATGAATAGAAAAAAATGAACAGAAAAATTATCCCCACTGTGCTTTTTTCTGGCCGTACGTTACGGTACGTCGTACCGAAACCTTTTCATATTTGAGAATAAAACTAATCACGTTTTTACAAAATAAATATGTGTGTGTGCGTGTAGCTACATGAATGCACGATCATTTATGAACACACTATAATATTTTGAGTACTTCTTACATAATCGTCGCATAAACTTTCCATCCTCAAGTTAGATATATTGACATCATGCTCACATGTCATGATAAGAGAGAAGTATTTTGATGGAATTAAAATAAGAGATTAAAGAAGCTGTAGAGGATGGGAGAAAGGAAGATAATCCTTCTAAAAGGAAGGAGCAGAAAACATAAATGAGAGACAGATAATGGAGAAATAAAGAAACGGACAACACACGCGCGCAGGGATGGAGAGAAAGTGGGGACATAAAGAAGGAAGAAACGAAAGAGAGAGAGAGAGAGAGAGAGAGAGAGAGAGAGAGAGAGAGAGAGAAGGATATAGAGAAACTAAAAAGACAGACAGAGATAGAAAGAGAGAGGAGGGAGAGGGAAAGAAATACAGTAGCCAGAGAGAGAAAAGATAAAGAAAAAGAGAAGCGAGAGAGAAAGACAAAGAAATGAGGCTGAGAAAAAAGAAAAGTGAAATTTAAAGAGAAAGGAAAAGAGATCGAAAACAAAGAGAATTTAGAAAAGAAAGGCAAAGAGAGAGAGAGAGAGAGAGAGAGGAGTATCAGAAGATCGATAATGAGAAAGAATTAAGAAGAAAGCGACAGAAAATGAGAGGGAAAACAGAAGAAGAAATGGTCAAGAGAGGAAGTAAACAGGAACGAATAGGTACTAAAACTGATAAGGGGTCGAAAGATAGGAAGAAGATACAAGTTAAGAAAGAGACAAAAGAATTACAAATAAAAATGAGGGAGGAAGGAGGACTATGCATTTTTACCTTATTCCAAGGGGGTCATATACTATATATGTCAGTGAGTGTGTGTAATATTTTCTTTTCATACTCCTCGTTTCGAGAAAACATCTTTTCTCTAATCTTCAGATGAAGTGTTATTTTCTCTCCCGATATGGTGAGGATCCTTAGGATACTTAGGCCAACACACAAAATTAAAGGGTGTTTCCGGGCAAACTTTCAGGGATTATGAAGGGTACATGTATCAATTTGAGATGAGCAACCCCGATCCGGAAACGACTTAGTCGAAAGTTATAAGCGAAAATCGGTGTATGAAGACTTTTCACATGACCCCACAAGAAGAAATCAAGTGGGGTCAGATCAGGTGACCGAGCTGGCCGCGGAACAGGACCCCCTCATGATATCTGTTCCTTTCAACACAGACTGCAGTCAACCGACCTTCACATCGGGACTGGCCATGTCTGAGACGTACACATCACGCCATCTGCAGTGCAGTAGTGGAGTTTCCTGTCCCCACCCCTCATGATTGTGTACGAGACGCCTGTCGAGACTGAAGAGGATCTCCTGGAGGATTCTCGCTTCCTGTGGCATTGTTCGAACGACCCCGGAGTTGTTCCAACGGGTACGCCAGAACTTTGTGTGACGATGTCATGCCTGCAGCGAAGCCACTTTGAACAACTGTTGTGAATGTAGAAGCTTGTGAAACTTGTGCAGGTAATAAAAGTATTACATCTTCATACACCGATTTTCGCTTATTACTTTCGACTAAGTCGTTTCCGGACCAGGGTTCCTTTTCTTAAATTGATACATGTGTCCTTCTCCATCATCCCTGAAAGTTTGTATCATCAGCCCGGAAACACCCTGTATATCCATTACTACTACTTTCAGCATTAAAAATTACATTATAAAACACCGAAATAAGATTACAGTAACCATGAAAACGTACTTAAAGTACAGTAATTTAGAGTTGTTCACAGTTTCGATTAGCTTATTTCAGTATAAAGGTGGACTTAAACCTTAACAATTACCGTTTATGTTATGTTAAGGAATATGGTTCATAACCTCTTTAACGGTTAGTGTGATCCTGTATATTGTATGCAACTACACTGGTGTCCAAAATTAAGGTGACAAAGGGAGAAAGTGGGAAAAGTCGCAAATACGTGCATGAAAATGGACAACACTTTCGGGAAATATGCAACACGTCGCAACACTTCTATCGAAACACTCCAGGGAAGGATAGTGCGAGACGTCATTGCACAATTTTGGAAAGGGAACAGCTGCGCCGCAGGTGAGCAATTTGCAGACGGCAGAAACCTCGTCAGTAGACAGCTGTAGGTGAGCGAACGAGCGTGATGGCTCATCACCAACGTCTGCACGATGCAATGCGATGGCGAGCAATCGGTCGAATTGAAGCAGGGCAGTCACAGGCCGACGTGGCAGGGTGGTTGAATGTGTCACGCCAAGTGGTCTCCAGAATGTGGAACCAGTTCCCGAGGACAGGAACCATAACAAGACGACCAGGGCAAGGGAGGCCACGACGGACAACACCAGCCGATGACCGTTATTTGACAATTACGGCCCGTCGCTATAGAAGCAGAACTGCAACTCAGCTCTCCCAGGACCTGTATGCTGCGACTGGAGCCTCAATGTCGCGTCAAACTGTGTACAGACGACTCAATGCGGCAGGACTCTTTGCAAGACGACCAGTGGTGTGCATCCCCCTTACCCCCATCACCGACGCGAACGATACATGTGGTGTCGCGAACACGGACAATGGACCCAAGAACAGTGGTCTTCACAGATGAATCGCGCTTCAGTCTCCACAGTGACTCGCGGCGAATGTGTGTATGGCGAGAGCCTGGGACGCGTTTTCATCGATCTCGCATCCACGAGGTTGACCAATACCGCGGTGGTGGCAGGCATCATGGTCTAGGGAGGGATAATGAGTGGTGAACGTACGCCCCTGTATGTGCTAAACCGCGGCACACTCACTGCCCAGAGGTACAGGGATGACATTCTGGAACCAATAGTGCGACTTTTCCTAGGGGCTGTTGGCCCAGAATTCTTGTTCATGGACGATAACGCCCGTCCACATCGTGCTCAACTTGTGGATGAGTTCCTGGAAGGTGAGGATATTCGACGGATTTCATGGCCCGAACGTTCACCCGACCTAAATCCGATCGAACATGTGTGAGATGCATTGGGAAGGCGGCTTGCAGCACGTCCTATCTCTCCACAAACCCTCAACGAGCTTCGATGTGGTCTCTTGGAAGAATGGGATGCCTTGCCCCAGGAACTTATTGACACCCTCATGAACAGCATGGGAAACCGTTCTGCGGCATGTATTGCTGTTCGTGGTGACCATATTCCTTATTAAGGGGCAGTGCCTGGTCACCAGAATGCCCAGGATTGAATTAAATCGTTGTATTCCTTTGTATGAGTTTTGTACCCAATCCAGTAATACAGTTTTTTTTTCCTTAAATGCTCTTTCTTTTCTGTTCATTTGGTGCATCCTCTCTATTCTTTATTGTTTTCTGTCTCCTCTATCACCCACAACCCCGTTCTATACATCATTTTGTTGTTCTCTTGCATTTTTCATTTGTCACCTTAATTTTGGACACGAGTGTAGTTGTGACATATTTATATTCTCTTACGTTGCATTTAGATCTGATAGCTCATAAAACTTATTCAAGTATCAGTATGTTGGAAATTACATACAGGACTGGAAATAAGCTTTTTATTTCAGTATTATGGAGCTACCAGGAAACATGGTTGCTGTAATTCTGACATTTTCAAAATGTGTAGCTTAAAAAAGGTGTTTATGAATATCACACGTAAACATCGAACTGCAATAACCATTTTGACAATTGATCGAGAAAAAATAGAATCATAGAAAATCATTCAACCTGATCTTGAACTTGATTTCGAAATTCGAATGTAACAATTGAGAAAAACTACACTGAATAATTTATGTATTTTTGTACTCTATTAAAATCCACTTTATGCACAGATAGGCTAATCGACGCTTGACCTACACTTTAAAGTAGAATCCGAACCACTATATACCTCCACCGGGTATCTAACCCAGGATCCCTGATTACAAATTGACAGTGATACAACTAATCAATACGTTGAACTGTTGTTTTAAGTCCACTTTATGCACAGAAAGGCTAATCGGGACTGGACCTACAGTTTAAAGTGGGATCCGAACTACTGTGCCATGTGCCTCCACCGGGTATCGAACCCGGGATCCCTTGATTACAAGGTGGCGGCGTTACCACTACGCTATCGGCGAGTCCCAACTAATCAATCGGGGAAGCCCTTTTGTACCGTTGATTATGTTAAACTATGAATAAAACAACAACATGAAAACATGGGATACATTTTGTTTGATACAGTTGAAGATTATTGCGTACAACCATTACGATTTAATAGTGATGAAGCGAAAAATCTTTAATAAGATAATAAAAAACTCAAGTCGTTTAACGGATCCAGAATATCGACAAAGGTATTAACATTGTTGAGGTTTTCCAATAATTATTTGCACCTGGAAGCTTACCGAAAGTATATGGAGAGACAAAGAGAGAGGGGGGGGAGGAAGGAGCAGAGAAAATCGTTAAGTGTTGCATCGATGACCTTCCATGAAATATCTATTCCCCACGAGAAGGTTTCGTCCAGGCTGTTGTTTTTCCTAACAAAGGCTTCCCATGCGTGTTATGAGCAGAAAATCTGAACAATAAGTTCTTAACTGTGGGAGATTGCATGGGATCGTGTAAGAAATGGATATTGTACCTGTTGGAGCAACAGAAGTTTCTCTTTGTATGCCTGTAATAAAATCGTGAGTTCGTAATACACTGAATTTGCACAAAAATTACTATGTGGCCGCGGTGGCTCAGTCGGTAACGCGTCTGACTACCATGCTAAAGGTCCCGGGTTCGATCCCCGGCCGGTTCAAATCCGGGAACTTTTCTAACGGTGGAAGCGGCCCCGGCGCACACCCAGCGTCGAATAACATGGGTACCTGGGGGAAACCCTGGGGGGTAAAGGCGGTCAGGGGCGTGATGCTGATCACATCACCCCCACTCACGACCGGATCAAGAAAGTGTGGGGCGTTACCCCCACACCCCCTATACGCCTTCATGGCGTGGTGCTAAGCACAGGGGAACACTTTACCTTTTTTTTTTTTACCTTTTTTATTACTATCATCACCCTTGCAAAGAAACTACTTTTAAAAGTTTTCTTTGTGGTGAAAGCAAAATATTGATAACTATTTTTCCATATTTCATTTTGATATGATTTTGTTGATCCCATTTAAAATATAATTTAATAATTGTAGCTCAAATTATTTTTAGTTCAAAATTTTATTAATTTTGGATACATTTAAAACATTTTTAAAAAAATCACCAATTATTTAAATCTACAATCTTCAAAATTTTTCTAAACTGGCTGTAAATATTTATCTTAAATTACACACCAAAAGTATTTAAAACCCAAGATTTAGCTACCCTTACAAGAGGATAGTGGGCTGTTGTAAAGGTTTGATAATATAGTTATTCTGGACCCAATTAATGCATTATATCATGCACGTTATAGTATAAAGTTAAAGTAATCGCCTACATTTAAAATAACTTTTCCAATGACAAGATTATATTTCTGTCAAAATTTTAACTACACAAATTCCTCTTTTGCTTCGCAGTTAATGTATACGTTTGGAACAAAGACCACTTTTTCAGCGAACGAATAACGTTTTTGTTCGATTCATATCTGCGTTCATCTGCATGTGACTTTTTAAAATGCAATTCCACAGCGTTTAAAGCCCGTTCATTTACACATAGGAGCTCTGTGATTTATGGCAGATGAACAATTTGTCATTCACGCACGTAAGAATGCGTACCCTCTGCTTTGGTTGAGGCTGTGTTTGTTGCTGGTGTCTGGCGGGCCTCACAAACTGCCTAGTGGGTCACTTGTCTGTAATAATGAGTGACAGGATGAACAACGAAAACAGCAAAATAAACTTACTCGTCATACAGCTGCTTTGAAGGAGCCTTCCACCCCCGTGTACGGTGGAATATTTAACTTCATACCGGCCATCAGTCATATACTATGTGACGTGTAATTCATCATTGAGTAACTCCCATGTGGCAGACAGCATATGCATTTTGTCATGGCAAGCACGTCCAGGGAGCATAACCCGAAGATATCATAGAACAATAAATACATGGAAATAAAATGCAGAGTTCACTTGTTTTTATTTTTTTTATTTTTTATCCACTTTCTCCCTACATAACTATTGCTGCTTTTATACTCAGTAGTAAGTGCATATTATTGCATAAATGATGGCCATATTTCTCAAGAATTATTATACTTGAAAATTTTATGCATATGTACAGGAATAACAGGCTCATTTGATGATTTGATTTGTTTTATTTTACGTCGCCTATTTGCCACTTTTGGCTAATTGCGAAGGTGAAGATGATGATGATGATAATAATGATAAAATGAAATTGATGAAAGGACAAACACATACGGACAGCACAAGATACAAGCTCCACAGAGGATTATCTTGGCTATGAGTCTAGACGCCAGAGACTCATTTGTCTGCTAAACGAAGTCCAGGAGTACTGTGTAAAAGTGGGGTCAGAAAGGGTCACCTCTTCCAACCCTGGGCTCATTTGTATTATATGCATATTAATATTCTATTTTTACACATATATTTTTGATAATACTTTAAAATTTCATTATCCACTTTATTCATCACCGTCGGAAAAGAACTTATATGTAACAATACACACATTTTCCAAGAAAATCCATGCTAACAGAAACGCAACAGTAACAACAATAATAATTTAAAACCCATTCCATTAACTATAACGAAAGTTAACTCCATTATCAGTCCCCGTTTAGGTGACGAGTGGATTTTGATGTTCTCGAACTTTCATCAAGGAAGTTCTCTATGCTGTCTTGAGGTGTTCGTGTCAAGGGTCTAACCCCTGGATCCTATAGAATCTACAGAATGTATTCAATAATAGGCGCTACACCATTTTGTACTATTTGCAACTTTAATAAATTCGTGGCTTTAGCTGTTTGCTACATATGATATGATAGCTGAATCCAGGCATTATTTTTCTAATTGAACAAACATGGTTGAATTCAAATGTGTTTACAAAGTACTCGAAACACACTGTTATGACATTTCAGAGGTTTAGAGCACAAGTGGCGTAACTCCACTCAATACGGTTTTGAGAAAAAGGTACATATAAATAACAGCCTTTTTATTACGGCAAATCCAACTCAACAGAATTCGCCCATTCTAAAACTATGTATTAAACACAACGAAATAGTCAGAAACTGTGAAGACTTGGATTTCGCTATGCCATTCAAGCAGTTCCTGTCTGTCCTTCAAAGAACATTATAAACAAATTAAGCTCCTAAAGAATTATAAATGTTTCTGTGTACATGGGTATGATTGTAAATATAATTATGTCCGTATGTGTGTATATTTGTTTATATATGAATATATACTTGTGTATAGTTTTGAATGTCTGCATATTGATATGTATCTTGTTGTACTTCTGTAAATATCATTTTTAGATTTATGCTTTATATAAAATTTGTGCTAGTATTCTTTACCCAATGATTAGTGTAGTTTTGCTTTCTCTTTCTTTCTTCTTCTTTTGTCTTGTCTTGTTGAAATTGTAATTTTTGAATTGCTTTTAATCTATGTAAGCCTATTGTAATTGGAGCCAAACCTCTGTTATAGGTGAAAATAAAATAAACAAATAAATAAATAAACATAGTAAGTACTATGTTTAGCTGTTGGAGCACAAACATAATGGTGCCTCTATGAGCAAGAATTTGAAACCTACTTCTTGCACTGAAATGTAGTTATTTCACAGTTCTAAGTTATACTAATTTTCTTGAATATTGTGCTCTGAACCCTTCGCTTGAGCATTTTCAAAGTTTGCAAAAGCCTTTATTTCTCTCTCAAAATTCAAAAATTTAAACCTTAAACATTGACAATCAAGTCGAACATGGAGTACTTTGATTGTAAGAGACAGTGTTAACTATTACTCTGGGCAGGAACAACCAAATTGTTAATATGAAAAAGTAGCGAAAATAAAAAAAAATAAAAAAGAAGGAAGAAAGAAAAGTAGAACTTAATTTCATAGGTTTACAATTAAGTTTTGTAATATGAGTAAGTAATTCTGGATTATGGTGGCATACATCGCACGTGACACAACGGAAACCCGAATCGCGCACCTCCAGAGCAGGAGATAAGAGCTCTATCGACAGGTTGCTAATGAGTTGGTTGTCAGCCTCACCAATCAATAAGTTTGCCATACTTCGCCGCACAACGTATATCGTGGCATTGATTTGTAACTGTCCGTTTCCTCTCATATCGCCTCTCCCTCCCTCCCCTCAACAACGAACCAAACAACACAGATACAGTGGTTCAAAATTGATGAACCATGACGGTAAACACTAGAGGCAAATCCCTGCGGTCTTTGTTAAATGTACCTCGCCACTATTCTCTCTTTGCAATTGATGAAAATTGCCGAAAAAAATTCATGACCAGATTGCACGGAAGCAAGGGTAAACATTCCCACGGATTTGTGTACGGGGAGCATATTCGACTATCTTTCGTGTTTGCCAGAGGCTCTGTATTGTGGGAGCGGTTGACGTAACAATGAAGCAAATCCACCCAGACAGATGAGGTTTCAATGACATATTGCAAAGAAAAGTCATTGGATAAGCTTGAAGTGTCTTCAAGTAATTTATATTTGGATATCTAATTACAGATAACACTAGGCCACATTTTTGAAAACAATAACCACCTTGGTATAGACCAAATTCAATAAATGAAAATGATTCAAACAAGAGGACAAAAAAAAGCAAAAAAAAATTAACTTTTTTGACCTTTAGAACATTTGACATTTTGATTCACCAACTTATTAAGAATCTGGAGTTCCTGATAGATCAGCATTTTTATGTTATCGACTTTTAATCATGGTATTCGGATTTTCATTGAGTAAGAAAAATATATTTTGAAAGGTACACATTTAATTGGCTGCTTTGAGTCACCGTTCGCAATGCCGTCACTTTTAATATTTCACTACGTAAGATGCATTAATTACTTACATAAAAATCGAATATTCATTGCAGCTATTCAGCCGATCTCAGTGGCGCATTGGTTAGCACAGCGAGCTAAGACCCGGGTTCAAATCCCGGCCTGGGAGTGGTTGTTCTTTGTTCCTTCATCAATTTCATCATATCATCACTCATCTTCATCTTCGCGATTAGCCAAAAGTGACAGAGAAGCGAAGTAAAATAAACCAAATCAATCAATCAATTATTGCAGATAATCAAATAACAAGTGTATGATTATTTGTTGATATATACACTGTGTGGCCACTGAATTATGACCAACCACCTACTAGTGTTTTAAACCATATTTTGCTTTTATGACAGTAGATATCCTACGTTGAATGGATTCCACAAGATGTCTGGAGTAGTTCACAGGTATTGATAGCCATACTGAGTCCAATGCAACCTTCAGTGCTTAGATTGACGTGATTGATATATCCTGGCGTCTAATGTGTCGCTCCATATAATCTCAGATATGCTCTATCGGATTTGAATCGGGCGAATTCGGAGGCCATTCCATGTGTTGGAAGTCAGATGAGTGTTCCTCATTCTAATTCTGTACCACACGTGCCCGATGACATGTTGCATTATCATCCTGGAAGATACCAGAACCATCAGGGGGTAAATGCAACATAGTGGGATTTACCTTGTCTGCTAGGAGACGATGATAGGACTGCCAGAGCAGCAATACTCTACATGTTCCATGGGTCCAAGTTCTTTCCATGTGAACATTCCCAACACCATACAGTCATTGCCACCGGCCTGCACTAATAACCGAGACTTGTCGGACCTTCCAGACTTCCACACTCCAAATCACCTGTTCTTTGCACCACAAGTGCCGTTTGCACTTATGCTCTCGAATCAGGAGTGGCTGGCGACGGGGTCATCTGCTGTCGTACCCCATACCCGACAGTGTGCGACATATGGTTGTGATAGATACTGTCTCTAGTTGATTTGTGTTGTATTCGGATGTCAGTGGTTGCACTGTGGTGCGTCTGTTGCCTTGGATGAGTCGTTGTATCCTCCACTCCTCTCTGGCATTAATCATCCACTGCCCAGTACATTTCTGTCAGTGGGACATTACTTGACCCTGTTCACACCACTTTTGGAACACTTTCACTACCGCCGATCTGTAACACCCCACCATTACAGCGGGTGCAGTCCACTAGCGCACAAAAATGTGAAAGTGTGCGCTCGTGGTCCATGAAAGGTGCCACGAGCGCACAACATCCAATGCTGCGTTGCCACATCTATGATTGTGTAATGGCTGGCCTGTGTAGAGGATCATTTAATTGCTTAAAAAGTCAAATATCAAGAAGTATTACACATGTTTATTATAACAAAACTTTCATAAATACAATGAATGACTTTGTTTGTAACTTATTTGTTAGCGCTGAAAAGATTTAATTAAGTTAAGTATTTGAAAAATGATGAAATTACTGGTTATATTAGGTTGAAAGGCAAAAACAGTTGACAAAACGTGGCAACATCGCCATGGATTTTGTACGCTCGTGGTATACATTTTTAACCACAAGCGAACGCAGCCGTTTGTTTGTGCGCTCCCGGCCTACGGCCATCACAGGAGATTGTGAAATGGATGCACCGGCCATTCTGGCCCCGACGATCTGACTTTTGGCAAACTCTGTCAGGTCCTTCCGTTTCTCCATTTCGAACCACACTACGTACTGAACTTGCGACATCTTATCTCTGCACCACACATCGTCTAGCAGCGCCCTCTCGCCAAACACATTGTCAACAATTGACTTTCACTTTAAACACCGGTGGTCATAATTCAATTGCCACACAGTGTATATACGGTCGAATTTCTGTCCATGGACGTTCCTTGATAGGAGTCCCAGCCTGGGCCGTTGTGTTACTTGTAAATGCCCCTTGATCAATTCAACTAGTAATCACTCATTCTCATCGTCGCGAGTAGCCCAAAGTGGCAAAATGTGACGATAAATACCAAAATACAATGGCAATCCAATACAAAAGTTCCAAATAAGAATTTAACGAACACTGAAATTTTATCACACACTGTATTGTAAAGTCAAATGGACTCAAATTATGTCACAAATGATAGAATTTAAATGTATAAGTAGAAGTAACTTCTGAATCTACAAAAACACACTTTGTTTTTCTTATCAAGACTGATTAGCTTACCTTGGAATAACTTATATTCAACAATTTCTTGATCTATGCCTATTTCGGTAATTTTGTGTCACTTTTCTACCACCTGGGTTAATCGTGATGTGAGGATGAACGATGATGTTGATCGGACAAACACAATAATACATCCATGTCTTACCCATATTACAACCCTGGACCCTTGGCATTGTAGCACGCTACTTGACCATACCATGTTATATGAGAGGATAGGTATAACATTCTTTGAGAGTAATATTTCTATACTTTCACTGGACTAGCAATATAACTCTAAGTAGTACCACGCATGAATCCCTTATTTATTATTTATATAACAGATAAAAGTTATTTCACATATGCACTATAGAATAGAATGGCAATGAGAAATTATGTAATATTAAAAAACTCTTGAGAAATGCTGGACATGTAATAACAGGAGCCTTTTCAGGCAGTTCGGATCTCGCTTAGGTTCAGTCCCAATTAGTCTATGTGTGCATGAAGTGAACTTAATTGACTAATTAACGTATGCTCTTTTTGCGTGAAGACGGTACAGTTACACCTTTTGCCTCTTAATAGGAGTATACGTTGGTTTAAGGTATACTGTTAAGGTACATTTAGTCATAATGTTTGAAGAAAGGTAGGTGACGGGATTCAACCCGTGACGTTCAGAATACCGATGATTTGATTGACTCATTGGTTTGGTATATATTACTTCTCATTTGTGTCACTTTTGGCTAAACCCGAATATGAGGATGAGTGATGGTATGATGAAATTGATGAAGGACACTCGCAAAGAACAGAGCCTCCCTGATGGCGTAATGGTGACGTCGTCGCCTTGTAATCAAGGGGTCCCGGGTTCGATACCAGGTGGAAGCACATTACACATTGGTTCCGATCCAACTTTAAACTGTATTTCCAGTCCCAATTAGCCTATATGTGTATAAAGTGGACTTAAAACAACAACTCAATCAACCACTCGCAAAGAACACCAATGCTCAGGCCTGAATTTGAATTTTGATCGGCGAATAGACTGACTCAGTGTGTGTGTGTGCGTGTGTGTGTGTGTGCACATATATGGATTTGGAAGAAGGTGTCCTGTGACCCCATTTCGACTGGGCACAGCTTACTTTAACTTGCTCCATCATTTGCGATATTGATTGTTATTGTGTTTCCTGTTGCTGATGCTAAACTGTTGTTTACACATTTTTCATTAACCCCTGCACACGCTGAATATAAAATCACACTGAACTTTGCAAACGATGAAATTCCAGCAAGGCACCCTCCCGTGCTATCAGAGACTGGATTCATTTTGGGTGCGCCATTCTTCTCTTCAACTGCAGAGAGCCCACCGTGGAAGCATGCGGCGCACACTATTTGAGTCCGGGAAGTGTAATGCTGGGTTGCGTCGTTCCCCTTGCTAGTCTCTGAGTGACGTGCGGGCGAGCCCACCAACCCATTCCATTTGATGCTGTTCAGAAATAAAGCACGTCGTACATCACTGGACTGAGCTTGTGATGAATTGAAATGGAAATAACCAGATAAGGCAGGGGACAAGCGTTTTGGCATCCTCCCCCTCCCTCCCTGTAAAAAATGGCATGAAAAGAAATCCCAATTTGATCCCGCAATATTAAACCTAGTACTACTATTCCGCATCCTTACCGAGCAGTGTTTCCAATTTGTTAGGGTTAAAAACGCCAGGCTTAAGACTTACTGAATTACCTATTTTATGACTGGATTTTATTCGTAGAATATTAGAGTAACTGTAACAGCCATTGTTGCAACATTTCATTTCATTTATTAATTTTTTGCATGGGTATATCATTTTAGTTCCACATCATGCATATTGAATTTTGAGTTGGTGTTTTAAGTCCACTTTATGCACAGTAAGGCTAATCGGGACTGGACCTACAGTATAAAGTGGGATCCGAACAACTTGTGCCTCCACCGGGTATCGAACCCGGGACCCCTTGATTACAAGGACATCATGCATATTAATTACATGATTACTTATAGCTGCTTCAGAACAACGATTTACATTCAAGTACTGCACCTAAATATTGCTGGACATTCAAGAATCAAATGAGAAGGCGCTCAAAAGTCCACGTATTCCACCATTTGCAAGCTAATGAGGCTCTGGCGCCTGGCATGCAATGCATAATTTGCTGTTGGGTTTTGTGTTGTCTTATGTCTTGTCAATGTGTATGCTGAGTGCTACTTTATCAATGGCACAGTGGCTTTTGTTCTACATGTGATTTCGAAGTGGGGTGCAAAATTGTCTGTGCTGACACATCTATTATATTTCTTATCAGTAATTAACAAAGCATCCAATTAAGTAACCTTAGTTAACTATTGGTTAAATCTGCGTAAGTAAAGATTTTTTATTCATACTTTCTTGGAAACTTTGTTTTTCTGATCATGGTAAAAAATATTAACCACTTATAACATTTCGTATTTATTATTTTTAATAATAGTAAACACATGTGGTGTAAGTGGCCAATTAATATGCCCTGATAAATCAGTAAATCGCACTTAATTACAGTTCCCGTGCAGCAACCTTTTTAGGATGCAAATCGCTGAACAAAAAATATGCATAATTTCAATAACGTTAATGTACAAAATTTTTTTGGTACATTTTTATTATCTAGTTGCAAGTAGTTGAAGCATTAAATACTCATCATCTGACATGTAGGCAGTTGAATTGACCTTATGATTTGCAAGAAATATTATTAACAGCTGTCCTCCGTGCCATGCGGTCTAAGGCATTGTACTTTGGACTCCGACTGCGGGACGGCATGGATTCGAGTCCGTCTGGGTTCAGTCTCTGGGTTTTCGGCCTGTGTATAGGACCGGTGGCAATCACCATCGTGAGGAAATTGGGGAGCTATGAGTGAGTAGCGTAACCCCGTCACGGATATCTCCTATAACGGCTGCGGGTTCGACGTGCTGACCCCACGTCACCCCATTACTGGTTGAAGATCTCCACACCTTTAATTAGGATTGTGGGAGGGAGACTGGCGGTCGTGAGATATGCAAAGGCCCTTCACTTCGAGGGCTGTCGGACACGGGTTATTATTAACAGTTAGGCTACCTATAAAGAAATACAATACGTTTCTGCATGGTTCTTTTAGGATACAGGGGAAAATATATAAGTACACGTACACAAAACAAACAAAAGATAGAACCAACTAATATTTATTAAAAAATATATATCTAAGTGTAGCATTTTACAACTAGGCAAAATGAAACAAACTATAACACTCTATGGAAAACAAAATAATAAATTTGTTAGCCTGCAGCTAGGTAAAACAAACCAAAATTATTTTGAATGTCTGCATCACTATGGGCTCTGATTCGTTATTATTTAATTACTATAAAAAAGGTTGCAAGTCTTGTATACCTGGACGTCCGCAGGATATTTTTCCAAAGTGGACTTGCAAGGACATATTCCAATGGACGTCAATCTAGGCATATTTGGGATCTCAAAAACACACTGTTCCCGTTGGGAGACATCGCGTTCCTGAGACGACCTATGACCATTCTTACTTGTACTTACTGTGACTGAAATGAAGGTACATGAGTGAAACATAATTTTAGGCTGTCATTTCTCTACAGGGTGAGGCAAAAGCCAGGTTACGTAGGTGATATTGTTCGTTTGTTGAATGACCACCACGGTCGCCAGACCTAACTCCCTTTAATTTTTCCTTGTGGGCACATGTAAGGCCATCGCTTACGCTAAGATAATTAAGAGCCTAGAGCACCTTAATGGAAAGATCACAGGGTGAGGCAAAAGTCAGGTTACGTAGGTGATATTGTTCGTTTGTTGAATGACCACCACGGTCGCCAGACCTAACGCCCTTGGATTTTTACTTGTGGCACATGTAAGGCCATCGCTTACGCTAAGACAATTAAGATCCTGGAGCACCTTAAAGGAAAGATCACAGGGAGAGGCAAAAGTCAGGTTACGTAGGTGATATTGTTCGTTTGTTGAATGACCACCACGGTCGCCAGACCTAACGCCCTTGGATTTTTACTTGTGGCACATGTAAGGCCATCGCTTACGCTAAGATGATTAAGAGCCTGGAGCACCTTAAAGGAAAGATCACAGGGCCCATCTCCCAAATCATCCCTTCAGAATACCCATGAACCCTGGACCCCTTGATTACAAGGCAGCAGTGTTAACCGCTACATTATAGAAAAGACACTTCACTAGTCAGTTGTAGCTTCTATTTGGGGGGGCAACATTCTCTTTCTGGCATATTTTACAATGGCGTAGCATTGTACAAGAACCAACGACCAGCCTAAAATTACTATGATAAATAACAAGAGGAAGAGCAAGATCTGTAGGTAACATTCGAGGGTTAGCAACACTAGACCAAACTCCCACCAAGGCTGATGGACGAGATTGACGTTCCAGCACAGACTGAGAAGGGGATGCTTTGCGAGGGTGGGGGCTGGCATGCAATGCAGAGTCTTCTACCACATTACATTTCTCTTCTTCCCCTTCTTCTACTGCTGATGTTACAGGCTGACTGGTAAGCACTTCAGCGTCGAAGAAGCGATGCTGTTCCTCATTTGAAAAATACGTAAGCTTCGAAACGATAAAACGTGATATTAGGAGCACTACACAACTCTATCACGTTTCGCGTTTTCGTGCGTGTGCGTTCGTGATAAGTGTGCAGGAGAGTTTGAAGTTTATGAAAATCGATTTTCGTTTAAGTAAAATATACCAAATGAGATAAATGGCACCAGTTCAAAACTATGTTTGTCATCTTCATGTTTTGACGTTTCTGCAAAAGGGAACCTGACCTCTAAATTAAACAGAGTGTCTTGAACTTCATGATGTTTACGTTATTATTTTGTTTACTTTTTTTATATTTCACTTGTTGATGTGCTTTAGAATGGATCATTTGAAAACATGGATTTATTATAATCATATGCGGGGACTTTTCCTTAACACATAGTACACCCTGGACTACATTTTGCAGTCTAGTGAGGCTCTGGCGTCTGGACTCGGGCGGGCCTCGTGTTCTGTCATTTTGTATTTGCAATTGTCCCTTCATCAATTTCATCTTCACCATTCATCCTCATCTTCGCAATTAGCCAAGAGTGGCAGAAAGGCGATGTAAAGTAAAACAAACCAACCAATTAGAATCATATGCATTCATAAACATATTTTCAGGAAAAGTACTTTTATAAGCATCACAAATGATGTTATTAATTAAACTTTCTTGTTTATTTCCAACAAATTTACTACCGTAAAATGACTAGTTAAAATGATAACATTGTAATCTGAAATTGAATGTGAAATGTCGTTGTGTGCATCAATCCTTGTTAAATTTGAATTTGTATAACATTAATTCTTGCCATTTTCTGCCTTGATAGAAAAGTAAACAATGTGGATGAATCATTATTATATGGAGTTGACAAAGGAACACCTGTGTCTAGGTAGAGAGTTCCATATCGACTTGATGCATCATAATAATGACTGTACAATAATGTAATGGGAAACGGATAAATAAGTAATTGAAACGTGTATTCAATGAAATTGTTGGAAGTATTTATTTCCTGTGTAGATTATTTTGAAGCGAACAACCTACAAAGCCTGGCAAAAATTGATTGATAGATGTGGTTTATTTTGCTTTGCTTTTCTGCCACTTTGGTCTAATTGCGAAGGTGAAGATGAATTGTGATAAGAAAACATGGATGAAGGGAATATCACAAACACACATGGACAAACACAACACTGTCCCCACACAGGGATGAGAGACTAGATGGTAAAACCTCTCTAGTCTGCAAGCATGTCGAAAATAATAGTTGCTGCTGTTGTGCATAAATAGATATAACAAACTGCATCCAGTACATTTTTGGTGATTCCAGTTCAAAATATGTACAAGCACACGACTTAACGGACTTGCGAATCAGTGCTTGTTCTCTTGTTCCTTACATGAATGTTAATCTTCGTTCCTATCTGAAGTTGTGGGCCTCCTCCATTGCGTAGAGGTAACGTCGTCGCCTTGTAATCAATCCCGGGTTCGATACCCGGTGGAGGCACATGGCACAGTCGTTCGGATCCCACTTAAAACTGTAGGTCCAGTCCCGATTAGCCTTCCTGTGCATAAAGTGGACTTAAAACAACAAATCAATCAATCTATTTGAAGTTATTTTTGAAAGGTGCATCCGAAGGTTGGAAACGGGGACTCAAAGATGGCGTAAGTGATTTCAGTATTTTTTTTTGGCACAGGTAATCAAAGTATGTTGTGGAATTATTGTAATTGTCATGTTACAACAGATTGTTGCTATTCCTCCGTAAAAGTATCAATTCAAGTACACAAAAAAACAACCAAAAAGGTATTCCTCAAAATAGGATTCGATTGTGCATTGTTTATAAACGCTTCCAAGGAAAAAAGAACAATCTTGATGCAAATATAACTATGGAAGCTTAAAGACCCAAATACTATGTATATGACAATGGATGAACAAGTGTCATACATCTTAGATGTGTTTATAAGAAGTAATATGAAACTTTAATACAGATTTTATGAATTTCATGTTTTTTGCTGTAAATTAAACCTTTAAAAATATAATGGCGCTTTTGATTTTTAAAAATTCAGGTTTTTACTCGCGATTTTGTGATTTTATGTGCGAATTTTCAGGTTAATAAGTAGTGAGAATGTAGTTCAGTGACTCAATTATCCTCTGGATTGTCCTTATACTCAAGTAAATTCAAGGAATATGAGCTGTAAAACTCGTGCTATGTAACACTCAATCCTTCTACACCGAGAGGCTCCAAAAACTGTATGGTTTACACTCTTTTAAAGTAGAAAGACTGGAGTAAGATTTATATTTCTGTATAAGAGTATTTCTATACTTTTATGTGTATCTACGTTGGCAGATACTGTAAACATTTCATGAAACAAGCCTTAAAGTAAATTCAAAGTACTTGCTTTCAAGACGAAGTACGATCCAGTCCTATCTATCTTTGTGGCTCCAAAAAAATCTGAAGAGAAAAGAGGCGTGCTGTGCACAATCTTCTTTTGAATTGATATTGTTTTCCCATTTTTCTGCAGTATAGAGAAAAGGCTCCTCCAAATTCTTATTGACGATAGTTGCTTTCTGAGATCAGGGCCAGGGAAACCACATTGAGTTAGTTTTCTGCCTTCCTTTCAAAATGATGCGAATATAAAAGGAGGAAAGGAAAGCGTGGAAAAATCTCCAGATCAAAGCCAGTGACAAAACCATCTACGTATTTTCGCACTAGGGCCATTTCTGGGGAAGATGAACAGATCCAGATGTGGTATTACCCAAAAGTTCAGCCTGTATCGTCCCAGTAGCCTCATCCAGGCAAGGCTTACTCAATGGAGGAAGAAATACGGCCCCGGAGAGACAAATCCTGCCTCACCATTTCACGTGCTAAATGTTGTACAGTTGCCGAAATTCCAGTTAGATATTCGGTGAAACATTACCCTGTCCCCCGTCTACTTCCGCTGTTGGTAACCTCATACGGTCGCCTATTGCACAAAATGCTGGAACGCATAAAAACAAAGCATCCAGTTTAGATGATTCATGAACGGGCGGCTTTTGTTTTTATTAACCCTGGAAACAAAAGAAATACAGGAACGATCAAACCTGATACACACAGAGGGGGGGGGGGGTGAGGGGGAAGAGTATTTCTGCGGAATGGAAATTCAGCCCAGGACATTTTATTGTATCTGTTCTATTTCCATATTCGTGTAATTTTTAAAACAAATTCACTTTTAAGATTATTAATTTTTTCTATCTATGTTCTTCCGTTACATTTGAAGATGGGAGCAGCGGTTGGTATTTTATATTAGAGTGTGATTAGGATATAACATCACAAAATTTTTATTTAGTACTTACTCATTTTTTACATGTTTATAATATATTAGTATCAATGTGATTCCTTTCTTATCTATCTTCCGTCGGCCCCAGTCGCTGAGTGCTAAGCACAACGCGCTACGACGCCAGGGATGGTTCGAATCCTGGTCTGGGCATGGATGTTTGTGAACGTCCATTCATCAATTTCATCATATCATCCCCATCGTTGCAAATTAGCCAAAAGTGGCACAAAAAGCGACGTAAAATAAAGCAAATCAATCAATCAATCTTATCTATCTTCTAGGTTTTTAATGGAGATTCCATTTGTTATAGGTTGTTATTATATTAAGGTTTTGGAGGCCAGATAATTTATAAATTTATAAAAAGTGATTCTATTACTCTTCAACAAGTTCATCCTAATTATTTTAATATTTAATTTATTTTTTCATTCCAGTCTCCTTGGCAGAGTGGTTAGCGTAGCGCACTATGAAACCGGAGGGCCTATGTACAAGTCCTTGGTAAAGCAGGAACGTTTCATTTTCTCTTTCCCCTCGTCTGTCTCACACATCATTCATCATTCACACTCATCATCGCGGTTAACCTGGTGATATAGAAGCGACGTAAAATAAGAAAATAAAAAAAAGCCCTGACAGTCTGTGAAAACCGTGAATAACGATAGAGCAGGGTGATGCAGTCGCAGTGCCTCCTCTCGCGCGTTCACGGGTCGAGTCCTCACAAGTCACTACCTGCGCAGAGGACCTGTTTTCTTTCGCTTGCTCCACACAATCTTGGGACAGAGTATAGATCTCCGCTTTACGTTTCCATCCCTTTCAGACCTGTCAAGATCGAGAATGAGACTAACCTCTGTAAAATCGAGACACGGCTGACAATTAGTGTCCGAGACTTTCGTAGGATATTTGAAATAAAAAATAAAAAATCCTAAACTGAATTTACTTTACTATGAGACTCCATCAGACATGCCAAGCGGATATCTGCCTGATTATAGGTATATGGGGAAGTCGTTTAATTTGTTTATACTTGTAGTATTTACGAAGTCAATCCATTAGTGCCAACTGTGTGCCTGTGCTTCGGGGTTGTATATATCCAAGATGAAGTTAAGTTTTTTGAGGCTTAGTAACCTTCAAGCGAGGCAGCAAAGAGAAGAACGCCGTTAAGGGCATAAGGGAGGGTTTCCGCGAGATTCTCTCCTCAGCGGCTGCTCGGAGCACTGTTGCCAACTTAGCTCTTTTGGAGCCACTCGTGCACTCGTTTGGCTGTGAACTGCAGCGGCTTGATGACATGTATATGCTGCGAAAATTTGTACTGTGACACATTGGAAATATTGTTTACACTATATAACTCAAGATACGAGACGAGACCGGGAAGGAGACGAGAACTAGATGGATATTTATAAATCGAGACGGAACCGAGGCTCTGTCAGATCTCGTCTCGGTATCATCCCTATTCGTAATCCGTATTTGTTTCATTTCTTAGAATGTTATACTCCGCTCCGGCCTCCGTGGCGAAATGTTTAGCACAGCGCGCTACGACGCCAGGAGTCCTGGGTTCGAATCCCGGCCTGGTCATGGGTGTTCTTTGTAAGTGTCCCTTTATCAATTTCATCATATCATCACTCATCCTCATATTCGCGATTAGCCAAACGTGGCAGAAAAGCGAAATAAAATAATCCAAACCAATCAATCAAATCAACTTAGAATTGTACAAGGAAGCCACTATCCGATCCTACCGAAAAAGCGCACATACATTGCGCCATTTCAAATGTAAATTTGGAATAAGCCAATGCCAATCATTTACGTGTCGTTAATGCAGTTTCAATGATTGTGAACAATTGACGCAAAAGTAACCTCAGTTCCTGCATACTTTTCTTTTAGCACTTGAGGGTCTCAAAGATATACTAAGGAGGAACCCTCTCCAATCATTACATTGCAGTTCCAGTGAATCAGCTGTGCTTTTCTACAGCTATGAGTATCACTTTACGTGTATTATATTTTTTATCTGCCTCTCTTCACTGTGAGGACGTGCAGCGTATACAATTAATGAATCAATAACCCAAACGACAACGACATCGGTTGATGTTGCCAAGTCATTGAAGGCTCATTCATCACCTACAAAACCATATCACACATTACAATAGACACACTCGACGCACACATACGTCTGCTGCAGAGACCGCTGATTTGTGTCATAAATTTTTCCTGCTTCATTGATTTTTCTTACTGTATAAAATCGCCAGACAGTCAGTCATTTCTTTTTTAGAAGGGATGGCTTTGTGCATATGCCACCCCCTTGCGATGGGTCATCAGGGTAACGGCAAACTTGGTGCGATAATATGACGAAAACATGAATTCTGTCTCCTCCGTAGTGTTGCCATATCTGCACAGTGAATTATTCTGCCATCTGTGTGTGTGCACCATTCATTACTTAGATTTCAGATTGGTAATTTTGAAACTCCAGTGTTCATTTGAAAATGACCTGCATCTATCACTTTAGCGTTTGAAAATATTTGCTTTGAGGAGAGACCATTGCTGCAACGAACTGGGACGTTTTCTTCCATTTTAAATATTTTCGAAACATTTTAAGATTGCAGTTCCCCCCTTTTGGGGCATATTATTTTTGCGAGGGGTCCATTCTCTTCAAATCGAAATGTTCTAGTCTTATTTGTAACACATCGTAAGACATGCTTGCAAAACGTAACATATTTTTACGATTTTAAAATACACAAAAACGGTTTCAATCGCTACAAACAAATTCATCAACGTGCACAAACATTTCCAGGTGATTTAATATATATTAGTTTATTCCGTCATTTTACTTGAATATTTAGGGCTTCCACGATGGCGCAGTGGTAGCGTTGTTGCCTTGTAATCAAGGGGTCCCGGGTTCGATACCCGGTGGAGGCACAAGTGGTTCGGATCCCACTTCAAACTGTAGGTCCAGTCCCGATTAGCCTTACTGTGCATAAAGTGCATAAATCAATCAATTCTTGAATATTTAATGTACTGTACATCAGACCGAACAAAATCCCGGTACGTCCTCTGTCCATGTTCACCCTAATTCCGTTAGGACGTTGAAAAGATACACTCACGTCATACCTTGCAATTAGAACAGCCTAGTTTATACTATTATATCTAATACATATAAACATAAGACACACACTGACAGTGAAATTACGCTCGAAAGATATATAGATTGTAATTTTTGTTCCTAGATGGCAAAACAAGATCGTCATAAAATTCCCGCAAAGGTATAAAGTTGATAATTATTTCTTACATTTGTAAACACTGTAATTGAACGTAAAAGCACGCGAAAAATACAATGTATGTTTGGTTTAAGAATAATTGCCAGTTTAGATTCAACTCGTTTCAATCACAATCTCTATCAAAACTGTGAGGCAAGGAACTTCTCACTACGCTGATTAGTCGTCGAATACCTATTTATTGACAAGTTGAGTTTATAGTCACCTTCCAAAGGCATTGCTATGCACTTGGCCTTGCCTGAGTTAATGGCAAGTGACGACAAGGAACTCTTCACTTGATTTATATCTTCAATAGCAGTATTTATAATCGAACAAGCTTACTCCAGTGAAACTTGCACTTCCTCAGCCTTGCCAATTCGACTATTTTTTTTGAGAGAGAGGGAGGGGTGTTTTGCTCAATACGTCATACTAATAAAATTCTTCCACCCTCTCGGTGCTCTCACTTCAGCCATGACTGTACAGTAACCTACAGTTCTGGATTGTAAAACCGCATTGCAAATCAATGGTTCAACCAAGAAGTATCCGTGACTATACATATTTTTCAAACTGAAAATCTCTACATTGTTGTGTGCCAAATCATAATGAAAATGTCTTTGCCTGGCATTTTGTTACACTGCGCAACGAACTTCCATCGCGGATAGAACCCTGAACCCCTTGATTACAATGCCACAGCGTTACCACTACACATATCGGGAAGACAAAAATAGGTATGTGTTTGTACGTATAATGTATACTTCTGTTCAGATAATGTTTCACATACTTCAACTGTCCAACCTTATAAAATGTGCCACTTTATGTGGACAGGAGTGTACGGAATCAACTATCTAAAAGTACTTTTTATAGACATATAATTACAATATTTGACTCTTTACAACATAATTTATGCATTCTAATAATTCATATCAGGTTTAACTTAGATGTATTTTGTTATGAATTAAATGCAGTTATGAATGCAGTCAGGAGAAAATTACCATTGTAATGGAATCAGTCTTAACATTCCTATAATTTGTGTTTTAGTTGGCAAACAACCCAGATAACGGTAACAATCAAAAGGCAACACTCAATTCAAGGTTGTTTCTCAGAATAGGGTGCAAGTATTTCATCCTCTTTTTCAATAAGTTCCTAACAACGGATTTTTTTTTCTGACAGTACATTTAGATTGAGTCTAGAATTTTCATCTCACACTCTTTGTCGAAATGTCTGTAGTTTATGGAGTTGGAACGCCAGAAGTCATAGGTTTTGTGTTTGACCCATCACATCTTCGACCAGGTCATCATTGAATCTCTTCTTTGCGATTAACCTAGAGATGTTGAAAATCAAAGTAAAATATCCAAAGTCGAAAGTTTATGCACTATGTTCTTTCTTAAATTACTCAGCTTGCTTTTCGTGTGTGCATATCCTGGAATAAACTAGAACCCAGTCACCGACTCGTTCCTGCTTGCATTGCCCTACCATTTCCTAAGATAAATATTTTGACAATGAACCACGCAGGGGGCACGAAGGATAAGCTGCAGGATACGACAATATTCACTGGTCACGAGATCCGTTCAGAGAACCACACACGCAGGTTCCCAGCGAGGAAGCCGATCTCCTGGAGAGGGAAAGGAAAAAAAATAATTCCATAACCTTCGTTTCGCACGGTAAGATTATCAATGAAGCCAAATTATGATCTGCCGACTCCGCAGTTCAGGATAATATTCCCAACTGGTTGGACTTTCTTTTTCTTTTCCTTTGACTCTCACTGTGTGGGTGACCAACGAGACTGCTTGCGTTTGGCGTTCCTGTCTATCGTAATGTTACACATAATGGATGAGCTTGTCATCTGGGGCTTGGAAATGTGCAAGAGGACAGTAGGTGGTTGTTGTTCGTTGTAGTGATCGCTGTTCGGCATGCACGTTTGCCATCATCTCTTGTGAACCACCGTCAATTAACAGCCATTTAAGCACGAGACAAGGCCAGGTACATGGACATTAAGTGAATTTCTTCACCATTTTACATAACGGTTCTGACGTAGCCGGTAAGCAACTGCCAACACTTCAGAAAAGTTTCCACGCCGCTCGGTAAAACTAATTTTGTTATTGGGAACGTGGGCAGGCATGGACAGGTGTTCATCACTTTTTTTCCATTTTTTAACTCGGCACAATATCCTTTGGAGGAAAGCAAGGAACAAACGTGTTATCGTGTGTATGATGAACAGGGCACTTAAAACGTATTTTCTGGAAGTTAACAAGGAGGGTTCCAAGTGAGAGTAGAGAAGTTTGAAGCAGCCATTCTCAGTCTTGCAAGAACAATATACATCACGGATTATAATAATGTCCAGCACGTTTTCTCTCTTCCATGCATATACTGAGCTGATAAATTTCGACGAGTTCGTTGTGGGTCAGTGGCTAGAGTATATTTATTTCTGGCGCATGACTTCAATAGTAATTTTTTTTCTTTTTCGTTTTCAACGTGCCTTCCTTGCTTCATCACGAATCTTTCTGAAGTGATTTAAAAGATGTAAATTCTAATTTTCGACTAGTCCTAGCTACCTATGTATTTCCTTGTACTTGTCGACCAATTTTAATGTTTTTATTCAGTTATACTTATCGTGCTGGTAATGTATATTGTGAATTAAAATACACAAAGAAATAAATAAATACATAAAATCTTTAACTATCTACTGAAATCAGTGGACATGATGAACTATTTGAAGTATCACGAGATTATTTCGGAAGACAACAAAACTTTAGATGAGAAGGAATTATTTAATTTTCTGAAATGTCATTGTTATTAGTATGTATGTAAATTAGATGGATTAAATTTTCAGTTCATACAAAAAAAATTGTATAAGATTTACAAGAGCAGATTGAAATCAGATAAATGAGTGATGTTATGTGAGTGATACTTCATCAGTGACATCAATTAATCACCCATCCTCATCTTCACGATTAGCCAAAAGAGGCAAGAAATCGATCGAAGGAAATTAAACCAAATGAATAAATCAATTAATCAATTATAAAGTGTGAAACAATTTTAATTTTATTTCTTACTTGGTAATTGTAAAGTTTTTGCAAGGACAATAAGGATTTTTGTCAATATAATAATCCAAAGGTTTCCGATACACTATCCACTTCTCATTATGAGCTGGTGTTCATACAATTTTACCAAGTCTTTATTGATAATACTGCTAATATACGAGGCTGAGGACATTTTTTAAAAATCTATCTCGTATTTAGACAGTTAAGCACATATTGTAACGTATTACATGTATTCAACAAGGCTTATTTCATTAAAAATATTCCTACGTTCATCATTACAACACTGGAAATCTCACGGTATGAAGTCTTGATGACGAACACACCCTTCCTCACGGAAAGGGGGGGGGGGGGTATTTTCTAGGGCTGAGAGCAGTAAGATTTGATATATTAATTAATGAATATCATACAATAACGAATATTTGTGTTGAAAGAGCATGTGTTTATCTGTATGTTATTCTTTACCGGAGACAGTAGGATTGGATTGGATTGATTTGTTGTTTTAAGTCCACTTTATGCACAGTAAGGCTAATCGGGACTGGACCTACAGTTTAAAGTGGGATCGGAACCACTTGTGTCTCCACCGGGTATCGAACCCAGGACCCCTTGATTACAAGGCGATGACGCTACCACTGCTCCATCGGGGAGGCCCGGAGACAGTAGGAGAGCGGAGGTGTCCGCCCCCATTGCCGTAACTGCAATAGATAATACCTATCCATCCCCACTTACTAATGTACAGCCACTGACACTTCTGGGTTTTAACAGCCCCGTAGACTTCTATGGTATCATTGCAACCCAGAATTGTCTGTAACTGTACAATGCGGTGGGGTATCCAAGCTTAACCATGACTCAAAAAGTGCAATGTCATACATTAATGGGAGGGGTTCATTGGCCCGTAGTGAAAAAAAAATTTTTTTTTTAGTATAATATACTGTATATCCTTCATGAGATAATTTATGTGTAAATAAAAAAGCAATGTTCGCTGTGCACATTGCACCGTGCAATGAAAGCACATATACAGGGATGTGGAGGTGGCCCCACACATTCTCGATCTCGGCCATTCTTTGGAGGTGATGTGATTAGCACCCATACTCCGTAATATGTATGTTGATTGTGTCAAATATCTTGGAGAGTTATGTAACTGCCACCTCATTGACATGACTCTCCCACGAGTAGCGTATTGGATAACCCAGTCATGTTATAAGCAAGATGTCCTGGGTTCGATTCCTGGTGTATGGAATTGCACAGTGAATCAGATTCCACTTTAAATTGCAGACCCAGTCTCGATTAGCCTGTCTAAGCATAAAGTGGTATTGAAAAAAATCAACCGCATTGGTCATTCCATCATGATTTATTCTCTGAAGATTCTGGGTTCGAATCCCAGGCAGGGAATCCTTGTGTCCTCTTTGTTCTTTCATCAGTCATGGTCATCGTCCAGATTAGCGAAGAATAGAACAGACAAGTTTAAAAAAAACAAATAATGGTGTGTATGCTATTTCTTCTCTCCGTCACTGATGTCATCGGTGTGTTTAATAATATAAACTTGAACATTTAGCCCCAATAATGTACGTATGTATCGTTTGGAAATATTAGCACAAGAACATTTTTATTGTCCGTAAAAGGAAAGAAAAACTCGCCACTTAATTATCTTGCAAAATTTGCATGTATACTATAGTTTAGGAGAAATTTGATGGGGTGGGTATTTCCAATACTGGATTTGATTGAACTTATAAGTGTTTGTTTATGATAATTTTAATGGTATTTCATGCAAAAGTGGCACATACATAAAAATATCTACGTATATGTGTATATATTTGTTATTCACATGGAGAATGAAGGGAGTAAGAAATTAAAAATACGATTTTAAAACCAAATTAAGTGACAATGAAAATATTTACGCATGATTCCAAGTATTTATGCGCACGCATGCGTGTGTACATATGCATGTATGCGCATACATACATACATTTAATGCTAATTCACGTTTTCGGTAATAATAAAGGGGCTGATTTTGACATTTCTATCGTCCAAAGATCGATTTGAAGACAAACGTCACAAATGGAGTAAATAGGATTGTATTTGCGTTGTTTGTGGCCATGGTGATGAGTTCAGGAACAATTAAACAATATAATGATGCAGGACGCGGACTCCGATAATTCTATGCATGGCTTGCCTTCAATCAATATGCAAATTTCCGATAATTGTGTAAATACAGACGATATATCTAAAGTACATAGTGTCCTACTCTTCTTTGTTGTGGCGCAGTAAACCAAATTCTCGTCGTCCTCTTGATGCATGCATATTTGGGGTGGAAACAATGGAATATACGGCTAGAGCTTTTGAGTGCATTGAAAGGCAGGTGATACTTGATTGTCCCTTTCCACATTACGTGAAATCTTCAGGTTACCGAAAAATACGCTTCAAGGATGCATCCAACCATACGTTATGTTTCCACTAAAGTAAGAATGAAGCTGTGCAATGAGTGCATGCATGAGGGATGTAGGGATACCGCTCCACATATTCTGCCTCTCCCCCCCCCCAACTTTCCCGAATTGAGTTGGTGTGATTCAGCACCCAGTTTAGGCCACCGTACACCAAAGGATCCGGTTCGAATCCTGGCCTGGGTGTTTATTTGTGAGTGTCCAGTCTTCAATTTCACCATGTCATCAGTCGCGATTAGCCAAAAGTGGCAGAAAAGCGACGCTACATAACAAGAAACAAAGGATCGCGCCTACACTCTGTCTTGGGAATCTGCGGAGCAAGGCCGTACATAACGATAGAGATGGGGAGAAAGCGAGTGGGCGCTTGCTGTAGAGATTCGAGGAACATAATGTAGGTACCCATTTGTGAGAGGAGATGTAGCTTCGGAGCTACTTATGCTGCAACATTTGTGTGTGTGTGTGTGTGTGTGTGAATATCAGTGGCGTAGAATGGGCAATTCGGGTGGGAACGCCAAGTCCGAAGGAAGGGTCGGCCCTTTCTTGCTTAATAATTTACTTATGGTATTAGTCGCCACAGGTATTGTTTATTTGCCTGAAGTCAGCTGGGTTTTCAATAAAACATCATCCATGCATGTTTTAGCTAGAAAATTAGATGCCTCACTATGCCACAGATGTTTTGAACTCTGGTGTTTTATACCTTTCTGCATGACGCAAGTCATTAAGAAACCTACCTGAATCACAAGCGCCTCTGCACAACAGTAGACGTCATTGTTGTGGATGATCCAACTACTGATTGATTTGGTTTATTTTACTTCGCTTTTCTACCACTTTTGGTTAATTGCGAATATGAATATGAGTGATGATATTGAAGAAGGGACACTCACAAAGAACACCCGTGCTCACGCCGGGATTCGAATCTGGGGCCTCTGTCGTCTTGGCGCCCTGTGCAAAACACTCTGACACGGAGGTGGGTGGATGATTCAACTATAGTACACTCAACTGACGTAACAGTGCCGATTAGTAATTCAGACCACTGTTTATTACATCTTGAGAATGTTGATAAACATTTTAAAATAATTTTATCCAGAGACCATTCGATGTTAAGAGTTTTCAAATGAATGCTAAACATTTCCATTGACAGATACTAACAAAAAAGTAATAATAATAATAATAGAAAAGAATAGTTTTGTGGGTTAAGTGGTAGAGCAACTACAGGCTGAACTTCTACCACGAGGACATCACCAACTTATTTGACAAAAACTGTTTTGATCTTTTAGTTTCTAATGCACGTCGCTGTTCGTGCGATAAATTATACAAGGCAGTGGCCATTAAGAAGCAGTATATTTGAGATTGGTAAAGTTACGTCAGTCAATATTGCGTATTGTAGAATCACATAGCACGAGTTGCGTGAGCGCGAAGAGCGAAGAGCCGAGTAGGAATTCTACCGCTGTCGTCTGCTTCAGAAGGCAGGAAGGGTCACATGAACCAATCACGGTAGTAGCCCTCTGCTCCGTACGCTGGCGTACGAGAGAGCATTTGGGCGCGCGTGCTGTAGAGATCCAAGCTTCCCTCCAGATAGACAGCAAGGTATATAAATTCCTTTACGCCGAACCTGCCCTGCGTCCGGCCAGTAAAGGCATTGAAAAAAATGCTAGAACGAGTGTTGTTAGTGGAGCGTTGCAAGCGGATCGCGAAAAATAGCTATTATAATGCCATGAAGGTCAAACGTCCATGAAATTAGTCAAGTTTTACTTTATATTGACAGCATTTACGCATTTTTGAAATTTTAAATCTGGGAACGCCGGTTTACGGGCGTACTATAGCGCTACGCCACTGGTGAATATGTGTTTGCATATTAACATATAATTTGCATTGTATCAACAAAACGCAACCTACACCTTCAGTAATTAGAGGTTAATCTTATGTAGAAGTGCAAAGAAACAATATATAAACATTGACGGAAAACTCTTGCCTGAAATCACCTACAGTGGAAATCAAACCTGGGTACTCGTCTGACAAACCTCTACCAACTGTTAGTTAATTAATTGATTAATTCATTTTCTTTATTTTACTTCGCTTTTTGTGCCACTTTTGGCTAATTTGGGAAGATGTGGTTAAGTGATGTCATGATGAAATTGTTGAATGAACACTCACAAACATCCATGACCAGGTCACGATTCGAACCCTGGACCCCTGGCGTCGTAGCGCGATGTGCTAACCACTCCGCCACGAGGGAGTGGTTAGTTAAGTAAACCCTATTAAGACAAAAATATAGTTACATCATTATGCCACTAATAACTTTTACCTTATTAAATCAAGCATTATTTATAGCCACCCCCGCCAGGGTAATGGTAACGCAGTCACCTTGTCATCAAGGGATCGCATGCTCAATCTCCGATAGAGGCACATAGTGGTTCAGATCGTAATGTATAAAGTCTTAAGTCTAATTCTAATTAGCCTATCTGTGCTTAAAGTGGACTTAAACAAATTTTCACATCATTGTCAGGTACATTGCATAATATTCCTTTGCTCCACACATCCAGTTCTGTGGCATAACACCAACAAAATTACTTAAACTTCATTTAGTGCCATTTGTTACTATATCCATTTGTAAGAAATATATAAATCTGGTCTCAAAACGTATCTTACTCTTAGGTCTATCAATAAGAAACAAACAATACCAACACAGGGTCTCCCCGATGGTGCAGTGGTGCCGTCGTCGCCTTAAAAATCAAGAGATCCAGTGTTCGGTATCGGTGAAGGCACATAGTGTTTCGAGTACCACTTTAAATTATAGGTCCATTCCCGATTAGCTTCTCTGTGTATAAAATGGACTTAAAACCAAACTTAAACAAACAATACTTACAAAAAGCCTGAAGTTATCTCACAATGGATTAATTTATGTTGTATGGTACCTCAAATTCAAAACCTTTGGAGAATATCCAAATTTCGATCCATACGAAAACCTACTTTCAGAAAACAACTTCAACAAACTAGCACTCCGACGACAAGTGACTTCCTCCTTCTTTACAAAATAATTAACGGTATAATAGACGATTCTAATATTTTATCAGCCGTAACATTTAATGTTCCCGTTTTTAAAACACGTCCCATACACAAAATATTTTGATTGCCAGAGAGCAAAAACGTCATTTCTTTCTACCTCTCCGGTGTGGAGAGCGTGCAACTCTTTCAACACAATTTCGAGTGTGTAAATAACACCATTGATATTTTTGCAATGAGTTTACACAATATTGAAACATTGCAGTGAATCTATTGTAAGAATATTATGTAAGCAATTATGTAACTAAACACACGGCCATGAAAACATTCGGCTGGGCAGAATTCCGCTGATACCACTTATTGGAAAAGCAAAGCGATAGCGGGACAAAAGTCGCTGGTTCCCGCGCACTGTGTGGCAACGTCAACCGGGCTGCGTTGCCTAGTTCATGCGTCAGACCGACCTCTCTCCGGGGCATACAGTTGTCATCCCTGAACTTTGGAGCAAATACTGTCAGTTTGTATCACATGAATTACAAAGACCAACTCTACAACGATATCTATAATTCTCTTAAAGCTTCGAACATACGGGGTTGTGCTTCAACGTGGCAACAGCGCGAACTTGTGCCACCCGCCTAATTTCATGGCCGTGCGTTTAGAGCACTTTAATTGGGATCGGTCTGTTGGGATCTATCAATAAATAAATAAAACACCATATGAACTTTAGTTCGTGTAGTTTTTCTTTACAATCGAGTATTTCATTTACAGGACAAGACCATAACGACCATTGAAAATTTACTTTTGAAATACGTTCTTTTTTTTGTGGAGATAATCACAAAGAGGAGGAACCCTATTTTGATGGGAGAGAGCGCGTCTGTTGTTGGTCAACAAGTTCGTTTACTTACAGAGAGCGAAATTGACCCTGTTTCTCCGTGAACTCGCATTGACCTTGATTGGCGTGGCCTCAGCTCGGCCTTGTAATTAGCGCACGGGGAGGAAATTGACTTGCAGCCGAGGTTCCTGGTTGGATCTGCTCCATTACACTCCAGGGAGAAAGGGTCGGATTTGTATAATTGGTGTGCAGCATCGTCGACCTAACAGCACAATTCGACAAGCTCCAACAAACCGTCGCAAGGGACAAATTCGGTTGATCACGGCCGGAAGTCCTTAGCCAACAATTGTTCCGCGTCTGCTGTGGAAGTGAAAGAGAGGAGCACGTTTTATACATGATCCACACTGCAGACAATTTTAATTAGAAACGAACTTCAAAGAGCTGGAAATAGTTTTCAGTTTGGATGATTCTGCTTTTCTTTTTTTTAAAGGTTTGGGTACCGGAGGGAAATTTTAGATTAAGGCATGTTTCGTATATCAAATTTTAGTACTTTTTTAATGTAAAATATTTTATTTGGAATTTTAAGTATTCCACATTGAAATATTGCAAGTGGAAATTACAATGTTACATATAATATTAATCCATTAATTTTGCTTCTATTACTTTGTATGTGTGTATAATAAAACTTCTACGTATACTTAGAGGCATTTGAAGGGGAATATAGGGAGGGATGGTGGCAGCGTCCAAGCAATAGACAGAGATTATAAACAAACTCTTGGTTTACTTACATAATTAAAAGTGCACATTGTACCAATGTAATAACTTTTTACTTTTCAACAAGTTCTTGAAAACCAAACTCTTAAAGTGCAGAAAACTGCTGAGTTGCTTGCTTCACACATAACATTTTTATCTACAGTTTTCGTTTTACAATTATAGAAAAAAAGTGATCGCATAAAGGAAATAATATGGAAGATATAAAAACACGATTATGCGTAACTTGGGGCAACGTACGATAAGCGAACCTTGAGGATTAATTCACCCTCAGTGACATTGTTAACCGCAAACTAATGATGAGAGAAGGAAGAAAATTGTTAGTACATGAAGTTACAGTTGTTAATGTTGTCACACATGTGTAAGTAACTGGAGGCCAACTTGTTAATAATACATTTAAGTTATTGTCTATGTTATGCCAGTAATTAGATCCATGATACAGTCAAAGTAAAAATTTCAAAATATCAGAATACATAAGCACAGATCGCATCTTTATAGTACCAGTTACAACTAATACAACTAAAAAATAAGTTCAAACTATAATGTTGGTCGTCACCTGTAATCTGGCAGCTACCGAAGAAGACGAAAGATTTGGGCATCCAGTCGAGAGCGTACTAACTTGAATAAGTACGCACGGAACACTTGATCTTTACAAGTTAAGGGCATACGGGACAGTTTCCACGGGGCTCATCCCAAGCTCTTCCCCCCGTGGCAGTGTTGGCAACTTAACTCTCTTAGAGCCAGAACTGGCTCTTTCGTGCACTCGTTTGGCTGTGAACTGGGGCGCCTGCCCCCGTGACCCACTATGATGCCATCACTGGTTCCGGCCCACATAGACCAACTTTTGCCATGATTATACATTTTGCACGTGACGTGATATTGTTATATTGGCTGCGTCGCCCCACCCCCTCTTATATCCCCAGCTGCTTTTTTCTATGACGCCTTGTTGACGTGAAATTGACATAATATTGTTATCAGGGAATCCTTTATTTTCGATTTCATACGACCATCGGTGGATTATTGAGATGGGTGATGTCACCGGATGTAGATGGTGAAAACTAAGAATAAATTGTCATCAATTTAGAGTTAACGGTAATACATAGCAGCACCCCAACCCTTTGACAACTTGCTTTACCCTAGGAAGCACTTTATCCAGCCTTCGTAAATCTAGCTCCTTGAAAGTCAGTTTTAACTCCATTTAAGGTGAAATATAGGTCTTTTATGCGCATCAGGTTTTGCAGCACTGCCAGGATGGCCGTAGGAGGCAAGGAGAAATCCATTGGGCTTATGGGAGTATTATTTGACTTGTTCTCTTGGGAATATCAAACTTCCGATGGAATGGAAAAATATATCAACGGGAAGAAGGCAGCTTGAAGATGCATTTCACCAGCGGAATAGTCGAAACTTCCATTTGATTATTCATCATATTTTTCAAATATCGTATCCAGCTTAATCATCAACATTAAAAAAACGCTTCCACTTGCAACATGGAGAGGAACTCATACTATTGGATACAGCCAGTGTTTTTTTTTTTTTAGCGGTGCCTATTCGGGCGATATTAACATAAATGCACAGTTGGTGCGTAACTGTAACTCCTCACCTTAAGTTGTTACCTTTCCAAATTTATGTAAAATATATAGCCTGTGAGCTCTATTAGTGTTTGAACTAGTAATCAAATAATATTTTTGATTCAAAATGTTAAAAAGCCTAACTATCCTTTTTGTTAAGCCTGGAAATGCAATATTTTTTTATCGAAATTACTAGTAGAGTCTACATCTATTGTTGTTTTAAGGAATGTAATTCTGTTGATTTGAAAGCAGGTGTTGTACTCCACTTATTGACTTTTCAATTTCAATTCATCATCATCATATTGTGGAACATATTGTGAGTATAATTATGATGGACAATTCGACTACTGCTGTTGGGTGTACAACAGGTCATAAAAATTAATTTCACGATAGTTAATTCTATTAAGTTTTGATTTTAATTATTAGTAATGCTATATTCTGTAAATAAAATATGTATTTCACAATGTGAATTTATATCCACCATCATGTTGGTAGTTACATGATTCACTACAACCGTACAAGTAAAATATATTTTTCACCAGTGTTAATGCAACACCATAAAAATAAAATGAATGCTACGCTTTAAATAGCATCGTGGTGAAACAACAAACAGTTACGAGGCATTTTATTGTTCGTGTTTCGTCCCTTGTAACTGTTGATTAAGATAAGGTTCCCAATGGCGAAGGGTTGGCGGAGGGCTAACAACTTCTCGACTTGTGTCTGTAACTCTCTCTAGTTCTTTCTCGCCTCCGCCGTTGTTACTTATAATTAATGGGGATCTCTGTCGGGGAATGTTTTCCTAATTGAACAGGACAGGTGAGCGCCGCAATACTATGCAAGTAAGCGTGTAGCAGAGAGCAAAATGAGAGCGAAAAAAAAGGGAGAAACAGAATATTTGCCAAGGTTTGAATTCAGTAAACTGTGAAATTGGGAACATTTCGATGGGAACTGCAGAGAATTAACTTATACCGGTGCATTTATCACAACGCACGGTTATTTTTCCTCTCCTATGCAGACATTCTCTTGGTCTCCCTCGGTGCCGGCTTCGTCCGGAGCAAATGAGATATTCTATCAAGTTTTCTTTTGCTTTTTTCCAACGGTTTATTTAGATATGCAGATGCATGCATATGCAAAATCGATCCTCCCAACGCATTTATTTGCCTGGTAAGCGTACTGAAAGGTAGAGTCCTATTATTTTTACTTTAACAAGCAAGTTTATGTTGCTAGGTTATTTACCCAGGTCAAACGTGACGATGACTTTTTATTTTGATAATGACGAGTCCAATTTCTCCCTGCTTTCAGACCGCATTATGTGGGCCTCCACACTACACTACGAAGGCCGACTCGATTGTTTTAAGATCAAACAAGGGGTCCCGGTTCGATACCCGGTGGGGGCACATAGTGGTTCGGATCTCACTTTTACACTTTAGGCCCAGTCCCGATTAGCCTATTTGTGTATAAAGTGGACTCAAAACTCAAACTCAAACTTTATGATCAAGTATATTATTTAAAATACTTGGATTTTTTAAACATAGTATTCAATGGTTCAAACTTCAACTTCGACTACTATGTGCTTTAGCTCTTGTTGTAGAATTTTGAAACATGGTCCATCCTGGTTATCCATTTATCACCAAGTTTATACGAGGGTGTGTCAATAATTATCTGCAATGCAGGTACATTTGTGTTTCCTTTGGCAGCATTGTTATTTTATCGCATGTATTTTATCGCTACGAGTGGTTTCTGACACTTTGCGCAGGTTTCAAGTTGATCGATCAGTTTCAGTATCACTGCATGGCCACTCGCTTTCCAGTTGCACCAAAGGGCAGCATTCCATTATCAATTTTTTGTGATCTCAAGGCGTATCGGTAGTCAAAATCCAGAACAACGCGGTATCAGGACATTGTTTTGCCTCAATGGAGTGTCTACAAATGGATTGGCGTAATGGAACAACCTAGTGATCACGCCAGCGACAATGAAACGGACAAAGGACCAGCAGTGAGAGAAACCGCGCCTAGTAATGGATGCGAGAAAAGCAAAAAAATGCTGCAAACGAAAAACAAACACAACTGCATTGCTGTTAATTTAGGTCTTGCCCTCAGCTCCGGTAGGATTGGGTTTCTTCTGACTTTCTAACTATGCTCTGTCTCGGGAATCTCTGTAGATAACGGTAGACAAGGGTAGGAAGCGAGTGGGTGGAGCAAAGCAGTGCGCGATGCTGCAAACGGCTGGTAGCTGCAGCCTCGTTTTCCCTTTCATGCACCCATTTCCCCTCTCACGCATTTATTGGTCGAGCCCTCTCGAGTCACTATTTACGCAAAGACTTGTTTGTGTTTGCTTGCTCCAGAGTTTCCAGGGACAGAATGTCGCAAACCCTAAACAAATTACCGAAATACAGAAAGGGGATCTCAAGGTGTAACATTAGCTTTTAAAGCGTACGTATCCTGAAACGTTTGCAACGCAATTAACGCTTATGGATTTCTAGCTTGCGTGGAACTAAGGCGTACGTGGAGGAATATCTGAAAACTAGACGAACCTTACATTCCACAATTTTTCTTGCTGACTGTACAAGAAAATAGTCCTTGTTTAGATTGGAGTTTCCTCAACTTCACCCACTCTCCATCTATACGTTGCACGTGATGATTGTGACACCGTAGGCTAGAGAGAATCCTCGTCAATAATGGAGTTTGGTATTGATCGAACCCAACACACTTGTTCGAGTCAATTACTCGGGCTTAAGTACGCAGATAATTACATTCCATCTCTGCGGATCCTCTCTGTCTCAAATGAGGCGAGGCCGAAAAGAAAGCGAAGAAGTTTTGGCGGTTCGCGTCGGGACGGGGACAGGTTGGGTGGTACGGAACAGCTGGCGAGTTCGCTACCGGTTGCCGTTTAACTGATAGAACAGTTCCAGACCAGCAGGAGAACGTGGCGAAATATATGCGAACGTCTACGATAGTTCAGCTGCTGCACTTGCGCTTTTGGGAGTTTTACCCTCCGAAGAATTTTCACTCTGCGACCTACCTATCTGGCCGTTAGCTTCGCACCCATTCGCGTAATTAAAATAAGACAGGAAATGGTCTCCCAGGCCCGGAAACGAAATATACGGTTGCCATTTTCATCTACTCGGAAGGAACCTAAAACAACCTCTCCGCCGATCCTATATTCGAGCGCATTTGCATGGTTAAAATTAGATTATTCTCTGCAAAACAGATTGAAATGGGTCTCCTTAGTAAGATTGCCTCGAATCAAATTCAAATTCGTAAGCGCGGCCGTTTATTTTTATCCTCGGTATAATTTAGCCAATGAGATGTGGGTTTAAACTTGATTTTCCGATCAACAAACGCTTCTAGACTGGTAACTTCATATTTTCTCCTCTGTGCTAAGCAAAAGGAAATTGAACATCCTCGCGCGCCAAGCTGTTGTTTTCCATTCTGAACGGTTCAACGGTAAACATCTGTGTTTACGTAGAAACTTTTCAGATAATTTTGCAGCTTTCCTGAAACGTGACACTTTCATTTTCAATTGAATTAACAGACCTCTTCATTTTATGAAGTTCTAGGGTAAGGGATATTTGCAAAGTGAGAGAGACAGCGAGGTAGACAAGATTGTACAAGCACTTAACTTGTACCACTGATTAAGAAATTTGAATTTATTGAATTCCTGTGTGTAATTGCTAATATTCTGTGAAAGGCAAGGACTTGAGGCTTTTGGAAAACTTCACACATATTGAGCATATGCACAAATAAATGCGTCGCTTCCCCCACACCCCCTATACGCCTTCATGGTGTGGTGCTAAGCACAGGGGAACACTTTACCTTTTTTTACCTCATAGATGCATATCTAGAATTTTCTTTACTTAATTCTTTGTTAACACATGGACTAGTATTTCATTTGTTTTTTGAATCGATATGAGTATTTATATTCCTTCGTACACAGTCTCTTTCTATTTAGAAGAAATCATATTACTAAAATCGGAGATTTGCTCTTTGTAGTTAATGTAAAAAAATTGATGCCTTTATTAATTGATTGGTGTTTTAAGTCCACTTTATGCACAATAAGGCTAATCGGGACTGGACCTACAGTTTAAAGTGGAGTCTGAACCACTATGTGCCTCCACCAGGAATCGAACCCGAGACCCCTTGATTACAAGGTGACGACGCTACCACTGCGCCATTGGCGAGCCACCTGATGCCTTTATTAAATCGTAAGTCAACCCAGTACAGTTGTAAAAAATATACATGTACAACAAATCAAATCTTTCATCCTTTGCAATGTAATAAATATTCAAGTGATCATTAAGGGACGTCAGTGAGCTGGAGATTTTTTTTTTGGTGTTACCTTTTTCCATTACCCGTCATCTTTTGTAAGTGCATACCTCATGTAAGTTATTCAGAGCAAAAAGTGAGATACTCTTACACCAAATCAACGAGAGAAATAACAGTAGGTTCCAGTATACGTTTAGATTATTTCGATTAATTCCACTTTATACTCAAATAGCCGCACAGGATTTCATCTGTACATAAAAGTAGTATCCGAATCACTGTGCAATATTCCTCCACCGGGATCTAACCTGGAATATTCTTGATTACCGCTACTTCTTCGGGAAGGCCTAGTTTTATATTCGTTTGAAAGAAATATTTATGCAAATAGTTCTAATAAATGTTTATGTATAGGAACCGGATACATGAAAAGAGGCTATGGAAAGTATGAGAATCTTTGAATATTACAAATATTTGATGTCACTTCAAAAACCAAGGTTATTCACTTTTCCATGACAAACAATATAGTATATTCAATAGTCGTAACTTCTATTTATGTTAAGGAAATTTATAATGTCAAATTAACATTGTCATCAGAGAATAATTACATTGTTTACATTCACCCTCTTCAGAAACAATTACAATTTTAATCGAACAGCTGCACTGTGACCCCACAAGAAATCACACTTGGGACAAAGATAGTATGTAACTAAAATCTATCAAGATACAACAATGTATTTAACGTTTTTGCTATGTCTTAACATATCATTTGTTAAATTTCCGGTATTTCGGTTTCTACTTTAAACTGTTGTTCCACTCCCAATTTCAGCATAACTTAGACTTAAAACCAACCTTTTACAGTATCTGCATCGAGCCGAACGTGTAGATTTCATATTCACATTTCTCACACCCAATTGTGAAGACTTCATCGAAGTACGTGATCTTGTGCCTTTATTACATGTTTCTTCCTTTTTCTTCAGTGTTTTCGCTACATATTCATTTAGTCGAGACTTGGAGTATTGCGGGTAACTTTCAGGAATAATTGAATTTAGAGCCGGAAGGTCTGTTCTTCAGCTCTTAAGATGATTATGAGATGAAATACATTGATCTCAGCCATTCTTGTAACTGCTGTGTCTGCCAATTCCACAAGCAGCGAGATTTTTTACTTTCTATTGACGGTACAATGCTCTGGGTGGAATCAGAAATTATCAGAGGAAAATTATCATCTCTCTGATTTCTTCTCTCTCTCTCTCTCTCTCTCTCTCTCTCTCCCTCCCTCCCTCCCTCCCTCTCTCCCCATCTTTTCGGATTTCAATGTCTCATTTTACCTTTTGTTGGTATTATTTGAGAATGCATTGAATTGCTTTCCGCAAAGTGTGTATTCCTCTCATACATTATCTAGCTTATAAACTTCTATCTCATTTGGCACAATAGGGGAAATTGTAACAAATTGCTACTATAAGCTGTATCAAATATAGTTCAATATAAATACTTATAAGTGGCATTGATTTTAATATTTACCCATTACATAAGATTCTTGAAGGAAACAAGAAAGGTAATGTCGTTGACAAAGGTCGCTTAGCAACGATTTCCATTTTGCAAAATATATTTTAATAATCTTTATCATAATTCCTAAGACTAATGGTGTGTTTGTTATTGATAGCAATATAGATTAATGTTTTTAGAATTTTAACACCATTGTTCAATTTATTTCAAAATACAGTCACTTCTAAAAGTGAGTAGAAATTCTGATAGTCTGTCTTGGATGTTCAAGAAATTCAAAACAATGATGAACACGAAGAGAAAGTATCATGACAAATATAACCAAAGTTGCAAATATGATAATTTTGTAACATACTCCAACCTATGAAAATGTGTTAAAAATGCATTATACTGATAAACAATATTTTCCTGCTTTAGATGAAACGTAGAAAGGAAAATATCTGTTCTGGGTTCACTTTTATGAAATATACTTTATGGAGATGAATTTCTCAACGAAGAACATGAATATGAAGAGTGGTGGGAATATCTTAATTTACAATATAAATACTTATTTTTGCTAAAAAAAATGTTCACCTCCAAGATTATTATCGACTGTTTTTTGAGAATCATTTCTTAACAAAGTTCGTATATATATATATATATATATATATATATATATATATATATATATGTATGTATATCTCATCTCAATAATCTGTTACATTGATAAATTCTTTAAATTATATGTATTGTAAATTATTTGTAGAAATAATGGACGTGGTCCTGTGTTCCACACTATAGAACAGTTGATTGATTGATTTAGTTTATTTTACTTCGCGTTTTGTGCCTCTTGCCTAATTTGCGAAGATGGGGATGAGTGATGAAATGATGAAATTGATGAATGGACATTCACAAACAACCAAGCCCGACCGGGATTCGAACCCGGGACCCTTGGCGTCGCAGCGCGATGTGCTAACCACTCGGCCACAGGGTCGGGCTATAAAACAGTTGAGTATTATTGTTATTGAAATAGGTTGTCATGTGACATTCCACGTACGATGTGTCAATTTAGTGTAATAGTTAGATTAAAATCTGTTAATCATAATGCACCCATACAAAGCGATATAATATAGTAAATGTTATTGTTATCGCCTAGAGACATGAAAAGATGGCGTTTAAGGGGTGATATTTTGAGAAAGCACTCAAATGTTCACGTAGTGCACCCCAGTAACTGCAGATTGCAGGCCAACGAAGCTCCGTCGCCTGGACCTACAGCCAGTATAATCCTCTATGGGACTTGTGTTGTCCTTTGTTTTGTCCATATGTGCTGAGTGCCCCTTTGCAGTCTCTGCTTTTAACTAGTTAAGCAGATTTTAGTCCTCGAAGACATATATTGATTTTAGCTACTGTAAGGTACTGGGCACCATATAATGTGACGGGTCCAAATAGCCTAAGTGCTGACGCACCCATGATTTAAATTTCATTCAATCAATTAATAAAAGACACGAAAATATGTATAAAAGCAGCAGTGGCGGATTCTCCAATGTTAACTGGTTTACCGCCGGTAAATCAACTTATTTCATATACGAGAAATTGCAGGAAAATTTGAAGTTGTCTGACTTGTGTCTTTGTTTTACTTTCGTGTCTGTGTTTCATTTCTATTAGAGTAAGATGGGGCAAGACTGCGCAGTTTTGGTTCATTATGTTTTATTGAAGTTATGAATCTATAGTAACACACGGAAAAAGTAACACAGAATGCACTATCCTTTGCCAACATACAGTAAATTTCCGAAAGCTCAGTAAACAATATTTCAGCAGAAAACAAACGAAATACATGACCATGCAAACGCGCCGTCTTACCCGCAGCGCGGGGTAAGACTGCGATCACGTTCGGGTTAGAATGTGCATTGTACTAACACTTTATAAACAGAGCCACATTCGTATGAAGCTTCTATAAAAAGGAACACAAATCACTAAAGAAAGTTCCTCTTTCATATGAGAAGTATTTGTCGTGCCATCCAAACATGTGGCACAGTGAATCAAGTCCTCGGCTGGGTATCGCTAATACAAATCACAAATGAAGGTTCCTGTTTCATACGAGGTGCAGTTTTCGTGCCACCATTCGTCACATGCGGCACACTGAATCCAATACTCGACTGGGAGTTCGTGTACTTCTCATCCCAACCAGGGCAACTGTACTCTTTCTTTTGACGTTGCCAGCTTGATACGTCGTATTCAGCAAGGATGTTCGTTTTCATCATCATACCAATAGCAGATGGCGGTACCCCATCAAGTAGTTCTGCTTTCATTCTTTTCCGTGGAGAGATGAATGCAGAAGGAATGAAACTTCCTGACGCGCTCATACGACATACGGCAGTGATGGTTTGTCCACGTTCTTCACTAACAACCTTCTTAACCGATCCTTTCCCCTTCACACTTGTCACCTTTGGGTTTAGGAAGGAACTGTGCTGACACCAGATTCATCCATATTAAATACACAGCATGGTTGAAATTTATATCTATGCAATAATTACTGCAGATTTGTAAAATATCTGTTCACCTTGGAATTTATTGCGCAGTCTTGCCCTACGCTGCAATCGGGAACAATGAACGTGATGCTAAGGACCCATTGCACAATGCAATGAAAACGAATGCACAGATGGACTCGGCATGAACACAGCTGCTTCTATGAATCAACATCGAGATATTCTCTAAATTTACAGTGAAGAAATTCTAAGAAAACTTAGTATCGAAATATCTCGCTTTCCTCTCTCAGCACAACGAACTACCAAAATGTCTTCACCAACATCTACGGCTAGCTTCCATCTTAGGCGAAGTGAAGGTCGAGCAGTGGTGCCAACCGTGTATGATTTTCACCTGAAAAAAACCCAGAAAAAAACCGGTTCGCAGTCTTGCAGTAAACCTGATCAAATTTTCAGAATACACCACTGAAAAGTAGATATATGCGAACAGTGAGGGAAATATAAAATATCACGAAGATGTCTTATTTTGAAAGACTAAGGGAGACCTAAAGATTTAATTTGATCTTGCCAAGAGTACAATGTTTCGAAAGACACCGTTCCACGGAATTTCTCCATAATAAGGCATTTTGTGGTTTCCTCTATTTAATTCCCCCTTCCTTGGACAGCTGCGCGGAAGGGTGGTGGCTGCGAAGTGCGAAGGGAAGACCAGTTGATGGTCTTCCGTTCGCCCATTGCCGCCCGGCTATTGTCTTCTCCCGGCCATGAAGAGGTGGAAAGCCGAACTTTTATATAACTTAATTTTAATTTCAATCAATCAATTAATCAAAGACATGAAAAGATGTATAAACGTAGCAGTAGCGTATTCTCCTTACCGCTGGTAAATCAACTTATTTCATATATATAGAAATTACCGGAAAATTTGAAGTTGTCGGATTTTCTGTTTTTGTTTTACTTGCGTGCCTGCATTAGTGTTTTATTTCTATTATATCTAATTAATATATAATAAATATATGCAATAAATAAGAATTATTGCAGTAAACCTTCAGAATACGTCACTGAAAAGTAGATATATGCGAACAGTGAAGGGTAGATAAAATATCATGAAGCATGAAGATGTCTTATTTTGAAAGACTAAGGAAGACCTAAGGATTTAATTTGCTCTTGCCAGGCGTACAATGTTTCGAAAGATACCGTTCCATGGAATTTCTCCATAATAAGGCATTTTGTGGTTCTCTCTATTTAATTCCCCTTCCTTGGACGGCTGCGCGGAAGGGTGGTGGCTGCGAAGTGCGAAGGGAAGACCAGTTGATGGTCTTCCGTTCGCCCATTGCCGCCCGGCTATTGTCTTCTCCCGGCCATGAAGAGGTGGAAAGCCGAACTTCACGACGCCCCAAATAAAAAGCCAGGGCAATCCAAACCTTTAAATCTCGCCTGCGAAGGGGGGGCCCTACGTGGTACAAAGACCACACTTGAGGGTCTCTTTTTTTCCCCCTTCTCTTCCGTCCAGGTTACTGCTTAGTTTAATGGCGGTGTGGCGAGACACCCATCCTTTGCCGACTGACCCTCCTTAAAGGAGCAGGACGTAAAGCCCCGCCTTCAAAAACATTTACACCCTTTTTTAATGCGTCACATAACTGGAAGCTAACGGCGCACGGCCCCGTACCTGGTCCTCCGTGATACACAGTATTACATGCCTTTAAGAGCAGCTTTTATCGGGCAGTCTACGGATTTTAGTACGATTCGTATAACCTGGAGTGGGCCTGCTTTTCCAATCGAGAAGGGCCTGCACTACGAGATGTATACTTTGATGGATAACTTTCTTCCCCTTTCCTAGACAGGTTCTGCCGAATGGTCCGCAATATATATGGAAAGAAACAGCCTTTTATGACGTACCAGCTACGCAGTAGCGGAAGACATTGGCACAGGAAGCAGGAAAAGACGAAACTCGCCGAACTCCTGTTTCAAGCGAAAACTGCAATATATCTTGGCCAGAAATAAAAGTTGGCAATGGATGTCAGTTTGTTTCAATTTGGTGTACGTACATCATACAATTGACATGGCAGCAGGAAAAAATATAAATATTGATTTAAGGAACGTAGATATTCCAAAATGAACAAAAACATTTTGTAACTTGTTTACATTTAATAATGAACTTATTATACATATATATCCAATGAGGTACTTGTTTTCTAAGTCTTGGTACTAGGTGGGGGAAGTTCTACATATACACTTTGTACACAGACTGGAATCTCATCCCTATTGAAAAGTTGTCAAATACCACGCTGCATACCGGCTCTGTGGCCGAGCGGTTAAGTGGTCCACTTTCTATCTCGAAGTACCAAGTTCGAGTTCCAGCATGAGCACGAATATATTTGAGTGTCCCTTCATAAATTTCATCGAAGCATCACCTATCCTCATCGTCGCTAGTAGCCAAGAGTGGAAGAAGAGCGACGTAAATAACAAAATGCGTGTTCAAAATTTTCACTCCTAATGTTGGTTTGTTGAAGCTCTTTTTGTGCCATTCGAAAATTTTAATCCTCTCCCCCACGTTATTTCTCTGTTATTTCTCTGTTCCTTTCATAGCTCCTTTTTGTATTGTTTGTTCTTTGTTCTTTTGTGTCCCGTTCCATTTCTTTTTTCGGTTCAGTCCGAAATATAGTCACTCTCTTAACCCTTACATCATTGAAATATTTTCTCTCCTATGAAGTTTCAATGAATATTATTTAAACCTGCTGTTTGCATTTTACTTACAATGCCACACTTTGGCATTCCAGAAGTCAATATATTCTTAATCTGGAAAGTGTTTAATTTTAAGAGGAAAATTTAGTCTTTAATTGAATGTGGCATAACGGGAGATTACGTATTTCTGGAATTTCTAGTGAGCCCTCCCATCTTAGTCAATTTTTGTGCTCTTTGGATCAAGAATTCATAATAACTACTACAATCATGAGAGAGGAACTCAACAAAATTCCCTTCTTTCCTTGAGGGAATGGCGTAAGCGTATTATCCAGGTAGATTTGAAGGAGATAAAAGGATATTCCACGGTGACGTTCTTCCAACAAGAAAACAATCAAAAGAGAAAAATCATAATATATCCCTTCATTGTTGAACTAAGAAAATTGAGAGTGTAACTACATTAGAGAGAAGGGAAACACGGAAATATTATCTTGAGAGGAAATCTTTAAAGAAGCTAAGTGGTAAACGGTAAATATATCTTCCTATATTTTCAGTGCATGTCATATGATATTTCCTCATTCCCAATCATCAGCAGTGGATTCATATTAACATATTATTGTATGTGAATGAAATATTTCTGTAGCACATTTGTAGTTTAACTTCATAAACGTGTCATTACTATTATACTAGAAACTTGAACTTTTCATGTCCTACCATTGTAATAATACTCTTTACTCTACGTGTTTAACTTATAATTCGTCTTCCAAAACAAGATGTTCACTCTTGCCCTGGTTTCCTATAATTTGCAATTTTTTTTTAATATTGCATTATTCACTTTTGGAATAATAGTTTAACAATGTTGCACATTGTTACATGTGCGATGTATTGTTGTTGCACACCATTCTCTAGCAGTTGATTGATGACCCGGCTCTCTGTATTTCTAAGTGAAACTTGGAAACCGGATATCTCGCCTGCAATATTGGTTTCGGTGCGAAAACCGTCGTGTTTGAGGACGATCTCACGCAGGCTTATGTCGGCACGTTAATTTAAGGACGCACCAGAATGTGCAGCATGAGTTTCAACCCAACTGACTCGTATGTCTTCGGACCCACACCTTAAATTCCATTCCCACCGTCATCACCTTTCCTGTTTTTTCTCTTCCTTTTAAAATGTTATTGCACTTCTGGAAAGGATAATCTTGAAGGCTCATAAAGTCCTTCGGGCTGGTGCAAGCGGCTTCTTTCCAACAACAAAGATCGCGGCTCCATTGTAACCCGGGAAAACAAGCGTCGCTTCCTTCCAGCTATTCTTGCAAAAGTTATTACGATTAATAAATTTTCTACTCCTCAACAATGTTTCAAATGGCCAAGTTGAACTTACCCTTGGGAAGAAAATTCCCACGTCCATTGTCAAGTACCAGCTCAAGGATGATGCAAATTTGTTACCCAAGTTCAAAATTACTAATCACAATTTGAATGTTTAACATTGTGATTAAACTTTTATATTTTCACTGAACTAAATGATATTGCTCATCAGAGTCGTCACATTTTATTAATTTATATTAAAATATAATGAAGTTTTCAAATAATCCTGATTTTAATTTTAATGTTTTTTTATTAATTTCCCTTGCTCACTGATATTCTAATTTCTAGAAACGTTAGAATCTAGGTGCTTTTATTTGCCCACATTTCCGCTTCATGGGCTGATCTTAGGATAAACAAAATAAGAGAATAACCATAACAATACATGAAAATGCAATGAGAAAACTAAAGTTTTAAATAATATGATGAAGATTTAAGAGTATTATGGAGTGTGACGAAAATAGTATAGCACAATAAGAGGAAAACTATATATTGATTCGCAAATTAATGAAGTTTTGTGTTAACATTTAGAAATGAAGTAATAAAGCAATAACAGTTACAACGATTATAATGATTGTATTTGATGGTGCAGGAAATTTGTTCCCTTACTTTATTGCTGTCACTGAATTGTACACAAATTCTTATTTCTTAAACTTGACTCTTCTTTAGCGTTATCTTAATTTAGAAGTATGGTTAGGAAATTTGTAGAAAATATATTAAATTAATTAAATGAATTTTCAATTATCTTGGAAAGCTGAACGTAAAAGACAAGAACATAAGAGATAGAGAAAGATTAGAAGAGGTAAGAGGTAGGAAAGTAATTGATTGATTGATTGATTTGCTTTATTCTACTTCGCTTTTGTACAACTTTTGGCTAATTCCGAAGATGGAGATGAGTGATGATGAAATTGATGAATGGACACTAACAAACATCCATGCCCAGGCCGGGATTCGAACCCGGAACCCCTGGAGGCAGGGAAGTAAGAGAGAACAATAAAGAAATAGATATAGAAGTAAGAGGGGGGACAGAGAAATAGAGAGATTGTGATAAAGGGAATCAGTTTTGAGAAAACTGGAAAGAGAGAGAGAGAGAGGAGACAAGGTAGGAGGAAGAGAGAGAGAGAGATACAAAGAGGAAAGATGGAGAAAGAGATAGAAACGGAGAAACCTAGAAACGAAGTAAAGATATTGTAGGAATAAACAAAATAGAAAGACTGGAGAGGGAAAAGTAATTGGAAATAAAGATGAAGAAGAAGATGCGAGAAAAAATCGGAAATGGAAAGAGAGATAGCTAAAGAGAAAGAGGGGAGAGAGAAAAGGAGAAAAATTTACATACAAACAGATAAAAAGTAGAAGCAAGAGATAAAAAAGTATGCGAATGGAGAGGAAAGGCTAAAACGGGAAAGAGAAAGATACAAGCAGAGAGAGTAGGAAGACGAAATAAATAGCAAGATTAGGGAGGAAAAAAGAGGCAAAGAAAGAGGAAAGATATGTTTTTCCTTTACGGAAGTTTATTGTATTTTCCCATTTCTGTTCAAACTTTCGTCCTCTATTCTTAGTCTAACAAAACTGTCTTTACAATGAAATTTTATTTTGCTCAGTTGATTTATTTTTTATTTAGAGAATTTTCATTTCTTGTTTCGGCAAGAACTCCGATTTAATAACCCAGAGGGATTTGAAAGTCATAAAATGTAATTTTATATAGGCAAATCGAAGATGTTCGTGAAAACTCTCAATTTTACATATACGAGTACGTATAACTTAATTTATAAATATATTATGTTGTAAACCTATAATTATCATGGCTGTTCAATGGCGTTGGTGGGAATTTAATGTAAACAATAAGCAACAAGCTGCTTTTGAAAAAAAAAAATACTTTTTTGCTTGAATGGTATGCTTGCGGTCCACGATGCGTTCATTCATTTTGTGTTCTTATGAGAGGTTAACAATGAAAAAGGAAATCTTGCAGATACTTTTAATTAAACCCTATTTTAGAATCTTATTCATCTGATAATTTTCATATATTCTTTTATGTAGCAGTTAATGCCAACAAGAATATTTTTCAACGCAAACATTAAGTCATGAAATAAATTGAGATTATCTCTGTAAAAAACTGTCGAAGATTTAGTTCGAACTAACAACAAATCAACTAATGATAGAAGTCTTATTTTATTGTATTTGGACAGTAAAGAAACGGTAGATTTTTCATTTGAAGTGATATCTCTACGTGATAATTAAGAGGTAGACGTTGTAAAAAGTATTATTAGTACATTTGTAACCGTAAAGGAGAGATAAATGTCAATAATTTTTGTGGACATGATAATCTATCGACTTCTTCAGAAATCAATTTGATCGTAGATGTAGATGACCAACTCGTGCAGAGTGGTAAACTCAGGATCTCGCCAAAGAATGTTCAAGGATCGAGCCCCGTCCCAGATATGGATGTTTATTTGCTATCGTTCCTTCATGAATTTCCTGCAATCATATTCGCGATTAGTCCGAAGTGGTAGGAAAGTGACGAAACATTCAAAAATACAAATATAGATAGATGCAGCAATTGTCATGTAATTTGTTATTTGATTTTTGTTATGTAGCTTCGCTTTTGTACCACTTTTGGCTAATCGCGACGATGAGGATGAGTTATGGTATGATGAAGTTGATGAAGGGACACTCACTAAGAACATCAATGCCCAGGCCGAGATTAGAACCCGAGACTCCTGGCGTCTTATCGCAATGTGATAACCACTCAGCCATGGATGTCGGCGTAATGTAATTTGTGACGTGTAGGACATGTCGGATAATAGTAAGAACGTAGGGTAAATTTTTGTTTGATAATTATATTATTATATAGTTATAATTATATATTATCCAACCTCACTTCCACGTAGTACACCCTGGATTACATTTTGCAGTCTAAAGAGGCTCTGGCGTCTGGACCCATGAACAGTATAATCCTCTAAGGGACTTGTTGTGTGTTGTCAATATATGTTTGTGATTGTCCCTTGTCAATATATGTTTGTGATTGTCCCTTCATCTCTTTGCGATTAGCCAAAATTGGCAGAAAAGCGAAGTAAAATAAATTAAATCAATCAATATATTATCCAGTTATTATTAGTGGATAATATTATATATTATTATCCAATTTTAATTATTGTATAATTGAACCTGAATTTTATTTTTGAGAGAGAGTTTTGACACATAAATTGTCTGCTTGCTATTCCTTTGCCGATGTTATAATTCATGGCCACGTTCTTGATTTACCAGGGTGCATACTGCTTTCCGGCGGAAGAGGATATGTTTCCAGCTTCAATATCAAAGCTTCCAAACTTAAATCTTTGGACCATATTGCTGAACTTTATACCTAGGTATATGATTTAGTATTCCGGTTGCCGAGTGGATAACTTGCCTCCGGGTGTGGATCTTAATCCCACTGGGCGAATGTTTCGGTTATAAGTGAGTAACGTTTTCATCGCACGGCGGAAGGAAATGTCCCCAACGAGACTTAGAAATTAGTCCCCCAGGGGCCCATGACTGACACGCGAGAGGGAGAAGCGCACAGTCCAAATCCCCGCCAGATCGCACCCTATTTCCGCATAGCTTATCCAATGAAATGTACCCTCTTTTCTTTGAGAAGTTTCAATGGGGATGAAGAATGGGATTGATTTATTTGATATGGTTATGTTAATTCTTGCAGGATGGGCATGCGCTCTACCTACTCTTGACAAATATTTGCATAAACCAAGTTATGAATAATTCCATTTGAGATCTAGAGATGTTCTTTTCCTCATGATCCTCGGGTTCAAGGGTCAATGAACTTGTGCATGCGCATGTGGAACGATAAACTCACAAGCTATAAAATAAGTGTACGTACCCTTGTTTCCGAAACAAGTTATTTTATCTACTAAGTATGTGGAACATTATGTGCAACTTGTACTAAATGTGCTAAATTTATATAATAACTATGTATGTATTAATTTATTTATTTATTTATTACCTATAACAGAGCTCTGGCTCCAATTACAATAGGCGTACATAGATTACTAAAAATTCAATAATACCAATTATAACAATAAAATATAACAGAAGAAGAAATATAGAGAAAACACAACTACAGTACCTAATTGTATAAATAATACTAGTACAAATTTTATACAGTGCATAAATCTAATAAATGATATTTGCAGAAGTATAACCATATATATATATATATATATATATATATATATATATATATATATATATATATATATATAATATATCGTGATACGCTATAGGGGAGAGTTGTCGAAATTGGACCAGTGGGTACTATTTTGCTTCTGCATAAAAAACAAGACACAGAAAAAGAACTAAATTGTAGGTATGAGAAGCACAAACTATTAGCTTTCACTTCATATATGTATTTCAACAAGAAATGCAGGAACCAATATAATAGGGTACGTAAACGAAAGTAGTGACATCGGTCCACTATAGGCAACTGGTTTTCTAACTTGGACCACAGGTTGCATAGGTTGGACTGCTCACAAAAGGCATGTACGTATGTATGTCTACGGTATCTAGACACCTGCAACATTCACTGCACACACCATTCTGGTATTTAGTCCACGTTCACCGCTTGTAACAGCACCTGCCCGTGATTTTCCTTTCTTTGCTACATTTTTTTGTGGACGTTTCTGGACTGTGATGAAACCTGACTCATCCACGTTGAATATTCGGTCAGCTGTAAAACCAAACAAGCCATACCTTCTACTACACTCGTTCAAGCCATAGTCCCCATTATTGTATGCTGTTATAGCTATTTGCAATTCCATCTCTGTCCACAGCCCATATTTTCCCCGGTCCAATTTGGGAAACACGTGGTGGTCTAACTTAGGCAATTATACCCCGTTAATATAAATATGACTCTACACGAACATACGCAACTAAACCATAGTTTTACCACATGTAGTTAGTGGTTAATGAACGGCACCGAAGCACAATAATTGCAACACGAACAATGGAGGTCCTCGTCGTAGTGGTAGCGTCGTCGCCTTGTAATCAAGGGGTCCCGGGTTCGATACCCGGTGGAGGCACAAGTGGTTCGGATCCCACTGTAAACTGTAGGTCCAGTCCCGATTAGCCTTAATGTGCATAAAGTGAAGTTAAAAACACCAAATCAACCAAATCAAATCAACGAACAATGGCAACACAATAACAGCACTCCTACTTCGTAGAAAGTCCCTAGTTGACTGACCATTCAGTCATTTGTACATGGCACTGAAGCCAACTAGTAGTGCCAACTCACCTGTTTCAAATACTCGTCTATAGGCAAAAACAAAGGCGGTCCAACTTATTCAACGGTACAATTTCGGCAACTCTCCCCTATATATCATATATATATTCTCATATATACGTACTCATATAAAAACAAATATAAAGGATGTGAGGATAGAGAGAGATCTAAGATCCTCCTTATGCTATATCTTTAAATATATGCTTCTGTAATTATGTTGGGCTTCTGCGATAACATTATTTTCTTTCGCTGTTTGGTTTGTTATGTTTTACTGCAATGTATTGAATCCTACTGTATAACTTTTCCGTGTCTTAATTGTAACACAGCTCATTTTCATTATTAATACTAATTGAATGACAGCACCATAGCACGATCAATGGTGAGGACACATTCAACTTTTATTCGGACCCTATTTGAAATTGTACTTCCAGTTCTATTTAGCCTATCTACGCATAAAGTGGACTTAAACAAGAATACCTTTAAGCGATAACACTGTATCGGCGGTCAGAATATTCTGGAAAATTCGAATAAATAACAGTAAGAATAAATTAAATGAGATAGATTAATAAACAAAAATAAGCCTAACTGATAATTAAACCCTGACTATCCATGGTATTATATATCATATATCTCAGCACGAAAGGTCTTGATTTTAGGCACTTGAATTACAAAGATTAACTTTGTTAATAAGATTACTGTTTCCTCTTCACCAAACATCTGATGTATTGACATTATTTATTTATTTACTTATTTAATGTTTCAGGTAAACTGCTGAATGAATATTTTATACTGAAAATGAAAAAGCAGGAAAAGAACAACAAAAAAGAAAAATAATACACAGAAAAAAGTATTTATAAATTACACATACATTCTTAACCACTGTTGGAACTGGCAAGAAAATATCAAGATTTGGAGGTAGGTAGAATTTTAGAATTTATTACGTTTCCTTTTTGTATGTGTCTCATTGTAAGTCGCTTTAGTTTTCTGTTACTTTTGGCCAATGGAAATGATGAGGATGAGTGATGATGAGATGAACATGGGACACCCAATGCTCATGCCAGAACTCAAACCTGCTGGAATCTTCCATGGCGAGATCGTTAGTCGACCGCTCAACCTACTCAGCCATCGATGCGGCAACATGTCTCCTTTAGTTTCAATGCGTACATGCAGCCTGATTCTTTCCACTTTTGGCCAGCAGATCCATACTTAAATTAATGATATTTTACACCGCCGCTAATTTTGAACATTTTTGTTAATACATTTGGACGTAAACGGTTAATAATAGACTAAACTTCTTTTCTTGGAGATAATACCTAGTAACAATCGTAACAATACGAAATTATTCCAATTTACTAGACAGATCTTCGAGTCGTCTTTTTTCCACTATTCTGAATTGGGCGCCCTTAAAGGGGAAAATCTCTGCTACATTTCTGTAGCCATTTTCCCAAATTATATTTCCATTCCTCTTTTGAAGAATGGCACGTCATTCTCTTTTTAGTGAGATACCCGGTGGAGGCACAAGTGGTTCGGATCCCACTTTAAACTGTAGGTCCAGTCCCGATTAGCCTTACTGTGCATAAAGTGGACTTAAAACACCAAATCAATCCAATCCAATCCAAATCTTTTTAGTGACACTGATCTTTGTTAATTTCACCTCATATCGCAGATGCTTTATGACTTTCAGCGTTACTTAATATATTGCAATTATTTTTACCCTTCCATTTCAAAGTTTAATCATTGATGAACTATAATTCTATGCATCGAAATATACGTTGATAGATCAATTAAAGTTCATCTGATGTGAAAAATTTAGGATTATACTATTTACGAAAAGTTCAGGATTTCCTTTCTGTCAGAAGCCAGTAAATATTACGTAGTATTTAAGAATTTTGTACAAGTACAGTAATTAATTGAAATAGCATATTTATGACGTCACATAAGTGGTACTAAAGTCTGTTCATGTAGAGGCCTTTTGAATAGATACTTAAATTAGTCATGTCTTGAACTTATTGATAAGGAGTTGAATTTTTGGACAATTTACGAACAATTTTTCAGTGTTATATTTAATGTTTGTTTCAAAGCCTTCAAATCAGTGTTTGATACACGTAAGTTCAAGTTGATTTATTCAATGTGTAGAAACCCAGATATTTCAAAAATCGAGAATTCGTGAGAACAAACCTCAATGAAACCTTTTGCAAACAAGAATGTATATTTCTCTACTCATGAAAACTGCATAAGTTTGTACTTCTGTTAATCACTTTTAGAAGAAAATAGAGTAAAAACTATTCTGTGTTCGATAATTGATTACATAATGAACCAGAATGCAATAAAATTATGAAATGAAAGTGCAAGAATCTTTATGTGGAAGACATATGTTCTTTTGCATGAACATAGTAGTGCTTCAATTAATATTTATAGTGGAGATACGTTTTTCTTTTGAAAATAACTTTGCATAACTGAGAGCAAAAATGAGTCAACTTTGAACGAACAATGCATTGCTCGAGTATTAATGAAACTTAAACAATAAGTTTGTGGGGCAATTTAATTTCAACCACTTATTCACACAAACGCATTCCACCCATGCATTAAATAAAATCACTGCCATATTTCTGGAATTAATTATTAAAAAAATTCACTGCCTTATCTAGCAGTTACAATTTTACTTTAAATTCTGGAGTAAGAAACATTAATAAAATAATTTTAGTCATTGAATGTAGACAAAATCTGTAAATATGGAACTGCGGTAAACACTGGCAGGTCCCATACCATATTTTCCTATAAATTCAACCTTCACTGACACGCACACTTTGTATTGAAATGGAAATGCATATGGACATGATGGAAGCCAGTATTCATATTCATAATCATCTGGTATCACTGGAAGGAGCAGGCCTTCATACAAATAATAACTTCCTCTGTCAGTCCGCATCGCATAGAGGGAAGGCAGTTTGTTTGCGTTCTTGCGGATCCCGCCCGCTCTCTGGTGTTCTTTGCCACTGGGGATGCTGCAAACTTAGTTTGAGAGCAGAGGATGAAAACTGGCCCTGTCGTCTCCCCCAACCTCCAAGAAGATCTAATCCTTTATAACAGGCCCCCAGTCGGATTTCTGGATCTTGGTTGGTTTCCAGTTCACGGCGAACAATAGTGGATGGGCGAAGATTGGAGAAAACGGGTCAATACGCGAAAGGGACGGAGGAAAGAAAGCGAGATTCCTTGAAAAGGGAGAAGATGAAGAAGAAGAGGAAGGCGGAAACATAAAAGGGAATTGCACACTAAAGTAACTGAATAAGAAAGCGGAGAATAGAAATATTTCCGCTCATTCACGGGGCCACGGTGGTGGGAGGATAAAAATTATTTTCCATTTCTGTGCCGCTTCAGATTATCTGATTCCCCTTCTTTACTCGACACCTGTTTTGAACAAGATACCTTATTTTTTTCCTTTACAAAGTATGGGATCTTTAATGCTTTTATATCTCGTGATTTCGGAAGGTAGTCTTTGAAACGAAATTAGAGTTAAGTAGAAAACTTCAAGGAATATATCAGGATAATTATAAAACTTTGTGCTACAGTTCACAATAAATAAAAGAACTTATTAACTGATCCACAATCGGGCCCCATATAGTAGCAATCATCGTTAATATTATGTCTACGCCAACTACAAATTGCTTAATTTTTCATGGATTTATATACGCTATTAATATTTTCAAATGATAAAGAAAATTGTTAAAGCTTCTAACGTTTTACAAGAGAGAATAATAAATGAAACTCTTTCTTTGAAAACAAACTATGGAATATTATTTTCCTGGATATTCTCCCTTTTATTCCACTCATTTTAATGAATACCTGACGATAACAATTACATATTATACACTGTTGGTCGGATTATGCTGAGGGCCTCCCCGATGGCGTAGTGGGAACGTCGTCGGCTTTTAATCAAGGGATTCGGGGTTTTGAAGCAAGTCTTTTGCACATACTTCAACGAAACATCCTAGTATTTACCTTTATCCAAATCTACTTACTGTTTGCTAAATTCAAAGAAAATTCGGACGTCACTATACAAAATTTCAATATATTTTTCACTTACTGATCTACTGTCTTTTTTTCTTTGTCGCTGCTGTGGTCAAAATGTTATGACGTTTTTTAAGCACTTGATGCAAAATATACGAATAATACACGTCACATTGCTTCGGTAAAACACAAACGCAACCTGGGATAAAGAAATAAGAAACTACTTACAATTTTTCGATTTCAGGCTTCAGCCATCTTATTTCAGTAGTGGTCATGATAATTTTTCACCTCATTCTTTATTGACATTTTTTCTTTCCAGAATCGAATACAAGTTGACATAATTTCTACAAAGTTTTATATTAACAAACTTGAATAGTTTTTTAAAATATTGTCTGACTTTAACTTATTATTGAATAATTTGAAATAAAATAGGTTTTAAAAAAATCGCTACTATGTTGGGATATGGTTTGCTATGGTGAACAATAGATGGCTCTGGACTTATGAGTATTTTTCTGACATTTCTCTTTATTGTTTCTGAATGTTTTACTGTAGTGGAAATGAGTTAATATCTTGATCCTTTTTACAGAATTTAGAATTTTATTTGAAATTGAGAAGAAGAGAAGTAATAAGAAGTAATAAGAAAGCTACAGCTTCTCTGTAGAAGGCAAATAAATAAATAAATAAATCTAAATTTTTCTTGCCAAATGATATTGATATCAAAGCCATTTGGCAAGAAAAATTTAGCTTTCTTATTACTATTTACTATAAAAAATAGTAAAACTAAAATTATTGCGAAATAAATTTATTTGGGTAAATGTTTCAAAACAAAACAGAAAGGTTCAGGATATTCAAAAAACAAATTGTAATCATCATTTGTACAAGAAAAAAATCATACTTATGTACATTTTAAAATTCATGTAACATGTCTTGGTTGAGTTGAGCAGTGGATGGTTTGGGATATTCAGGGTCTGTAGTTCGAACCCATGTTGATCGCCATATATCAATATCATGCAAATGATATTGATATGAAAGCCATTTGGCAAGAAAAATTTAGCTGTTCTTATTACTTCTATAAAAGGAAATTACATACATTTTTCTTTATGGCAATTAGAAATTAAACTTTGTTATCTTCCTACATGTGGTCTATCTTCTTAATTTCAAATAAAATTCTAAATTCTGTAAAAAGATCAAGATATTAACTCATTTCCACTACAGTAAAACATTCAGAAACAATAAAGAGAAATGTCAGAAAAATACTCATAAGTCCAGAGCCATCTATTGTTCACCATAGCAAACCATATCCCAACATAGTAGCGATTTTTTTAAAACCTATTTTATTTCAAATTATTCAATAATATGTTAAAATCAGACAATATTGTAAAAAACTATTCAAGTTTGTTAATATAAAACTTTGTAGAAATTATGTCAACTTGTATTCGATTCTGGAAAGAAAAAATGTCAATAAAGAATGAGGTGAAAAATTATCATGACTACTGAAATAAGATGGCTGAAGCCTGAAATCGAAAAATTGTAAGTAGTTTCTTATTTCTTTATCCCAGGTTGCGTTTGTGTTTTACCGAAGCAATATTTTACATTATCAATAATGTAATCATAATAAAATTATACATCACGTTTTGCGAACATAACAAAATAGAAATTCATAACAACACAAATATATCGTGCGTATTAAACACACAAATTAAACAATAAATAATATATTAAATAAATGTGAATATTTGGGTCAGTCACAATACACACCCCTTCCGGGAAAATTTTCGACCTATTTCTGTTGTGTAAATATCGAAAATTTTACCACATTTAGTTACAAACTTATGAACATTGCATTTTAAAATTACAACATGCATTCCTTTTATCGAACAGTATTAATTCAATTCAGTATGAACTCCGTGAATCAAACTTGCCCGACATATTTTTTCATTTTGTTTTAGTTCCATGCATTCAGTACATTAAACGAATAAACAATCAAATATACAACATTTTTCATTGTAGAAATGTCCGTAGTTACCTTACAATAACTACATTCAAGAATTCTTTAGACAAATTTGAGCAACTCTGTTTTGCTGTCGGCTGAACAATTAAACTTCTTTACATTAGATAAACTTTGCTTATTTACAGATTTCTTCCCATCTAGAGACATAAGTTCTACGTAATTGTTCTTAAATTTTTTTAACTAAGTAAGGACTTAACCATAAATCCAAAAGTTTGTGAATTTTCGTATTAAGGACGCTGCTTTTTTCGTAGTTTTTGACAAGGACAATATCGTTGACTGCGATTGAGATACTCCTTCCATCCTCTTTGTTCGTTTTGGTTATAGACCTTTTCTTCATTCTTGTTTTTGCCATTACACATTTATTCTGCCACGTCACCTTATCCAGTTCAGATGGCCAATTGATTTGATGAAATACTGTATTCTTGACATTATCATGAAGAAACAGTTCGGTATTCGAGGTCACAGGTCACTTAAGTGTTTAAGCCACTGCTGATGATTATCCTTCGTGTAGAGTCTTAGAAGTCTGATTATTTCCTTATTGTATCGCTCAATTGGATTGGCGAAAGGTGAAACACTGATGTTATAACATGTTTTATTCCATTCGATTCTACAAAACTCTTCCATTCAACTGATCGAAATTGAGATCCATTGTCAGACAAAATTACTTTAGAAAATGGATAGTGATATACGTATTGCAGCTGGAACTTATTTATAATTTCTTTGTATGTAGCTTTTCTCAAAGGGTAAGCCATTATAAATTTCGACATAACGTCCACTATTGTTAAAATAAAGCTATAACCTTGTGATTTTGGTAAAGGTCCAATAAGGTCTATAGAAAGCTTACTGTGAGGGGTTGCAGTATGTACGTGGAAGTGTTCTTTATCAATTTTTAAGACTGCCTGCTTAGTCTTTGCACATGTTAAGCAGTTTCTGAGATATTCATTAATAGTATCTTTCATTTTTGGCCAATAAAAACAACCTTTGCATTTATTATGAATCTTAAAATATCCAAAATGTCCTTGTGTGTCGTGATGCCGATGTAGAATTTAAGGTACCAACTACCTTGGAACTACCAGTTTCCACTTATCGTCTGGAAGGTGCTTCAGAAACAGAAGACCGTCATGAAATGTGTAAATCTCTTTGGATCCCTTCGGAGTAGGTCCTTCCTTTAAATTCCGCATAATTTCAGAACAGTATTGATCCTGTCGTTGACTCTCCTTCCAAAAGTCAACTGTGTCCTCATCAATAATATCTAAATTCAAATAATTAATGTATAATTCAATGATAAGAGGAACGCCTGTAGATAAATCAGGATACCTACTAAGAGTATCGGCAGCTTGGTTACAAGTTCCAGGTATATGATGCACGGAATAATCAAATCCTTGTAGTTTCAAGGACCATCTGTTTAGTCTCTGATTTAATGACTTCGCAGACTCCAGCCATGATAATGATTTGTGGTAAGTATACAAATTTATTTTGGTTCCAGTAACATATATATAAAATTTTTCGAAAGCAAAAAGAATTGCCAAACATTCGATCTCGTGAGTACTGTAAGTCACTTCGTCACCGCGAAGAACTCTTCTTGCATATTGTATAATCCTGGGATCCTCTCCTGAAGTGTCGCTATTTTGCTATAAAACTGTCTCGATCCACTTCTTCGAGCCATCTACATTGATGTTGAAGGTTTTTGAAAAATCAGTTTGTGCTAAAACCTCGGGAGATATAACTAATTCACGCAACTTCTCAAATGCCTCTGAATGCAAATCCTTCCACATCCAAGGAACATCAGATTTCAGAAGTTCATACAGTGGCTGAGCAGTTTCTGCAAATTTATTTATGAATTTTCGTCTCCAGTTGACCAAGACAAGGAATTTACGAAGAGCCCTTTTGTTATTAGGTGTCGGAAAATTTATTATTACAGAATTCTTGCTTGAGTCTACCTTAATTTGGCTTCCAAAAATTATATGGCCAAGAGAAGATATTTCCTTACATGAAAATTTGCACTTCGAAAACTTAATTGACATATTCGCCTCCTTCCGTTTCTGAATAACAGCTTCTAAATGTAGTAATGTTCCTGCCAAGTTTTACTGAAAATCAAGAGGTCATCCAAATAGCAAACAACGTAATCATTAAATTCCCTTGTTGATTCAGTGTTGGAGAACAGAAACTGCGGACTTTATACCAAAAGTAAGATATCGAAAGAGGTATTGTCTTCAACGATATGAAAATGCAGTATAAATATATGAATCCGAACTTAACGGTATCTGAAAATAGCCACAAGATAAGTCAATATAAGAAAAATACTGCGCCCCTAAAAAAGTTGCAACATTTCATTGATTGGTTATACTCTAACTTGCGGACTAATAACAATGCTTATTTAAATTCCTAAAATTCACAACTGGTCTTCACAGGCCCCCTTGTTTCGGGACTATGTGCAAAGGATTTAAATATGGCGAAGATTCTTGGTAAATTATGCCCCAACTTTCCTATTTGGCGAGTTCTTCTTCCAAAGGTTTTCTTCTAGATACAGGTATTTCTGTATCCAATTGTATCTTATGTGCCTCTACATTTGCATGTCTTGGTCTATCGGAAAATTGATTATGGTATTTCCATATAAGTGAAAGTAAATCTTGTTTTTGTACTTCATTTATGTCGTTAATTTCAAAAACTTTCTTGTAAATATCGCTCTTAGAAGGCATGTATTTAGATTCGATATCTGATACAGGCACATAATTTAACAATCCACAATACTTCAATTTATTTGCTTTGGATTGAGGTTCATTCTTAATCGTAGAGCTACATCGTTCGTCACATTTAGAGTGTAACAAATTAGAATCTTCATTATTTAATGTCGCACAAATTTCATTACCTGAATAACTTACTAAACTTATGTGCTGTGTCCTGAGATCTACTATAGCCTTGTACCTCCGTAAGAATGGAACTCCTAAAATAACATCAGCGTTAAGTTCCTTTAGAATAAAGAATTCCATACGAAAATATACATAATCAATTTGAAAGCTTATCGTTTTACAACCAGCAATCTTGCACCTTTTGCTTCCAACAAATCCAGATAATCTAATATCTTCAACCTCGTCTAATCTAAGATTACCAAGCAATGATATTATTTTGCACCAAACTTCGTAATTTAAAACATTTGCTTGACTTCCAGAGTCTATTATACAAGTAATAGGTAGTTTACATATGAGTCCATGTATGATTGGTACTTCTGTTACAGGAATAGGAACACCATCCTCATTAAAAGTCTAGTCTGGTTCGTCGTCGAACCATTCTAACAGAAAGTTTATTTTAAACGTTTTGAAAGATGAACTTGCATTATTTACAACATTAATATGACCTTCTTCACTAACACTATCATCAATTGAATGTTGCCTCTTAACAGGATAGCAGAGGGACTGAGGCACTTCCTTCTGCGCAACTAATTTAAAGATGCAGAGTTCGGAATTCGTTGCTGTATCGATCCTTGTACTTGATTTGTTCGCAAAGTATTTTGTTCACGATTTGCCATTCTTGTAGAATAAGAATTAGTTTGTGATACCAAACCTGCTGCTTCAGGTTGAGAATTTAATGGATTTGAATTTGAAGGAAGACACTGATATGGCATTGTATTATTATTAGCACTGCGATTTTCATTCCTGTAATAGAATCGCGATTGATTGAGCAAATTTTCATCATTAAATTGTCCTGTAGGTGAACGATAATTATTTTGCCTGTAATTATTTCGGAATTGTCCTCCGTTTCTAGATCTTAAGCCATTGTAATTGTTTCGTGCAGTAAAATTTCCATGAAAACCATAATTATTAGAAGTTCGCCTAAAATTTAACATATTATCCAGCTGTTCAATATATTCTCTCGCTGATTGTTGCTCTATCTTGCCAGAGAACTTAGGCAATTGGGATAATTCATTTAATTTTTAACTTCCACTTCTTGCATTTCCTTCTCCATTGCATGCATTTCTAGATATAGGATGATAATTTCTTCCTCCCAAACTATACGGTCGATTACCGCAAATATGATTTGCTCCATTTAACCCTGTGTTACTACAGTTATGCAATCTCGAACCATTTACAGAAGAATGAGGATCATCGTGATTCTTCGAAACTGAACATGGTACACTTGCATCACGATAAATATTACTAACACAATAATTTTGTGGGTGGGTTAAAATCACACCACATATACAAGTAGAATTAAAGCTTTGATCCAGATGACAATGTGGATTATTATGTACATTCCTAACATTGCCATTATTCGTACGAAGCACGGAACTAGAAGTAGGATGTGCATTTGTACCAAACAGTTGATAGCAAGCCCCAGTGTAGTTATATTTCTCAGCATCTAACTCTTGTTTTTGGAATGAAACTTCTGTGTCGTCACATCGAAATTTCTTTACGGAAGTTTCTTCAGAGCAAGATCTTACAGATTTATTATACTTGTGCTTCCAACGGACATGTTTACGAGCACGAGAGTTAGTAATATTTTTCTTACCAAAAACTGTCCTAGAGGAATCATCTGAAACATCAGTAGACGAGGTACTGAGTCCAACATCACCTTTGTATATTCCACAACAATTGGTTTTGTTCTGCCTTTACTATTTGTAACAACTGAATTATGAGCAGAAGAATTATGTGCAAGGGCTACGCTACCCTTATCATTATCATTAGAATTAACTTTCACTGTTAAATACTTGCTATCAGATTGAAGCTTTTTAATATTTTGTTCCATACCTTCAATACGGGAAATAAAGTGTTGGGATTTTTCTGTACAATCACAAATATGATTATGTACATCAGAATTAACATCGCTTTTACTTTCTAACATAGTGACTTATAAGGTCAACAATGTTAGAAGAGCAGTCATTATAATTTGATTTGATATTATCTAAACTTTGATCATAATCATTAAACTTGTTACTAACATCCTTCAGACGTTCGTCACAATCAAGAACGTGTTCTTTCAATGATTCTTGCACATTTTCAAATGAGATAGTTTCTCATAAAAATTGCAACATTTGTTATCGAACGCAGATTCAAGACGTGTAGTTGATTGTAAACACGCTGTACCAACCGCATCTATTTTGTCCTTAAATTCAGACATTAAAACATTGAGCCGATTGTTAACATGACTAATATCATGATTAACAGCTTCAAATTTACCATCATGCTGTGAAGATAATTGTGTATGTGCACTGGATAGTTCAGCTTGTTTTAAAGATATAACGTTGAGCTTAACCTGAATATTTTCATTAGGCAGATGTAATTCTGATCTAAGTTCCTGATTAGACTGTTCAAACTGAGTCTTAAGTTCTTGGTTAGACTGCTCAAACTGAGTCTTAAGCTCTTGATTAGAACTTAACAGCAAATTGTATGCTTCTAAAGCTGTTTAGTATGTCATTTAAATTAGGATTTATACTTTCCAAATAAACCGGCAATTGGTAATAATTGTAACTAGAATCACATTTGTTACAACAGTATTTTTCCTTCGTGGTAGAATAGATTGTCCAATGTGTGATGGAAAGCTTCAAACATGACACATGATAGCACGAATAACAATCAAAACATTGAACATACCTCAGGTCATTATCACAAAATGCCACTCCTTCAATCTTACCTGACTGTACATCACAAATGGCACCATCGAGATAATTACTACTATTTAAGTAGGTTCCTTCATATGCTCCTTCATAACTCTGATGATACAAATCTAAACAATTATAATAGAATAAAGCGAGAAGTTAACCGCACGTTTAGAAGTAAAAAAAGAGATTACTTGAAAAACAAAATTAACGAAATTGAAACAAACAGCAAAAATAAAAATATCAGAGATTTATATAAAGGTGTAAATGAGTTTAGAAAGGGGTGGCAACCTAAAGTAAACTTGATAAAAGATAAAGACGGTGAATTTATAGCTGACCCAAGCGATATTCTAAATAGATGGAAGAACTACTTTAATGACCTTTTAAATGTCCATGTAGGAGATAAATCAGAAGTGAATGAAGTCCACACGGCAGAACCTTTAGTTCCAGAACCTAACTTGACTGAAGTTAAAGATGCTATTAAAAGGCTAAAAAATAACAAAGCACCTGGCATTGATTTAATACCAGCTGAGTTAATTAAATATGGTGGAAATTCGTTAATATGTCAAATTCATAAATTAATTTGTTTAATATGGAATAAAGAAGAAATCCCTCAACAGTGGAAAGAATCCATAATTGTTCCTGTGTTTAAAAAAGGTGATAAAATGAACTGCAATAATTACCGTGGAATTTCTCTACTCTCAACAACATATAAAATATTATCTAACATTCTTTTAACAAGACTAACCCCATATGCTAATGAAATTATAGGTGATTATCAATGTGGATTTAAACGTAACAGATCAACTACAGATCAAATTTTTCACATCAGACAGACACTTGAAAAAAGTGGGAATATAATCAAAATGTCCATCAACTATTCATTGATTTCAAAAAAGCATATGATTCGGTCAAAAGACATAAATTATATAATATATTAGTAGAGTTTGGAATACCTAAGAAGCTTGTTAGTATGATAAAAATATGCACCAGTGAAACAGAGAGTAAAATTCGTGTGGGTATTAATATGTCTGACAAATTTACAATTCATGAAGGATTAAAACAAGGAGATGCATTATCTCCATTGCTCTTTAATTTTGCCTTAGAATATGCTGTTAGGAAGGTAAAAGAATCTAAAGAAGGACTAAAATTAAATGGTGTGACTCAGTTGTTAGCATATGCAGATGATGTAGACTTACTGGGGGATGATGTGAATACAATTAAGAATAATGCCAAAATATTTTTCAAAACTGCTAAAGAGATAGGTTTGGAAGTTAACAAAGAGAAAACTAAATATATGCTTACAGGCCGAAACCAAGTGTTAGGTAATAATCAAAATCTAATTATTGATAACAACTCGTTTGAACCAGTTTCCAAATTCAAATACTTAGGAGTAATATTAACAAATGAAAATTATATTAAAGAGGAAATAAAAAGTAGGCTTAATTCAGGAAATGCATGTTACTTCTCTCTTCATAAACTTTTGTCTTGTCGTTTAATATCTAAGAAACTAAAAGTTAAAATATACAAAACAGTAATTTTGCCTGTAGTATTATATGGATGTGAAACTTGGTCCCTTACATTGAAAGAGGAACATAAATTGAGAGTATTTGAAAATAAGATCCTTAGGAAAATCTTTGGACCTAAAAGGGATGAGGAGACAGGTGAATGGAGAAGGTTACATAATTTAGAACTACATAATTTGTATTCATGTCCAGATATTGTTAGAATAATTAAATCAAGAAGACTTAGGTGGGCAGGCCATGTGGCACGAATGGGAGAGGAAAGAGGAGTTTACAGGATTCTTGTTGGGAAACCTGATGGTAAGAGACCTGTAGGAAGGCCAAGACGAAGATGGAGGGACAACGTTGAGATGGACCTAAGGGAAATCGGTAGGGATGGAAAAGAGTATATAGAACTTGCTCAAGATAGGGAAAGATGGAAGGCCTGTGTTGCTGCAGCCATGAACCTTAGGGTTTAAGAAGGCTAGAGAGTTAGTTAGTTTGTTAGTTAGTCCTTCATATGCAACATTAGACTTTAGCCTACGTGAATGTCTAGGCTTGGATTCTTTACATTTATCTGCCATGATTGCACAGATTAATAATAATAAACTTGAGTACAATACAATATAGGGTCGACAATTTTGTCTTCGCAACATGTTCAACAAATTTCAAATCCAAGACAAAACAAAATTTGAAAGTCTATAACAATCATTGCGCAAACTTCAAACCACGCATCAGAAGATTGTCCTTTCTTTGTTCAATCCTGGCTGTAGGTGCCAAATTATTGAAGCTAGTCTTTCGCACACACTTCAACGAAACATCCTAGTATTTACCTTTATCCAAATGTACTTACAGTTTGCTAAATTCAAAGAAAACGCGGACATCACTATATAAAATTTCAATATATTTTTCACTTATTGATGTAGTCTTCTTTTTCTTTTTTGTTGGTATGGTCAAAATGTACATAGAAGTTTATACATCATAATTTTACATTATCAATAATGTAATCATAATAGAATTATATATCACGTTTTGCGAACATAACAAAATAGAAATTCATAAAAACACAAATATATCGTGCACCCGGTGGGGGTGCGTAGTTGCTCGAATCCCACTTAAAACTGTAGGTCCAGTCCCAATTAGCCTATCTCTGCATAAAGTGGACCTAAAACTCAAACAAAGAAACTATGCTGGCACTGGTCGGAAAAATACATAAAGAAAATCACCCCTGGTGCATAGAAAACTAGCATTACCACAATAGTTTGGTCTTTATCTACACAAAAAAGGCATTTGCTTGCATCTATTCGTTGCAACTTAACTGTAAAAAAAGGCCAATTTCTCATATTCGACACGCTCAACCTCAACTGCATAAAGCAGGATCAGTGAAAGCAAGCTGTTATCAGAGTCCATTATTCTAGGAAATTAGTTAATTATTCAAAACCAGAAACTTAGATATTTTCCTTTTTATTTTAACAGTACAAGAGTATTTTTATAGAATGGTAACAATCAACAAGTAAATATATTCCCTTTCTTTATATATCATTAATCAGACAACTACTATAAGCCCTACAATTTAAATTGATAAATAATTAGGGGGCAATGCGTGTATAGTGAAAACTGCCATACGACCGAGAATTCTAAGAATAGGTTCCTCAATACCCAAACTAAGATTAATTTAATAATAAATTTAGAATAACCAAACCTAATATAGAACCAATAAATAAACCAATAATCTATATAACGTAAAGGAACCACCATCTACGTAATTCCCCCATATAGCCACACTCACCATTCACGTTATTAAACCGAGCTTCTCCACTCTTTCCCCCGTGACCGATGCTTCAAGACAAAGCGTGCTCGTATGCTCCTAGCGGCCCCGAGCATACCAGGCATGACGTCAGTTCCAATGTTACCAGTACATTTAGTACATTTGAGGGCAGAGGGTTATATTCGTCAAGTTTCTGGGATATTATATATACAAAGTGAACTTTTAATGAAAAAATATTCAACTGTGAATTCTTTAGCTATTCCAAAAAAAATGTCGAGAGTTTGACGAGACATTATTTTTTAATTGATGATCTAGCTATGTTAGTACGGTGGCAAAAATTCCTGAAATTGATTTCCTCGGTGCATATAAGACAAACCGAGTCTAGAATGACGGACTTACATTTTTCACAAAAAAAAAAGCAATTTATTATCTTGAAAGCTATTTATTAAGCACAGCCTAATAAACCTCGGGGCCTAAATCTGTTCAATTAGCCAGATGGTGTTATTCGCCGCAACGCGAGATCATAACCGAATCCGGATAAGACCTTGGTGGCACTAAACAGAATGCTATGAGGCAGTATGTAATTTATTGCCATACTTCTAGACGAGAGTGCCACTTGTCTGTCTGTAATATCCCCACCTATATGCAGGCTACCGAATTCACCCAGTATGACAGCAAATTAAAAATGAATTTATCGCCCCCTTCCCAACCTGCTCTCGTGCGGGTATTATACAAGAGCAAGGGGTACTTTATTTCTTCTTTATACATGTATGAAGTTAGGTTGTTATATCAATGGCTGTGTGTGTAGCTGTCCATTAATTTGTCCCATGGAAACTCTGGCTAATTCAATGAAAGCTATGTGGCCGACTTCTGATATATATGCGTGTAATTGGTACTGGGTAGTGTGCGGAACATTTTAGAGTGTCATCAAGTTGTACGTAACTGGTAAACCATCGAGGTTGTTCGTGGTGTCATGGGGAATCCGATACGTGTTTTTATGATTTACATGAGACCCCAAATGTAATAATACCATTGTGTTCCTGATCCCCAAAGTTCTTGCCATTAGGAGTTGTAAATATTTAATTGATTTATGACCTTTTCCTCTGTTATACTCCTCATGATGGTTTTAGGGAGTCCTTTTCAATTCAGTCTGTTTTAAAATGCTTGTTTTCCTGAACCGTATTCATTTCCAATTGTTTCTTTTCTATTTCAGAAATATGTAAACCGATTACAACAACTACAGGTTTTAGATAACTAACTGTTTCAAAATATTTTCACAATTTCAGATCAAATATATAATATTCCTGAACAAAGTATAGACTTAGGTTTTAATACTTTATGTAATAGAATTTTGAGTAGTTCTTGTTTAATTTTGTCATCATATTAATTATCGTATCGCAAGGTCAAATTATAATTTTCTTTCTTCACATTTCCATCATTGTTTGCTACACTGAACGTTTGCATTCTTATATGGTATCAAGAGCCGTATATGCATGGCGTAATTTGGGATGCATATCGGACTCGGATTGTTGTTGAGTTGTTGTTTAAGTTCACATGCACAGATATGCTAATCAGGACTGGACTTACAAATTAAAGTGGGCTTTTACCTCTATAGGCCTCCAACGTTAACGCGAATTGAAACAGCCCATATGATTTTACCACAATTCTTCATTACTTGGACTGTACCAGCACTCAGCTAACTACATTGTCAAACTACATCCTATCATGCCACTGTAGCTGGAATTTCTTGCCGAGAAGCAGGAAGGTTACAAAGAATATTTGGGTTTTATTAGGAGAACATCTCATTGTACGATTCACATGGAGGCGAAAGCCATTTCAATCACGGAATATCTACGGGAAACCCGCATAATGCATCCAAGAATTTTACGCTGAGTTAACCCCTATCTTCCCCTCCTGGCTAAGAGGTCTTCAATATCTGGAGAAAGATCACGTCTTGCGGTTCCTTGCAAAGGAACTCCTGGAGGAAACTGGAAGTCGGAGGAAATCTCAAAACGGAAGAGAAATCTTGGCATGAGGGGCGATAGCAGAATCTCCACGCTCTCCAGAAACTAGTTGCGAAGATACATTAGTTGGGAAAACAAAAATGGTCCCCGCCGTTTCTTAAATGGAAGTGAACCCAGGCGTAGATAGTGAATTTGGAAGAGAACAATGAGAAGCCTCTTACCATTAATCATTGCTAATTTGGACCATAAAACGAATGGAAAGGAGGCAAATTATCGTCGAATTGCTTCCACGTAAAACGTCTTCCACCGATAAACCGAAGCAAAATTATAATTTACACAATTCTGTAACAAACGCTGAAACTTTACGCAAAGATATTACATCATGGGGCCCCTAGTGGTAAATTTCTTAAGAGATGGGTCATTGGTAGGGATCTTGATTTTTGCAAACGGGGTGGCGCTGAAAAACGTTAATTATAGCAGGGAAGTGTTTTATGCCTACGATTTCTACTGAAATATGAATTTTTAAAAAATACTCTAAATCGGATCAGAAAAGGTGGCATTGTTGTTGAAAAATGAAGGTTAAAGACCCGAAATCTGATGATAATGAGAGAAAAACATTGCAGAAAAGCTCAGTTTTTACTGAAAAATGAATCAAAGTCTCGAAATCAGATCAAAACGAGTGCAACGAATTTTGCCTATTACACGATTTGTTTTGTTTCATAACGAATATCAACACATGTTACACTTAAAAAAACAACTAAAAAATAGCGCAAAAATCAAACATTCATACTCTAAATAAAGTCATGCTTTGATACATTACACGAACAAGAAATGAAAGCTTGAAGAAGGGATGCTGTGAAGACCCATGTGATACTCCAGGAGTGATTTCTAGGAGGAAAGAAAGAGCACAGTGTCAAGAGGTCAGGTGCAAAATCCTCCCACTGCGTGGTGAACCACAGGATTGACAGCATTGTCCCATTCATCATCCCCTTTCAGTCGTCCTTGCAACCATCATCCTACTGCATCCAGCAGAAATGGAAATTCGGAAATTAAACATTCATCGATAAGTATAGAAGAAAAACAGAAGAAACTTCCCAAAGAACTATTTTTGTGAATGAAGATATTCTCTCGGGGTATCAACCAAGTGAGTTGTGGAAAGAACTCGAAGCTTTCGAGAGCTAACATCACTTTCATCTTCAGGGTAGAAGTTGAAAAACCCTGAAGATTAGAGTGAAGTTAGCTAACGAAAGCTTGGAATCCTTTCCAAAACTCATCTGCTCGATAGCCCGAGAGAATCTTTTTATCATTCGTCGCCAGGAAAGCTTCATGATTTAAAACTATTTTTGTTCCCACATTACTTGCCCCACAGTCATGATTGAAGCTATGATGCAAAGCAGGCTTGAAAAACTCTCATGCACTTGTGGCAAGCTTCCCGCCTGTAGACTGTACCACAGAAGTGGAAGAGTCATTACGCCGAGATGTAAGATGAAGAAATGCGCCCTCCTTTTTACTGCACCACCTCTTTCTGCCATGATTAGAGTGCCGCACTCCACTGTTACTCATGAATCAGATGACAAGATACTTCCCACTGCATAAACGCAACCGACGAAGCCTCCTTTCTCGCACCCTCCCTCCTTTCAATTATTCTTACAACGTTGAAGTACTTTTGCTCTCTCTGCAATCTCCAGTCTACACGTGCATACATGAGCGCTCTTCACAAATACAGTGGGTTGACCAGGGCTGTTGGAACGTATACAGTCACGGACACTTCTGGGTTGTAATGATCCCATTGACTTTCAACCTAGAAGTGCCCGTAACTGTACAACAGCTAGGAATGGAACCCATATTCATCAGCTGTGTTCCAGTTTTGTGGACAGCAACTTTAAGAAACATCATCAACCGAGTGAGGCTCTTCCTAAAATTTCCTTGCCTCGGTTCTCATTATCTATTTCTCACTCGCTTCAAGCATCGAGGTTAATTACATACGTGCTGAAATTATGCAAGTTATAATTGAATATGGCTAAAGACAAGCATTCACGGCGTTTGAATTACAGTCTCCGCATCGCTATAATCACAAAAATACACCAATACATGTGTGGACCCAGTATCAAAACTTTTTTCGAGGCAAATGTTGTTTTCCTTCATGTCCTTTAATTATGAGCATCTGATACATCAAAAGATGGTAAAACTCTGAAAAAGGGAAGGGAAGTTATCGCAAGCGTATATTCTTTACACCCCCTAAAGTAAGTCACCCCTAAAGACCATCCGAGCCATGGACCAGCTTTTGGCAGCTTTTATGGACAGATAAGCTAATCAGGACTGGACCTACAATTTAAAGTGGGATCTGAACAAATTTACAATGTTGTATCGAACCCGGGACCCTTTGATTACAAGGTGACGACGACGTACCAGCTTTGACGGGAAAGTTCCCAACTGAGATCACCTAATTCGAGAATCAAACCCGACCCTTCTGCTAACTTACAAATGTCTTGTAGTTCATGTGCAGAGAGGGCAGACGTGATATTAAATCCAAATTTAAATTTTGGGCTGTCAGTTTCTTATGCTGATATTAATTGTACTAAATATTTGTCAAGATTATAGCATATAATAATAATAATGTCGCCTTAGTTGGCAAGTCCGTTGAGTGGTCGATTCCTGATCGCGCTAGCCGAGGTTTTGAGTTCTAGTTCTGGACGGATATGGTGTTCCTTGTGAGTGTACTTTCATCAGTTTCATCTAATCATCATTCATCCGCCGGCCCCCGTGGCGGAGTGGTTAGCACATCGCGATACGACGCCAGGGGTCCCGGGTTCGAATCCCAACATGGATGTTTGTGTGTGTCCATTCATCAATTTCATCATATCATTACTCATCCCCATCTTCGCAAATTAGCCAAAAGTGGCATAAAAGCGAAATAAAATAAAACAAATCAATCAATCAATCATCATTCATCCCTATTGTCACGATTAGCCTAAAGAGGCAGAGAAGACACGTAAAATAACATTCAAATATTAATAATTAATTTTTAAAAATATAAATCCATTGGTATGTTTTCAAGCCATTACATTTAGAAAATTTTCATTCATAATACATTGAAAATAATTAGAATATTGATAACAGAAATCCAGAATATTTTTCACATTGAGAGTCAATGCAAGGAAAATCAATAATTTTTTTTGATTATTTTGTAATAATGTTCGGCAGAAATATCTGGAAAAAATTCTCTTTCTTTGAGAAAGAATGGTGCGTCTTTGTTCAAGCTCGATCATCGGTATAAATCTTAGAGTGTTGTAGATTTCAGTAAAGCGCAAGTTTGTGTCGATTTTCTCGAGGCTGCAAATGTTGTTAACGCTGTGATGGATGTTTCGTTTTTGGACCCGGGCTTTGGGCGGAGGCGGGGGGAGGCTAGTGACACAGGGCATCCCATTTCTTCACAAGATGAATTGTCCACTTTCACTGAGGGACAGGAGAGTCCCAAAAGAACGTCCCCGTAGAATTGCCGCCTCTACATCTCTCTCGCTGCCCTTCTTCTTTTCTAAGTTTCTTGAACCCCATCCTGTTCAGAAGGGTCCAGAACATCATCAAATGAAACAAAATCTACCGTTCCTTCCAGAGATTTGACCCCAGGCAACATTCCGAGCATCACCTTTCGTCATATTTTATTTTGGGATGTCTGTTCGTTGGCGCCATGTCAAGTATTGCACGCTAAAGGACGTAATATTTGATTATGGATGCTATTAGGCTATGGTATTTATTTACATCACTGTAAAACCCGGTGTCATTCATCGCGGTCCAGCGGCGGTAAAAATATATTCGGGAAAATTTAATTTTCTTGAGTGGAATAGCCTCGCACCCCTCTCCATCCCCCCCCCCACACGCACACACACACACCTAATGCTAAGAAAGTGCAAAATTGTATTTTTTTTTTGTTTGGTTTGGTTCATTTTACTTTCAGCCAATCAGGAAGATTAGGATAAGTGATTAAATTGATGAAGGGACACTCACAAAGAACCGGGATTCGAACCTGGGACACCTGACGTCCTGGTGCGCTGTGTTAACTACTCCACCGCGGAGGTCGACGCAAAACTGTTCACATGTGTATGGGTGTGTGTGTGTGCGTATACATGTATGTATGTGTGTTTACACTGAGTTGTTTCACATTTATTTTATGATCTTAACATGTGCAGACCTTTGTCATGCACACAAACAAACAAATGTATATTGGTAATAATGCACACAAGTATAAATGTAGGAGTGCATTTAGAATGAGTTGAAGACTATACCTATTGCTGTATCAATATATGGATCCGAATACCTCAAAATCATAACACATGTAAAACGTATCCAGATCAAAACTGCACTAAAGAACATTGGTCATTCACATTGAGATATTTATTTATTATAATAACATTATAAGTGTTGATTTTAATCCTTTCACTAAAAGAATAACATTGAAATATCATATTTTATTTATATTTTCATCGTTGCCAACATAATTTGGGTCGGAAGAAATTCTAAAATATGCACAGAACATTGTAGCTACAAGACACGTACTTGCAATTAAAGAAAATAATTGAATAAAGATGTTTTTAACCAACATGAACAAAATAGGATAGCAAGAAGGCAGAATGTCATCCATTAAGCGTGGTCCGAATTAAGCCCTGGACATTGTATTAAACTCTTAGCCACCTCTTCTTAATGCTTCAAAATCTGGCAGCATCGGAATTTGAGCTGTTTGCGGGCCACACTAAATTTGATGAGTCGGCAGGGCCATTTCGGTCAAGCTCCACGCTAAAACAAACGATAATTGGCATTATTGGAAAACAGCACTTTGGTTCCATGTAATACCTAGTTTACCCACGCTTAATTTGCAGGGTGGTATGCGTTAAGTTATTTTAATTGGCTTTCAAACTACACTTAATTTCAATTAAAATGTTTTCAATGGTGCTTTGAGTTTGGGGTCCTGTGGAATCGTCCGGCTTTAGTTGTAGTCATTTTCCACAAGCTCTTCTTCCCTATTTGATCCCTTCCGGTCCGAGATAACACCGTAATGCATGAAAGAACATGCTACGGGGTTCGATATCAATAGCTGGAACTGTCAACTTGCATTTCGCAGTGTAAATTATTGCCAAATGAACTTGCCAAAGAGGGATCGTGTTCGCTGCAGCAAGAAATCCAAAAACCTTCCTCAAAAAACAAATTTCGCACATTGAGTTTGGAAGAATGCCCAAGTCTCTGAGAGCTAACAACAAAGAGACTTTGATTTTCTTTATATTTATTTATTTTACTTCGCTTCTTGTGCCACTTTTGGCTAATTTGCGAAGATGGGGATGAGTGATGATGATATGGATGAATAGACATCATAAACGTCCATGCCCAAGCCAGGATTTGAACCCGTGTCCCCTGGCGTCGCAGCGCGATGTGCTAACCACTCCGCCACGGGGGCCCGCCAAAGAGACTCTGAAAAGACCCATTGTCTTAGGCTCAAACGAGGGAAGGAAACATTATAATGGAGGCTTGAACTTAGCAGCAAAAGTTTATATTTATTTTCCTTAAAAAAATAGAATAAAATAAACTTTGTTGTTTCATTGAAATTGGGTAAAATTGTTTTGTGTGTCTTCAAGTTGTCCCAAGAACTACTCGTGGTCTGCATTTTCATTGAGTATATGTGAGGGATTTTCGCAGACATTCCAGTTTAATGAGTGGATGCTATCTTTAACGAAGACCACGGACGCTTCCTACTACGCCTTCTTTCCGTCATTCCTTCGCTTCCAAGTTGTGGTTCAATTACGTAATAAATTAAGGACATAAGTTAATTTAACTACCAACCAACCCAAGGGCACCTTAACGAATAATATAGACTACACACTCACTTTAGTGTATGTGTGTGTATGTATAACAATAATACTTTTTGCATTGATCATTAGGACACTTGTTTATCTTATTATTTTTATTATTACTATTATTGTTATGTAAGATTGCAAGTACGTGAAAGTTTGTTTCAAGTCCATTTTGTCCAGTCCATTGCTAATCGGAATTGGAACTACAGTTTAAGGTATGATCCCACTATTTGCCTCCGCGTGTATCGACTTAGGGACCCATTGATTAAAAGGCGACGACGTTACTTTTACGCCATCGGGGAGGCCTGTGCTTCTTTAGGACAATCACTATGCACTATTTGTTTGGGGACATTAACACAGAGAAAGAAAGGTGTTTAGTTATTTATCCGGATGCAGGTGGTCGAGCGTGTTGAGTGGCTGAACTTACAATCTATACACTGACGGTGCCAGGTTGGAGTCATTGGGTGTTCCTTTGCGGATATCCCTTCATCATTTTCCTCTAATCACCTTTCATCCTCACCGTCACGATTTTATACAAGTAACAGAAAAACAATGTAATATGAGAAACATACCAGTACATATTGCTATTAAGCGGCTTGCAAGTAGCGTTAACATGGACGTGCCAACAAATTTAACTTCAATCAAACGACTGATTCGATTCTCGTGTTAACTCTAATCAGAGTCTTGATTACTTACTGTGTGCAGACGGTGTACTTTAATGCAGACGTTTCCTCTACAACTGTTTCTCTGTTCCATTCTGGAATTCACTTGGGCAGATAAATTGTCACCAGCATGTAACAGATTTGGTACAGCGGTGTATGTTACATTTCTCCTTCGGTCATCCTGTTGTATCAAAAGTTTTGGAACAGTCTGAGAAATCCACACCCTCTTTCCCGAACCACAATCGATCATTGGACTTCCTTTTCGCCACCGCGTGCTGTGCAGTGCCAAATCTCTACTGTGACAGCTTTGGGTGTGCACAGATGGAATGTTCGCTCAACCGGAGTCTCCACATCTCAACGATACAAACTTCTCCCACGCTGTCACTGGAACCAATTCTTGAGGAAAATTATATCTAGTGGTCAACGTGTCCCCACGAGATGTAGTTGAGATGAAATTTGAAAGTTCATCCTGAGAGCAATCAATACCTAAATGCCCATGAAGAAAAACTGAATGTTATTTTGATGTAGACGAAGAGACATAATGGCAAATGACAGCTCTCTTGGACACTAAACGCACGGCCATGAAAATAGGCTGCTGGGCAGAATTTCGCTGGTGCCACATGTGGGAAAAGCAAAGCGAGAGCGGGACAAAAGTCGCTGGTTCCCGCGCACTGTGTGGCAACGTCAACCAGGCTGCGTTGCCTAGTTCGAGCGTCAGACCGACCTCTCTCCGGGGCATACAGTTGTCATCCCTGACCTTTGGAGCAAATACTGTCAGTTTGTATCACATGGATTACGAAGACCAACTCTACAACGAGATCTTTCATTCTCTTAAAACTCCGAACACGGGGTTGTGCTCCCACGTGGCAACAGCGCGAACTTCTGCCACCCGCCTAATTTCCTGGCCGTGCGTTTAGATAATCAACATTGTTTTAAGCTTTACCAATTAGTGTCAAACTCATGCCAACTTCTGCAAGAATGGAATGGATGGAGATGACCGCCTTAGCCACTCCGTTCACTAGTAGTTTCGTTGTTTCTGTAGTTTTTGTTTCTTTTCTTGTCTACTTTATGCCCAGATAGGCCAATCGGGACTTAACCACTGTGCAATGTGGCCTAACCGGAGATCGAAACCGTCAGCCCTTGATTACAAGGCGTCAGGGTTACAACTACGCAATCAGGAAGGCCCAGTTTCTAGAGTTGAACCTGAAAGTAAATAACTGTGATTCACAAACAAGATTATTTGAATGATAAATAACCATTGAGAAAACGTATCAGATTAACTAAAACATGTGATCATTCTTCAAGATTTTCAAATTTCCTACGAAAATTCAAGATAATAATAATTCATCTACAATAAGATTAGATGCGATGATAGGGTCCAAGGTGCAAATCTCGGTACATACTTACTACTAAATATACACCTTGAATTAAGGTGGAAAATAAATATAGCTTGGATATTGGCTCTAATAGCTTCTACACTAGAAAATACAGTTTTTAAACTCAGTCTCTATCTCTCTGCCAGGGCCTACCTGATGGCGTAGTGTTAGCGTCGTCGCCTTGTAATCAACGGGTCCCGGGTTCGATACCCGATGGAGGCACATGGCACACTGGTTCGGATCCCACTTTAAACTGTATGTCCAGTCCCGATTAGCCTTCCTGTGCATAAAGTGGACTTAAAGCAACAAATCAATAAATCTCTCTCTCTCGAATCATATTTACTTGATGAATCGTATTTTAGGAATACTATTCCACAAGATAGTTATGATGCACTGATAGCAGTATTTAATAATTCAGAATTATTGTTACACAAAAGTCTAGACGAATAGATTAGTAATACGAACAACGCCATCTTAAGAATATCAATAAAGTTGTGAGAAAAATATTATGTTTCATGATTTAGTTTAGTTTAGTTTAATTTACTTTGCTTTCCTGCCAATTTTGGCTATTCGCGATGATGAGGATGAGTGTCGATAAGATGAAAGTAATGAAGAGCCAATCACACACACACACAGACAACACACAACGAAGGTAGGATTATACTGGGCATGTTACTCAGACGCCAGAGCCTCGTTAGTCTGCAAATCACATTCCAGGTGTACAACGTGGAAGTGAGGTTGACATTGGGGTATCTTGATAATGTGTCACCCCTTACACTCAGTGACGGCGCCAGCCTGATATAAGCAGGGGGGCTACAGATTTTCGTCTCAAATTATCGGGGGCTAACTGGCATGGGCGTAACTTGGGGCCTAACTTTTGGTGGGGGGTGGTCAGAATCCGAAAGTTTCCATCCCATAAAAGTAGTGTCCAAGACTATTTTCCTAAATAGCTGTTACATTTGAGAAATATTAAAAATCGGACTTTACTTCTTTCTTCGTCAGGTCCCAGGAGGATAACAAAAATATCCTTGTAAATTTTAATGTCTGAAAATTTCGGGGGACAAGTGCTTCTCCTTGCTCCCGTCATATTACTCCCATGCTAATACCGACTAAATGATATTTACTTAACATTTTACTACGCTATAATTTTACCAATGACAAATTTTAGTCAGACGCAAAAATAAATCATATGTTAGATCTTGTCCATCTGCTTCAAAAGTACTTTTACGCGCGAATCTTTTATTCCCAATAAAATACCATAATTATATTGTTTTCGTTTCCTAAGCTGTTATTTAATGCAATAATATGTCACAGACATACTACTATTCATAGCAACAGTACTAAGTACACTATAAAAACTACACTCACTCTCATCTCTGAATATACTACAATCACTATTTCTATGTGAAGAGTGCGAATACTTTTTTTTACTGAAATGGGAAAATGAACACCAGCAAGAAACTACAGAGCATTCCCTGACATTCGCTACGAGACTCGGCGGCAAGCAGCCCGGCATCAGCGCTTGTCTTTTCCGGTGAACGGGTTCCGCGGTCGCTAGAGTCGGCTGTTAAAATTACAGTTTTCATATTGTGTACTAACCGTGACTACAGAAGGTGTTGAAAATGATGTCCCTCTGCTGCAACACATTCCTGGCATCTCCGGAGGAAATTGGCATTTACACGTGCAAGTTCGTCTACTGTAATTCTCCCGATTTCTCGTACAATACTCTCTTTTAACTCACGGATGGTGTGCGGATTGTCTTTGTATACTTTATTTTTTAGTTTCCCCAGTTTTCTTTCCACTTTTATTCAGAACTGACCCTGTTACTCTAAACGTTTTACGAGGTTTAATATAGTGGTCCTATGTGGAACGAAACAGAAGGATATTTCGTTGCAAAACGTTGTTGCACTTCTCCACAATTCCTCTTTCCGAAGTAACACTCAACAAGATAAATCCTTTGTTGTAATGTAAACTTTTGTGGTGCCATATTAAGCCACAATCTTCAACATACGGACACGACACAACACACCTTCCGAGGGAGGATTATACTGGCGTCAGTCTGCAACGTCAACAGAAAGAGAAAGAGAGCGAAGGCAGGGAGAGCGAAAAAAAAGACTGTAGCGTGCGACTGTCGCGGACCCGTTCACCGGGAAACACAAGCTCTGACGCCGGACCGCTTGCCGCCGAGTCTCGTAGCAAATGTCAGGGAATGCTCTGTATAATAAGATATATATGCTTATGTGAGCAGATACAAAATTATCTACAAACTTGTTTAAATTTTAAAAATTAGCAAGCTTTTCTCAGTGGATGGAATAGATAGAGCACTCAACCTCTTGTTACCAATTCGATTACGAAGGTATACTTGTTTTGCTGCAAACTAGAAAATGTTCTACCACATCCAGCTGTTTATGAGGTATGCACATTGTAATAACACAAAGGCAAGCACAGAGGATAATCGGGACGACACCTACAGCCTATAGTGGAATGCGAGCCACTTAATGAAATGTGCTTCCACCAGGGATCGAACCCGGGACCACTTGACGGCAGTATTACATATAGACTGCCGGGGTTGGAGGCCCAATTTATTTTAATCTTCCTTGTCTACTCCTTGATTCCTAAACGTCGTATTTCTCCCTTTCGGAAATTTGCAACGATAAAGATATAATGATAAAACCAATGAGAGAACATTGCTAACATGCCATTGCCGATCCGGTACTAGAATGAGAAACTAACAAACAGAAGTGAAACTTGACGGTTCTTTATATGTTGAAGGTCCTCTTACTTATAAAAAATATTTTTTCACCTGTTAGACCTATTCCCAAAATTGTAATTCGATTCATAGGTGTCAATAACACTGCACAACACGAAATTTATCATTTAGATGAAAATGTATGATTGTAATGTATTTGTGCATGACAAAAACGAATCTTCAATTTGTTTCCGTGTATCACTTGTAATTTAGCCAAAAACACAAATTTGTAATTTACATAAGAAACGCATGGTACAATAGCCGAAAGTGTATTTCTCCTGTGTTAGAAAGAATGAATGCTCGAAATTATACATTGGTATGACAGGATAAGATGTTTGCAAGAAGGTTACATGAAATACCGTTGCTTCCTCTGTGAGTGGGACAGTTGGGACAGAGATAATCATTATGTCCTCGCCGCTACTACAGGCATCAAGAACATATCACGCGATCTAATTGAGAAGCCCCAAAATTTGGGATGCGGCAACGAGGAAGAAGCTATTTTAATATAATCAATTAATGAGAATGTATTTCTGCCCCATTACTCATCAAGCTTGGTTTGATGAGAATCTTCGTCAAAGCACTAGGCCGAGAAGGCCAAGCTTTCAGGTACCTCTGGACGAAATTCCCACACTTAAGTGAGGCAAAGGTTAAGGAAGGTGTGTTTGTTTGCACATAGATTAGAGTCGTTTGATTCTACACATTCTGACACAGCAAATGCAGCATGTCAGGCATTAAAGTTGGTGTGTTCTAGATTCTGGGTAATGTCAAAGCACACAAATATGAAGTCACTGTTGGTGACATTGTGCACTGATTTCATATCATGGGGTGCCACATGTACCTCAAATTACACTTTCTGGACTCACATGTGTGCTTTTCCCAAACAAACCTTGGAGCGATCAGTGATGAACATGGGGAAAGGTTGCACCAGGACATTGCTGTGTTTCAAAATACGTTGGAACGGCAGTATGCTTGCTGACTATTGTTGGCCTATCATCAGGGAGATCCCTACAGATATGTACAAGCGTAAATGCTCCACAACGTCATGTTCGTAGGTATTGTTAGTGTGTTTCCTTACTGTACAGTGTATTGAAAGGCTTCACACATACTTGTAGCAATGCATCAGGTGGCTGTCCAATGAAAATGATGCGTGATAGAAGCATACGGTTTTCACACTTCAATTCTGTATCCTTTGTTTAGTCCAAATCACATGATTTCATCTAAAGGACAGAAAATGTCTTCAAATTTGTTGTGCAGTGTAATTATACACATTTATATGTATATGCATATATTCATCATCGCCGTTTGAACCTCCAACCAAACAACAATCTCGCAGCCACTGAATACATCCACCTACGAGGCAGGCAGCAGAGTAGCATGTCAATTTAGGAGCAAGTTTGGCGAATCATAATTGGCCAATTACTTAGTACCAAATAATCAGTAACCATTGTTAATCCAGTCAGATCTACAGGTGCCCCTCCACCACCTTCGATTTTAGAATACACCGTAATAAAGTAACATCGAGATCTTACTAAAGTAGGAAATGGACTTGAACTATGTAACGTCCTTGTCCCAATGGAAGTTTTATAATGGAAATATAAGGAAACTTCTATTCGAAATGCATCTACCGTACTATAAAAATCTGGGGGGCTCCAACGGGGGCTGAGGTCTGTTTTGGGGGCTTCAGCCACCCTAGTCCCCCTGTAGCGCCGTCCCTGCTTACACCCCCATGGATCTGCTGGTGAACAATTTGGGCACACGAATTTCTGAACCTGGCCGTCAGTGGCGTAGCATGAGCATTTCGGATGGGAACGCCAAGTTAGAAGCAAGGATAGGCCTTCTTCTTTTTTTTTTGCTTAAGAGTTTGCTTATGGAATTAGCCGACATATGTATTGTCTATTTAAAATCTCATTGTGTTTATTACATTAAGTCAGACGGGTTCCGATAAAACATGATCCATGCTTGTTTTATCTAGAAAATAAGATGCCTCAGTGTGCAATAAATGCTTGGAGCACTGGTGTTTTATACCATTTTTAATTAGATTGCTCAAGTCAGAAACACCGTACACCATTCGGAGTATTTTGTTCCACACGTAACACATGTGTAGCAAAACAGTATTTTATAATCAAGGAAACCTTTCGGCATGACGCAAGTAATTAAAAAAACCTACCTGAATCACAAGCGCCTCTAGAACAACAGTAGACTTCATTGTTGTGGATGATACAACTATTGATTGATTTGGTTTATTTTACATCACTTTCTACCACTTTTGGCTAATCGCAAATATGAATATGAGTGATGATATTGATGAAGAGACACTCACAAAGAACATGCGTAGGCCGGGATTCGAACCGGAAACCTCTGGCGTCTTAGCGCGCTGTGCAAAACACTCTGACACGAAGGTGGGTGGATGATCCAACAATCGTACACTCTACTGACGTAACAGTGCCTATTAGTAGTAATTCAGAGTTTCAGACCACTGTTTGTTTATTGTATCTTGAGAATGCTGATAAACATTTTAAAATATTTTTGTCAAGAGATCATACGATGTTAAGAGTTTTGAAACGAATGCTAAACATTTCCACTGGCACAATATTAGGCAGTTAGATACTAACGAAAAAATATTTTTTTTAAATAAATAGTTTTGTGGGTTAGGTGGTAGAGCAGCCACAGGCTGAACTTCTACCACAAGGACTTTATCAACTTGTTTGACAAAAACTGTTTTGTTCTTTTAATTTTTAATGCACTTCACTGTTCTTGCAGTGGTCATTAAAGATACGTCAGTCAATATTGCGTATTGAAGCATCACACAGCACGAGCACGAAAAACAGGGTAGAAATTCTACTTCTGTCGTCTGCATCGGAAGTACAGCGCCTTGAATCGGAAGGCAGGAAAGGTCACATGGCCCCTAGAACCAATCAGGTGCTCCGCTCCGTACGCCAGCGTATGGCGAGAGCATTTCGCCCGTGCTGTAGAGATCCAAGCCACAAGCTTTCCCTCCTTCTCTCTGCCTACAGGCAGGCATGGTCCTGTACGCCAAACCTAGCCGGCGTCCGGCAAGCAAAGACATTAGAGAAATGCTACAAGGAGAGCTGTTAGTGGAGCGTAGTAGACGGATCGCGAAAAATAGCTTTTATAATGCCATTATGCTCAAACATGTATATAATTAGTCACGTTTTACTTTATATTTACGCATTTTTAAAATTTTAAATCGGGGAACGCCGGGCGTATGGGCGTATTAGGACGCTACGCTACTGCTGGCCGTGAGCATTGTATACGCTCTGCATCTTCTAATTTGCAAAAGCAGAAAAAAAACGAACTCGTGCTTCAAATCTGTTGCGTTTCTTTCGCTTTACGCTGCAGTTTTTTCCCTGCATCTTTGATTTACAACGGGCAATCATTCACGGTTGAAATCCCATTAAAAGAAATAAAAAGGAGCATGTTTCTCCGTTTGTTAGCACGGCAAGGAAAGGTGGAAAAAAATTTCGACTGCGATAGCTTTGCGTGCGAAAAGGACACACCAAAGGGGCGAAGAAGAAACGCGTTACAGCCACGTTTATATTGTTATCGGCAGGAGCCAAAAGGAAAGGTAGAAAGGCAGACGTGAGTTCCAATTGAGTTCTTTGTCTTCCTATAATTCTAAGTTATCTGAGAATCGCTAGAACAAGCAGATTCGCTGGCAATTAGTTATCGATTCTTGGCAGGCTGCCAGGGCAATAAAAACTCTTAGACTCCTAAGACAGGTTGGGGACAGGCGATTCCCCTTGACACCTGTCTCTTGGGGAAAAAAGGACGAAAGCGAAGTGGATTGTAATTGCACCAGGAATCGACTTTGCATTTTGAACAATACACACCACATTTCGACACTTTAATGAGCTGGAAGGAAGGAGTAATTAAAACTATGAATACAGTGACGCAACGTTGTAGATAATTATTGAACATTAAACCACACACAACCTGCCGAAAGGGTACATGTCTCTAACTTTTATGACTGCTTTAAAAACGTGACAATAGCCATCAGAAAATGAGGGTACTACGAAAGGGGTGGAAACTAGTAGTCGCAAACCTTCCTTCTTCCAGAACTGCGGCGTTGGTCAAAAATTTAAAAGAAATAATATTTAATGATATTTTAGTTGTCATTAGATGAAACGTCACATCAAGTATCTAAACTTACGACCTACCTTACCCACGCACATGTATACCACATGTGTTGGAAAGTTGTTAACCTAGCACATTACAAAGCTAGTGATCCTAGATTTCAATCCTGAGTATGACATGGAAGTTATCTAAATAAACCTTTTCATCAATTCACCACTTATATAGCTGTGTTATACCTTAAGAGTTGCCCTTACTGTGCATAAAGTGGACTTAAAACACCAAATCAATCAATCAATCGATGGCGTAGTTGTAACGCCGTCGCCTTGTAATCAAGGGTGTTCGATGCCCGGTACAGGCACATGACACAGTGGTTGGAATCCCACTTTAAACTGTAGATACAGTGCCGACTAGCCTTTCCGTGCATAAACTGGACTTAAAACAACATATCAAACCTAATGAGGTGTAAAAGCCACTTTAAAAAAATGTGTGTTTGTTTGTATGCGCATACTTAACATACAGCCTGAAGCCTGATGACCATGGAAACATATGGTTCAGATCACGCTTTATACTGAATAGCGTATTTCAATATAAAGTGATTCATGCTTAAGGTAATTACTAAATATATTTCTTGTGCAAAGCAGAATTTCATACATAACTCGGATATTCTATCTCTCAGATCTACTCCATTAAATTTTAGAGCTTTCTTTTGCCAGTTTTATGTCGGCAAAGGAGGGGCAGTAGTTTATATAACGAGCTACAACCAAGACTCAATATTAGAATCTTTGATAAAGGCATGGATTTGTCATTCTACTTGTCTCATCATCTATCTTATCAATACACCCTTCATCCTCATCGTTCCAATTAATCTAGCACGTAGAAAAGCGACCTGCCAAAATATTTTATTGGTTTCTCCCTCCACGTATTTTGTGTTGAATATTCATTTAACTAGTTATTAATTGAAATTAAAATCGTTAATGTAATGTTAATATTACTTATGCTAATTTCAGTGTGTGCTTAGTGCTACCAAAGACTAAGACTGCTTTAGTCTTTGGTTTTGGGGGGCAAAGGATATGTGGGTATGGATTAACACATAATACAAATGTAACGAAAATATTTTTATTAGTACTAATTCCTACCCTTGGAGGAAATAATAGCACATACTTAATACCAGCAGAAATTCTCATTTACAACCTGACAGGATGTAGGTTTATATTTTGTGGTAGCTAGACAAAACATAGTTAGCTATTAATTCATCATGTAGTCAAGGGTCATCTAGGAATTTATCCTTTCTAACCCGTTTCCATGATATGTTATTAAAACGTCTAGAATCAGAAAGATAAATAGAAACAAATTACATTTATCTATATTTACTTAAAGTACTTTTAGTAGTTCAATCATATCTAACTGATGTGTGTGTTTTCAAAATAGTATAGAGAGCAGTAGAAACCTTTTGGTAAACACGACAATTATGGTTGAAATGATGTCAGATATTATTATTTGAAATGAAAACCAGACCAAAGTGTACACAAAGTGCAAACTACTATTTAACTGAACACGTTTTGCCTCTGATTGCGAGCAACATGCCGTCAAAAATCTGACAAGATCAATTTCTGAAGATAATCAAACAAGAATGATAGCTTCCTGTAGATCAGGAAGGGTCGTTCGTTTGTTTCCAGCAACTGCATGTTGCATGTGACCACCATTCTGTATAGGATTCACAATAGGGATATTCGGACGCGCTTTCTTTGAACAACAGTGTACAAGATGTTAAAGTTGTATAAATAATATAAATATTCACATGATATTCGTCTCAAGTAGGAGTGTTTCACTGGAAGAATAAGCAACCCAAGAAGAATGATATCCCTGTTTGATAACATAATTTCTCGTGAAGCTAACTGTTATGGCATTAAAAGTATGATGAAGTAGGTGTTGGGTAAATACTGTTGTCTCGGAATAATGAACCTTCAACGTGAATTGTCTTGGGTTAACTAATTATATTTGAAAGCCTCAAGGATGGACATTAATTGAACTTTGTGCATCTTGTCGATAGCAATTTACTTGGACATTTATTACGCCTGTTTAAATACACTTGCCTGTGACAGTTAGCTAATCGTGACAATGGCATGAGAGAATGAATGATGGAGGAATGAATGGTGTAAAGTAAAAAGAAGCGTGCATGAACATCGTTAAAACTATCATCTGGTATTTCCTGAAAGAAATTCTTTGATCTATTCTTCAGTCTGTTGATTAGCTAGCCAAGTGGTTGGTAACATTCGTTAGCTTAGAAACTATTAGAATCAAGGGTCACTCACCAAAAAGGTTAAGCTGCCCACTTAATAAGATACAACACAAATGTTAACCCCACAGGAAATCGTTTCTGATGCTGCACAGGAACGACAAGAGCATATTCGGCCAGTGATATTTGTACTTAGAGATTTTTCTTATGTATACTTGTAAGCAAGGAGTGCTGGGTTTCGATTCAACTTTAAATCGTAGATTCAGTTCCAATTAACTTGTATGAGAATCAGGAGGATTTGAAACGAATTTTGTTTTCATAAAAAGTACAGGTAAACTCTTTTCTGCCGCGAGGTGTATAATTATCTGTAAGAATAGAATAGAATAGGTTTTTATTTAAGCAGCCGTGTTTCGGTCTCGTGGGCCGATCTTACAACGACAGATACAATGAACTAATAAAAACAAAGAAAGAGAGAAAACATAATGATCAAGATAATAAAATAAAGATAATACAAAGATTATAAAATGATGAAATAATACATTGAATCGAGTTCCTATGGTCATGAAGCAAAATTTTGTTGGATTTATTTGAATAATTTTTAAAATTCACGAATATTGCATTTTGATAATATTAATAAGCATGCAAGCTCACACAAACTAATATATCTCTTGTGCATTATATCCATGATCAAGTGAAGTATTAATTAACGAATTTTGTATGTTCAATTAACTTTCTTTGCTTTTTACTTTACAAGTATGCTTTTCCTGTGGGAAAGGTGTAATAGCAAATGCATTAATTGGTCCTACATAATATGATTACTTATGGTCACCATGAATAAGAACTGGTTAGGGGATTTAAGCTCTCAATCAACTATTCCTGTGCTTCTGCTCTGCAGGAAGTTACAGTTATATCCTTAGGTTGCATGCAAACTTGTAAATTTTTGTGCTTTGTCTGTCTAAGGCTGCAGAGTGATGTATTTTTAATTTACTGTACTGCGTGGTTTTACGTCATTTGTACCAACATAATTTATTACAATAGAAGTTATAAAGGGTTTAAAGAAATGGAAGAATTCAAGAAATCAAAATGTAGATTAGTGATGTGTATACATAAGTAAGTGAAAACGATGGAGAAAATTCGTGCAAATGCTCACATGTACGTCCAGGTAGTTCCTTGCCTTCACAGGCGCACTATATATTAGTGACTTCCATATATTTATATTCTTAATTCGTAAACAACTCGAAGTCAAGATTTCAGGCATTTTTTTTTTAATATTCTATGTTAGATTGATATTCTTGTTCATTTCATTTAACAGCCATGAAGACATTTAAATAAATTTTCTACCTCTCTAGGTTAATGTGGACGATGAGGGTAACGTGTATGAAATAGCAAACATAGTGCAATATTTCATGTGTGGCTATAATAAGTAATACATCTGTCCAAGCAGAAGGTGATATTTCTCTGCAACCACTTGGAGTTTTACTGTAGAATAAAAGTCTTACTGAGGTCCATTAAATAAAATGATACAGTGCGATAAAAATGCCTTTCGGTTCTTAATATGCAACACCGACAACTGAGTACCGTATTTGTTTCACTATTTTCTGACTTCTGCCTTCCAGATGGCGTCGTCACCTTGTAAACTGTAGGTCCAGTTCCGATTAGACATTCCGGGTATAAAGTGACTTAAAAACTCAACAACAAGCTCAAGTTGTTCAAATATTCATAATGTATCCACATTTTTCAGGTGTCCCATAAATGGACCCATAAATAATTTATAATTTGTACTTTCGTTTTTGTTTTTACTCTCTGTCACACTTGGTACACGAAATTATAACGTAAAAATAATAAGGTATGGGAAAGAAATCGAAACTGGAAGTAAGCAACACTTGGAAACAATCCTGACTTTGTAACCTAAGTGGATCCTGTTGTAAGAGTCGGTGGCAAATAGTGGCCATTAACTTAATGAAACTGCTTAAATAAACACGCGGTTCAAATGAGGAAAGAATTTGCCGTTGCAGCAGGCGAAACAGAGAGCAAATAGAAGGGGCACAAAGCAAATTCGTTCTTCTACTTTTTTACTGGGATTCGTTTGGATTTTTTTTTTTTTACTTTTTGGATCATAACCTACCACCCCCTCCCCACACTTTTCTTTCAGTTCAGTAGGTAATTATTAAAGGTTTCACACTTGTCCAAGACTTCTTTATTTGCATCTTGACAAAATTTTAGATTTAGATTTTTGAGTTCGTTATTGCTGGAGACTAAGTCAAATGTTTACTTCAACATTTCAAGTGCTGTGACATTCGTATGGAAAACTCACATGTAACTTTCAAGTTGTCGAATTGCACTTGTACAAGACAGCATGCTTGATTATTTGCTACGTTAAGTTCATTAGTTTCAGTGCACGATAACCTCAAATAGCTTGTTTCTTTACTCTTTTTAAGAAGAGAATTATTACAGTTACTATAGCCAAATCCTTAACCTTTCTCAATGTATTGTATGTAGACCAGCCATACCTTTATGTCAATGTGTATCAGAACAATGTATCTCAAAGCACAAGAGAGAATAGTTGGAATAACAATTAAAGTGCTTTCTGTATATCGTCGTATTAGATCCAAAGGGACGTAACTCCACATAATGTATTCTCTGGAGTTTGTCTGACTATTAAAAGAGTCTTAATTGAAGATTCGTGACTCCACTTTACTGCTAAGGATTAGAAGTGGATATAAGTCGATATGACTCCAAACAGAGTTCTTGGGACGAGTTTGTTTAAACAAAACTGAAAACCGCATTTTTGAAGTTACGTTTCTCTTGTTCTCACACGGCGATGTGATAGGGCCTACCAGATATGTCAGAAGATATTCTCTATTTCAACATGTTATTGTAGAGACATAGTTTCTCTGCCAAAAAACTGTAAACTCAAGTAGGTTGGTACTGTGGGCATTTTCACCTTCGAACTGTTCAAAGGAGGAGATGGAACGTTGAAGGAAACCCAGGACTACCTGTTGAGTTCTGCTAAACCCTTGGGAGAGGTATCTTGCTCGCAAGCAGGTTGACTTGGAGGAAAGGCTAGGAATTAGAAGGATGGACATATCATTCGTCGCCATCTGTCACGGAGAATGAAGACAAGAGAACAACGTTGCATGAAACTCGATACGAGGGATGTGTGTGTGGAGAAAACAAGAAAGGAAAGAGAGAAAGACATGGCTTTTCGGTTTTGCCTGCAAGCGGTTGGCGAGGAACAAAGACGGGGAATCGGTAGTGCAGTTAATTTTGAACCTTGAATGGTTTGGAAGGGGGATGAATAGTGTGTATGGGTTGGAGTTCGTTCTCGAACTGATACCATCTCCCTGTACAACGATGCTTAGTGATTAGGGAGTGACATCTCTTACTCACCGGCGAAGGAAGCTGCTTAGAAAAGAGATGTCCACACTGGCAAGTGTCAGGATAGAAAATTAGAGGACGCCCTTTTTCCAGAGAGGCATTTGCCTCTCGCATCCCGTCCATTATAGACTGTGGTCGTAACATGTGACGAATAAAAAACCTAAAAAATACTCACTGACCATTTTCTTGTCTCTCCCTTTTCTGACTTTCTGTGATCTTGATATTGAGTATTTACTGTTAACCTTCAACTTGGGACCAGTTTTTAAATTACATTGTCCAATAAAAGAAAAACGAAATTATACTGTCCAAGTGGAACATCAATCCTTTACGCCTTTTTGAACTTTATCCTTATCTTCGCTCCACATAAAACTGAAAGGAGGAATTGTATTGTTGATGATTCAAAAGCGTTTGAAAACATATTTCGATTGATATCCAGTTAGAAGTAATTAATTGTGAATGGATGATAAAGGTTGTTGCCGCCTCTCTAGAAAATGACATTCTACAACTCTCCTAGAATATACAAAGTCGCAAAATCGTACCATTACTTGGGGCATGCATATTTCGTTTTTGACGAAAAAACGAAATTTGAAAAAACACATTGTAGTGTTAATTTTTAATGTTTTTGAAAGGTGTGAGATGCATTTTGTGACCATGTTTTGTCACGAAATAATGCGAAATGAACTGCAAAAAAAGAAATTAACTCTTAAACACGAAATTTAGGGTTTATTCACCGACGCGACACCTTCTAAGGTCTGAATTATCCTGAGAGTTATGCAATTCCCGGAAAATTGATTAATTCTGCTGTTAATATTGGAGAAACAAAAATTGACTCCTTTACACAGAAATAAACTTAATACTCGGATAACTACATAAATGGGCTATTAGAAGTGAAATGTTAATTCTGTGGAATAAGTGTAGTTTTTAAATCAAATTTAGGATTATATTCACAATTTTAAAACCAAAATGTCATTTTATATAGCATTTTTTATGTGATTATTCACCGCTATAACACCGATATTTTATTTTATTTACCGCTTTTGAACCCGAAATTGACTCAATTTTTATACCGAAATTTTGCTTTTTTATTTACCGAAAATATGTGCCTCTAACCATTACTAAACAATTTCGGCGAAAGTGATTGATTGATTTAGTTTATTTTACTTCGTTTTTCTGTCAAGTTTAACTAATCGCGAGGATGAGGATGAATGGTGATACGATGAAAGAGATGAAGGGAAAATCTCAAACATATATTGACAACACACAACAAAGTCTCATAGAAGATTATGCTGGCCATGGGTCCAGACGCCAGAGCCCCGTTATTCTGCAAAATGCTGTCCAGGATGTTCTACGTGGAAGTGAGGTTGGCATTTGAGTGTTTCCAAAAAGGGTCACCCATTGCACCCCAAAAGCGAAATACATTGGCAAATCTAGTTATATCTTAAGAATCTAGTGATTATGAATGTGGGTGGTAAAAGAATCCTCACTCTATGTGTCACGTCATCAATTTCACCTGAATAAAATTCATTCTCACAGTCGCGATTAACCAAAAGTGTCAGACAAGCTAGACAAAACCACAAAATACTATGAAATATGAAATTCAGTAGTAATTCGTGTGATACAAACCTTATTCTCCTATATTTCAGTGGAACCTAAAGGTTGAGAATATCCATAACTACTTTTAGCAAGATCGTTGTGTCTTCGAATAAAGCCTAAGACGTGATGTTGTTACTACTTTTAATTACCAGTAATTAAACTGATCAGAATTTACGATTAGTATCGTTGGACGTTCCCATGAGCTAATTATTACTGCATTGTTTTGCTGATTGCCACACTATAATTTCTGCGTCAATTGGCAGTAATTTCGGTTCATAAATTAACGTGTTTTGTTAACATTATACAAGTTGTTATTGATTCTAGAAGTTGATTTTCCCCTCTGGGATTTCCACTGTATTTAATGTAGATGAGAAAACAATTTTCAATAAAAAGAAAAACGCTCACAGGTATATATTTTTGCTGAAATTCAAATACACAAATTTAAACAAACTTCTCCAAAACCTTTACATGTGGCTATAATATATGTGTTTGTAGATGTACACATTCGTACACGCAAAGCGACAGGTGATAATCAGAGTAATATTGGATGTTTGTTATACCAGCGGCAGTCAATATTTGTGGGAGGTTTTGAAAAATATTAAAAAAACAAACAAACAGAAACCCATACACGTAGCAGTTTGTTCCGTCCCCGTCTATATTAAACCTGTTCTGACTCATAATTATGGTTAATTGAGTTGCTTTGTAAACAAAAGTACACGAAATAGTTGAGTTGTAAAATATTCAAATTAATTATTATTTGCGGCGAGGCTTAAACATCACATTAAATGCCGTTCTTGGTGCACAAAACAAATATTTTGTATACAACGATAACAGGATATAAACCTATTCCTGTTTTCATTTGGCGTTGCTTAATTTACTACCTATTTACATGCATCTAATTAATTTACTGTTTATTTTCTATGTATATACCTATGATGATGTTCATTATATTACTGTATTTCATGCATATCTGATATCTATGTTGAATGGTTAAACTGTGGACTTGTACATATTAGGGAAGCAATAGGTTGAAATACTACACTCCAGTTCTCAATGCTTTGAGAGTAATAATCAGACAAACTGATATAGAGAGGTAGTTTTCTTTTTAAACTTATCAATGAAAGAGAAGAAACCTTAAGTATTACTCAGTTGAGTATTAATTTTCATGATGACCATCTGTATTACTGGAATGTTGCAACTAAACTCCATGCTAATATTCAGATTCTAATACGGTATCATTATTTTTCTCTTCTTCGTTGCAGAAGATGCCAACAAACCAAATCTGCCAGACAATCTTTTTTCAGTGGGTAAGTACATGTATCTAATTCGTACCTATTTTGATATTATTAGTCAGTGTTGATCAAGGGTATATCGAGAAAGCTAGAAGGTCACAGTTCTTATAAGGGCTTCCCAATTCCACATTTCCCATAATACAATAGAGTGGTATTGTGAAAGAGATCAACGCGTTCTTAAAATGATTGAAATGGAGAGTCGAGATTTTGTGATGATTAATGTTGAACAAGTAAATTTGAGTAAATTTTGAATTTGAAAATGCAGGTGCTAACAACAGTTTGAAAGCAAACATATGGCAAGACGCAAGTTACAATAAAAATAGAACAGATGATCAGTTTATGTATGTAACTTGGATCAAAACTTGTGGTATGTTAACAGTTAAAACTGAAGACAGTGAGTGAACATTGATACAAGTATAGAAAAAACATTTGACGTTACAGTGTAGCTAGTTGGACTGATCTGCCTAGTTACACGCTTGAATAGTAGTTTGGGTAATAAATAATTTATCTTTTCAATTGCGCATTTTTGTCCAAGCTGCAGTTCGAAGAATGAAAGAAATCATTATTTTCTGTATTACTATTTTTACTATTAACGGCATGCAGTATTAATTAATATTAATGAGTTCGCCATTGCAATAATTATTAATTAATTAATTAATTAATATTAATGAGTTCGCCATTGCATTGGCGTAGGGATGTGACGACCTCATCGCCCAGTGACTTGTTCACTGCAGTTGGTCAACCAACAGAGTGAAATGGTCAACATTTTGCTCTGTTCGGATTTACAGAGCTGTCCTGTCATAGCTCTATGAGCGTCCCACAATCGGCAGAAGAGGGTATAGTTGGTGGACTACAATGTGATCCTCCCAGCTAGATCCGAGCGATCGGCTGACCAACGACAGGTTCAGTCCTCCATTCATATTGGAGGTTAGGCGTACAGCTGACAACTCTGCACTGTAAAAAGACATGTCAAGAAACAGCAATATGAGGCCATGGATGTTCCCCAGGTAAAATATTCCGGAGGTAAAATAGTCCCCCATTCGGATCTCCGAGTGGGGACTACTTTGGGAGGTCCCTGGACTAAGGATAAGATCTACATTAGGAATAAGGATATCAAATTAGGCACCTGGAATGTTCTGAGCCTTTACCGGACTGGGGCATTTCAGTGTACAGTTAATGAGATAGTTAAGTATAAATTAGATGTAGTAGCTGTCCAGGAAGTTAGGTGGCCAGGAGAAGGGAATTGTAAAACTAAAAATTATACTTTTTTCTATGGTGGTACTGAAAATCATAATTTTGGAACAGGCTTTTTCATAAATAATAGAATTATCTCGGCTCTTAAAACAGTAGAATTTATTAATGATAGGATATCATATGCAGTTTTACAGGGTAGGTGGTGTAAAATTATTTTAATAAACATACATGCTCCAACGGAAGATAAAGATGATTTTTATATAGAGTTAGAACAGGTCTTTGATAAATTTTCTCAGTATGATATGAAAATTCTGTTAGGTGACTGTAATGCAGATTGGCAAAGAAGAGACATTTAAACCCACGATTGGTAAAGAAAGTCTTCATGAATTAAGTAATGATAATGATATAAGATTGATTACTTTTGCAACCTCAAAGAATTTAATTGTGAAAAGTACCACTTTTAAACATAAAGATATCCATAAATATACCTGGTCTTCTCCAGATGGTAAAACTCATAATCAGATGGATCATATTCTCATTGATAAGAGAAGGCATTCTAGTATAATTGACGTTCGTACACATAAAGGTTCTGACTGTGCCAGCGACCATTATTTAGTAATTGCTAAATTAAGAGAAAGACTCGCAGTGATAAGCAACAAAATCTAAAAGTAATAAAATTTAATACAGGAAAATTTGCTGATGAAAGAATTAAGAAAGATTACCAAATTAAACTGTCAAATAGATTTGATGTTTTGCAGGAATTAAATGATGATGAAAATATAAATGAAACATATGTAAATAAGAATTGGAAGCACATACCTAATGCAATAGAATCAGCAGCTAAAGAAAGTATAGGATACCATAAACCAAGAAAAAGTAAGCCATGGTTTGATAATGAATGTCATAATCTAATAGAAATAAGAAATCAGGCTAGACTTAGGTGGTTAAATAACTCCGATGATACAAATCTAAGCAATTATAATATAATAAAGCGAGAAGTTAACCGCACGTTCAGAAGTAAGAAAAGAGATTACTTGAAAAGCAAAATTAACGAAATTGAAACAAACAGCAAAAACAAAAATATCAGAGATTTATATAAAGGTGTAAATGAATTTAGAAAGGGGTGGCAACCTAAAGTAAACTTGATAAATGATAAAGACTGTGATTTTCTAGCTGACCCAAGTGATATTCTAGATAGATGGAAGAACTACTTTAATGACCTTTTAAATGTTCATGTAGGAGATAAATCAGAAGTAAATGAAGTGCACACAGCAGTACCTTTTGTTCCAGAACCTAACTTGACTGAAGTTAAAGATGCTATTAAAAGGCTAAAGAATAACAAAGCACCTGGCATTGATCTAATACCAGCTGAGTTAATTAAATATGGTGGAAATTCGTTAATATGTCAAATTCATAAATTAATTTGTTTAATGTGGAATAAAGAAGAAATACCTTAACAGTGGAAAGAATCCATAATTGTTCCTGTGTTTAAAAAAGGTGATAAAATGAACTGCAATAATTACCGTGAAATTTCTCTACTCTCAATAACATATAAAATATTATCTAACATTATTTTAACAAGACAACCCCATATGTTAATGAAATTATAGGTGATTTTCAATGTGGATTTAAACGTAACAGATCAACTACAGATCAAATTTTTCACATCAGACAAACACTTGAAAAAGTGGGAATATAATCAAAATGTCCATCAGCTATTCATTGATTTAAAAAAAGCATATGGTTCGGTCAAAAGATATAAATTATATAATATATTAGTAGAGTTTGGAATACCTAAGAAGCTTGTTAGTATGATAAAAGTATGCACTAGTGAAACAGAAAGTAAAATTCGTGTGGGTATTAATATGTCTGACAAATTTACAATTCATGATGGGTTAAAACAAGGAGATGCATTATCTCCATTGCCCTTTCATTTTGCCTTAGAATATGCTGTTAGGAAGGTAAAAGAAACTAAAGAGGGACTAAAATTAAATGGTGTGACTCAGTTGTTAGCATATGCAGATGATGTAGACTTACTGGGGGATGATGTGAATACAATTAAGAATAATGCTAAAATATTTTTCAAAACTGCTAAAGAGATAGGTATGGAAGTTAACAAAGAGAAAACTAAATATATGCTTACAGGCCGAAACCAAGTGTTAGGTAATAATCAAAATCTAATTATTGATAACAACTCGTTTGAACCAGTTTCCAAATTCAAATACTTAGGAGTAATATTAACAAATGAAAATTATATTAAAGAGGAAATAAAAAGTAGGCTTAATTCAGGAAATGCATGTTACTTCTCTCTTCATAAACTTTTGTCTTGTCGTTTAATATCTAAGAAACTAAAAGTTAAAATATACAAAACAGTAATTTTGCCTGTAGTATTATATGGGTGTGAAACTTGGTCCCTTACATTGAAAGAGGAACACAAATTGAGAGTATTTGAAAATAAGATCCTTAGGAAAATCTTTGGACCTAAAAGGGATGAGGAGACAGGTGAGTGGTGAAGGTTACATAATTTAGAACTACATAATTTGTATTCATGTCCAGATATTATTAGAATAATTAAATCAAGAAGACTTAGGTGGGCAGGCCATGTGGCACGAATGGGAGAGGAAAGAGGAGTTCACAGGATTCTTGTTGGGAAACCTGATGGTAAGAGACCTGTAGGAAGGCCAAGACGAAGATGGAGGGACAACGTTGAGATGGACCTAAAGGAAATCGGTAGAGATGGAAAAGAGTATATAGATCTTGCTCAAGATATTGACAGATGGAAGGCCTGTGTTGCTGCAGCCATGAACCTTCGGGTTTAAGAAGGCTAGAGAGTTAGTTAGTTAGTTAGCTAGTGAGATCAGCATGTCTTGTCATTAATATAATCGGTATACAGTGTATTGCGTTTGTCGGAAATTGTGATAAATGAATCCGTTTACATCTTCATACTTCACTAGCCTAAATAAATAAATAAATAAATAAATAAAGTGAATGAAGAAATTTAAACCGACCAAAGTATCGCTTATAACTGGCAATCATCACTCCTGCGGTTGGCTTCCAAGTACCCAGTTCATTCGCTGTAAATATGTGCGTCTATACACACACATATATATAATCAGATTTATGACCACTACCTTGTTTCGTTCCTCAACCCTTCTCGCCAATTGTAAGGCGTTGAGCACCTCAAAGTAGACCTTCAATTCATTCGTAGGTTTATTATGATGAAACCCGAGAGCACTTTTATATCGTTGCTATGGCAACAGCTTTCCAGACGAAGTATCATTTGGGTCCTCATCTGCATGTTATGTTAAATTTTGTGACGGTAATCATGCAAGATGGATGAGTAATATCATCATTAATGTTACGCGGTTGTGGTATTAGCACTGTCTGCCGCATACACGATATTGTCATAATGTTTCATCGTGGTGCACTAAGATGCATCATATATCTGATCTATCCTGCAGATTTGTGGGAGCTCCAAGTACAACAGCCTAAGAAAAACGGTATTTGGCTTAAATCAGACGAGGTTATCTACCTTAATATGATGACATATATAGCTCCAAGTCATCTTTCTCCTTAAACCCATGAATTTTACGGCTGGTTAATAGTTATGTTAAAGCAGCGAAGATTGTTTCATCCTAAATGAATGTTTAGCTTTCTCAAGCACGTCTCAAAGGTGAGATATGGACATAAAGTCCATCGGAAAACGCCTCGTAAGAGTACATCAGCGTTACATGTAATTTGCACACCTGGTTTGATTAGCGTGAAGATTTCTAAGAGAAATATGATGCCTGTAGTGCCTATTATCTTACTCTAAATGTCATTATATAGCAAGCGATGGAGAATATGGAGACCTGACAATCACAGAAGAGATATATCTTGTTTGAAATTAATTATAACCTTAAGCATACTTGTGTCAGACAAGTAAACGGTATTTTATTACTATAATTACGGATGCAAAATAACATAATGATTATTTGTCATTGTAATCAGTACCTAAGCTGTATTCACACCAAGGGAAAAGTGGTTAACATCGAAGTTTAGTTTTTCAGTTACAGTACCTTCAAACTTACGATTCTTGAGGATGCATTTTAGTACACTTAGTTCAATGTTCTTCCCTGTATTGTACATATTTTAAGAGATTGATTTTTTTCAATGCATTTTCTATATTGTCCTACTTGTTATAATGTACATGTAAAAGTCCAAAATCTTTTTCTGTACCATTCGGGATTATGCATTTTCATATTATACTGTCACAGGCATTTCTGGATTGAAACCAATGTACTGAAAGTCAATGAGTTTATTACAACCCAGAACTGCCCGTAACTGTACAAAACACTTCCTTTAAGATCATTGAATGTATATTTCCCCATATTTCCAGCACCATATACAATTATCATCTCTTCTTAACAGGATAACTATATAGTTTTATTCTTCATATTCTATGTATTTTGAAAGTTTACGAAATGTACTCCACAAAAATGTGTTTATGTAATTAATGAAGCATACATTATATATAGATAGAACTAAATGAGCCTCACAAAAACATAATGAAAAAAACTTAGTCTGGGTAGAGACTAAATTTGAGAATTAGTGTTCATAAAACGTTGATGAAGTAAGGAGATAAATCAGAGGAGATTATTTGTGAGGATCACTACATCAATAACATAAAAATAGAAACAAAGTTTTCTTTTTGTTGTAAAGTGAGAAACAATTAACATATTTCGTGAGTAAAATCTTATCACAAGACTTCTTTTGTGTGTCAGACTGAACAAGTGTTCAGTTAATAATTTATTTCACGCAAATTATCAAATAAGATAAGCAACATATGCAGACAAATGAATAATTACGATGGAGAAACCCCGCGATGACGACGAATTATCTGTTCATGTTATTTATTTCTTTTTTGAACAAATGATGCCACAGAACATTGTTCCATTGAGGCATACATGCATTTTGTGCATTACATATATTTGTGCATAACATAAATTGTTTTACTAATTACTATACAGACGAACCCCTCACTCCTTTCTCCACTGACCCAGTAAGTCTCTTTTGTATGATTGAAGTGACATACTGTTTATATCAACCCTCGGATCATTTGCTACCACTTCATTATAATTTTTACCCATTATCCACATCGGAGATATCTTTACATGGTTTGTTCTAGATTTTGGCACATGGAACAACCCGTGTTTCGTTCGGGTTCTTATTTGAGGTACACGATATTGTAATGCAGATACTAACCCCATAGAATCTATTTTGTTATTTACAATTTTATATAGCATGCTCATAAAATTTAGATTAAACCTTTCTTAAATTTTCGATGTTAAACTGCGATACAAGCTCAGAGTACGGAGTGAATTTAGGGTACACTTTGTCGTCTTCTTTGTATTTTACCTACCGCAAGAATTTGGACTGAATCATCTCTATTTCTCTCATATGTTTTATGTCCAAAGGCTACCATATTACGGATGCATATTCTATGAGTGAGCGTACTAGGGAGACATACAAAGTTATTAATATTGATGTATTTTCCTGATCTTTCCTACATGTTTTTATGAATCCTAATTTCTTATACGATTGGTTAATGATATGATGGATATGCTCTTTAAAACATAGATTTGCGTCGTATGTGACACCAAGATCCGTGAATTTAGTAACCCTAGTTATTTGTTTTCCTCCTATCTGGTACTGAAAGTTTCTTATTGTTTGAGCGTTTGTTATATACATTGCCTGACATTTATCAAGATTAAATGAGAGTCTATTATTTTTGCTCCATTGTAGTAATCTATTTACGTCTTCCTGCAAGTCAAGGTTGTCTTCGTCAGAGCAAATTGTTCTAAATATTTTTATGCTGTTTCCAATAGGAAATTATTGTTTTAATTATGGTGTTAGACTGAAAGAATGCATTTCTGGCAACTTTGAATTCGTCGTTCCTATTTTGCACACAGAATAAATCCTACATCATCGACACAACGTCACTGAGAGAAATAACTATTTGGAAAAGATTTCAAGTCAATTTATTTATTTATTTATTTATTTATTTATTATCCTGCGCACAACAGGCATCTGCCCTTTTACAGTGCACAGTAAATGTCTTACATAGGATTTATACACATCAAAATAATATTTGTACACATTTCAGATATAAAAAAAAAAAAGGGGTGTAAGGGGTGACCTTTTACGTAGGCGCCCAAAAGTCAACCTCACTTCCACGTAGTGCACCCTGGACTAAAGACTAACGAGGCTCTGGCGACTGGCACTATGGCCAGTATAATTTTGTGTGTGTTGTCCTGTTTGTTGTCCTTGTGTGTGCTGAGTGCCCGTTTACGGCCTCAGCTTTTAACAGAAGTCAGAACATTTTAACATTTTTAGTTATGCAACGCTAGAGTTGTTATTTGTAATGATAAGGGGCTGGCCCCCGTATAATGTGACGGGAGCAAAATAGCCTAAGTGCTGACGCTCCCAAAATTTTAAATTCAATATCAATATCCATAGATATAAAAAAATACATATAGAGGTTATATATATCGTCCTTAAACATTACCGTGGATAAGAAATGAATCAAACCTTACACAATTACATTCATATATGTATGGATATATATATACACACATAAAGAAGGTAAAAATAATAATAATAGTAATAATAATAATAAAAAATAATACAAAATTAAGTAAGAATGTTGTCCATAAAATAGCGTTTATACTTAGAAAATTTAGCAAATATGTCCAAGTGTATGCCCCTCTCTAACCATTCATTATACAAGCTACACATTCTTCGCAGGGGAGCCATTTCTGCGGATTTTGTACGGGTGCGGGAAATTGCAAGGAGTTGCTTTCTTGATCGCAACTTTGGATGGGGGACATAGAAAGCTATTTTTGAAAGCAGAGAGGAAGAATCCAATTTGTCGTTAAGAAGTTTGAAAAGAAAAAGGAGCTGATGTATGGTTATTCTGTTTGCAAGGGAGGTAATGTGTAATTTAATTAGCAATTCGTTATAAGGTGTCATCTTTGGATATGCACCATCTATCCTAAAAACTATATAGCGAGTGAACTTATTTTGAACTTTTTCAATAAGATCTATTTGTTTACTGGTTTGTGGACTCCACACTATAGATGCGTATTCTAATTTGGGCCTAACATATAGGTCAAATAATGATAACAACGCTTTATTTTCATTGAATTATTTTGCAGTTCTCATAATGAACCCCAGTTTTCTATGCGCGTCATTAACAGTCTTTGTGATATGTAACTGAAACGATAATTTATCATCGAACACTACATCAAGATCTGTTATTGAGTTTGCCATGTCTATTTGTGTGTGTGCTATTTCGTACTTATATTGTATTGGGGATTTCAATCGGGTAAATGTTACGGCCCTGCATTTCTTATGGTTAGATTAACTTTATTTGCTTTACACCATGCGTTGAGATTTTCGATATCCTCTTGTAATTTAATGGAATCATCTTCATTGTGAATGCTCCTATAGCTTTGGAAGTTCGTTGGTGTTGTGCGATGACTACCCCCCATGCATGTAATCAGTGTTTGGAAATAGCAAGTCCCTTTGGTCGAGCAACAGTAACTGTAACTCACTTTTTACGAGTAATTAGTAACGACCTTTAAAGTTACTTGTACAGTTACTTTATGTTTTTGCATGGAAGGAAATTAACTTCAGCCAGACTCATCAATATCTTGAAGTAAGTATTCGCTTCAGAGAATTGGCGATTTGATTATTAAAATTGTGATGAGAATATATATTTATCGCCAATATCGGAATTGCACATGTGCCCCAGGCGTATTCATTTTGGAACACGTAGGATAGGCTATAAGAGTAAGAAATCTCCGGCACTTATCCTGAACATTCCACAGCTTCTTGTTTCAATAGTAATCAGCGAAATCATGGTTAGGTCATAAAATTTTAATGTTCATTTCAAGTATAAAAGTGTTTCACTTTGAATTTTGGTACCTCTAATATTATATTTGAAAACATATGAGGTTTGTTAATATAAACTTAATTACAAGGGAATGTCAAAGGAAAACCTTAATTTGTTTTTGTTTCGTATCTAGTAGGTTTCTGTATGTAAGGGTTGCACAAGTTTGCTGCATTTTAGCACAGACCTATTTCTGTTCTATATATATATTTTGAACTTTGAGTTAGTGCCTGCATACCTTAAGAAGAATAAGTCTTTGGGGTCCACGTGAAGTCACTTATGAGCCTCTGCGAAGGCCTTTCCACCCATCTGCCTGCGAACTGAGACCATTGTCGAAATTTCTCCTCCATTAGTAAACTTGCTGGTGTGGTAAGCATGCACAAATATATTGAATCTCTTCATTTGCCGAGAGATATCTGTAAGTTTTAGGCTGACAGGGGCAAGAAACCACTCATCTTCACTGGTGCAAGCGTGTATAGGAGGCGTCATCTTTAAAATAATAAAAATGGGGTTTTGAAGCTCACTTGATTAGTGTTGCAGCCTTGAGGTCGTTTTGTAACAGTTGATACTTCATGCAAAATTTGAGCAGTATACAGTCTGTCCTACAATTTTATTGGACTTTTAAGGTTTTCATTTGACTCTTCTAATAAAATCAATGTTAATTTTGTGTGATCATAGATAGAAGGAACAGCTTGTTACATACATGATGCTATTCGAGTTATGTGTAGAAGAAAGTAACTTATTTGCTTCTTAAACTAAGGTTGATATAACTGAAATACTTTTTGGGTGAAGTAATAGTGATTCAGTTACTACTGAAAGTGAGTTTCAAAACACTGATATATTTGAGTGTATATATAACCACACATTGAAAAGTTTCCCAGGAGGCAAGACCTACAAACCGGATATCGTGAGAGATGAGGAGGTAGATATTCTGGAGGAAGAAGTACTTGCAGAGGAAGTGAGGGCGCCGGAGTGTAATTGAATACCAAGTATTTGTTATTGTTGCAAAGTTTGAGGCACCTCGATCCTCCGGGTGTTTACAGTTACCCTCGATCCCCTCGCTTGATCAGCACTCTTCGGCCTTTGGAAATTTGTGAAGTTTATTAATATTTACGCACTTTGAATCGCTTCGGTCAATATGGCGCCCGAAATCCAAGAGGCTGGGAATTGGTTTGCACGCGTTTCCCGCCAACTCGTTGTCCAAACATGCTCTTGACTTAAGGCGGAAGGAAAAGGAAAGAAAGACAAACTGCTCTTCAGAGCGTATCCGTTATGTTATGGAAACACAGCCTCTGCCTGCACTAAAATAACGATTGCCTCTAGGTATCTACCTCCTCATTCCGATGTTCCTGCAGTTTTGAATCTAGAATTCGTGCTAGTAATGAGCTAGTCCCTTAGGCTGAACGCCAATGTGGTTGCTTCAAAATACACACTTTTTTCCTTCAAAGAACCCATAGACCTTTGTGGCGGAGTAGTTAGCGTAGCAGACTTGTTCTCTTTCATCAAATTCATCATCCATCTTCATCACGATTAATCCAAGAGGTAGAAAATCGAATTAACCAAATGCACACACACACACACACACAATCTAGCATAACCTACCCTACATATATACTGTGTGTGTGTGTGTGTGTGTCTGTATACACACACACATATATACACACACTATTCAAGTATATACAAACACACACACACTATACAACTCTGTCCCCAGCTTGTGCAGTTTGTTGCAATAATTATTTGATATTAAATAAAGAGATCGGCAAATGCTACTTAACACAAGACTCTATTCACCATTTCACTAAAATCACCATGTTAACCAGGCACAAGACAGAACATTGGTATTGAATATAGTGACCAGAAAGTTCATCGTTCTTTACGGATTACACAAAAATAGAAAATAACAATATATATAATCGCAAAATGTATTTTTATTAAAGGACTATTGCAACATTATATTTCGCTAGTGAAGTTCAAGATTCAAATTACGGCGTAAGTGTTCTCAGTTAATTAATTCCATGGTATCATCACTCATCCTCATCATCGCGATTAGTCAAAAGTGTCAGAAAATCGGCGTTGAGTAACAAAAGCATGCACTCTTCCCCACCCCTACACACATACACGTATGTGGGTATTTGCGGAAACAAAGAGCTGGCATGAAAATGCTAAGTCTATTTGTGTTGTCTGTGTTCTATTTCATCTTTACTGTTGAATTGAAAAGCATTTTAATTATTATAGAAGCCCAATCTTTCTTGCTACATTTGAAACTTAATGTATACACATTTTTTATTTGTAATTTTAATATTTTATGTCTCTTTTCTTACTGATTGTTTACGACAACGAGGATTATGATGAGAAACAATTGATGAAGGGACATTCACAAAGAAATTAATTAACTAATGCGAAACTCGAACCCAAAATTACGATGGCGAGATTGTGAACCGACCACTGAATGCACTCGCCCAACAGGGTGAAGCAACATAATATGAGAGGTTCAGTATACAAGTTGCGTAACGTAACTTTTCATGAAAATTGAGTTACATGTATAACTTCGAAGTGTGAAGAAGCATGTATCTACTGAGTTTCACATTCTTGCTCATAGAGGCACAACTGTGTTTGTGCTCCAGTAGCTAAACATAATACTAAGCTATCTAAATGTGCCTTTTTCTCAAATCTTGAGTTTAGCTTGAGTTTGTGTTTTAAGTCCACTTTATGCACAGTAAGGCAAATAGGGACTGGACCTACAGTTTAAAGTGGGATCCGAACCACTATGTGCCTCCACCGGGAATCGAACCCCTTTTTCTCAAATCTGTATTGAATAGAGTTACTCCACATGTGCTCTGAAACCTCTCGTATATCTCTAGCTGTTCATGATCATAATGTTTATTACAAGGTAAAAATAATATTGTCGTTGTTTCAACTAACGGTACTGCCGCCTTAATTTACCATTTTTAAAATCTTAAGATTTTGGGTTTCATATTCCGCATATTAAAATAATGATTGTGGATTCCATAAAACATGACCATAATTCTACTAAAGAGGTCGCTTGACAAAGATGGATTCGAAGCGTAGCTCTATCACCCACCCCTGTCTTCCACACAGCCAGAGACTTTCAAAGTGAGCCGCCTAGAGGGGAATTTAAAACTTGATAATAATCTCCGACTTTGACCTCTAATGAAAATTCTCCCACCCGTACAGGCAATCACCATATGTCAAATCTTCTATTCTCAAAACAATGCGCCCTTGTTTCGATGCAATGCAGAGCTTTATTTTAACTCTTTCTCGTCTTCGTTTGCCCTTTTCGCTGCCAGTAGATTTTTTTTTATATTAGCGGTCCATACGGTAATGTGGAGACGGGTATCTGAGTAGTAATAGCGTAAGACTGAAGTGACGTACTATGTAATTTTCTGGTAAGTGTTTGCTAATTTATTGTGCACTCTTTTTTTTTTTTTTATTAAACCCGTTGTGTAATTTAAGAGCCGTGCAATATGAGCTGCTACCATCACGTCATGGTACTATTCAGTTTGCTGTGAGGACAAAGTTCTCGATGTAAAAATGTGTATAATGTGCGATGCTTATGTTCATTAAATCTGCATTGGATTAACAAAAAAGGACAAAAAAATGTGCTACTCATTGTTCTTGAATTCTAACGCATGCAAGACTGTAATTATTATTATCCAATTATGTTATACAAAATATTCCTTGAATGAATTGAAATGAATTTCATTCGCAATTTTTGTTCGAAAAAACATAATATGCAACCTGCAAAAATAATTGGTAGATTGTCCGAAATGCATCCCAACTTAGATGCTTTTGATTTGAATTTAATATTGTTGTGTGTAAATGTACTCCTCTTAAATTATTATCAATTTAAAAACTTGGCGTTATTGCCCCCGTAGTTGGGTAATAACGCCAGTTTCCAACGTTTTCTTTGAAGTTCCCTACAATTTTTATTTTTGGATTTCTCTCTTTCTCTCTCTCTGCCGCGTCTATATTTCTTTTTTCATCATATGTATCTCACTTATGTTTCTATTCTCTTTCCTTTTCTCTCTCTCTCTCTCCCTCTCTCTCTCTCTCTCTCTCTCTCTCTCTGCCGCGTCTTTATTTCTCTTTTTGTCTCTCACTTATGTTTCTTTTCTCTTTCTTTCTTTTTTATTTCTCTCTCTCTCTCTCTCTCTCTCTCTCCCTCTCTCTGCCGCGTCTTTATTTTTCTTCCTTTATGCCTCTCACTTATGTTTCTATTATATTTCTTTCTTCCTTTATTTATTTCTCCCACTCCCCCTCTATCTGCCGAGTCTTTTTTCAATTCCTTTATGTCTCTCACTTATGTTTCTATTATCTTTCTATCTTACTTTCTTTATTAATTTCTCCCACTCCCTCTCTCTGCCGAGTCTTTATTTTTCTTCCTTTATGTCTCTCACTTATGTTTCTATTCTTTCTTTTTTTTCTTTATTTCTTTCTCTCCTACTCCCTCTCTCTGCCGAGTCTTTATTTTTCTTCCTTTATAGGCCTCCCCGATGGCGCAGTGGTACCGTTGTCGCCTTGTAAACAAGAGGTTCCGGGTTCGATTCATGGTGGAGGCACATAGTGGTTCGGATTCCATTTTAAACTGTAGGTCCAGTCCCGATTAGCCTTACTGTGCATATAGTGGACTTAAAACACAAATTCAATCAATCAATCAATATCATCCTTTATGTTTCTCACTTATGTTTGTATTCTCTTTCGTTTCTTTCTTTCTTTCTCTCTCTCTCCCCCCCCCCTCTCTCTCTCTCTCTACCTCTTTAATTATTTTCCTTTCTCTCATTCTATACAGCTTCTTTATCTTTTTCTTAAAATACTTCGTTCTTATGATGGCAGGTAAACACAATGCCATTGTATCTAACTTAGGATACAACTTTTCGATTTTGAACCCCCTCGGAAATTTTTCTGCGGGCACCATGGAGTAGAACTTTGCCTTCTTGCGTAAATAATATGTGTTTACTGTAATTAATTTACATCTTGATACCTAGACTTTCGGTACCATGGTTTTACATTAAAAAAAAAAAAATATTTTTATTTTGTTATTTAGCGTCGTTTCTCTGCCATTTTTGGCCAAACGCGACAGTGGGGATGACTGATGTCATGAAATTGATGAAAAGACACTTACCCATGTTCACGCCGGAATTTTAACCCTGGAACTTCACTGGCGAGATCTGAAGTCGGGCACTGAACGTTCTCTGCCACCGAGCTGACAAAAAACTTATTAACGTAACCTTTATACAGTGCGTCCAGTTCCTTGCGAGGCCGAGAGTTCGGGAGAAGTATGACGGGCGGCGCTAGCGGAGATGCCGACATTTTCGACCAGTAACGTCCCGCTTACTTTTATGGACATATCTTTAGCATGCAGATATTTATATTAATATTGCAATACGAGCACTAAGCTGTGTTGTAAGAGTTTTTCAAAGTGATGTCCACCTACATTCACACATTCCTGACATCGTTTGATGAAATTTTGATTCACACGCAAAAGTTCTTCTTCCGTAATTCTTCCAAGTTCTGCCCTTATATTGACTTTTAGTTCGTCGATACTATGAGAGTTATTTCGGTAGACTATTTTTTAACGATCCAGTTTCTCGTAATGTAAGGACAAGACGTCTAACCGTCTCTCTACTTGGAGTGAAACGCCAGGGAATTTCTGTGCAAATTGCCTACACACGTCTCGACACGAGTTTGTATTCACGTAAGTATCATACATAATTTTTTTTTGTTCTAACGTGAACTTTGCGGCTGGCATTTCAATCGCATCACTCGATCACTGTAATTACACAAAGAAGTAGCACGACAAGTAACAAAAAAACACACTCTTTCACACAGTATGAAATTAACACGCTCTTGCTTCGAGGTCTGTTCCTCACTCCATTCGCAGCTCTGCCCAGGGCACCTGTTGTCGCGAACGAAAGAACAACTCAAACTTGGAGCTTTCAGATTGCAAACAATGCTCAAGAAAACCATTGACATTTAAAGGTTTAGTCTTTAACGTAACCTTGATACAGTGTTGCACATTCGAAACCCCAAACGCTTTCGAGGGTAAACTTAAGCGGGACGTTACTGGTCGAAAATGTCGGCATCTCCGCTAGGGCAGCCCGCCACACTTCTCCCGATCTCTCGGCTTAGCAAGGAACTGGATGCACGGTATAGATGATCATCTGGGTCCGAGGCATTACCTAAGGTAATCTGGATTTTATATCTGAATTCCTGCCGCCTCGCCGATGGCACAGTGGTAGCGTCGTCGCCTTGTAATCAAGGGGTCCCAGTGGAGCCACATAGTGGTTCTGATTCCACTTTAAAATGTAGGTCCAATACCGATTAGTCATTATGTGCATAAAGTGGACTTAAAACAACAATTCAATTCAAATATCTGAATTTCTGTACTGTTCTTAGCACAATGTCATGAAACCTTATACGAGGGTAGTAACAGGAGATAAGGCTCCGCACATTTTATTTTTAATTATGCTGCATAAGGAGGCAGTTTGATCATCTACAAAATATGCTTTGAGTTCACTTTTGCACAGGTGAGCTAACTGGTACAGGTAGTACATTTTAAATGGGGATCAGACCTGGAACGTTTTGACGCAAGATGTAGATTCAAAGAAGCAGAAAGTCAATGCTACAGGTAGTTTGTCATTATATGCAGTATGCATTTATTACAAATTACTATACACTGTAAAATAAATTAGTGTTTAAGATCCATAGATAGTGGTCCAAGCCTCCCCGATGGTGTAGTGGTAACGTTATGGCCTTGTAATCAATGGGTTCCCGGTTCGATACGCTGTGGAGGCATGTAGTGGTTCGGATTCCACTTTAAACTGTAGGTGCAGACCCTGTTAGCCTATCTGTGCATAGACATAAGACAAAAACTCAACAGGTCCCCCAGGAGGTCCATATCACATTTTGTTCAATGTTTAGATTCAGTGCTGTTAAAATAATACAGATAAATGGTGGTAATCAAAACCATTTTAACACCACTGATATTAAACTTTGACCAAAATGTGGTATTGATCTCCTCAGATCACTGTCTGCGTCGCTTTAGCACCAGTGTTTTTTTTTTCTTCTTTTTTGTGTAGAAGCGGAAGAAGCATTTGGGATTGTGGGGAAAATTTGTCGGCAATTTTCAGAAATCGAGCTCAAATCAATCAAATCTTACAAAACAATAAAGAGGAATTATCGGAATTGTGAATTTTTTAATTCATCGGAATCTTGAATACATTAAATATTTCGAGCTGTACGTACAACAATAATTTCAGTATCTTTAATATGACTGATCCTTATGAGAAATATTGCTGAATCAACTGTAGAAAGTAAGATATTCAAATCCTACACAAGGGAAAGACAAAATAAAACAGGCGATTCAAAATTAGCCAAAACGGGATAAACCTCCATACATATAATAGTGTAACCACAGACAAGGGTATTTTATACCCTTATCTGTGGTGGAACGTAGGTCTACTGGAGGCAGTTAACTCAGAGACACTGTAGACCAGAAGTAGTTGTTTTCATTCCTAATTTCGTGGCCTTTCAAACTATGATCCTCGATCAAAGTTAAGAAGTCTCAATCAAAGCTGGCAAAATTGGGGGCGTTTCTCATTTGATCTCTGGCAAGAGACAAACGTTCAGCTTCTATTTCAAATCCTCATTTCATAACATCCCCCCACTTTAGTGGATGCCTGAGATGAAATCCAGGATTTCAGCCACCAAAACCAATAGGGAGGGGCTCAAGCTACGCCAGAAACCACACTGAAAACGTTGAATTTCGTTTAAAGCAGAGGAGCTCTAACGATGAAACACGTTTGCTGTAACGAATGCAGACACTGAATCTTCAGATGCGGAAACCAATCCTGCTTTCCTGGGAACAACCGTCAATCAAGAAATTAAATCAAGAGAATCGTGAAGCAAAATAATTAACATTTTACCACATTTTGATTCACTGGCTCTCATACTAAGCTCACGAATCGGAATTTCTGAAACCTAACACGAACTCATGCTTGAAGTCTTCCTCGCTGTAAAATTTACAAAATAGGTGGCCAAATGAATGTTAGCTACGCTTGGTGCAAATCAGGAATAAAGTATTTTCATTCTTTAAACACCAGATTGCAAACTGTATGTGCACAGTTCGAAAACATTTTTATACCCCTTGTAAAATCGCGTGTATATACTCTACAGAGCCCCTTGGGGCGGTCTATAAAAGAGTATGCCTGTGATATTCGGGAACCATCCCCAAGTGTCTCTGCCTCAAATTATACAATTATAGAAAGTAAAAAGTGAAAGATAGAAATTCGGTTTATTGATGCTATTTAATAAGGAATCGGACCCTGTTTTGAAGAACACATACCCGTCGATGAGGGTGCACGATAGCTCCACACTAGAACGCACTAATCGCAGCCTCCTCCCTGTCTCCACATAATCCAATCAAACAGTGACTATTCTCCCCCGACTCCTCGCCTATTGCATTCTCTGTCCTTGCGGAAAGTCGGGGCCAAACACCTTCTCATCTGCTGACTTAATATTGTATACGCAGGAAGCGAGTTAGGGCAGGCGATCATGCACCACACACCCCCTCTTGCCAAAGCGAAGCACACGGGGTGCGAGCGGTAGTGTTTCCTGAAATATACACCAAATATAACATAATGCATGAAGCATAAATGGAATAATCATATCAAGGTAGACAGTCCGTATCGTATGTAACATCAGTTCTGAGAATTAATGTCACTATCATCACAGTTATAAATGCACAAAAAACTCATTAGCGCTGCACTGAAAGTAAGATTTCTCTAGGGGCACTAATGTTTGTTTTTCGTCGCTCTTACGTTTATTGCATCTTTCCTTTTTTTGTTGTTTTGAGCACCAAATTATTGTATGAGTAACAAAACCCAACACCATGTCCATCACCAGGAGTAAATAAAATCAGAAACTGTTCGATTCAGCTGTTGGTTTCTTTGACCTTAAGTCAAGCAAAACATGAAAGTCAAAGAACGGAGAGCAGTGGAATCGGGAACATCGGCATCTCAGGGAGCAAAATATCTCATCACTGGAAAGACAGCAGCGTCAGCAGTTCTTGTGGTGGCTACGCTGTCCAAAGTTCCTTGGTCGTTGGAGCTGCATCGCTGAAAGCTGCGACGTGTCATCTGGCAAGAGAGACTCAACGCATCGACAATGTAAACAATAAGGCACGTGCTGAAAGGATATGTGTTTCCCTGGGTCCGTAAGAAAGATGCAAGAAAATTGAATTGGGACTGAAAGCTTTAAAGATTGTAAATAATTTATTTAACGTCAGCAAGGGCTGCATACTTCTTTTGATTGGTAGGTTGAAGATATGGGCCAGAGATCGAGATTTGCGGTGGAATTGCGGGCGAAGGGAGTGGTGGAAGAGGTGCTTGAACCCGAGGTCTGCGAGGTAGGCGTGAAATTGCCGGTCGCGTGGACGGGCGACGCTGCTTGCGTTTCATACAAGAAGGAATGATACGAAACTTTTTGAGAATGCACATGATGAAGAGAACAAGCAAAATAAATAGGAGAAGTATGATTGTTGCGGCCGAGAGCATGTGTGTCGGCGATTGAAGGTCGAACGCTCGTGTTCGTTGAGGAAAACATAGAAGAAAAAACTTCTTGTGTATTCCCAAAATATAATGTATCGTAAACGTAAGAAGTAGATTCCATATGTAGAGCGTATATACGGGAACGTCAACATGTAAATAAAAGGGTTGGAATTCAGGCATAGGAGTGAGCTGAAAAGGCGCTAAATGCAGAGATGGCACTTGCATCTTCCAATTTCTGTTAGTCACTAGAGAAATATCAAAATAAATAGGAGAAGTATGATTGTTGCGGCCGAGAGCATGTGTGTCGGCGATTGAAGGTCGAACGCTCGTGTTCGTTGAGGAAAACATAGAAGAAAAAACTTCTTGTGTATTCCCAAAATATAATGTATCGTAAACGTAAGAAGTAGATTCCATATGTAGAGCGTATATACGGGAACGTCAACATGTAAATAAAAGGGTTGGAATTCAGGCATAGGAGTGAGCTGAAAAGGCGCTAAATGCAGAGATGGCACTTGCATCTTCCAATTTCTGTTAGTCACTAGAGAAATATTGAAGTTAGGCGTGAGATCATATATCGTTCCAAGAGGAATTTCTTTTGAATTTGACCATGCCGAAGGTAACACGTCTACGGTACGAAAGGTTGAATTTTGTTTTGCGACACAAGGATAGACAGGATGAATGATGAGGCATGCACCACAATACTGTATATTATGACAATAACAAAATAGATAAATTAATATTTATTAGAAACGCAGAGAGAAATACATGCAAGCTAGCATGTATGTATGTATGTATGTATTTCTTGATTGGTATGTCACTGAGAAAGTAAAGATGAGCCTAACAAAATTGAAATTGTAAAATTTAAAAGTAAGTAGAAGTAGACTATTTTAGAAAGTTGAGGACGAAATGTTGTTGAAACGTTACATCGAAATCCAGATATGAATAGAAAATTGAAATCATACAAAAGCTTCAGTAGAGTCAAAAAATGTATTTTGATGTCAGAAATATCCGAATAATGGTGAATGGCAAAGCTTAGAATTATGAGACACATGTGTTTCTATAATCTGGTGCGAGGTATAAACTGGGCCCAACTGCAATTGTGAAGTTGACAAAATTATTCGAATAATTAGATTGTGGCTATATTTTGAACATTTTAGTATGTTATTACAATTACAAATTCAATTAACAAAATGATAGCAATAATTTTAAAAATGCTCAAAATTATAATAACAAACTTAGAACATATTCATCATTTATTTGAACTTAATTTTTGTTGTATTTTTATACCTCAAATATGATAGTAACCCGTTATTCAAGAGACCAAATCATGGTGTTTCAAAGTCCAATTCAGGCAGCCTATGGTAAAATCAGTTTCGGGAATAATGTAGAAAGAACAGATATCCATAAGCAAAGGTTCACCCACGTGCTGCTCCAAGCAATAGAGCAACCGTCTCTCCTGAATTGGATAGCGGCTCTTATGTGTAGAACCAGCTATAACTTAACACACTTGCTCTGATATTCATGAAATTTTCTTTCATGGAATTAAGCCAATATATTCCGTTCTTCTAAACCGTTTCCTACCGTTCTTCTCCGTTTGAATTGCAGAAAGACGTTCTTGGAATACGCAATAAGTGGAAAAGCTAATCTACAAAGCAATCCCTTTTACTTAGAATCATGCCTGGTATGTTAAATTATGAGAACCTGAGTAACCATTAACTGTAACACAGCTTGGTTTTTGAGCTTGATAGCGATGGAAAGTCGTGAGCTCGAGAAAATTAGATCTACGTTAGGAAAATAATGGAGGGTGAATTATAAAATTACAAAGGAAACACTTGTATTTTTGTTATTTGACGTCTTTTTTCTACCTTTTGGCTAATCGCGACAATGAGAATTAGTGATGATTAGGTGAAGTTGATGAAGGGACACACACAAATAACACCCATGCCGGGTTTCACACCCGGGAACTTGGGTGACGTCTCTCTCTCTCTCTCTTTCTCTCTCTCTCTCTCTCTCTCTCTCTCTCTCTCTCTCTCTATATATATATATATATATATATATATATATATATATATATATAATATGGGTGGGTGGGTGTGTGGTTAGCGTTACGCGCTGTAAGCCAAATAGCCTAAGTTGTTCGAACAATGTGATAAGACACATTACAGTATATTTATTTCATTTCTATCATGATGTGTTTCATTAGTTCATCATTCATCTACTTCGTCTCGAGTAAATGAAAAGATAGAAAAGGACATAAAATGAGTTAGACAGACAGGTGGCAATATAGAAAAGGTGTACCGAAGAAGAGAGAGGGTTGATGGGAATTTACCTCCAACTATATGGACGGAAATAGACACATTTTAGAAATATAATTGGCGGAATATATAGAAATATATCTTGGAAAGTTCAAGACTATCATAACAACTTAAATATTTTATCGGAGGAATAAGTTTTTTTGCAAATAAATCCTTAAACTTATGTACAGATAAACGCATTTTGTATTAATTACAAATTAAATTTTTAATTATTTTTGTATTATTATTATATGAGTAATATACTTACTATGCTGAGAGAAATAAATTTTTAATAAGTAGCCTATACAAAGTATATGCATATATGTAGGTGATGTTACTTTGTACAAAAATAATAATACATTTAGATATTAATTATTTTCCTTTACAGGGCAAAATGGCTTGTTTTATGAGAGAAACAAAGAGAAATTGAATAATTTACTTGGTACTTAAACATCATCTAAAATATAAACTCTCTTAATACACACACACACACACACAACTTCACACGTATATGCTATTTGCCCTTCTTGTTGCAAGGACGATATTCGAACCTGGAAAACTCTATGTAACACAGAATACTTATCTGTACAATGCCTAATTGTTTTACCAAAACCTAATTACAAGGGTGTGCTACACACAGAAGCTGGACAAGCTCTTACGACAAGTTGTAAAGCGTAATTTGTTAGTTGAGAATGAATGCACCCTAGAAATTTTAACGCTATACATTCCCACACTGGTAGCTATTGAAACTGCAACATAAATTTCAAATATTGGTGCTCCATTCTTGACTTATTGTATATTACTTGCATTTCGAAAATTCTATGTAAACATTCTAACTGAAAATATGCCAGAACTACTAATAGTGCGCAGTATGTCTTAATGGGTCCGTCATTAACGTGAAGAGGAACTAGATTGCATCACTCCGGTTCACTGTTTATTTGATTATTAATTAACATCAATATCAAATACACAGAGGATAATCGGTTGGCGATGTAGGGTACCAGGTGGAATACACACCACTCTCCAACCCCCCAGAGGTGAATCTGTGACCGCAATTCATATACGTCCCCCTGCACTGACGGATTAACATACCATATTAATAACCAGGAGGCAACACGTTATTTATAATGCAGTAATTTTGCCTTAATCAGTTTCAAAAATTCAGTTTCAGGACAAAATTGAATGAGCAAATTATAAAAGATGTGCTTTACAAAATGGAAAATAATGGCTGGTGTATCCATCGCCAAATATGAAGGTAATTTTGCAGACCTCCGTGGCGGAGTGGTTAGCACAGCGCCCTACGACGCCAGGGTTCCGGGTTTGAATCCCGGCCTGACATGGGCGTTCTTTGTGAGTTTGAGTTCATGTTTTTAGTCCACTTTATGCATGCACAAGAGAGGCTAATAGGGGCTGGACCTATAGTTTAAAGTGGGATTCGAACCTCTATATGCCTCCACCGGGTTCTTCGTGAGTGTCCCTTCATCAGTTTCATCATATCATCACTCATCCTTATCTTCACGATTAGCCAAAAGTGGCACAAAAGGAAAGTAAAATAAACCTAATCAATCGATCAATGAAGGTAATTTTACCTCTACAAACAGTTTACAGTTGTATCATCTTGCGAAATTGACTATTACTTTCAAAGAATTAAAACTGATTAAAATATTGTAAAGGAATGTATGCAAATATCAAGTCACAAAACCACTACCTCCATTTCTCGAAAATATTTTTGGAAAATTCTACTCAGATTTTTCAAAGTATTAAACTTAACCTCCTTGATCAAAGAATTAGAATATATATAAAGCTACCGTTAGTTCTTCAAACCTTATTACTTGTACATTTGTTTTTGGACGAGCGTCGCATAGCAACATTTTGAACATTCTTCTTCAGATTTTGATTATTAAAACTCCGTATAGGACGCTGAATTAGAAAATTAAATAAAAATATGGAAAATATCATGAAAATAGTTATATTTCACATATATGTAAGCAGTAACATCTCCCATTTACGTATGAAAGACAATGTCAGGCATATGTCCACCCCTACTGAGTCTCCATGCATTTATGCTCCACAAAATTATTAATAACCCTCTCGCAGATGTCTGTCCCGATGCATCCAATCACCTGTATGATTTCCGCCTTCAGTTCCAAAAGGGTTCGTGGTTTGGTGGAGTACACCTGTGATTTCACAAACCCCCATAAGAAGAAGACAACAGATACCAACATTGGTAAGAACAGGTCTGCCAACCTCGAAATAAAACAATAGCACTCGATTCAAATTCGGCGTCCTATACGGAACACCCTATAGTTAACAGTTATTTGGAAAAGAGTAAAACATTATTTACATCAATTGATTTCATACTACTGTATATTGCATTGCATTTGTATTTTCTCTCATGCGACAGGTGCATTATTTTGTTGCTTTGTTAGTATTTGGAAGTGTTCATATCATTTTACAACAACCATATTGATTTGGTTTATTATACTTCGCTTTTTGCCAGTTTTGGCTAATGGCGAAAATATGAAATTGACAAAGGAACAATCACAAACTCAAATGGTCAGCACAAAACAAGAATCGCACAGAGGATTATATTGTATGTGAGTCCAGACGCCAGAGCCTCGTTGGCCTGTAAGGGACTGCAGTCACCGTGGTATGCCACACGTGGAAGAGATGTTGCCAAATGAGTGCACTCATAGAAGGGCACCCCTTACATCTCTGGATTAAGAGTATTCAGAAAGATTAAGGTATGATGTTGTTTGTGGTCAATATGCACAGGAGGAATAAAAAGTATATTAAAAATTCCTAAACTTAAATAAGAGTTTCTGTAATTATGATTTTTTCACAGTCTCTGTTTCATTTCTTCTAGATGTCTAAGCAACATATTTTCAGTCTTTCAACCAATTCAGAATGCCTGTCTCATCTCGCCGTAAAGTTTGCCGGTTTTCTTGATTTTCCCCATCTTTTGAACAAAAAGCACTGGGAACAAGACATTTATAAAAAACGGGAAGGAAACCCTTTTAAAAATAACGTTCCAATAAGTACAAAAAAGGCAAACCAATTCCCCCTCCCCTTTTAAGTTAGTTCTTGTTCCTGAACTAAGATGTACGCCGGCAGTTCAAATCGTCAAATTAATTGAAATTTCCAAAGGAAATGGTTCTCTCTTAGGTGGCGGGGTTTCGGCCAGATGAAGCGTGGGAGAGGGTAATTAGCGGATAAACTTCTCACCAGAGCTCCCGCGAGAGAGGGTCACCATTCACACCTTCTCTCGCACAGAAACCCTTCCCGACCACCGCTTCCCTGCTGGAGAGACAGGTTATCAACAAATCCTCCAGCACTTTACGCACCTGCAACCCTTAAAGTGTTAAACTTATCCCAGTAAAATTTAAAACAAGTAAAAGACTATTATTCTGGGAAAATTTGCAGGTTATATGTCTTTTCTTGCCTTGCACATAAGAATAGAAAAGATTAAATTGATGCTGCATATTACTGGACATCCGTGGCGGAGTGGGTAGAACAGCGCGCTACGAAACCAGGGATTCCGGGTTCGAATCCCGGCCTGCTTATGGGTGTTCTGTGTTAGTATACCTTCCCTCATCTTCGAGATTTACTAGAAAGTGGCAGAAAGGCGAAGTAAAATAAAATATATGAATCCCAATCGATACTGCATATTAGATGTCCAAACAAATATTCACGCATAGTGTCAAGGTGGTGTGACCAGCACCGTACTCCAACTGATTTTTTTAACTACACCCTGTCCCGGGAATCGCTGGAGCATGCGAACGGAAACAAGTACCTGCGCAAATAGTGACTCGAGCGGGCTCGACCAATGAACACGTGAGTGAGAAGTGAGTGCATGGAGGGGAAAACGTGGCTGCAGCTACCAGACGTTGTTAGCAGCGAACAATGCTTTGCCCCGCTCATTCGCTTTCTCCCCTTCTGAACCGTTATGCGCAGCCTTGCTCCACAGATTCCCGAGACAGAATGTAGACCACAGTGCACAACATCTCCGGACAACATAACAGTTGTTAGACGTCTTACTGTACGATCACTCCAAACATAGCCTATATGAGAACAATCCTTAAGACTGAATAATTATTTGCGTACTTATTTTTCGTACATTTATTTTACGTCGCTTTTCTTCTTATTTAACACTAATAAAATTGATGAAGGGTTTCTCACTACAAATATTCATGCCCGGAAACCGGAATCTTCAGTGGGGAGTCATTCACTCGATGCGCTCGATCATCCAGACGGGTTTTCTTCGCCATACGATTGAGATATAAGTCCTATCAATAAATCAACCCTATCACAAAATCTGTCTTGAAAACAAGTAGGCATCCATCAATTTATAATTTTATACGTTAAAATTTATATAATTTCCCAGTTCATAAATTAATTAATTGATTGATTTGTTTTTTTGTTTTTTTACTTCGCTTTTGTGGTACTTTCGGCTAATTTGCGAAGGTATGGATAAGTGATGATATGATAATATTGATGAATGGACACTCACAAACATTCATGCCCAGGTCGGGATTCGAACCCAGAACCCCTGGCGTCGTAGCGTGATGTGCCTAGCATTCCGCCACGGTGGCGGGCTATTTCGTGAATTAAGATATTCATTGTTAAATAATAAATATTGAATTAATTAACAATATAAACATCAATGTGTGATGTGGGTCTCCCCGATGGCGCAGTGGTAGCATCGTCGCCTTGTAATCAAGGGGCCCCCTGGTTCGATACCCGAGTGGTTTGGATCCCACTTTAAATTGGAGGTCCAGTCCCAATTAGTCTTACTGTGCATAAAGTGGACATAAAACACAAACTCAATCAACCAATCAATTAATCAATGTATGATGCAGTTAAGTGAGGTAACAATTCGCAGAATCAGAGTCATGCAATAAGTTCAAGGTACAGCTTTCTTTCTATCTCACACCGAAGCTTTAAGGACAACATTGTCTGAGTCCCCCATTGTCTGCTTAAAGACACGTGCTAAATCCGGTGCTTACAAAGTGACCTCTTGTGATTGGCTGTTTTCATCCCGGTCGCTGACTATATATTCAAATGAAAATTTTACGATCCCCTCCAAGATTTAGTAGTAATATAATAATGGTATTGACTTTTGGAAACGTACTTTTTCACATCACGTTATATATATATATATATATATATATATATATATATATATATATATATATATATATATATATATATTTAACGTTACGAAAGTGTAAGGTGTCTGAGAACAATGAGTGATCTGCTACGTCACCAGCTCACCACTAAAGAACATGGTATCGAGTCCCGGCCAAGCCATGGAAGTGTGAATTAATTTTCATCACTTTCGTCTAGTCAATGTTCATTCACATCGTCGCGATTGGCCCAAAGAGTTAGAAGAGCAACGTTCAATAACCACAGTTAAAAAAAACTCCACAACACCACAATTGATTATTTATATTGATTTGCTTTATTTTACTTCGCTTTTGTGCCACGTTTGGCCAATTGCGAAGATGGGGATGAGTGATGATATAATGAAATTAATGAATGGACACTCACAAACATCCATCCCGGGCCGGGATTCGAACCCGGGACCCCTGGCGTCGTAGCGCGATGTGCTAACATTACAAGTTCATAATCAAACGAACTAGTGCAATGAGTTACTTTCTAAAATTTAATTTATGTAAATATGGTTGCAAAAATACAGATACGCCTCACGTAATTTGTTAAATCGCATCAACTTTGTTTTTACAAGTGTTATTCTGAATCAGATTTCACTCGGAGATTTCCCTATGATCTGTATTCTTGATTGTTGTAGTTTTGTACTAAACGAGCGAACAAATTGCTACAAAGTATTATTTATCCCTTCGATTGCTTGTTAATCTGTATACATTAAAAACACTGCGTTTTGTTGGACAAAGCTTAACCCATTGATTGTACTTGATTAAAATTTAAATTGGTTTGGATCGAAGAGATACTTGACACCTACTTTTTGTAAACGTACACGCGAAATGAACATCCCCATTTGTGCTCTCCTTCAGCTTATGAGCATACAAGAAGACACAAGCCGGCGCGCCGACCTCTGTGGTTAGAACAGCGCACTACGACGCCAGGGGTCCCGGGTTCGGATCCCGGTATGGATGTTCTTTGTGAGCGTCCTTTCATCAATTTCATCATATCACTCATCATCTTCTTCGCGATTAGCCAATGTGGAAGGGATGTGACGTAACATAACAAAAATACGAATATAAACGAAACACAAACAGGTTAACATTTATCTCTAAGAAACATGGCACCAGTCATTGAGTCGATATTATAGAGTCTCAGCATGTAAATGTCTTGTAATCAAGTGGCCCTGGATTCGTCTTTCAGAGGAACATTCAAGATGTTCGTTTCCCACCTACACTATATCCCGGGAATCTCTGGACCGAGCAAACGAATATAAGTATCTGCGCAAGTAGTGACTCAAGAGGGCAAACATTTTTAACTTGCTATGAATTTTAAAATTTTACGCTGCTTTTCTGCCACTTTTTGTCTAATCGCGACAATGAGGTTGGCTGATAATTAGATGAAATTGATGGAATGGCCTTTGAATTTGAATTTGAATTTGAAATGTATATGTTAAATTAAAGGGGAACCCCCCCCCCCCCCCGAAGCAGCCTACCTCCACCCGCATTCGAGAGTATGTGCTTAGGTTCTGGTGCTTCAGATAAACCAGGACGTCTTATGTTCCGAATCTTGGTTCCCCCATTTTACTTCGCAAACATATTTATTATTCCCAAAGAAAGATAAGAAGTTTTTACGTGCACACATACAATTAAGTTTGATGCCTTGATTGTCCCGGTTCTCCGGTACAATGTCAGTTTACATTTTGTCTTACGTCTTACATTTAATACGTGTGTTATTATAATTACAGATTGTTATTTTTAAACTTGATTGTGTATTCAAGCATAGTAAATTAATTTAGTAATGTGTAATGAGGATAAAGAGACATTCGCAAAGAACACCCAGGCCCAGGTCGGGACTCGAAGCCGGAAACATCGCTGGTGAGATAGGAAGTCTATTACTTAACGCGCTCAGCCACCAAGCCGGCTTTCCTTGCATATTAGGAAATAGATTAGTTTATGATAGTATCGAGAGAAGTGGCTATAACTTGTCACAGTTTAAGCATCAGATAGAACAGACATATCGTTTAATATGAAATCATACCGTATTAGAAGAGAACGGCCGCCTTCAAATATTCCAATTGACTTTGCTTTTGGAAACAAATCTCAATAGCAGTTCTCGCCTGGAAAAAGGCAATCATTCCCTTAGAATTACAAATCAGATAATTTCAGCAGTGCTATTGGTACATATTTGTACGTAGTCGCCAAGTTTATGTAATTATGGCTATAGAGATAAAACCGCAACCAGTGGCGCGAAAAAAGGGAAGCGAGACAAAGAAACGGCTTAGTGAAGGCGGGAAATCAGCCGAACATTTTCCTCCTCTAGGTGTCTCTGGAGAGGAAATTCACTTTTATCTGATTATATTTTGTGTGAACAGCCACACGCTCCAGATTTTGCGTGACAACAATGTCCGTTACCTTACCATAATAACCATCAAATCTTCAGCAATTTGTCAGCTATTACGAGCAGTAATAACGATACGTGTCTATAAACAGAGCGGGAACTCATTTTCATAATGACCGACTCAGGTCTTGCTACAAGCTTCTCCGTTCCTATATGGATCCAGGGATTAGCGGACGCAGCCCCCTCTGCTATCAGTTTACTCTTTATTGTTTGGAGTGTTCTATAGTGTCACTATTTTATCGACATGGCGCTTATCTGCTTTTGTGGAATATTGTACTGGAGAACATGGGAGTAAAATGGAGCTTTGGAACGAGGGCAGGTGAGAAAATTCTTCTACCTCATGCAAGTTGGATTTTCCTGCGTTAAAACTAAAAAACTAGAAGCAAAAGGGATGAGAAATGTTTGATCAGTTTTTCGCAGATATGCCGCAACTCAAGTACAAGTGTTATAAGTATCATTCTGATATAATCACTGAAATCGAAGTTGAGGGGTTTAAGGGGTGACTCTTTGCGAAGATACACAAATGTCAACCTCCCTTCCACTTAGTACACCTTGGACTGTATTTTGCGCCTAATATGGGAGTGGTTACCATAGCGCTCTTCAATTCCATTATGGTCAAAATCGGGAATGTGTAGAATCCTACCTCCACAACACGCATGTGCCTTCATGTCACTGTACGATGAGTAGGATATAGTATATTTACGTCTTACTTCCAATTTCGTCACTGTACACAGTTACACCGAGATTTTCAACGATATACATGACATTAAGTTAATGCATTCCAAAGAGTTAGATGAACATCTAAGAATGATTAGATTGAAGTGTATTTAATATATTCTTCACGAGATTCATATTTATGTGTTACCTTCTCTTCGCAACACGTAGCGAGTTGCATTATATACAATATTAATGTGTACAATATCGATATCACAAGTTCAATTGTTGTAACATAACTATTTATCACTATTATTTGCATTACTCTCCCGATTGAGGATATGTGTTTAGTACTATTGAACTTCACTCATCATATTTATGACGTGTCTACTGTTGACCTTGTAAAGGTGGCTGTTAATTTCGGATCCCATTTGACTAATGAATAGTTGCTTTGGGGTGATGATACACAAAATTGTCAAATTTTGTCAAGCAGATTGATATATATTTATAACAGAGGTACTACTTAATGTGAAGTTGTTTTAAGACAATAATTTATGTACATATATAATATATATTATTCTGTTGATATATGATTACCATCAAGTTGAAAAATTCATTTTCTCAAAAGTACGAATTAGCTGGAATTCAGACTGTCCGATAAAAATGTTGTGAATTTAAATATGATCTCGCCAGTGAGCCTGTGTTTATTCCTGCCCGTTCTGCAAATGAAATTGGTGAGATGTTAGTACATTATTTTTTAACATTGAGGATGTCAAAGTGTAGACATGTTTTCATGTAAATATAAAGTAGCAATCACCAATTACAGTTTGACAATTGTGGCCTTTCTGGTTTAAGGAGTAAGAAATGTAAATTACGCAATCTCTGTAAACATTTTTAGACCCCCTGTGAACATGGATAACTAAACACTGGATCAATCTCCAATCAGACTGATTTACACTTCTCTGAAAGATGATTTGTGCAATGCTTTTATGAGGACTGGTTCACACTATCCAACATACAACTAAATCAGTACTTATTCTCCTAGTTTTCTAAATTAAATATTCTTTGCTATACCTCGCTATGATAACTTGTTAAGTTTATATTTGAGTGTGTGTGTATAACATCTACATATTCTTCTCTAGACTAACTCCTCACCAACAGTTAATATTTATCTTCCACGCCACACTTTTTAAAGCATTCGTGCTTCGCAAAAGTTGTCAAATAACACCAACAAGAGACTAAAGAGTGGAAATAGTAAATGTGTCTTTGACTTGTGTTGACTTTTCATTATGTTTGTATGCACTTCTTTGAACCAATGTATTTACTGACTCAGCGAATTAGAAACAATGTGACGAGCTTGTTTGAATACCATAGTTGCTGGAAAGTTTGTGGGAATCAAGGGACCACAAATTATATACGAGCGAAGTAATTTACATGTATCACTGGTATCGAGGGAGAATGAAAAATGTCACTGCATAATGTTGAAAACGCAGCTGATAAAAGCAATGTAATTACTATCCTTAAAGTTGGATACATACGGAATATGAAATATGTATCGATCAATTCATGTAAAATTCTGGGCACGAAGTCTGAAAAAAAAAAAATGTTTTTTTTCTGCTCATAGGATCGATACTCAGTTTCAGAGAAAATATTTAGCAATTCCGGTGTGCACCGCGTTCAGAAAAGTGTCCACTTTATCTGGTCAGGTGTGTACCTTGACATATGACAATCATTTTGCTAAGGTAAACTAGACCAAATGAGTATGCAGTAGAGTACAGTCAGTACATGTATTCCGATTTGTTGATTTTAAAATTAATAACTTATTCATATATTTTATGCTAGAAGTTAAAATACAGAATAATTTAACTAGTTTTAATTTTTGTACAAATAAAAACAAGTTTTGTTTTCATTTAAATGTGATTCGGTTAAAGCTTACACATTCTTGCCGCATCATCGAGAATAAAATTGCCGTTGTCTTCTTATGAAACAATACACAGAGCCGAAACGCGGTAAGTGTTATGGATAATTTCCATGCCAGAAATCTGGCGGTTCCTAGAGAAGATTTTTTCCCCTGTAGAAACTCCTGGAAATATGCTCTCGAGGTGTCATTCCCCCGAGTGACTTTTTAATAACCCGTCATTTCTCATGTGGGCAAACGAAAAGAAAATGCCTTCACTTCCCAACACAAGGCGGTTCGAAGCGACGAGACGCGGACCCGTGAAATGGAAAGGGATTCCTTGGATGGAACAACGCTGCAGATACTAGCCGTTTTCAGCAGCGCACACTGCTTTGCTCCGCCCATTCGCTTTCTTCACTTCTCTTCTGTTATGCGCGGCCTTGCTCCAAATACTCCTGGCACAGAGAATAGAATGATCATCACGGTGGTTCGCAGCGACTAACCGCTACGACGAAATGAACTGATAAATACACCAAAAGAAAATTACTTTGTACGACAGATGCTAGATGCCATTGTATACAACTGCCTTAAAACTAACCCAATTAAATTAGAGCATTCTCTTCCATTGTATCCATCATTTTAATAATGAAAATATTTTTGTTAAGTTGTTGTGTACACAAGATCACAAACAAGCCAAGTTCGTATGAGTGCAGGTTCAGATTTAACTCACGACCTTCCCCATTATTTGGTGGCTGACGTCATTGCTAAGTTATGTGGCCCCCGTGGGGCGTTGAATGAACCTCTTGGACCTTACTTAAACCTATAAGGCCCTGTTGGGAGTGCGTAAAGTGGACATTAATTACGTCTTTAAGCATCTTAAACGTTTCTGTCTTCATGCGAATAAAATTCACGCTTATCGATTCAACACCCTCTTTCTCTGCTAACCATTACGAACTCTTAATGGAAAACAACAACGTGACGAACGTACACTCCTGTTCACTTAAGGTGGCACATACTTCAACTCTTCAAACGTATGCCACTTCGTGTGAATTGTAGTGTACAATAAAACGTTGCTTAAGTAGGGGAATTATTTAACAGAAATTTCACCTTCCTAGAAATGTAGTGTGTCGTTCTGGCATCGACTTCTTTATTTACCACAGAAGAATTCTGTTAAACTCTGTCCGAGGAACCTCTGGATGAAGCGAATGAAAACAAGTTCCTTGCGTAAGTATACTCTATCCAGGAACTCTCTGGAGCAAGAGAACGAAAACAAGTATCTGTGCAAGTAGGACTCGAGAGGGCTCGAGCAATGAACACGTAAGAGGGGAAGTGTGCATGAAGCTGAAAACGCTGCTGCAGCCAGCAGCCGTTGGCAGCAGCGCACACTGCTTTGCTCCGCCCACTCACTTCTCTACCGTTATGCGCGGCCTTGCTGCACGGATTCCCGACACAGAATCTAGTCTAGTTCGCTGCACTTTTTTACTCTCTCTGCACTCACGCGTCTATACTCTGTCTCGGTTATCTCTGGAGCAACGCCGCGCATAGCAAGTGGGTAGAGCGAAACAGAACACGCTGCTGCGAAGGCTGGTAACTGCAGTCGCTTCCCCCTCCACGCAATCCCGTTTCCTCTCACGCGTTCATTGTTGGAGCCGTGTCGCGTCACTACTTGCGCAGAGACTTGTTTTCGTTCGCTTGCTCCATATATACCCGGGACAGAGTGTAGTTGGTTACATGGTTCAACACCGACTCTTCTACTTCGTTGATTTTGTGTCTGCAACGTTTTGCACTACATTCTGGAGCGGTGTAATGTGTGTAGTATGATCACGTAGTGCGTGCTAACTAATCAAATCGACGTTTAAAGCAGGAATAGCCATTTGTTGAATCTTCTGAACTTGAACACGCTATTCGTCTACTTTGTTGAACGTCATTTCCTTTCACTAGCCTGATACAGAGATACACCTGCATTACATCTAGTGTCAAAAAGTTCAGCAAACCAGAAGGAGCCAGAGGGTATTTCTGTATATTGATAGTTGGCATGGATGGATGGGTGGAAACATAAGGGCACTTGTTTCAGCTTTCCTAATTAGAAAAATGCAATTCCTTTTTCTGGCATATGTAACATAAAATATTTCGGAAGGAGTCAGTAGTAGATTGTTAGTTTTGTGGCGTTTATTCTATTATTGTTATCTTTAACTCAAATGAGAATTATATTACACTGTTTGCATGCTTATCTACCTTACATCATTGGCTATTGGATTGATTTAGTTTTTTAAGTCCACTTTATGCACAGTAAGGCTAATCGGGACTGGAGCTACAGTTTAAAGTGGGATCCGAACCACTATGTGCCTCCACCCGGTATCGAACCCGGAACCATTTGATTTCAAGGCGACGACGCTACCACTGCGCCATTGGGGAGGCCCTACACCATTGGCTATTATTAATTGTTATGCTATTATTATTTTTTTTTTAAAAAAAAATCAATGTATGAACACCATTCTATATTTCCTGTATTATAACCCCAAGATCGGTTCTAAGGAGCAAAAGATCTGAAATCAAACAGAAGATTCAAATTACATACCTTTTCTACAACAGTTTGGTAATTCCAGTACTTAAAGATCGTACATCTTTATGTTTGACTTCGATAATGCGGAGATTAATAATAATAATAAATTATGATCTTCCCTTTAAACTAAAAACCTTAACATTATAAATCTACTCTTGGATTACATCGACATTGGTAACCTCTTTCCATCTCTTCACAGACGATTTTAGCATCAAATCCTGTGGAGCGTCTGCCTCGAAGCCCACCTTTGAAGATCCAAGCATTTAATGAGGGAGGCGGCATGAACTTTTATCGCCCAACACGGACACATTAAATTTCTTTAGCCTCAACTAGCCCTAGGCATGTTGAGTGCTTGCTCCTGCTTAGCGACCTACGGAACATCTTTTATACTGGTATTAAATGATGGTGATAAATCATTCAAAAGATGCACGATGTGGCTTAAAAAAAGAAAGCCCCTAAAGCGATTCATACCATCCTTGATTGTTTTAAAATAACCCCTTATTTTACTCCAATTAATGCTACTCTTTCAAAACAGTAAATACACTATAATCTATCTTCAAGACTTTCTACTTATTTTTTCAGGCTCAGCCACAATTCAGTGTGCCGACTGTTTTCCTTTAGTGTCAAGTTTTGAAAATAATATCTTCAATGAATATTTACACGCAGTTATAAAAGATCAACTTTTAACATCACCCCTTCGAAACAAATATAGGTATGTGAAAATAAACCTAGATAATAACCAAGACACTAGAAAATGCAACTCTTACGATATTCTAGCATTATGTTCTCGCCTCTAGAAGTAGTCACAATGAGTATGTCATATTGAAGATTTGTGTATTCAAATTGAAATCAGTATACGCACAACGTTGGATAGCAAGATCGTTGAGCCGATCAAGATGTAACGAAAGTTGTAGCGTTGTTTAAGGAAGATGTACAATGTTATAATGTATTAAATACTATGTCCTAAAACATTTCCATTCTTTGCATATTCGTAATTTCTTGTTGGTCTAAACTTTCCTTCGCTGAATACAGAGAGGGAGGTAGGTGACTTGGAACTATGGATGATAAATTTGGTTCCAGGATATTATTCATAATATGCGAACATACTTGACAATATTATATAAACATAGCTGAGAACATTCAGATTTACAGTAAAAATGTATTCGCTCTAGGCATGAGTCTACAGTAAAAATACACAAACAGTCTACATTATACCTTCAACAATAACACCCGTAGAAAAAAAAACATCCCTAACAAATAAATATATTACAGTATATAAGTTTTTCTTAGTGAATACCAAGGCAATCCAATGCAACAATCAGAATAATAATGAACAAAGAATATTCAGTTGTGCAATTTATATAACTAACTAACTCTCTAGTCTTCTTAAACCCGAAGGTTCATGGCTGCAGCAACACAGGCCTTCCATCTGTCCCTATCTTGAGCAAGATCTATATACTCTTTTCCATCTCTACTGATTTCCTTTAGGTCAATCTCAACGTTATCCCTTCATCTTCGTCTTGGCCTTCCTACAGGTCTCTTACCATCAGGTTTCCCAACAAGAATCCTGTAAACTCTTATTTTCTCTCCCATTCGTGCCACATGGCCTGCCCACCTACGTCTTCTTGATTTAATCATTCTAGTAATTTATATAGCTATAAATGAAGTTCTGTACCCTGTCCTTATGTTGCACAGTTGATTACAAACATAAATGAAGATACAAAGCTCCTTAGCATAAGGTAGAACGGGAATACGATTTGGATAGTCACATTTGATCCGAGAATATTATCGTTGCTTGGTATGAATACTTACAAAAGCATTGCATTTTCTTAAACGGAATACCTCCTTAGAATTTCAGTTGGTTACGTCAATGTTCAGAATTATAATCTGAAATCCATTTTCTTCTTGGCACCTTCATTTGGCGCAACACATAGCAATACGCCTCGCTATTTCGTTTACATTCAACTTGCCATTTACCTTTAATGCCGTTTTCATTGTATTTCGGCATTCTGAAAACAGGGCGCACCTGCTAGAGGAATTTCTCTTGAATTAGAAAAAGTGCAGACGTGTTCCCAGACTCAGAATGCAGGGACACAAACATAGTTTTCTCTAAAGGCAACTTTGAATTCGATGCAGGTGTGACGAAAACGTGCCTCTGTACTCGACCTTTGACGGTACGACTGCGACACTTATTTGAAATTAACTCTGGAAATCACGTTGAGATTCGACAAATGCCCCTTTGTTTCTTTGAAATTGGGAATTTCAGTTAACCCTTCCCTAATCTGAGAAAGGAATTCCGTCAACTTTATGGATGAAGTTTATATCAAATTAGTCAAGAGTATTCAATGTGTGTGTATATTTGGATATGAAGGAAAAATACATGTTGCAGCTGCATGTATTATGGCGATCCATAATTTTCGACTTTTCGAATTATCTGAAATTTATACATCAAGAATGGTTTCTACGAGAAACTTTCTCGTATGGAAAGAATGAACTACAAGAAGAATTAGCTAACTTGAGTTATGTTGTGACTAACATTAAAGAGATCTTATGTAAAAACATAATCTCCCGAGATACTCCTTTACACAGAAAGGTGTATTCTTTCACTTAAGCAGTTACTAGGTATATGATTTAGATCTGCTGATTTTTTATCTTTTTACCAAGAATTTAATACTTTTGTAGAAAGAATTTACGCATTTTAAAAATGCTTTCTTAATGAAAATATCTCAAGCATAAGAGTTCTTTTATTAAGAAGGGGCAAATTTACAAGTAACTTTTAATGTACAATGTGTAGTACATACTTGCAAATAATATAGTTTTTTGGTATAGCCCCTTTTGATTTCTTAGCAATACAGTAGTTTTTTCCCTGTTCTGGTACGTCATAGAACCAGAAAGTCTCTTTTTGGCATGTAACTTTGGTGGTGTTTGCCCCCTCTGCTCCTAAAAAAACACCTATGATGTTAAATGTATAAATTGTGCTAAATTTCGTTGCATTTAACTTAGTTTTTTAGACTTTGAAAATAATGTCCACAATGGTATATTATAATTGGTTTCACATAAAACAGTGATGTGACGCTAGTGGTCCCAGTTTCGAATCCCGTGCTTGGGCATGGGTATTCTTCGTGAGTGTTCCGTCATCAGTTTAATCATATCATCACTCATCCTCATCTTCTCGATTAGCCAACAGTGCTAGAAAAGCGAAGTAAAATCAAGCAAACAAAAAATTAATAAAACCGGGAGATATCCTCATTACTTAATTGGAGGGTTTTCTAGTAATATCGAATAACATAAAATTAAAATGATTTAATTCTTCTTATAGTTCTTTTCTGTATCCATCCTGAAGGAATTAGACGTAAAGATTTTGAAAATTAGGAAATTGTGATCCACCACACGACGTTGCTTGGTTTATACACAGACAGAAAATATCAAAATAAACAAGTTGAAAGTTTGTTCTGGTAAAGAAACTTACCAAATTTTGTAAAGTTTCTGTGACCTTATCACGAAATGGATCTTATTTACTTAAAAACGACTAATGTTGATGTTTCCTTCCAATATATACATGAATGTAATTCGAGTAAAAATGTCAAAGGGACACACTATGTAGCTGAAGAGCTTACCACTTTATCTAGAGAGAAGTGCACAACGTGTCACGTTTCAACTCCGAAATTTTCGTCTAGTCCAAGGAAAACCGCACGAACTTTACGTCCTGAATTAAACAGTTTGAGCTGCACCTTGGAGGTGCTTTCTCCTAAATCATATTTACAAGTTCTCACTATACAATGCTCTATCTCCTCTCATTTCCTCATCTTTCCTCCGCTAAGCTACTTCAGTTAGTTCAGGCGCAAAACGTTTCAGCACAAAAGAAGCTGTGAATCTGCCAGAAGCTCTCCTCTATTATCACGTTAGTGCTTAAGGGAGAAATTTGATTTTATTATATATATATACATGAGATGAAGGGAGATGTAACAGAATGAGAAACAAACAGGGGAGAGGAGGCTGAAAAAGAAGAACCAAGAAGAAAGAGACAAATTAAATTTGATTACCTACACCCACATAGACCTTTCTTGTTTTACAAACATCTCCCTTCCCGTTTCTATATTCCCTTGCCGTGTCTTTCAAAAACACAGACGAGAGGGGGAAGTAACACCACACTTTCATTTTTATATATTAAACCTCAGATTTGATTATATGAACAGATTTCGACTCTCCTTTGACTCTGGCACGGGGAGGGGGCTTTCTTTGTTGTTTCGAAGATGCTACATGAAGACGAGAACAGGAAAATTAAACATCTTTCCCCTGACACCAATGCCTCCTAATCGCACCACAACGGTGCAGACCCAGAACTCCCGTCTCTTGCTTTTCAAGTTAGATCTTCCTTCCCTCTCCATTCTCCACCTTTAATGTTCTTCTTTTGATGAAACACACTGCAAATTTTGAATAAGAGCAATTTTCAAATTTCGCAGTGTTCTGTGATATGAAATGTTCTCTTATCGAATACTCGTTAATTTGAATCTGAATGTGGGAATTGGAATACCAACCCTCCCAAATAGTCATTTTTTATTCGAGATTCATTATAATTTATTTACTTTATTTAATTATTTACTTCTTATTTTGTATGGCGGAAATAAGGCTTATGCCTTGTCTTACACTCAGCCATATTATACAAAAAGTTCATAATATACAATACATTCATCGTTTGATTCACACATAAACATAGGAAAATAATGAACACCCATACATCTTTCACATCAGACAAACCACAGTAGAGAAATAGTAATGCAAAAACATACTCATATACATATACATATGTCTGTAAACATAGCAGGCCATGACAAATATTTCTTATTGGTAAGCATGTATTCGACAATAAATCGAAAATTAATTTTTTTAGTTTGCAGTTATTTATCATATTCAGTGATTCAGTGGCGTACGCAAGGGGGGGGTTACGGGGTTTAAACCCCCCCCCCCTTGAGCTTGTGAAATATTATGAAAAATGCTGTGGAAAAAAATAAATGGCCAATTTTTCACAGTCAAAGATCTGGGACAATAATATTGCTATTACTACTTCTACTACTACTACTACTAATAATAATTTGAATTATTATTTCCATGCAGCATGGAGAAAAGCACAGCATTCCAAACACACGCGTCTTTCAGAGTGATACCTTGAAAATAAACACGAGTTTATGAGGTTAGGTTAGGGTAACTATGATTTAAAAGAGAAAAAAGTTGTTTTGTATCTCAGTTCCAACAATGTTCAATACACTGCCGTACGCAGGATTTTTTTTTCGGGAGGGGCTGGAATAGTAAATGTGGATAGCACATGGCTTCGTTTTGGAGGGCAGGATACATAATAAAATATTTCGTATTTTTGGAGCTTTTCAGTCTATTAAAATTGTATTCAAAGACAAAAATGGTAATCGGGATTCACTTTAAAAGAGGTTTCGCATTTCACATTTTGATTTTTTAAAATTCTTAACAGATATTTATTTGAAAATTCACCAATTCGCCTTCCCATTGTATTGTTTACCGCAGCACGTTTGAATTTCTCTCTTTAAAATGTGTCACCTTGTTGACTAGACAATTATTCAAACGACAATAAGCTTAACTACTGTAAAATGTTTTGTTGGTAAGAACAGAGAGATAATCCAGATGTGAATTATCAGGGACATTTGTGCGGGGAAGAAGCCGGAAAAATTCCAACCAATTTCGGGAATCGAATCCGGATCTCCCGCGTGATTGTCACTTGTCAGACGCTCTACCGACCAGATCACCGCAGCTCCTTGGATGAGTTCCATACTTTGATTATTTCAATTTATTTTATATATATTTTCTTGTATTTATGGATCTTCTTCACCCTTGAAATGTCTCACCTCGTTGACCAGACAATTATTTCGTAACAAAGAAACAAAAAAATGCTCCCAGGATTTGATAAAAATTGAATGACTAGAAAGTAATTTCGTTCTATTGTTTTCATAAATACTATATTTATGTAGATCTCTACTACTTAATAGTAGTAGTAGTGGTATTAGTAGTATTATTAGTATTAATTTAGCTAATTAATTAATTATAAGTATTATTAATTAATTGTGATTATTATTTTTTAATTAAAGTATAATAAAATAATGGTAATGTGAATTTGGAAAAAAAAGTTTTAGAAATAACACCCCCCTTGATGAAATCCTGGGTACGCTACTGCAGTGATTGGATTACACATGCGTTGCATGGCCATATTTTCCACTGTCTTGTTTTGACAAGTGCATTATACCCATTCACCCAAATGTCAACCTCGCTTCCACGTAGTACACCCTGGCTTGCATTTTGCAGACTAGCGATGCTCTGGCGTCTGTACCCATGACCAGAATAATCCTCTGTGGGTCTTGTTTGCTGTCTACACGAGTTTCCCTCCATCCATTTCGTCTTATCACCACTCATCTTCATCTTCGCAGAAGTGGGAGAAACGCGAAGTAAAATAAATCAATCGACTGGAACGAATATGAACGGAATCAATCCTGAATTTATAAATGCGCTGATGAGCGGCTTTCATTGTAAGAAATTGCAGTGAACATTGCATAGAGACCACGATCTGAACATAAAAACAGTATACCTAGATGCGTTTGAAAATGAGGCAGGTAAAACGGTATTATTAAAACGAGTCTGTACGGTAAACTCTCCTGGGGATATTATATACGTTCTCTAAAATAAACATCTAGTTACAACGTTGTTAAACGTACCGTTGCGGAGTGTTTGGAAATATTAGACCAGCGCTTGTATCAGCAGTATGAAACAACAGCTTTTCCTACACGCCAAACCAGTATGTTGGAGGGCGTGGGATAGTTTTGTCTGCATCTCAAGAGCTGCTTGATACAAAACATAAACACACATTAATGTTGGTTCATAAGAAAAGTAGGGATGGCATGGAGGCGAGACGAGAACGAGACGTACCTCTGTAAAATCGAGACCGAGACGTAAAATCTATCTCTGAAGCAAGGACGCACATAGCGGCAGAGAAGGGGGGGGGGAATCGAGAGCGAAGCAGTAAACGCTGATGGGAAGGCTGGCAACTGCAATCGCTTTACCCCTCCATGCAATACCGTTCCTCTCACGTGTTCATTGGTGGAGCTGTCTCGCGTCACTACTTGCGCAGAGACTTGTTTTCGTTCGCCTGCTCCAGATATAAATGTGGAGAAGTGTAGTGCCCGAGATTCCGTCTCGTTCAAGTTTGAGTTTGTTTTTCAGTCTACTTTATTCACAGAACGGCTAATCGGAACTGGATCTGCAGTTTAAATGAGGTATGATTTTGAGTTTTTATTATAAGTTCGTTTTATGCACAGATAGGCTAATCGGGACTGGGACTACAGTTTATAATGGGATCCAAACCATTATGTATCTCCACCGGTATCGAACCAAGGAATCTCTTGATTACAAGGCGACGACCACTATGCCATCGGGGAGGCCCCCGAGTCTGTCTCGTTCGAGGCTTTGGTATGATATAAAAAAAACTTAAATCAATATTACTTGTTGTACTACTCCTTCAGACATACCAAGCGCATATTTATAGTACTTGTAGTATTTACGTTATTTAGCTTCGCTTTTCTGCCACTTTTCACTAATCAAAACGATGAGGATAAGTGATATATATGTACGTTGGCTCGTTGGCTGAGTGTGTTTTAAGTGGTAGACTTTCGATCTCGCCAACGAAGTTCCTGGGTTCGTGCACCGGTCATGGCATGGGTATTCTTAGTGAGCGTCCCTCATCAATCTCATCCTCATCGTCGCGATTAGCCAAAAGTGGTGGAAAAGCGATCTAAAATAACAAAACTACAAATAACATGCATGCAGTCCGGAATTCGAACCCGAGAATTTCAGTGGGCAGTCCGAATGTCGATCACTTAACGCAGATAATTATGGATACGTCATATATTTTGTTTATTGTAGTTGCAAGGTCAGACCGTTCCTAGCCCTTTCTAGACTGTGCTACGTGGTTGCATTATCTTCAGGGGAAAATTCCCAGACCCCTCCGCTATGGAGGCTGCCTCATACGTACAGCAAACGGCAAAAGTAACGTAGGCGAATTGTCCGTCACCATTTTCATTCATTCTGTTTTTCCCAATGTGACGATTGTGATTTGAAATAAAAATGTCAATAAGAAGAAGACATCTTCTTCGCCTCAACAGAATTCCATTTCTTAAAACAACACAGGAAGTAGAATTAAAGTAGAATTTAAAAAAGCGATGGACAATTGACCTACTGTTATTTTTGCCGTTGGCTGTACCACGGACACTTTCTGTGTTGTAAACAACTGCATTGTTCGTGACTGTACAGTCAATTAAGGTAGTAATAAGGTGTTTCTTATATGTATAAGCAGGCCCGTAGCTAGAGGGGGGCAGGGGGGCAACTGCCCTCCCCTGAGAGCCTGCTTTGCCCCCCCCTGTGAAAAATACAGAACACATTCCTACCTGGTATTCTCACTAATCTTTACAATTATATCCTCTATTACTCTAGCAACATAACAAAGACACTTATTGATTTGGTGATTTATTGAGGTGTGTGGAATAATGTCGTACTAGGATTAGGAGTGGAAAATCCCTTCCTGATTCAGACTTTGGGAAATGATTTCGAAATTTTCAGTATCTAGAACAGTTGTGACATTTTGAGAAGTGTTGTATTAAAAAGGTGTTTGGATGTTTTTCTTGGATGTGTTGCTATGAAGTTTGAACTGCTTAATCTTTCGTTTCTCAAGTCTACCGTTTGGGAATAGTGATTCATGCAGTAGAGACTGGGAATGGATATTTAATTTCTTTTACCTAGCGTTGCTTTTCTGATATTTCTAGCTAATCGCGACAATGAGTGATGACGTGAAATTGATGAAGAGTCACTCACAAACACTGCCGCAACCACAAGGGGGCAGGGGGCATTTCCCCCCACAACCTTGAATGGAAGTACATTCTAGGGGGGGGGGGCAAACATTTAAGTAACAAAACGAGACCAGCAGAATCTAAGAATAACAGGACAAATGGATACTCAAGATAGAATTAGTTTTCACGTGTTTTTTGCATTTTTCTTCCAGACGGCCAAGGGAACTTGCAGGGGGGGGGGGGGGGCACAGAGGGTCAATTGCCCCCTTGATTTCAAATTTCGTAAAATTTTCTTCATAGCTTCGCTCGCAATGTCTGCTGTTCTTATAGTCCAAGTTTAGAGCCATAGCTATTGGGCCGAAAAGGTCTAAATGAAATTAAAAATGTGTTAAAGAAAATGTCATGGCGCCCATGAAATTATTTGCACCCTATTAAGTCAATATGTTTTCAGTTTGTAAAAATTTGGATCAAAACATTTTCTTCCTCGCTTCGATTCCAATATGATTGTTTTCAATAATGCATTCTAAATTACCCGAGAGAGAAGTAAGACCAAATATGTAGCTATCAGACTGTTGCTGCTAAAAAGCATTGTCTTAAATGCACGAACAATTCTTTTAATTAAAAGGAGACAACATTTGTATAATTTTTGCTGTTGATTTGTTATATATATATATATATATTAAAGAAACTTTGAATGCACACACAATTTAGCGTTAACATGTTGCATATGTATTTTCTTATTTTACGTCGCTCCATATTGCATACATAAAATATATGTTGTACATGAAAGTAATGTCATATGTACAAATAGAATTTTCGTCATGCATTTTGTTTCTTTCAAAAATACAGTTTGTGTGCTTCTTTTCCATTATTAGCCAATGTGAAATTGAACGTGTTGGAAAAATATTTTCAAATCAATTGTTCCAACACAAATGCTTTAGCACTGACTTCTACCTCCTTCTTGCGTGATTTTTAATAACGTCTTTGATGCTACTATTATTACTACAACCACTATGTTACTATTATTATTATTATTATTTGCAAGTTTGTCCTGGTACTGCCCCCCCCTCTCCAGACAAGAATTCGTGGTTGCGCCTCTGCTCACAAAGAACACTCATGCCCAGGCTCGAAACTGGGACCCTTGGCTTCGTAGTGTGTTGTGTAACCAACCATCCCACCATAGAGGTCGGCTGGTGAAAGATGTAGGACAGCTTAGTGGGTCAAATTATTATCAAACATGATGAAAATGTGATTCTGTTTCACATTTATTGTTTTGGTTAAAAAGCGACAAAGTTTGTAGTTTGATATGGGTTACACTAGGCATCTTGTGGAGTGTAAATATCAATTTCAAATCTTATCAATAATTTATCATATGCAAACACATCAAATATGATAAGCAACATAGGTGTGTGTTATGATATGCATTTTGTAAAGGAAAAGGTAAGTGATAACCCTGACTGTTGGCATGATATCGTTTCCATAGCATGTTATATATTGCTCTTAGAATTTAAACGGCAGTAAAAATAAATGTCATTTGTAACTGCAAAGCTGTCAATGGGATTGCATACATTAAAGACAAACGATGCCATATTTCAATTACTTGTTACATCGAAAGAGGAATTGGACGAGCAAATAGTTACTGAGAAAAGTTGTTTGCCTTGATGCCCTGTACACACTGTGAAAATTGGCTGTGTTATCAGGCAGCACCCTATGAATATAGGATGAAGAAAATGACAAGTAGAAAAAAACCTGCAGTGAAATAAATACGGCTGAAAATCTCTCAAATTATATTCTATTTATTTTCTTATATTTATAATATTACACTTTGTCTGTAACAGACGTCTGTTAAAATACCTCAGGCACAACCTATTTTTTTGACAAATAATTCTGTTAACTCTCCTGCTATGGAGAGGCTTTCCCTAATTTTAGTATCAAATCTTAAGCCATTCTGCGACTGGCAGAAGGTGTATCGTTGGGTTTCGTACCATAGTCATTAAGCAACATATTTTTCATAGTGTAAAGAGGATACATAATTTATCTCTATGAAACTTAATATGAAATATTAATGATGACAATCTCATCCAAGAAGTCATTGATCAATTAAGGGATTCCTATTTGTTTTTCGGATGTCAAACATGTATTTCAACAATAAAATAATACAATTCACACAATACTTTGCAAGATGGTAACCAGGAGGCAAACATTGTCTATGGTGATGCAAGAGTCTCCCCTTTGAAGCAAATATAATCCGTGGTGGACTAAGGGACCCATGTTTTAATGTTTTAGCAAGTACAAAACAAAAATACAAATTTTTACACTATTCATTAAAGTGTAGATAATATGTAACCATTATTATTTAATTAATTTGATTTTCCTTGCATAACACAACACAATGATGTTGTTGGATTCTCGTTAGATTCCTTTGTGCGTAAAAATCTTGCATATTGGAAACTATAGGGAAACATTATGAAGCACGATTTATAAAGGGCTCCCTTAATCAGCTCTGCAGAGAGGCTCAAAGCTGTTGGTACATATTAATCGTCTATTAACATTATCGACCTGTAAATATCAAGTAGATACAGTCCTGAGTAGACTGTTTATGTTAGTTATACTATATCTTTGTATTCTTTGGCAGTCCGGAAAGGTCATCATCGAAATATTGTTATTTGATGTTGCTCGAACATTTTTGTTCGTTGGAGTTTCAAGATATCATCCCTTTCCTGTTACTTATAGCTTTTGGGGGAGGGAGGCAAGTGCCTATGTGCACCCTACTATATCTGTTAATGCGACACAGTATATTAAAAATTTGTCCCCTCTGGGATTGACTTCGCCCGCCCTACTAAGAATTCCTGGCTACGGGCCTGTGTATAAGCGTATATTGATACAATTGTAGGTTGAATTATATCTTCTTCAAATATGCTGTATAAAGAAACAAACTGCCGGAGTACTAAGTGAGCTGAGTGTACATACATATGTGAATATAATGTGTAAGGATGCGAAAGGGTGAAGAATCCTTGTGTACTAGATGGTCTTTGAAGCAGAAGGAAAATATCCTTGTAGCCCATAAAGGTTAAGAGCAAAATAACAACATTCACAAGAATGCCGACCAGAACCAATAAACTTAAGCTTCATATCAACAACTTGAAGTCAATATTACAGCAAATTTTGTCACGCGAAATTCCTAACGAACAGTTGGCCATTGTTTCAGAATTTCTGCTGAGATCTTCAACACAGACTGAGGAACAAGGTTCATGTTTCTTTGACCTTATCTTACAAGTAATGGATTCATCTCATTGATCCACAGTGTACCGAAACGTGAGTCAGCAGAACTTTGCAAGAAGTGGATTATAAGTGATGAGCGTGACAATGTGCAACAATGATGAGCAAAACAGCCGTGACCATTTTCTCGCACCATCGCCTCTGTCCTTGTTAACCTTTTCAATCGAAGTGACTCGCACTTTTCACGTAACTGATTGTTATCCGGCCTGTCATTTTTACCAACAACTCCCCATTGTTTCTGTATACTTGCTAGCCGCGTCTTCAATACAAATCAGGGAAATGAAGGTAGGGAAGGCGCATTAAAATGCATAAAGTTATTCTGACATTCGAACGGTTTCTGACTTATAACTCCGTGAGCATGCGGATGTGGTATATACATACATGTATACGTATGTATAAGCCAAGGCCTGAATGACGATATTTATATTATCATAGAATTGCTTAAATGTGCATATTTGACATTACATAGTATTATTTTGGTATCTTGCAATTCCATAGATACATAAAAAGAAAACTGGATTGTATGCATTAATTCTGTATTCTATGAATTGTGAACAACACTTTCTCTCACGGCTCTTAATGCCACTAAAAATACACGTGATTTGCCATGTGATATTTAATATACATAATCTTTGTTAAATCGGTTTGAAATTAATTAAATTTTCGGTTATCCTGCAGCCACACTAGGCGTTAATCTAGGTGTTCGGGTTGGGAAAATTTCACTATTTCCCGGGGAATTTTCGTGATGGGAAGTGTTCAAAATTTCACAACATTGGGAAAATCTTGATATTTACACACTATTTCTCCTTAAAATTACTGTTTTTGCATTTTTGGAATAGAGACTGCTAATTTCAAGACTTTCAGACACTTATGGTGCAGAACACATGGAGAATTAGCTATTTTTAAAGACTATTGCCTCCCCGATGGCGCAGTAGTAGCGTCGTTGCCTTGTAATCAAGGGGTCGTGGATTCGGTACCCGGTGGAGGCACATAGTGGTTCAGATTACACTTTAAATTGTAGGTCCACTCCCGATTAGCCTTACTGTGCATAAATTGGACTTAAAACAGCAAATCAAACAATTAATCAACACGATCGTTTGGAATTTTCTACTGTTCGGGATCACGAAAAAGTCGGGATCGGGACGGGAATTTTTTCCCGATCCCGATACCAGCTTTTCGGCATTCCACACACCCCTGCATCTTAGTATATGACACGGATCTTCAGTTACACTCACAATGGAAATAGACTATTTCTCTGCACACTGGAAGGATGAAGTTTACAATCGAGAAACAGTACTGACGGAGCACAGAGTGAAAACAGGAGACAGGTAGGAATCCAGAATTACATCCGGATCCGCGGTAGACAAGAACAAATTCTCAATCTCTCCCTCTGGTTACAAGCAAGACCACTGCACACTCCCTCACAGGGGTAAGGGCGAATTAGCTATTCACTTTGACTAAACATGGGAAATATTTCCCCCGAGTGTTTGCCTCTACTGTCCTTCATCCCCCCTTGTCTTCCAGGCTTTCCTACGGCTCTTTTTTGTCTCCTTAATCATTTTTATGAAAGTTACTCTTCTCAGGAGAAGGCATGTCAGAATACTTTTTTTTTCGGCAGGGGGGTGAAGAAGAAGAAAGACCCGAAAGAAGAAGAGCTTTTTTCACTCGTGGAACGAAGTGTGTCACTCACTTTCCAGCCTCTGGCTGTCCCTTGCTAGGTCGTTACCCAAATGACCTTTCCGTTTCGGTACGTCCAGCGTTTCCATCAGGCGTGGTCGGGTCGATCAACCAGCCAACGGACTCCCTTGCGCATTTGTTCTTGCAAGCTGATGGATGGATCTGACGTACAACTCCTACTTCCGAGATGAGAGACTTCATGAGAACAAGGCAAGGAACGAATCCGAGGCGAGAATCTTTTCTTCCACTTCAAGTAACAAAAAGGTTCCAAATGAAATCTGGCGTTCATGGTGGCAGTACAATATAACATATGACACCTGTATTAATATCAACCGAGCCGCACGCTCTTGGTGGCATTTATCTTCCCCGTGGTTCACTGGAACGTGCTGAATTCTTCAGACTTTGATGGCGAATTTTGGCAACTGCTAGATTATAAAATAAAAGGTTTTTACTCACTGGTTATTTACAATTTCTGGCTAGGACCTCCTCGATGGTGCAATGGTAACGCTGTCTCATTGTGATCAAGGATCCCCGGCGGAGGCGCACATTGGTTCACACCCCCACTTCAAACTGTACAGGGTGTATTATAGAAGTCCCTTACCACAACTTGTAAAATCCGCAGTGATGTATTTTCATGGACTAGGGGAACACCTTTTCGGGTATGTCACTGGGACGGCCGCCATCTTGGTTCCGCCATCTTGGTTCCGCCATCTTGAATTCAACTTTTTTTTTATTTAAAATGATAGGTGGATCATGTGATACATGACCATAGCCTAGAATTTCATCAGGATGTCAAATCTGAAATCAGATTTCATGTAACTTCATTTGGTGAAAAGTTACTGGCAACTGAAAGTGATGTTTATCTGTTACAGAATGTGCTCCACATGTTGTCCGTGCTGGGCAATGCACGTGTGCAGACTCTTCTCCCAATGTCTGTGGACACCGAGTAAGGTATCTGGTGAAATTTGCTCAAAGACATCCATGATACGTTGTTCCAGATGACGAAGATTACGAATTTTCACACCATACACCAAAGCCTTAACGTGTCCCCAGAGGTGGAAGTCCATTGGAGTTAGGTCTTCTGATCAGGCAGGCCATTCAACTGGCCCACGTCGACCAATCCATGCCCCAGGAAATTGTTCATCCAGGTACTGACGCACCTGGACGCCATAATGGTGAGGCGCACCATCTTGTTGAAAAAACCTGGGAAATGTACCATCTTCCGACATCAGAGCTGGCAGTATCTGTTCCTGTAGCATCCCCAGGTATTGTTCCGCATTTAAATTTCCTTCAATGAAAAAAGAATCGATTATCCGTGTTCCCCATATGCCTGCCCATACCATAATTTTGTCTGCACCGGTCATTTTGGAGGGATCTGTCCATGCGGGGATGTCATGCGACCAATAGCGCATGTTTTGCCTATTCACCTCCCCATTTACATAGAAGTTCGCTTCATCGGAATGGAGTATCTGCATAGCGACGTTTGGATTTAGCCGTAATTGCGCGATAGCCCACTCGCAAAACTGCACGCGGCGATCTGGATCGTCCTCGGAGAAGTATTGCTGCATTTGCACCTTATACGGATGCCACTTGTGCCTCTGTAGCACCCTGTACACTGAACTGTGACTCAAAGCACATTGCATTGTTATACGACGTGTGCTTTGCTGCGGTGACGTCGAGAACGATGCCAGCACTGCCGTAGCTGTTACTTCATCCGTGACTGTCCGCGGTCTGTCCAAGACCGTGCCGGTCTCCACGATTTTGGTTAATAACTGTGCCACTGCAACATGTAACACAGGGTGACGTTCTGGATGACGCACGATGAAATCGGCAGCCACTGCACGGGCACTTCTCCCACCCCAGAGTTTGACGATCTGGATGCGTTCCTCAGGTTGTTAACGACATGGTTGATCACCTGCAACAAACAGGTTAACATCACTTTCAGTTGGCAATAACTTTTCACCAAGTGAAGTTACATGAAATCTGATTTCAGATTTGACATCCTAACGAAATTCTAGCCAATGGTCATGTATCACATGACTCACCTATCATTTTAAATAAAAAAGTTGAATTCAATATGGCGGATCCAAGATGGCGGCCGTCCCCGTGACATACTCCAAAAGGTGTCCCCCTAGTTACAGCGCCTTAAATAACGTAGTGTGGAAAACGACCCAAGAAACTGGTTCCCGAAACGATGAAAATATAGATGGCAGAGCGATCGGAACAGGTGCTAATTTTGTTAGGAAAGTAATGCGGCTTAGTTAGTTTTTGGAATATAATGTGTAGATTTGTTTGTCTAGAAAGGCGGTAAGTGAATTGATGGAAACACTTATATTTGTGGGGTGATTTGCAGTCACGAAATGACATTAATTTGGAAAGAAAAGTAAAATAAATTAATAAGTAAATAGCATGCGTAACACAAGAAGAAACATCGCAAAGTGATTCCGGACGTCAGGTGTTGGATTGTGTACTAGAGTTTTATTTTTCTATGTTATTAGAATATAAATACTATCCTGAGAGATATTTCATACCGAGGCGACAAGCCACAAGTGTCGCTTGGAAGCGAGCAGTCTGTAATCAATGCAGCCTTTCGAACCGTAGGGACACAAGTTCTGACTGCCCCGTTTCCTCAAGGAGATTTTACACCAAAGCGACACGCGACAAACGATACGAGTATTTCACACCAAAGCGGCACGGGTCTTTTGGTCCAAGGCAACTTTCATACTGAAGCGACACATGTTGCTTGGAAACGAGCCAATCAAGAGCAACATTTCACATCGTAGCAGCATGACGGGAAGCACAGGCCAGCGTTCGGTTGGTGAAATCCTCAAGCGATAGGTGTCGCGTGCCCCTTGTCGCTTTGGTGCGTAATCTCCCTAAAGTAAGACACTCATTGCATCGCGCATGCGCGAACAACAAACCACGGCAACATGTTGCAAGCTATTGAGGAAATGGCCCAGTTTGAGCGACGCACAAGCGACAAAGCGACACGTGTGGCTTATCGTGTCGCCTAGATCTGTTGTTGTAATGTGCGGTTTATCGTGTCGCCTATCTGTTGCAAGGAGCGAACGCTTGCCAATAGACTGAAGGCACCATGTCGCTTGTCCCCCTGTAGCGCGTCGCTTCGGTCTGAGTACCCTTCCTTTAAGGAGCTTTCCGACCGAAGTAACAAGTATCACGCGAATACGCCATATGAACGTGTCGTTTGCTGTTTGGACCCTCATGTGCAATGAATGCTATTTTACAGTCTGGAAGTGTGTGTCACTAGTGTGACAGTGTGAACATCCCGTGTCGCTTGTCCCATTGGTTTGAAAGTTTCCTTACACTCATGTCGATGGCACTAAGAAAGTTTTGTGGGGTTCCCCTTGTCGTTTCATGCAATCATCATTATCATCATCGCCGCGATTAGTTTAAAGCGGAAGAAAAGAGACAGTAAATATCCAAAATACAAATGCTTCAGTGTGTATATCTTTAAAAGAAATGATGATGATGATAATGAACCTAATTCATACACAAAAATTTAGTTGCCAAGAGCATTCCACGCGTATTATTAACGAAAGTATGACGATAACAGGACGTGGTCGACTGTCTAGAATGTTCGTTAATATCTTCGCGACCACTGTACCAAATATCATAGCAATTATCACATTCATAGAAATGCTTCATGTAAAAGAATCAGACGTTGCAGCGAAAACTCCATTTACTTCCATTATAAGCAGACGAGTACCATGCACCGTGACCAACACCAGCGCCTCTAGCTGTATCATTTTCGAGTGGAACCAGGCAGAGATGCCACAACAGTGCCGTTTTCCACACTATGTTATTCAAGGCTCTGTACCCTAGTCCTATTTTGTATCGCCCATATCAAATTCTATGTAAATACATCACTGCGGATTTTACAAGGGGTGTTAAGGAACTTGTGATACACCCTGTAGATTAGAATTGATTCTCGGTGAGGTTAGGTACCCGACTAAAGTTTATCCTCTCCCAACTCTTCATCTTCTAACTTCTGAATCCGCCACTGAGATCAAGACCAGATTTGTCTATCAGTACATAAAATGTACTTGTAAGTACAATATTATTCAGAGTAATAATGAGAACTGTACTGCACTTCCAGGAGTTTAAGTACCTTGAGATAACCCAAATCATGAAAATTGTTCCAATATTTGAAAATAACTGTTGTTCTGTAGTCCATTGTGTACACTCATTTTAAAGGAAAACGTAAGGATATTTATTATGCATTGCAAGGAGGAGGGGGGCCTTAGTAGTGCAATTCTTGTGATGTGACATTTTTGGGAGGTATTGAAATGTCAACCACATAATCCAGCATGGAAACTGCAGACATGCAGGCTACCGAGGCTCTGGAGTTGGGACCAAATCTCTGTGGGGCTACGTTTTCTCCTGTGTATGGTCATTAACTGAATGCCTGTAATTTGGAATGAAGAATTTAAACCTGAGATAATTTACTGACTTCTGCTTATCTTCGCAAGATGAAATTTTATGTACACATTTTTATTTTAATTCGTTTACCCTATCTTGTACCTAATTGTTGATAAAGAACTTGTCCCCCTATTACGTGATTGGTGCAGATAACGTAATTGTTGATTATACACTCGAATTCAATTTATTTAATGTTCCACCTCTAAGGCCGGAAGACAAAGTGCGTTTCTGTCGATCTTTACAAGTAGTGACGCGAGACAGCCCCACCAATGAACACGTGAGAGGAAACTCGATTGCGTGGAGGGGGGGAAAGCGACTGCTGTTACCAGCCTTCTCAGCAGCGTGTACTGCTTTGCTTTGCCACTCGATTTCCTCCCCTTCTCTAGCACTATGCGCGGCCTTGCTCCAGAGTTTGCTGGGACAGGGTATAGCTAACTCTTCATGCATTAACTTCCCCTCTCGCGCGGTCATTGGTCACTACTTGCTCGGAGACTTGTTTTCTTTCGCCTGCTCCAGAGATTCCCTGGATAGAGTATAACTCACTTCACTTAACATCTGCAATGTGGAACTGTAACATGTCGACTAGGTATACCTCAGCATTACATCTGCAATATTTGCACAGGTATTCTTTTACTGCAAGCTTACTAAACACCTCGGTGCGAATTTTAGTAAACCTGAGAAAAGATTCGCGTAGCAACGTTTGAACAAGCGACAGTGTAGTTTCACATTTGAGCAAATAGGGTTAGTTAATTCCGTTGCAAGTAGGAACAGTACTTATCTCACGGATCCATCTGAATTGGTTGTTTGCACTGCACACTCCGAGAATCGTGACCCGTTTACCACGGCTGAATTTCTTTTTTCTTCTGCGTACATTTTGCACAAGAGGGAGGAGGGGGGGAGGGCACAGAACGGCTTTACACGTTTCCCTTATTCACTGCACGGCTCACTACATTGATTGTTAACTGAGCCCAGTGTGCGGAAGACTTGCAAAAAGCGAAAAGGGGTGTCGCCACGGAATGTGTGTTGCAAGTTCCTCATCGTAACGCACGCTGCATCCAGCAGAAGCGCCGTTCCTCTACAATTAAATCCAGTCATCCTTCGCCATAAATATTTGCAGTGAAGAGATTCTGATGGCCCATACGTAGACAGTCTGCGAGCTCCAGGACAGTTTTGGGGCATAAAAGTTGATTCATTGCCCCGTAATTTTTGGTATCATTTTGATCAGGAAACGAGCTTTCTGATGCGGATTAGATCACTATAAACAACCGAATGCCACGGCTGACCCCCTCCCAATCTTCACGTCAAGCACGCTTATTTCTCCTCGCGAACAACTTTTCACTGCATGCTGCACTATCTTTCTCAGTGTGCCCAACTCCCTTAGCTAAAATTAACGTTCTTAGATTTAGATTTGATTTATTTTACTTCGCTTCTTGTGCCACTTTTGGCTAATTTGCGAAGATGGGGGTGAGTGATGATATGATGAAATTGATGAATAGACATCACAAACGTCCATGCCCAAGCCAGGATTCGAACCCGAGACCCCTGGCGTCGCAGCGCGATGTGCTAACCACTCCGCCACGGGGGCCGGCAATTAACGTTCTTGTCGAAAGATTGATCCGGTTTATTTCACTTCGCTTTTCTGACACTTTTGGCCGATCGCAAAGATGATGATGAGTGATGTTATGATGGAATTGATGAAGGGACACTCACAAAGAACACCCGTGCCCAAGCCGGGATTCAAACGCGGTACCCCTGGCATCGTAGCACGCTGTAATAACCACTCTGCCACGAAGGTCGACGTTCTTGTCGAAGCCAACACCCCTAGACATAAACCAGCTTTTCTCATAACTGTAGCGGAATTGCCTCAGAGAGTCATTGTAACTTTGTTTCTTTCGCAGTAACTACGTACTTAAGTAAGTAGTTATCATTACTGGTTAACGGAGTACTGCTATGCAGATGCCTCTTGTACTTCAAAAGAAATAGAACCTTAATATTAAACAGCCAATTTGTACAGTGCGTTTGTTTTGGCTCTGGGCCGAGATAGCGCGTGATTGCAGACGGCTCGGCATGGCGCAGATACCGGCATTTTCGACCCGTGGTGTCCCGCTTATTTTTACGCACATATCCTTAGCATGCAGACAATTATATTTATATTGCATAACGAGTACTAACCTGTGTTATAAGAGTGCTGGGTAATAAATTAATTACCCAGAAGAAAATTGCTTCTTATGTCCGAATTTTAATTGTTTTAAGGCATGTAATTAGTAATATCTTCATTCATTAATATAATTTTATTAATTTTGAACACTTGAATTGAATCACACATTTAACAAAACGAAGAAAAAATAACACGTTGGAATACCAAACTGAAACGTATGACCGACCTCGCGTTGGGTGAAATTTACGCAGGCAGTGTTTCTACAGACCTGTGAGCGGAACTAAGAAACAATACTCTGTCCCGGTTATCTCTGGAGCAAACGAACAAAATCAAGTCTCTGCGCAAGTAGTGACGCGAGACGCTCCGCCAATATACACGTGAGAGGGGACGGGATTGAGTGGAGAGGAAGAAAGCGATTGCAGTTACTAGCCTTTCCAGCAGTGCGTGCTGCTTCGCTCTGCCCACTCGGTTCCCCCTCCTTTTCTGCCGCTATGCGCGGCTTTGCTCCAGAGATAGTTGGGACAGAGTATAACGGACAGCCGATTCAAGGTCCCGACACTCGGAAGCGTTGCAGGCGTAATTGCTGCTCGCTTATCAGGACAGTTCTGTTCGTTTTTCCTTGGCAGTGTAATTTTTTTCTGTTTAATTTAAGTGCGCGTTTGTCCAGTTTCATAGATCCCATCAGTGTAATCCCAGTGTGTTTGTGTGTGTTTAATAAGATTGGGAGACCATTGATATGCCAGCCGAAAAGTTTGTTAGAACAAATAATTTTTATACTACAGGTAGAGAAACAGTTAGGCAACTTGTTCTGAGATTAAGAGAAACAGAACTTACAAGAATTACGGAAGAGGAACTTTTGCGTGTCAATTAAAATTTCATGAAAAGATGCCGGGAATGTTTGAATACAGTTGACCCCCACTTTGAACAACTCTTATAACTAGATCTCGCATTTTAGGTTTTTCACATATTTTTTCCTTTACAGGTATGTGAGAAGTAATAAGTTATGTCAGCGTTTAGTTAAAAAACTTAACAACTGATCAAGTTTTATAGTGCCTGAAGAAAAAACTGTTTTGCTTGTTAGAACCTATTTTAGGTTTATGCGCCTAAATCAAACCATTTTTTTATATATTTTTAAAGGTTTTACAGGATTTTTATGTCACGCAGAGGCATTTGCTTTGTTTGGTCACGAAAAAATTCAATGGCAAATTTCTTTAAAACCAACTCCCTGTCGATTTCCCTTCCTCCAAGTCCATGGTGATTTTTCAAAGCTCTAAACAAAGCAAAATATCTGGTGCAACTATTACTTGTACAGTCCAAAATGCAAATTTCTGATCTGTGTGGTGTTGCTCACTTTCGCGTCATTTTGGTGCTTTGTAGCATTCACGCCTTGCAAACTGAAATTTCAGCATTGAAGTTTGAACCACTGACTATGTTTTTTTTTTTTGAAAGATTATTTTCAGCATATAAGACAAAATTGCGGAGTTTTACTGTGGATAACATGAAAAAAGATTGTTGCCTAACTATAAGGCGAAGAGTGGATTTTAATATAAAATTTCCAATGGTACATTCTGCCATCGCCGTAGGGTTAGGCAACACACATAACGTTATGCAAGATAGGGCGTATTTAAGGATATAGGTGTCCCATTTTCATTGCCGGTGACTGTACCTAATCAGCATTTTTCAGGAATTTTGAACTATTTTAAGATTTGTTTTAACCTACTTCAGGATTTTTGGAGCCTAACAAGATTTTTAGAACCTATTTTAGGATTTTTAGGACCTATTTTAGGTTTTTTCGACCCTATTTTATGATTTTTAGAGCCTATTTTAGGAACCTGAAAGCACATTTTTTAGAACCTAAAATGCGAGGTCTACTTATAACAGGTTAGTGCTTGTTATGCAATATAAATATAATTGTCTGCATGCTAAAGATATGTGTGTAAAAATAAGCGGGACATCACGGGTCGAAAATGCCGACATCGGCGCCATGCCAAGCCGTCTGCAATCACACGCTATCTCGGCCCAGAGCGAAAACGAACGCACTGTATTTTTAATTAACATCGCTTTTCTGCCACTTTTGGCTAATCGCAACAATGAGAATGAGTGGTGACATGACGAAATTGGTGCAGGTTTTACCATGCCCAGACCGGGGCTCGAACCAGGGAACTTGGGTGACAAGATTGAAAGTCGACCACTCAACACATTTTTAAAAAGAAATATAACCCCTAAGTTTTCCTTGTCATTTTGTTTCTCTTGTATCAGTTTGACTAATTTCTCTGTAGTTTCTCATTCACGACAATTACAAACCTGCATTCACGCCTTACCCGGGATTCGAACTCGGGACCCCTGTCATCGTCTTATCAACCACTCCTCCACGGAGGTCGAGAGCTCGGCCACCGAACTGGTTATCCAGCTTATTGACTATTAAATAATTATAATGGATGCGTCAGCATTAAGGCTATTAGCATCCTTTCCGAACAAGGTTGCATAATCGCTTTTGCAAAAGCAACAAATAAAGAAGACTTTCACTGAAATATTATGTAGATGAAATCCTTATCAAGAACTAAGAACTAAAATGTCTACGCCAGTGACAGAATATGAGTCCGTAAAGTGGCACTCACTCCAACAACTCTGTTGGAGTTATTTTTACACAGGTATCTGTAACATTTAAACACTAAAATTAAAACATTAACATGTTAAATATTCGTTGACAACTTCGGCAACATCGAATAGATTAATTGCATCCCGACAAGATAACTTCTAAAAATGACTGAAATTTACATAAAATTTAGCAAAAATTATGCACATCCTATATATTCTACTTCTTAGGCAAGATGCAGATGGATGATTAGATGAAAGTGATAAAGGGATTCTTGCTAAGAACATGCATGCTCAGTCCGTTACTCGCACTCTGAACCTTCCGTGGGTAGATTGTGCGTGTATTGTTTTCTATTTTTAAATTTATATAAATCTAAAATGCCGGAGAATGGAGTTATTGTTCTATACACGGTCTATGTGGCGGAGTGGTTAGCACAGCGCACTACGAAGCCAGGAGTCTCAGGTTCGAATCCCGACCTGGGCGTGGGCATTCTTTGCGAGTGTATCTTTATCAATTTCATCATATCGTCACCCATCCTCACGATTACCCAAAAGTGGCAGAAAAGCAAAGTAAAATAAACCAAATCAATCACAGTTATTGAAAGTTCATGCTCAAAATTACACAGTTTGCAACACTGTCTTCAACCCTATCGAATCCGAACGTGGTCGGGCTTTAGTCTGGAGAGAAAGAGAAGCAAGATACAGAGAATTCGGCGGATGGTGTTCTTCAGATAAATAGTGCGATAACGTTGGGTCGTCCGCTACTCGCCCAGTCTCGCAGGGGTTGACTTTGGACCAAAGAAGCTACCAAATGTGAAACAGAAAACTTTTAAATGATACGTCACAAAGAGACCGATCTAGGAAAGAAAGAAAACGAAGAAAAGGACTTAATGAGAAAAAGAGATTCCGAGCGCACATATCTATTTTTTCCTCCGGTTGTTAATAGTTCCTCGACGTGTGATAAACTTGTCAGACTCCTCGTAATAATGTGCGCTGACATGTCCCTGATGCCGTTATCAATTGGGGAATCTGTTGCGTGCACTGGATTGCTCCTATCACTCATCCAACATTACTTATGCTCACTCCCTCCAAAGCAACATGCGATGCTCTTTCAATCCACGACGTGAAGAAGGGGGAGGCTCAATGACCCTTGTGAGGAGCAAAAAACAATAAAGTCACAAAAACCGATAAACCTCGGACAACATTTACCACTGATATACAAAAAAATCATGATTTTTTTTCATGATTTAAAAATATAATGTTCTAATTGAATCCGCAGGTTTAGGAAGGGAATAAGTCCAAAAAGTAAATATGTGTGAAATCAAGAAAAACTGTAAAATAGGTCCGAGATTCATTTCCTTCGTACACCTTATGTTGATTTCAGGGTTCTTTATCTTCCTATAGGGACTACTTTTTATATATTTCTTCACACTTACGTGTAGAGCGACGCTCTCCGATGATGTCGAGTACAAATGGTCATTATGCCATTTTTTTTTGTCTTCATTCCCTTCTTAAACCTGCCGATTCAATTTTTCCTTTGGTCAGTCAGAACAAAATTGCTGCTGTATACTCTGTCCCAAGAGTCTGTGAGGCAAGCGAACGAAAAGAAGTTCTCTGCGCAAGTAGTAACTTCAGAGGGCTCGACCAATGAATGCCGGAGAGGGAAAAATCGGGGCAACGTGACTGCAGCTACCAGCCATTTCCAACAGCGCGCCCTATTCAGCTGCGTCCACTCGCTTTCTCCCCGTCTCTACCTTTATGCGCGGTATTGCTCCACATACTCCTGGGACGGGGTTGTCTGCTTCTATTGAAATCATATGATGTATGATTCTCCTCGTCTCAGTGAGCGTCAAGTTTCGGTCTTCAAGCTTTCCTGGCGACGAATGTAGAAAAGATTCTCTCGAGCTACCGATCAGGTGAGTTGTGGAAAGGGTTAGAGAGCTAACGTCACTCGCATCTTCATCGTAGAAGATGAGAGTGACGTGACCTGAAGATGTCCAGACGTTAGCTCTCAAAAGCTTGTAATCCTTTCCACAATTCTCTTGGTCGATAGCCCGAGAAATATTTTCAAAATTGCTATTGTCAGGGACTTGCTGAAAAACACCCTGAAATTCATACATCTTATGCTCTATCAGGGTGTCTACCAGTCTGGAAATACTGAAAACATCGGGGAATTTTTGTGGAAAAGTCATGGAAATGTGATGGAAATTGACTAATTTTCTGGAAAAATCAACATTTGTAATGCACTGCAAGTACATTCTAGAACAAAGAAGACAAGGACATGCAAGATACTTTTAATTTGTTGTGAGCAAACTATACTTCAGCCTCCCGGATGGCGCGGTGGTAGCGTCGTCGCCTTGTAGTTAAGGGATACCCGGGTTCGATACCCGGTGGAGACACATAGAGGTTCGGATCCCACTTTAAGCTGTAGGTCCGGTCCCGGTTAGCCTATCTGTGCATAAGGTGGACTTAGAACAGCAATTCAACAAAATTATTCTTCATTTTGGTACAGTTAATATTACCGGTAGTTACAGTAGAAATTGCATATTAAATGCGCTAGGAAAATTTTTCTTTTGAACTATTTTCAAGTAGAAAACATCAAGTCACTATTGGCATTATCACTTTCTTGTTGTGATTTTGGAGTTGTGTTTGGTTGATATTAGGATTAGTACATATATTAATAAATTTTACTACAATAATGCATTATTTATGCAATTATCGTTATATTTTCTTATTTAAATATAATTATTTGTTTACCATTAGTCAGTACGTAAAAGCTCACCCCTTTTGCCCCTATTCTCTTTAATTTCCGTTCTTATTAGTATTTTAACATGTCATGTATATTCTAAAAACTAAGTGTGGTGTTTAGTTAAAATGTAGTGATCTTCTTGCACCCATGTTTAAGTACATGAATTGCATAATGAATTGGTCTGAAAAACCTGGAAAAGTCAGGGAATTTTGTTTTCACAAAATTGTAGACACCCTGTCGATCTTGATAAAGAACATTTCATCGTACATTTCCTCTTGATTTTAACCATTCCCTGACTTGTCTTCCAAAAACTAATATAAATTATAAACATTTTATGATGCGTCTGACTACCGTGCTTAAAGTCCCGGGTTCGATCCCCGGCCGATTCAAATCCGGGAACTTTTCTAACGTTAGAAGCGGCCCCGGCGCCCACCCAGCGTCGAATGACATGGGTACCTGGGGGAAACCCTGGGGAGTAAAGGCGGTCAGGGGCGTGATGCTGATCACATCACCCCCACTCACGATCGGATCAAGAAAGTGTGGGGCGTTACCCCCACACCCCCTATACGCCTTCATGGCGTAGTGTCAAACACAGGAGAGCACTTTTTCTTTTTTTTTTTTTGGATGCAAGAAATGTAATTTTTATTCTTACGCCCACTCACGCAGACAAGCCTTATGCTTTGATTTAGAATAAATTAAGGGCATAAAAATTTCATGAGAAAACACTAAAGTGTTTCTTTTCCAAAGTTTTCATGTGTCCATTTTCTTTGTACATAATTATTGATAATTCGACTGTCACGCGTTAGTAGATATAAACTGTCAATATATTGCCATATGTAATGAAAAATATGATAACTATGTACTTCCAAACATAGAGGACCACCAAAGAATAAGTCTACTCTATGAAATTACACAATGTTTTCTTCGTACTTCAACTACCGAAGCTAAATGATGAAATCATCATAATATAAATCATTAGAAAATAAATTATATTAATGTTTTCTGCAATAATTCCAATGCACTACGAGCCCGACCCTGTGGCCGAGTGGTTAGCACATCGCGCTGCGACGTCAAGGGTCCCGGGTTCGAATCCCGGTCGGGCTTGGTTGTTTGTGAATGTCCATTCATCAATTTCATCATTTCATCACTCATCCCCATCTTCGCAAATTAGCCAAGAGGCACAAAACGCGAAGTAAAATAAACTCAATCAATCAATGCACTACGAGGTACTCTCGAAAGTTCCTGGAAGTCACTCCTAAACTATAAACAAATGAAATATTCCTTTCGTAGGCCAAATCACCCTCCAAATATTTTCCATCTTCACAGACACACTTGATCCAACTGCCATTGTTGAAGCACCTCTGAAACGGCTCTTTTCTGTGAGCCGCAAATCAACAATCACATTTGCTTTGATGTCTTCGATTGTTGCAGAGCGTTCACCGCAGAGACCCATCGGGAGATTAAAGAACAGTCAAATATCTGCAGGTATCAGATCAGCAGAGTAAATGCTTCTGTGGCACCAGTGGGACGTGTTTGCTGCTTTGTATTACATCTATGGTATAATTACGACATTCCGATACACTCTATCTTGGAAATTTGTGGAGCAAGACCGCACGTAAAGGCAGAGAACGAGAGAAAGCGAGTGGGCGGAGCAAAGCAGTGTGGGCTGCTGCCAACGGCTGCTGGCTGCAGCAGCGTTTTCAGCTTCATGCACACTTCCCCTCTCACGCGTTCATTGGTCGAGCCCTCTCGAGTCCTACTTGCGCAGATACTTGTTTTCGTTCGCTTTATCCAGAGATTACGGGCACAAGACAGAGTCGGCAGCCTCTCCCTCATGACACACCGGACACTCCCACACCCTGCGATGGCGCACAATGTTGCCATGTACCACACGGTTGCCACATCACCACCGTTCCGGGAACTTTTCGACAATGCCTCATGCCTTGGCTATGTTTCAAATGGGAATGCCATAAAGCATTCTAATTGCAAATGCGCTTTCACAGTATGATCAGCAGGTGTGATGAGATGGGTCATAAATATAAGCCGACTCTCGAGTCTTTGACGTTCCGAAGCGCCCATCTAATTAAGTACCACTTCACGTTATATTCTCCCCATTCAATCTTCGACATCTCCAGTTTACTCTGGCGATTTCTCAGTTTTGAAGGACAAGATACGCGCACTTTGCTTGAGGTCACGACGAGATCGTAGCCGAGGTAGCGGAATACGATTCGGTTCGGTAATAAATTCATCTGCTAAGTTGAAGTGCAGTACGTGATTTCTGAGCCCCGCGTTATCTGATAAAACTAGCATGCAGGAATCCCTTCCAGAAACCCCGAGTCCAGCCTCCTAAATCTTTTCCAGCGATGACAGGTATGGTTCAAGATTCTCGGCATCCCTCTCTCCACCTTAGCAGACAAAGACAATCCGGGTAAGAAAAAAGTGCAAGGTCAGGTAGGTTGGATCGGACCGGCACACGGGACCTTTTGTCAAGTTTCCCGTCCCAGTACTGGAGACACACACATCGTGACAGGGCAACAAATAATGTCAGAGCATGGAGAACACTAGAGGAGAGGTAACTGACCCAGACTCCCAAGTTAACAGCCGAAGCGCGAGTATGAATGATACAATTAATTTATATGTCCAACCGTAAAATCAGACTAACAAGTAAGTTATCGATCACCCGATACAAGTCTCATACAATAGGCTGCCCTAATGTCGACATTTATATTCACTATTAAGACCCATGGACAGAAACTCTTACCCAGATAGCACAGACAGCTTGCTGCAAGCATGAAGCAAGCTTACCATGGCAAGCTAAGTAGCTAGCAGCAAGCTTGCCATGGCAAGCTATTAGCTGGATGCAAGCTTGCATTAAGCAATCTAGTTACCGCAATTGGAAGTTGCAGCAAGCTTGCCAAGGCATGCTTGCATCAAGCTTTTCATAACTAGCTGTAAGCTTACAGAATGCAATGCTAAAAGTAAGCCATAATGTGTATCTTTAATCTAAATTTTTATATATGTATGCATAACAGCAACACTAGAAACAATTGGGGTTCATCTTTGCAGCTTATAAAAACTTCTCGTGTTCCCCCAAAATAGGCAACAGTTAGGCTGAAGAGTTCAATGAACTAATCATCAATCAATCTCTAACTATACACTGGTAATCAATTTTTTTACAGTTTTTTTTTTTTTTTTTTGCCAGTGTTAACCCGTTGAGAGGGTTATGCCCTCACTTCGGTAAGTGATTTCATTGTAAGTTATGTGTCTTTCATCATTTTGGATGGTCTAAGTGCTTTTTTATATTGCAGAATATTTTTCTTATTAAGATTGGTGATTCGTATGTGTTATCTTACTTTTGGGCATGGTTGAGAAGATTGTAAATATGGATTTCGATATTTGGAGTCGGAGTATTGTTGGTACTGCTTAGGCTGTAGTGGTGGGATAAATATGGCATGATAACTGCGATGGATGATATATATCGTATTCGTGTTTCTGTGGGTCTAGATCATCTAGATAACATGAATACATGGTGAGCAGGTGTTGTAATGGCGTATAAATATATGTAGGTGCTGCATCATGTCGGATATCAAGATGAATGGTATTCCAGAATACTGGGTTTTCGGATATCATGACTTTGTTTATGTATCGTTGGCGAAGGCTCTCGACGTGATACAGAATAGTCGGGAAGGAAATTCTGTCATACAGTAGTGCTGTGGGATAAGGTAATTTAATCCGGAAAGCCAATCTAAATGCGTGCCGTTCAAAGATTTCCAGTTGGTCGTAGAAGGAGGCAGAAGCGTCAATCCAAGCAATATGCCCGTGAGTGATGGCTGGGCGCAAGAACATTTTGTAGGTGGTTAGGACTGTTGTCGGGTGTAATCCCCAAGATGTACCCACCAGTTTCCATAATAGGTTTAGGCGGTTCTTTACCTTCTTCTTTATCCTTTCTAAGTGTGGGCGCCAGGTCAGTTTTTCATCTATGGTAACCCCAAGGTATGTTACGTGATTTGAAGGTAAGATGCGTCTCCCCTCTATTTTAATCTCCAAGAGTTTGGGGTTTCGGTGTACTTTGGAGCGACAGTGGGGAGGTAGGAAAACTACTGCCTGAGTTTTAGAAGAGTTTATTGATAGTTTCCATTGGTTGCACCAGCGAATAAAGGAGTCTACGGCCTTTTGGAGTGTTTTATTAATGGATTGAACTGTTTTCCCAAGAGTTAGGAAAGCAGTGTCATCTGCAAATTGGAATACGTGTGTGCTGGTATCCATGGTCGGCATATCTGTTACATACATTAAATATAACAGCGGTGACAAAACAGACCCCTGTGGGACTCCTGTGTGTAAGAAGATGGGATAGGATGTTGCCGAGTTCAGAGAGATGTATGCCATGCGGCCTGCCAGGAACGAATGGATAAGGCGAATGTAGCATTGAGGAAGTTGGAATTTGTGGAGTTTATATATTAATCCCGAATGCCATACTTTGTCAAACGCCTTTTCGAGATCGAATAAAAGAAGACACGATGGCAAGGACTTGTTATAGTGGTTTGTTATAGTTGTTATCAATCTCAGAAGTTGGTCGTTGAGGCTGATGGATGGTCGGAAGCCTGCTTGATGTGCAGGTAGAAGCTTCTTGGATGAAAGGTGTTGGTGCAATCTGCGTACAAGTACTTTTTCAAAGATTTTGCTGAGGGTCGATGTGAGCTGTATTGGTCTGTAAGAGGATACTTCGCAAACAGGTTTCCCGGGTTTGGCGAACAGCAGCATTTTGGAAACTTTCCATTCTGTCGGGAAGTAGCCTGTTCGTAGTATATGGGTATATATGGTGGCTAGGATGAGCAGAAAGGTTCTTGGAGCCTCTCTGACGAGTCGGTAGGTTACCGAGTCGAAGCCTGGAGCAGTGTTTCTTTTCCGAGATATGGCGCATGCTATGTCTTCTGGTGTTATAGGTGAGGTTAGAGGTTCATTTTCATCCATACTATGGTCATTGTTAGGTTTGAGAGCTCGGTTATGTGGGTTTGAGACACGTTGTACTGTACGTGATAGGGTTGTTTTGTGTAATGGTTCAGTTTGTGGTGTGAAGATACCTTGAAAGTGGTGTGCAAAGGCGTTTGCTTTCTCTTGGTCGTCGTCTACGGATTTCCCATCGACTATAATGGGATATGTAGTTCTTGACCTTTTCCCTGTGAGTTTGTTATATTGCTGCCAGTATTTGGATGGATGTGATGTATCAGCCAGTGTATTGCACGTTTTTATCCAATTCCTTCTTTTATATGCAATAATATAGTTTTGTACCGTGCGGAGGAGTTGTCTATGATGCCGTAACGCTTCAGGATTTCTTGTTACAACATACTCTCGGAAGGCACGCCTGGAGGCTGAAATCAGTTTTAGATAGTTCGGCGGTAATTTTGGTTTATAGAGATTGATGGTTTCAAGTGGGATGGTACTTTTAGCAGCTTCAGTTAAGGCAGAAGTGAGTAATGGGACTACATCATCAAGATCCCTATCGTTTGTTGGTGTATCTGCGTTTTGCACGGAGTTTTCGATTGCATTACGATATTTTTCCCAGTCTGCTTGATCGTAGGCGTACCTTGTTATGAGAAAGGGTTTGTGAGGAGTTGGTGCAGGTGCATCAACTGTAAAGATTATAGGTGCGTGATCGCTACCAATGGGTTGAAGTAAATCAACGTTGCTATTTGTAAGGAGGGAAGTCGATGTAAGTACAACATCTGGAGAAGTACTGCTGATTGGTCTAGATGGTTTCGGAAGTTGGTGGAAATGGCAGTTTTGGCAGTTGACTATAGTTTGGTGAAATTGTCGCTTTTCGGCTTGTGGTCGACTATGGAGATTTATGTCGGCCATGATTCTGTAATGCTTGTAGCTGTTTTCAATGTAATTGATAAAGTTTTATGGTATAGGATGTCCAGGCCGAACATAAATGGTTGCTAGGGAAATGCTTCTGTGTCTCAGATATATTGTTGCTATGATGTATTCCGGCAGGTTGAAATGCGGTGGTAATGTGTGTTCTCTGTGCGGATATGATTTTCGAAAGCCAATTGCAGTTCCTCCATTTGCACGTTGAGCTTCCGTTGGCCCATCATGTCGAATCATATTATATCCGCTGATCTTGGGTTTGAATTTTGGCGTTAGGAATGTTTCGTTGAGGGCGAAAGCTGATATATTCTTTTCCTGCAAGACAGTCTCAAATAAGCTTTTGTGTTTTGTTAAAGAGCGAATATTTAAGAAGAGAAAAGAATAACCCATGATTGTTATGAAGAGTCTGAAAACTGTTTTAGGATGTACTTGTGTTTTCAAGAATGTTGATATTGAAATGGACATGTGGACCCGTATACGTAGCGTGTAACTGCAGTTTGAAAAGTGTTTTTGCAGCGAGTATGACTTGGTCCAGAATATGTGTGCGTAGGAATGGCTGGATGTTTTGAGTTGTAATAGTAAAGAATCGTAGCAGATCTTCCACAGTGATTGGGTCCATTAGTGAATTTGCCGGTTTGGTTGAGCTATCTATAGTTCGGATGGGAACAACAAGCTCAGGGTGATTTGGTACTGGGTTAGGTCTGGCTTGGCATTTATAGCTGTAAGTAGGATGTCCTTCAGAGCATGTGTTGCATTTAGGCGGGTTCTGGATGTTTGTACAAGTGTTGGTAGAATGTGGCCCAGAACAGTATCCACAGATGGCTGAATTTGGACAGTTGGTTGTAGTGTGCTGATTGTATGTTTGACAACGTTCACATCGCACTGGCAGTGGTGTTGACGTCCTGGAAGGTTCGACAATATATATAGGCTCCATTGTGCAATAGTTCGTCCACGGTATCTTTATATACTGTCAGTATTCGAACCATATAGGTTGGTCCGTTGTCATTTCGGATTCTCATGCACTTGTGGATGGTGTGACCTTCTGCCTGAATTTCTTCAGCGATTTCTGTGTCGGTGTATTCAGGGGGAACACCCCGAATCACCACTGATAGCATTGGTGCTCGTTTAGGCGGAGGAGGTTGCTTTGGACGTGTAGAGGTTAGTGGCTTCATATTGGCATTTGTACCAAAAATTTGGTAGGAGGCCTTGTCTCTGATAATGGTGGAGAAATGTGGGTCAGTAGATTTTATAAGTATTCCGTTCCTGGTGAAGACTATTTCATTAACTGAAGCTCTTGGCACATATTTTAGGATTTGATTTAGGATATGTTTTGGCGTCTTGTATTTGGTGTCGTAGTTTGAAAGAAGGACAGCTCTGGTGTCTGTGTGTTTACTCCGGTCTTGTTCTGTCTGGAGTCTGTTCTCTCTGGAAGTTTCTGCTTTTTGTTGGCAAGTGGTGACCTAGATCGATCGCGGGAATCCATGGAAGAGCTTCGGGAATTTGGGTTTTCTAGCTTGTTCCGGCCTCTGGCTCTGACATCTCTAGGGACAGTACCCCCAACTTGTTGGGGGAGCCCTTTATGCATCGCTTCCCTTGCACTACTTTGCAATCGGCGAGTGAGTGTGGAAGCTGCACTTTGCACGTGATGGAGAGAGTCAGAGTCCAAGTCTCGGAACAGACACTTACCAATCAAGATTTTATAACCAAACAGCCAATGAGAAACGAGGACAGAAACCAGAGCCAACGAAAGAAAGAAAGGAAGGACTGGTACTGTGACCAGAGCTCCAACGGTGAATGTTTGGGGCTACAACCTAGTTGCGGCCACCTGAAAAGTGTCGTTCGAGCTAGATATCCCTTCGCAGCAAGGCGTTCAACAAAGTATCTCGGGAACACCAAACCACTGTGTAGACTGCAATTACCTCCAGTCGTCCGTTCCAAACGTACTGAAATTACAGTCACAGCGAATGTTCCAAGGGGGTTTTCTCTCGACGCACTGACGTGTGTTTTACAGTACTTAGCTCCTCATTATATAGTCTGGGATAAATATATTTATCATGGGAGTTTCACTTTTATTCACCACATTTTATTTTCTGATTTTCGTTGCAACTTCAATATTCACACATCTTTTGAAGGATAATAAAACACATTTTTTCACTAATTACAATCAAAGTTATCCTTATTTTTGTTGCTAAAACGTATGCTTGTTTCACATTTGAGTCGCACTGCTATCTAGTGTACGCCGCATGAAATATAAGCTTTGGTGCTTTATTCACACTAGAATTCATTCTACTGCATTTCGGTTTTATTCAATTTTGTCACTATTGTTTATGTTTAATAAGTATCTCTATTGTTATATTAAATGGATGTCTCTATTGTTTTATTTTTAAAAAAGTGCATCCTATCACGCTAGTTATCACATGCATCAGGCTTACGTCCAGTTTGCCATGTCAAGCTTGATTTGACAAGCTAAAAGGAAGCTATCGCAAGCTTGCCACAAGCTTATGTGCTATCTGGGTAAGGACTCATTCAGTATTTCGTTGTGCACTCTGGTGTAAGAATTTACAGTAGAAATGCTACGTCACACACATTAACATCAGTCAATGAACTTTTTTGTTAAATCATTAATCTGACCTTCATACTTTTTGTAGTCGCATCTTGGGCGATTCTTCATCTTCTACATATTTTCTTAATGTATGTAGTTCAGGCTTGTTTCAAGTTCATCCATGCTTCAGTTTATAAGATACACATACACACACTCAATAATTCTTCCTGGAACTTTCCATACTAAATGTAATCTTTGTTTTAGAAAACATAAAGAAGAAATAAAAATATTTTTTTCTTACAAAGGAACAGTCATGTAAACTTGTTGCGGTTATTCGAAAAGTTATGGTGTTATGATTTCTGCAAAGAGGAGAATAGTTTGACCAGTTATGGATTTTGAAACCTGCATTGATCCAAAAGTCCAAAGTTCAAACTTTGCTTTTGGGACAACGAAAACATGAGAAAGGAACTTAGAACTCACCCCCTAAGGCAGTAGGCCCACACTTTAATAAACACCGCCTTTGTATTCATTTAGTGGCAACGCATTTGATAGGGTAAGTCACGAATTTATCTTTGCACCCTCCGTGCGTATTACCTTGCTAAAGTGGTGCTCCAGCCTCCCTTCTCAGGGGGCATAGCTACCTAGCCATCAACGGAAGGCTATCCGCTCTTTCCGCTTCAGGACCGGTATCCGACAAACTTGAGCCCTGAACCCATGTCATGCGGTTTGTATTGGACTTGTCTTGCACTACATTGTTTCTTCTTACATGTGTGGTCTATCCCTCCCCTCACCCCTTCCACAAGCATGGCCAAGAAGACATTGCCATCGCTCATGCAGACAATGTAACCGCTGTCGTCACCGAAAAGACCTACATGTAGCGTGTGTTGCAGCAATTTGGAGAAGCAAGGGGCAGTAAATTAAACCTCAGTACAAGGAAAGCTCTTCCGAAGTTGACGAAGTCCTTACAGACGGTGGAAACTGTTCCCACATCAAACTTCTTCATAGTCCTCTTTAATACATTCCACACCGACTTTTGTCTTTACAAACAACAAGATGCAAAGATAAACAAAAATTACATTTATGTTTGTTGAGAGAAATAAACAGAGACGTTAAGGAAGAGTTTGGTTTGCGAAATCTTAGTTGTGTCTCCAAATCATATCAAAGATGATAATGATGATAAGAACAACAATAATAACCCAAGATCAAAAGAGGGTGGGATATAACTTCCCTTAGAACCAAGATAAATATGGATGTGTTTCAAACTAACATTCGTTTGTTTGCTTCTGAACCTCTACGAGGAAAGAAGTTTAGATCTACCCTTAGGGAGTTGCACGACTAATATTGGGTACTTATGATTATACATTACTTACTTTAGTTATTGAATTACAGGGTTACATACTAGCTTCAGCGTTACTGCAAACATTTCCTTCAAAAAATCATTTTTTTCCTGACCAACAGGTAACTCAAAGGGAACGTTCCAGCAAATCCTAAATTACCGTATAGGTTGAAGTGGCCTACGGCGAATCTTCACAAATAACTGTTATCTTATTGTTCACCATGACGTAATGGAGCAGTGGAGTTTCATTACATCTCATTGTTTCATCTCTGTTGTAATTGGAAAGCGGGGCTTTATTACAATGTGTCAAAAAGGCAGCGTGAGAGATGGGTGTCTTACATCATGGACCGGCTCCATTAATCATTCCACAGGCTCTCTCAAAACCAGCCACATAAAAATCAGGAGAGAGATTACACGTCGAAATTAGCCTGCAAGTACACGTATTTGTGACTTCCCTCAATCAGTATCGATCAGGGAAGTGCCGGCACATGATCAGGGAAGTGTTGTATGTGATACCCAACAAATTAAAATTATTAACGGACCCCCTACAGTGATGATCATGGCTCACGAGTTCCCAGAATTCTCCCCGCGGAGAGAAACAAAATCATTTACGCCTCCTATCATCTCTCTTCTTCACGGGGTGAAATTAGTCCCTATTGTTGCGCCGTTACTTAATCTATTATCCCAAGTTGCACCGCATTTTTTATTACAAAAAAATTGACTTGTGCAAGACCCATCCAGGTTGGGCTAGTAGTAAGAGAAATGGGTTCGTATACAAAAGGTCGAGAACTTAAATCTCATGTCCATCAACCTGTAAAGATTGATATACTTCACATGATTTTTTTCTGGATTTTCATAGCCGATGAATCTACGCATGTATGTGTGTATGTATATATATTGATAAAAATAAGATGGAGCCCATAATGAAATAGTCATTAATTAAAACAGCAGGAAATAAAACTAATAAAACTAGAAATTAACAGAAGTCGAATATCGCATGATTTATATTATTATTTAGGATAATTTATTCTGATGAATGACTGAAAGGAACGCACGGAAAAAAAGGTACTCACTTGTTCTGAGAGGTCTAGGTGGAAAGTCTAGAAAAGCGGTTATTTTTTTTAATTTCAAGTCTTGGATTGTCAGTGTAAAAGAGGTTCGTATTGCATGTTGTGTGCATAGGTACGCACAAGCGAACTTCTGAATGAATTTGTGTACCACATGCATATATAGCATAGATGTGCACACACCGACACTACTTCCAAATCTGTACCGTCACTATTTATCATGCAAAGAATGTTGTATTGATACACAGATATTCCTTACGCCAGTAAGAAAGAAAACGTTTATTGAAAATTAGTTCTTCATAATTTCCATTTTGTTAGAAGGATATGAACACAATAGATATACTTACATGATATTTTCCAACTTTCTATTATCATAAGAAATTCCTTGTCTTGGTTTTTCAACGATTTTTCTTTTCAATCCTTCTTCTCGTTCCTCGTTCATAGAAGTCACGTCAATCTCCGTATGGTTCCTCTCAGTCGTGCTCCATTCACTTTCCAATGAATTCTGATGCCTCTCATCGCGATGAATTTCTATCGGCATATCAAGTCAAGAAGAGCGGCAGAATGAAAGTAATTCCTTAGCCTGCCATATTTGACATTCAGAGTCGTGTTACTTTATTGAGAATCAATATCCATGGATTTTGTTCTTAGACCGTTTTTTTCCCAAAGAAGAAAACTGTTTCAAGGATGAACAGACTAAACCTAGGCAGTAAATTGATGGAGATAAAAATGGTTATTTGCGGTTGTACGAATAAGTTGTACTTTTGGGTATTATGTCATTATTAGGGCTAGAATTTTTATGACCTAAAAATCACCAAAATATGCAAAATAAAATATGCTCTTATGACCTACAATTTTACAAAATTTGCACTAAAATTTTACAAAATATGCACTATAATTTGAAAAATATGCCCTTGTAACTGCACTGTTTCAAACATCAATATCTAAGTGCTGAGATATTTTCACATACGTACTATTTTTAGTTCACTTTATGGGCCTGAGTTGCAATGCACAATGAATACTTTCTCTAAGTATTCAAATAAAAATGTAAAAGATTTTGCTACAGTAAAAAAAAAAACAGTAAAAATGGGAGTAAAAACCAATCCATTTCAAAAATGACTGTATATTTCTTGAAAATGCACAAATATGCTGAATATGACCGAAAATCCATCAAAATATGCTTTAAAAGCACCTTAATTTAATTAGTTTCTTCATAATATGAATTTCTATATGTTTAGGGAAAACAGCACCCTTACCCAAAAAAAAAATGCTAAGTCATGGAAATCCTAGCCCTAGTCATTATGTAAAAGATGTTTTGTTAATATTGAAATTGAAAATTTACTCACTAACACACAGAGTGGAGTCCTCAAAATCGGATCACTTTCAAATAAAACACACATAAAATCGAAAGTAGTCATATTTTCGACACGAACTGAACAGCATCCGACAGGTACATCATTACTACATATGTTCCCGAAACGCTGATTTTTACATTTGCATATTAATAACGTTACATATTGAAAACTAAAGGAACTACAAATTATTTTTTTTTGTAAAAATGTCCTGCAAACCTGATCACGTGTCCTTGAAAGCGGATCAAAGGGTAGTAGCTGAAATATAACTGCAGTGACAAACATATTTGTCCAAAGTTTAACTAACGCCTTTCACTACACAAAACACTTTTCCCTACACAACACACTTCCCACAAATGAATGTATTTTTACCTTGTGCTCCAACACATTATTCATGGTACAGTCATGTTCAAAAAATCTGTCGCATGGATTTTTTCTAAGTCCAACGTCTTACGAAATTATGTTGGTAGCTCTGAAACAAGGAAGTGTTGTGAAATATACGATCTTCCAATCAGAGTGAAGTTCGATTCGGCGGAGCAGGAGGCGTGACTCACGGTCTTGTCCACAGGAAATTCAACCAATGCAGCATTTTCAAATATGAGATAACGTCCCCATTGGTTAAATATTGTTTCAATAACGCGAATCAGCAGAAAGATTGCGCAAAAGTTTATTTGTCGCTTTAATTGACTTTAATCGTTTCAAATTAGTATTAAATTGTCCCAATTATAGTTCACGAACTTAATATATGTATTCATGTGTGTGTTTGACAATCATATATCACTCCTTAGAACAATTTTCACATTGTTTTCACTACGTGAGATGACATTTCATTTACATTTACGATAAAATAGAGGTTTGGGTGTAATAACAGTTTTCATTAATTAATTTAGAGATGTATTTTTATTTATTGAGTTAATGATTAGGTTAATTCGTTATTTTTCGCGAAAAGAGGGATCCACAGCTGAAAGAAAATACACAAATTGCATAATTGAGGTCAAGAGTTCGTTTTAACATCACTTTTTGCACACATAGGCTAATCACGACTCGGGATACATTTAAATTGGAATCTGAAACATTATGCGACCTGACTGGAACTCGGAAAAGGACACACCGATTACAAGACGTCGATACATTACCGCTATGGTCTGGCGAACGCCAATAATAATGAGGGGTGACGGAGAGTAGAAAATAAATAGTATTTTTGGGGGTATTTAGTGTTATATTTATACACATACAAACCTAAGAAAATATTTATTTTGATACATGTGTGAGGGAGGGGGGGGCGAAGGGAGAAAAGAGAGGAACAGAAAGATATTGGGAGAGATGGGACGAAGAATTGATTATAGAAAATGTTTTATTTGAGGTTCAGTAATAAAAACAATCAAATCAATAATGATTATCTTATAAATACCATATTTATTGTAAATTTGTTTTAGAAATGGGGGCGGGGAGCTGTTTGTTTAAGTACAGTGCAGGATAACAAGTGGAGACACATAGTGGTTCGTATCTCACTTTAAACTGTATGTCCAGGCCCGATTAGCCTATCTGTGCATAAAGTGGACTTAGAATTCAGTAGTAAAATAACGTCGATCTAGTATTTTTTATTTTAGATGCGTTGAGACCACTAAAATTACCAATTCTTATAATAAGAAACCTGTCCTCATCTTACCATTTTGAAAGAGAGAGAGAGTTAATTGTATAATCTTTCGTTGTTAATTTCAAAGAAGACTAATTCAAATAGTAACAATGGGGACGAATAAAGCTTACGAAAAGTTTTTGCCACCATGGGGATTTGAACCTACGACCATTAGAGTGACAACCCATTGCGATAACCACTACCCCCACGAGTTCGTTCCTTCATACGGCATGATTATAAGTTAAGACCAATTTGTTCAATGTGCATTAGAAATATAATCCCCACCCGCCTCTTTATAAACAACACACCAAAACGCTCCTTTGTAGCAAATGAAATAAAGGTGGTATGAATGTCACAAAACATTTAAGCAAAATCCACTATATTTACGACGCAATCGTTTTACATGGAGAGGCTACAGCTTCGAAAATTGAGGTTGTGGATTGATTCTAGTTGTAGGATACCCCATAGGTATTGATAAGCCAAGGCTCTAATGTGCACTAGATTGGTTCATTTGTAGTGACGTGCTCAGGAATTTGTAAAGAGGTATGTGAATATAAAAATGTATTAATGCTTAGTTTTTAAACAGTGAACTCATATTTTAATATCTCTCTGTCAATCTCACTATCTGACTTAGGAACTTATTAGTATTGCAGGAGTCATACTGACAAGAAATCTCACGTGACAATAACGAGAAATTAGATTTACGGAAGGAATAGATTTCATAGTTTAAAACCTCGAAGGGCCTTGGGCTATCTCCTGACTGTCAATCTCGCTTCCACAATCCTACCTATAGTTGTGGAGATCTTCAACTGGCAACGAGGTGACGTTGGTCAGCACGTCGAACCCTCAGCCGTTATAGAAGATATATGAAACCGGGTTACACCAGTCAATCGTAGCTACCCAATTTCCTCACGATGGTGGGTTGCCGCCGGTCCTATACACATAGCAGGCCGAGAACCCAGGACAACTCGAATCCATGCCGTCCCGCTGCAGTTGGAGTCCAAAACACAGTGTTAGACCGCACTGCTACGGAGGAGGAGAGTTTTCATATTTTATTTCTTATAAATGTCGACAATACATTAAATCTATTACGCACCAAAAATTAGTGGAAAAAATAGCCGGTTCTATAAGAGATTCGAACCTTCGATCTTCACTCAACTAGGCCGCTATTTTTAACAATTTCCCATGTTCTCACTCAATAACCTTCGTCGAACGTTAACGTTTATCTTAAGAGTCGTTAGCAATCTTGTAAACCTTATTAACCTATCTGCTGTCTATCACAAATTTATTTTACAACCTGGAGTAGATTTTGATGTCTGCAATTTAGAACTTGACTTTCGTGGTAAGTAATTCTCTACCGTCTACTATAATAAATAAATCAAAGTCTACATATCTCATATTTTGTAAATGCGAAATGTCATTGTTAAATGTTACAACCGATTTCTCATTCGACCGTTAGTTCCGATATAGCCACAACATTCTGGAAACCAGCGTGAAACGTGTTTCCCACATTTACAAGGTCAGGTGAACCCTTATCAGTTGTATTGGATGTCTGTGATCATGTTACTTCATACGTCATGGTCCTGTGGTGGATTTCTTCCCCTTCCCCTTTTACCTTGAACGGTAGTAATCCCCGACTGGGCACGACGAATCAATCACAGAAAAGCAGACTGTCTAGTAAATCTCATGGCATGTATTATTTCGAGCTCCTAGGTTTTGGAAAGTGAAATAAAAAAGTATGTAACATAAATTCATAATGGTTGACTTCTTTGGGTATTATTTCATGTCTCTTCTCTACTTACTCCTCTGAAACTTTTTATCTACTGTTTTCAGTAGATCAAAAGGTGTTTTGAAACATCTACTGTGTTAATAGGTGTTTTGAAACGTTAAGATTTTTTAAATTTGAATTACAATTTGTGTGCATCAAAACTTAGGGTTTTGATGCACGGGGCTGGACCCCGTCACCCTATACGGGGCCCAGCCCCTTATCATGACAAAAATAAAAGCGTGTCTGAAAACTAAAATATCCTTACCTGGGTTAAAAGCTGAGCCTGTAAAGGGACAGCCAGCACAAACAAGGACAAAACACAGGACAACACGCACACAGTCCTACGAAGATTATACTAACAGTAGGTCCAGTCACCAGAGCCTCGTTAGTCTGCAAAATGCAGTTCAGGGTGTACTACATGGAAGTGAGGTTGGTTTAGATTTTAAATAGACATAAAAACAAATTGTTAGTGAGGAGGAATAAAAAGCTATATTTACAGCTGACATGCTGAGCTAAACACACTACAAGGGTGTAAGGGATGACCTTCCACGAAGTATGTACACCCAATTGTTGCTTCCACGTAGTACACCCAGGACTTCAGTTTTGCAGACGAACGAGGCTCTGGCGACTGGCCCCATGGCCAGTATAATTTTCTGTGTTGTCCTGTGTTTGGTCCTTGTGGGTGCTGAGTGCCTCTTTACAGCCTCAGCTTTTAACCGAATTCAGAATATTTTAATATTTTAGTTACAACAGGACGTTACTTATGTTATTTTTGTTCTCCTAAGGAACTGGACCCCGTATAAAGTGACAGGTGCAAAATAGCCTAAGTGCTGATACACCCATAAATTCAATTCAAATTCAAACACTACATGCAATATTACATGTAGTACTGAAGAGAATGCTGTGGCTATATCTGGAACTAACGGTCGAATCTACTATATTTACGACGCAATCGTTTTACATGGAGAGGTTACAGCTCCGAAAATTGAGGTTGTGACGTGGCTTCTTTTAGTGGTAGATAATGGTATGGCAAGGTTCCTGCGTGCACTAGCCAGTAATTTCCGAGAAAGAAACTTCAATTTTTTTTAAGATGGTAAAGTGGATCGGTAATAGGCTATCAGTATCACACGCCGAAGATTATAGGTTTGACTTCTGTTCGATTACCCCTATTATTATTATATAGAGCAACTAAGTATTGTATTTAATTAATAATGTAAAGAAATAAAAATGTTATATATATTTTAGAAAAATAACACTCCTTTCTAATGATTTTTCAATGTTATTTTTGAAAATAATTTCTCAGAATATGTTTTTGAATTTCTCATCATTTTACAAATATTTGCATAAAATTTATCCATGTGTTATATTCGACGAAATGTCATGTTCAGCGAGAGTTATACATTTTTATTTTAGGGAAAATTATCAAGAAACAAAACAAATAAATACTATTGACATTTTGTGAATAGTATTTATTTTACATTATTTTTTGTTCACCATGCATAGTTGTATTCTTGTAAAAAGCATGAAAAACAATATATTTCTCTACATTTCGCAAAGCAAATAATATACGAATTTTCGTAATAAGTGAAATTCAATAATTAATTTTTCGGTTTAATAAGAAATAAAAATCGCAGAGTTAACCGAACGGTGAATCGACCACAGAATTTTACAACCCATAAAATGCCTTGTAGCTTTTGCAATGAAGTGATGTAGATTCAAGTAATACAATTTCATGCAAAATCGCACGTTATAAGATTGATCAAATATATTAACTCAAATCAATGTGTCCATAATTTGTTATACTGTCAGCCATTCAGCACATCTCGTTACAAAATCTCAGCATATCACCATTCACTAACTAATCGAATTGAATATTGATCCACTTCACAGTTCAATGTGCAACAATAGTTTCGACTCATATCACGTGAGACGTAAACTCAATTCAATTCTCTCATTGTATGTAACTTGTATGTTGAGCTCATGTAGAAATATCAATTACGAGCTCCAAGCTAAATTTGACGCTACAATCGCTTGATCAACTCTTGCGTCTCACTGCCAGACATTCTACGTTCCTGTTTGCTCCAGGTCATTATAATTATTTTAACCTCTGTTTCATTCTCATAGTCGTTATAAACCTACATAATTTCTACTGTTTACAATAGACAGAATCTACTGTTATCAATTGTAGTACTCTACTGTGTCTCTCGGAAATCTACTCAAAATCAATGATTTCCTACTGAACACTTTCAGTAGGCCTAATGTGTAATTACAGTTGAGGAACTACAAGTGAAATATTCTCTTCAGTACTACACGTAATATTGCATGTAGTGTTTGAATTTGAATTGAATTTATGGGTGTATCAGCACTTAGGCTATTTTGCACCTGTCACTTTATACGGGGTCCAGTTCCTTAGGAGAACAAAAATAACATAAGTAACGTCCTGTTGTAACTAAAATATTAAAATATTCTGAATTCGGTTAAAAGCTGAGGCTGTAAAGAGGCACTCAGCACCCACAAGGACCAAACACAGGACAACACAGAAAATTATACTGGCCATGGGGCCAGTCGCCAGAGCCTCGTTCGTCTGCAAAACTGAAGTCCTGGGTGTACTACGTGGAAGCAACAATTGGGTGTACATACTTCGTGGAAGGTCATCCCTTACACCCTTGTAGTGTGTTTAGCTCAGCATGTCAGCTGTAAATATAGCTTTTTATTCCTCCTCACTAACAATTTGTTTTTATGTCTATTTAAAATCTAAACCAACCTCACTTCCATGTAGTACACCCTGAACTGCATTTTGCAGACTAACGAGGCTCTGGTGACTGGACCTACTGTTAGTATAATCTTCGTAGGACTGTGTGCGTGTTGTCCTGTGTTTTGTCCTTGTTTGTGCTGGCTGTCCCTTTACAGGCTCAGCTTTTAACCCAGGTAAGGATATTTTAGTTTTCAGACACGCTTTTATTTTTGTCATGATAAGGGGCTGGGCCCCGTATAGGGTGACGGGGTCCAGCCCCGTGCATCAAAACCCTAAGTTTTGATGCACACAAATTGTAATTCAAATTTAAAAAATCTTAACGTTTCAAAACACCTATTAACACAGTAGATGTTTCAAAACACCTTTTGATCTACTGAAAACAGTAGATAAAAAGTTTCAGAGGAGTAAGTAGAGAAGAGACATGAAATAATACCCAAAGAAGTCAACCATTATGAATTTATGTTACATACTTTTTTATTTCACTTTCCAAAACCTAGGAGCTCGAAATAATACATGCCATGAGATTTACTAGACAGTCTGCTTTTCTGTGATTGATTCGTCGTGCCCAGTCGGGGATTACTACCGTTCAAGGTAAAAGGGGAAGGGGAAGAAATCCACCACAGGACCATGACGTATGAAGTAACATGATCACAGACATCCAATACAACTGATAAGGGTTCACCTGACCTTGTAAATGTGGGAAACACGTTTCACGCTGGTTTCCAGAATGTTGTGGCTATATCGGAACTAACGGTCGAATGAGAAATCGGTTGTAACATTTAACAATGACATTTCGCATTTACAAAATATGAGATATGTAGACTTTGATTTATTTATTATAGTAGACGGTAGAGAATTACTTACCACGAAAGTCAAGTTCTAAATTGCAGACATCAAAATCTACTCCAGGTTGTAAAATAAATTTGTGATAGACAGCAGATAGGTTAATAAGGTTTACAAGATTGCTAACGACTCTTAAGATAAACGTTAACGTTCGACGAAGGTTATTGAGTGAGAACATGGGAAATTGTTAAAAATAGCGGCCTAGTTGAGTGAAGATCGAAGGTTCGAATCTCTTATAGAACCGGCTATTTTTTCCACTAATTTTTGGTGCGTAATAGATTTAATGTATTGTCGACATTTATAAGAAATAAAATATGAAAACTCTCCTCCTCCGTAGCAGTGCGGTCTAACACTGTGTTTTGGACTCCAACTGCAGCGGGACGGCATGGATTCGAGTTGTCCTGGGTTCTCGGCCTGCTATGTGTATAGGACCGGCGGCAACCCACCATCGTGAGGAAATTGGGTAGCTACGATTGACTGGTGTAACCCGGTTTCATATATCTTCTATAACGGCTGAGGGTTCGACGTGCTGACCAACGTCACCTCGTTGCCAGTTGAAGATCTCCACAACTATAGGTAGGATTGTGGAAGCGAGATTGACAGTCAGGAGATAGCCCAAGGCCCTTCGAGGTTTTAAACTATGAAATCTATTCCTTCCGTAAATCTAATTTCTCGTTATTGTCACGTGAGATTTCTTGTCAGTATGACTCCTGCAATACTAATAAGTTCCTAAGTCAGATAGTGAGATTGACAGAGAGATATTAAAATATGAGTTCACTGTTTAAAAACTAAGCATTAATACATTTTTATATTCACATACCTCTTTACAAATTCCTGAGCACGTCACTACAAATGAACCAATCTAGTGCACATTAGAGCCTTGGCTTATCAATACCTATGGGGTATCCTACAACTAGAATCAATCCACAACCTCAATTTTCGAAGCTGTAGCCTCTCCATGTAAAACGATTGCGTCGTAAATATAGTGGATTTTGCTTAAATGTTTTGTGACATTCATACCACCTTTATTTCATTTGCTACAAAGGAGCGTTTTGGTGTGTTGTTTATAAAGAGGCGGGTGGGGATTATATTTCTAATGCACATTGAACAAATTGGTCTTAACTTATAATCATGCCGTATGAAGGAACGAACTCGTGGGGGTAGTGGTTATCGCAATGGGTTGTCACTCTAATGGTCGTAGGTTCAAATCCCCATGGTGGCAAAAACTTTTCGTAAGCTTTATTCGTCCCCATTGTTACTATTTGAATTAGTCTTCTTTGAAATTAACAACGAAAGATTATACAATTAACTCTCTCTCTCTTTCAAAATGGTAAGATGAGGACAGGTTTCTTATTATAAGAATTGGTAATTTTAGTGGTCTCAACGCATCTAAAATAAAAAATACTAGATCGACGTTATTTTACTACTGAATTCTAAGTCCACTTTATGCACAGATAGGCTAATCGGGCCTGGACCTACAGTTTAAAGTGAGATACGAACCACTATGTGTCTCCACTTGTTATCCTGCACTGTACTTAAACAAACAGCTCCCCGCCCCCATTTCTAAAACAAATTTACAATAAATATGGTATTTATAAGATAATCATTATTGATTTGATTGTTTTTATTACTGAACCTCAAATAAAACATTTTCTATAATCAATTCTTCGTCCCATCTCTCCCAATATCTTTCTGTTCCTCTCTTTTCTCCCTTCGCCCCCCCCCCTCCCTCACACATGTATCAAAATAAATATTTTCTTAGGTTTGTATGTGTATAAATATAACACTAAATACCCCCAAAAATACTATTTATTTTCTACTCTCCGTCACCCCTCATTATTATTGGCGTTCGCCAGACCATAGCGGTAATGTATCGACGTCTTGTAATCGGTGTGTCCTTTTCCGAGTTCCAGTCAGGTCGCATAATGTTTCAGATTCCAATTTAAATGTATCCCGAGTCGTGATTAGCCTATGTGTGCAAAAAGTGATGTTAAAACGAACTCTTGACCTCAATTATGCAATTTGTGTATTTTCTTTCAGCTGTGGATCCCTCTTTTCGCGAAAAATAACGAATTAACCTAATCATTAACTCAATAAATAAAAATACATCTCTAAATTAATTAATGAAAACTGTTATTACACCCAAACCTCTATTTTATCGTAAATGTAAATGAAATGTCATCTCACGTAGTGAAAACAATGTGAAAATTGTTCTAAGGAGTGATATATGATTGTCAAACACATACATGAATACATATATTAAGTTCGTGAACTATAATTGGGACAATTTAATACTAATTTGAAACGATTAAAGTCAATTAAAGCGACAAATAAACTTTTGCGCAATCTTTCTGCTGATTCGCGTTATTGAAACAATATTTAACCAATGGGGACGTTATCTCATATTTGAAAATGCTGCATTGGTTGAATTTCCTGTGGACAAGACCGTGAGTCACGCCTCCTGCTCCGCCGAATCGAACTTCACTCTGATTGGAAGATCGTATATTTCACAACACTTCCTTGTTTCAGAGCTACCAACATAATTTCGTAAGACGTTGGACTTAGAAAAAATCCATGCGACAGATTTTTTGAACATGACTGTACCACGCTGAGCACTGCACGCAAGAAATCCAATCGCCTATAAAACTGTAATTTAAATCTGAGTATAACAGCTCACAAAATCCACACTTGTCGTTACCTTGACTTTCCTCTAACGATTCGTCATCAGAACTGGTGGAGCTATCAGTTAAAGAAATGCCGTCTCTCTTTTTCTATAATGTGATGTTATGTCGCCGCTTAGATTTTAGCAGAACTTTCAGACTTTTAGATGCTGCTGCAAGGTCTCGTAATTCTCTCACATTATTGGGCGATGTGACATGGGCGTCTTTCTTCTCTTGTTATTTTCTCTTTCGTGCTGGTGTTGGTGCTTTTTTGGTGAAGGTACGATGTTTATATATGTGTGTGTGTGGTGGTGGTGTGTGTGTGTGTGTTATATCCGTGTTTTCCTGTTTTCTAACATCTAATCATACATTCTGTTTACATATTGTGCTAATTTGTGGTGATCCGATTTGCACTACTTTTTATGATCCGATTTAAAGGATTAGTATACGAACTGCAAAGTACCGCCTACACGAGTAACAGCAACAATGACCATGAAAAAGTCAAAGACATCGTATTTGTGTAGTATTCCTCCCATTTATAACACACAAACATCAACACCTATTACAACAATGCTTACCTTATGAGCTTAACCAAGTACTGAAGAAATATTTCACAGCAGTAAACACACACAATGGCTCACGTCAACGGTATGTTTCGAATCGCTTTGTCACAATGAATACAGAGTGAACACTGTACCCGTCCGCTACTGTCTGCACGAGTCATGGGTTCACTCAGTGAGAATAGTAAAATACATCACCACGCCATATGTTCAGCGCTAGAGACAGTAAACCTTAGGGCGATTGGGTTTGCAGGCCTATCCGATTTTGAGGACTCCACTCTATGTAAATGCAAATTAAAATAAGTCAACTATAGGCTTAGATATTTATATTTACATTTGAAAGTGCAATCTAACAATGGAAAGTGTTTGAATCAAACACAGAACCCTTTGTTTACAAGCTCTGGCGTACGCAGGCTGAACTCCGAATCTAACGTACTCTGTGGGAAAGGTTGATTAGATTTTTATATAGAAATTAATTTTCACTCTCAATATATGTCACAGTTATATGTTCACACATTAAATGTATGTATATAAATATATATGTATAAATATGTGTGGAGCACAGAGAGCATATGAATGTATGTGTGTGTGTGTGTGTAATATGTGGTGGTTATCACGGCGCGGTTTCGAATCCCCGCCTGGGAATGTGTGAACTTTGTGAGTGCCCCTTCATCAATTTCATATCACCCATCATCGTCGCGCTTAGCCAAAAGTTGCACAAAGCGACGCCAAAATAATAAAAGAATCAGATATATAGTGTGCGTATGTGTGTGAATGTACTCATATACACCAGTGCGTGTTCAGTGTAGTACATCCATATATCCAATTAGAACAAACAAACTCTGTAATATCTGAAATAATGGTGTGTTTTTGTTACACTTTTACATTAAAAAGCTAATCGTCAGTTATACATTTTAGACCATGAGAATTTGAAACAGACTAGGGATTTAGGTCCGACTGTTTTCTTGCCCAACTTTAATACTTTTCTCAATGAATAGACACACGCCGTAAAATTCTCATTGAGAACATTCCGTTCACTTTAAGATGTTGGAAGTTCTGCAGTTGAAGGTCTCTCAGGATACCTGTCGGATTATCGAAGTTCCTACTTTCGGTGACGTTTTCTTCAACGAGTCTACCCTTATGATCACCAAACACCCTCTGGATATTTGAACATTCCTGGAAAGATTCCAAAAGAGATTTGAAGTCTGACGAAGATAGGATTCACAGAGCTTAAAGTTTATTGAATTTAAGAGAAGCATGTTCCTACATACACGAAACAAATAAAAGTAATTAAAGTTATACGTTCCGCAAAATCTCTATGTTGAAAAAAATCAACAATCATCATTCTCCTTCGGCTGCATATCTCTTTACTGAGGTTTCTAATGGATAGTGGTTAATAATACCAGTAGCGTGCCTAGGGTTTTCTATAGGGTGGAGTTACCTATAGGCCTATATATTTTTGGTAGTTGGTACTCATTTTGCCATCTTTTCTTCCTGTTACCTATCACAGGTAACACTGAGATAATACGAAGGAATCACGACGAAAGGGCAGCATCCATTTCCACCCGATACTTGCATATATTACCATTATCCTAACAATAATAGTGGACGACGCCCACCAAATCACTGATGGATACAAATATCCTCCTTAGATATTTTGCCTATTAATAATAATTTATAATAGTAATGTGAGTTGGTTCGTTATTTTTATTATTACATATATGGCCAATTAACATATTATGTGTTAATACTATTGTTAATAGCTATCAACAATTGGATCAGTCTTAAGAGAAACGTGTGGCCTCCCCGATTGTGCAGTGGTACCGTCGTCGCCTTGTAATCAAGGGTCCCATGTTCGATACCCGGTGGAGGCACATAGTGGTTCGGATCCCACTTTAAACTGTAGGTCCAGTTTTGATTAGCCTTACTGTGCGTAAAGTGGACTTAAAACACCAAATCAATCAATCAATTAAGAAAAACGCGATACAAATCGACGCAACAAAAATCCATATTCCTTTCTCTTATACGTAATTCTTCTAAACGGAAGCTTTACGGTGCAGAAAAGGTTTCCGTTTGGTCATAAAGGAACAATTAATGCAACTATCAAATTGTAGATGCTGAGAACAAAGATTTACCATTTTTACGTCTTACAGTTCCTTTATTTTAGCTCTGTGAATAATAGGAAACTGATATTTAAAAATACATTGCTCCGTTGTGCATTACATTTGTACCATAAATGTATAGGGTGTGTGTGAACGTAAGGCCTCGATCTGCTCATATATTCTCATTTCAGTAGTTCTTTAGCTTTTGATGGAATGGAAAGTTGTTGTTCCCCCTACAAAGTTTAAGTCCATGTTATGCTCACGTAGGCTAATCGGAACTGGACCTACTGCAAGGTGGATCCCGAACCAATGTGCAATGTGCTTCCACTAGGGATCGAACCCGAGACGTTTTGATTACATGGGTACAGAGTTACCACTACACCATTTGCCTCTTCTCATGCAACCATGCATGTTTTGTTCATTTTTCCCTTGAGATCTCTTTGTACGTAGATAAACAATGATTAGACGCTATATATATACACTATATTCCGGAAATATCTGGAGCAAGCGAACGAAAACAAGTCCTCTAAGCAAGTAGGACTCGAAACGGCTCGTCCAATGAACGTATGAGTGGGGAAGTGAGTGCATGGATGGGAAAATGCGGCTGCAACAACCAGGCCTTTGCAGCAGCATGCACTATTTAGCTACACCTACTTACTTTCTCCCCTTCTCTGCTTTTATGCGCAGCCTAGCTTCAAAGATTCCAGAGACAGTGTATAGATGAAAGGAACAAATTGAAACCAAGTTGGATATTTTTTTTTTAAATTTAAATCGATTTTTTTTTATTTTTAAAAAAACACGCTTAAAATTGTGTGTAGTTTTTGGCACCATACACAAAGAAACATGTTTTTTTTATATAGAAAGGCTTTTTCTAGTAAACGACTCTGTAAAATATTTGAACAGTTTGATTAAAGCAAATATAAAAACTATATGTAAATATACATTTTTCTGTTTCTGATACTGTATATATGAACCAGGCACGTATCTAGAAATAGATTTCGGGGGGAGGGGGTTCCGAACCAAGTGTATCAATATAATAATAAATTACAATATAATTATAATTAAAATAGTATTAATTAAAATATTCAAATTAATTAATATAATATTTTTAATACATAAATAGGTAACAAGATGGTATATGGATAGTGATATAAGAGCACGTATTCATTATCTAGCTTACTTATATTATAGTTAATATCGGCAAAATTTGTAAAAAAAGAACTGCCCTAGCAACGAAATTACTGTCAAATAGAAAACAAATTGAATATTTATTGAATTTCAAAAAAGGATGTTAGATCTAGTTGACAATAAGAAATGTTCCTGGTAATATTTTATGCATTTTATTTTAAGTAGTAATAAATCTTGCGCTGTCATTCCAAGTCGTATGATCACAATATAATCCTTGACTTCCAATTAGTTCGGAGGAAATAAATAACAACAATTATGCAATAAATGCTAAACAAGTGAATTTTCATTATTTAATTTTAGTTATTGAACGTACCATGGAAATGTTTGTTGAGTGTGTTAATAAAGCTATAAAAATTTTAGTAACTTTTGTTCCAGTGAAAGTAAAACATTCTGGATGTACTCTATAATTGTAACTTAAAATATTTTTATAGTCTTTGTAGCTGAATATTGGCAATTTTTTAAATGATAGTTTGCAAAATATCAGCTGCCATGTTTATTTACAGTTCAATGATAATGACACTATTTACGGTTTAACATGATTAGTATTTTGTATATTTTTCTTAACAAAATGTTTGCTATTTTTGCCCATAAAAATTATTGAAGTTTAAATCAGGAGAAATATAAGTGTGTGTACAGTTTATATATTACATTTTCTTTCGTGTGAGCTTCACACCATCAGTACATATATTTTGTTTCCTTCCTTTTTCTTCCTTAGAGCCTAATAAACACCATTAAATGATTACAAGATTAACGTGCTTTCACCAGAAGATATTCTTATGTCTACAAAATCCTTATATATACACACATTATTCTATAAATCATTTACTTAAAGTGATTTAAATCAACCTGATTTAAATCAATCCACTTTGATTGAAACACACGCACGACATACTCATGCCTGGAACGGGACTCGAATCCAAAACCTTCGGAGGTTATACTGTGAATTGTTCGCAGCTTCTAAGCGGCTACATGCATGTGCGGTCCCCCTCATGTGCCGTACCTACAAGCACGGTATTTTACATTTTCTTCGTAAACGGCCGTTGGTTGTGGAGGAAGTCAAACTACTGTCCATGCAAATGAAGCATTAATATTAAGAGCTGCGGCCGACGGATTTTACTTTGAGTTTACTAACAGCGCACCGCAGAGAGATAATTCAGAACACCAAACCTTGCTATGAAGCATCTCTGTGACACAATTTTATGCTGTGGAATAAATCTAGAAAAACGTGGATGGAACGGCCAAAGTACCCCATAAATAGAAACTTCATGGAAGCAGAATATGAATTTTAATTTTCTTTCTGGCATCAACAATTGCCGGTTGACAAGAGATGATAAATTATTTGATTGCATTGAGCGCCTCAAGTGTGTTAAAACCTGAATTTCAAGAGAAAAAGAGAACCGTCCCGAAAGAGTTCTAAATGAGTTCCGCTGAGTAAAGGACTTTGTGGGTTGCTTTAATGGGTGAATTGGTTATTTCATTTATGAATTTTTCAGTTTAGCCACCTTATAGCACAGTCACCTTTCTCAATCTATCATTCATGATCTTGTAATCATGGTCTTTTTAAGTACAATAATTTAGGCGTGTGATAAAAGACTAAGTATATGTATTTATACCATGATGCAAACATTTTGTATTTTTATTCATAATACATAATGCACTCAAAGAGGTAAACCTCCAATTACACGCGGCAAATTGGTTTACACAGAAAAAAAACATAAAGAAAAAATACAATTAGCAAATACAGAAACATACATAAACCGGTAATACAAGTAATCAATTACATAATCACAAATTATCAAATTACCCAATCGGGATCTTTCACCATACAAGAACAAATACTTGTGCAATAGTTACATATATTAAATACCTATAGATATATAATTGTAGAATACGATCCACTTACAAAGCAGCAGTCGCAAGTGTGGTGCTTCGAGAATGAAGAACCCCCAACAAAAGTGAAGATAGCTCGAAGTGTTGGAAAGAAAATGGTGGCATCTTTTTTCTCACGGAAGAGACATGTTGCGACAGTTCCACTTGAAAATCGGCGTACAGTGAATTCTGAGTGGTACTCAACAGTTTGCCTTCCCAATGTGTTCACAAAATGGAAGGCTCAACACCAAAGATTAAAACTTGGTCATCTGCTGCTGCATCATGACAATGCAAGTTCCCACAGTGCTGCAAGAACCGTAGTATTTTTGAGCCGCGAAGGAGTCAGTGTTTTGCCACATCCACCCTATTCGCTGGACCTGGCCTTGTGCGATTTCTTTGTGTTCCCCAAAGTGAAGGAACAGTTACGTGGATGTCGCTTTTCATCTGATGATGACGCGATTGCTGCTCATTTGGAGGCTGTGAACAACATTGCCAAAAGTGTGTGGAATGAACAATTTTCTAAGTGGTTTCAAAGGATGCAAAACTGTATTCGTGTCCATGGAGAGTACTTTGAAAAAGTGTAAATGTCTGGTTTCAGTTGGATGATTTTTGTGGGCAGAGCTAAAAAGTTTTGGCATTCCCCTCGTATAATGGAAAATAATGGGAACAAATAGTGATAAAGAAATTATTACAATGTATTTGTATCTAAAGTACAATGTGCTACAACGATAGTTTACATTTCAAATCACCGTCGCAAAATGGGATCAAATTAAGAAATATATGTCAATTTTCTCTATGTTGGCGACGGTGAAGGACGGGGAGGCATGCTTTGTAGTGTAGAAGCATCACTTGGAAGTTTTCATGGCATGAAAACGCTCGTAGTCGACAAGAGAGTTCGTAGCAGGCCCGTAGCCAGGCAGGGGCCAAGGGGGCTGAGCCCCGGCAGGGCCGCCAGCCCCCTTGACATTAGGTAAAACTAGCCTATTTTGTATTCTAATTTGTTTGAGGTGAAGAGTGTAAATGTAGACAGCATATATTATTTTGTTCACAACTCCATTTGTTCATCTTGTTTATGAGTAGAAGTCCAAGCAGCGATAAGTGTTTAGAAGATTATCTACACTTCAGAAAGTTATTTATCTGTACCTTCACTGGCCTTCCCGATGGCGCAGTGGTAGCATCGTCGCTTTGTAATCAAGGGGTCCCGGGTTCGATTCCCGGTGAAGTCACATAGTGGTTCGGATCCCACTTTAGACTGTAGGTCCAGTCCCGATTAGCCTTACTGTGCATAAGGTGGACTTAAAACAACAAATCAATCAATCAAATCAATGTACCTTCACTGCCCCTGTTGCACCCCATCGTATTACAGAAATCTGTGACTTTGACGTCATCATCCACATTACTTCCACATCTGCGTCAAACGTCAACAGATCCAAAGTTTTGGGAACGAAGAAGAGTTTTATTACTTCGACAGGGGTACAGTAGTGCCTATGATTGAAGTGAATATTGTACATTTTAACTTGTGTGATATAAATATCTGTATCATCAAAAATAGTATGGAGTGTGTAGTAAAAGATGATGTCAATAGCAGTCATTAGAACTTCAAGAGATGTTTTAGAAGATATAGAAAAAACTATACTATCTGTATGATATTTATAAATTTTATATTTGAAATTAACGTAATGACCCCCGACACACATAATTTACCTCCAGTTAATACTGTTAAACTTTTGAAAAATAGACTTGGTTTATAAAGTCCCCCCCCTGATAACCCGTGAACCCCCCCTGGAGATCATTTCAAGCTACGGGCCTGGTTCGTAGGTAGGAGAGAAGTGAAGTTCAGAAGTAGCAAACACACAGAGAGAGAGGGAAGAGAAATAAAGACAGGCCAGAGAGACAGAGGAAGAAGTAAAAAGGCGAAGGAAAAAGAAAAAAAATAAAAGAAATAGGAAAAAATAGAGAGAGTGAATGAGTGAGAAGAGAAAGAAATGCGACAAGTGAGAAAAGGGCAGAAAGAAAAAAATAGAGAAACGAGAGAGGGGAGAGAGAAAGAAAAGAGAAATAAGAGGAGAGAGATGGAGAGGGAAAAAGAAATAAAACAAGCGGTAAAGAGAGAGGGGGAAAGAAAAATAAATAAGAGAAGCAAGAGAGGGAGAAAGGCAAGAAAGAGGGAGGGGGAAAATAAAAGAAAGACACGAGGGAAAAAGCAAGAGAAAGGCGGAGAGAGCAGCTTAGCTTAGCAGCAGTCCAAAATTTATCGGTATTTAAACATATTGGCGAAACACATTTTCATTCACTCTTATCCTTCGCTATATTTGGTAAGTAACCAACCATAGGTTGAAAACAAATGGGATATCGCCACTAAGAAAGGTAAAATGCTGTCTTTCCACACTAATGTCTCTGAATTCTAGGAAATAAATTTTGTTGTCGTTATGCTCTCCATATCCTTGTATCCTTGAACACCTTCAAGATGGCTGTGTGAAAATTACAAGCAGCAGCTCAATGAATAAGTGGCTTGTGAAGGTGTGGTGTTAGGTAACATAAAGGTGTAAGCGATGAGTCGCAGAGAGGAAAACTTTTTCTTTCTCTCATCCTGTGTGATTCATAGACGACAGATCACTATTTTATTGCAGTAAGATGGTAATGATATTGGAATTATATTAGGGATGTCATCGTTGATATTGCGCCCATCCTTTCTTGAGATGTATGAAAGATAAAGACAAGAGTAATATGATCCTCTAGTTTCTTGGCCGTTTGCTTCTCTTTTTGTTGCTAGCGCCTATCAGGGGTTAAGATCAAAACGACTAGTAAATATATTGAGATTCAAGGATTGCGTTAACTTTTATGCTGGGTTCGTTATTATCACAGTGTGTTTGTTTATTCTCCATGAAGGTGGGCCTCTCCGATGGCGCAGTGGTAGTGTCATTGCATTGTAATCAAGGGGTCCTGGGTTCGATACCCGGTGGAGGCACATAGTAGTTCGGATCCCACTTTATACTGTAGGTTCAGTCCCTTACTGTGCACAAAGTGGACTTAAAACACAAAAAAAAAACCAAATCAATCTCCATGAAGGTGAAAAATTTTCCTGCGTGTGTGGCATATTTGTATTTTTGTTTTATTACGTTGCTTTTCTGTCTTTGGCTAGTCGCGACGATGAGGATAAGTAATGATCAGATGAAATTTATGAAAGGACACTCGCAAGGAACGCCAATGACAGGACTCTAACCCGGGAACTTTGGCGGCGAGATCTAAAGACGATTACTTAACCCAGCCACCAAGATGAGTGTTGTGTATGTAGAGATATTAACGCTTGAACATTGTACATTTTACGGTAATTTATAGTGTGAGGATTTTACACATGATAACTATACAAGTTCAGCGACTTGCATTCATGTTGCAACGAAATGTATGTTACAGTGGCGAATGAAAGGAATAGCCATGTATTTAAGTACATCTCCAGAAATGCAACTTGTGTACAATCAGGGTGAAATAGTCGTTGATATGGAATCATCAAAATGCACCATAAAATTCCCATACTTACTTATATTTCTTTTGGCGGACACACAAATAATGTTAAAATCAACAGGTAATAAGTTACTGTAAAAATTACAAAATTCTAACGTTAAAATGTAACAGTCTGCCTGTAATTTACAAAAACGGGATGCAACGGTTTTTTTTTATTTAGCCACATTTAAATATTTTATGGTGTATACAGATAGTAATGATTATAAATTACAGTTGCGTGCACCATACATATATTATTAAGGATTCAATCATTAAATTTACATTAATTAGGGTAACGATGTGGCCTTTATTGCTTTAAAGATGGCCATGGTAATTTACTTTATAGTATTTCTATTGTCCTTCATTCAGTGGATTTTTGGCAGTTTTGTATAAAAATGAACTTTGGAACCGAATTGTTGAAATGACAGATTATACCCTGTCCCAGCTAACTGTGGAGCAAGACCGCGCATAGCGGCAGAGTAGCGGGGGAAATCGAGTGGTAAGAGCGAAGCTGTACACGCTGCTCAAAGGCTGGTAACTGCAGTCACTTTCTCCTCCTTCACACAACACCGTTTCCTCGCGCGTGTTCATTGGTGGAGCCGTCTCGCGTCACTACTTGCGCAGAGACTTGTTTTCGTTCGCCTGCTCCACAGTTAGCTGGGACAGAGTTTATATGCGTTTTAAGGACTTAGTTCTGTCTGAAAATACCAAAATTCTCGATAAGTTTTATCTGGTTTGGAAACTGGAAAATGACGATCTCTCATTTCTCCAGACAAGTTTTTACAGTGATGCAAAGTTGGTTTTCACGATAAGGTGTTGCTGCTTTTTCAACAATACCCTAACAACAGCAATTATCTCATAACCTTCCTAGGATATTGGCTAGAATATACTATATATATCCAGGTTTCGTTTTCATGCAATTTAATTGATTTGTTGTTTGTTACTTAGCGTGGCTTTTCTGCCACTTTTGACAAATGTTTTATGATATATTGAAATTGATGAAGGGACACTCACAAGGAACATCCATGCCCAGGCCCGGATTCAAACCTGGGCCTCTGGCGCCGTAGTGCGCCCCATTCCGCCACAGAGGTCGGAGCAATATCATTGAGTCTGTGATAATTTAACTATCAGATCTCCGCACGAAAGATATTTACGTAGATGAACTAACTTCGGCCTATCTACAGTCACTTACAGCTTTCGGTCCCCAAAGCTAGAGATGGGGAGGGTTTGCAATGAATTTTTGGAGAATGTTGCAAGTGAATGTAAACAGGTTGTATGCTGGATCGAGGTGACAAAGCTTCTCCCCTGAGCACCCAGTCCCTGCTACATGTAATGAAGCAATCTAAGCGATGTTAATAACGCCTGTTCCTCGTTCCCTAGGGCTTCTGGCGCCTACTGGCATTGATGAAGTACGTCCCTCTCTGCGCTGTCACCCCCTTCCGCACGACCCCTATCTTCCGTACATACGGAAAGTGAGGAAACTAATGGTTGGGGGTAGTGCATTGTGTCAGAATTTCTCCGCGATGATGACAACTTGAGATTCTTGGTTATCCAAGAATGGATCTGCAAATATTTTGAAAATACAAATTTCCAGAGATGGCAATGCATTGCTGGTAGCTAAACCCTGTCCAATCTGGAGCAGGCGAACGAAAACAAGTATCTGCGTAAGTAGTGACGCGAGACGACTCCAGCAATGAACACTTGAGAGGAACGGGATTGCATGGAGGGAGGGGGAAGCGAGTGCAGTTGGTGAACTATTTTCATTATTTTTCATTCTTTTGTAGACTTATTAACCTACATTGTATTGGATGGGTTGATATGCAGTGTTGCTGAGCATAACTTGGTATATGTGTGATCCACTGAGAATGTCAGGGGTGACCCTTTCTGAGGACATCCAAAATGCCAACCTCGCTTGTAGTACGTAGTATACTCTGTACTGCATTTTGCGGACTAAGGAGGCTATGGCGTCTGGACTCTCAGCCCATGAGACTCTTGTTGTGTTTTCACCACATGTGTTTGTGATTGTTCTTCATCCATTTAATCTTATCACTATTCATCCTTAATTTTGCGATTAGCCAAGAGGAACAGAAAAGCAAATTAAAATAATTCAATCAGTCAATCAAGCATGGTGCGATGAATACAACACGCCACCTGCCAAGCTTCTCTGAAAAATTGGCGTTGAGCCCCTTCGGTGGCCGAGCACGTTGAGGGGTTGACTCACTCTCTCTCTCTCTCTATCAAGAGTTTCAAGTTCGAGTCCTGTTCTGGGCATGTGTGTTCCTTCCTGAGTGCTCCTTCATCAATTTAATGCAATAAGCAATTCATTCTAGTCGTCCCAATTACCCATAAGTGGCAGAAAAAGAACGTAAAATAAGAAATACAAAATGGGTGTTGCAAAACCAAAATAGGGCAAGGAATGTTTCCTAAAATTCTTTGCTTCTTCAAAAAGATAACAGACTGAGATAAAAATAATTTAGAAAAATTTGAGTGTGTTTTGTGTGTTAAGTTTTCATTGACCTCTCAGATAGCATAATTGATATCTCTGTTGTCTTGTAATCAAGTATCGAGTCCCCGGTTCGATTCCCGATGAGACACATTGCTCTCAGTGGTTTGAATTTTACTTTAAATTGTAGGTCCGGTCTAGCCCCGATTCGTCTATCTGAGCAGACAGTGGGAATAAAACAAATATTAACAAACTTTAATTTCTCAGAAAACATCACCTTCTCGTTATTAAACTTAGACTATTAAGTACTATGTTTCCTAAGTGGTTGAATTGCAGAATGCTTCAGAAATTTACTGAAAGAATTTTCCTAAGTTGAATAGAAATATCAGTAAGATAAAGTTGTTTTCAAATCCCTTGTATTTACAATAAGCACAAAGCTACAGTTCTTATATTTAAGATACAAATTCATGTAAAAATTTTGCAACAGCAACTTGTTCTTTAAAATTTTTCATGAGTGATGCACGATACACGCATAATAAAAAAGTAAATTCAAATTAACATTGAAATAAGAAAATGAACAAGAATAGAATTTTCCTCTGACAAGATTTGGTTGTATTCCTTAAATAATGATTTATAATGTTCGCACTCTTCGTCGTGCATATCGAGGAAAGATGATGGGATTCTGAAATTGCTAAACAACGTAAGGAAGTAGCAAAGAAATAGAGCTCCCGTAGGTGTACTTAAAGTGAAAAATGAGTGCACTTAACTTGTATTCCATTACGATGATCTAGTGACAGGAGTTCCGGAGCAAAGAAGCAATATAGGGATTGGATATGAGCAAAAAGCGTAGACATTATAGAGGGGAGATGTTTGAAGGTTAAAAACCCACACCAATTTCTTCACAAATCACATTCCACCTCTCATTGTCACGTGGCTATCAAGTAAATGGAAAGAGCAAAGAGAGGGGAAGAGGGGGAGACACCGGTCGAATTGAATCAAACAACTGGGGAATAAAAGGGCTGCAGAACAAGGTTGAAAGCACAGAAAAGGGCTCATATTTGCAATTTCCATTCAACAGTTACTCGTGTTTGTCTCTATGTATGTATGTGTGTGTGTGGTGAGAGATGGGGATAGAGTAGAAAATGCAATTGAGTGCATGCGAGTTTAACCAAATCAATCAATTGAGTGCATGTAAACGATAGGTGTTGTACAAAAGTGCACATATTATAGGGATGATCTCTCTATCTCTGAAGTAGCAATGCTCTCTCATTCTTATATCTAGTTTCTTCAAACAAATCAAATTAATTGTACATACATTTAAATCTAATCATTGATAATTACTTAGTTTTTCTTTTCGAACTTATTTGTCAATGTGAACTTTAAGGGAGCCTACAGCCCGCAGATGCCCCTACATATATCCCGAAGGCACAATGCTATTCGCGCTATGCATTCACACGCAGAACGAAAGGAAAGCATTTACACCGAAATACGACCCTGCTTCAGTGTGAATAAATTAATTTGTTATAATTATACCTGATCTACAATAATAATAAGTATTGTGCCTTTAGGAAAAAGCCCTTCAGTGTGCCGTCCCAGTCTCGATTCTTGGGTAAGTCTTGGGTGTACCATTGTTAAATGTTTGTCAAAGGTTTCTATAATTCCATTCAATTGAGTTTTTAAGTGCCACTTTTATGCGCAGATATATCTAATTGGGAATTGGCCTACCGTTTATAGTTGGATCCGAACCACTATGTGCCTCAAACGGGTATCGCATCCAGAAAACCTTGATTACAATGTGACGACGTTAACACTAAGCCATCGGGGAGGCTTTGAAGATTTTTTATCTAATCGGAGATGGGCCTACAGTTTAGAGTAGGATCCACCAAACCACCATGTGCCTCTGCTTGGTGTATCATTGTATTCATTCCATTATCTACTTCATAGTTCATCCTCATCGTCACGATTTATCCAAGAGCTAGAATAGTAACGTAAGGTAACTAAAATATACAGTCACTTCCTGAAGATTTTCTTTCATTTCATTAGTTAGCAACACTTCACGATGAGCGTTTGGAAACAACGGCAGCAGCACCTAATAAGTGTCCTCCTCACTGACCTTGTTCCTCTTTGGATTTCAATTTGGTCCCAGAAGAAAAATAGCTTAAATTATTAATACGCGTCAGAAAGACTTTATTCTTCCTCCCAATTTTATTTCATTGTCTCCCTCTCAAGCCCTCCGTTTCCGTCTACGCCTTCTGATAGCAAGAGTGCGCCCTGACACGACGTCACTCAGATCTTGGAACAAAAGATCCACTAAGCGGTTTGTTCCTTCCTTGCTTCTCCGCCAAATGACATTTCATGGAAGAAGGAGGTCAGGAGCCCTTTTCCCTCTTCTTTTTGTTACAGAAGTCATTCCATTCTTCCTGGGAACTTGAAATACTATATCGCTATAATGAACATCAAATCTTGTCCATCAGGGAGAGGAGAGAGAAAAAAAGGCAGAGACGAAATAAGAAAAACAGAGGGTCGGAAAATTGTTTTGTGTGAATAACGACGCAAAATATTCAATTACAGTGATCTATGACCCTTTTGTTAACTGTCAGCTGAATGACCTAACATCCCATCACTTCTTGTCGCTCCCTCCTCCTCGGCGAAAGGTAATTTTCGTTGAGGCAGGCTGTAATTTTCTCAAACGCTTCGGATCAAGACTCTCAGACCGGAAAGCCATAAGCGGTACGGAAAGGGTTTCTGCTGTCATGCACTTTTGGTCCGATACGGTCTATTCTTTTTGGAAGATATAAAATTTATAATCTTTGAACAGGCGGACGTTTTCACTTGTGGGTAATATACAGGGTGAGTCAAAAGTCACATAGGGATTTATAGTATATCTCCAATGTGTGCATCTTGAACATCAATGCATTTGTGCACGCGAAGTTTTCAGTTCTCCAGAACCTTTTGCAGAACGTCGGGCATAATCATGACTGCATATTACACAATGCGTTCCTTCAGATGCTGCATGTTCTGAATTTTAATTGAGTAGACGAGCACCTTTAAAGGACACCTTGGGATAAAATCCATTAGTCTGGAGACCGCGGTGGCCACTGAACGGAACCACGGCGTTCGATCCATGCACCAGTAAACTGGACATGCAACCATTCACGGACAATTAACGAGGAATGGAAAACTTCCTATGTAACCTGACTTTTGACTCACCCTGTAGTACGTATTTCAGTGTATTCTCTTGTTCCCAGAATTAAGGAGGGAATCTAACGCTCAATAAGCATGTTGACCTGGATATGTTATTATTGGTGACATTCTCGAATCAAATTTACTAAGAGGTTTCCAGAGCTTATATTGCTTCTCAACATCTCATTCACTCAGGGGTTCTGGGTATGAATCCCAGCCTGAGAGTGGGTGTTCTTTGTTAGTGTCCCTTCATCAATTTCATATCATCACTCATCCTCATCTTCGCGATTAGTCAAAGTGGCAGAAAGCAATGTAAAACAAACCAAATCAATCAACATCTAATTCATCCTCAATACTCGAATCTTTGTAATGTGATCTTTGAAATAAGCAATTTTCATGTTTTTATCCAAAACATAACTGTTTCGATATCAATGCCAATAACTGCATTGCAAAATCCCAGATTAATATATATATATATATATATATATATATATATATATATATATATATATAGAGAGAGAGAGAGAGAGAGAGAGAGAGAGAGAGAGAGAGAGAGTAGATGAAAGTGATGAAGGGTCACTCACAAATAACATTCATGCCCAGGCCGGGATTCGAACCCGGTGATAGCGAGATCAAAAGTCAGTCATTTAAAGCACTCGACCATCGAGACAGCTGTTAACGTTTAGCATCTCAATAATAGTGTGACAAGAGATGCATAACGCTGCATGTGAAATGCCTTTAAATGAATAGAATGTTCCATACTCTGTTAGTAACGATCAATAATAGTAAATCTTTATGACACTTTTGTAACATGGCCTGTCTGTAAATCTTTTTCAAGGATGCATGTTCTTGGATGCTTCCCATGGATGGAATACTTACGTTCCTGATGTGTAGCTCCATCCTGCCTAATTTAGCTTCGAGTTTCCTTGCGGTTTAACCCCAGCAGCTGCCCAGATAGCCCTTACCTGCATTCCAGTGGTGAGAGTCTTCGAGCTTGTTTCAAGCACATCAATAAAGCTTATATAACCAACATCATGCCTTCCCTTAAACGGTTAAGCACTGCAATTTATGTGCAGAATTACTCCACACACCTGTCACAGCTGGTAATCTTGTGATTTTGTAATTATAAAAGAGATCTGAAAATCAGCAAAACTATTACAGTTGCATACCTCGCACATAAATTCGATTCTTGTTACCTGAGAAAAATATTTTTAAAAAATATGACAATATCTCAAGAGCACAAAATTATAAAATAAGTATGTTTAATGTAAATGCACACAAAGACACACATATTTCATTATGTAGTGTTTGTATGTAATGTACATGCATATTTTGGAGAGGTCACCTGGGTATGGGTGTTCTTTGCAACTGTCCCTTCATCAATTTCATTATACGTATTATCAGACAATTAGATAAAAGTGGCAGAAAAGCGAAGTAAAATAAACTAACGCAATCAATCAATATTTGTTTTCGGAAGTAATGTTACTAAAAAAAGTTACTTTTTCAGTAACGAAATTAATAGTTATTTTTACAGTCACATTGAAGAAGAAAGCAAGCTACATTCAGTATGTTTTGTTGTAGTCTTCAGAGAAATGTTTTATTTCATCTAAAATTTTCAATAGATCACTAAAGCCACCACTGTATATACCCAAGTGTAATAGAGCATAACAATCATCCTGGATGTGCAACTGCTTGGCTCAACAGTAATGAACAAAATTATATGTTGCTAAAAATACCATTAATTCAATAACAGCAGGCTCGATGGCCAAGCGCGTGTAGTGGTCGACTTTTGATCTCGCAACCGATATTCGAGACCCGACCTGGATATGTGTGTCCTTTTTGAGTGCCCGTTCATCACTTTCACCTAATCATAACTCAACCTCATCGTCGCGATTGGCCAGAAGTGACAGTAAAGCAACATACCATAACAAAAGTGTGAAATACGAATACAATAACAATCTTCACGCACATACTCACACTTGTTGCGAGCATATGTTTGTCGTGACGTAATGTATCCAAGTATAGGGTTTAAATTTGCTTATCTAATAGCCTATCTTTTCGCATTTAAACGCATCGGGTTGAAATATTAGTGAAAATTAATTCTAGTCTTAAATAGTCATTATTAATGAATGACTTTCTTCACCAGATTGATAGTCTTCTGAGTGTAGTGTACCAATATTCATTGTTGTTTTATATGTTCTATACATATCCATGTAAAAGTGTATTTTATAATAAATGTTTATCGCTTTTTCAATTGGAGAATACATTACTTATTGTGATGTTAGCCTTAGAGAGAGCTCTTCCATCATAATATTTGAATAGAAACCCTTAATCCAGCAAAAATCATGTCAACGTTTTGCTTCTACCAACTAGTTAGCATTATCATAAAAGTAGTAATTAGTAAATTAGCAAATCGAGCATGCTTTCCAGAATCTTAATGTTCTTTATTGCCTCGCAGATAATACCAAGGACCTCTTGTGTGACGTTTGTGTATGCAAACCTCCTTTCTTGTGTCGTTCGTTTGTGCTCATTGCTTTCTCTCTTCTTCTCCGTTGCCATGGTTCCCTTCCATCGCAATTTTAAAAATGGACGCTCCATTCTTTTGAGCTCTGAGCTGCGAGATGGTAATAAACAAAGCAATGGGGTGGGGGCGGCTTTGAAATCAGACATTTTCGCAACAGCGACATTTGGAAAGGAGTGCAAACATTCACTGTGTAAAAATTGTTAATAAATTTCGAATGGAATATCCAGAACAGAGGAAAAGGAAGCAGTTTCATAAAAGAGGCATTGGTTCACGTTATTCCAACAGCAGGCTTAGCATCCAACCCGCTGTATCTGTTACCAGATACGAGTGCTTTTTTTTTACGAGACGACAGTAAAAATTCGTTTCTCTTTGTTCACTTTTTTTTTCCATTAGCCACACTTTGTGCAATAATTAAAGACTTTTCTACGTGGCTTTTTTGACACGTGAGATTAATAGTCAATAAAAATGCACAACGCTGTTTTGATTGTAAAGAAACTAGCTGCCGGAGGATTCTAGATACCTCTGTGCTCACGGTATGTGGTAATTGTTTAATATGATCATTCATTGTTACAACCAAGCGCTCTGTTGCGTTTGTTTAATTTTGTTTAAAAGCGAAGATTAAAATTTTTGACGTCGGGTTGGTCTAAATGTCAGATTTCATTGTTCTGCATGAATGTCAGCGCTCTGAAACTGTGCCTATGCATATGCTTTCATCTCTTTTTTGTTGTCATTCCAATGTGCAATTGTTTGTACTTTGATGTTCCTCAAACATTCTCATGCCTGTTCCTGGACTCGAACCCATGGCGGATTGTGGATCCAGTATGAAACGCGCTCGGCCATTGAAGCGGCTTTTCCGCTATTAAATAGCAATAGAAGATAGGGGGAGGAAAGTTAAGAATTCAAGGATTCAGTAATTAAATTGCTGATCTTTTTGATAAACATCAGAATCATCCCCGGCACCGAATTTATCATTATGATAAATTTGGATGGAATTGTTACTTATTTCTTGATTTGATTTTTGTTGCTTAGCTTGATTTGATTATTTTTACGTCGCTTTTCTGTCACTTTTGGCTAATAGCGACGATGAGGATGAGTGATGGATGATATGATAAATTGGTGGACACTCACGAACAACACCCATGCCCAGACCGAGATTCGGACCTCTGGCATCGTAGCGCGCTGTGCTAACCACTCTGCCACGGAGGTTAGCTTTTGTTGTTTAGCGTCGCCTTTCGTCCAATTTGGCTAATCGTGAGGATGGGGATGAGTGAAATAACCAAAATAAAATGAAGGGATGATTTTCCTTCTGAATAATTCTAGTTTTTAAGAAACCTTATTTCTGTACAATAGAAGCCTCGGTGGTCTAGTCGGTAGGGTGTCACGCGGGAGACCCGGGTTCGATTCTCGGGGTGAGTGATATAAGGTCGGAATTTTTCCAGCCTTGTCCCGGCATAAAGCGGCTCTGGGGCTCAACCAGACTCAGATCAATGGTTACCTGGGTGCAAACCTGGGAAGTAAAGGCGGCCGGAGTGTGGTGTTGATCTCATTACCTCCAAAATGGCCGAGCTCGAGAATGTGTGGGGTCCTACCCCCACATCCCCTAAATGTGCCTCCATGGCACGGTGCTACATGCACGGCGAACTTTACATTTACCTTACCTGTAAAATAAGTCTACTAGAAAGGTCCTCCTGTTCTGTGTTATGGTATTCTCTTCTTTTTCTCTTTGCTGAGGATGCTTTGGTACCCGCGACTAGAGAGAATCCTACTGGAATATAAGGCAAGCGCGGGACGTTTCAGAAAGTATTGAATGCGCCAGCTCTTAACACCTCAGAGAAATAAACGTAATTATTCTTCGTTGTGCACTCTCGCTTTCTTAATCCCATTAATAACACTTCAAGTACTTCTACTATTCTCCCCAGAGAAGGAGTAATTCACTCCCTAATTTTTGTTGTGAAGCGGCATAATTTATGGCGCACTTCATTTTTTATTTCATTTTTCTTGTCTCGGCTCTTCGTTAACGCTCATCGTAAATCAGTGAATCCAAACTTTTTTCCCTCTTGGCCTTCATTGCAAATAGTTATGACCTTTCAACAATCGTACATAGTGAAAATAATAATAATATCAAAAAAAAATTTAAGGATACTTCATTTTGTCTATTTTTCTCATTTTAATTCTAAATTTAACTCATCCAGCTTTAAGATTCGTTGAAATAACTAAATTTTAATATATACATATCAGAATGTTACATATCATACCAGTTGCAGTAATTTGTGAAAGCCTTTTTGTGGGCCTCTTTCGTTATTGCTAGTCTTCTGAATATAGTATACCAATATTCATTTTATGTCTAGCCTAATACATATGCACATACAAGTGTCTTTTAATGCACGTTTATGTATTTGTAATTGGATAATAAATTACTTACTTTTGTTTATGACGAAAGTTTTGTTTCAATCTGTAGGTATTCCTAAATTACAGTGCATTAAGTTCTTGTTCACATTTTGCGAATGCTGTCCTCAAACGTTCAACCCTTAGACAATTGCAATTCTGCAATTAACTACAATAAATTCAACGTCGGTTCAATATTAACATTATTTTCCTTGACAAAGCAAGAAACGTAAACTAACAAGTGCAGTATATTACAGATTATTGTCTATCTCCTCTCTCGCACACATGCATACAAACGTTATATTCCACATTTCTATTGCTACGCAAATATCTTATCGCCTGCGGTGACACCACGGTTTTTTGGAGTCAATAGATGATTATTCACAACCACCAAATAAGAATTATACGTCAAGAGTTAGTCTCTTACCACCGACGCCTTATCTGGAGAGGAAGATGGAGACAATCTAGCGAAACGTTTGAAAACAGAAATATAAACAATGTATTATACGTATATTGTTCAATTTTAATCGCGTGATTTAAGGGGTGGCCTTCTGGTAAGGCACCCAAATGTCAACATCACTTCCCCGTAGTACACCCCGGGCTTCTTGCAGGCCAACGATTCTTTGGCGCCTGGATTCACGGTCAGATAATCGTCTGTGATTGATTTAGTTGGTGTTTTAAGTCCACTTTATGCACAGTGAGGCTAATCGGGACTGGACCTACGGTTTAAAGTGGGATCCGAACCACTACTTCACCGGGTATCGAACCCGGGACCCCTTGATTACAAGGCGACACTACCAGTAATCGTCTGTGGAGTTGTGTTGTCCCGTGTTTGTTCTTGCGTGTTCTGAGTGCCCCTTTACAGTCCCAGCTTTTAAAGGTAAATATATTTTATTTCTCAAAGACTGTATAGTTGCAGTTTTTTAAAGTAATGAATGAATGTATAGTTTAAGATATTAATTGGGAAATTTTTAACAGACTTATTTTATTCTCTTGTTACGGGTCTGTCCTCGATTTTGTTTTAGTTAAGGGGTTTATCCCCGTATAGTGTGCGGGGAAAAAGTAGCATGTGTGCTGAAATGTCCACAATATAAAAATCAATCAATCAATTTAAATCGCATGGAGATGTTGCATCATATTATATAGACCCTACAGCTGCGTGAACGTTTTCCTGAACTCATGGATACGTAAAATAAATTGATAACCAACCATAGTTGTTTTCGTATCACGGAATCCAGAGGTCCTAGGTTCGAGTTTGGGCCAGGCGTTGATGGGAGATAGTCCCATAATCAATTTCATGGCTCTTCCTCATCGTAGCAATTAAACTGTGGAGATAGAAAAATACATAAAATGTCCAAAATATACTCTGTCCCAGTTTTCTGTGGAGCAAGACTGCGCATAGATAGCGTCAGAGAAGCGGAGATTTGGGTGAGTGATTTGGGTGATTTGTTGTTTTAAGTCCACTTTATGCACAGTAAGGCTAATTGGGACTGGACCTACAGTTTAAAGTGGGATCCGAACCACTTGTGCCTCCACAGGGTATCGAACCCGGGAACCCTTGATTACAAGGCGACGACGCTACCACTGCGCCATTGGTAAGGCCCAGAAGCGGAGAGAATCTAGTGGCCAGAGCAAAGCAGTACACGCTGCTCGAAGGCTGGTATAGTGTAACCACAAGCAAAAAAACCTGCGCAGACCCGCGACTCCTGTGCACCGTACTCCCGCGTGGAGGGGAGGGGGAGAGTGGACCATGCTTCCTTATGGCCGGAGCTGAACGGAAGAAGGGAAAGCTGCGCGGGGACTTTTCGTCCACGTTTTTTTTCCTTGTGGTCGCTCTATAACTGCAGTAACTCCCCTCCCCCTTCCATGCATACCGTTCCTCTGACGTGTTCATTGGTGGAGCCCTCTCGCGTCACTTCTTGCGCAGAGACTTGTTTTCGTTCGCCTGCTCCAGAGATAGATGGGACAGAGTATAGAAATAGATATCCGTAATAATGGTGTGAATCACACCTTACTTTCGTCCGGTCGGTGGCCGAGCGCGTAGAATGTTGGACTGGCGATGTCGCTATCGATGGTCCCAGATACGAGTCCTGGCGTGGGTATGGGTGTTCCTTTGTGAGTATCTTGTCATCAATATTATTTAATCGTCATTCATCGTCCTCGTCGAGATTAACCAAAAATGGTAGGAAAATGTTACTAAGTGAGAAAGATAGTTGAAGGTGGCTGGAGCGTGGTGCTGATCACATTACCTCCACAAATGGCCGAAATTGTGAATGTCCGGGATCCATCCTCCACCTCTCCCCTTTTATACCTTCACGACATGTTGCATTGCCGGGTGAAGCTATACTTTAACTCTTCTTTTTTCTCTCTCTCTTTCTTTCTTTCAAAAACAGCTTTAACTGAAGGTCCAGTCCTGATTAGCCTATCTATGCATAAAGTGGACTTAAAACAACAACTCATACTGCACTCAATGATCGACTAATCACTCAAAACTGTAGGTCCAGTCCCGACTAGCCTTACTGTGCATAAAATGGACTTAAGTCACCAACTCAAACTATACAACCCCTTATGTAAAACACCTACCTGAAAGTTTTTTACAAAATGGTGTAAAAAGCCCTTTTATGAAAGTTAGAAGTGCGAGTTGTAGAGGAGCCTGGACAGGACATAAATATTAAATAGGTAAAGAGGCACTAGAAACTTTCTCAAGAAGCTAAGAACACATTTGTTAGAACACTGTGATCATCTCCCAAAAATAATAAACAGTTGGAAAGGTTGACAGTAAAACGGCACATTCACAAAATGTGAACAAAAATTAAATTCGCTGTACTTTAGGAATACCCTGTAGTTTGAAACAACACTTTCCTCATAATCAATAATAACGAAAAAAAGGCCCTCAAAAAGGCTTTCACAACTTGTCAGAATCTTTGTCTCTCTTCTGTGGAGCATCGGAGGTTTTCACACGGTGTAATTCTTTCAGCTAACGAATGTCTGGTAGCTCTTCAAATTAAATCTGCGTGAACAAGTGCTTCTTCTGCCTCCTTTCTTTTTGCAGTTTAAAAGGGAAAAAACGGGAAGATTTCGTGGTCTATGGCAACTGTGCAAATCCCAGTTTCTGCAGTCGTGCAGCTGCTATATTTTCTGACACTTGTGGGAATTCTCATTTGAAGCATGAAATGTAATTTTCTTTTCAGAGCGAGGAAGAAGAGGAAGCGAGATCGCTATACCATGTCATTCCTTCCTAACTTCCCATCAAGATTTAATATTACGAATTCCCAGTGTTTGCAGGATTCCTTAAACTGCTAGCGTATCTGTTGATTTAAGCAACCTTATAAAAGTAATTCATAAATAATTAAGAAATGAGAAAATATTATAAACTCGCCATAGAAGAATTTATTTATTTATTTACTTAAATTTTCTGTTGATTTTAGCAACCTTATAAAAGTATTTCATAAATAATTAAGAAATGAGAAAATATTATAAACTCGCCATAGAAGAATTTTTTTATTTATTTACTTAAATTTTCTGTTGATTTAAGCAACCTTTAAAAGTAATTCATAAATAATTAAGAAATGAGAAATTATTATAAACTCGCCATAGAAGAATTTATTTATTTATTTACTTAAATTTTCTGTTGATTTAAGCAACCTTATAAAAGTAATTCATAAATAATTAAGAAATGAGAAAATATTATAAACTCGCCATAGAAGAATTTATTTATTTATTTACTGAATTTTTCTTTTGATTTAAGCAACCTTATAAAAGTAATTCATAAATAATTAAGAAATGAGAAAATATTATGAACTCGCCATAGAAGAATTTATTTATTTATTTACTTAAATTTTCTGTTGATTTAAGCAACCTTATAAAAGTAATTCATAAATAATTAAGAAATGGGAAAATATTATAAACTCGCTATAGAAAAATTTATTTATTTATTTACTTAAATTTTCAGATGCAGTGCTAAATGACCATGTTATACTGAAACTGTAACAGTCAAAAAACAACCACACCAAAACAAAAACTATACAAGGTAGTACAAAGAATTTGAAAAGTTACACATACATGCTTAGCGATTGTCGAAAAATGTTTCCTGACAAGAAAAAGTCAACATTTTGAGGCAGGTTGTTACATAAACGGTGAAGCCTATAGAAAGAGAGCGTTGTAGAAGGGGGGGCCTTTTTGTAGGATTGTAAAAGAACTTCGCGTTGCGAGTTGGTCGTGTGGGTACTTGTAGAAGGTGTCGAGAAAGTCATCACCTGATTTTCTTAGCCTATAGCTTGGGTTTTAAATTATACAAAGTAGGTTTTTTGTGTTAAACTTTTATTGATACTTGTAAGTTTTATGTCCTCAATTTTTAAAGATAACATTCAATAAAGGACCACCACTCCAATTGATGCAAATTTGGGCTCTTTTTATTGCGTTGGTGGTGTTCGAAAGAATCTGCGGGGAAATGTTTTCAATTTCATGCTGAATATTGTCCTTTCGTTGCTGTAACGTCTCTGGCTTATTCACATGAACCAATGACTTCAAATATCCCGAAAGGAAAAATCTAGAGCGGACAAATCGGGGGACCTGGCCGGCCATAGCAAATCATCATCAAAAATGGATATTACTCTGCCCGGAAAAGTGTCACGCAAAAGAGCTAATGTTTGACGGGCTGTATGTGGGGTATACTTATTCATTTTCGCACACAATAAATTTCGTGAGTATCTTCTATTTAACTGACAAAACACTACTGATATAAACAACAAGATGTCAAAATTAAGGTCAGTTCAACTAGAATGATGACTTTTGCGTCACCTTTTATATTAAATTTGTTGATTAGAAATTCGGTTTTAAACCTTACAAAATTGAGAAAATAATCTTATTAGCAGAAAAACGTTCCAAATGTACAGTCACCGGCAATAAAAATGGAACACGTAGATCCTGAAATACTCGCTTCCCTGCAAGGCGTTATGTGTGTTGCCTAAATCTACGGCGGTGGTAAAAGTTTGCCATTGAAATACACTTATCCCCATAGACATATGGAGCATGCATTCATCTATAGTCTGTCCCGGATATCTCTGGAGCAAGGCCGCGCATAGTGGCAGAAAAGAGGGAGAAATCGAGTGGGCAGAGAGAAGGTACACGCTGCTTCGAAGGCTGGTAACTGCAGTCGCTTTCCCTCCTCCACGCAATCCCGTTCCCTCTCACGTGTTCATTGGTAGAGCCGTCTTGCGTCTCTACTTGCCAAGAGACTTGTTTCAGTTCGCTTCCTCCAGAGATACTGGGATAAAGAATATTCGATTAGCCACACTGTTTCTCGTTCGACGCTAGAAGATCTTGGAGAGAAAGATGCTCAAATATAAGAAATCTTCGTCCTTACATATCGATCACGGAACACGAAGAAGATGCGTTTGCTTATACCCACATGCGCCTTCAACTTTATTACGTTTGTTGGCCAGGTGGAGTGAGAGGCGGGAATTGTCACATCGGAAAATCGACCATTTCCAGGAAGGGGCCGCATCCCACTTCCATCATGTTTACTCAGGAATAAGCAAGAGTTTACCGTCGAAAAATGCGGGGAGGGAAAGAAGGGGGCGATTTCTACGTCTCCTTAAGCCCCCTGCGATTACTTGGGCTTCCCTCGTCATCACGGAGACCCCCTAGTACCATTTGCTGACACGCGAAATTAGATTAATAGATTTCCAATGCTCGAGAACGCAACATAAGGGAAAGAGGCTTTCATGTACGAGCACGTGGGTTGCCGTTTTTGTTGGGGGGCGAGCGAAGATGCAGGAGGTGTATAGCACTATTTTCACACCTTGCTTCGGAATCATAAATCTCGTTCCGTGCCTGCATGAAGGGGTAGAGAAAAGAGGAAGCTCCATTTGGCGCTATCTTAAGGAAGGAGGTAATTTCTTAGGCTCTGCAATATTTCCTCTCGGAAGGGGGATGCTGGGGAGATGATCCCCCCCTCACCCCTCGCTCTTCCGGCCAAAAGCGTCCGCTTGTCGGTCTCTCTGCCCTACTTTAAAACGGAGTGATAAGAATGCTTCTGCCTCCAGAAGAGGTCTCCCGCCTCGCATTCAAATCTCAGAAGGAATTTGACACCGGAAAGGAAGGAGACTTATCGACATTTTAAACTTTCCTTATGAGTTTCTCTACTCTCTTGGATGTAAGGGAAAAGCATGGAGGTTTTTATCTACCGTAATTTTTCAAGCATATTGTATAATGCGGGCAAGGTTCTTAAGTTCTTCGCTTCAGCAGGCGACTGTACATAATTTTAATCAAATTTGAATTGCTAAAAGCAACCATTTACAAGAAGCCGAGAACTTTTTCATTATCTTTCCTTATTCTCATCAATATAGTTGCCAATTCATCCTAGTATTGTAGGCTGTATGGCCGGTTGTATTCTTATATTATTTATGATGGAAATATTTATAAACTTTATCTTGAAGCCTACTACATGCACAGTGAGTAATACTAGCACAACAAGAAATCCAAGGAAACGGTTGTTACGAGGCCCCTAGGCTCTTAATGAAAATAGATTTTGCGCAGTCACAAAATGTTGTACCAATTTAAAATTTAAGAGACTGTACATATGTACTATGTATAAAGTTAAGTGTTGGCTAAATGGTTAACATCCCTTACTCTAACCCTTAAAGCCTCCCCGATGGCGCAGTGGTAGCGTCGTTGCCTTGTAATCAAGGGGTCCCGGGTTCGATACCCGGTGGAGGCACATAGTGGTTCGGATCCCACTTTAAACTGTAGGTCCAATCCCGATTAGCCTTACTGTGCATAAAGTGGACTTAAAACAACAAATCAATCAATCAATCTAACCCTTAAATCACATGCAAAATGTCCTCAACTCTACAACCTCGAATAATGAAATAATCTATTGCTCAATGCAAAACACAAATAATTAGTTTCGCACTTAATATATATTTGCTTCTTTGTGCATATGTGTGTGTTCATAGGTAGCTTTAAGAAGTGTACGTGGCACTTCTTATTCATATTTTAATGCAATGAATTAATACAATAAAGCTTTTAATTTAAATGTAACACAAGCTGTTCGTTACACTGTAGTACTTCGATGAGTCAAGTGGACCTCCTTGGTGGAGTGGTTAGTTCAGGGCACTACGCCAGGCATAGGCGTAACTAGCGGGGGTCGGGGGGTCTGGACCCTTTCCTGGTCTCCAACCGACCCATCCGGCGAAGGTTCGGACTGACCCTACATTCAAAGGTGAGGGGGTCCGAGCAATGATTGCGATTTATACGAGTCAAATTCGTCGCTACTTCGAAAGGCGAATACAAAGATTTAGAAATGTTTGTCTATGTGAATCGTATGTGTTTCGCCTCGAAATAATTCTCCATTGCAGGACCAAGTAGCCATTCCTGCTGAGCCAGGCCAAGGAGTCCGTGTGTCGTCTGTCATTATTCGGGAACACAGCAATGGTTGCGGGTCGAGAATTTTTTGGGACCCTCGAGGAGAAAGGTACGGCCATTCGAAAAGCTGCACGTGTGTCAGACATAGGGCGTGTCCGAATTGGCAAGCGCTCCGTCCCGTTCTCTCCCGTTGCTCTCGCGTGCTGTCGAAGTCACGTCCAAGTCGTCCGAATCTACATGCCCCCTTGTAGTACGGTTGTCACTTTTCCCGCCAGGTGTCAGCCCGAACTTCACCCACCGCGCTCTGGGGCGCAGGCGCAGGCGCACCGCCAAACAAACATCACAATGATTTCCACCTATTTACTACTCATATTAAAAATGTAACATGCTATTTCATCATTTACAATTTTTCTACATTCAGTATTATCGATAAAATGTTAAAGTATTACTGAGTTTTACATCGTCTAATCAGTAAATGTTGTCTGTACAAAGTGAATGTTAGAATATGGCTGCCAAGCGCAGGGTCACAGCGAGTTCAAGCGTGCATCTGTCGCGCCTCTCTGCTCTCCCCTCCGACTCCACGTCTGACGCGAATTCGGACAACGGAGGTTGGCTGAGTCCCCGGATGGAACGGTGCTCTAGATGACATCTGCTGCCGATTCGGACGCGGCCATAGTTCTTGGAAATTCAAGTGCCTCAGCTAATCTCCACTTCCATCTGCAAATTTAGACTTGTTTTGGGGACATAATCATTGTCCAGAGTAGAAGAGCCTGCATTCGATTAGGTATATTTCGGAAGTAGGAAACGCGAGGGAAAGAATTCATTTTCACTAGAAAACCTTTACCAAATGTACGATATACGTATATCGAAAGCGAAGTCACTCTGGGGGAAGACCACTCCACTGAAGTATGTCGGTCCGATTAAGAATCAATTCACTGGTAAGTTTTATTTATCTCCTTCTTATATACGATTTAATCTGTGTTTATTGGTGTCTTGAGGTTAGTGGCGGAGTTCTCTCGGGGGTAGAGAGAATGGATGACCGTCTCTTCAGTTTCTTATTTTTTGATTGTAGACAGCGGAGGGAGGTGTTGGCATTTATTCTTATGTTCATGGAGATTTGCTGTTAGTTGGGTAAGAGTGTCCAACTGATCTTTGAAAGGTATGTAAAGTCGCAGGGGGTGATGAACATTATCGTACAGTTTCTGGTGCAAACATAATTTTTCGCATCATATAGTGTTCCAGTTTCATCAACCAAAATATCTTTAAGCCGGACCCTGTGGCCGAGTGGTTAGAACATCGCACTGCGACGCCAAGGGTCCCGGGTTCGAATCCTGCTCGGGCTTAGTTGTTTGTGAATGTCCATTCATCAACTTCATCATTTCATCACTCATCCCCATCTTTGCAAGTTAGCCAAGAGGCACAAAACGCGAAGTAAAATAAACTAAATCAATAAATCAATCAAAATATCATTATTTTTTCATGGGTAAAAATCGAGAAAATTGTGTAAATACGTGCTCTGTGAGTGAGTGAGTGAGTCTTATCATGTTGGTTTTTGTAATTTTTAGAGTTTCGGTCTTTATGGGACTATGCCTCAGCATATGTCATTTTTGTCTCTTCTTGTTCATATCGGTGTTTCTTTATATGTCAAGTGTCATACCCTACAACTGTCGTAGGGATTTAGGTGTGGTAAAAAGGTAGAAAGGTAGGAAGAGGAATATCTAATTGTGGATTTTGATTTTCCCGGTGGGTGGGGAGGGTCTTTTATTTGTAATTTTCCGGTAGGTGCGGAGGGTAATTTAGTTTATTGTAGTCTAGGCATCTTATGTACGTGTCGTGCAGGTTGGACTTGACCAATAAGGTGGATTGTAAGATTGAAATGATGCGGCAGAAGGGCTCAAACTTTTGTCCGCGTTCGTTGCATGAATTCAAACAGCGTTTCGATGTCCATGTCGTCATGTAATTGCACATAGTTGGTGTATCTGTCGACGCAGCAATAATTCTTAATGCTCTGTTCTGGACGCTTTGCAATCTTCGCAGGGTGGTAGGAGCTGCGTGACCCCAAACTGCGCATGCAAGTAAGCATGGATCGGATTACTATTTTGAATATTGAGACTGGTGTTCAGAGCCAGCACTTGACTTTTGAAGAGAGTAAATAGCCTAGATGTCCGATGCGTTGTGAACCTTTATTTTCTGTGTCTAGGATATGTTGATAGAAAGTACGTCCTTAATCTAAAAGGACTCCTATATATTTGGCCGATGTTTGGAGTGGAATGTTCTTCCGGTGGAGCCGTAGTTGAGGGTTGAATCTTTTTCTCTTCTTTGTGAACAGGACTGCCGAACTTTTCTCCGGATTCACTTTTATGCGCCATTTGGTGGTCCAGTCTTCATACAGTCGTCGGTAGCGATGCATATATGTCTCAGCATATTTTGCTCTTAAACTTGACGCAAATATCGCGGTGTCATCTGCATAGACCGCTACCGTAACTGAAGGTGGTGCTGGCATATCGTGTGTGTACAATGCATAGAGAAGTGGCGACAATAAAGAGCCCTGAAGCACACCTGCAGTGATTGTCCTTGACGTAGATGTTTCGCCACTGCATCGGACTATCAGTTGTCGATTTTGGAAAAAAACGAGGGTAACAGTTTCATACATCGGAGACACATTTCTTCATTTTTACAGAAGAAACTACTTACGGAAATGAGTTTCTCTAAGGTTTCCAACGTTAGTCGAGGTGTTTTCTTTCATCATGGTATCTATTTGACCGGCAAATCATGTCAGTGTTTCCAACCCCCTTTTTTTTAACTATGCTTGCCTAACCTAACCAAACCTAACCTAACCTTATCGGAAATGGTTCGTGGGGCTATCCGTCAGCAACCCGTGCATAATGTACAATTTGCACACGTGACGAACACGATAGTAGGTATTTTTCGGTGAAGAAGGTTGGAAACACTGATATTCGAAACAAAATAAGCTATATCATTCGCAAAGTAAGCGACATCGCACCGTTACGTGCATTCGGTAGCACTTAGAAAAATGCGTTATTTTAGTAGAAAAAGTGTTTGTTTTCGTGTAAAAAGCATAATGACACCTTAAACTATGTTCCGCAATACACAATTGGTAAGTACGAACCATGCGAAACACAAAATATCAAGATATTAATGTGTCTCCGATCTATGAAACTGGTACCAAAACGAGTGCATAAGGTATAGATCGGGGTCCGAAAAACCTAGGCGGTGAGGCTTGTAAAACAAACCCTCGTGCCAGACTCTGTCAAATGCCTTTTCTACGTCTAGAAAAACTCCTAGCGTAGAAGCTTTTTGTGCTAAGCCTTGGTCTAAAACCATGTTGGAAATCGGGCAGTAATTGGTGTTCAGAGTGAACGCCTGCCTGCATTCTCTGCAAAAATAGGTTTTCGAAAGTCTTCCCCAGGTGACTTAAAAGGCTTATCGGTCTGTAGTGCACTGGAAAAATAGGGCTTTTCCTTGCCTTAAAGACTGGACACACTTCTGCCACTTTCCACAGTTGCGGCAAGTAGCTGCGGCGTAGCATCGCGTTAAAGATCTTGGTGGTATAGACAAGTAGTTTCCTTGTTCCATGTTTGAGATCCTCTGGTCTAATTCTATCAATCGCAGCTGGCCGTCGCATCTTCAACTTAGAGAACACCGCTGCTACTTGCCGCGGTGTAATTAACGTAGGGAGAATCAGCGGGGGGTGTTCCGGAAAGAAATCCTCAACCTAGTTGTCAACTTGTTCTATGGTTTCGTCGTCATACGGCCATGAGTTTGGTGGCATCTGTCGTTCATATAAATTTGCAAATTCCTCAACCTGCTGATGTGGTTGGAAAGATAAACCATTTGCCGTATGAAGAACAGGTGTTCGTTGTTTCTTTTTCTTTCCTTGCAAGGATCTAGGTAGTCCCCAAAACGTGTTGGGTCTATCCGCTGATTCTTGGATGATGCATCGTTTCTCTAATTTGTCCTTGTGATTTGTTCCAAAGGCGTTTGTAAAATTGAACCCTTGTTAAATGAAATTTATGCCGGGCCCATCTTTTGACACGGATAAGGAGTCGTATGTAGTTATCTTGTCTTACAATAAGTGTATCCATTGTGCGGATAGTGGTAGCAGCTCGCTTCGCTTCTGTAATATGAACTGTGATACTATGGACCACTGTCTCTATTTGTGTTGTCGTACCAATGTGGTCGTGTGCATCTATACTATCATTTAGCTCTTGTCGGTAGATATCTAAGTTCACAACAGCTTCCCTTTGAGGTAGAGAAAGTCGCTCAAAAAAATCGTGTTTTACTTCAAAAGAAAGTGACTCGTGGTCCGAATTCATGGCACTGACAACAGTGGGAGCAGCAGTAAGTTGTAAGCCTCTTGTGAGGATGACATCTAGTACATCGGATTGACCACCATGTTTGGGGAAGTGTGTTGGTTCCCTTGGTGCCTGTATTTGAAGATCTAAGAATCCTAATATTCTTTGCAGCTGTGTTCCTGCATTGTTTGGGTGCCGTGAGTTCCACTATCCATATTTTGCGTTGAGATCTCCGGCCAGTAGGATTTTGTCGCCAAGTTGGAGAATTTGTCTGAAGTCTGCTTCCACTACCCTTGCCTTTGGCTTCATATAGCCAACAGCTGCAATGAATCTAGAGCCAGTGGCATATATCTCAGCAGATATTGCTTCTAAAGTTTGTAAATTGTTGATAATGATCTGTTGGGATGGAATATCGGATTTGACTAGTATTAACAATCCTCCTTTCACTCCTGTTGGTCTGTCCTGCCTGTATTGGGTGTAGTTTCGAAAATTTATCTGCAGTTTATTGTTGAGGTGAGTCTCGCAAATTAGCATTATATCTATTTGATGTTCTTGCAGAAAGTATCTGAGAAGCAGTCTTTGCCCCCAGAGTCCGTCGGCAATCCATGCTGCCATGGTTATCTGTTTTCTGAGCAAAGTTAGAGTCATTGGATGCCATGAAGAAGAATTTCCAACAAGTCCTCTACAATGGCAGTGAGTTTTCCCGGTCCGTCTGTTGCTGCAGCCACCCCTCAAAGGCCTTCTCGGAGGATCGGAATGTATTTCTGAATGAAATCGCTCTTCATAAAGTTGATAATAGAGGAGATGTCGTCTGACATGGCTGACTTTTGCACTGGTCTTGCAGGAGTACCCTCCTTCCGCCTGTGCACCATCTCTTCCTTCTCATGTAGATTCTTGTCTGAATAGCCTGGCGGCTTTCTTGTGGTCTGAGGTTGAGTACCTCTACGTTCCTTCATTACTGAGAAGAATTGTTGATTGTTGCTAGCTGCTGATGTACTAGGTGTAGTCTGTCCCGTAGAGGGAGCATCTGCATTCCCCTGCTTTTGTCTTTCACAACCCTGGATCACTTTATGATTCTGCTGTGGAAGTGGTGGCATGTGGGAGAGGCTATGGCGAGAGGGCAGAGCTGCGGCCTGGGCGGGTGTTTTCATACCGCCAAGCTGTGTGCTTATTGGGCGTGCTGCAGTACTTGTTGCCTTCATGGTTTTTATAACAGGGCAACCCTGGTAACTAGCTGGGTGTGCCCCTTGACATAGTGCACAAACTGCTGGATGGTCTTCACCTTTCTTTTGGCACTGCGCCGAGAGATGTTTTTCTGCACACTCTACAAACCTCGGTGTAGTTCTGCAGGTTTCTGATGAGTGCCCCAGTCTCTGGCAACTGTAGCACTGGAGGAGCACTCTGGTCCGATACGGTTCTACAGTTACTTTGTAGTACCCGATGAATTCTGGTGTTGAAAAATCTTTCCATCTTCCTTCTCTTGTCAATACCACAAGGAACAATGGAATGGGTATTATTTTTCCTCTATCCTGTCCTCTTCCTCTTTTAGTGAGTATGTTGATTCGCTTCACAACAAATCCCATACTAGTTAGCTCGGCATGTAGCTCTGGAATTGGCGTGTCTGTTGATAATCCTCAAAGGACTGCCTTGTATGGGCGTTCTTGTCTGGTCAAACCGAAGGCCATTGCAATCTGCTGCTCCTCGCAGAAAGTTTTGACCCGTTCCAGGTCTTCTTGGCTTTTGCACTGGATTCTTATGCAAGCTGCAGTGTGCTTGACAATCGGCTTCTCCTTTAGATGATGGACTATATTTGCCAATGTGGCATATTTATTCTGTATATCGTATAGAAAGGCCACAGCCGGCTCAGGAGCTACTGGTGGGCGAGGTGGGTTACTTGCACGACCTGAATCAGGTGGATGAGATGGGTTACATGCACTGCCTAAATCAGGAGGTTTATCTGTTACATTGTTAGTGTTATTTCTCTTATTAATAGACATATCGATAACGTCATTGTCAGTATCAATATGGCTAAAGTAATTATCGTCGGCCCAGTTTGTAGGCGGAGGTAATTTTTTGTGTCTCGTAAATTTTTTAGAGAATTTAAACCCGTCGGTCGGTGGTATTATGTCATCGTCTGTGTCTGATGAAAAATCGCTACTTACAGGTATAGCTCTCTTCAAAGATGGAGGTGGTGTGACCGTCATCTCTACTTCCTCTATTGATGCGATGGGCACGTCTTCAGGCGGAGGAGGAGTTGGTTTTGGACCTTGTGGTGCCGATTGATCACTATGCTTCGTAGCACTATTTACTTTCTTGTCGCATTTCTCTGTTTTCTTAGGCTTCATGGTGATTCCGATGATCCTGGTTCAGCGATCACATCTGGCCGTGGGAAGCTCAGAGAAAGATCCATAACAAGAAGATAGAAATGTGTTTGGGAATGACGCAGAAGTGTAGCAAGTGTCTACCAGACAAAAATAAACATAACCACATTTGCATTCCCTAGCCGACCTCCGTGGCGGAGTGGTTAGCACAGCCCGCTACGACGCTAGGGGCTCCGAGTTAGAATCCCGGCCTGGAAATCGGTGTTTCATTGTAAGTGTCTCATCATAAATTTCATCATATCATCACTCATCCTCATTGTCGCAATTAGTCAAAAGTGGCAGAAAAGCGACGTAAAATAACCCAATTCAATCAATCAACATTATGATTCCCGTTATAAGTTACATCTTTTATGGCAATCTACACCATGCATCAAGTTTCGTTAAGTCCCTGTGTATAAAGTTGTATTTAAGACTGACTTTTGTCGTTTTATTTTTTCTTGTTCTAAAGTCAGTCTTAGTCTTATGTAGTCGTTTTCTTATAAGGGAAATGACACGTGGTTCATAAAATTTCGTGGGACCCTGAATTCCTTGGAACCTTGCATCGGTTCAGTACTTGAAATATAAATCTCTCCACAGCGCCAAGTGTATTTCCCAAAGTCTTGTTGGGGTCGTTATAATGTTAAATAGGGTGTCTACCAGTCAAGCAAGTCAAGATAAAGTAAAGAAATCAACAAGCAGATCAAGAATTCAATAAAAAGTCAAGAAATTATACTTGTGAACGAGAAGTTTTGCTATCATAATAATTGATTGATTGATTTAGTTTATTTTACTTCACTTTTCTGCCCCTTTGGCTAATCACGAAGATAAGGATGAATGGTGGTAAAATAAGATGGATGAAGGGACAATCACAAACTTATAGGGACGACAACATGAATCCCATGTAAAATTATACTGTCTGTGAGTCCAGTCGCCAGAGACTCGCTAGTTGGCAAATACAGTCCCGAATGCAATAATAGATGCAGCTTCAGTTTTTATATTAACTAGCCTTTTGGTAGGGGTTCTTCATTATATAAATATTTATTTTCTTAATTTTCTAGTTTCAGCTATACCTAAGTAGTGGTCGAATAAATAAAGGTTAAGAAAAAAGAAAAAAGTCAAGAAAAAGCCAAGAATTTTGTATTTGTTATTTTGGAGACACCCTGTTAAATCGCCTTCACTGATTTCGTTCAAATCAATACCAAGGACTTAACTACTTCCAAAATTGCAAATCAAAAAATCTAATTTTAAGGCAGTTGGACTAATCTGAGCATGGTCAGCAGAAATTGAAACGCTCACTGCTCACTAGAAACATAGAACATTTAGAATTATTTTTTACACAGAGAGAACTACAGTTAGGGCAGAAGGGACAGGAAGCAGATGCCAAGGTAAACAGGCCACCGAAGGAGCAAGAAATGTTTTTTTTTAAAAATTGTAAAGGGTGAACGTTGCGAGACACTGTAAAATGAAAGTATTGTTAATAAAGTATTATAAGTATTATTAATTAATAATATGTAAATTCAGTTTGCACAATAAATAATTCTAAAAATTTTCTTTCTCGCTTCGCTCGCAGTGACCCCATTTATATAAGATTTATGTAAGAGTCACATCAAATTTCTACATATTATTACTACTAGAAAACATTTCTTCTAAACTGACTCTCTGTATTCTGTAAAAATTGTACTCAATATTCGGAATACTAATGCACTGTAAATCACTTAATAAACAGAGAATAAATAATTCCAAATGCTTATTTGGAAATCTAAGGAGGATTTTGTATTAATATGTCTTCTTTGCTACACCAAAGAAACAATATCGTTACTGTAGAAGAATGAGAGGTACTCGAGGCAAAATTCATAATATTTTATGAATGCCTTACGGGATCAGACTTGTTATTTCACGCAAAAATTAAAGTGAAGTGTAAGTTAATAAATTAACATTTTTTCTAAAAAATGGTGTTGGAGCTCCAAAATCTATTTTCGCCCTGGACGCAGAAATCATTAGGTTAGAATCTGAATATAGCTACATGTGTCAATTTCACGACTTCCCTTTGAGATTGAAATTTTAAAAATGTGGATTTGTAATGCTACATACATACACACACACACGTGCGCATATATATATATATATATAAATATATATGTATGTGTGTGTGTGTGTGCGCGCGCCCATATCATCGATCAATTTGGACCACCCCCGAAGATAACTCCGAGTTACGTCTATGACGCCAGAGGTCCCGACTTCGAATCTCGACCTGAGCATGGGTGCTGTTTGTGAGTGTCCCTTCATCAATTTCATCATATCATCACTCATCCTCATCGCCGCAATTAGCCAAAAACAGGCTGAAAAAGGACACCAAGTAACAAAAATCAATTCAAATTGTACGAGTTAACACACAAACCTTTATATTGGCTTCATATTATAATCTACAGAACATTGAGGTCTGTTTTAATTTAGATTAAATCATCCGAAGGCTAAGCGAATGAAAGCTTCTATTTCTGCAGAATATTGCAAAAAATGAGATGGACTTTTTTGTAATAGTCACTTTTAGCATAAGTGTGATGTTAGAGTATAGAAAGATGATTTAAAAGAACTAGTTGCAAACTCCAGTTTTAGTTTCTAATGTTTTAAATTGTATACGCTTAAATATTACTCCCTCTGTCCCATAATTATAGTCCGGTATGCCAAAATGGTAACTTTTTATTTATGTTCTTTTGGATACTTGATCGGCCAATTTGTACTGATCATTGAGTAATAACGTTGTATGACTCATTCCCGTGTTTCATTTTCTTTTTCTGTATACACCAATGTCACAGTTTGCATATCGGACAATTATTATGGGACAACAAACAAAAGTGTACCGGACAGAGGGAGTATGTATTTTTCCTATCTTCGAATATTAATAATATGAATAAATATTATTTTTAACAAAGTTCGGTCCATTTCTTGCGACACAAAATCAGTGGGCATAATCAATTATAATCCAAAATTTCTCCAAAAAGTTAGCAAATTATAATCCATTAGATTCTGATTTATAGAGGTTGCGTTGATAATACAAATATGTGCACAAGCGAAAGACACATGTAAATACTACATAAACATAAGCGATATAGGGTACGGAAATAGTGTACAGATAAGGTCAGATTTGATGCAGTGGGTTATACATAGTCTACTTACATGCATTTACTGTGGAACAAATTTACGTTTGTTTCCAGACCTCATTTCAAAAAATTCGTATTCTGACACTCATCTCTAGTAAAATGTGAATGTGGCGTCAAAACAAATCCATTAATCACACATTTTCTGGCCTCAGTTCTCAAAAACAGACAGCACTAGGTTTTTTTACTATAATGCTGGCCGCCATACATTGTTTATGTTGAAAAGCAAAGATCGATGCTACAAGAATAAAACCCATTTATCATTGTCGCAGTCAAAGATAGTAATGGGAAAAGATCCTAGTAAAAGAAATCTGACATTAGCAGGAACAAATACATTATCTATGACTGATGCGACACGATGACAAGATGAAAAGGACACTTGAAACCTGAACTTGCAGAGAGGACGCGGAAAGAAATGTGCAAATGTTCTGAAATATTTTCGAACGCTTTGTGTTTTTATAGACGCCTGAAGAAATGTTCAACTTTATAGCTTACAAGAAACCCTGTTCGTATATATACATTCATGCAATACACACACACACACCAATGCAGAGACAAAGAGAAAAGGGGAGGGTAAGATAACTCTCTCTCTCTCTCTCTCTCACTCTATCTATCTATCTATTTATCTATCTATCTATATTCTTCTCTCTCTCATTACGTAAACTGGAATCACTGGATTTTATTTACATTTTCACACTCGCTTATACTCTATCCCGGGAATCTCTGGAGCAAGGCCGCGCATAACGTTAGAGAAGAGGAGAGAGCGAGCGGGTGAAGCGAGCAGTGCCCGCTGCTGCAAAGGCTGGTAACTCAAGACGCTCTTCCCCCAACGCAATCCAGTTTCCTCGCACGTGTTCATTGGTCGAGCCCTCTCGAATCACTACTTGCGCAGAGACTTGGCTTTTGTTTTCTCGCTCCAGAGATTCCGGGTACAGAGTATAGTCCTTGCGATATGAATGAAAAACTGGTTTTAATTGTTAGAAATTTTCCCAAATTTCAATTGATTTCGTCACGCATCAGTCTTTTATTCTATAAATGCGAAAATTATAACTTCAAGTGGGAAAACTGTATAGAAATCGATATTGCTTTATGCATGTGTGTATGTTAGGAATAATAGGAATAATAATAATAATATGCATATTACACACACACGCAAAAAGAGCAGCAAGAAACACAAACATACATGTATGCATCTGTATCATTCATGATACATATCATCATTTCACAAAACTTCCTCTTAATCTTCTCTTAATGATATCTATTGAATTTGATTTTCTTACTTCATGTGAGAGTGCATTCCAGTGTCTAGCCATTGAGACAGTAAATGAGTTTGCTAAAAATATTCAGTTTCAGTTTTTATTGTTAAAAGATAGAACTTTGGGATCTCCAAGGGGACCAAGGATTGACTGTAACTTATATAGTAACACTAGTTTTCTATACTTACGTCTTTCTTTCATTTTAATCCAGCCTGATTTATTATACTATTCAGTTAAATGATGAGTACTCAGAATCAATTACGAATTAAGTTATTTTCTTTAAATCAATAAAAAAATCACATTTTCAAAAGAAAAATGTGACTTTCACGTTAACTTCTTCAACTTTTCCAACGTATCTTCTTTTTTTCTCACGATGGAAAAAGAGTATTGCAGTGACTTAAATTGCATTGTAAACTATTTTTTTCCCATGGAAGATGAATTTTCTATCCCCTTCAAAAACCGCCGGATGCTGTGAACACCAAATAAACGGAAGAACATGTAGAAAATTTAATTTAATGAGAAATATCTGGAGAAGGCGGAAAAGAAATGGGGCTTTCGACTTAGCTTGGAGGGAATTGGAGTGAAATCCAAACACTTTATCTTTGGTCCACCGGTCTCACGGATCCGAGTATCGCCATAGCCAATGGTTCCAATTTAATTTACTTGCGGAAACTTGGGAGATCTGAGAGAAGTTTTGCTCTGGAAATCACTCAAGTGACATCACTCAGCTAAACCAACCCGAACGAATGGAAAACTGGGGCACGCGTTTCTTTATTTTTACCATTCTTCACTTTAACTGTTTTTAAGGGTGATGGAGGAGCAACAAAGTAAATTAAAGTGAACTATAATTGATTCCTTACTAGAGTTCAAGTATTGGGGCAAGGTTAAAGGTCCCAGGATATTTCTATTGATTTTTATCGATTATTATTATTGTAAACGTTATTCTGTCTCGAACTGAAGCATAGGAATGGACAACGCATCTGTGATGTTCAGAGAGTGGAAATGAAGCACAACGGAAACTATTTTTGCAACTCTCATTCACTTATTTTAACTAGCATTAATTTATTCGCATACGTAAGGCTTGATGATTTATGCAGGTTAGATTGAACATTTGAGCGATTTAGTTAGATTCATGACACTCTTCTGCAGTTAATATTTGCCTAGTTCCTACAAGAAAGTATCACATTTGTGCAATGAAAATATACAAGCACGTTTGATTTTTAAAATAATTTTTCACTTTTGATTTTACGAAAATTTGTAATTACCTAAAATGAATTACATATACACTATAATTAGTTTTCTTTGTACTAGAGAAAATAAAATTTAAACGTAAAATATTTCCTACATTTGAAGTGTAGAAATTATAAGTTCAATTCTAAATGACAATCTCTTTTTAACACCTACAAATTAATTATAATAGAATTTACTAAAATTTTAAAAATATATATCATACACTTTTAAGTCAAATAATAACAAAAACTAACAATATTTATAAATTTGATGAAAATAATTGACGGTTTCTAGTTACCATATTTGACTCTCTTATGTTTATGTATTATATTACAATAAGCATGTGTTTCAATTTGTCTTTTATGAGTCTGACGTCAGTCAGTTGAAGAGAGTTACGTATGTTTGTGTCTGCACTGTGCACAGATTACAATTATTGTAAGCAGTATTACATGAAATATAGTATGGATTCCTGTGAATATATGGCTCAAAGTACTTGTTTACGGATTTACAGTCGTGATAATATAGTGTCAGGAATGGAAAGCTTATGAAAAAATGTACTTTCACGTTCATCGTTGAGAGCCAGTTGAAGGCGTCATCGCAAATGTAGTCACAATACAAGGGTTCTTATGTTTCGGTGTAATTAAATACACAGGAGTATTGTGCACCACCAATAGACGACGATGGAAATAAAGGTGATGGGCGAAGTGGAAGAGACATCGTAACTCGCTGTCGCAATCGACAAAAAATGTTAGACAAAAATAAAAATAGAGAAAGTGATAGAGAAGTAGAGGAAGAAAAAGAGGTAACACTTCCGTATGGTCCCAACGGATTTCTTCATTTTTACAGAAGAAACTACTTACGTGAATGAGTTTCTGTAGCATTTTGAAAGTTCGTGTAAGTAATTTCTTTCGGCATGGAATGTATTTGACCGGGAATTCATGTGTTTTTCAAGAAAAATATCTCTCCGACGCACAATTGCTGTTGCTCTTATTTGCTTCCGTGAACTGGATGTTGCGATGACGTAACCCCCTGTCAGTGTTTCCAACCACGCAGTTGTTTTGCAAGAAGATGAAGAAACGAAATATACATTCCTGATATTACAAGGACCCAAAATTTTAACTATGTTAGCCTAACCTAACCTTACCGTGAATAGTTTTTGCGGCTATGCTTGAATGGTTGTTGGGCCTATGCGTGAAATGGTTTGTGGGGCATTTTTCGGTTACAAAGGTTGGAAACACTGCATTCCCACTGATGATCCACTACGCTAGTCAAGCTGCGCCCGCCATATTGTGTGTTACGGAAGCGAAAAAAGGAACAATAATTACTCGTAATGTGAAAAATTGAAATTATTTTCGTGAAAGAAGCCAAATCTCACCTTCAAGAATCTTCCACAATGCAGAATATGTAAGTACGAATGTTAAAAATGACGAAATAAACGACTGAGAGGTGTTGGGACCATACGGAAGTAGTAATGAAATAGAAACATTGAGAGAGAATCAAAAATGGATAGAAGGGTAAAAAGAAAGAGACATACAGAAAGATGGAAAGAAAGACAAACAGAAAAAGGAAGAGAAAGGGGGATATAAACAGAGGAAGGAAAATAGTAAAGGAAAGAAAAAGATTAAGAAATGTACAAACGGGGAAAGAAAAAGAGAATAAAAGAAAAGTGAAAAGAGAGAGAGGGAGAGTGAAATAGTACACGAAAAGAAGAGTAAGAAATATAGTAACGTGGAAACAAAGAGAAAGAAGGATAGATGAAAGGAGAGAGAAAGATGAAAATAGAGCAGAAATGGAATTTAATTAAGAATGACCACAAGAGCATATGCCACCTGCAACCTTGAAATCACCCAGCTGACCTCTGTGGCGGAGTTGTCAACACAGCGCTGTACGACGGCAGGGGTCCCGGTTTCGACTCCCTGCCTGGGCGTGGGTGTTCTTTGCGAGTGCCCCTTCATCAATTTCATCATATCATCACTCATCCTCATATTCGGGATTAGCCGAAAGTGGAAAAAAAGCGAATTCAAATAAATAAATCAATCAATCAATCAATTGCAATATCCCTAGCAAAACTCTTTGGCGACATCACTGACTAAATGTCTTTTGGGGCAACATGGTTACCTCTGGTACACCCGAAACGTAAAATGTACATATGATTGAGGTGTTCAATATAAGCACCCATTTCCACTAAGCGCAATATGGGAATATGGTACCTGATGTAACTTGGTATCTCATTATGTGTCAAGTACTGATATCTCCTTGAAACAGTGCTGGCAAAGAAAAGTTAGTTTTTCCACCACATTTTGTACAACACACTAGCTGCAATTTCTTTAGGGTTTCAGAACACAGTTCCTTTGTTTTATCAAGCCACTGCACTTCAGTCCATGAAGATGAGAGGTTACGTTAGCTCTTGAAACCTCAGACGATCTTCCTAGTCCCACGATAACCTGAGAAAATATTTTCCTGGTGTTTTCAATAGTTAATGCATGTTTGGAGCTGTTGTTGGACATAAAACTTTGTTTTGAGGGTTCGTACGCATTACTATATCATTAATTTCACTAATTTAAACTTGAATTTCAGTTTCTTGCTGAATTGTTGAAAACTACATAGCTCACACACAATATTTTGAGCGAGAAGAAGTTAATCTCAGTGAAGTTTTGCAAATTATGTGGCTGACAATATCTCGGATCTCAGGAACACTGTAGCAAACATTTTCGGTCAAAATATCACAGTCATACTAAGTAAAACTTTGCATCTATGTAATTGAAGGCAATTTTTATGAAATGGAAATTCTTTATAAGTTATTTCTTTATGAACGAATCCGTAAATGAACTATTGAAAGCAGAATCATACACCGTTGAATGAATGAAATGAACAGCATAGCAATGGATTCAGGAATCTTATTTTCATCGTCCATTTTCCTTTTTCACTCGGTGAGAGTTATGTTTTCTCCCGTCTCTGTTAGTAGTTTATTTGCTATACCTATCAAAACTACAAGATTTGCTTAAACCGGCTTGTGAAATAAAAAAAAGAGATGGAAAAAATATGTTATTTTTCTCAATTCTCATTTCGCTATGTGATATTTTGCAGCCATTTCTCCATCCATCTTAGTGGATGGAGAACTTCGAAACAGCTCAAGGTATTTCTGAGTTCAAATTTCTGGTCGGGTGAACCATATTAACGAGATATGTAGGAACTTCTCAGGTATCTTCGACAATAATCACCCTTGATTGAGTACGCTGTTCTAGTATAAGTTACAGGGATAATTTTTGCAATGCAAATTAACGCGGACGAGTCGATGCACAAGGAAAAAAAATTGCAACGCCAATTGTATCTAGCAACTGACGAGAAATTTGATTCTGACTGTGCACAAGTTGAATACCAGTTGAAGTACTCCAACCGTTGATGTGGAGAAACAGTTCTGGCGGAATTAACGTTCCTCTCCCACCCCCCTCGTTATCTTCTCTTTACAGGGATGCTGCATCTTTCCTTTCCTAGAGTAAGGACAAACTGTTCTCCCTCCACTCAAAAAAGAAAAGATTTCTCTCTCTCTCTCTCTCTCCACATCTCATTCCCCCTTTCTTCCTTCCCTTTTCTTCAGACGTGTTCTTATCAGTTCTTAACACCCTCGCCATCAATCACTGCTTGCCTAGGAAGTTTCCTCTGCTAGACGCTGATCGACCGGCAATAAGTTATCGACAGGGGCCTTACGTCTAACGACACAAAAATTTCGCTCAGTGCCAGGTTTAGAGCGAAGGCCTTGCAGACAGACAGAACACTGTAGGGGATCCTTCCTGCCTTCCATCATCCCTAATGAAGACGGATCAGTGATATCTGAAGATAAGGCAAAATCCGATTGGGGCAAATTTCCTTTCTCTACGCACTCCCAGACAGACAACGTCCTAAATTAGAAAATTTTGATTCTCAGTATCTTGATTCATTGTAGTTGTTCTGCAGATTATATGTGCATTACATATGTTTCTCTCTCTCTCTCTCTCTCTCTCTCTCTCTCTATATATATATATATATATATATATATATATATATATATATATATATATATATATATGTATATATATATATATATGTATATATATATATATATATATATATATATATATACACTATCTACCAAAAAGTAATTGGGCACGTGTACAAAATGGTTGTCTGGTGGTGCGAACCCTGTTAGAACCTCGTGGAGACACCTCTTGCTGCTATAACAGCAGCCACTCTGTCAGGATGCTCTCGACTAGTTTGTGGAGGACGTCCATTGGAATGTGTCGCCATTCCTCTTGCAAGATCTCACTCAGTTGGACAATGGAATTTGGCCGCATCTCCCGAGACCTCACCCGCCAGTCCAATGCCTCCCAAAGGTGTTCTATGGGATTGAGATGAGGACTCTGTGCAAGCCAGACCAATCGGTGAACATTGTTGTCGGCATGCCACTGCATAGTAGCCTCCGAAACATGCCACCTAACATTGTCATCCTGGAAGTAACAGGGGCCCATTCCGTAAAAACTCCACAAGGTTGGGAGCATTTCATTGTCTAGTATTGTACAGTATGCCTGTGAGTTCATTGTGCCACGAACAACCACCAGTGGTCCCACTAAATGATACTAAATGATTCAAATTAGATACTAAATTAACCACCATCATAGGTGCCCAATTACTTTTTGGTAGATAGTGTATATGAACCGGTGAGACCAAGAAGGGAAAGATTCCACTTTTTGATCAAAATGGGCTGCATACTTTGAATACATATCAGAGCTTAAAATAAAGGTTTTAAAAACAAACCACTTATGGAATATTGTTACTATGGTTATGATCAATAAGTTTGAGTTTGTAATTGTAAGTTTCTTCATCCGGCTTTCAGTTTTGGTTTGCAATGAGGTTGTTTTTTTTGTTTTGTTTTTTGATTCCCCGAAGGTAAGGTCGAGTGGAATCTTCCCCTTCTTGGTCTCACCGATTCATATATATACCGGGTGGTCCATTTATAATGATAGTATGGAATATCGCATGCAGAATGCATCCAATCGAAAAATTGCACAGAATAAAAGTTTTATACTATTGAGGGGGTAAGTCAATGCCGCAAAAATTTCGTCGCCGCCACCCACCCCTTAGGAGGGTGGGGGGTAAATTTGAAATTTCAAATGGAACACCCCCATTCGTTTTACATATTTGATTTCCGTGTTGGAAAAGAATAATTTTTTGTTTGAAAAATTTTGTAAAAAAATTGCAAATTTCGAACATTTATAAACATTTGGTAGTTTCAGATTCATTTTGTTCCCTTTATGTAATAACGGTTTTGGTTTCCGTTGAGAACATTGCATAAACGAATTTTATTCAAAGAATGTGTGCAAAGAATTCGGCAAAAGAAAATTGTTTGCAATTTATGTTCTTGTGTTACAATAAATAATATTAATTTGTCCCAACTCTTTGGTTTCAAGGAACAATTTCATATGATCAACAAAATTAAGTATGTTACTACAAATTAGTTAACATTTGAGGTACACAAATACATTTTTAAAGGAGCAAATGTTCAAAATGATGACCGTTCTCTTCAATGCATTTCAAAACGCGATGTCTGAAGCTCCACACTGTTCGTCCCAAAATATGAGGAGTGATAGAGGCACAAGAATCAATAATTCGTTGCCTCACGTTTTCTGGCGTTGTTGGAACTTCGTGGTAACACTTTTCTTTAAGTAGTCCCCAAAGGCAGAAATCAGGCGATGTGAGATCGGGTGAACGAGCTGGCCAAGAAACGGGTCCTCCACGTCCTATCCATCGACCAGGAAACTTTGTATCCAACATGGCTCGAGCCTGAATGGAGTAGTGAGTAGTATTGTTCATATGAAATTGTTCCTTGAAATCAAAGAGTTGGAACAAATTAATATTATTTATTGTTACACAAAAACATAAATTGCAAACAATTTTCCTATGCCGAATTCTTTGCACACATATTTTGAATAAAATTCGTTTATGCAATGTTCTCAACGGAAACCAAAACCGTTATTACATAAAGGGAACAAAATGAATCTGAAACTACTAAATGTTTATAAATGTTCGAAGTTTGCAATTTTTTTACAAAATTTTTCAAACAAAAAATTCTTCTTTTTCAACACGGAATCCAAATATGTAAAACGAATGGGGGTGTTCCATTTGAAATTTTAAATTTACCCCCCACCCCCCCTAAGGGGTGGGTGGCGTCGTCGAAATTTTTGCGGCATTGACTTACCCCCTCAATAGTATAAAACTTTTATTCTGTGCAATTTTTCGATTGGATGCATTCTGCATGTGATATTCCATACTATCATTATAAATGGACCAGTATATGTATATATATATATATATATATATATATATATATATATATATATATATATATATATATACAGGGTGACTGGTAATTCGATGTATTCCCTGAAAGGGGTTAAAGAAGAGACAATTTGCAATAAATTTGACCATATGATACCCCGTCCGAAAATTAGTACTTTTCGAGATAATCGAATTTCAATTGTTTCTTTAAAAAATGACGATTTTCCACATAAAAAGATGAATTGAGAAATAACTGCTCATTGTATGGAACTTATTTCAGCGTTTTCTGATTTCTAACAAATAAGTGGTTCGTTGAAAAAAAAAAATTCCCCAAATAACAATCATATCTAAGCAACGGGTGGGTCTAAACTTACAAGTGATGATAAAAAATTGCACTCTTAGTTTACTTGGCAACGTATTAATAACAAAAATGGTATGACACGAAGCGTACAAATTACTTAAATTACTTCCTTGTGACATCTGCTATCCAACAAGGTACAAATGTTGCTGACATTCACATTTGTGTACAAGAAATAATCCTTCATTCGTCTTCATGTGAATGGAATCAATGAACAATAGAATTAAAGAACATTTTATGTCTTGCTCAAAGTGAGCACCTCCGTTACGAATGCAGGCACGCAGGTTTTTACGGACATTTGCTCTGGTAACTCGTGATGTGATGGTGTCCTTGATGTGTTGACCAGCTGATAAGATCCTCTCCCTGAGCTCTTCTTACGAGTTTACCGGTGTCTTGTCATATAAATGTAAAATGTAAAATGTAAAAGTCGCAAGGCTTCAAATCGGGGGATCGAACCGGCCAGCGAATCGAGCCGCCTCTGCCAATCCATTTCTTTGGGTAATTTTCATCCAGCCACAGTCGCACGCCCAGGCAGAAGTATGGATGGGTGTAATCAACAATCATTTGATCGAGTCATTTTTCCTGCCCCAAATCTTAAAAGGCATCACTTATGAACATTTCTTGAGGAACGGGATGGCAATGTTGTTGGAGGATGTGCCTCTAGCTACAAGATGTGACATGATTTATCAGCATGATGACTGCCCAGCTCGATCCCCCGATCGATTTGAAGCCTTGCGACTTTTACATTTAGAGCTACATGACAAAACACCGGTAAACTCGTAAGAAGAGCTCAGGGAGAGGATCTTATCAGCTGGTCAACACATCAAGGACACCATCACATCACGAGTTACCAGAGCAAATGTCCGTAAAAACCTGCGTGCCTGCATTCGTAACGGAGGTGCTCACTTTGAGCAAGACATAAAATGTTCTTTAATTGTATTGTTCATTGATTCCATTCACATGAAGACGAATGAAGGATTATTTCTTGTACACAAATGTGAATGTCAGCAACATTTGTACCTTGTTGGATAGCAGATGTCACAAGGAAGTAATTTAAGTAATTTGTACGCTTCGTGTCATACCATTTTTGTTATTAATACGTTGCCAAGTAAACTAAGAGTGCAATTTTTTATCATCACTTGTAAGTTTAGACCCACCCGTTGCTTAGATGTGATTGTTATTTGGGGAATTTTTTTTTCAACGAACCACTAATTTGTTAGCTATCAGAAGACGCTGAAATAAGTTCCATAAAATGATCAGTTTTTTCTCAATTCATCTTTTTATGTGGAAAATTGTCATTTTTTAAAAAAAACAATTGAAATTCGATTATCTCGAAAAGTACTAATTTTCGGACGGGGTATCATATGGCCAAATTTATTGCAAATTGTCTCTTCTTTAACCCCTTTCAGGGAATACATCTAATTACCAGTCACCCTGTATATATATATATAATATCATGGCATGTAGACTCCAAAAATGCCGTTTTTATTTTTCATATTTTTATATATAAATTAGGTTTTTGCTCATATTTTACATTATTTAAATTATTTTTACATATTGTTTCCATATTTCAGAACATTTCTCAACATATACTCCATATTCGCGCAACAACTACATGTCGCCGTGTGTCCGAAAAAGTCGGGTGAATTTCTTGCGGATAACTGACAAATTTGAAATACACTCCCACTACTCCTTTCGACATTGAACACAGTTTTAGTCAATGTAACTCCATTTTAAGAAACAACAAAACGAAATTCACGTTGGAACACTTGCAACAAAATTTTATTATTCATTGCATTGGACACAGAAAATGAAAACACATTTTGTGTCGTTTTACAGTTAATGTCAATGTAAGCGTGCTGTATTTTATGTAGCTCGTGTAGTGTCTTATATTGTTAAAAAGGTACATTTTTACAATTTTAAGTCCACATTTAACTCCATATTTAGCACATTTTTACTATATATAAATCCGTTCCCTTGTCATGACTGTGCTTGCAAAAGAACACCTGCTTTTTCTTCTCAGCACTGTTTTAATTTTTTAGACAACGCACTCCCTTAAGCAGCAATTTCTAACTTGACAGGATGATTAAGATCGATCTTCAAATTTCTCTCCACTCATGTGAAACACTGCAGAAATTCTGTTTTACTTCAGTAAACCTACTTGAAATATCCTTTTGTTGAAGAGTCGCAAAAGATACCTTATCTATTTTCTTCTCAAGACAGAACTGCGATGTGGAAACGTGGCTAAAATACCGAGTAGGGCTTACTGTTTGGCAAAATAAGAAGCGTTTTGTTAGCAGGACACAGCGAACGAACGAACTCCGCCACTTGATGCAGTTGTAGATGGGTGGATGGAGAAGGGTGGGGGATTGGAAGGAGTCAAAATAGAAGGATGTAGTTGCCTGGATGGTTGAGTGCCTTGAAGGAATATGCCCTTACAAGACCAGAGCCGATCCTGCCATATTAGAATTCATAGCATCCGCTTTCCGAGCTCGGTCTGGTACATCCACCCGGGAGTTGGAATGGGGGAGTACACAGAATAAGAGAAAAGAGGGTAGAAGGGAACAAATGGGGTCTTTCCGCTTGGGTCCAAAGAAAGGAAAAGAACGGAAAAACTGCAAGGCACCTTGGGCTGTCTTTTACCACCGTCTGGAGGGTAATTCGTACACATTCGCGCAGACAAAGAGACACCCAACTGGAGTAAAATAGTACGTAATCCCTGCAAAATGAAAGCGATAGAACGACAAGAGGAAATGAGGGGACAAGGTCTCTGCTAATGTCTTCCTTTAATGTCCGTGTAATTCACTCAGTTTTCTTCCGACCACATGCGTGATGTCGAGTTTAGAAAACTCCTTCCCGTTTAGGTGGATACATGGGAAAGAAGGAGAGCCCCTCCCTCATGCCCGATTTTCTCTGGTTCTGACACTAATGCAGACCCTAGTTCTCAACCGCCAGCGCGGGGGGTAACGAATTGCTGAGGCGAGTTCGATGACACAAATTTGGTTTATGGATTTCGTAATGCTGTTTCTCCCCAGTTTCTCATGAAGGAAGAGGTCTAGATGCTGGTTGCCACAACTGCTTTCTCCAGTGTATGTTTCAAACAACAAAAACAGGAGAAGTAAACAGGATCAAATAAACCTTTTCGTACAAAGAATCTACCTTCATCCTCGAGTATTGAAAGAAGTTCAGCTTACCGTGTACTTTAACAAGGCATGCATAACTGTTTAAGTTCTACAAACTGCAATTGTGAGGTGTTCGGGAAAAAGCACATAAGTCACAAGCGGCGATTTTCTGTTACTTTCATTCACGTCACAGTGAATCAATTAAAGAAAATATTATATGTATGGTATTATATTTGACATGTGTAAAGATTCTGAACAGAGATCATCCAACATGTTTTGTCTGTAATGCTTGCTATTAAAAAAATAAGCATAAATAACTGCCTGCTGTAAAAATTGCATTTTTTTACTTAAGTGCTTTTTTCGGAACAACCTAGAATTATTATATAAGAATAAATATCAATTAAGCAGTGGCGTACCAAGGATTTTCAAAAAGAGGAGGGTACGTATACTTTTTCAGTGGTCAGTCCTCATTTTGCCATCTTTTCCTCTGACGTTCTTTTTTTTATGGAACACTGGGTCAAAGGGGAGAGATTTATGACCATCAACAACCCGCCTTTGGCACGGCACCCAACTGCAAGTAAGTAATAGGACTTCACTTGAAGAGTTGATTGATCGATATAACTTCTTGTACTTGTTTGCCACTTTTGGCTAATCGCGAAGAAGAGGATGAGTGATGATATGATATTGATGAAGGGACACTCGCAAACAACACCCATTCCCAGACCGGAATTCGAAATCGTAACCCCTGACGTGTGATAAGTATTCCATCACGGAGGTCAGCCATTTGAAGAGTAAACATATTGTTACTAGTGAGTACCAGTATAAAATCAATTTTTTTTTGTATAGTTGTGGTGTATAATCATTGTGCACTACGACGCCATGTTTTTCTTTGTGTAAATCTTGTCGTGACTGAAATACGAGGGAAAGCAATATAAAATAATCATACTACATACACACACAGGGAGTGGAAATTTATTATAGCTAGATGATTATTTATAAGCGAACTGTTTCTGGAAACATTATTGACACATACGTATTGAAATTATATGTCCTAGCATTACAGAAATAAATAAATTAAAATGTTACCTTTAAAACTATTTCTTGTAGCACTTTTTCAGTACCTTCACGTTACCACGCAACTCTCTGGGTTCTTTTTATTATAAAAAGAAAACAGCAATATGTATTATTATATTAGTTGCTACATTTAGATAACGATATCAGGGTGGCGAATCTAGCTTTATAAAAACATTAACACTATTTCCATAAATCACGAGTAGCTTGGGTTTTATTGACCCGTAAACTGATCTAACCTTTTAAAAAGCTTTAACCGAAGGTTTGTTTTTGGTCCACGTGTCACAGCAACCACTAAAAAATGCCAATATTATTTATCTGATTAATAAGGTACGGAACGCATTAAATATCATAATGAAACATCAGTAATCTTCTCTCCGCTCAGATAGTCCCAACGATTGAACTGAATATAGAGTTAAATAAAGTCTTGCCGTGGTGTGATTTATTACCATATCTTCAACCATATGGGAATTCATGAAATATTTTTCGAAATCGAAATGACTTTTTTAGGCAGATGATTTAGAATTTTAATGCAGGGACTTGATCACGTATAAGCTTCAAAAGACAACGTTATACCATATAATGATTCAAGTGACTGACAAATACTTTAAGTATTCGTCTCTTAAGAAAATATAATAACTTACGAAATACATGTAACAGTTATAAATAAGTAAAAAGGTTAGTTTGGTATTTACAGGTCATTCATTCATTCATTGCAGTTCACATGTACATATGTACTTATTAACTACCTAGTACTTCTAAATTAGCACCCTTGTAAGTGGGTGAATTTCCATGTACTAATACTAGGGTGGTATATGTTACCAATGTGTACTTGAAGAAGGATGAGGAAAATATATTTCTCATCAATATAATTTTGCAATCCCACGAAGAAACACATTGATTTGGAGATCAATATTATGCTGTACACTGGTCTTTGGCTGTAAACAGATCATGTGCTTAATACAGTTAAATAACATTTAATCTAAGCATGACGCCTTAGATCGCACGGTGCGATACACGTGTGTGTGTGTATGTGTGTGTGGGGGGGGGGTATATATACATATAATACACACGCACACACCACACATAGCTACAGGGAGAATGTCTCGCCGAACCGCTGGCACGGACGCAGCACGAGCTCACGGCGGTTGTGCGGACAATCATCCTCCCTCTATAATATACCCTAGACAATAGACAATAGATTCTCACTGAAATAAACTAGGACACGGCAACCACCTTCTATAAGGTTACCTTTGGGGCGATCTCTTAGTGGTCGCAGCTTGTGGAAGCATAGACGAAATAGCAACAACTCCAACCACTCAAGTAAAACAATTGCCATCAGTCAAGGGTAGTCGTTATTTCACTCAACAATGGCTTCCTCCTCCACGTTATATTCGGATGGTGAATGCATGCAACGCCTCCACCTTCGAATCAAATTCCCCCTCCCACCAATCTTTCCACGCAGATGCAGGCTCTTTCATAACCCGATGAGGCGTACTTGATATCCTGAATTGGATTTAAAATAGATTTAGAAAGAAACACGGCCGCTGGTCGCGGGTGACATCAGATACTTTGCTGCATATTGGAGCCCCTTTCCTCTTCTACCAGCATTACAATTTCCGCCCCCCCCCCTCCTAACTTCGGTCCCCAATATTTCCAGGGGAAATAGCGCGCTGGAGGCTTCGTTTTCGGAAGGTACGGTGAGGGACAGGAATGAATGTCGGAGAAAGGAAACCATTACATTGGATGTTTAATACAAGTGTTTTCAGTCATTTAACGGGGACTGCAATTTATTGATGGAGGGGGAGCAAAAGGGAGGGTCGGAAAGTAATTGTCCTGCTCCATTTGGAGTGAGGGATTCCGTGATCGAGGGGGTGAGGAATTGTGTGTTTGGTTGAAAGGATTGAAATGTCCACCATTTCAAAGGGTCGGAAATAGATGAACAATGAAGAAAAGTAAAAATTTGAGGTCTACAGGAGTCACTTCACTACCATACGAAGGGTCGGGCGCAATGAGATTCATTGCATGAAGGTGAACCAGAGCAGAAGAAGAAAGGGCAGTTCTTTGAGAGTTAATTTCTTTGATTACTAATTGCCTTTGCACTTGTTGTTAAATGTATGAACCAGTCTCGCAAATGAACGTCAGAATTCACTTGTGTGTGATTTACTTTCAATTGTATTCAAGGAATTATTATGTTTGCTATAACTTTGAGAAGAACTGATGGCTTGACGTCATACACGACAAAAGGAATCACTCTGGATTCCTACCTAGCAGTCCTCGATTCAGTGCTTGCTAGAGTCTAATCGTTTGATGATTGAGTCAATTGCCTGTCTATCGTTTATATGGTTTTGTATGTATATGCATATAACTCCACTTAACAATATTGATGCAGAGTGTATGTGAAGTATCAGGATTCTTACTACCTCCACCACCTTGGGTGATAAGGAGGAATATGACCGCCAAAATTAAAAGTCCTTAGATAACACGCTCTCGACGGTGATTAAAGCTAATGGTGCTATTTTGTAGGCTTTTTAATTAAAAAAAATTCAAAACCATCAGCATAATATCATTACCAGAATACTTAGCACAGTAGATTTGATACAAAAAACACGCATAAATTGTGTTTTACTTAGTACACTTGCTTAAAGTAGAAAATTATCGACAGAAGCACAAGCCTGTAAGAAAACAAGAATGAAAATTCTCCTGGTTGCTCCAGGACTAATTCTAATGAGAAATATGAGGGGTTCAGAGCACAAGTGCCGTAACTACATGAAAATTGAGTTACATGTGTAACTTTGAAGTGTGAAGTATGGACATTTCAGTGTTAGAAGTAAGTATCTCCTAAGTTTCAAATTCTTGCTCACAGAGGCAAGGTTGTGCTTGAATAGATAAACATAAGACTAAGCTATCTAAATGTGTCTTTTTCTCAAAATATTCTTGAATAGAGTTACGTCACTTATGCTCTGAACCCCTCATATATTTTCGGAAGGTGGAATGTAAATATATTTTTTGTTTTTTATTTTACCGCATTGTACTTTTCTATTATCACCAATAATTATCTATTTTTATACAGTTTTATTTTTAATGTGATATTTGATTATGCCAGATATAAGACACTATAAATACCAGTTATTTTAGAAACAAATTCTAAGTTTTTCTTCTAAGCGAAGGGCATTTTTGAGAAAAAGTAGTAGTTCTTCAGGCAGATCTAAATCAGTGATCGCTCTCTCTCTCTCTCCTTCTTGACCCAATTTTCTATTGCTGCTGGGTGACCAAACACACATTCCTGTTTCTCACATGTCATTCTTCCTGCCTAATGTAAGCCGTTCTGGGACTCTAGAACATGCAGAATATTACCTCTCTTACAAAATCATAGCATCATGTGGTTCTATTATGTGGGTTTCTTTGAATATTTCTATCATACATATAGTTGTGAATACAACTCTTGTCCTAAGAAGCCGCAACCAATACAGTTATTAAACATATTTCTTCTTCCCGGTTCACTCGCCCTTTGTTTTCTTCTATAGTGACCACACGAACTGTGTGAAGCACAAAAAACTGATTGCATTGTTCATGTCCAAGAGGCTTCAGAGTAATTGTTTGCAAAGGTGGGATATGGAGCTCTGCTTGAAGAGAGAGCAAGAAGAAATGGTTTGTGGGGGTCCAATCCCTTTCTCCTTCTTCCCCTGGTTGATCCTCTTACCCCAAAACCTTCTACCCACCACGGAGCTATCTTTGTTCCTCACCGACAATCGCCAGTCCACCCATCCTCAACAAGCTACTAATTGGGCACTTTGCTCAAAGGTTGATAATCCTTCACTTTGATTGAAACGGTTAGAGGCTGATGACAAGGTAGCAGTTTTAGCTGAGAACAAAAGAATCATGCTCCTGTGTCCGGCAAGTTCCTTCTTTCTCTCTCCCCGCTACTATGCTCCCCCTGCCCTTTTCTCTTTTTCTGTTCGTAGTTTACCTCTCCTTCATCTCTTTACAACTTCTACATCAGTGAGATATCGTAATTGGTCGCAAGACTTGTACAGGTCAAACGGCAAATGTTGAGGGTGGAGCTGGAAAACGTCACGCAGAGTCGAGGGTTGCCTAAATGGAACTCGTATAAAAAAGCTGTTTCATTTGCCCCGAAAGAAAGAAATTCACTATTGGCTACTGAAGTCTTGCACGACGTGTTACAACACTAAAAGGAAAATGCGTACAAAGGAACAGATAAAAAAGACAGGGAGATCAAATGGGAAAGGTGGACAGTGGAAAAATAGGCATGTGATGGATGCAAAAAAATTATCTTATTCACGTTTTATGTGTCTGCAATGTAATCTTACGCAGATCTCTGAAATTTTTTAAACACATTTTGGTTTATATATAAACTTTGTATACAGGAGAAAACGATGTTAATCTAAGCATGGATTTCTTAGTGAAGTTACAACGTAAAACAACTATTACTGTAATTGTATCTTAATTATATGTACTGCTAGAAAATGAGAGAGAATACTTGTTATGATGTATTCCTTTATTGATTTTCATTGTTATTAATTTAATTCTTTTTCGTCTTACAAAGTTTGACTGTAAGAGCAACCCATGAAGTTGAACCACTCCTGCTCAATTACAAACCCTTCCATTTAATTGTATTATTTCCTATTTGTAATGTCTTAAGCAGTTAGTTGCGTAAATGTACCAGACAGTGTAAGATATTTTTGGTAACGTTGTGGGCGGGTATCTTGATATCACAGAATGGTTCGACCTTTCCAACCTTATTATGTATGATCACTGACCAATTATATTCCCACTTCAAAATTATCTTTTTTTCGCACTAATAATTTTATAGTAACGCAAATCCTTGCGCAGAATGCAGCACTTCTGTTTGTAATGTTTTGTGGTCTGTATAAGAGATAGGTAGTACAGTTTTCAATGTATTTGCATTAGACGAAATATAGAACTGACTTAAAATGTGTATTTTCTCCGTGTGGATGAAAGCACATAGACAATAGGGAGCTAGGACACTATATATTTTAAATCTGGACTATGGTGAAGGTGGTGCAATTAGCACCACGCTCTGGAAACCTTTATCTACCTTTGAAGAGGCTGGGTGAGTCCAAGAGCAACTTATGCAGATATACCGATGGAAATATTCCTGCTTGAGATCAGCCACCATGGGATTTAACTCTACTCTTCTCCATGGTATACACCCTAAAAAAATCCTTTAAAAAAAATCGTGTGTGTCGTTGTTTGCCATTCCTTTCATGTATCTTCTTTTACAACATATTCTTCAATTTTTCACCATCAAAAAGATACATACCCATGCCTTGCACAGGATCCGAACCCGGGACTACCAGCGTCATGACGCCCTGCAATGACAACTGCGAAATCAGCTTTTATCAGCAAGTATCGAACTATGAACATTTGGATTACGAATCCAGGATCTTGCTATTTGTATCATCTTGACAAAGCGCTTCTCTCTAAACATTTGTACTTCATAAAAAAAAAAAAATCTAAATCTTCTCTTAAAGACAGGTAAATAAATCACACAAAGTATGTAAAGATTGCATAGCATTAAGGATGACCTCTTTCAACCCCCCATGGTTTCAAAGAACCAAGAAGCTTGGTTAAGAATGTGCAAATGCTTTAACACAGTTTCTTAAAAGGACCTAACCTAACTGTGACTTTATTTCTATTCATTGAACATTTGTGAGTAATTACATTGTAAAGTAATGTCCCGTACTAAAGTCTCATTTTGACTTTATTACCATTGTGTTTATTATATCTGTATAATCTTGTAATTATATTCGCTATTCTTATTAAATGTAAATTGTATATTGCAGTGTCATATTTCATGCTAATTATCTTAAGTATGTTGTTCTTGTTTATGTAATGTATAATGTAATTAAAGTACTGAACACTGTAATTGGGCATAGGGTATTGTGTTCCAAGTAAATACAAATCTATAGGAAGTATATGAATCAATTTTTAAAAAGTATACAATTACATGAATAACCTGTAAGATAAATTTGCTTTTGCTATATCTTCACGATGACAGAATATGAGGAAAATTTGTCTTTACAGACTCTTAAACTACGAAACCTCATGCTGCTCCATACTTCCTCTGAGTTTCCTAACGTTGATAAACACAGCACTTCTTCAAATTGAATTGATTTAACATTGTTAGAGTCATCCATTACTCAGCTCTTGGGCTGTAGATTATACTGAAAACTCGTCCTTCTACAATTAAAGGAATGAATGAACCACAAAACTGCCTCCGCATCGCTTTTGATACGTCCTGCGCTGGGTACTTTGGCCCCCATACCGACTTCTCAAATGGCAAAAATATGGCTGCTTCATATCTCCTCTGGGAACCATATCTTTAACCCGCTTCCCGAAATTTAACTTCGTATAAGGAAGTGAACCCTATTTGGAGTAGGCTCCAGTCCGGAAACCTGCTCTCATTTTCTTAGAAGGATTGCCCGTTATCTGGGAAACGGAATAATGATGCTCTTAAATCCAGACTAATGTTTATGTTTATCTGCTCTTCAAGACAACAATCTTTATTGATGAAATGGCAAAGTTGGGGAAATGTATCATTTTGAATTGCTTTTGCGGAAGGTGGAGCTTGACCGTTTGGGAAAGATACGCCAAATGCTCCAAGAGATATTAAAATCTTCAAAATACACTGGTACATAATATATGGTCAAAGCAACCTGTTACGCGTGGTGATTTTGCTCAATCGAGAGAATTCGGTGTTCAGAAGTATTAGAGGGCTAATGTCCTGACTTTTGTTCCACAGTAATTAACAATGTGACCGGCCTCTGTGGCGGAATGGTTAACACAGCGCCCTACGATGCCAGGGATCCCGATTTGAATCCCGGCCTGAACATAGGTGTTTATGAACGTCCCTTCATCAATTTCATCAATCATCGCTTATCCTCATCTTCGCGATTAGCCAAAGGTGACAGAAAAGCGATGTGAAGTAAACAATCAATCAATCAATCATTTAATAATGTTTGTTTTTGCATTTATCACCGACCTGAATAGAAACAAATAGAAATCTTAGGATGATGTGGATTCTTACATTGTTCCATGTTCTATTTCTTGAAAACGTATTTGTTTTCCAAAAATGGGAGCACCTAATTTTTTAAGTTGAGCAGGATTAAAACAAGTTTAAAGAAAACAGCATTCACACACATGTAAATGTATTTGTCCATGGAATATTGGGCCAGTGTCATAGTGGTTAATGCTGCAGCTTTGTAAGGAAGAAGTCTTTGCTTCGATTATGGACGGAGGAACATTGTACAGTTGGATGCATAAGTCTTGCCAAGCAAATTGTCCATCACCATGTTCATGCACTTAATTGTACTCAATGAAAGCTTCAAGAATTTAAACAAAATGCTAAACAAGCTGCTGACAACTTTTCCACCAGCATACGTAACAATCAATTCCATAAAAACACGTAGATAGAAAAGAAAAATTAATGAAAATATCCATGGACAATTTGCTAAATAATACTTGTGCATCCCACTGTACCCTGGTTCGGATCCGACTTTAAATTATAGATTTAGTCCCGGTTAGCATATATGCACATAAAATGTATTTAAAACAAACATTGCCAATATACAAAAGAACAGATCTTTGCAATTTATATGTGGAATTTTTAGTAACTTGTAGTATTCATTTATCTGGACGATAATTGCAATATCAATGGATGGGTTCTTAAATTGTATTACTTTATATATAGCTATATAATCATAATATAATAGCTATATAATTGTAATTGTGCACTCGTAGTGTATGTGCCTGTGTGTATTCATTCCATAATTGTTTTTGTCATTTATATCTGTAGTCCCCATGTGTAGTATGTATATTCCTTAATTCATTGGCATGCAACCTCAATTGGACATATCCTTTGGAGTTTCAGGAGTACCTTTCCTAACCAGGTTATTGAAATATAGACTACTGATAACCACCCTTTACCTTGTCCTGGCATGTTATTCAAACTTTTGGTTCATTTCGCGACGTAGACCTACCACTGGAAACAATTTTGCACTTTTCTAATTCTCGAATAACATATTTTGTGGTAACAGCAATACTAATTAACTTGTGTTATCCATATTTCTTAAGAATTACTTGCAGAAACATTTGTAATTCATTTTCAAATTTTACTAATTTATTTTAGGTGAATCTGAAGATTTACCATGGCCTCTTCTTTTCATTTTCTAATCTTTGTCTTCCCGTAAACTGTATTTCTGCAGACCAACGAGGCTCTGTTTTTTCTCCCTATATGTGCTGAGTGTACATTTGCAGCCTCAGTTTTTAACCTGGGCAAAGTGAGTTTAATCCTCAGAGACACGTGTTGATTTTAGTTACATTAAGAGCTTTGACCCCGTTAATGTGACTGGTGCAAATAGCCTATGTGTTGACACACCAACAATTTTTATTTCAGTCCATCAGTCAATTTAATTTTGGTCGTTACAAGTAACCACCCAGGAAATTGAAGACCTAAAATACATATTACCAGCAAGAATTCTTTAACGAGTTATGTAGAGACTAACAAAGTGTCTTATCATTTTTTAAAAAATGTGCGCTATTTTCTAGTAACAACATAATTTTGATATAAATTACAATTCCATTCTCTTTGAGTTGAAGATCAACAATGGAAGTTTACTGTAGTAGAAAAAATACTTTTCGAAAGTTTTTAAACTTCTTTCATTTTTTTACTTGTCTTTTCGTGCATCGCCACAAAACTTTCCTCAAAGCTTTCCTATGAGTTCCTTTAAGCGAATTTAGTGAAATGGTGACAAAGAATTATTACTTTTATTTGAAAAGTTTGGCGAAGAGAACTTCTTCGCAGACCACTCCTTATTTTTTTAACAGCCCAAGGGAGTGGTCATCTGAATATTTGCTCTGCGATCGGGCTAATATGTCAGCTTGAGAATAAGTGGCTATAATTCATTCCTTTTTCCGTTTTATTGCTTCTTAGGGTTTCAACCCTTCATTCATTTTTGCGTACTGAATGGGCTACTCGAATAAGGAAGAAGTATTACAGCTGAGAACATTTATCTTTATACATTTTGAATCCTTTGATATTCTATTGGATTTTCCGTGAACAATTTTAGGAGAAAAAATAAAATTGAATTTATAGTGAAATAAATACACGATTTTCCCTTGCATTCTAAAGGAAATTCAGGAACTATGAAACTGGTATAAGTTCTATTCGGAACGAAAATATGAATATCAGATAATTTTTTTCATTAAAATATGCAAACACTTACGTTGGAAATGTTAACAAGTATTAGTCTCAGCAAAAGCCATATTTCCACGAGAATCACATTACTAGTGATGTCGCGCCGACCTCCATGGCGGAGTGGTTATCTCAGCGCGCTCTTATGTCAGGGGTCCCAGGTTCGAATCCCGGCCTGGGCATGGGTTTTCTTTGCGAGTGTCCCTTAATCAATTTCATCATATCATCACTCACCCTCATCTTTGAGATTAGTCAAAAGTTGCAGGAAAGTGAAGTAAAAGAAACCAAATCAATCAATCGTCTCGTTAAATATAGACGTTAGCAAGACATATACAGGGTGGGCACAAAGTTGCTTTCCAAAAATAAATGAAGAAATCAAATAAAATAACCTAGAACCTAGGTGACTTGACCATCTTTATTTTACTTCAAAGTGTCGTTTGTACTTCAAATACTGCTCAAACTGTCCCCCACCATGTTCAATGCACAAGGTACATCTATTCAGCACTGATTTGCAAGTATCATGACACAATTGAGGATTGTCATCCAATCTCTTGAATGATTGTTCGATTAGCTGTTGCAAGTGAACCAAATCCTGCGGTTTCTGAAAACACTTCGTCTTTGACAATACCCCACATGGATAAGTCGTGTGGTGTGAGGTCACATGAACGTGGTGGTCAATCTGTCGTACCACGACGACCAATCCATTCATCGAAATGTTTATCCAAGAACTCCCTCACAACAACACTAAAATGAGGCGGTGCTCCATCGTGTTGCCACGTGAACGGAATGTTTTCGTAACGAGGGTTATTGACAAGTTCTGGAATCACAACGTCCTGCAACATCTGAAGGTATGTGTCACCGGTAACAGTTCCTTGAAAAGAGAATGGTCCTACGACACCACCACTCCAAATACCACCCCAAACAGTGACACCAGGGACGTTTAACTCTTCCGTCATAATTTCGTGTGGATTAGTATCACTCCAATAAACACAATTGTGTCTGTTTACGCGACCGTTCATCTTGAATGAGGCCTCATCTGTCCACAAAATTCGTTTCCAGAAGTCTCTGTCAGCTGCTTCGTTCCGAATGAGACACCACTCGCAGAACTCAACACGTCGGTCCGGATCACATTCGTGTAACGCGTGCAGAAGCTTTGGCCGGTAATATTTCATCTTCAAATCCTTTAACATGTTCCATACAGAGGTACGTGACATTCCCAGGTCCCCTGCGCGCCTTCTGATAGACTTCTTCGGGCTGGATACACAACTCTGAGCAACCTGTGCAGTGTTTTCTTCATTTCGTACACTTCGGGGACGTCCGCTTCGCTGTAGATCATGTACAGAACCTGTAGCCTCGAATAGTTGGTTCAGGTTTCTCATGGCTTTACGTGATGGTGGTTCCACACCTGGAAATCTTCTCCTGAAACCTGCTGTCACCACATTTGTGTTTTTGTTGTGCTTTCACCAAGCTTGTAGCACGAAAACACGTTGTTCCTTTTTTAATTTGCGATTCATCTCAAGACCTGCATTGCAAGATAACAACTTCACTCAGTAAACAATTCTCTCCAACAAACAGTAAACAAAACACTTACGAAAACATGGTTACCAGTCCTAGAGACACAGTAGTGCCAGTCCTAGTACAAAAAAGAAAAACGCTCGCTGATGCCTCGCTTATTTCTCTTCTTTCCTTACTTGTTTTGGGGAAAGCGACTTTGTGCCCACCCTGTATTTATTGTGGTACAGTCAACGTAAAAAATGATAGCGATTCAACGAAGGAAAAGGGTAGTCAAAATTGTTCCATCGGAAGTTATATCCTTACAGTGTATCTACTCTCCCATATTTGTTGTTTGCCTTACGCTGTCTTTCTTTAATAGTGCTGAAATGTTATCAATTTTGACGTTGAGTGTACAGTCCAGGAGAACTAGAAAACTTCTCCTTAAACTGTGCGTATGTGCGTGTAAAACTTCTTCCATGCTGACAGGCATGCTTTGTACTCTATTGTAATATATTTATCCTTCTAACATTTATCATCATTTAACGGTTTAATTCGTGGACCTCGTTAACTTAACATTGCAGAAACACGTGTCCCCACGATAAAACGCAAATATCTCTTTATTACATGTAGATTTTGTTAATGGCGCTGAGAGTCATATGTTCAAGAAATCCTAAACCTGATCATAAATTTGTTTCCCGGTCACCCAGTGCTGGCTGCTTATCCTAAGCCCCGAAGTGGATGGCAAACGACATAAATAGGCTCATCTTTCTAAGCTTGCATCGCATATGTTGCACCCCACAACCAGTCCCATTCCCTTGACGTTGGTAAGATATTTAGAGGCGCTTGTATTGTGACATGTAGATTTCAACTCATATGTCATCCATTCTATGCATACCGACAGGCGTAACAGAGCGACAGTGCCACGCTCACAAACACACGCGTATATATGGTTCCAAGCACGGGTGAGCGCATGAAATTTCTTATGCTAAATCATTTTGAAATATTTCCTTCCTCTTGGAACGTTCCCGCTGACAGGCGTAAGTCAAAGAAGTTCGTGAGAACAAAGAAGACGCGTTGATCCGAAACTAAAATATCCTGGAATGAATATCCAACATAAATCCTAGTAGCGTGACTCTCATATCAGTTACGTAAAAGGCTTGAGAAAATTCGAATCTTGTTAGCATTTCTTCAGTGTTCCATGAACAAAGAAATTCCTTTGCAGATTTAAGACTTGGGTCTGTTATCCAAATCTGATTTTACAAGATCGCACATTTTTATGAATGCTTGCTTCAGGAAAGTATGTCCTAGTTCATGTGTTTATGCTATATTTAGGATTTAGAACATTTTTTGTAGTTTTGACAATGCGGACTAGGAATCTAGAGATCCGGGTTCGTTTCCTATTAGATGCTAAACGAATCGAGTGAGGTTTTCCGTGAACTTATTCAGTCTGGAAGAGCCCTGGGAAAGTACAGTCACCGGCAATAAAAATGGGACACCTACATCCTGAAATGCTTGCTTCCCTGCAATGCTTTGTGTATGTTGCCTAACTCTACGGCGATGGTAGAAGTTGCCAATGAAAATTTGCTGTTAAAATCCACTTAGCGCCGTAGATTTAGGCAACGCACACAAGGCTTTGCAGGGAAGCGAGTATTTCCGGATCTAGGTGATCCATTTTTATCGCCGGTGACTGTACATACTTTTTATCCAAGCTTTCGCCACATCATGTGGCTTCTTCAGGACAAGAATTGTCAAAGTTTATAACATGGGAAGATAAGTTGGGTTAAAAATGTTAAAATTAAAGGTAAAAGTCAATGCAGAGTGCCTTGTCACTGCTTCCCACTCCATCTTAGGCTGGCAACTCAATGAAACAGTGAAGTACTGGACTTCAGCTACTTTACTTAGTGAAATGATGGCACGTGGTGTAACCTATGCTTTACCCAAAAGTATGACCCCTGAGAGATTTTCTGTAACCTAACGTTTTATATGATGGGCCTCATTCCTACGATCCAGGTTTGAGTTGCGGAAGGAATATGGATTTTTTAACGTGCATGATATTCCATTAAGCGAAAACTTGAGGGATGCTCAAACTGGATCTAGTGGTCGGGAAACCGGGGCAAACGGACGCAGCGGGAACCGAAGCGACAATTAATTAATGTAAAGAGCATAAAAGAGGCAAAAAGAAGGAGGCAAAATTAATTCGTGGTTCTGCTGGAACTCTGCAGATGCTCTCTCGACTGACGGACGCATTCATAAGAAATTAAAATTTATGAAAAGTTTCGTGATGTTTTTAGTGGCTGCCGATTGAACTTGCATTCGTTAAATCCAATTTGTCCCTAAATTATTAATATTTTACATAAACACACTTCTATATATTTTGTAGATAACTGTAGGATTTTGAGAGAGGACAAGCCGACCTCCGTCACGCTAGGTCCCAGGGGTCGCAATCCCGGCCTGGACATGGCTGTTTTGTGTGATTGTTCCTTCATCAATCGCCGCGATTAGCCAAAGTGACGGAAAAGTTACCTTAAATTAGAAAAATTAAATGAAAATCAGAGACGACATGTACTAATAATTCGGCTTTCTCTCTCTCTCTCTCTCTCTCTCTCTCTCTCTCTGTCTCACACACACACACACACACACACAAACACACACACCGCTACATGTCAATTTGTAATGAATGTGTAGTACAGAATTGGGCAACATATAAGAAAGGCACTTTTCCATTTAAATTTCAATACATTAACATGCATAAATAACAATAATAGATTACAGTTGTGGATCACATGCATTTTTAAAGTAATAGATATTGCCTATAAATATGTAGATGCCATTAATATATTATTATGGTCACCGCATGTTTATGGTAGATGGAAGCAAAAATTGACACAGCCTTAGACCGAAATTTCTTTCGTCAACATTGTCAGTGTAGGGCGCCAGATAACTTCCATCAGATACTTTGTGTTGCCGAATAGTAATGCTGTTTAATGATAAATATCGCTCTAACTACCAAAACGGGGAGTTTTGCTTTATGGCAAAATGTCCTAAGGGCGTCATTATTTGCCTGCCGCATCTTCTACTGATCACTGTAAATGCAGTTTTGAGAATATACTTATCTACATTACACATTACAAAGGTTACAAAGTTTGTTTTAATTAATTTTGATAGTTCCTGGCAAGGATGTACAAAGTAGTATCTGGATATATTTTTTTTTTCTGAAAAATCCTCTTCTCGAAATGTAATCCACAATTCTTGGGTAAGTTGCAACAGAAATTAGTATATTTTCTTCCAGAAGAATGCAGTATTTTTGAAAAAACTGAGGATGAAACAAAACTTGTAAGCCTCTTATATTTATCTGCACGACAGTGTTACGGAAAAGCGACCGTAAATTAGAAAAATTAAATGAAAATCATCGACGACATGAACTAATAATTCGGCTATCTCTCTCTCTCTCTCACACACACACACACACACACCGCTACATGTCAATGTAGCTTACATGTTTATTATTTCTTTTGCTAATTTATTCCTCTCCATTTGAACGACATTCATAAATGACACTGAAAACTAATTAACTCTCAGTGAGTGTGCATAAAAATATATCTATTTCATGTTTTTACATTTTCAAATTCGTTTTACAGAATGTTGTGAAATAGTTGTCCAATTCACATATCTAGAGAAACAAATATGTAGAAGAATATATTACTACATAACACAAACTTTGTAACGTCAGCAGGAGTGTGAATTCTGGTGTAATCTAGCTCTGAAAACAGGATCTAGTTTGCTTTGATTGATAGGATGTAATTTTCTTCGCATTTCTGCCACTTTTGGCTAATCGCAAAGATGAGTGTGAGTGATGATATGATGAAATTGATGTTAAGAGATATTCTTATGTTGTTTATTTTCTCACATATAAGATAAGGTAAAGAAGGTACCTCTGTGCATGTGTACACATGCCATGCAACCATATGGGATGATGTGGAAGTAGATCACGGCCATAGTTGAGGTAATGTGATCAGCAACCCCGATCTCTAGTCTCTAATAATGCGCCTGCAAAAGCTTCAAGAAACTGCTGCCATAAATTATAATCATCCTGTATAAATACATATAAACACACGCACATGTGCATATATCCATACAGAGACAGATGTAAGGGAGGCAGAGAGAGAAAGAAATTAATATACATATTGATACTACATAATATTCAAATTTCGTGACATGATATATTCGAATGCAATAAACTTTCCTTTTATTTAGCATTTATCTATTTTCTGTTTTATGATTGGACCTTCCAAACGTGATTAATTTATATGTACAGGTGTTTCTGTAATACGGGCGTTTTAAGCAAAAAAGGAGATACCTATTTAACAAGATAAACATTCCAAACACAACAATTGCAACCTTACACATTGCCGTTTGTGAAACAAAAACAGTCACGTCTTCTGTATTATGTCTGGCAGGTGACCGAACAGCTTGACGACGTTTACGCTCGAACAGCCTCTGAAGGAGATTAAATGTAACACGTTCCAACATCTCAACTTGAATGGTGTTGATTTCCAAGTGGATATTTTTCCCCTCTATGTTCTGTGGCCGACTTGCCAACACCTTGCTTTTCAGGCGCCCCACACAGGAAGTAATAGGAAACAATTAATTCACGTGACTTAACAGTCATCGCACAAACACTACTTTTATAAAATGCCGTAACAGGGCCAGCACGTTGCTATCAATTCCACCAATCCAAGTTTAGACAAATGGCGTAGTTTTCTTAAACAAATGGCAGTCAATAAATTTTGCCAACACCACGATGGAAATTTCCCGCGGGAAACAAAAAAGTAGGGGCGGTTCAAGATGAAATTTTCACCCAGGCGAGGTGGATTTTTGGCGCCCCTCCTACTTTTCACCCTACGCCCTTTTTTTCTACCATGGTCCTCCTAATTTCCACATGCCTCCAATAAAAAATATGAGCATGTTTTATATCTATAGTTGTAAGGACGAAAAATAATAGCCTTAGTTTTAAAATTAATGTGAGTGTTACTGTTAAAGAACGCTTATTGTATGTGCTTCATACCTACATAATGAAATCAAAATAACAGTAATCTCTTAGCTTAAATGGCTACAATTGCTGATTTTGCAATGCACTTATTATGTTATGCAGCAGTAACTTCAATTAATTCTTTTCAAGAATAAATCCAATTTAACCAATTTATCCGGTGGAGGCATATAATGGTTCGGATTCAACTGTAGGTCCAATCCCGTGAATAAAGTGAACTTGAAAATAAACAAACGAACAAATGACCAAGCTCATGTATTGAGAAAGAAGGCGCCAATCAAAGGAGTCCTCCCGGTTTGTCCCCCCCCCCCCCGAGGCCGACGCCCCGGCCAGCTGCCCTTTGAAATAATACTGTTTATGAGGGAATGGTTGAAGGAGGAAAAGTCCGTGGAAGAAAGAGATATCAGCTTATGGATGATATTAAATTAACTGGGTCGTATGCTATTACGAAGCGTAAGGCAGAGAATAGGGAAAGCTGGAGATTGTTGTGAAAAACCTGCCAATTAGGCAGAAAACAATGAATGAATGAAAACATCTTGTATGGATATGTATGCAATTACGAGACCCAATCATCAGTTTTACTAGATCCATAACCATTTCTGGATGAACAACTCCGCGCATGCTCAGACTATTGGTCAAGGCAGCCGGAGCGTAGTGCCGACCACTCCTTCCCAACATGACCAGAAATGTGGTATCTTCTACGTCCACACCCCCCTGTGTGCCCTCAATGCACAGGGGACAACTTCACTTTTTTTTAACTTTCGAATATATCACACAAGTCTTGAAATGCTTATCTTGAAAATGCAAAGCCACACCTACTCCATTTGTAGTTCTGGAACCCCGACGTTTTCTCAATTTTTCCCCTCCTTTCTTCCCAGCATTCCTCTCCTATTGGCTCCATTTTCATTTTCAAAGGAGAAAAGAAATCTGGCGAGATATAGGAGCCGAGAGGTCGTTGGTATTCCGGACGAAATGGAACCAACTGATAAGTCGCTGTCTCGAACGCCGGACTGAAGCTATACCTGACGAGAATCCAGAGGACCACACTCCAGGTGACGAGACGGAAATTCGATATTGGAATGTCCTCGGGTTTGGAAATGCAACAGGCGCTACTTCACGCTGCTCTGGACACGTGTCTGTTCTTTTCGCTTTTTGGCCCATCGCACCTGGACCTACAGATAAAGGTCTGACACATGTAATTCCTTTTTCCAAAACAGATACCGGCATCATTATTTGGAAATGCCACTTTTATGGTTCCTGGTGAGGATGGATAAGTTGCCACTAGTATTGGGCGATATATCGCGACATTGAAAAAACATTGTTCGGGTGATATTAACTAGACGATATATCGTCACGATATTTTAGCGATATATATCGTGGAGACGAAATATCGCCGATATAACGATACGGAAAAAATATCGTATCGTATCGTCTGTGACGATATTTTCTTGACAGTATATCGCGATATCAAATTCATGCCTCTTCCTCAATTGTGACGTTCCAAAAACTAATAAAATTCCATCTATTAATTAATAAATATTAAAAATGTGACTTTCCAAACTAAATAGCAGGTACGGTGAATGACAAAACAAAGTATGATAAGACACAAAAAATTATTATGTGTAATATTTAAGACGAATTATCGTTAATGTATACCGTTTTGGACTATGTTTAAACGTAACGTTAAGTATTTGTTTGTACGTGTGTGTCTGCATACATGCATGTGTAAGGGCAAGAATGTGTGTGTGTTTAAAGTACTACCTTTTGATTGTGTGCGTGAAACGGCGAGCATATGTCTGTGTGTGCGTTTATAAATTGTATTACTTTTGTTTTCCTTGTCTGTTTTATTAGCAATGAGATGTAAGACAATATCGAAGTAGATAACTTCGTCATGTATATAAAGCCTAATAAATAAATAAATTTCCGCGTATCCGATAATTTTTATCTGTAATATGCATATATCGGATGTTTTTTAAGCGTGATAAGAGTGTCATGATAATTCGGGTACACATTATCAGGATTTTTTTTAAAATTTTGAATTAAATTTTTTTAGGTGCATCAGCACTGAGGCTATTTTGCACCCGTCACACTATACGGGGTTCAGCTCCTTATCTTAACAAAAATAAAAACGTATCTGAAAACTTAAATTTCCTTACCTTGGTTAAAAGCTGAGGCTAAAAAGGGCGCTCAACGCAAATAAGGACAAAACACAGGACGACACAGAATTATATTGGCCATGGGGGCAGTCGCCAGGGCCTCGTTAGTCTGCAGTCCAGGGTGTACTACGTGGAAGTGAGGTTGACTATTGGGTGCACTACGTGGAAGGACCACCCCTTACACCCAACATTATCAGGATTATTTGGATATTGACGATATCCGGAACGCCGAACTTCTGTCTTTCCTTGAAAATTAATAATTCCTATTTGTGTTTATTGCAATTGTAATGATACAACCAAGATTCTCCATCGAACTGGTTGACAACTTCTTTATTACTGATGAATAGGAAATTTTCAAATCTCCCGAATGAAAAACTATCAACATTAAATCACGACCGAATTTGAAACACAAAGAACCGTGATGGTCGAGTTTGAAGGGTGGACCTGTTAGCAACTCTTTTGGGTTAATTGGAAATTCTGGAAAGTCAACGTTTTATTTGATGTTATTTTCTTACTAAGTAAGTTGAATTACAACGCTATCCAACAAATGTCAACATGGAAATTATTATTATTATTATTATTATTATTTATTATTTCCATAGGGTTACAATTAAGCCATACAACTTTTCATTTTGAACAAAATTAATACAAATAATGACTTGATGACATATGTATCTGTTATTGTTCATCTCTCTTATGCCATAAGAGAGAGCACCATTTTTAATAATGACAATGGTAAATAGAAGTTTTTAACATTGAGGACATAATTGGAAATAGATAAGCGCACTGTTTCGTTCAGTTTTATTCCCACATGGCATTTCCTGACAGAAGCCTGTTGCTGAGAGAATTAGTAAATTGTCCAAGGGCAAACGGGACTTGTAACTTATATGGGAAAAATGGAAAATTAAATTAAAAAACAAACTCAATAAACTTCTCTATTGTGGAAAGTGGTTGATGAAGTCGCTGGTGCATGAACTGAGCAAGAACTTTCAGCAGAGGAAAAGTAATATCACAGTTGGACACTCGTCGTCTATACGAACACTTGAAAAATGTCACATAACGAAGTCACCCTCCAATGATTTGTTTGCATCCCCCTTGGGCAACATTCAAAATTGACCTTCCCACTCCTCCATTCCTTTCTGAATGCAGTTTTCTGTCTACAACAATACTTCCACCTTCCTCTCGACATATTTTGCCCACAATAGCTCGACATATTTCCAAAGAGTACGTGCGTCTTTTTCCGAAAGGTTTTTATGTCCATTTTTTTTTTTTTTCAAATATCGATGGGTCGTGTATACATAAAAGATATTGGATTTTCTCCCTTACACAACTTATCTCTATCGACTCTCCAGACTTTTCAAGGAGTGAAGTTTGTTGGAACGTGCACACACTTCTGTAAGGGTAGCACCCATATCAACAATCGATCTTATGTAAAAAGAAAAAATGGAATTAGTTAAATATAAGCTGGAATTGAGGCTAGATTTCTGATTTATTATTTTTGGGGATCTAGTCGTTATTGAGGATTTTTTATATTTCAATTTATTATTGATTTGAAACTCAGATTATCAATCCCACTTTGCTGTGGGAATAAATGTCGTCATCAACTGTTTGTTTGCCTTTCAACGCACCTGCCATTCTTTCATTTCCATGTGATTCTCCAAATCATAAAATCCAATTTTAGTAGCGGTTCTTGGATCTAAAATATGCAAGAAATTAATATATATGATTTCCATATGCATATGTAATATGCATTTATCAAAAGACGTTTAAAATATGTTTTGATAATTGTCTAGAAATATTTTGTTTTCCATGTTTTACGATAATTACCTCTACCATACTCCAGCCTGGCACTTCGCAAATGAACCAGGTCCTCCCTTGTGGTTAGATGCCCAGTGTAGGCACATTGCACGGCGATTCGGCCCACTTTAAGTTGTAGGTCCAGTCCCGATTAGCCTATCCTATCTGTACATAAAGTGGACTTAAACATTCAAATACGAATGCACCAATATAAACATGCTATTTCTCTATCGACCCTTCAGACCCCTGTCTTCTTTTTTTCTGTTGTTGCATGGTTCTACTTCATTCAGTTAAGTTTTTGTTCTGCTCTATCGTTATGAAAATAAGAAACTTGGATCTCCACAATAGCGTAGTGGTTAACGCTGTCGCCTTGTAATCAGCAAGCTTTACCCTGTATTGCCCCGCATTAAAGGTAAGCTGTTTTTACATGCGTAATTACCTCACTGCAGAGTCACGATAATAAAATGAAACGTATTTTATAGGTGAATAATAGTGTCAACTTAGGCAAACAACTCTCACACAAACGACAAACACGAAATATGTCCTTGTCTTCACATACTTGTACAGGGATTAGGCCTAATTGCCGTTTCACTTCGCTGGATGTGGGGACTAAGACGGGACAGTTCCCAAATATGCTCCATCTGTCCTCATCATTCTCCTAGGTTTCTCGGTTATGCAATCATAGCACAAAATGTGATATTTGAAATAAGTAAGTAACCTGTTGTAGGGTATCAGAAAATCATGTTTGATAAATAAGATAAACGCAGTTCAAAACAGTAATCCTATTTTTACTTAGAACAGCAAATAGTACGTCGATTTTTTGCAACACATTCTATAAAATGTTACATTTTCAGGTTATGCAGTCATAACACATAATGTAATATTGGAAATATATACGATATACATACCTATGTACCTCGTACATAACCTATTGTAGGATCTCAGAAAATCATGCTTCAAGGATGAGGTGAACGAGAGTTCAAAATAGTAATCCCACTTTTGCTTGTAGCAGCAAATAGTACGTTGAATTATTGCAACAAATTGCATTAAATGTACGCACTCTCTCCAAATCGCCGACCTCCGTAGCGAAGTGGTTAGTACAGCGCCCTACAGACCGGGCCAGAAAATGAAAAAAAAATAATGATTTTGTTAAAACCAAAACGAAAATATTGATGGTTAAGTCCACTTTATGCACAGAAAGGCTAATCGGGACTGGACCTACAGTTTAAAGTAGGACCCTATTCTCTGTGCTATGTGCCTCCAGCGGGTATCGAACATGTAAACAAAAATATAGCCAACCATCTCATATAGCTTGACCTAAAAGTCACAACTAAAATTGAGTATAGTGAGGGACTCACTCTGTTGATAGCTCCGTATATAAATCCGGCCCTGGGAATGTTGATGTATGTACCAACAAGCGTTAATAACAATAAGTAAAGTTGGCTGTTTGTATCGTTCACTTGTACCAAATCTTAACAAATTTTGTAAGCAGCATGCGGTGAGGCGATCATGCTGTCAAGCGATATTTAGTATCACGCACTGAAGACAAGAAGATACAATTAAGGATGTTGTAGCGTAGCAGTCGCAACGTGTACCTTGGGGATTCCTGCTGAGAGTTAAAATGGAATTCCTTTTCCGACATACTTCCCCCCGTGACTCACCTTCACCGTTTCTAATTTTGTCTATTGTGTCATACATCTGTCAACACCCACCTCCAAATTAACTAAGTATGCATTTTTCTGTAAGCTGCTAGTAACGTGCCGCCTTAGATTTGATACGACATACTGTTGATGAAGATTTTGTTCTACGCAGAGGAGTAGGGAGAAATGTATGTGACAGGACTTCTAATGTGTTTGCTGAATCTGAGTTGTCTTTATTTTCTTGAATTGTTAATCATATGGTTAAAGGCTTACAGGTAAAGCAAATTAACGGAGTGGTGTTGATTCCATGAAAATAACAACTAACATGTATTCTTTAATATCAGAAGGGTTGAAATCCCTCACCCAATCTCTCATACAAATTCTGTTTACCGTTCACACAGAAAAGCAAATGCGTCAACTGAAACAAACACAAACACACACACAAATGCTTAAAGTCTGTAACGCTGACTAAATGTTTAGATGCATAGTCAAGAAAGATGCAGGAAAGTGCATCAATCGATGCGTTTCTGGTACATCAAATACAGAAATGCATCGATTGATGCACTAAAGTGTGTGTTTCGGCCTTTGTCAAAAATCAGGTTTACAATTTGATGCTTCTTCTTTTCTTGTTTTCTGTGCGTTGGAGACGTGAGGTTCTGTAGACTTAATTGTATGGCTGCAGGAATTTATTTACAGACATATATCTCATCTGTAAATAGGAAAAGAAAACAGTACGTTAGAATACACAGAGAAGTAACAATTTGAAATATTTAAAAATAAGGATCAAGGATGATGGAAGATTTACTTTTAATAAGTCGAAGGTTTTTGATGGCGTTTTTTTTCAATCTGCAACATCGCGTTTTTTAAAAATAAAAAAAATAAACGACAGTTTTACAAAAATTACACTCTCATGTTCAGTGTTATAAATCTCACCAGTACCTGCTTGGTAAAAAAATATGAGCAGTTCTATCTCCGTTGAATATCATCGGTCATATTACAGCCACAATTACTGCCACTCAACAAAATGTACTCGTAGTAAAGAGAAATTTACAAACGACTGGATACTTTTATGTTTTTTCTTTGTTTTTAGGTATCGATTTTGACTCGCTACAAAAGAGAAAAAGTCGCACAGCTAATATGGTAGCCAGTGATGTAATTTTTCTGAGTTATACGAATGAACCAGGTGCAGTTGGTATTGTTATTAGCTGTCTGTAAATACAGCACTCTGCGTATAAACGCAGTATGGTAACATGTCCCTTCTCTTTGCAGCGCGGGATGATAAATGAATTATCGGTATTTGTTAGTTTTCCAGTCATTCAGCCATGTAGATTTGCTTGCTCTTGCGTTACAGCATCAACAGCTGACACTAACAGAGGTCGGGCGACAGCGTTTGACAAGAACCATCCCGGAATGTTACCCCTTTTATCCACGCCGAGCCATAATGCATGATACTGTTTCATACATGCACCTTTCCATTCGTTCAGTTTGTTTGGAAGAGTGTTTGTCCTAGTCTTTGCACAGCTGACTTTATTGACATGCAATGTTTCTGATTAAGCATAGTTATGTCTTTATAAATCAAACATTTCATTTGTGATTGTTCTTTCTGTCAGGAGAGTGGTCCAGTGGGAAACTTTCCTCTTTCCTATTGGAGCAATCGTATTAAAATACTGTTGAATAACAAGTCCGAGAGTGATACCCTCTTAATTATTCACATATTTATATATCTAGCCAATTGGACAGCCCTGATATTATATTCCAAAAATATTTCCCACATCAAAACAAGTGCAACAATTTAAGATAAGGTAACATTGTTGCAGAAAAATGAAGGACAAAGACCAGGAATGTGCTCAAATTGAGAGAAAAATATCGCTGAAAAGTTGAGATTTTTTACTGAAAAATCAAGGAAAAAGAATTAAAGACAAAAATTGTTCCTGCGGTAGATCTAACTGCATCATTAACCGCAGTAGTAAGCTAGGAACGTAATATTATATACAGGGTGATTCTAAAGGTAGGGTAAAAACGAAAACCACAGATACCTCCTATGAAATAGAGACGAAAGTGCCCCTTCCACTTTGCCGAGAGATGCCTCCGTGAGGAGCTAGACAACGCCGAAAACGTGTGAAAATGAACTTCACACCCCTGTACAGCCAGTACCAGTGAAGATAGAAAGGCGGAACAAAAGAAGTCAAAAGGAACACCAATGTCGCCCATCCGAAAAACACCAGGCGGCAGCTGCGCAACGCATGCGCATGGGGTTCCACAAAGGAAATAGGAGTGTCCCGCAAGACAAGTGAAGGGAAAGGGTAGCGATCGACAACGGTAGGGACAAAAGAAGCAATGAAGCATGAAGTATCAATTGCACAGCGGCAAGCAAACACCATGGCTGAACTATGTACGCGTCTGTTGCCTGTCGAGTGTGACGGACCACTTTCCTTGCATTCTCGGTGTGTTTCTTCGTCCTACATCGTCCTCCCGTGGTTCTGCAACTCCGCACTAATTTTCTCGGCTGCACTGCTTCAGCCATGGTGTTTGCTTGCCGCTGTGCAATTGATACTTCATGCTTCATTGCTTCTTTTGTCCCTACCGTTGTCGATCGCTACCCTTTCCCTTCACTTGTCTTGCGGGACACTCCTATTTCCTTTGTGGAACCCCATGCGCATGCGTTGCGCAGCTGCCGCCTGGTGTTTTTCGGATGGGCGACATTGGTGTTCCTTTTGACTTCTTTTGTTCCGCCTTTCTATCTTCACTGGTACTGGCTGTACAGAGGTGTGAAGTTCATTTTCACACGTTTTCGGCGTTGTCTAGCTCCTCACGGAGGCATCTCCCGGCAAAGTGGAAGGGCCACTTTCGTCTCTATTTCATGGGAGGTATCTGTGGTTTTCGTTTGTACCCTACCTTTAGAATCACCCTGTATATGGAGGTAGTTATACTTTAATGAAAAATTAAACAAAATGCTTCGTTGATTTCTAGTTTTTGCTTAGTAATCAAGGGGTTTAAATTTCTTGTGTATGTACGTCCAGTAACGACAGTCTTTGTTTAAACTAGACATTAAACAAATTTTGTAATAATATGTTATTCATTTTCTGGTAATTTATGTCCATAATTCGAATAGGGAGCTGGGGTCACAAGTGAAACCTGAAATTTATATGAATCATTAACTTCTATTTCCTATACGTCGTTGTGCTTTTCTTCTATGTACGTTCTTACATTATTACATACAGAGATTGTTCATTGATTATTTTTGGTTTTATATACTTGACAATTCAATAATTCTAAATGATACATAATCTCTCTTGGGTCGTGTATTTTGTGAAGGAAATGTGAAAATTATAACTTGGATTTGGATCAAAAAGAACTTGTCTTCTGGAGTCAAGTTTCAAACTTCAAAGGCTTTAGTTCAATAGAGGACAACTGACAGTGGTTTGAGGTAATATTTTTGAATGGCATACCTTTTGTGCAGTTTCTACCAGAGAAAGAATATATTGTGGTGAGATGACTGCAGAAGAAACTTCATGGACAAAGCTTTAAACATGCTTCTGTTCCTGGTCAAGCATTGATGACGTCCATGACAGAAGAGTGTAAAGAAGGGACATCGCCTTCGGATCATAAATCATGCCGACGCTGTGAATGGGCTGTGTTCGCTCCAGCCATGATAGATGACGCGATGGTCAAGTTGGTTAAGTGGTCAGAAACAGGGTTTGCTAAAGTAGGAAGATTTCCAGCCTTCTTGAGTATAACAAGTGGAAACTTTCGAACGTCAAATCGATCTAACCTAAAGGCATTACGCGAAGAAAGAGGAGGAAGAAACAGCATTCATCTTCAATCTAGACAGTAATAAGGAACCTTCTGTCAGTCTGCAGACCTGTCAAAAGCATTAGAAAGAAGGGAAGGGTTTCCTACCAACAGAAGCTTGGAAAGAAAGTAAACTTCAGAATTGGGAAGATAGGCTTCAGTTCAAGAGATCAGACAAAATGAAGAAGAAACCTCCGATCAGGAATTTATCCATAATTTTCCATCTGGAGGGAGGGTGTAAGTTTGTAGTTAGAGATTAAAGGTAAAGTTCCCCTTGCATGTAGTACCGTGCCATGAAGGGACATTTAGGGGATATGGGGGTAGGGCCCCACACATTCTCTATCTCGGATATTTTGGAGGAGATGTGATCAGCACCACGCTCCGGCCGCCTTTACCCCCCTCCTTCCAGGGTTGCCCCAGGTACCCATTGTTTTGAGGTTGGGGCTTTTTGCTGGGACATGGCCGAAAAATTCTGACCTTCGATCATCCACCCCGGGAATTGAACCCCTAACATCGTCGCCTTGTAATCAAGGGGTATCGGGTTCGATACCCGGTGGAGGCACGTTGCACAGTGGTTCGGCCCATACAGCACAACATGGTTTCAGATATGTTACGGATACATGACTCGTGAAACATTGTAACATTGCAGCAACATTGCGAAACATTACTGTGATGTTTCAGCAATGTAAAAATGCCCGCGAATCTAATATAACATTCGTAATGTTACAGAAACATGTCAGTGCAACATTACAGAAACGTGTCAATGTAACATTACAGAAACATGTCAGGGGAACATTACAGATACATTTGTGACATTTCAGTTACATTACAGTGATATTATTTCACATTATTCCCATACAGCACAACATGGTTTCAGATATATTACGGATACGTAACTCGTGAAACATTGTAACACTGAAAAATATAAGTGATGTTTCAGGTATGTTTCAGCAATATAAAAATGTCCGCGAATATAACATAACATTCATAATTTTAAAGAAACATGTCAGTGTAACATTACAGATACATTTCCGAAACGTTTTGTGATATTTCAGCTACATTACAGTCATATAATTTTACATTACGGTTATATTGAATGGAATCAGTACTGTATTCATGAGTGACATATTTAAGGGGGCTTATTGGGGTTTAGTCCCGTTATTTCAATATTAATTTGTAAATCATTTTCTGAAAATAAAATTCACAATGTTTGAAACATAATTAGGAATGATATTTAATTATATTTATTTATTTTACCTCTCCTCAAATGACCACGTATCTCAATTGCTACAATTATTCTCGAGGGGAGAAAATGTGCATAAAAGTACGAAATACACATTCATTCATAACAGACAACAGTTACAACTAAGAAAAGAAAAATACTCGTATTCGCCACCAAATCCTAAATTACCTTAAAATGTGCAATAATAAATCTCTCTGTGGTTTGTTGTACCCTGTCACAAAGAAGGTTTGATTTGAGTTATGTGATCAGCATAATGCTCCCGTCCCCTTTACCACTAGATGAGAGGCTGGAAGCATTTTAATGTTGTATGAAATTCATTCATGATTCTATGAAAATTCTGCTCTAATGTCATATCTGTATGAATGAAAACATTTTTCCTGGACAGAATACATGTTCCACATGTATCGTTTTCAACCTATATGGTGTTCGAACTTTCAGAATTACACAGCAATATTCCAAATTAATTTCAAACATCACAAATTGAGCACATGTCCTCAAATATAACTATCGGATACTAAAATTTACTATGTAACATTCTCACCTTTTATCTCAAATAAAAATTCAAAATGAATGTAATAATTAAATAGCAAACTTGAATGTTTGTAAATTAACAAAACCTTGTACATAGCTACAGGAAATTATTTACATTTTAGATTCTAATCATATTAATTCTGAAATATAATGTATTATTCTGTAAACACCTTACTTGAAACTTTTTGGCCTTACAAGTAACCTTAATTGGAATTATTTTTTTAAGTTGCTAAGAATATCCTATATACTTACATAATTGAAGAAATGTAGATACACATTGACCACAAAATAAATTCAGTAAATGAACCAGTATCCAGAACTGGGAATTAAATATCAATTCACAAGTGCAAAGTGGAGACAAGCTAAACTTTAGCAATTTTTAGGCAGTAACAATACGAATAATATAATTGAATAATAACTAAAAATTTATAAATCAATGAAAAATTTTGACATTCTCTATAATATTAAATATGCAGTGTGTATCAGAGGTTGTGGTTACTAAAGTCGGTCCGCGATAAGAAGCGGTGTGCAATCAGAACGCAGAACGGCAGAACGTGACCAAATTCTGTCTTCTCGTTGGCTTCCATGTGGCTGGGGGTTTTCTGCGTTGCCACGTTCGCACAAACAGGCGGACAGACTAATCAGCTGTTGGCAAGTTGTGAAAAAAATAAAACGTCACGCGAAATTAAGCACGTACGTATCAGTATGCTAATATATGTTATTTCCGTCGTAAAGTGATAAATTAAAGAATCTAGAAGTTTGAATCTGAAGTTTCTTGTAGGTTAACGTTAACTTCCCGTGTAAATTTTACTTTCTGGCAAGCATGAAACATTTTCTCTTCCTGCTCTACACAGCAACCGAAAACCTTCACTGAAAGGACCTTTGTTGTGTTTTTTATTATGGTACATTGCAAACATCAGCTACCGGCATCTTTTTACTTGTGTTGTATCGTATCACAATTACCAACAAAAGAAAATGTGTCTTGTGTTATAAACAACTGTAGCAAATCGTTCTCCTTTGATTTCATGCCGCCTCTCTTTGCCTTCTTTGTGACGCCGCGATTGTTGAAGCTTGAGAACGTACAAATGAAATGTATTTCTTGAAAATTAGGGTGAATTACGTATAAACAAATTACGTACAACTTCGTTTCGTTAACACGTTTTCAAAATATATTTTGCGGAACGTACAAAAATTCACCTCTAAAACAGATAAAAAAGGTAAAGTGCTCCCCTGTGCTTAGCACCAGGCCATGAAGGCGTATAGGGGGGTGGGGGTTACGCCCCACACTTTCTTGATCCGGTCGTTAGTGGGGATGATGTGATTAGCATCACGCCCCTGACTGCTTTTACCCCCCAGGGTTTCCCCCAGATACCCATGTTATTCGACGCTGGGTGGGCTCCTAGGCCGCTTCCAACGTTAGAAAAGTCCCCGGATTTGAACCGACCGGGGATCGAACCCGGGACCTTTAGCATGGTAGTCAGACGCCTTACCGACTATTTTTTCTTTTTTAATATTCTTTATTTTATGCAGTAGTGACTACTTACATGATCCTATGATAACATTACACATATATCAGGTCTATATTACATAATTAGGTGTACTTACAAGAAAAGGGCCTGCAAAAAAGTTGCAGAGAGTGTTTTGCGGTTGGCTTGGTCCATCTGGTAATAATTCTCACTGTAGTGATATTGCAGCGAAATTTGCATTGACACTGAATTATGTCCTAAAATATAATAAATATACTGAGCTACTAAAAACTGGACCGCTCTTACTTTAGTAAGAGGGAAGAACACCAAATCTGGTAACAATAAATGATCGACAGTAAATGTATCGGGCGATGTTCTACATATAGTACCAAGGCATTTACACAAATACTTCCATTGATCTACCGTTGCGGGACATGTTACGAGGCGATGTCGTAAAGTGTCTTCAGCTTGATGACAATTGGAACATACAGCACTGTCAGTCATTTGGTATCGCCACTTTCGAGCACCACTCGCAATGGCATCGTGAACTACTAGGTACCACAAAGATCGAACGCGGTTAGAAAGATGGGAGGCAGATATATTTCTCCATACGTTTGACCACATTACATTAGTTCGGAGAAGCACAATTCGTGGCTGGTGGTGTAACCTGCAAGTCAATTGGTTATAGAAAAAAATCATTGTCATGCCATCGACATCCATGTGAGGTGAACCGATTAGGAGATAGCAAAACTCGACAAGAGTTGTCCTCAAATAGTTGTAGTGGGAAGGGATCTTCCCTGGATAAATGGGTGTTCGCAGTTCCACTTCATCTATCAGAGTATGTAGTAATCTTGCTGTTAAACTATCAGAGTAGTGCAGAAGCAACTCAATGTTCCGTTGTAGAAACAAGGCTGAGGCTTGTCTCTCCACTTGGCGCAAGTTCAGTCCTCCGTTACTTACTGGGAGGCATAACGTTTCATGTGCGACATGAAAGAAATGTGCATGCCATATGAAGCGCGTTATCATCTTTCGTACTTGCGCCGAGACTTTCGCAGGGACATGCAAAACTTGCGCAGCATACCACAACTTCGATAATGCAAACATGTTCACATACTGTATTCTAGAGCGTAAGGATAATTGTCTATAACGGTTCATGTTCAACACTGCCTGGATTTTTGGGAGAATAGTTGTAAAAGTTCTGGAGACAGTCTCTGTGATGGTCGTAGTGAAGTTTATTCCCAAAATTGTCACTATATCTACAATGGGTATAGTTAAAGGTTCAGTCCACAGAGTTGGGTTACACCCTAGGGGTAAGATTTTAGATTTTTTCTGGTTCAAACTAAGTCCCGTCTACTTTCGTAACGTTTCAAGTACTGCCTCCATACGAGTCAAGTCTAGCCGATCTTTCACGATTACGGTCACATCATCTGCGTACGCACATATTTTGTGGTCTCTCCCAAGAAGCCTGAGTCCCTGAAGTTTTTCATGCATCAGTCGTAAAAATGGAGCCAGAGCTGCGCAGAATGCAAATAAGGAAAATGGACATCCTTGACGGACAGAACGCTGAATAGAAAAGGCTTGCAACAGATAACCATCGATAGATAACTGAACTCGAGCTTCTCTGTATAAGCTCTGTATAGATTGTACAAAGAAATCGCCACATCCCACTTTTCCAAAGTATTGGAAAAGATAGTCATGTCTGAGGGAGTCAAAGGCACTTTTGAAATCTAACGCCACTAAAGCAGCTTGAGAACCTTCAATATCTTGCATAGAGGTAATGATGTCACGTACACTAGTTAGAATGTGAAATATTTTACCACTTGTACCATATACATATTGATACGGCCCTAATAAAGTATCCGCAAATTGTTGCAACCTTCGGGTGATCAAACGTGCAAAGATTTTATAATCAGCACATAGTAATGTGATTGGCCTGAAGTCTTCTGGCTTTCTGGGCTGAGATATTTTGGGAATCAAAACCATAACACCCGTAAGACTCGTTCGTCCAAGGCGTTTCTTCGTAAACACAGCATTGAGCCAGCGTGTGAACAGTGGAGCCACCGTTGTCCAAAAGGTTTGGAACAATTCTATTGGGACACCATCGATTACCGGAGCTTTACCTCTTTTTCCACTGTGAACAGACTCGTACACTTCTTTCTTTGAGAATGGCTGTTCTAAATAGCGACGGTCATCTTCCGTTAACATGGGGAGGTCTATCCCTTGCAGTGGAGTGCGATGGGAGCGTTGATCTTCCTTCTCTTTAAACTGATCTGCATAAAAGTCCCGTAAGTAATTTCGTATTAACTTGGGTTCGGTTAGTCTCCCCGTGGCTGTATCGAGACACGTTATCCTCTTTCGCTGTGCACTGCGTCTCTCTGCTAACACCTGCACCAACGAGGCTTCTTCTTTTGCATCAAACATAGGAAGACGACTCCTAACGCTGTAACCTTGCATACGCTCTCTGTGCATGCTCAGTAGCACTGCTTGCACTCGTTTCACTTCTTGACGCACTGGCTTCCCTTGTATTAGCTGTGTTGTTAGTTCGTGAAGCACTCTGTAGTAAAAGTTATATTTCTTATTGAAATCTGAGTATTTTTCACGACTACATGATAAACAGAAATATTTAATGGAAGGTTTTAGAAAAGTGTCCCACCACATAATAATGTCAGTTTGACGTACGCTCATTTCTTACCACTTCCTCCATTTTTGTTTAAATTCGGTACGAAATAGTTCATCTTCCAATAACCGTACATTGAACTTCCAAAATTCCCGCCCTTGTCCAACTGAAGGTACATCCAAACTCATGTCGAGTTGGACACTTAAATGATCACTAAAGCACGTTGGGAAAATTCTAATCGCAGATATTTTGCTAATCATGTGTGCACTAACGTAAAAACGATCAAGCCGACTCGCTGTGTCGGCACGTATGTATGTGTAGCCGTTTATATTCGGACCTTTAGCCACCCAAACATCGTGTAGTTTAAACACTTCAACCAGCGTCTGCAAGCTAGGTGATGTATGGAATCCTGGATATTGGTCCTGTCTTCTTAGAGTACAATTAAAATCACCCACCAGCACAATGTTTTGACGGGAGCCACCTAATGCCTTCGCCACGTCTGTAGCGTAAAATATGTTCCGAGTATTTCTAGCGTCGGTACCTGATGGTGCATAAACATTACAAAACCATATGTTTCCTATTTGGATACATGTGATACGACCAGACGGGTGATGGTAAACTTCCGTTATATGGAGGCCTTCTTCCACAACTATGGCGGTTCCTAGAGAATTGTGAGTTAAATTGTTATACACGGTATATTCACTGCCCAGACAGAAATCATCGGTCCCGACTTCTTGCAGGAAAATTACATCCAGGTGACTTTGCTTAATATAATCTAAGAATGCATGATGCTTGACACTAGATTTCATCTTGTTAATGTTTATTGTTGCAAAATGATATATGGGGGTCGTCATGTGGGATTCTGTGCTATTGTACCCGGTGGGAATGTTATGTGCAGTTACTGACGTTAAACTATTTACCTTTTTCAATTTCACTACGACATGCGACAAACATAACCCTAATAACATTATAACGCGGACAACACACTTCATAACTAGGATATGGTAGACATATATCACACATTGACTTCAAGCGACCAATCAGAGCCGCCGCTAGATTTCGCACTTTGTTCTCTTGTCGCACTCATCGTTCTACGCAGTCGCCGAGACACTGGAGACACCGAACGATGAGGGCCATCTTGCCGCCGTGTCGACGCCGTATCGTTCGTAGGGAGACTGCGTTTCTTCTTCTTTTTTGGTTCCTTCGTTGTTTTCGGCAGAGCGCCTGATGCGGGGGACGCCGTCTCGGAGTTCCCACCTTTACCTGCATGATCATCATCTGCCTGCTGCATCAGACTATGGGGCACCTCTAGGGTAACGTCCATTGTTTCTTCCCCATTCTTCTCTGCTACGTGGGCTTCTGGGTTGACATTCACTTGGTCCACACTGACGGGGATAGGAACGTCTGCTGTTGTCTTGTTTTCTACACTGAGTGGTAAAGTGGAATCTGGTACGGTATTTTTAGGTACATCCTGTAGTGAATCTTGTACGTTGCCCTCATTTTCCTGGTCTCCGGAGCGTTTCATATGCACAGGTAGTATAGTGGGTGTCGGGGTCATCATTTTCTCGGCAGCCGGCACATTCCTCGGGACAGAACGCGCCGCCCCGGCATAGGACGTATCGTCGAGTTTCTCCATTTGAGGACGTCGGGACGGACAGGTAACGTAAAAATGGTCACTAAGGTCACAGTAACTGCAAGTACGGTCTTGCCCGCTATATGTCACCCAGTATCGTCCGCCACTGATTGTGACGTACGATGGAATCGCACGAGTTAGATTCATTTTGGCGATTTTACGGCCAGTTCTTACCGGATAAATATGATCACTGGAATACCGTTCATCGTCCAGGGATATTATCTGACCGTACGTACTCAGCACCGGTCGAATAGCGTCATCGGACAGTTCACTCGGTACAACGTGCACTCTAACTATCACGTAATTTGCATCCGCCCACGTAACAAGCACTGGACAATCCCCGTCTTCGTCACTATATTTATATTCCCCGTTTGACTGCAGCAACAACTGATCACACACTACTTTCGATAGTAGTTTCAGAAAGATACAACGTCTATAATTGTCTACTTCAATACTTACTACTTGTTCCGGTTTCAATTTCATCGTCTTGCTAATCCAATTGTGTATTTCCGTCGAAGTTGGTTTCCTTCGCACTTGACTGAAGTTCAGTTTTAGTGTATTTAATCTCTTGATTACCATGTTGACAGCGTCGCCGTGTTTCAATTCAACCGGACTCGCGAGTAATACGCGCTACGTGACTTCGAGCTATTAGAGAAACGCGCAAACACAACCGTCTCAGACCACTGCTCGAGCCAGACTGACTGAGCCACCGCGGCCCCTCTAAAACAGAATTTCACAGAACTGAGTTACTGTATTACGGAGAAGAATTTATCACGAACAAATCAATTGTGTGTGAATTGATTCATTGAGTTGGTGTTTTAAAGTCCACTTTATGCACACTACGGCTACTCTGGAATGGACCTACAGTTGGAAGTGGGATCCGAACCACTATGTGCCTCGACAGAGCATCGAACACAGGACTCCTTGATTACAAGGCGACGACGCTTACCCTACCACTGTACCATCGGGGAGGCACATGTGGGTGTGTGAAGTGAATTAATTTTGGAAGCTACATGACAATACAGGCTCTGGCAATACAGAGTTCAATAAATTACAACGAAACGCTTGGCAATTGCTCGATTTCCTAAACATTAATGATACATTTGGTACATGTGTAATTAATGCTTCGATTTACCTGTATGTAAAACATAAAAAATGAATGAAAGAACAGAAGTAGTAGTTAAAGAATCAGTTGTTTTTGCTGAGAATGAGCACAATGGAAGTGTCCCGTTGTTGACTGTTTAACCAGATGTTTAATCCTACATGTGTCTCTGTGGGCTCGCGAAAATCCTGAAGTAGGTCAATCCGGCAACGGCGCGTCACCACTAGAGCGGGTGGTTCCACGCAGGTTGCTAGCGCGTCCCGACTGTAGTTAGAAAAAATCATTCTCTTAATGTTACTTGTGAGCAAGTGCAAGAATTATTACTTTAAAGAGATATAATTATATGTTCTCATTTCTATTATTTTTTAATCATTTATATTTCACACATCTTTGACTTTCAACGTTGTTATGGTGGTTAGGATGGGTTGGCCAGTTTCAGATTACACTGAGAAATTGAATTAAGCTCCTTGTAATGAAGGGATTTCTGATTCGAAACTCTGGTAGAGGCACATTGCAGTGATACGGATCCCATTTTGAATTGTAAGTCCAGTCCCGATTAGCCTATTTGTGCATAAAGTGGACTTAAAACATCAATTCAAAGAACCAAATACATATAAATAAGCATACTTTGATATATTTTTTTTCACCAGCGAGTGATCAGACACTATCCATGTCACCATTGAACTTTAAAAATTGGACATGCATGACTTCAAAGAAAAATTATTATAAAAATAATATTTTTTCATAAAATATATTCTTTATTTGTCTAAATTTGTAAAAAATATAATTGCTTATGTTCTGTTAAGAAGTATTTCATTGCAGGTTCTCCGCTATAACCTCATGTTGGAGTGCAGTAACATTCAATTTTTCCTGAAAGGAAATATTGTCATATAATATCAATTCTGGTCAGAATTTTCATTTCAAAAAACAATATTTTTTAGAAGTAAAATAAACATTTTAGCCTTGAAGAAAATTGCAAAGCAACATCAATAATTTACATTCTTCATATCAGCACCATTCAGTTTTTTTATAAAGGTAATCTCAGAGAATGCCGTAAAAACCAATTGAATTTTGCCAAGAAAAATTGCTTTTACTTCATATAAAAACAACTAATTATTACCAATTTTTTACCTCTTGAAACTTAATAATAACAATTGAACCACAAATGGCCTAAATCTAGTATATTAAATTTGTATTGTTTCATAGTTTTGAATTATTGTAACTTGAAATCCAAATTTTGTCCAAAAATGATCATTCTTGCGAAAGCAACTAATCTTAAATCAGCCATAAAATACATAATTACTGCTAAATCTGCATAAAAACTAATTGTTGGCGTCATAAACATTTTAGCCTTGAAGAAAATTGCAGAGCAAGATCAAGAATTTACATTCTTCATGTTAGCACCATTCAGTTTTTTATAAAGGTAACCTCGGAGAATGCCGCAAAACCGATTGAATTTTGGCAAGAAAAATTGCTTTTACTTCATATTATTTGCTCAGAACTAGCAAAAAGATTTTTTAGTGAATGCTCAATATGTTATGTAACAGCCAAACCGTTAATGTTAGTAAAAATCAGTGTTGCCATCTACTATTTTAGAAAATTCCTCGGCATTCATTATGTTTCATCTTTCTTTTAGCATGTCAAGTTAAATACAACATCTGCAACTTGTGCAATCGTGCAGCATCATAATTACGTTTTAACCTTTTATTTTATTTTTGTCAACAATCTATAATTCTACCTACCTAATTACGAAAAAAATATGAATATAGTATATGGAGGGCATCACAAGCCTCATGAGAAACAAAACTATACAAGACTACATGAGAGAGAAAGAGAGAGATGATTAACATAAGTGAGTAACCTAACAAGTGATTAAGAGAGGAATATAAGTAGGAATTAAGTTTTGTTACAGAAAAAAATACCCATGTGATGATTCATGGCTGGAAATATTGGAAAAGCTAGCTGATAAACAGCATGAAAAAATGAAAGTATACAACAAAATCTCTTCTGATTTTGCATGTATTTCATAACAAGAATTTCTCACATTATAGTGGATAATGAGATAATATAAACACTATCTTGATAGCCTGGCATAGCTAGTCATTTTTTTATAATATACACTGTTTAGTCATGGCACTGTGACACTACTAGAAGTCATGTCATAGTGTCACTTTTAGAGGGCTGTGTGTGTTTTTTTTGTTGTTTTTTTTAAAGCCAGTGCCATGTCTGTTTTGTTTGTAATTGCACTTCAATGTAAACTGAATTTTAATTATGACTGCTATGTTCATTTGAGCTATTATGAAAGCTTTTTCATAGGCTAATTTTATTCTTGATAGCTTGTGCAACCAAACGAGAGCTGATCTAACAAGTATGATCGTGGCTGTGGTGCTGCCGTAGACTTACATTTCGTAACGATGTCACAGAATAAATTAGTTGATTCGTAATTTGTATTAGACAGAGGCTCTGAACGTAACAACTTACATGGTATTCTACGCCTCTTCATTATGCACAGGGAAGTGAGAAACTATATTTTTTAAAAAGAAGAGGACAAATTTTGTGGAAAATTTAGGGGGGGGGGAGTCATATACCGTAAACGAAAACTATATAGCTATTTTAACAGTAAAAACATGCAGGGAAATACTTTGCGACTCGACCATTCACTTTTTCACTACACACAACGCAGGCATGGGCGTCCGGAAGAAGGGGAGCAAGGGGGCCCACGCCCCCCGGAAAATAAATCTGTACCTAAAAATTATATAATTCAGACATAATTTCATTTCAATCACAGTAATTTATGATAATTATTATAAATTCGTTGAAGAAACATGATAATTTCAGACTGAAACAGTGTTTTTTGAGGGTGCATCACTATTTTGGAGGAAAATATGTGTCCTTTGCCCCCCTCTGGAGAAAAATTACCTTGCTCGCCCCTCCCTGGAAAAAAATCCTGTGGACGTCCATGAACGCAGGCAACTTATTTATATAGTTTCATGAGGTGTGAGAAGTTCAGTGCTTCTTTACGTCCACGTATTTTAATTAAACAAACAAAACGAAATACTTCTTTAAACACTGGCTTCAAACTGCCTTGTTCCACTTTTTCACACACGTTACACAACACAGATTAAATGTATAGCGTGCATAAGTATAACACAATTAAATACACGGATTACCTTACAGTATTATCAATGTCTCTTTGATATTAATAATAATCAACTTACCGCTCAATAAACAACATTATTATTCATAAGATGTGCACGACTCCAGGTCAGCGTCAACATGGCTGCCACAGAAAATGTCCCGGATGGCCGCCACGCATGCGTGATGACTGAATCCAACATTTCAAAATCTTTCTGAAACATTCCTCCGAGATGTAAGAAAAATGAGACGTTCCAGAAACTAGCCAATGAAACGATAACATTGCAATGTTTCAGAAACGAAACTGGGACTTCGTGTGATGCTTTCTGTAACGTCAATGCGAAACCAGAATTTTCGAAACGTAAATGAAAGATTGCAATATTTCTGAAATATGTCTGAAACTTGGTGTGCTGTATGGGGGATCCCACTTTAAATTGCAGTCCCAGTCCCGATTAGCCTTTCTGTCATAAAGTGAACTTGAAATAGCAATTCAATTCAACATGCTTTTAATAAACTCCGGTAATTCGTGTACAAATCTCATTGCTATGGATAAATTCCTAACTATTAATAAATACGAATGCGCTTCATTTCTGGTACTTTTTTCTATCGAGGAGCGAACAAGAAAATGCACAACCAACATTCAAAAACCGCTAGCGCTTTTCCTCGCCAAACTCACAGGTTATCTTCACATGACCAAACTTTCGCTCTGATTGGCTGTTCCACAGAATCTAGCAGAGAAAGAGTGGTTGCAATTAGAACATGGCCTAGTCGTCTAAACCAGTCTAGCATCCAGCCCCGCAGACATAATTTCCAGCTAGGTAGCCAGTTCAGCGCCAACTACGTAGAACCTCCCTACTTTCCCTGTGATTCGACCTTTATAAAACAATATTAGAGCATTTCAAGGCCATGTCAAAGGTTCATGTTCGCACGCTTTATTCACTTGTCGACGATGCGCGCACCCTTGCATTTTCCTTCGCCGCATTGCATCTCATGGGTACTGGCTACCCTTATGCAAGGAGCACGCCTCTTAAATTGCGGTTCTTTATCACGTATTTTACCTTGTCTGTGAGTATATGTGTAGGTTATTGTGAGTGAAATATGCAGCGTGGAATTTTTTTGTGCATAATGATGACGTGCAGATCACGCAAGGAAAACTGTAAACAGACATATGGCTGCTTTCGAAACCCTGGAATCGTAGATCGCCGTCACTTGTTTCAGCAAACAGGTAGGCCACGCTCTTAATACTATGTATGAAACATGTTCTATGTCAAGAACGTTGACTGACTTTCTTCAGTCCAGAATTTTACGAATAAAAAGGAATTCCTCCTTTTATGAAGGAGAGCCACTTTGTATTCTTTCTTGTTTTTCTCCATTTAATTCATGCAATACCTAGGTACTTAGGATTCATTATTATAGGGACTTGATGATTAGGTCTACAGTAAGATTGATATGAGCTCCTTGCAAGAACGCCAGGACCGAAGTGTTGCGGAGTAATATAAATTAGAATGAATAAGTGTACAGTCAACGGCAAAGATAATGGTAGGCAAATTACTTTCTTTATTCTACATCCTGTGTTGTTTTAAGGAATGAAACTATGTTGGTTCGAAGCACGCATTGTTCTCTGCTTATTGACGTCGTTATTTTAATTCATTGTCATCACATTGTGTAAAACAGACCGAATGAAAATGGTGATGGACAATTCGCCTACTGTTTCTTTCGCCGTTGGGTGTACATGGCTTTTAAATTTGATTGGATTTATTTGCGTCCAAGGACTAAAGGTTTTGTACAATTTGGTGCATCAGAAGTGTAGGACATGTCATAGTGGAATACATAATATAGTACCGTAATAATAGAATACATATGATTATATATATATAGACTGTATAAAGGTGCATGACAACCCTTTCACCTTTTTTTTTTTACATGAAATTCAGCACAGTAAAGCTGGGTTTGCCTGGTTTTATCCATGATTAGAAACCAGTCGATTAATTTTTTCATCATGATGAACAGTAAAATGGATCAATCAGATTTTGGACAACAGTGGTATGGTATCCTAGAAGCTGAACTCTCTCTCATAAAATCGTATCTATCAAATAGACAGCAGATGGTCAGTATAAACAGTAAACAATCAGATCTCCTAAATATTGAAAGCGGTGTCCCCCAAGGTTCTGTTCTTGGTCCTTTCCATTTTAACATTTATGTGAATGATCTACCCAGCTTCATACTCCATAAAACAGTTTTGTATGCAGACGATACTACTTTCCTCACAATTGGCAATAATAAATACATACTTGAAGAACTGGACGAAGAACTAGAAGAGAAGTCCACTCTCTGGTTTGAAACTAATCAATGGACTATTAATCAAAACAAAACAGAGAAAATAATCTTCACCCTAAATAAGGACATTGAATAAACCTCAGTAAAGCTTCTTGGTTTACATCTAGATTCAAAATTATCCTGGGATGTGCAAACAAACAAATTATGCTGCAAACTGGCCAGAGTCATCTTTTTATTAAATACAATTAGATCCTGTGTATGTGAAAATTTATTGGTACAATCTTATTATGCTTTTTTTAATACCCATTTAAGATATTGGGTTTTATTATGGGGTAACTCGTCAACTGCTGGCAATGTATTCATTTGGCAGAAAGAAGCAGTAAGCAATATGGCTGGAATATTCAACCAATCCGTTTCATGCAAACCTCTTTTCAAGCAATATAAAATAATAACTGTTCCATGCCTATACATATTTAGCTGCCTAATGTTTATCAAAGAAAATATTCATAAATTCAACATAAGACACTCTGTACACAGACACAACACAAGATTCAGTTGTAAGTTGGCCACACTACCAACCAGGCTAAGCAAAGTACAAAATAATTACAAACACATGGGAATAAAATTCTTCAACCAGCTGCCAGGGACAGCCCACTATGCACCTCTTGAAAAATTTAGAAGGGTGCTGCAAGACTGGGTAAGAGAAAAGGTTTTCTACTCAATAGATGAATTTATTCTGCACTCAAAAGAAGATTTAAATTTCTAGAACTTTTAATATTTGCAATACTATCCTCTCCATACTCACCCTATGTACTATGTAGGCTTGTTTATGCTATTCTTGTATTGAGTTTTATATTTAGATATATATACTATTCTTGTATATGTCTTATATTTGTATGTTTATACTATTCTTGTATTATGTTTTATACTTGTACCAATGACGACATCTATTGCATTATTGTAATGCTTAATGATGAATAAACATATTGATATTGATTAATTTTTATCATATTAATAGCAATAGTTCATGCATAATGTATAACTTTTCTCTTTGGTAAACTCACATAAAAAAAAGTAAAGTGTTCCCCTGTGCTTAGCACCACGCTATGAAGGCGTATAGGGGGTATGGGGGTAACGCCCCACACTTTCTTGATCCGGTCGTGCTTTCAACAATTTATTAATTATTATGGTTGTTTCATAGTACATATAAATGCATACTTGACATGTTGGTGATTTTAGCTTATCCCTCATGTAATTGAGTGTGTATCTTGAGAAATTGTCATGCAGTACTTGCTTTCAAATCGCCACATGCCTTTCTGTTCTTTCTGTCCTGTCAACATTATCACTGGACCATGGGAGCTAGTTGGGTCAAGGACATTTAGAAACTCAAAGCATTGTAGGTATGCTTAGTATGAACACCATGCCATCATTCCAACAATGAGCAGTGTCTAAAAGAAATGGGTCATATTTTCTAATAAAAGACAGCACTTCTTGGTTAGCTGAATGACTGTCAATAGAAATAATAGTAATTATTTTCCTGTGACCCATGCTTTATGGTCCTGTGTTAGTACTGGTGAAAATACTTAAACTTTCCACGTTCAGTCCCTGGCCTACATATTGTTTCTAAAAGGAGAGGGTGGGTCCCTTTGTCTTTTTGAAGCCTTTTTTTTATGTAAATAAGATAATGATTTCTTTATTGAAATAGTGAAAAATAAATGAATATGAAATACACAAGTGCATTTTCAGACTTAATAAATTATGCTTTTGTTTAACTTATTTGCATTACATGAACAAAATACTCATTAGCTCTCCAGTAATTTTGGTCCAATGATTCTGAGTAACAGGATTCACAGTAACTTACGACATCACACAGGAGCAGATATAGTACAAAGCAGTTTCGATATCAGTCAGTTCATTATTGTGTTTGTTTATGCTGCATGGCTCTTGTAAAATTAAAATTATCAAGGGTGGAAAATAGTTTATGATAGGATTTTTTTAAACAAATTATTAGTAAAGTCAATAGTTTATTGTGTTCATGGTTGTAAGTTGTGATTTTCTTTTTCTTTTTTTTTAGTTTGAGTTTGTGTTTGAGTTTGTCCACTTTATGCACAGATATTCTAATCGGGACTGGACCTACAGTTTAAAGTGGGATTTTTACCACTGTGTGTCTTATCCGTATATCAAACCCAGAACCCCTTGATTGCAAAGCGATTATGTTAACACTATGTCATCGAGAAATACTCTTTTACTTTTGTTATTACATGTGTGGGATGTATGAAAACTGTCCAATGACATCTTATATTTTTCAGTTCAGATAAGACATTCTTCTCATCGGTTTCATAGTCTATGAATATCTTATTATTGTACTTAGAAGTTAACTAAGTTATAAGAGCATTTCTTCACCATTGGCTTACCATAAATGCTAAAGAAGAATATAGCTTGAAGTTGAAAGTCATGTTTCCTTCTCTGCTTTCTGCTGTGTTATTTGCCATGCTATGGCTTATTTTACAGTGCATTAATCTGAATTATGTTTATACACAGTGAAAATATATAATATCATAGTGAAAAACTGACTTGTCTTCATCACGTCTTGACTGATTATATGTATGATCGATATATAAATAAGTATTAAATAGAATCTCAGTTCTACTTTTAAAATGCTAATTTATCAGTACCCTCTAGTTGAATTAATCAGAATTTGACCTTTTTTGTCAGTTAAGTCAGTCACTTGTCATTTTGACCCTCACCTCTGAATTAATTAAAATCAGAATCAAGTGAAAAGGTGTGGCAGTCTTTCACTGTAACTTATTTTTGTGTAACAATGGTAAGAGGATTTTACAAAGCTAAAATAGGAATAATTTTACTAAAATTTATCTCGGAACCACCATAATATGACCAACATGATTACATGTGGTATCCAACTAAAGAGAACAATCCCCATCTGCCAATTAAACTATTAAACAATGTGTGATTTTCACTAGGGATTCTGTAAAATTAGAGTTTAACTTTGTTTGAGATAATGTTTTGGAAATATTGAATTCCATATTTCTGTTTCAGCTTCACTTGTTCAACTTCAAGGGTACCCCAAAATGTAAAGGAGGACCTATCCAAAGACTTGCAGGACCTGGTAAAAGAAAGCAAGACTGATGTTGCAAATCTTAAATTGCTTTTACAAATGACATTCCATAACAGAACAGTTTTGATGAGGAGTAAATCTGTTATGAAATGTTACATTTTCGAAGACAGTACCTACTAAATCAACAGGTAAACCTCTTTTGGTCCAACGTGCTTCCTTTCCTGTTCTAGAGATCTCTCGACAGGTCCTGAGCCAATCGGAATCGACGAAAATGACGTTTGTTACAGTCTGTCCCAGGCTGCGCATGTCGGTAGAGAAGTGGAGAAAGCGAGTGGCAGGAGCCAAGCAGTGCACGCTGCTGGTAGCTGCGGCCATAATTCCCTTCCATGCACTTCTTTCGCACGATCTATGACCGAGCCCTCTCTAGTCACTACTTGCGCATAGTTTCGTTCGCTTGCTCCACAGACTCCTGAGACAGAGTATAGACATGGAAGAGCGAATGAAAACAAGAGAAGCAGCGCTGACAAGCATGTTGTTTCCACTTTGCGTTTCAGTGTGTCCTGGATGGCGTCGTAGTAACGTCGGCGCTTTGTCATCAAAGTGGTACGGGTCCGATACTCTGTGGAAACGCATAGTAGTTCGGATCCCAGTTTAGACAGCAGTTCCAGTCCCCATTAAACTTTCGGTGCATAAAGTGGACTTAAACTCAAACAAACTTTAAGCTTCAATCCTCACTTTTCAAAATGCTTATTAAAGAAGTTAATCTTGCACATAATAGTATCTATTATGATTTAAAAAGAAAATGAAGACATTAGACATCGCTTCAATTCTGACATGTGAGAAAGCCAGAAGTATTCAGGAAGTAAATTATAGTTAAATGGATTATTTTATTTGTTCAATTCCTCTAGTTGTGTACAGAGTGGCATTGACATTTTACACTTAGTTTCCTCACCAGGTCGATTAATGCCCGGTTTTGTTTTAAATGTCAAGTTGATTCACAAAATCATTCATACACATTGCCAGTTTAATGTCTTGTACATCTATAAGTGAACATAGTGAACAATCTCTCTCACTGGGTGTCACCTGTTCGCTTGCCAACCGCTTGAAGTGGTCGACTTTCGATCTCGCCACGGAAGTTCCCGGGTTCCAATCCCGCTCTGAGGATGGTTGTTCTTCTTGAATATCCATCATCAATTTCTTATAATTATCAATCATCCTCATAGTCGCGATTAGCCAAATGTGAAAGAAAGTAATGCTCAATGACATTACTGGATGCTTCTGTGATTGTATATTTTATTTTCGTTGTGCTTATTATTTGCTCAAATGGTTTTATTATAAATGACGTCGTGAATTAGTTATTTAAGAGAGCAACACTTACGTAAGAAGAGATCAGATTAATTAATATAATTTATGATTTTTACAAGTTCTCTTCTTCTGACTGATGGTGTCTAGGTTGGTACCATCAAAAGTTGGTCTCCCTGCTTGTAACAGCTGTCATAGTGAAGCTGTTATGCATTTTACGATCCATGTAATGCATCTATGACGTCGAAAACATTAAAATCAATCTACCTCGAGCAGTCGATAACATTACAAGTAAGCACAGCCATTTGTCACTCAGTAATAACATATCACATAAACTTATTTGCAACCCATGTTCAACGTGCTGAGAGAACTGTGCAAATAATAATTTACTTTGGTCATGACGTTTGAGCGCTTTGGACTTCCGTCAAACAAATGACCGAATGTCCGACGAGTATTCAGTCAGTTGGTGGGATTCAATATGCCTCCAGGTTGGACTAAATGTTAACAAACTGTTTGGTTCATTCCGTTCAGAAAAACTTGTGTTAACGTCGCAGTTAACAAATAATTTCTGATCCTTTGTAATGAGCGTGTAATTGTGCAGGAAGGGAGATATGCACACGTGTCATCCCGACAGTTCATGCTCACATGCACATGTGAACTCTGATGAAATTAAGGAATTAGATTACATACCAACTGATTCTTTTAATTGTAGGCTCGAAATAATGTTATCCATTACCTTTTGCTAATGCAGTGACACGATTTTACCAAAATGGCGTGATGCTAGGTAGGAACTTTTGTAAACAGTCCAAATCTCAGGTCTCATAAATGGGAACTGCAATAATGGAGCCATTTGTCCCTTAATTCATAGGCGTAACTTGGGCGGGAGCAAGAGGGGAACTTGCCCTACATGCTAATGTTATATGTAACAAATGACGTGCTCTATACTTCTGCAGATAGAAATATCTACAATGTAGTCAAGAGAACAAGAATAAATTACAATTACAATAATTGTAGGTTCATTAAAATGTACAAGTTAATGGTAACTACTTTTGTTAAACTTCTCCTACCTGAGAAACAAGGTAATGAGGTATGAGGTATGATTTCGCAAATTTAAGAGTTAATTAGCACAATAGTCCTGGACTATATTTTTATGGCACAGAAAACGTTTTGATTATGCCACTTTAAAGTTAAACTCCAAGTTCGATTCTACCCCAGCCACCTCAAAGTTAGGTACCAACATACGCCCATACCTAATTCCTGAGATTTTTTGCTGTGGCTAAGTTGCCAGTCACGTAATGTAGTGACTATATATTCAAGTATCAAGAACCATAATTTGACGAAGTGATATAGTCCTGGATTCAAATCTGGATTGAGCATTGTAGTTATTTTCACATACTACGAGTATTTTCTAAATGCACCATTTATCCTCTTTGTCGTGATTAACATAATTAGTAAAAAAAAAGCACAGTGATTACTACATTATTTAAACAAAATACAAGACTGTACTTTTGTACATACTGCAGCAAAAGTCAGTTTTCATATAAATTGAAATGAGTACTTCAGGTGTATTTAAATTTGAACTTTTGATCTATATTAAATTAACAAAATGTACTTTTGTGCATTTCACCTTCGTGACCCATAAAAGGTTTTATGTTTAGAATTCAGTACAAGAGGAAACCAAAGTACTATATTTAGTTACAATACGCTTTTGCTTATGTTGTTCAGTTCAGAAAGTAGCAAGTGGGAATCCATATCAAGCATGTTCTGTATGGAAAATGTGTGCAGTACAAGTTTTCTCTATTAGACCTCAAAAATTCATATTTTATAATGCACTTCTACGACTACATCTCCAATACTACATCCTAGATAGTGGATGAAATTGGTAAAACAACATGTACCAAACTACATGAATGCCACACCCAATGTTCAAACCATTATCCCATTAGCACAACCATTAATAATGAAGCCACCTCAAAGTTAGGTACCAACATACCCCCATACCTAATTCCTGAGATTTTTTGCTATGGCCGAATTGCCAGTCACATAATGTAGTGACTAAATATTCAAGGTGCATGAGTGTATCAAGAACCATATTCACACATATTAATTACACATATTAATTACACACATATATGCTGCAAACATAATAATCATATCATGCTGTTCATTCAAGTGGGAATGAACAATATTTTATATTTGTAAATTATATGTATGTACATATTTATCAAGGCACTCATTATAACTTAAGCTTTGACATTAAACCGTTGTCCCTAGTGTCTTACCTCTCAGTCACGACATCATCTTTTGGAAGTTTTTCCATAGTTCTTAAAGATCATTACATCTCTACTCAGATTGCCTGAATCAAAATTAATGATTTTATGTCCACAACAGGCCATGGGCTTGATGGACAGCATAATTGACTTCAACTATGTCACCCTCCATTTTGAAGCAACAGCATTAAACTGGCCAAATTTAATTGTCAGCATTTGAACAAAAATGAAAGTTACTAACGTTGTTATCATGACAGGATCAAAGGGATAATTTTATTCCAGCAAACATGTAAGTAGTCTCTTTATAAATGTATTTTTCACTGATTTTCGGTTAACATGACAGTAGTAGCACCCTTTTGAATTTGTGCAATGCATTGAATTATACTGTTATGAAACTTAAAGAATGAATAAACATAACCATACCATTTGTGTTAAAGTCTACCAATAACTTTTGTGTTAACAAAACAAATTGATAAAGAATTACAATCATTAAATTAAAGCTGCACAGTATATAACACCAGGTCATCTTCAGTACAACCTTCACATCTGAGATGCCGAAAAAATGGCTTCTGTACAACTTCAAGGTCTGAAAGAAACGAAACATACAAAAAGCCTAGTAGATTGCAAGTCTCAACATATCAACTTATGTAATGTTGAAAATACAAAAGATTCATTATGCACATTGAGAGAACTGTACAAGTTAAAGAATGAATAAGCTTAACAATAACTTTTGTGTTAACACTAAAACAAATTTATAAAGAATCACAATCATAAATACAATGTAAGTTCCACATGTTGATCTTACAAAATGGTGGAATTTGTGTTTGAATGCTAGGAACAATTTGTTCAAGAGCTGTTGGTTTTCAATGCACACTATATAATCACCAGCTCATCTTGAGTACAACCTTCATTTATTAGATGGCGAACAAATGGCTTCAAGGCATGAAACATGCAGTGTATTAATGCATATAAACAAAGGTAAACCTTTTCCCTAAGTGTACATGCAATAAACAATTAACCATAACTAAAACCAGGTTTCTTCTGTAAAACAGGTGCATTATTTGTAAAGATGATACATTAAGCTGTATAGTTAAGCTAGAACTTGTTTCTTTAGAAATATACAAGTATGTTGATAAATGCAACTTTGTGTCTGTCATTTATATCATTTGTAATCATTATTAGTTCTCTATTAACACAATAATAAATATTATTGATTACAATCAGTATAATGATAGATTATCATAATTTATCTATGATATAGAATATGAACCTTTATTTGTTTACAGTTTCAATTAAACCAACTGCTATTTAAAATATGAGATCAGGTCGCACATCCATTGATAGCAAGAATGAATAATTGAAATGACTAAATTAGTTTCAGGTCAGAAGAAACTGCAATAATATTTTGATCCAGAATTTGAAAAGAAAACCTAACCATGAAATATTTAATTACACACCCAATCAGATCAATTAGAATCCTTTTGTGTACAACTTTGAACTATCAAAGTAAAAAATACTTTCCTAATCAGAAGACACAACATGACAGCATTGCACCCATTCTAAACGCAATGTTTGTCTGAAGAAAGAATCTCAACATTCCAAGATTGAATTTTAACTGTTATATTCAAATTATTTATCTATTTGTACAAGTCATACAAGTTATAATCACTAAGATGGATTCCAACACTAGATCATTGCATTTTTTATGAATACTTAAAGGGTTTTTGAAGTAAAATAACGTTTTGTGTGATTCGAGGTTAGATTTGAAGTATGGTGTGCATAACTTTCCCTCTTCAAACAATTCTGTTTTTCATAATACCAGTCGATATTATAAATATATGAATTTGCTTAATAATGCTACACACATTATATAGCTTTGTTCTAATATTAATAACAATGTATGATGAAAGAATACAACAAGACTTACATTCCTGGCAAGCCAATCATATGAAGCAACACGTTGATTATTTCTGTCACATTGGCGTGGGGTGGGATATGGAGGAAAGTTTGCCCATGAACTGTGCCTATCCAATAAGTTACTCTCAGGTTCATATCCACATCCTCTAGTAAAATTCGGCCATAGCCTGATGGCAAATTAACTAAAATTGGCTGAAATCTAGGCTGAACGCGGCAGAGTTTGCTATGGACTGGTGGCATCTTTAATGGCTGACTGCAAGGTGTGTAGATAGCAGGCAAGTCAATGTCTGATATTGAATGAACATTGGCGCATAAAAATTATGTCGAAAACACTAGGTAATCTTATTATTTTTCCTTATGTTAATTGTGAACAGGCATGTAGCCAAGGGTGAGGGGGCTCGGGTGCTGAACCCCCCCCCCCCAGAATCCTACAAATTCTATTTGAAAATACTGTACAGTGGTAATTAATTGTACTTCCTTAGCAGGATTAAACATGTTTTATAATAACTTGTAATATACTGAGAAATTCATATTCCGGGCTTTTAGTACCAACTTTTTCTCCTTTAGATGGCGGCTGCTGATAAGGGAGAGGGATGAGTCCCCCTCTGAAATAAAATTCTGGCTACGGGCTTGATTGTGAATACTCCATAAATATAAAACTTCCTGTTGTAGATTTTACGGACATTTCGCACCATCGCACATTGATGATTCGCTGTATTATGGGTTAAAAAACACTTTTTGCATTAATCACAGTAAATGCAAGTTGGTATTGAAATGAAATGCCAGCATATGGAAGACCGGTCAGAATGAAGAAGTCATACCCCACTTTAAACAATAATAATAATATAACATCTGCGTGCGCACGGGGGGGGGCAAGGGAGCAGTTGCCCCCAAATACTTCCGCTTTGAAATTTAGTGTAATGGAATTTTATTGCCGTTATTAAACAATATTATGCTCTTCAAGAGAAGTAAGTATTTTCAAGCCGATGAAAGGTGCAAGCAACTACCAGGATGGCGATGAGAGATCGCCATGAGCGGCTAGCTATATATATACACACACATATATACATCCAGGTATAGCAGCTTGGGTATAGCTATATTCTAACACCACAAAACCTGATCTGCCTTCCTAACCTATTTATGAGTGCATCTAATAGTAGAAATAAACATGTGAATAAGTTAGGCAGGTTAAGGTTTGTTTATTTCTGCTATTAGGTACATACATGAGTAGGTTAGACAAGTGCTTGCTATTGCTGTTAGCATATATATCCCAGTTGCTGTCGCTAGTTGCTTGTGGTGTCATCCACCCTCTGGTTATTAATTTTTCATACTGGTAAGAGAAACTACGTATAAAATTTTTATAATGTCCCAGTGTTTCAAGAGAAGTTAATGATATCACCAACTTGATTTCAAGTACCACACAATATACAGCTAGAGTAATTGAGCAAATGAGATGATTCATTTAACAATAATTTACTACCTGAATACTTCTAGCATTCTTACACATCAGAGTTGAAGCTCTGTTTTAAGTCATAATTTTCTATTTAAATAATGAAAGATACTCTTATGGCTACATTTAACACTTTTCAATATTTAGTAATGTTGCATGGAAGAATGCAAAATGTTGTCAAAGACTACCAGATATTTCTTATCTATAGGATATTGTTTATCAGTCTCATGTGATTGTTTATACCTAAAAGTATTGAACAGGTTGGTATGTGAAGAAAGATAAGAGATCGTCACAAGTAGCTAGCTACAGCTGTAGCGGCTTGGATATGACTATACTCTAAAACCACCAAACCTGATCTGCCTAGCCTATTCATGTGTGGATCTAATAGTAGAAATAAACATCTGAATAAGTTAGGCAGGTTAAGTTTTGTTTATTTTTGCTATTAGATGCACACATGAATAGGTTAGGCAGGTGATATTTAGTGCTGTTTGCACATATATCCAAGTTTCTATAGCTGTCGCTAGCAGCTTGTGGGGTCATCCCCCCTCTGATTGCTAATTTCTTATGTTGGGGAGGGAAACTATGTATAAAATTTATATAATGTCCCAATGCTTCAAGAGAACTTAATGAAATTTCCCCCATCCTGTAAATAGTATAAATGGATACATTCATCCTAAATTTTTAAATTACTAATCTCAAAGAGAAAGAAACCAAGCATTTTATGCACAAAATCTACATAGACTGAAGTAGAAGTAAACGCTTTACAACTTTAGTTTACAACAATTTGGCTATACAATCTTAACACTACAAACAAATTAATTTATTATTTACATTAACTGCACGAAAATGCAATTTGATGAATATATTTCTCAATATATCCAGTTTTAGAGAAAATTCAGGTGGGATTATGTGATTTTATGTTCTAATACTGACAACTTCCATTGTAAGGAGACAACTTTATCCACTAGGCCATTAGTGATGTTGTAAAAAGTAAAAAACAACAAAAATACTATAGATATTAATGTATAGCAGTAGAAGTTTCAAATGTAACAAGCAGTTGAAATTATTCGTCTGCAACTTTGCAAAATATGCAATAAGTTAAACTTCCAAGAATGCATTATATTTAATACTCCCCATACAATTATCAATGGCAGTTGTGCCCTTTATTGAAATAAGAGATGGAAAGAGCAAAAAGTATTTCACTTATGAAGTACATAAGACAATGTTACTGTCTCTTCACAAGAGAAGACATCCATATTTATATCTTACATGAAAACATTATTTCCTTTTCACATGTTCCATTGCATGTTCTATAGCTGTCACAAACATGTTTAAGCAAAACTTTTATGTACAGGGAGTAATTTATGAAATAAAACATAATAAGGATGCTGTTTAGTGACATATAAAGTTCATTTTGCATGTGCAACTAATTGTCTTGTGTGTGTTACTAATTAGGTGGAAGGTTAGGTTTGAGAAGTGTTCATTTTATTGCATTACTGTGGTTAGGTTACTAATATTGCAAGCTAGGTTTGATAGTGTGATGTGAATCTGTTTTCCCTTTCCATACATTCCTGAATTGAGTTATATTTTGTATTATAGTAGCTGAGATGAACCTTATATATTTATAAATGAATATATTCATCCTTCATTTTAAAATTACTAATCTCAAAGAGAAGGAACCAAGCATTTTTATGCAGAAAATCTACATTGACTGAAGTATAAGTACACGCCTAACAACTTTAGTTTTGAACCATTTAGCTATACAATATTCAACATAATTTTCTTGTTGTCAATGTGTGCTATGAAACATGTTACAAAAATATTTATAGTAACTGCACAAGAATGCAACTTTGATGAATATATTTCTCAATAAATCCAGTTTTAGAGAAAATTCAGTTGGAATTATGTGATTTTAAGATATAACATTACAACTTCCAACGTAAAGTGACAACCTTATCCAATAGGCCATTAGTGATGTACTAAAAAGTTAAAACAAACAATAATACTATACATATTAATGTATAACAGTGGAAGTTTAAAACATAGCAATCAGTTCAAATGATTCATCTGCCACTTTGCAAATTATACAGTAAGCTAAACTTACAAGAGTACATGATATTTAATTCTCATCAATTGTCATTAGATAAGCCATGAAAAGAGCAAAAATTATTTAACTTGTTAAGTACATGGGAAAATGCTAAATATCTGTACACAAAAGAATTCATTCTTATTTATATCTTACATGAAAATATTATATTCCTTTTAACATGCTCTAGTTTATGTTCTGTAGCTATCACAAACAGTTTAAGTTAAAATTTTATGTACAGGGAATAATATATATGTTTGTATGTATGTATTATCACATAATAAGGTTGGTTGGTTGATTTAGTGTTTTAAGTCCACTTTATGCACAGTAAGGCTAATCGGGGCTGGACCTGCAGTTTAAAGTGGAATCCGAACCACTATGTCTCTCCACTGGGTATCGAATCTGGGCACATAATAAGGATATGGTATTGTTACTAATTAGATAAATGGTTAGGTTTGAGAAGTTCTCATTTTATTGCATTACATTGGTTAGGTTACTAATGTTGCAAGTCAGGTTTGATAGTATAATGTGACTCTGTCTTTCATTTCCGTACATTCCTGAATTATGTTATAACTGGTGCTATAGTATCTGAGATGAGCCTTATATATTTATAAATGGATACATTCATCCTTCATTTTTAAATTACTAATCTCACAGAGAAAGAAACGAAGCATTTTGATGCAGAAAATCTACATGGACTGAAGTAGAAGTAAACAACTTTAGTTTACAACCATTTGGCTATGTAATTTCAATACCACAAATAAATTACTATATTATTTACAGTAACTACATAAAAATGCCATTTTGATTAATATATTTCTTAATAAACCCAGTTTTAGAGAAAATTCAGATTTAATCATGTGATTTTAAGCTCTAATACTAACTAACTAACTAACTAATACTAATGTTAGGAGACAACCTTATCCACTAGGCCATTTGTGATGGTCTGAAAATTTAAAACCAACAATAATCTACATATTAATGTATATTAATGTATGGCAGTTAAAGGTTGAAACGTTATAAGCAGTTCAAGTTATTTTCTGAACCTTTGCAAATTATACAATAAGTTAAACTTACAAGACTGCATGATGTATAATTCTCACCATACAGTTGTTATTAGCATGTGTGTACTTTGTTGAAATAAGAAATCGAAAGAGCAAATATTACTTCACTTGTGAAGTACATAGGAGAATGTTGAATGTGTGTACACAAACTAATTCATTCTTATTTATATCTTACATGAAAATATTATTTTCCTTTTCACATGTTCCGTAGCTGTCACAAACATGTTTAAGTATAAATTTTATGCACAGGAAGATATATATGTGTAAACATATAATACGAATATGATATTAATGGCACAACGTTCATTTTGCTGGTGCAACTAATTCTGATGCCTGTGTTACTGATTAGGTTAAATGTTAGGTTTCAGAAGTGTTCATTTTATTGCATTGCAGTGGTTAGGTTACTAATATTGGAAGCCAGGATTGATAGTCTAATGTGATTCTGTTTTCCCTTTCGATATGTTCCAGAGTTGTTTTATATTTCGTGCTGTGGGGAAATTGACTAAAACTGCTAAAATTATAATACTGTTCAGAAAGTCAACAGTCTACATGTTACGTCATTATTATTGTTCAATATCATAACAGTAATGATTTAAATTAACATTATTTTAGATAATTGCCTTGTTATGCATTATCAGAAACAATAATGGGTAACAATTCTTGCATTACACATAGAAAATCATCATTATTTAAATATCTGTAATTCATTCTTGCTTTTGATCTCTTTTCAACCTGATGGCGACGATGAGAACGAACAGTGAAGAATGATGGAAGGACATTTACAAAGGATCGGCCATACCCGTGCGGGGACTCAAACCTAAATTAATAACTAAATCCAGTCGACTATTCTCACGCTCTTGGATAAAAACGCGGCTCATGTTACAAATCCTTGGGTAAATACTATAGCGAAATATAGTTGCCAAAATAACTTAGTGAAAATAATCTTTTACCTGTTTTACACAAAATACATTTACGAAACTTCTGCATTTTAGAAAGCTTATTTTAGTCGAAACCACATTGTTTAAATTAAAATATGAGGTCAAGTCGCACATCCATGATAGTAAGAATGTGTAATTGAAATGACAAAATTAGTTTCACAAAGAAGAAACTGCAACAATATTTTAATCAAGAATTTGAAAAGGAAAACCTAACCATGAAATACACATATTTACTTATAAATGTAATCAGTTCAATTTGAATATCTTTATGTACACCAACTTCAAATAATGAAAGTAACGAATACTTTACTAATCAGAAGATAAAACTTAATGGCATTGTTCAATTTCTAAATTTACTGTTGATCTCTGAGAAAGCAAACTCTGCATTCCAAAAGTGAATTAACTATTATAATCAAATTTAGCTATTTATGTGTACAATCATTAAGATGAACTCCCTACACCAGATACTTACATTTTTATATAAATTCTTGAATGCTTATTGAAATAAAAATACATTTTTTGTGGTTAAAGGTTAGGTGTGAAGTTTAGTATGCATAACATTTACCTTTCCAAGCAAGTTTTCTTTTCATAAAACCATATGATATTGAAACATACAAATTTGCCTGGTATGCTACACATACAATGTAGTTTTAATCTTCTAACATCAATGACAATGCATGAAGAAAACATAGAACTTACGTGAATGGAGGGTCTAGCATCAGAAGTATTAAGGCCAGCAGTTCATGGAGTGGAAACCATGGTGGGAAAGTAATATCAATTTGATCTCGAGATGTTCCCAGCATAAAATTAACAAATAATGTGTTGTCCACTGCCTCAAATAAGATCCGCCCCAAACCTGAGGGCAGATACAGAGTAATTGTAGGGAAACGCCGTGGACTGCGGCATAACTTGCTCAAGACAGGCGGCATTGTTTCACTAATGGCTGAATGCAAGGTGTGTAGATAACAGGCAAGTCAATGACTGGCATTGAATGATCATTGGCTGGTAACAAATTATGTCAGAGAAACTTGGAAATTTTATTATTGCACTGAATATAGAATTGTCCGTTGTAGATGTTAGTACACTTCACAGCATCACACATTGATAATTCATTCTATTTTGAGTTAAATAGCACTTTGGACATTAATAACAATAAAATTACAATTAATCGCAAGTCAGTTTTGAAGTGAAATGTCAACATATAGAAGACTGGTTATAATGTAGAATCATACACCTGGATTTCGTTTGTTTTGTCAATAAGAATGAAAACAGTATAGTAGCTTATACAAGTATAATGCTCACGTTTGTTATTAATCACACAAAGACAATATGTTACCCACTTTCCAACAATTGCAACTTTCATTAAAATGCTTTAGTATCTATTTACCTCACCGGAATATTGCTTAAATATACGAAACTAACTCTTCACATTTTTCGTATGTGTTCAAAGTTTTTGAAAATGCTGTATCACGTGACATGTATTAAAGCATTATACTGTAAATAAAATCTTGAATAGAAACTTGAAATTAAGTTTTGAAGCCTCTTATAATTTTTTACCTTTTTTAGAAGGGAATATGCTTTTGGTTCTAATTTGAATGTTTTCACAGTTTTGCACTAAACATAATGAAGCCATGTAATAATTTACACATATTTGTATAATGTAATTTTTTATCCTTTGTTTAACTCGTTCGTGTCTTTTGAAGCACGGTTCTTTCAGTTTGATTTTAAATTATTTTTTTTTGTAATTTAGCGTCGCTTTTCTGCCACTATTAGCTAAGAATGATTGATGATGATGTGATGAAATAGTTGAATGGACACTTACAAAGAACACATGCCCAGGCCAGAATTCGAACCCGGGATTCCTGGCCTCGTAGCGCGCTATGCCAGCCATTCTACCTCGGACGTCGGCAGTGCTGTATCTTGAATGTCACGTGGTCAGGACATGGAATCTCACAGTCGCAGTTATCTAAACCAGGGGTATTCACCATAAGAAGGACGACCCCATGAGCGCACACCTTACCATCACCCTAATCCTCCTCCCCCCCAAGAAGACTTGTGAGAGTGGGCTAGGAAGATGTGTGAGGGCGATTACGAGCAAGGAGGGTGAGGGTGGGCTAGAAGGGCGAGGGTGAGAGCGTGTGAGGATGAGGGTGAAGGCGTGGACGAACACATGAGAGAACACGTGAGGCCGATAGCGATGTCGGGTCGTGAGGATGAGGGAGGTTGATTTAAAATAAATACCTCTTATGTAGACTAGAGGCCATTACTATCCTTCAAGGAGTTGGAGAAATTCCACTGGCACAAGAACATTCAACTGCGATTCGATTTTTTTCACTTCCTTGTAATTGTGTTCTGAAAAATCTATTTAATTCAATTTTTAAAAATGCACTGCAATTTTTATAATTATCATTTTCTTCCCTAATACTGCAGTGTGACTTTTTTTTGCTGATTGAATATTATCTTATTCATTCATCACAATCTTCTCAATCTTCCCGACCAGCATCCTCCTCATTGTCCTTGCTTCCCAAGGCATAGACATTTCCATGATCTCATTGTGTCCAGAGGATTATCTTATGTCCAGGATCAATTATCCCCAGCAATCAATTACTTATGCAGAAGAACAGTCGGTTGACTGATGGTCATTGCCCGTATGAGTCAAGAGTAATTCGAGGATAAGCTGCCGCAGAAGTCAATAGATATATGCCGCATAGTGCAGTCATTAACACCATACGTACTGCACTTCCTCCGTCCCTCCCCCCGCCCTATTATTCATTTCATTAGGCATGCATTGAGTCTCCTGCAAAGGGGGAGGCCAGCCCCCACATCCAAAGCCTCCCCTCTTCTCCTTTCAACTCGTCGTCAACTTATTTTCAAAGCTCTCCCTGACTCTTTTAGCAATTCCCCGCAGTTGATTCTCCATAGCATCTCCCCTATACTGAGGACATAGTTCATTGAGGGAAGCCAACTGGTCGATTACTCAGGGTTCCTGATTCCATTTTGCACCCTGAAACATGGATGCAGGATGTACACGATTTAGGGGAAGATGGTGGAGTGTATGGAAGAGACTGGGTATGATGGAGAGGTGAGTAAGGTTATGGCAAGAAAGATTAATGAATGATGCTTTTCATCCATTCCATCAGTCGACTCAGAAAAGTGCAAAGCATGACCATGTTAATGGAAAACCCAGCAACTCTTGGATCTCTTGATCTTGATCCCCGGCTTGTATTGGCATAAGACCACTGCATCTATCATTAGTTCAGTCACTGTGTACATACACCGAAAATACTGTGTGTTTCGAGGAGATAACCATTAATTAACAGGGCTGCCTGTTTACTTCACTTGATCCTCTTGGTTTAATCTACATGTGTAATTATGCCGGTGACGACCACGTAATGTAGTGGTGTAGGTGAAGTTCAGGAAATTAAAGTTCACAGGGGAACACTTTACTTTACTTTACTTAAGTGCATTACTGATCTGCAGTATTCATCGACCACAATATCTGAGAAAAACAAAAGTCCAGTCTCCAATGGACTTTAATTTATTCATATAAGAACAGGCTGTCATACATCTTTCCGGAGAGCCATCAGAACTGTATCAAGTGATGAGGTAGAATACGGTAGTTGGATGAAAATATTTTCTGGGTAAGCAGCTGTAATAAAAAGAGACGCATACTATACACAAACAGTAATTTTATGAATGAACAGATATTTATATGTAAAGAATGAAACTTTATATTTACGAATATACGTATATAATTTATGTATTATCAAAAATGTATGATCATAATATGTATGTAGCATATTTTTACAACAATATCGTAAATGTGACCCTCCAGTACAGGATTATTAACAAATATATTCTTACTTTAACATGCAGTTTCGTCCCTTACTTTGCCTTGTAATCAAGGTGTCCAGGGTTTGATACCTCGTGGAGGCACATAGTAGCTCGGATTCCACATTATACTCCAGGTCCAGACCCGGTTAGCATATCTTTTCATAAAAGTGGACTTAAAAACTCTAACTCGTCCCTTAGTTGGTCTTCTCAATACCGTAGTGGCTACGTATGTCGTTTTGTAATCAAGATGACGCTGGTTGGATTCCCAGAGGTGAATCACGTTAGTGATAGAGATTACACTTTAAACATGTGGGTCTATCCCGATTAGTCATTGTCTCTCAACGGGCACTAGCATTGTGTCTTATTGACTTCATACTGTACTAATTTTTGTTTTCACTTCATAAAATATTGACATTAGCATCGGATATTTATTGCCAGTTTGCACTGACTTGCGAATGTTTGTGTGATTTATTTTCTTGTATTCCATTTCTGTAAAATAACCGCTTTCGGAAGTGAATCTAGTATGCTGCTCTTGTGTAGGAAGAGGTCACACAAGATCCCCTGAAGCATCTACAACTCTGGTGGCCAAGAATCGATACTCAAAGTTGATTTCCTGAAACTCATGAACTTCTCTCCTCCTTGGAACTTAGAAAACAGCATCCCATGCGACATGAATCATTTAGGTCTCGCTCTTTGTCTATCGCTGTACCCACTTCACTCCAATCAACTGTTTTATTCCTCACCTAATGAAGTAGAGCTTGTTTCAAAGCTTCTTCTATGGCACTTGTATCAAGTATAAGAACTTTGGAACAAAGCCTCGTCTTTTTACAGACGCCTAATGAAGGAAGGAGTATTTGTTTATTTATGGTGGAAATCATTATTAATGAAACCTCCGTGGTTTCTGATTCAAATTAATTTATTATTCATACTGCTTAAAGCTTGGAACTCCTGTCTCTTAAGCATTGCTGAATTGACGTGTCGTCAATGAACTCGTGGGGCAATGCCTACTTCAGTGCTATGAAAGTTTAACGGAAATTGTGCAATTGTGCATAAATGTCTCCACTAAAACTGTATAATAATAGCTTTTTAGAACCTGCTAGATTGATTTGGTTTATTTTACTTCGCTTTTCTGCTACTTTTGGCTAATCGTGAATATGGGTATGAGTGATGGCACGATTAAATTGATGAAGAGAAACTCACAAACACACATATCAGGCCGTGATTCGAACCCTGGACCCCTGGTTTTGCTAGCCACTTTGCCACGAAGGTTGGATAGAAACTACTAGAGTTATGATTGATTTAACAGATAATCTCTTCGAGTCTACATACATTCCAAATATTTGGTATAATTTTGGCAACAAGACAGAAATAACAGGATCTCTTTCCTACGTTATGATGATTATTAGTTATTACACATAAAGCCTTATTTGGCATTACTTTCGTGTGTATCCAATCCGTTGCATATCTAAACAGAATCCTGGTTTTCTACAAATATTCCTTATGCTTCCAAGTCTTTGATTGATTAATGGATGATTGTCTTCATGACTTTCATCCAATCATTGTCGTGATTAGGGGTGTAAGGAGTTACCTTCCACGTAGTACACCCAATTGTCAACCTCACTTCCATGTAATACAACCTGGACTACATTTTGCAGACTAAAGAGGCTCTGGCGTCTGGCTCTATGGCCAGTATAATTCTGTGTGTTGTCCTGTTTTCGTCCTTATGTGTGCTGAGTGCCCCTTTACAGCCTCAGCTTTTAACCGAAGTCAGGATATTTTAATTACACGACGTTACAATGTTATTTTAGTTATGGTAAGGGGCTGGACCCCGTATAACGTGACGGGTGCAAAATAGCCTAAGTGCTGAGGCACCCAAATTTTTAAAATTCAAATTCAATTGTCGTGATTAACATAATGAGCCGGAAAAGATGGGAGAAATAAAATAAATACAAACATTTTTTTTAGTTATCATCAATACGGATTGGACTCTATTAAATCATATATTAGTGATGTAATATGATGCAAGAGGACCTCCCCGATGGCGTGGAGGCACATTGCACAGTGGTTCGGATCCTACTTTAAACTGTAAGCCCAGTCCCGATCAGCCTATCTGTACATAAAGTGGATTTAAAACATCAATCCAAATTCAAATGCAGAAGCAACACGACAAACAATGGTTCTAACTGAAATAATTACATAAATAATTCTTGTTGAAAATGCCAACGTAAGATAATACAAATATGGAAACTAGTTAATAAGGATGAACATGGGATGAAAATTAGATTTTCTTCCATTGTGTGTGCGGAACTCATAGTCCCTGCGTTAGTTATATTTCTAGAGGGTTTAATCCATGCTTCATTTACAAGCAACCCAACGCTTTCATTTCTTTGACATTTTCTATTAGATTCATCGATTGCATATGTACACACGCGCACGTTGTGTGTCTATATCTTAGTTGTGTGTGTGTGTGTATGCAGAATATAACGACTGCAATGGCCCAGTTGGTTGGTAGGGCGTCTGACTGCCACACGGAAGACCAGGGTTTCGATTCTCGAGGAGATTGATTACAGGTAGAAATTTTTCCATCAATTCTCCGCATGGAGCGACCCTGTGGTTCGTTTAGTCTCTAATAAATGGGAGCCTGGTGGGTTAAGGCGATCGGAGCGTAGTGCTGATCATACCACCTCGACAAGTGGAAGAGATTGCGAATGATTGGGCCCTCCTCCATATTCCCAATAGCCGCTACGACACCAAGGACCCGGGTTCGAATCTCGGCCTGAACGCTCACACTTTGTGAGTGCTCCTTCATCAGTTTCATCATCATCACTCATCCATATATTCACGAGTAGCCAAAAGTGGCAGAAAAACGAAGTAAAATAAACCAAATTAATCAATCGATATGACCCCATTCCTAGCTTTTCGGCAACATTTTTTTTCTTCATATTTTAAGGAATGTGATGCAGCAATCCAGCCTGACTACGCCACTGATCAACTAGATGCACCTCAAGTTATACTTATTCTAGCAATTGCTAGAGATTTCTCTTGTAATTGCTTTTGACAATGCTTTCTACGCCTTTGCGCATTTTACAATGATCTTGAAAGATAATCTCTTAATGCGATTACAACAGTCTTTTCGTACTCTTTCTTTCTTTTTTACTTTATTGTAATTCCTTCTTGACATTCGTTTTTGCTTATCCTTAAAATCAGGTTCTAGTGGCTGTTCCACTCTTCTTACAAGTTTTGTTTACTTGTAACATAACCTGATATAAAGAATATTTTTTACGGAGTGACATTATATATGACTGCATTGCAAGGAGTGAACTGGAAGACACCCAAAGGTCAGCCTTTCTTCCCCGTAGTACACATTCGAACTGCATTCTTAGAGGCCAACGAGGCTCTGGCGCCTGGACCCTGAATCAATGTAAACCTCTGTGAGATTTTGTGTTGTCCTCTCTCATGTCTTTGTGTGGCTGGTGGCTCCTCAGCTGCCTCAACGTTTTTCCAAAGTATGAGGATTTCAATCACCAGAAGATAAGTTCTCTTATTTTACTTGTAATAAGGAGATCCTCTGAATTACAAAATCAAAGTAAAATAATTATACTGCTGACGCACTCGTATTTCCAACTATAATTTAGGCCTATCTACGAGATAAAGTGCAGTGCTTTTTTCTGGCAGTACGCCGTACCGGCACCCTTTTTTTACGTGATCATTTATGAACATAGCACAGAATTTTGTGTTGTTCTTATTTTATCTTATGATGAACACAAGAACAAACAAACTTCAATAGTAACAGGAACCTTTCTGTCCAGAACAAAAGCACTGTATATATATGCAATTATTGAGGTGTGTAAAGTGTGACCCTTTCTTGTGACATCAAAATGTCAACCTCACATTCACGTATTATATCCTGGGCTGTATTTTGCAGACAAACGGGGCTCTCGCGTCTGGTCAGTATAATCCTCTATGGGACCTGTGTTGTTTGATGTCCATCTGTGATTGTCCATGCTCATCGTCGCGATTAGTGGTAGGAAAGCGAATTATAACACCATTAAGCCTTGTTTCCATGATATGAAAAACTCAATATGCTGACCAAGGCAGAAATTTATTTTATTATAAGATATAAACTAAACGTAACGTTTCAACCTTCTAGCAAGGTCTTCTTCAGACTCTGCACCAAGTACAAATGTAACAAGGTATGGATAATAAACCTTTTCGAGCAAGGCCTCATCTCCAGGAAGCTATCAACTCGCGGCAAGCCACGGCACCTAGCGACCTGTTGAGCGAGATGAGTCAAGGCAAAATGGATAATAAACCTTTTCCTGCTCCCACAAAAATAGGCAATAATTAGGCTGGAGAGTTCGATGAACTAACCGATCTCTAATTACGTACTGGTAATGATCAGGCTGGAAAGTTCATACGAACTAACCGATCACTGATCAGTTTTCAAGTATGAAAATTTTCTCCAGTTTTTTTTTTTTAATGTAACAAGGTACAAAAACAGGACGATAGATATACACAAACATTCTCCTCTCCAGACTATTAGACAGTTGTTCTGGAACATTCTAGCCGGTGGCTTTCCCTTGTCAACTGTACTTTCACCTAAAAGGCTAAACATATTTTCTTCCATCTAGAATGTGGTTGGATTCTTTTTATCTCACGCTCTTTTTCCTTCATTCTTCTTCCTTCTTCTCTCCTCTTTCTCGCTTGTCCTTTCCACTCTTTCTAACACATTCTTCCATTCTTTTTTTATCTTCAGTCACCCATTCCAGTTCATTGTGCCTTCCTCACCTTTCTTCTCTATTTCCTTGGCCTCCTTCCATTTTCTCACTAGCATTCTCTTCTCCCTTCCCATCTGCTTAGCCTCATCCCACTCTATGTCATGTCCTGTTTCTCTCGTGTGTTTAAATATCGCATTTCTCTCTCTCTTTAAGTCGGACACCATCCCTATGTTATTTCAACCTGTCTTTCAGCCTCTTTTTCTTTTCTCCTATGTACACAGGAGTTTTTCAGGAAAGCGAAGTAAAAAAAATCAAACCAGTCAATCAATTATTGATTAAATTGTACGAGCGCCACAGGAGAATGTTATGTACAATATATATAATATAAAGCTAAGTACATATGTCCCATAGACATATAAGAGCTCGCTGTGTGGAGATAGGCTACTACACACATTATTGACATCAGCCACAGCCGAGGTGGTGTAATAAACACCTACCACCTTTAGCCCATGTACTCACTGATGAGAGGATGGGCAAGTTTAGAAAGAACAATTTCTACCTGAGATCGCTTACCCTAAAAATCGAATCCGAGTCTCCTTCGTGACAATCAGAGATCCATTTCACATGCAGTGTTTCGGATTATCCTAAGAAGAGCGTGAAGAAACATTCCTCCTTTGCAACAGTGGATACTAAAGATGTCATTACTTCTTGGAAGAACACAACCGCATTGTTTCCGAGCTTCGTTGAAAATCAAGTTACCTTTTATGAATGCATTACTAGAAGCACTTTGCTACGGAATAACTAAGCAGCATAAAATGTAGAAGGGAAAATGCATTTGTTATGTAAACACGTTGTTGCCCATCGAGAGAGAATTTCTGGTTTGTGTTTGGTATAACGTGTTGGCCTTCCCACCGCAGCAACGTCTGAACATCTTATATGCCAACTAGAAACAAGAATAATATCTCCTGCCAGAAAGGGAGGAACGAGTAGGTACAGAGGAACAGCGCTTACCCAGATGTTGTTGCTGCGTTGTAGTATAATTGCCTTGTTTCTATGTCTTATTGGATCTCGTTTTGCAAAATTTTCGTAAGGTAAGATAGTGTGATGTACTCTTGGGCATTCGATTGTAGCTAATTTGTAACCTGACCTCCCCCATAGCAACATGTTAGACCAAACAAAGTTTAGCAAAGTAAGGCAAAATGTAAAAACAAATATGCAAAATCCACGTCATAAGAAAAGCTTACTCAAAGTACACAGGGTCCGGATTTTAATGACCTAAAAATATTTGAAAAATAATCTATAAAATGACCTAAAATATCACTAAAATAAGCAAAAAAATTACATAATTTTTGTCTTTATTTCAGGGTATTATGATTAGTACAGCATAGTTCTTATTTCTGTAACGTAAGAACTGAAATTTCAAGGTGTATGTGAACGTTAAGTATAAGAATTTGTAAAAATCTTAACTTATTGAAAGTTATTGCAGTAGGTAATGTCGAGCGGCATGTTGCTTTGTTCCTACAATCACGTGGCGATAGAATTTTTGTTCTCATCAAGGCGATAAATGTCAGTTCCTGGCTAGAAATGAGTGAGTGAAATGTTATGCAATAACATTTTAATACTTAAGAGCAATGCATACATACTACATAAGAAAAACAGATGACATGTCGTCAAAATCAGGGCTCTGGTGATATGAATGAATAAATACATATCCCAAACATTAATCACAAAGAATGAAGTACAAGAATTACGAACTACAATTTTCGCGAAAAGAAATGACAGTGTTAACAATTATAATGCTATAATGTATTTTTATGCAAGAACATACTTTATATCCTGAATACCATATAATATTTGCATGCAACTTTCTTGATCATTTAATAACCGTTATGTTGAATGATACAATAATCATTGGTACGTTGTTTGTTCTTCATTTAATTCTGAGATGTTGCATGTTTAAAATATGTCTAATTTAGGATATAAACTGTTGAATCAAGTATTTCAAAAGAACATTTTTTGCCTTTGCACAATCGTACTAAATAGCGTACAAATACCGTAGCATTATGCTGCTACCTTTGATTTCTATTCACTTTAAATAGATGAAGTTAATGTTTTTATTATATGCAAAGAGACACAAAAATAGTGTTATTACAGTGTCTTTCAAAGTTATTTTAAGGACTTTTCCGATGGCCTAGTGGTAGCTTCGCAGCCTTATAATTAAAGTGTCCCGAGTTCATTAGCAGATGGAGACACATATTTTTTCGGATCCCATTTGAAACTGTAGTCCCAGTCTCGATTAGCCTATCTTTGAATAAAATTTGGTTTGTAACAATAGGATAACAAAATAAAATATGTGTTATAACAATGCTGTACTACGCAATACATCACTTTTAAGAGAATTGCCCTACATATAATAAGCTATTTCCGTGTTATAAAATTATCCTGTCAGTAATAGAACATATTAAGTGGTCTTATTTTTGTGTAGATAAGTCAGACATCTATTTCCATTGTATGTAACATTAGATAATCATGAATAATGTTGTAGCGTACTGTGCTTGCTATTCCTGAGGACATCATAGAATTTGTGGAAAGGGAATTGTGAGACTTTAAAATGTCTAGTATTTACGCAAAAACGACTTTTCTCATAGAACACAAGAAATATACCTATAGTAATAACACGCATAATATGATTGGTTGATTGATTGATTGAGTTGGTGTTTCAAGTCCACTTTATGTACAGTATGGCTAATCGAGACTGGACCTACAGTAGAAAGTGGGATCCGAACCACTATGTGCGTCCACCGGGTATCGAACTCGGGACCCCTTGATTACAAGGTGACGACGCCAGCACTGTGCATCGGGTAGGCCACGTACAATATTATTATCAAATATACAAAAGAAATATAATATTTTTAATTTATGTTTTGTTATACTCTGAAATACTTTTTGAATGCTTTTAATGTTGCCATGGTACAAATCTCCCACCCACAAACTTTCTCAACGTGCATTTCGTATGACAGCCTTTTTGATCTTGCCTGCTCAAAAGCGTATTCAAAGTACGTCCATATCTGCTAACTGTCTCATTCACTCTCACCAAAAGACATCAAGCAAAGCATTATATCATAGTGACAGCGGTTTTTCTTCCTGTGTGGTTTGAACTCTTTCTACAAACTCAACGATAAAGACTCCGCTTCAGTGTAGGAATCTTTGACGGCGACATACCGGGACGTGAGTCAAATATCTAAATGCGAAGCTGTCTGTTTATAAAAGCTTTTCAGCCGAGCCGTTTCAAGAGAATTTCCCAAGGTTTGTTAGGTTGCGTAAAAGGCTCATTTAAAAGTAACAACCAATGTTAAAAAGAGAAAAAAATCTCCTTTTTCGACGAAGGTGCAGAACAGTCCAAACCTAGCTCGTGGAATAGTTTTGTTGAAGACATGCCCCTTAACAAAAGATACACACTAAAGGCGTGGAACCGCAACGGTCACAATATGGCGTACGTGAGTGTGACAGCATAGAGGTTAGACTCCGTAGAACTTTTGCAAGTAAGAACGATGCATAAATCATATCCTAAAGCGTTCGGTTCTCGTCTTTCGTATGTAAAATACGTTGATCTTAACCACAAACAAGACATTTGTAGATATTTCACACCGTAGTGACAAGTGGCAATCCATACTTCACCACAAATTGCACTCACAACAGTGTGCGAATTAACGGAAGGGATGCCAGGGATTTCCCCCTAGATAATTTTTTTTCCCGGCATGCATGGGCCAGGCATGGGCGTCGCCAGAAATTTTTGCAGGGTGGGTCGGGCAAATGATAAAAGTTGAATAGTAGAAAGATAATAAGTATTATTACCACGTTATAAATATTATTATACGATAATAAATATTCTAAACTAACAAAACTAAATTTTATTCGAAATAATAATAATAATTATTATTATTATATAAATGGGGAGACTCGGTCCACCAAACAAGTGAATACCAGCACAACTAATTTATATTATTACTTTTGCATTTTATGCAGTTAGTAACTCAAATGCCTTTTAATATTAACTTTTGCACGTCTCGTTCAAGAAAAGGCTTCAATTATTAGGTTTTTTTCATAAAGTTTGTTGTGTGACCTCTCACCTACAGCTGTAATTATTATAATTTTGAAAATTGTGCAACCATTTGTTCTTTGGATGAAATGGTAGAATATAACCTTTTTTCAGTATTTTTCACTCAATGTTTTCAATCCAATGCATTTTTACTTTGGTTTTTCTGTTCGAATACTAACTAAATGAACTTTAATTCTGTTCATCACAATAAGAGTAACAAACTTTCGGCTTTCTTGTATCTTTAAATGAACGATGTCATTTCCAGGGGTGGTCCACCGACCGGTTCGACCCCCCCCCCCCTCCCGACGCCCATGCTGCCAGGGATGTTTCTATCCCCCCTCAGAAAAAACGGAATTGAAAACATATAGTGTACCATTTCTTAACTATGTAAGAAACAAACAAACAAAGTCATTTGTTTCCGTTAATGGTGCAGTCATCAAAGATTTCCATGGCGAAAAGTATGCAGCCTTGTGAATTAAGGAAGAACACCATTCTTAAACTGTCCAACCTCGCTGAGCCGAGACAACAGCAGCTTGTCATCCACTTACGTTTTCATGGTTTAGTGTTGATATTTTACAAGTATCAAAGTGTTCACAAGATACTTGTAGGCATATTAGATGGACATTAAGTTTGAACTTGGCAATTGTCAAGTTTTCAGTGTTTCTCTAGTTCGATAGCTCTTTTTGTGTGCGTGTGTGAGTTTTCTTAGAATGTAAATATACTGTTTCTAAATTACTTGTAAATGTTATCATAAGATCTGATGACCTAGGTTAGAACCAATTTTCTAAGGTACTTAGAACACAAGGCAATACAGGGCGAGCCAAAAGTCCCTGACTACCCCTTATAAAATGAAAGGGAGTGTAGCAGGGGAAACTTTTTGGTGCATGTCATGACAACGTCCGCCATTTTGATTACCGCCATCTTGGATCCAACTTCATATCTTTAAATGGGAAGGGGGCATGTGGGGTATGGTTTTGGGCTGGAATTTCACCAAGAATTCAGTGGTAAAGTCAGATTTGTAGTTTACTTTAGTTTACTGACTGGTAACACAAATTTGCATACGAAAGAAACTACATCCCGAAATGAAATCGCAAATACGCCCCTGAGTGGGCATTCCTCTCAAAGCAAAAAAAAGCTTAATTCGCACAGTGCTCACCAGAATTGGCAGAATGAGCCAACCTCCGTAACGGAGTGGTTAGCACGGAGCGCTGCTACGGTAGAAAGTGGTAGAAAAGCAAGAGTAAATAACAAAAATCAAATAGTATCCAATGATTACCTATATTCGCCGAAACATATAGAGTTTGTCAAGATTCAAACTGTATCCCCTACCATTCATCATGTCCTCGCCTTATTTTCTTTGCATCTCATCCTAATGAAATGCAAACATCTAGAGAAAGTGGGGGTTCGAAGCGACTAATGCGCCCAGAAAGACTTTTTGATGGGTCAGCAGCCACTTGTGGAAGGAATTTAATTCTTTTCGACATTAAGGAGCCCATAGCTCTATTCCTTTTAGGTCAATAAAGAAACCAGTTTTTCGACTAAAAATTTGGTTGTGCACACTTACAAACTCATTAATTAGTCCATGTTATAGAGCATGAACATAAGCGCTTGTTTTACCTGCTATATGGATATGGAGTAAGTTTTCAGTATTTTAGATACATAAATATGAGTCTGCCTTACTTTTCACCAGGTAACAAATTTCATTGTCTAGGTTTTTTTTTCAACTTTGATCTCAATAGAAGACTCTGCCGACATGGAGAACGTGTACATCAATATATTTTCACTACCTTTGTTCCGAAGGGTAAACGTTGTCATATCTATCGCTATTTTGATAATTGATTGATTGATTTGGTGTTTAAGTCCACTTTATGCACAGTAAGGCACAGTAAGGCTAATGAGGACTGACTGATTCATTGATTTGATTGGTTTGGTGTTTTAAGTCCACTTTATGCACAGTAAGGCTAATCAGGACTGGACCTACAGTTTAAAGTGGGATCTGAACCACTATGTGCCTCCACCGGGTATCGAACCTGGGACCCCTTGATTAAAAGGCGAAGACGGGGAGGCCCTCTTTTGATAATTCTTGAGAGAAGTGAGTAGAAGATCAAAATTAATGAGAAATAATATTTTCTGCCTGTATGATAACATACCTTATCACTTGATCAATTAACTGTACACAACGTGTGGTCCACTTCCTATGAAAATCTTGGACAATTTACCGGCAATTTGCAACCTATTTACGAAAATGCATGTTTTTTTCCTATCACATCATATGCAGTTTTGTTATATAATTTTTTTACCTCTAGAGGTAGCTAATAGAGTGTCAAATATCATCGCAAGGAAAGTATTTGATCAAGAAGAGATTATTATGTTTTGGATACGAAATAGGATTATTCCTTCTTAATATCCTTCTTGACTATGGTATCTTTAAAAACTAACATAACTCCCCTGGAAATAAATCACTTGCAATTCATGAACAAAGGACATTTAATCATAACAATGACTTGAGTCTTCCATATTTTTACAAGAAAGATATTAATCTTAAATTTATTACAAAAGATTAAAAATTGAAAATTTTCGTTGAAAATGGTATTCTTGATTGTATTTAATTCCGACAAGTTGATCCGAGATTGTATTTTATTTTATTTTTACAATTTACAATTCAGTGTGAAAACTTTTCAAAATTTATTTTTACATAGCTCTAATATTTATTTAACAATATAGGATTGGGTCTGGGTCTATATCAGTTTCATCTAATCACGATTCACTCTCATTGTCGCGAGTAACCTAAGGGACATAAAGTAAGAAGAATGCAAAGAAATTGTTACTAACAACACCCTAGTATGTGCGGTAATGTACTGGAAACAAATATAGTATACGTATGTTTATTAGTATGGTGGATACTCTTTAATGTTGAAATTTTCCTCGGCCAAAATTACCTCGGAGAATCTGTGTGAGGCTTTGCTGTTAGTATGGGTGCAGGTTTGGCTCGGCAATTTGATTTCCAAGTTCCCAACAGTTGTGCATATCGCTAAACTGGCTCAGCAATTTCTCGTATTCAAATGTAAATTTCCTCTAAGCTCCCCTTGCCAAAACTGGGTCTCCGTGACAAGAGAATGGAGAAAGGGGGAGGAGAGTGGGGGAGGACGAGAGAGAGACGTCTTTAGTGAAGTGAAATTTGCTTGGTTTTCTGAAAAGCATGTCAGATTTCTGTGGCGAAGTTTTAAAAGCGTACGTCTATAGGTCTTTCAATTGACGGTTTTAATTTTTACCACAAATTAAAAGTAATATTTTCGACGTAGCTTTCATATTACCTGAATCTTGTTTAAAAGTTTAAAAAACACAGTGCCTTAGCGAAAAATCTTTCCTCTGTTTCTGTCATTAAATATTTCTTTTTATATTTAATAATAAAAGTATTGTAGCTGGAATATGAATCAATGCAATTATTGAAATGAAATAGTGTGAGGCATGTTGAACAAACACATTCTTGGTAAGTAATGTTCTTATTGTTTTTCAATTATATACGAAGAAATGTGTACTCAGTGGAATGTAGAAATGTGCAAGAATATATATCATTCAGATAAGAGATCAATTACCAAACGAGTTTTAGTGATCTGTTGAGACGAGGTACTCATATTCGTAAGGTCTCAGAACCAAAACCCGTGAATGACCACAATATCTGAGCTTATGCTTTGGTTTCCCCCCAGCCACTTCAGACGAATGTCAGGATGTCACATTTCAATTAAGTACACATCCAAGCAATTATTCTAACTGTGATGACATAAGAATCTTTTTTTTTATCTCACCATCGAAGGTTGTCATTTGCATCCTTCACTGGATATAGCTGCCCATATCTGAGTGTCTCTTCTTCACTTTAATATAATCACCATTCATCCTCATCACAGCAATTAACCTAAAGAGAATTTTAAAAAACTTATGCAGATATGAATATTTTACTCTTTTACGTTCTATTTTAAAATTTATAGTACACCATAGGCAATGATATTAGCAAAGGAAAGATATGCAGAAGGTAGAAAATAATTGAATATTTTGGAGGTACTGAGTAGGTGACCTTGATCTTCTTTTGACTTCATTTTATTCTCAGAGTGGCCAATCAGGCATGGAAGTACAGTTTAAAGTGAGTGAACTGTTAGACCTGATATAATTGTTCCTCAAGTTTTAATCTCATGGTCGACGACTGTGTTGTCTACTATCTAGGATCCTTCAATCAAATTAAAACCCTCATCTCATTGACTATGCATACACACAGACATTATATTAACAACTCATTTCTCCTCGTTAGTTTACAGAAACACATGCTTGTTTTTAAATGTTCTGCAATCCAATTAACTCTCGTGTATGTCAAGGATGGGCACAGGTAAGGGGTAAAGCATGTAATATGAATTTTCACCCCCTTGTGAAAGCACTCAAAAATCTTCAATAACTATGCAATGATAACAAATTTGTTTGTCAGCCACATGCTCAGGTAGTCCAATGGACTGGATCTTCAGTTGAAAGTGAGATCCAAACCTTTGCAATGTCCCCCCACCAAGACTCCTTGTTTATGCCACTTGATGTATCACTGCTTGAATATCATTTCATTATTCATTTATATTTTAAATGTACTGAAAGATTTTACATTTCATCATATGAAACTTACCCATGCTGTTCCAATGTTGTAATATTCTTTAAGTTTATTCATTTGCATGTCTTATTGCTGTAGGTAATTTCTGCCTTGTTTTGGCCTAATTTAAAAATGATCGTGGGTTTACATCATAACCTCTCATTGGTCTTACATCTTCAACTATATTATTTTTCATTGATTAGAAAGCACCGAAGTACAGAAACTATAAGTTACACTCCGTCCCTGTAATCTCTGGAGCAAGCGAACGAAAACAAGTCCTCTGCACAAGTAGAACTCGAGAGGACTCGACCAGTGAACGCGTGAGAGGGTGAGAGCACGGAGGGTAAAACCAGATGCAGTTGCCATGCATTTGCAGAAGCCTGCACTGCTTTGCTCCGCCCGCTCGCTTTCTCCCCTTCTCTACCGATATACACGGTGTTGCTCCACATATTCCCGAGGCAAGAGTGTTGGCACGTAGGATAGTGCAAATTCCACATGAAATACTCAGTAAATCTGGGGTCAGCATGCAGACGAAGATTTCGTCAACTTGCAGTGCCAATAAATAATGCAGTAAAATTTATTATATTCGGTTCAGTGATTGCTAAGCTAGTAAAGAAAAACATGTGTTGGACTATTGGGCACTTCACATTATTATGGATTTGATGAATAATAATGACAGAATATAGGTATGGAATATTGTTACGGGAATTTAAATGTGCATTATGCAAGTAGATTCATTATTATTGTTTTAAACATTAAATTTTAAAGACACACAAGCTGAAAAGCATCAATATTTTATTATTAAACATTCAGTTACGTCTATGTGCATGTTACCTTGCTTAGAGACTGTCAACCTAGAAGCGTGAAATGCGATATTTTAATTTACCGCCTCAGAGAAAGGTAAACAACACGTTAGTTGAGTACAAAGGCTTTTCAAGACTTGTAACTTCCCCTTGAGCATACTCCATCTTTTATTAGCATAAAATTAACTTCAGTACGTAACCTAACACTTCGTGACTAGCATTGCATTCCATAATATTGCTGCCGTAACATTACATTGTTTATTTAAAGCAAAACTTATTGTTATATTTTTAAAAACTTATATAATGTTCGAGTTGAACTCATTTGGCAAGTGTAAATCAATCCACAATTATAACTGAGATTTACCTACGCATTTCAAGATAGAAAAAACAACAACAATGTACCCTTAAAACAACATGATCTGCATTGATGAGGGAACGGGGTAGATTGCACTGCCATCTGAGATTCGATTCGTCTCTTGAACCATTGGAAACTATAGTTTTCTACCCTATCTAGCTTGTACTCAAGTTTATGTGTGTATTTGCTTATTTGTGTTGTGTTGAAGTTGTGTACTTATCACTGTATACCTCACAGTTATACAAGTACACAATGTAAAATATATATATATATATACTTACCAGTTACATTCCCATACACTCTCTTTCTCATCCTAATTTTGCCTTGAAATTCCCTGAGATAGATATATCACTTCTGGGACTAGATTCTGTACATCATAAAAACGTTCTTTACTTCATGTTTTAATATCAGTAGATCCTAAAAGGTTTTATTAATTTTATTACATGGAAATATATAATTGCTCACACAGAGAGAGAGAGAAAAATAAAAATAAATCGTTAAGAAGGTTACAATTTAATACAAAAAACAATTTGTTATTTGTACCTAACAATTTTTATTCAACTCTTTGTCATAATGGTGTGTAAGGGGTGACCTGAGAAGGCAGCCTCATTTCCATGCAATACATGGAACAGCAGGTTCTCAGGCCAACGAGGCTCTGGCGCCTGGTCCCATGGCCGGTATAATCCTATGTGAGGCTGTGCTGTCCTGTGTTTATCCTTATTTGTGCTTAGTGCCTCTTTACAGCCTCAGGTTTGAACTTTTGAACTAGGGTATGGAGATTTTATCCTTAGAAACAGTAGATTTAGTTCTTGTGTAGGGCATGAGGGAAGAATATCCGCATGGCTGTCCTCTCTGCGGCGACTGGAGCAGTGTTGTCAACTTAGCTCTTTTAAAGTCAGGTGTGGCTCATTCGTGCATTCGTTTGGCTGTGATCTGGGGCGCACGTTATCCTGCCCCACTATGATGCCATCACTGGCTCCAGCTTACATAGACAACTTTTGCCATAAGTATACATTTTGCACGTGATATTGATATATTTGCTGCGTCGCCCCACTCCTTCTTACCTCCCCAGCTACTTGCTTTTCTTTATAGGGCCTTGGCTGACGTGAAGAGGGAGTAATATTGTTTTCCGGGAATACATAATTTTCGATTTCTTACGACCATCGGTGGATTATTGAGATGGGTAATGCCGCCGGATGTAGACGGTAAAAATTAAGAATAAATTACCACCACTTTAAAGCTAACGGTATTAACAGCGCATCCCTCCGCACCCACACCCCCGCTCATTTGACACCTAAAATTACCCTAGGAGGCCATTTATCCAGTTTCGTAAATCTAGCTCCTTGAAAGTTTTACTCAGTTTACGGTGAAATTCAGCTCTTTTATGCGCATCAGATTTGGCAACACTGTCAGGATGGCCGTAGAAGGCAAAAAGAAATGCATTGCGCTTATGGAAGTATTTTTTTATTTGTTCTCTTGGGAATATCAAACTTCCGATGGTATAGAAATAGATATCAACGGAAAAAGGACAGACTGAAGTAGTAATTGACAGGCGGAAAAGTCGAAATTTCCATTTGGTTAGTCATGATTTGAAGACGAAGTTGATTCCCCATAAGGAATGCATGGGTTTCTGAAAATTCTTATACATGGTGTTTTTCAAACATCGTATCTAGCTTAATAATCAACTTTAAAAAACGCTTTCACTTGCAACATGTGGAGAAGTTTTTATTCTATTCAACACCGTCTTTTTTCCTCAGTAGCATTGCCCATTCGGACGATATTGAAATAAATGCACAACTGGTGCGAAATTGTCACTCTTCCTCTTAAGGACTCTATGACTGTGTTAGTTTTAAAAATTGAGCAAGGAGGTTTCTAACATACATATTTTATTTTCTTGTTAGGGCCCTGTCTTTAATTTTGTTGTGAAGGGTAAAAATAGCTTAAGTGCGTTTGTGCCCACAACATAAATATCAATCAATAAATCATTAATCAACGAATCTTTGTCGTAAGATCAAATCAAATAGGTATAATGGTAAAGGGTGAACTTCATGGATTCGTCATTACAAGCTGTGAACCCATGGCTTTACGTGAGTGGAATTGTATATCGGAGACCGGTGTCCACTGTCTAGGTGTCCTCCACGAGATAGCCCTCGCGTTGTTTGCTCAGCAAAACGCTGGATGGGGACCTGACCCAATCTGCACATAGCAAACATGATAGAGATCCTGTAAAATTCTTGTTAAACACTGTCTGCCGGATTAAAGTGTATATGTCAATATCTAGCGTGGTAATACCCTAGAAGATGTACTCGGCCAATTATAAAATAATAATCTGACGACAATAATGATACAAAGGTCAAATAATTATGTTGTGTATTTTCCTCTTCGTTCCTTTTGTCAACGTGGGAATTCAATAAGCATATACGTTTTCCTTTCAATATGAACAACACATTCCAAGTGATGAACGGAACGTTTTTTGTCTTGTCGAGATGGAAATTGTGAAAATTGCTTCATATTCTGTAGGCACGCGATTGAAAACTGTACAAGTGGAATACTAAAGCTGAAGAATGCAAAATATTATAACTTGAAATGATCTCAATTACTTTTTTCTTTACTAAAGAAACCCTTTTATTACTAAAAATAGTTTCGTGCATCTGCATTTTGAGTTGATTTTTATTTCTTGAGCAATACAAAGCCTCTGTAATCTGAGTACGGATCGAAATGTCATTTCTGCTGCTTGAATTGTCCATGAAACTGAATGGATTTCATTGGGTTAGTTGCTATGTGAGTGAGGGGCATTGTAATGTTCGCGAATGGGTGCACCAGAAGTCAAACTCTAATGACATTGTATGTGCTTTCTCTCGCCTGAGGGTGCAACCCGATCTGTTGCGAGGGAAAATTAATGACCTACCAGTTTGATGAAAAACCTGATTGATGTAGTAATGAGCCTGTGTGAACTGGGGTATGCAGATAAAACATTTCTCCCCCGTCCCTCTATCCCTCTCCCTTTGGACAACCAGCTCTGAAGGCGGTATTAAAAACAAAAAAGAATATCACAATTACAGAAATCTACTTTGAATTTCGTGCGGTAGTAAGCATTGGAAATCAAGGTAGAAATACATCTCCTGTACAGAGAGGATAACGTAAATCAAATCAAACGTAGCAACTTGCAGGTTTTTTTTGACAATTTGTTTGTAGTTAATCAGAACCTGGCTTGCATATATACATTTAATTATAAACCAATGATTTTTTTATGGCCTGTCATTTATCAATCATTTCACAGGACACCCCTTTCGTCCATCTGGCTATGCTCTAATGCTTCTAATTCATATAAGCTTCAGCTTCTTTTTATCTATTCGTGTATATCTGACCATATTATTAGAAATATTCATACATTTTACGCCTCAAGCATTTTCGTATAAATACAGAAGATAAATTATTTAAAAACTAACGTAAAGTATACAATTTCAACATAAACAGACCATTAAAAGTTGCCCATTGTTTTGGAATGTTTAACAATACTACCAGATATTGAATTAGTTTTGCTAGTGCTTTGTGACATGTGTAAAATATAGTAACAAATAAAGTTTTAATATTATAAAGAAAAAATGTCACAGTGCAATGCGCACAGGTGCCCACACTTGAATTCGGGCGGGGCTTATTTTAGTTACTTTAAATTATAGTTCCATCTCCCATTAGCTTATTTGTGCTTACATTGCAGATTCGGGTTGATTTATCAGTTTACTGAGAGTCCCGTAAACTTAAGAGACAATGAACTCACTTGGACAGTGAAACAGAGAATTTGTCGCCATTTTGAAACCCTCCATCTTGGATTATTTTTAGATGTGAAAGGGTTGGTATAACATGTCAGAACGCATTAGAATTTTACCACAAATGCAAATCTATAATCGGTTTTAGCCCAGGTGAAACGGTTGGCAAATTATTAACTGTCGAAGTTAGAAATATGCTTTGATTTGCACGTAACAAAATATTGCTTTATCGAAGGGGGAACTGATCGAAATCCCTCTCATATCTGGAGAACGAAGATGTCATATGGTCGCTGCAGCTTTTGCTCATCAATACCTTATCAAGCACCAGTTTCCCACGACACATTGGCGAGGTTAACATCCCAGGTTCCGTGAAACTGAAACTGGTTCTCTGTAAGGGAAGCGAAGGTTGGAAAGTGCAACGACCATAAAGCAGTCTCGTTCTTCAAATTTGAGAATGATTTCCATACATTCGTCCTTTGATAATGTACTGGTTAGTTACCTGCAATGCTTTGCCAAACCGTGAAAACTTAGTCTAAGACCAATCTTAAATGTGGATTTCCAGTGAAATACTGTGTTCTTGACATATCACACTATCCTTTCCCAATTACAAAATCAACCGACATTCAAGATGGTGCCCATGCTTCAGTTTCGGTGTGTAAGGTAGGTCTCCCCTGACTTTGGTAGTATATCATGACCACCCTCATTAGGAACTATGTGATGTGACTGATCAAAGATGTTCATTTAATTATTATTTGGATCCCACTTTAAACTGTAGGTCCAGTCCCGATTAGCCTTACTGTGCATAAAGTGGACTTAAAACAACAAATCAATCCAATCCAATTATTATTTATTGTTTAATGAGCATGATTTGTAATATATATTCTTGTTATTATTTCCATTTTTTTATATATTTCGCGAAAATGTTGTGTTGAATTAATATGATGTATGATTTACTGTTAATACAAAATTACGCTATAGCCGGCCCCCGTGGCGGAGTGGATAGGGGTCCCGGGTTCGAATCCTGACCTGGGCATGGATGTTTGTGAGTGTCCATTCATCAATTTCATCATATCATCACTCATCCCCATCTTTGCAAATTAACCAAAAGCGGTACAAAAATCGAAGTAAAATAAAGCCAATCAATCAAAATTACGGTATATAAATTTATATAAATTGTGGGCATGACAACAGAAACTATTAACTATTAACAACTATTAAATAGTGACTTCCGAGTTTTCATTGAACTTATCAAGGTGTAAGAAGCATTTTATTAAAAGAAAATTCTAAAATGATCCTTTGAAGTATGAGGAAAAGGGCTTGCTTGCTTGTGTGACTGTCAACGAACTTAACTGAAACAACTTTTATACACATATTACCTCTATTTTATATTATTTTTTGAGTTGAATTTAGCAAGAGAGCCACATAAACATTGTTAAATGTAGGAATCAATTGAAGAGTACGGACGAAAACCTGATAAGTCACACTTTCCTGTTTTTACAAGAGAACAAATTCAAGGTATCAAGACTCACTACTTTCTCACTTTAAACTCTCATATTTCCCAGGACTTACCTAGTTTCTCGTCTGTAGATTTACACCATACAAAACTACACTGACAGAGCAATTTAATGCCATCGACAACAGCAAATCGATAAAATTGAACTTATCAGGTTTTTCTCCTGTAGGCTACTCTTCAATTGTGATTCCTTAGGAATGCAAACAAGAATAGTTTTGCATATCTTTATTCTGCTACAGATTAATCTAGTCTTCCTATTCTCAAAACTTTCTGCTCAGCAAGGCAATCACCTCTACCTATAAGTATGTTAAATAACATATGAACAAATAATTGTAATATTTCGTATACACATAAATATTTAGAAAATATGACCATGATACATATTGGTTTGAGTTGCTGTTTTAAGTTCACTTTATGCACAGTAAGGCTAGTCGGGACTGGACCTACAGTTTAAAGTGGGATCCGAACGACTTGTGCCTCCACCAGGTATCGATCCCGGGACCCCTCGATTACAAGGCAATGACGCTACCACTGCGCCATGGGGGAGGCCCAAACCTTGATACTTATGTAACACCCTATATTTTCTCTCTTTTTTCACAAATACAACAAAGTATATCTGGCGAAAAACCTACCGAACAGAAAAAATATCGGAATGTGGCATTATTATTGTCCACATGTTGGTGGACAACAACAGTATTAACAGATAGCAAGAGTTGCAAAACAAACTATCTGAAAAAGTCAGAGAAAAAACACCCGTGGCTAATTTATTTTAAGTTCCAATGGATAAATGGGGCTTACAGTGACACTCGTAGGATTATCTCATCTCTCTGTGATCCTCAGCTTCGAGACCGAATTACCCACAAATCAGTGCGCAAAGATAAAAATAACACGTAGGTGATCCTTACGAAAGAGAAAAGTAACGTTATCACAAAATCCGTTGTCATGGCAACATAAAATCTACGTATCGCTTAAAATAAAAGAACTGACAGTGAAATTTGGACTCGGTAGACGGAAATGTCAACGTTGATAATGTATGATCCTTTTCCAGAGACAACGTTATGGTAATGAAACTATTGACTTACATAACGTGCTGTAAAGATAGCTAAAGATGCCAGTTACATTTTTTCCAGGTAATTTTATGATATAATTTTTAAGAATTCAGTTATATATTTATTTCCATAATATTTTAAAATTATTTTATATTGCTGTTTAACATTTATAAACTCCTGTAAAAATACACAGGCCTGTCACTAGAATCATGATTGGAATGCTTGTGTCTTTTCCCATAGCTTTTGGGATCATAAGTCCGCTAAAAGTTATGACATAATTCCATCACCCCGCTCCCAAAATCGTCATTATTACCATTACGTTGTAGCCTTCAGTAATCTTTCTGCAACGAAAACTTGTGATTTACAATTCCAGAAATTAGGGAAATAAGCAGTGTCTATCACTTTGTGATATTAACGTCTAATAGCAAAGAGAGTTTAAGACCAGAACCTACAATTTTATGATACGTCCGAAGCACTGAGCCACACTAGGATTCGAACTACTGACCCCTTGAATACAAATAAATGGTTGAGATCGACTGATTTACGAATTATATATCTGTCAGTTTCACACAACAGTTTAAAAATAACTAAGAAACAAAACTCACAACCCAGAAACAAACAAAGGCACCGGAAGCTTGTAAGAAAAGAATAAACTATTCCATTAAGACCATTAACTTGTACATTTTAAGTTAATTTATATATTTTATGATTGCCATATACTATATTGTTTTATTTTTTAAAATGTATTACTTAATACCAGTTATATTTGACTTGTCGATGAAAGTAGCAATTAGTAAGTCACAAACCGGCTCGCTGGACGAGCTCAGTTGGTAGAGAAATTGCACGATGTTCCAGAGTCCTGGGTTCAAATCCTGGTGGATTTCGACATAATCCTCGTATTGTTTGGTTTATTGTCAAAGATTAATTCTTTCTTAACCTTCCGACTTGGTATAGCCAAACTCTATACACATATTATTGGATCAGAAACGAATAAAACATTTAGTCGTTTGTAAAAACAAGACTTTAATATGAATTCCTCGTATGGAATACATATACGGAACAATCAATTAATTTGATTTTTAATATTAATTGTCGTTTGGTATATCTTTCTCTTTATGTGGACAGAGAGATAGTAGGCCAATTGATAAGATTAAACTATGTAGAGTAGTTATTAATTGAGTCCATCGGTTTCTATCTGTTCAATACTTTGTAATAGTCGATAGGTATTGGTTGTTATAGATTGTGGATCGCTGTTGTTATACTGACAGTTTAGTCGAAATAATTCACATTGTGTACTTTGGTATTTGATATTTCATTCCAACAAGTTTCATTGTCGTACATATCGTTCCAACAGGGTACTTAGTTCTTACTTAAGTTAGTTAAGGGTACTTAGTTTCAACTTACGACGTTGAAAAAAGTCAAACTAACCGATGTGTCAAATGGCGAAAGAAATAATCCATCCAGGAAATAAATGCATTTTGTTTTTACCCATCCGAAATCTCAAGTTGAAAGCAGAAATTCCTCTAGCTGCTTCTTGTCGAAGAGGCTTATTGGACACACATCCAATTCCGATTACTAGTCCCAAGAAGATCTTCTGCAAGTGGATCCTTTTCCCCTTATCATCTTCCTTCTTTTCCACTTGCGCCACGATCAGATAAAGGCAGATCGGTTCTTCTCGTGAAGATATTTTTCGCAGATAACCGTAGACACTTTCGAAAAGGTTCCACCGCCAAAAAGATGCATCATCCGTGAAAAATGCGCTCGTATCTACATCTGAAACTAGAATTCGTTAAGAGACCAAATTAAACATGTGCAGAAATAGATGCTTCAAGAGAAATACCAAGTCCAAAACGTTCCTCTCAATATTGCTTCTACACCGAAGAAGATTGCAGGAACTTCCATGGCTGAAGGTGGTGCCGGCCCATAAATCAGAACTTTCCTTTCCTCATAAGTTTACTTGTACACGAAATGATTGTCTGTCGTAATCTGCAGAGATCATCGGGTGTAACAAGTCAGATATGCTCCCAGGCTGCGGGAGTTCGTGTAGTCAAAAGTTGGCAAAGGAGTTCCCGTGCTGGCTTTCCTATTGCCGACAGAGCAGACCTGGCCTGTACAGCTTACCAAAGAAGCTTTTAGGCTGTAATAACTTTTCAACTGCATTTCCAACTTCGATGTATTTAATTGCTGCAAGTTATGAATTTGTACCAACGGCGAATTTGTTTCCTTCAGCCATAACTCTTTTGGAATTGCCCAAGTGCCACGATCCATCATCTTTGCAAAACACAACGCTTATCTTCAAATCTCCATATCGTGGAGGAGTCCATCTCACTTGCAAATCCCTAACGTGGAGTGGCCACTGAGGGATGGTGCGGTTTGCATCTCCTATTGCCTCAGGTGTACCATAAAAGATAAAAGATAAAAACAAGTTGAATATGTGTGAAGAAAAGACAAAGAACAATAACCCGCCATTACGTAATTTCTCTGTCTCATTAAAAAAATACCTAAAATATTTTAGTCTAATTTTTACATTCTGGAGACCACCAATCTATTTTCTCAGCAACCTTCAATTGCTTTGCTACATTAACACTTTTACCATAATTATAAAATACTTTGTTAATAATTTTGCAAGCACATAATCTAAATTTTACAGTTTTCATTGCAGTATTTATTGTGTTAATGAATACTTGTGCACAATATCGCGATGAAACAATTTTATATTTCAATGTACAGAATGAATTTAATATTATAGTAAGCTTGAAGCAATAAAATTTACTTGCTTATTGTATTTTTAAATTGAGAATTATATTTCAATCACTCTTTGAGATACAAGAGAAATGTCACAGTCGGTGAGATAAGACAATTTTCCTGCAATGCCAAACGTCAGCTGCTATTCAAGGCATTACCTCATTAGCAACAACTTGCCCCTGATCAGAGTCAATAACTTTAACTTTATAATTAGCATCCGTCCTTTCCGCCTCAATTTCAATATTTGCAGAGTAATTAAGCACAGAAATCGATCCATTCTTTTTTTACTCCAGCCATTTCTTCCATAGTATATAGCACAACGTGTCTTCCAACACGGTCTAGATGTAATGGTAAAAAATTTCATTAAGAGCAAGCTGAAGATAGTAACTTTCAAATGAGAAAATGGAGGTCACAGAGGGAAGATGGAAGTTTGTTCCTGTGAGTGCGAGAGAGCGGGAAGACTGGGGGAGATGCCAGAATGGAAAAGTTGAAGAATTAAATTGAAAGAGAAATTTACGGGAACAACCCTGGTTCTGGTCTGCTCAAATATAAATGAACAGAAAGTAGGCTATCCTCCATAACTCTACGCTTAAAATTTCTCATAGATATCTTTCATTTCAGACTAGCATAACAAGGAGAAGGTGGTATTAAGGTTTCGTGTAAATTCTATGTTAACCGTGCTGGACTTTGTGGATATCTTATATAATTTTACCTCTATCTTCATTATGCATTTTAATCGTGTTTGTAAGGACTCCGTTTGAGTTGGCTTAAAATGATTCTTTGAAGGAATTAAGTTCTCTGCAGATTGGAATTCTTCTAGAATAAGTATTTCATCAAATACAAAACTATGAACAAATAATAGAATTCCGAAATTGTTGCCTCTATTGCTGTGTGGAGAGAATATATGGTGCGTGTTTTCTTTCTGATTGTTTTTGTTCGTTTTATACCTATTACCATCGCTACGATGAATTCATGAAACTCATGGCAAAACAAATGCAATGAAACACCCATGTCTTATACTGGATTCGAACCCAGTCAACCTGACTTCGTAGAGCGCTGCGTTTACCACCTCGCCAGAGAAAAGTTTGAAGTTTAAGTAGGCTAATCGGGAATTAATCTACAGTTTGAAGCGGGAACCGAACCACTATGTGTCTCCAACGGGTACCGAACCCATGACCCCTTGATTGTAAGGCGATTGCATTACCACAATCGCATCGGGAGGTTGCCATGAAATATGTTCTTGATGGTGCCAAATATATGCATAAAAAAACATATTTCAAATGCAAATATATTAAATCTGACAATAAGTTTTCATTTGCGGGTAGACTCGGGGAAAATGACACTTGGATCGTTTCGATGAATAATATATTTATGTACAAAATCAATGTAAGAATTATATTAGCCTAACCTTTTTGGAGAGAAATGAAATGTTACGGTGTTTTTTTCTTATTCATGAGAAGAGGATTCTCCGATGTTCTTTATTGATTTTTTACTTCCAACGCTTACAGGAACATGTCTGGAGCTATTTAATAGAATTAATATCATTACAATAATTGAAACAAAATTTTAATGTCCACTCTCAGGATAAAATTTACTTGTAGGGCCTCCCTGATGGCTTAGTGGTAACGTCGCTGCCTTGTAATCAAGGACTCCCGATTTCGATATCCGGTGGATGCACATTGCACAGTGGTTCGGATCCCACTTTAAACTGTAGGTCAGTCTCGATTAGTCTATTTGTACATAAAGTGGACTTAACACAACAATTCAATTCAATTTATTTGCAGCGCTCTATATATACACATCACATGGCGCCAGAAGAACGTTAGTAACTCAGATTCCATTTTCTACGCAACAAAGTATTCACAGATGCTGGTTTGTGAACGGAATTTATTCATAACTTTTCTGCTCGTGTAAGCAATTCAAATTGAAATTAAATGCAATCAAATGTACTCGCACTGTACCACTTCATACATCACTAAAGTAGGTCAGCGGCCGATGATGGAATCAATACATCTATTTCTCGGTTAATTTGCCGACAAATTTACCGAATCGATTTTTCTATTAAATTATTATGGAATTTTGTGATTGCTGTTGTAATATATGAACTCTGTACGAATTATCACAAACATTACTCAGTAATATTTCCAATCCCTCTTAATTGATCACGCGTGTGTGCTTGCACGTGTGCTCATCTGTATATGCATGCATGTATTGGTTTAATTCCATACTGAGAAGCATATATGTTACTTTTTTTATGTAATGTGTTTTTTTAGGCTACATGTTAGAGAGGAAGGAAAATATGGAGCGAGGAGGAAAACAATAAAGGAAGCGAGAAAATTTTCCGTTTGGAAAATGATCTTGAGCAAACCAAGCACTTGTAAAGTAGCATTTGCGTAGCAAAATATCTCGATGCCCTGGGCGAAATGAGAATATGAGGCCCCCATCCACTCTGTAACTTTGAAATCTCAATGTTAATCGATACAAAATCTTCTGACGTACATCAGCAAAAATATTATCAAATTTATATACTGGTTCCGGCAAATCAACCTAACGGGTTTTAATTAAAAATAGAAACTAAACTCTTTCGTGCAACGAAGTCAATTTAATACATGGTGCACTACATCTCAAAGCAGTTTAGGAAAATAGCATGGGTGGCAGTTTCATGCAGTTTCTTGACAAGGACAGTTCATTCTTTGAATAGCACACCTGTGAGGCGCGGCAACTGAATCTGATTTTTTTCTTCTTTTAAATCAACACTGAAAGGAAGTTTCTCGAAGTAACGACATTCGCCATAATCTGCATGTCCCCAGTTGGAATACCATTTTACTGTGTAAGGAACTTCAAGGAGACGGCATCAGCAATTAAAAGAACGCCTGGTGGACATCGTAAGGTTCGAAATTCCAAGACCATCGAACGAGTTTGGGTTCCTGTTTTGAGGAATCATTTAAAAAATGAACTGTCCTTGTCAAGAAACTGCATGAAACTGCCTCTCTCGTTATTTTCCTAAAATGCTTTGAGATGTAGTACACCATGTATTAAATTGACTTCGTTGCATGAAAGAGTTTTGTTTTTCTTGTAATTGCAGTAAAAGCTGTCAAGTTTAATTGCCGAGCCCTGTAATAATAAAAAATACTGATTAAAATTATATGTAATAAATTTTAGTCACTACTTCTGAAAAGTACAGAGTTGAGTCGATGTTCTCTATGGATAATACTGCCATTCCTGGCAATCGCTCTTGTGACATGGGAAGTAGGTTTCTACTTTCTTCAACCTGCAAAAGCTCATTTCATTCCTGTGTGCATTGTTGTGTAGTGCAAGCGTAAACGCTCACTCTGAGTTTCATTAAAACACATAACACGAAAAACAATCACAGATTCGATATAACTAACTAACTAACTCTCTAACCTTCATAAACCCGAAGGTTCATGGCTGCAGCAACACAGGTCTTCCATTTGTCCCTATCTTCAGCAAGATCTATATATTCTTTTCCATCCTTACCGATTTCCTTTAGGTCCATCTCAACGTTGTCCCTCCATCTTCGTCTTGGCCTTCCTTCAGGTCTCTTACCATCAGGTTTCCCAACAAGAATCCTGTAAACTCCTCTTTCCTCTCCCATTCGTGCCACATGGCCTGCCCACCTAAATCTTCGTGATTTAATTATTCTAATAATATCTGGACATGAATACAAATTATTTAGTTCTAAATCATGTAACCTTCTCCACTCACCTGTCTCCTCATCCCTTTTAGGTCCAAATATTTTCCTAAGGATCTTATTTTCAAATAAGATTCGATATAATGAGAAATTATTTTATTCGTAGCTAATTTATAGCAGCGTGCCTTCTAGAATCAGACGACTACCGTGTTGTTTATTTATACTAAATATTTGACGTATTCATTCAAATTGTAACGTTTAAATAGAATTTAAAGCCGGGTAAAAACATAGGCCTAATGTTGTGGTTTCATTGCCAACAAAAATTAATCTTTCCATCTATCTTACATTACAGTTTTTTTCATAAGCCCCATGGGACGCAAGGCCCTTTCAGGTGCGAGGCCCCCGGACGGCTGCGCACCTCGCCCACCCTTTGATACGCCTCTGTAAATAAGAATGCTGTTGAAGTTTCTCTCTTTTAGGCGGCCTCCGAGGGGGAATGGTCAATGTAACGAGCTACTGACTCCCATGTCCAGGTCCCAGGTTAGAGTCCTGTCAAGTGTGGATTGCGTTTGTCCCATCCTCAATTGCATCAGTTCACCCTAATCGATGAACCCAAAAGGAAGAAAGCGACATCAATAAACAATGTAAACTTTTTTGTTTTTGAGTAAATTACATCGGTTAAAGGATGCATGATTCAAATGTTTAAGACATGTTTTCCTATAGGATCGATGTACATCCCATTTTACAGATTTTTTAATACGATGATATTTATGAGAAATGATCACATAAGTCAGTGATTCCCAATATTTTAGGAATAAACAAAAATAAAAATGGCAAGATAAATATTTAGTGGAATTACAAAACATTGGGCGTGATTTTGCCCTAGTTAACTTCATATTTGTGCGAGTAAGCCTTCTCTGCTATTTCGACAATAAAATCCAAAGCAAGAAATAGATTGCATGCCGTTGAGGATGATATGCGTGTTTCGTTGTCAACTATAAGGCCTGATATCAAACATTTGTGCTCTAAGCATCAATCGCAAGTCTCGCATTAACAAAACTCTTTTGAGTGATTTACATTGTATTAAACTGTATTCTGTTCTGATGTTTGTTCCTTAGATTTATGAATAACATTAATACTGGAGTAGATATCTATTAGACAATAAATTTAACTTACTTCTCATAACATATTCCATTTCAATTTAAGATTAAAAGTGGGAAATAATATTCTTACAAGAGTGTCCATAGTTTTTAATCTCATTCCCAAGGGTGCCTCGAACGTTAAAGAGTTGACATAGGTAATTCGAGTCGAATTCATCTCTCATGTATCACTGGATATCGATATGGTATATTCATATTTGTTCATAATCGGTATCTGCACAATTTTGACACTGTATATTAATTTTAAAATGCACATACACATCGGTTAATATCTACTTTGTGCTTTAGGGGGGGGGGCTTCAGTAAGTAAACTTATCAACATGATAAGCATTCCTTTCTGCAAACCTGCCGTCATGTAGATCGTGAAAATAAACCGTGAGGTGGCTGTCCTGAATTCTCCTCTCATTTAACATGTGTCAGGTCCTCTCAAAATGTACCCAATCACTGCGTGTCTCTTTTGCATTGCCTTCACGTTTTCACCATCTAGATATGCTTTCAATATGGCAAAGTAAACAACTGGTTTCTCACTTCTCTTCCAGAGGAACATCATTTTCATGCGAGAGGCGTTTGCTTATCTTGCTGCGAGATTAGATGCCTTCTTATAAACCTGCAGAACCCCCCCCCCCTTTTAATTAGAACCTTTCTTAAAACTTTGGTTCAAACTTAGATGACATGTAAGTCTCTCTCGAGACAGCATCATGCTAAATATATAGCATTAGAGGTACTTCATGGCAAAGTCTTGTGTGAACCGCTGCGAAATGGTTACTGGTGGAAGCTTAGATACGTGTAGAGCTCTCGGCTGTTTTCCATCCCTCGTGACTCTGGAGATATGACGTAATTTTTTTTGCCTTCTTCTTTTCTGTAAAAAAGTATTTACTGGTATTTTTTCTCACTTTAACAATTTTTCGTTAATCTCGGAAATCAGTATGGATGAAAAACTAACAAAGTATTCTCTGTCCTGATTATCTCTGGAGCAAGGCCGTGCATAGCGGTAGAGAAGGGGGCGGGGAAATCGGGTGCTCAGATCGAAGCTGTACAGGCTGCTGAAGAACCTGCAGTACAGACTGCAGTCGCTCTCCCCTCCCTCCTCAATGCAATCCCATTCCCTCTCACGTGATCATTGGTGGAGCCTTCTCCCGTCACTACTTGCTCAGAGATTTGTTTTCATTCGCCTGCTCCAGAGATATAAGCTACAGAGTGTAGATAGAACATGATACTAAACCCTGTCTCGGGAATGTCTGGAGCAAGGGAACGAAAACACGTTCTCTGCGCAAGGAGGGCTCGACCAACGAACGCGGGAAGTGAGTGAGTGGAGAAGAAAACGCGGCTGCAGATACCAGACGTTTACAGCAGCGCGGACTGCTTTGCTGCACCCACTCTCTCTCTCCCCTTCTCTAGCGTTATGAGCGAGCGGCGTTGCTCCACGGATTCCCGAGACAGAGTGTAGGGGAAAAAATGAAAAATGGGTTTATTTATTGGGATTCGACACCGGGATTTCTACTTTTAACGGGGCGTTGGTTGCACTAATAATTAAGCCAGTTGTTAGAAAGTAAAAAAGAATTACATTATTTTTATTTAAATACAGTTAAACAGTAACAGTTTCTTATAAGTAGAGAAAACAAGCATATCTAAATTTTGATATTCTACATATAAATCACACTGAAGACAACTCTATTGTCTATCTCTGTGGCGGAGTTGTGAGCATTACGTGTTATGATACCAGAGGTCCTATGTTTGAACCCTGGTGGATGTGTCATTATGTTTGTCTCATCATCCATCTCGTTAGTTTCTCATTCATCCTCATCTTCATGATTAACCCAAAAGTTACAAAATCGACGTAACTAACACCCTGGCATTCCTTTATCCGAACATCCGATTGCTCGACCAATGAGCACGTGAAAGGGAGAGGGATTGCATGAAGCGGGCAACGCGACTGCAGCTGCCAGATGTTTGCAGCAACACGCACTGTTTTGTTCAGCCCTTTCGCTTTCTCCCCTTCTCTACCGTTATACGTGGCATTACTCCACAGACTCCTGGGACGTAGCATAAAGAAATGATGAAAGTCCTTGATATTCAGCATGTAAAGTGACTAGCAAAGTATGCACCTACAACCAATGGCCTGCACAGTAATTATGTAAGGGTGGGTAAAAAAATGAAGATAAATGTTATAAATTCTTCGTTTAGTGGCCAGTGCTACACTTACTTCGTTGTATCCCATGTCCCTTTCTCTTAAAATAATTGGATAAAGAAAAGGAAAGGTTACAACCTTCAAGAACTTCTCATATTCACGACACCCTATACAACATGAGGAATTCAGCGTTGGAACAAATGTTGAAACCAGATCTTCTAAGTGAGCACAGTTTACAATTAACGTTCTGACTCGTAGTTTCAGTCTGTGGTTCCGCTGGTTAGGATGTGGAGACCTAGTGAGAAGTTCTGCAAACTCAGGATAAGCATCGAGGTAGGATGTCTGGAGGAAAGGACAGTTGCTCACCTCATCGATTCAAAACAAGTTGGTTGTTGCGAGCAGAACCGCCTTAATCCGTTTCTACCCGGAATCACCTGGCGAGCGTCAAGCGAAATAGAAAGTTCCACGGACGAACCTTGTAACCGCAACTCGAAACATTACTGGATGACATCCTTGTCTGGTTATGCGCAAAAAAGAAAGGAAGAGCCTATTCGACTACATGAAGCACCGTAGACCTACATCTCTGCAAACTTAATGTAAAGTCATCTAATCGCACGGCCATGAAATTAGGCGGGTGGCAGAAGTTCGCGCTGTTGCCACGTCGGAGCACATCCCCGTGTGTTAGGAGGTTTAGGAGAATGAAAGATCTCGTTTCTAGAGTTGGTCTTTGTAATCCATGTGATACAAACTGCAGTAATTGCTCGAAAGGTCAGGGATGACAACTGTATGCCCCAGAGAGAGGTCGGTCTGACGCACGAACTAGACAACGCAGCCCGGTTGACGTTGCCACACAGTGCGAGGGAACCAGCGACTTTTGTCCCGCTCTCGCTTTGCTTTTCCCATATGTGGCACCAGCGCAAATCTACTTAGCCGCCTATTTTCATGGCCGTGCGTTTAGTGTATCTGTTTGGCGAGACGTTTGGCTTCTACTTGGCATACTTTGGTCCGATTCCTGAGGAATCATCAACTTCCTGCTCTGTGGCTCACTAGGAGTCCCATCAAATCAAATAGTTACCTGGATCAATTTGACATCTGATCCTTGGAAGTTTTGTGCTGTCTACTGATTTCTTGGAAGATTCACATATATGTGACCTACATGGCTTTATTTCTTTTTATTCATTAGCTTATAATTTTTATGATAGTGATAACAGAAGTAATTCCACATGAAACACCAAAGATTACAAATACATTTATCACCCATGCCATAGCCAGGACTCGAACTCTGAACATTCAGACTTGGGCCATACTGGGGTAGTCAAGTAAAATAGCAACCAAAATATGAACAATAATAACTTTCGGGTTCGATTCCTGGCAGAGGTACATTGCTCACTGGTTCGGATCACACTTTAGGCTGTAGGTCCAGTCCTGATTGGTGTATCTGTGTACAAAGTTGACACAAAACAACAATTCAAACAAGAACAATAATAAATTCAAAATCAAATAAAAACTAAAAGTACACAGGAATATTTATGTAAATAAATATTTATTTTGAATGACCAACAACTGATAACCAAACATTAGCTTAAATATGCGAAAAACTCTTTATTGACCATGAGAACCATTTTTAAGAAAATAATCAAGCCCATTTGTTTAGAATTAGAAAAAGATTTGTTATAATTTACAAATTTTCTAAACGTTAGCACTCATTTTTATTTGTTAATTTGGTTAATCACAGTAATCAGTTTTTCTATTTCTATTTTTGTTATACGTTGCTACTTTACCCCTTGGATTAATCGCCAAGGTAAGGATGAAATGGTGATGATTCAATCCCAATGATGCATGCATTCCTCTCCAACGTTCGAACCTGGGATCTCTGGCTTCGTTGTGTGTTGCTCTTACTACTCCGCCACGAAGGCCGGTAATCAGTTTTTTTCTGCTTACTTAATCAATATAACAATACATATGCATTTGTACTTTCTTATTTGACGTAGTTTTCATGCCACTTTGGCCTAATCGCAACGATTAAAAATGAATTAAGGAAGAACATATTTTTAAAAAATAAAAGTTTGTAGGTCCTTTATGCATTTAGAAATTTAAAATGCATTTTGATTATATTTTTAATTAGTAGACAACATCGTTCAGGAATATGACAGTGAATGTTGTATTGCCAATACCCTCTATTATCAATCAGTGCTTTTTACCACTCTTGTGCATTGAACATTTCAAGGAGACTGGGCCTATCTGAAAGTGCAGTGACTATCGCCTTTCCTTTGTAATCAAGAAATCCCAGGTTTGATTTCTGGTGGAGCTTTCTGACTATAAGATTGACTTACACTTTTTTGGAGGGGAGGGGAGGGAGGATTGATAAAGAGATTGTGACGTTACTGCCCCATTTGGTTTTGATTTGAATTTTATTACACAGTGTTGTTTTTCTGCTACTTTTGGCTAATCTCGACGATGAGGATGAGTGATGATATCATGAAATTGATGAAGGAACAATAATCACAAGAACACCTTTGCCCAGATCGAAATTCGAACTCGGTACCCCTGGCGTCGTACTGCGCTGTGCTAAACACTTCGCCACGGAGGTACACAATTTGGGCACACAAATTCACCAGCATTACACTGATAGCGGCCTCAACTGGCGGCTGGTCTACTTGTAGCTACGTTTCACCAATCGTTTTGGGGGGTAAGTCCCTCGATGAGTGTCAACATCAGTTGCGAAGTAAAAGCTGTAGGGCTAACATCGCTCTCCCGTTACAACGTTTCCAAGTGTACGTCTGTTTTTGGCAGTTGTTTTTATTAGCTTGTTTGTAAAGTGTTTGGGTGCTTTGTGTACTATTGCACAACTTTTATCCACTAACGGCGCTAATCAACTCTCTCTTTCTCTCCTTCGTTTATTGGCAACATATTGTGTATCCGACGCTCATTTGTTTCGTTCCGCCAATAACGTTCGGTACCTTGTGACACGAAAATGTCCGATGTCAGTCGAAGAAATTCAACTGATCGCTTATTCGTTGTTTCCCAGCCACCAGTTATAAATGCGAGCAGTATAGGTGATCAGATAACTACGATTTAAAATCGTAATCCACCCATCTACTCCATCATAAACCAGCGTTCCTTGCAACTACTAACTCAACCATCCACTTTAACTAAAAAGCGTGGGCCTAGTTGCTTGACGCAGCATGCTGCAATCCTTCTTCCAAGATAGCTGTTTTCTCCCAGTATTGGAGAATAAGGTCAGGCGATATCTCTCTTGAGGCCAGCGTTTAGCAGTCGAGGCGAGGTAATTTGTCAAAGTCAGTTCAAATCAAAGTGAACCAGAAGGTCCTCTAATGTTAATGATTCTAATTCCCAGGATCGTGCTGGTTTCTTGGATATGCGTCTGAAAGAAGGGTAATTAAAGGATAAATATGCTGAATATTTAATTTCTAATCGTCGGAAATAAGAGCCAGATTACATTAGTTTTATCGCACTGTAAACAACAAAGCCCGCATTCGTTTTGTTTGAGGTGAAGGCTTAAATGTTTCGTGAGTGAAGCGAATTTAGGTCAGAATCGTTCATCTAGATTACTGTACGGGAATAAGCAGTTTTGTTCATTAAAAAATAAAATCAAACTTAAACTAAAACGAGAAAAATTCATCTATAGACACTGATCACTATATATTCCTTGTTTATAGTATGTCACTTCAAAACCCAACTTAACCATATTGATGGTGTTATTTGAATTTCATACCTACAATCATCCGTTCACTCAGGTACGTACAGTCACCGGCAAAATAAATGGGGCACCTATTTCCTGAAATACCCGCTTCCCCGCAATGCGTTATGTGTGTTGCTACCTCTACGGAGATAAGCCAACTTCAATAGCAACTTTTCAATAGGAAGTTCTGCTATCAGTTTATAATTGGGCAACATAGTTGCAGGGAAATCAGTATTGCAGGATCCGAATGTTCAATTTTTATTGCCGGTGACTGTACAGCGTCTCTCAAAAGTCTTAGGACAGCGCCATTTGATATTAGGCAACCCAACTTACACAAGCCGTTGGTGGTTTGCTCGTCGAGTTAGGCTCAGTTTCAGGGTTTCCACATGAACAATAGATATGTTGAAACAAGCGAAGGGATTAAAACCAAGGATTACGTATCGCAAATGACAAAATATGAAAAGAATTGAGTTCCTCTACTTTGAGAAAATAGATTTTTTACTATTTTATCGTTGACGAGTCTACACAAACGAAAAGAAGAAAGGCGAGGAGAGGAGTAGAAAGGAGAAGATAAAAGCAGCGGAGGGAAGAAAAGAGAGGTTAGTAGTGGAAAGAAGAAGAAATGAGAGGAAAAGAAAGAAGATGAGAGAGAGAGAGAGAGAGAGAGAGAGAGAGAGAGAGAGAGAGAGAGAGAGATTTGAAGAAACGGGAGAAAGGAAGGGAATAAATTTAGGAAACGAGATGAGATGAGAGGAGAGAAGGAGACGAGAAGAGTAGAGTGAAGACGAGAGGAGGAGACGGGAAGAGGTGAGTGTAGAATAGGGTAAAAGAGAGGAAAGGAAAATTGTGCAGTGGAGACTGGGATCGAAGACAGGAGAGGAGATAAGACATAAGAGGAGTGGAGAAGATCATGGTGGAGGCAAGAGGCACGAATAGGAGGCGATATGAGATAGAAGAAGAGGAGAAAGAGGGAAGACGAGAGGAAGTGGGGAAGAAGAAAGGAGAGTTGAGAAGAGAGGAGGTAATTGCAGAAAATATTGTCGGAGCATCAAGAATTGATGATGCACTGATCAAATTATCAACATGAAAGAATCAAGAACATTTTAAAATTGCGATCTAATACATTCTCGGAACGAAATGTCTTTTGGGTGAGTCCAGAGCAATAAGATCTTTCGCGTAAGATTTTCGATTTTACCTGCGAGTACACCACTAAAAACACGTATTTAATTTTCATATTTATAAGACGCTTCAATTTTTTTTTCCTCTTCTGAGTTCGTTGAAATATAGATTTTATTTCACACGGCGTGGGCAATGAACACAATGAGATATGCCACCGGAGGGGTTTGAACCTACGACCATTAGATTGACAATCCTGAACGGTAACCACTACGCTACAAATATTCGTTCCTTCAATTAATGCTTAAAAGACATAGAAGGAGCTGGCCAATGTTAAATCAACATGCAAATCACCTCCTGCGCGTATTGTGTAAAAAGTACTTGATTGTAACAAAGAAAATAAAGGTAGTATGAATCGATTGAAACATTGAATGGAAATTTGCACAAGGTGAAAACTATTCATATTATATTTGCGCAGGTAGCCTTGCATTTAACTCGAGTGGAGAAAGGAGTGAAATTAGTATGTGTTGAATTGCCACAAATATAAATTGTTAATTCATTATTTTTTGTCAATAATAAATAAATAGTCTTGTCTCATTGTGCATATATATCAATACACAATCTTCAAATCTCTGTCCGACACGCTGTTTCTGCTGCCGCCATTTGCTTTCTGCATGAGAGCACAATGTTCCGTGTGTTAAGATAACGTAACCCCACAATACACCTAATGTATCAACATTATTATTATTCATATTTTCTACTTCTGAAAAATTTATCAAAATATGTCTCAAATTTCTCTTTCTGAGACTATGCACAATTCATTATTGGCAATTACAGTATTTTTTCCATAACAAATTCTGAAATATGCTTAGGTTATGAAGAATATAACGCCATTTTAATTAAAGAATATGCGACAATTGATATAAATAATTTTTTAATAAATCCGTATTAAATCTACGGTAACATTATAGTATAGGGGTGACGGATTTCTTCAAATTTACAAGAGAAAGTACTTACGGAAATCATTTTCTGTAGCGTTGTGGAAGTTCGTGAATGTAGTTTTGATCCATTTTAATGCGAATACATGTTGTTTTCTGCGAAAATCTCTGTCCGACACGCTGTTTCTGCTGCCGCCATTTGCTTTCTGCATGAGAGCACAATGTTCCGTGTGTTAAGATAACGTAACCCCATAGTCAGTGTTTCAAACTCGCCGTGTTTTCACTAGAACATGACGTCGAGTATTTTTTTTTTTTGTTAACTATGCTTGCCTAACCTAACTTAACCTAACCTAACCTTACGGAAAATGGTTTTTGGGGCTAACGTGAATGGTTTTTGGGGCTAACGTGAATGGTTTGTGGGGCTAACGTCAATGTTTTTGGGGCTAACGTGAATTGTTTGTGGGGCTCACGTCAATGGTTTGTGAGGCTAACGTCAATGTTTTGCGAGGTATTAGCATAATTTCAAATCCGGGCACGAAAGTAGGTATTTTCCGGTGAACGAGGTTGCAACACTGCATAAATTGACAACACACTCGCACAACGTGCCCTGAACCAGTACGCTATCGCCCGCGTAATGTGTTACACAATCGAAATAACAAGTAACAGTAAGTACTCGTAAATGTAAGAAATAGACATTATCTTAGTTAGAAATGAATTATTTCACCTTAGGAAATGTTCCGCATTCCAAAATAGTACGTTAGCAATGTAAAAAAGTGCGAAACATATTTTATAGGTGTCACCCCCATACTATAATAGTACCAAATCTACAAGCCGAATGTTTCAGTTGTCTTACTCCACTCTCATAGGCACCCCAAACTAGTTTTGGCTTATAACGCGTTCCGTGCCGTAGTTCCTTATTTCATATTGGTACTTCGAGTTTTGATTCAAGGTCACGGAAACACCCTGTATAGAAGTGCAGTTTGAGATGAGATCACAGTAATTTAACATAAAGCAGGGCATCGTATCTTAATCATTCATCACTTTAACATGAATTAATTATTACTGTAATGAGGAGATGGAAAAGTAATGTTGCTTTTGTTGTCTAGCTTTTGTAGATAACATAGAAAAGATAATTACTTTTCTTCAAATAGTGACGAATGTAGATATCTGGTTTTCGTGCTATTTGGAGAAACATTTTGAAAGCAAATCTGGCATCGTCACCCCATCTCCGTGTTCACAGTTGACGCCAATCTCCTTTGACATTTTTTGCAGTTTTCCCATCAGAGCTTACCCAAACTCCACCCCCTTGTTTCTTCCACAATGCACAACACAAATCCTATTATAATCCAGGAAAATGCAGCTACGAACTTTAAACCCGTGTTCTTTGCAGTGTAAACCAACCTCCTGACGAAATCCACCGGTTGAGTCCTCAGCCAGCTAGTCCCGCACACCTCTGATGCAACACGTTATTAAGCAGATTTCGCGATATGTCTGGCAACGGACTAGCGGCAAATCCGGCCTATGTCAAGCTGGTGTACTGATAGGCCGACATACGTGATGAGCTGTGCATGTGAACGGGACCCCTGCGGCTAATTTGTATCAGGTACGAGATTTATGTTTCCTACCAGATTTTACGTGCTAGAAAGAGCAGAATAGCAAACAACATGAGGAACAGAAACGCAAGTAGCACGTCCAACATATTTTTTGCCTGCCCGAAGGAACTGGATCAAATTGTGTAGCTATCGTCATAACAATTCTCATCATTAAAATTGGTGGTATTGGTGGTGTAACTAACTCGATTACTTCAATTGATTGATTTTTTATTATTATTTCACTTTTCTGCCACTTTTGGCTTCTCGCGAAAATTAGGATGAGTGATGATTATGGCTCGGAAGTTGAAGACCTATAAATTGCCAAAAAAAGACCTATAAAGAGACCTAAAAATATCAAAAAAGGACCTAAAAACGGAAAAAAGGACGTATAAATGTGATCCAAATTAATTAATAACTTCCGTTTTAATTACATATTTAATGAATAAAAAATACAAAATTCTGGTGGTATGGGAAACACAGTGCGAAAAAACTGAAAGCTTCAAAACAAGAGAAAGTTGCTACTTACAGCGCGACCTTCCAGACAAGTTACGGTTAAAGGACCTTGTACCGTACCTGCTTCAGTCGTCCAAAAATGTTTGTCTCTTGTTTCAGGGATGGTTCAAATATATTTCTTTCTTTCTTTTTTTTTTTATTTCTTTACTACAGAAAGGATGTTTCAGAGGTGATGAACTGATGATGATTCTAATTGATGGGCAGTAAAAACGTAGTCGAAAGGAGGTGAAGTTGCAAAAAAAAAGCCGTTAAGACCTAAAAAAAAAGGCTAAAAGAGGAGCAATAAGCCAAAAACGCCGAAAATGGCAAAAAAAAGACAAATAAAACCCACCTTTTTCTGGCCTACAATGACCCAAAATGAACATATATTATGTTGGGCCTCGTCTTCGGACACTAGGAAAAAAAAAAGATTTTTTCTCAACTTCCGAGCCATGGAATTGATGAAGGGACACTCGCAAAGAACACCCATGCCCAGGCCGGGATTCGAACCCCTGGTGTGATAGCACACTGTACTAACCTCTCCGCCACGGAGGCCGGCTTACCCTTAATTTAAAAGTAAGTATACCCTGTCCCAGCTAACTGTGGAGCAGGGCCGCGCATAGCGGCAGAGGAGGAGGAAGAAAATCGAGTGGCGAAAGCGCAGCGTTGTCAACCGTACGATCCTGATCGTACATGTACGGACGTACGGTCCAGACCTTAGTCCGTACGCTAAATGTACAGGTTGTCAAAATTTGCACTTGCTGCTTTATCTCTAATATTTTTCTAATAAATTCTTAAACCAAGCGTACGGACCTGGAGACAAAAATACGGTCCGTTTGCCATGTGCGTTCGGTATTATCGTTTTGAAAAGTTTGCAACTCTGCAGAGCGAAGCAGGGAAAGCGGGTAACTCCAGTCGTCCATTACGCAATCTCGTTTCTCTAACTGTTCATTGGTGGAGCCGTCTCGCATCACTACTTGCGCAGAGACTTGTTCTCGTTCGCCTGGTCTAGTTAGCTGGTACAGGGTTTAGTAAGGGTAAGCACATTTCACGTTCTAATCTTCAAGGTTGAGTTCAGTTTTGTTTAAGGGCACTTTCATGCACGTATAGACTAATTGGGACTGAACCTACAGTTTAAAGTGTGATCAGAACCACTATGTGCCTCCGCCAAGTATCGAACCGGGACTCCTTGATTACAAGGCGACGACGTTACCACTACGCCATCGGGGAGGCCCTACATGTACTTTGGTGGAGTGGAGAATTTCCTGTCGGTGATAAGTTTCAATTAATATTGTCTTCAGCTTGTCCACGTGATGGAAGACATGCCGGGAATAAATAGCTAACTAATGCATTTCCTGGGTTACTTCTAATTATGTTCTGTAACTACTGAACCTGCTAATATTTTCATTAAATGTTGTGATTTTCTCTTACTTTCCGGTTATTTTTTTCAACTCCAGACACATTAATTTTCCAGAAGTAACAAATTAAAATGACAAAGCTTTTTTGTTGCATGTGTTCCAAATAAGATAATCGACGAATAAATTTACATTCATTGGTTGGTTGCATTTGATTGCATTTGATTTCTATGGTAATTTTGTCTTTACAGGTATCGTGGTTATCACAGCGCGCTACGAGGCAAAGGGTCCCAGGTTCAAATCCCGGCCTGGACGTTCTTTGTACGTGTCCCTTCATCAATATCGTCAAATCATCACTCATCCTCATCTTCGGAATTAGGCAGAAGTGGTAGAAGATCAAAGTAAAATAAACCAAATGAACAACAACAGCATGCTGTACATAAGACTCAAACGTAAGACCTCTAGATTTATATACTAAGTACATCATAAAACATCTTTTAGGCTCAACTATGCTTGCTTCTTCCTGTAATTAAATGATGTGCATGATGAATTCCTTTTCCTTCTTCCATATTGTCTTCTTCTCCATTTATAATATGAAGACATTCCTCAAGGTAGTACTCATTATACATTATCGTTCTTGTAGATTTGTTATAAACATACAAAAGACATGTCTGTCAGACAGAAATATGCCTTGGGATGGAATGACAAGGAACAACTCGAGCCTGTGTAAATTTATGTCTCTTTGTTATCTCTTCGCCAAACATTGAGAATTGCCGGCAATATATCACCTCCGCTTTTTTGTTTAATGAAAACAGTGAGTTCAGAGGTCTACATAACTGGATTCCTTGATCTTTATCCCGACAATATGTCTTCTTGTCTTCCCAAGCCATACAGTTTGCTATATAGCCATGAGCTCTTTACTCATAAGACATTTATAATATGATATTAAAGTAGGATGTACTAACTACAAGTTATAGGCCTTTATTGATAGCGTTAGGTAACAATATACCGTATAAACGTAAACGTGTGAAATTTCTCAGATTTTCCTTGCATTTTCTTTTAAGTTGTGAACAAAAATTCGATCCGTTGCTCCTAAGGAACCGAACCTTTGAGTTCCAGGGCTCACTCAAATGATCGGTTTTATCGTCATATTTAACATATCATAGATATGAATTAACTGAGAACAGAGACTCCCCCTCCACAAAACCCAAATATCGCTACCAGTTAAATTTTAAACCCTCTCATAACAATATAATAGTCGCACATTTGCAATATAAATATTTTCATTGGATTTCAGAATGCAAACTTATTTCTGAAGCAATTATTGTTTCATGCTTTCAAATGTTTTTAGCCGAACTTGCTTCCAAGAAAGACAAAACAAAATTTTAAGTATTTGTTTTTTTTTAATGAAAAGTAACAAGTCAAATTAATTCAATGTTAGGAGTTCATAGAGTGGGAAAAACTTTTCATTATTGCATTTCTTCTCATTTCGTCAATTTTGCGTTAATTATTTTCGACGACACCCAAACATCACTCACATGCAAATACCAAAAATGTTAATTTATTTTCAATGACGGGACGTGTGAATAAAACTGGTCACCTTCTCATTTCTCAGTTTCTTCGAAGCAGTACTTATTTCGTATTTGTTTCCCTTTTTGCATAGCTTTTCTGCCGCTTTTGACTAATCGCCACGATGAGAATGAATTATGATTAGATGAATTTTTTTAAATGCCATTCACAAAGAACTCCAAGATCCGGTCGGGACTCGAACCCGGGAACTTCGGTGGCGAGATCGAAGGTCGACTGCTTTACGCACTTTTTTTTAATGAATAAAGATGCTGAGATCCTGCCCACGCAAAGACCACCCTCAACAAGTACTTGATCCAGTGGTGAGCCTGCGCTCATACTTTGATATGAATGGAGAAGTGTACGTTCTCAGATAATAACAATTTACATAGATATACTCCATGAAAAATATATTTCCTTGCAAAATGTGAGATGTGCATTTTATATTCACGCCTGAATCCAGTGGTGGATGGCATCCTCCAAAACACGGTGTTCAATTCGCATTCGCATCAAGGGGTCCCTGGTTCAATACCCGGTGGAGGCACAGAGTGGTTAGGATCACCCTTTAAAAACTCTAGACCCAGTCTCGATTAGCCTTTCTGTGCATAAAACAGACTTAAAAACAAAAGAAAAATCCAAAAACGCATACTGGATATTATTATACTTGATTCTCGTAACACCGGTGGCCTGGTAGACCTGGTGAACTGGTGAGAAAATCTCACACAGAGTGTTCCCAAAAGTGTGTGGCAAATTATAGAAGACTTTGTGAAGATACGATTGTTAGTTTATTCTCATCCCCTTTTTCATCTTGTTACCCTCCAAATTTATTTTTCACTGTATTTATCTCTGTGCACGTCTGCTTGCTCTCTCTCTCTCTCTCTCTCTCTCTCTCTCTCTCTCTGTGTATGTATATACATTTCAATTACAATTGTTGTATTCAATTGTTGTTTTTCTAAGTCCACTTTCTTCACAGAAAAACTAATCGATACTGGACCTACAGTTTAAAGTGGCATCCGAACTACTGTGCAATTTGACTCCGCCGAGTATCCAACCCGAGACCCCTTGCAATTACAATTGTTATCCTCTAGAATTGATATAGAATATTTCTGGGACACCCTATGTTTACAGAGGTGAGAATGCAAAAATGCCACTTTTTTTCTGATGGTGGAAGAAATTGTCATCTCCAAACACGCAATTGCTAACACGAATTGGGCGGGGGTAATGCGACGACAAGAGAACATTAAATTTCCCATTTAAAGAAGGGGATGCGATGTTTAGATGCTTAGGACGTCAAAAACTGCGACAACCAACAACGGTCCCCTAATTGATTGAACGGATTTCAAGTCAACGAATCATCCTCGGCGCTTTCATCACAGGCTTTTGTGGTCGGAACCGAAGGCAAAGGTTGGCGCCCTCGGCAGGCCTTTTCAAGAGTGCAAGGAGGCAAAAAGGAGTAAAAAAAAATGAAAAAAGAAGAAGACAGAATAGAATAAAAGGGTAGAGACGAGGAATGAAAGAGACTGCGCACGCACACAAATCAACAAAAGGGAGGACGCAGAGGTGGCAGAGAAAAAGCGGAGAATCTTGAATCGGTATAAGCAAAATGGGTGTAGATTCATTAGACTCGAGCATACGCCCAGTGTTCTGCGCTGTTTACGAGCTTTGCCTGGATTGTAATTAGGGTTAATGTACCACACGCTTAGTTCCGTGATTCTGGCCATCCAAGTCGAGCGGCAGTCGCGGATTAGCTACTAGTAGAGACGAGAGGATAACAGCGGCTCAACAATGGAAGTAGGTGCGTCAAGACTACGTCTCCTATGGTCCAGGCTCGAACCCACCCACCGGGATTCCCGCCTCTTCATCAATCAGGGGTTCCACTGAAATCATCAACAAAGAACAAATTCCAAGTTCAGGATGTTAACAGCCGACGTCCGTGGCGGAGCGGTTAGCGCAACGCTCCGGGTTCGAATCACGGTTGTCCAGGAATTTTAAATGAATGCAATTCCGGTCCAGGAGAGAAAATCAGCAAGCGTAAATGGGTTCTGGACCGTAAAGAACCTTTTTATCTGTAAGGTATTTCAATTCGGTCCAGGTGAAATTATTACCGGATCAACTTAAAAACGGTCCAGGAACATTTTTCGGATTAATTTAAATTCGGTCCAGGAACCTTTCTCAATGAAACAATACGCAACTTGTACCGAATTTAAATTGGGCGAGAAAGAAGGTTCCGCTCCTGTTGGGGAACACAATAGAAACCATTAGAATATATGGCGCCCTGGACCTTCAACAACCCTGGTTCGAATCCCAGCCTGGACATGAATGTTCTTTGTGAGTGTCCTTTCATCAATTTCATCGTGTCACTCCCCCTCATATTCGCGATTAGCCACAAGTGGCAGAAGAGCTGAGTAAAATAAATCAAATTAATCAATCAAGTTGTTAAACTAAATGAACAACAGTATTGAGTAAGCCAGTGCAAACTCTTATTTGAAGTGGCCTGGGGGCAAAGTGGAACACAGAAGCACGATGGCATTGATTGACTGGCTAAACTAGGTTATTTTTCGTCTCTTTTCTTTCACGTGTAGCTAATCGCGACGATGAAAATGAATCGTGACACGATGAGATGAATGAAGGGACAATCACAATCATAAGTCCTGCAGATAATTTTCCTGGCTGCATGTTCAGGCGCCAGAGCCTTGTTAGTATGCATAATGTAGTCCAGGCTGTAATGCGTGGAAGATTTGTATGTCTTTAGAAAGGATAACCCCTTGCGCCCCACGATGACATTGAATAGCGTCATTGACACACATTACATCCGGGCGTAATGCGTGTTTCTCACGTTAACCCATGAAAATATAATGTATCCATGGGAGTGCCATATTTAGAGTCATATCGAGTTTAAGCACCTCCAGAAATGTCAATCCAACGAATTATAACACTTATGATTTTTAACAACAATAAAAATTATTTTGGAAATTAACTGCACTTGTAGTTTTATTGTCCTAAGGCAACGGTTCTTAACCTGTGGCCCGAGGTCCCACAGGGGGCCGTTAAGCCCTCCCTGGGAGTCCACGGAGTCTTGAATTTTCGAGGAAATATTTTAAAATTGAAAATTAAACATGTTCCATAACTTGCTAGAGATATCAACATGACAATATTTGTAATATGTTTTGTTAATATTTGAGACTATTTATAACACAAAATTTCTGAGTATCCCACGATTAGCCTATATTTGCATAAAGTAGTCTTGACAACTCAAGAACTCAACTCAAGAAAATCCACTATACATTTGTCAGTAAATATCAAGGGGCAATTACTAAAAAAAATGACGTGTCTACTTGCTCTACAATTGTAGAATTGTCATTTTTGTTCAAACTTGTGAAGGTATCCAACGTACAGCCGGCCCCCGTGGCGGAGTGATTAGCACATCGCGCTACGACGCCAGGGATCCAGGGGTCGAATCTCGGCCTGGGCATTGATGTTTGTGAGTGTCCATTCATCAATTTCATCATATCATCACTCATACCCATCTTCGCAAATTAGCCAAAAGTGGCACAAAAACTGAAGTAAAGCAAAGCAAATCAATCAATCCCGTATTCAACCTACATTACACGAAAATGTTCGAACCCTAAAACTAGGAATGTTATACCTACAAGGTTGACGGAACCAATTACCCATCACCATCAGGTTGATTGGGTGCCTTTATTTTAGCACATTTTTATAATTTTTAACATTAATAATAAATAATATTATTCGGCAGTATAGGAACAGTAAAATTTTGTTTACATAAATAAGGTCTTCCTGAACACCCACGCAGTTTGTTGAAGTGAACTGAATGAAAAAAGGAAAGGACAACATTTTAGATCAAGGGTGCGGACGTAGTTCGGTGGGTATTGGTATTCACATGATGTTTGAAACAAAAGGTATCCTGGGTCCGTGCACAGCTGGTAAGCACGAAGCGGATAATAAAGGAAACCGCGCAATAACTCACGCAGACGGTTGTCATTATTTGTTGTACAATGAACTTGGCGACAGGTGCTCCTTTTTCCGTGTTTGGAATTCCAGAGTTGGATATTTGAATACCTCGGCTATATGCCACATTCAATTCGCTCAATTTTTATAATAACTGAAATTCTTCATCATTACCTGTCTCTCTGCGTGTGTGTGTGTACGTAAGGAAAGAACAAAAGAACCAGGAAAAAATATTTAAAAATTCAAACCTGTCTGCTAACGAATTCTTTAAAACAACTTTTACATTACCTTGGAGTTTTCCCGTACGTGCTTCTTTATTTATTTTGTTGCATTTCCAAATGTTATCTAAATTAATAAATAAACTTTTTTATTATTTTAGGTACAATTTTGACTTGGTTTTAACATTACTATTGTGCAGCAAATGTATGAACAGCATAGTAAATGCAAGAATGATTAATGAAATAATCACAAGACCCAGCAAACAATTAAAAATATTATTATTACTCACTGCAAAGTAAAATTAAAATGTTCTTGAAACGTAAAAAAGAAAAATAAGGAAACAGTTAAATGGTATAAGAATTGTTAACTGAACTTAATATATACGTATATTTCTTCTTCTGTCGTGCTATCTACATATAGGCCTAATCTAACTCCCATTAATTTGTTAATTCCATGAATCAGCAAATAAATTAAAATGATCTTCAAATAATTTATATTTACATTAAATGACTTCATAGGTGAAACTACAAAACTGTGTTTATTACAACATGAATTGACACTGATCAATATATATAATACAAATAAAACGATAAGCGTAATAAGACAAACAGGTAACAATTTAGCCATTTTACAAGTAAGTACTGTTCAATGTACAAATGTAGCAGTAAATACAGATGTATCGTATGTAATACTACAAACAAGTTATCGGCATTAACGCGCTAAATACTAGTAAAAACTGTAAAGTTCCAAAGGCCTGTCATTCAATATATATTTTCAAAGTTCATACAACGAGTATGTGTATAATAATTAAACAATTTCACATATTGAAGTTTTGGTCTTTAAATATTTTGATTCAGTAGTGTAGTAGGAAGTTATAATTACACATTCAATAGTTAATACTTACATACAAGCAATAACCTCTTTAGCCACTGAGGTTTTTGTTCGGCATGCTATACTTTACACTTTTCTAATCAGAAGTCAAATCACGAAAATCGTACGAAATTCACATTCAGCTGGCGGTTGGCAGTTGAACTGCGGAGATATAGATTGAAAGCCAAGCCAAGCTACGGATTATTTTAATCCGAACACGTCCAGACCGCCAGATCCCTTGTGGTTGTGTTTTGAAATCACGCACTAATAATAACTTCACATATCAAGCGTGCGTGAGGCTCAGCAGTAAAATAATATAAAACGTGTACCTTTCAGAGAAAATATCCAAGTACGTTGTTCATCACACGATGCAATTACGGTTTCTACAGAAAAGTTAAAATCATCAGCTCTAAACGGAATACAAATATTATTTGAAAAGTGCAAAGGTTTAATTATATATTTTTATGAAAGCAATTGAACGCAAAAGGTATATTATCCAGTTATGGTGTTCATTGCACAATTATTGAAAAACATATCATCAATGTAATATATGTCGACAGAAACACACATTTAACAAACATACAATTATTAGGTTCTGTTGTATTTTAGTGTTGTCCTTTTCAATTAATATCATTAAATGTTTTACACACATTCCAAATTGGAGACATTGTCAGTGCATTTGTTCCACTTCGTTGGAGGCTGAAGATTTGCTTTCTCGGTTGTATTGTAATGGTAGATATCGGCCCTTCCTGCTGGCATAGCGATTAATACCCTTGTCCTGTAATCGAGGAATTTCCGGTTCGATTCCGGTATATTTCAGATTTTCGAATCTAACATTAAACCGTATATCCAGTCCCGATTAACCAATTCTGACTGATATTTTCCGGGTTTTCCTTACTCAGCCCAGGTGGATGCTAAAATGGTATATTTAATGAAGGACGCTTGTTCTCACTCCTTTGACACTCTTTTGATTAACCTGTTGACAAATAAAAGCAACGTTAATTGCGACAGCCAACCAATTAGTCTATCTATACATATAATGGATTTGAAATGTAATTTGCTGAGCTAAAATGACAAAAGAAATTCAAAAGGGCTCTCAATAATCCATTTAATAGTCTAACATCAAAAGAAAACAAAATCACATACCATTTTCTGCTCTGTTATTTGGATTATCTAACTTTAAGTAACACGCAGTCTTCTATGAAATGAGTATTAGAAGATAAATACATGTTGTGTTGATCACACCACATTCATCAATTTCTATGACTAAGTATTTGCGGATCCATACTTTCACACCGTATATCTAGTTCTCAAGGCATGGTGCTTAGATGATAATTTGTTTGGTCTCTTTGTAGTATATTATGGTCATAATATACTATGTAGAGTGGCTAATTGTGTGATTGAACAGAAGGTTCTACATGGAATCCAAATTATATAATATTACTCCACATGAAATCCACAATGTTTATTATTAAAGAAATTAGAATAATTAAAAATTACAGAACAATAAAATTAAAATTTGTTTGATATGTAATAAAGAATAATACGGAAAAACAGTAAATAATAATGTAATAATTGATAACGAAAAGTATTTGTATTTATTTTCCCGCTCGTTCGTCTAGGACCTAAACGTTTTAATAAATGAAGCCTCTATAATTCACTGCAAAGTAAAATTAAAATATTCCTCAAACGTAAAAAAGAAAAATGAGGAAGCAGTTGGTAATTGAACTTATATATATATATATATATATATATATATATATATATATATATATATATATATACATATGTATTATTCTTTATTACATATCAAACAAATTTTAATTTTATTGTGCTGTAATTTAGAATTATTGTTATTTCTTTAATAATAAACATTGTGCATTTCATGTGGAGTAATGTGATATCATTTGGATCCCATGTAGAACCTTATGTTGAATCACACAATTAACCACTCTAGATAGTATATTATATATTTTCTTCTGTCCTACTATCTACATTTAACTAACTTCCATAAAAGTATGGCATTAATTTATTTCCTAATTTATTTCATATAAATTAAATTTATATTTAATTATTTGCCATTGTTTTCACACAAAAAAGAAACATGTTAAACGAAAATATGAACAGAATAAAATAAACCATGAGCTTACATAGCCAGCATTACTATTACTATTGTTGTTATTATAACGCTGTGAAAGTAGTTCTAATCCAGAGACATTGATCAACCTCAAATTTCAAACCAAATTGACGATTGCGCGAGTTTCAATGAATCATAGTTTGAAAGCCACTTGTTTATGTTAATGCCACTCTAAAAATATATCAAGTTCAACAACCTTGGATAGTAAATAGGTAAGTTAAGTGATGGAGAATCCTAACATGGTAAGTCCATGATGCAGTTTAATCCCTGCCCGCTAGCTTCATTAACATATTGTCACTTTCAAATACCATCTGTTGATTTCAAGAGTGACGTCACGTGAACCATTACGCTCCTGCAGGTTGATTCATTATCGTAATTATCGCAATTCCGTCACATGGGTAACCGCCCTCAAGTTCGAAGGTGAAATGAATGTTGGCTCTCGTGAAAGAAACGGGCATCGTAAATCCAAAATAAATAATATAATGCCGGCCAACCCTCTTTCCCTCCTCCACATATACCTCACACCACGGCCAAACTGAGGAAAGAATTATCGAGGTAGCGATAAAGCTTAGAAAAATGAGCGGTAAGGCCACAGACCAGTAGATAGTTCCACATGCCCGATGGATTCAAGCTATAATTATCGTCAATGTATGGGGAACAGCTTGACACGGTCAGAGTGGATGGGTTATCATGTATTATGTACGGACTGGCCACAGCGTGAGCACATTGAATAAAGTGGAGTGGAACTCATCGTACAGAATTCGTGCCCGGCAAATCGGATCGTTATGTGAATCTCCAAACGAAGGGATGAAAGGGGTATGCACTTAGCGTCAAATATATTTAGTGCGCAATAATCTTTGTGCGATTGCAAGAGTGGAAAACACGTGTGGGCGAACTGCGTTATTTTATGCATTCAGACTCTCACCCCATAGAGGCGATTTGTAGAGGAAAAGGTCTAAATATGTGGTCATTTTTGTGGGGAAAAAATTAATATATCAAGCACCTGCCTTTAAAATGCATATCTATGAAATATATACTTAAATGTAATAGCATGCTAAAGTATATAAGGTTTCCATTTTTCTTAAAAATAGCAATCCAAAAAATGGTAAAATGATGTATTTCAAAATTGTGGTCTAAATATGGGCTACTAGTCTTCAGTCCACACTAGCCGCTTCACATACCCAAAGCAGCAGCTCTGTACGACTTGCTTTCTGAAAATACAATTCACATTTAAAACACACAAAAACAAATTAGAGCATTCACATTGAAATAGCTTAGCGCTACGCGACCAGTAACAGCCTTCGACAAAGATTACCACTAGTAAATACACTTTATCGAATGTAAATATAAGCCCATATTAGTTAATATTATTTAAAGGGTTATTGTGTCAGTATTCAAAGGTACACTTCAATTCAACCCAGAAGCGTTCATGATTATACATGTTTGCTTTAATAACCCTTATTTACTATCAAAATTTTGAAATCGTACAAATCCTTATAGATAAGACTGATTCTCTTACGGCTATGACTAATTGTAATAAAATATGTATGTAGTTACCTACCTAAGTGAGCATGAAGGTTAAAAATGTGTGTGTATTAGTTCGTATTTTATTCAGTGTGTTTGGTTTCATTTATTTCTGCATGTTTTTAAAAAAATGAATACATGATGCATCGTATTGGGTTGGTGCGAATGAAATGTCCGGCCCAGGTGCGTCATTGCCAAAGGCCAAAAAAATCAAAACTACAATACCTGGTTAATCAAAATAGTCGCCGTCTGCCGCCACACACTTTTACCATCGCTCAGCCAACAATTGGATTCCATGGCGAAAGAAGTCTGGAGTCTGCGACGCAAAGAACTCCTCAACGGCATGTTGCACCGCCCGATCATCAGCGAAGGTCTTTCCTGTCAGGAAGTGATCGAGATGCTGGAAGTGATGGTAGTCAATGGAAGAGAGGTCGGGAGATTATGCTGGATGAGGAAGGTTTCATATTGCAACTCATGGAGAGCCTGCACCGTCCTTTGTGCGACATGCGGGCGAGCATTGTCGTGCAACACGAGGACACCATGTCTGTGGACCATTGCTGGATGCTTGTGGAGAAGTTTGTGGTGCATTTCATGGAGTTCAGCACTGTAACAATTTGCATTGATGGTTTCACCTCGCCTGAGAAAGACATGATGGATCACACCCACCATAGACCACCATATCAGCAACAACACCTTCCGTGGTTAGAGATGTGGTTTCGGACGTTGATCACAATCCAACCATTGTCCTGATCGTTTATGATTGTCATAGCAGATCCATTTTTCATCTGAAGTGACAATCCGATGCAGGAAACCATCCCAGTTATTCCTTACACTCAGAGAACTGCACACCTCTAGACGGCGAGTCTTGTTGACCGGTGTCAAATTATGTGGTACCCATGAGTCCAACTTTTTCACTTTACTGATCGCACAGAGCCGCTAAACGACAGTGGTATGGTGTATGCCTAACTCGTCTGCAATGGCACGAACACTTTTCCGAGGGTCCGCTTCCACGGGGTTCCTGAGGAGCTCATCCGAACATGATGTTGGTTGATGGCAACGGGATTCATTTTGCAATGTTGTGTCACCGGAACGAAATTTGACAAACCAGCGGCGAATGGTGCGTTCATTTACCATTCCTGGCCCAAATGCACTGTTAGTGTTTCTGGCGGCTTGCTGAGTAGAATGTCCCAGTTTGAATTCGTAAAGACAAATCACTCGCAATTGTGTGTTCTCCATGGTGTACTTTCAGATGACCCTGTTCAGTAACACACTGCCTCCTGACTGTTTGGGTGCTCCAGCCTGTTTGCTGGACGTATACAGAGTTTATGACGTTAGACTTGTGACCTCAGTCAATCCCTGTGTTGTGTTGTTGAGGTGAGTTTCCCACCAGACGTCAAAGCGGACATTTCATTCGCACCAACCCAATACTTCCAGGAAATACATAGAGCATAAACTAAATTAGAAATAATAAAGCAATTGTGCTCTTGAGATACTAGTAAAATGTTACAGAAGTTTATCATTACATATCAACTAAACTGTGCAGAAGCTCTGTCCTTATCGAAATGACAAGACTCGTGCGTGGGATTCTACATGTTACTACGTAGCTATTGTTGAATGAATAAATGAATGAATGATATGATTTATTTTACATCGCTTTTCTGCCCCTCTTGGCTAATTGTGAAGACGAGGATGAATGCTGTTATGATGAATGAGATGAAGGAACAATCACAAACACATATGGGAGCACATGGGAGCACAAAACACAAGTCCTACAGACAGGCACGTATCTAGATATATATTTCCGGGGGGGGGGGAGGTCCGAACCAAGTGTCTCAGGAATAAAAATAATATTTAAAATAATTATATTTAATTAATCAATTTAATTGATATAATTCAAATACGTAAATTTATTAATATATTATTATTATTATTATTATTACAGAAATATATAAAAAGACACTATAAGAATAGAGATATAACAGCACGTATTCAATATCTAGCTTACCTGTAGTTAAGATTGGCATAATTTGTATCAAAACGAGTTTCCTGGCAAAGAAATTAATGTCAAATAGATGAATAATTGAATGTACATTGAATAATAGAAGAATGTTAGATCCAGTTAGCGAAAAGTAAAGTTCCTGATTAACATTTTATGCATATTATCATAAATAGTGGTGTGCAAGCATAAAACTTTGGTATTGTCCATCAAAGTCCAATGATCTCAATGTACTCCTTACCTTCCAATAAGTTCAGAGGAAATTATAAGCATTGATTATACAATAAATGTTAGACAAGTATATTTTCGTTATTTAATTTAAGTACTTGTTAAGTCTTTTGGTACTAAATACGCCCTTGTCTACAGAGGATTATATTGGCTCCAGATACCAGAGTCTCGTTATTCTACATAGTTATTGTTATCTGAAATTTCAAACTACAGTACACAGCACGATTCTGCATTTATTTTCTAACATTTCTTAATGTGTGTGAATACCCAAATTCACAACATCGTTTGTTTAAAGTGTGACAATATTTGCAGGAAGCAAAACACTTAACATGCTTTCAATTTAGAATACCATTTCAATATTGAAGATCCCGGGAGTAAAGCATGGTAAGTGATATTTTGGTCATTCTTGAGTTCATTAAGAAAAATAGTTATTACAAGCTATACTGTAGATAAATTGTTTTCGTGTTGTGTATACCAGTTTTAGAAGCGTTCAATGAGTCCAATGCAAATTGAATGACATGGAAATTGATGGATGGCCATTTTTACTTTGTTACTTAATAATGACCAAAATGTCACTTATCATGTTTTACTCCCGAGCCCTTCAATGTACTACAGTTTTGAAGTAGTCTTTGGTGAGAGAGGCCCAGGAATCTGAATCTACCCTTTAATCTGATGAGCTAAAATATTCCCAGGTGTTCTTTTTTATGTAATACGAGTGTGTGTCCTACACGCATGGCTATGCAAGCCATTGTCATTGAACGACAAGACTATGGAACTTACCTCCATACTCTGTCTTGATTTATTACGCATGCATCTGATATTAATAATGCAACGAGACGTAATAAAAAAGAGGGAGAGAACTTGTCTCCTAGAAATGTGCACAATAAAAAAACCAAGCTCAGTCATAATGCGTACCGCAGACAAAGGGTACACTACTAAAACTGTGAATGTACACCCTGAGAGTACTCTAAATCATATAAGACAATAACAGAACCTCACCTCAGTCCCAATATAAAAGAAAAGATGATAATGTGCGCCGCGGAAGAATCCGTAGTGAAAACTAAACATGCAAATTATCATCTAATTAGGATACACAAAGTCGTCGAATAATATATTCAACTCATGTTTTATGAGATCGCACCTCGTAGACTGGAAAACTGGAAGACGCATTACAAAGATGAGAGAGGGCAATGAAACTGGGCTACCGTCCCCTTGTTTTGGTTTTTATGGCCCCTTCGCTAAGTTCTCATCTAGGTCTCACGCATTTATCGCAGTGGACCGGGGACCATTAACACGGTCTTGCATATATGGTGTGCCACGTTTTCAATTAGTATTCCTGTAATATACATATGAAAAAAAAAGAAGAAAGCATCATGGTCTTCCCAAAGTAGAAAAAAAGGGGGTCCTTTTGAGCGAACTATGAGTCCCGCACCGTAGGACATTCACCCTTCACATAAAAGATGAAGTATTGGAACGAAGAATTTCAATTAACATTTAGTTTTATGGGGCAGGGTCCTCCAAGTAGTATCGCCCCACGTAGAGACGCAAATCGTAATGGAATATTCTTTTCCTGTTACCAAGAAATAAAGAGATTCTGTTTGACATCCAGGGATGAAATGCTCTGTCTTTATGCTTTCACTTTCAAACATCCCCACCCGTCTCCTTCAGCACACGACTCCACTTTGCATACTTTATCTCTTTATTGTGGATGAAAAGAACACTGTATGTTGGACACAAATTCGCCCTGCTCGATTAAGTATGCTGTTAAACTAGGGAAGAAGAATAGAAATACAATGTGAATGGGGAGAGGATGCATTTTCTATGTAGGAATGTGTCATCACAGTCAATAAAAAACATACCATGTTATCCATTTTAAAAAAAAATATATGTTACTGGACATTTTATGTACTTTATAGCTGATAAAATGTTGAGATTAAAATCTTTCCGGCCAACAAAGGATAGAATAGTAACAATAATAAAAATGCTGACGATTTTCTCATACATATAAAACAGTCTTTGCCGAACATTAACAATATACTGCCAGTAATGTTCTAATTTCATATTATTTTATGGAATTGTGCGCAATTCAACCAGGATATAGGTTGTAAATGAAATGTGGAATAAAATTCGAGTTTTTTTTTGTTGTTGTTGTTTGAAATCCACTTAAGGACACTTAAGCACAGATGGGCCAATCAGGACATGACGCACAGTTTAAAGTAAGATCCGAACAACTATCTGCCTCTACCGAGTATCAAACCCGGGTCTCCTTGATTACAAGAAGAGGAAATTACCCTACGCCATCTGGGAGGAACGTCGAATAAAGTGCAATAGATAAGTATGTACGACGGTTCGTCCTTAGACTGCATAAATTGTAAACTACTGTAGTTAATTTGAAGGAATATTTTAGATTGATTTGCTTTAATTTACTTCGCTTTTGTGCCACTTTTGGCTAATTTGCGAGGATGAGGATGATATGATTAAATTGATGAATCGACACTCACAAACACCCAGGCCCAGGCCGGAATTCGAACCCGGGACCCCCGGAATATTTTAGAAAATAACTGTTATTATTTGATAAATTATTAGTATTAATATTTAGATTACTGTGTCGTACTTTGTTTTCTGTTGAAACAAACTCCAACTCTCCACGTTTTCCTACCACTAACATTTTTGCAGTTTCTGCCCCTTTTGTTACTTGTCTATATTTAACACAACTTACTGAATAAAATCGATCTACTCTATTCTTACTCAACCACTAGGATATCTGACAGTACTGAATGCTATGTATAAGCCTCTTTCGGTATACTTTTGTCGTGTTCAATGGGAAACAGAAAACGTTAACCCCAGTTCATTATACGTGGAGATTCCCAAAATGAATTCATCGAGCTCACCAGGTTTGGAACCGATATCAATGCCTCTCTGCAAGGATAAACTGATCAGAATCGATTAGCATCGAATCATTATCGTGTTTCTCGCCAAGAGGATTGAAAACGATAGCATACGGCATACCTCTGACAATGAGATTACACCAGTTGGATGAACTCGATCTCAGCCCTGGGGCCCTCCTGGTTCCGGCGCCAGGGATCATTCCTCGTGATTTACATTGGGACTTTGAAAAAAACATATGGGAAACATTCATAAAACAGACTTACGAGTATTCAAACAGACATCATTGCGTTTCACGCTTTGATTTTATGCATTTCATGTCGGGATTAAAAACGTTGTCCCTACATTTTGAATAATCGGCTGGATGGGACATATGTTCAATATTTTACTGCAACTGTGTTCGTGTATTTGTATTTTCATTATTTTTTCTCCCCTTTTAAGCCACGTTTGACTAATCGCGACGATGAGGATGAATGAGGATTAGCTGAAAATGGCACAGACCAGAAATTTCGGTCGCTAGATCGTGAGTCGACCACTCAACGACTTGGCCAGGTGGCTGTGTTCGCAGAACAAAATAAGCTTTTTCTACCTCGCAAATCAACACTCTTTAAATGCTCTAGTACTTGAGGTTCACACTGGGATATACCAATCTGTACTAATTGAGAAGAGCACAGATACTTGTTTAAAAAGTTGTTTCATCACCAGACCAGCTAAATTGTGAAACAATTAGAAACTTCTGCTTAATTTAGATCACTGTGAGGAACTTTGTTTTGCTGTTGACGCAAACTCTTAACTCTCCACGTTTTCCACCATTCAGATGTAATGGTTATTATAGGTTTTCCAATTGTTACGGTGGACTTCCAGCTCCACTGATTCTCCACCAAACCTACCTCCCACTTCGTCGGATACATCTTCCCTGCAATCACACCCACAACAATGAAACAACTCCCAGTATATAATTATACACAAAGAGAATACTTTGAATATAATATATATATATATAGATATAACGGCAAATGGCTATGGACTTGTATTTGCTTTTCCTTTTAAATCGTAACGCCTGTGTCACATGTAGTTTTGGATATTGTGGGTTTATTATTATTTACATACTTACAAGAAAAGTAATTTTGACCTAGCTGCAGTTTTACAATCTCGAAATTTATCTCTTTAAAAACAGTAAGGCCTTCCCATAGGCCTGGTCACTTCTCGATGTGTGTAGGATTTCCACAAGTAAAAAAAATATCCTTTCAGTAGCAATAAATGTTGTAGAAAAATAACTATCCCATGCTTTCCCCTGATATAACGCGGCTTTAGCTACCAGCCGTTTGCAGCAGCTCGTACTGTTTTGCTCCACCCAGTCGGTTTGCCCCCTTTTCTACCTTTATGCACGGCTTTGCTCCATAGATTCCCTAGACAGAGTGTAGTACTGGATAAAGAAATCACGATTGTTATTTTCGGGTGAAAGGTTTGATTGATTGGTGTTGTTTATTTTACTTCGCTCATCTACCAATTTTGGCTAAACGCGAAGATGATGAATTGTGATAAGATGAAAGAGATGAAGGGAAGGGACAATCACAAGCACATATGGACAACACACAACAAAGTCCCACAGAGGATTATGGGTCCAGACGCCAGAACCTCTTTAGTCTGCAAAATGCAGTCCAGGGTGTACTACGTAAAAGTGAGGTTGATATTTGGGCATATTCGAAAATGGTTACCCCTTACACCCCTCAGTTGAAAGGTAATCACCTCACTGGGAAGTAGATGAATGAGTACAATTTCGATATCTAATGTGGCCTATCAGAGGCAGGATTACAACAATAGATTAGAAAACTGTAATAGAAAGGATTTATCTGAAAGCATATGAAGAAGGTGCGGTAAAAGCACTCGTCAATACACTTCCAATACCATATGCATTTTATCAACCATCAGGATCGCTTCCAAAATGGAAGGGTTGTAGGTTTGTGTTTTATTTGAAACAGCTTCTTACAAGGGTTTCACTCAAAGGAACGTCATAATGGATGTTCAATTGAGCGAATTAAAAGATACTCCGACGGAGTTTAGAATCCACTTAAGAACATTTAAATTAGTACGTTATCTAAAGCCCTGTGCCCATAAGAGAAACTTGTTTTCTGTCTCAGCTTCAGAAGATTTCTTTTCAAGGCATCGAACAAAGGCATGTCTTGTAATCGTAGCATCTCGAAGAAGAATTTCATTCCACTCCGAAAGTATCGATAGACGCGCATTCTTCCACGCTCTGTCCAGCTAGCTCCCCGTCTGCCGCTGAGGGGAATTTTAACCGACGGGACATCGAAACACTTTCAAAGTGTTATCACATTACAGTCTAGTCTTCTTAATGGCTTCCTCTCTGGCTTGAAAGAAAATGAGTTCGTGAGTGGTCGTTCAACGTGTTACACAAACAAATTTTCTACATAAATTGCCTTCGCTTCCTATGTGATGTATAGCACAAGCTGCCTCTGAATTCCTTTCTATCTTTCGGTAGACTTCCACTACCAGTGCATACTGCTGTGTGCTCACATGGTATAAGAAACCAAGATTTCTGCATCATTACTTACAAGAAGTACAAATAAATTACTATAAGAACTAGTAAATGCAGATCAGCTTGAATTGTACAGTCCCGGACGTTTCTGGATTGTAATAATCCCATTCAAAGTCAATGTTATCGTTGCAACCCATACATGTCCGTGACAGTATATCTGAAGTAAGTGGTAGTTAAATCGCTCCGCATATCGTCTTATGTTTCTGCACTGTTTTGAAGTGTTAAGTATTTTATTTCTAAGGCCGGAATTTTTCCAGTCTTGTCCCCGTATAAAGCGGCTCTGGGGCTCACCAGGAGGCAAAGGCGGCCGCAGTATGGTGCTGATCACATCACCTCCAAAATGGCCGAGATCGAGAATGTGTTGGGTCCAACCCCCACATCCCTTAATGTGTCTTCATGGCACGGTGCTATCTGCACTGGGAACTTTACAAAAAGTATTTCTCTACCTACCTCTCAACCAATCTGTCTACTTATCTACCTAGATATACACAACCATCATATATATTATGACCATTGACACTATTCTTTTCTGTCTTTAAGCGAACTGTAGCTGTGAGATGAAGGCTGATAGTCACGAAGCGGATGAAATACCTACACAAAAGACCTATCCATGACCTACAGATATTTGAATTATTTTCTATTTTATCAGCTTCCAAGGAGAACCACTAGAGTAATGATGGGACAATTTGTAGAAATCCTAGTATGAGAACCAGAGGAACGTAACTCCAAATATGCTGTTTTCAGTTTTGTTTATACAAATCTCCGCTGAAGAACTTCGTTTGGGGTCAGATCGACACATCTTTCTTTACTTCTAATCCTTAGAATTAAAGTGGAGTCTCGTTGATTGCGTGACTTGGTTTATTATTCGCATTTCTGCCACGTTTAGCTAACCGCGAGGATAAGGATGAATGATGACATGATGAAATTGATGATGGGACGCTCGCAAAGAACACCTATGCCCAGGTCGGGATTCGAACTCGGGTGGGATTACGTATCTACAATGTACTGACTCTTGTTAAAAGTCGGACACATTCCTCTCTTCTGTAAATGTGATAAATTGGAATTAAGTCCCTGTGGTTCACACACGACAAAATATAATGTGAATTTATATCATAGAAATTTGTTTGGCATCCCCTACGAGGGTTAGAAGTTGTTTCAGATGTGTGAAGTAATGTATACACATAGTGCAGAAACGACATTATTTACTATTTCATCTTCAAAACCATAACCAACACTGAGCTGCATATCATACTCAAGGTTGTAAGGTTGTTTTTGCGTGTTTCGCATTCCTTTAAACTACAAGCAAGCGTTGACAGTCCTAAGTTTTTCTGTTTTCCATCGCAAATGCTTTGCGCTTCGTATGTAGAGACCTCGTTAGCGTTACCTACCTACTGAAGTTTTCATTAACATATGAAATTAATCCCGTTTTGTACTGCGAGTGACTTTGCATTACGTTCGTAGCTTTGCCCAATGCATATGCATGAAGTCCCCTTATCAAGCCAGCATTCGGATGGAGAGGCGGGTTTCTTCTCAAAAACGCTATTCTTGAGCTCCGACACTTTCCTTCAGTCTAAAGTAAGGGTTTTAACAAGTTTTCCTTGTCGAATCGGAGGGAAATAATGTAACGTTCCATTTTGACCGTACTGCAGCCCATCTCATTCTACCATAGATAATTATTGTTGCCCACGAGACGAGACTTCGGGCTGTCAAAGGAACACATGATCAATCTCGTCTCGTCTCGAATTTTTAAAAGCCTGTCCCGTCTCGTCCCGTGGGCAACACTATCGATAATGGAATCATTTGATTGAGTCACCTATTAGGCTATTTGCAACATTGGTTGCAAATATGAACCACACATATGAATGGAATTTCTTTAAAAATTGAATTGAATTGTTTTAAGTCCACTTTGCGCACCGAAAGGCTAATCGGGACTGGACCTGCAGTTTAAAGTGGGATCCCGAACTCGGGGAATTTCCTTTATGTGGACACGTATACATGGTAACTTCCTATTTTTGTTATTTTACATTGTTTTGTTTTTTTGTATTTTGGGTTAATGGCGAAGATGAGGATAATAGGTGAACAGATGAAATGGATGATGTGACAATGTCAATAAACTATCCATATTTGAACCACGTTTCCAATTCAGCATCTCTGGCTTTATAACGCCTGGTTGTTGTGGCCAGAGTAACAACAGTAGTATGGGAATACGATAGTGGATGTTGGTGTTTAATACTCATAATTTATTTGCATGTACTTAGAATTTATTTGTTTAATTTAGAACAAATTTGCATATCATTAGAATAATTTACATTTATGTATTTGCATATTTATAACTTTTATGAATTTTTCATTTTTCATTTTATGAAAATAGTATTAAAAATAAGAGTTTTCGGTTTATGAAACGCTATTGCGTAATGGTAATGGTCCGATTACGATTTAAGACGGTCCCGTGTACTCGAACCAACGATGCGTAACGGTAATAATTATAGTGTACTATGGAATAATGTTATTGAACATTTCTATAGTGAACTGTCAGATGTATGTGATAGAGTACCAAAACATAATACACTAATTCTACTGGGGGATTTTAATGCGAGAATAGGTAATGAATCCAGCAGCAGTGGAGTATCAGGCAGATTTTCCCTACACAAAGAAACAAGTGACAATGGAGAAAGGCTGATACAACTAGCACAATTACAAAACCTTGATATTAGTAGCACTAGATTTAAGCATAAAAAAATCCACAAAGGGACTTGGAAAATACCAAGTGAACAACGATGTAATCAAATTGATCATGTATTGATCAATAAGAGGAGAGCTACATTAATAATTGATGTCAAAACATATAGAGGACCTAGTTGTGATACGGATCATTATCTTGTCAGAACTAAAATAAGACAAAGAATTAGCATGGTTAATGAAGGAATATACAAGAAAACTAAGAAATGGAATATAGAAAAATTGAAGAAATCTTGTATACAAAACACATACAGACAAGAAATACAAACGAAACTTGAAGAAACAGGAGAAGAAGATGATGTAGAAGTGGAGTGGGATAACTTAAGAAACATCATAGATAGATAGTACTGCTAATCAGGTTTTAGGAACCAAAGCATATGAAAAAAATGAAGATTGGTATGATGAAGAATGTAAAAAGGTGGTTAAAGCAAAAAATGAAGCTAGAAATAGATGTCTTAATAGAACTACAAGATCAAATAGAGAAAAATATGAAAGTCTGAAAAAGCATGCTAAGAAAATGTGTAGAGAAAAGAAACGCCAAGCAGTAAAAACACAAATAGAAATGTTACAAGAACTAAACACCAAAAAAGAATATAGAAAATTCTATCGAAGCCAGAAAGTTATAACACAACACTATAAACCAAGAACTAGAAATTTAAAATCCAAAAACGGTCAAATCCTAACTGAACAAGCAGAAATAATGAATAGATGGAAAGAACATTTCCAGGGAGTTCAACACAACCAGGATTTAGAAGTGCCCTACTGGAACACGATGAATCAGCAGGATAATGAAAACATATTAGTTGATGCACCAACATACGAAGAAGTGGAGACAGTAATTAAAAACTTTAAAAAGATGAAAGCACCAGGAATTGATAATATGAACAGTGAACTTATACAAGCAGCTGGAAAAGAAATGTATCGTAGAATACATAAACTTATAATTCATATATGGAATCGAGAACAAATGCCAAATGATTGGAACATAGCATTAGTGTGCCCTATACTTAAAAAAGGAGATAAAACAGTCTGTGAAAATTATAGAGGCATATCACTATTAAACAACCTATATAAAATACTTGCAGCAATAATTAACATCAGACTAACTGATTATGCTGAAGACATTATAGGAGAGTATCAAAGTGGATTTAGGAACAACAGAAGTACTACAGATAACATCCTGATGATGCGTTTGATTTTTGAGAAATGCTATGAATATGATATAGATTTGCATGTTTTGTTTATTGATTTCAAACAAGCCTTCGATTCAATATATAGACCAACAACATTACAAAGGTTACAAGAAATTGGAATACCAAATAAATTAGTAAGATTAATCCGAATGACAATTCAAAACGCTAGAGCCTCAGTTAAAATTGAAAATGCAAGATAGGACTTTTTCGATGTCATGACAGGAGTCCGCCAAGGAGATCCTCTTTCAGCAACATTATTTAATTTAGTATTGGACTCGGTGATTAAAAAATTAGATGTGAGAGGAGACATCAGTACTAGACTAAAACAAGTCACAGCATATGCTGATGATGTAGCTATTGTAGCAAGAACTAAGAAAGCTTTTTCAGAAACGTTTATAAGTCTAGTAGAGGAAGCTGCAAGAGTAGGACTACAAATTAATGAAAAGAAAACTAAATACATGAATATTAATAGAACAAACATGAATAATAATAGATCGATATTAATAAATAATTACTCCTTTGAATGTGTTAGTAATTTTACATACCTTGGATCTACACTTAATGAAAACAATAAAATAGAATCTGAAATAGATGAAAGAATAAAGAAAGGTAATAAGGCCTATTATGCAAATGTATCCCTGTTAAAATCGAAACTTCTGAAACGAAATACAAAGATGAAAATATATCTTACTATGATAAGACCAGTGGTAACATATGCTGCTGAAACCTGGACCCTAACACAGAAAGATAGAAACAAACTATGTATATTTGAGAGACAAATTTTAAGGAAGATCTTTGGCCCAGTACAGATAGAACATGACATATGGAGAATAAGAAATAATGTGGAATTAGAAAAATTAATCAATGGTGCAGACATTATACGATATATTAAAAGTCAAAGAATTGAATGGTTAGGCCACATACAAAGAATGGATAACATGAGAACTATAAAACGTATACTAGAATGGAGACCTATGGGAAGGCGACCAATTGGAAGACCTAGAATGAGATGAATTGAAGATGTATGCGAAGATTTAAAGATTCTCAAAGTTAGAAATTGGAAAGAAATGGCAAAGAAGAGGAAAGATTGGAACGACTTGTCTGAGAAAGCTAAAACCCACAAAGGGTTGTGATGCTAATGGAGGAAGAAGAAGATGGAATAATGTTATATGATATGAAAGATGGTAGTCCGAGACGGTAGACAGGAGACGGTGATCTCTGCGCTGAGGGTAGACAGAGATCGAATTAATATTCTGCACAGGTATCAAGACTGAAGTGTCTGTTGAGGTATGTCAAGGTCAAATGACGTTAGAACGCCAGAACATAGAAATAACCCTATTGACTAATCAGAAAACGCGTAGGTAGATTTTAAGAACCGTTTTTTTCCAAGGTTAACTAGAACGCAAGAACAAGGGAAAGGTACGCAACGGCGTAGGACAAGGGAGGAATTGAAGCAGACAACAAACGATGTCTGGGAATGCGCGGTCAAGGTCACATTTTGAAACTGTGCGTTGCTTGCATGTTAGAACATGTTTCTGTCAAAGTAGGCCAAGGTTACCTAGAACACAAGAACAGAGGATGATGGGAAGGAAGTTCAAGGTGAACTAGACTGCAAGAACAAAGAAAGCATCGGTTGATAAATTAACCAATTAGAAAACGCGTCGGTTTTATTTCAACCAATCAGGGAAAGCTCGGTTTTACTTACGAGGTATGAAAAGCGCATAAGAACGCCGAGATGTTAGGTTGAGAAGTATTTGTGAAGCATTGTGTCAGAAGAGACATCAAGTTGTAATCATTGTCTGAGAGTTGCAGACAAAGAACTCAAGAGAAGCTATATTTAAGGTAAGTTAATTGTTACATATATGTAGTGTTTTTTTAAATAATATGTAAATCCAAATAATGAACCGAAGCAAGAAACAAATATGCGTAATGTGAACAAGTACTACAACTATTTTTCTATTTTTTACAGATGATTCTATCTGTGTACGTGTGAGTGGAAGGGACTCTTAGTGAAAGATGGCGTCTACCAGTTCTACCAACGAGGCTAACCACACTGCGGTGAGTACTTCAGACGAGATTATACGCATTTTTTACGATATGTGTGACAGGATAGTGTTCTAAGACGATATCTCTTTTTCTGTGAGACAGTGCAAACAGCAATATGTTAATTAGGGGTGGGGGCAAGTCAATTTTCAATTGTGGATGAAAGAGAAAGCTATTTTAGACGGTTTGGAATGTTAGGACGGGAGGTATCAATTGAAGTACCTAATCAGGTTGTGGGAGACCCTGAATGCTTGGTTGGGTCTATGTTTCAATTTTTGATGAGAAAAGTTTTTATGATGTGTCACCGGACAGTCAGGTTGGACTGATTATTTTCGGCAATGAAACCAATAAGGATATTTATATCCCTTGGCGCAGCCTTTCGGCATTAAATCCTAAAATTATTCAACACTATGTGACCAAAGTGCTGAACAGCAATGAATCCTTCTTTGTGGATAACACTATGAAATATATTGTTGAACCAAAGAGCGGTAGAGGGAAGAAAAAATATCCCCTTTACAGAAAATATGCCCCTTTACTAATAATAAACACTGCGAACCAGAGACAGAGGGTTATTACTAATATCAGTAATGATCACAATTTGTGCTTGCCACGTGCTATTGCATACGCGCAAGCCAAAGTTGACAAGAACACTAAAAAAATCGACTCGTTCCGAAAATGTGATAATAAACTGAAAGAAGCTGCTATGTGGTTATGTCAGGAAGCACGCGTTGATCCATCCAATGGCTGCACTGTGGAAGATATCATTAAATTAGAGAGCCAATTGGGAACAGAGTACCAAATTGTTATATTTTCAATGAAAGAGGGGGAAAGGAAGTATGAAGTAATCCGGTCAACACCGTTCGCCCCCAAACAAATTAATTTATTCTATCACGATCAACATTTTGATATAGTCACCTCTGTCCCTACACTTCTTGTGAAAAATTATTACTGCTCCAAATGTCATGTAGGATTCTCTAAGAAATATCAGCATACTGAATGCACTAGAAAACACACACGGTAATGAATCCACTAACATCATACCGAGAAAATGCACTGCATGTAACAGGAAATTTCTGTCCCCAAAATGCTATGAAAATCATTTGTGCACCGAAGGGCGAAAATCCAGTGTTTGCCAATCTATTCACCAATGTAATGTATGCTACAAAGTAGTTAATAAGATAAAGCACAAAACCCCACACAAATGCGATGAATTCTTTTGTAAAACCTGTAATGCTTTTGTTGAACCTGCACACAAATGCTATATTTAACCTATCAAGCCCGAACCAAGTCCCAAGTTTCTTTATATATTTTATGATTTTGAGTGTGTGCTGGTAGAGGGCGAGAATGGCCAGAAACACGAAGTCAATCTAGCTGTTGCCAAGCAAGCTTGTCATGTCTGTAAAGACACTGATGTAGATTTCTGCGAGACATGTTGTCCTCGTGTCCATATTTTCCCCAATATTCAAGAATTTATGCACTATATACAAACACCGAGGGAAGGGTTTGTTAAAATTGTGTGCATAGCACATAATATAGAGCGATATGATTCACACTTTGTTCTAAATTACCTGATTACCAAGTAGAATATTACCCCATCCGTTATTATGCAGGGTAGGGAAATAATAGAGATGTCACTTACAAATAAAATAGTGTCCAGGGACTCGCTGAATTTCATGCTCAAGAAATTGAAAGACTTGCCTGCAAGTTTGGGACTAGCAGATGATTTGCAGAAAGGCGATTTTCCATATTTGTTTTCCACCCCAGCAAATCAGAACTATGTAGGTCCATTCCCAGATATTCAGTATTATGATATAGATTCCAAGTCCCCTAAAGAAAGAGAAGAGATGGTAAAATGGCATGAAGAAACCGTGCAAGCAGGGAAAATTTTTGATTGTCAAAAAGAATTACGGGAATATTGTATTAAAAATGTGGAGATTCTTGCTGCTGCATGTATTAAATTCTCTAACCTGGTCGAAGATCTGACTGAGATACAGTCCTTTGTTCGCTTCTCGACTCTTGCGTCGTTAGCGTCCTTGATATTTAGAAGTAAATATCTGAAAGAAAACAACCTTAACAAAGTTCCGCCATTTGGATTTCGTGAACAAGACCAACAGCCTCTAATTGCATTAAAGTGGTTAAAGTTGGTGAAAAGTACTGAAAAAGTCAATCTGAGACACGCAGGAAACCTTGGGGAGGCTAAAATAGGCCGTTCTAAGTTGGACGGGCTCCATGAAGAAAGCAAAACTGTTTATAGTTTCCATGATTGTTATTTTCACGCTTGTAGGAAATGCCTTCCTGAAAACAGAGATAAGCCTCTTAACGATACTGGCGAGACACTAGATCATAGGTATGAACGTACTGTTACCCGTAAAGAAATATTAGAGCAAATGGGGTACACGGTTATAGAAAAATGAGAATGTGAATTTAATGAGGAAATTAAGAAAGATGAAGAATTACGCAAATTCACTGCTGAGAATTGCTATTCCCTGAATAACCCACTCATCCCAAAACAAGCTTTTAATGGGGGACGCACTGAACTTTTCAGAGTCGTTTATGAACAACAAGAGAATGAAAATAAGTGCATGAAACTGCTAGATGTAGTTTCCCTGTACCCTGCAATGGTGAAGCAAAGAAAAATGCCACTACATCTAACTGAAAGTACTGACATACCAAATATGTCTGTATAGGAATATGTGTGACACACACATACATGTGTTCTATACCGTTGTGTACACGCATACATGGTTGATTGATTAATTTAGTTAATTTTACTTCAGTTTTTATGCTACTTTTGGTTATTCTTGAAGTTAAGGCTGAATGGTGATGTATGATATGGATGAATGGACATATGAAACACATATGGATGAAACAACACAAGCCTCGCAGAGGATTATACTGGCTTCGAGTCCAGACGCCATAGGTGTACTACTTGGAAGTGAGGTTGAATTTCGGGGAAGACACCTTAAGAATAAAAAAAAAAACAACATATACACTAGGCTCGATACGACAACAGCCATATCACAATATTCCATACGTGTCAAATTACAATCATTATTAATAGGAAAGACTTATTCTGGACACTAGAATGAGTCGTGGCATTAAATTACAATTAATTATAACAGCATAAAATATATATTTTATCTAAATTATATGTGTAACCATGTTTCTCTTTTCACTTTTGTAATATATACGTAAGTGTATGAGTATATATATATATATATATATATATATATATATATATATATATATATATATATATATATATATATATATATTAAAGGTCACCTCTTACATCCGTAACAACCATCGAACAATCACCCGAGATAAGATTATTAGATATTAGTATTTACTACTTACTAGATTTAGATATTACTGCAAATTAAAAATGATCGTTACTTAAGTGTATATGAAGACATTTTTGTATATCTGAAGAAAATATCAGATAATTAAATTAGCTAAACTCGTCAGCTTATCTTTATTTTCTGCCACTTTTGGATAATCCTAACGTAGTCCAGGATGTACTCCGTTTGAGATAGGTAGACTTTAGTAAATATCTTCTCAAAAAGTCGTCCTTACACGCAACCAATCTATCTGCTGCATCGATCAACGTTGCAGCAGGAAGTACGTCTGACTGGAATGAAATCGGTATACAGCACAATCTAGGCTCGCTGCTCCTAGAGTATTCAACTCCATTTGGGTACCCTGATTTAACTAGTTCTTCTTCGTTGGCAACTTCTGCGCGAGTTCTCATCCGAGTCAATACCCACGAAAGTTCCATGGTCCCCGGAATGCCAACGTTAAGAAATCCGAGGAAGCAGAATTGAGCACCTCCACATTGCCATGGGAACGTGCTCTTTGTTGTGACATTTCTAAATTAAGTTTGTTTACAGCATGTTCTGAAAAGAGATTGGTAGCTTAAGAGAGCTGCAGCCAACGGAAAAACCAACCACGCGCGCCTTCATCATTACCGACGCGATGACAAGCTGTTTTCCTTCTCCTTTTAGTTTCGCTTGCGGTTTTATGAAACCAGGAGCAATGGTATTTTTTTGAAAACGGCTCAAAGATACAAAAATGTCACGTCTTACAAGGACATTTCAAGAACTGAGCTCTTTGTATTGGTTCAAATACGATAGGTTTTGCTCTCAACGACAAACAACATTACCATATGCTGGACTCCCACACGGCCTGTGACCTAAAAATTATTTTCCGGCTGTGTTAGGTAGAATAACAAAACGATGTTCACCTTCATCCGATATTTTTGGCGTAGTGGTTAGCGTAACGCACTTTCGGAATCTTGTTTATTCATGATTGCTCCACCATCGATTTCATCAGTTAATCATTCATCCTCATCGTCAATATTTATAATCAGAAACAGAAAACGACATCAAGAAAATTTACATGACTGGTTTAGAAATTGACATAACTATCATTATTGGCGTTTTGCTTGCTTCTTGATTTAGTTAACGTTGCATAATTCTGCCGTCAGAATAATCGCAACGGGAACAATGAAAAATTTATAGAAAGAGCTTCCTTTAGGAATGGTACCGAGAAGAAACTCGGGTTGTAAGTGTCTGTTTCTTTCTCGGTTTCGTCTCGATTTATAAATATCCTTTAAATCTCGGAGAGTAAGTTTTGGTCTCAAGAAATGCAGTATGACCAACATATAATCGCAGCAAGGCGTGCGCAGCCCCTCTAATTAGGGGGGGTGGGGCAAAAGCCTTGACGAAAGTTCAGTCGGGAAAGAAAAACCTAATTTTATATTTTATCTCGCTGTTATATATATATGTATATATATATATATATATAATGTTAATAATAATAAGAAGAATAAGAATAAGAAATTTATCCTCGCAAATAACACAAAAGGGGGGAAGAAGTCGGTGCTAAAACATTTGTGTTTGGAACGCATATTTTTTTTAACACGTTCAGATTTTTCAAACAATTGTTCATGCATCTAAAACAAAAGTGTTTAGTAGAAACAGTGAAGTACTTAGTTGTTCTTACATCTCTCCCTGGTAGTTTACAATCCATTACAGCAAACAACTAGTTTGCGAACGAAGCGAGCACGAAAATTTTTAGATCCAAATTTTGCAACCTAAAAACAATATTGATTTAATAGAGCGCAAAAATATTCACGGGGCGCCATGGTGGCATTCTATTTTACAATTGTGTTTTATTTAGATCGTTCGGCCAACTCCCGCCAGAAATAATGCAAGAAATACGTAAAAACTAATTCCATCTTGAGTATCCTTTTGTCCTGCTACTCTTAGATTCTGCTAGTCTTACTTTCCTTTACTTGAAGTTTGGCTCCCTTGCCCCCCTTAGAATTTATTTCCGTCCAAAGAAAAGGGGCAATTCCCCCTGTCCCCCCTGTGCTTGCGCCCTTCCCTGAAGTTGCTTTGATCTTTCATCGGCTTGAAAATACATCATTTTCGTTAAGAGTATAATATCGTTTAATAACGGCGATAAGATTCCTCTACACTAACTCACTAGGCGAAAGTATAATAATGTAGGGGCATGGACATCTGGAAGGGAGGGCTAGGATAGCCACACCTCCCCCTTAGAAAACAAATGTCAACGTAGAAGTTTATATTTCACACGTATAGGCCCAATTTGATTTCAGTCACAGTAATTTACATTAATTATTATAATGGGGATGCAGGAATGCGGGTGTTTTTTGAGGGGGCAACACTATTATCGGGGTAATATGACCCATGGAAAAATACCTTGCTTGTCCCTCTGTGGAAACATATTCCTTCGGACGTCCATGATTAGGGGGGGGCAATTGCCCTCCCCCCGTGCGCACGCCTATGCATCGCAGAAACTTTTCCAGCGTGTTGAGGTAATTCAGGCAACTGTTGCTTCACTATCGTTTCGACGCTACGAGCCCTCGAAGCAAATTAGATTTTATCCTGAATACATATGAAACTACGCAGTACTATAGTTTACAATAGCTGCTGATGGATTGGGTTTGTATTTGAAGCAAAATATATATCTTTTCTGTAAATAATCCGATAGATATCCGTTTAGTATGTCTAAAGTAGCCGTAAAGAAAAGTTAATTTTATTTAGGTAAATTTTCCAATATTAAAGTATCGGTCTCATCTCGATTTTACAGAAGCCTGTCTCGTTCTCATTCTCGTATAGCCTAGTCTACAAGAATGTGGTCTCCTTCTCGTCTTTGATGACTTTATGGTAAGGCACCCAAGAGTCAACCTCACTTCCCCATATGTCCTCAATTTTGTTTTAGTTAAGGGCATTATCCCTGTATTGTGTTACAAGAAAAATAGCTTGTGTGCTGAAATGCCCCTAATATAAAAACAATCAGTCAGTCAATCTTTGGTGACTGAGGAAAACTGTGAAGAAACCTCTGCGTTTGGAAAGGTGGACGCTGTATTAGAGTTTAAGTTCATTTTGTGCACTAATTGGGGAATTTCTGTCGGTTTCTTCCACTTGGCACACAAAAATCGAATGACACTACGCACGTCCAGTTTTGTGTAATGTTCCAGTTTCTGCGCCATGTTGCGACTGGCCTATTCAACGGAGAAACAACGTGCTCCGCTCTGGTGGCTGTCAGACGTGCTACTCCTCGACACCTACAACATACAAAAATTATAATTACACACATGCAAAACAATCGATTGTACAGCTAAATTCACCTTATTTTTTATTTACCTTTCTATATATGTATGTGTGGGGGGCGGTTCGAAGTAGAGAGAACGCGTGATCATTTTTTCTATAGTATTGCTGCTCGATATATTTCCGTAGATTTCGAATAGCATATATTCACAAAGGAAACATAGTAATGGGAATGGCTTTACGCCTCTCTTTTATCTATTCCTGGCTCCGTTTCACATAACATTCTATCAGATGTTGCATTAGTTTTGCCGACAAGCATCATCTTCACGCTTGAATGAACAAAAGTTTGATGCGACATTGTTGAGAGTGAAAAACGCTGGGAAAAGGGCAATTCTCTGCCCATATGATCTGCTAATTAGAGGCAGAGTGGAATATTGTTGCACACAGGAGAAACAATCTCGTTAATTCCGTGCTTTCATGTCTGTAAACAAGAATGAAACACTGTCACGACCTAGTGCTGGACCTGGCCAAAATCCCTAACTAAATCACTTGTTTGACAGTGCATATTCATATTGGGCTATAATTCCTCTCCTCTAAATTAGTTTTAATAAGCAACAATATTGGTTCCATCTTTGGATTTCAAACTTCATTGTCAAGATTAGGATAAATATTAATTGTTGTGCGTTGATTTCATTCCTTATCATTATCTATATTCGTGTAACTATAGTGTTTATCTGTAAATGTACCATTAATGACATAATACCACAAGTTTTATAAAGATACCTGAAAGGACATCTCTAATTAATATAGTTTTGTGAATGTCCTTAGTTTGAACAAAAAAACACATGTTTCAAGCGAATAACACTTTCCCTTTGCAAATTTTCCAAATATATATATATATATATATATATATATACAGGGTGTCATATTAATGGCGCCCACGGACCACAGATTCGTATAGAGGACATCAAAACAAACAACTTTTCTCAGTAACATTTCTCTCGTTGGTGCGTAGTTTCGGCTCTACAGTCGTTCAAAAAGGGCAGTTTTGCCGCCTGAATGCTGGCAACCACACACAACATTTGATTGCATTTGTGACGTCATATCCCGTCGTGAAGCGATGCGTTCCAGGGTTACCAGGAACACACATATTCTATGAAAAATGACATGGCTACAATCAGCCACATTATGTACCGTAAAACAAAATGAGAAAACACGTTCTGTAACCTAACAGAAAGTAGACAAACGATACGAAAAATGGTAGAAAGAAAATATAATTCAAGTGGAAGTGGTCATATCGAATTTTGTCTCAGCTTACATGTCAAATATTTTCAAATCTAGTTACCAAGTTGGCATCTATAATTTAGTCTATCCACTTCGTCCTTCTGATACTAGTTGTCTGTGACACATTGAACAGATGACAAAATAGAAATGAACGAACTCAAAATTCCAAAGGTAAGCAACACATAATATAATGTATATTTAGGTCATTATGAGGCAAGTGGCAAAAATGGTTGAAAATACAGGGATATAAGTAGTAGTAATACAAGCTCTCCGACGACTGTGTTTATGCATGCACCGGATACACTGTGAACAGGGCAGTACATTCGCTACTGATTCATCATTAGATTGTTACTGTGGTTGTACGTGTTTCAGCCGTAATATAACAACGTGAACCTCGTATACTTCCGTTATCAGCACAAAAGTATCACAAGGCATTTGGACACAAACCTGTAGATATCAAATTTGCAACTACATTTGCAAATATAATTGACATGTAGCTGGGCTTAAACAGCCACATGTAAGCTGCAAGGCCAATAAAATTTATTGTTGTTGATATTTGACATGTAGGCTGAGACAAAATCCGACATTGACACTTCATTTTGAATACTTTTTTACCATTTCTCATATCGTTGGTTCACTTCCCCCTTCCCCCGAGATGACTGCTCATCATCTAGCTGGTACGCTATGATGTTCGGTCTGCTGGACGCGTTTCTCTCTTCGTTTTGCAGCTAATAATATGGTTGGTAGTTTGTCATTTTTCACAAAATTTGTGTGTTCTTTGCAACCCTGCCGTGCGCAGTTTCGCAGCAGGAAATTACGTCACAGATACGATCAAATGTTGTGTTGGGTTGCCAGCATCCAGGCGGCAAAACGGTCTTTTTTGAACGGCTGTAGCGTCGAATCGACGCACCAATGAGAAAAATGTTACTGAGAAAAGTTGTTTGTTTTGATGTCCTCTATACGAATCTGTGGTCCGTGGGCGCCATTAAAATGACACCCTGTATATATATATATATATATATATATATATATATATATATATATATATATATACACACACACACACACACACAGGGGGAGTCACCTAAAATAATCACCGGAAATATTTCGTAAACAACAATAGATATTGAAATATGCTTTCGAAGATATAAAGATATAAAAAGGACTCATGAAATTAGTGGACACAATACGTTCAACTACGTAAGGAAATATCGTTTTCAACACAAACTTAGTTTTTTTTAAAATGGAAACCCCATTTTATTTTCAGCTAATTTGAAAATACGGAAAAATCATTAAGAATGGCTTTGTTACATTGTAATACGTCAAGTAGTTCTCAAGTAATTGTAACGTGAAGTTGACTCTTGAAACAAACATTCTCACAAGTTGATCCGTATGTCGTAACATACATGTCCCCCTTTTGACGTCATTCGTGTATCATAACAAACATGTTACTATTCTGTATACTACGCGTTGTGCTTAGGAAAGTTGTTAGGTTCCAACAACTGCAGGTTACAGTAAAATGTGTAATTTGTACATAAGTAAGTTTGGACAAATTATCTTAAAGTTTCTGATACATCTCTCTTAGTTAACAAATATTTGTACATTAAAAGTATAAATTTTAAACATTCCGCAATGAGCTATAAACATAAAGGTTAGTACATTAACATCTTTCTAATTTTTTATTGGCATTCATTCATTTACGTCATAATTTTTAGAACATCGTCTTCGGCGCTCAACTTCACATTACAATTAACTACTTGACGTATTACAATGTAACAAACGCCATTCTTAATGATTTTTTCCGTACTTTCAAATGAGCTGAAAATAAAATGGGCTTTCCATTTAAAAGAAACTAAGTTTGTGTTGAAAACCATATTTCCTTACATTGTTGAACGTATTTTGCCCACTAATTTCATGAGACCCTCTCATACCTTTATATCTGCGAAAGCAGCTTTTCAATATTTATTGTTGTTTACGAAATATTTCCGGTGGTAATTTTTAGCTGACTCACCCTGTGTGTGTGTGTATATATATAAAATTACAACTCTTTTCTCGTCGTCGCCTTGTAATCAAGGGGTCCCGGGTTCGATACCCGGTGGAGGACCATAGTGGTTCGGATCCCACTTTAAACTGTAGGTCCAGTCCCGATTAGCCTTCCTGTGCATAAAGTAGACTTAAAACACCAAATCGTCAATCAATCAACAACTAATTTCTTCGAAAATACCCTTTAATGAAAGAAAAACAAACACAGATGAAATGTACAGTCCCACTAGATCTACGTTCACCTCGGTTCAACATGTCCACCCTGCATGTCAACACAGACACAATCCCTAGAAAGCCTTTCCAGCATTTGTGGTGTAATGTTATTCACAGCCTGAATAATTCGTCCCTTGAGTTGTTCAACGGAGTTGATCTTGACCTTGTACACTTGCGATTTGATAAAACCCGAGGCAAAAAATCCAAGGGTGTGAGATCTGGTGATCTTGGTGCCCATGGCCGTCGTGAACCTCGTGTAATCCAGCGGTCCGGAAATGTCTCGTCCAGATAATATCTCACAATGTGAGCAAAGTGGGGTTGGGCACCATCCTGTTGGTAGAACACAGTACCCCGGATGCCGTCGGTTAGCAACTGAGGTTCCAAGAAGAGCTGCAGCATGTCCAGGTAAGCATTGTGTCCTCTGCAAAGAAGAACGAGCCGTACACCCTCCCTTTCTTGATCCCTAACCACACATTAACTTTCGGCGTTGCTCTTTCCAACTCCATTGTTTCATGTGGCTGCTCATCTGCCCAGATACGGGTGTTATGTCGGTTCACCATCCCACAGGTGTGGAATGTCGACTCATCGCTAAAGATTGCGTTGTCCATTAGGTTTTCTTTGGCAACATTGTCAAGGAGATCCGCGCACATCTCCTGCCTTGCGGCGTAATCCTCGGGTTCCATGTGGTGCAGTACCTGCACTTGATAGGCCCTTTTTTTTAAGGTTATAACACAGTATGCTCCACACACTGGTGTGGGAGATCTCTGGATACTCCCGACTTAGCCGACGGGTATAGATGCAGTAGGGCTCCTTTCAATAGCCTCACGGATGGTCTGGACATGTTCCTGTGCGATTGTCGGACGACCTGGACATTGCACATCGTGGACGCTCCCCGTTCTCTTGAATTTGTTAATCAGGAGACGGATATTCTCCCTCGTTGGTGCCTCCTTGTGGTATCGTTGCCGAACCTTTTCTGGACGGCTGCAAAAGTCTGGCCAGTCAGTCTCCAGCAAACAATACTGGTTCTTTCTTCTATGGTGAGCTTCTTTCAGTTAGACCTAAAAGATAAGACAGAAATCAGGTTTTTTTCATGAAATGAGTTGTTATTTTAGAAACGCCCTGTATATATATATATATATATATATATATATATATATATATTCATTTGCTTCCAACAGAGAGAGAATATCTCTCTCTCTCTCTCTCTCTTTCTCTCTCTCTCTCTCTCTCTCTCTCTCTCTATATATATATATATATATATATATATATGTATGTATGTATGTATGTATGTATGTATGTATGTATGTATATGTATGTGTGTGTGGGTGGGTGTGTGTGTATGTGTGTGTATTTATGTAGTCTATATATAATGTATGTATGTATCCAACTTGAACCAACCCTTTAATTTTGTTTTTGGTTGGTCTGCATTTTGTCATCGGAGCTTGGAGCTTGTTTTCTGGACTTCCAAACATTTTCATTAGGTCATGTGTATGATTACGTTTTTGTGCACAATAAAGATAAATATTTTTTTTATTTTTTTTTATTATTCATAGGGGCCGTTATTTCTTCGTTAGTAGCTCACGATGCTCAGTCAACTCTGTAATTTTGGAAAAAAAAGAGACTGAGGTTAAACCAGAGACCATTCGCATAAAGGACTACTATCAACCATTCGATTAGTACCACATAGCTTGTACTTTAATAATGATCCAAGAATCCAAAGTATGAGGATCATTTTCGTGAACATCGAGATATTTTTTTAAATATTGAAATGCGAAGTCGTTATTATTCTTGTAATTTTACAATTGTTTTATCGATGCTGAGCTCTTGCTACGAACATTAGGCAATTTCTCTTTCAGAAGAAATGGGCACTTCACAAAATAAGCTCCGAAATCTTTAACTGAATTGAAAACAAATTATTCCTTTAAGTTTATTCATATGTGTGTTAGACAGTCTCTATTCCAGTGTATTTGTGTTTGGTGTATTTTGTATCTCTTTTCTACTTCTCGGTTTAATAGCGGCGATGAGAATGAATGATGATATACCACGAAGGCCGGGTTGTTAGACATTCAGAGCTCAGCTCAACGAAGGTTAAAAGTTACTGGAGAATAAAGCGAAAATTGATCTTTAAAATATTCGTGCATTTATTCTCATGTGTGTTCATATGAGACCAAGATATCAAGAATAGAAAAAAATAATAAATAATAAATTCATAATAATAATAATAATGTTAAAATCTTTTAATGCCCCTGCTATCAATTTATTTTCTTATAGAAACATTTCAATGCGTAAAAATATATGTATACATTGAAGAGCCATTTTTGCATCAGATCATTGATTTTTAAATTTACAAATACTCTTCAATTAAAACATCGTCACAATTGTTGATCTTACCAAAGAGCAGGAGCACAAAAACAAAACACATGTCGCGTACAGCACGTGGCGTATGTGTGTGAATAATGTTACCAAGATTACTTTTTGCTACAAAATACATCTCTTAACACAATCAATCATACTGAATTCTTTCAAAATGTTCCTGTAAAACTTTCATTTTTCATTGAATTTTAATAGTTACCGTTCAGGAACACAATGGTTAGATATGTGGAAATTACTATTTGAACTTTGGCCATCATTGCAAAATCAGAAACCATTAATTATAGATTCTCCGGTTCAGGAAAAGAAAATATTGATCACGTATTCTGCAAAGCCACTCATTTAATTCCATCAAAGGTTTGCTTACTCTGTGTCCATTCATGTGAAAAATATCGATTACCAATCCGTAGTTCAAAGTTTACTTTGCAATGTGAAAATATTAGCTTTACGGAGAATAAGTTTTTTCTTTTATTGAGAAAGTTTACAGCAAATGAATGTAAACAGTGAAAATTAACGTGGAATGTCAACTCATTGATGTAGAACCATATATACGTTACCCTGGTCAGACACCAGTGGACAGTACGCTCTCGAGATTTAACGCTGTGCTGGCTTTTCGAAAATAATATCAGCCTCAACTGATCGTCCCGATGGACTGTTTTACAGACACACAGTTTAAAATATTTGCACCAAACTCTAAATGTTTTAATAGCCTTGAACGAAGAATTTGAAGATCTCATCCTCAGTGACCTCCGAAGTGTGACTTGCTGAGTCCAGTGACCTTTGGTTCGAATCCTGTTTAAGGTATAAGACGTTTCTTTGTATTTTATGGCTCATATGTTCCTTGGGATGTTCATCAATCATCAATAGACAAAGTACTTTTGATGGTCCACTTACGACATAGATGTTCCTTTGTGAATGCATTTGTATTTTTGTATTTGTTTGCATTTTTGTTATTTTACTTCGCTTTTCTGCCACTTTAGTTAATCGCGACAATGAGGATGAGTGATGATTCGATGAAATTGATGAAGTAGCAGTTATGAAGAACACCCATATCCTGACCAGGACTTGAACCCGGGAACTTTGATGGCAAGATCGAAAGTTTATTATTATTATTATTATTATTATTATTTGACTTAGGGTTACCACTTTTCGCGCTCGGCAACCGATCCGTGGTTCCTTTGTAAATGCTTGTTTATCGAATTAATACATCATCATCTTCTGCAACTAGCTTAAAAATGTAGATGAGTGACGTCGAATAAGAAAACTTGAATGTAAATATATTAAGGAAAAAGGTTTCCTTAAGAATATTATTGGTGAATATCCGTTAGTGAAACTTTTACACATTTTTTACTTGTTTATTATCGACATACTGTATCACAGGTTGGTATTCTTGCTCCTTTGTACCGAATGTAAATCTATCAAGAGGTTACTAGTTCAACCCCGATTAGAGACTCGTTGACTGGGATCCAGCTTGAAGAAGACAACGGCATGAATAAATCATTAACAAAGGATGCCGAAAGTTAATTCCTTCTAAGCAATTTCCGAAATGCTAGGTGTACATTTAGTAATTGATGTTTGTATAGAATTAACCATTACAGCAAGGGAGAGCAAGACAAAAATACTTGAAAGGGAAGAAATTAATTAGTGCTTGATGTTGTGCTCAATACAGAAACACCTCAAATTTGAATATTTCATTTATATGTAGTAAAAACTGTTGGTAACTGTATGTCGGTTTACTTCAGTCCATTGCTCAAGAATATTGATTGAATTGGTAGGCGGTAGATCAGCATTTGCTGAACCTTACCCAAGAATAAAGACTATTGAATTGAATTGAATTCAATACCTCAAACTTGCATGAATTCATGTCTTCTTGAACCTGTCATAAGTAACATAATTCCTTAGTCTTGCTCAGGAACTTAAAGCAATCTTAAAAGTCCAAATACAGATTCTTCATCTCATAATGCAAGGAATCATCTTCTTATAACATGCTTTAAACTTATGCTCTCTCTTCGTCTTTGGGTACCCTTCAAATTCCACATTCGTAGACGAGTATACTGGCAAATAAAACCAGAACTAGAATAATAATCTGCGGTGTGTTTCTTGTTTAGTGTATTTTTCTCTATGTATGTAAGTAAAAATTTATGAATTTCTCTCACGTTTGAATGCAGTGTTCATGCTTTTGTGTAAAAGTTATAAAAACCTTCAAAAATACTTTGATGAAAATAAAATATTAAAATGCTGACCAAGGCTAACTTTTATAGTACATGTATATATCTTGTACTATAAAAGTTAGCCTTGGTCAGCATTTTAATGTTTTATTAACATGGAAACAAGGCTTAACAGTGTTACCATTTCTGATCAAGCTTATTTGATTTGGTGAAAAACAAAGATTCCTGGAATGAGAAGCGAGCATTTGCAGGGGGTGGGGGCACATCCTGCAATAGTAAAAATAGCTCTGTTTTCAGGATGTTCTCATGGAAGTCCAAACACATCGTTGCAAATGCAGGATGATCGGTATCTAGAGTACAATATATCAAAACCTCTATAAAAAGCCCCTCCCGGTAGCGTAGTAGCTAGTAAGGTCCTCGCCTTGTAATCAGCTAATCAAGGGTTTTGATTGATTTATTAATTTTACTTCGCGTTTCGGCCACTTTTGACTAACTGCGGAGATGAATATGATGAAAGATGAAAAAGATGAAGGGACAATCACAAACACACATGGACAGCACACAAGTCTCATAGAGGATTAAACTGGCTATGGGTCCAGACGCCAGAGCCTCGTTAGTCTTCAAAATGCAGTCAATGCAGTGGGGTTTACATTTTGGTGTCTTTAGAAAGGGATGGACACCCCTTACACCCTGAGATCAAAGGATCCCGGGTTCAATACCCTGTGGAAGCACATAGTGTTCGGATTCCACTTTAAACTTTCCAGTCTCAATTAGCCTACGTGTACACAAAGTGGACTTAAATCTAAAAAATTAAAGCACTATAAAATAGACACAAGGTTAGGAGAGGGACATAATGAGCACACAACTTATATATAAAGTTTACACTTTAAACAACTAAGCCTCTACAAAAGGAAACTTCCTTCAGGTTTATCGTCCTGGCGAGAAAAAATAAACTAATCATTACAACCTCAAATTGGTAAGGCTATTCGTGTGCACTGAAATGATGTTATTAGCTGAAAGCATGTTAATTTTTGCGAGTAGAAAGGGTGCTTCCGGTGTGTTTATTATGGCTATATAATACGCATATTCCTAAGTTACAAATGTCAAATGCGATGCAAATATGACACTAATCTGCACAAAAATGCCTCGTTCCGAACATAAATGGTAAAAGCGGCACTGCCTTAATATTTTTTACGATTTATTAAGTGTTGACTGGACTTTGATGTTTACACCAAACCAGTCACATGTCCTGACCCAAGTTCGATAATGTACATTAAGCTTAGGGCAGTAATAAAATCATATCAGAATTGGCGTTCTCCTAAACAACAATAGCCGAAGCTGAAAACAGATGTGATTGAAAGAGTCATGCTTCGTTGTAGGTCGAGCACTGTTCAGTTCCCTTCATTACAAACAACAAAGGCGACCACACCTTAACAAACTCTAATTGGTAAATCTAATATGAGCAATAACCAGCTTCGGCCCGAGTTTAGCTCCAGTCCAATATGCAGATTGGATGTGGTACGCAAGGAATGCATTACAGGAACACCTGCATCAACAGGTGTGTAGTGATCTCACCCACTCCTTCATCCAGAACGTTCCAATGCGGCCTTCCGCGAGGGGCGACCTGGGCCCTGTCACCTGCTTCATCCCCGACACGTTCGGCAAATCAGATTGCTTTTTCCTTAACCCTTTCAATCTTAACAGGTTTTACTAACTATGTATCAGAAGGCAGGTGCCCATTTAGTGCATCAGCTTCCGAAGAGCCCGCGGCGACGTCTACACCCACTACTCCAATAACTCGGCTTGTCAGGCGGAAATGGCCTGGCATTAATGAATAAGGGAATTTCTTTTATATTCTCTCTTCGTTCCCTCTTGCCCGTCATTGTCGTCATTAATATCTGTAAGTCCATAAGTGATATAAGCAACGGATCAAGCTCAGACTTCTTAACTATGCCGACCTCCGCGGCGTAGTGGTTAGCACAGCGCGCTACGACGCATGTGGTCCCGGGTTTGAATCCCGACCTGTGTAAGTGCCCCTTCATCAATTCCATCACATAATCACTAGTCCTCATCGTCGCGATTAGAGAAAAGTTGCAGAAAAGCTAAGTAAAATAAACCAAATCAATCAAACCTCGTACTTGGTTGTTGCCAGGATTTGATCACAGGAACCTCTGAAAGACTGCAAATGCAACTATACTCTATCCCCGTTTTTTGTGTAGAAAGGCCGCGCATAGCGGCAGAAAAGGGGGGGGATGAAGTGGCAGAGCGAAGCAGTACACGCTGCTCGAAGGCTGGTAACTGCAGTCGCCTCCCCCCTCCACGCAATCCCGTTCCCACTCACATCTTCATTGGTGAGAGAGTTCATTGCGCAGAGACTTGTTTTCGTTCGCTTGTTATAGAGATAGACGGGAAAGAGTATACTTGATTTTCAGTAGATAAGGTTTGTTACCGCATTGTACAGTCACGGACACTTCTGGGTTGCAATAATCCATTGATTTTCAATGGGATCATTACAACCCAGAAATGTCCGTGACTGTACATCGTATTTAATAAATGAAGCAGTCCTTATTACAGGGGTATTCGTGGTAGTCCAGTCATTCTGGCTGCCACGTGGGACTCCCAGGTTCGATTCCCAAGGAGGATGAATTCTGGTGCGAATATGTCTTACAATTTTTGTGCATGAATCTGCTTTCGGCTTCACTCAGGCTCTAACCATTTGCTTTGGGGCGTGAAGGCAGCCGGAGCGTTATGCGGAGATCGAGACTTTCATATTCCTTATATGCCCTCATGATACGGTGCAATGCACGGGGAATAATTTAGGCATCTATCAGCTGTGTTCAATTTTTCCATCTGTTTTGGAAAACTTTTCCTGGAATTTCCTTCGCTTGAAGCCTGGAAATCGCAAATAAGTCCGCCTTGCACCACTCCTGTCCTTTACCTATTAGCAGGGGTAGAAAAATATAGGTCACCCAGTCGCAATGGCACCTGAAAATTTTCACCTGTCGCCTGGATTTTAAAATTCACTTCTCCTTCTCTTTTTTTTTTAATAATTCCAGTTCGTTTATGAAAATTTTCATTGCCATTGTATATCTTTCTTTTATGTTTGTGTGTTTTCTGTGTCACGTGTCATTAAATCAGTATAATAAACATGCCATTCTATTTTTTTTTTTCACTGTTGCTAGCCGAGTTATATAATCTGCAGTGATATGGTAGAGTTGGTCATATATTAGAATGTATTGCATAGTGATTCATGCTGTTACCGGTAGAGCTTTCTATAGAAAGGCCAATCAGATACAATACTTTATTACTTTTAATTCAATATTTTATTAAAAAATCAATTAAATGTTGTAAGATCACATTTCTCAGTTAGATTCATGGCTTTCTGAGCCAGTACATGAAAAAATGCTTGCTCCTGAGAAAAGAGGCTAGTGCCCCAATTATTTTTAGTTCCTTCTACCCCTGCCTATTAGTTCCCTTTGCCTTACTAGGGCACTGTAATAACTACAATAGGAGCTGTACTTTTGTAACACCCTGCACCTCACATAAAAAAAGTGTTAAGTCACATTCTCAAAGTAGTTGTACATTTCGGTCCCTGTTTCTTTTTTATTAATAATATTTTCAAAACACACCGCACTCTTATGCCTTTATTGGTATTTAATTTGAACGTTTCAGAACAGATTTCCAAAATAGTGTTTATCACTTTATGAATTATGGGAGCGATTAATAACGTTTTCTCCTATCTGGCCATTCATCAGTATATGACAGGGTTATCGTTGGGTATAAATGGCCCGTGGCGAACCTACTCTACTTTGTAACAGAGAATAAGTGGCATGCCGAACCTTGAAGCCCCAGTATATATATCAATAGGAAACTACGGTATATCAACTTCAAGAACTGGAGTTAAACAAGAAATAGAGTATATCTTCCTTTAAAGACAAATTTACTGGAGATCAATTTATCAGCTGCATGAATGAAAGTTGGTGGCGATTTTTATTAGTCTTTTGATTAATGTTCTACTTTCAATGTTGTGGGGCATTTTCGAATATTCTTTAGGAGGGCTGTATCTTGAGACTTTATAGCACATAGAAAAGATGCATTACTTTCTTTGTTCATTATTTAAAGATGTTATTACTAAATAAATCATTAGATGGTTATTGAATTTGTTACTGAATGTTGAGGTGTCAGGTAGTGACAAAAATGTATCTCTCTTTTCTTTACGGACTATAAATACAATAAGTCCCCCTTATTGAACATTCAATAAGGTGTGCAATGACGCAAAATGCTAGGAAAGTTTTAAGTTTGCTGTGCAGTACAAAATTATGCTTATCAACAGCGCCATTGAAACGTGCCTTTCACCACAAGCCGTTGGAGGCCAGTGGTCCCGGGTTCAAATCCCAGCCTGGTTATGGGCGTCTTTTGTGGGCCTCTTTATCAATGTCATCATATCATCACTCATCCTCATCTTCGCTATTAGCCAAAATTGGCAGAAAAGTGACGTAAAATAAACCAAATCCATCCATCCTCGGAGGCCAGAAGCATACTTGTCTCGCGCTATAGTGGATTTTACTGAAAGCAACTCCGCAATGAACTGTTGGCGCATTTAGAAGTAAAACTACTAAGAGACACACAAATACTGATAAATGAAAGAAAAATATGATAGATATTTTATACTAGAGTATCTATGATAACATCTTCAGATTAGTATTATTGTTCATTTTTATTAGATTGTGTGTATGTCAGCTTTCAAATCTTGCTTCGACAGTGAATATCGGCCTGTTATCATGGGACTGGTGCAGTGAGTATTTTTTGTTTATTAACTAATTTTCTCCATGCGTGCACTTTATGTAAGTTGTGGGCACGTATGTCCATCTCCTATCCGTATCGATTTTATAGTGGTTTTGTTTAATTTTGTTTTAAGACTACTTTATACACAGATAGGTTAATAGAGATTGGACTTAGTGTTTAAATTGGGATCCGAACTACTATGTGCCTCCACGGAGTATCGAACCCGACCCTTGATTAGAAGGCTACAAGAATTTGATGTTATCGAGATATTTCAATATAGGAACTAAAAGTATTGGATCATGAACATATCACTTAATTTATAAATAAAGCGGATTTACTGTAAGAACCTTTTTAACTTAAACGGATAATAGATTATAAGAGGAGATTGTACAACATGTTATTTAATTGATAACTGGTTTGGTGTAACGTACAGTCATGAAAAAAATACTTCGCCCATATAGTCTTAATACCCGTAGTCTTATGGGGGAAGTATTTCTTTCCACTACTGTACTACATAAGTTTGCACAATTTGAGATCTTATTCATTTGTTTATTGAAATTTCCAGTACAGCAAAAGCCATTTTAAACCGGAAAGAAACAACAGTAAAACAGTACACTAGTGTTAAAAAAAAACACATACAAAATAAGATAAAATAAAATTTAAAAAAATAATAAACAAGCCAAAACAGTACCAACGTAAATATATTTTTTTCACAATTATTTACTTATGTACAGTCAAGAACACTGCCGGTTTGTAATGAATACATTGACTTTCAATGGAATCGTTACAAGCCGGCAGTGTCTGTGACTGTACAATTTTTTCTAAGTTGTTGATAAAAGACGAATATGAACTGAATATATCTACTTGGTTTGAGATGATGTTGAATTGGTTCGGTAGCCTATGGAATAATGAACGTTGTATGAGTGAGAGTCTGGGAGTTGCAGTGTGGAAAGTTTCCTTTTCCGTGTTTTATGTCTGGGCACTCTGAGGGAGAGTTCGTGGAGTGGGATGTTACATCTTAGGTTTCCATTTATGATCTTATGTAGTAATTTCATATCTGCAACGTATCTTTGTGATTCTGGAGTATTTATTACGTTTGCAAGCAGATCTCTCTTAGGTAGGTGTCTGAGAAACGTAAGCATTAATCGTGAATGTTTATCTGTTGTTGTATTTAGATACGGCGTTTGAATTGATGAATTGAATTGAATGGCCCCGGTGGCTCAGTCGGGCTACCGAACCAATTCAACATCATCTCAAACCAAGTCGGTCCCTGTGGTGGAGTGGTTAGCACATCGCGCTACGACGCCAGGGGTCCCGGGTTCGAATCCTGGCTCGGACATGGATGTTTGTGATTGTCTGTCCTGAAAAGTCCTGAAATTGAAATATGAATGAAATTATATGAATGAATGAAGTGTGATGGGGGAAGCTTCCGCATAGGAGCTTTCCTTAAAAAAAAATAAAAAAAAAAATAAAAAAGTCGGTAACGCGTCTGACTACCATGCTTAAGGCCCCGGGTTCGGTCCCCGGCCGGTTCAAACCCGGGAACTTTTCGGCCCCAGCCCCGGCGCCCATCCAGCGTCGAATGATATTGGTACCTGAGGGAAACCCTGGGGGGTAAAGGCGGTCAGGGGCGTGATGCTGATCACATCACCCCCACTGACGACCGGATCAAGAAAGTGTGGGGCGTTACCCCCACACCCCCTATACGCCTTCATGGTGTGGTGCTAAGCACAGGGGAGCACTTTACCTATTTTGTTTGAATTGAAATCCCGAACCCTCTATCCGATATCCAAATCCAGAAAGTTGGATCCAGATCTAATTCCAGGATTGTATATCGGAATCTATATTATCTCAATCCATTACTATTTCCATTACTATTTCATATTAGAATTTTCAAATATTTGGACTCACCCATTCATAAGTCAAGGAGAAAAAATAATGCCGGGCTTACAAAAAAAGGGGTGGATAGTTATGGTTCTCAAGAAACTTTGGGGGCGTATTTTAAAAACAATTGCTTTTGTAGTACTTCCCTCGTGAATTATTGTGAGCAAAAAGAATTTTAACGAACTTGTCTAAGGAACACCGGCCATGTCTAATGAAAATTATTAATCTAATTCTATAGCAGACACGTGTACCTTCACTCCTTCAGTGTACTGGTTACCTGATCTTTATGGACTCCATTTACAACAAGACTCGTATCCCCATAGCGTGCGGCTTGTCCTCATTTGTTTAATAAGAAGGAACCAGCAGATAGCAGTGCGTGAAATATTAGGTGAACCCCGCACCAGCGTAACCGACGCCGTGAGGAATGCTTCACAAAGAGTCCTTCCGCTATTCAATGCATGACTCTAGCATGGATGAGGTATTACTCTTTTATACGCCATTAACATCTACCTTACATTATCCCTCCGCGGTACTTATGTCAACGCGGCTATTGCAACAATAACTTTCCTCTCGATACGGGCCGTGAGCTCCGCGGGCGTCCTGGCAAGTTTTGTAAATGAAATACACTTTAGTGGAAGACGTTGGAGGTACTCCCATTCCTAGGACATTGAAGCAAGACCGATAGTGCACCCCTTTGCTTGCGCTTCGTCCATGTCAAAGTTTCTTACATCACGGAGAACCGACCTGTTCGCCCCCTTAGCTTTGACAAATGGTCCAAAGAGGGGAAGGCCTTCGCATTGGCCATTCTGCTCGTGTTCTGGGGCTGCCGTCAGTCTAATGGGGCAGTAGGAGGATCGGTCCCATCACTCACAAGCCGACACCGGAACCAGGTGTAATGGAATTCACACTGGGTTTCCATCTAGAAAACGTGCCTCCATCTGGTTCGTCCTTTTCTGCCTAAGTTGAGACAACGCCAAGACATCTAGGCGCCTCGGCAAGAATCAAGAACCCTCAAGAGTTCTTCGGGGTTGGGACTTGTTTTCTGTTGTCTGCATTCTGTTCTATTCTTGCTCCTTTTTTATTGGAGGTTTTGTTTTGGTAGGTCCTCAGCATTTGGCTCTCAAGAGGTTCAATCAGCATTTATGTGTTTTGGTTTCTCTTCGACTGGAGAAATGTTTTCGTGTTTAATCTCGGCCTCATCTTCCAATAACAGCACCATTTGTTCCATTGTTTTCAAAACGAAGAAATGCACAATAACATGCTGTAGTTCATCACTCAATATTAAGATAATCTATATAAATTTTGACCTACATCATCTTGATTTTATTTTGCATGACGAAGTTGTCAGTAGACAACACCCATTTTCACTTATCTGAAAACAGTTCAATATAAAATATTGTAACATGTTACTGTTAATTCAAAATTTGAGTAGTGAGATAATAAAGTTTTAATTTGAAATGGATAGAGTAAAAGCGTACGAAAGTGAGGAGTTGATGGGGCTGTAGCTCACAAAGAGAAAGAAAATATATTTTTTTAGAAATATTACATTCTGGAAGTTCCATGCAATTGATAGCAATGTGCGTACATTGTAAGAAACTAAGTTAATAACTAAAAATACTACTCCCTAACAAAAATTTTGTTTCTGATCAATACAATACCTTATCAACGCACGAATTTTTACGAAGTAACTTCTATTACCCGATCTGTATTAAGCGAAAATGTACAAGTAGGTTTCTTCTGTGCACTATTTTAGTAATAAGCCGTTACAATACTTACATGGATGCGAATTAAGCAAAGAATTCTTTATTATTATTGACGTCGCCAGATAGGAAATGGGGTAATCGCCCCTACAACCCCCAACAGTCTAGAAAATCTTGGCAATTTAACGAGATTTTACTCCCCACCCCCACCCAATCAATAAAGAAAAAAGTATTAAGTCCCAGACAAGTATTAACGTGAAGGAAGTAGGTACTATATTCTTGTTGTCATGAAAGCTGCCTTTTTACTGTTATTATTGCATTGCAATGTTTGCAGAGAAAGAGCGTGGAGAGTAGCTCCACTTGTTCATGATCGAGAGCATCATTTTTCGAGCCCAAAGCTTTAATTTCATGCTTCATCATTGAAGATCGATGCCCGGAAGTCATTATAAAAATGCTTATGTTCTAAGAAAAGTTATTACAAAAAACAACTGCAACGAAGTATTCTTAGAAAACGTAATTACAATTTTCATGTTTTCCATTATCTTACAAAATACCTTACAGAATTGAATTGCCTCATTTACGATAAATATTATGACACTGTTTATAAAATTCTTCATAATAGAAGGCCACCGCAACGGCGTAGAAATTGCGCTGTCGCCTTATAATCCAGGGGTTCCGGGCTCGGTTCCTGGTGGAGGAACATTAGATAGTGGTTCGAATCCCACTTTAAACTGTAGGTCCAATCCTGCTTAGCCTCTTTAAGTATAAATAGGACTTAAAGCAAACTTCCATAATAATTGATACAGACATTTCGAGCACAATCAAGTGTAATTTTAGTACAAATATTTTAAGTATCCATTAAGTCTGACACTGTTTTAGAATTTAAGTCCATTTTGTGCAGATATAGGTTAATCGGGACTGGACCTGCAGTTTAAATTGAGACCCAAACCATTCGAATGTCACATGACGAATCAGAAGCTTTTGGATTCGAGTCAGTGTCAGGGTATGATTATTCCACTGTGTTCGTTCTCTCGTCTCCTTTATCTAATCACTATGGCTAGGATTTTCATGATTTAGAATATTTTCTTTGGTAAGGGTGATGTGTTCCCAAAATATATAGAAATTCATATTGTGAAGAAACTAATTGAATTAAGGAGCTTTTTAAGGGCATGGTTTGGCATATTTGGCAATTTCTACATGATAGATAATATTTTGATGGATTTCCGGTCATATTCAGCATATTTTTGCTTTTTCTACAATATAAAGTCATTTTCGAAGTGGATTCGTTCTTACTCCCATATTCACTTGGCGGTTTTTTTCTTGTACTGCAGCAAAATCTTTTCATTTTTATTTGAAAATTTACAGTAAGTATTAATTGTGCCATATTAGATATTGATGTTAGAATGCAGTTCAGTTATAAGGGCATATTTTTCAAATTATAGTGCATATTTTGGTGATTTTTAGGTCATACAAATCCTAACCCTACTAATCACCATTCGCACTCATCGTTACGAGTAACCTAAAGAGGTAGAGAAAACACCTTAAATAAAAAAAATACAATACAATAAAATTAAAGATTTCCACACACACATATTAATTTCATTTTCAGTTGATCTAGTCTTTGTTTGGTTTGAGTTTGGTTTGAGTTGGTGTTTTAAGTCCACTTTATGCACAGTAAGGCTAATCGGGACTGGTCCTACAGTTTAAAGTGGGATCCGAACCACTTGTGCCTCCACCGGGTATCGAACCCGGGACCCCTCGATTACAAGGTAATGACGCTACCACTGCGCCATGGGGGAGGCCCTCTAGTCTTTGTATTATCAGTTCTTCGATCATTATGTTATTATTACTAAGTAATATTATTCCCCACATAAATTAAGCTCATCACCTGTGTATTGCATAGATGATGTGTGAAAGTATGGTTCCACATATTTTCGACCTCGACCGAGATTCATTCACACCCTAGGTATCCTCTGATAAGAGAATATAAGTGGCGTAAGACTTATTTAACCATGTACATCGGCAAAAAGAAATCATATTATATGCTTTGTATGCATGCTTTAAAGCAGAATATATAAAAACGAGCTACAACCCTGATTCTCTTCCGCATTTTGCATGTACAGAGTGCATGTAGTGGGGGGGGGGGGCAAAATTTATGTAGCGGGCATAAATTGGCATTAGTAGTCAGTCTTTGGTATTAAGGAAATTACAAAAACTCTGTATTTTTGTAAACCGTGACATTTACCAAGGAGACAGAGTTTTTATCATTTCCCACAATCTTTACTAGAGGAAATATCGGACACTATCTTTGTGGCTTGTTTTGTGGAAGAATCTGCATAATAAGAATTTCAATTAATACCGGTCTGGTGTCTACTAATGGTGATTAATGCCAATTTATGCTTGTTTCACAACTTTTGCCCGCTACAATATATATATATATATATATATATATAATATATATATGAATTATGCATGTATGTTTGTGTGTGTGTTCATTCACATGTTGTGAGGTGGATTTGATACAACACTACAAAGGTTTTCCAAATGTTGTGTGTTTTTCAAAACAGAAAACACACTCGCGAAAATACAAGCAACTCATTACCAGCGGCGGAGCCAACATCTTCCTTACAGCACCACAAAACCAAGCCAAGCAAGAGCCGCATTTATTTCGCAGGAATGTACGTGTTAATTTCTTCCCTTCCTTTTTCAGTTAAGAGTCGCTACCGGGTCAACAGTTACGGCGTATGAAGATCTACAGCACTGCAAGGCCGCGGAATTTCAATTTGCGGTCTATATTGCGAAGCACTAAGGAATATTATGGTGTTGGGTGGAAGGTATATGGTGACTATTCGGTATCCCCAAAACCATATTAAGGAAGACAGAATCCTGGACTCTGCAGGGTAACAAGTAAAGTGGACCCCAGGCAGCTACCATTTCCCGCCAACCCCTTATAATCCCACAGTCGTATAGAGCCGGAAGAACACTTGGGATATGGTGAAATTGTATAGTATCGAGGCATAACTCAGGCAAAAGTGGCTCATCAAGTCGGCTGGTCTTTGGATTAGGGAGGGGACTCGGGACATTAACGCCAAGTGAATGATTGAAGGAAGCTTTCCTCGGGTAGGGGAGAAGACAATGCAATTGTCCTAATCCACATTCCTCTTTGTACGTTTCTCAATTTTTCCTCTTTTCTAATTATGCATCGTTGAACTAGAAAAGACTACAAATTGGATACGTATCAGGGTTCTCGTTTTCGCTATCTTTCATCCGCGTTATTGTCCATTCTCTTTAAGGGGTGCTTTTTTTACTACTACCGGAACTTTAATCAAGAGACAAGAGGAAATATTTCACTTTTCCTATGCTCTTACAAACAATCTTCTTTATTATTTCATATCTTTCATTACTTGTGACGATTACTTTCGGCGACAAGCACGATGATTCTCTGAAATTGCGCCTCAACGAGACCCAAAAGCTTTTTTTCTTATCTACCCGGGGCCTCCCCGATGACGTCGTCACCTTGTAATCAAGGGGTCCCGGGTTCGATACCCGGTGGAGGCACATAAGGGTTCGGACCCCATTTAAACTGTAAGTACAGTCACAATTGGCCTACCTGTGCATGAAGTGAACTTAAAAACAAAAACACAAATTCAGACTATTTATCTACCCTTTTTTCTCTCCCTGCCATACTTTGGCATTCATCGCCTATTCCCTATCTGCTTGACTGACGGCTGTGTGTCGCACATTGATTAACCACTGAAATCATGTGTATATATTACAGCAGTATTTAATTACTGCATAATGTACAAGTGAGTATATGTTACCGCCTGTTACTTTAATTTATTCAGAAATCCTGGAGGTCTCAGTCGCCAATAGCAAATACGTTTTCAAGTGCCATGACACTTGCCTCACCGCAATCTGCCAAATCACAAGGTGGCGCTATGTTATGAGGCTTGTATGCTGAACGAAGTGAAAGATTGTTCGCGGAGCAAACTTATTTGACTGTCAGGTAGGTGAGCGATCACTTTGCTCTCCGAGCACCCAAATGCTTGACACTGCCAAGAAGGATTTTCAAGACCAGGGGAGCAGAAAGAGGGTTCAAAGTATCACTGGTGGGCGTCTGACTGTCACACGGGAGACTCTGTTTCTATTCCCTGTGATCTCTGATGGAAATTGTTTCGACAGTGTCTGAGAATAAGGTGGGTCTCTGACTCACACAGTGGCTAATGGGTACCTGGGGCAACACCCTGGGAATTAAGGTGGCCGGAGCGTGGTGCTGATCACATCACATCTACTGTGGACAAGATCGAGAATGGGTGGAGGATCTAACCCCATGCTACGTGCATTCATGGCATGGTGCAATGCACAGGGAATAACTCTATCTTTTACCGCTACCAAAGTATTTGCGTTAATGAATAAAATATTTTGATTCATATTAGTTTTATGCTGGAAGCCCCTCTATAGCCAAACAAGATGGCTGTAAGGTATTTACACATTTAGTTTTTGTGACTACCAGAATAATTTTTAGGGGTGGATCCCGTAGTCTCCAAGTAGCACCATTGCTGGCCAGAATCTCTGAAGTTTTTTTTCCAGAATGGCAGCATTTTCCCCAATAACATCCGCCCAGTTTCTCCAAAGTTTGAAAGAAGTCAAAGGCATTGCCTTCTTTGTAAGCTCAAGGAAGCAGCTGCAGACCCCATGGTTCCGTCCTCATGGTGAAATTAAACGACACCAGCGTTGAACTCAATGCCTTCCGCCGGCATTTACTTGACCTGGAAATTGCATTCAGCTCGGCATGGGAAGCTGATATTCTCCCCTACTTTTATTTTCCTGCCGTCATTCGATTCTACTCCTAGCGGGTAGACAGAAAGGACTGTAAGTAATCGATATCCTCCATTACGGGCCTTCGGTATATCTTGTATAGTCCCATCTTCATAGGTTGGAAGTTCAACCACAAGAGGACAGATGGGCCCCGTTGTATTAAGTAACTCGATCCGGGCAGCTGCACCGTCTCTTCAGAGGTTTCTCTAGCATAGAACATGATGCAATTATGTCCTCCCTTGTCTTGCATCAAAGCTGTATGTCAACTGAAAAATATTCCTTTACTTCGTTTTGGTATCTCGAGAACGAGGCTTCAATACATTCTTTGTTGTCGCCGGCATGATCCGAAAATAGGACGGTTTAGTTCCGTTAACAACGTAGGGGAATGCAATGTCCAATTTCAGAAATGTTATCACACTCGTCGCTTTACTACGTAGATTGGTTGTGATGTTATCTTCGTTTTCTCGCTGTCATAACAGCAAGCCAGGTAACTATTACAGTATTATTTATAGATGAATAAGAGAGTCTCGAGACCATTGTTTATTTATATTTTACTGATTGGGATTAATTATCCACGGTAATTAGCAATGGTTCATATGTTCTAGAATTCTATTTATCCAATAGCCTAGACTGTTTATATCTTCCCATAAGTGAACACACTAAATGTTGAATAAATACTTCTTGTTAGTTGAATGTCAACAGTGGTAACGTTTGCAATGGTTGTAACAAAATTTCAATTCTACTTCAACAATTCTTGATTCTGTTATTCTACCTCTCGAATTAGTTGAGACTATGAGGATGAATTTCACTTTAACACCAATGGTGTTGGGTTTCAGTATTTTAAAAATTTATACTTTGCTTCATATTACACAACACTCTTACCATATAAATATGGTAAGACATTGTAATGGTTTAATATTATTGGTTTGGTTTGAGTTGCTGTTTTAAGTCCACTTTATGCACAGTAAGGCTAATCGGGACTGAACCTACAGTTTAAAGTGGGATCCGAACCACTTGTGCCTCCATCGGGTATCGAACCCGGAACCCCTTGATTACAAGGCAATGACGCTACCACTGCGCCATCGGGGATGCCCCGGTTTAATATTATTAGATTGCATTGTATCGTGCTATATGAAGGCACATAAGGAATATCGGGGTGGGGTTCCGCACATTCTCAAGATCGGTCACAATGGAGATGGTGCGATCTGCACCACGCTGCGACCACCGTTACCTTCCAGAGTTGCTCCTAACATTGAACAAATTTCTTCCATACCTATAAAACTTGTAGCTTTTGTGTATATTTGTAACCATGCGAGGCAATGGCATCGAAGATAATAAAAATAACGAATTTACCACGGGTACAGTGGTTAGTATAGATATGGATCTGCGAAGACCAGGGTCCAAGGTTATAGTCGGTGGAAACGGGTGGTGTTGCTTTGTGGTTGTTCTTTCATCCATACCATCTAATCATCAACCAATGATTCTCATTTTTACGATTAGCCGAGAATATTAAGAGTATTTGGTATAAGGCTACTTTATGCAAAAGTGGGCCAATCAAAGCTGATCCTACAGTTTAACGTCTGATCAAACTGGCACGTACCTACACCGGGAGTCGAACACGCTTGAATTAGCATACAAGCATACGAAACAGGAGGAAAAAATATAAAAATATATGTGGTAAAAAAAAAATAATGAGTACAAATTATTAATTGAAATAAAGAAAGTTTGCAAGTTTAAATAGTATGTTAAACGTTTGCTACTGTAATCACTCTAAATAACAGGGCTTCCTTAATGGAGTTGTCGTCTTATCAAGGGGTACCGGGTTCATTGATCGATTAATTTAGTTCATTTCGCTTTTCTGCTGATTTGGCTAATCGCGAAGGGACACTCCCAAAGAACACCCATGCCCAGGCCGGGATTCGAACTCGGGACTCCTGGCGTCGTAGCGCTCTGCGCTAACTACTCCGCCACGGAGGTCAGCGGGTCTCGGGTTCGATTCGCAGTTGAGGCACTGTGGTTCGAATCCCAATTTAAACTGTATGTCCGGACAGAATTAGCCTATCTGAGCATTAAGTGGACATAAAACAAACGAACTCCGAAAATGATATATTTTTCAGCGGTTTTCAGTCTATCCCATTGCAGCTAGTATTAAACCATCTCTTTTACCCCAACACGGCGCAAATTTCTTTACTATTGATCTCCGGTTATGACAAATGACTGTTGGTAATGCAACGCTTGTTATTTTCACTGTTTTTTGCCGCATGCAAGTCGCGATCAATAAGCGGATGGACTAAGAGGGAAGGAAGGGTCCACTTCAAACAGCTGGCTCACATTGTGAAGACCAGGGGATTAGCCAGAGATGAGAAAGACTGACGCCTAGAGAGAGAGAGAGAGAGAGAGAGAGAGAGAGAGAGAGAGAGAGAGAGAGAGAAGGCATAAAAGAGGGTGCGGATTTTATCACATCGCAGAGAACATCCATGTCCTGGGAGCTACGCGGGTCGAGCAGTGCGAGGGTGCAACTTAGCCCATTGTAGACAATGGGTCCCAGAAGATCTAGCGTGGAATGAGTCATCGGGGAGAGCCACGTCTCCACATTATGCGGAGAGAGGAAAAATGATTATTTTCTGCCGAAAAGACGTGCTTAAGTGTGGGTACCTTTTACATGTTGGGGGTAATCGTGGCTAAGTTAAATGAGACAAAAGATGACCACTTCCCTTCTAACGTGCAACTCTCGTCTGGTCTGATCCAGGATTTAAATGAACTTTTGGCGCTTAGTGACGGCTCTGCCAACAACTTGGAGATACTCCAATTTCTGCAAACAGTATCAAGTGCCTATCCCCCGAGGCCTTTCAACTGTTGTATGCGCGGGATTGTACGTGAGAGAGAGATTTGATGGCCAATATTTGAAACCCCTCTCCTCTGTTACATTATAACTAATTAAGCAATTTATTTCAACAGATTGGTCGGTACTACGTATGACTTTTCGACAAAACTTTATTTGCACAAAAGCGAAAGATAAATAAGGGTTTCTGAAAAGAAAATCATGGAAACAAGTTTAGTAAAGTACCACTTAGCTTCTTGTTTAGTTTTCTGCATAATGCTTACTTCTTCTGAGCTTGTACATTCTAATTACTAACTACTCGTAACAACTTACTCTCTAACCTTCTTAAACCCGAAGATTTATTGCTACAGGAACACAAGCCTTCCATCTTTTTCTATCCTGGGCAAGATCAATCCAATCTTTTCCTTTCTTATCGCCGCGCCGGCCCCCGTGGCGGAATTGGTAAGCATATCGCGCTACGACACCAGGGGTCCCGGGTTCGAATCCCGGCCTGAGCTTGGTTATTTGTGAGTGTCCATTCGTCAATTTTCATCATATCATCATTCATCCCCATCTTCGCAAATTAGCCAAGAAGGGTACAAAAAGCCAAGAAAAATAAAGCAAATCAATCAATTTTCCATTCTTACCGATTTGCTTTAGGTCCATCTCAATGTTATACCACCATCTTCGTCTTGGCCTTCGTACAGGTCTCTTACCATCAGGTTTTATATGGAACTTTATAATTATATGTACTGGAATAATAATATCTTAGGTATGACAATACTAAAGTGAAGACAAAAGAAGAATATACGAAGTAGGGCGAATGTCAAATAACGGAGAAATATTGAAAGAACTGTAGGAAAATTTCAGAAATTGAACATATGGGGTTTGTCAAAATATCCAAAGATCAAAGGAGAGAAATGTAATAAATTGGATAGGAGAGGCAGCTTATGCTTCAACCCACTTCCCTTCTTGTATGTAACTATTGTCCAGTTAGAAATTTTGTGAGACTTATTATTCCCTAACATAGGTTCATGTCGGTCGTTAAGCACACTCTTCATAGACAAGGAGCATAATTTTATTAAGGTAATATAAAACTTGCTACTTGTTCATACGTTTTAGTGATAAAACTAACCAGATTGTATATCCACTTTTACATCCAATCAAAAAGCTGTCTGTAATAAAATAATTTCCTATGACAGTTTCTCTCTTTCTCTCTCTCTCTCTCTCTCTCTCTCTCTCTCTCTCTCTCTCTCTCTCTCTCTCTCTCTCTCTCTCTAGCGTTCGTCTCATCAAAATCGTATAAGGTTTTTTACTTTTCGTTTCTGCCGCAGGAAACGTGGCCTTGCTCGCCTTCCCAGCATCCAACCACGATCTGCAGCATCCATATCTCTCTCTCTTTCTCTCTCTCTCTCTCTCTCTCTGCTTCAGTTTTTAATTTTCTCTCTCGGATGAGTGGAAGATGTAGGGACTCACTCTCCCAACGTGCAATTTCTTCTACCATGAAGCCTTGAAAATGATTCAGAGAAAGGAAAAACACACTTTTCTAGTAAAGCACGTCTATTTGAACAATAAAAATAGTTTGCAAGAACGCTTCTTTGCACTTTAAAAGCTGGAACATTAAATAGAATATGAATACATTTTCATTGCTGAGAAATAAATATTTTCCTTCAATATATGTTGACTCTTTTTACTTTATTTTATTCAATTTCAGCAATCATTGTTTAACGATGTCTCAACATTGGTGCTGTAGAATTAGACTTTTCAAACTCCACTAAACTTCTATCTGAAATTTAAAGTAAGCTTGAAAATCTTCTATTTTTTTATAAATTTTATTTAATTATAAATGCCTTAACGAAATTTTATATTGGGTAATAGAAACACTAAGACATGTTGATTCCATTAATTGTTTAGAATCTTCCTGTCGGTGAACTATTTTTTTATGCTTCCATGGTTTGCGACATTTTAAAATCAGGGAACCTGACATGTAATTGTAACATTACAAGAGAAATAATTGTACAATGAATTAGAATAATAGTGAAATAAACTTATGTATTTGGAACATGGGGTTATTTTATATAAGAATTGTGAGCAAACAAAACTTTGCTGTCATGGTTTTATTTATTTATTTATTTATTTACATTGATTTGAAATTGCATTTGTTGTAGTGCACCTCTGTTGTGCAGTGTGTAATATAACACTGAAGATTTTATGTCCCACATTACCAGACTCTATGTCAGAGTGATATTTTTTGAACGAACTCATACGAAGTCACAGGTTCTAGGTTCGAACCCTGGGAACATTGTGTTGTCGCTTCATCTGTTTCAACGACTCGCTGTTTGATTGATTTCATTTTGTTTAATGTACTTCGCTTTTCTGACATATTTGGCTAATCGTAAAGACGAGGATGAATGATAATATGATGAAATTGATGAAGGAACACTCAAAAAGAACAACCATGCCCAGGCCGGGATTCGATCCCGGGACCCCTTGCGTCGTACCGCATTGTGATAGCTATTTCCCCACGGAGGCCAGCATCAACTCACTGTTCATCCTCCATGATTAAACTTTGAAGATTGAGAATAGACGTACATTTTCAAAAATACAATTTAATATACATTTTGGAGTTATCCTGTCATCTCTACGTCATCCATTCTCAACAGCTTGATTTGGTATGGCATGTAGAAAAGTGTCGTATATTAATTAATTACAAATGTAATTACAAAGAAGTTAACAGTACGGGGTAATGAAAGAGAGGATATGTAGTGGTATATCAGACAAGACAGATTTTTAAAAATGTGAGAAAGAAAGAGTTTTACATCTGGCAATGGATGGCTGTCATTTCAACCATTTCCACTGGACGGTTTCATATGAATGCCGGTCCAATTTATGCAACGGATGTTTGAGGATACTGGTTACCTCATTTCCAATATTATTGGAGCAAAGTTTGGCTTCTGATTTCATTTGATTCCTTATTTACCTCCCGGCTTTCACGCCGCCTAAACTAATGGTGGGGTTTGGCTCCGGGGGGATTGTCATGCTATTTTATGAAATGTGCATCGTTCCGAGAGAGTGTAACGGGGCAAGAAAATGAGTTGATATTCTCCACTGTTTGCTGAATTTCAAGCACGCTACTCGTTCCCAGAAAATTAAATCGGAAGTTGTGTGGTGGCGTTTCGGAAATCTGTGTTCTCGAAGTGAGGAAAGAGTCAAACTTCTAAATATATACTCTGTTTTGATCCCTGGAAATTGGCCTCGTTCATTTCAAATTACAAAGAAGCACAACGTTTGATATTTTTATTGTTAGTGACAGAAATAAATTTCATTTAGTTAGTATTCGAAGAGAATAACCAAAGAAAATACATTACATCGAAAAAATTAAGTGAAAACTACAGCAACCAGGTTATATTTCCATATTCTACCATTTAATCCACAGAAGAAATGGTTCCGCAGTTTTCAAAATTCCAAAAAAATATAATTTTAGGCGAGAGGTCACACTACATAAACTTTAAAAATTTCACCCTAACTTTTCACTAACCTTTTCTTGAACGAGACATATGAAAGTTAATAACAAAATACAATAACTGTTAATTTCAGTACACTAACTGTATGAAAAGTAAAAATAAGAAATTGGAATAGAGTTTTGCTGGATATTTATTTATTTATTTATTTATTTATTTATTATCCTGCGCACAACAGGCATCTGCCTGTTTGATGCATTAAGTAGCAAAGTCTCCCATTCCAATAATAAATTTCGAGTAAAATGTGTTTATTTTCACCACACCACACACGCTAACCCTCTGCGCAGTCGTAGGCCAGTCATTGCAGATACAACACCATGATGGCCAATGGTCGGTTTATTTTTCACTGTACTGGTATTTATTATTGTATAATAATATGTATAACCGTTTTAATAATTATTATTCTTATTCTTATTTCTACTATTCAACTTTTATCAATAGCCTGCCCCCCCCCCCCCTTGCAAACATTTCTGGTGACGTCCATGATCCCGCTTTCGATTCAATGTGGAGGCTCGTTACACTATGGTTCCAATCCTACTGAAAACTGTAAGTTTATTTCTTCCTTTTTCTGTCCATCTGCCTCTTCCGCCTTCTACTCTCTCTCTCTCTCTCTCTCTCTCTCTCTCTCTCTCTCTCTCTCTCTCTCTCTCTCTCTCTCTCTCTCTCTCTCTCTCTCTCTGAGGTACCATACGAAAAGAAATGTAGTGAAATCATGTTGAAATATTGGAAAAATAATTAAGTTGGGTCCACACCAGGAATGTTTTTATACACAAGCTTTAATTCAATCAAGAAGAATAATTATTTTTTTTGTGTAGTGTACTCTGTGTCACAGTGCCAGATAGGGAAGTGTGGGTGTAAAGCTTCCCTGAGATGGTGTGATCAGCATCACGCTCCGACCGCCTTAAGCCACCAGGGTTGCCATCAGGTACCCGTTGGTAAAATACTTGATGAACTCCACAGCCGCTTATGCAGGGACATAAACGAACAATTTCCTATGTGAGATCACCCATCTTGTAATCGAACCCGGATCTACCGTATAGCAGTCAAATGACCTTCTGATTTGATCAAAACGGTACAATGAAAACCATCGCCATTTTGGAGAACTGTGGACTAAACTTTATTACGTTCGTGGGTCGGGCAACGAAATTCATTTTAATAACAAGAATTGTTTCACTTGTAAACTCTGGTTACAAATTGTGCACGTTAACTTCAGTTTTTTTTCTCCTGCTTGCACGGGATGCATATTGTGAGAACGTTGTTAGCAAAACAATGAATCCAATTGCAGTGGAACTCTCTCGTAGAGTTTAATGCGGCAGTATGATCAAAAACGTCAGCTGGAATTTCCAATGTTTGTTCCAGTCCAGCTAAAAAAAAAGAAGAAAAATGCCCCTCTTTCTTTCGTGGCTGCCTCTAAATATGAAAAGCTCATATCATCAAATCCTTCCGAGACGAACAATGAAAGTGGACCAGCTTGGAATGAAAAATGAGACTGCATAATCAGTGCTTTACCCAGCAAAAGAGGATACAGAAGAGCGGGAAATGCTCATATTCATGGAGGCGTTGGTCGAGAACAAACGAACTGCCCTCTCTCAGTACGAATTTCAAGCTCTTTCTATCGCGGCTTTGTGAGCAAGATGGCGTCATTGAATGAGAGCGATGTGTCAGCGATATGAGTCTAGATTTTTGCCATTTCAAGATTTAATAACTTTAATTAACGTTGTTGGTATTGTCCCTCGGAGACCAAGATTCAAGATATGAGGCGAAACTCGTAACACCTACAAAAAATATGATTTCAGTGTGCAAAATTCTCCTATTGTACTGCAACAAATGTATTTTGAAGGTTCGTAATTCCATGAATGCTATGTGCATTTGATGTTAACGTTGGTGTATGAAGACAATGACAGAATCAAAATTGTATCATTCTACAGAATGATGGGGATCAGAACCAGTCACTTCCACAATTAATCAATGGGAGATGTAAAATATAATCTTATGGATTGATACGAAATAATAATGAATGACTGTGGTTGTTTAAAAGGCTCTTAAAGATCGAAACTTTAATGCCAGAGTTTTTCTAGTAAGACTTCTTCATGCCTTTATTATTCTGACAATCTAGCTGATACTGTGACATGTCGGAGGCAGCAATTTATTTTATTTTCTCAAAAATTCATGAAAATTTAATTAGGCCCTACGTGTATCAAACACATTGTTCATATGATTAGCAACCTTGTTTGGTTGCTTCAGATTGTCTGATTTTTCTCTTTATCACTAACCAGTAATTTAAACATTCGAGAGGGAAGGGGCATAGAATTGAATGCCTCCCCCCTCCCCCATTGTATGGGACAAATACTGTTATTCTCCTGGTCCACACCTCTATCTAACTTACGCGCCCAACAACCTCATTGACATCCTAAGTTACCCATAGTAATAATTACGTCAATTTTGTCTCAAGTGTAGGTGCTGTTCTACAACAAAATTCTTTACTTCTTTTAACCGCCGTAAATTTCACATATAAACAAATTGTCTTTTGAAAATGATTCAGAATAGGCGTTTAGTATTTTTTTTCTCTCTCCAAAGTTAATGGATGCTTTACCGTGTTGTCTATTGAGTATAGTTATTAGTTATACAGTAAGTCGTTTGTATAATGTTAATTATACATTTTATATTTATACATTACTTATACAGACAGATCAACATTGCAAAATATATGCGTCTAATTTAAATATGGTACATCACTAAGATTTAAGTAAACATTATTTTATAACTGACATTATTAATCAGTAGTGTACAGAGCCCCTTGAGGCGGTCTATATGAAAGAGGATGCCCCAGATATTCCGGAACCATCCCCAAGTGACTCTTCGTCAAATTATACAATTAAAGGAAGTAAAAGGTGAAAGATAGAAATTCGGACTATTGATGCTATTTAATAAGGAATCGGACCCTGTTTTGGAGAACACATACCCGTCGATGAGGGTGCACGATCGCTCCACACTAGATCGCACTAATCACAGCCTCCTCCCTGTCTCCACACAATCCAATCAAACACTGACTATTCTCCCCCGACTCCTTGCATATTGCATTCTCTGTCCTTGCGGAAAGTCGGGGCCAAACACCTTCTCATCTGCTGACTTAACACCGTGCACGAAGGAAGCGAGCTAGGGCAGGCGATTATGCACCACAGTAGCTACGATATTTTTATGTATCGTGATAGAGACATAAACACTTCATCAAAACACCAAACACATATTTCCCGAATTCTATTGTTTCTTGATTTTTACAACACATCTGCATAAACTTTCAGACCCCACTAAACTGTCACTGTTTTTAAACAAAGAACATAAACTTGTGTTGCAAGCAACGCGAGCAAAAATTTTTTTTGTTTGAAAACTGAAAACAATATTAATTTATAATTTAATAGGGCGTCAATAATTTTACAGCGTCAACATTGGAAAACATAAGCGGCTCTGGGCCTCATTCAGCCTTCCATCAATTGGCCCTTGGAGGCGGCTCCGGGAGTGAACTTAAAACAAACTTTGATTTAGTTATGATTACAAAAAGAGATAGTCAAATATAATTTATTATTATTACTATTATTATTATTGCGTGATAATTTTCAATTTTTGACTAACTAAAGTATATATTTCTCATTTCATTGTGTATTATCTCTCATTTGAAAATTTGTTCAATGTACAGAATAGAGCTGAAGTAATCAAAGAATGTTCGAGGATGCATCCAAGGATATTAAGGGTATTGGTACCCCTTGTTTATAAGTTGGTGTTTTAAGTCCACTTTATGCACAGTAAGGTTAATCGGGACTGGACCTACAGTTTAAAGTGGGATCCGAACCACTATGTGCCTCCACCCGGTATCGGACCCGGGACCCCTTGATTACAAGGCGAGGACGCTATCAATGCGCCACCCGGGAGGCCTTTTTCGTAAGTAAACATGGAGTGCGAATTTTTTATCATGCTTGCAAAAATAAACGGTGAAACTTAGTGTTGCCCACGGGACGAGACGGGACAAGCTTTTAAAAATTCGAGACGAGACGAGATTGATCATGTGTCCCTTTGACAAACGAATATTTTCGAGACTAGACAGCATTTCACAGCATTTCCACGAGACGAGACAGGCCAAAGTCTCGTCTCGTGGGCAACACTAGTGAAACTATATCTTGTGCCATGTAGTTCTCTATATCTGTCAAAGTGGAGGTGATGTGATCAGCCTCACGCTTAGGTTGCCTTTACCTCATGAGAGCATGGGTAAACAAACCCCAGATCCGCTCATGAGATAGATGACGTCGACGGAAGAAATTCCTGCCTGTTCAATCTAGTTTCCTTTTTTGATTTTAACCACGAACCCTCCCCAAGTCAGCAACCAATAGTTGCCACACCATACAGTCACGTAGCGGTATTTTTCCTCGAAACGATACCCCAACAGTGAAAGAATGAACTATTCATATTCATGGCTTCTTCCGCATGCCCCCCATCACCCTCCTTGCACCATAGGAATGCTTCGGGAGACGGTGGGTTTGACCGAACTGTCGGGACATGTTGGAACACTTTGACATGCAGTAGATACCTGCCAAGGATTTCCAAGGCTGTCTTCCCAGAAAAATCTCTTTACATACGGGGTCATAGCGTGAGGTTTATGTTTAGAACTTGCCGTCCATCTATTGATACCTGGCCATCCCACCTAAAAGGATCCTCATCCTCTTATTTTGAAAAGGAGATGCTACTGGTTACAATTTCGAGCTCACGAACAGCGCACATCATCAAAATCCACAAGGTTATGAAATTCGGGGACTGGGGGCTGGGCAAAGTAAAAAAGTAAAACAGCACGCTTCCATGCCCACCCACGCTTTTTTGACGTTCTTGACAACTTGTTATGACAGTTCACCTTGCGATGGATGTGGGGGGCCCTTGAAATGACCGGTAGACGAGGAACGACCATTATATTCTAACAGGTATACATTTTTCTTAATCCTTTTCGCCGAATAACGAAAGTTTACGTCAGTCTCTGCTATGCCATCGTGGAGGCACGAGTTTCATATTCATGAGCATTGCAGGGATAAATTATCTACCCTGAAATACAATGAAAATGAGCTCAATTTCTGCATGCACGTGCAGTTTTAATTGAATATTAACTCGCTTTTTCTTTTTTACCAGGATCTCTTTTTTCTCTCATTCTCCTCAGGTGAATCAAACGTACCACTCGATCTCTCATTCATATTTCTGGAATCTTTAACTTACGTTACATGTCTGCATGCATGGTGCTATATATGGTAACACTTACAAGTAATTAAGAGTCGTAGTTGTCCAGTCGGTAGTATGACTGACTGTCACGCCTGAGACCCGGGTTCGACTTCCGAGTTGGGTACTTTCAGGTGATATTTTTTCCAGCAAAGAATCGGCTATGGGGTTCACCCAGCCTCAAGTTAGTGGCTACCGGGCGCAACCATGGGGAGGGGTAAATTAGGACGGAGCGTGGTGCTAATCACATCACTCAAATGACATAGATTGTAAATCTAACCTCCACATCTTCCCTCTCATGGCATATTTCAATGCGTAGAGAGTAAATAGCTTTACATGTCTCATGTGTGATAGTTTCTTTTAAATCCAGAATATAAGGTGGTATTTGTAGAGTCTGCCCCCCCCCCCTCATTCTCTCTCATCAAGACAAAACCTATCCTCCAGATTGTGAATACATCTGGATACAGCTTTCTTTAATGCAAATACTACATCCAACACGATAGACCATATCTGCATGCATGGTGCTATATATGGTAACACTTACATGATGTGAGGGAAATTAATAAATCATTCATTCATTCATTCATTCATTGTTTTCTGCCTAATTGGCAGGTTTTTCACTGCAATCTCCAGCTTTCCCTGTTCTCTGCCTTACGCTTCGTAATAGCATACGACCCAGTTAATTTAATATCATCCATAAGCTGATATCTCTTTCTTCCACGGACTTTTCTTCCTTCAACCATTCCCTCCAAGGCATCTCTTAGCAGGCAGTTTCTTCTTAGACAGTGCCCTAACCAGTTTCTTTTCCTCTTCTTGATGGTCTCCAGTATAGATCTTTTTTCACCAACTCTTTTCAGTACGGCTTCGTTTCTTTTCTTACCTTGTCCGTCCATTTTACACGCTCATTTTTCGCCATGTCCACATTTCAAAAGCTTCGAGTCGTTTCTCTTCATTTCTTCTCAACGTCCAGGTTTCTGCACCATATAGTGCTACACTCCACACAAAACATTTCACTAATCTCTTCCTTAGACCTATGTCCATGGGTCCACAAAAAACATTTTTTCTTCTATTGAAAGCTTCTTTTGCTATTGCGATTCTCATTTTCACTTCTTGGTTGCAGCTCATGTCACTGCTTATAGTGCATCCGAGGTACTTGAAGCTATCCACTTGCTGGATTCTTTCACTGTTTGCTCTCACATTAATATTCCTTGGTTTCCGTCCTATAACCATTGCCTTTGTCTTCTTTACATTAATCTTCATCCCATACTGCTCACAGCTGCTGTTTAACTCTTCTAACATACTATTTATGGTTATTTCATCCTCAGCGAATAATGCCATGTCATCAGCAAATCTTATGCAGTTTATTCTTCTTCCTCCTAATTTGACACCTCCTGTGCCCTGGAAACAAGTTTTCACTATATCTTCTAAATAAATATTAAACAAAGTAGGCGATAGGCAGCATCCTTGTCGTACTCCTCTTCCAATTTCACAGCCTTCTGTCATTTCGTCTCCTGTTCTCACTTTAACTCGTTGATTCATGTATAAGTTGCTTAGAAGTCTTCTCTCTTTCCAATCTACACCAATTTTCTTCAGAATTTCTAAAAGTTTAACCCAATTCACTCTATCAAAGGCTTTCTCCAGGTCTACAAATACTACAAACACCTCCTTTCCTTTCTCTAAATATCTTTCCCCAATGGTCCTCAGTAAACCAATTGCATCCCTTGTACCTCTTCCTTTCCTGAAACCAAACTGTTCTTCCTCTAACTCGCCACTGACCTTCGAGTATAGGCGTCTGTTCAGAATTCTTAGAAGAATTTTTGCCGAGTGAGATATCAAACTGATTGTCCTGTACTCAGAACATTTTCTGGCATTGCTTTTCTTCTGCAGAGGTACCAAAACAGTCTCCGTGAAATCTTGTGGCCAATCCCCTTTCTCATAGATTTCATTGCATAAGTGCAGTATTTCTCTTTTTCCATCTCCCAGGCATTTGATAAGTTCAACAGGAATTTCATCAGTGCCCGTTGCTTTCCCATTCCTCATTTCTTTGAGTGCTTGCTCAAATTCTTCACTCAGGATATAGTATCCTTTCTCATCGTCAGGCACGTCGTCTTCATTTTCTACATTCAGACTGTCTGGGCGATTCTCTTTCTGGTAGAGCTCTTCAACGTACTTTCCCCACACATTCGATATTCCTTTTTTGTCTGTGATTTCACATCCTTCCTCGTCTTCTATCATCCACATTGTTTTCCATTTCTTCTTTTGGAAGCCCAAGCAGTTTACTTCACGATACATCAAGTCATACCTTCCTCTTTTTTCCAGTTCTTCAATTTCTTCACATTTTTGTTTCATCCATTGTTATTTTGCCCTGTCAGTTTCTCTTCTTAGCTGGTTATTCAGTATCTTGTAATTATGTCTTCCCTCTTCTGTATTTACATTCTTCCATTTTCTCCGTTCCTCCATTTTTTCCAGCATACTTTCAGTAATCCATGGTTTCTTTGCACTTTTCCTTTCCCTGTAGCCTATTGTTTCATCCACTGCCTTCTGTAAGCAGCTTTTTATTCCATCCCACATCTCATCCTTATTGTTACAACTAGCTTTAAACTTATTATAGTTTCCTTGGAAATGTTCTGCAAATTTTTGTCTTTCGTCTTCTTCCCTTAGCTTCTCTAAGTGGGGTTTCTTGCTCACCTGGTTTTGGGTTATCTTCTTCAATGTAAGATTGATTTCTCCTATTAGCAAGATGTGGTCTGAATTAATGTCAGCTCCTGGCAATGTCTTCGCATTTTTCAAACAATTTCGAAATCTTTCTTGTACCAGTATGTAATCTATCTGGTATCTTTTACAATCTCTTGGACATATCCAGGTGTACCTCCTTCTCTTATGTTGCTGGAACAGTGTGTTTCCAACAATTAGGGAGTTTCTTTTACAGAAATTTACCAGGCTTTCCCCTCTCTCATTTCTCTCGCCTAATACATACATTCCTACAGTACTTTCATCCTGCATTTCTCCTACTACAGCATTCCAATCACCCATTACGATAATGCACGAACCCTTTCTCTCTTTTTCCATCAATTCCTCTATCTTCTCATAGTTTTCCTCCACTTCTTCTTCTGACAACCCACAATGTGGCATATACACTTGAATTAACACTTAGTCTTTCTTCTTTCCTTGAAGTTTCACCATTATAATCCTGTCATCCACATAACGCACTGCTATAACTTTATGTTTCACACGTGGTCCTAGCACTATTCCCACACCACGGTTTCCTTGTTGATCACCTCCAGAATAAAACATCTTGAACTCATCACTCACTATTTCACCATTTTGTTCCCACCTCACTTCTGATATTCCCATACCATCTACTTTGTTTCTTCTCATTTCTGCCTTTAAGTTTTCTAGCTTTCCCGACTGTAACAGGGTTCTGACATTCCACGTTCCAATCCTTAATCTTACCTTCTTTTTGCTTCTCCTTTCCCCATCAGTGTCCTTTGTCATAACGTGTCCTTCCCAGACATCCCCCTCCCGGACATCCGAATGGGGGGCTAGTTTACGTCCGGAATATTTTGCCTTGGAATGACTCATCATGATTGCAGTTTTTCTAGGGAAAAGATATATGCGGTAGCTTCCCGTTGCTTTCCGCACACCACTCTCTCTTTCGCATCTTGAAAGATCCCAGGGGGCCCCAACGAGGAGGTGAGGAGAGTGGATTTGACTAAATGAGCCCTCCGGACTTCACCGAAATTCACTGCACCAAACGTATGGTGTTTGGATATAGGTTGCATATCAGTTCCATCAGGGTTTTCAAGGACTTTAAACTGGCTTTGTTAACATACACGTTGTATTGGAGTTTATTCTCATTTTTAAATGAAAAGCTCTATCCGGCGAAACGTAAGGAAGTGTACTGAAGTTGTGATCTGATGTTATAACTTGTACGTGTTACCTTACTTTTTGAATCACCTTCGTATCTCGTGTGCAAACTACAAAGTTGCGGATTTCTGTTATAATCTGTGAAACAGATATTGGGAGAATTTATATTTGACTACAAGGGTCTTTACTGGTTGATTTATTGATTGATTTGGTTCGTTTTACTTCGCTTTTCTGCCACTTTTGACTAATCGCGAAGATGAGAATGGGTGATGATATGATGAAATTGATGAAAGAACACCCATGCCCAAGCTGGGATTCGAACCTGACGTCGTAGCACGCTGTGAAAACCACTCCGCCACTTAGGTCATTGAGTCTCTACTGTTATTTTATCCCTTTCTGAAATTTGACTCAAAACAACAAATCTTTTGCCAATGATGGGCATCAAACCTAGAACAGACATGTGAATTACAACCGATCTACTAGCCACTAGTCTGTCGTGTTAGATATGTAAACACAGGAAAATATCCATTAAATTCAAGGAGTACCCCTAATCTCTTGTTTGACTCCCTGGCTTTCTGGGTTTTAAATTAAATAAGGCATACATCTGAAGTATTCATTCGTTTGAATTTTAATATTTTATGTCACATTTTCTTTATCGTTACGATTAGCAACAATTGTGAAAAGATTAAATGGATCAATCACAAACTCATACGGACAGAACAGAAACTCCAATTGTGGGTTTAGGTGCCAGATCCTAGTTTGACTGCGAGTAATCAGTTTCTTGGGTCAAGACCAAGGATGTATTTAAGTGGAGTTTCAGGGAGTTCGCCCCCCTCCCCACTGAAAGACTTACCAAGTACTAAAATTGAATAATGAAAATTTACTTGTTTAGCATTTGTTGTTCGATTGAGGGTTATTTATTTCCACTGAACGTACTGGAAGGCAAGAATTAGATTGAGATCACACGGCTTTCAATGGCATTACCAAAGAAGGTCTGTGCACACTACTACTTGTAATAATATGCATAAAATATTAATCAGGTACTTTACTTTTCGTCAACTGGATTAAAATCCATTTTACTTATTAAATAAATATTCAATCATTTTTATTTTCACATTAATTTCCTTGTCAGAAAAGTTGTTTTTATTCAAAATTTGGGCATCTTAACTACACAGCAGCTAGATAATGAATACGTGCTGTTATATCTCTATTCTTATATCTATTCCTTTTACCTATTCATTTAATAATAACAATACACTATTAATTACTTAACATATTATATGAATAGAACTATAAATTATATGTACATATTAATTTAAACAGAATATTTTTATTATTATTATTATTATTTCTTCTTAGACACTTGGTTTGTACCCCTCCGAAATATAATTTCAGATATGTGTCTGGTCAGGACAGATTGATTTCTTAGTGCCTTTCCAGAAGGTCACCCCTTGTATTTCCAATATATTCATTGGATGTCCACAAATACACAAATACAAATAAATAAAATATTGAAAACATAGAGTCTCAACCACCCAACAATAAATATCATTGTGGAGCTATATTGATCAGTGCTTGTCTCAAATATTACATCCACTTGGTTCCCGAATCATAGCGATAAAAAAAAAAACTTCGTTATACCAAGTCATCAAACTTCTCTGGGGAGTACTAGAGCATCAATGAATGGATTAACGTTTGGAGTGACATTTTGTACAACACGTCTTAAGGCCAATATTGATACGTCGATGAGGGATTTATTCACACTCGATTTGTGGTTATGGAATTTAGTTTCTATCCCTCCCGGAAAGCCATCGGACCAGCCAAAATAGCAGCTATTGTGGAGTCCTTAATTAATTGGTTGCCAACTCAACCAATCAACTCGAAAGCGCCATCTATATTAACTGTTGATGTATTCTCCCTCTCCCTCCTCCCATACAGACAAAATTAAACGAATTCAGCAAATTTGAACCAGTAGAAATTGTGCGAACGTCCATGCCATTGCGGTAGTTCATTAAATTGAAACGAAGGGATGAAGAAAGAAGCAAATCTATTTGTTTCTCTGCATGTTCATTTGTCCAATACATTATAAAACCCAAATCGATTTTCAGTGTTAACGATGGCTGTTCTATATCATTGTAGTAATATGTCTCTACCATAACCAAAATATTATTTCTACATAACTAGTTAACTAGTCAAAATATAATCATTGAACAACTTCTTGTTCGTTGGGAGTCTTTTCGACGCTACGAACCCTCGAAAATTGCCATTTTTGTCCTGTAGCAATGCAAGCGTGTGACACAAATTCAAGGTTGCTTGGGTTAACATAAGAAGGACACATCCCACTTTATGCACAGATATGCTAATCGGGACGGGACCTACAGTTTAAAGTGGAATCTGAACCACTGAGCAATGTTCCTCCACCGGGTATCGAACCCGGGACCACTTGATTACAAGACGACGACGTTATCACCATTGTCAAAATAAAGTCTCCTGAAGACATGAGAGGTATTCTCTCAAAACGTACTGTTAAAATAATTAAGGGGGGAATAGACAAAACATGATGTCCAATGAGAATTGCATGCAGTGAAACTAAGGAACCTGAACCGCCAGCTTAAAATGTTGCACGTGACATGCCACATGCTACACCGCCTGACAACGGACCTCAAGAAACAAATAAAACCTTTCACACCTGAGTGACGTTAGGCAGCACGCGATGCGTCATTTCGATGCGAAGGTCAAACCAACTGAGCCTACTAAACACGTGTGCCCAGCTATGTTTTGTCTCGGGAATCTCTAGGCCATGCGAACGAAAACAAGTCTCTGCGCAAGTAGTGATTCGAGAGGGCTCGACCAACGAATGCGTGATGGAGGGAAACGTAGCTGCAACTACCAACTACTTGCAGCAGCGCGCACTGCTTTGCCACTCCCACTAGCTTTCTCCCCTTCTCTACCGTCATGCGCCACCTTGCTCCTAAACCCTCGATTATGAATTATGTATGAATTTATATTGTTCTCTTGTTTATAATGAATAAATGGATCTCATATACGTATATATGTTTATACTACTGTATATATGTAATTCGAACTCCAAGGTCACAAGAAAAAAAATCGAAAATTCGAATTATCAAAACTTCGAAGAAAAAAAACATGTATCATTAAAGATGATTACAAGGGAAATAAACTTATGTTCGAATTACGGAGTAATTCGAATTATACAAGTTCGAATTAAAGAGAGTCTACTGTACATACGTATATATACAAAAACACACACACCAGGAAGCTTCCTTGCAACGCAGAAGAACGTAACAACGAGGAAGATCAACGGTTATGCGTTCTTTATGGTCCAACAGGGGACACTTGAGCTGTAGGTTTGGCCGGAAAAGACTCTTGAGGGCGTGTGAATCGGTCCTCCCAAGGGGGCTTACGGAACGAGGCATGGGAGCCAATTCCCAGCCGCTATTATGAATAAATATATTACAGGAACCTAACGTCCTTATCGGAAGGAAAATCGGGCGGAGAACGGAAGCGGATCAAACCTGACATCAGGACATTCATCAAACTCGAATAGATATATTTCGTATGCTCTTGCATGTATTTTTTTTCCGCTTCCAAATACCTTCATTTGCCATTTCTTTACATTACTGGTGTACTGTGGTTATACAAATTACAAATGGAACATCTTTTAACCAATTTAAAGTATGTGTTTACCCTTCGTTGTCCATTAAAGAAAACTAATTGCATTCGTATTTATTTCATTTTTATATCACCTGTCTTGCACTTTGGGTTAGTCGATGAGAATGAATGATGATGACCACATGAAATTCATGGAGAGGTGAGGGAGAAAATGGTACATTAACATTTTTATTAATTAGGATGGTCTCAAGTCTGCTCATTTCAAGAAAACATTACGAACTTCCACATTATACGCCTAGTAATCAAGGGGTCCAGTTTCGGAACCCGCTGGAGGCACATAGTGGTTCGGATCCCACTTTAAACTCTAGATCAGCTCCCCATTAGCTCATTGTGCATAAAGTACGCTTAGAACTAAAAAAGAAATATGCAATATTATGATTTAATATTAAAATATGCACTTGCGTGATCCTTATGTATGTCAATCGCAATATGTATGAAATTGTTAGATCAGCTGTAGCGTTCTGAATGTAAGAGTTATTCTTCTTTAAAAAGTTTCACCATTACCACAAAACTGTTAAAATTTTCTTTCACTCTATGATATTTTCATTACTTGCAATCACTACCGAAGTTAGATTTTTGACAATGTTTTGGTGGAGATTCCAGTGTCTCTTAATATCAGGGTATCAACAAATACCCATCCATTCTTTCTATGCAATTTGGAAAGTATACATGAAATTGGTGAATACAATGTCAGCTTAAGGAAAATTAACATTTCTTCTGAATTTGTCTTCGCTTTATTTTCAAACCTAAGATAAGCATATAAAACCCTTATTGCGTGACTTTAATTTATGATATATGGAGATTTTGATAATTTCAACACGTTGCATGTTATTTTTTTTTCAGTCTGTTGAAACAAAATGTTCCAAGCTTATTTGATCCTCAAAATTGCAAAATTTGTTCGTTTTTTGTGCCATTCAAATGACATTATATTCGATGAATAGTAAGTTTTGTTCTAGTTTCTTGAATAACAGAATATTTTGAACAACAACAAAGTAACTGCGAATAAGTGTTCTTTATATATGAATTCGCATTCAAGCATCTTCTTTAATATTTCAATTTCCTGAAATCTCCCAGCACAGCGCGCATGATTCGCAAACATTTGTTTAAAACGCACATAAATCCAAGCTTAAGAGATTCTACAGCACGTTGCCCCGCATTTTGTTTACATTCCGCATTCGTTGATTTACAATATAGCTTGAAAGCTTCTTGACCACAAATTTGCATGAAAAGATTGCTTTCTTAATACCCCACTCTCCAAGCTATCTTGCCAAAAGTGGCAAACAATGGTTTCCTCGGAATTTCTTATATGAGCATGGTTTCTGGCCAGAGCTTATCTGCAACTGCTGAGAAGGAGAAAAAGGATGGAAATCCAAATGTCTCTCTCTCGATCTGACTTTCTTCTGTTTCTTTGAGTCGAGTCTGGCGCGGCTCTAAGATTAACGATGCGACATGTCTCTTGGTAATCCCTAGGCCCAGTTTCCACGGTTCGTCTCAAAAGAGATCAACCTTTCTGTTCCGCAGAATTGATCTCTCTTTCAACCTACACCGATGGGCCATCGTCTGACATCGGCCGCAAGAAGGTTTGTCTTTTAATCCTATATATTTTTTTCTTTTTTGCTGGTCTTTGCAAAAAGGCCTTTCGTTTTGAGATGTCTTCGTGGAATCCTGCTATGTACAGCCACTGTGGTGTGGATCAAAATCTACCACCAGTATGTTTCTATGACTTGTTATTCAAGAATCTGGCCAAAGAGGATTTTATGTACACTGTCCGTAAATTGAAGAATACACGTTGCTTTTATATACATCGAAAAATTTGTAGTTCAATATAGGGGAAAATGGGGTAGCCCCGGACATGTTCACACAGTGATGTGCTTCTTGGTAAGAAGATGCAAAATTGTTTTAAAACAAGCCTGAAATATTTATTTGGAATGTGATCTTTATTGACAAAGCAAAGTTATCGATAGAAATGCAAAAAGAAGTACATAAACAAATGACAATACAGATCTCTACATTTTACATATTTTCACATATTGGCGGGTACCACCGGACACTTAAGATAATTGAAAAAAAATCATATTCTACACTTGGAAGGAACAATAAGAACACCTACCCAGGAAGTTTACAGTGATCACATATGTAGTGGATATCAGTTGATTCGATATCGGTGCAGTTGTCATGGGCCCAGCCATCGCAGAATTGACACTGAATCCAGCCTTCATTGAACGTTTCACCGCAAATGATGCATTCAGTTGTGCTATCCTGTTCGTCTGGTCGTATGTCCTCTTTGTTATTGTCACAAGCAAGCTGATCGTGGCCCATTAGCTTCTTGCGACCTTTCTTTGCTAATACATGTGTTGAGGTCACTTTTCTTTCAAGTTGCTTCTTATGTGCTGAAGATGTTAGTATCTCACTCACTGCAGTTCTTCTTGTTCGTGACGCTAAACGTCTCTTACAATTTTCTGGTAATGGTGATAACTTTTCAATAATGGAGAGCCCTTTGCTAGTTGATGGACGAGGAGATTCAGGTTCCTCGGTGACATGCAGAGAACGTGGATCCACTGCAGACGACGGAGAAGAAGCAGCCCCCGTTGCCTCCACCGCTGCTGAAGTTGAAGGTTCTGGGTCTTCACAGGTTTGTGGAGTGTAACATCTTTCAACGCGAGTCACGTTTGCGGGCAGGTAGTCAATGTCTGTGAATATATTACGGTCGAATGGATATATTCCAGTGCACGAAAATCCATTGAGAGCAATGTCCAAGCGACACACCTTAAAGTATGCCTCTGCAACAAGGTGTGCTACATCATAATCGGTTATCTTTACTCCAGCATTCTTGCGCATCGACATCGAACAAGCTTCATTGTATGCTCCTTTAAACGGTTTCATAAAATACCTGTCAAGGGACTGAGTCTTGTGCGTGGTATGTGGAGGAGTACTGAGCATATGAATACTGTGATCCCTTGCATATTGGATCACTTTCAAATCCTTATGACTGCAATGTCCGTCAACAAGTAGCAGAACTGGAACGCTATCACACAGTGTCAAGAATTGCTACATTTTGTCCGGTGTTACCCTCCAATTGCCTGTCCGGCGCTACCCGACACGTACCATTCGACAATAACATGCCTCATACTATCACACAGTCAAATATATACTTGCGGTTTCACACACGATTTGTTCAAACCCTAACCAGTACACTGACAACTATTTGTGTTTCATTTACTTAACTTTATAATAGCAATGACCTTCCTAAAGTTACTTCGGGACGAACACTGCATACGCAGAAACAGAGCGGCTTGCAGCACGTCCGCTATTCTTCACCGACCAACTCCTACTACTTGCACGTGCAGGGGAGAACAAAGTCCTTTCTTTTTCTGCTGATACAGTATTGCTACCTCATACCGCAGTTTCGGAACTCACACTGTCCGATGGTACCCGATGTCCGGGGCTATCCGATTTTACCCTACCTGGAATTGAAGCTTATGTAGAAATAAAGTATTGTATGAAAGAACTTCAAATTTCGTTTCTTAAGAACATTTTAAGGACCCATATGGGCTTATCGGCGCTGGACCTACCATTTAGAGTGGGTTCAAATTCGACCACGGAATCTCTTAATTACAAAGTACGTATTATGTTAACCCTCATGCTGACATTATGGCATTCCAACGCATATTTATCATGGATTAGATCAACAAACATGAAAAATGTTCAATATTTTGTTAATACATTTACAGCTAAATTAAATTTCTAGCCCTTAAAATAAGAAACTTAGACTGAATTAATCTACTATACCCTGTCCCAACTATCTCTGGAGCAAGGCCGCGCATAACGTCAGACAAGGGGAGAGCGAAGCATTACACGCTGTTGTGAATGCTCGCATTCCCCCTCCACGCAATCCGGTTCCCTCTCACGTGTTCATTCATTTCATTGGTGGAGCATCTCGCGTCACTACTTGAGCAGAGACATGTTTTCGTTCACCTGCTTCAGAGATAACTGGGACAGGTTATAGTCTTTAGATCTTCACAACTTATAGCTTGTATATGCTTTTACAGCATTAATTAGTGAATTGCTATTATTATCAGCAGCAAGACTCTAATCTGTTCATTCTTCGGCGATTATTATTATTGTAATTAACTTCAATAATAATAATAATATGTTTAATGTGTGCTAAAATAATAGAAAGTAAGTAGTAAGGGTACAAGTCCAAACTTATTCCAAACGCTTTTATACTTCTATATTTCAATGTATTTTAGAAACAGTTGTTTGCTTATTTGCATTATTTGAATTATAGTTGCTTAAGTGAATGTATTACAAGCAGGAAGGAAGAAATGAACGCAAGTTTGAAGAACGAAGAGAAAAGCAAATCTCTCAACTTGAGAAACTTCCTCTTTATTCAATGTTAAATATATTAAACTATTAAATTTAGAAAGTATTCAGTTTTGTATGCCAAATCCTTGCTCTTAAAAAGTCACCTCGAATAATTTCAGAAATTTACATGCCGAGCTGTAAAAGGAAGAATTGAACATTCATTCTGTAGAATTTCTGCGAGCTAATGTTTTTTTTTTCTTGTTGCTTTTATGTAGGGGGAGTGTAAATAAGGATCTCGAAACTAATCTAGTTTATTTATATATATGTTTTCAATTATTCAACAAAGTTCTCAATAATCTGCAGATATGTTCATATTTTACGGCACTAATAACTGCTCTTTAGTCAGTTCTTCCATTAGATAAATATAAGGGTCAATATTAAATATCTACTGTGACACATCTGCTGCCATCTATACTCAATTTCAGAAAATAATATCCTTCCATGACTTTGTACAAAATTCTGACAGACAAGTAAAATAAGCTGACTGATATTTAACTTTTTCAGGGGTGTGGTTCAGAAATTTACAGCAAAGAATGTATATACATTCGTAACAGAAGGTTCATCTTTTCATGGAATTCGCTGTTGAAACAGAATCGTTGCTCCCCTTTCTGAAGAGTATCGGACTTGTGTACAGAAATCCCCCCCTCCCCTCCCGGCCCCTTGGGTCATTAACTTCCCTCGATTTCTGGTGGCGTCCCTAAGGATCATATCTTGCCACTGAAGGGCACAAAATCTCCTAAGCAGGAGGGGATACCTGGAGGAGAAAGCACCCTAAAGGAGATTTCGTGGGAGATCCCCAGCATCCTCAATGCAATTCCGCTACATATAACAATTTCAAGGCAAGCAAAAAAAAAAAAAAGTTTTTGGTTACTTTTCGTCCCGTCAGAGGAGGAATGGAATCAAAAGTTCACTGTTTGCAAACTTTAGTTTCTGTTTACATGTCTCTTGTATTCATATACTTTGTCCAGGATATCTCTGGAGGAAGGCCGCGCATAGGGACAGAGAAGGGGGGAAACGAGTGGGCAGTGTACTGCTTCAGTACATGTTGCTTCGAAGGCTGGAAACTGCAGTCGCATTTCCACCTCCACGCAATCCCATTCAATCATTGGTGGAGCCGTCTCGCGTCACTACTTGCGCAGAGACTTGTTTTCGTTCGCTTGCTCCAGAGATACACGAGACAGAGTATAAGTAGTTGCGGCCTGACAACTATCAACCAGATGTCAACCACCCTTCCACGTAGTGCACCCTAGGCTGCATGTTACAGGCTAGGGAGGCTCTGGCGTATTTTCTCTCAGCCAGTATAATCCTCTGTAGGGCTCGTGTTCTGTTTGTTATTGTCCCTTCATCCATCGCGATTAGCCAAAAAGTAGTAGAAAATAGAAAAATAAACTAAACCAACCAATGGAGGACGGAGGAGGGGTGATCACTTAGATTTAGGCGTCAAATGGCAACAATACGTTGCTTTCAGTCATTTCGAGGAGACGTTACCCCCTCCTTCCCTCGCCCGTACTGTTAAAAGGGGTAAAAAGTACCCACTGGATTTGAAACTAAACTCCATGGTGCAACAGTTTTTTGAGGGCCAGGGACTACCAATCCACATTTAATTGGGTAACACGTGATCAGCACGTCGAATCCCATCACCGCTGTTTTCTCGGTTTCGAGATTTGGAGATGTCCATTTGCCATCTTGAAATACGACGCCTTTTTGATTTTTTCATCGATCTCTTCAAAGCTCAGTATCTCGGAAACAAGTGGACGTGCCAAACTCAGGTGAAAATATTGCTGGCCTCTATCCATTGTGTAAAGTTTGATTCTTTGGTACAATGTGTAAATTCAGTCATATTTTAACCCTAAGAGAACCTGCCAACAGACGCAAATGAGGCAGGTACTTCATCAAATTAGTTTTCATGAAAATCAAATGGAATTGAGAGTATTTATCTCATTGCCCAAACTGTTCTTAGGGTTTTTTACATTTCTTCTAGAATTTGCGTTTTCTACTCATGTGAATAATAATACATAATGAAATTTCATAATGTAGCTACTCTAACAGATCTGCCTGGCTTGCAAACTACGCCAGCAAACAACCTCATGGAACAATGGGTTTTGACACAATCGGTTGTATATGATGTTGACGTCATTCCTAGAATATTCGCCTTCAGGCTAGAATTGCATGGAAACTCCTGTGACTTATGCAACCTGCAGAGCACTGTTGTAATGCGGGTTGTATGTATTCCTGCCATTTGTTAGTTATTTTAGTAGTGTACGATGATTTCGCACCATTTCTGTCTTGTGTTCCTGTGTGTATGCTACATTTTTTTTGTCCGCCGCTTTCAAGGCAACTTCACTTCACCGTTATAAGTTTTGCTCTAAAAATTTAAATGATGGGAAGGGATTTTGATTTTATTCGTAATAATTTTCTTTCGTTCTCATCAACGCTCTTTACAGCAACACATGATTAAATAATTAGTTAAAAATAAAAAAGGAGGGATTGAAAGGGATATTTTTTAAAAATACTGAATTTTGAGTTAGCTCACGTGGTTTAACGGTAACTTTGTCACGCTATATATTCTGTTGAAATAGATAATGGTCTTTAATACTGTCTTATCTAAACTTCCTGTATCCATTACACACACATACACATAAACACACACGTCCACAAACCAAACAATTAAGTTATCATTCATTACTTGTTGTTTAAAACATTCAATACATAAAGATTATATGCTAGTTTCTTTTGAAAAGTATCCTGAATTACTCGCTTCTTTGCAAGGTATTGTGTGTGTTGCCTAAATGTATGGCGGTGGTAGATGTTGCCACTGAAAACTTATTAAAATCCACTTATCGCCGTAGAGTTAGGCAACACACACATCTCCTTGCAGGGAAGCGAGTATTTCAGGTTCCAGGTGTCCCATTTTTATTGCCGCTGACTGTACATTTGCTGTGTCATTGTGTAGTGTGCTGATTGGGCACGCATTCGAAGTTGCACAATAAACTTAGTAAATTTGAAATACAGGTTACGGCAGAAATATTGAGATGATTTAATTTTGCAAAATCTATATTACACTTCAGAATAACAATGAAAACACATAATTGAAAAGTACATACAAAAGCATTTAATGTGATGCCTATGTCTTGAAAATAATGTCACTTAGGTGGGCACCATTCTCCCTCAAACAAACCTCTACACGGCGACGTACAGCAGTCGTAGCCTTGTGCAGCATCTCCAGATGATTGATTGATTGATTGATTTAGTTTATTTTACTTCGCGTTTTGTGCCTCGTGGCTAATTTGCGAAGATGAGGATGAGTGATGAAAGGATGAAATTGATGAATGGACATTCACAAACAACCAAGCCCGACCAGGATTCGAACCCGGGACCCTTAGCGTCGCGCATCTCCAGATGAATTTGCTGTATTGCAGCAATACTCTTCTTTAAGTTTCAGGTCGGGTCATGTAGACCTTTGCTGATATAGTCGTTCTGAAGTTTATTACCAATTCAGAATTGTCTGTCGTGTCCCATTTCTCCCATTGTTGAACTGACGCCTGAATCTACGTTGCGTTATAGTGGCAGAATCGTTATTATTTAAGTAACATTTCACTGCGAATGCACTATGCTCATTCGACCAATGCTCCATGGATACTGGAGGCTATGCACTGTTGCACACAATTATACGCGAATTTGCGCGCCATCTGTCGGGAGATTCCGGTGGCGCGATTTTTAAGTTGTCCCAATATTTCTGCCGCACCCTGTACTACTAGACACAGGGTGATTTCAAGATAGTCACGAGTTACTCCAATGCAGAATCCTGGAAATAACCTTCCTAGGTGCTTCGAATTACCAAAGGCAACAGTGTTTCATAGAGGGAAGTCATGCCACCCTTGTTTGCCTTTTAAGCCGTGTGGAATCTGGAGAACTTGGGCAGCTCCACAAATCACGGATCACGACCATAAATTGCTGCCCCAAGAGACTCTTGAGTAGTCAGTCTCCCCTGTAGTAAAACAATATTATTATTTTATCTTCAGGAATTCAAATAGTTTATGTATTTACTTACAATATTTAATTTTTTGAAAGACAGCGTGTAAATTGTCCTCCACAGGGGTGGGGCGCGGTGGATTAATAAAATTTGGGGCCTCCAGGCTATCCCTTGCTTTGGGTCCTGCCGACATTAATATTATTAACAGTTTTGTTATCATGGTCTATTATTTACACTAATTGTATGCTCTATGTTAATAACACTTGTAATATTTAAAATATGTAAACATCTGATTAAAAATTATTGATTAAACTTCGTTTTCGTTTACAAGTGCTACTTGTACAAGTGTATGTTTCGCCACACAACACTAATACCGCACACGCACCAAAGGAAAAGAAATCGGCACTACATTGCGGTAGCCAAACTGGCCGCGAACTGAGAAACAAGGATGTTGATTTCAACCTTCAATATCCCTCCACTCGAATTTCAATTGTTTACATTCAAAATGTTTACATTCGTTTCTTCAAAGAACAATTGTTTATATTCGAGCACTGTTACGTGACCTCTGAAAATAGTTGTGATGTGAGAAGTTATTTAAACCCTAGAAACTCTTTCCTTCTACTTTCATGAAATAAATCAGTAAGAGAACTTGACATGTTATTTTGATTTGATATTATAACAATATTAAGAAATTTTAATACTGGATGGCCTTTGTGATTTCTGCCCTTTTAGCGTCTCTGGTCCCCGTCACCGAAAAGCTGGTTCATAATAATATACTGTACATCTAACTTCGAACACACTAACTAGGAGGGCATGATTGAAGCAAATTAATAGTGAATCCCCTTCCTGTTGTGGATTACTGCTGAGAGCACGTGACCAGCAGCCTTTGTGTATACCGAGGGCCAACAAGCATATCCCATTAACAAATTTACGTTAATTTTCCAAGATATAAGGAAGACCTTGGTTGTTTTCCACGCACAACATGCTACACAGGAAGTATGCGAAACACATTGACAGGTTATTGAATAGGCCACAGGGGACACATAATTCCAGTGAATGACGTGAGGAAAATGCCATTACGATGAAGAAATGTTAACACCGCACGCACTGAAAGAGAACAGGAGGCCCGTAGATTAGCAAGGCAATTTTGGTATTCTGCAACATAAAAGACTTGTATTATTAGTTAATTGCGTCATGTGTACCTAGTTAACTGGCTACTCCGGTAACCCTTCCTGGCGTTATGCATGGTGCCGCATCGCATGATGATAGTCAGCAGGTGAGTAGAAGTGAAACAAAAGACTCCACTGTCTGTTCATGAGCCGCTGAAAACATATTGATGTTCTCTACTTGATTGGAAAGTGGTCGTTACACCACCATTGCCAGATTTCTAGTAGTAAACCTTACATTGAAGCTGCTGAATTTGACAATGCGGCAGCATTTGACTAAAAGATAACTTTTTATAAGTGGACTGTTCCGAATCGCATGTTTTGATAAAACATTGCTTGTGCTTTGGTATGTTTCGCAAGATGCAGTGACTGATATGATTCAAAGGTTTGAGCTCAGGATAGCCTATCCACAGACAGTCAGAAAGATTCATGCTGTAATAGATCTGACCACCACACAGGAAACCACAAGTACTGATCAAACATTTGAGAGGCCCCGAAATAAGACGGCTGGGAAGAAAAAGCGCTGGTGCCACATATAGAAACAGCAAAGCGAGCGAAGGTCAAGAACCGCTGTTTTCCGCACACAATGTGGCAACGTTTGCCATACGGTGTTGCCTAGTCCAAGCAACAACCCTTCCTTACAACGAAAGGAGAACGTTGTCATCCCTGATCTTTACAACAAATATTAATGCATTTTTTGTATCGTATATTACAAAAACGAGGTGCAAAACTAGAACAAATGTTGTAGTAAAGTTCCGAAGAAATTTTCTATGAGCAGGCTAGTCGAGACAGGTGTGGCAACAGCGCAAATTCTACTAGCCGCCCTATTTCGTGTCCCCGAGTGTAGTGTACGACACGTTCGATAAAAAAATACCAACATTGCTAAAAATCGAACATATTCATCTTCCCGATTATCCTACAAGAGCATAAAGTAGGCTTAAAAGATAAAACATATTCACCGTAAATGATTTTTTACTGAAAGCTACAAAGTGCATACGCTTTAGCTTGTATGTTTATCTGTGTTTAGACCATTTAGATCCCACATTCTCAACATTTTCCAAGCCTGTAACTGATATTCTGTATTTGTACATGCTTATTTTACTTTTTCTGCCTCTTGTGGCTAATCGCAAAGATAAGGATGAATGATGATTATATGAGAATATGTGTGTTTGCACGTGTGTGTGTGTCCTATTTAGGAATACATACACAAATATTGATAACAGTTCACACAAAATAAGATACACTATTCTACAGTCAAGGACACTTTAGGCCTGTAACGGTTCCCATGATTTTCAATAGAATCACTACAACCCAGAAATATCCGTGAAGGTACAGTCGCTGGCATTTCTGGGTTGTAACAATCCCATAAAATTTAAATGGAATCGTTACAATCGTGAAGTGTCCATTGTGGTCAAAATGAATCGATCAGTTTTACAAGAGAAGAATAAATTACCGAGCTCCGTGGCGGAGTGTTTTGCACAGCGCGCTACGACGTCAGAGGTCCCCGGGTTCGAATCCCGACCTGGGCATTCGAATCCCTTTATCAATTTTATCAAACCGCCACTCATCCTCATCGTCACAATTAGTCAAAAGTGGCAGAAAAACGACGTAAAAACCCTTATTCGATCATACAACAAGATACTAAATATATGTCTCTCACATACTTAAACATTTTTCAATTTCGTTAATACATCAAAAAGGTTATAAATGATTAACATCATGAACTCATCATAGGTATATAAGTTGTGATGGTTCCTTTATAACGTCGCATGCGACGGTAACACAGCAGTAATTGAGCAACAAAGTAAGTTTTGAAGTTTGAACAATAATTAGCAGGATAAATTGCAATATTTCACAATTTGTTTAAAATTTTCATTAATGCGAGAAATGTTTATGTATTTTTATGCAATATTATCTTATTTTTACCCTTACCTAACCTTGCTTTCCCCCATCATTTTTCCTCCATTGTCCCTTTTCTTTCCTCGAACAAGCCGAGTCTGAAAACGTGGAAACTAAACCACTAAATCTTTATCCTCCGTAGGTCGATATAGGGTTTTTTTACTGTCCCATATTTTCTTATAATTGTCACGGCAGTTTAACGGAAAAAATCTTCTTCTTCACCTTGATGATTCTACAACTCACCCTACACAAGAAACTCCTAATAAGAGCATGAAGTATGGGGCTATTGCTTATATTTCTTTATAGTTTTCTTTTAACTAATGCTTGATTCTGGGAATGCCTCAGATGGTTCGTTGCCTCAACAATCTGTTGAATTTCCCATCATAATGCTTTGTTAAATGCAAAAAAGAAGGTCCAAACTGTTTCTAAGCAATGGGCTTTGTGGTGTAATTGTTGTTGTGGGGTGTGCGGTTCATAATTTCCTATATTCTACTGTTTTCCTAACTTTCTGTCACAAAAATGGTATAATTATATTTCCCAACGTTCAGCCGTAGTTTACACACCACTAGTGTTCAAATTTATGAATCTGTCAAGTAAATTATTTTCCAGAAACAATTTTTCTATCCACATATCCTACAATCAATTTAACTTCTCTTGTATATTGCGTCACGAAGTTCCTATATTATCCCTCGCATATATAAAAAAAGATAAATTATCAAATGAAAGAGTATGTAGAAATTGAAGAACTACATCAAAAACTTAAACGATTGAAATCTTATAGTAAACTATCATATATATATATATATATGTATATATATATATATATATATATATATATAAATGTTGACGTCCATAGGGAGAGCCCGCTACGAAGCCAAGGGTTCCAGGTTCGAATCCCGGCCTGGGCATGGGTGTTCTTTATCAGTGTCCCTTCGTCAATTTCATCACACCATCACTCATCCTCATCTTCGTGATTAGCCAAGACTAGCAGAAAAAAAACGAAAAATAAACCAAATAAATCAATATAGAAAACGCTGTAAGTTGACTCGTTCTCTAAAGACATGAACAGGTGTCTCCATTTTAATCTTTAAAGTGTGATATAAATAAAACAAAGTGTTCGTCTCTTATCAACATTACGATCCAGCTTGTTACAAATTGGCACCTTCCCACTCAACTGGAAACGGAAATGATTGTGTATCTAATAATTGATTTGTCGATATTTACTTCCCGCATTAGAAAGTAACATATCAAACAGATGCATAATTAAAAGCAACGATTATTTATCTTGTTAGAAAGAGTACACGTCAGTGGAAGCTGTAAATATTGACGCCTGAGGTGATTTTCATTTGATTTAATTTCATTAATTTGACTTCGCTTTTCTGCCACTTTTGGCTAATCGCGAAGATGATGATGAGTGATGACATGATTAAATTGATGCAGGGAAACTCACAAAGAACACCCATCCCCAGGTCTGGATTCGAACCCGGAGCCGTAGATTCATTTCGCGCTGTGGTATCCACGCTGCCACAAAGGTAGGCAGTTTTCTACATTTGAAGGGCCACTGGGAAAAAAACAGGCTAGAAATTTGCCTCTGTATTAGTACTTTAACCATTGTCATCCATATTGATGTAGCCTCTTAATTCTCTCATGCACATCACAAAAGCGAACTACGTACAGTCAAAGGCAATAAAAATGAGACACCTAGATCCTGAAATACTCGCTTCCTTGCAAGGCGTTAAGTGTGTTGCCTAACTCTACGGTGGTAAGTAGATTTTAATAGCAATTCTTTTAATGGCAACTCCTACCACGGCCGTAGAGTTAGGCAACACACATAACGCCATGCAGGGAAGCGAGTATTTCAGGATGTAGGTGTCCCATTTTTATTGCCGGTGACTGTACATATTGCACCGTGACGTGAAGATACATTTATTGGAGTGGGGGTAGGGGCCACCCGCATTCTCGATCTCGGCTATTTTGTAAGTGATTTGATCAGCACCACGCTCCGGACACCTTTACCCCCAGAATTGCCCCCAGGTAGTCATTTTGAACTGGGTACATTCATGGACATCTCCGGGTTGTAATGATCACATTGAAAGTCAATGGGGGTTGCTACAACCCAAAATTATCCGTGACTGTACAAGTTTGCCTAAGATTTTGCCACCTAACAGACATCAATATCTAAGAGTCACTTTGGCGATAAAGATTGCTGGACATAAGAATCTATCTTTCGGCCTAGTACGCACTCGAAACTGAAATTTTATGGAACCGTAACTACATGTGTCTTACTACAAGGAATAATTTTAATCCTTACAGTGACGAAAAAATGTAGAAACTGTCAGAATTGTTCAGTACGAGTAAACAGCAATTAATTCAACCCACCTTTCTTCAAAGGATCTCAATGACATGTCTGTTAAGTGTATGAGAACGGAAGCAGCCCTAATAATAATTGCGAGCTGCGTGTTTATTTTTGTTTGTAGGTAATTAATCTGTAACGGAACATGCAGTGAAAGAACCTCGCATATTTAAAAGTAAAGAACACAACCAGTTTGAATTTAAAAAAAGCAATAAAATCTGTAAATCATTCACCAATTTATTTCAATGATTTTACAATAATTCAAATTTAATTAATAACACCAGGAGGTCAAGCGGGAAACATTATACTTTTTCAATTGCTATTGCTCATTTATCATATGATCATCGAGGAAATGGGACGAACAAAGTTCGAAGTCATTAAAAATCCATTCTCATAATCACTTCAATGTTAACATCGATAATGGGAAAATGCACTGTTCCCTTTACTGGAGGATAAAACATGCTACGCGACGTGAATTTTCGCGCCTCTTTTTTTGGCGAGTGTGGGGGCTGGATGACGTTTTGTTCCAGAATAAAAAAAAGGAAAAACAATAAAATAACACATCGATCGGATAAAAGCTGTTAACTAATAAATGTTCTGCTTTGAGAGCACTTTTGATCCATTTCATCTCGTATACTTGACTTTTATTGGAAAACGATGGTCGTTTTATTTGTCAGAACCATACATATTTTTTTTCAGAAAGGGTGCGAATAAAGATGGTAAGATACGTGGCGTATTAAAAGAATTGCATCGTATATTTAGGAGGATGTACGTCAACATACAAATAAATTATCCATTATGAATGCATGGGACAATTATAGATGCGATTAGAATCAAGAATGGGGACAAAGTATGGTATTAAGCGCTTCAAAGGAAATTTTAATGAAAGTAATGAATTTCCTCAAATACTACTGTAATTGACCTTCAGATGTGTCAACGTTATTCTAGCAGAAATAGTTTTTGGAAATTAATTTAGGTCAGCTTAGTTTAGAACCTCAATTTAAATATTCAGTATACTCCTACTTCTGTATCAGTACTTAATTAATATCATTAACTAAATTTGTAACCAATTAGTGTGTTAGCATCCCACGTGTCACATTCCTCGTTCAATTCTCGGTGGAGGCATAGTAGGTCCCACACTTTAAACTGTAGGTCCAGGTTAATGTGGGAACTTTATGAATAAAGGGAACTTTAACGGTATTATTGCATTGGCCTTTACATCCCCTTAAATCATCTTCAAATCATCCACAGTCTAAAAATTTGGACTGACGTAAGAGGCATTTCGTACTAGCCAACAACAATTAATACATCATTACAGGCTGACCTCGGGAAAAAATTCCACATACTTCATTGTAGGAAAACACTAAAATGAATATGTAACAGTGCGCGTGCGTTTAGTTATAAATTGAACTATGCAGATTATACCTTTCATTGAAATTATCTTTTTAGAAAAATATATTTCATATTATTTTAGTTATTGAGCGTCGTGTTTCTTCCACTCTTGACTAATCGCAACGATGAGGATGAGTGTCGTATTTATGAATGGACACTCACAGAGAACACCCATGCCCAGGCCGGAATTCGAACCCGGGACCCTTGGCGTCGTAGCGCAATTTTCTAACCACTACGCCAGGTAGGTTGGCGAGTAAATTATATTCATTTTTAATACTTTTTGTTTCAGGGTAACAATTATTTTTTTGCTGCCATCTTCGAGATCTCTCGTTTTTAAGCTATTAAATGTATTCTAAATTGATTGATTGGCCGCGGTGGCTCAGTCGGTAACGCGTCTGACTACCATGCTAAAGGTCCCGGGTTCGATCCCCGGCCGGTTCAAATCCGGGAACTTTTCTAACGTTGGAAGCGGCCCCGGCGTCCACCCAGCGTCGAATAACATGCTTACCCGGGGGAAACCCTGGGGGTTAAAGGCGGTCAGGGGCGTGGTGCTGATCACATCACCCCCACTCACGACCGGTTCAAGAAAGTGTGGGGCGTTACCCCCACACTCCCTATACGCCTTCATGGCGTGGTGCTAAGCACAGGGGAACACTTTACCTTTTTTATTGATTGATTGTTTTAGTTTATTTTACTTCGCTTTTTGTGCTACTTTGGATGGGGATGAGTGATGATATGATGAAATTGATGAATGGACACTCTCAAACACCCATGCCCAGGCCGGGATTCGAACCCGGGACCCCTGGCGTCGTAGCGCGATGTGCTCACCACTCTGCCAAGAGGGCCGGCGTATTCTAAAGTGCATTTCATGTGTGTGTGTGTATGTATATATGTATATATATATATATGCATGTATGTATATGTACATATATATATCACATCGCATATCCACAACCCAACCTTCGAAATGAAAATAAGACGAAATAAATAATTAAATATACGTATGGCGGTTCGTAGTAAATGTGTTTTTACCCCCGTAGGGTTCAAAGGAAACCTCCACTTAACGTTACAAAGACACACGGTTGTTTAATGTATAACATGCGGACCATTATACCGTCGGCAGGTCAGATTCGATGATAATACCGACCATTATTTCTGGATACGACGGGAATTCATCAGTTCCCCAGGCCTCCCCGCGTCACAGGAGCTGAAGACATGGCACCAGGCGAGCTAAGGATCAGAGCACCAGCGGAGCGTGCCTCGTCCCACTGGGCAAGGCTAGCTTTGCTCGGCGGGGTTCTAAGCTCGACTGTTGGTGGTCCTCTTCGCTATGTAGCCAGGTAGATGAATAAGGCCTTTGACTTGTCTGTTTTACAAACTAAGCATCTTGGTCCCTTTAACTTGAACGTAGGTCCTTGGGAGCCTCAACCTAGGTGTCGGCATCCATCTTTAAATTTAGGTTCCATTCAGCAATAGCATTTTATGAGCCTGTGCACGTACAGTGTGCGTGATGGATGTGTGGAATTTACTATAAATTAATACTGCCGAAGCTATATATCTTGTTCTTTATAAACTCCTTGAAGAATAGAAGGCCTCCCGGTGGCGTAGTGGTAATGTCGTCACCTTGTAATCGAGGGGTCCCAGGTTCGATACCCGGTGGAGACACATAATAGTTCGGATTCCACTGTTGGTACAGTCCCAATTAGCCTATCTGTGCATAAAGGTGTCCTTAAAACAAAACTCAACTCAACCTTGAAGAATAGAACGTGCAACGAAGATTGTTTTAACTAGAATTTAGGAGCGGAGAAGGTACTCGGGACTGGCCTAAATGTTTAAAATGTGTGTTTCACTGACTAGGAATATCAAGATCATTCTTTATTGTTTAATTAGGTTGTTTTACGTCGATTTCCTTCTATTGTTGGGAGACGATGAGGATGAGTGATGATATGATGGAATTGATGAAGGGACACTCACAAAGAACACGCATGCCAGGCCTGGATTCGAACCCGGGCAAAGAACAATCTGATTGAATTGATCATTATACACGAATACTATGCCACCGAGGCCTTTTCCTTATCCTGCAAGGAAGGAAGGTTAAATTATTCGTAGAGTGAGGATAACCTGACGGTAGCATCCTTGCACCAGAGTTCAACTTGCATCAGCAAGCTAACCACTAAGCCAGGACGACAAAACACAATGGCTTTTCGTTGTTTCAATCGGTCTTATTCTTGCATTGAACAATCGTGATTGGACCGACAGTTTAAAGTGGGATCCGAACCACTATACATTGTGCGTACACTTGGGACTGAATCCGGGACCCTTAGATCATCAGGCGGCATCGTTACCATTGCTACACTGCTGAGAATACTGTGCGAGGCCTAAGTAGATAATACATATTGGAATTTTTTTTTGTATATTCGTTAATTAAGACGCTTTTCTATATATTTAGCTTAAAGTTACTGTGAAGATGAATTATGATAAGATGAAAGAACAAATGCATTTGCGCATTGGAATTCAAAATCTTCGTAACATTACAAGCTCTTTGTTATCGCACGTACTACAATCTCTGGAGCAAGCGCACGTAAACAAGTCATTTGTGCAAGTAGGACTCTAGAGGGCTCTACCAATGAACGCGTGAGAAGGGAAGTGAGTGCATGGAGGGGAAAATGCGGCTTCAGCACCAACCGTTTGCAACAGAGCACACTGCTTTTCTCCGCCCAGTCGCTTCTCCTCCCCTTCTCTATCGCTATGCGTGGGGTTGCTCCGCAGATCCCTGAGACAGAGTGTAGCATTTCAAAAGAGGAAAATCTACAATATTAAAACAGAAGCGTGTTATTTAATTTATTCTAAACTTACAAGGCAAAAACTTAAAAAAGTGCTAGAAAATTTGCATGTTTTAAAGATTATTATTTAAATTACGGCAAACGACTGACATCAGGGAAAAAATAAACAGAGTATTTTTCGTTGCCCATCTAATGAGGATCAACACTAAAAAATAAAGATTATCTGCTTATGACCATTAGTTTCTGAGATATGGGTCATTAACTGGGAAGTCCATCATATTGTACACCATCTTGAATTACTCAAAATGCTCAAGGTTGACAGAGTGGCATCAATCGGATCTGAAGTGTCCATTACATAAGCTTTCAAAAACAGTCAAAACATTTTATTCATACCTCAAAACAAGATTGTATAATTTTAAGGCTTTGGCACCCGGACTACTGAAGAAACTTCACCAAATATTCTTCACTTACAGTGTCTAGCATGATCAGAAGTTGAGGAACGTTTTTATCACTTTTTCCCATAATTCGTGATTAGTCCTAAGGGTGTCTGAAAATTCGACGTAAAATTGACATGTAATCATGGATCGAAAGACTTCCATTGCCTTTGCATTACATTTCGGAAAACCTACTCACGTATCTACTTACAATGCCTGCGACGCAAAAATAAAAGACAGTCGTTAAAACATGTGAAGAAGTACTAGGAAACGACCTGGTGCTGTCGTGAGAATATCTGTGTAATGAGAGGATGATGGCAGGTGGAGGGTTTTATGAGATACCTATGTGTCAGGAGAAGGCGACCAATGAGCATCGTCCATGTAAATTAGTTTGGCTGGCAAAAAGCAAGGAGTAGCATTAAGCAGTTCTGAAGGACGGCTTTGGGTGTCCTTCCCATGCGCTTCGTAATCGCAGAAGAATTACCATAACAGAACAAATCCCGCGGTGTTTTTCTTCTGAATTTCAGACTAATATTTGGATGAAACTTTTTCTTATTTTTTACCAGTTTAGTCTTACTTTTTGCATTTTCCACAAAGGAATTAACTTAGTAGCAGAAGTACCAGTCATATGTTACAATCACGCGATTAACTTAATGTCATGGTAGGTCACATAAGTTCAAGAATATTTCGTTAAACCGCATTTGTTTAAAAATGTGAGATTAAAAAAAAACGCTATTGTATAAAGTCAAACTGCTTAATAAAAACATTATATGAACCTCTTTGGGATAGACTACAGTGAACTTCCTTAAATAATAATTTGAAGCTACCACTCTTTGGCGAAATGATTTATAGGTGAAGGTACATAATGGTTCGGATCCCACTTTAAACTGTAGGTCCACTCCATATTAGCCTTTCTGTGCATCAAGTCGACAAAAACAAACTTGAACGCAATAATTTATTTTTAGATTCACGTTTTAAATTAAGTAAAATAGGAAAAATATTTCCCTCGTGTTTATGTCAATATCCTAAGTTTATTTCACAAAGCTCAAACTGTGAGTTTAACGAAAGAGCTCTGTAATTGTACTTGCTGTGATTCAATTAGTGGCAGTAATGAGTGACAAGAAATACGTCAATAAACAAAGAAACAATACAGTGAGTTTGAATAAACCTAGGATTACCTTCATCCACTTGTCATAACTATCTCTACTTTTAGAAACATGTAATTATGTATTTGCTTATTAATTAACACCATGTTATTATAAACTAATTAATGACTGTTTCTAAATCAGAGATCAATCAGGGAAAACATTATTCCAACAGATTATTTCAAATTACATTATCTGACATTTTCAGTTGATCACGATTCAATATAACCCAAATAGGGGGTTCATTAACAACAGAATCAACACTATTCTTAATTATTCCTGTCTTCACATTTTGTTTATTCTATATTCTTTGTTTTCAGTATATATGATATAAGCGAACAGAAATCTACTGGCTCAACACATAAATTGTAAGTGTTGGTGAAAGCACTAAACGCTCAAATTGGGAAAATATGCATTGTAAAGTGTTTTTTTTTAAAAAAAAAAAAAATTAATTTGGCAAAGTTTCTCTTGAACGGATTATTTTCCAACAAAGTATATATTCCAAGTGTATTCACAAGGTACAGTGGTTCGGATCCCACTCACGTAAAGTTTGATGCTCACTAAAAAAATGCAACTATGTAGCCACAAAAAGTGGTGGTGGCACAGAATTCAACCACATATGGTGTAATGAAACACAATTCGAGTATGGCAGGCAATGAATGGCGTGACAAAAGAAAACACGAAGGAACATGCGGAATATATTTAGCCAAATTATATGCAAAATCTCAAGTCATAAGGTTAGTGGCCAAACCAGGTATATTGGTTCCGAGAAATGATGATTGGTGTACTTCATATTTAATAGGTATGTGTGTGTGTGTGTGTGTGTGGGTGTGTGTGTGTGTGTGTGTGTGTGTGTGTATGTGTGTGTATATATATATGTATATATATGGCTAATGTTAGTAAGTATGCAGTCGTCTGTAAATATCTATGTAACTCGTTTTCTTGAAATGGTCTATACAGAGTAGGTTAGTAAGTAATTACTTAACAGACTGGTCCTATCGAAACGAGAAATAAAATGCACATACGTTCAACGTCACTGTATAACACGAATGGCATTTTGAACTTTACTGGTGCCCTGCCACAAGGATTCTTCCGGAATTGATTGAAAGTTTTAAATTAGAAAGGGTTTGAGCGACCTGTTTGATATGTCTCTTAATATCAAATAAGCTTGTAGGAAACACTTTTTGGCATGGGCCAAATTCTACAATTGTCAAAAAAAACTACTTCGTAAGAAATGATTGACGAAAAGTAGATTTTGTGTTTGGGTAAAAAGTCCATGAAAAGAAAACAGCATAGATGTTCGAACTGCGTTGCAAATTCCCAAGACGGGCTACAAATAAAAAACATAAAGATCAGTTAGTATACACAAAAATCAGAAAATAAATCATAGTTCAAGAACACCATAAACCAAATTCCAAGACGCGATATATTGGTATCAACCATAATGCGTTGTTGTTCACTGTGTACAGCCTGTGCAATTTCTTCTGCAGCACACGTACGCCATTTGACTAATATGCTTTGGCGGCCAATCCTCTATTACATGTATATCTCTTTAACACGGTAAAAGGAGAATAACAGGTCGTTAAAGATGAGATATGCGATCGTCACACCGATCGTCTTATATAGATATATAGCCAAGTAACTTAGAACATTTTAACGCAGAAATTAATGTCACAAAAACCATAAGGTCTTGCCATGATTGTCTCCAGCAAGCATAATTCAAACATTAAACACTTACGTTAGCACATTACGTTGGGGGCTTCTCGCATTTAGAATAGGATGCACAGTTGTGTACTTTTAAAATTCTGACAAGTAGCCAAGATTAATGTCCAAGGATCGGAGATGCTGGAAGCGCTCCTGGAGTTATGCTGAACGCTAGACTCTTTTGTGTCCATATTTAGGAGGCATATGCATGAGGTATGCGCACTCGGACTATAAATTAATCGCAAAAATGGCCTTTCAAATAACCAGCTGATGGGATGAACATTTTTTTTTCACTGTCTTTTGTGAATGGTATTCCTACCATATTTCCAACCATAACTTCCGACCGTAGCAGGTTTGTTCACTAAAGGGTAGAGTCTTTGTCAAGCGCGAAGTTGCTGCGACGTCTGCATTTGATGATGTCCCTGAACAGAAAATAGACGTACAAGAGTACAATAAGCATTAATAAGTCCAAAGAAACCCAATACAACTATAATTCATTAACGGAAGAAGTAGCAAAAGAAGTTTATGGCGCAAGCAAAACAAATAAACAGAACGTCACATCATTATGCTAGACAGAAGGATTCTAAGCGTGGGTTCTTGTTATTAAACTTTGTTACTTTGTTAGTTATTTCCATGTGCATATATCTCTATGCCGAATCAATTTGACCACAGAGGGGAATAAAAGGCGCAGGATTACAAGAGTTTCCACTCACAAGAATAATTGATGCGGAGACGGGGATAAAATCTAACACAGGGAGATATTTTTTTCGGCTCGTTCCCATAAGCACTCAATGACAGAATATGTTAAAAGGACAATACATTTCATCTAAGCCTTCGTCCAGTGCATTACCTTTGCTAATATATTCACATACCCAGGCACCCTTGACGAAGAACGACAAACAGGTCTTGGAAGCGTTATGGCGCTGGACAGTGAAATGCTTTCAGTTTCACATACAATAACTTTTTGAAGACGCGGATAAAAAATATCTGTCCTGTGTGTATGTGAAGAAAGCTATGGAAAATACACAGTAACTGTTTTTACTTTTATGACATTTAAAGCAGGCATATTTAATTACATTTATGCATTATTTTGCCTGTGATGATTGATGAATAAGTGTGTCCAAGTCCAAACTCTCCCTATTTTTAAAACTTTGTGGCAGCATTTAAATTAAATGAGCTATCCCGTAGTAAAATTTAATCAGTGGCAGAAATACAACTTCCGTTCGTTTGTATTAACTGCTGTCGCTGCACATTTCCTTTCAACACATATTTTCACTTTGAAATTCAAGTATGTTTTAACTCCACTGGGAAAACTACAGCGAATATATTAAATCTGTCCTAATATTAATGAAGCGCTATCAAATTACACTGACGAAGATGCAAATTATAGATTTTTTCCCCCCTGACTGTGTCAGAAAGAATAAACATTCTTATCATGGCTTTGTAACTGCATAGTGATGAGTTCGTTTCATTTTGCGTCATGTTTAACTTCGCAACAATTTCTTTCATCATTCTGAATAAATGGAACAGCGGCGTATTGGTAAAAAGTAAAGAATGAAACTATAGGCCCCTAATAACAACATTTTACAAATATTAATATAGCTGTACACCATTCTAAAATTCAATTTCAAGAACATTTTAGAAACTTATTTATGATAGTATTTTGTTTCTATATTTTTCTTATTTTACGTATTATAACTGACACTTTGGGACAACCACGACCATGAGGAAATGATGAATAAATCATGTACGTATTAGATAAAACATTGCTCACACCAGGACTCAAACCTACTTATTAGTGGCCAGTTCGTGAGTCGAACACTCAACGTGGCCGGCCACCGAGGCGGCAGTAGAAACTTGAGTTACAAACAAATATTACTCCGGTTTGCGATTTGCATAATTTCAATCTTGCTAGTCACTTTAATTTTGTTTCGTGAGAAAAAGTGTTATTTTCTCATATGTTTATGTATATGTATAACACCGGCTTTTAAGAGCACAGAAGAGTTTCAAACAAACTTGGTTTTATGTAGAAGTAATAATTTTTAATTAGCTTTTCTAGTTGTACTTATTTCTCTTTTCAGTTGTCGTATTTCTTGGTTGTTAAGATGTGGTTCACACAATTTTTTATCGAATTATATTTATATTTATTTACTATAAAATGTTCAGCTTCTTGAGCAACCTATATATGGGGATAGGGATTTCGGTTTAGAAGAAATATGTCTTTACGTGTGTGAAATTGAATAGTGACACATGTTAACTATGGAAAAAGAGTTTTGCAATATTTGCTTTATAACAGTATGAAAACTGATTGTTGAAGTTTGCGATTGAAGTGTGTTCATTACCTCATGACTACATCACATGTTGTAGAAACACGCAACTCTGGGGTAGATATATTTCACTTCTGTCCCATCAACTTGGTCTTCACCATACATTCACAGGCACATTATACTGACTTATAGTTTCTACAAACTATGAAGGACATTTTCTGTTGTTTTTTCTTAAGTGTAATATGAGACAATTTCATAAGAAATAATCAATAGAAACGTGACATGCTAGAAAAACATAACAAAAAGAAAAGAAACAAGAACACATATAAAGTTTTTCTTCACAAGATAGCCGACGCCCGTGGCCAAGTGGTTATCACACCGCGCTACGACTCCAGGGGTCCCGGGTTTGAATCCTGGCTTGGGCATGGGTATTCTTTGTAAGTGTACCTTCATCAATTTCAACACTCATCATCCTCGTTGCGATTAGCCAAAAGTGGCAGAAAGGCGACGCTAAAAATAAAAATAATACAATAAAATATTCGCAAGAAAACATTAACATTTACACGACCCTGAACATCAAAGCCAGAAATTATATAACCATAAAAATAGCTTTAAATCGAGGATGGTGTGAACGGGTTATTGTTGTGAAGTGGATGGAAAGACAAGCACAAACACATGCGTGCTTAACACACATTCGAAGTTAGAACATGTTACTGAAGCTACCTAATTCTGTAACTATGTCAGTATCATGTTCTCGGAAATTTTCGGATATTATGGCACATTATATATTCCGAACGTAAGGGTTCCGATTACACAGTGAATATTTACGGTCCATCCTACATAGCAGCATGTTGTTTTTAGAAATGTAGCACTAAGAAAATACACTTTCATTTCTACTGATTTACGGTGCCTGGAACACTTTCCATGCATTCGGATCCCGTTTTTGTTTCCTCATTAGTCGCACCTTCCTCCAGGACACACATACATAACGTGTGCTTCGTCTGGTCGCCGGCGCGGCGTTCTTGTATCCAGCGAGCCCCGCTGAGCTCAACTCGCTCCTCAGCCATCGCTCTGTCATCCATCCCACGAGGAATCCCCTTTGACATGGCTTAACATGCAGAAAAGGAAAGGGGAGGGGACAGCATCCGACCACAATGGAATCGAATTGAGATGATTAATTATCCGACTTTTGTTTCACCATCTTCGGGATTAAACTACTTCCGCCCTAGACGGGAGGCTGCAAGTCTCTGCGAGACGGTGTTCCTTTGCACGGCATTCGGGACACAAAGAGAGAGTCATCAGTACGAGCCGGAGCAAGAAATTCCCTCTTTGGCCCCTCCGAATGTAATTTACAGTAAATAATAGCCTGGCTCTTCCAGTATGACGCTATATACCCAATGAGAAACCGCACGAGGCGCGGTGCTCGATGATTATAGCGTTGAAGGTCTGAAGTATCCGCCGGAAACTGAGATTCTGCCAATGGGCCTCTTGGAAACCCTCATTTTATTCTTCAGACGACCCCTCCTCCATGACTATCCCGGCGCCGTTACCAACCAATAATTATGAATGATTGGCAACTCGAGGGACTCTCTTTTGGGCGTATAGCGACATGTGCTGGGTGGTTTCCGTCCTTTCGATTAAGCATCTCCGAGGAGTCTGCAGCTGCCAATAAGAACGGAGCTCAAGGTCTGAATTAGGTGGACGGTTGAGCCTCCTTCTCCAGTGCGCTGGAATCAAAGGGAAATGGCGGCGGGCTTCCACTCAGGGTATTCCATGCGTGAAACGTGCGGTGGGAAAATAAAGCAGTCGGGAAGCGACTTTGGATCGACTTTCAACACGTTGAAATTGTCCGAACGCGTTCTCCAAGTGTACAGAAAGGGCTCGATCTGCATGTCCCAATCGCCAAAATTCTTCCAGACTTGCAGTACACTTGACGCTCAACATTATTTGTACCTGTTTGAGCAATGTACAAATTTTCCATGCACTCACTTTTAAAATATTAGTACCGCAGTTTCAGAATTGAAAGGAAAAGGGCAGGACACTCCTACCCTCAGAAATGTCTTTGCCAGATTTCGCATTTGAAAATACATTCCTAACCGGGGAAAGAATATTGTCTCAATCGTAATTACTTTTATTATTCATCAATAATTTTTCATACTAGAACCTAATACGTATTATGGTCGGAGAGTGTTATTTGTACTACTGCCATACCAAATGTTTCTTTAAAAATAGAAATCCTGGAACTGCAAAACATACTTAAACAAAATTGTACTTTTAAACAAAATAATAATAATAATATTTAATTGCTGTTGTTATTATAATGACACAATTTAAATTTGTTTTTACTAGCTGGGTTATAACACTTAATATCTAAATGTGGAAGGTAAGTTTGCCTATGCAATGGAAAGTGCTCTGAAACATACAGATATAATACATACATACATAATATACATAATATATGTTGTTATTTTGTGGTTTATCCTCTACATTAGGTAGTGCAAAGAGAGGAGAAACCAGAAATGTTTCCATCCATCAGATTGCGAGTCATGTATGTGTACTTTGTGCAAGAGTAGTAACAATTTATTTTTATAACTATTTATATATTAAAACTGTAATTCAATAGAAGATATTGAGGAAAAAAAATTATCTTGCGGAAGCAATTGTTTACATGTTATCCTTCATTCTGTATACACATATGTGTATGCATTTGGAGGCCAAATCAATAACATTCAAGCGAACCCCATAATCTTTTTCCATTCCTGTTACTCATCGTTCATGTTACTGCAGAAAGGAATTATATAAACAAAAATTCGATCCAAGAACGGGAACATATCAAGAAGAACAATATAACAAGCACTCCTTCAACATCTTGACACGGGCCACCACATAATCACCTTTAAGAAGACCAAAGACGATTAATTTGTACGGGTATTACAGTAGTCCATAGTAAATCTTCAATTTCTTCCAATGTAGGTCCTGATTGAATTCTGTTCCATCAGATAAGGATCCCTACCAACTGTATCCTCTGCGGTTGTGAATGTTTACTGATTGATGACCGCTGTAATGAAAACAGACAAGATTGCAGGAACAATTCCCCAATCTTGATATGAAATGATCATTTGGCGGTAGAGAAAATTAAAGGTCCTTTGCCTGTGGCTGCTACCAATTACCTCGTGCTTTAGGTTGTTGCTTGCATGTGACGCGTCTGTTGCAGCTAATGGCAGGACGACAATATCAGCTTCCCTCGCCTCTTTGTGTTTAGTTTCGAACGTGACGTGCCACTTCTTGCGTAACTCAGTGATAGGGGGAGTTAATCAAAGAGCAATCGCATCATCTATTGAATTCTTGAGCCTCATTCCGTCGCATTAAGGATTGGATTCTTTTTCCTCAAGTTCTGATGCAGCCATCTGTCTTGGAAACAGAAAATTGAGTTTCGATGTCTCAAAAAATCTTGTTTCTCAGCCCTTTCCATTACTAAACACTAATTTCTAATAATGGTTTCCAACATGTATGATACTCCGTGGCGGAGTGGTTAGCACAGCGCACTATGACGTTAGGGGTACCGGGTTCGAATCCCTGCCTGGGCGTGGATGTTCATTGTGAGGGTCCCTTCATCAATTTCATCACACCATCACTCATCCTCATCTTCACGATTAGCCAAAAGTGGCAGAAAAACTAAGTAAAATAAACCAAATGAACTAATCAATCAACATGTGTGGTGGAAGTGTTTATTAAAAGTTCTCTGGAGTCTGAAGTCCGAGGTCCGAATTCGCGCTAAGACGGGATCACTGTATCAGTCATCATTATCATCGCGCTTGCAAAATAAATAAAAATAATAATAAATAAAATACGCTGCCGGTAGTTGTTATTTATTTTCCTGTGCTTGGCAAAAAAAAAATCTTCAGTTCGAACCACAAGTAAAACACAGGTAATGTTTTTCCTGCGACCGCACTATGCATACATGCTTTCCGTGCAGAAATACCCGATCGTATTGTCGTGCGGGAAGCTAATCGAATGTCCGGGAACTCTATTGCACTCGTCCTCTTGCCGCGCGGCTTTCTGATTTGAAAGTTCTGGTCACCCCGTAAGAGTTCTTCTTTTGGCAAAACCATGGAATGTCGTCTACGCAGCACAACAATCTCACGAGAGAAAAACCAACAGGATATTATTCGCATCCGCTTGCCGCGAGGTAATCAGAAAATATCAAACAAGTCTGATGTTCGAGATGCAATTTGATGCCTGTCCGAGCAGATTTCTGAGTATCTTTCCACGCTAAAAATATGTATGTGTAATAGGGCATTACATGCATTTTACAACAGAAATGCATCCGGACTCATGGTAGTGGTTGACAGAGCAAAAACAAACAAAAAACTAACAAGAATAAGGTAATGCTATGTATGAAACAAATTAACAAAATTCAAGCTTCCCGTTGAAATCAAGGCTAGATCTGAAGTTAAAGTTACTATAGACTGCCGACGCAGGGAATCGAACCATCATCTCCTTTGATTATGACAATGATGACATTATAAGCTCACCGTGTCAATTTGGAATGGTGTGCAAGGGAAAAATGATCGAATATTCGATCAATTTGCACTGTTTAGTAGTTTTTTTTTAATATTATTCTTCTTCCCACATTTAAAGTAAATAAATTTTATAACATTGCCTGTTACGTGCTTTGTGTGTGATTTTCTACACAAACCAATTCCATTAGAACTAATAGATACTACTACGTAATACACTGATATAAAACGTTCCTTTTTCTTGCAAGTTATCTATTCAACAACATTTTAATGATCCTGTTGTTAGCGTTCATTTTTATTAAATATTTTTTTAATTCACATTTTTAGCGTAGTGCTTTTTATACAAATTCAAGAGCCCTTTCCCAAAAGCAGCACTCTTACATTTTCGAGTCTTTTTGAAATTAGACGAGGCGGTCAGCTTAAACGCTTCATCCTGCTTTTGCGTGTGTGTGTTCACTCGTTCCTCTTCTGTCATCCTTTCAACAATACATAACAATGGCTCTCACCTTTATGTCGCTGAGCTCTTTGTCAAAGTGAAATGTCAGTGGAACAGTAACAAGGATCCTCGTTAGCGTGATACAGAGCAGGGTGCAATTCAAAATTGAACTGAAGTGCAATGTTCTCGCGCACTCGAGCAACATTTCCCAAGGTACTTAAGCCCCGCGACAGGTTAAGTTTGCAGCAGGTTTTATGTATCAATCCATTCTAGAGCGGCACTCAGCATCCCCGTGCCAATCTTACCTTAACCGCTGAGCTGTTCATATCACAGACAGTGAGAAAATTCGCAGTATTGCAGCGGAACTATTTTCTCCGCGCACATTTGGGTCTATATATGCGAAAAGTTGCTGCAAGGTTAACCTGTCGCGGGGCTTAGTGATAAAACTCTATGCTTCCAACAAAGAGAAAAACACATTATTGCTAATAATAACGTCCGTCTCTCTTTTGGGTTCTATAAATTTATCAATTTGGAAACGAAAACTATTTTCCGTAATAGAAGTTGGTCTTTGTTTCTGAAACAGTGGAGATATTAAATACCGGTAATACAGTACAAATAATTATGAGTAAAATGTACGTATGGGATGATAGCGAAATTAAACATTTTCCTTACATTTTTATACTGTAATATTATTTGTGAGGATGTTTGTTCCCAGGGAGGGGGAAAGGGATGCATTGTTTCACATTTGGAAAATTGATTATGAAAGATTTGTGCGAAAGTGTTACAGGAAATTCCAAAAAAAAATAATAATAAACATAAGGCAGTAAACTTTAAGATAATTAGATTTGATGAAATAAATATCATCTACCGTTAATCTTTTCTGAAGTATATTATTCCATCGTTAAATAACACATTTCTCAATAATTGACTGATATAAAAATATAAGTATTTTACTGTAACCATAAATATAAATAAAATTTATGAAAATCGGCCACAATCATTGATTAAATTATTATGTAGCACATTGATGTGGGGATATATACGAAAGGAACGTAACATATTTCTTTATACTATTTCTTATATTAGGCGTCTAACTACCACGTGGGAGACCCGTGTTTGATTCCCTGGATGGGTGATTTGAGGTGGGAATTATTCCAGTAATATGTCTGCACGGAGCGGCTCTGAGGTTCACCAGCCTCTTATAAACAGATACTTTTGGAATAAGGAAAAATTGTCTACTACTCCTTTCTACCTATCTTATATTTGTAACTCATTTGTCTCTTTCTTTCCTTTTATCTACCTTCTAGCTTTCGGCCTTTTCACAGTTTTAGTACCTATTCGTGTTTATTTTCTCTCTTCGTGACAATTTGTTTTTCTATGTTTTCCTTCCCATTTTCTGTCTGTTTTTGCTTTATTCTTTGTCTCTATCGATCTTATTTGTCTCCCATCTCTCTCTCTCTCTCTCTCTCTCTCTCTTGCTGCTTGTTTTCCTTTAAATTTATATTTTCTTTCCCCTTCGCTTTTACATTTTCATTCTTCCCTCCCTTTCTCTCTGGCTTTCCTATCTATATCTTTCTCTCTTCTCTCTGGCATCTCTATTTCTCTCTCTCTCTCTCTATTCATTTCTCTCTGTCCCTCTCACTGCCCTACTTCTATCTCTCTCTCTCTCTCTATTTATCTATTTGCGTGTGTGTTGTCTCTTTCTTTTTTTCTCTCTCACCTATGTCTCCTTTCTCTTTCTTTTTCTCTCTCTCTGGCTCTTTAATTCTCTTCCTTTCTCTCATTTTTTACAGCTTCCTTCATCTCTCTGAAGTACGCAGCTTCTCGATTTTGACACCACCCTGGAACATTTTCTGCGGGCGTCCATGTAAGAATTACTCACAATATTGTGGCATTTTCATAATGATGGTGCATTCATGTAGTTACACGATCACACATACACACAGATTTCATTCGTTAAAATAAAACATTATTAGTTTTTATTCTCACCCATAAAAAGGTACCGTTGCGTACCGCCTTAAAAAAGCACCGTATATATGTACACAGGGTGGACCATTTTAAGTTGATGATGCAAACTATTTCACAATCGACGCTTTTTCGAAAGAAATATTTCAAACAATAGGGGTAATTGGGCCTCCCTGATGGCGCAGTGGTAGTGTCGTCGCCTTGTAATCAAGTGGTGGTCCCCGGTTCGATACCCGCTGGAGGCACATAGTGGTTCGGATCCCACTTTAAACTGTAGGTCCAGTCCCAATTACCCTTACTGTGCACAAAGTGGACTTAAAACACCAATTCAATTGACTTTCAGGGAGAAATCTAATGTCATTATGTATATTCTAGTAGGGTATATTTTCAAGGTCATTTGATTAAAAATGGAAACTTAATGTTTTTTGTTTAATACTTTTATTCCTCTTACAAAAATAAACAACATTCTTAGAAACCATTTTCTTTATTCAGCGCGTAGTTTCACAGTTATTTGACAAGTAAAAAAAGTTATAACAGAAATTCATACATTTCATAAGCATCGACATTTTATTTTTTTATTACAGAAACGAGAGCAATTAAGTTTGCAACATTATCAACGTTATACAAAAAGTAACTATTATAAAGATTTGAACCAGAAAGTGAAATGTCTAACATAAATTAATAACCGTAATAAACATTATAGTCATATTGTGAGGATCCATGGGACCGTTATAATAAACGAAAACATGACTCAAAACCGGCTGGAAGTAGAAAGGACAACGGATTGTTGTAGCAAACCGTCATACCTCTGTATGATGTGCACTATTTAAGTTAATATTCTTAGTGATTCCAAATCGGTGACATGGCGTCATCAACCAATCGCATGTTGTTATGTCTCCAAGTACTGCCGTCGTTCTATTGGACACCTGTACGCACACCCTCCATATTTGTTAAAAATGTGCAAAACACTTTCGATTAAATTTTGTTTTAGGCTAGCTTTTTTCTCACATAGGGACTGGGCATAAAGTTTGAAGTGGGATCCGAACCAATGTGTAATACCTCAACCGGCGACCGAACTCGAGACCCTTTGCTTACAAGGCGACAGCATAAGCATACACTATCGGGAAGGCACCTCGTTGTAATGTGCATTCGCATACTTAATTTCTTTCGATTTTTTAATAAAAATTTAGATTAATTTTTCTGTGCATAAAGTGGACTTAAAAAACTGACTTGCAAAATTCACTACCATACGACACATTCTTGACTATTCTACCAGCTGCAGAGTGACTGAATTACTCAGGAATGCTAAGGATGATACGCTACTTATGATTAAAGAACTTAATTTCCTATGTAACAATATTTAAATTTAATCTGTCAGGTTTGATATTTAATTTTCTTCTATGTAATATTATTTATAAATTAGACCTGTCAGATTAGATATTATTATCTTCCCAAACTCAAATCACTGGGTGTAAATGATGGAATATTGAAAAGTCAGTCTTTTTATTTCTTTTCAAAATCCATCAATTTTGACTTTAACACTTCTTGAAAGTTTTTTAACTATTGATGATACAATGCATTTGACTGAGACTTGATAAATTATGAATATTAACTTTAAAATGTATCTTGCCCATGAAACAAGACTACTCGGCTTTAAGCAATCGAAAGTCTTTACATTCTAAAGACATTCTACATAGAAACAAGTAGATGCCACGTAGCCAATTTTGAGCTGCAAAACGGGCTTGAATCGCCTGACTCCAAAAATTACAAAATCTTGGCGGTTTTCAAAGGAAAATCAAATCAGAACTATTTGAGTATATCAGGAGGTATATCAACACCATGTTCGAGATACTGTTTCGATTCATAACCAATTACCTTAGAAACCATGATAAAAATCACCTTTCTGGAATCGAAGCCAAGTAGTCAACACCGAAACCAAACTCGATTGTGGAATCGCCATAGTTGGTCAAAATAATAGTCAGAACTTGGTTACCTCAGGAAATCAGCTGGCCACTTTCCACTGTGTGTCATGTCAGTATCATAACATGAACGCTTGTGAACACAGCAAGTTATTGAAAAAGCTAATTTTTAAAATTAATTGGGGCATCCTCTACAAGGACAAAGGCTTCCATTAAAGGGAACACATATTTATAAAAATAAGGAAACTTGTGTGACAGTAATTAGTAGTGAATAATCGCTAATATGGGTTCCTGGCCACCACGAGAACACCTGCTTGGCAACCAGCAGCTGTCACACGTTCCGTCAAATTGTAACGGAGTGGCCCTTTGTTATTGTCGCGCCTCAATGGCGGGAACCAATTGATACGCCATCATATTAACGTCACTCACCCACTTTAAAGAAAAAAATTATATTTTTCCTAAAAAGAAGTCGGGAGTTTTGGCGGCAAACCAGCTGCCCCCTAAACAGAACAACAATTGATGCTTTATTTGAGTCTACAAACAAATGCTTCTTGGCATACTGCGTGAAGTTTTTATGCAGATGAACAGAGATGACTGTATGAGCAATTAATAATTTTATGCATCAGTAGCAGCTTAATAATCCAAGTCATACTGCACATCAAAGTTTACTTCTCAATTTCAAGCTCTTCTTGAGATCACAGAAATAATCTTTCTATACTTATAGATAAATTAGGCATATTGGTGAGACATCAGATATTTGTTATTTGTTAATCCGTCATTGGTTGCATAAAATGGAAAACAAATTCAACGATCACCTTTGTCTTTCAATTCTATTGAAAGAAATACAATACAGTCATTGATATTAATGCATGTTTATTCAGGCATATTACTCTTACTATTGTTATAGGCAGGTTAACTATTGTCTGAAATGAAATCGTGTCACTATCTCAATGGTCTAGGGAGTTGTGAACTTTTGAAATGAGTGAGGGTGTTCTTTTTCATCCAATCGCCATTCATCCTCATCGTCGCTATTACTTAAAGAGTCAGACAAACGACGTAAAATAAGAAATATGCAAAGCAAATCGCCAGCCCTACAAGGAAAATAAATATAATAATTGCAGAACTGAGCATTTTATTATATTTTCACTGATTTAGTATTCTGCGCAAATTATAAAATGGGAATTGTAGGCTATTTGGCATATTATCATGAACAGGCACCTTCCTTGTCATATCTGGGTTGTGGTCAACATCATGCACAATAAAACCTACTGAAGTCGTGATGGTTTAGTCGTCTGACTACCACGCGGGAGACCCTAGTTCGATTCCAGTGCTGGGTGAACTAAGGTCGGACTTTTTCCGGCAGTGTCCCTTCATAAAGCGGCTCTAGGGTACTTGCAGCTTCAAATCAACGGGTACCTGGGGGCAACCCTGAGTGGTAAAGGCGGCCGAAGCGTGGTGCTGATCACATCACCTCCAAAATGACCCAGATCGATAATATGTAGGGCCCTACCCACACATTCTCTAAATGTGCCTTCATGGCAAGGTGCTCTATGCACGGGAACTTTACCTTTACCTTTTTACATTTGCTACTAGAATATAAATTTCCCTTGTAAGATTTCAAGATGAACCACGTAGTGCCTGTCGGTCATTTTCATTTTCCGCTTGTGAAATCCATGCTACTTGTATACATTCTACGCAAGCTGATAACTATACATCTAATACATTACACAATTTGTAAACCTACACCAGTATCAAAATCTCTCCAGGGCAAACCTCCTTCCATTTCATCGGATAGAAGCAGGCCCTTTTAACACAAGTTGCCGAAGTCTTCATCGATTCTCTCTTGTTTCACATTGTTCCATTGTCCAGTGAAACAATTTTGTGATTAGGATAGAGGAAGTTTGATCGGGGCTACCTGCATCCCGAGCAAGTATCTTGTTTTATTTATGCTTTAATAGATAAGAAGCTTGCTCACACATAGTATGGCAGGTCGAAACAGCAGCTCGTCCACTCGTCTACCTCCCTGTGCTCGATCCAACAGACCTTTACCTCTTTGAGCCTGAAAGTAGTTACCTTCTACACTCTGTTCCGGGAATCTCTGGAGCAAACTAGGGAAAACAAGTCTGTGCAAGCAGTGACTCGAGAGGGCTCGACAAGCCATTTGCAGCAGCGCGCATTTCTTCCCCGCCCACTCGCTTTCTTCTCTTCTCTACCGTTATGCGTGGCTTTTCTTCACAGATTTCAGAGACAGAGTGTACCTACCAAAATTGTTATACTCTGTCTCAGGAGTCTGTGGAGCAAGTTAACGGAAAGACGTCCTCTGTGCAAGTAGTGGCTCGAGAGGGTTTGAATATTGTACGACTGAAAGGTTGATTGATTGATTTAGTTTATTTTACTTCGCGTTTTGTGCCTCTTGGCTAATTTGCGAAGATGGGGATGAGTGATGAAATGATGAAATTGATGAATGGACATTCACAAACAACCAAGCCCGACCGGGATTCGAACCCGGGACCCTTTGCGTCGCAGCGCGATGTGCTAACCACTCGGCCACAGGGTCGGGCTACGACTGAAAGGGGAAGTGAGTTCATAGAGGGGAAAAGGAGACTGCAGCTACCATCCGTTTGCAGCTCCGCGCACTGCTTCTCCCCGCCCAATTGCTTTCTCCCCTTCTCTGCCGTTTTGTGCGGCTTTGCTTCACAGACTCCTGGGACAGACTATACATTTAAAGTGGGATCTGAATCGGTAATTATGCGATATCGCCCGAACACCTCTCACTCGTTTATTTCGTTAATTTTAGCATTGATACTTTCCTATTCTGCATTGCGGAAGATTCTTTAAGGTGTAGTTATGCCTTTTTCCATAAAATAGTGTCAACTTTTCATATTACGAGTCATTATTTGTCTTCCTTGTTCCGCTTGGGTAACAGACAATATGGCGTGCACTCGTCAAGGATCATCGCGCGTCGTGCTTGTGTTTTGTCTATTTGGAGTGGGTATGCAGTGTTTCAACCTTCTTCACCGAAAAATACGTACTTTCGTGTTCATTAGGTCATCACAAACCATTGACGGATACCCCCAAAAAAACATTCACGATAGCCCCACAAACCATTGACGATAGTCCCACGACCCATTGACGGATAGCCCCACGAACCATTGACGGATAGCCCCAAAAACCATTCACGATAGCCCCACGGACTATTTCCGGCAAGGTTAGGTTAGGTAGCGTTAGGTAAGCATAGCTAAAACAGTGAGCCCCAAAATTTAAATAACAGAGTAATATGCCCAAATAACTATGCATATGCCAACGGCTCTATAAAATATTTCATTCGAGAAAGGTGGAAATCAAAGGTGACGCACCCATTTGTATTTAACCCGAACCGAGGCCACCACTTAAAAATAGAGACTAGAACGGGAAGCAAGAGCCTCGACAGAAGTGGAAATGACAGACTCTTCGTCCACGTCTTTGAAGAGGGCCATATATGTAAGTAGTGCATCTTCTTCTGACACAGACGATGACGTTATACAGTCGACTGATGGGTTTCAATTCCCAAGAAAATTTGCAAGACATAAAAAACTACCCTCGCCCAGTAATTGGGCTGACGATAATGACTTCAATCGTATTGATAATGGCAATAACGCTATTGATATGTCCATAAATAGCAGTTGTAACACTAGCAAAGTGCCCGTTAACCCACCCGATTCAGGTAGTACATGTATCCCTTCCAACCCGCCTGATGTTTCAGGGAACGGTGTTATCCCACCTTACCCACCATCTCCCCCTAGGCCAGCACCGGCATATTTATATAATGTTAAGAACAAATACGCTACTTTAGCGAACATAATCCATCATCTAAAGGACAGACCAATTGTAAAATATAATGCAGCATGTATCACGATACAACGCAAAAATCAAGAAGACCTATAAATGGTTAAAAGTATTGTGAAGAACATAATATCGAGATGGCATACGGATTGGCCAGACGAGAGCGTCCTTTCAAGACGGTGGTTAGGGGACTACCAGTCGACACTCCAATCCCGGAACTTCAGGCTGAACTTAACAGTCTCGGTTTTGTTGTCAAAAGAATAAATGTAATAACTAAGAGGGGACCAGCGAGATCGCGAATCCCTATAACATTATTTCTTGTAGTCCTGACAAGAGAAGGGCGTTGGAAAGAGTTCATGGATCTAGAATTTATAGGATACTATAAAATTAGGGTGGAGACATACCGCACAAGAGTCCTGTTACAATGTTACAGGTGTCAAAGGCTGGGACACTCTTCGGAGACGTGCAGAGCCAAACCTCGGTGTGTTAAATGTGCTCAACACTACCTGTCAAATCAGTGCCAGAAGAAAGGGGACAAACGTCAGCCAGTCTGTGCATTATGCCAAGGTGAACATCCAGCTAGCTATCAGGAATGCCCGGTGATACGAGCCATGAAGGCAGCAAGATCTGCACACAAGACACCAGCATATTCACAAGGTGTAAAACAAAATCGCTTCTCAACACAATATCAAATGAGCAATTCACAATATTGTTGGTGTACTTGAAAATGTTTCCTCCTTCCCTTATTATATTATTTTATTTACCGTAATCTAATTATAGGGTGAAGAAAAGGGGCTAGCGAGAGGTTGTGTAACAAGGCTCAGATCTTTATAATTTCGGAGTGACGCCTCCGTTCTCCAGGTTCTCCTCGATGTTGACACACCAAAACCAAATCCAAAACTGATCTCGAAATTTCCTTCCGATCTTCTCAGATCGGTTCGGTTGCTTCGCTATACAAATTCCAATACCTGTCGATTCATATCCGTCTGTCAGGCTGGTACCTTTCCACGGATGAGGCAAGTAATGGAATTTGTAAGGTCTGCATTCTAAACCGACGAGAACATCCTGTATCCGTAATGTTTCGTTTTCAAGTACACCTTCTAATTTTTTACCTACAAGTCAACAATATACTTATCCCGCCATTCCCACCATAGTTGAGGATATTAATAATCCCGTCATACCCACCACGGGCGAGAATAGTAAACATGCCGCATCCTTTCCTCAAGTTCATCCACGGAGGACACACCAACAGACATTCCAACAATAGTTCACTTCCTGCAAGGTGATTTTGCAAGAAATTATATTCCAGTTCTCCGCGAGGGCCTTAGGCGCGTTGCTGCAGCACCAGATGGGCCGGGAATTACAGCAATCATCATTGAGATACTCATGGAACTTCTCCATGGCAGTCAATAACTTGATAGATTTAAGAAGACAGATATCCATGGCAGAATGGAATGTGGGACGGTCTGTGGGACCAAAGATTTCTCCTTAAACTTTTTCTTCAGGAACGACAAATAGATGTAATGTTAATTTGTGAGACGCATCTAAACAACAAAAAGCAGCTTAGACTTCCAAATTATACGCAGTATAGACTGGACAGATTCACAGGGAAGAAAGGAGGACTACTTATATTAGTGAAAGACAATATTCCGTCGCAACAACTTCAGATTATTAACCTCCAGCATTTAGAGGCACTGGCGGTGGAAATTTACGCTCCCGGTTCTAAATTTGCAGCGGTAGTGGGGTATGTCAAACCACCAGCTGGGGAAAGTCTTTGAAAGATTAATCTTGCAGAGATTGTAAGCATTCACTTTAGAACACTATTTACTCCCATACTTTCAGCATGGTTTTCGACCAAAGCATAATACGGATACGCAGCTACTGAGAGTTGTGTTACAGTTAATTTCTACAGGAAAGCATCACTAAGGGAAGAGAACGTTTCCACCCACAACTCAGACTTCATCAGAGGATAATACCGCTGCAAAACTCCACAAAATACCTTGGACTAATATTAGATAAAGGATTATAATTTCAAAAGCACATCCTAGAAATAGCAAACAAGGGCTTACAACGTATAGGCCAATTATATAGCATATTCAAAAGCCAAGTGCTACCTTTGCAAACAAGAGTGACCATGTATAAAGTGTTCATTAGAACTATGCTGACCTATGCATGTGTGGTGTGGGGACATGCAGCTCAATGCAATTTACAAAAATTACAAAGCGTTCAGAATCGGGCACTTCGAGTTATCGCTGGCGTTGACAGATCCACAACAAACATCCAATTACATGAAGATTTAGATGTCGAAACACTTTTCGAACGTACAAGAAATAAAGTTTGGTTGATGCTCCCATATCACGTCAATCGAACCATACATATCATTGGCCAAGTACCGCCTGCACGACGTGTACACAAAATGCCACGACTTCAGTAAATAACATATTACATTGAACATAGAAATTGACCCACATCACCCTCCGGGGGAAAACATTCAAAATCCCAACTCTTCATTTCTTATACATCCCACTCACCCAAGATCCTACTACAGTTGTAGGGTAGGAAACTAATTGACACATAAAGTAAAAACCGACAAGAAGAAATATTGACATGACATATGACAAACACTGAGGCATAGTTCCACAAGGACTGAAACTCAAAAATGACAATAACCGACATGATAGACAGATCAGATCGGAAGAGCCAGCCCCCGTGGTGGAGTGGTTTGCACATCGCGCTACGACGCCAGGGGCGCCGGATTCGAATCCCGGCCTGGGCATGGATGTTTGTGAGTCTCCATTCATCAGTTTCATCAATCATTCCCCTCTTCGCAAATTAGCCAAAAGTGGCACAAAAAGCGAAGTAAAATAAAGCAAATCAGTAACAGTAGAACGGGAAGAGAGCCTTGGAGACAACTATCTCGCTCTCGGATTTGTTTCAATGTCCAATTGAGATTGGACCTAGATTTACTCTTCGAGGGAGTTGTCTAGTTCGACTTTCACCCAAAATTAAAATTGCTTCACTATGCTACCTATTTAGACGTATTCTTAAGAAATTTTACTTGTTATTCAACGTAATCCTGTAAAGTAAAAAAAAGCAACTGTTATTCTATTTCAAGACTTGAGACAGGAATAGAAATATAGACGAGACCAAAAACGAGACAAGCATCTTTCTTCACAAAACCAGCCGAGTCTGTTTACTCATTAAGTGTATCGCAATACGAAATTCCGATTATCATCACCTCTTGAACTTAATTTGTCGATGTTCTATATTCTACCCTCGAGAAAAAAGCACTTAAGTCAAAAAATGCAATTTTCCACAGACAGTTTTTTGCATGTTTATTGTTTTAATAGCAAACATTACAGACATGGTATACATGTTGAATCATCACTGTTTAGAATCTTTAGACATTCCCAAAATTATACTTAAAATGTTTTATTTAATTGATTTAGTGTGACTTAGATGAAAGCAACATAAAATCACTGTTTGTGATTTGTGTGCCTTTTCCTGAACACCCTGGAATTAAAGAATGTTTTACATTGTCTTTGGAATAAGCAAAAGACGTATCTAAAACAATCGCGACTTTTTTAAATACTCCTTTTGGTTATTTCAATGACAATGTGTGCGTGTGTGTGAATGTGCGTATGTGTGCACTGAAGTTTTCGTCATCTATGTTTTTTATAGCTATCAGTTGAGCTCGTGGAATCCTATAAACAACAGGCGTAACTCAAAATCTCGATTTGTTTTGATACGACTTTCCAAGGACGAAATGCATCGTAAATATGAAACATATCAACGAGATGCCCCTCCGAAAAATGGAGGAGCAAGAAGAAAAAGTTACTTTTGTTTTACCGGATGTCAAAGTCGTGGAGAGAAAATCGAACTTAAGGCCTTCAGGGCATTCTACAACCCACCTTGGTCAACCTCTTCTCCTTTTTTCAGGTTTTTCAAGGTGCACGTTATTAATCGACAGACTAGAATAAGAAATCGGAATGGCAACGTACGACCCTATTAATTTTCCCGGCATACTAGATGTTAATGCAGAGAATATCCCAGTCTTAAATTCCAAGGGTGCTTTATAAATTGTGCCCACATCCTGGCGCAACCTTTTACATATTTCTGACACCGCCGCAAACTAACCATTAAGGACGACTTCAACCCCTATATTAAATTTCAATTTTCTCAGCAATTACACCTTTGCAGAACACGGTAATTAGGATTTCGTTATCGAGCCCTCTCATCTCATCCTTGGTCTTAGCAGACTGAAACATTCCACATCACAACTGGCCTTCTGATGATCCCTTTCTTAATATTACACTTTCCGGTTGTTAGTATTGTTATTATGAAGTTTTCTCTTCTTAGGGGAGCACACGGTCCAACTCACACACAAAAAACTAGATCGCCAGTTTCTCATTCTAGTATTCCAGGTGTTCGGCAATATAAATTTTGATCAGTAAATCTTACGGTTAATTGGTATGAGGTAGAAATCATGCCTTAGAAGGTAACTATTTTGATGGTGTTATTGTCACCGTGCACGCCATCTTCAGGCTCAAAAGGAAAAAGGTTTGGTTGTTGGGGCACAGTGAGAGGAAGATCGAGAGGGAGAGAGGGAGAGGATCGTAGATACAGAGGAGATCAAGCTGAGAGACAGAGAGAGGGTGTCAGAAATGTAAAGAGAAGAAGGAGCAGAGTGGAGGAATTAGAGAGAAAGAAAGAGAAGCCGGGAGTGACAGAGAAGAAGAGAGAGGGAGCAACGGATATGGAGGGACAGAGAAGAGGAGAGAGAGATAGCGAGCAAAGGATATGGAGGGACAAAGAAGAGGCGATAGAGAGGAGCATGGACGGACAGAGGAGAGGAGGAGAGAGAGGGGGCAGCAGAGGATATGGAGAAGAGCAGGGAGGAACAGGAGAGGAGAAAAAGAGGGGAAGAAGGGATATGGAGAGTAGCAGGGAGGAACAAGGGAAAGCAAAGTAAGGGGGAACAAAGAACATGGGGAGGAGTAGGAGGGACATAGGAGCAACGGATATGGAGGGGCAGAAAAGAGGCGATAGAGAGGGAGCAAAGGATATAGGGATGGACAGGAGAGAGGGGGAACAAATTATATTGAGTAGGGAGAGACAGAGGAGAGGAGAGGGAGAGGGATCAAAGGATATGGAGAGGAGCAGGGAGGGACAGAGGAGAGGTGGAGGGAGCAAAGGATATAGACAAAAGCAGGTTGATTCAGAGGAGGAGAGAGGGGAGGAGAGAGAGACCAGAGAGGGAGCCAAGGATTTGGAGAGTAGCAGTGAAGTACAGATGAGAGGAGTGCGGAGTGAGAGAGCAAAGAATATGGAAAGGAGCATGGAGGGAGAAAGGAGAGAGAACAGAGAGGGTAAGTAAATAATATGGAGAGTAACAGGGAGGGACAGAGGAGACGAAGAGGAAGGGAGGCAGAGGAGAGAGAGGTAGGGGAGAGGAAGGGACGGAGAGAAGAGAGAGATAGAAGAGAAATTGAGGAGATAAGATGATACAGTCTCTTCTTCGCATGCTAATGGAATCCACACGTCTTGGCCGGACAGTTTTTGCGATAAGGAGAGATCTATTTCGGGATTTACTAGCGGTAATGCCGGAGCGTCTGTGGTTCAACTAATTAGTCTTGATCCCGTGTTGAATCTAGAGCGCCCCGAAACTTTCTTGCTTTTATCCCTTATTCCCCTTCTTGAACACGTTTTGTAACATCCAGTCCTGCGTGGGCTATCGTCGGAGAAAACAATGCGAAAGAATTAAGTGTGTGTGCTTGACTCCAGAAACCTCTGCACTTACCCACACCGATTCATCCTCTTATCTTCCTTACACATGCCTAGAGATTTAGGCGAAAACGAGCTCTCTCGTCACTGAACCCTTCAGGCCTCAAGAAGACGTTTTATCTCTCTCAAAGCATTATGGAAAATATAATTCCCCGTCTTCTTCCAATTTTAATCTTTTGAAATTATGTAACTACAAACTTTCATGTCATTAAAATGAAAGACCTGCCAAATTCATTACCTTCCTTTATTATTGAGCAAATAATTTAAAGGAAATAAATTTCAATCACCATTTTTAAAAGTCGAAATGTGATAAAAACATTGTACCGTTTCTAGTTTCATGATCAGTTTATTATGTGATTTCAATAGAAAACCACAAAATGAAGCATATTCATGATTAATTTGCTGAAATAATTTGTTCTTTCTAAATCAAAGTACATATTTAAAGAATACAAATAAATAAGTCATAAAATATGTTGTAAAGTTAAAAACGGATCCCATGATTGTATATAATGAGTATATTTAATAACTTAGCACGATGCAAATATTGACATCGTAGATTTGAATCTCAGATTTTGAATTTGATGCAAAATGTCATGATTAACATAGTTTTTTGTGCTGGTAGTTAATTCCACCAACTTAGAAAAATGCATCACAAATAGTCAAAAACCGGAATTTTTGAAATTTGTGTGTTCCTCAATAAGTTACATTCTTTACTTACGTGCATGAAGGTAATGATTAATTATTTAGTTTATCATCACGTGTAAATAAAATAAAACAATTATAAAAATGAAGAATTGAAAAAAAAGTAAAACTGTTTTAATATCGGCAGTGTAGAAATTGGTGTGTTTCATTACAAATAAGGACTTGATTGATGGATAGGTCCGAGATAAGTTCAGCTAAGTTCATAATCTGTTGAGTAAAGGCGTTCTATACCAGCTGGAGGCAGATTGCACAGTGGTTCGGATCTCACTTTAAACAGTTCTAATCCCGAATAGTCTCTCTGTGTATAAAGTGGCCATAAAACCTAAATCAAACAAACACTTAAATTGTTAACTTGAAAGTTTGTTACGTAGGATTTGATTCATTGATTCGAATTAGTTGACTTCGCTTTCCTTCCACTTTTTCTAATCTCGGAGATGAGGATGAGTGATGATATGGTGATGTTAATGAAAAGAAACTCACAAAGAACATTCAGGCAAAGGTCGGGATTTGAACCCGGGACCTCTGACATCGTGGCGCACTCTGCTCAACTCTCCAGCACGTAGGGGAAGAGCTGAATTTGGCAATTCCGTTTCCCTCTTTGTGTCATCCGTGGATGCTGAGGTGAAAAGATTTTCGTGGAATCGCCTAAGGAAAGGAAAGCTAGGTGATCTCAGACATAAAGGGCGTGGCTGTGAACTTTACTATGGTACGCACCAGTCGTAAAAGACACATTCCGTGTACAGTGTCCGATACGAACCTTCGACCTCCTGAACCGGAATCCATCATCTTAACAGCTCAGCAAACATAAAGTGATGGAATCTAAAAGCATATGAAGAACATAATGAGATCTAAAAATAAGATATAAGACTGCAACGGTAGAGGTAGGGAAGATTTAGAACTGTGAATAATGCATACATAAGGACAGCGTTTACCCAAATAATATTACGCATAGCCTTTTATGAAGACCTTAATTAAAAGTGAAAAAGAAAAGCCCCAAAGTACACTGCAGTTAGCAACATGTAGCTTCAAGAAATAATTTAAATAAATTCCCACTCGAAGGACGCTGGGAAACCTATTTAAATAAGAAAAGCGTATCTAAGCTGCTGCTTTTCTCTTTAAGTGCGATCCTTTTTAGCTTCCCTAAAGGCGCCGCAACGGACCGCGACAGAAACTCTATTTCCTGAAAAATTTCCATCCCAAATTTCTCCTGCTTGTCCTTAACACAATGGCGCGCAAAGAAAAATGGAAATTTTAATGCAACTTCCATTTAGTGGTTTTTGCTTGATGTTTTTCATTAAAGAAAGTCCCTCCCGTTCCCTCTCCCCCCTTCCCCAATGAAATTAAGTTTGTGACATGCATGCTATAATTTATATATACAAAAAGACCTGCAATTTAAATTCAGTTCAGATTCACAGAGAAGAATGCCTTTTATCACGTCCTAGCCACGAAATGCTGCTACTCCCAAGAAATGTCCTTCACCGGTTTCAAAATTATGTATTTCTTCAGGTTTCCTTCTTGCCGTGTGCTAGAATTGAGTAAGACATAACAAAATGTGTTAGAAGCGCAATTATTGTGACATTTAACAGTTTATATCTTATATAAAACATTTTTCAAAGAACACGTACAATTAGAAACCCTATAATGGATAAACTGCAATTTGTAATAGTTTTTATTTGATCTACTTTATTAACAAATAGTATGCTGATCAGTACTGTACTTACAGCCGACCTCCGTGGCGGAGTGGTTATCACAGCCACGCTACAACGCCAGGGGCCCCGGGTTCGAATCCAGGCCTGAGAGTTTGGTCCCTTCATCAATTTAATCACTCATCTTCAAGCACGCGATTAGTCAAAGGTGGAAAGAAAGTGACGGTAAATAAAAAAAATCAAATACTGGACCTGCAGTTAAATTGGGGTCCGAACCACTATGCGCCTCTACAGGATATCGAACCCGATATCCCTTGATTGCAAGGCAACAGTGATACCACTACGCCATCAGGGTGGCTCGCGTCTCATAACCTGCGTCCTATATCCTAACCACACGAACCAATCTCGACGCACGAATTGCTACTCATACTCATGCTATCTTCCCATGGTGAGTTTCTCTTTGGTTAAAATTTCAGGTATTTAGCTTGTACCGTCACGGATATTTCTGGGTTGTAATAATCCCATTTAAAATCAATGGTATAATTACAACCCAGAAGTGTCCGTGACTGTATGTAAAAGCCTGCGTCCAACCCCCATTATTCTGCTTACCTGAAGGAGACTTTTAAAAATATTTTTCTTATTTTACGTCGCGTTTATGCCTCTATAGGTTATTCGAGACGATGAGGATGAATAAAACTTGAATGAATTGATAAAGCTATATTTACAAAGGAACACACGCGCATCAGCGAGGACTCGAACCCGAAATCTTTGGTGGTGAGATCATGAGTCGTCCACTAAACATGGTCGACCACCGAGACAACCCAAACTTTGTAGCTAAAAGAAGTATAGATTTCTACTTACATGTAATATATTAGAAATGTTAAACAACAAACATACAAAAATCTCTTCTAATTTCCTAATTTTCCAATAATTTACTGCATCAAAAGCAACGTGATATAGTATTTTTTTTAGCAACTGTTACAAGTAATAACATTATTTTGAAAAAATATTCAATTTTATTTTGAGAAACCATTTCTATAGAGTTGAACATTTATGAAATGTTTCAAGATAAACAATGAAACTCCATGGACTGGATTCACAAAAACCATAATTGATTTTCAAATTCTGCGTTCATGAACTACCATCGTTGTATCTCTGCAATATGCTACTCTTAAATCATTCGCCTGGTCTCGAGTTAGAAAAAAAATGCTTCGTTGAGGACCACAAGCCTTAATATGTTAAGCTCTTATTAAAACCAACGAAACATATAGAACCGAATGTTGAATGTAAAGGAAAGCCATATATGCAAATGACAAATCACTTTCATTAAGTGAAATGAAATTTATTAGCTCGGGCTTCGTACAATGTTTCCACTTTAATTTTTACTGGAAGAGTCTCTCCCACTGCATTTCTTCACAAAAGGGAAAAAAATATGGGCAGTTAAATGCCTCTGGGCGTCTAGGATAAATTTCAGAAAACTAGATTTCATAATATGGCTGTCTAATATAGAATGTAGGATAACTTTTATAAATCACTTTATTGCTGTGCAGATTATAGTTCTTCATTGCCTTGTAATTTAGTAATGAGTAACTTGCATTGCAAACTTTCCCCAGATGAAGTACTAAGAAGAAAGAATAACTCTAATTTAGCAAATTGAATGAGATTACTCAGTACATGGACTACAAGTTCAAATGTTATAGAAAAATAAAATGAAAATTCTTCCATGAATTGAGTCTGAAATGAAAAATTTGAGAAATACGAATGATTTTAGACAGTTTTGGTGCAAACTCTCTCTCTCTCTTCCTTTTCTATGTCTCTCTCTCTCCCTCTCTCTACCTTTTCTCTGTTTCTCTCTCTCTCTCTCTTTCTCTTTCTAACACTCTCTCAATCTCTTATTTGTCCATTCTACTCCATTTTTCATTTCATTCTCACTTTTCCTTTCTACCCCTTTTCTTTCTATTTCCTATCTCTCTTCTTTCTGTTTCCCATTTACCCCTTTTCTTTCTTTTTCCTTTCAACCTCTTTCTCTTTTTATTCTTTTGTACCCCTTTTCTTTCCTTTCCCTCTCATTTCTTTTCTCTTTCTATTCCTTGTATTCTTTTTCTTTCTTTTCCCCCTTCTCTCTGTCTCTCTCTCCTCTTTCTTATTCCTTTCTACCACTTTTTCTTTCTTTTCCCTCTCATTCTCTTTCTCTTCCTATTACTTTCTACCCCCTTTTCTCTTTCATTTCCCTCTCACTCTTTCTCCCTTCTTTCTTTCTCTTTTGAACCCCTTTTCTTTATTTTCTCTCCCATTCTTTTTATCTTATTCCTTTGTACCTCTTTTCTTTATTTTCCCTCTCATTCTCTTTCTCTTCCTATTCCTTTCTACCCCCTTTTCTCTTTCATTTCCCTCTCACTCTTTCTCCCTTCTTTCTTTCTCTTTTGTATCCCTTTTCTTTATTTTCTCTCCCATTATTTTTATCTTATTCCTTTGTACCTCTTTTCTTTCTTTCCCTTCTCATTCTCTTTCTCTTCCTATTCCTTCCTACCCTTTTTATTTATTTTCTCTCTCACTCTCTCTCTCTCTCTCTCTCTCCTTTCTCTATCTTTTATTTCTCTCTTCCAGAAGTTTAGAGGAGGGGATGTCCCTAAAGACAGAGAAACAGATAGAAGAGAGAGAGAGAAAGAGCACCCCTCTATCTCTCTCTCTCTCTCTCTCTCTCTCTCTCTCTCTCTCCTTTCTCTATCTTTTATTTCTCTCTTCCAGAAGTTTAGAGGAGGGGATGTCCCTAAAGACAGAGAAACAGATAGAAGAGAGAGAGAGAAAGAGCACCCCTCTATCTCTCTCTCTCTCTCTCTCTCTCTCTCTCTCTCTCGCCGTACAACACCGACAAATTTTCACAGCTCACAGACAACATCAAGACAAACAACTTCGTTTCGTTGCTAAGAACCATCGAAAAACGACACTTTTTGCATTAAGGCCAGCTCACAAAGACTAATCGAGAAAGATTTACGGTTTCAAGTGCACCACGGTGCAAAGTTCCTCCACCGGGGATCAAACCAGGGGATTTTTACTGCAAGGTGACATCGTTACTACTACGCCGTCAGGGAGTTATATGTATATAACTTCCTGAGTTATATGCGTAGTGTAGTTATATGTATTATAATCATGCGGTACTATAAGGCAACTCTATCTATGCATTTAGTATATAACAATGAGGCACAAATTCACGGTTACCGCTGACGTTTCCACTGTCGGATAACATACTAAAAGTGATACTACGGCATGGAAACATTATCATGCCAGCAGATAAGTCGCCAGTGTGAAGTCTCACGGTTTTACCCCTTCCCCTTAAATCAGAATATGTAACAGTCTGGCATATCTTATATAGTATGATATTTAATAATGTTTCTATGAATTTAATTATAATCTGGATTAAACAAAGACTAAGTTATTTTGGATTAAACAATGAGTTATTTTTGTCCAGAGATATTTACATTCCAGAAAGCAGACCTTGCTTTGATCGATTACACCACATTCTGTCATTTTCCGACAGTACCAACCCGGCAGTCAAGCATGGTTGCATACATACAGGATAAACGTTGACATTTTCGAGAGCTCGTAACGTCGATACGAGGTCTGAACGAGCAAAATGGAGATGAAAGTTTGTCGGTGGTGAACTAGAAATAGCATGCATGTTCGAATGTTGTTTCGTCCTTTATTGTTAGTTTTCAACTATCATAACTTAATTGTGACCATGAGGATAAATTGTGATTAGATTAAATTCCTCTAACACATCCAACATAATGCTCAAGCCGGGACTCGAAGCAAGAAGTTTCATTGGTGAGACAGTTATGACAGAGATTCGAGCACTCAGTACATATACGTATTATCACATCTAGTTTGGTCTAACGTGTTGTCCTTCCTGCGGTACCATGGCCAAACAATTCCTGCGCCAATCAGAAGAAAGGTAAAAGTCATCAGCAAGGGTGAAAAAATGGAAACCAGAGGATAGTCGCTTGTGCAAACTAAGTTACCACATTGTAGTCTTATTGGAAAAGTTCGTTTTGCAAAGTTTTTCTGGATGTGGTTAGTGTGTTGTACAGTCACGGACACTAGTGTGTTGTAATGATCCAATTAAAAGCCAATGGGATTTTTACAACCCAAAATTGTTCGTGACTGTACATTTGTACATTCTTGTGTCAGTCTGCTATCGTGACACTTGCCTATTCGTAACCTGCCTTATTCCAGTATGTAGCGGCAATGCCGTGTGCTTTCTGTTTGAAAGGTCATTGTTTGGCAAGGTCGATGACATGTTTGAATAAACATGGTATAATGCAAAGGTATTCTCAAAAGTTCTAACATTGAATTTATGTGGTGCCTTTTAATCAGCCGCTAATCAAGTATTGGATGGAGCATTTGCCTTTTTGTACCAAATGCCTTCATCCGTTCGGGTGATTCAAACAAGGCGTGCATGGTGAAAATTTGAATCTTTCTCATCGTCTTATTCCGAGCAGGGAGGTCGTTAGGGGAGGGGCCCCACTAGTTGCAACTGTGCCCCCAAAACAAAATATAATCGAAATAAAATTATCCTAAATTAAGACTGTATAATTTTCTGGTAAATTTGTAGCAAAGCTAAAGTACAGCTCAAGGAAGAAAAAACTTGCAATTCTGAAGAAAATCGTGAGAAGCAAATGTAGGACGCCAAAATTTGCACCCTTTCGTTGCTTACCGGTTTTAAACAAAATCATATAATCTCGTCTTGAAATGCTGTGGGTGCAGTCAAAGTGTATTTCTTTGTATGTGTGAAAAGTTCTAAAATGTTGTAGTGCGTTTCCATTTTTAACTGAAAAATTCCTAATTCTTCAAATAATTTTTACATAAGAATCAATTAACTTGGACCTGGCAAAATAAATCATACGAACGCCTATTCTTTTGTCCGTAAATATAGCAAAATTATACATACCGGGTGGTCCAAAAGTCCCGGAACGGACAAATATCGTGAGAATATGCATTTCGGTACATTTCGCGTCACCCAGGTACCGAAACCCGGTTATTTTCTTACGTAGAATCCGATTCTACAATACAAAATGGAGGTTTCCATTTAAAATTTCACAGTTGCCCCCCGCCCCACCCCCAGGGGGCGGGGGTGAGGAATCAAGTGTAATATCATTGAATAGCTTTCTTTCACTTACTAAACACGTATTTTTTCGTTTTCCGATTCGATGTGTATTTCTCACGATATTTGACCGTTCCGGGACTTTTGGACCACCCGGTATATTGAAACACACACATACATATACTATATATAGTTTAGCTTTCGTTTCTGGTAACAATTTCATAGGAACAATTTTCAAATTTCCCCCTCCCCCCAAACTGAATAACCTAGCTACGTCCCTGATTCCGAGTTACGTTTCCAAGGAGACAGTTATAATTACTTCATTGTATTTTCATTGTTTGTCAAGGTTCAAGCGACGACAAAAGTAATAGTAGTTGAATTGTCCATTGCCGTCTTCATTCATCCTGTTTTGGGCAATGCGAGGGTAATTAATTGAAATGTGAACGCTAATAAGCAGAGGAATGATCAGCTTTAGCATCAGAAACAATTCCATTCTTTAAAACAACATTGGATACAGAATAGATAAGAACGAAAATAGGGATGGACAGTTTACCTACTGTTATCTTAACCACGGATTTACATCCTAACTAGATGCTGCATCTAAAGCGGTACAGAGACCTGAGATTGCAAGGACACTCTCATCACATGACCTCCGGGCGTATTGGTAAACGAGCCTGATGAACCAGAAGATTCCCAGTCTTGTCACAGATGCTGTCTTTGGTTCTACATGCTCCAAGACCAGTTCCCACCCCATACCAAGCAATTCACAGCTACAAAAGAAGACTTGAGCATTCTCTTCTAGGATTAGCGTATAAAGAGGTCAGTATAAAAGGTGTGCCCCGTGTACACAGGAGAATGATGATGTCACGATGGGCGGGTGCCATGTTAGTGCGTTATCTCGAAGGAAGAGAAGATACTTTCTTAAGATAAAACTTGAGATGGTTGTAAGGGAGATCCAGAGATGATGGACATTTTTTTTTATTCCCCTACGTTGAGTCAACGTTGTCCCGCTTCAGGATGACATGCACCTCGCATGATGCTCCGAGCCAAAACTGTCAGATTTTGTTATTTCGCTCCGCTCTTCAAAATTTAATTCAACAAGGTACACGGGTTATGATAATCCACATAACACAAAACTTGGTGAAACCCATTTTCCTGGCACAGGAAGTTTTGGTAGGGCGGGATGCGAGGATTATGAAAATTTTAAGAAGCTTATGCAGGAAGGGTTTGTTATAACATAAATCCGTCTCAACGGAAAACCATATGAGGAAAGCCTTCGACTGGGACAAGAGAACTTAATCCTCCCAACAGTGGCAACGTGTTGGTTCGTAGTGTGGGGATGCTTGATTGAGATGCTCTCTCAGAATAACGCCAATAGACCTGTAACACGGATTCCTCCCTACGGCCCATTCAAGATTGTGTCTTTGAGGAACGGCAAATCCTCTGTTTGACAGCAACAGCTTCCCCTCAAACAGGTTACAACAACGAAATATGAAATCTTTGCGACAGCCACATAGCCTGGAGCGACACTTTCGGATTCTTTCTTCCTCTGATAGGTTCGACAGTTGAGGAATCCAAACACAAATCTGCAGAACTATTCTCAACCTAAAGAAGAGGAAGAAACAGTAGCGGATATACTGGTATTTTATCTCTCACTTGGTGGGTGTTTTACGAATAAGTTGTCACTTATATTTTCTCCCCCTCTTGTACCACTTAAGAGATTTTAAAACCAGCTATTTCAAATCTACGCGTATAATGTTGGATAAAAGCTAAACCAAGTTGCGATGTTTTATCTTTATACCAAATCCTGCTAAAATCGCTCAAGTTTCCGAATATGTTATATGGTATCATCAAAACAAAATTTATAGTAAGGTTATGTCATAAGAGTTGTGTTTCATATTATTCATACCTTATTTTTGTGTAAGTCTTGAGTAGCAATCCATCAGTATGACCACTTCAACAGACACACTTGAACTTACACTATTCTTATAGCCTCCTAACTTCCTTCCCTCAACATGTCAGTGGCGTGTGAGCCGACTTCCATGGCCGAGTGTTTATCACGGCACACTACGACGTCAGGGTCCCGGGTTCGAATCCCGGCCTTGGCAGAGGTGTTCTTTGTGAGTGTTCGTTCCTTCATCTACTTCATCACTCATCCTGATCTTCCCGATTAGCCAAAAGTGGCAGAAAAGCGGAGTAAAATTAACAGAATAAACCAGTCAGTGGTGTATGTCTCAGATGTATGTATGTGGAGGCCCGGGGCTAGCTACATCGTAACCTCTCCACTCCCGTCCCTTACTTACATGCTGTCGTATACATGTAGATGCATACAATCTCAGTTGTAACTGTTAGGCCAAATTATGTCAGATGGTTAGTTATTATTTGCACCCGACTTCAAATATCTTGATTTTCTTTATTTTTAATTTATTTCAATATTGCGGTCCTTTTCAAAGCAATGCTTCCAGGGCGTAAGATCCAAATCCTGGCCTGGAGTGTGATGGGTTTTCTCACCATTCTGCTGTGTTCGAACTTTGCAATAGTCCATAAAGTCCTGCAAAAAACCAAAACTCTATAACTTTTTAGCTGTTGCGTTTAACAATACACATTTTTTGGGTGAGAAGGGTGGAAGTTTAAAGTTTTGTTCTGGCCACACTGCTCAGTGACGCTTGCACTGGTAATCACGTGATCATGTGACTTAAGATGGCGTCCATCCAGGAAAAGGCACAGTGTGTTCTGTGGTTTGCAGAGTTATAATCTTTTGTTTCAGTGCAGAGAAAGTTCCAGACAACATATGGGAAACCATCCACAGCAAATTCAAGTATCAAGAGATGGTATGAAAAGTTCAAGACAACGGGAAGTATGTCAGATTTGCCACGCAGTGGAAGGCCAGGATCGAGTGATGATGTGATTCAGTCAGTGCAGGACAGCGTGGGCCGGAGTCCAATGCTACAGACATTCCTTGTGCCAGAACTTAATAGTTTAGGCATCATCAATGACGTCTACATGCAACAAGATGGGGTGCCGCCGCATTTTGCCCTTGAAGTTCGGCAGTTTCTTAACGAACAATTTCAAGGTAGATGGATTGGCCGAAGAGGGCCCACACCTTGGCCTGCAAGATCACCAGACTTGACACCTTGCGATTATTGTTTTTGGGGACATGTAAAGACCGAGGTGTATTCACAGAAACCAGGTAATCTGGATGACCTAAAAGAAAAAATAAGATATGTGATTCTGAATATCCCAGGAGAGCACCGTCAGCACGCAATTCTCGGTTTCACGAAAAGACTGCAACAGTGTTTGGACGTGAATGGTGCACAATTGGAGGTTTGGCGATGAACATAACAAGCAGGAAATAAACTTTGAACCTTTTTGTAAGTACACACAAAATATTTTGTTAATAAACTTAATAGTTTTCAAGTTATAGAGTTTTAGTTTTTTGCAGGACTTTATGGACTCCCTGTATAGTTTGGGAAGGTTAAAGTATTTTTGTCCTGATGGAATGCTGTGTCCAATTTATTCGTCCAATTTTTATCTTCATCTTAAAAAAATGAAATTAGAAGTTACAAAATAATAATAATAATAATAATAATAATTATTATTATTATTATTATTATTATTATTATTATTATTATTATTATTCCCGTTGACCCATGCTAATAATGGAAAATCAATCAAACCTGGAAATGTGTGAGCTAATAAGGCGGCAATATGACAAAATAGGATTATTGATTATAATTTTAATCAAAGTTCTGTAAAAAATCACCTGTCATTTTAACTGAATATTAAAAATATTAACATTCAAGAATTTCTACATTATTCTCCAAGCGGAGTACGAACCGAATCAGAATTATCCCTGCTAACACATAGACAAACTGTACTAATCCCTTTCGCTGGTTACAAGTGCATACACACAAATCATAAGCTTCATAGTCAAATGAATAAATTGTGTGCACGTTATGCGGTATCCTTGCTTTCTATAATGCAGGATTGTCATCACCAAAGATGTTGAAGACCTCCATCGCGGAGAAAAAAGTAAGATGGACAAGAGAGAGAAAAGGCTATTCCGAGATCCTCTTAGAGACGCTAGGGAGATGTTGTTAGCACTTGCCATCTCTGTATCCAATGATTAATTATTGAATCTAATCCGCAGCCAGCATAACAAATTTCGTACAAAGACCCAAGTCAAAGAAGTTTGGATGAGAGAAACGGCTAGTCATTCCGCAACCGATGGGCAAGGACGTTGCGCAGAATTACAGTTGGGCTCTGGAGGAGAGGATAAAGGACAGAAGAACGTAAGAATGCGTGAAACCAATCACGTAGTTTTCTGGGATACGTCATTCAAGCACGTATAAGGATCCCTGTGCGTTTCGAATTGCGAGAAATGTTCTTTGTACGCCATAAATGGAATACGCAACAGGATGCACCTTTGGATACAATTACGAAAGAAGTTGAGGCATTGGTTCATTTTATTTTGTTTTTGTTTGGGAACAAGTTTCGTATTGGTTTCCATTTCATTGTAAGTCTAAGGATCAGGAATACCAATTATTAGGTTTACCGGACAATTTTGAACATTGAGAACTATAGTAGGCTTATATAGGGTAGACAACAGTCTGTCCTAAGATACTAATATCGAAACTGAAAGTAGTGAGCAAATCTAAGACATAAAAAGATTGACAACTGAATAATGATTTTATATCGGCCACTGAAAATATCCACCACCTCGTATATATTTGGTAATAAACTAAAGCCACAAGAAACGCAAGTTAAACTCAAACGGGAGGATGTGAGCGTAGAATGTCCGCTATGCGGGGAAGAGGAGACGAAATTTCACATTCCCCTCCAGTGCAAGGAAATATGGGAGGTAATGCAAAATATACCACGGAAATAAATGAATTTAACATTCAGAAGATAAAAGACAATCGATATTAGGAGGGAGAGACCGAGAGGGGGAGAGGCGCAAATAAGGAATCTGGGCACTTTCCTACATTATATCTAGACAATGAGAGCAAATAAGCTAAGTGGAGAGAGTGAAAATGAGTGAATGGGGGTACTAAATAAATAAATAAATAAATCTAAAAACATTTAGGAATCACTTAGCTAAGAGTTTAGTGAAATATTGTAAGTCTCGTGAAAGTAATGGAAATGAAAGACGGTGTTGGTGATCCCCCAAGTAGTGTGAACAGGAAGTAGACCGAGAGGATGAGGGTTAAGGAAAATGCACTAAAATTTTCATCCTTCTATAGTATGCACAGCTGTAAAGGCTCATACTTGAAAATAAATTCTATTCTATTATTTTCTAAAAGTTACTACATAATATGCATATATACCCGTATATATACCCAACCAATTGAAACACAAATAAAGCGCTAAAAATTATATCATTGTTGTGTAGCATTCATAACAAAAAGTGTTACCTGTGAAGCAAATGAAGAAGATACAATTACTGTTTACATGAGAGACCAAGCCAAAAACTTTCTATTTAGAGAGATAAGTGGAAGAACGAAGAAGAGGGCAAACTCTCAAAATGCCGCCGGTGCTTTGGTAGAATTCTCTGAAGGTTTTCTTTTTCTCCAAACATGAAAAAGTTTTTGCAGTTAGTCCCAACTCAACCAGTGTTCACAGGAACTTCTAAAGAACGTTTTCAGCCATGAAAAGATTAAAAACCTATTTAAGGAACGCCGCTGGAGAGGCAAGTAAACAGAACTGGCCAGCACGTGGATGCTTAAGGAAGATTTCACATGAAATCTGGTAGAAATATAGAATAATTGTTTATCTATTTATCTGAATTAGATTTTACTGCTGAGAAACAGCATGAGAGCATAATTCAGCAGTTTGATACACAAGATATGGACGCAAGGTACATTTAAATTTACACAAAAATGTGCTTTTAAAAAAAATAATTATGTACCGAAAAAACACTAAAACGCACGCTCACTAGTACACAAAAAAAAAAACTTAAATTCATTTTTCGCACTGATTTATCCTCGATACAAACATTGTATTATGCTAGAAGAAAATTATGTACCTTTTGTGTGTGCAATCTGAAATAACAGATTGGTTGGTTTTAAGTCCACTTTATGCGCAGAAAGGCTAATTGGACTGAACCTACAGTTTAAAGTGGGATCCGAACCATTATGTGCCTCAAGCGGGTATCGAACACGGGACCCCTGATTACGAGGTAGCGACGTTACCATCGGGGAGGCCCAAATAGGATTAATTGTAAAGATTGTTAGAATCAAATAAATTGTGGGAAATTTATAATTAAATGGAATATTATGTAACTGTATTATTATATTTGTTAACAGTGTATGTAGAAAGATAAATATGTTCTTAGCACAACAATAATAATTCTTAAAAACGTTTTTTCTACATTACTTATATTTAATTTGATTAAGTTTCACTACTTTTTTTTTTTTGCAAAATTGTGTTATAAAGGATACTGGAAGCATATTTAACATAAAACCATGAAATTTACTAATTTAGAGATTTTCACTAAAAAATACCAGCGAAATTTAAAAATTCCTCGTGAATATTTTTAGTCGGCACACCCATGTGTTGAGCACAAGAAACGAGATAGAAAGCAATGGACGATGGAATAAATACCTTCACAAGAAGAAGAAAACGAAAAGAGAGCAAGTGCAAGTTGCCGCTCAACAGTTGATAAAACTTCCATTGAAGATCTTCACTTTGCTAAAAGGATTTCTGATTCGCAGTGAAGAAATCCTATTAAGCTCAGGGACCATAAAACAAATTTATGTGGCTGTGTGTGAATTAAAATTCCATTGAGAGAAGAAGTGTGTCCAATTAGAGGCCAGAAGAAAGCCAACGTGCAGCCATAGCTAGAACCAGATCAAGGTCGCTGAGCTACAACACTGGACAAAGGAAACCTTTGCAGCCATGACAAAGCGTGTTTCGGTGGCTCATAGCTAATTGGTGTGGTTAGAAATTTGGAGGGCATTGTTAGTCGTGTCTTTGGTGAAATTTTTAAAAGCCTTCAAATGCAAGGTTCCACTACGGAATGCTAGCTGACTCCCAAATTGGCCATTTCCAAACCAAGCTCCTTTTGAAACCTGGGTTCTTGCTCTGAAAATTATGTATTCAAATGAGCTGCGAACGTAATATCTGGAATCAATTGATCTTGCCGCGGCAAAGCGGCCGGTAAAAAAGTGTACTATAGTTTAGATATTCTTTGGAATCTTTCACCTTAATGAATTGTATCCTATTTATCAAGCCACAATAGCTTTCATCGTGAGATAAATCTTATTCAGGAGAGAAGATGACTAGCAATTTTTATCCCAGGTCGCCGATGGTATGGCCAACTGGACTATTGCATTTACGATTCTCTCTAGTCGTCCTGCTATTACTTGAACAATTTCTGACGTTATTACTATTTACAAAGAAGAATGGTTAATTGTTTTGAAATTTGTTTTTCTCATTTTAATCTGTGATTTACTTTCAGGCAAGTTAATCGTGTCTCATATATTCTTTAATCGTGACTTCATGAGTTTTCTTCAATTATTTTTCTGTACTCAGTTTGTTACAACACTCTTCCATCCATTCAACATATAAATTGCTCACTCTTGCTTCCTTTTCTTGTTATAAATATTATGATATCACTTGGTAACACTATTAAGGCTTGTTTCCATGTTTAATGAAACACTAAAATGCTGACCAAGGCAGAATTTATTGTTAAATAAAACACTATAAACGGAACGTTTCCACCCTCTTTATTTATTGTGAATCTTTGTCTGGAGGGTGGATAGTTTAGTTTATAGTGTTTTATTTTACAATAAATTTTACCTTCGTTAGCATTCTAGTGTTTCATGATATCACTTTCCAATGTTTTTATCTTCCTTACTTTTTCGTCTTTATATTTTCAGCATCTTATTGTATAGTGTTCGGGAAGAGGCACATGAGTCACACTCTGCGATTTCCTGTTGCCTTCATTTAAGTCACACTGAATCAATGAAACAAAATATTACAAGTTTTATTATATATTGTGCACGTGTAAAGATTCTAAAGAGTGATGATCCGAGATGCATATCATATATGTAATGTTTGCTATAAAAAGAATGAATATAAATAATATCTGCTGTAAAATTGCATTTTTTTTTACTTCAGTGCTCTTTTCTGAACAGCTTAGAATTTTCTTTCTTTCTTTATTGTTATTTCCCATGCATTGCTTATTGCATTTTTAGGTTGTACTTTTTTGTATTTAACTTATTTCGCATGTCTTTTCTGCCAACACCTACGATGAGGATGAATGATGATAAGTGGATTTATTGAAGGGATGCCAGGACTCCAACACACGCCACCATAGTTTAAGTGGGTTTTTTTCTTTATTTATTTTGCTCTATCTGTGTGCTTTTGCATGTTTTTAAATCAAATAAATTTTCAGTTTTAGTTTATATTTTACTTCAGCATTTGAAAGGATTGTTTTTTGGTTTTATTTTCTTGAGGCCTTTTCCCCCCATTATGAATAACAAATCGAACACTCTTCCACGTCCATCATAAACGAACAACGTGAGCTGTCAAACTCATGCGGTCTCTATTATCCTAGATTAGTTGTGTCGTTTGTTCAATCTGTGGTAGCCATTTGCATGTTAATATCCGTTACCAAATTTAACTTGCGCACGGCGATAAACAGAACTCCCTTCTTCCCTTATCTTCGGGACTGCATCAAACAATAGCCGATGAACTCGCGTGCAGATCTCTGCCATACGGAAATTCGGACCTATCAACTGTGTTCCCTATTTTCACACGAACTGTGTTTCGATTCCCATCCGATATCACGAAGGTCTGTGGCATCCATAATGTTACACGTACGAACAAACCAGATGGAATGTTTTAAGCCTACAGCATAAATCTTCCACCATCTTCTCGGTCGGGCCAGCCAAGAATCATGGCGGTTTCTTGCATGAATCCTACAGGGCCTATCGTGACGGGCGTGACCTTGAAGATGCCAAACTGCTTGTTAATGATCCCAAACACTTCCTCCCTAAACCCAAAGTGCCACAAAGGAATGGAGGTAAACGATTTCTGGTGTGATTTTCTTCACGGAGTAAACCCACATGTCATCTGAAGAATGTTAAAAGCTAAAATTGATTTTTACCCCTCGCGAAGTTCTTGTAACGTATAAAACCCTAAAAAGCCACATTTTCACATTATAAGGCAAAATTAATTACAAAATGTAATTGTCGTACTCCTAATTTTGCGCAGTAACAAAGAAATAAACTGTAGTATTCACACGCCCATATAACTCTTCAAACAAACTATATATGTGTGTCATTTTGGTGTCTAAACTGCCTAGCATAGAAGTTTTGTGTTCCAAACCTGAAGATGGTTATTAAGACAGTTTTATCTTTGTTATTAAGTCAGTTATTGCATTCCACTCTTCAACATTATTGTTTACAACTATTAACCCTTTGTAATGTAAAAAACTGAGAAAATAGTGCAATATAATCAAGTAAACATCAATCACGTTTTCCGATAAAAGGTTACTACCTGAGTAAGTTTATATTCATATTTATATTATGATAAATTATTATTTTTAATTCTAGTCTTTTCGCCAAAAAGCACTGAAGTCAAAAAATATAATTTTATAGCAGACAGTTATTTATGTTTACAGACTTGATAAACAAGTTGGCTCATCACTGTTTAGAATCTTTACACATGCCATAATATTTTATTTAATTGATTCAATGTGATGTAAATGAATGTAACAGGAAATCGCAGTTTGTGACTTATGCGCCTTTTCCCGAACACCCTTTGTCCATTCAATAGACCTACATGAAAAAGGCTTTTGAAATTTGCTGAGATATTTATTTTCTTTAATTGCATGCTGATGCATTGGGAATCCTGTAATTGATAACGTCTGACTGCTGTGAAGGAGATCTCGGTTCGATTCGCGAGGTGTTAGTTAGAGTCTAATTAATTTCGGAACATCTCCAGCGAACTGCGCGAATCTGTCTAGCGAGCCTATTGGGCGTGTAGAACCTGAGCAACGGGCATAGCGATAGATTCTGGGTTGAGATGACGTCAGCGGCTCGCTTGGTTAATTGGCTGCTTCGAGAGTTGTGACTCGTTCCGATGCTTCAAATGCATAAGAGCCAAAGATGTTACGGAAATAATCTTCCTCTATCAGCAATTTTTGGTAGATACCTCTCTTACCAAAAAGCGGCTCTCTTACCAATAGGTACAAGTGTCGTGGGGGATTACAATGGGATGGAGGAACCAACAGAATCGTGGTGCTGTTCACGCCAGTTTCACTGTGTCTGTTACCATGCGTGTGTGCCTTCATATCCTGTTCCATGCACCTTATCTTTTACACCAGTTGTAACATGAAGGTAATTGAATTTTAATGCAAGCGAATGTACATTATATTTTATGAATGTAAGATGCCAACGGCGCATGAAATTTGTGTATTAAAAATAGCGTGAATCCAAGGCTGGCTTGGAAAAATATATTCTTTTTTTAAAATAACTGCAGTGAAAATATCTGAAAGTTATTCTGTTTGGTGTGGCGTGTCGTTAGCCGAGTCACGCGACATTAGATTTGAAGAAAGATCACAAATATTCAAGGCAGATTTGAATTTTTTCTGGGCCATTCTCTAGGTCATTGGATTTTTATCACAGATGCAACTTTATCCAGCTGTGTGATAAAGTTCCATGCACAAAATCTTTAGTTTTGATATTTCTAACACACTTCACCCCATGAGGCATAAATAGAAAGTCAACATTCTTACTATGTTTTCGCCAGGAAATCTTGATAAATGTTCAAAAACATATAAATATGATCACAATATATTTATATTTATGGCATCTTCTAAGAATTTTTTCATTAACTTTCTCAATTCCTGGGCCCGAGTCCCGGCCTGGTGTTCTTTGTGAGAGTCCTTCATCAATTTCAACTATTCATCACTCATCCTCATCACTGCCAAAAGTGGTGGAAAAGTGACGCTGAATAACAAAAATGAATATTCAAATTTGTTATTCTTGTTTTCAATAGCTGAGACCATGTTAGGGAGTAGGGTTCAAGAGTTATAAAATTTCGAAATTCCTTACATATAGCTATACAGACAGGGCTTTTTTGTTGGAAGAAAAGTCCCAGTATTCTTTGACTTTGTTCGTTATTGTGTTCATCATAAGAACATTTCTTTATGCATGTTTTTCCTCCCATTTTCTTTAAGTTTCATGTTTATTATTTCTCTCTCTCTCTCTTTCTACCTGTTTTTCTTCTAAATTTTAGTTTTCTTTCTCTCTTGCTTTTCTATTTTATTTCATTCTCTCCCTCTCGTTTCTTTATTTCATTCTCTCTCTCTCGCTTCTTTATTTCTTTCTCTCTTCTATCTCTCTCTGGTTTCTCTATTTCTTTCACCCTCTCTTGCTCGCTCGCTCCTTCTCTACATCTTTCTCTCTCCCTTTTGCTTCCCTACTTCATTATCTCTCTTTCTGCGATCGCGTGTGTCGTCTTGCTTCTTTATATATGTTTTCCTTCTACTTTCTTTGCTTCTCTTTTTATCTCTCATTCTGTACCTCTTCTTTCATCTCTATTTTTCTCTCTGTCTCAAAACATTTATTTCCTTTAATGACATGTAAACATGTCAATATATTTAACTTAAGGATTAAATTTTATGCTGGCGCCCATTTAAGAACTACTCAAAATATTGTATTATGTTCATAAATGGTCATGCATTCGTGTAGTTATACGCACGCCCGCGCGGACACACACACGTACACACATTTCTTTTGTTAAAATAAATAAAACGTTATTTGTTTTTATTCTAACTTATGGATTGGTGGCGGTACGGCGTATCGTTGCTTACCGCCAGAAAAATAAGCACACAAGCACTGCATTTATATATATTTGCAGTACACTTCGGTATGCGTGTTTCTTTTGTGGTACAGAGAGTTCCAAAAGGATACAAACCTTACTTCGTGTATGATATATTATGTTTTTTGCACACACGGACAATATTGATGTTCATTGAATTTAAATTCTGATCCCATGATAAAATCTATCTTTATTTTATAATGGAAATTGTGTTAATCAGACCAATATAAAATAGTAGGTAGAAAAATGTAAGAACGAAGTTTTAGAAATAAATATCCAGTAGCGTCAATCTCAGTATATAAATGCTTGGATAAATTAACTGTTCATCGATTGTTTATTTTATATTATTTTATTGCGTGTATTTATTTTTGCTGTTGTTACTATAGCATTATCACCCCTCTCCCGAAAACAGTGTTTATTGTTTATATACTTAAATTGCTTTCCAGGAACCGTTATTATCTCGTACTCTCAATAACATGACTTTTATTATCATTTATCGTCTTGCGTAGTCTAAAAGATATTGAATACTAATTTGGGAGCAGAATGAAAATATCTTGATTAGTTTCTGTGCACATCAGAAACTGTCATTCATAAGAAAATTCCGCCAGAAGTAAAGTTCCAACTTATTTATTATTAGTGGAAGAATACATATTTCTTCGTGTCATAAACGAAATATTGAATTTCATTTTTTTTTTTTTGTTTTACTTTGAAATATCTCTATGCTGATAGTACTCTTTTGGTGTTGATGATAATAGAGGAACATTATCAATCCCTAACCAAGGCTTGGGATATGTCATTAATGCGCCTGCATGGGATAACAGGACTTGATAGCTCGGATGCGAAACTCACATGTATGGCATCAGGACAATTGCTATCGAGTGTGATCAGCTGTGAGGTTCTAATCAACTCGTCTATTCCTCATCTGACTGAATCCTCTTTGGTACCTGGCTTCACGCAACGTTGGATATGAAGCATACGGTCAGTGGAAAACACAAAGAGTAGATCTACTCTACACGTCAACAACACCTGTATCCGCTTGCTAACATATGTTGATGGCCCTGCCCATTAGCTAAAACCGAATGATGGGGATTGGTTCATTCATATATTCCCCCTCCTCTATCCATGTACGGAATTTAAGTTGTTTTTTTTCCTAAAGAACTATCAAGGGTCAACAATTTTTTTCTGGTACCTACAAACACTCTAGGGTAATGAAGCTTGAACGACTGGGAGTCAGTAGATTGGACATATTGTTTTGTTTGATTTCTTGCTTCAACATACACAAAAGTTGTTTTTTTTTTTTTTTCAATAAAGCTAATTTACTTTGTAGTAACCGAAGCTATTTTAGGAAATGAAATAGCAAATTTAGAATTATTTCATTTTTTGTTACCTTACGTCCCTTTTCTACCGATATGGGTTCATCGCGGCTATGGATATGAATGGTGAATTGATGAAATGTATTAAGGAGCCTTACTTAGGATTTGAACCTCCCACCTCCTACCACTCTGCCACGGAAACTGGATTTAACTTAACATATTCTGCCTTTAATGACTAATTGAATTTACAGTATTAATTTTATAGATGTCTGTAAGAGACTATTTTTCTAACATCTGTTTCAATGAGTAAAATAAAACTAATATTATTGATGTCAATATCGATTTGTCACACTGATATGGGTTACGTATTCTATCGCACTAATAAATTTTACAAATTAACTCATATCAGGCCTTGCACGAAAATTATGTTACAAAATCTTGGATACTTGTACATAAGAAAATGTTATTTCGATTATGTTCAGAACGTTAAAATTAATTTAATTAAAATTAGTAACATGGCGAACAATGTGCATTGTGTTGAAAGTAGTCCTACTTTTTTATTCAGATTGAAACAAATCGGCAAAATTATGATAATCCCACATAATAAATGAAAAAAAAATACTTCTTTGTCCTTATTAAACATTTCTTATTTAACTATCAAATGCCTAGAAATAGCATAGATATTATTCCGTTAGGCTCTACTTCAAAGTACGTTTCATAATATCATCTTATTTCTCGTATTCATACAGAAAATAATAATAATATGTATTTTTATTTATAGTTGTTAGAAAGATCATGGTAAGGAAATAGCGATAAACCATAATACAGCATTTAGACATGCAACAAGACACATAAAATGGAAATATACAGCGAGCTAAATAGGTCGAATATTGAGTAAGATGATTATCAGCGACAAAAGTACATGAATAGTACACCCCATCTTCGCCAAAAGAAAATAAAGCAACGAAGAGAACGGGGACGGTAATATATGACATTAAAACAAATAATTACCCAGCGGAACTTTTTCAAAAATGTTTTCCAGTCATTAAAGTACACGGAGTGCAAACAGTAAAGTAATATTAGAACTCAAACTTAATTCTGTACAAGAAATGAAACAATCTAGTGATTAGTAAGTTAATTACGAATTTTAAAAATCAGAAATTTTAATAATGTATGTTGTTATAAAAATAAAATTATGAAAAAAATAACCAATGTATGCGCTTTTAAATTATTTTGTTGGAATTTGTTATCAGTTATGAGTTTTGGGAGGCTCCTAAAAGGTTAATTAATTTTTATCAGTATTTATATCATTTTAGACGGGTGTAGGTAGACCTACTAATTTAACAGTTTTATTAGGTACATGGTTTTTAAACTATTTCAATATATTATGTGTACGTTCATACAACATTTTAGGGCTTTTTACTTGAGTGGTACGTACATTCGTTTAATACCTTGCGTTCAACATTTAATTTTTTGCTGTAACATTACAATATAATATAATGTTGCTTTAATGCACATGTTCTTATCCAAAATAGTCAGTTCAATTCTTCATTGACCTCTCTCCGAAATTATTATTCCGAAAGATTCATACTCTGTGAGCGCTCGAGAATTCAGCCAGCTGTACCAGCAACCTTTTTGCACTGTGGTCACCAGCCCATCAATATTTGCCGTGTCCAATCTGCTTATGTATTCTGTCCACTCGGCGAGTAATTGACGAGTCTCGCTGCATCTGTCTCATGTTGCCGGGCAGTGCGTATCGCGAAATGCACCATTTAACATTTTTAACTCGCCTTTGAAAATGAATTGCTGGCAGGCGTCGGGAAAGATAGGGCGCGGCTTAATCCCCAAGTATTGGCATGTGGGTAGACAAATTTGTTTTCTCACGGCAGAGGAGAAACAACGAGAAGAATGCTCTGGGTGAGCAGAGAGGAACGAAAATCGGTGATAAAACCCGCAGTTTTCAGGACCCAACGTTCCGTGAAGTCACTTGTTATGGTGTCGTGTTGGAATTGCATTGTATACCTGTGGCGAAGACACGAAATTGTACGGGCGATTGAATATGCATCCAATAGGATTTTCGGGTAATGTGGCTAGCCCCTAATCAACCTCGAACAGGAAATATCTCCGGGTTACTATCACCGAGGGTTCAGATCTAAGGGATGAATACGTTTGAGTCTCTGAAGTTGCAGATAAGCCTCGACTCGGTGAACTAAAGAACGGAGATTATACCAATCTTCGTTGCAGTATAACGTGCCTACACACAACTACACTTTAGGTTGGACCTCTCACGAATCTCTCTGCCAGTACAGAAGATGAGCGTTCTAGCTTCACAAACTGTAATAGAGTACTCGTCTGTGGCACCGTTTTCGCAGAATAACGGTATGTCGTCATGTGTTCGATTCCGTTACGATCAAAACGTTTCCATACAGTAGGAGAGTTAATGACAGACCACAATTGAACCGTTCCCAACTTGAAGTACAACAGAAGCATCAGTTCAGCAAATGGTCAGGAGGTATCAACGTGAGACTGTATTAAAATACTTTCAGTGAACTGTAAGATTGAGCTTGGAATTTTGCTGACTGACGGCAAAACGGAATTAAACCGAGTCACCTTCATTCGTTTTCTTGGCTAATGATGAACCGTTTCCATATGCATTGCTTCTATTTTGGTTATTTTATGCCCCTCTTCTACCTCTTCAGTTAATCTTGACGATGAGGACTGATGAAATAGATGATGATAACCTTACCAGGGTTCCAACTTGGGTTCTCAGTTTTCGTAGTGCATTTCGCTGAAAACTTCACCATGAAGGTCAACAATAAACATTGTTGATCTCTCCTTACACTTATGCGTGGAGTATATTGTCCTTGATTAAGCTTGACGCCCACTGACACGCAGAGAAACGCGGGAACAGAACGCAACAGACGTTTAAGAGAACCTGCTGACTTCTGGCACGGAAATTCCCGCTTCGGTTCCGCGCGTTTCCCTGTAGTGGGCTTTACAACATTTGATTTCAATAGAAGCAGACAACAGAAGTTCTGTTGATTTTTGTTGCCGCGTCTCTCCGCGTCTCAGTGGGCGTTAAGCTTTACCCTACTCGAACCTTAACCTTCGGTGGTGACATCACGAGTCGACCACTCGACCACGGATGCAACTGTGTAGTGGATCTTGTATTTGAGTCTCGCGTAAGCCTTTTCAATATTCATCCTCATCATCAAGATTTAAGCTAAAACACAAAACAACGTGAAATGAACAGAAAATTCCTGCACTCGGTTGTCATACTCCCACTAATTTTACTCTTTGTTCAATTTAGAGAATGTAAAACAGACATTGATTAAAAGTTACCCTTGGACGGCGGTCAAAATGAGCCCATTCTGCACGTTCCTCTCTGCAAAAGGGTTCAATTTCAAATGCAAAAACGCGGTGATGCAGAGAAAGGACAGCGAAGGGATTGATAATGACAGAAAACACGTGCTTCCACTTCTGACAGCCAGCATTCTAATGACGCGTTATTATTAAATTAGAAGTACATAAATAAAACTTCATGTTCTCACGTTTTATATGCAAATTTTCTTCTCGTGAGCTTCCTACCTCTGGCACGGGTTTCCATGAGGAACCCTTTGCGAAGGAGATTCTGGAGAGGAAGAAATCAAAAGGATGAGAAGCATCGAAGATGGAGCAAATAGTCTCCATATCAAACGTCAATAATTTAAAACAGTTTTGCTTGTCCTGCACGATACTTGTCATGGGAGAGTCTTCAATTTATTCTAGCAGATTAGTGACATCAAAATATTCTCTCCTTTTTAGTATCTTCACTTCCTTGCAATTATTAATGGAGATAAAAAAATGCAAGTAAAATATCGGGCACAAATTTCGTAGGCGTCCTCTTACTTTTTGTATAGTCAGGAAATTATGCTTTTTCTGATTTAATATAACTTCATCCAAGTAAAGTGCAGTAAAGTAGAAATAAACTCTCATCAACATCATACCACTTTCAAATTCACAGATGTTACTTAAGAAACTTCATTCAAAATACGAAACTTGCAACAAAATAGTAACACTCCTACCATTATATTATCCTTTTGTTTTTAATGACAATATTAATATTGTTGACAAATTCTGTGCATTTGAACAACAATCCATCAATTTTCGACAAAACAGATTGATTGAATATGTAAGTATTGATATAAAAATATAAAATATTTAACCATATATTCATTTTATGTTTTATTGTGATTATAGAATTAACCAAACTGCAAATAGTCCGTGGTGTTTTTTTTGGGAATTGGCCATATCAAACTATGTTTATAAATATATTTTTCCCTTCTCGTGACAACATTAATTTATCTAATATGTTTATTATACATATTCATATATTCAAAAATATGTGAAGTGATATCTCATAGAATCTATATATTTCTGTGTGCAATAGAGTTCCGATAATTAGAAGTGGACCGGACCTAGTCTACATGGAATTTAAAAAAAAAAACTGACTATACGGAAAAAACCTGGCGAAAATCGGAAGAGGTGAAAGAAAGAAGCATATAACAAAAAACTAAATTGTGTGAAAATGGGATATCTAGTATCTGAGGTTGGGGAAACCTTAGATAAACATTCCAGTGTTCCCATCAGGAGCTTGCACGTTACTGTACTCACTCGCTTCACAAGGCTGGATCGCCCTCGCTGCTCTTCTAAACACAAAAATCTGATTTGTTTGATTTAACAAAACACTTCTGGTTCGCCTTCTACAAAAAATTTAGTAACCTTTACTAAATTTTGTTATTTTTACCATTGCTAAGAGAATTTAGTTCGGATGAACAAACATTTGTTTTTCGCCCTTTTAAACAATTGTTTGGTTTCCACAAACTATTTTTTGGATATTCTAACCATTTTTCTCTGTGTACGACTGACCAAACGCCCCTCAAAGTCACATTTTGTTTGTCTCGGATTACAGGGAATATAGGATTATCGAGACGCTACTGTGTATATTGCTACAAGATTTCGCTTTCAGATTAACTTATTCGTTAATTTGTTACCCTCTTGTGTGCTTCGTGATAGGCATTGCCGCCATCACTTATCTTAATCTAAGAGTTCAACTAATAGTAAAAATACACACATAGACACACCTCTGACGCCACGATATGCTGGTTAAATTAATTGATTAATTTATTTACTTCGCTTTTCCTCCATTTTTGGCTAATCGCGAAGATGAGGAAGGGTAAAAGAATTGATGAAGGGACACTCAGAAAGAGCACCCATGTCCAGCCCTCTATTCGAACCGGCACCTCTGGCGTCGTAGCGAGCTGTGCTAAGCAACTTGCCACGTAGATCAGCAAGTTCGGGAATTGATTTCCAAGTTATGTCGCATATTGTTGGTTCTGACTGCTTTAAATTGTAGCTTCATTCCCAGTTACCCTATATGAGTATGAAATCAATCCAGAAACCAACAGTATTCAGGATGCAGGAAATTACATGACTGAAAATATCACAGAATTTTAAGAATACAGCATACGAATTTATTTCAAATTATGAATTTCTATGCAAGGCTAGTAATCTCTTTCAGACTGTTAGTGTGTTACTAACATGTTTGACTAGCATATTCTGTGTTGACAATTAGTTTCGTTACTACCACTTAAGTATTAGAGCATCAATGAATATAATATGCTGTACGAGTTTGCGCATAGAATTTCAAACGTTTCGTGTCTGACAGCTTTGACCAAGGGTGACCCTAATCTTGTTAAAAATGTAGTTCTAATCCAACGTCCCTAGCAAAGAAAAGATAAAACTATGTAATTATCCAGGTTTGACGGCTTCATGGCAGGGACAGCTGATAGATGGAGCAGATAGGCAGCAAAGCTATTAGCTTGCTGGCGACTATATTCGACCTTCTTTGTTTCAGACAAGGTCCGGACTAGCAACTACGCTAACGAAATACCTCGTCTAGTCGGCATCCATTTATTGAGTCCTAATAAGGTTGCTATTAAGAAAGTTGAAACGTTTGCATATATGCATGTGATGAAGTGCGTACGAGTTCCTGCGAGTAGCGTGCGTGAATGCGTGTGTGATTTTTTTTTTCACCAGATACGTAAAGCTAATTGTGGGAACGAATAGGTCAACTGTTAATGGCGGAATTTGTAATATGAACTTAAGAATCTGAAACAATTCAAGATCCAAGTGGATGCTGCAAAAGTCTGAAAAAAAGTAATCTCCTTGTCATTTATGACCACTTTCGATAAAATATGTTGAACTCGTTAAACTAATACAGTTTGTATTGTGTGCAAAATTGTAATTTCCATGAAACTATTCCACCTGTCATTTATGAAGAAAAGATTTTAAAATGCCGCAGACTGAAATAAAAATCCGATGATACTTCTTTCATTTCCCTCATTTGAAATTTATGTTGCTAGAATTTCACACGATTAACATGATTCCCGATTCTGATATGTCAATCGGGGCCTCCCCGATGGCGCAGTGGTAGCGTCGTCGCCTTGTAATCAAGGGGTCCCGGGTTCGATACCCGGTGGAGGCACATAGTGGTTCGGATCCCACTTTAAACTGTATGGCCAGTCCCGATTAGCCTTACAGTGCATAAAGTGGACTTAAAACACCAAGTCAATCATGCTAATATTAGTATACTTGGCAATTTTAAGATCCGTCTATTGCATCCATTCAGCACTGAAAAATTGATTTTTTTTTCAATTTTAAGTTTGTTTTAAGTACACTCTATGCATAAATAGGTTAATCGGGACTGGACCTACAGTTTAAAGTGGGATCCGAACCACCAGGTGTCTCCGCCGGGTATCAAACCCGGGACCTCTTACAAGGCGACAGCGAAACCACAACGACATCGGGGAGGTCTTAAATTATTCTACGGAATTAAATTTATATCACAGGAGTAATTGTTTTTATGTAGCCGAAAGAACAACAAATGGGTTAGAGAAAGCAAAACACTTGTTCCCTAAATATTTGAATATTAATTACAAAAATATTTGATTGATTGGTTGATTTAGTTTATTTTACTTCTCTTTCTGCCACTTTTGGCTAATCGCGAAGATGAAGATGATATGAAATTGATGAAAAGACACTTGAAAAGAACAGCCATGCCCAAGCGAAGATTCGAACCCGGGACCCCTGGTGACTCCGCCACGTAGGTCGTCAAAAAATTTCAAGGAAAACACGAGATGACAATATTTGATAATTATCCAAAGATGCCTGGATACCGTAAATCATTCAATGTTTGCCGAGGAATAGAATAACAAACAGCCTAGTTGTTAGCGTTGCACACTTTGATGGAAGCTAGCCCAACATTGTGAGAGTTGTTGAAAAAGTATAGTTAGGTGACTAGCAACTGGAAAGCTAGGGAATAACGATGATGACAACAAATCACACAAGGAAAGCCTACCGTACTTAGTATAATACAATGAGGGCAGATCATTTCGCCTCTTTTGGACGTCTTTCATCATACCGTTCAGCAATGACGAAGTCACGTGTCAAACCGGAAGCAGGAGGAAATTCCTTTGCCTATTACGAATCCAAGTTTACAGGAAAATTGCTCAGGGTGTTCCCGAATTATATGACTCATCAATGTATGTAAAACGGTAAGATTTGACCAACATGTATGGTGATTCAGAGTCATCCGTGCATATATATAATATATTATCCTGGTGCTCAAGCTCAAGGCGTCTGACAGGTGCAATATTTATAAAATATTTTGGAGCAATTTGTTCGATAAACTTGCATATCTTACAAAAACTTAAATATTGCTGGTAATAATTTTGAATGAAAACACTGCAAAAGCGAAAGAAACTAAATATATGTTTAACCAATTAATTATCTCTCTAGAATTTCTGAACCCGAAGGTTCATTCCCACAGCAACATAAATTTCCTACCCTTCCATATTCTATGCAAGATACGTATATCCACTCATGACCATCCTTACCAATCCAATCCTTACATTCAGATCCATCTTAATCTTGGCTTTCCCACAGCTCCCTTACCATTAGGTTACCCAACAAGGATCCTGTAAGCATTCCTATTCTCTCCCATGTGTGTCACATAGTTTGCCCGGAAGTTCTCTTAATTTAATTATTAATAAGAATATTATTAATATTTCGATTAGCGCGTAAATGAAATTATATAAAAGAAGCACAATTTTCAAAAGGTTTTATGCATGAGAAAAAAAATGCATATTTTTTTTAGTACAGACATTTTCGATGATATTTATAATTGAGTCCATTAAGTAAAATATTTTTTTTAAAAAAAAACAATATTATTCAATTCCCCATTTGATTTATCAGGTTTAAGAAACATTTTCATTTGCATTTACGAGTTTGCAAATTGACTAATAACATTTTTAATTTTTTTTTTTTCAAATATACCAATAATAATGGTGACTAAGAACTTAGAATTTTTGGAATGTGCAATTCTCTTCCGTACTTGGAAAATCTGTATTACCGAACCGCTACAATGAATCACACCCAAAACCCTTTAATAAAAAGCTGAATCCCGAACTATTAGGTAATCAGTTACCTAGAACTACGTTTGTGAATCCTATTGTGTAGCGTAATAATAATAACGAAATGCACTTATTATGGATATTTTAAAATTACTATAGTAATTCATTTGATTTCAACACTACAAAAAACTGTCATAGCGGGAAGCAAATTTACTATTACATTATTTGCCCTATTGTGCCAAAGAGATAATTTTGAAAAGTGGTGGTTTCCTTTACAATAAAAGCACACACATTAAAAAAAGTAATTGTCGAAATATTTTTCAGTAAGCAATTTACTTAATAAATAATGATCATTCTATCACAACTACCGATTCCAGTGGACTAGTAGCAACGCAAAGGGGGGCCAGGGTGAAAAGAGAAAAGCAGTTGGGGACCTTGCTCCCAGTTTTTTAATATTTGACTATCATTATATAATTGCATCATTATTACCACACACAGTATTCTGCATTAAATTACCAAATTCTGAGAATAATTGCATGCTCTCCCCTTCCATCAGCCACTCTGCCCCCTTCCTCTGCCAGCCCAATCTTTATATGTATTTTCCTGACGTCCCTACCTTATTGGACTGTTCAGTGAAAGAACAAGCATTCACATTCTCAAGCTGCTCATTACACATGTTGTTTAACAAAGGATTCATATGAATTCGATTACTCCCGACGCATTTCTAAATGTGGTTGTCACAAGCTCACTGAATGTGTATCACTGGCCGTAGATCAAGAATGGAGGAGATCATGGTTGAATGCAGAAGGTCGTGTTTTAATAAATGAAAGGTCACCAGACAAAGGTCAGCTGAAGGTAAATGGTGATGGAAGAGAGAAAAGGATAGAGAGCTTTCTCTAAAGGCTTGTGATGTATGGAGTCTTCCGTATGCCTAAAGTTCAACTCCTCCTCTGATCTTCGCTCAGTTCGAAGACTGATGACCAAATGAATAATCCGACGCAAAGAACGCCGTGAAACGAAACCAACGAGACCTGATATGACACATGAGAAATGATATTAACGACACAAAGTGAAACTAATTGATGTTCCTTACATGATATGCTACCCGGTTGGCATTTTTCCTTCCGTAGGCTCTGAGATATACGCTGGCTGCGAGGTTGAGCGAGCTGAGCTGGTTTAAGGTTTTCAAACCGATTACGCTTAGCTGCTGCAAACTCTCGCTCGTGCCACCATAACGTATGGACCGCTTCATTGAACTTTCGCAGTTTAGGCTGTTGATCAAATACCGAGAACCATCGTTCTTTGGTGCTGATATATGAGGGTTTCCAAGCTGATACAAAAGCTGAAATTAGATCATCTTCATTCAGGATAAACTACGTCATGTCTGCCTAGAAAATATGAGACTGATGGTCATAAGCAGGATGGGATTGCCCCATCGAGCTTTGTCCTGTACAGAAAGACAAAAGATATTGCCATGTCACTGAGGCATTTAGGCGCAGAAAGATCTGTATATTATCAGCCTTAACAATGAATGAGAATAAAAGATGAATCACTTCTTGGTTCCCTTGACAAGGTCATTAAAAACCATGTCTCTATTGCAAACCATATAGTGCTGACCAGACGGTAACCTTGCCTGAGTAACCTGCATAGTATTCTACACTCTGTCTCGAGAATCTGTTGAGCAAGGTCGCGCATAACGGTTGAGAAGGGGAGAAAGCGAGTGGGCGGAGCAAATCTGTGCGCGCTGCTGCAAACGTTTTTCCCTCCATGCACTCACTTCCCCCCTCACGCGTTTATTGGTGGAGCCCTCTATAGTCACTACTTGCGCAGAGACTTGTTTTCGTTCGCTTGCTCCAGAGATTCCCGGGCTAGTTCTATAATAAAGTTGATGAAATTGAAATAGCTATTATTGCATATTTCAGTGATATCAACGTTGCCATGCATACTCAAATCATTGTTATATTGAAATATTCCTTCAAAATATCTCTGCTAAGATTTCATGTCCAAATCTACACTTTTAGTCATAATTTACTATTTTTCTTCTAGCACGGTTGATTTTTTGTGAATTTTGAAGCCCATTGCAATAAATTTATCTATTCATGTATGCTCAACAAATGTAGTACTCACGTTATAACACTATACAATACAATTTCTGCTCTTATAGTATAACAAGACAAGAAACCCTAGCAAATCATCATAATGTTGGTATTATCATGCAATTTATCAATCGATCAGTCAATTTTGCTTCTTAATTCAGCTCGAAAGCTTTATTGTTTAATAAAAACATACCAATGATAACCTGCCTATTTGTAGCACAACTAATGCATCTGTACTAGTTTCAAAACCGAAAGGTAAGTCAGTGTCATCTAAAACCAATGTGAGGTCTTCTGTTCCATCTTTTATCAGTTTCCGATAATTAAGGTGGTTTTGTTTTAAGTCTGCCTTATGCACAGATAGGGTAATCTGGACTGGACCTGTACTTAAAAGTGAGAACAGCCATGTATGATTCCAACGGTCCCGGGTTCGAATCCCTGCCTGGGCATGTGTGTTCTATGCGAGTGTCCCTTCACCAAATTCATCACATCATGACTCATCCTCATCGTCGCGATTAGCCAAAAGTGGAAGAAGCAGACGCTAAATACAAGGCGAGGACGTTACCACTACGCCATCGAGGAGCCACTCTGATACTTGAGTACTTAATTAAATACAAATTGTTAAAGGTGAGAAGTTTAAACGAAAGTATTTCTGGGCCCATTGTCATTATTAGTTAAGGACGATTCACGGGGTGTAACGGATGACTCTTTCTCAAGACATCCAAATGTCAAACTCACTTCCATGTAGTTCACCCAGAACTGCATTTTGCAGACTAACGAGGCTCTGGCGTCTGGACCCACCCATTGTCAGTATAATCCTCTATGGGACCTGTGTTGTGTTCTGTCCTTATGTGTTTGTAATTGTCCTTTCATCCATTACACCATCCTCTTTAACTTCAATATTTTCTCAAAATATTCATATACTCGAAAATAAGATTGCGGGCTGAAGGTTCTGTGCAATAAAAAACCGCTGCATAACAACAATATTAGCTATAAAGTGAATAAATTTTACCTGAAGATAATATTGTTCAAGTATGAAACGATGAATGACAATAACTTGTTGCTCTTCAAGTTCTTTTACGTTCTAGCAGGCAACTTTCGCCCCCAAAACACACCCACCAAATGAATCGCTGAAAATAATATAATTGCACAGATGGACGGAGATTCACAAACCTATATTTTACAGATCGAAATAGCAGGCATTCAGGTTATGAAATGACTTCGTAAAACTACTTTGTGCCAGATATTAGCACAGTAAATGGGCGAAATGAGCTCGTTCGTCGGGGAGCATAAAATTTAACTCGGCTCTCATTATTGCGATGTTATGCTGCACACCATGAATGCTCCCAATGTTGATCTTCGACCTGATATTCGAATGCTCTGTTTCCACAGACGCTGCTGCGAGATACTGGGGTGTAAAATAACATTATCGTTCGGCCAATAACTGTCGTTTGGTTCGTCGACACCTGACAGGCTGGGAAGGTTATGGTGTTATTTCTGCATGAAGATGAATTTTGCCACAATGGACGGCTCTGTGCTTCCATAAATTCCATTCCTCGCCGGATGTCCTTCAACGGAACGTGCACTGCACGAACGCTTATTCACCCAGATTGCAAAACGTTCCAAAGATTTCACATTTTTGTCGAAATTCTCTATTTCTATTCCTATTTTGGTTATTTTACGTCATCCGGATAATGGATATTCGAATTTCAAATTATCCGATATCCGTTTCGGATGCAACGAATAATTAAGATATTCGAATATCCGGATAATTTGAATAACCCGAATTTCGGATATCCTGATATCCAAATTCTCCGCATATCAGACTTAATTAATAATTTGTGGAAAATACGAGGGTAAGTCAAAAATTATCTACACTTTGCCACAACTTTTCTCAGGTTGGCCACACTGCCTTCAGCGCTTGTGTGCTATAAGGTTGTACTTTTGTTGTCATGTGGCCTAGGTTTGATCTTAATCGCTGCATTTTACTTTCTGTTGTTACAGATTAAACATGGCCGCTCCACTGGCAGTATGCACCAAGGAAGAACAGGGATCAGTGATCCAATTTCTCTGGTCTGAAGGTGTGTCAGCGCTGTTCTTTCTTGGTGCATACTGCCAGTGGAGCGGCCATGTTTAATCTGTAACAACAGAAAGTAAAATGCAGCGATTAAGATCAAACCTAGGCCACATGACAACAAAAGTACAAATTTATAGCACACAAGCGCTGAAGGCAGTGTGGCCAACCTGAGAAAAGTTGTGGCAAAAGTGTAGATAATTTTTGACTTACCCTCGTACATTTAGTGAAATACGAAAAGGACGAATAAAATAATATGAGGATAGCCCGTAAAACGGATAAACTATAAAACTGTCCGGAAATTGCACACATTCGGATATCTGAACATTTTGGATAATCCGAATATCGGATTCGAACGTGGGATTCGAACCTGCGATCTTTCAACAACTGAGCCAGCTCGTTACCACTTCATTGCTTTCTTAGAGGTCGAATTCTTTATCCCTTGAAGACTGAATTAAAGTGAAAGTCGAGATGTATGGAAGTTATTTCTAGGCCTCGGGATTCTTTAGGGGAACATTACACAAAGAAAACTAAATGTATCAAATTATTTGATGCAGCAGAAACACGTCGACTGATGCACTAAAGTGTGTTTTTGGTCTTAGGCAATGATCACATTTACAGTCATGGATGTTTGCATATTGTTTGTAAGGGTAACTCCAAAGTGCATCATGTGATGCAAGTGAGTATTTCTTTTCTATATCGAGCTGTACTTGAATGCATCAACTGATGCATTTTTATGCATTTTTGTTTCAACAGTTGCATTTACTTTTCTGCGTGTGTGCTGTAGTAGGCGAGTGTACAACGTAAACTAGCATCCGAATATGATATGCAATCTACTTTTTATTACAGAACCCAAAGTATGGTTGAAGCATAATGTTTAGTTCGCAGGCTTGAAAGATAATTTGAAATTAACTATTGTTTGCTTCCTCCACCACTGATTCGAATGTAAAAGCATGGATATAGACAGGGTGGGTGCGAGCCTGGGGCATACAATATTCGAGAGGGGCCTATAATCAAAATTTATCAGACTTTTGTTCCTTAGTACAGATGTACTATATAATCATAATATTAGTTATAATTTTAATATTACTAGTAAGTAAATTTAATTTTTATATATTTAGTATTATTATCTGACAGAAATAACCAGAACACGTTGAAGGTTAAGAATTATTGGAGGCTAATAAAAGTTTCAAAATTATTGTTTCATTTCAATTATGATGTACTCAATGTGCGACGTTCATTATATTTAATTACAAAACTGGCTGGGTTCAGTATCAAACTGTTACTTTAACTATAAAAGTGGCAATATTTGATCATATCTAAATATCCAATAACATAATTATGTTTTTTTAAGACTTTTTATTGGATTTTGACGCTGTAGTAAATTTACATTGTTTCATAAAATAGTGTTTTACCATCATGATTTCATTCTATTAGTAAACGAACAATACGTATTAACTATTTTTTACAAAAATATTTGAACACGTTCTTCATGTAGTAGCCTTCTTTGTTTAGAATATGATTTCCGTAATTTTGGATATGTTTAAGTATGTCAAAATAATCCACGAATGGTTAACAATATACAATATTCGAGGGGCCTATAATCAAAATTTATCAGATTTTTGTTCCTTAGTCTAAGTACAGGTGTCCTACATAATCATAATACAAACGTTAATAAGTACAACTGATATAGATTAGTTACTGAATTGGAAGCTCCAGCGTCCTTTAAACTCGTAATAAACTGCACACAAACAATTATTTTTATCTAACGCGGGGCCCCCTGAAGCATGGCGCCTCGGGCGAGTACCCGAGCTGCCACGCCCTAGGGCCGGCTCTGGATACAAACAGGAGAACTGATGATTCGGTTCGATCCAAGTTGACCGCAAATCTAGAGCCAATCAAAAAAAGCGACAACGTAAGTATTTTCACACCCTGCTGGCCACCAGAGATAATCCACATACTTCGGTTTATGAGGTGATAAACTTACCAATGAGATTTCGACGCTACGAATCGCACTGAATAGAGAAGCTTAAAGTTTTTTAAAAAAAACTTATTTCTGACCTCAAGTTCAAGAGGTTAGAAGAAGAGGTTGACGTGTGGCGAACGTATAAGACTCGGTCGTAGAACCAAAGCTAGAGATGCTATTAACGTGATAGTTTCGTGCGTATAAAAGTTTGTCACTCACCATCAGCCCGTTCCTCTACCATTTTTATGTTTCTGGTCGCCTGGGTTCTGTCTGGGTCTCATGAGCAAAATCGCTTCCAACACTTTGATTTATGTTGGCGGGAAAATAGAAAGTTAAAAATTTTATTGCCTCTGTTTGTACCTCTATTACGGAGCTGTACTCCATGGCTGTGGATGAGATTTTCTGGTGTTAGCGACAAACGCCTCGGAAGACATAAAATTGCTTTCTGGGATAACCTTTTGCTTTTCATTGTGGTTGGTCCAAACATAAAACTCCTCTGGTGTTCACGGCCTCGTTTCTTCCCGCTTTCTTAATGATTTTGTTCCTTCATTGTCTTCTAATGCTGGAGGTTTTAAATTAAGTGGCTAGTAAAGTATATTGTAATTATTTTTCAATATGATTTTCCAGCTTTATGGCCCACCCAAGTTTTTTTGCGTCCACCTATTAAAAGGCTCGTTTTAAAACAATAAACAACGATTTAAAGTTTTGCTGTCCGTCACTTATTTCAAAATTCGACACGCCTGTCCGTAACTTAGAAGGACGCTGGTATAGGATGTGACAAACAAGAAATATTTCAAGGTACAACGGACAAAATGACACCATGGCTTCTATGACTTCAAGAGTGAGCAGAATCCATTTTTTTAAAATTTTCAAACGGATAACTTCACGCCTGTTATGAATATTTTTTCATAATATAATGTTCACAGAATCTGCATTATGCAGGAATTGTTGCATATTGTGTAGTAGTTAAAAGTGAATCAGGTTTATCGCTAGAAGTTACTTAAGAATGTACCCATACTGTTTAAAATTTCTGCGTAAGCTACTTGTGAGTTATGATACTTAGATTTATTTCTCTTCTTGAGAGAAAATCGATTTTTGGTAGCCGTTAGTAATAGCGAGATTATATTGTACGCTAATAATTTCATAAAATGCGCAAGATGTTCTGTTGAAATTGTAGTGATTTATTTTATTTTCAAGGTTTGAATTAAAAGTAAAGTTGTGTTAGATAGATGTTTTTATGTCTCATCTTCCAACATCATATTATTTCCTTATTTCTATTCTTGAAGCGCAAATGTTGTAGTAACATTTTTGAAAATCTCTTTTCATCTTTATAAATATAGGAATTTAGTAGGGCTGAGCCGAACGTATCGGTATCGGCCGATACCTGTCGTATCGGTCTCGGCGAGTATCGATTGATTTTCTCTTACCGATACCATCCGATACCAAAGATTTTCAGTGACTAGAAGAACAGGCAAAAGCAACAGCTCGTCTCAACATTTGCAATTTTTAAAAGTTTGTTCACCCTTCCTTGTGACAGATTGGAAGACCAGCACAGGAAGTTCCATAGATTTTCCTAGAAACACTGGATCATAAACCCCCACCCTCCTGAGAAGTTGATTTCAAGATCTAAGACATGGGTGCGTGAAAGCTGAACCCAAATGTGACCATGAAGGCATGTATCTCCTTAGTTAACGCTCTGGGAAATTCATTGCCAATACTTGCTTGAAGCTCGTGGTGGTAAGATAGGTGGATGTTTTTAACCCCCGCCACGCTAAAGCCGTGTCAGGTAGTTGCGGAGTTCTTGGAAAAGAGGGATGAAGGTCACTGTGAAATTAGCTTTGTTTTATCTACGTTCAAGCGCGAAGGGGAATCAGTAGAGGCACATTTTTTTGGTAAATAAAAAAGCAAAATTTCGGTACAAAAACTGGATCAATTTCGGGTTCAAAAGCGGTAAATAAAATAAAATATCGGTGTTATAGCGGTGAAAAAATGGATGAAAAGTGGTATATAAAAAGACATATTGGTTTTAAAATTGTGAAAATAATCCTAAATTTGATTTAAAAATTACACTTATTCCACAGAATTAACATTTCACTTCTAATAGCACACTTATGTAGTTATCAGAGTATTAAGTTTATTTCTGTGTAAAGGAGTCCATTTTTGCTTCTCCTATATTAACAGCAGAATTAATCAATTTTCCGGGAATTGCATAACTCTCAGGATAATTCAGACCTCGGAAGGTGTCGCGTCGGTGAATAAACCCTGAATTTCGTGTTTAAGAGTTAATTTCGCTTTTTGCAGTTCATTTCGCATTATTTCGTGACAAAATATGGTCACAAAATGCACCTCACACCTTTCAAAAACATGAAAAATTAACACTACAATGTGTTTTTTCAAATTTCGTTTTTTCGTCAAAAACGAAATATGCATGCCCCTAGGAATCAGCAATTTATACTTATCCTCTTCACGTCTCTCTTTCGTGTGACTGCCGGTATCGGCCAATGATGGCTATTTATTTCCGCCGAAATCCGACCCCCGTGGCGGAGTGTTTAGCACATCGCGCTACGACGCAAGGGTTCGAATCCCGGCCTGGATGTTTGTGAGTGTCCATTCATCAATTTCATCACATCATCACTCATCCCCATCTTCGCAAAATTAGCCAAAAGTGGCACAAAAAGCGAAGTAAAATAAAGCAAATCAATCAGTCAATCATTAATTTCCGCCTAGATTAGATTGGGAACATACGGCTTTGAATGACAGTTCTAAGAAATATAAGCTAATCGGGACTGGACCTACAGCACTATGTGCCTTCACTGACTATCGAACCCGCGATCTATTGATTACAAGACGACGGCGACACCATCGGAGAGGCCCCTCTAAATATTTATGTACACCACTACTTACAATAATGTACATAAAATATTTATCAGGAACTTTACTTTTCATCAAATGTACGTATGTACCTTCATTATTTTTGTTATTCAATAAATATTCAATTGTTTACTTCTTTGACATAAATTTCGATACCATGACTGTTGTTTTTACACAAATTTTAGCTGTCTTAACTACACGTAAGCTAGATGATAAATATTTGCTGTTTTATCTCTTATTTTATAGCGTCTTTTTACTATTTATGTAATAACAATATTTTTTAGTCAAGATAGAAAGAACAAAATAGTATTAACGTTGTCTTTCCTCCGTTTCTTAGTCTGTGGTTACATACAACAATACTCCATACGCATCAGAGAAATTAAGTACTAATTAATTAATTTTCATATTATTACAAATTAACGTATTAAATAGGAACAATTTTATTATTATATTTCTGAGACACTTGGCTCTGACTGGCTCCCCAAATTATATATTTCTAAATACGTGCCTAGTGATGTATCGAGTTAGTATGACTCGGTAATTAGACTTCTTATTTCATACTGGAAGTATACAAGTATCGGCATCGGTATCGGTGGGTATCGGTATCGGCAAATAGTGGTATCGACTCAGCTCTAGAATTTAGGTATTGCTGATAGCATTCTGACTAACAGATAGGAGACTACTGAAATGTTTTAAGGCATACGAACTCTCCATTGGCACTGGATCTATGACATCCAACCATAGTCGCGAACGAAAATGTTAGAACATGTTTGCATCTGTAAAATTCTGACTCTTTACGCCAATCGCGACCATGAATATGGAAGATGATTAGATGAAACTGATGCAGGAACACCACGTTCCAGCACAGAACCACAGAAACCTTAGGCGGCTAGATTGTGAGTCGACCACTCAACGCGCTCGACCACCGAGGTGGTGGAAGTGCTGAGCGATTATATCTTTCTTTATCTGATGACTTAAAAGTTGCAACCTCACCAGCAGGCTGCGAAAAGCAAACCGGCAAGGAGCACCACTCTCTTCATCATAATTTGTCCGACCGAAATAAAGAATGGAATTAGCCATGTTTCCAGAAGATGATGCTGCAATCAGGTAGCAAATGGGAAGCACGTGAAATCGGATAGATATTTTGTCTCTTTTCTTGCATGCGTGCGATTTATCTTGACTGATTTATTGTCAATCACTCGCACCTAGCCGGTCGCTACAACTGTTTAGCTGTTCCAGCAATCACACATTTAATACCAGGCATCTTTTCCAGTGGCCAACTGTTTTGTATGCCTGTCAGAGATGCGTCCGCTGCTCGCCTGTTTGAGTGATGCCCTTGTTGGCCTGAAGCAACGTCCAGAAACAAGCTCAGACCATACTATGTAATCTTCTTCCATGAGGTCCACCGAATCGCAATTTAAATTAATTTCAATGTCGTCATTAACCAGCATCACCTTCGCTGATGTATCTCAGAGGAGAAGACAACCACACGCACATCCACACATCGCAATCACATGCACACAAATGGATTTTACATGACCCTCATGTGTACAAAGGAAGGAAGAAAAGTAATCTATCTTGACGAACTTGTCCTTCAGAAAATACCCGTATAAAGGTATAAGTATTTTGTTTATTTTTTAAATGTTTTTTTCGTTACGATGGAGATGAATAATGGTGAAATGCATAAAATGACCATCACCAATCGCTTAGTAAACTGAAGACCTCAGACTAGGCTCTCTGTTGGGTCGTATTTCAGTACATCGGACAACACTTTAAACTGCATATCGTGATTAACCATTATATAAATTTTACTTTAAATAAGTAGGGTAAACTGGGGCGAATAGGGCCGTCAGATGAATAGGGCCACCCACAACATAAATCAGTCTTACATGTTATAGAAGTGAGGGGGCGAAACCTGGCGCCACACCATAGGTCGACTGCGAGTCTGTACAAGTTTATTGCGCAGTTGGATTCCGTGAACTTTGGGTGCTGATTGTTTTGGGCAGCAGTCTTCATCAACAATCGAAGGCAAGTGTTACGAAATATGGCCTATTGTTAATATTTCTGTCATGTATTCATTCTTGTTATGCTCTGTTGTTTTGTTGAAAGTTTAGAACTTTAATTTTCTTAGCTTCAACAAAGACAAAGACAACTTGTCATGACTTCCATCTTTATCGGAAATGAACCAAAGTAGGGTTGCTAACTCATTTTTCTATATATTACCAATCAGGGTGAATAGGGCCACTTAACTGATTAAAATGTGAAATGTATGTAATTGGCCTGAGGTTGAAAAATAAAAATAATGTTCTTTTTCTGGTTCTTTTTTATTTCAGATGGGAAATAAAATCGTAAAACACAGCAGAAATGCAGTGAAGATGACATTAAGGAAAGCAGAACAGGCAGTGCGGACGTTGTCTCAACAATCCAGGAACATAAGAAAAGGAAAGTTCCAAAAATTACCACTTATGAGCATGCAGATCTTGCCATTTTATAATTTTCTTTTATGAAATATTATACTTTGTATGATTTACAAAATTATGTATGATTTTGTATGGTTGGCGCAGATTATATGCATAAAATATATGTGGCCCTATTCACCTTACAAGTGGCCCTATTCAGCCGGACATGCTAGGGTGAAAAGGGCCAATGCATGTACTTCCTTTTTTATATTATATAACATTATAAAATTTTTGAAATGCAAAATTTGATGTGGACTTGGAAGTAGACATATGGTTCATTATATTTCTGTAAAAAAATCCTACATTAAAACATTCAATACAGTAGTTCTAAGTGATTTTCTTAAAAGTGGCCCTATTCGCCCCAGTCGACCCTATTGTTACATTTTATAAACTTATCGGAAACTCTATTCCGTGTCCCTGTTTCTTTTTTCCTTTGTATTTTATTGTCAATGTCGACCATAATACTGAAATATTATAGACAAACAAAAATGTTCTGTATTAAAATAGGCAAATAAATGTAGGTTTATAAACGGAAGAGATTTCCATATACTAATTCAGAATTAACCTGGTTTGAGGAAAACACATATTTCCTTCTCGGCGCTTTCCGTTCAATATTCATGAATTCCGTAGTTAATAAATAGAATATCAAATAAAAACATCATAGTCGTAGCTAGAGCTTTCTGCGCTCAGTGCGAGAATAGCTTTTAGCATCCTCTAGAAGGGGACCACTGCTCAAAATTTGCACCCTTCCCCCTCTTTACTTGGAACAAAAAAAAATCTCCTAAATTACACTTCTCTTTAATATTCGCGCGCAAACAACAACTCCCAGATTCCTAGCAACGCTCACTAAGACAAAAGGTTCCAACTGTGCATTTATCACTACGTATTTGGTTTCATAGTTCTATGGGTAATTTAGAATGCGGTACTATGTGCTAGAATGATAAAGTTACTACAGCATACAGATAATCTTTAATATAACAGTATTTATAACAGAACAAAATTGTGGAAATGGTGCACATCTGATTACTTTTGCATGTACTGGAAGGCCACTAGAAATTATTTTATAACTGATATTTATCAATACTGAGAAATATTTTTATCTCTCTTAATGCAGCTATATCTTAATAACCACTTCGTCAAAACGCCGACTATGGCCTGTTTTCAATCTTCAAAACGGTCGACCTCTGTGGCCGAGTGTTGTCAACTCCGCTGCGACGCCAGGGGTCCGGGTTCGAATCCCGGGTAAGACATGGATATTTGTGTTTGTCCTAATGAGAAAAACTGAAAATTGAGAAAGACCGAGAAATGTAAAAATTGAGATAAAAGTGAAAAAAGTGTTTAGTACACGGCGATACGACGCCAGAATCCCGTTACGAATCCCGGCATAGGTGTTATTTATGAGTGTCCCTTCATCAATTTCATCATATCATCACTTATCCTCATCTTTGCGATTAGCCAAAAAGTAGCAGAAAAGAAAGCGAAGTATAATCAATCAATCAATTTTCAAAACGATCATGAACACATTTTAAGGTATCTTGTATCTCTCGCATATTATGAACAAATCGTTTGCAATAATTTTTATCAATAAACATAAACTTGAAGTGACTCTTACAGATTGGTTGGATTGCTGGCAAGCCGAACATTCTTAGATCGCTTTTTTTTTTCTTTCTTTTTTTTTTTGTAAATTGACAGTATAATAAATGTAATAGGGCGCCGAACTTGTATCTTGTTGCTCCTCTAGTATCCTCTTTGGTCCTCCCCCCCCCCCACGTCCCTCCAAGATTTCACTGAGTAAACACTTGAATCATCACTTTAACGATGAATTGACACTAACTATATGTTTTGGATAGATTATTATCAATGTGAGCTTCAAAATGGTACAAGGTTTGTAGACTTTTGTCATGAATTAAATTTATTTACAGGATGGACTAACTGTTTCGTGCACTTCCAATGGCTACAGCTATTTTTTTAAATTTTATGTTGTATATTGAAGGCATGGATGAAATATCTATCAAGAGTTATAATTAACTTAAAAGTGCAAAATTTTAAGGAACGAAATTTTTAACGTTCTTTTACATTGAAAGAATCTCTAAGTTTTAAAATAAATGAAGCAGGTTATAATAAAGTGAAATAAAATATTAACATAGAAAAATCAAAAGAGAAAGTGTGTATTCATTAAAGAGACTAATGCGAATATACTAAATTGTGATAAAAACAATGCTCCTCTTGGGCAAATAAAGTTATTGTTCCTGTTCTTATTTTTATACTCTTTTATTGTAACTACTAAACCTCTACAGCTCAAGTGATAAATTTATTTTTACTTGAATTTCTAAGGTGGATTCCTGAATGTGACATTTGATAACTGTAAGCCCACAATTTGTTTTATTATTTTAATGTGGTATATTTTATTTTTCTGATATGTTTTAACATCTGCATTGTATTAAGAAATTCAAAACCATAGGAATATACACCATTATTATAATTGAATATATTTGAGCCAAAAAAGGGAGAAAACTAATTTGGACGTTCCACCAACAATGAGAGAAGGAGAACAATGAACCACAGCATTTGATTTGTTTTCTTTGATTGCGGCGTACGAAGTAGCTGGACCTTAAGCAAGCACCTAACTTTTAGGTAATAAAACCAAGTTCAAGATTAACAAGAAAGTTGACAAGAGATAAAAACAAAGACATTTACATACGCAACATGGCAAGGCAGCGTTAGTACTTTAAAAATGAGCTTGGAAAGTAATCTTGGCTGGGTCTCCCGCTGAATCCCCCGGGAACAGATAGAACTGGAGAAAAGTTTAGATTCCAAGAAGTTGGCCTTATCGCATGCAGCCTTCCTAATGGATCCACGAAGGGAGCAGGGAAGAAGTTTTGTGGTCGCAACTGCAAAAATAATCCATTCTTTTGCCAACGAATGAAAGAGAAGAAAAATCTTCTGGCAATGTTTACGACTTCCCTAATATCTTTTCCTTTATACAACTAATGTAATTCTATATTTATTTATTTATTGCTGGCTTCCAGATTTCGTATGTGTGTTTCCATATGATAATAATAACAATAATAGTTTAAGTTCTGAGGACAGTACACAACCTAATACAGCACTAGGTCAAGTAAAAAGTTAACAAAATTATAGGAATAAAATATGTAAGATGTAGAACAATAGTAAGAATAACATATTTGCCCATCAAGTTATAGTTTTCGACAAGATCTTTAATATATCTTTAATTGAATAATTCTGAGCACGACTTCCCTAATATATTTTCCTTTATACAACTAATGTAATTCTATATTTATTTATTTATTGCTGGCTTCCAGATTTCGTATGTGTGTTTCCATATGATAATAATAACAATAATAGTTTAAGTTCTGAGGACAGTACACAACCTAATGCAGCACTAGGTCAAGTAAAAAATTTACAAAATTATAGGAATAAAATATGTAAGATGTAGAAATAATAGTAAGAATAACATATTTGCACATCAAGTTATAGTTTTCGACAAGATCTTTAATATATCTTTAATAATTGAATAATTCTGAGCACATGGCCAGATTCGCAACCACATCACGTTTCTACAATTAATTCATAACACGTCATTATTTAAATTATGTATTAGTGTTTTTATTGATTGTTTGAAAAAGGCGCTCAGTGAGAATTTCGCTCAAATGGAATGTTGCGAAATTTGCGCTCAGCTTCCTGAAGGAAAGAAGCACACCTGCGTATGACTCACCGCTGAGAGCAATGGACCCCTTCGCCAATAACTACGCACTATGGAGATTCTTACAGTTACTAAGGGCAGCCCTCAAAGAAGTGTTTCCTTCCGTCGAAGTTGATGGCTGCTACTTCCATATGAAGAAATGTCTGTGGCGAAAGGTCCAAGAGCTTGGCTTAATACGAGAATACCGAAAAAAGAGGAAATTCGTCATCATATTCAAATGTGTCCATCGTTGCCATTCCTGAAACCTGAAGACATAATTGATGGTTGGTTAGATATCCTATCAGAGGCTCCCGTCCACGCAAATTTATCGGAGTTTTTTGATTATTTTGTCGAGAGATGGCTGGAAATTGAAGAATTGATTGATTGATTTGATTTTTTAAGTTCACTTTATGCACAGTAAGGCTAATCGGGACTGGACCTACAGTTTAAAGTGGGATCCGAACCACTTGTGCCTCGAAGTTTGGACGTGCTACAAGAGACGGCACCGAACTACGAATGCTGTTGAGGGATAGCATAATCGCCTAAACAATCTACTTGGAAGACCAAATCCCAGGATCAGAGACGTGGTCCTTTGCTTGAAGAAAGAAGCGGAAAATTCAGGCTTTGTGTACATGACATCACAGTTAAATTTTGAGGGAAAGAGAAGGAAAACTGCATACCAAAAGCTAGATGCAAGAATCGAGAACACAGTAAAGAGGTGCGAAGAAACAGGCAACATTAGATCGTGTCTCAGAGCGATATCATTCTTACAAAAGCTGCAGTAAACTCGATGAACCGATGATATGACAAACCTTTCTAGCAAGAAAATAATGACGAAATTTTTATAAACAAATTTTAAAAACGCCTAAATAGTTGAAAGATATTTCAATTATTTAACAATATAATACATGAATATTTGATTATTTTTATGGTGGGGGAGGGTCATTAATGGTTCTTGGAAGTGTGAGCGGATATTTCACTGAGCGGAACTTTCGCGACACCGTTTTCATTAGTTCACCACCGTTGTTACTATTTACTGAAATATAGGAATTTTGTCTGGCACTATATTTGGGAACATTGTAAGCTATAGCTCTCATGAAATAGTTACTATCGATCTTTGCTAATATATTCAAACATAAATTCAACTGCTTCTGTTTTTCAACGGTAAGCAACAGACAAAGCCTTAGCTACAGGTGAGATCGAGTCCTCCATGCTTTAGCTCATTGTGCAATGAACACACAAACATATTTATTAACTTATGTTTGTGTGTAATGATAGCTATAGGGTCAATGAAGAGTCGACCACCATCCAAATATTTTATGTATTTGTATTTTTGTTATTTTACGTTGCTTTTCTGCTTTCTTGACTAATCGCGACGATGAGAATGAGTGATGATATGATGCAGTTGGTGAATGGGCACTTACAAAGAACACTCATGCCCACGCCGGGATTTGAATCTGGGAACTTTGGTGGCGATCGAAAGTAGACCACTGAACGCACTCAGCCACCGAGCCGGTCCAAACATTTTTAAACCCGTTGAATGAACATCATCAGAAAGTTCTCATAATGTATTAAATCAGTGGCTGGTTATATATAAAAGCTTGATGTTTCTGCTGCGTTTAGGAGATTGATTAATACATGTTACTCGATTATGTTATCAGCCATATCGGTTTTATACCCAGGTTAAATAGACTAAGATCTATGCCGGTAAAATATCTCGTTCTTGATGAAACAGATGCCTATCCAGGATACTCAGGAGGAGAAGGTGGCCCAGTTTTACTCAGTATTGCCAGAACTAACACTTTTACCCGGCGAAAAATATATCATACAATGAGGGTAAAACATATTTAATAAGTTATCGTATGATATTCTGAATATTGAGAGATGCGACTATCTGGTAAGCACCTAAATGTCAACCTCCATTGCACGTAGTAGACACCCTGGACTGCATTCTCGCACACTAACTAGGCTCTGGCGTCTCAGCCAGTTTAGTCCTATGTAGGGCTTCTGTTGTGTTTCATCAACTTGTTTAATTTTATCACCTTTCATTCTCATCTTCGCAATTAGCAAAAAGTGGCAGAAAAGCAAAGTAAAATAAATCAAATTAAAATATTGTAAATTAAAATAAATTTGGAATTGTGGCTTTCCAGGCAGGTTAACTTTACTTCCAACGTTTCGAGGCCATATTTTGCTCTCTTCATCAGGCTATTTGGACTATTTTCGTTTGTAAGTTATCGTTTGGAATGGTAAACAGTTAGTGTTACTATAATCAGCCCTACAAAAACAAAAATAATATCTAATCACAGTATTTTCCGAAATATACATTAATATTTGGGATACAGGGCTGTGTCATATCTCGCTACAACAGTTGCCGTTTAGTAAAACTAACAGTAAGTATCTAACACTGTAACTTTTCATGTAAAACTGTGACTTGTACTTTTTAGGAACTCAGGATGAAATTAGCAGTTGCTTTTCTGTTTTCATTCGAGTTTAATTCTAAGGGTTATATAAGCATATGCATTTTCATTTTGGTATTTATAGCTTTGAATCAACAAATATAATTATTTTTATATATGCATAAATATATGGTTTGGCAACATTTGCAGTAATGATGATGATGACGTCTCTTGTTCACTGTTTTACGACAACATCAGTCGGTTAATTTCCCCGAAGACTTATACATTTTTCAAAAGGAAAATATTTTCCTAGCGTTTTCCCGGCCTGCATTGTCCTTCGAGGGACGGAACGAGGTTATTTGGTCAAAACTATGGCCAAATGTACTTGGCCAAGAAATATGACCGGTTCTCGCCAGTTTCCTTGCGGCTGGCACACAGAAACAGACCCTCCCTCCCATGGAACTCAAGAACAAGGAAATGGTCTCCTATGACTGGCCAAGGTATCACGGAACAATACACTACAATGCCGGTTTCTCAAATACAAAAGGGTCTTCTTTACGAGCCATCCATCTTGCAAGCTTTGGACATTAAAAAAAAAAAAGACTGTGCAGTGAGAAGAGCGGCTGGGCTTTTGTGTGAACTCCGTAGACCGAAGTCTCAGAAACTGGCCATAGCTCAGGCTTGCTGTTCCTTTCACGGACAGAAATTCATGCTTAATTATCTCCTAATGTTGTGAACGAATTTCCTACACGGCACTACGGCCAGGCTAATTTAACCGCGGTAACTTTCTCTGCACTGCGACTAACGTAAAATAATACTACGATAGACTTTGTAAGTTTTTGACTTCTGTGTTTAAATTGCAGTCTTAAAAACTCTAGTGTTCGTCCCCATCTCACATTTGTGAACTTTCAATCCTTTCAGCAACAATTACCTACCTTGCGCTTCGGATGTATTACACAATACATAAAAGAACCTTAAATATTTATTAAATTAAATATGAAATATAACATATCGACCTCAATAACTTTCTCTCAGCGAAGTTGTTACAAACTCCTAATTATAAATGACATGAAAGTTATTTGGAGTCATAATTTTGTGATCCTTTTCACGAAAAGTCTCGCCTATAGTATCGTATGCACTCGCCTTGGAATCAACGAGTGCCGGGTTCGATGCTCAGTGCAGGGACGTTGTACAAGTGTTGGGATCGAACGTTAACTTGTAAACCTAGTTAGATTCGTGTCTTCCCGTTTTGCCGAATGGTCCAAAGGGGCATTATATCAGATTTCCCACCTAAGTAAAATTTTCGGCGAAAGGGGAATTCCCTTTAAATCTTTAATTAACCCACCTGATCATAAAGTATATTTAAAACAAAGAGACGAAAATTCTCCTATCATGAGATACTGAATACGTAGATATAATAACATTGTAAAAAAACTGGTAATTTAGGCACTTATTTTGTGTTCCGAATTTCTTGTAATGTTAATGAAATATTTTAAATAAAAAATAAAAGGAACTTCAAAGAAGATTCAAGTGTTTTCCCACTGACCGAGATGATTCAGAGGGTTAGGTAGCAATATTTTTATATTCAAATATATTGATTTTCTTTACGTAAAGTATGCATTGATATGTACACAGATTTCTACTACTTATTTCAAGTTTACATGTTACCAAAGTTCCATATACCAGAAATCAAATTCATAATCGGAACATGGAAATTCATTATCATCTACTATTTTCCACCAAATTCTTCCTTACAAGAGAAAATTGGTCATGTATTATTTCATACTCAATTGCTGGTACCTTACGAAATATTACGCCGGTAATTATTCTTCCTAATTACTCATAAATTGCTGCAATGAACCATCAATTTTGAAAAACCATTAAAGTATGAACAATCTCATGTTTCCCAAATGTCAAGCTCTAGATGCATCTAGATGAAATTAGCATTCATTTCCCTCTCACATTAAACCACAAGTATAAAGTATTTATTTTCTTAACATTTACAAAGGTTCGTTAAAATTCTGTTGTTGTCGTGGGCTTAAGTAGAATCATTGCAATAATTGCAATTTTCCAATAATGATTATAAAAGGAGAGATCTATAGTTCTCTTTGAATTCTGTACTTCAAAGCGTTTGCCAGGGAAATCTATACTTTAATGACTTCCTACTTTATTGATTAGATTAAAGTACAGTAAAAATAATCTTGCAATGAACTATAAACAATGTAACAGATAAGGTTTTTCTAAATAATTTTCAAACGAGAAAAGTATTTATTTTTATTTTTATATTACAATTATGGCAAACGAAAATATAAAACTGTGAAGAATGTACATATGTACAGTATATACATACGCATACATGCAATGTGCTATTATCTATATTTATAACTAAAGTAAAATAGAAATTTAGGAAAAATGCATAAACATATCGGTATGGATACTCCAGCAAAAAAAAATTGTGATTGTTGGAAACAAAATAATAATATAAATTGATCATAAGTTATTCTAAATGATATGGGATGCAATCTGATGTTTGTATATTATTTTTGTGTATTGCAATATGTCTCTTTCGAATATGATTTTGTCTCGATTGGCTTACTCTTACTTTACATTTTGTTTAAATATATTTAAGTGCTTTAATTTTTCGAAATGAACGTCACTTTAATTAACAATATAATCAAGGTAAAATGCTTGCCTACGAAAGACATACCACTACACGCTTTTTAAGAAAAAATGTCTAACTAATTTTAAATATTTGTAGATCGGCATATCGAAATATATTCTTGTTTGATCCAAATATAGCACTACAACATATGTAATTAACGAATATATTCTATTAATATTCGGTAATGTTTTTATTTCATTTTGACAATATTTAATGTAGCACAATATGTTAAGATTTCCTGAATTCATAGGATGTATTTAATGTGTCCGGGAAAATTACTTAAGTCAATAAATGCGATTTTATAGTAGTTATTTATGTTTATTCTTTCATAAAACAATAAAATGCTGACCAAGGCAAAATTTGTTGTAAAATAATACACTTAAACGTAACGTAACGTTTTCACCCTCTAACAGGGTCTTCTTCAGATAAAGGTTCACAATAAATTCTTATTTATTATTTATATATTTATTGTGAACCTTTGTCTAAAAAAAAATCTGTTAGAGGGTGGAAACGTTACGTTTAATTGTATTAACCTATTTTACAATAAATTTGGCCTTGGTCAGCATTTTTTTGTTATATTGAACATGGAAACAAACAAGGCTTAATAGTGTTATTCTTTCAATAGCAAAGGTTACTGACATGATAGCTATACGTGTTGGATTATCACTGTTTAGAATCTTTACACAAGCCCAGTGTAAAATTTTATTTATAATATTTTCATAATTGATTCAGTGTGACCTAAAAAGCAACCTAAAATATCAGTTTGTGACTTATGTGCCGTTTCCCGAACTTTTTTATTTATTTATTTACTTATTTATTTATTTATTTATTTATTTATTTATTTGATTGGAACACTACAGGTTCATGCTCAATTACAGTGTTCAATATGGGATGACACCATTGCATAAACAGGAACATAATTTAGATAGTTAACAGGAAATATGAAAGATGTATTATACAATTTACATTTGATAAGAATTGTGAAAATAAGTTAATTATAAGGTTACAGAGACAAAAGAATAAAAAATTAAATTAAACTGTGGGATATAACCTTACAAGCTAATTGAAAACTAAAAATTCTATGAACTGAACAAAACATTCAAAAATTTAATGAACAGAATTAATGTTAGTTACATTCAAATAGGATTATTTTCAGAAACTGAATTAAATAACTTTATGAATATAATACTTATTAATATGCACAGGTAGAGGAAAGTTCGAAAATCTGCCGCTGATCAAAACCAAAGGTAGTCAATCTAAAAGTTGTGGGAGGTTTCGAAACGACATATAATGTTTGAGAGGAATTGAAACGTGTTCGAAACGTATTGCTCTGTACCATTTCCAGTTGGGGATTTATTTTCGTTAAAGTGTACGTGCTTTGGTTGCATGATTTGTTCCGAAAGAGGGTGGAAAAGTCGCAAAAAAAAAAAAATAATGTTAATTAGGCAACTTCGTGTTTTAATGACTTCGCAGTTATGCAGCTAACAATGTCGCACGACCACAGATCAATAGCATCCGTCCCCAACGTCGAGATGCCGCTTCCAATCGCAATAGAGGCGAGAGGGAAACGGGGTGAGGCATGCAGCAAAACTGATGATTACGGGAAACCAACATGCACGCTGCATGGTGAAATCCACGCAACGTCACATACCAGCTGTGGTCGAAGGAATGCACGCAAACTGGCTCAGGTTTATTTTCTTTGTCCTAGCCCCCCCCCTTTTTTTTAATGTTTCCTGATACAATCAATGGTAGAAGCTATGGATATCTTATTCCTGGTCTTGGTAAAATACGGAAGTCTCAGGAAAAGCCTGATATGGTCCGTCATACACGGTGGTAGAGGAACTAACAATGATAATAACAGCACGCAACATGTGGTGGTGGAGAAATACGGTACGCATTGTTGGTTCATTATTGTTTCATCACCGAACTGATGAAAAGGCGTATTTCACATTTCCCCCAAAGTTTCAGAAGAGCCTTTTAAATGTTTTATTTTCTGTTGTTCTTAATTAGCAGAGGCGTACTGGCATAGCGAATGGGAGCCGGACAGCATGGCATGTAAGGTCCCATCGTAAATATATGTATGCATTTCGTTACACAGTTTCAATGTATTCGTGAAGTGGGGTAACTGTTCTCTTAGTTATATATCCTCTTTTATTTTCGAAAATATATTATTTTCAGGAAATTTACTTTTCCGTTTTATGTATGTTAATATACTTTAGATTGTAATCGCTTTAGGGGAGTAAATCTTTATTTATTAACCTGCTATTTCTTCTTTTCGTGTATTCAACCTTCATTTGGAAATTCTTTTCAGAGCTTTTAATTGCATATTGTTCGTCTTCACTTGTTAAATGTTAATTATTACGTCTTGACGAATGAAAACGTTATATTCAGTATTTTCCCTCGCAAATTAGGACAGGAAACAAATACTTTTAATAAATTAATTAGGAAAAGCGAAAATGTGTTGAGTATCAGATTAGTTGTGTACTGTGGTATTCATACTGCATCGCATTCTATTCTGTTAAGTAAATGTCTTAAACACAGATGTTAGAACGTAAATAATACATGTAATATATAATAAAGTATTTCGCTTTAGACTTTAAAAAAGGTAAAGGTTCAATCTAACCACAATATAAAATATTTACGTTCTTCATCATAAAAGAAATTAAGTTTAAACTGAATATTACTATATTTGTTTTTGTTAGACAAAATTAAACTAAATATTTTATTACATATACTTCATTTTCATGCATAAATAAAAATATTTTTGTTGTATCTCAAAGCGAGAGTAAAGACACATTCGTCCCTCCTACAAAATCGGATTACCAAAGTTTGGTTTGACACGTAGAACATATCAGTGCGTTCATTGGCTACACTACTAAATCCATTGTAACATGAACCATAGAATGTGCCAAATAGTCCGTGTAAGGAACATGGTATTACATTATTTTATAATAACGGTTGAAATTACACGTTTTAAAATTAAAGGTTTCTACTGTAGGTACTTATTTTTTAAAAAAAGGTATTTTTCTTAATTACGTTGCTTTTTCGCTATTTTTGGCTATTCGTCACGACGAGGATAAATATTAATTACATGAAACTTATGAAAGGACACTCACGAAAGAATTCCCATGCCTAGACCGGGACTCTAACCCGAAACGTTTTATGGCGAGTTCATGAGTCGAGCGTACAATTCGCTCAGCCTACAAGGAGGCATCCTTTTCAGAAAGGGTATGATCTGAACAGAAGTATTCATTGTCTCTGGATAAAACTAGTTGCGATTTTAATATTCTGTTTAGCTGATTTCGTTATTCTTGAAAACATGAACGCAGTGCAAGATAGGAACGCAAGATAAGTCGGCCATTGCTTTCTTGGGCGGCATTGAAAACTCAGAGCAACAAAATTGTAGTTTTCAAGTCACAGAATTATGTAAACCAAATTGTACGATTGCGGTGTTTTTTTTGTTTACAGATACAAGATTAAATATTCATAACAGACATTCAGAAAGTATTTCCCATCTACGTACGAGGTACGTTGTCATTGTCATTACACGGAAAACATTCAAAATGGCTGCCCGAGTAATGTAGGGTTTGCTGTGGAGGCTGAAGTTGTTTGATTGGAATTTGTTGTACCAATCATACGATGCTGCTTCGCTTTCTACCCCGAGATCGCTCCGAAAATGACAGACTTCTACATGCTCATTTCGCGCCTGACTCGCCAAGGAATGTAGCCGTAGAACCAATCACCATAAGGCAATTCCGAGAAGATAATGATACGGCTGCGGGAAATAAAAGGGAGATTTACATGTCACGTTGTTCCGGGCACGTCTCGAGGGGTGATGGAGGCTTCAAACTATTCTTTGTATCGGAGTCGTGCCACGTCTCAACGCCCATCTTCGACCCATCATCATCGTCCGTCCCCGGCCCGGAGTCGTTCCAGCCACAAAAATCAAAGATGACAACCTGCAGGAAAATGTCTCCAAATTGATATCCAGCTAGCTTCAGATCTCAAGGACACTTTTTTCCCCGAACCATTCCTGTAACGTTGAGATTTCGAACTACAAACAAGTGAATTTGTTTAGATTTTTAATTGGTTAAACAATGAACGAAATATGATGTTAAATTGAATATTCGGATTAACATAATTACTGATCCTTGTGTATATAATTTTTATGATATAATGAAAATCTGCATTGTTGATTTTTTATTATGAAAAGAATAGTCAGAAATTAAAAATACGAGTTAAATTGTACAATCTTAGCACGCGATTTTAATTTGAATTTTTAATAATTATCGAAAAGCGTTCAACTTATTCAGTTTTATTAAAACAGTAGACTAGTAATGGACATATAACTCAACTCAATCGTATTTACCATGAACCAATATCCCCAAATGATTCGTAATTACGAATACAATACTATATCTATTCCCATATGGGGCTGGGTACTTTTGATATAATTTTCTGCCTTTTCTATGTAGTTACCAAATAGTGAAGATTGATAATATTCTGCGAGTATTTCATAGCGTTTACATCATGTTTATACTTCAAGTATGTATGTGATTTATAGTACTTTTAACACGATATAGCAACAGGATGTAGAATCAGCTCCCCTAACTTGTATTGTTATAAAAATATCAACCAAGGAAAAGTCACCGAATCAACCAAATGTGATTCTGTAGTTTTCTACCCTCACTTGTGCATCAATTCTCAGTTCACAAATAATATCTAAAATACGATCTTTCCATGTTCTTTTTTCTTTGTTTACATACACTTCAAATCAAATCTCATTTCTCTTCGTTCTACTTCTAAAACTGAATCCTCTCAACTTTTTTTTATATAAATTATTTATATCTTCCTCAGATATACAACATTCTGAATAGGTATTCATTGTCATTTTTAAGTTGCATTTTATTGTCCTTCATCCTAAATATTTCAATTGCACCATTTGGTCAATGAAACTGTAAAAGGCAAATATATTTATTAGAAACATATATTGTTTGTCTAATAATATAATGTAATACTTAAATAATCCCCTTATATTTTCCAAATTTGTATTAATATGTAAGTGAATTTCACTTGTAAGAATCGTAGTTATAAGTTGTCTTAGAGGATATAGTTATTACTGTGTGTGTGTTTAGCAACACTGTTTTGAGTAGGTATACCGAGTCAAACAATTTCCCTTAGTTTCTTCACAGGTTTTTCCATCTTCTTTGTAAAATCAATGCAATTTCCTTTGACCTTCAAGGATTCGTCAAATTACGGCCGAGGAATTATCATGAAAAACAGATCCGTCAAATTATTACCAAGGAGTTATCATGAAAAGCAATCAGCCAATCACAGACGCTGACCCGTCACCTTTACTGCATATGCTGAGAGGAGATGAAAATTACAGTGAATTATGCACATTATCTTGTTTCCCAGGCGAACGAGGAAAATGAAAACAATAGACACAACTGATATTTCAGAAGTTGTTAATCGTTTCTAATGACAGTTAATCTTACAAGATTTAATTTTTAAATAATAAGTAATCACTTTATCGCTACTTTCATGCGAATCTTTTATTATTACTTTAAAAGAAGACACATGAAAGTGGTGAAAATATTATACCTATGTTCATGGTAAAATTTTAAATTTTGATAACTATAAAATAATATATTTTCAACATTATCTTTTCCGTTATGTTCCATCGCAATGTGGTTCTCAGTGACTTAATGCCAGAAAGAAAATATTGCATTACAGAAGATGTTTGAAAGAAAAATGCTCAATACTATTACAATAAGTTTTTAAAGTTAATATGAAACATACAAAATTTCAGAAATTGCAAGTTATTGAAATCGATTATTGAATTTTACTTAAACTTTACGTACTAAATTTGGAAACTATTTTTAAATTATAATATCCGGTATAGAAAGTCAGAAAATAGAGCCAATGGATATCGGAAAGGGCGCTAATCCTTCAGAATCTTTGGCCCTCAAAGAACTATTGGAGGCTAATTAAAAATATGAGACGCACTTCAATTTTGTTGATTATAGAAAACGTAGCACGCTGTTAAAAAAAGTATTATTCAGTTTTTGTTGTTTTGTAAACATGAGATTTTTTAATGCGCCGGCTTGATAATCACTTGCTTGGATTTGTTGTTCATTATTTTTAATAACTAAATTTCAGTGTTAATATTAAGCATCTTGTTTTTCCACAAGGAAAACACCAGCTGAAGTTTATCTATATTTTTAACAACCTCTATTGAAAGTTTCTTAATGTTCCATTATTCTTGTTTCGTTGCAAATTGTTGTTTCTACACCGGTTAACTTGAGAAGCGAAGATTTATTGGTTTCCTCTCTCTCATCAAGGTATGTTTATGATCAACTTTTTATTACCCATCTGCCAGCAATGAAATTATATTTTTGAGTAAAGATAAACAAGGAAGATTTCTTGTGACAATTAAGGATGCTTTCATTCTTGTTAGTTTTCATTTACTCTGGCCACAAAACAACTTCGCGTTGTTTGTTTTGAAAGGAGCTGTAGCAGTTCTTAAGAGAGATTGGATACCATACATTATTTTAAGTTTTCCTCTCTTGTTATTTTTTCTATCCTAAACAAGCACATGTTTGAATCAAGGTTCTGATAGCCATTAGCTTTGTTATTGCAAGTCCTTTATTTCCACAGAAAACATTTTTTCTGGGAAAAATAATAACAACATTACATGAGAATTTTTATCTAAAGATTTCTTTCTAGAAATAAGAACTATTTTTTTAATTTTCGTACTTTATAAACAATTAGTTTTTGGCAGAGAATTTAATTTTCATTTGTTTATTTTAAACATACTGCGCACGAGTGAAACTTGCATATATATAACTTCCAAAATGATCATAACCGTCTAATGTGCATAGTACTAGTATATTATTATTATTATTATTATTATTATTATTATTATTATGATGATTTGCTTTATTTTACTTCGTTTTTTGTGCCACTTTTGGCTAATTTGCGAAGATGGGGGTGAGTGATGATATGATGAAATTGATGAATTTACATTCACAAACATCCATGCCCAGGCAAGGATTCGAACCAGGGACGCATAGCACTAGTATATTGCCGTCACATAAGTCGATGTATACAATGATTACCTGCATGATCATAGGAATTTATTTTTCGTGAAAAGCAAGTTTATATTGTGGAATAATATTTATATGTAACTGAACTGAATCTAATTTTAGCACTACGTTGAACACATTATTTACAATGGTCTGGAAATGACGTTTGCATAAAATGTCATGCACAGAGATAAAGTAGGGAAATTAAAATAAAGAAAGGGTGTTTGAAGTATGAACGACATCGGGCATTATGGGAGAATATTTTTAAATTTTTAAATGCAGAAATCCATCTTCCATTATTGTCTTTGATCAATTTAACTCGTATTATTCAATATCATATTCATTATACTATGAGGATAAAAAATGAAACAATATAATAATTTAATTTTAGCCGATCACCGTGGCGAAGAGGTTACCACAGCGCGCTACGACGCCAGGGGTCTCGGGTTCGAATCCCGGCCTGAGAATGGGTGTTTGTGAGTGTCCATTCATCAATTTCATCATATCATCACTCATCTTCATCTTCGCGATTAACCAAAAGTGGCAGAAATGCGAAGTAAAATAAATCCAATCAACTAATCAATAATTTACTTTTATTTATGACTTCAGAAAATGTAATATTTTAAAATTGTTTTTAAAATATGAACCTCACTAACCTCAGTGTTCAACATGGACACTGGTTAGTGCTTTTAGTGGTGTGATTCGCAATAGAAATTTGTTTAATTTGATGTCTTAAGAAACTAAATGCAATATGAAATAAAGTGGCGTAACTATCTTGTTTGCATCCACAACTCTCTTATCAAGACACTTACCCCCAATGGAGATCACGTGAAATGCCATTCACATGCATTATGGAAGTAGATAACGCTTCCGGCACGACTGCTCGACCCTCCCCCGAACATTTACCCATTTACCGCAGATTACCGTGTAATAAACCAGCATAGGTAATATCAACGTGTCGCCAACGTGCTCAGTTCCCTTCGCCTTTGCATATCTACTTAATCTTGCCACAAAATCACCCGCTCCCTACATTCTGAATAAACATTAAATCTCCCCTTTTGAGCGTCAACCCTATGCTAAACATCGGAGGAACGGAAAACCGCTAGAAGATACTAACACCTCCACCCTCAAATCTGAGCTATAATCAGCTTTCTAAAAGGTAAATGTGAAGCTCAATACATTTGGCTTCCCTGCTGGCCAAGTGAAAGGATGGAATCATGTTTGATTTCTGTGTATTTAAGCTACTGGCGGAATTTTGATGTTCTCTTCTTGGTCATCCTGAACTGATGTCCTTTTTTCCTTACATTGCATCCTTGATACCTTGATTATATTTAACAATCACTGCACGCTAACGAAGTTCTGGTGACTGCATTCAATATAATTTTACTTTCTGTATCTTCTATTATTGCATATACATTTCGTCGTCATTTTATTTCATAAACTAAGCAGTGTTATTGTGTCAAACATTCGTTCTGAATATTCGCTGGGTACTCATTAATACATAAAAAGTGCTTCTGTTTCAGTACATACCATGTTAATGTGATGCATAGTGAACAACTAAATACATTTTGATAGTTGTTTTGTTTTTCTATTATCTTTCTATTTTTGGAGAAGTCAAAGTTTGAATCTTTGTCCCACAATTATAGCTCCTCACTCAATGAAAAACCAGAAAAATTACCCAAATACCACATTTTATGTACAAATATGTAATGTAAACGAGAAATATGTAATAAACCTCAATGTATGTAAATATTTGTAACATTAAATTCACATATATGGTTCCTAACATCGAAATTCGCCGACATTTGTAATTTTTGCTTGCCTACATACAGAGGAAATAATATGTAATGGCGTACCACGATGGCGCAGTGGTAGCGTCGTTGCCTTCTAATCAAGGAGTTCCGGGTTCGGTACCCGGTGGTTCGGATCCCACTTTAAACTGTAGATCCAGTCCCGATTAGCCTTACTGTGTATAAAGTGAACTTAAAACACCAATTCAACCAATCAATCTATTCACGACAGAGCGAGCCGTGCCTAGAAACTTAACACCCTTAGCAAATCTAGCAGCACAATGTTTTTACAAACCAAGGAACTATCCCCTCAGCTAAACCAACGTCATGCTCCTCATGTTATAAACAGACTATTTGATTGAGCAAATAACTTCCCTGCAGAACATGCGAATTTCTTTCTTCTTTGTGTTCGCCTTCTTTGCTCCCTGCTATTCCCCCTTCACACCCCCCGCGCTTCCATCATCTGTTTTTAGACAAAACTCAACATGACGAATCAGTTCATTGTTGCAGCTGAAGCATACAAATATTGAGAGGCCATGAAAAAACAAAGGAGCGGTACCTTCAAAGATGCGAAGAAAGGATTCAAGAGTCTCTTTTTAAGCCTTATTATATGGATGGAGGGTGGAAGGTCCACAATTGAGCCCAAAAGGAGAAGGGGTCTGTGAAGGAGCAAAATGCTCAAGGTATGAAGGGACGTGGTATACCTATTGACAGAATTGCCAACCCCATCACAGACCTCCAAAGTTAGTGAATCTATCACATTTGATGCGTTTTCAGCCGTTATCGATTGTCTACACAACGGAAGGTATTATTTATTGAGGTATTTGAACCTTAACAGATCAAATGTATTATAGTATGCTGACACTTGCTACAGCAATACAAAAGTTGTAGTTACAACTCGATGTAAAAAATAATACTCCCTCTGTCCCATAATTATTGTCCGGTATGCCAAAATGGTAACTTTTTATTTAGGTTCTTTTGGATACTTGATCGGCCAATTTGTACTGATCCTTGAGTAATAACGTTGTATGACACATTCCCGTGTTTCATTTACTTCTTCTGTATACACCAAAATGGTACAGTTTGAATATCGTACAATTATTATGGGACAACAAACAAAAGTGTACCGGACAATAATTATGGGACAGAGGGAGTAATTAATTGAAAAACAAATTAATGTCTTTCATTACCTCTTCGAATAATGCAAGTGCATATGCAATTATTTTCTACGGATAGATGATTTTCACAAACTTATAGTATATATTACACATAATGTCAGAATTAAAATATTGAAGATCCGCATTTAGTTTAATTGGTTTCAGATATTTACTTGAATTTTATATTGTACTTGATGAAATTTATGTTAAATGTGTGTTATATTTAATTAATACTTACTACAACTCATACTACAATTATTTTAATTCACAGAACTTCATAATTAAAAGAATTACTGTAATTGTATATTTTAGTCTTCCGGAAATTAATTCAATTTAAAAATAATACAGAATATACTATTCTATGTTTTATAATAATAGGTCAAAGAAGCTGTACACAACAATTTCAACTGTTAAATATAAATTTATTCAATTCATCAATATTGACTACATAGTGAAACAATAATAATTTAGCGTGATTTTAATCAGATTACAATTTATAAATAAAAAGTTTTACCGCACCAGTGATAAAACTGGATATCCACATGTTTGCTGAAATATTTAATCGCATATTTATAATAAAAGAAGACCTAGCAGCTACTATATTCATATTGGTTGATTGATTGATTTGGTTTATTTTACTTCGCATTTCTGCTACTTTTGGCTAATCGCGAATGTGAGGATGAGTGATGATACAATAAAACGTATGAATGGACACACAAAAAACATCCATGCCCAAGCATGAATTCGAACCCGGGACCCCTGGTCGATTAATAGTGTGCGTAATGTTGTTTCAGAATACTAAGATATTTAAAGTTGTGCCGTAATGAGTTATACCATGATTTAGAAATATGTTCAATTCTGTGCTGGTTCTGATACATTTGCAGAAAAAAACGGCTATTTGTTCGTGCAAGAAAAAGGTTCTCAGCTGATAAAACTAAATTTACACACAGTTGCATAATGTAGTTCCTATTTGAGTAAACTAAGGTGTTGTTGATGAGAGAGAGCATTCTGCTTTCGAGTATTAACCTTCTCTTCCTGGAATTCTGCAGTTTCTCAAACAATAGAACATTTTTGATTCATATGAGCTGGTAACACTTGCATCTTGGTTCACTTAAATTCACGATCTAAAAGAGAAAATAGAATAAAAAAGGCTCCCCTTCGCCACTCACTCAAGTGCAAGAGCTGCAATGCTAATGAGCTCTTTTTTGAAGTCGCTAACGTGTAATTGTTAAGACCCGGGGAGCGGGTACTTAATTTATGCTACTCAAAGCTGGAGCCCAATTCTCAAAGAGTCGTCCCGCTGTTGTGCTTCTCTTCTTTACCCCACGGACACGGCGGCCCTTGCACTGAAGATGCTGATTGCGGCATCCATTGAGAGAGAACAAATAGACGGGAACGGGTATTTTATTTTCTGTTTTCTGCAATAAAGCTAATGCAGCCTATGAACCTAAATGAAATAGGAACGTAATGAGATGTCTGCGTCTTGAAGAAAAAATACACTGTTGTAATGCCTTTTTGATATTATGAAAGATAGAAGTGGTACCCATACGCAGGGGTGGTGTTTGCAGGGGATGAAGTAGATTCATCCTATCCCTGGATACTATACACCCTTATTTAGAACAATATATTATGGAATTAAGCAATATGTTATCTTATTACATCAGAACTGACATTCCTTATAGAAAATCGAAAAATGTAATTGTCGCAAACTTTAAAGGATTGAAATTCGGGATTTCAAAAAAATGCTTTACTAAAGCCGTGAGTGTGTTTACAAAAAAGTAATTATTTGATACTTAATGAAGCTTGCACAATCATTAGCAAGTACTTTTAATATGGGTGCAAGGTTTTATTTTTGAAGAAATCTTATCTAGTTTTGTGCAATATTCTTAATGTTTCCGTTAAGCTATTTCTATAGTTTCTAAAATAATCTCTACCTTTGAACCCATGTGACTTCGTCAGATTATAGAAATGTATTTCGACAAAAACAAATGCTAGTAACAAAAGATAAGCCACTGATATTAATACTAATTAGACTTTTGTGGTCAAGAGGTAAGAAAATTAATATTGATGTTAAGAACTATTAGATTCTAAAATTATATTTTGAAACTCATAAAACTGAACTTGAAAGTAAGTTTCGCACATCCGAATTTCTTATTTGAATAGAACTGCATGAATTGTGTTATGTAGCTATATGTCATTCTCCAATAAACACGATACTTTGCCTTGCGGTATTAATTAATTATTAATCAATGTATTAAATGTTTTGAATTATTATGTCATTGCAAAATTATTAAACGTTGTGAAATTAAGAAATCAATGTTGCCTTGCTTAACGAGTCAAAATTCTTTATAGTGAGGTAAATTATTTTTGAGTACTAAATATGCACCCTTGTTCTGAACTGGCAATTAAGTGTAAAAAGCAAAACACACAGTTTGAAAATTAATTTAAATGCAAATGCATCTCAACTTGGATAGAATATTTGTGCACGATAGAGCAAAAAAGGGATACATAAAGCTACAAGTCACCCGAAGGTAGAGCTGACCATTACGTAATTAATTTGCTGAAGAAAGTAATAATTAAATCATTGCTTGGAGATCAAATTTGATAAGAAATGTTACAAGTGAGATCAAAGTGTCCATTGCTCAGGATGAGGCATCTCGGTCAGAGGAGGCTGGTGCTTCACGATGCAATAAAACATCCCCAACAAAATGCAGAAAATGTTTCGTAAGGAGGAAATGGGATTTTCCTACCGTGAGTAGATAATTGACCGAGAAAGCTTTGTAACAGAAACCGACGGCCTCTCCAGTGGAACGAACACCAGAAGCAAAGGTTGAGTGAAAGGGAAAATGAGTAGGGCGGAGCCACCATCGCTCCTTCTAAGTAATATACCAGACAGTATGATAACAATTAATTATTATCCTTGCTTGTCTTCTTGGAGATATCCATCATTTTCCGTTTGCAACTGATGACTGGGAACAGATTCTGGCGCTAATCAAAAGTCATTCCGCTCTCTGAGGCGAAAGATGTCTGCCAGACATTACCTTGCAAAAACATGACATGCCTTGGATGCAAGATTGTATAACAGTGCGATCTTTGCTTTCTGTTCGACTTCATCTTTTTTCAAGAAGTATGATTAGATACCATTCCTTACGAATGGCCACATCGCGCTAGATGCCAGGGGTCCCGTGTTCGAATTCTGGCTTGGGCATGGATGTTTGTGAGTGTCCATTCATCAATTTCATCATCTCATCACTCATCCCCATCTTCGCAAATTAGCCGAAAGTGGCAGAAGAAGCGAAGTAAAATATGACAAATCAATCAATCTTACTAATGGCTTGAGGAAACTGCACAACGTATTAGAGTACACATAAAAAATTTACATGAAAAATATTGATTGCATACGTAATGAATATTAATCGTTCTTAAGGTGAATGTTTTAGATTAAGCGGAGATGGGTCAAGGAATATTTACCAGCAAATAGCATAAACAGGCTAAACTGGGAAAATATTTTTAACAAATCCAATACCTACGTAGATGCCTGTTTATCCACAATTAATTAGTGTTATTCTTACAGATACTTACCAACTGAGTTACATTGCAATCTCCTATATAGGTTTTAGATATGTTAAAAATATAAAGAAATTGAAGATAGCCTACTTCAAATGAGCACTTTCTAAAAGATCATGTTTAGAAAATAATATTTCCTTCGAAAAGAAAACAATTCCTTACCAAGAACTTGGTTCGTACAAAACTTCAATACTCTTTTGCGAATATAAAATACAGATCTCTTTACTTCATATCGAATTATTACTACTGATGTACATCTTCAATGTTTGACACTTCGATTATTTGTCATGTGATTTCGGACTTGTAGCTCCTTTTGGATGAAAGTTTGTGACTTCGAGGGAGCAACATAATTATCAGATTATATATGAATATGTATGCTGATTTTCTCTTTCTTACAGCTACATCTTGAATATAAATAATACTTTTTTCGGGTCACTTAGTATTGAAGTATGAAAATATTCAACAACAAGCATTGCACTTATAATTTTTAAGTTTCAATTATGTTCACATTAAACGCATGTTGCATTGGTACACACATACACTGTAAAAAAAATACACCTTTTGCACATTTTTGATGCACTTTCTTTCATATAATACGTACAAAATGTGAGCTGGATGTGTGCTAAAGTGTACATAAAGTGTACCAGAGATGTACGACCCGATCGAGAAGTTCCACACTTTTGAAGCACTTTGGAGATTTTCTACACTTTCTAAACGCTTTTTTGCACATCTTTTTTCGAAGGAAACTTTCATCACTCTTCTTGTTAAACTTGGTAATGTAAAGGTAAAGATAAAAAAGGTAAAGTGTTCCCCTGTGCTTAGCACCACGCCATGAAGGCGTATAGGGGGTGTGGGGGTAACGCCCCACACTTTCTTGATCCGGTCGTGAGTAGGGGTGATGTGATCAGCATCACGCCCCTGACCGCCTTTACCCCCCAGGGTTTCCCCCAGGTACCCATGTTATTCGACGCTTGGTAGGCGCCGGGGCCGCTTCCACCGTTAGAAAAGTTCCCGGATTTGAACCGGCCGGGGATCGAACCCGGGACCTTTAGCATGGTAGTCAGACGCGTTAATGTTCCTAATTAGGAAGTTGTCTGGATTACTATTTTATACATTTTGACAAATGAAAATCTTGTGAACGAAATAGAATTCGACTTACAATCGATTTCCACGTGAAAAGCTTTCAACAATAGCAAGAAACAAATAACTGAGAATGTAAGACTATATATATTTTATATTATTGTACTATTATTATATATATTTTTCTCTGAGGAAGTAATAAATGTTAGAACTGAATCGCTGGGAGTTGAATCTTTGTGCATTTTGTATAAACAAATTTGTAATTGAAGTAATTTTGAAAACCTCATTTTTATCTCTGATGGATATAGCATAATTATTCGAGAGATAAATGGGAACTCTCTGATCAACCCACAGCATTGCAAGAGTGCGTGCAGAATATTCTCAGGGGAAGAGAGGCAGAGTAAGATTCCACATCTTGCCATTTAGTCATAGATACTTATATTTCCGTATTGTTATTATTATTACTATTATTATTATTTTACAAATCATAAAATTGTAAAAACTTTGGTGTTGTTAACAAGTTCAGACTTGTGTACTGGATTCGCCTTGCGATCTCTCGAGATCCTGAACAATCTAGAAATGTCAACAGATAGTATTCAAAAGTGGTTAATTCTTGGTCTTTTCCACACTGTAAGTCTCCTATATCCGACTCCGTGGCGGAGTGATTAGCTCAGCGCGACGCCAGGGGTCCTGGATTCGAATCTCGGCCTGAGAGTGGCTGTTCTTTGTGAGTGTTAATCATCTATATATCATATCAGCACATATCCTCATCGTCACGATTAGTCAAAAGTAGAAGAAAAGAGACGCTAAATAACAAAAGTCACATCAAATGAGAAAAGGCTTTTGGTGCATCCACAAACCCCATGTTCTCCCTAGAATTGTTCGCAAAGACTCAACTTATGGTTAATTTGGTTCTAAATTTATCCTCACTCCAAGCCACTGGCGTACGCAGGATTTTCGTTTCGGGAGGGGCTGGAATGGTAAAGGTGGGTAGTGCGTAACTGCTTTCTAGGAGGTCGTCATACACAATAAGATATTTAGTATATTATAGACTCTCCACTATGAAAAATGTCAATCGCGGGTCATTTTAAAGGGGGGGGTGCATTTACCAGACTGATTTTCCCGAGTTCTTCACTGCTTTCGCTTGAAAATATTCATTTTTTCAAAATTTCGGAAGGGGATGTAGCCCCTTCAGCCCCCTCTATATACGCCAGTGCTCCAACTTCCCTTTCCCCTTCAAATACCACACCTCATCGACAAGCAAAATTTGGACAAACCCTTGGTGACTCATTACACTGCTAACGGAACATCTTTGTTGACAAGCGCGGAACGGCCAACTTTCACCCCGAAGCAGACAGTGGTTGTAGTACACGTGCAGCGTGCGAGTACATGCTTTTGTGTAGTGTGTTTTCTGTGCAGAAGATAAGGTGGATTTTGAGAGAAGAACCACACAGTTTTGGAGTAAGAAAAGTAGGTATCTATTCATGTTAATATTCAATTTATGTTTGGGGGCCTCCCCGATGGCGCACTGGTAGCGTCGTCGCCTTGTAATCAAGGGGTCCCGGCACAGTGGTTCGGATCCCACTTTAAACCGTAGGTCCAGTCCCGATTAGCCTTACTGTGCATAAAGTGGACTTAAAACACCAACTCAAACCAACTCAATTTACGTTATGTATTGCTTAGTTGAAGTTGCGTAATGTCAAACGCTTGAGTAAAGGAAAGCAAGCACATGTTCAGCCCCAGTGGTTGAACTAAGATCAGCTTCAGGGAATAGTTTCAAATTAAGCGTCTCTGTCATATCAAATTTGAAAGGATTAATTTCCACTAATTTTAACTTGTTTTGATGGGATATTACTTGATCAGAAAGATATGTGATATTTTGTAATAAAATTCAAGAAATGTGACATTTATGAGTGCTTTATACATTTATTTTCAGGAATAATTACCATTTACTGAAGCAAGGAGTTAGTGGAAGGAACGCTCTCCTGGTAGATGGATGCTTGAAAGTGCACTATGCGTCAATTTAGAAACATTTATTTGACACTTGTTGGCATATAAAATATTTTTTAACTTTACTACCCCAAAAGATGTGCTTCATTTATGGCAATAGTCGAATATATACTATTAGACCATAAATACAGACTGTCGCCCTGAATCATCTATATTATGTGATATGTTCAGTAATTTAAAGCAGAACGTGCAGTAAGCGCCAATGTATCTGTGTCAAATAATAAATATTCTGTCTCAGGATCCTCTGTATTGTTTGTTACTATGAACTGTACCCAAATTTCTCTTATTGTTCACTGACAACATGGGTGTCATGATTGAAAATGGTATTCATAGTTTTCTTATGTTTGTTGTTACTTGTGTTATTTAAGTTTACAGGATATTGAATTTTTACTATTTAGTCTTGCATCACTCAATTTTTCTTCATAATTGAAAATTGTTGATTACGTTGGAAGGGAAATTAATTTACTTCTCTTTTCTCAGCATAAAAAATTATTATCATCTCTCAGTTTGAACAAAAAGTAGTTCTAATATGTTCTGAAAGTGTTCTAGACATGTTTTTTCAAACTGTTCAGAATGTGTTCCAAATGTGAAAAGTGTACCAAAAGTAATCAAAAGTAGTTTCTTGAGAACACTTTTAAACGCCATGGGAATACCAACAAATTGGGAACACTTTTTTCATACTTTTGGAACACTTTTAGGAACACATAATGCATGCCTTTAAAACACTTTTTGAGCCCTTCCTAACACAGTTAATGTGTACCAAAAGGTATCAAAAGTAGTTTCACATCTTTTACCAAAATTGGGTCTTTAGAACATGGAACTTTTGTAAATAACTATACGGAATGCGGGTTTAGTAGACTCCTATGATGTTTTCATTGTGCAACTATATTGCTATAGTCCTCCTAACAATTCCATAAGAAACTTGACATCTCTGACTACATGATGCGAAATACTAAACAATGCAAAAATGTTACTCCATCTCAAAATATAACAGGTGTGTAAAACAAAAAAGTCTGCAGATATACATACATGTATTGGGGTGGGGGGAGGAGGATACACCTGTGAGTGTTCAGATAATCATTAGAAGTTCTCATCCAATTTAATCAAGTTAATTGGAAGATTTTAATTGCGGTACTCTTGTGCATAATATGTGAAAGTTAAAGGGTGCATCAAATTAAGAAAAATGCGTACCTTCAGACAGACATTTCTGAGTTATGTGAATCACTGCCAGGTCATGAGAGCTTTTGATGAGCTTTCTTCGTTCCTTCGCATTATAAGGAAAAGGGGGAGGGGAGTACTTGTTCAGGTATTACCAGTAATTGGTCCTGTGAAAATGTGAAAATTTGGCCTCTGTACGGGTGACAATGACCCCAGTAGTTTCGAGACACAAGTTTCTGCATTTAATATGATGCTCTCAGCAACCACTGTTATGCAGAAGTGAAATAGCATTGTTCCCAATTTCTTGTCTAATGTTGATCTTTCTTGCTAGATAGTTAAGTTGTGGCTCAAGAAGCAAGGAACAAGTACGGTTTGGTACGCCTTCTGGTGGTGTCGTTTTTCTTGTAACGAGATCTCTCCGATTGTCTGAATAGCATATATTCGTAAGTTGTTCCTCTTCGTTGCAGACATCAGGGAAACGAGACACTTGCATTATAGGCGTTGTCTTTTGCACGCTATTCGCCATCAGTCATCAGCGGTTTGTATATAACCAAAACCATTCCACCACATTAAGAGCGATAAATAACAGTCTCCTGCAGTCGTGGTATTGTTCTGAAAATCTGGCTTCTCCAGTCGATGTTTCATCCCACCGTTACACTGTGTTCGTCTCTTTACTACACATAAAAGGAAGCTTTGTTTCCGCTTTCAGCTCTTCTAGAAACAAAATATGCAATATCTACTTGTGTGCAGTATGCTCTTTTTGCACATAATTGGAGGTTTTAAGTATGTTTGGGTAAACATGAGTGCTCGACTCCAGTGAATGCATGTTTATTGATTTTTCATTTGTTCATCATTCATCCTCATCATCGTGATTAACCTAAAGAGGCAGCAGGTACAAAGCAATCGAATCGTTGAAGTTATCATCTCAAAATGTGCATGGATTTTGTGACGAAAAAAGCCGGCCTTCATTTGTTTGTTTGTCTGAGTCTTGTTTTAAGTCCACTTTTATGCACAGATAGGCTAATTGGGAATGTACCTACAGTTTAAAGTGGGATCCGAACCACAATGTGCCACCACCGGCTATCGAACCGAGGATCACTTGATTACAAGGCGACAACGTTACCACTACACCATCGGATAGGGGCCCCGCCGGCATTCGTGGCGAACAGGTCAGCATAACGTGTTCTGAGGTCAGAGGTCCTAGGCTTGAGCCCTGGCCAAGGCATGGATGTATCTTTGTTTTTTGGTACATCGTCAATTTCACAAACCCATCATTTGGTGCCCAAGTATCTCGATCGAGATACCTTGTTATGCTCGTAGTTTTTACGTTATAATGTCGCTATTTTTGGCTGGAATTGCGATTTTCTTCTCTCATATTATTGTTAGCACATATATTAAACAATAATGACTCTTGCACGTCTTTTTCTTCCATAAAAGGGGGGCGGGGTGGCGGCTTTCTTTGAAACTGAGTTAGTGGCGCTTAGATATGTCTTTTGGGGGGTACAAGTCGTGTTGTATTGTTCATATCATAATAGTGCAATTATTTTCTTATTTCAGACATGCCAGCGATCATTTCCATGTGTATTTTGACAATGTCATGTCCTTTGTTGTCCAGGGGCGGAGGGGGAAGGGGCATTTTTCTCCAGAAATTTTGGAATTTTCCGGTTCCTCCCCTCCCCCCGCATCCACATATACACTCAATGTGCATAAATTGTATGTAGTCCGAATCTATGGTTCATTCCGCGTATAACGGTACTTGATTCATTTATCTAGAACAATTAGCTTTCAATATACAGGCGTTTCAAGGTAACTCTGCAATCCGAGGCTTGAGTCAATGGCGCACAGACATGTCGTTTGGGAGGCTACACGTTGTGTTTTATTGCTCATATGATAATAGTGCAATTATTTTCTTGTTCCAAACATGCCTGCAATCATTTTCATGCGTATTTTGACAATGTCATGTCCTTTGTTGTCCAGGGGGAAGGGGCATTTTTCTCCAGAAATTTTGGAATTTTCCGGTTCCTCCCCTCCCCCCGCATCCATATATACACTCAATGTGCATAAATTTTATATAGTGCGAATCTATGGTTCATTCCGTGTATAACGGTACTCCGTCTAGGGCAATTAGCTTCGGACCTACAATCGTTTCAAGGTAACTGCACATTTTGCTGGATGGCTCAGTGGCGTACAGACATATCGTTTTGGTGGTACAAGTCGTGTTGTATTGTTCATATCATAATAGTGCAATTATTTTCTTGTTCCTAACACTCCAGCGATTATTTCCATGTGTATTTTGAAAATTTCCTGTACTTTTTTGTCGGGTTGGGTGGGGCCATAAACCCATTTTTTTCAAAAAAATTCTTGAATTTTCCGGTTCTTCCCCTCCCTTTATATATACGCCGAATATGCATAAATTTTATATAGTCCGAATCTATGGTTCATTCCGCGTATAACGATATATTATTTGTCTGTCTACGGTAATTAGGCTCCGATGTACAGTCATTTTTATTAAACTCTGCATTTTGCTCAAAATTAGCCCGGGCACCCGGGGCTTACCTGGCGAAATAGGGTCGGGTACCAAAAGGTTAACTTATCTTCACGATTAACTACATATGTAGAAAAGGGACGTAAAATAAATGCAATTGAAAAATGGAGTTAGGAAAAAATGAAAATATTGCCAGAACATATCCGAGTACATCCAATGTGTATTTGTTCGTTTTAGTAATGCATGGTATAAATTAAGTAATGATTTATATGGCAATGATCCACTAATTTTGTGTAATCATTATCATCAGATTACTAAAAATATTAATTTTGGTTGGAATGTAAGTTCCATTCCTTCTATGTTGAGGGTCATAACTCTACATTCAGAAATATTACCCCATTACGAAGAGAGAAATGCACAATTTAGTACCAGAGCCTTATTGATACCACCGCAATTTCCACGTAAAAACATTTTCACGCGGTTGTAGGGTTAAAGAGAACAATTCGCAAACAAGATACCCGTTACGTCCTCAAGTCCAAATTCCAGTACGACAAACACTAAAACTTGCTCCGAGGGAGGAGGTTTCACAACTTGAGTGCTGCTATGGCAATAATAACTGCCAAAATATTACAGCTTCCCCACAGTATTCCCCACCATAAAATTATATAGCTAAGCTTTCATTGCGTTGTTTTCTGAATTTTATGTCTTCTCTCTCTGTGTCCTGCAAAAGACTTGAAGACAAGAGGTAGACATTTTGTCTTCGGTTTTCGCGAAGGGAGTAGAAAGAATGGGAAATAATGCATGCCTTCAAACCTTGGTTGTAAACACTGTCATTTTAAGGGACGATGTTACTTCTCTGTTTCTGTGTCATTATTAGATCAGTTCAACCCTCAAAAGCGTCTACGACAAAGAGTCCGACCGGCATGATTCGTCAGTGGCGCCATCCAAAAGCAGCGGGAAAAGAGAAAAAAGAGGAAAGATAAAAAATGATGCCATAAAAATCCATTAGGTTGGTGGTGACGCAGAAAAATCAGCTCTGGGCTCACCCCTTTCGTATGGCCCTTTATACACTTGCCCCATTCGTCATTTGAAACTCTGAAGCTTCCAGCCACTTTTCTGTAATTTAAACCCTCCCCCACCTTTTCAATTGGCGCAATCAAGGAAAAATCTGTTCCGCTTTACCTTAGAGGACAAATTGGACCACTTCCGGTCCATACATCCTTGACCCCTCAGCCCCCAACACTCATGAATTTAAGTCGAAAACCATATTTGAACATAATAGCGGAACAGGGTAGAGTTCGATTTTTTATGGAGGCATATGATCCGCAATAATATTTATCGTCATTGGATTCTGAAAGGAATCCTTTAATTGATTGCTTCCAAAAAAATTGAGATAATCACAAAGATATTGCTCACAATTATTACCGAACGTGTTGTTCGCTCGACTAAAGAATTCTTTACCGAAAGGTCTGGATTCGATTCCGGCATTGTGCTTATGTTTCAGCCTTTCATCACAAATCTTCATTATCCTCGTAAATAACCTAAAGAGGCTGAAAGGCGACGTAAATTAAGAAAAATAATTTAAAATAACTTGCAACACAAGTGTGAGTTTACATTTCTTATTCGCTTTACATTTTCTCTGACAATAGTGAAATGCGTACACAAAGAAGCAGGACGAGAAGAACAATGTATGCAAGTAATGAATATACAGCATCTAGACTTTTTTTTCCTATTTTCATTATTTTACGTCGTTTATCTACCCCTTGGGTTGATCGCAATGGCGGGGATAAATAACTGACAGGACAAACACGATGATACATCCATGTCTCACCTGGGACCTTTGGCTTCATTGTGCGTGACGTTGGACATTACGTCACGAAGACCTTCTAGACTTTTGTTGGTTTGTAGACTTAGTAAACTATAATATAGGTAAGAATAGTAATATTCGTCACTAAGCTTTACATAACAACCAAGCATTATTATTATTTTTTAACTGATTCCAAGACAATACGTATACTTCGGTAACAGGAAAAGTGTCAATAACATGTCACAAAGAACTTCATGGATTGCAATAAATGAAATATCAAAAGCAATAATTAACTCCAGTATATGACCCCTACAAAGAATAAACTAAATTTGGTTCTCACTGAAATATTACCCCAAGAAGTTGAAGGATCCTGAAGGAATTTCAATCTCCTCTCGGTTCAACGGCACCTTTTTGCTTCCCAAGTTGGCAACTTCCATCACTAACAGGCCTCCCTCCTTCCCAACGAGCCTGTTCTTCGTATCCGACCGCCACCTTTAAACCCTTTCTTGTCCACAGCAAGGCGTGTCAAATTGTGAACTTCGCTGACATACCCGCGTGGGTCTTGACGCCATGGTAGCTAATTTAATGAAACTTGAAGCCTGTGTTATAGCACGGGGAAAAGGAGGCGAGCAAAACCCAGGCAACTTGTTGCATGTGACTGCGCATATTATGAGTCTCAAAAGAAGTCTGGAATCAACATGACAACGTATAATAGCTGATACTAACAAAGCAGCTCTTGTGTTTGTGCGGGCGTCTGTCGGGCTTGGCCATTCTCGTTCTGGTCTTCATATTACCAACAAGACGTAATGACATGCACGAACACATTGCTATCGCAAGTTCGTAACCTCTCTATGCATGGTGTTTGTTTGTAAACCATGCTTCAGTTTAACCTTTAAGCGGGGGAAAAAATGACTTATAAATTAGGTGCATCGCAACTGAATAGAAGAGAAGGTAATATTGAATGGGGTACAAAATCTCAAAAACAGCTTTGTCTGTCTAAGAGTACGCAGGGATTAAAAATGTTGCCGCGCCTCTCTTTCTGCGAAGGAGTTGCGGATTGTGGATGCACTACATTATTATCTAGATAAATGCATAATCCACCACACTTTCCTACAATTACTGTCAGATCTAAATGCAAGGAATTTTGCGTCACTCCCAGAATTACGGCATTTTCAGTTCCTCGAGTTATTCTCGGCCTCCTCGATGGTGTGGTGGTAACTGTGTTTTTTGTGAGTGTCCCTTCATCATTTTTTTATATCATCACTCATCCTCATCGTCGCGATTAGCCAAAAGTAGCAGAACAGCGACTCTAAATAACAAAAATCCAATCAAATCAATGAATCCATCAAACCAACCATGTCAAAGAAAAAATGCAAGAGGATAATCATCCCTCGATTCACATGTTAGTTCATGACCTCTATAACTTATTTTCTACTTTTGAAAATGTGAACTTTAGTTTAATGTTTGGTCTAGCTACTAATTTTTATTTCTCTTATTGTATACTCCCATTACCACATATGGAGACGAAAAGTCTGGCTTGGTTCTTTCATCGCACGTGTTTTAGCCGAACTGCTGTAGTAGGTAACACAACTGATGAATTCCGCTCCAGTAGGCGTAGTGCCAATTACGAGAAAGTCTCGTCTTATCTAATTGAAATAACAACAAGACACGCCATGTCAATACTCAACCGAGATCGAAACAGCATATGCAATGCCAAGACTCAAATCGAATTCGACTTACCTGAAGAAGACGTCATGACATTTGATGCAGAAGATATCTAGTTCTCCCTTCAACGAAAATTATTAATTCTGATCCATGATGTATACACACCATGCTTCTAATACCATGTTTTAATTTTATATCCTAATAATAAGCCTGGTTTACATTGGTCGAGTAGACGGGAGAGTAGCTGGAGCGAGTACTGGAGCCAGTACTTGCTCCAGTAGTCAGGACAGTCGAGTGGCTGTCCACGGAGGACAGCGACTCGACCGAGTTGCTTCCTCTCCCATCGATTTTTTCCCTCGCGCGTAAATTCGACATACCACTCGGTCAATGTAAACGCTTTCTGAGGACAGTATAGAGTCTGTGTTGTGTGAGTGTGCAGCAATGTCCATGCTCCATGGAATTTGTGTCGATTATAGGAACAAAGAAAATAAACTACGGGCGTATGATGCTTTAAGTGTAGGAGATGAGACTTGATGTATTTGGCGTAGAAGTAAAATTTAAAAAAAGTAATTTATGTTCTACACAACCAAGAGCGAACGAAAATAGAAAAATCAAGGAAATTGGTTTTCTTTCCAGGCTTATCTCCGTACATTATTGTATTCATTTCTCGTGAAAAAAGTGTGTAAAACCGTTTCAGAACTTTTTTTTTAAATCGTCAACGACGTCGATGGTTCATTCTGTGAAAAGAGCACCAAACAGCTGCAGCTACTATTCCGCTTTGCTGGAGTCGAGTAGGAAGTGTGTAAACAGCTACTCGCTCGAGTCAAGGAGACAGGCCAGTAACTCGTCCCAGTAACTCTCTCGCTCACTCGACCAATGAAAACCAGCCTTTAGAGTTTAAACTTTTAAAAGTGTTGTTTATATCTTGGACAATTGAATTCATATACTGTTGTTCGGTAGGTGGAAACAAAAATTTAATAAAACGACAATAAAACCGGACGCATTTGAAAATATTGACCAGTGCCTCTTTAGGATCAGACTTTCAGCTTCGCTCACAAATTTCATTTCGTTTATGCGGCTTGCCTATTATCCTGAAATGTAATTTTTCGTTCGTCCAGTGGAGAGGCCACTTATGGCCCTTTACGAAAGCGTTTCGATAGTAAGCTGTGCACTTCCAGAATCCTACCTCTGAAGACGGCAGTATCCGTCACGTTTCTTGTTACATATTGAATGTCTGGTACTTTCCAATTACGCTGCACAACAGTTTACACACACGGTGCTTTCTTTTTTCTGCGAAGAAAGGTTCCGGTGCTCTTCAATGTGGAATACGAAAATTGTCTACTTCTCCTTCTACCTTTCGACCTTTTTTCAGATTTAGTACCTATCCATTCGTATTTACTTCCTCTCTTCTTGATCATTACTTCTCTTATGTTTTCTCCCATTTTCTGTCGTTTTTCTTTATTCTTTCTCCCTATCGATCTCTGCTATTTCTCTTCCTCTTTCTGCCTGTTTTCTTTTATATTTCTCTTTTCTTTATCTCACGCTTTTCCATTTTCTTTCTTCCCCTCTTCTCTCTGGCTTATCTATTTCACTCTCGCTTCTCTTTCTTTCACTTCCATATTTCTCTCTGTGTCTCTCTGTGTCTGCGTATGCTTGTTGTCTCGCTTGTTTCCCTTCTCTTTCCTTTTCTCTCTCTCTCTCTCTCTCTCTCTCTCTCTCTCTCTCTCTGTGGCTTCTTTCATTCTCTTCCTTTCTCTCATTCTCTACCTCTTCTTGCTTCGTTTGTTTTTTCTATAACACTTCTTTCTTATGATTACATGTAAGCATGATGTCAATATCTCTAACTTACAGATGCATATGTATTTTAGATTTTGAGACCCTCTGGAAAAGATTATGTTGGCACCCATGTAAGAAGTACGCAAAATGTGGTATGTTCATAAATGATTATGCATTCATGAAGTTACACGCGCGTGCTCTCTCTCTCTCTCTCTCTCTCTCTCTCTCTCTTCTCTTGTCAAAATATAACGTTATTACTTTTATTCTCACATATAAAAAGGTGCCGGTAAGGCGTACTGTTGCGTACCGCCAGAATAAAAGCCAGTAAGGTGGAGTCAGTATCTCCAATTTACTGACTCTCCTTAAGAGTCAGACATATTCCCAAGAATTTCCTCTCTCCTGTAAATTTGATAAATTGGAGTTACTGGTTCTCTGTTCTGGTTCTCCCACGGCGAATGCGAGTTGAGACACAGGCGTGTTTTTAAAGTTCACAATGAAAGATACACGCTCTAGTGTTCACAGGTTGAAAGCTCTTTGCTGGCTGTCCTGCCTGAGGTTTCCCTTAGACAGCCAAAGCCTCCCCGATGGCGCAGTGGTAGCGTCGTCGGCTTGTAATCAAGGGGTCCCGGGTTCGATACCCGGTGGAGGCACATAGTGGTTCGGATTCCACTTTAAAACTGTAGGTCCAATCCCGATTAGCCTTACTGTGCATAAAGTGGACTTCAAACACTAAATCAACCAACCTTAGACAGCCCAGCAGAATTTGGGGGGATAGTATCTTCAATTAAGGCCAATGACGCTTATTTCCACAGACTTACCCTTTTCTATTCGAACTACTGCGCGGTTACCGTAATGGTGACATTTATTAAATCGGCCAAGCAGTTAAAGTGCATACGCTTACAAAACATTTAATTTCCAACAATTGTAGTCACTGTGCCGTATGTTTATTCCCATTATTGCTTATGCTTTCTTTTATTTTTCAAATAATATTAAATATTTTTCTTTAACACTAAATATTCCTTAATAAAGTTTTGATATTTACATCTTCGTTGATACTGTGATAAAAAGTTCTCAGTTTCTTAGTAATGTCGGCTCACAATTGTACAACCAACATGTATGATTGATTGATTGATTGATTTGTTGTTTTAACTCCACTTTATGCATAGATAGGCTAATCGAGACTATGCCTACAGCTTAAAGTGGTATCCGAACCACTGTGCCATGTACAAGCAACAATTATTTATGACATCCTTTTATTATCTACTAATTATTCAAATTTTTCAAATTTTCCATAGAAAGTTGCATTGTGTATATTTCTTTATAAATTTTGTTATTTTGAATTTCTCTTACATTCTAGGTAAATCAAAATAAGAAAATTAAACTCAAAACAAGAAAATTTCCCCCAAAAAAAGAAATGCTATGAAGCTATGAAACAACAGGGGTTCTAGATTTGAATCCTCGACCAGGGATGGGTGTATGTTTACATCATCATCTATTTCAGTAGTTCATCATACAAACTTGCTGTCACGATTTACCTAGCGTAGACACAAAAAATTCACAAACTGATGTTACATTGTTACATTTCGTATCATGTGCATTGTTGTAAGTACGTACAGGGTCAACGAAGTTAGTAGTAAGGTGTGTTTTATACAGCGTACATTATTACACGTGTAGATTGAATTTTATATTTTGTAAATATGCTGTATAAAGAAACAAACTGCCGAAGTACTAATTGAGGTGAGTGTACAATATACTCACACACCCTGTGAGGCAAACGTGATTTTCCTTTATTTCTTGGGAGGGGGGTATATAAATGCCTATCACTTCGTGCGGTCTCTCAACAACCAATGGCTATCCCTGACATCTTGAGAAGTTTTGTGCTGCCTGCTGACAAGGAAATCTCATTAAGTTAGTTAATGAGGTCAGTAACGTGCCATCGTATGCGCTGATTGATAATTCCTCGTGGTGTCCAACAGAGCCATATCGGTCGGTCATTTGATAGTGGAGCTTATAGAGGTCGGTTCGAAGAATCCTGAACTGCTTCTATGACGCCGCTGCACACCAGGATAATAAGGTAATTAATCACTCTGACAATGACTTGACCTATCCATCGCCTTGTTTTGAAGTATTAGGCATGAGATGCTTACTGAAGGAAGGCAACCATGACTACAAAGCCAACCCCCCGATACAAAACAAAATCCTAGGGGCTTGCAGAACCACCTGGGTTAACGTCCCCAAAGGCTAACAAATTTATTTTTGCCAGTGGCGAGGATCAAACCTACGATGGACCTGCGACCGGTGCGCATGCCAAGTAGGCTACTCCACGGAATTTTCACGGAATATATTGAAAGGATGGGAAGTAATCATGGTTGGTTTGGTGTTTTAAGTCCACTTTATGCGCAGTAAGGCTAATCGGGACTGGACCTACAGTTTAATGTGTGATCCTAACCACTATGTGTCTCCACCGCGTATCGAACCCGGGACCCCTTGATTACAAGACGATAACGCTACCACTGCGCCATCAGGAAGGCCGTAGGGAAGTAATCATGGTTGTGTATATGTAGATATAATGGCAGGGGTTCAACTTTCAGCAGCCCGAAGATATCAAATTCTTAATAGTTATATATAGACCGTTATGAAAAATAGTAATAACTATTGCTTATGTTTATGATTATATTTGTAAAATGTTAGTAATTATCATTGTTATTATTATTATTATCATTATCATTAAGCAATTTACAATTAATCTGTAATGTATTTCCTATTAAACAATCTCATTGTAAATATCAATGTTCACCTATTAACAACAACATTATTACTCTTCATTATTTTTATTGTAGGAGTGCATTAATATTTCTATTTTCAACTTTAGAAAAATGTTTCAAAACATGTCTGAATTTTTAGTTTTTGAGACTATATGCAATTAATTATTGCCAACTACAGTGTATTTTTTCCATGACAAATTCTGAAACATGCTTAGGTTATGAAGAAAATAACATTGTTATAATTGAAGAACGTTACCATCCACTATAAACAAACCATAAACACATTTTTCAAAATTCTTCCAAGGAACGATTAATTGTTGCCAAATATTTACTAAACCAATTGGAGGAGTTTGGACCATTTAAATTATCCTCTTATATACCGTCATGGAAGTAATAGGTCATTTTCAGAGGCACCCACATTCGTTAAATTGAATTCGTTCATCAAATATATTGCATAACTATATGGTCGTTCCCCTTTAAATTACCTATGTGTTTCCATACAAATTCCAGGAGCCAGATTGTACGCAAGAGCGTCCCTTGCTGCTTCCAGAGACTCCAGAAAAGCTTTTTTGGTTTCTCCATACACGCTCATTTCTGTCTTGTTTTCTACGCCCTCCCACCCACTCTTCCCTCCCTTGCTCTCTCTCTCTCTCTCTCTCTCTCTTGGTTTCCCTCTCTCCATTTTCCTCCGTGTCCACCCCTCCCCCTTTTCCTTCTCGCATTTCTCCACAAACACGCTTACCCAATTTACGAACGTGAACGTAGTTATTAGGAATTAATAAAATTCTCCGATTCACGACGTATTTCACGTTCACCTCACGCGAAGAATGGTTTAAGCCGTGCGCCGTCGAAATAAAGGGGGAAATATGACAACTGGTACAGAATTGGATTGTTGTGTAGGGCACGAAATATTGAGGTTTTAAAAATCGCATTAAAATTACTAAGGGAACATTCCTTCTGTGTGGAATGGTTGAAACAAGGGGACAATAGAAGTGCACTATTTCCTTGTAGAGAGATGAAAACTTCATGCATATTTACTTCAGGATTAGAGATGGGTATACATATAAATGTATAATATAATATTTTCTGGTGGTCACAATACAAATAAAATTATTTTATGCTTACACAATGTATGTTTGTCAGTGCTAAAGTGCACCAATTAGATCTTACTGTTTTGAGGAAAATAACAACTTAAATGTCTTACTGTTTAATAAATACAAGCAAAAGGACACATAAACGTAGTTCTGTAGAAGGGCTAATATTTTAAAACAGACATTAGTGTGTGACATAGCATCCAATGCAAAGCCTGATATACGTACACACACAAGCACACACACACACACATAAATATATGTTTATGTATGTATGCATGTTGTTTTTTAAATTAATTGGTTAGTATTTTGTTGTTTAGTAATGTTTGGGTTAATCGTGACCATGAAAATGCATGGACACCGACGACTTTTATTTATAGAGTATTTGTATATCTTGTTGCTTATTAATTGTCATGTTATGAACTTGTTATTTTCTAGACATGTGCTTTTCATGTATAAATTTGTCTTGTTTTGCGGAGGATTTGATAGTTTCTTCTTCTTGCTTTTGTTTAAAATTATATAAAGTGAGAAAATAAAAAGTTAAGGTCTTCAGTTCCAATTGGTTTCTTTAAGAAAAAATTACATAAAAACATTATCGCATCATGCATAACTAGATTGATATTCATAAATTCTTGTTTAATTAGTTAGTTGCTTTGTTAGTTGTGAGTTACTAACTATTGATAATCATATGTTCATTGATTTTTATCAATAATAGTCAGCATAAATTATGATATTTTGAAATTGAAATTACAATGTAATCTATTTTCTTGGAAATCGACGGCATACATGAGAATGACAAAATATGGACTTCATATAAAAATTTAAACAATTTTTAAAATGGATCTTACTATTTAACTACTGCTTCTTATTTTTCTATGTTTCTTCCTTTTTTTATTTTTGCGAACCGCAACAGTTTGCAATCGCAGAAAGGTCGTCATATTCAACAATTCATTAAAATTGTGTGCTCTACCCGAGTTACTACATAAAAATATATTTGATTAAAACAATAAAGTTAATTCTTTTCATGCTCCAGACCACAAAATTTCAAGCCCTAAGGATTCGTAAAATTGCGTAATTAATAAAGATCATGCACATGTAATTAACGTTTCTGGCGATTAGTGTTACAAACCTGCTTCATGGGTGTATTTGATCCTTGTGACGTTGAATTCTTGCAGGGATTTGTCAGAAACAAGGTTATTGTACAACAATGAGGCAACAGTGAAATAGATACGTTTCTTGATAATGTAATTTCTTAGTTTTGGAGCGCAGATTGATTGGATTAAATGTTTCAGACGTTAACTTGTTCCTGTTCATTAAAAACATTTCCAAATTCACATTTGGATAGCTTATACCTGCAAGGCTAATGTAACACTGATCAACAAAATGAAACTTTTTTTTGGCACATGAGGGGAAAATACCTGATCCTATCGAAGGTTTCACGCTGAATTCAAAAATGTCACTAGTTCTTCTCCGTCACGGGCAGTATTTCTTTGTGACACCCAGGTGAAATATGTTTACGTATATTTATGATCATGGGTGCCAGCACGTAAGGTAGAAGGGTCACCTCTCTCTTCTTGCATACCTTTTTTCTGGTTTCGATTGTCTTTTCTCAGTCTTAATATCTCTTAGTTCGTGTTTACGTCTCTCTTCTTGATCATTTCTTTCTTTGCTTTTCCTCTCATTTTATATTTTTTGTTTATTCTTTCGCTCTATCGATCTTCCTGCTCTCTCTTTCTGCCTGCCTATCTTCTATATTTCTCTTTCGTTCTTTCGGTCGCTTCTCCATTTCTCTATACTTCTGTCTATCTCTCTCGGCTCTACTTCTTTAATTCCTTTTCTTATTTTCTCTCTTTATCTCTCTCTTTCTAGCTTCTTCCCTTCTTTCGTTCTCTCACGCACTCACTTCTCTCTTTCTTTCTCTATGTCTTTCGCTTTCTTCTACAATTCATTCCCCCCTCTCTCTCTTCCCAATTTTCTCTATCTCTTCATTATTTCTTTCTCTCGCTCTGTTACTTCCATCTCTGTCCCAGCCGTGTCTTTATTTCTCTTCCTTCTCTGTGTGTGTTTGCCTCTATTGTTTGTTTTATTTTTTTCTCCCTCTCCTCTTCTCTCTCTCTGTGTACATGTGTATGTGTGTGTCCCTTCTTTATTTATCTTTCTTTATCGGTCTCTCACTTAGGTTTCTCTTTCCATTTATCTCACTCTCTCCGTGGCTCTTTAATTCTCTTCCTTACAAAGAACATCCATGCCCAGGCCGGGATTCGAACCCGAGATCCCTGTCGTCGTAGCGCGCTGCACTTACCACTCCTCCACGGAGATCGGTAATAATTATTATGAGAACTTATTCTTGCACGGAGTGACAAACATTTTAAAATGTATGCTCATAATAATTTCCATTCGACAGAAATGTTATTAATTTCTTAACGTATAATGTTGTTATTCAGGATCCTCTTGTATTCCACATCTCATCGCTCATCCTAAGGTTCAAGTTCTGAATATTTGAACGATACCAGGAAAATGTACTGAATATAATTTGCTTTCCGCGGAGCTACTTAAATTTATATTTAGAAACGGCTGAAGTATACTCGCAGATAGACGTTATGTTAAAATTTTTAAGCGTTCACCTTGTGGTAATACTCGAGCAAGCATAAATAAGTTCTTAAAACTTTACGCGTCCCTGAGAAGATTAAATGTACGAGACCGCTTACATGTTGTTTTACAGGTACATCCTAACATCACATCCTCATATGATCATCTTATCCTGATTCTTACTTTTAAAACTTTTCAATTACCATTATTTCAGTAAACTAACCTCTTTCCAGGAAATGCCCGTGTTAATCGCCTTACGACCTGAAGTTCTAATTTTAAACAGACAATACTAGAGAGCTGGATATACCACAAACGTTATGGCTGTTGTTTTTGCATACGTAAAACGTTTAATCAGTTCAATCTCTTATGAAATGCAGCCTCACGACTCCATGCATTATCGACCACAGCTATAAAGGCAGATCAGTTTCACCTAAGAGGCTGAACAGGTCCTAGATGAAAAAGCCAATAAATCTCTAGCGAACACATCAAAGCATCCGTGTGAAGATTGTAGATGTTCGCTGTTAAAATCAATATATCGCATAATTTAATTTTTATAACGTATACTATTATCTGTTACCACTTTCTATGGGACCTCCGCAATAGCCTGGTGGTTACGTTGTTGTCCTGTAATCAAGAGGTCCCAGATTCGATACCCGGTGAAGGCACATAGTGATTCGGATCTCACTTTAAACTGTAAGTCCAGTCCCGCTTAGTTCAACTGTGTATAAAGTAGACTTAAAACACAATTGAATTCAACCACTTTCTATGAAGTGGGGATTACCAAGTTGCTTCTCATAAGTTATTCCGTTTTTAACGTCTGCAATTTGTACCGTTAGGTTAATCACAACGCGAAGGTGAAAGGTCGAGAGAAGTTTTGGAAGAGACGAGAAAGTTGGAGAGAACCTTTGTGGTATTCAATAATGGAGCGATCACAAAATTATACTGGGCTCTGGATTGCCGGTCGCGAGATTTGAAATTGCCAATAGGAATACTTCACTTTAGCCACTCACCAACATTCGTTTGGTAAGTTCTTCATAGCTTTTCTGTATGTGGTTAATAAACGTCTTTACTCACTTTTAAAGTTAATCGTGACGATCAGGATGATTAAATAAATTGGATGAGTGAACAAACGCACTGAAATACGCATTGCCAGAGTTTGAACTTAGAAATGAGAGGCAAACTCGTGAAAAAAAAGAATGAATTAAAATAATTATTGGGTACGTCAGCGCATATGGTTATTTTGCCCCCTTCGTACTACACGGGAGAGAACCTCTTACCTAAAGTCCTTTACTAAAATTTTTAAAATCTGGGTAAAAGTTCTTTGGGAAAATTTAGAAGTAGAAGGTTGCAAAAGGACATGCAAAGTATATACACAGCGTCTTAAAAGGGTAGAGAAATATAAAATCCTATCTCACAGACAATGTAAATATCTTAAAACATTGGTTAGAACACTGTCATCATAGATTGCTGCTCAGTAGTGTTGCCCACGGGACGAGACGGGACAGGCTTTTAAAAATTCGAGACGAGACGAGATTGATCATGTGTCCCGAGACAAACGAATATTTTCGAGACGAGACAGCATTTCACAGCATTTCCACGAGACGAGACAGGCCAAAGTCTCGTCTCGTGGGCAACACTACTGCTCAGCCTACTAGGCCACCTAGACAACCATTCAATATTCGAACTGCAATAGGCTACAGTTAATAAATTCAATTCACTCGAGATGCGATTTTTTATATTTTATTCTGTGTTCATTCATTCATTCTAACATTTCTTCATGTGGTACACTCAGAAGGATATAAGTTTTCTCGGTGATGACAAGTAATCATTGTAAGAAAAGTTAGATCATTTCGTTCCATTGTATTATTTTATTACTGCCATTTGCATATGAAAATCTGGTACGTCTTATTCCTCATTAACGTAGCTTTTATTGGAACCATCATATATTTTCAAAGCAGATAAAGAATCTTGAATTATTTTCTAGAACCCTTTTAAACAGAAATTATCGTCGAATCTGACAAGGATGGGTGTTTTGGAAGAAATACAGCAACATTTTCCCCAAGGGAAAAAAATATATGTAGCCTTGCTCTTGCATAACTCAAATTGATTACATATGTCACCATAAAATCCGGCACTTCCTTCAGTGATATGCTCTATACAATGGCGAGATTCTACAGATTTTCTGTCATTTGTCAATGTGGGCACGGCTTGTTTTCCAGCGATCCTTTTCATTTCACTCCAGTCCCCATCTTCTTCTTCCTTAACACACCTGCTAGTGTCCAAATAATTTATTCCACAACATAGGACCCACCGCCCGTCCTTTCTTCTGATGAATAGCCACTTAGCCCCACACAAAGGGGTATAACAGAAGAAATAGCGTGCTCTCTGTCAGAAGCTTCGTCTCAATGACATAGCAGTCTTTTCACTATATCCTCCTTCACGAAACCACATCGAGGAAAAAAAAACAATATAAAGAAAATAATAAGGGAAACCCATAGAAAGAAAACGAACACTGAGATCTTTTCTAAGATGCTCGATGGAGTCTATCTTGGCTACGCCAACCACACCTATTTTCACGTCTGCAAACCGAAAAGAAAATACTTGAATGGCCGGAGCGTCTTTTTTCTTGTCGAGATGCAGAGGAAAGAAGTGCGGGGATCTCTGTGTGATATACTAGCGTGAAATTTCATTGCGGGGGACGAAAAATTGGTACTTACGGAACCGACCTCCAGCAACATCTAGGAAATAATATCGGACACCTTGTTCACGGTAAATAGGTACAGAGATCAAAGGTGGCCTGTGTGTGTCCGTGGTAAGGCATTCCAGAACATGTTCTAGAATAACCCCCGTATGAACTTCTACCATAAATCTCTTTCCTTCCCAGTTACAACGACACATGCTTCATGATATCTCCGCATTTCCCGGTGAGCCAAAGTACAAAACTCGAAAATAAATCACGACAAATTATCCTATAACATATACATATTGGCCTAAGGAATGCTATTGCCACGTATTAAATACCATGGTGCCGTGGAATACGTTTAACTGGTTTCACAACCCCCTGCTCTCATCTTCTGTGCCGAAGACATGGTCATAGCAAGAGAGTCAAGTTTTCGAATAAGGCATTTAATATAGCTTTAGGGGAGAAACAAGAAACATGATTTGGGGAGAGCGTTTTGCTGCGTGGTGGAAAGGACGAAGGTTGATAATGAATGTCATTTCGTACCATCTCAAACATTCTCCCAGATGCAAATCTGAGCTAAGATGGGAAAATTTCCTTCTCGGATGGAGCGTTTCATTATATTCCCAGTGTACCGCGGAGAAAATTCTTACTCCGAAGGAACCCAAGGCCATCGCTAGATTCCCCACTGCGTTTTATTCCCTTCTGCCAACCAAGATATTCTTGTGTTGTTCATGCAGAAACCAACGACCCAGGCCCTCCAGCGTATTTCCATTTCGCCTGGTATACACAGACAACAAGGACCTATTCTCATCGTGTTTTTCGCAAAGATAACTAGCTGTGTTTATTTTTCCTTGTTCTTTGGAAGAAAATTGAAACAATTGCTTGTGTTTCTGTAGGGTCTAATAAGTTTTCCAGCGGAAGCTTCGATTTTGTTTATTATCTCAATATTATGAGGACTTTCATTTGTTTCCATTTCTGTTCCCTCTTTATTCCAGAAACCTACCCAGGCTTTCTGTTTGCAACTTGAGATTCGTGCCTAGTGGAGAAAGAAGTTAAATTTTCACAAAAATATAATGATTATTTCTTTATCAAAGAAAATTGTCCTTTACTCCAATAGTAATAATTATCGCAATTTTGCAACTTGAGATTCGTGCCTAGTGGAGAAGGAAGTTAAATTTTCACGAAAATATAATGATTATTTTCTTATATATAAAAAAATGTATTTTACTCCAATAGTAATAATTATCGCAATTACAATTCTTCATCCTCCGGGTTCGATACGCGGTGGAGGCACAAGTGGTTTGGATCCCACTTTAAACTGCAGGTCCAGTCCCGATTAGCCTTACCGTGCATAAAGTGGACTTAAAACAACAAATCAATAAAAAATTCTTCATCCTTCCAGCAATATATTTCATTTTATTCTTTCCAATTTTCATTGCACTATTTCGTTACGAAGAACCGTAGGAAAAAAAGTTGCATACGTCAAGATAGATAAAGCGAAATTTATTTTGAATTTCATTTTTATTATTTAGCGTTGTTTTCTGCCACTTTTGGATAATGTGCTTGAAGATATAATCTGCATCTCAGATATATCATCAACGGTCCAGTTATCGACTACCTTGGCGGAGTGGTTAGCAAGGCGCGCTACGACGACAGGGGTGCCGCATTTGAATCGCTAGTAACGCATGGATATTTGTGTTCGTCTATTGAAGAGTAAAAATGACTAATAGTAATAAAAATGAAAATTAAATAAGAAAATAGTTCTTTTCTTAAAGTCTGTAGGGTGTCTGACTGCCATGTGGAATACCTGGGGTGGGTAATTTCGGGCTCTGGGGTTCATCCAGCCTACCTGAGAGGAACACAGGAGTAAAGGCTATCCGACCATGGTGCTGATCACATCACCTACACAAATGTCCGACATTAAGAATATGTAGGGCTCTACCTTCATTATCCCTTCACAACAATGTACAATTGTTAATATCACAATTCTTATAAATAAATGTATCGGCTAGTATTTAAAGTGGCATACACTACGATGCGTGGTCTTGTTTTTTGGTAGCCTATTTATTTTCTACAGTGTCCCTCGTAACTCATGAAATATTAGAGTAAGAGTTTTATTTTCAAATATGAAAATCGAATTACTATAAGGGGATTATATTGTTTGCTTATTTGTCTCTTAATAACTCTTACTAACATCGAAATATCCCAGTGCATATTTCAACTTTACAGCTATATTTTGTTGATTCTCAAAATTTACACATCCAGGCTTGTTGATTGATTTGGTTTACTTTACTTCGCTTTTCTTATACATTTGGCTGATCGCGAAGATGAGGATGAGTGATGATATGATGAAATCAATGACGAAGTGACACTCACAAAGAACATCCATGCCCGGACCGGGATTCGAACCCTGGATTCCTGGCGTCCTAGCGCGCTGTGCTAACCACTCTGCCACGGAGGTCAGCAACATCCAGACTTGGGAAGAGAAGAGTATAACAGAGGGGAGAAGAGACGACAAAAGAAACAATCGAATTTAAGGACAAAAACTCTATTTTAAAATGTACTTATTTCATAATTACATTTTGTTATTCGAGAGCAACTATATCTCATACAGACGCGAAGAAACTGCTGCGATTTATTCACGAGAGAAACTTAACTTACTCAAGATTTGAACATATTGCATTAAACAGCTATTTATCAAAATATCCTACAATTATTTGAAGTAAAAAGCTACCTTAAATAACCAAATACAAACATTTATTTGACGTTTAAGTGTTTCTTTTTGTACGAGACTAAGAAGCAAATTTTTGTCGACGAGAACTTGCCTGCACATATGTGTAGCACAACGGACCACATAAACAATCCCTTACATGAATTCTCAGACAGATGGATGACGTCAAAACAACGCTATATGAATTTTTAAATGATCTCACTGCACGAAGTCTCTCAAGGTTTAACAACGTAACTGTCTTCGGAAGTGTAAAACTTACAGGATACCAATCATGGCGGTTCAACAAAGAAAATAAGAAAAAAAACTGTTTTAAGCCCATCAGTTGGCACTCTTGGGAGGGTAAAAATCAGAAGCATAAATTTAAAAGTTTTCGAGGGAAAGTCTTCAAGGGGGTTCCGAGGCATCGACGTCATCTCGGTGATATATTTTGAACGAAGAGGAGAATGTTTTAAGATAAGCAGAAAGAGGTGCCATGAAAGTATAGAGGTGCGCCCCTTCCGTTTTATTCCCCCTCGGTCAATATTAACGGCAATGTAAAAGGGGGTTAAAATCGTGCTAAATTAGCACCTTTCTCACCAATCTATCAGTGGACCGCCTCTTGTGTGTTACGCTAATAGAACAGGTGAAGTCGAATATTTATGAACTGGTTCTCAGCATTATTAACGTAGATAGACTCGGCGTGGTGGCTGAGAGGGCCTACATCGGCCTTCCCTGAACCAATGGGGTGCCAACGTGGTGGGTCGCGGGCAGCCCAACCATTATTCGCCTCTTATGGCCTGTCTAAATTTCAAGACGCTTTTCTACTTTCAAAATATACTTGGACCCTTTTGGTACTTTCACCAGTGAAGTCACCTCACGTATACAGATTAAGAAAAGCATAACCGCATATCTATTGTCGTCAAGGATTGTTGTTGGTTGATTTGGTGTTTTAAGTCCACTTTATGCACAGTACGGCTAATCGGGACTGGACCTACAGTTTAAAGTGGGATCCGAACCACTATGTGCCTCCACCGGGTACCGAACCCTAGACCCCTTGATTACAAGGCGACGACGCTACCACTGCGCCATCGGGGAGGCCCTTGTCGTCAAGGAGATTGCAAGGAATATCAGACCGTTTAAAATAGGATTCATTAGTGCAAACTAGGAATAGGGATTCAAATCCGGTAGTATTGGTTTTCGTTATCTGAACCTTGGATCCTTGATGCGATATCCGAATCTATTAGCATCAGTGGCGGATCGAGGAACGACACTTCGGAGGGGTGATAATTCCGCGGAATTCCATTCTAACCAAAATTGTTACATTGTTTTTATGTAAATAATATATCGCACTACTCCATGGTATGTAGGGATTAATGTGCACAGGGGGGAAATAGGGATACAGGGTCCGAATCCAGGGCAAGTAAAGGATGTTTATTTTCCTCCATCATTATTATATATTTCCATTATAGTGATAAACCAAACGATATAGATACGATACGACGAAAAATGGGGAAACGAACAAACGAAAACATTTTCTCTAGAATCATGTCACCTTGCTATACAAAAATACATTAAGTATTAGGGTCGTTAATAATTTATTTATTTGATTTATTTGGTGTTTTAAGTACACTTTATGCACAGTAAGGCAAGTCGGGACTGGACCTAGAGTTTAAAGTTCGATCCGAACCACTATGTGCCTCCAGCGGGTCTCGAACCCGGGACCTCTTTATTATAAGGCGGTTACGCAACCACCCGCCATGGGGGAGGCTATTTAATTTTGATTTGAAATGTAGATTATTACGAGAAGACCTCCATATAGAATTAAACAAATCATAAAAACAATTATTTTTATGATTGTCAACATTCGTTATTGCAATATTTACAAAATATGCATAATTACCTTCCATAAGCTTTACACGAACGAAATAAAGGATAGCTGAAATATACATACTGAGATAAGAATAATATATAGATTAACTATAATATAGCAAAAACGTAGTCTAAGCATTTTGTTGATTAGGATCGAATCTACTCATCCCATACGTTTCTACAGTCTGGACTTAGAGGACGGAGGAAAAGCAATGTTTATACCGCGTTTCAATCCTTTCGCGACTTACAATAATTTCAACAAAGCATTCTGTGTGTAACAAGATGAATGTGTAGTGGTTACTGGTATTTTCAAATGAAAGCCTTCTGGATTAGATTTTCGGTAAGAACTCTTTCATTTCGGAGGTTATTGTAACAGTAGTTAGCCCTCATTAGGTTACCTGCGCGCAACCTGTACCAATCCCTTTATCCATGCTCGTTACATCCCTTGATTCAAGGATAAAAATCTAACGACTTTGCTCGGTTCTTTAAATTCGAGCACTCGCCATCCTTCCCGTGCATTGTGAACCTCCAAGGGAAAATAAAAATCAATTAAACACATTGCGTTGTAAATTAGAAGCAAAGAATGACCCGCCAATTATATACACTCCTGCTACCATGTTATATAACCACTAAATTGAAATTACCAGTGTAATATGTCAGGCAGGGTGATTTAAAGCGATTGCCTTGCTCGCTAATAGTACGTTCAAAATGCCGTTCGATTCGGAGTTCTAAAAACCACACATGTTATTAGCTCTCTCAGACCTAATGATTTTTTTTTTGAGGGAGGCAGGGCTGCGAGTACCAAAAAAATTATCCTTGTGGTTTATTTCAGAGGTGGTAAAGTTAATCACCATGATTTGTTAGGAAGGGGAGATGGGTCACACGCATCTTCAGCCTGGAAGGATGGTTTTTGGACAGAAAATTGAAACCGTGGATGGCCAGGGAGAGACTGCCCAGGAGAAATTGAGTAAGGGGTGTGAAGGGGGATCGTGGGAAACGCACAGGAAACCACAACTTGTCATAACAACACGGAAAACACGGCCAGTGTGGTGCAGAAATTGCTTGACCACCTTCTTCCCTTTCTTTTCAATTGGCAAGACAATGACTGAGAAACGAGGCCTCCCGTGCCCTCCCCCTGAAGACCGAACGGCCTCTCCGGGTCCTTTGTCCCGTCTCTTGCCGCCGCCGCCGCCGCCAGCCACCCTCGTGGTGGGAAAAAGACTTTTTCGGTCCATCCATCTCCGGGAATTTCAATTCCTGTAAAATTGACTCGAAGGTCCTCTCGTCTTCTGACGCGGTACTTGATTTACGGACCTTCATGGCTAGCCTCTTTACTGTGGAAAATCCTCATGGTGGAATGACAGCTGGATGAAGGTTGTTTAGGCTTTTGCTAGAAAAATAGAAAGCACTGTGATTCCATGCAGCAACAATGTAAATAGACAGTTCAACAACAGCCGACCTCCGTGGCGAAGTGATTAGCACATCGCGCTACGACGACAAGGATACCGGGTTCAAATTCAGGCTTGGGCGTTCGTTATGAGTGTCCTTTCATCAATTTCAGCACATCATCACTCATCCTCAAGTTCGCGATTACCCAAAAAGGGCAGAAAGCGAAGTAAAATAAATTAAATCAATCAGTCAACAATTCAACAACATCGAACTAAACTGATAATCTCCGAACAGCTTAGAGGATATGAATCAATTGCTCAGAAAGAAAATTATTTGTTGACTACGTATAATACACTTAAACAGAAATATTTAGATTCCGTTTTGTCAGAGTTCGTTTAAAGTCCAACCGGACCCTGTGGCCGAGTGGTGCCGGACCCTGTGTCCGAGTGGTTAGCTCATCGCGAGCAAAGGTCCCGGGTTCGAATCCCGCTCGGGCTTGAATGTTTGTGTTCGTCCGAATAATGAGAAACAATGTGAATAAAGTGGAAATTGACATGTGTGAAAGTGCACGAATGTGTGAATGACGGGGGATACTGCCGAATAGGGGTATTCCTTTTATAAAAACAAAAAGTGGTTAGCACATCGCGCTGCGACGCCAAGGGTCCCGGGTTCGAATCCCGCTCGGGCTTTGTTGTTTGTGAATGTCCATTCATCAATTTCATCACTCATCCCCATCTTCGCAAATTAGCCAAGAGGCACAAAACGCGAAGTAAAATAAACTAAACTAAACTGAAATCGTTTAAAGTCCACTTTATGCTCAGATAGGCTAATCGAACTGGGCACCTTCTAGTAGAAACCCAACTGGTGTACCTCCACCGGCAGATTGAACCCGGGACTCCTTGATTCCAAGGCGACAGAGTTACAATTATGCCATCGGTGAGGCCCTACACCCGTTCTTTAAAAAAATATTTTATATTGCAATTGAATATTTGACGTATTTAAAATATTTTCAATGAGCGTTCAAATCGTATAAAAATCGTATTTTTTTGTCGAGCACTGACGTTCCTTCATCGCTAAAAACATTAGTATCAGGAGAACTTATATGAAGCTTAAAAACTCGTTAACACATTTTCATAACATGTAACCAGAAATGAAAGAAAATAAATAAAAGTTAACACGTCATTGGTAATTTATTTTAGAACATTCTGTACAAAAAATCAAATTATATAGAATATAATTTTGGACAACCCTACTTTGGTTTTGCATATATTGGTGCATCATCAGGAAATGCTTCTTTTAATCGGAGATTAAACCTGAATACTCTATAAATATTTTTTTGTAACTTATAACTCGAAATTTAAATAAGACAGCTGAAATGTTCGAGAAATAATTTCAACATATATAATTAAATTCGCTAATGTAAGAAAAGAAAATTGAAAATAAAGTAATATATAATTTATAGTGAAAAAAATGTATCTACTACAATTTTCTCAGATGGAAAACGAGACAAAAGAAAAATATGTAATGCTCTCATTGTAAGGGATTCCTGCAAGTAATGTGTAAATCTACGTTTTCGCATTCTTTCATTTTAACTCTTACAGACTAAAGTTAAGACATACAATCAATCAACCATATGACATGATATACTATTATTTGACATGGATAAATTCGTACATATATCTGTACCATTTGCTAAGAATGTATGAAAACAAATTAACTTGATGATGTACAGTCACGGACACTTCTGCGTTGTAGCGATTCCATTGAAAGTAAATTAGGCCATTACAACCCAGAAGTGTCCGTGACTGTACGTACAAACAAATCAATTGTCTTTGGAATGAGGAAAATATAGTTGTACCTTGTCTATTCTACATACATAATACATCAATTAATTGTCTGAATAGATTCAGATGCTGATGTCTTCTTTACTTCTAGTAAAAAGGGAGAAATAACTTGATCACTGTGATAAAATTTCAACTGATGTAGCTTCCTAAATGGTAATTGGGAGATCCAATGAAGACAGAAGACACAGACACACACAACCAGCTTAGAGGAGATAACTTCTCCAGAACATCTTCTAATCAAGTCTTTTGAAAGAGCGAAGCATCAGGAGATGGCAGGAGCTCTGATCTACGGCGATAACGGTAGCAGAAATCTCGTCCTAAGTTCCCTGGACAATGCACTCCATTCCAGTGAAGACTAGAGCATTTGTAATGTAGGCCAAGGGAATACAGTAAACAATGGAGTAAATTAAAGGAATGCTAATGCTGCCGTAATACCTTGTCTCATGTCTTTCCTACGCAATAAGAAATGTTATATTTTTTCTCTTATTTGGCATTTTGATGCATAATATCATCACATGTTGTCAATACAGTTCCGATGAATTTTCTAAACATGTCATTAATTAAGAGGGGTTCAGAGCACAAGTGGCGTAACTCCATTCAAGACAGTATTGAGAAAGAGGCTCATTTGGATAACTAATATGTTTAGCTGTTGGAGCACAAACATAGTGGTGCCTCTATGAATTTGAAACTTAGTAGATACTTACTTCTAGCGCTGAAATCTTGATATTTAACTCCAATTCCACGAAAATTGGAGTTACTGTGCTCTGAACCCATATATGACTTGCTAAACCTGAATAAATATAAACATTATAATGTTTATATGTTTGAGATGACTTTGTTTCAGTTTCACTTTTGAATTTACTTTCAGCAAATTTGAGCATTAGAGAAGGAGAAAATTGCCAAGTTTTTTTTTCTAAATCGACGAGGGTTAATATTGGACTGGACTAAAAAGTTGAATTTCAGATATGGATCACTAAAAGTACCCCTCCTTCAGGAATCGAAACCATTGTCTTACCAGTTATCTTTGATAAGCTTACACAGAAAAAACTGGTTTGTTTGGAATTACCAAAAAAGTTTGGTTGAGTTGTTTGGTTATGCTTTTTGTTTCCGATAACCAAATGTTACTTGTAATTACTAAAGCATTTTGTTTAAGAATACAAAAAATTTGGTTAGACGAAATATGGTACTCGTAAACAAAATTATACACATTTAAGTGAAGAGAAACAAAACGTTTGGTTAAATTTACAATAACTAGATAACATTTACCATTACGCACACGCTAAAAGTATACGTCTGTTATGGCGTACGCACGTTCAAAAACACAAACCGCTGTATCTGAACGATCGCACGGTGAATTTCAGCAAGAATTTCAGTGAATTTTGTGCGTCAGGACTGTTCTCAGCGCATGCGCAAAACACGAGTGCGAGTGACCACAAGGCAAAGACAGTCTTTGTCTAGGCTAGGTCATTTCTTTAGGATTTTGGTGGTCGAGCTCGTCGGACTGAAAATACGGACCACGGAACAGAAGAAATATTTTTCCCCCTCATAATGGATGATGTTGTGAAGTCGAGATTAGAAAGTTGGGGCTTGGCTCCACTTATCGAGATTTTCCGAGGTAAGTGAATAATTATATTAATAATTTAAGGTAAAATTCAAGTTTCAGGCTAATTATATTTCTTTTCTTTTTTCTTTTCTTCGTTGCCACGTGGTGGTAGTGGTTGGCCAAAAAGGAACTTCTGAGTATTAACTACGTTCATTATAGTAGAGCGAGTTGAATATATATTTATGTATATATGCACAGTTATTTGTAATTTTCATCCACCTAACGAAAGTAGCACTTTTTCGTATTCACATAACCTTATTTAGGCAAGTTCATAGCCATTATGTGCTGTACACCTATACCAGGAAATGTACTCCATCTAGTGTGAAAGCATTTACATATTTGGCTTTATGTGATCAAAATTAATGTTATCATCATCCACGAGTTCACAATGTATCTAATATTTATGAAGATGGCGTCTTTTTCAAACAAGGCTATGTTGTAAGAACGGCCCTAGAGGCCGAAACACGCCCGCTCCAATAAAGGCGATTTTATTATTATTATTATTATTTAGTATTCTCAAGCATTTACACCAATATGCATCTGGCATAAAATTATTATGATAGAGAGCAAATTTCGAGATAGATTATTTTGTTTGTGTGCAGCATGCGTGTTTGTACTATTGCAAGATAGTTGCCACATGGTTTAAAGTGCCCCTAGGTCTAGACTTCTATCTTTGCAATTTAAGTTTTCTGCAACTTCCATCCAAATGCAAATTACAGAAAATTAGAACAGTTTATTTGAAGAAAATGTGTTACTTTCATGAGATTTTATTTCACCACGAGGGGATACTGCATGTAGCACGTGCCTTAAATCTTTTTTTTTTTTTTGTAGTCTTTAATATAATCAAAAATGATGATTACACAGCAAGTTTCAATTAATAAATTTTTAGTTGAAACTGTATGTGTTGTGTGATAATTTACCATTCAAAATTAGTATTGGTGAAAATTGAAATTCTTGGACATGTTACGGTGCTGCAGCCTGTAAATGAAAAAAGCATTTCTGCAGAATATTATGTAAAGTAAGGAACTTTTACTAAATTATGGCTAATATTTCACTCAATCAATTGATTTCAAAGTTAAGTAACTAGCTGGAAAATGTAAAAATCAAGATTAATATGAGAGAGCTATTGAAACCTGACTAACATACTCAACTACAGAAATTTCCCACTCATTATTTTTTTAGAAAGGTGCTAATGGATTATTTTTTTGGTAGAGGTACCAAAAGAGAAATTTCATACAAGGTAGACATGAAAAATAATGTGACTTTCTGAAAATAGAACAAAATGTAGTTTTACCACCTGATGAAGCCTGTTACTCTGTGTTAATAATTCTGAGTGACTATTTTCACCAGGTGGTGAAGCTACCTTTTGAGTTATTTTCACAAGATTTTAAACTATGTGCATGATCTACAACCTGGCGTGGCCTGCTACATCGATGTGTGTATTCTTTGGTTGCTGATGTGTACAAAGCTTACGTCTGTGTGCAATTATTTTCGTGCAGGAAACAAAGTACTTTTTTTTCTGCATGCCACACAATGGACTGGTGCTGCCAATATGTCACATGAGTATGAGGGGCTATTATGTTCCCAATTGCTTTCATTGTTAGGTTAAGCAGGTCAGGTTTAGTGCTATTAGCATTAAAATTACTTCGGTAAATACTTGGGTATGACTTGAGATGACCGGACCCCTCTCCGATTTTCTTCATATTTGACATACTCATTAATTGAGGCATCCTAATCATGAATCTAAAGTTAAAATTTGTCGGAAACGTCTAGAAATTGCAAAATAAGCAAATCAATTTTCGCAACCGGACCGCTCTCCGATTTTTATAGTACTGCTCATACTTACTGAACCATTGGCGCGTGGTTAGGTTAGTTTCGGTTAGGTTAGGCAAACATAGTTAAAATTTGGTGTTGTGATAGTATCAGGAATTTGGTTGTGAAACAAATAAAATCACGAAAATCGACAGTTTCCATTCCGAAAACTAACTCCTTATTTTAGCTTATTTTGCAATTTCTAGATGTTTCCGACAAATTTTAACTTCAGATTCGTGATTAGGAAGCCTCAATTAGTGAGTATCCCAAATATGAAGAAAATCGGAGAGGGGTCCGGTCATCTCAAGTCGTTCCAATACTTGTGTACGAAGCTTACGTATGTGTGCAATTATTTTCGTGCAGTAGATAAGTATTTTTTTTCTGTATGCCATGGAGTTGGGAAAATACCGCACAATGGACTGGTGCTGCCAATGTGTCACATGAGGGTGAGGGGGTATTACGTTTTAAATGCTTTCATTGTTAGGTTAGGCAGGTAAGGAATAGTGCTATTAGCATTAGAATTACTTAGATAAATACTTGTGTACGAAGCTTACGTCTGTGTGCAATTATTTTCATGCAGGAGACAAATATTTTCTTTTGTTTGACATGGAGTTGGGAAAATACCACATGATGGACTGGTGCTGCCAATATGTCACATGAGTATGAAGGATATTACATTCCTAAATGCTTTCGTTGTTAGGTTAGGCAGGTCAGGTTTAGTGATATTAGCATTCAAATTACTTCTGTAAATACTTCCAATCATGTGATCATGTAATTCCCGGTCTTCAGCACTTTCTGCTATTCTCACTACGTGGTCACAGTAGTAGCAACACCCATTTTTAATTTAAAATACCTTTTTAGCAGTAAGTTATCAACACTGCAAATGAATATAGTAAAATGAGATAGGACAATATTGTGGTATGATTCAGGTAATTATTTTCCTGGTTAATATAGCCACATACGCTGTTCTCATTCCCTTGTGAAAATAGACCCACATGCTATTTTCACCACCTAGTGAAGATAGTCATAATGCTATTCTCACCATCTGGTGAAAATAGTCAAGGCCTAAATAATTACATTGACATTTTATTTTAATAATATTTTACTGTCTCTTTTGAGTGATTTAATGAAAGTTTTTGAGAATGTGTGAAATTTTTATTTAAGAACCTGAGTACATACATTGATGCAAGCACTGATTTCTGTTCTTCTCACCACCTGGTGAATGAAAACGTTCATTTTTAAATGAGATACAGATTGCCTTGTATGAGATTTTTTGTTAATATTGACCACAACTACCTTCATCAGGTGATGAGAAGAGCAGATAGTGCTGAAACCAGGAATTGCATTGTCACATGTTGGAAGTATTTACAGAAGTAATTTTAATGCTAACAGCCCTAAACCAGAATTATTAACGTACCCCTTCAATCGTATGTCATGTGACACTTGCAGTAGCAGTACAAATTGTCGTTTGTTTTTTTAACAAAAATGCATCTCAAGCAAAGAGTATTGTGCAGAACCCAGTATTCTTTAACATGAATCATAATATAGTTCCAAAAGAGCATGGTTTGAAATTCTGAAAATAAAAGCATCTAGATTTAAACCTTTTGCACATATGATTGTGGAATTTCTGGTGAAAAATACAACCACAAATCAACTGTGATTGCATATTCAAAGTTGACTTACGCATTAATTTTCTAAATCACTTTAAGTGTAAAATTCTGGAGTCTCTCACTGGATTAGTAATTATGTTTTCTCCATTTGTCTGTGAGTGGGGATTTATTTTTGTACAAAGGTTAATGCAAGTCTCACAAGGCACTTAGGTCTGTCCTCACTTCCTTCCTTCTAGCTTCCTTACTTAAGGATCGTTGAATTGTTAAACCACACACTTAAGGTTCTGTGTAAATAATTTAACTTATAGATCCATGGTAGTGAGAGAAATAGCATGTAACTACATGATGAAAATAATTTTCCTGCAAAAACAGTTTCTGCTATTCTAACAATCTGATGAGGTACTTACTTGTGTTCATTTCTGAGATATACATTTTCGTAACAGAATGAGTTTCTGCATTTTGAATATTGTTGTGAAGTTCATGTAATTAATTTGACTAGTCCATATTGGGGAATATATTTCAAAACTGTATGGAGAAGGAATTCATTAGAATATGCAGCCTCTGTTGTAATGTAAGAGTACTGAAACTTTATACTAGTGTGTCCGTTAACTGCTATCAGTGGTACATCAACTTGAAATATTATGCACTCATTGACTGCTACGAACTACATGTGCAGCATTTTTCAACAGAGCCAACATTATTCTCTTATTAGTTTTGGAGAAAACATTACTTTTCACTTTATTCAACAGTTATTAGCATCTAAACTTGTGCAGTGGTATATAGTTTGTTCAGTTGGCATTGTTTTAAGGATCATGTGAGGACCCCCTCCCCTTCCCCCCTCTTGCTGCCTTTGCGAACTGAGGGCGTAAAAATATTTTATGATAGTTTTCAGTCTGAGGTGGATCGGCAAGTGAGCAAGTGAGACTGGCTAAACTCTCAGATTATATTTCATCTTAATTTGCACTGGTTGTTAGATTAAGCAGTCAAATTCTATGCATCTCTTAAAAAATAATTTCAGGCAAAAATAAATATGGTATGTAGGTTAGGCAGGTTCAAGAATCTCTCAACCTAATTGAAATAATTATTACTTAAGGTTCTGTGTAGATCCATGGCAGTGAATGAAGTAACTATGTGATGAAAATAATTTTCCTGCGGAAACTCTTTCTGCTATTCTAACCATCTGGTAAAGTACTTGCCTTTCTGAAATGAAATTTTATTTTCTAAAAGTAGACAAAATTCCTCCCTGCATCAGAAAATATGTTGAGAACAGAGCTGAGTACATGCACATTTTTAATTAAGAAATTTGAAAAGCAATAATATGTAAATTGCAATGTTCTACACATATTTAACTTGTTCATAGCTCTATACTTGTCCAAATCACAATAGGAATGTTATATATAGGTGTGCATAGCCATCACGCAGCAATCATTCCTTAATTTGCATAATATATACAGAAGTGATTATTTGCACTGTAGAGCGATTCCATGTGGTGTCACATGGAACTAATAACAAAATAAATTTACAGGGAATGAGTTATTCCTTAAAGGAAAAGATAGGACTTAAGATACCCTTTTCTTGTAGCAACTATATTTACCCTCTAAATAAGTTTTCCTGTAATTTAAGATATTCCATAATATTTGCGTTGAAATTTATAATTTGCTGTTACGCATAATCAGAGAACTTGCATGTTTGTACAGTAATATATTTCTGTGAATTAATTAACTTTCCAAATAAGACTTTGTTCAAAATATTGCAATATTCATGTCCTGCACCATATTCGTGAGGTCTAAGGTGTCATGCTTTGGGCTCCAGCTATGAGATGCATGCAGGTTCGAATCCTGGTTTAAAGCATAACTTTTCTCTTGAGGTTTCTGTCTGTGTGTCATTAGGAAACTGGGGAATTACAAATGAATAATGTAACCTGGTGAAAGAAACTTTACCTCGACAGGTGGGAGTAAAGCCAACAGTATGTATGTAGGCATAGGTCCTTATGGTCTGTTGTGCCATGGGTTAATTTTATTAAAATTTTCATACTATTCACTGAGTGCAAGAACCAAAACTAATAATGGATAGTTTTGTCTCAGTAAAATGTGAGGGTCGAAAGTAAAATTCCTGGAAAAAATAGTTTCCGACATAAAATTAACTAACTGCAAGAGACAATTTACTTAAAATAGCTAAAATATTTTTGCACATTTGAACTTACACTTCAAACCTGTTGGTAAATGATACTTCAATAGTTATTAACACACCAGTGTAATGTAGACCTATTTTGGAATTTTTTTTTAATTTCAGAAGAAGAAATTGATGATGAGGCATTTAATGTCCTCACAGAAGAGTTGATTGGCAAGTTAATCCCCAAAATTGGAACAAGAGCAAAGTTTCTTACAAAGTGGAGAGAATTCAGAGGAATAGATAATTATGTAACATGCAGTGTGATGGATGATGGCTCAGTGTCCTTTACAGACTCAAACATAAATCTCGAGCATGATCCACTAGAAATTACTTCAGATAATGATAATTCCTTACAGAAGGAAGAAGTATCTGAACCATGCAGAAAAAGGCAACCTACTGTTTTGAACATTAATGATGATGCACAACAGCCGCTCTGTAAAATAATGAAGTTATCAGACTTTGTAAGTTTTATGCCCAAAATTTAATTATGTAATCTTCGTATGTGAATATTGGGGAAACTTCTTAGGTTACATGCATGTGCAGACTAAAGTTTCACATTCAGGAAAATCTCAATCTGTCTATCTCTCTCTCTCTCTCTCTCTCTCTCTCTCTCTCTCTCTCTCTCTCTCTCTCTCTCTCTCTCTCTCTCTCTCTCTCTCTCTCTCTGTGTGTGTGTGTGTTACTGTGAATAGTTCAAGATCTTGAAGATGACAATGCTTGCATGCTCTCCTCCCACAAACAAACCTACAAATGACTCACTAATATGGTGCTTTTCCATGTTGCAGATATTGGAAGAATTTCTGAATGAGAAACTGCATGGGAAAAAAATTCTTATCGATTACCAGAAGAATGGTCGCCTGAGTGCACAAAATAGGCGACAACTAGTGTCACTGATTGTCGACCATTTCCTACAAATAAATACCCATTTATCGAACGAGGTATTCCTGGATTTGAGTATCAAAATTACAGAGGTTTTTCCAACAGAGCAAAAGGTAAGACACAGGATGAAGTTAAATCTTTACGTTGCTAGATTAAATGAGATTACTTTTTTGTATATGAAATGCTACTGAATTGTAAGTAAAGGCTGATTTTGAGTGACTAAGGTACAAATATGTTTTGTTTGTTTATTCAAGTATAATTCCAATCTGACTGAACCATTCTAGTGCTGTTAAAAGTATTTTTATTTTTTTAAATAAAAAATAACATGTTGTACTTAGTCACTATGTACATATGTCTAATTGAACTAGCATAGTGAGGTTTCTTTGAACTTAAGCCAAACTAATGTCTATTAGATATGTATAGATGTATAAGACATTATACATCTTAATATATTTTCACAAAATTGTTTTAGACATTCAATGTTCATATTTATTGATTCTAGTTAACTTGTGTGTTTGACAGAACTTAAATGTTTTGCAGGAAATTTATTACATAGAACCAAAGGCTCAAGGACCAGATCAGAAAATTTCGAAAGGAAAACTTGTGGATCGATACCGAAATACCAGGAGAACATTACGTAGAAGTGGTGTAATAGGTGCTGTGAGACAGCGTAACCAACATATACCGGACACCAGTTCTGTGGAAGATGGTTTGACAGGTAAGCTGGATAATTGAATATACTGTAAATGCCACTGTAGAAGTTCTTAAATTATGTGAATGTCAGTATTACAGTTTTTTTATGGTAGGCTTATTCTTGTGCACTATTGTACCGGGTTCGGTACCCGGTGGAGGCTCATGGTGGTTCGGATCCCACTTTAAACTGTAGGTTCAGTCCCAGTTATCCTTACTGTGCATAAAGTGGACTTAAAACACCAAATCAATCAATCTTGTGTACTATTCTAGTAACTTCTAGAGTTTGTTGTTAACCTCAATATTGTGTATATTTCCATTACCTTCCAGATTATGATGAAAACACTGACAGCAAAGCATGGCTTCAATACAATGTTGAGCCATGGAATGATGTGATTGAACACTGGAAGAAGACATTCAAATTTCGTTCCAGGCAAGAGAGTAAAACTGTACAGGAAGTGTTATCATTGTGGCCAGCATTGAAACAACCTCTAGGCTACACACTGGTAAGCATATCTCAGACATCATTGTTCTTTCATTAGTTGAATTGTTGGTGGCTGCTGATTCAAAGTGAACTTCTAGCACCATGGCTACGCTGTAGAGATCATATTCCTTGCCTTTTTAAGGGATGGGAAGGGGTGACATTTGTCTCAATCACATTTATGAAGTGCACTTATGTCATTCATTTCATGGGGCATTTCGAGAAAGCATATGCAGTCAATGGTATGTAAACGACTAACGTAAGAATGTGAAAACTCCAAAAAAAAAATTGGTCACATAAAAACACTTCCTTTCAGAGGATACCTAACTTAAATTTACACCATGTCAAACCCTGTACATTTAGATTACACTTTGCTGTGACTCTTTTACACAAATGTTTTGCCACTTCAACGCCCTTTTCACAACACAATGTTTATACTCGGAGATCCTCTCTATCAAACTACAGCAGCCATTAAAGAGGGGGGGGGGACAAACTATATTGTCACATGTTAATGAACTCTGCTACAGTGTGTTTGGGTAGTTCAGATTCTGCATTAAACTGTAGGTCCAGCTCTGATTAGCCTACCTGTGCATAAAGAGAGCACAAATAGTGACTTTAGATAGGTAGATAAGACTTTGTATGAAGATGAGACATTGTATTAATGTTTTTTAATTTTCACAGATTGATCTAGACTTCAAGAGAATTTTTCCCAATCACAGACCATTATTTGCAGAATGGGAGTCTATATCTAAGAAGCTGACAAACTTAATGGTTGACAGGCTCAAAGATGATGCATCAGTAGAACTTTTAAGTGTCTTAGACGATGAATCTGCTACAAGAGGTAATAACTTCATGATTTATTTTCCTTGCTATTATGCAATGTAGATTTTTAAAATTTATTTTAGGCTTAAATATTAACTTTCATCAAATACTTAGTTCCCCTTCATTCATGGAGATTATATCATATGAAAGTTATAGCAACCAGTGTGTAATATGTGGACATATTTTGATAATGTAGCCTCTTGTAACTTTCCTTCAATGTACATATTAATTGTTGATTGTCACTTGAAAACACCAAGAATCAAATAATTTGCACTCAACTTGCACTGCAGATTTTTTCTTTCAAACTCGAAAATTATTTTCTTTTTTTAAAAGAAGTATTTGCCACGTACAGCAATGGATGAGAAAAATAACCTCTGTCAATAGGATAAATTGTAATGCCAACAATATTTTTTCAGATACTAAAGCAGCTATAATACTGATTTTGCTGAGTCAGTTGTGCCGTTCAACTACCCAGATAAGGCATAAGAAAACTTGGAAACCAACTGTGAAGGAGTCTCAGGATAGCTTTGTCTGTCACATAAAGGTAACTATTAAGGCTTAATAACTTATAAACTAATTATTTCAGGCCATGTTTGAATTGCAGATATATTAAGTAAATATGACATCAAGAATAAATACATGTAGATTTTGTTATTGTAAATATTTCAAATTTCAGCATTTGGATTTTTTAATAATATATGGTAAATTGGAGATATTGAGGCATGTTAAAAAGTTTTAGGATAGTTAATGTACCAAGCTGTTTAATGCAAATGTCTCATATTAAGCCTGCTTTACAAGTTTATATATGTTTATGTATGTATTTATAACTTTATCTCTGATATTTCAAAATATACTTACCAAGCTTATGCTATGCTTATGGAAACAGATGCAGGTAGTATTTTAGGTGGATCATTAGGTATGCAGAGTGTATTTGTTGTTAACTTGCATAATTAATATTTTCAATAATTCATTTCATAACTTGAAAGCCAAGGGAATTATGTTTAAGCAATAATTTTGTTTTCTTTTACTTGTGTTGATCCTCCCAGCTGTATTAATTTGCCAAAAAAAAATTTAATTTGTAGGGAATTGGAGATGTTGAGCAATTCATTGAAGACAAGAATAGGAAATTGGCCTCATATGGTCTCACAAGACAACCGCTTGTGATTTTGGTGGGACCTTCTTTGAGAAGCATTACTGCTTCATATGCAATAATCAATAGTACTTGGTACTTGTTTGATAGCGTGCTGAAGGCAGTAGACATCTGCTTCAAGAGTTTCTTCACTCTGAATGCCGAATACCCAAGAGAGGGAGAACACTTGTGGCTTCTGCTTCAAAAATGTGTGTACAACATTTCTACAAAATCTGACAAGCACATTATGTCGGTGAACACTTTACTGATTGACCTCATTGGATTGTGATTTCTTGTTATGAATGCTCTTTTTTAATGAGAACTTACTTGCAATGTTAGTAATATAGTGAAATATATTAAGCCTAAACCTAGATGTAAGGGTAGACTGTTGTCATATGTAACAAATTCAGATTTGTGTGTTTTACCATATAGTACAAAATGGTGTTGTGTTATATTTGTAACAACCATTATCCAAATTTTTCAGCACTAATATTGCACTTAAAATTTCAGCACATGATATCTTCAAATGGTGTATTCAAATGTCGTGATGATGGTTGTTTACGAGACTTCATTGGCATAAAATCATTTAGGAAACACCACAGGAGAACACATCATGCAGGTTGTGATATTGAAATTACTGCAAGTTCTGATATTGAAAATACTGCAAGTTCTGATGTGCCTGTTGAATTTGAAAGCAGTGAACCAACTAATGATCAGGGTATAGATACACACCTTCAATTAATTGATGATAACTTATTTGGGGAAAACATTCAGTTGGAATGTGTAACATTCATTTCACAGTTGTATGCAAGAGCAGATTTAACTAGGTCACAGATCCAACACATTATATCAATGGTAACAAACTTCTATGGACCTCTATTGTCATCCCTACAAACAGAAGTTAAGGCAGCATTTCAGTCACCAAACCCAATAAATCAAGAATCAGTTGTAAGAAAACTTGGTTTGCTAGAGAATGCTTTCGATGGCTTGTCATCGGAATATTTAAGAATAAAGTATTTAGAGAGCAATAAATATTTGGTTAGGCCTATTGAATATGTGATAGGAACAAGGTTAGAAAACAGAGTCATTTCTGGCAAACGTGTCCTTACTCCAGTGCAATCCAAAGGACATTTCATTCCCCTACATAATATTCTGACTCTGCTTTTCTCTATCCCTTTTGTATTTGAAAGAGTTTTTGATTATGTTGCACAGTTGTTGCAATCAGATACATTGTCAAATTTCATCCAAGCCAAATTATGGAAGAAAAAGGTAGAGCTATTTGAAAACAAAAAAGTATTGCCATTGTTAATCTATTTTGATGAATTTGAGACTGGCAATCCACTAGGATCACATGCAGGGATTCATAAGTTAGGGGCAGTATATGCAAGCATTCCATGTATGCCTCCTGAGTTCCGTTCACTACTGGAAAATATTTTTTTAGTTTTGCTCTTCCATTCATCAGACAGAGTACAACTTGGAAATAATGCTACATTCAGGGTCTTGATTCAGGAGTTGATATTTCTTGAAAATGAAGGCATATCAATAAACACAGAACAAGGAGAAGAAAGAATTTTTTTCGCTATTGGACTTATATGTGGAGACAACTTAGGACTCCATGGTATTCTTGGTTATGTTGAAAGTTTCTCTTCTTTGCATTCATGTCGATTCTGTAAAATATCCAAAGACCGGCTGCAACGCAGCATTGACGTAGGTAATGAGGTTTTAAGAAGTAGATGTAATTATAGTGAAGATATTGCTATTAAAAATTTATCTGCAACTGGTATTAAAGAAGAGTGTGTGTTTAATGAAATTCCATCTTTCCATGTGACAGAAAACTATTCAGTTGATATAATGCATGATTTGTTTGAGGGTGTTTGTGTGTATGATCTTCTAAATGTTATGAGACATTACATTATAACTTTGAGGCTCTTTACGCTTGACATGTTGAATTCTCGTATTCAAGCTCTAGATGTTGGTGTTCATGAACAAAGCAACAGACCACCAATAATTACAATGGACAATTTAAAGAAGAAGAGTTTGAATATGTCTGCAGCACAGATGCTTTTTCTTGTTAGGTATCTGGGACTCATAATTGGAGATCTTGTTCCAGATGAGGATGAAGTGTGGTATTTCTATTGTACATTAAGACAAATAATAGATCTAGTAACAGCACCATCTTATCAACTTGGGTGTGATAAACTGCTGGGTTGTCTCATTGAGGAACACCATGAAATGTACTTAAATTTGTTTCAGGAGCCACTGAAACCTAAACACCATTTCATGTGTCACTACCCTGAAGTGATGCGCCAGTCAGGTCCTTTAATTAACATTTGGTGCATGAGATTTGAATCCAAACACAGTGTTTTTAAAACAATCTCTTCTGTAGTAACTACAAGGAAAAATGTTACTTTTACGCTAAGTTTCAAGCATCAGTTGCAGCAGGCAGAACGATATGTATCACAAAGAGGTTTTAACACTCCCTTGATTTCTTTTGGACCAGGTGCTGAAATAGAAACGGCATCTCTTTCCTATTTTGCAGAAATCTCCGATTTCATGCTTGCAAAGCTGTCTGCAAAAGTGAATAGGCTTAATCATGTAACTGCAAAGGGAACATTATACAAACAAGGAATGATATTAGTTACTGTCATAAGAGATGACTTCCCACAATTTGGTGAAATAATTGATATTTTAGCTGATCAGGACTCTTCTGTTTATTTTGTGTGCAGCGAATTGGAAACAATCAGTTTCAATAACCATATTCATGCATATAAAGTATGTACAACAAGAAGATATACTTGTGTTGCACACAGTGCTCTCATTGAACACAATCCAACATGTTTTGTACATGTAAAGGATGACAGGTATGTTCCTCTAAGGAATGCCGTGTAGTTAAATTCTTCACCTTTAAGGAAAAGATTTCCTGGTGACGATGATGAAAAGATTCTCTCGGGCTGTCAACCAGGTGAGTTGTGGAAGGAATTCAAAGCTTTCGAGAGCTAACATCACTCTCATCTTCAGGGTAAAAGCTTGTAATCTTTTCCCAACTCACCTGTTCAATAGCCTGGGAGAATCTTTTCATTATTCACCTTTGTTTATATTTCCACTTTTCATTATGTATGTATTATGGATGAGACACATTTGTAATGTTATGTTCATTTTGTATCAATTTGGGTAATTTAATTATTTTCTCTGATGGCATATTTATTTGTATTTAAACATTGTACTCACTGCAAGTAAGGAGACTCAAGTATATATATTAAAACTTGTTTGTTCTAATTGTATTTATCATCACCTTTGTTCATATTTCCACTTTCATTATGTATGTATTATGGATGTGAGGCATTTGTAATGTTATGTTCATTGTGTATGAATTTGGGTAATTTTATTATTTTCTCTGATGGCATATTTATTTGTATTTAAACATTGTACTCACTGCAAGTAAGGAGACTAAGTATAAATATATTTTTAAAATTGTATAACCTGTACATTTTATTTTATCCTGATGCTATTTCTTCTCATATATTTTTATGTTGCATGTGTTCACTGTATGCCTCATGCAATGAGGAATTGAGATAAATTTGTTTTAATTGTATATGAATTTTATGATATGAAGTATTTTTCCAATTTTCATATTCTCAGAATATGGTAAGGAAATTGCATTGAAACATTTGAAAATGCTTGTTCTACGTTGTATATAAAGATATCTGTTTTGCGGTTACGCGGAGATAGGTAAATTACTCTGATCAGCTTATCAGAGTAAAATGCTTGTTCTTCTTGGATGTACACTTTATACTGAGAATTTTTTTAAAAGTTTTGAACTGCAAAAGTCTGTAATTGAAAAACCCATCGAATGGTCTCATTTGATATCCTTTACGCAGCTGGATCCGTGATTGTGTCAAGTGGCCAACTTTCAATATCTACTAGTTTTTCTGCTAAAGTTCTGGCCTGAAATGGGGAAATCTGCATTCTTTTACAGAGGCTCATTCTCATATGTTACATGGTATACCACCGGTGAACAGACTTGTTATACTGTATAGACATTGCTAGGAAATTAATTGTCGATCGTGTGCTTTTATTTTACTTACATGCAGGCTTGGATGTAAAACATGGCGACATTTTGGTCATTTTTGAGTTGCAAAGTAAAATATGCTATCCTTCAATTTTAGAGTGAAATTTCCAGGTCATACAATTTGCATTGGTCAGTGAAACCTTCTGAAATTGGTAAACATAGCATGAAAACAATTTATCTACAGTATAGTTTCTAATAACCTTGTCTCTTAGAAAATGAAGGAATGATCAAAAAGTCACTTCCCATATTTTACACCTAAGTTCTTCATATAATAAATATATACAATAAATAAGAATTGTGTAAAAAGTCAAATTTTCAAAATATATCCAGTTTTATGCTTATGGTTTCCTCATGATTTTGTTTCTTAGCTCTAAAGATGTTAACATTCCAGGTACTAAACTATGTAGTCATGCTTAACATTGTTTTCTCTAGACATAATTTGGAAATTATATAAATGCACTAACATTAGCCAGATTTAGTAATTCTGAATATCATTTTGTTATTCTAAACAAATCATTTGGTAAACATAAATAAAACTACTTGGTAACATCAGGTAAATTTAGTAGATGTTACTAAATTATTTTGTTCCTGTAACAAAATTTTTGGTAATGATAAACAACAATGCAAGATAAAATTAACCAGATTTGGTAATTTTGAATAAATTATTTTGTTACCCAAAACAAATCATTTGGTAACCTTAAGTAAAAACATTTGGTAAAAAGGGGAAATTTTGGTAATTTTGACTAAAATATTTGGTTTTCCTAAACAAATTGGCTCGATTTGGTTCGATTTACCAAAATAATATTTGGTATTGGTAACAAAAAAATTGTTTACGATAAACAAATAGAACTTGACCAAATCTTTTGGTACTGGTGAACAATTGTTTGGTTGGCGCCTATTTAAACAAACTATTTGTTTGCCACTACCATTTTTTTGGTTAATCCAAACAAACATTTTTCTCTGTGTATGGAAAGATATAGGTGTTAAAGGTGAATATTGAAAGACGCAACATTGAAATTGAATTTAAAAATGTGGATGCGTCAGCACTTAGGCTATTTTGCACCCGTCACATCATACGGGGTCCAACCCCTTACCATAACTAAAATAGCATTATTGCAGTGTCGTGTTACTAAAATATTAAAATATTCTGACTTTCGTTAAAAGCTGGGGCTGTAAATGGACACTCAGCACACACAAGGACAAAAAACAGGACAACATACACAAAAGTATACTGTCCATAGTGCCAGGCCAGAGCCTCGTTTGTCTGCAGTCCAGGGTGTACTGAAATAAGCAACATAACGAGATATTAATGTTCCTTTTTTAATTTACGAAAGTATGCAAATGTATTAGCTTAAAATTTTACCAATTTGTGAAATCTGTTTTACTAAAATATCATCGAAGCTAAAAGAAACTGCTACTTGTAATGCATCCAAAATTGCTGGTGTCGCATTGAGTGTATTGTATACAACGTCGATTATGAAGAATGCTATTTAGTATTTAGAACTTTACTCAGTGTGTGAAAAAATTGTAAACATATGCAGTGTTCAAATACGGTCTGCTTTCCCTACAATATTTGTTAGCTAGAACATGTTCAACTTACAGTAGGGTTGGATTTCGCGGTCCCAATTACATCCCAATTATCGTGGGTGAGCTAACAATATGATAACACAGCGCCATCTGGTGTCAGGCACCCGCCGCCCTCAGCGTCTTAAGCACGCAATCTGCATCATTGTCCTGGGTGGATACAATTGACACATAGTGTCATCGCGAGAGCATTATTTGACTCCATTCAATCCAGCTACCTTTGTTCCAACAATGAGCCTAATCACGAACAGAGCGAAAGCTTTCAGCTATTGTGGCAAGCTTTGTTGGACATGTGCTTGGTGTCCATTCAATGTGGGTACAGTAATAATTTTTGGACAGTTGCTGTATACAATCTTTGGTGCTAGGTATCTAGAACACTGAAGATCATTCACTGGAAGTAAGTTGTTTTCAACGATCTCGCTGGACATTATTGTAGCAAAGCGGAATTGGCAATGATTGACATTTATTTTGTTTGTTTGTAGGTAAACTGGATTATGGATGAAATTAAATAATTGCTTAGAGTAAACGAGATCACTGTAACATAAATTTCTGATTTGTAGCTTAAAATATGTTGAAAAATGGATCTGAAAATTGGTTCAAAGATCTCCTTTGTAAAGATGTTTTTCGAGTAAAGTTGCTCGAAAGTTTGTTCGTCAGTTTCAAATCCAATTTATACTCAGATAGGCTAATCGAGACTGGACCTACAGTTTAAAGTGGGATTCGAACCACTGTGCAATGTGTATCCACCAAAGTTCCTTGAGTACAAGGCGACAGCGTCCGTGTGGCTCTGTTGCGTGAAAGTAAAAGTACTTTTAGAATACAAACGTTAATAAATATTTTCTATGATTTTCAATTTCAAAATTTTATTATCAGTGCTATAATCTGCATGAAATAGAAACTGAACACCGTAATTCAATTTACTACGAAAATTCTAAGTTATTCTCGAACGTGGAAATGTATGTCCAAGGAACATACATGCAAATTTCACGATTGCATTACAGCAGCACTGGTTTTAGAGTTTGCATATATCGTAGCGTTCCTCTGAACGCGGGGATCTTAAATAGGGATGTACTATTAGAACTAGTTGATGGTAGAGACAGCCCTGAACGGGCAGGTACAAATATCTAACTATTCATTCAAATAGACTCATGATTCGTTTCTAGACTGAAATGAGCAATGCAAATGGCAGAATGGGTGTAGACTAGCTTACCCTGTTCGGTTTAGAAATAAGACCAGTAGCTCCTGCTTCTCCGATGATTCCAGATTAAAAGACCTCTTGTCGCTCTCATGCGCACGTATTTAAACACTCGCTTGGCCTCTCGTCACCTCTTGCCAAAGGCCAGTGTTCTTACCATTTCCTGTAGAATGCTTATTCTACACATTTCTGAGCAGGAGCTGACAAGGTCTGCCAGGGTCAATATTTCTTAACCGAACAGGGCATGGTACGACACTCCCTCTTGCGAAACAATTTCCAAAATTGAAATTGTAATAATTAAAGTTTAAATTGAACCTTCTGCCATTCACCAAAATTTAAAAGGTTTTTGTTTATTACATGAAAAAAAAAGGTTACATAAAATAAAATAATAAAAAAAAAATGTCGGAGATCCTTCACCGAAAATTAAATGAAACAGAATTAAGCTCAAGCTTGAATGCTGAAATAAAGTCCTATGTTTACATTAGCCACACGCTGGAAGAGTCTTTCGTAATCAACAATGCTGACGGTTGGTCAACATGCGATATAAAGTGTTGTTTGCAGGTCCGTGGAGTCAGCGGAAAGTTCAACACACTGCATCGTAACGCGATACATGCGACTTGCTTCTGAACAAGTGCTAAATAAGCACAGAACGTAATCCGTAAGAAACCTTAAGGCCGCATGCTCGCAATCTTCCGCCTCATCAGGATGACAGTTCGAGGCGAGAGCAAAAAGACCGTGGTAAACACCAAGCTCTACTGGACTGAGCACAACCACACGAAGATTAAAAAAAATAGTTGAAGATTATGTTTTCACTGACGTTCGTAGCACACTATGTGTGCGCACTATGACCTGAGAGATCAAAAGGCAGGGCAATCCAAATACACTCAAACCAATACACTCAAACCCCGGAGTCCTGGGGTACGAAGCACTGTTCTGTGACATACACGGTCCTTGACCGATCATTTTCACTGGGGGACCGGATTCGAATCCCGGTGTGGAAAGTTCCGGAATACTGGTCAGCAAAGGTCAGATGAAAAGACGTGGGCCGTGGGGCGGGCGAACACAGGGTAGTCCATGGGAAGCCACTCCAAGTAGCGTTTCCAAGCCCCAAAATATGCGTTGTCCAATGGCGAACACTGGGGGGTATTTATGATAGGCCCCCGAAAGTTCACAGCAGACGCCATTGCATATTTCCGGCACACATCGAATGGCGACACATTTCGTACGCTGGTTCCATGTGAAAACGGAAGGTGTACCGTGCTGCTATCACTCCAAGAGGGGAACAGTAAATATGGCCACTGGTAGGATTAAACTGTTCACAGGTGGCCTGGCAGGTTGCTGATCCACAGGGGTGGGTCTCAACACATTTGGGTCGTTGACTGTACCCGGAAAGTTCCAATATGTGGTGAAATACACTGCCTGGCCTTACAGAGCAAAAAGGGACGATGTACATGAAAAATGTTCATGCTTCTTCTTAAGGGGGTTAGAGTCGTGGGGGGGGGGGTTTGCTCTGTAAGATGACATTTCTTCTGATGTTTCTGACGCTGTTCCAGTCCTGGGATGTCACTTGGAATAGGATTTTCAGTGCTGCTACGTGACATACACCGCTGAAAACCAAAGGAGGCTGGTGAGCTCCAAAGCCTTCAGGAATGCGTTCTTCTTCCGGCCTCAAAAAAATCACTGGACTTTTCGAAATTCCTTGAACTCTTGGAATTCCCGAACAGGGGAGGAAACAGGTTGGACATAGGAATAAACTACATTGCTCACAGTCATTCAATATTGAAAAATATATAAAAAATGTGTAAAGGAATCGTCTTCTATAGGCAAGTGAAAATCATGAGTAAAGATAAGTAAACTAAAATAAAATAAACTGCCCAATAAGTGATATAAATTATAAAACAAAGTTTGAATGAAGGCTAAAGAAAATAAAAGGCGGAAAATGTCATTTGACGCCGTAACACTGGAACACCATTAAAATGAAAATCTGACTTCATCAAAAGTAATATATGTATATATTGACTAAATTATATATAGCCCCTGGCTTCTACACATTTCTGAGCAGGAGCTGACAAGGTCTGCCAGGGTCAATATTTCTTAACCGAACAGGGCATGGTACGATATTATTCAAATGGCTTTATTAAATATAAAAAAATAATAATTTTGACAAGACTTTTTCTAGAAAAATAATGTTAATAACTTATGGTGAATAGCATTTCCATTCCTATATACTATAATTATGTGAAACATACAAAATTATTTTCATACATCTTGTTAAATATTAAGGTACAATGATTTAACAGTACTGATATTGTGAATCACAGCATTGATGTTCAACAACCAAGCACACTGTATAATACTGGGTAATCTTAATTTTCTGAATAATTTATTAATACATTTACTTGAAGTTTCAGATGCATTTCTGAATGACCATTTTATGTAATATCATCAGCAGCAACAACAACAACAAATCACAAAATAATTTGAATAAACGTGTCTCCTATTCCGTCATTTTGCCAAGAGACATGCTAAAAGCAAATTCAGCAATCTATGCATATTCTAAATAACAATTACGTGGAATGAGTTGTGTTTTTGTTTTTTTAGAATTTTTTAGAAACTTCATTATTTTATTATTTATATATGTGCAGTCTCTCCGTTTCACCACTTTCGAATATGTAATCTATGTTTCATTGTAAGTGAAACAAATGAATTTGCGTTTAACTTTTGATTGTTTTCATTTGTTAATTATAAATAATACAGAGTGTCCGAAAAGTCACGCAACCCGGTGTTTACGACCGTATAACGGAATAGCGAAACGGAATGAGAAGAAACGCTTTCTGCCAAGAGAATGCCCTGTATATTGGGAAAATTTAGATAGACAAACATATGTAAGAACATGCATGTTTTAATAACAAATAAGCAAAGTGTTGCCAAAGGCGGAAAAAAATATTTGCAAATCGTGTATATTGATGCACAGAACTCACTGAGGTAAATTATTGCAACATTTCACAATACCAACGAACAATTTGGATGGCCATCTAATGAATTTGACAGAAAAAGAAGTTTGACGAAGTTTCAAAAACATTGCAGAAGGGAAAAAATGGGCTGTTCCAAAAATCGATGTTTTCACAATATTACGAGGGACACTGGCAACACTGTTGGTGTCACGTGTCACTAACAGTCGTGTTTCACCTCAGCCTATCACACTAAGGCACTTTTAACGACAAAGGAGAAAGTTGGTTATTCTCGAACATATGCAATAAATTACATACACCTTGCAACCCTGAAATGTGGGTATCGCTACAAATTAAAGCAAATGTTTGAAGTGTCCACCATTTTCTTGGATACATAAGTTGGTTCGCTTGATCATGTTCTCAGATACCTTCCTGAGGGTTGCAGCACCGATATTATTAATTTCCTGTGTAATGTTTCGTTTCAGCTCCTCCAATGTTCTGGGTCTGTTTGGTATACTTTCCCCTTTAAGTAACCCCACAGAAAAAAATCTCCAGATGTTAAATCGGGCGAGCGACTGGGCCATAAATCCTTGAATATTAGACGATCACCAAAAAATTATCTCAGCATACGAAGAGATTCATTAGATGTATGGCAAGTTGCTCCATCTTGTTGTAGCCAAACATCACGTTCGTCTTTTTCCAGGAGAGCAACGAATTGCATTATGAGATCCCCGTACACAGCAGAATCCACTGTTGTCTCAAAGGCTATGTCCAACGTGGATACGGGCAGCGTGGTGCGTGCGGTGTGATGCGAGCGCCGCACCGCAGATATGTGAGTGAACGCCGGGAGTGTCCAACGTTACTGCGTGCGATTGTGATGAGCAGTTGCGACGAACATGGCTTCCAGTTCGGTGCTTTTGGCCGTTGTTGATGCAAGGTGTAGATTTTTAATGATCGATGTGGGTGCATATGGCAAAGAAAGTCATGCAGGAGTATTTTCTAACTCAGCACTTTATCAAAATGTCGAAAATGGTTTCTTATCGTTACCAAAAGATTTGCAGCTGTCCAACTTCCATCAAAAAGACCCATTTGTGTTTGTAGGAGACGAAGCATTTCCATTACGAACATATCTTATGAGACCATATTCTAAAAGAAGAGTTCAAATAATGCAGCCGCTTCATATTTCAATTATCGTTTATCGCGTGCTCGAATGACAGTGGAGTGTGCTTTCGGCATAAGTTCTGCGAAATTTAGGATCCTATTGAAACCAATTGAAACTAGTGTACAGCATGCTGTTCATATTGTTAAAGCAATTCGCATTCTGCATAATGTTATAACTGACATAGAAAAAGATTCTCTTGTAAACGTCTTGGACGAAAATGTGATGGACATGAACCTACAGCTCTCGAAGGCAAAGAACCGCGCTTCGAGAGCAACAGAAAATGTACGAACCGTATTCTGTGATTACTTCTCAGTGAATACAATTTGATGTTTTTGTTCATCCACTCACGACTTTCAAATACTTAAAACGTGAAGACTTTTACGGAATCCCACTCCTTATCAACAATTAAACGATCTTTGTAACGAGGGTTTCTTTTATCCCACAACACATTTCTTCTTTGCACTTCTGCAATAAGCCCTTCCATATTTCTTGGCGACTGGCCACCGGACGGCAAATGCGATACAAAACGAACCTGTTTGAAAATCAAACGTTGCGTGCGTTGCGAGCGGACGAATCGCACGCGTCACGTGTCTACGTAGGACGGGCTCATTGCTGACTACAGGTTTGATCGGATACGACTGCCGCGTTGCTCGCATCGCACCGCACGCACCGCGCTGCCCGTATCCACGTTGGACATAACGGTCCTACAATACGACGTCGCGATATTCCACACCATACACCGATTTTCGGAGAGTGCAAGGGTAGTTCATGCAACTGATGCGGGTTTTCTGTCGACCAATGCCTGGAATTTTGGCTGTTGACATACCTATCCAATTGAAACCACATTTCAGGGTTGCAAGGTGTATGTAATTTATTGCATATGTTCGAGAATAACCAACTTTCTCCTTTGTCGTTAAAAGTGCCTTAGTGTGATAGGCTGAGGTGAAACACATCTGTTAGTGACACGTGACACCAACAGTGTTGCCAGTGTCCCTCGTAATATTGTGAAAACATCGATTTTTGGAACAGCCCATTTTTTCCCTTCTGCAATGTTTTTGAAACTTCGTCAAACTTCTTTTTCTGTCAAATTCATTAGATGGCCATCCAAATTGTTCGTTGGTATTGTGAAATGTTGCAATAATTTACCTCAGTGAGTTCTGTGCATCAATATACACGATTTGCAAATATTTTTTTTCCGCCTTTGGCAACACTTTGCTTATTTGTTATTAAAACACGCATGTTCTTACATATGTTTGTCTCTCTAAATTTTCCCAATATACAGGGTATTCTCTTGGCACAAAGCGTTTCTACTCATTCCGTTTCGCTATTCCGTTATACGGTCGTAAACACCGGGTTGCGTGACTTTTCGGACACTGTATATAGGCGCTGCAATTTTTAGATGTGTCATTTTTCAAAATTTACTATGAATATACCAAGTCTATCTTACATTCTGGTGCAGTTTTCAACAGAGAAACTGCTAATAAGTAACACATATTCCTATTTCTATTTGTGTTTTTGTTATTTAGAGTCGCTTTCCTGCCTCTTTTGGCTAATCACGACGATGGGGATGAGTGAATATTAGATCAAATTGATGAAGGGACAATCACAAAGAATCAATCATCATCCGTACAGTGCACTAAATCAAATTTTGACATTTTTTTGACAAATATTCGGTGGCAAGATCGAAAGTAGAGCAGTTAACTCTCCCGGTCACCGAGCTTGCGACACATATTCATGTACAGTCAGAGGGAAATGCCGAGGAGTTTATTAACTACCAAAATAGTACTTTTGGAGTCATATGATTTAAGTTCAAGATCGTAGAGAACGTTGCTCATTACAACTTTATGAGCTGAACATAGGCTCCTATATATAGGGCACATGTTACTTATAGACTATCCTGCTCAAATATTTGGGTTTAGGGGCTGGTAGCATGGGGAGAAGGAAGGGGTAAGTTTATTTCTTTCGCTGCAACAATTTGCTTAAGAAACAGCATTTTGTTGATCTGTTGATTTTCTCCTTTGTGTGAGGTGCCTTAACACGAGCAGTTTAAGCTTATTTGTGCAGGATGAAAGGGGGTAATTAGAAGAACAACACAATACCTTAACTTGGAATCACCTGCTGAGAAACAATGCCTTGCGCTCTTCACAGCTACAAGACTCTGAAAGCCTTGAGGAAGCCCCCACCTACCTGACTGCATAAACACGGTTCAGGAGGAGTCGGACCAATCCCGAAGAGGAGGTGGGCAGGACCAGCCACTCAGAGCTCGAGAGGAAGAATCAGGTAAAATGTATTTGGCGGCATCCTTGTTAATGCCCACCTGGATGATGGCCAACACTAAGCGAAATAGCATATCATTAACGTCAGGCTACGGTGGGTGAACCCTCACTCACTTCGGTAGGTGACAGCCATGGAGGCTCCGGGAATGCGTTCTTCCCAGCAACCACTCCGCAAGAAGGCGCTAGTCCAGGCTTTGGTGGCATCGGAAGGCGAGAACTGATGGTTGGGATTTTATCACATATCGTCAGTCTTGTGTGGAAGCACGGCACGCTGCTAGAAGACAATGCAGAGGTTGAGGAATCGATGAGTGAAAACCTCAACGCGCCATTTAACCCATCCCACCTTGGTTATTATTCGGTTATTGCCCTGAGGTTGTGTTCTGTATGCACAAGAGCAAGCTTGCGTAGGTGATATAGTCCATTGTTCCCAGCACTCGTGGAATTAAAAACGCCTCGTGCATGACGACATCGAAAAACAATGTTGGTGAGTGTGAAATAGTCCGAAAATCAATTTGTAAAACTTGATTGATGTCGCTCCACTTCACTCATATTCCTATTGATAGCTGGTATAATATAGTCAAATTATCAATACTTGCCTAAAACGTTTTGTCAAAATTTGTTTTAGTCCACTACACATTGACAAAACCAACAATCGGTTTTACAACGCGAAAATGTAAAGGATATGGAGACACTGTTCGTATTATCATCTGGCAATTTCATATTTTGCATTTTAATTTTGTTGTTTTTTTACACAGATATTCTTCTGCTCTAAGTAAATCACGAAGAACTGACTGCTGTGCCCATCTTCTAAAGCTTACCTTCCACACACCCACTTTTATTCTAAATTCTTTAAGCAGGCTAGTTATTAGCTACAGTTTTACGTGGAATTCGAACCACGACTCTCCTCCAAACTCACTATAATACACATTAGAGTTGACGATTCATAGTACAAATGCCTTAAAACGGATGAATGAGATTTAGCATTATATTATTTCTTTTACTGCAAATCTTTACCACTGCAATGTAAATGTTATGTTTAATTATAATTACAACAGAGAGTTTTGACATCACTAATGTTTACAAAGCTGCAATAATCGACTGTAATTTACGGATCCATGTAACGACAGCCATTTTATATGAAACACTAAAATGTACTTGAACAAGAAAAAGTACATTTTTACAATAATGCTTCATAAGTATTGTACAGTTTTCCATGCACGCCTTGCTGAAAGACGTTCCAGGTTTGAGTCCGTGATGAGAATGATACAAATATTTCTGCATATCATTTCGTGTGCATTGTGTGGAAAACACAACCACTGCTTCACCAGTCGGTGTTTGGTTGCATCACCGCCGAACTGGACTCCTCTTGAAAAAACTGGGAGCCAAATGAAAAAAAAATCTATAGATTAAGACATTGACATTTGTGATAGTTGTTTCGTTATTTCATTAATCATCAACCCATCACCACAGGTAGAAAAACGGCGTTAATAACAAACCAAGAAATTAATATTTTGTGGGAAGATGAATAGAAATGGCAGATGAATTATAAAAATATATATTTTAATTATATATTATTGATTATAATATTTGATTCTATTATTCTCCCCCCCTACACACAAATTTCCATATGATTTGATTTGATTTGCTTTATTTTACTTCGCTTTTTGTGCCACTTTTGCCTAATTTGCGAAGATGGGGATGAGTGATGATATGATGAAATTGATGAATGGACACTGGCAGACATCCATCCCCAGGCCAGAATTCGAAACCCAGGACCCCTGGCATTGTAGCGCAATGTGCTAACCACTCTGCCACAGAGGGCGGCACAAATTTCCATATGGCAACGCTCTCTGGGCACCCCTGGGGAGTGATGAAACCGATGTGAGAATAATAAAAAAGAAGCATCAGGAATCCGAACCCAAGCCCTCGGAAAAGTGCATTACTGTAATCACTATACCACGTAGTCCATGTGTCACATGGAATGGAGACGATTGCATTGATTCTTAACCCTGACCTGAATCTTGTCAGTTGTAATACCATTTACAGATTTGAAAATTGTGAAGTATTCGTCTTATAGTTTTGATTGATTGATTGATTGAGTTGGTCCACTTTGTGCACAGTAAGGCTAATTGGGACTGGACCTCCAGTTTAAAGTGGGATTCGAACCACTATGCTCCTCCACTTATAGTTTTGAAGAATAATATTAATACATTAGAAAAATATTCATTTTGAACACGATAAACTAAACGATGAAGCTTTCGACACATATTTTCCTAGATTTCATGATAATTTTGACAAAGACGAACACATCTTAAATTAGATTTCTTTATTGAGTTTAAGTTTGATTTTGAAATGATTTGTAAATTAATCAATCAATCAATCAACAGGCATTAGAAGTTTCCATTTTACTTTCAGTATTTTTGGTATTTTAAGTATTCGCGAGAAATAATTAAGAACAAGATTTGACTAAAATACTTGAGGTAGAAAGTAAAAGAATTACAGTATTACTTATTGTTATATGCAAAAACACATGCACTATCCTATCACATTAGTTTGAGTATTTGGTCTTATATTGCAATATGAGGCTATAATTCTATACGAACATCCGTCTCTGCAATATTTCATTCGAAAATTCTCTGTTTTTAATATTTTCCTGGAATTTCGGTTCTGAGAACTACATAATTCGTTACGTTTTTGTTTGTTTATGCGAGTCATACGAAGCTAAGGGCCGACCTCCGTGACAAGGGTTCGAATCCCAACCTGGTCATGCATGTTCTTTGTGAGTGTCCCTTCAACAATTTCATCATATCATCACTCATCCTCATCTTCACGATTAGCCAAAAGTGGCAGAAAAGCGGAGTATAATAAACCAAATCAATGAAAATCATATGAAGTTAAGTGTAAGAAATAGAAGGTCTACTGTAATTTCCACTTGATGATTGTGTTTATTGTTCAATCGATTTTATCTCATAATTCTTCTTACTCCTTCCAAAAAAATAGAAAAAGAGAAGATTGAAATCAATATGATGCAATACAAAACTCTGTTACCTCCACCATGATCTGAATTGCTTGGCACTTCACTTATTTTTTTGCATTAAATGTTTGAGATGAGGAAGGAATGCTCTAACGCACAGGAAGGCAGGGAGGTGAGGATGGGAAGGGGAAAAGCTTGCTTCCTTCCCCTCCAGAAGCCACTAAAAACAAGGTCAACAATGTGTTAGTAAATTGTCTTGCAAAATGTTGCCTTGCCAACCGCCTGGAATTCGTGTCTCGTGTTTTTGTGGGTGCAGGAGTGGCGAGTTTCTTGCTCATTATATCATAAGCATTAGAATTCACTGTTGAATATTAAATAGCATCCCTTGCAAGCGATGTTCGGTACTTACAAGCCTGAATTTTAAACCGTATAATTATTTAAACGTGAACCAAAACAGTGTAATTCCAAAATATAAATACGTTTTCTTGAAAAATATAGACTGGAGTAAAATACACAAATAAATATGATTCAATTCCCCTCAGACTGTAATGGACATTCCTTTGCGTTTGTTTTCTTCATCTATTTCATCAAGTCATTTCTCAATCGCAGACCTCCGTGGCGGAGTGGTTAGCACACCGCGCTACGATTCGGATTCGAATCCCGGTTTGAGCATGTGTGTTCTTTGTGAGTGTCCTTTAATAATTTTCATCATATCATTACTTATCATCATCTTCGCGATTAGCAAAGTGCCAAAAAACTAAGTAAAGTAAATCAAATCAACCAATTACTCATTCATCAGTCATTACCTCCGTCGCAATTAATTTGGACAAGTAGAAAAGCAACGTAAAGTAACTAAACTAATATACTAAAATACTAGAAAAAAATGCAACACCTTTCTCAGAGCTATAATCTCGCAGTTGATATTTATTGTATGTGGGTGTTCATTCTGATCCTTGCACCAAATTCATATAATCATTAAATATCCTGCGATTAGGTAAAAATTGGCAGGAAAGCGACGCAAAATAAAAATACAAGTACGATACTTTTGTGTTATTTTGCAACAAGATAAAGCTATTTTTCGGAGCCAATTCTTTATTATACTCTCTCTTTCTCTCCATTTAATATTCTCCTGTACACTGTTAGAAGTTAACGTGAAATTTAATACATCCTACCGTAAAAATTTTACGGACTCGACCGTGGAATCGGAAATACTTCCATACCGTTTTAGACAAAGCCGCGCATGCGCATTTGTGTCGCTTGTCAACTTTCACAGGCCAACATGGCCGAAGCGTATGTTTTTGTTGCTGTGTTGTGCTTCTTTATCGATGGTTGTGCTTCGAATGCCTGCGTGGAAAGTAAATCTACAAAACTCAAGGTACGTATAATGTTTTTATTTTTTAACATAATGGAATGAAAATTCATTGTAACACAGTTTATTAGTGCTATATTATTATTATTGTACTGCTGTACTATGCAACGAAGCCAAAACCACGTGCATTGATTCAATTTGCTTGTGTAGTGGAAGATATAAATTCATCGATGTCTTTATCACATGTACCACATTGCAAATACCGGTCACTTTCATTAGGTAGTATACAAACGATATATGAAGTGCGTGTCTGTTGTTTGCAAGTAGTACTCAGAAATTTTTGAAAGCAGAAACTTGCAATAGCCGAGTTACGGATGGTAGAAATGTTTAGTAACAGTCTCTGAGGTACAATTTTTTCTTACTTGACAGGTTTTGATGTTTTATGTAACATAGAATGTGCTTCTAAGCGCGGAAAGCACGAACAACCGCGATATTTGATCCCAAACCACAGCTCACGTAAATTAAAAACCTCCTATCTCGGAGTACTTTCGCAACTTTTTATTGGTCAAAATTGGTGTATGCACATTCAAATAGCTTAAAATACGTGCAAATGATAACGTCACCAAACTTAGCACTACTAACAATAGTTACACTTCTATTTTGGTTTTGTGAGTTTTCAGTCCTTCGTGTTTGATTTACTTTATTTTATAATACATTTAAAATGTAAAATTAATATTTATTTTCAATTATTGACTTTTATTATTAATATTTTGGGTGCACTTGCACAAAGCCTTCGAGCTTCCCTGCTTCTGGCTAAGGAAACTAGGTACTTTACTTCACCATAACTCATTTCCCTGAGCTAAAAACAGCAGAAAAGCTACATAAACAACTTAATCTTTATAAAAAATGCAAAACCTTTCACTTGGTGGTACAGAAAGTCAAGGGTACCTAACTATTCATCTGGCATAACAGCCTAAAAGTACTGGCTGAAATTGTATGGATTTCATCAGTAGTGACTGAATGATACTGTTAATCCTGAACCTCCACACATAAATAATTCCAGGGAAGGGTTTAAAAGCTTTACGGGAAAAAAATGACACGGTGTGCTTCAATTGTCCCCTTCCTTCACTTATCCTGTACACTGAAAAAAAAAATCATGGAAATTAGCCGAAATTTATCTGAAAGTCCCAAAATTATAGTAAAATTCAATATTGGGTTCTAGACCCCATCAGAGTAAAGATATTTTGATCTAGCTAAGGTTATCTGTTGAGACGTATTTAATCCCATGGGAGATTTATAAATGAAGAACTGGTCTCCCAATATTGTTCATTTTATTCATAATTTTGTATTTAGGTAAGTAGAATTACATAATTTTGACAAAATGTCAAGTGAATGGTTAAAAATACAAATTTATGAGTAATTATAATAGTGTACATTTACACAAGTTGGAGGTGTTATATTTAACTTTGTATGTGAAAACAAAATTGAAACTTAGAAATTTTTATCTGCGGAACACTGAGGAATTTTCTAAAAAAATAAGATGGCAACATTGATTTTCACTAATATTAACTATTTGGATGTTCCATAACATATTGAGCATCCACTTAAAATCCTTCTGCTAGTTCTAAGCAAATAATGTGAAGTAAAAGCAAAATTTTTGTAATAATTCAAAATTCCTTCGGTTTTGCGGCATTTTCCAAGAATGACACTTTTACATAAAAACTGAGTGGTACTGACATGAAAGATGTTAGTTCTTGGTGTTATTTTGTATTTCCCTTCAAGTTTAAACTGTTCATGACTGCAACAATTAGCATTCATGCATATTTAACTGTAATTAGGTATCTTATGACTGATTTAAAATTCTTTTTCTCTCGCAAGAATTGCAATTTTGGACAAAATTTGGATTTAAAGTTCTAGTAATCAAAACAATGACACAATATAAGTTTAATACAGTAGATTTAGGTAATTTATGGTTTGATTGTTATCATTAAGTTTAAACCTGTTCAAAATTGTTAATAATTTATGGTTTTCATGCTCAAAATTTATTTAATTACAGGTTTTTATGAGAAATTCTGATTTTAAGTCTTGAAAGTAAAAGATATGCCAAGAACTGTGCCAATGGGTAGTGAGCTGTGAAATTTCTGTGGGAGGTCCTAGAAACTGCATTGGAACCTCTTTTGGACAAGATCCACAAGTAAGTTGCTTTTCATGTTTTCAACTAGAACCTGAAGCAACAAAATACCCACCCCTCCTCCCATTAGAAATGGATCCAAGAAGTTTTTATAAGAAATTTGAAATGTTACTCACTCAATGGTTGGAAGTTAGCTTGAAAGATAAATAAAATAAATCATGGTAAAGGTTATTGAAAGTTTTCAATCTTGTGTTCTGACAACTATTATTCAATCCCTTTACCTTTACTTCCCATGTGAATGGCTATATGTGGAAAGAGTGGGTCATGGAATTGAACAATTACTTGAATTGATACTAACACACAGGGCCTACTTTTTTAAAAAATGTTGCCAATTTATCATACAAACTCCTGTAACTATTTAAGGTCAGAGTGGGCTTTCCTTAAAAGTGGGCCAATTGACATTCTTTGAAATAACCCTTACGTGTATTGAATGCAAGTTTTTTTTTTTTTGTTCATATATTTGATATTTTGAATGAGATTCTTAAATTTATTATTATTACAGGATCGTCCCTAATAGAATGCATGGAAATTATGCTTTCAATTGAGCAAGAATTGATAGAATGCTTGGCTTCCTAAATGCTATATTAGTATCCATTTCAAGCATGCAACACATTGGAGTTTGGCAAAAGGTATGTTGTATCATGTGTGAATGGAACACTGCACAAACTTTCACATAATAATTAAAAAGCTCCAAATTTGTAGTTCAAATATTTTTAATTCTCCTGAAATATTCACATCAATTCAGTGCATAAAACAGGTGGTTGGGTCAGTGGCAATGTGGTTTTAGTGCTAGACCCATACTTTAATCACCAAACATTCAGAGTTTGAGTCTTCTTGTCAGTATGGATGTGGTTTGTTGTACAATGAGATGCATAAGAATTGCAAAGTAAATTGTCCATCGCCATGTTTATTGCCCTTGTTTTACGAAATGAGTGCTTAAAAAAATGAAACAAAATGTCAAACAAGCTGCTGAAAATTTCTACACCAGCACTTGCATACATAAAAGGTCAGTCCCGAAAAACACGAAAGAAGCAAGAGAAATATGAATGAAAATTGTTATGGACAATTTGCTGACCCAATACTTGTGCATCCCACTGTACCATTTATTATTTAATCATAATATTGGTCATTTCTCATCTTAGTATTGTCTCTTAGATCTAAAAGATGAATGGTTTAAACACTGAATGCAGTACTGGGTTTACCATATGATTTGGCACACACGGAACGGAAGTAAGGTAAAGCCCATCATGCACCATGACATGAAGGCACAGCGCAATGTGGAAGTTGGGCCCCACCAGTGCTGTGATACCATAATTTACCACAGCTATACACTAAATTTCATGAAACGTTAAGTGGAGACCATGTTTCCATTAAATATGGATTATGTTTCTATTAAATATATGGATGAAATCTGCAAACTTCTCTAAAAATGTGGAAAACGTGGTGGAATACTGATGATGATGATGACATATGTCATTTTACAAATAAAAACAAATATGGAATACATATTTTCATGATTGCATTTCAACATGCAGGCTACAGTACAGCATGTTATTGTATCTCCATTTCTTGTTTCATTGCTTTTTTGAATTTTAGTTTTGTTTTCTTTTAACCACTTTAATAATACTCGTAATGACACTGAAAATGAAAACTTGCAAAAACGTACATAAGAAGTTCTCTTCTTGTTTTGAACTGACATAATGCAGACTTCAATTGTCTCATGGCAGTAAAGACACCCAACTAACTGGATTGTCATGGTTCACATAGGAGATGTACTGCGTAGAAATTTTTGCAAAGAAAATTCAGGCTTGACCAGGACACAAACCAAGTTCTTTGGCATACCATGTCATTGCTCTACAGACTGAAATAAACCAGGGCTGGCTTAGTAGCTAAGTTAGTATAGTTACTTTTTCAAATTAGTTTACTCTATGGGTAACTGGGAAGGGAGGGGGTGAGACAGCTGAAACATGGTACTGATCACATCATCTCCACTGTAGCCAGTAGATAATGTGGAACCATGTGCCTTCATGGAATGGTGACAATTTCTGCCACCTTTCCACATATGTATTTATTTTTTGAGGGAACTGTATCAGTGGGAAACTACTACTGAGCTTACGCACCACTGAACACCTTTGACAATGTTATTCTGTTACTTGAGAATTAATGAAATTTTAAATTTATGCTGCTGCAATAGCATTTGGTTTTGTATCAAATTCCTTAATGGTATATTTCTTCTTCCCAGGTGATTTAATCCAGCAGAAGGGTCCTAAGTTAAGAAGAAAAAAGCACAAGTGCAATGTAGTAATTATTTGACAAAATGCAAAGAAACAAGTGTAAAGTGAAAATAAATAAAAAGTAAATTATAATTATGTACTTGGTTGATTTGAATAAATTATTTATATTATTTGAATTATTATATCTCATTTGAAAATTCCATTTTTAAAACTGAAAAGTATTTGAGGATTGCACCAATAGCAGGGATGGAAGATTGGTAGTAATGCCAGTAAAATCCAGGTTTTTTTTAATCTTATTTTACTTATTTATTTATTAATTTTTTATGTTGAATTGATTCTCTTGGGCTATCGATCAAGTGGGTTCTGCAACTGTTTCTGAGCTTTTGAGAATAATGCCACTATCTTCAGGCTAGAATTACTTCTTTGCCTTTACCCTGAAGATGAGAATAAAGTCAGATCTAGGAACTTCTCAGACTTTTGTAGAATTCATGTGGTCAAGGAGAGAGAATCTTTTCATCATTTGCCTACAGAAAAACTTCGGCTTATTATAGTATTGTGTGTGTTTATGAGTGCAATTTGTGATTTACTTGTTGCATTGTGAGTAACTTGAAGTGAAATTATTTTTTTTCAGTTCAATTACAGATATTTTTGTAATATTTCCTAATTTAAGTAATAATAATTATTGTACTAACAAAGTAGTCTCATTATGGAAATGTATTTCCATAAATGCTAAAACATTGAAATTTTAAGGTTTGAGGGCTATGTTTTCCTTTCTGCTTTCTATTATGTTATTCACAGGCATGGACGTCCGCAGAATTTTTTCCAGGGGGGGGCAAAGGACACATATTTTCCTCCAAAATAGTGGTTCCCTCTCAAAAAACAATATTTCAGTCTGAAATTATCATGTTTCTTCAACGAATTTATAATAATTAACATAAATTACTGTGATTGAAATGAAATTGTGTGAAATATATAATTTTTAGGTACACATTCATTTTCCAGGGAGGGGCCATGGCCCCCCTTGCCCCCCTTCTGGACGCCCATGTTCACAGGATTCCTGAATATCTGAAAACACTGAGAATTTGTTTTTTGCTTGGAAGGATTTTAAACATATTTCACCTTTTCCTCATAACTGTTTTTCTTTGTGAATGTATCATATCCTTACAATGCATTCGCGCACACATACATATTGTAGTAAATGGAGAGGTATAGTTTCAAGTCCACTTTATGTTCAGATAGGCTAATTGGGGCTGGACCTACAGTTTTGAAGTGGAATCCAAACCATTGCATTATGCCTCCACCAGGGTATTGAACTCAGGACTCGATAACAAGGTAAGAATAATAGCATTGTGCCATCAGAGGGCCTGGATGTATCTAATAAAATAATTAAAACATTGCCTTCAAGAACATGTTAATTTTGTCCAATGAAAATGTATGACATTGATGGTTATGGAGTTGGTGGATGCCATAGAAATGCTATTTTATTTATAAGTTGTAATTATTATTTTGGTATTTTTGTTTCTTTCTGCATATTGGGTTAAATGTGATAATGATTATAAATGACGGAATGGGTATAATAAATACAATGATACTCATGTATGAACTGGGTTTCATACCTGGCACATGTAGCTTTATGGGACGTTAGCTCACCAGTCCACTACAGAAGCCAGAAGGGGACTCTAATACGTAATTCGTAGTTCAGTATTTCTCCCTAGTTAAACAGGTAATTTTTACTTTCTAACTACTGTCGACCTGTGCAAGGGTACGTAAATCAATTGTGTGTTGTGCAAATGTAAAATTCTCTCTAAATGCCTTAGTATCGTGGAAAACGATGAACTGTGCTGCCAAGGAGTGTTTTAAGCACATACATTGGCAGTGAAATTGGAAATTTTATACCTATGCCAGAACAAAATCAATCATCAATATGTAATGTGAAAATAACTTTTTGACATTGTCTGGCCAAAAAGGTATCATTTTTTACATTATGCAAAAAGGTATTCCATCTAAATACAGCCAATTATTGTTTAAATTACGGCATTATGCCGTATTTTTTAAAAAACAAACTTGTTAAAATTACGGTATATTACCGTTTAATATACAGGTATCCGTAAAAAGAAATTTACAGTCACCGTAATTTTTACGGTATCTGGATGGCAGCGAGAATTGACGGTCTCGGACCGTTTTTTTTACTGTCAACTTTTTACAGTGTAATAGTATTTCACTTTTCACACTTGCTGTTAACTCCTCATTTCTCCGATTTCTGCTCGCTTTTTGTTAATTTTCATCTTTTCCGTTTTTGTTTATCACTCCTCAGCTATTACGTAATTCGTCTCTTTATATTTTCTGTCTTCTCCGTTTATTTTTATTTTATTTATTTCAATCTTTATTCTACACATCAATTTCTCAGAGCCGGGCGCCGTACCGGAGTTGTTAGCACATCGCGCTTCGACGCCAGGAATCCCGGTTCGCCTGGGCATGGATGTTTGTGAGTGTCCATTCATCAATTTCATCATATCATCACTCAATCCCATCTTCCCAAATTAGCCAAAAGTGGCATAAGAAGGAAGTAAAATAACGCAAATCAATCAATCAACAACCATTTCTCAGTGTTAAGTAATTTTCCCCTTCATATTTATATTGGCTTCTCGCCTTCTCTCTCTCTCTCTCTCTCTCTCTCTCTCTCTCTCTCTCTCCCCTCACTCTCTCTCTCTCCCCTCTCTCTCCCTCTCTTTCTCTCTCTTTCTCTCTCTCTCTCTTCATCTCCCTCTCTCCATATATTTTATGTAATATCTTTTCACCTTTCGATATTCGTTTTTGTTACCTCTCTGTTTCACACACACGCACACTCACCACCTCACTTGTACAGTATCTAAATACACTCTTTTGTTTCTACGTCTTTCATCCTTTGGAGCCGCGGTGATGTAGTTGGTAGGGCGTCAGACTACCACTCAGCAGACCTGGGTTCGATTCCCTGGATGAGTGATATCAGGTGGGAATTTTTCAGTAATATCCCTGCGTGGAGCTGCTCGGGTTCACCCAGGGTATAATGAATGGGTACAACCCTGGGGATAAAGGCTGGCGGAAGGTGGTACTGATCACATCAATTCATCCGCAAATGGCCGAGATTGCAAAAATGTTCAATCCCACCTCTACATTTTCCCGTATGTCTTCACGGCAAGTGTAGGGGGTAGCTAAAGAAAAGTTATTCTTGATTGCTTTGATGTTGTTCTAACGCTGCCACCAGTTTTCAACTGCGAAAACGTAGCACTTTATAAAAAATCGAAATGCAATCAAACGACTATCTTAGTCATACATGACTTACATGAAATAGCTCCTTGATACCGCCATGTACTAATAGTCTTTATTTGTATATAAATTAAGCGCGTCAATTTTTATAATTTTATAATTGTGGGTGTTCAATAAATGATCAAGTTCTACTTAAATACACAACTTTATGGTAGACAATGCTAGCACAATTTAATGAGTGCATATATTAATATTTATGACCACTAGGAATATAATAAGATTCAAGAGAATTTCAATCGAATCTTCCGTTAATTTATTTGATAGCAAGGAAAAACCTCTGTGGTTTCCGGTATCTGCACCAATCTGAAAAATTGCCATTGACAGATCTGCATATCCAACAATTATCCAATAATTCCATTTTCCATTAACCTTATTGGTTTCGTTCTTGGTAATCAGTGACAATTATATTAACATGTATTAGCTTTTATTTAATTATTGGTCTCACAAATCTCCATAATTGAAACTGGCTCTTGCATGAACAATGGTAATGAAAACAATATTGAAACTAATAATACAACGGCAGATTATAATTTCGCTCTATATTTGGACTTGTTTTCATCATGCATTTCCTTCTAAAAGTATAATAATCGAATGGACCATGATTGATACGAATTCAAGGTTTTACGACTGTAGTTCCAGAGTGTTTAGTTTAGTTTTCATGGTTTTGTTTCTTTGAGTTATACACATAAATAGTTAATTACCAAATATTTCTTCATTAATTATACAAACAGACTATTACTATGGACGAACATTACAAACATATTGAACAACCCTACCAGCAATCACCTTAATTTTTATTGCTCTTCCTATATTACGTCTGCTATATTTATTAGATGAAATTAACCAACTCTCCTTAACATTAACAAAAGATATCATCAACTAAAATTACTGAAAATTCGACTTTCTTTAACCCGTAAAATATTCCAAAAAATTTACTAGACTAAAAAACCCGGAATAAAATGTAATAGACATAAAAATGTACTTTTACTATATTCACAGTTATAAAGTACAGCAAATGGTTACATCTCCAAGCTTGCTGAAATACAAGTATATCTAGTAAAATGAGAAGTTCTAAATTTAAAAGATATATATATATATGTTTATTAATTATTATTAATGCTGCAATATATGTTAAAGAAAATTTAGAATGAAACAAATATGTTTCTATGCTTGTAACGTCTCTTCTTATTTCCTTTAAAGATATTTGATTTTTTTTTATTTCGCTGAGCTTGTATCATTATTCTTTCTTTTGATTGTTATTGGTTGTATGTAATATTATGTATAACTTTTTCACAATTTTCTTATTTGATGTTGATTCGATTTGTCCAATATGATGCTTCTTCTGCTAATGCTTAATTAATTTTCTAGGCCAATGACTAGTTTTATGAAACACACGAAAGTCTCTAATAAAAGTTACAATCACTATTGTATCAAATTGCATTTCTACGGATATGTCGAACGATGAAAATCTGTAAATAAAAACACAGGTTCCACATGTTCAAAAATATAAGTGCATTGCTTTGTAAATTGACAAAATTTACAACCAATAATAACTAATGAACTTATTGAATTGCTACAGTTCCTGATTCCAGTTTTCACACAGTATAAAAATGGTATTATTATTATTATTATTATTATTCAGACATTTTATAAAATAGTACATTATATTAATGTAATTTTATTGTAAAAGTATACATGTGTATAGCAATGTGTAATATCTATTGCAGACCCAGTGCCAGGTCATATCGTTTCATACTTTTATACTGCATAAATAGGAAGTATTGTATCTGGCAATCAGTCCTAGAACTTAAACACAACCTTTTTATTATTGTTATTATTATTTTTGGGTATTTTATTATCATTGGAGCATAAGAAACTAATTTTATAACAGAAGCAAGCTATTTTAGCTGAAACAAAGTAGCTAAAGGTAAAATTGGAATTAAGTGCTGTTGCGAGACACCACACACACAACGTGTAAAGTTTAAAAATAGTTAGAAGGAATTATATTTCTGATCCATAACAAGAGCTTGCATTACGATGCTGCATAACAATGCCTGCCTGCCTCAACAAGCATGTCGAAGTATATATTACACAGATGCACTCCAGTGTTCTATCATTTGAACCGAAATTATAGGTTTTGCACTAATTCTTTCTCAACAACTGCAGTAACATTTAAGCGTGCATGACTAATTTCTTTGGCCGCTCATCACGTATGATTTTCAAAGGTGCGGAATCAAATTCGCACAACGAGACCTTGTGTATTTTTTATTGTCTAATAAGCACCGCATCGCTTGTCTTTACCTGGCTATTAGCGGTGATCTTTTCCCCAGAGGCAATTGCTGCCCAAAACCGTGCGGTGAAGGAAAAACGGCCACTTAAACTTTCCAACGTCTAATTAGGCTTAACGAGATCCACCGACCAGAAAGTTGCAAGGTCCAATTGAGAAGGTCAAACATCTAGCATCGAGAATGAGCTTCGAGACTCCTATCTCTAACAGCAATGTGCCACGGAGCAACTTTCTGTAAAAATAATTGTCCAATTTTTACCGCATCGAGATCATTTTGTTGCTGTTAATAGTAATTTGAAACGTTGAGAAGCCCTTTACAGGGAGCAGGAATTTTTCATTTTCACTTCATTTTGGGCTCAGATAGGATTCTAACGTAAACTGAGATTTAGTCACTGCATGTGGCCCCACCAGTAATCGAACTTGAAACCCCTCGATTATAAGGCAAATGTAAACTTTGGTGGGAGACCAATTTAAGGAACTCGTTGCTTGTTTGAAGATATTTGTTTGAAATTAAATAGTTCCGGTTCGATTCTAGATAGTGAATCCTAACCTGCCATCAGAGTATCAAATTCAAATAACCTGCTGTGCACAGTGTCGAATCGAAACAAAAACGTGGCAAGTGTTCTTGGAGCTTGCGTCGTTGCCTTGCAATCAAGGTGTCCCGGGTTTGATTCCCGGTGAAGGCACGTAGTGGTTTGGATCCCACTTTAAACTGTAGGTCCAGTCTCGATTAGCCTTACTGTGCATAAAGTGGACTTAAAACACCAAATCAATCAATCAATACAGGAGAAGCAAGCGTACAAGTCATGGGCCTTGAGTTGTAGACCCTTAAACGGCGTTTGTAGTCTCATCTGTTTCATCTGTTCATAATTATTGTTGACATGAACTTAAAATTAATACAATATAAAAAAGTTCGAAGACTGGCAAGATCTAATGATGGCAACAACAGCTGTCCTGTCTATAACCCTGCTATCTCAACTAAATATGTACTGGGTATGCTACAGCTTCACTTGTAACATTATAATAGTAAATTTCATTTTCATCCTCATATTTTTACATTGTGTACTGTACTGCGCTATTATTATGGAGACTTTCTCTACATCTATATAACTTTTTATTTTTTCTTTACTTATTTTATTGCTAGTGTAATCTAGAACGTGGAAACAAGTTCCTCAACTGTGCCTGTGTAAACCCCGCCTATTGTTAAAATTAGAGAATCAACAGTGTACGGTGCATGCTGGAAATGTTCAGAGTATGATGTCTGAGACTGCCACGCCAGACATCAGGGTTCGATCCCCAGCGTGGGATTACAGATCGGAGCTTTTCCGTGAATGATCCTTCATAAACTGCTCTGGAGCTCACCCAGCCTGTCACCAATATGTTCCAGGAGGCGAATAATGGAGTTAAATTAGGCCGAAGAATGGCAATTATCACGCCACCTCCACAGTGGCCCATATTGAAAATGCATGGGGCCGCACTCTGTGGCGGATTGGTTAGTGTAACATGGCACTGAGCCAGGAATTCCAGGTCCATGTCTTGGGTAAAAACATGGCTACAACTGTGTTGTCTAAAGTATTTCCTAATTTCATAACTTGATGATTCGGTAGCTTCGGTGGCCGAGTGCGTTCGATTTCAGGCATGGACATGTGCGTTCCTTGAACAATTTCATGGAATTTTCATTCATCATCTTCGTCTAGGTTAACCAAAGGTTTCTGAAAGCGACGCAAAAGCAAAAAAAAAATACATTTACAAAAAAATCATTTTCATCCTCTCCGTCGCGACGTACCTATAAATATGTAGAAACCCAACTTAAAATAACCAAAGCAGGTATAGGGAATGTGTGGAGCCCTATCTCCACATTCACTGTGTGTCTTTCTGGTAGAATGCAATGCAATGCACAGGGGCCGGCCACCGTGGCGGAGTGGTCAGCACATCGCGCTACGAAGCCAGGGGTCCCGGATTCGAATCCCGGCCTGGGCATGGATGTTTGTGAGTATCCATTCATCAATTTCATCACATCGTCACTCATCTCCATCTTCGCAAATTAGCCAAAAGTGGCACAGAAAGCGAAGTAAAATAAAGCAAATCAATCAATCAAAAGCAATGCACAGGGAACAACTTTATCCTTTTCTAAAATTCTAAGTCCTTTGTATTTCAACCTACACGTTTTTTGAAACTCAACGTGAGGATAGATTGGGTTTCAATTTCTCAAAATTTTCAGTATCACATCCACAGATCTTGCGTTGATGGAGGTATATGCAGCAAAACCAACCCAGTAAAACGATTCAAGAAAATACAATCCTAAGAAGAAAAATGGTTCTTGTGCTCGGTATAAAACTCTGGGACTATGATGCCCCTTGTCAACTTTATATGGCAGTGCAATAAAGCCTAAGCGTTCATTGGGTTCTTATCCGTGACATTGAAAGTACCCTTTTTTATCTCGAGGAACAGCACGCCTTCAACATCTCTGAAAGGAATTCATCACAAGGAAGGACCAGTTCCATCATACAAGTCTCGCAGCATTGAAACGGGTGTGGTTGATCGTCTTCCAAGGTATGGACGTTGGCATTCTCCCTGCATTTAGTACACTAGGTTGGGCTCTTTCGCGCCATGTTCCTGGGACATTCTCCGCTTGTACTAAAGGACGAATGTGTCGGCATGAACAATGGAACAGAACAACGCCGTGGTGCTATAAACTTCTCAACTACGTGTGTGGCGTGAATGGCATAGCCAAGTGGCACTGGAGAGGCAATTTGTGTTTGTACCAGTGACGCAAAGATCAACCTTTTGACCCGTATAAAGCTTCTGGAAGGAAAGGAACGAAGTTAAGACTTAACGTTGAAACACTTTGGGCCAAGGGCGGATATTTAAAATTTTTAGCTCGGCAGTCCTAAGGCATTATCGATATCATGAATAAGAAGTCTTACAAGCTCTTTTACTTAATGCAGTCCTGTGAAATTCGCGCTCCTGTGGCGAAACAAGAACAAAGACGGAATGAACAAGGAGGCGTCAAGGAAGATCTAAATATCTTTGCGGAGGTCTTGGCGCTACCTAAGTTCGTACAAAAGAAACATATTGTGATTTCGGTTCTAAGAGACTTTTTTTTTTTTAAAAAAAAATGTCTGTTATTTGAGGTATCTTCAAAAACTTGAGTCTCAATTTGATATTAATGGAGAGTTTTCCGTCATTGTATCGTAACCAATTTATTTATTTATTTATTGGGGACATTTCAGGTACAGCACAAGTGGTCATTTACGTTGAAATCAACAGTAAAAAGAACAAAAGTAAAAATAACAAATTAACACAAAATTAACAAAAATACGTGATATTATTTAGCAACATATGTTCTGATCGAAGACCGAAAGGCACACTCTTTGGAAAATGCATCAACACTTGATGTGAGGTCATCATATTGAGTGGGAAGTCTGTGGAAGAGCTACTTTCCTTGAATTTATACCCTAGGCTTTTCTATGTAAAATTGATTTGTATTACGTGTTGTGCGCATAGGCACTCGAAAGTGAAAATAAGTACGAAGTTCAATTTCTGTTGGAAGATTGAACATAGGGTGTGAATTTTAACTAGTATACTACACTGTTCAGGTATGGTGTACAGTAAGAGCGAAGTCTAGAGTTTTAAGTACTACTGTCTCATTCTAAAACTATTTTCGGTATATGCAATATCATGTGTTATGGGATCATTGGTCTTAGATCCACACAAAGCAGGGAGGCGCGGTACACTCTACTTAAGTGTTGTGTTACACAATTTAGGATGGCTAAGTTTCTCCAAGTGTACGTTGCATTCTTCTTTGAACAAGTGCCAGTTAATTCTAACAAAATCAGATTAACAAAATTAATAAAATGCCATGTTGATGTTTTCAGTTTTTAAGCATTGAAAAATAAGATGACAATAATTTTCATATCGCTTTCCTTTGTATTGTTCACTTTTTTCATGTTAAGTTGCCTGGATAATAGTGTTACACATGATTAAGAAGATTAAAGAAGCAAACAAATTGGCTAAAATTATATTTTAATAATAGGTAAAGCAATTTGAATCATTGTAACAAGCCGCAAAGGCATATGGAGGAATGTGGAGGTAGGGTCTCCCATATTCACAATCTCAGCAATTTGTGGAGGTGATATGATCAGCACCACGATCCGGCCGCCTTTATTTGTTACCAGGTACGCAAATGTTCGTTTCACTTTGACTTATTCTCTACGTTTTCATTCACGACAACACAAACACCAATACCTAACTAGGATTCGAACCCGGGAACCCTGGCGTCTTAGTGCGCTGCGCTTAGCGCTAAGCCACGGAGGTTGATCACCGATGCTCGAAATTTTAATATTTGATACATATAACATTCACGTTTTTATTCATTTTTACTTTTGTTTCTCATGCTTAATCCCTGTGCCAAGCAGAAGTTTTACAGCTATGTCATTTGGTCCACTTTTAGTAGCTCTAGACCTTCCCGATGGCGTAGTGGTAACGTCGTCGCCTTGTAATCAAGAGGTGTCGGGTTCGATACCCGGTGGAGGCACATAGTGGTTCGGATCCCACTTTAAACTGTAGGCCCAGTCCCGATTAGTCTGTATGTACATAAAGTGGACTTAAAACAGAAAACTTTAGTAGCTCTTGTGCTACTTCACGTTTGCTTATTTTGCGTTTTTCTAACACTTACTTATTCATTTCCGTTTAGGCCGGTGTATTTGTCCCTTTCGCGACTATTCTGTTCGACGATTGATCGCTAATTAGTAGTTAATTACTTCCGCATTTATTTCCCTTTTGCCGTCAATCTCCTCCATTCCTTGAGTCTTGTTTACATTGTGTCACAACTAATGTCCTTACCCACTGACTCTGGCATCTTTCGACTTTTCCCTTCTGCGTGATATCGTGCACTCAAAGAACATTAATTATTCAGTTGGCAGTTAATTCACTCACACGCACATACAATTGCACCGTTCTGAAGTATTGCATGCGCCAAAACGCAGTTCTCGAAAATACACCTTACGTAGTTGTTTGGAACAGTAAGGTACACTTCGGTAAACGTGCCTGGTGAAAAGTTGAACTCGAGGAAACGCTCGACATTCAGTTTCAATTGCAGAACGAAGACTTTCAAGTCTGGGCGTGGAAACATAATATGCTTGAAGAACTCGCAGGCATCCACAGAATGCATCACAGGAAACCTAACAAGAACCTTTGCTGTAATTCGCAAGAAGCCATGAGGCGGAGTCAAACGAGGTGACCACTAGCCCCTACCTTCAACCCGCCCTCTTACAGGAAATTGAAAAACTAACCGGAAGTGGGTAATCAACTCCAAGGGCTTCGTGTGCCACCATTATCATCATCATCAGAGGCGGCTCCATTGTTAGTTTCTCTACGTTCTTGCATTGTCTTCTCACTTTCAAGATATTCATCAAAGTTCCAGCAAATGGAATTGCGCAATTGAGAGAAGTCTGCCGTATGATTCATTTTGTGGGACTCCCACCACCTGCTGTTTAGATCTCCTCTGTGGGTGCTGTAGAGTTATCGACTATTAGTCAGTCTATGAAGGAGAGGACATGATGCAAATTCCTTTCACATTGTCAACTTAAACGGCGATAAGATGGTCCAGAGATTGAGCGAGATTCTTAAAGGTGTTGATGCGATGTCGTAATACATACCGTACATAAAAAAGCAAGTACGAACATGTTTCAAATATTAGACATTCTGTCTTCAGTTTTATTATATAGTATAAATGACCCGTAGTGTAACGGCCCGTGAGGGACAGTGCTCCCCTCACTCGAACCAGAGGTGGGTGATCATCCAACCAGTTACGGGGTGACGTGTGGTCAGCACGACGAACCCCCAGTTGCTGTAAGTGTTCTATGCCTGAGTTACGCTACCCATTCGGAGCTATCCAATTTCCTCGCGATTGTGGGTGACTACCGGTCCCATACACAGGCCGAAATCTCAGGAGAAATGTTGTTACGCTTCCGCAAGGAGACTCGAACCTGCGGCCGCCCCGTACCCGGAGCCCAAAGCATGATGCCGCACTGCCACGGTGTGGGACTTTCAATTTTATTATTATTATTATTATTATTATTATTTAGAACCGTGTTTGTCCAGTCTCTATGTCGTCTGACTGCCACGCAAGAGACTGGGTTCGATTCTCTGGATGGGAAATCTCTCAGGTGGGAATTTATCAGACCGTGTTCCTGCATAAGGTGGCTCTGATTTCTCACAGCCTAATAAAACGTGTACCCGGGGGAAAGCCTTGGTTTAAAGGCGTGGTACTGATCGACATCGTCAATGCGTGGAGTCCTTATGAGCCTTCATGGCTTGTTGCAATGTACAGAGGACGGCTTTAATTTTATTATTATTTACTTGACTCTCTATTGTGTGTCAATAAATATTAGAGCAATAAGTTTGATTGACTGGTTGATTTTATTTATATTACTTTGTTTTTCTGCTAATCGTGCAGATGAGGATGAGTGATGATACGATGAAATTTATGAAGGGATACTCACAAAGAACACTCATACTCAGCTCGGGATTCGGACCCGGGACCCCCGTTGTAGCACTCTGTGCTAACCACTCAGCCACGGAGGTCCGATGTGTCAATAAGTAATTATACATAAATATCATAATTTAAACATAAAAAAATATTATACAGATATTTTTATTGTGAATAAAGCGAGAATTTTTTCCACACTGTAAACAGAACATGGTTCCTTGTTTCTAAGATTGCTAGTAATTTAAATAGTAAACTCACAAGCTACTATATTCCTGGATTGATTGATTCATTTGCTTTATTTTACTTCGCTTTTTGTGCCACTTTTGACTAATTTGCGAAGATGGGGATGAGTGATGATATGGTAAAATTGATGAATAGACACTCACAAACATCCATAATGCCCAGGCCGGGATTCGAACCTGGAATCCCTGGCGTCGTAGCGCGTTGTGCTAACAACTCCGCCACGGGGGCCGGTTATATTTTATTCTTGGAGTATAGCAACAGTAGATCAAGTTCTGTGCAAAAACAGTACTTAGCTCGTGCTTATCTATGGAACCTGAAATTATGTGTGCAGCTTATCTGACTTTACAAAACAAAATAATATAGGATATTTTAACGTCGAATCCTGCAAAAAAATACGTTTATACCAACAAACTTTCAGTGCAGTATTCCAAAAGGGATATTTTTATCACGAATCCTTCTTACAATTTTCAAGCAGAAGGTCTCTTAACAGCATCAAAATACAACACTCAGAAGAGGACGTCTCTTTCATTGTATCCTGAAACTGCTGAAAACAAGACGTTTCTATCAGTCCCCTTTTCAGAGGTTCCGAGAAAAAAAAGATGGACATGCAAAGTCATTAGCGCCACCTTGTAAATGGTTGATTGCGGAAAGCACAACAATGCAACACCACACACGCGCGCACGCACACACACACGCACACACAAGCACAAGAACGATAAAAAAGGATGCAAACTGATTTTGAAAATGCAGAAGTGTCGAGGGAAAGGGTGATATCCTGTTAGGATGGGCGGAAATTTGATATCTCCTCGGCCATTCTTCACTTACATTTGAGCACGTTAATTTCTCATTTTCAGTTTTCAGTAAGTAGCTTGCTACTCTCGGTTTCCCGCTTGATGTTGCGTGCAACAACCAATTAACATGGGAGATAAGGAAGCATGCGAAGTGAAGGGGATCAAATCTCTGTGTAAAATTTGCCTTCGGTTGTGGCGCATCTGAACAGGGAACTTGAAGTAAGGGTGTAACAATTTCATCCTTTTCCCGTTACCTTTTACCGTAAGGTAGCATATGGCGCTGTTTCAAACTGAGACCAAATTCGATACTTGCAAGTGTTGTAGTTTATTTGCTACACAGTGAACTTTGTCGAAGTACGTACATAGAATTGTGCAGTCAACGGAAATTGCAACAATGTGATTTACGGTTAGACAAGATTGCAGTAATACAACACATTCTAGCGGATTCATTTTGACTTTGAATTGAATTTGTAATCATGAATGATTTAAATTTAATTCTGTGCTCTGACATTCTCAAGCGACTGATTGGGTCGCCCTGATGGCATGGTGGTAACGTCGCCGCCTTCTATTTAAGAGATCCTGGGTTCGACACCCGGTGGAGGCACATAGTGGTTTGGGTCTGACTTTAAGCTGTAGTTCCAGTCCTGATTAGCATTTGTGTGCATAAAGTGGACTAAAAACTACAATTCAATTCAATTCAAATCAAATCAAATCATATCCAAGCAACTTACTAATCTTACTTCGTATTATTATTATTATAATTATTTTTTATATACCTCTACAACATTTTATTTATATCAGGCGAATACTTAAAAAAATCTAAAAATTCCGTCTAATGAAATATTTTATTTCACTCAACAAAAAAATATTATTTTGACTTTGAAGATATGATAATAATTTAAGCCAGATGTCGTAGGGTCTGCCCAATAATGTAGTGACTAGAATAGAATAGAATAGAATAGAATAGAATTTATTTCCAGTATGAGCCTTACAGCTATACATACCATACAAGTTAAAAATTTTCGTGCACTTTCCTTACACCCTTCCTCCTTTTAGACTGCTTCCACCTTCACACTGCGTGGGAGTTCACAAACACTATTTCACTTCAAATCTTTCCCTATACTTGCACTGTTACCTGAGCGGTTCCTAAATTTTCTCAAATATATTTATTACTTTATTTATTTGGTACCCTCCCCCCTTTCACACATGTTCGCTGTCCCCACTGAGCTTCTTTGCTCTCTTTACCCAGGCGTAGTGTAGGAAAGTTCCCAGATTCCGTATTTGCGCCTCCCCCCTCTCGGTCTCTCCCTCCTAATAACGCTTGTCATTATATTCTCAATGTTATCTTCATTTATTTCCCTGATATATTTTTGTCTTGCCTCCCCTGTTTCTTTACACTGAAGGAGAATGTGAAATTTCGTCTCGTCTTCGCCGCATAACGGGCATTCTACGCTCCCGTCCTCCCGTTTAAGTCTAACTTGTGCCCATCCCCCCAGTCTGAACCAGGCCAATCCTGACCTTTCTTTTGCCCCACACAAATCTACGTAGTTCCTCCTTCCCCATTCTCGATCCGTATCTACTATTTTCGCCGATGTTAACGATATTTTTGCGTCGCATTCTGCCAAAATTTTCTGTTTGGTAATATCTTCCAGCCTGGCACGTATGGCCCCTAGCATCTGCATATCAATTCTCCCCTCTATTCCCTCTTCCCACACCCATCCTAGCCCTATACTGTATAATTCCGTCTTTATTTTTGCTACCCATTGCCTCCCATTACCCCCCCTTATCTGTGATTGTACACAGAGTTTCTTCAAATTTCCCCCCTCCATGGTGATCAGTTTTGCCCAGTATTTAATGCTCCTCATTTTGGCATCCACTTCCTCTCTTAATTTTCCCATTTCCCTAAGTGCCCCACATGTTGGCGTACCCCTCCCTACTCCTAGCCCTTGTTTTAGGAATCTAGACTGTACGACGTTTACGGTTTCCCCTCCCTCCCAGACCCATAGTTCGATGCCATAAAATAGTGTTGCCTTAACTGTGGCCTCGTAGACCCCCTCCAGAATTTTGATTGGAATATTTGGTACTTTGTATTTTATTTTCCTTGTTTTCTCTAACGCAAAAATTGCTTTACATTTATTCCTGTGTACGTGCCTTGCCCACCTACCCGTCATTGCCATCACCATGCCTAAATAATCGTACTGTTTCACCCTATCGACACTTGTCTCTCCGTATTTCCATTGTTCATCCTTACCAAATACGTACCCGTTCTTAAATACCATTATTTTGGTCTTCTTCATATTTACTCGCATGGCCCATTTCCCGCAATACCCGTGTAACGTGTCTAGACCGTTCTGTAGACCTGCTGTTGTGTTCGAAATCAGTACCAGGTCGTCTGCGTATAACAAAAGTGGTACCTTTACGTCGGATATCGTTGGTGGATCCGTGTCCCTCTGCGTTATTTCCTCCACGATATCGTTGATGAAGAGGATAAACAGCAGAGGGGAGAGAACGCACCCCTGCTTCACCCCCAGTATTGATTCATTTGCCCCTGTTACGCCCTCATTCCCGCACTTTACGCAAAACTTAACTTTTTCATATGCCGCTTGGAGAGCTCTGATCATTCTGGCGGATACCCCAACGTCCCACAATTTTGCCCACAACATTTGCCTGTTTACCGTGTCAAAAGCCTTTTCGAAGTCGACGTAGCAGCAATATAATTTCCCCCTTTTGACCCCTAGTTTTTCTTGTATCAATGTCTGCAATAAAAGTACATTGTCTATTGTCTGATAATTTTTCCGAAATCCAGTTTGCAAAGGAGAAAGAACATCAAAAATTTCGCACCATTTTTGTAATCGTCTATATAATATCTGGCAGTACACTTTGCTCAGTACGGACAGTAATGAGACCCCCCTGTAATTGTTAGGATTGCTTTTTTCCCCTTTACCCTTGTAGATGGGGCAAATGATGGTATCCGACCATTTTTCCGGAAACAGCCCCTTCCGGTAGAGCCCATTCATAATTTCCCTGCCCATTTTCGCCATTAGTGAATTTTTATTTGTGCCCTTTATAATCTCAGCGGTTAAGCCATCCCTGCCTGCCGCCTTCCCGTTTTTTAACGTGTTGATTGCTAGAGAGTATTCATTGTCCGTTACCTCCTCATCTAGAATTGGTACGAAGGTGCCCAAGTAATTTCCATCGTTGCCAGGTGTATTTATTTCTCCCTCCCTTGTTCCCATTATTCCCTTAAAGTGTCGTTCCCACGTTTCGGGAGTAATCTCCGCCTCCGTGTACTCCTTCCCTCTTAAGTTCCGGATTATTCTCCATAGCTGTGCTGCGTCTCGCTGTTGCACGGCCTCCTCTATCGCCTTAACCCTTCCCTCCTCCCATTTCCCCCTTTCCCTCTCCAGTATCGTAGCGTATAGTTTCCGCTGTGCTACATATGATACTCTATTTGCCTCGTTGCTGAGTAATTTGAATTTTTTCAGAGCCTGTGTCATTGCTTTTTTCTGAATTTTGCATGTATCATTATACCATCCTCCCTTTTGAGTTTTCCCTCCCCCCCGCTCATCCTGTATCATGTGCCTGGCTGCCCTCTCAATGCAATGGTAGTATAATTTTAATGCTTGAAGTACATCCCCCTCGATTAGTAAATTCAACATTTGGTTCGACATTAGCTCTGAAATTTTGTCGATTAATGTATCTGAAAATTCCCGAGAACCCTCCTCCTTCCATCGGTACCTCCGAACTGCTTCGGGGGCAGCGCCGCCTGTTGCCCCTCCCCTGCTCCTCTCGTTCATATTTCCTTCCCTCCCTCCATAGTTCAGGGTTGCTATTAACGGAAGATGTTTGCTCTCTGTTCTTGCATCCACCAGAAATTCTGTTATGTTTTGTGTTAAGTCCCTCGACATAATAAAATAATCTATGACGCTAGCCCCATTATCAGTGACGTACGTGAAATTTCCCTCCCTGTCCCCTCCGCATCGTCCGTTGAGTATGACAAAGTTAAAAACCTCCCCGAAATCCAATAATTTCCTCCCGTCTGCATTCACGTGCGAGTCTTTACTTTGTCGCGTATAAAATATCCAGTCGTCGTTTGATGCGCCCCTTTCCCCCCCTCCCCTGTGATCATCCTCCCCGATTACGTCATCTATCCCGATTCTTGCATTAAAGTCTCCCGCGACCAGCATGCTTGCATCGGGGAACTTGTCCTCAACCTCTTGCAGAAACATGGTTAAATTTTGAAAATAGTTTTCATCCCGGTGTTTGGACCCCGTTGGTTGGTTATAAACCGTTACGAGACAAAATTTCAGTCCCTCCAGCGCAAAGAGAGTCCCCAGAATCCCATCGTGCTTGGCATCCAGTAACGTTACTTTCCCCTCCCAGTCCGGTCTGAAAAGTACCATCAGCCCCCCTATGTTACGCCCCCGTTTTGCCTTCCTGGCTACACATTTACTAAAGCCCCTAAAATTCAGATTTTCAGGAATGTTTTCGGCGGCCTCCCACGTTTCCTGAAGGACGACAATATCGAAGGACCGGACGTATTCTCTAAACCCCTCTTGGCGCAGCTTCCTCTTCAGCCCCTCTACGTTCCAGCTCAGTATCTTTATCTTGTGCCCCGCCCCCCCGCGCCCTCCTCCCGCGTTGGTTCTGGGAACTAACCTACACATACCTGATTTCGGCTGCAGCTCCGAAGGTCTCTCCTTGCCCATCCCCCTTGGACGTCTGCTGTCCGGAACAACACACACATCGGCACCATTTAAGTCAGAATTCCTAGGACGCACTTGTTGTTCCCATCGAGCCCTTTCCCCCTCCACTACAGAGTCCGAAGGTCAATCTGTGCCTCTCCTTTGCCTGAGCCGCGGATCCCTTTTGTTTCCAGTTGTCTCCTGGCTGGACGATTTCGGCCTCTCGTTCCAAGCTCCCCCGTCGCTCGCGCCGCTGCCACCCGTGACCTCCTTCCTCTGGGAAGCAACCCTTTCCTGGCCGTTGACCCCTCGTGGACCGTCCATCCTGCTGCCGCCGGGTTCGCCTTTGTCCACCTCTCTTCCCTGGTTGCCAAATGTACGGCCTCCGTGTCCTCGCCTTTCTCCAACGCAGATGATGTCCGAGCAGTCCTCGTTCGTAACGAAAACTTGGCCATCAACTATTAATTTATTGTAACTGATGAAGGCCCGTCTTCCCTCTCTCCTGGCATCCCTCATGTGCTCCGTGAGAAGTTGCCTCTGCCTCAGGATCTGCAGCGAGAAGTCTTCTCGGAGGAATATGGAGGTGCCCTGTAGCTTCTTCCGGCTTGCCAATATCTCCTCCTTCTTCTTGTAATGGTGGAACTTCACGATGATCGGCCTGCAGCCCGAGACTTTGTAGTTGAGCCTGTGTGCTCTCTCCACCGCGAGATCGTCGAGGTCCACGTTCAGCTTCTCCCTCGCCAGATCCCTGATCTTCTCCTCCGACTGTTGCCAGGTCTCATGTCCGGTTTCTTCCACACCATCGAAAATTAAATTATTACGTTTCGAATGGCCCACAACTTTGTCGACCTCCGTCTCCGCCGAACACAATCTCCGCCAAAGCGCGTCGTTCTCTTCTCGGAGCGCCCCGTTCTCTTTCTCCAGCTCTTCCAATCTCCTTCCAATCGCGGCCATCCCCGCCTCGATGTTGGCAGTTTTTTCGTAAACATCTTGCAAAGTTCCTAATTTTTCATTGATGTTCCGGATCGCCGTTGGGACACTGTCCAGCGCCTTCAGTCTATCCAGAATGCAGTCCAGGTCATTCTTGGAGGTGGGTCCCGGGTTTAGCTCCACACCCCCAATTACCAGCAAAGTCATAATAAGTATTGCACGTAATAAGTGAAGGTGTTGTGGGTTCGATTCTCGGTTCAGTAGTTTAGATTACACTTTCAACTGCAGGTTCATTCCCAAATAAGTAAAATAACCTAATTTATTCATTCCCGAATAAACTATCTGACTATAATGGACTTGGAACTTTTTGAAAGGATTACGTACCATTAACCAATACTTCTGACTTCTTGCTACGTGCTGCAATATTTTGGTATTGAAGTTGATGGTCTAAATAAGATTCCAGAGTAACTATAACAGTTGTTTGCCATTTCATACAGTTATGGTCCATTAATGCAAATAAATTCAAATTATTCATTTGCCGGCCTTCATGGAGGAATGGTTAGCACAGCGCGTTACGACACCAGGAGTCCCGGGTTCGATCTCCTGCTGGGAATGGGTGTGCGTCCCAAAATGTATTTTATTTATCTCACCTTACTTTTCAGTATTTAAATGTGTATTTTACGCAGGTTTTCCTACCCCTCTAGTTTAATCGTGACGATGAGGATGAAAAACTTATGAAAAAATGGATGAAGCAGCAAACACAATGACACATTCATGCCTCACCCACCCAGGGTCTTTGACTTCGTAGCGCGTTTCGCTAACCACTCCGCCACGGAGGCTGCCCCCTGTTTTCAGATTGGTTCAGTTTCCCAAATCAATGCAGTTTAGACAATAGTTTCTACGATGGCGTAAGTTGGGGACCGAGTAATTTTTGCCGGCGTGCAAAATTCAGGCTTCATTCGAACTCGTCCTCTGGTGCGTCCTTAACAACATCAGCTTCTACAACAGGACCAGCGTCGCCACAGATCGATCGCGATAACAAGTGTTCATGCCTGGGTCTCATCAGCAAACATTGATATTGCAAATTAACATGCTGTCCCTGTGCGGCGGCAGCGAATAGCTTTTTGTTCTCCATTCTCATCCACTCCGTAAGCTTTCCATCTGATATCTTTTTTTTTTCTCTCTTCCTTTCGGACATTGTGAAAACACACGAGTACGGAATCTGCTCCTACATATTGAACAGCATTCGGTGAGTGTCAACTCTCCTGCTTTATACTCGCTCCGAGTGTATGCTGATGATTCTTGCTCCATTCATTACCTCGCACTAAATGCTGGATATGATGCATCCATGCCAGAAAGATAGAAATGAACACGGACGGCGGGTGGGAGGAGGCCGTAAATGGAATTTACTTTGAAAAACACAATCGCCTCCAGCCCCCCCCCCCCTTCAAAACACCCAATAAACGTTCAAAACTGAATGATGACCAATACTTTAAGTTCAGATTTACATACGGCGGAAAAACTTGCAATGCACATAAACATGGCCGCCCAAATCGGTACGGGATGGTGTCTCGAATGATGAATTTGGGTACATTTTATGGGTCTCCCTTTTTAGACAACACTAGAGCAACCTTGTGTTCTTACGTCATGTCACCGGGGAATGCTTTTATTGTTAGGCTAAATGCCTAAGTTGTTAGGTTAGGCTAGTTAGGTTTAGTTCTCTTAGCATAAATAATACATTTTCAGTGTATTTATGCTAATAGAACCAAACCTAACAACGTAGGCATTCCTCGTCTGACGTCAGAACGTAAGGTTGCTCTAGTGTTGTGCGATAAGGGAGACCCATATTTTATTGCTTTAAGTTTATTAATATATATAACTTGACGATTACTACACCTTTTTGAGTACAATTGGTGTTGAGGTTTCCTTTAAGTCCACTTTCTGTACATCCACTATGTGCCTCCAGCGGATATCGAACCCGTGTCCCCTCGATTTCAAGGCGACGACGTTACCACTACGCCATCGGGAGGCTCTTGCAATTGGTGTTATGGATCATAAAATGAAGTTACAATTCAGATATGTTCAATAATGTTCCAATGTACTTTAGGAAAATTGCATGAAACCTGTTTTGTCGTATGGAAACCAGAGGAACTTAACTCCAAAAATGAGGTTTTCGGTTTTGTTTAACGTATCTCCTCTGAAGAGCTCTATTTGGAGTCAGATCTCCTCTGAAGAACACTATTTGGAGTCAGATCGACATATCTCCACTTGTAATTCTTAGCAGTAAGGTTGAGTCACACATCTCCAGTTTATTGACTCTTTTACGAGTCAGGCATATTCCTAAGAATACATTATTTCCTCCCTTCTGTAAATTTGATAAATTGGAGTTACGTCCTTTTGGTTCTCATACGACGAATAGATCAAAATACGTTTTACGCAATTCTCTTAAAATTGACGTATTGTGCAATAAGTCAGCGGCTAACTCTGTAGTCTTGTCATTAAGGGCCCTGGGTTCGATTCCGCTGCGGGTACAGAGCATTAATCTTTATCCCGCTTTCAACTGTAGGTCCAGTTACAATTAGTCTCTGAGCATAAAGTGGGTTGAAAACAAACATTACCAAATTGTACTGTATTTTCGGTCTTCAGAAATGGAAGGTTCAGGCCTGTTAACCTGTCAGTTTAGGTTTTGGTTTTTTAAGTCCACTTTATGCACAGTAAGGCTAATCGGGACTGGGCCTGCAGTTTAAAGTGGGATCCGATATTGTTCTCGTCAATGCTATTGGCTAAGTAATAGTTTATGACAGGGTCTCCCCGATGGCGCAGTGGTAGCGTCGCCGCCTTGTAATCAAGAGGTCCCCGGTTCGATTCCCGGTGGAGGCATATAGTGGTTCGGATCTCACTTTAAACTGTAGGTCCAGTTTCGATTAACCTTACTGTGCATAAAGTGGGCTTCAAACACCAAATCAATCATTCTATCAATACTTTATGACAAATTTTTGCTCACATTGTTCAACTACGTATCTCAAATGTCCTTCCCTCTCCCACTGAGATACGCCACTATTTCCTGCACAACGTCGAGATTCTCTGCTGGTTAGTTAACCAGACGGAATTAACGCAGATTTACAACGGAGGGATTTTAAATATCGGCCACACCTTTCAGGTACCCAGGTTGATTTACACAAGGCACGATCCCCAATAGCAAATGATATATTGACATTACACCCTGACACTTTCACAAATAGGCGAGGATCGTGAAAATAAATTACTCCCTTCGCGTTTCACTAACCTCCAAATTAGCGCCAATTGGGAGGTCCTAGTAGCAACTCTGGATAATGGTGCATTTTCCCCAAATTACTTCAGACAATGATCTTTCCATGTGTGTCCTATGGGGATGACTTTCCTTCTTTTTTTTCTTATTCGGTTTAGCTTGCCCAGAAGAGGTGAGGGTAAGAACGAGAGACCCTCATAAAGATTGGAGATACCAGCTGATTTGAATTCTGTAAGAGCAACAGAACTTGATCTTCTACCTTAGACAAGTCCCACCACTAACCCGTCGTGCCCTGGAAGGTTGTTCCTAAGGTCAAGGAACGATGTATTTACTTTATTCCTCAACCCAAGCCTCGACACGGCGATACTCTTTCGACCCAGACCTTCAATTTGAGAGGAAACATGGGTCCTATTACCAGGCTTCAGCACATTAGAACACGGGTGTAGATAGCTGGGGGGAACTTGTATCCCTGTTATTTAAAACAATTCTTTCTAATTTACTCGGGGAAACATGCAAGGTTTCAAAACTCCCATTACTGCAAATTACACCTTGCGAACCCCCTTATTGAGGGGCAGGCTTCGACCATACCCCGAGGGCAACGCTAAACGCCTGCTTCCCTGCAGACCACCCAAGCCAAAACTCGCGCACGCGCAGTGTTGACAAGTCGACCTAACTTCTAAAACATAGAGTCCCCCCTTTTAAAAACAGCCCCGTCCCACACGTTTCACGAACAAAAACGTTTCATCACCATCTTTCTTCTTTTTGTAATTTGTTAACCTTCGCACCATCTCCCATGCAGTGCGAGGTTCATTTGGACACTCTTTGTGGCGGCGAGGGAGCCACTTTCGCCGACGGGAGACCTGGCAACCTTGGACAACGTCGGGAATGTGATGACGTCATGTAGCGATTCGATATGTCGTTTACTAACGAAACCGCCGAATAGTGTTGCACAGACAGAATGCGGAGAGCAAGGAGAAATAAATTGGGTGGGGGAATAAGGGTTGTTATAACCCATTCATCAAGACAGGCGAGATTTTTTTTACTTTTAAAGGAAGGGAAAATTGGAAGACGACACGTTATTCAGGTGAGCAGTGTCGCGGCATTGTCAACACGGAAAATTAGTAGTAATTCTTTCATGATTGAAAACCATCCAGAAATGCCAAAGTAATCCAAGGTTTTGAAATGTAGGTAATCTTGCAGAAGCGCAAGGAAACTATCGGAAAACGAGAAAGAAAAAGAAATAAAGACTTAAGCAGAGATTTACGATAGCAATTTGAAAGCCATCAATCTTCGTGAGGAGTGGCAAGGCCATGCCATTGCAGATGGCAGATAAATCTAGATAGAAATGTGTTTCGAAAGAAGGATATGACCGAACGCACCCACAGAAATTGTTGACAATGAACACTTTGTTTTATTCTTGTAAAGGTTATTGTATGGAGGAAGCATTGTAAATGGTTGGGTCAGACAAGGAAACAAATACCTCTTTCGTTTGAGGTGTAAGGAGTGACCCGTTCTGAAAACACCCAAATTTCAACCCCACTTCCACATAGTACACCCTGGACTGCATTTTGCAGACTAAAGAGGCTCTGGCGTCTGGACCCATGGCCAGTATAATCCTCGTTGTGTGTTGTCCAGATGTGTTTGTGATTGTCCATTCATCCATTTCATCTTATCACCATTCATCCTCATCTTCGCCATTAGCCAAAAGTGGCAGAAAAGCAAAGTAAAATAAACCAAATCAATTAATCAATCAATCAACCTGTTTCGTTTTTGCAACTGAGAATTTACAATGCTTGATTAACTGCGACAAGGATTAATAAATTATTTATTAAGACCACAAACAGGAAAGATGATGATGTTACTAATTTTGGTTACGACATGTTAATACATTTTATTCCTAGTTTCAAAATAAATAATCGTGTCTCGCTCTCTCTCCTCTAATTCCCGAAGGTTCTGGGTTCGAGACCAAATTACGAGTGGTCTTGGAACAACTACAAGTCATGTTGAAAAGCGCAATTATTTTGTTTCTTCTAAATCATTATCGTATTATAATTTTTGATATGTCTTAGGAAAATTTCAATGTTAAGAATATGATAGCAACATCCCGGGCGAGGATATGCACAAAGTGCTTCGACATCATGGGTCCCGCGTTCGAATCCCGGCGGGGACATGGGTGCTCATTGTGAGTGTCCCTTCATCAAATTCATCATATTACCCGTAGCAGAAAAGCGAAGTAAAATAAACCAAATCAATCAATCAATCAAAATTTCAATCATACGACGTCATGCAAATTTTATTTTAAAAATTTAGAACTATGTGGCCTTTTTTAAAGCGAACCGCCAATGTTTATAGATATGTATGTATAGTTGTGTGTGTGTTTGTCCAGGTTGAACTCTGTACCCCTACTCCGGAAATCAAAAACATTCCTAGGTCACTGCAGTGAAAAATCTACTCAATGGGCAGAAAACAACGAATAAATGGATATTACATGGTAGCATTTGCTGTAAAATAACAACTAAATCTGCTGCGTCGCGGTTCTTCTAACGATTGATTTGCTTTATTTTACCTCCCTTTTTGTGCCACTTTTGGCTAATTTGCGAAGATGGGGATGAGTGATGATATGATGAAATTTATGAATGGACACTCAAAAACATCCATGCCCAGGCCAGGATTCGAACTCGGGACCCCTGGCGTCGTAGCGCGATTTGCTAACCTCTCCGCCACGGGTCTTCCAAGGATATAACTAAAGAAATATTTATTACGCACATCGTAATGATATTTGACATCATCATCTTATTATCCCATCTATCATTATCATCATTATCAATATAATCGTTCTGAAATTCACTTTTTAATGTTGCTAGTAATTATGAAAACGATGACCTGGTACAGTTCCTATATTATTTTTGCGTTTGCATGGTTTTTGGTTTCGTCTGGCTACCGATCTGATCATTTGTAGGGACAACGTGGGGGACGTGGGCTGTAAATTGAAAACCCATGGTATTTATCCGCCTTCATGGCATTGTGCTAATCGTAGGGGAAAACATTACTTTCTTTTATTCCTCTTGCTTTGCTAGCATCGACCAACTTTCAATTACACGCACCATAAACTTCGTCGCAAGAAAATAAGGCAACCCGCATACTTAAGACCGAGGACGTGCGATTGTCGCTTTTCCGCAAATTACTGCTATGCAAGCAACTTACTCGTAAATGCAACCGAGTCGTTTTAAAATCAATGTTATTCGCCATCTAACAAGGCCATCTGCGTTATTTTTATTGATCTGTAGCGAAGAATTAGTTACGGAGAATACCCCGACCTCCTCTATTTTTGCATATCTCTGTTGAGCAGAAGAGTAAAAGTGGCTCTCTATGCGTTGCACCGTGCCGCCACATAGGGGTGTGAATTTCCATAGTGGAAATAATGTGAAGTTCTTGAAGTTTCAGTTCACTTTATGCACAGAAAGGCTAACCAGAACCGGACCTACAGTTTAAAGGGCAATCCAAACCACTATGTGCCTCAACTGAGTATCGCGTGCCCTATAAGCTGTAGCATGCCCAGGAATTTTTTAAAGGAAAGAAAATGACTATAACAATATGGTTCTTTTCCTATATTTTTGTTCCCTTGGGGGAATAATTATAATGAGCCAGATGCTTGTTTAGGACCAAATCAGATTACATTACTTTACTACTGCAAAAACAAAGCATAAGAAATTGGTGAAATTGTAGATGCATGGAATATAGTTATTGTATTTTACGTTATTTGTTAATCTGTATAAAAAAACACTCTAATGATATATGCCAGAGAAACTAAAGAAGAGGCATCAGTCTGTTAGAAGACAATTTAAGTTCGACTAAAAGGTTGCTTATAATTAACTACTAACATGTCCAGTGAAAATTTATCGAACCACTGGAAAACTGTAAAAAAAAATCTACAATTCTGACAGATTAAGTATTGAAGATAGGTAACAATTATAATTATTATTATTTTTATAGTTTATTACGATTATAAGCTGAAAGTTATAACCCTCCTCAAAAACGAAATTCTAAAATCTAAATAAGACAAAAATAATTAAGAAATCAAATCACAAATGTAGCCCATATCAGGGACTGTTAAAAAAGGAGACTACTCTGTTACATGTGCCACATGGTGCTTGAGAAACTGACTCTTTTCCTTCTTCGTTTCATATTTGGCCTGAGATAAATAATTTCACACTAAAATTCAAGCTAAGATGTGTACAGACTGGTAGCAAGGACAACCAATTTTTGTATTCTTCCTTGGCTATATCGTTACTATGCAGCCAGGTTTGGGAACATGAAATATGTGGTTGAGTCGTTGTGAAGTTCTCCATATTTCACATGGCCATCATACCTTGTAATCTGTTTATTTGGAATGTGAGAAATGCTGTCAGTTTCAAGTTGGTTCATTGTTTTTGTTTCTTCACATGTTTTGCATATTACCCACTTTGTTGTAATTATATTAAACGCCATATCTACTGGCGGTTGCCCTTGGGAGTTACTTCTGGAGCGGGTGGCAATCTAAAACGACGTTTTAGGAAGATAATCGGTTCTCTTGTTACTACATTGCCCACAGATTCACAAACGCACACAAATTTCATTAAGAAATATTAACAGAAAACACTGCCAATCCTTTTCCTTGAATTTCAATTGTCTAAAGAAAATGAGAAGGAATTTCAATATTAAAACCAAACTGTTTCTCTTCATACAATCAGGTGATTCAGGCAATTCACAACGGTTATCCGTTGCGTGAGATACCTCTGAAATTACTGGTAAGGTGACATATGATTCCCTCGAAGCAGCACAAGCTTTTCCCTTCGATAATAATAAGTTGCAAGACGACAGGTGACAAAATAACTCCTCAGAGTTGCCCATTATCCAACAATCATGGTCTTTGGGATGTCGGATGTTCAGGCAGAAAAAGAAAATGAAAGGCTTCTGTTCTATCACGCAAGAATTGCCCGCACTCACCACATGTCACTCATAAGCTTTGGGCTAAGTCTACGTTGGAATATCCAGGACGTTCCTTCACATATCGTCGCCGAGAACAATAGTTCCATATTTGGCAGTAAAGCATGTTACTGCTTGCTCAAGTTAGAGAAATGAAAATATAATAAAATGAATACGTCAGAGGCAGATTTAACGTATCTACAAATGCAAAAAACGTACCCATGTACAAGACAAAAACAATTTGATACTGTTAATATTACTAGAAAGAGATAAATTTATTATATCAGCTAAGAAAAATGCACAGTGTTCTTTAATAATGCAGAACAGATCAACCAATGTTATTAATTTTAAAAGAAAATAACGGTACATATAATATATTTATTTGTGTATATTGTTTTTATATTCGCCTGTGTGTGTCTTCAGTTAATACATAACTGGTTCATCTTTTACGTTTATTTAAAATATAGTGTAATTTTATAACGTAAGTTATACGTATATCTTAACCACAAGTACAGAGCCTTAAATAACGTAGTGTGGAAAACAGCACGGTTCTGGGCTCTCTGGCTGGTTCCACTCGAATATGATACCGCTAGAGGCGCTGGTGTTGGTCTCGGTGCATGATATTTGTCTGCTTATGGAAGTGGAAGTAACTGGAGTTTTCGCTGCAACGTCTGATTCTTTTACATGAAGCATTTCTATGAATGTGATAATTAATATGATATTTAGTACAATGGTCGCGAAGATATTAACGAACATTCTGTACAGTCGACCACGTCCTGTTATCGTTATACTTTCATTAATAATACGGGAGAAAAATACACGTGGAATGCTCTTGGTAACTAAATATTTGTGTATGAATTAGGTTAATAATTATCATCATCATCATCATTTATTTTAAAGATATAGCCTACACACTGAAGCATTTATATTTTATATATTTACTGTCTCTTTTCTTCCCCTTTAAACAAGGGGAAACCCATAAAACGTCCTTAATGCCATCGACATGAGTGTAAGGAAACTTTCAGACCAATGGGACAAGCGACACGGGATGTTCACACTGATGTGACTTGTGACACAGACATTTCCAGACTGTAAAATAGCATTCATTGCGCATGAGGGTCGAAATAGCAAACGACACGTTCATATGTCGTATTCGCATGCTACTTGTTACTTCTGTCGGAAAGCTCCTTAAAGGAAGGGTGCTCAGACCGAAGTGACACGCTACAGGGCAGTTCCCTCCCAACTAAGTGACAAGCGACAGCCTTGAAGCGGCACTTCAGTCTATTAGCAAGCGTTTGCTGCTAATTGTGCGAACAACAGATCTAGGCGACACGATAAGCCACACGTCTCGCTTTGTCCCTTGTGTGTCGCTCAAACTGGGCCATTTCCTCAATAGCTTGCAACGTGTTGCCGCGGTTTGTTGTTCGCGCATGCGCGATGCAATGAGTGTCTTGCTTTAGGGATATTGCGCACCAAAGCGACACGCGACACTTATCGCTTGAGGATTTCACCAATTGATCGCTGGCCTGTGCTGTCCGTCATGCCTTTACAATGTGAAATGTTCCTCTTGATTGGCTCGTTTCCAAGCGACATGTGTCGCGTCTCGCTTCGGTATGAAAGTTGCCTTGGACCGAAGGACCCGTGTCGCTTTGGTGTGAAATCCTAGTATCGTTTGTCGCGTGTCGCTTTGGTGTGAAATCCTAGTATCGTTTGTCGCGTGTCGCTTTGGTCTAAAATCTCCTTGAGGAAACGGTGCAGTCAGAGCTTGTGTCCCCACGGTTCGAAAGGCTGCATTGATTACCAACTGCTCGCTTTCAAGCGACACTTGTGGTTTGTCGCCTCGGTATGAAATATCTCTCAGGATACTATTTATATTCTAATAACAGAAAAGTAAACACTAATACACAGTCCAAGACCTGACGTCCGGAATCACATTGCGATGTTTCTTCATGTGTTACGCATGCATGCTATTTATTTATTCATTTTATTTTATTTATCTTTCCAAATTAATGCCATTTCGTGACTGCAAATCACTCCACAAATATAACTCTTTCCATAAATTTACGTACCGCCTTTCAAGACAAACAAATCTACATAATATACAGCGTGTCCACAAAAACACTCCTCGATTTTATTTGGTTATAAAATGAAAACTTTTTGCAATATGTTTGTAAGTATGGTGCCAGAAGGTGTAGTAACTCAAAATATTTTTGTTTATTCCCTACAGGTTGTGAAATTGACCCATTTTTCCGCTACAGGGCAGTAAATTCAAGATGGCGCTTTCAAAACAGCAACGAAGTTGGTGTGTGTTAGAATTACACACAACAAAGAGTGTCGTGTCTGTTCAACGTTCGTTCAGGCGTAAATTTGGTGTGGAACCACCTTCGAACAAGTCCATTTTGAAGTGGTACAAGGATTTCGTCGAAGAAGGGTGCATCTGTGACAAGCGGAAAGGGCACTCTGGCCGACCGACAGTCCCACAGCAAGTTGTTGAGAGTGTGAGGGAAAGCTTTGTTCGGAGCCCCAAAAAGTCAGTGCGCAGAGTGAGTATTCAACTACAAATCCCAAAAAGTACGATTAGCAAGGTGTTACGAAAACGCTTGCACTTTCAGCCATATAAACTGCAACTGGTGCAGAAGTTAAAACCTGAAGACCGTCCAAAGCGACAGCAGTTCTGTTCGGATCTCCAGCAGTTAATGGAAAATGATGACAATCTTCTGTCGAAGATCATTTTCAGTGATGAAGCAACCTTCCACCTGCATGGTAAGGTAAACAGACACAATGTGCGGATATGGGGATTGGAGAATCCCCACGCCACGCTGGAGATACAACGTGATTCTCCTAAGTGTAATGTGTTTTGTGCCATATCTGAACAGAGAGTTTATGGTCCTTTTTTCTTTGAAGGCGAAACTGTGTCCGGCGACAGTTACTTGGATGTGTTACAAAACTGGTTGATGCCTAAACTTACTGAGGTAGGTGACTACCTTTTCCAACAAGATGGGGCACCACCGCACTGGCATCGTAACGTCCGTAACTTTCTCAATGAGGTCCTGCCAAACAGATGGATAGGTCGTGCTGGACGCCATGATCAGGTGTTTCTTCCCTGGCCTCCTAGGTCACCGGACCTTAGTGTTTGCGATTTTTTCTTGTGGGGGTACATCAAAGATATAGTGTTCGTACCTCCCCTACCTGCATCCATTGAAATTCTGCAGGACAGAATCACAGAAGCTGTAAACACAATCACGCCCGATATGCTTTCCAGAGTCTGGAAGGAGCTCGATTATCGCCTAGATGTTTGCCGTGTGACAGGAGGGGTCTGTAATGAAATTCAATCACATGAAACTTTATGAGTTTTTATACGTTTACCCAAAAAATGAACACAATATTCCTCAAAGTTTTCATTTTATAACCAAATAAAATCGAGGAGTGTTTTTGTGGACACGCTGTATAATTCCAAAAACAACTAAGAAAGCCGCATTACTTTCATAAGAAAATTAGCACCGATACTGATCGCACTGCCATCTATGTTCTCATCCGTCTCGGGAACCAATTTCTTGGGTCGTTTTCCACACTACGTTATTCAAGGGGCTGTACCACAAGCTATAATCGAAAAGTCGATCAACCATAGAAATATTTGTCATCCTAAAATTGCACGAACATCAATCGGAAAAGAACTAGTGATTGAGATCTTGCAATCAAGGGATCTCGGATTCATTTTCATTGATTTGAATCATCCTTTAAGCTATATGTTCAGTCTCGATTAGCAAATCTCAGCATAACGTGGACTTACTAGCAACTTTGAAAACTCGTTTTAGCAAGTTTTTATTCCATTTCAATCAAATGTTTTACTTGTCCAAATCATCACTGCTTAAAAAATGCGTTTAAGTATATACATGTGCACGACGCACGCGCATATCAGTAGAAGCCAATTGTATTTAATTTTTGTCTAGTTGACTTAACTTGGCTAATAGCGGCGTTGAAGATGAAGGTTGAATGAAACGTCCATGCCTTAATCTAGATTAGAACCTTCGAGCCCGGAAGGTTGTCACCAGTAGAAGACAATACAGAACACATTACCAAATACATCATAATGGAACGCTACTGCCATTAATCAACATTGCAACTGTTCTATTCAACAGATCACCGACTGCAAACTAAATGCTCCATACGGACAACAGCTGGTATTTGACTCCGGCTTGGTAGCACTGCAGGGGGACCTATTGCCGAGGTAAACCTGAGGTAAATCATGCGTCTGGCAAGCTTGTGGAAATGATTTGGAAAATATGTTTCGTCTTGTGGTCGCCTCCATTGATTCAGACTGAAACAGTAAATACCAAGGCCGCTCAAGAATCCTAGGGCTTCGAATTTCCCACTTACCATCTGGCCCCGAGTTTTCAACCTGGGACATTCTCGCCTTTTCTTGGCCTCGAACGTCATCTGCGTTGCGCCACTCATCGAACAATTACCAGTTGCAGGTAACAATTCATCTTCTATCAGACGAACCATAGAAAATCGCTTTCCATTTTGGTCTTTTGCCGGGACGCCGCTAATCGACTTACGTCTACGGGCTAATTCAATTTAACAAGCAACATGTCATACATTTTTGTGTTCTTGAGGCTTCCGTTTTGCAAGTGTCACGATGAAGAATGTAATTGAAAATGATAGGAAATGCAACTGTTCCGCGTTCATTTATTGTATCCTATTGTTGATTTGTTTATTTAATGTTATTTGTTCCATTGGTTAATGTGGCAACACTACATCTTTAGGTGCAACCTTCTGAATTAATATTTTATTTTTATTTCATGGTAGCCATCGTGGTAAGGTATTTAATTTTTATGAGGATGAACATGATTAAATTCCACAATGACGAGGTATTTCTGTCATAATTTCGGAATGAGATCAATTTAAAGTAAAATTGGATCCTACAGACAACGCTCAGGAAAAAAGACTGGAAGAGCGTGGTATTGATCACAACGCCTGAATCTGCAAACTGGCCATTCCTACGTGAGGAAAGGTAATGAGTATTACCAATAGAAACAAAAGCGATATAAAAAGTCAAAATATGATTTAAAATATTTTGTGTTTGTATTACATTTTTAAAAAACGGTTGATAGGAGACAAGTGGTCAATATCAAAAAGTGGAATATTAATGTGAAAATAATAACACCCTACTTTATTTGCATCATTGATTCCCTCTCATGATTAAGAGTATATTTTCTCTCCTAATAAATATAGGGTGGGCCAAAAGTAGGTATACAGTAAATAAAGTTTAACTAACTAATGTTAATATCTGGGGAGAACCATCACTGAAATGTTCATAAAATCAATTTAAATGTAATGAATAATAATAATAAAAGACAGAATTATTTATTACTTTAATGCCATTATTCCATCACAAATATGTGGCCTCCCCGACGGCGCAGTGGTAGCGTCGTTGCCTTGTAATCAAGGGGTCTCGGGTTCGATAGTCGGTGGAGGCACATAGTGGTTCCGATCCCACTTTAAACTGTAGGTCCAGTCCCGATTAGTCTTACTGTGCATAAAGTGGACTCAAAACACCAAATCAATCAATCAATCAACCATCAGAAATATACTATATAGGCCCCCTGCTGTATACTTACTTTTGGGCCAATCTATACATTACATTTTCTTTAGTTTATTTTGATTATATTTAATCATAATAAACTGTATTGGGAGTACGTTTTCCGCATTTTGCATTTGCGGGGCAGAAATTCACTCCAACGTTCATGCTAATGGTAATGTGTGTATGTATGTGTGCGGGGAGAGAGAGAGAGAGAGAGAGAGAGAGAGAGAGAGAGAGAGAGAGAGAGAGAGAGAGAGAGAGAGAGAGAGGGATTAACTAACAGACAGAGCGTCAGCTATGACAAATGCAATATCCCTCCTTTTTCCCAACGCAGGTTAAAGGAAAAAGTAGTTGATCCATTCGGCGAGGAAGTTCAGAATTATAGCTGTTGCACAAGGGAAAACTCATGAGAAAGTTATGAGCTTAAAGGGTTTTCCCACGTTCTCTCTCTTGTCGTCTTGGCCACATCCCGAGGAAAAAAGGGAAAAAAAGAAAAATCAATCTCCTTACTGCGAAGATCGGAAGACAGGGGAAATTAATAGCCACTGGTTTCTAGACGGTCCGAACAAACACCTCTGATAGTTCGAACATAATGGCTCTGATTCACGCGAAAACATCCTCAGTGCGAGCAACACATTACGAGGACTCTTGTTACTTTAGGAATTATCTCGTAATTATCTTCTGCGAAGGGTATGAACTAGTTTTTGATGCAGGAACAAATAGTTGCATAATAGTCGTGTGAATTAGAATTTAAGTTATTTCTCAGAAAGCAATGTAATTCGATATTTAGCGATATAAATATGTTTGGCTTAATTTATAGATTATTAATAAGTAATTTGGAGCGTATATTAGCACCAACTAAATTTTGAACAGGACACTCTCAGAAACGGGGTTATTAAGTTCTTCTTTGGAGGTATTTTAACCAACACATTGTTTACTGTAGAAAAAGGTAAAGTCCACATAGCACCGTGTCATGAAGGCACATTTAGGGAATGTGAGGGCACCACATATTCTCGGTCTTGGCCATTTTGGAGGTGATGTGATCAGCACCACGCTCCGGCTGCCTTTACCTCCCAAGGGTTGCACCCAGGCACCCATTTATTTGAGGCTGGGTGAGCCTCGGAGCCGCTTTAAGCGGAGACAAGGCCGGCAAAATTCCGCCGACCTTAGATCACCCACCTCGAGAATCGAACCAGGGTCTCCCGTGTGACAGTCAGACCAGACGCCCAACCGACTAGACCACTGCGGCTCCCTACTGTACAAAAGGTGCTAGTTGAATTTTTAATCTTGTTTATAAAAACAAAATTCATCATTTGAAGTATATTCATAATTTAATGTAATACCGCACGAGGACAAAATATTTTTTCGCACATTATAGGTCAGGATTCATTTTTTTTAATAGAGCTACAAATAAAAATTTTCTGTATTTCAGTTTGTATTGAGTTATTCTTGATTGCTTGATTGAAATAATTATATTAAAGCAATCTCCAAAGTAAATTTTTAAAATGTTTCAACTTTTTACTGTTTCTAAACAAGTTGAAATATACGTTTTTGATAATTGGATTGAATGGGAAATAGAAGAAGAAAAAACAAGTACTAAAGATCCAAATGGACCATTTACGTCTAATTAATTCTTCCCATCACATTAGTACCTGCCCTCTCGTGGTATTGCAAAAACGCCCGGCAGCTCATTAACATGTACAAAAGGAATCTTTAATTTATCGGAAAGTCATTGGCGTTTTTATATCCTGTGCCTAATAGGCAAGCCGTCAGTCAGAATGCTGAAATAACTGAGCTATTTTCGCCAATGACTATCTATTGTGAATATCAAGTTTCGATATTTACAACAGTCTTCAAGATCAAGAAAGAAAGCTCTGTTACCATATTTAGAGATGAACACTTTAACTAAACCGAAGCTATATCATTGGCTAGACCATATCACTGGATGGATACTATTAACTTCTACCTTTATATTTTTCGAGATATCGATATATGATGCGATATGACAAACATAGATAACATACAGAGTAATTCAGAATGAAACGTTTTCAAAAGCTAAGTATATGAAATGTGGCTAGAAAATAACTTGACTGATGCTCAACATTTTTATTGACCAAATTAAACATTGAAAATGTTATTCCTACACCGCTCCATGTACATTTTCCACTGTTGGAAGTAGTGCAGCAAGTAATTTTCTGTTCATGTATTACAGAAAGAAGTCACACGGGGCTAGGTCCAGTGAATATGGTGGATATTCCATCCCTGGGATCTTGTGCTTATCTAAAAACATCTTGAGAGACAGTGCGTTATGTGCCGGGGCGTTGTCCTGGTGAAGAATCAGCTAGTCATTCTTTCACGTTTCTGGTCATCGTCTGATCACCCGCTTACAAAGAGTTAGCGAAACCTAAAAGGATAGTACACCTGCTTCACTGTCTGACCTTCATGAACCCAATTAATGGAGATGATCCCCGGATATAGAAAAATAACAATTATCATGGCTTTAGATTTCGACTTGCTCATTCGTGCTTTATTTTTTCGTGGGAAAGTGGTACTCTTCTAATGCAAGATTGTCGCGTAGTTTCAGGTTCATATCGAAACAACCAGGTTTCGTCAGAAGTAATGACACTTTCTAGGATGTTCTGGACAGAGGCGTATATTCGGGGCTATCTAGGCTATCTGCGAAACCCAGACTCAGTGAATAAAATACACAAAAACTTATCTATCAGAAAATGTGCATAAAATTGTTCATTTCAATAAGAAGATGAACCTGATTTCTTAGAGGAGTTGGTAACATTGCCCGCTTTCTTTGAATTCGCGAGTCGGCTGGTCCAGCGCCGGCGGGCAACTCCACGGGGGTCACCGTGGTCAAGCTTGACAGGACCCCGATCAATGTTGCAAACCAATTTTTCCCAGCATGCAATTTCCCCAGGTTCGGGGAATTGTGGAGCCAAACTGTTACAGGAGAGAGAACAGGGTTGCATATGGCGGCGGAGAAACCCTCTGAACTTCCTCAACAGTCTGGGTCATTGTTGCAAACCAATTTTTCCAGCATGTAATTTTCCCAGGAATGGGGAATTTTGAAGCCAAATTATCGCAGCAAGGGGAAAGTGTGTCACATGCAGGGACAAGAACATCATTGAACGCTTGCAGAGGAGTTGGAAAAGAGGTCATTGACCTTCAAACAACTAGAGATAAAGTGAGGAGTAGAAACTTGTTGGCTGAGCGGGAATGGTTTATGAGTGCATCTAAAAATTACCGAAATGAAGGACCAGTTCTAGTCTAGATCAGGGAGTCGTAACGTAACGAAATGGAACGGTATTTTCAATTACGGTTTCCGTTACGTTACAACCAGAAACTGAATAACTTTTTTCGTGAACAGAAACGTTACCTCAGGTATATGAACATTACGTTACAGGTGTGCATAACGGTACCGAACCATAACTGATCTGTAAATCAGTAGGTCGTTAGGTGACGCTTTAACGTTCCATCCATTGCCGGCAACCAGTAACGTTACAGGGTAAGAAACAAGTTCGTCACGATTGACTAGTAACTTTAGTGTGTGTGGAAAGTGATAGTAACGTTACAATTAACCAGTAACTTAATTGAGGTCACGACTGTAAAAACGTTACACTCTTTGCTTCAAAGCAACAACGTTATTTATAGCTGGTATCATACAGACGTTCCGATGTGCAATAACGTGTCCGATGCCGTGTTCCGGAGAGAATAACATAGGTCTCTCGTATAATTGTGCTCGTTACTTTTGTAACGTTACAGTTCTTTCCCTTCACAAAAGTCTGTTTCAAAAAAGTGATACACATATCCGTTACGAATAGTAAATACCGTTATCGAAGGCGTTTTCGAAGAAGCCTCACAATTATGATCGGCAGCATACTAACATTACAGCATTTGACATTTTGAAAGTCATTAAATTATAATACGTATTTTCGTTTTGGATGTCAGTGAAAAAATGAAATTGTAAAACAAAACGTTTGAAAACATCCGTAAACAAGATTCAGCGTGACAGAAGTTCTGGTTATTGGAATTTACTGATTAACTATGTATTTATCACAAATATATTTATTTTCTGCATACTAAATCACTTTACGTGGATTTGTTCTAATTTGATTATGTATGCAAGATGAATTTTAACATGTGCGTTCACTTTATACGATAGAAAACAAACGTTTGTTGTAAGAAAACGTTTATGTATATCTTTCTCTCTCTCTCTCTCTCTCTCTCTCTCTGTCTCTCTCTTTCAGTTTACATGTGTTACATCAATTAAAAAATACAGTATGTTTGGCGATGAGAATGATTCATGCTTAGATTAAATTGCTGAAGGACGAAACATAAAGGACCAACCAAGGAATCATCTGTGCTACGCGTTCATCCACGTAAGCGAGAGGCAAGCTTTTTCCTATCGGAAGACGAAAAATAATTATTTGCTGCACGACCTTGATAAGACGAACTGAACCACAAGGAAAGAAACCTGTGCAGACCCGCAACTCCTGTGCACTGTACTACCACGTGGAGGGGAGGGGGAGAGTTGACCGTTCTTCCTTATGGGCCGAGCTGAAGAGTAGAAGAGCTGTGCGCGGACTTTTCGTCCAAGGTTTTTTCACTTGTGTTCGCTCGTAGCAGCAGCAGCACCACGCAAAATCGGAAAATGTGAATCCTCAAACTTTGTACACGTGACCTTCGGTCACGAAGCAGCCGAGTAGACAACGCCCTGGGGCGATATGAAAGGCACTTTTAGCAAGTAGAAACTACGTAGAAACGAAACGTTAGATGGAATTGTTGTACGAAACAAACGAAACCGCGTTTGTGCAACTGGTTTGTGGCTAGACAGGGCCATTGGACTCTCAAGAAGGCAAGAATTGTATGGGAAGTGATTCTCAAAACTAAGCGAATAAAAGGACAGTATATTTTATCATTTACAAGGGCCCTCATCCGCTTACAATTTTGAAAATTACTTTCAGTAATTCTTGTCTTCTTGGACAGGAGGTTCATTAAACTTTTTTGGTGTAGAAACAGACAGAGCGCCCACCTACCACGTTTGAAAGAAGAGCATAGGCAGACATGAAAGTAATTTTCAAGAACGCAAGAACGGCAGTCGACATGGACATTGTGCAACGTGTGACTGAGAAATACAATCGTAACAAAGGACAGGATTCTTCAAGAAACAGTAATTTCATAAAACTTCCTATCATTAACTCAGTTCATCCTTTTATCCTCTTTTGTTTGTTATACTTTTGTATTATTCTTGTTTTATATCGCTTTTCTGCCACTTGTAGATAATCGCGACGATGAAGATGAATGATGATCATATTAAATCTATGAAGGGATGCTTACAAAAAAAAAACAGCCATGCCCAGGTGTCTACTCGAACTTGGAATGTTTGGTACCGAGTGTATGAGTGGACCACTCAACGACTTCGGTCTTCGAGGCTACGGTTTCAGTTGCAACATGCAGTATAATTAAGTTTCTACTACTACTACTTATAAAGCCCCCTTGACACATGAGATACTACAAATAATTTCAGGCATACCCTCGAATTTTGATTGCCTGGCACTTTTTTAAACTAAGTAATGAAGTCACGTTTATATTCATATTAGGCCTACGACTAGCTCGAACTAAAAACGCTTGTGAAATACTGTGTATATGTTATCCATCTGAAGTGAGAAACTTCATATTCTGCTAAGAAAATATGCATGAAAAATTATATTTGTAGCTACTACTTGAAGAATTCAAATTATTATGATGGAATTTCAACTTACGTATACTCTGCATATAATGTGTTATCGGAGAGGAGTTTTTGTCTCGCAGTCAATTTATTTTTAGTTGAGGAACTCGAGAGTAAGTTGGAAATATTTAATGACCCACGTTGTGGTGTGCTGTTCGATTAATCAGAATTGGAGTGAGAGAAATCTGTAGTTAAGGTCATTCAACACGTCAATTTGTAACTGTGAATGCAAGTTTTCTTTGATTTAGCGGGAAATCAGTTTGCTATTGTTGTAAGTAATAAATTGAAACATATATATTTTCTGCTCGAGTAGGAATCCACAGCCCTTATCCAATCAATCACTTTCTGTGTTTGAAACTTCTGTCTAGGAAAGCTACACACAATTTGCTTTTAATAACAGAAGCTTCAAAATAACCTATCCATTCTTGTCTTGCAAGTAATGTTTGATTTGATTTGTTATATTTAACTTTGGTTTTCTGCCACTTTTGGCTAATCGCGAAGACGAGGATGGGTGATGCAATGACAAAATTGATGAAAGGACATCACGAAGAAAATAATGAAAACAATACACAGGCTGGGATCTGAACTCGGGACCTGTGGTGTCGCATTGTTCATGAAATAAAAACATAACATGTATAGTGGCTCAAATTAGTAATCGAATATGTAGCATTTTGCTGCATTTCTTCACAATATTTCGAAATTAACAACATGTACATAAATATAAACGATAGTGAAATATTTATAGGCATTTATTAAAGCTATATTCCCTGTTACATTTTTTTCTTTTTTAATTTTGGGTGCGTCAGCACTTAGGCTATTTTGCAACCGCCACGTTATACGGGGTCCAGCCCCTTACCATAACAAATAACGTAACTGTAATATCGAATAACTGAAATATTAAAATATTCTGACTTAGGTAAAAAGCTGAGGCTCTAAAGGGGCACTCAGCACACATGACAAAAAACAGAACACACAGAATTATACTGGCCATAGGGTCAGTCGCCAGAGCCTCGTTAGTCTGCAAAGAGCAGTCCAGGGTGTACTACGTGGAATGAAGTTGACGATTGGGTGTAATACGTGGAAGGTCACCCCTTACACCCCTGTTACGTTTTCAAATCTGAGAATAGTTATTTATGTTTTGGTGTGAAAGAAGAGATCACTTTAATATTCAGACAAATCGTGAAAGCCTTCTGTTTCTGTTAAGCTACGTTTCCATTCAGACAAGTTCCAGACTCATGACGTGCAACATGTGCCGGCGCATGTTGCGCGTCATTTAGTGTACTCGTACTGCTTCCAATTCAAAACTACTTCTTCAAAATACGTCCGCAACAACACTGGAGTGCAGGATCGCAGTGTAGCGTTGTGCAGTGCTTTAGAGTAGTCAGTGTTCCTTCTCTTGTATTGTAATAATTTGGTGGTGATTTAACTTGGGTAAAGATGAACAATAAAGCTATGGCGGGTTTTGTGGTTATGGCAGGCGCGTATCATGAATTTCTAAAAAAAGAGGCGAAAACAACCTAGATGGTGGATTAGAAGTTTTCTAGCAAAAAATTAACTCGTTGATGAGAGACTTACGTCTTCAAAGTGGATACGAAAACTTTGTAAGAATGACTGCAAGTGATTTTGCATTGTTATTAAATTTTGTTGGACCACAGATTGTAGTCGCGTCGTCTGTTCCTACTCTAGTTCGTATGCCCCAGGAACTTGCTGCAGGCTGTTTCCATTGTCCGCCGCGCACGTTGTGCGTCTTAATCGTTTGGGGCAATTTTGTCCCCGGCACTTGCGCCGCGGCATGTTGCAGACAGTTTCCATTTCAACAAATGCTTGGCACATGCAGCGTCGCATGCCGCGTGTCATGTTGCGCGGTAAAATTTGTGGTAATAGAAACGAGACTTTACATAGTTCTTTTATCGGTCAACTACAGTGCGGGGAAGAAACAATTCATGCTATTTCCTAACTACGTCTGTTACCAGTAGCTCCATTGCCCCTGACTGAAGTACGAGAAAAATGGGTAACAAAAACAAAAATACAACATTTGACGAACTGCAGCTATTTATTTTTACCTAACCAAAGGGTGCAGGTACAGGGAAATTAAAAATGTTAAGTACATGTAAGAGTACCGTGGGTGACGCAATAAAACAAAATGAAAAGGAAAATGAGGTAGATTCCGTATCTCAGAAAATTCAACCAAGAGAAATAGGAGAACGAAATGAACGAGCTTCAGTATGAAAAATAAAGACCCTTTCCTCACCCCCATCCCCTTCCAAAACCAAGGGCTCCGAAAGCAGCTGTGCAACTTGGAGCAGGCACTGGGACTGCTGTACGTTCAGTAGCGTTTGGTCCGAAAGCGAAATTCCTAGAAAAATGCCACAGTTCGTCCGCGACGGTTTAATGAGTTGCATTTCGCCCGAGCCTGGCTGATGATGAGTCATACCTTGACTAACCGGTGGCACGGTGGAATTAGTGACTAGGATACCTCAGTTAACAACTTTTAAAACTACATTGCATAGACAGCGGAGTGTAGCGCAGGAGTGCAGACTCAGTCAAATCGTCGAGAGAGGGGTCCCGGGTTCGATACCCGGTGGAGGCACAAGTGGTTCGGATCCCACTTTAAATTGTAGGTCCAGTCCCGATTAGCCTTACTGTGCATAAAGGGGACTTAAAACAACAAATAAAATCGTTGAGAGGAAGTGAACTTGGATCCAGAAATTTTAGTCATGGCAGTCAACACTACTACTTCTAAGCAGCTCCCATAAGTGACTGCGGTTAGAATGAAAGTTTGTCTTGTTTTAAGTTCACTTGTATGCACAGATAGGCTAATTGGGAGTGGGCCTACAGTTTAAAGTGGAATTCGAATCACAGGAATCGAACCCGGCTAGAATGCAAGTGTTTTCTCATACTCACATGGGAAGTTGTTTATGTTATTGTTTCACATAATTTGTAGGTAGTCACACGTGGTCTGAGAAACAGAAAAGTCACACATAGCCTACGCATAATTCTCTCGAGGCAGTTTGTTGCAAGAACTTTGCTTGCAGGCCACGGACAATAACTTTCATGGGTAAAAAAGTGTCCCATCATAAGGTAGAGAGCATCCTGCTTAGAGCAATGTATGCGCTCCAAACGTTGGACGCTGACGCCGATATAACCTGGCTCGCAAGCCGAGAACACTGTTCGAATCTCCACAGGCATATAACAAAAATGCATCATACCCAATGACACATCTGGCGTAATACCTAACGTGCCAAATTTTGGAAAATAGGGGCTGATAGCGTGTGTGAGAACCAGAGCGACTTAACTCTAATTTATCAAATTAATAGGAGAGGAAATAATGTATTCTTAGGAATATGACTCTTAAACGTGACTCCGCCTTACAGATAAGAATTAGAAGTGGAAAATGTCGATTTTCTCCAAATACTCTTCAGAGGATTTTTTTTTTAACGAAACTGAAGACAGAATTTTTGTAGTTACGTTCCTCTGATTCCCGTAGGACGATAGGTGAAATACATTTCATGAGCGATGTTTCAAAGAAGTTGTGTTAAGATGTCAAACATGTAGCCGACAGCCATGTTGTATGAAGAGAGCATATAGGATAAGCTCCAATCACACTTAATCTAGGCTCACAACAAAGATAGCGGCTGAGTGACCTAGCGTAATGAAAGGCAAAGAAAACAGTCAATCATTGGAAAAAACAATTAGTTTCATGTTTAAGATCATTCTATCAATTAATGCAGTTGCTTATAAAAATAAAAAATGGTCCAAAATGCTTCAAAGTAATTGAAAATATGAGGCATTGCGGATACGAAGGGCGAACTCAACAAAGTGCATTGTGATGGAAATGCGTTTCAAGTTGCCAGGCACAGTGCAAACTCCATAAAATCTTTGAAAATCACGCATGAAACATTCCGATCTACAGTTACCAAGTTTTTGTGAAGCTCGAATTGTGCCTGACAACTTGAAACGCATTTCCCTCACAATGCACTTTGTTGAGTTCGCCCTTCGTATCCGCAGTGCTTCATATCGTCTCTAGGAAAAACCCAGAAAATTAATACGCCCATTCAAATTTAAAACCTTTATTTGCATACTAAATAGAAAGAATTTTCACCAGATACTTGAAATTAGTTTGAGAAAATCTAAAATAAGAGGAATTCCTATCCCTGTTCTCGTGTTGATATTTCCTGGCAAATACTCTGTAAGAGGCTGTCGCGGTATATTGCCGCTCTATACATTGAAGAATCAATGCTTTATACTCCGAAGTCGATACTAAAGGTTCATGAACGTCTGCAGGATTTTTTCCAAAGAGGCGCAAGCAAGGTAGTTTTTCCGGGGGGAGGGAGGCAAACAAGGTGCATAACAGTGTTGTCTCCTCAAAAAACATTGCTTTAATTTGAAGTTATCATATTCATCTTATTTGAAAATAAGATCCTTAGGAAAATATTTGGACCTAAAAGGGATGAGGAGATAATTAGAATAATTAAATCAAGAAGACTTAGGTGGGTAGGCCATGTGGCACGAATGGGAGAGGAAAGAGGAGTTTATAGGATTCTTGTTGGGAAACCTGATGGTAAGAGACCTTTAGGAAGGTTAAGACGAAGATGGAGGGACAACGTTGAGATAGACCTAAAGGAAATCGGTAGGGATGGAAAAGAGTATATAGATCTTGCTCAGGATAGGGACAGATGGAAGGCCTGTGTTCTGCAGCCATGAACCTTCGGGTTTAAGAAGGCTAGAGAGTTAGTTAGTTAGCTAGTTATGTTCATGCAATAATTAACATATATTATTGCAGCTGAAATGGAATTGTGTGAGATATATATATAATTTTTGGTTGACTTTCATTTTCCAGGTGGGTCGTGCACCCCCCCCCCTTGCCTCTCTTTCGGACTTCCATGCAAAGGTTCTATTTTTATTTCGCGTCTACCACTTTCGGTTAATCGCGATGATAAAGGATGTGATAGGTGATGAAAGTGGTATAAAGACAATGACCCAACCCATCCATATTTTCTAGTCCAGGCTCTAATCCGACATCTCCCGGGTTCGAATCCCGGTCGGGCTTGGTTGTTTGTGAATGTCCATTCATCAATTTCATCATTTCATCATTCATCCCCATCTTCGCAAATTAGCCTAGAGGCACAAAACGCGAAGTAAAATAAACTAAATCAATCAATCTAATCCGACATTAGACTTCGCAGTTTATTACGCTAACCAATTTGCCACGGGATCGGCTTCTTCGTGTTTGTCTGCTTATGAAATGATTAATTAGTTATTCAAACTATATAGGTAGGAAAGCTATATAAAATAACGAAACAGAAAAATAAATCCACTTGACGTCTTGTAGTACTATCATTAACCTACAATTTCATGCTCACAAATCCACACAGAAAACTTCTTGTGGCATTAGTTTTACAGAATGGCCTTGGGGAATAAACATCGCCCATTTCCTGGTTCAGCTCGAAACAATTCAGGTGCCTTATCGAAGCTGCTCTTGAGCACGCAGGGTTTCTAACCTACTTCGCCGTAATTCAGTTGTTGTATCTTGATTAATATGCTGTATTGTAGAGTCAACCGCAGATTAAATAGGAGAAAAAAGATTTTCCCGACGGAAAATAAGTTGGTAATGCTGCAAACACCGAGGCATTCTTGATAAGACGCTTGAGGAGCGTCGAGCAAACTTTCCTGAAAAAGCACAACCCCAGTATCGAAGGTCATGCCACACGTGGATTGGCAACTTTCGGGAGCATGCTGTCTGTCTACACAATTCTACCCAAATACCTGTTTGAAAATGAATCTTCTGTCCGCATTTTATTTTTCAAACGTACTTCTGACATTGTAATCATTTTGCAATTATTTTTATTTGTTCTTATTTTGCTTCGCTTTTATGTGACTTTTATAATTAATCGAAACTATGAAGATGGATGATAATTAGATTAAATTAATGAAGAGACACCTAAAAAAGATATTTACAGACCAGGACTCGAACCCGGAACCTAAAGCGGATAGGTTGTGGGGAAAACCGTCAATGACTCCCGCCACGAACTTACTTATAATTTTTGTAATTTCTCACGAGTATATTTTGTTCTGTCCATGCATAATACCTGCTTTCGGAAACTTAATTTATAAGTGACACACTTATAGGGACAAGCCACGTATTGTTTGAATGGAGGGACACATCTCGTTCATATACTACTAGATACAATCATGGACTATACTTGAAATGGCCTCCCCGATGGCGCAAGGTAGCGTCATCGCCTTGTAATGAAGGGGTCCCGGGTTCGATACCCGGTGGAGGCACAAGTGATTGGGATTTCACTTTAAACTGTAGGTCCAGTCCTGATTAGCCTAACTGTGCATAAAGTGGACTCAAATCAATCAATCATATATGATGGAAGTTAAGAAAAAGATAAAAATTTTAGAAGAGATACTGTGAACAAGTCGAATTGGAGAGAGATTGTATTTTGTCTTTTGTCTTTGTTAAATGTATTTCATGTAGTTTATATAACATGAAGTTATAAGTTAAATAAATGTTGTTTTGTTCGTTAACGTTTGGCCTAATTGAAGATTATTACAATATACTTGAAATGTGACGTGCTAAACACTACTTTCGGAGATCAGTTGGACATGGCAATTTTGATATACAAGTTGCATTTTCTCTACTTAGATTCATTATGTCCAAATTTTATCCTAATATATAATCTCCCAACAACGCAAAATGTTTTAATTGACTCGAATTCACAATGACTCATATACAGTGTGTTTATAAATGAACGGTGGGGTTTCAAAAATTAATAATACATCTATTTATTACCTTACACGGGGAAAACGTACACCGTAAGCAGCAGCAACTGTCCAAGTTTATATAACTTTATTTATATTTGTATAAAGATAGAAATCAAGAGGGGGCAATTGCCCCTCTGTGCCTCCTTGCAGGTGCTCTTGACCGTCTGGAAGAAATAGTGCACGACAGACGTGAAAACTAAATCCATCTTCAGTATCCCTTTGTCTTGCTACTCTTAGATTCTGCAACCTTTCTTTCTATAGTCCAATGTTTGCCTTCCTTACCTCCTAGAATTGATTTCCGTACAAGTTTGAGGGCTAATCTCCCCTGCCCCCTGTGGTTGCGCCACTGCACCTTCTTCCGCCGTTGTTGCTTTGTGAACTTTCATCGGCTTCGTAATACTTCATTTTCTTCAAGAGCATAATATCGTTTAATCCGGCGATAAGATTCCTCAAGAGTAGTCTATGACTACTCATTTCTACACTAGTTGGAAGCTTTATTCAATTTCGAGCCAAAAATGTAATTTTCAAATCAGGATTGTTAAACGTCCACGAACCCATAAATTCTAATGGGTTCTATTGGGTTCCGCAACAAGACCGGAACCTGTTCTATCACAGTGTAAATTCGGTCCAAGTTGCGTATTGTTTCATTTCAAATATGGAACTTAGACCGTCTTTAAATTGATCCGGAACGAAGGACCCTGTGCCGTATTTCAATTGATCCAGAAAAAAGGTTCCTGGAACTTATTTAAATACCTTAAACATAAAAAGGCTCTTTACGGTCCAGATCCATTTATGCTTGCTAATATTCCCTGCTGAACCTGAATTGAATTGATTTAAAATTCCTGATCCTTTAACAACCCTGGTGGAAATTCATTAATTTACAAACAACCATATTTTTAACGAAACATTAATCCCACACAATATACTGAGTTATTTTTCGCAATGTTCCAATGAATGGCAAGAGATTTGGGCTATTCCTTTTTCTTCCTTGATGTTTAATAGATTATATTTGTCACGCACCTATAACGTTACTAGCAAACATTTGTGAATTGTTCTTTCCTTGTAACGTTAACATCTACCATACTGAATTTATTTACGTTCCTTATGCAGATGGTATGTACCCAACTGCATTTTGTTCCGTTCCGCTACAGTGGTTTACATTTTGTTACATTCCTATGTAACGTTAATTAACCATATTGCCTTTCACTTCGTTCCGTTACGGAGGATTGCATTCATTACGTTCCTATGTACCGTTATTTACTACCATGTTGCATTTCGTTACGTTTTTTTGTAACGCTAGTATATACCACAATGCATTTCGTTACTACGTTCCTTGTATCCTTGTAACGGTAGTATATACCATATTGCATATTACGTTATGTTCCAATGTGCTCATTTCGTTCCGTTCCTTTATAACGTTAATATCTACCATAATACATTTTGTTACGTTCCTTGTAACGTCACTCTATAAGATATTGCATTTCGTTACGTTACATGGGTACCAGCAGTTGAACCATACTCTTCCTCCTACAAAATGGAACGTACCGTGTAACGCAAATTGGGTACGTTACGACTCCCTGGTCTAGATCGCGTAGAGTGGTCTTGGTGCATGGAATGTATTTAGAGGCAGCGTGTGAATACAGTAGTGAGTGGATTGTATTTTTGTGAATGATATGTGCTGTATTGTGTTGTGTAGTGAACTGATATGAGGGACATAATTAACAAGCTGTCTATTCGGCTTACGAATAACGATAAGCTCCAAATCGTTGTAAATTTTTCTTGTATGTCCACTTTATGAACAGATAAGCTAATGGGGATCGGACCTACAGTTAAAGCGGTATCTAAAACACCATGTATCGAACCCGGGACTCCTTAGTTTCAAGGCAACGACGTTACCACTGTGCCAAGGAGTACCCGAACTTAAAATCGTGAAAATAGGCAGGTTGAAATTTTATTTCTATTCTCGTATATAGGCCTACATAATATTTCACAATATGGGCCTCTTATTTATGCAGTGTTAGTACTCAATATCTTTCCGCTGCTTCAAAGAAAATGGATGAGATGCTCAAACCAGTGAGCTATAAAATATAATTTTGAGGAAAATTTAGAGACATATATTCATTTATTTTGATTGTTATTTAGCGTTACTTTTCTGACCCTTTTGGCTAATCGCGACGATGAGGATGAGTGATAATATGATGAAATTGATGGAGGAACACTCTCAAAGAACATCCATGCCCAGTCTGGATTCGAACCCACATCTTGAAAAAATAGCATAGATGGAACAATATTTTGTTGTGATTCATTCGTTTTTGTTTTGTATTTTTTTTTTATTGAAGTACCAGGTTCAGCTGCATTCAAAATAAAATTATGTGTAGGCAACTGGGTACTATTGTACGAGTGCTTGAAACATTTGCTTTCTGTCGATACGACTTGGTCTTTATCAGGGTCTAGAATCTTATCTCAATCGAATGGCTAATACAGTAAACAGAACTCCAACTTGCTTATGGAGCTCAGATGTTTGTTCCTCCGACTTGATATCTTACGTCTGTTCTCTGCAGGTGCGGAACTTCTTACTTGGTATTCTAATGATGTGTTTGTCCTCTAAAATTTTCTCTAGCAAAAAGAGAAGAAAAGAATTCTGCTTGTTCAGCTCAGTAGTCGCTAAAGAAAACCGTGCGATTTAACTAAATGAAGCAAGAGTATAAACAAAAGTAGAAATATTCGGTGGGAAAATGGTTTCGGTCTTGTTAGCAGCCAAGGATAGTGAGCGAAAAAGGAGAAGCTGAAGAGAAGAAAAAAGCGTTAAAAGAACAAGATTGTCTTCAGACATGCGTTCCATTCCTTGTCAGCTGCCGTCTGACACAGCAGCGGTGTCTTCCGTTCAGGCAACGTCACTAAACCAATTTGCATTCATGAGGGAATCCATCTTGTCCTCTTTCCATTCTGCCTTCTCATCTTTCACGGTCTTTACGAATTATGCTTTCAAATTATGAAAATAACAATAAAAAATTATCGTAAGTATTTTCGTAAGGGAGAAAAATAGTATCTACATCGTTGATCCTGTAATGAAATGTTCACTTTGTTTATGATGACCACACTAATCTGAAGACATCAAAATCGAATTCAATTTTTATTGTATATAGTGATATGTAGAGCATAGGTTCCTGAATACAACTATAAGGTGCTAATTTATTATAGCAGTCGTAGAGTAATTGTATTTGTGTTGGCACCACTAATTTCTTATGCACAGAACATCGACCTGCACAAGTGCATGCGTATCAACGAAGGGCAGTATTGTCTCTCCCTGTCGCTCAATAATACTTATTATGGGATGGAGCCACTTTTACACATCCAAAGGTACATTTCAGTAATAATTTACATGTAAATGATTGATTTATCAATTTAGTTTATTTAACGTCGCATATCTGACACCTTTGGCTAATCGCGTCGATGAGGATGAATGGTGATAGGTGAAGGGACATTCACAAACACGTAGGTACGGAGGACACAAACACAAACCCCACAGAGGATTATACGCCGTAGGTCCAGGCGCCAGAGCCTCGTTGTTTGTAAGACCAGGGTGTACTACGTGGAAGTGGGGTTGACTGTTGGATGCCTTCTCAAAAGGTCACCCCATACAACCCTCATTTACATGTAAAAATGGCCATATAAAAATCGGCACAGGGATATACGATGAAGAACATTGACCCAGCGCCACTGTCTATGAAACATACTTTCATGTAATGTATGTTTGGCTTCTTCAAGCTCACAGAGGGGAAAATCATTTTATAACCGGGATGGAAGGAACACCCTGTACGAAGAGAATGGTGTAATGGCTGCCAACAACCATAACGCGACAACACATACCACGCCCTTGGTCTCAAGGTACAAGGAGAACATGAAAAAAGAAAATACCAACATGGGACGCGGGCGAGCAAGAAAGGGCCAACAAAACACGGGTCAAAGAATTTACTTTGCACCGAGATCTTAACTCAAATAGTCCGTGACGCCTGAAAACATTCCGAGGCACGTTCTACTTGTGCCAGCAAACGGTCGCCATTTGCTTTGCTGCGAAATCCGAAATGGCCGAGGCAGATGTAGTTGCTGTTGCCGTTCATGATTACATCACATGCATATCAAATAACGCAAGGAGTTACGGGTCATCTTTCACTGTAAGGAATGGCGGAGGACTAACACGATTGTAACTAGAGGTTCGTTGTAAAATTAATAAAGCCAGCCAATGTTATTATTCGTGGCATTGTGCTTAACCCTCATGCGATGGCAATGGTGATGTTCGAAGGACTCTTTATACATAGTCACGAGGCTGAAATGGTATTGATGAATTCATTGTTGACTGTAAAGTCGATGTAGGCCCAGTCGTAAAGGCACAAACCCACCAACCAGACCCCGATATATGATTAACAGACGGTGAACATTTTTCAGTGCAAATTAGCAGAACCAAAAGCTTGTGTTACCAGCAGAAGAAGTACATTTTATGGCACAAATAATACATCTGCGCTGAACAGCGTCGTCTGGAAAATTCGAATGGAATTCTTTCGGTCAGTGACGTAACATGGCTTTATTACCGTTGCCTTTTTAAAAATGTAAACTAATACAAAGTCCAACACACGTGACTTTGACATCGGATCCAGAAGTGCTTAAAAATTGATTTGGCTGCAGGGAGCATATGCGAGAAATACAAGGCATTTAGAACATGTAAGTATGAGAAAGAAATAATCATACAAAATTATATGCGCCATGTTCAGAAAACTAACACAACATATTCAATTCACGAAATTTGAAAATGCTCGTGGTTTTCATGAAAATTTACGTCTCAGATGTCTCAAGTTCAAGTACTAAATTAAAATAAACCAAATGTGGTAGGAAGAGAGTGGTTAATATTCTAGAATTTTGTAGAGTTTGTACCTGCAAGAAGCAGTATTGCTAGATATATCTGTACTGAAAAAAGTTTACATGCAGCAGGACCACAGAAGCAAAAATCAAGTTTTTCCAGCATACGCACTATTCTCCAACTGCCATTTTTTTTCCTTTTTTTTGTGATGGATTTTCAGAAGGGTTCCAGCTCCATAAACCCACTATGACGACGCAGCTGAACTAATATGCAACATAGCCAAATTTTCTGTTTAGATGTAATCACTGAATCGGACTACATTAAGTTACAGCCATCCGCAATTCCATTGATACTTTCAGAACATTCAAGGTTATGCTCAAGACTGATACTTCATCATCACCTTGTTAATTGGCCCAATTTTGCTTTTTTGTATCGCTTGTGGAAATTGCATACCTTATTTGTTCATTGATACATACCCTTCTTATTGGTTACTGCATTGCATAGCTGAATTTCTTGCTAATCGAAGAATTTTAACCCTTGCCGACTTAGAAATGCGGCAGCGAGCGGAGGAAACATTTTAACAGTGACAATGTAATCATTTTAAGTGTCGAAATGTGTACGTAAACCAGGGCTACTTGGACATCTTTTTAGGACTTTTTTAAAGATAATTCTGAGACTAATCCATATTTTAATTTCAAATAAATTTGAATATACCGACAATACCAAAATACAAGACCTAAGTTATCAGAGACTTAAATTCGGATACAATTTAATATATATAAAAATAAATAAATAAATATGGCGTGACCAAGTAACTTGGTCACATGCGAAAAAAATATTGGAAACTGCATTATAAACGCAGTTGACTACAAACGTCTGACTACCATGCGAGAGACCCGGCGGTTGGAGCCGTAATTTTTCCACCTGTTCAAGCGGCTCCGGCGCCCACTCAGGGTCGTATAAAGTGGGTATCTGGAGGAAACTCTGGAGGGTAAAGGCGGCCAGGGGTGTGGTGCTGATCACACCACCCTCACCTTCGGCCGTGATCAAGAAAGTGTGCGGCCCTAACCTCACACCCCCTATACGCCTTCATGGCGTGGTGCATAGCACAGGTGAGCACTTCACTTTACTTTTAGATTATAAACGCGTTTGTGTGGCCATGTTACCCCGAATTTAACCGTAAAAAGTAAGATAGTGTCTGTGTACATTTGTTTTGTGTGTTTTTTAGCCAACCTATCGAATTTTGTAGAAAAATAAAGGGAAGATAGCTTTAGAGAAATCGCTTTTAATGCATAAACTTATGGATAGGTTGGTTCTCTGGATAAACGAATTCAGGTAATCCTCTCCAGGAATGTTATCTTTGAAAACCTTAACTGTTTCTCCCTGTTTTTCAAGATATTTTGAAATAACAGTTCTCACATATAGCCTAGGTAGAGGGAAACCCCAACTGGCGACAACACCAAGTGTCTCTTCGCTCGAAAAAACTGTTGGATGACCAACTGCTCCCAAATTCTTTCCAAGAACCTTCCTAACTAATGTGGAACGAGGTACTTTATATGTTTTCGCTGCGAGTTTTTTTGACATTCCAGCTTGAACGGCGTGCATGACATTTTCCAGATCCTCGTCCTTGAAATTGCGATAAGGCTTAGACCCGGGGGTTCTTTCGTACTTGCGCATCATTTTTATTCAAAAGTTATCTGATACAAATGAGAAGAACATGCAAAAACCGAAAAGGAAAAACAAAAGAACATTTAAACAAATAAAATAATAAACAATATAATGGGCGACCAAGTAGTCCGGTTTACGGTATCAAATTTAATGAAAATGCTTTGTACTATTTACTGATAATATTAGACTGTTATTTGATTAATGCCAAATAACTTCCAGTTTAAGGGATTTAAATCTGAAGATCAAGTCGGCACGGGTTAGCACCATTTCATTGCAATGAAATTTCATATGTAAGAAAGTGTACATATAAAGAACAATATTACGGGGTATTCGAAAAAAAAATGGGTTTGTATTCCCTGTATAAAATTAGGAAGGAAATTTTGACGAGTGACAGCAAAAGCGAACTTTGTTATGTTAAAAGTTAGTTATTTCCTGTGGTTTAAGTGAAATTACAAGAATCCATGGTCCCTTGTGCATGTGATGCGCCATTCGTCTCTGAATTGAAGAAAGAAATCGAATAACTTTCTGACGTCGGGGAATCGCATTAAAAACTGCGAAACATTCACACATTTCTCGATTTCAGTATAATTGTGCAAAACAATATTCGAACGACCATATCGATGAATTTGATATAATTAAGAGCAGAACTGTATATAGTTGTTCAGCTTTGAATGTTGTTATAAGAGTTGTTCAGCTTTGAACGTTGAACACTTTGACGGCTTGGTAAAATAGTTTTCAATATTTGAAAATTTCCCTCTGATTTCCTACTCTTTTATCTCCTAAAAGAAACCTCAGAACAAGCTTTCTCACTTTAGTGTTCAGAAGTTAAATTTACTTACTAAAACGTCTTGTTCAAAAATTACATTTCTAACACATTTTCCGTACAGTTTCAATAAAATTACTAATACTTTTAGTGAAAGTGAAAAATCCATTTGAAAAATTCGAAAGTGAAGGCCAGTCGTATACTCTTCTGAAGCAGATTGAAATCTTAATTTCTAGTCGGTTACTTCTTTAGAAATGTTTGTCTCCTATACAACGGGGCATTAGCCTGCAGATAGATTTATTTAAATTAAACTGTATCTTATTTCAACTAATTTTAAACACCTTTCACACTCTTAAATTTTTTCCCGATTTCAGATCAAGTGAGTATCGCAATGTACTGAAATCAGTATACAGTGGTTTAATTCTTTTGGAAAATAAGATACTGTTTGTAAACAATATAAACCTTTTGCTTTTAGCTATTAGAAATTAGATTATTTTGAACAGTAATACTTTGCTTTTGTCAAATTATTTGAGAGGGGTACAAGGGGTACAACTTGGATTTCGGATTTAAGAGGGTACTGTACCTCTCCTCAAAAATTAAGGGGTACATTGTACCCCCTGTACCCCTCCCCCGTTCCTGTTCCACTGATAACAGCCTTTTAGCCATAACTTATGGCTAAACATGACAGCTGTACTGTCATGGCTCTATGAACGTCCCACAATTGGCAGAGGTGGAGTAGGGTTTGTGGACTACTATGTGATCCTCCCAGCTAGATTCGATAGATCCGCTGACGAACGACAGGTTCGGCCCTACATTCATATGGGGGGGGGGGATTGGCGTAGAGCTGAGAACTCTGCACTTTAAAACAGTTATGTCAAGAATCAGTAACATGAGGCCATAGTTCCTAAGGTAAAATGTTCCGGAAGTAAAATAGTCCTCCATTCGAATCTCGGGACGAGGACTACTTTAGGAGGTCCCTGGATTAAGGATAGGATGTACAATAAGAACAAGGATATAAAATTAGGCACCTGGAATGGTCTGAGCCTTTACCGGCCTGGGGCACCTCAGTCTACAGTCAATGAGATAGTTAAGTATAAATTAGATGTAGTAGCTGTCTAGGAAGTTAGGTGACCAGTGGAACTAAAAATTATACTTTTTCTACGGTGGTACTGAAAATCATAATTTTGGAACAGGCTTCTTCATAAACAATAGAATTATCTCGGCTCTTAAAACAGTAGAATTTATTAATGATAGGATATCATGTGCAGTTTTACAAGGTAGGTGGTGTAAAATTATTTTAATAAACATCCATGCACCAATGGAAGGTAAAGATGATAGTACTAAAGATAGTTTATATGCAGAGTTAGAACAGGTCTTTGATAATTTTTTCCAGTATGATATGAAAATTCTGTTAGGTGACTGTAACGTACAGATTGGTAAAGAAGAGACACTATTGGTAATGAAAGTCTTCATGATTAATTGATTGATTTAGTTTATTTTACTTCGCGTTTTGTGCCTCTTGGCTAATTTGCGAAGATGGGGATGAGTGATGAAATGATGAAATTGATGAATGGACATTCGCAAAGAACCAAGCCCGACCGGGATTCGAACCCGGGACCCTTGGAGTCGCAGCGCGATGTGCTAACCACTCGGCCACAGGGTCGGGCTGAAAGTCTTCATGAATTAAGTGATGGTATTGGTATAAGAATAATTACTTTTGCAACCTCAAATAATTTTATTGTGAAAAGTACCACTTTTAAACATAAACACTATATCCATAAATATACCTGGTCTTCTTCAGATGGCAGAACTCATAATCATATAGATCATATGGTAATTGATACTAGTATAATTAATGTTCGTTCATATAGAGGTGTGCCAGTGCCAGTGACTATTATTTAGTAATTGCTAAATTAAGAGAAAGACTCTCAGTGGTAAATCATAAGCAACAAAATCTGAAAGTTCTATTACAGGAAAATTTGCTGATGAAAGAATTAAGAAAGAATACCAAATTACCGGTAAACTGTCAAATAGATTTGATATTTTGCAGGACTTAAATGACGATGAAAATATAAATGAAACAGATGTAAATGAGAATTTGGAGCAAGCACATACGTAATGAAATAGAATCAGCAGCCAAACAAAGTACCATAAACCAAGAAAAAGTAAGCCGTGGTTTGAAAATGAATGTTATAATCTAATAGAAATGAGAAATCAAGCTAGACTTAACTGGTAAAATAACTCTGATGATAAAAATTCAAACAATTATAATAGAGTAAAGCGAGAAGTTAACGGCAAGTTTAGAAGTTAAGAAAATAGCAAAATTAACGAAATTTAATCTAACAGCAAAAATGAAATATCAGAGATTTATATAAAGGTGTAAATTAATTTAGAATGGGGTGGCAACCTATACAGTAAACTTGAAGCAATATAAAAATGGTGAATTTTTGGCTGATTCAAGCGATGTTTTAAATAGATGGAAAAAATAATTTAATGACCTTCTGAATGTTCATGTAGGAGATAAATCAGAAGTAACTGAAGTACACACAGCAGAACCTTTAGTTCAAGAACCTAATTTTACTGAAATTATAGATGCTATTAAAAGACTAAAGAATAACAAAGCACCTGACATTGATTTAATACCAGCTGAGTTAATTAAATATGGTGGGAATTCGTTAATATGAAAAATCCATAAATATTTAATGGAATAATATTGAATAAAGAAGAAATTCCTCAACAGTGGAAAGAATCCATCATTGTTCCTGTATTTAAGAAAGGTGATAAAATTAACTGCAATAATTACCATGGAATTTCTCTCCTCTCAACATCATTGACTGATTGATTTGCATTTTTTACTTGGCTTTTGTGCCAGTTTTGGCTAATTTGCGACGATGAGGATGAGTGATGATATGATGAAATTGATGAATGGGCACTCACAAAAATCCATGTCCAAGCCAGGATTCGAACTTGGGACCCCTGGCGTAGTTGCTCGATGTGCGGGGGCCGGGTCTCCTCTCAACATTCTATAAAATATTGTCTAACATTATTTTAAGAAGTCTAACCCCATAAGCTAATGAAATATTAGGTGATTATCAATGTGGATTTAAACGTAACAGATCAACGACAGATCAAATTTTTCACATCAGACAGACAGTTGAAAAAAATGGGAACAGAATCAAAATGTCCATCAGGTATTCATTGATTTAAAAAAGCGCACGATTCGGTAAAATAGATAAAATACATAATAATATACCAGTTTGGAATACCTAAGAAGATAAACGTATGCAATAATGAAACAGAAAGTAAAATTCGTGTGGGTACGTAGTAATGTCTGACAAATTTACAATTCATGATGCGTTGAAACAGGGGGACGCATTATCTCCATTGCTCTTTAATGTTGTCTTAGAATATGCTCTTGTTTATAGGATTCTTGTCGGGAAACCTAATGGTAAGAGACCTGTAGGAAGGCCAAGACGAAGATCGAGGGATAACTTTGAGATGGACCTAAAGGAAATCGGTAAGGATGGAAAAGATTGGATTAATCTTGCCCAGGATAGGGACAGATGGAAGGCTTGTGTTGCTGCAGCCATAAACCTTCGGGTTTAAGAAGGCTAGTGAGTTAGTAGTTAGTTAGTTAGCGAAAGAAAAATGCCGAAATAAATTGATGATTTGTTAATATCGCTGTGCAGAGAATACCAATCATTTCTTGACACAGTTCCTGATTGAAATTTTACAAACAATTACTTTCTGAAAGTTCGCCATAACAATCATCACGGTCTTCTGTCAAGATGAATGGCAACTTTGATCTCTCACGCAACAATGAACGTCCAATATTTTATCGTCACGATTCGTTCCAATGAGCCTTCACCATTTATTTATTTCTTTTGCATTTACTTCTTCATTTTTTCTGTTTCTGCTTATTTCTCCTTTTCTCTCTTCTTCTTTTCCACTACATTCTGTGGTGAACTTGCTACATAATTTCTACTTTTTTCATGTTATGCAACTTGCATTTCTATTGCGCACATTGTATCCTCTGAATGTTGGAGACAATGGTTCTACATTAGCATGCAATGTTAATTGGACATTATATTATTGACCAGTGCTTTCAACTATATCTATTGTAACACTACGTTTTGTGATATAGATACCAGATTTGTAGTCATACGTTCGATCCCAACCAAGTGGCAAAACAAAATTTTTCACCTGAAGACGAGAGAAGAGGTGCTATCCCGAAACGCAGCGTTAGGATAAGAATAGTTAAGAGTACTAGGCAATAGATAATGACCAATAAATATTGCATGCTAGATACTTTATACCTCGGAGAATCATTACCAAGTAAAAAACGTTACATGACGAGAGAAGAGGTGCTATCCCGAAACGCAGCGTTAGGATAAGAATAGTTAAGAGTACTAGGCAATAGATAATGACCAATAAATATTGCATGCTAGATACTTTATACCTCGGAGAATCATTACCAAGTAAAAAACGTTACATGACAAGATGATAAAACAGTGATTTACCTATACACCACTAATACTAGCCACTAAAATTATTCACAGAGAACCATTTTGTGATCATTTTGGCTCTTAACTTACCCCTTCACTCCCCTAAAACGAACTCACACCCTCCCACTCCCCAACTGGAAATTTCTGGATAACCCCCATGGTAAAACATAGCACAGAAACCTAAATGACGCTATAACCTCTAAAAGTGGCCCTACCCAGGGTATGCTACTGAATGAATATTTGGTGGTGACTCCTGAATCATTCAAGGCGAATATGGGGATGATATCTTCAAATGAGACAAGTCAATTAAAACAAGGAAAGTGGGCCTCCCCGATGGCGCAATGGTAGCGTCGTCGCCTTGTAATCAAGGGGTCCCGGGTTCGATACCCGGTGGAGGCACAAGTGGTTCGGATCCCACTTTAAACTGTAGGTCCAGTCCCAATTAGCCTTACTGTGCATAAAGTGGACTTAAAACACCAAATCAATTAATCAATCAAAACAAGGAAAGTATATCTATTAGTGTGTTCGTGTGTGAAATGGACCTTATATTTTCCTCGTATTACAATTAGTTTCTCTCAACTCTCTTTAAAACACACACACACTACTTCATTCTTCAATTCCCTAGCAGCTATAAGCAATTAAATTTTCATTCTTTGAATTTCTCCCTTTACTCTTCCTTGCTACTTCTGTTAAATATAGGTAATCTTTCATCGTAGTACTTCCTGTTCGAGTACTCACCACACACAAAATAAATCTTAAGTTATATTTCTGCAATATTATTTTAATTTCGAATAAGGCAAAGGTGTGTGATGCAACCGTTCACCCTTAATGTCATCAACCTTTTCTCATCGCTGCTAATAATAAATTAGATAACAAACAAAAATGAATAGTTAAAATACTAAAAAGTAATAAAACACCGGCTGAAATTTTAGAAGTCTAGTCGCAGATGAATAGTAAACACCAATCTGCTATTTAAAATATGGTGCCTTACAGCATCAAGTGTCTACAACACTTTGTTCTCGAGCTGTTCATTCAACAAGTGTTTCCTCTCCGCTTCTCATCACAGCTACTTCTCTGAAACCACAAAATGTGATCGATATATTCCACTTCGGGAATAGGAATGTTCGACTGAGTCCAGCGTTTACCTGCAGATTTCTCCAATTCCTCGTTACTGTGTTTTACAACGCAGAAAGTAGGGTTGTGATTACTTCATTACCCTGTCTTCTGTTACCGGAAGTAAAATATCACTGCACATTTTTGAAGAACTCAAGAATTATCAATTCCCATCTCTATCTTACTTTCATCTTGGAGACCCGGGTGCGACTCCCGGTACAGATGATCTCAGACAGGATTGCTTCCGTATTTGTATTGCAGTTGCTTTTAGTTGTTATTCTGTCCCTAAAGATTAATCGCGACGATGAATATGAAGTGGTGAAATTTATTAAAGATCACCCCATTACCACCATGGGCAATATCGAGAATATGTGAAGGAGTTGTTATGTTAACGCATGAAAATAATATGTGAATGCATATTTCTGCATCCTCTATGTGCCTTTGTGGTATGATGCAATACATCTTTACCATCATTTTCATCACATTTTGCTTTTAACTCTTACTTTCTTGGGTTGTAAAGGACGACCATTTCTAGGGACGTCCAAATTCTACTGATGGATAGCGACGATAAATATCATAAAATCAAATCAAATCTTGATTATTCTTGCCTGGAATCTTAAACGTTATTAAAAAAGGATCCAACGAGACATTTTTCAGGGAGCAGATTCGACTATGAAGAGCGACATACGACTCGCGAGCCGCGGGTTTTCTACCTCTGTACTGTATGATAGCAAGCGAGAAATATTGGCATTGTAAAAATTAAAGTTACAGCTCTCATTTCAATAAAATTATACGGTATTAACAGAATGCTTACATTTATAACCTTTGTCAAAATAATAAGGATCTTTTGCTATTGCCTTTTTACACAAAAATTAGAGAATATTTACAGCTGCAGGTTTCATGATAATTGGGGTAATAAGAGCGAACACACCGAGGCCATAAGTCAAGGATGGGAATTTGTACACAGCTGCCAGTAACATGCAACTACAAGGAATCGGTTTGTTTCTCCTTCCGTTCCAAACAATCCCCTTCCCCTAAAATTCTACCATTTTTACACACAAAATCGCTCAAGGACATTTTAAATTACTGGTTGAATGAATTGTTTCCAACTCCCTCCTTTTAACCCTAATTACGGCATCATCATGTTTACGCTCGGTACAAGTATTTGAGGATATATTGTTGAGGAAAATACAGATATTAATTGATAGTAATTATTTTTCTTATTTTCAGTAATTGTGTAGTGTTAAACATGTAGCGCCCAATATGACATAGAGAGAGAGAGAGAGAGAGAGAGAGAGAGAGAGAGAGAGAGAGAGAGAGAGAGAGAGAGAGAGAGAGGAAATGAATGAGAGTTAGTAATGAATGATGGGTTGCCGGCCCCCGTGGCGAAGTGGTTAGCACATCCCGCTACAAGGCAAGGGTTCCGGGTTCGAATCCCGATCTGGGCATAGATGTTTGTGAGTGTTCATTCATCAATTTCATCATATCATCACTCATCCCCATCTTCGCAAATTAGCCAAAAGTGGCACAAAAAGAGAAGTAAAATAAAGCAATTTAATCATGAGTCAATCAATCAAAAGGTGCCGGATTCATAGAGTGGTTCGGATCCATCTCTAAACTGTAGGTTCAGTCCCAATTAGTCTGTCTGTGCATAAGTGGACTTACGAAAACAAATATACTGTATGTGTTCTCGGTACTAGATATCTTCTTATTTGTAACCACACTATGTGTTTTGCAAAATATATCCTCCAAAATGGATAAACACTCGAGGAAGTAATAACTTCATAAAAAGCATAGAGTGCCTTGATCAGGGTTGTATCTATTCCCAGTGTTTGTGTTTTGTGGAAATATTAAAAATATAGCTCTCATAAATAATAATTACAAATACTTTTATCCCCATCTAAACCTACGTTAAAAATGCGAGTTTTTAAAAATATTTTACACCTTTTATGTCTCTTATTTAGCACGGTTTTTCTGCGACTTTTGGCTATTTGCGACTATGATTATGAATAACAAGTAGATACAATCGATCACACATATCGTGACTCATACCGGGAACCTTTGGGTCCGAGAACGTAACTTAATCTTTCAACGCTCTCGGCTACCAAGGCTGCTTTATACTTCCTCGCATCGTAATATGTAGTACGTATAGTGGGATGTATAAGTATTACCAGATCAATTGTTCATTACCGTTTTCGATAATTTTTCTGACTGGGGTCACGGGTTCGAATTCCAGGCTGGGCATGGGTATTCTTTGTGAGTATCCCTTTATCAATTTCACCATATCATTACTCAACCTCATCGTCTCAATTAGCAAAAAGTAGCAGAAAAGCGAAGCTAAGTAACAGAAATCATACAAGTCATTTTTCTCTTGCATCCTAAATGCTTTTCAGAAATTAAATTTTTATTGGTGCTGTATAGAGGTTTGGAACGTTTAATTTCATTTCTTGAACCTCAAACCGCGTAAAAGAATGTGAATGAATATAATGATTGACAATTTACCCGGTAATACCTTTGTGTCCCACTGTATGTAAAAAAAAATTAAAAAAATAGAATTTCTCTGTGTTCTTCATTCTTTCTTTCACTGCCTTAGAATTCATATTATAAACGCGTTCGGATTCAAGGAGTTTGACCGCATACATCTTGTTCTAGACATGAATTTAAATATGTAATTTCTTATAAATACTTAGCTGGCAACACTTGCTGAACAAAAAGAAACGGCATGCATTCTCAACCGTCATATATCAAAGCGTGACCATTTGATAGATCTTTAAAAACTTGTACTAGGACAAGAATGCTAAAACTAGCTTCCCTCTCCCTCTATCTCTCCCCAACACACACACACGCATCACACAAATAAGAAGAAAAATAAAACTGGAACCTTTAGAGAAGCCCAAGTCACTGGCAGGTGGTACTAATGACTTCTGTTTTTGCCTCGGGGAACATCCAGGCGTATTTGTAATTAAATATATTCATATGCAAAATCAGAAAAACGTTTCACGGCTATTATACGGTTTCCACTGGAACCATTAAGAAGATCGGAAAGATGTGTGAAGTTCCCCGCAGTCTAAGCCCAAGACCGTCTAACCACAATGAAAACAGCCTGAGGTGGACAACTGTCTTAAAACAGGAAGGGGTGAGGGGAATGGAGAATTCGTGGAAACACGACAAAAACTGAGGTTTCGTTACAGTTTTGAAAACACGCAAGTTACGCATAGTAAAAACGCTATGTCCTCAAGAGGCACTTATTCATTGACTGCGAAAAGTATGTGGAGCAACACCTGCCTGTTTTTTGCCCCTATTCCTTTTCCCTGCCAGAACAACTGAACCATGAAGCTAATATCACTTATCCCATCCACACGGCCATAAATTCTGGTACCTCGTCTGCAACAAAACTGTAAACACCTAAACCCACGAATACTTCTGTAACGTTATTAGAGATACGATAATTTTTACCCCAGCCATTGATTCTATCGCACTGTTGTACAAACACGAATACGAAACTTTTTTTTTTACGCTGGTGAAGTCAACCAACGAATTGATGAATTTCTTTTAAAATGTTTTAATGAAACATTCTTTGTACTAAATTTCGAATTTTCATCTTTGTCCTCGTGCATACGACTGGCTTCATGACCACGGCCGTAGGCAGGAAAAAGTTTCGGGGGGGGGGGGGTTCATTCATAATTGTTCCCATGGGCGTCGCCAGAAATTTGAATAATAGAAATAATAACAATAATTTGCAATAATTATTAAAATTTCATAATAATAAAACAATTTTATTCCATAATAATAATAATTATTATTATTATTATATTATTGTTATATCCTTGAGGGGGGCTTACTCAATCCAGCAGATGAGTGAATATCCAGCACAAGTTTCTTTTTGTTTTTTTTACGTTTCATACAGTGTGTACTGAAATGCACAATTATTATGCTTCGTCATTAAACTTTAGACACCTTCAAGAAAAAGCTTTAAAAGTTAGATGGAAATTTTAGTCATAAAGTTTTTGTTGTTTAACTTTAAAATTACATTTTTGGAATTTTGAAAAGTGTGGAAGCAGTTATTATTTTTAAAAACTTAGCCTGGTGCATGGATTGTAACCTCAATCGCGAACGTAATGCGCTACGAAACTGGAGATCCTAGGTTTGAACTCCTATCAAGGGGGATTTTCAACTTTATCGGACTAGAAATTTAAAAGCTGGAAAGGGAATTTTGGGACAATCATAAGGGAATCTTCAGTCTATATTCCTTGTGACGCAGGAACAACACTGGAAAGGTGACAGCAGAAGTAAAAATGGAGGGGTTGCGGGTTGGTTACGATTCTGAGAATAAATCCTGTTTCACTCAACTTTCAGAATTCCAAATGTATGAAAATTCTAGCTCGATCGTTTCAATATTGTCTCCTTGTATTATTGTGATGCTTCGAAAAAAAAATTGAATTTTTTTTTACAGATTTTGGTTTCTGAACTTCCATTAATCCAACATGTCAGAAGTTTCGGGGGGGGGGGGGTTGAACCCTAGAAACCCCCCTCTAAATACGGCCATGTTCATGACGTCATGAATTTGCGTGAATCCACCAGCATCTGGCTTTACATAGATTCTTATGGAGAAAAGTGAGGGTGAACGAAAAGAGAAATGTAAAAGAAAACAGACAGAACGAGAGAGAGAAGGGAGAAAATTATAAGAAGATCGATGAAGAGAAAGGATAAAGAAAAACCGACAGAAAATAGGAAGGAAGAAATAGAAAATTAAATGGTCAAGAAGAGAGGACTAAAATCGAACGAATAGGTATTAAAACTGAAAATAGGATAACTTATTCTAAGTTGAAGTCAGATAGGTGGGAGAGATAAACTAAGCGAGACTGACCTTCAAAGTGAAATCCGTCCCATGTACACTATACCTCCACCAGGAAACGAGACCAAAGAACCTTATGATTTGAAGGTGATAGCATTAGTAGATATTTGTGAAATAGCAGTTATTATTTGTATTAATAGAGATTACAGAAAGGGGGATAAGCTTGAGAATATCATATCCTCAGGCGTAACTGTCACAAACATGGTGGAAAATAAACCAATAATGCTGTCCCTTTTGGTCGACCAGTTAACGTTATTACCTTGAAATCAGTAAGTCTGGGTTTCTATTTCCAGTGTCGGCATATTTAAGTGTCTATTAAATCTAGTCCCGATTAATATATTTGTGCTAAACTTCGTTTGATTCTTTTATGATCTATGAAATAGGTTGCTCGAATGTTTTTGTTCTTTGTAATATAATACTGTCAATACTTTTCTATAATAGACTACTTAGTGCACCGTGCCCCTCCCGCTAAATCCGCCAATGGCTATACGTGTACTTGTTATCGAAATATCGTGCTCATTTCCGCGTCTTTTGGAACACAGAATAGCATTATATTTGTAAATAGTAATTAATGCAAAGAAAACAATCTATCTTGTCGTTTCTGTTAACTAGACTCGTCAAGTTAAGCAAGTTATCGGTATTGGATTTTTCCTTATTTTACGTTGGTTTTCTATCTCAATAGTTTAATTACAACATGAGGATGAATTATAAATTGACGAAATGAATAAAATAATAAACGCAATGAAACATTTTTGCTTTAACCTGGATTACAACCTAGAGCACCACGCTAACCACTCCAAGTGGCAAGTTATTGGGTAATGGCGTATCAACTCCAATGCACTTTTTCTTCCCTCCTATAGAACGTTATTGCCAATGTTGTTCCCCTCCAGACATGTTATTGCGGCGACCACAGCATGATCATAAAGCGAGCCGAAAGAAGAAAAGGGTAGAATTCTAGAGAAGGAAAGAAAATGAGAGTGAGAGAGAGAGAGAGAAAGGGGGAGGAGTTTAATAGACAAACAAACAGGCTCCAAGGAAAATGGGCACTGCACGTTGTTGGTCATCTGCTTCGTCCACACTTCTCGCCTTGCACTGTTGTTTCGGAAAGTAATTAAGCTTCTTCTTCTTCTTCTTCTTTCTCCTTTTCTTCCTCGTTTCCGCAGGAGATTCGCTGTAGTGGAATCAATTACTGTCCCGACAGCACCGCAGGGAGCCGGGTCTTCAGTACCAACAGAAATGCTTGCCGACAAAACGTTGCAAAAAAACGCATGATATCCAAGGCCCCCCCTAACCAAGAGCCTATTGGGTTTCTAGACGCTGTTTTCTTGCTGTCCTACACATCTTGCCACCTTTTATGAAAGGAAAAGAACCGAACTTGACAGGTAATGAATTAAATATTGGCATATTTGGGTGGGTAGATGAGAGAGAACCCACGTCGCTGGCGGAAGAATATTGCAAGATTTTTTCGTTGCTTTTCGGGTGTTAATCTAGGTGCCAGAAGTTAAACTTTGTTTTGAAGCATGGACAAGGTTTTGTTACATTTTGTTGTTCATTTTTATGCCTAGTTCAGTGAACCATTTGATGTCAATTTTTGAAAAAACACTATTTTATGCAAAAAAAAATTTAAAAAACTACAAAATGCACATGACGTTTACACGCTATATCAGGTTCTTCTTCAGACTAAGAAACAAATTCAAAACTGAAGTTGTTTCTATGTTTGAAGAAGACACTGATATACGGTGGAAACGTCATGTGTATATTGTAATGTTTATTTATTTATTTTCCTTCTTTTTTTCATCTTTAGTGTTTCTCTAAAATATAATCAAGGCTTATTAAGGTTGCCACTTTTTGATTAATCCAAAATGCTCCGCACCAGATTAGAGTTGTTGTTTGAGAATTGAACCCCACTCTTGCAACAATTCTGCCTGGAATACTTGAAGAGAATGGTCTGCAACATGCTAATGGGGTTTAAGTCGGAAGACTGAACTGGCCACTGTATATGCCGTGTATCCTCACTAGGTTCTGTAAAGTTTGTTTTCGGACCACTTCATGCTCAGATAGGCTAATCAGGAGTTGACCTACACTTTAAAGTGCGATCTGAACCACTGTGTGAAGAATCTCTATCAAATATATTAGGCAGTAAGTGACAAATGTAGGTCTTGTTGTGGCGTTGTAACCTTTTAACGACTTGTGCTGTTGCGTTGGAACGTCCTAAATATTCTTGAAAATACACTTTGTAGTGCTACCAGTACCACCATGTATCTACTGGGAAAATAAATTGCCTCTGGGCATGTTTTACTGACGATTCAATTGTGCAGTACAACATTTTTCTGTGATTCTCAATTACTCTTCATTTTTGAATACGAATACAGTTTCTTAATTTTAATTCCAACATGTATTACTTTCTGTTATTACATTCTAAGAAAGAACATTTGAATTGCTGCACTAAAATTAAGTTTCCCATTATTTTTAGTAGTTCGATTTTTAAAATCATTTTACATTCTCCGTTTCATGGAACTAATGTTACTAAACAAACATATTTACAATCATTCTAGTCGGTCATAAAATGTAAAACAGGAAAGGGTTATTCTGTTGTAAAATTAATATGGCTAGCATTAGTTTACACCATAAATAAGACCTTTACTATGATTGATTGATTGATTGATTTCCTTTACTTTACTTCACCTTTTGTGCCACTTTTGGCTAATTAGCGAAGATGGGGATGACTGATGATATGATGAATGGACACTCACAAACATCCATGCCCAGGCCGGGGACCCCTGGCGTCGTAGCGCGATGTGCTAACCACTCCGCCACGGAAGTCGTTTGCTATGGATCATAGCCATTGTTTATTTTTATAGAAACGGACAATAATGTATCAAAACGTATGTGGTCTAAGTGAAGTACTCAACAATTATAGAAGTGCCGGCCCCCGTGACGGAGTTGTTAGCACATCGCGCTATGACGCCAGGGGTCCCGTGTTCGAATCCCGGCCTAAGCATAGATGTTTGTGAGTGTCCATTCATCAATTTCATCATATCATCGCTCATCCCCATCTTTGCAATTACCCACATATGGCACAAAAGCGAAGTAAAATGAAGTAAATCAATCAATCAATTATAGAAAGAGAGGAAATTATTCAAGGACAGAATATGTATGTAAGTCGGAAAATACAATTCCTAGGATGTAGAAAGTATATGCCAAAAGGAATATTAATAAGAGATCTATTTCAAAGAGATGGACAGATGATTATGATGATGATATTGGGGATTTTCATATCCGTCCATGATAAACGCTCCTCATGAGTTAAGGTGCTGGACTCGTTTAACAATATTTTACAACTAGTACGTTTATGCTATAGTCATAATTATAGTAATTGGATGAAAAACATCAACATTTAGTAAAATTGACTGCTATTTTTTTTTTGGACGTTTGTTGTTAATTAAGTTATTTACAGAGAACAGTTAATTAAAATAATTCCCTTTGCAGATTATCCCAAGACATTATAATCAACAGACTAATAAGCGAAATAATACCGGATATTATCCATCCTTTTAATTACTGTTACCGTTCGAAATGTAGTTTTTCTGTATGAATTATGTGAATTTTCTATTTATACGGAATATTCTACCAGACAAGAAGTCTGCATTTTTTGAATAGAATTGCATGTTTTCCCGTTATTAAATAAACAAGATAATGATTAATTAACTTCTTTTGTGTCGAACCCTTAAGAAAAAATGTTCATCCGACCTTGAGTATTGTTGTACGTGTTTGTGTGTGTGTGTGTCAGTGTTAGTTCCCATTTGAATTTCTGTTAAATATCATGAGTTCCTTGTAAGAAACTGGAGCAAATTAGTAAGAGGAAATTTCCTTTGTAACAAACAATTTACAATTCAAATGTCATTGTTAACTTTTTACGCGTGTTGACTGGAAATGTCATTGTTTGTAGATGAGTATTGACCCTTCAAATTCACGCAAGTGTAAAGAAAGAAACCTTTGTAGTCTTTTACTTATGTAACACTTGGGAGTTTCGTCATCAACTACCCATTTTTTGTGTGTGTGTGTGTCAGCTGAAATCCAGTAAAATATATACCAAATTACACTGAATGTAGAACTCTATACTAATAACCATGAATAAATACTGGTGAGTACATAATCATTCATTATCGCGTCTTTCCTGATGAAATTACACAATCATATTGGTAAACTTTAATTAGACAATTAATTGGGCAGCAAAATTTAGATTTTTATATTTAATGACTAATATAATTTAAGAGAAATGCACTATTTAATTATCACAATAATATTCAAAGTAAAAATACTGTATTTCCTATCTTCAATGCTTTTGCAACATTTGTTTACTTTCGTTTAATTAAATGCCTGTATGGGTATTCTCATACAGTTAGTGGTGAAAAGCTTCAGAAAGTACGTAGAAATCCAATCATTCGAGAGCTAATGTCATTTCTAAATGAAGATGCAAGTGACATTAGCTCTCGAAAGCTTTGGAAACCTTTCCATAACTCACCTGGTCTAAGCACCAGAGAATCTATTCATCATTCAAGATTCAACTATATAAATGTACATAAAATGTATGTATATTTATAATATAAATAAATATCTAATATGAATTGTACATTTTCTTCAGTTCCTCGTTATCCTCATCGTTGTGATTATTGGAAAGTGCAGTAACTCAATTGAAGCACGTTTCAAAAACAAAACATAGAGGATATTCAATTCAGTAATGAAATTATTTACATACAAACA